>NC_135323.1:7310932-9710932 GCF_048772815.1 Callospermophilus lateralis | reverse complement strand
GTGGCAGAGTCTTAATGTGATCCCAAGACTGACTTTAACCCTTGCTTTTGGAACCACTACTTCTACTGCCTGGGGACAAAATTAAAAGGAAATGCTACACCATGTGTGTACTTCATGATTTTTTCTTCTTGTACCTTTCATATTTTCTACAAGGGACACCTATTACATCTATAATCAGGAAAAAATAATTATTGTTCTTATAAATAAAATAAAACTAAGGAAGAGTTCCCTCTTCCAAAGGAAATAGGAAATATCCATTCCCACCCATCATGATTCTAGAAGGATGCCTGCTGGCACTCGGGATGGGACAGTCTTATCTGCAAGGTGCCTGCCTGTGCACTGTATGCGAGAAGTACCCGTGACCCCATCCACTCAAGGTCCTGAAGCACACTCTGCCTGTGCCCTGCCAATATCCCTTCTGCACCACTTCTATCCCCAAGGCCACCAGCTGCAGACACAGGAGACTCTGGGCCTGGAAACCTTCTTCTCCGGCTAAAATAACATGTGGACTCCACACAAGGCAAACAGAGGTGTCAGAGAGTTAGTGCCCTTAGAAGCAGCCCCTGGCCAACGTCAAGCCAGGATTTGATGGATAAAGCCCCCATCCATCTTGGTGCCCCATTGTCACAACTCAGTGGCATGTTCTGCTTGTTTCCAGAGTACCCCAGGACTGAGCTCAGGTGGCCTGAGGTGTAACTCACCTGATAACACACCCTTTATGGTCCTTTCTTGCCTCAAGCTACCAAATAGCACTTCCTTGGGCTCGCCTCCCAAATAGAGCATTTGTCCTCAAATCCTTGTTGTAGGTTCTGCTTGGGGAGGTGGGGATCAAACCAACGCAGCCCTGTAGGCACATGGACACTGAAACACTTCTTATTAGTTTCCAAACAGCCATACAGAGGTATGAAGGGTGTGTGAGAAAACACTGCAATTCCAGACCACCTTGTAGCCAGAGACTTTGTACCCTAAGAAAAGCCCATGCCAGGGTCATTTCACAGAGTACTACCCTCCAAAATTCTCTCAAACCTCTGTGCCTGTTGCCGACATCCCATTCTCCAGCTATTTTAGTCCAGGCCCTTCGCTGCAGCTCCAGAGACAGCAGAGATTTTTAGTTCAAACTTGGAAGCTTAACACGGAATACAAGATAACTCATGGCGAGTTGGGGTGTAGCTCGAGGTAGAATGCTCACCTCTGTGTGTAACATTTTGGTTACATACCTGGCATCACAGAAACATTTTTTAAAAATAACTCATGGCTTTGGGCTCAGCAATTGTCCAGGGAGGAAGTGATCATATTAATAATAATGCCAAAAGCGAGCACTAAATTGCTCGTCTACACCTGAGAGAGTAAGACTTTAAGCAATATTTTTAAATTTTCAATTCTACTAAAAATATATATATATAAATACACACACACACACACACACACACACACACCTGCCTAGTGGTCAAGACAGCCTAGAGATAGGAGTTCAAAGGGGATCAGTTCATTTAGTGAATAAAAATTTATTGAACCTCTACAAAGTGCCATACTGCGTGCTAGGCAGTTGGACTGAACAGGGGCCCTGTCGCAGGAAGTAACACCTCTCAGAAGCCACACTGGAACAGAACTGTGATTGAACCAGGACAACCTCACACCCTTTAGGGATATTTGACAATGACTGGAGGCATTTGGAGTTGTTGCAACCAGAGGAGGGCGCTACTGGCATCTAGCGGGTAGGACCAGGGGTGCTGATGTCTCCCTGCAGTACACAGGACAGCCACCCTCAGCAAAAAAAATTAGCCAGCCCAAGACAGCAATACTGCTGAAGTTGAAAACCTTACTATAGAGTGACGGCAAACAAGTAAATCAAGAATTTCAAGATGTGACCCCTGAGCTAGCATCTGCCTCTTAGCTTTCATTATGAATCTCAAAAATGATATTGCCTCTCAAGAGCCCCATCAATACTTACAAGGGACCTGTGTTTTTCAGTGGGCGTGCCCATAAGGGAGTGGAGGCCTTGGCTGTAACCTTGTCCACAGGATACCCACTACCTATCTCCTGCACATCCCAAAGCTCAATGTGATGCTCGGTTGGCTGCCTATTATCTCTAATCGACCCCACCCTCCTCTTGTAAGGAGAGATGTATTGATTTGTTGATTCAGTCAGTTTACACATGTTAACATTGATTTATTCCATCTCATTTCACTAAGAATTTGAGGCAGCAAGAAAAAGATACACAATCATATACCCCAAACAGGGAAAATATAAATTGGTACAAAGGTGTATGGGGCTTTTTTCCTTGTTGCTGTCTGTTTAGAATCTCTTCCCTGAAGATCTCCTCTTTAAATTGTATGCACATCCATGTGTCTTCTAGTGGACATGCCTCACTGTTGCATAATGATCCAGTTTCATCTGTGAGATTTAGAAGGAGTTTGCTCCACCCACATACAACATTGGACACCTGACCCCTGACTGACCAATCAGAGCACCCCTTCCCTGGTCAGAGTGATTGGTCCAGGCACAGGCATGTGACTTATTATAGACCAATCACAGATTTCTGTAAGGTTTTTGCCAAATCTATAGGGTAATGTGTTCACTCCTTCTTTGGGGTTGAGCACTAAGAACAATCCTGGGCTGGGATCATGGGTTGCCATCGTGCCAGCACAGAAAGAGTCTGAAAATTAAGGCCAGAGAGGCTCCAAAATCTAGAGATGAAGAGACAAAATCTAGAGATGAAGATTAAGAACAACTGTTGAGATCCAGTTGTGCCTTCAAATCTGACAGGACCCTCTAAGTTCCTCCTTTTGGCTCCATTAGGTTTCTGTCATTGGAACCTAAAAGATCCTGACATAGTACAGAGCATGTGCCAAGAGGAGAGACAAGTGGAAAGCAGGGAGCAAGAGATGAGGGTCCACGCTCTTGGCGGTAGACAAAGTAGACGGAAAGTTGGTCAATCACATTGTTGTCATTATGCATGAACTGAGAACGTTCAAGCTCCCTAGGAGAAGCTTTTCCCCAGGACGCGCTTCTCAAAGCACAATGGGCTTTGTAGAAGGAATTACTGAGCAAGTCAGAGGATGATATCCTCATTCACTGACATTCTTTGGTGAATCCAGTAATAGGATTTTTGTAGGACTGCTGTTTACCGACCCTGCTACGGATGCATGCGGAGGCACCAGCCCTGAGGGGATCGACCAACTTGATTCTGGTGGATTTCGGGAGAGGCAAAGTGGTCTAAATGTGCTTGTTTTCTGAGGGTTCTCCCCACACTGGAACATTCCAGAAACTGCTACTAATTCCCAGCCCTTCTCTGCTCTTTCCTTCTCTTTTGTACTAACTTCATTCAATTTCATTCATCCCAACTTCTGCGTGATCCACTCCCCGCTAGCAAGGAGGGAAATTCGAGAGACTTGGGACATTCTTCCTTTAGAATGATGAGCAGCAGAGAAGAGTCTGAAATTAAACCAAGAGAAGCCCCAAAATCTAGAGATGGAGAGACAAAGACGGGGCCTTGAGAACAACTGTTGAGATGCACTTGTGCCTACAAGTCTGATGTGACCCACTGAATTCCTCCTTTTGTCTTCATTAGGTTTCTGTCACTGGAACCTAAAAGATCCTGACATAGTTCCCGCAGATGTTGGGGGCCGTCCTCGAGAGTGCCCGCCTTCTTCACCTCCTGTCTCCATGATTAATCTAAGCTGTTAGGAGCTCATGCTACCATCGGGCTGTCAACGGCACTGAAGCTCTCAAATGGCTCTAGCCCAAATAACAGATTGTTCCCAGCAACCTGTCCTGACAAAGAAAAAATATTGCCACTCTGCCCCTAAACTTGTCTTGGAGCAGTGATGCTTCCATAAGACCCATTCCAACCACATGCCTCACTCGGGTGCCCCCGACAAGGGCAGGTTTAAAGCAAAATGTTATCGTTGAAGCACTAGGACGGAGAGGCCTCATTGTGTTTGTTCACTTCGATCTGTTTGTTTGTTTTTGTGACCCTGGGAGCTCTGCCAACGGTTTTACATGCATTATTTCATCTCATTTGCACAGTGATCTAAGACCCTGGATGGTAACATCATTTCCTAAGGGAAAAAGGAAAGATGGTGTGCCTTTCCCAAGGTCACACAAAGGGGCCAAACCCACAGATTAGGACCCCTGTGAGATGTTCACTGAATAAGGCTGTTAAGGCAGGGGGATGCAAGAGATGGAGGAGGAAGGCTCAGAAAACCTGATAGACTTGAGAAAACTCCAGCGAGGCAGATTTAGGAGTTCAAATCCCAATACCACTTGGATCAGTAAAAACTCCCCTAAGCATGTTTTCCCTGGGGTTGGCTTGAATGGTCAGTGGGAGCTATAGTTTATGCTCAATAAATGGCACTTCTTATTCAACTGTAGGATCCCATTCCACGTACAGTTGGCCCTCCATGTCCACAAGGTCTTCATACACACGCTCAATCAAACGCAGGCTCAAAATATTTGGGAGGGGGAAGTTGTACCTGAGCTGAAAACATACAGATTGGTTTTTCTTGCCATTATTCCCTAAGCAATGTAGTGTAGGAACTACTTACATAGCATTTGCATCACATTAGGTATTCTAAGTACTCTAGAGATGATTTAAAGTAAACAGGAGGATATGCATATGTTCTATAGAAACACAATGACATCGCACAGAAGGACTTGAGCATCCATGGGTGGTGGCATCTGCAAGGGGTCCTGGATTCCATCTCCAAGGATACTGAGGGGCAACTGTATAATGTGGCCAGTGCATACCAGGCTTGTGGTCACCAACAAGAAACCCTGCAGAGGAAAACTAGAGGTGTAACCAGGGATATCCAAAAGAAACCATTTCCTTGGATCTTTTTTTTTTTTTTTAATCTTTCCCCAAACAGCATCTGCGTGTGTGACCTCACTGACATCCCCAGGCTTACCAGGATCGGAGTGCATCTAGAAACGGTGGGGGGCAGGTAGATGTGACTACTGCCCTCAAGGAGCTTGCAATGTAGTTACAGGGAAAAGTAGACACTCCCATGAAAGTTGAATTGTACCACAAAACTCAAAGATGATGAGATGGACAAAATCAAAAGACAGAATGAGAACCGGCCATTGGGAGTGAATAACCGCAGGCTGGACTTGGAGCGGAAATGAGCCCAGCACTGAGGAAGAGCCTTGAGAGCCAGGAAGAGGACAGGCTGATGACAGGATGCTGCGCTGAGCTGCGCCTCGAGTCTCAGGAGGCAGGGATTTGTGTAGTAGGAAAGGAGAGGGCACCGACTGCCCACCATGGCCTCAGTGTTCCTAGGGTGCTGAGCTTTAGAACACTAAGAACTGACAGACCAAAGCTATGCAGATGGGAACTGGATGGCTTCCCTCTTCCCCTTCCACTGGTGGGCTGGGGGGCTCCCCTCTCTCACTCTGGAAAAGAAGCCACTAGTTCTTGAGGATGGCTCTCCCCTCTCTAAGCATGGCGTCGGCTTCCCTAGGAGACAGTGGGGCCACTGCCAAGGTCTCCATGTGCTCTTCGAGGCCATCAGGGTTAGGAGCCACCTCTCTGGATCCTACATCCATCACCTTCTAAAGTCACATCCAGGAGCGCTCCACGGCCCACAGGATGGGCGAAGGGTGCATCTCTGTCTGAGTATACCGACAGGGAACAGTCCCCATCATCTGCTGTTGTAACCTGAAAATGTCCCCATCCAAGTCTGTATGTTGGGCCCCAAGCCCCTGATGCAGCTGTGTTGGAAAAGGGACCTGGGAGGAGGTGATAAGTGTTAAATGGGGACACAAGGGTGGAGCCCTAAGCCAATAGGGCTGGTAAGAAGAGAGCTCTCTCCCACTGTTTGAAGACACAGCAAGAAGCCAAGGACAGAGGCCCCACTAGACACCTACCTTGCCAACACCTTGATCTTGGCTTTCCAGCCTCCTGAATCGTGAGAAAATAAATTTCTGTTAAGTCTCCCAGTCTGTGCTGCTTTGTTATGACAACCAGCCCAAGCGCGCTAACGCACCCACCGCCACACAAAATCAGCAAGGTGCAGAAGCATCCCGACGTGGGGGCTGGCGTAGCTCATTGGTCAAGTGCTTGCCTAGCACGTGCAAGGCCCTGGGTTCCATCCCCAGCGCCACAACAATAAAGGTTCACAGAGGTTAATAAATGCATAGAATATCTTTGGGAGAATAGACAATAAACTTCATCCCTTAGTTGACTCCAAGGAGGAGAACTGGGGAACCGGAGGAGGTGGCATTTGCTCACACCCTTTACTGTGCCTTTTCTTCCTCCATGTACACAGTGACCTATTCAGATAGATAAATACATTAATTTTTAAAGATGTATTTTATGTAATGGACAGACTGTGAGTCAAAAAACTGGCTAAGCTGTCCTGAGAAGTTCCAAGCTCCACAAACCACCTAAAACTCAATTTGTAAAACTCCAGAATACATGAGCTTAAGGCAGAGTTGGTTGAATGGAGCAGGGAGTCGAGCTGTAGATCACGGGGAATGGTTATCTGAAGGCACCTGGAGGTGTCTTCTGCCCAAGGTCACAGTCGTAACCTCAAGAGACAGCACAGGAGTAGGGGACAGTAGGCTTGCCCCAGTGCCTTCCACCTAGCTCCCTCTGTGCCAAGGAACTGGCAGGGCTGTAAGGAGGCAGGAGTCATGGGGCAACATCTTCTGCACCAAAGAGGGATCCCATGGAACATGACGCTGGAGTCCTGTCTGTGCAGAGACCCGAGGCCAGCGGGAGCCGCTACCGTCCTGTTCAGCCAAGATTACCCACGGTGGCTGTTTCTCTGGTTGAGCACCAGATGATGTAACTGGCTTGTGTTTAGGGGCCAAGTTATATGAAAAATGCATATCTTTAAATGCTAGAATCACACTCGGGAGAAGCTCGTGGGAAGTGAATCTGTCTGAGGCAAAAGCAGACTCATTCTCCATCTCACTTTCAGCATATGCTCATTGTGTGGAAGGGGGGACAGAAATACTCACATTATTTATGTTACCCTCGCACTCTTGCTCCCCGCCCCCAAGCCCTGTTCCGAGATCACAGAGTTGAATTCGCATAACTCCCAGGCGCTGGTGCCTCGCTGCATTCCATAGTAAGGTAAGAGAACATGGCACCGAACCAACCCGGTTCCTCCTCCAACCATGGCAATGATCATCATCCGATCCCAACTGCTCAAGCATCCCCCGTTTCCTAGCAACCCTCGAAAGGCTTTGGCGAAGGGCTGGAACAAAGACCTCATGGGTAGGTAGTGGCAACCTTGTCTGAAGTTGCTGGAGTGCTCCCCACCCCCACAATTGTCTTAAAGGTCTTCTCACACATGAGCCCAAGAACCCCAGCGAACACCTGTTGTAAGTGGTAGCAGAAGGCGCAGCTCCAGGCTCCCAGAGGCGCGGATCTGAATTCCTCCGCCTGGTCTCCCAGGCCGTCGGCCTCCGCACTCCTGGCTGCTGACCACAACCCCTCTGGTCAAGCAAGGCTGGCTCTTTCCACGTGCCACAGCAGCCTGCTGCAAGCATGCTTCTCCATGGCCCTGTGTCTACTCCCACCTCCCTCCCTCCATACTTATCCATCTCATACTTCCCTGCTAATTACCTGATTTTCCCTCCCCAGGACCATGAATGCCAATTTCTGCTGGAAATCGTCTATAGATTTCATTATTATGCCTAACTAGAGACACAAGGCAAACACACCCCCGCAGTTAAAGAGCTCCACAGGAGCTAAGCCACAGGGCAAGAAAACAATGCAGAGAGCATCCCCACGTTGTAGAATTAAGCGGTAGGGAAATGACTCGGGCAGACATCAAGGCGTATGCAATCCCGGAGGAGAAGAGGCCAGGAAGAAGAAGGGTTCTGTTTGGCTCTTTGGAGATTTGATTGTTTCCCTTTCTAAATTCCCAGAACCCTCTCCTGACTGCTTCTCCCCAGCATCTTAGTCTCATTGTGGAGATTTCCTTTCTCTCATTATGTGTGGCCGACTTGGTGGGGCTGCCCATCAAAGTGCCCGGGTGCCCTCCCTAGCCAACCGTTGACCATGTGACCCAAGGTGGACCAATCCGACTCTCCCTAGGGTGTTAAATCTGAGTGAACGCAAACGAAAAACGTTGCAAGGATTCATATCATCAGGGGGTGCTGGTGAAACCCCGGTTAGGGCTGTCTGGGTCCCTGTCATCCCACTCTGGGACATTCAGATGTCCCTTAAGTTTTAGGAACCAAACCATAGCCTTGCAGAGTTCCCTTTCTGCTTAAATTTGACAGACTTGATTTCTGTTGCTTGTAACCAAAACATCCTGATGCAGACTATTAACCCTGAGCCTTGAAGGATGAGAGAGAGAGTAGAGTACAGACAGGAAAGGAAATAAAATTATTAAAGGCTTTGATTTTTGCTTCCTTTGGCAGGCTGTTTTAAGCAGTTCGACTGATAACATTAGAATGGACATCAGCAAACTCCCTGTCAATGAAGTCTGCCTGAAAACAGAATGGATTGCCTTGGGACATAATAAGTTTACCACTAGAAAATGTGATTAAGCAGGGCCAGGTAAGCATTAATCCGGAAGCATTCTTCAAAGTCTGCTTTCCAGAATATTATTTCCCCTCTACGTCAATAATTGTTACACAAAATGTCTAATAGATATATCAATTTGTAAAATACTGAAATAAACACACTTATAAATGGTTTTATTACATTCATTCTAAGAGTCTTTAATTCATTTGTCCAGGGAACTCTAATTTTGCAGAACATTTCAAAGGACTGGTGTTCAGTGTGATGCCTGCTGGAAAGCAATACTGGATGGTCAGATCAAGCACTGAGACCCAAGAAAATATATTTAAGCACCTAACACAGTGCCTAGCAATTCAAAAATTATAGCTACAGTTTATAATTATCATCTTACTTTGTTCTTTCTTTTAACAGCATCCCTTCACATTTATTTATATAACCTCTTCCCCTTCCTTGCCAGGCTCTGGCTCCACTGGGATTTCTTTGTTTCCCCAGCATGATGAAGTACTTTCCTGCCTCAGGACCTTTGCACATCCTGTTTTTCTGCCTATAATTACATTTCTCCCTTCTCTTCCTTAGATCACCTCCTTCTCATTCATCCTTGGGTCTCACCTTAATTATCAATTAATTGAAATAAGCCTTCTTATTCTTTGTCCCATCACATCACTTATTTCCTCCTTCATTTATCTCAAATAATGTCTCATTGATGTTTTCTCTGTTGGATGCTTAAATGCTCTTCCCCCACTGAAATGTACACTTTAGAAGTCAAAGACCTAGCTTGCTCTTGTATTCATTAACCTGGTACCTAAACAGATAATACAATAAATAAGATTTATTGAATAAGTGTGTTGTACAGAAGTCATTTTCTATATAAGGGATATGGAACAACATAAAATCACCATTTCAATATCATGCAAAAACAAAAATGCATTCTTCATGTTCCCCTTTGGTAAACCAACCATGATTTAAAAATAAATAAGTCAAGGATGTACTGTTAAAATTCAGTCCTGGATCAGCATTCCTATAGGAAATTAAAGGAATGCAGTTCTGAGATGTAGTTTAGGGCAGTCTGACTTGATGCAGGGAAATGGCTTAGAGAATCTAGAAGGATAAGAAGTTATCATCTGCTTTAAACTATTCATATTTTTGCTTATTCGTTAAACAAAAGATATGCTAATCACCTGCTATATATCTGGACACTGTGTTAGGCACTACACATTTGAGGTCTTCTCAATCCATCACTTTGATTTCTATTCCCTTATTTTATATCATTTGTATCCCCTTTTATTAATAAAATAGTAAGTCCTTTGAGGGACTTCTATTGTATTTGTGGTAGAAACAGAATAAATGTCCGGCCACAGCACTCTTCTCCCATGCTCTCGCAGCAGACAGGGCTAATCAATCATAGCACTCATATTCTCTGAGCTTAATATGGCCTCATAATCCTTTCCAGCACTCCACTGCAGGCAGATATGACCACTAATCAGTGACAGCACCCACAATGAAACCTATGTGTCTACTTCAGATGGAAGAAAGAGTGCAGGCTCTGAAGTCAGACCAACTGGTATCTGAATCCTGATCCATCACAGATTAGACAGAGAGCCTGTCTGCTAATTCTTCAAGACACAGATGCCCTATGGCCTGTATGATCCTGTCCCAATGAGCCCCAATACCATGCATAACTATAATGCACTGATAAAAACGTCCAAAAGACGCGGGCAAGCCTACCCGCTTTGCAGAGTTTCGAGGAGACAGCAGCTATCTGGTCCTTGCTGTTGGTATCTTTCCCTTTATACCAAGGATGCTCTGTGCCATGTTTCATCTACTGCTTAATAAAATGAGCAACTACAATGGGACCAAAAGATCAAAGATCAAAAACCTGGAAAGAAGCTAGAACGATTCCCTCTCTCCACCCCTCTAACAACAACCACGCACCCACCTGCCTCCCATACGTTTACTAAAAAGTATCCTAGAAGCAGGGGATGTCAGAGATTCCCCATGGCCCCCCAGAAGACCGCACCTTTTGTTCTTAAGTGCTTTTCTTAACTTGACCTAATTTTGCTTCAGGGTGAGGATTATAAGATCAGGTGGCATATTGGGGGCATTTTAGGATACATAGTCAAAGGGTAGGTGAAGACTCCATTTTAACCACAGGTAAGTGGGGCCGAGCACTGCCATTGGCCCAATCATAGGATAAGAAATTGTTCTGTGGATATGTCTGGGTTTTTTTTTTTTTTCTTGTATACACCATCCCCACCCTTTGGGTTTTAAGACATCCTTTTAAATATAATAATTAAACGTGAACCACAGCCTTGGAGATTTAATAGTCTGCTTGGCGATACGCTAAAATCCAGAGTGTGCTCCTAAGCAGGGCATTATTAAGGTTACTTTGCCTCTCCAGAGCTGAGTTTTTTTTATTATCCATATCAACACAACATAGTCATTTCATAAATATTAAACACACCCAATTCCCTCTTTAGTTTGTTTTCATGCTAATGCAATTGAGAGTCAGCACAGAGAGGGGCGTGATGAGGCAAGCTATGATCCCGAGAAGCTGGAATAAATGAAATGCAGAGAAATACTATTGAAAAAATCAATTATGATTGAATTGGTGGACTGAACTTTGAAAACACTGCCTTTGTGTGGCATTTCATCATTGCCAGGTAATGCTGGAATGTGTATTCATGAGCTCTTAAAGGTATACACCTTCTCTTGGTACATTACCTAGCACTGGCTAGACTCTGATACCACACTGAAGGGTTAGACCACAAAAATAAAGCTCCAGTGAATTTATGAAGAAAAATAATAACGGCAACTACTTGATAAAATTTGCCCCGTACTGTATTTCAACAGCATTCATTCATCTGACACATTTTTATAAAGCACCTACTATGTGCTGATCACAGTATATGGCAGTGGGGATACAGCAGGGAATGAGTCAGATGAGGTCCTTGTCTCTGCCATGTTGACAGAAAAGAAATAAGGGAACAAGATGATTTTAGGTCAGGGTGTGAGCTTTAATGAAATGAAATGGCAAACTAACATGGAGGGATAGTGCTGGGACTCTCAATGTTGGTGGGCTACTTTGTACAGAGAAGGCTTCCCAAACAGGTAACAGTTCAGTGGAGGCCCAGATAATGAGGAGGAGCCCCAGAGCAGGAAGCGATTCTGGCACATTTCAAACATGTTTTAAAATAACAGTACAAGATCTGAACCTAGCCACCCCTGAGATGATTAGCAGAACAAAAATGTGCTTAAGGAACAATTTTTTAAAACATGCTTATGCAACTTCTTTGTCAGCTATTATCAAAGAATTGTTTGATTGATGACCTTCTTTGACTTTGAATATACACATTAATTTTTTAAAAATAATATCTCTGAAGAATAAGGTGCTTCCTGCATTCCTGGTTACCACTCAATTAAAAAAGGCAAATACCAAACACCGCCCCGCACAAGTCCCAATCCGTGGACTCTTGGTAATTCAACATTTTGTTAAAATGTCAAGAATAGCTGAATATTTAAAAGGGCTTCCTTTAGATGATAGGTGAGGCATCAAACTAAAGTCATGCTGTACCAAGACCTACAAAATCTACTCCTGCCTTTCAGGTCCTGAAGTCTATTTTGGAGAATTGCCAAATTAACATGAATTTGTGACCAGTAGTTGAATCCTACATAGTTGATGATAATATTAGAGCACTATTAATTGGACAAGTTCCATGACTGCATAACCTGAAGAAATCCATGTATTTTCCTTGGCCTCAGTTTTGTTACTTGCAAAATGCTAGGAATGGACTCACCATAAGCTCTGTGAAATCATGCACATGCACACACACGTGGGCATGTACACACGATTGCCAATCTCTGCATTCCTAACACTAATTCCTAGTGCCTAGAAGTAATCGGGTACTCTATAAACACTCATTCAATGATCACAATCCATATGTGAAAATTTATCTTCTCATTTTCAGTTGATTGAGGGAGAGAGAGAGAGAGAGAGAGAGAGAGAGAGAGAGAGATATGAAAACAGTGAGATGAGTTTTTATGGTGTTAATTGATCTGGGTATTGTCTTTGATTCTGGAAACTATTCCTTTCTTAAGTGTTCAGTGTTAAAATGCCTATTTTTTATGACATGATGGCTATAATATTTAGTAGTTGCTTTTAACTTTTAATCAAAGAAAAGTTGATTTTCTTTTTGGCAAAATTGAAAAGTTAGTACACTATGTTGATCCCTAGTTCTTCTATTTTTTTTTTTTTTAGTTTCAAACATCTCAGAAATCAGAAATGCAGTTTTAACAAAGTCAGGATGATACACAAAGTTTTCTCCAGCTCCCAAATCCTATGGTATGTACTTTTCTGGCTGAGTGATTTGGATTGAGTTAACTCGGAAGACAGAGTGGTCAGCACCATGGACAGATCTATGCCGGCTCAGCCAGTGTTCCCTTGGGTAACAAAGGGCTAGATTTCAATGGATAAAACACAGGCTCTTCTTTGAGATTGGCAATCTTAGTGTGAGCACACAGTACCAGGCCTAATACCTAAATTAATGAGTTTAAGTCTCCATTTAATAAAATATTCAGATTATGATTACACTTAGTTTCATTAACTGCATTCTCAGATTAATGTAATGAGATTTCCTTTTCAACTTGTAATTAACTTTATTGAGAATGCTTATTGGGATTTTTTTAAGGCTGTTTCCTAAAACCTAACTATAAATTATTTTAACATAAGTATTTTGATATTCACTGTATTACTTAATTTTATGTTTGCTGTTAATTTTAAAAGAAGAAAAATTTCACCACTAATCTATTCCAGAGAGAAACGGCCAGTTGGGGGAATGGAGAACCTCTGAACAACAGCTCTATTCATCGCCATTAGCTGCTCTCAAAACTGAAGTCTTTCCAAGCCAAACTTGATATTCTTATTTTCATAGCCATGCATCAGCATGACCGTAACCAAACAAAATTCTCTTGTCCCTTCAAACATCAGCTCTGCAAGGAAAAAAAAAAAAAAACTCTAAGAACAATAGTTCTATCAAAGATGGGCAAAATGAAAATGTCCTGCTTTCCCTTCCTCTGTTTCTTGGAAAGATGTTGGGAATGTTTTTCTTTCTTTCTGAACAAAATAACATCAGTTTCTCAGGAAAAGCTGCCCTGATCTTGCTTCCTTCCCCTGCACCTCTGAGACTCTCTGGAAGCCTCTGCTTGCTCCCAGGCCACCCTGGGCTGATTCATATTATGCTCCTTGACAGTCACTGGTTATTTTGCCATCTCTCCCACTGCATGGTAAGTTCCAAGAAGAGGATGCATCCTATATGACTCGTCCATCCTAGTACCTTCAATTCCTAGCATGTCAACCGACACATAGCAGGGTCTTAGTCAATGTCAGTTGAATGCTGATTGAATTAAAAAATATATTAATTACAGGAAAGCAAATGCATGGCTACAATCTGAGTCCTCCAGAACAGGGAGGTGACTTTATTTCAGTTGGTTCATGTAAAAAGATGATTGTAATAAAATACAGCCATTCTTAGTGGGAATCAACAACAAGGAAAAGAGAAAGAGATGGGGGGGGGGGGAGAGAGAGAGAGAACCATAACTTTCATCTGTCATCCAGTGTGGGTCCCTGGGAAAGGCACAAGACACAGGCACAGAGTTCAGGATGTCACGCCAGGTGGAGGAGAGTCTAAACACCTTATCAACACCTCTGTGACCTCGGTAGGTTACGTAAACTCTCTGAGCCTGTTCTATACTCTATACCAGGTGGGTACAATGCACATTTCAATCATTTCAGTTGTTGTGGAGAGTAAAATGCGTGCATGTGATAGCTGCAGAATAAATGCTATTGTTTTACTTTGGCTTCTCTTTATTCACACTATCAATCACTGGGGATCACATCACTTATTCCAGATAAAAGGAAAGAAATATTTTCCCAAAGGGAATATGTCCCAGAGTAGGCTTTCCCTGGTATGGGAAGAACAGAACTTGGCATCTTTTAAACTAAACCAGACACTGTGTTGAGCACTTAAGCTTTCTTTACAAATAGTCCTACAGCTGGTTGGGAAAGCAATGCAAATCTAATTAGGCGGTGCCATGTGGCCGGAATTAGCAGCAATTTTTGAAAAAAAGCCCAAGAGATGACTTACAGATAGTAATTTTTTTTTCCTTGAGGGGCTCTGTTTCTCTGTTGCTTGCACACACAGACACACACACACAGTCACATTTTCCAAGTGAAATATGACATATTTGGGTTCATACAGATTCCTACTGGCCCAGTCTGCCAGTATAAATAAAATATTAAGATCAATATTCCTAACAGAACAAAAGCCCATGTGTTTTAAAAGGGGAGAGAAGAAACACATAAGACAGCAACACATGTCTGAGAGCGGGACAGCTGCTCCATCCCAGCTATTTCCTTAGGAAGGAATTGACAGTTTCCTCAGTTCTCATTTGCATCAAAAAACAGTAGTAACAAGCACACTCGTGCGCGCACACACATCATGATATTAACTGGCACAGAGTGAAAACATTTGCACCGTGAGAACGGCCGCAGTGAGTTCAGCCCGATCTGCACCGTTGCCCTCTTGGGAACAGCAGCTGGAGCGCCAAAGTTCCCATATTCCACTGATGACAGTAGAAGCCACCGGCATCAGTACTGCAGATGCTATGCCAAGTTCCTCGCATGTGCCAGTCCACTTAATCCTCACAACAAGCTTGTAAGGCAGGTATGACTCCTTTTATAGAATGGGAACCTGGGGTTCAGAGAATTAAATCAACTTCCAAGACTGCACAGTTATTAAGTGATGGAGAGAGAACCCAACCGCGGTTGTCTGCCTCCCAAGCCCATCTCCTCTACTGTCGTGTGACAATGCCTCAAACTCAGATGAGACACATTTGCGGAGCACCTTCCACCCGCCAGGGTTCATCCACAACATTGATGACCTTAAGAGAAAAATAGATTTCTTGATTTAAACCACTTAAACTCATTTCAGGCTACTGCACAGAACCTACAAATGTTTTTTAGCTGATCCGACATAGACCAGCCCTCAAGTTTATTAACAACATAGTTTACTAAATCATGTGCTAAAACCATTATAATTATAGGTCTTCAGACAGAACAAATAGTTTGCCCAGCTGCCCAGGAACAAGTTGATAGTTAAACCCGCTCATGAATTGGAATTAACCAAGTTCCTTAGAAACTCAAAATCCAAAGGGTCCTGCTGATGGGTTCCACTGGGATTCTTACAAGCGTGTGATAGAGATTCACTCATACACACGTGCGTGCACTCTTCATTCAGCAAATATCTATGAGCACTGGGCTTTTCTAGGCACCACAGACACAGGGAAAATTAAAGTAATGCATCCCCATCCCATCCATAGAAGATGCAAACAGCACTCTTCCCCCTGCCTCTCCTCCCCAGGCATACCTTTCTTGGAGAACATGTCCCAATAGAGTCCTAAGAAAGAACCCCAAAATGCCTTCTACCCCATGCAATTGGTTGAGCTGGGGAAAGCCAGGCCATTGGCTGGACAGAAACCAAGCATGTTCATACCCTTCCATTCATTCCCACCTCCCACCACCACCTCTCAAAAGACACAGGGATCAAGGGCACAAGAGACAGAGATACTGTACCCACTCTTCCTAGAGAGGTCCCTGAGGTGGTCCGGATGCCCTTTCTGACACCTGAAGAGTCACCATGTATAACCAGTGAAGTCCAAGCTATGGAGTCAGACAGTCCTGGGCTTGAATTCTGGTTCCTCCATTTATTGACTATGATATTATGGCAACTTCTCTAATTTCTAACTTTGTATTTTATAAGTGTGTGTGTGTGTGTGTGTGTGTGTGTGTGTGTGTGTTCAAATATGCTCACATGTCAGAAGACAAATGAACGTTCATGCATTTGGTCACCCAGCTGCAATAACTCTCAGAATTTTTCCAATTTTGTTTCATCTATCATCTCTCACAAATCTATATTTTTCCAGAGTATTTTTAAAGCAAGCCTCTGCCATCATGTTAGAGAAGTTCTTTAATTTCCATGCAGCTCAGCTTTCTCATTCATAAAATGAGAATAATGATACCTCATCCATGGGCTGATCCGTTCGCTGGACAAACATTTATGGAGCTGCTGCCATGTGCCAGCTCGGTTCCTGGTGTGGGGGTTACAGCGGTGACAATGCAAAGCCTTTTCCCCTGTGGAGTTTGCCTTGTGGTGCAAGAGGCAGGGATAAAATAGCCAGTAAGGCAATTTCAGAGAGAACAAAGTGTTATGAAGAAAATCATGGGGAAATGGGGAACCGCGAGTGGCTTGGGGCTCAGAGATGAGCAAGAAAGACCTGTCAGGAACTAGCCATTGGGATGAGATGTGCAAGGGAAGAGGCACAGCATGTGCAAAGATCCAGAGGTGGAGATGAGCTCAGCTTTGAGTAATAAAGGAGCAAATCCTTAGTGCATACCTGGCACACAGCAGGTGCTCAATAAATGTCCATCCTCCTAACAGAGGAGCTCATCACAAGATTGTAAGTGGGATGCACATTGTGGAAACAGCTCTCTTACTAGAGAGTCGGGGGCTCCTTCGGTTCACTTAGCATCTCCTTTAACAATGCCCACTCCCTAGAAAGACTGGGACATTCTGCAAACACCCGCACATAGGAAAGACAGCATAGTGCAGTGGTTAGCATCATAGACCTTGGGCCTGAGCCCCTCCAATTTGCAGCTATAAACATCACACAGGCCACTAAACCTCTCTGGGCCTCAGTTTTCTGTCTTTAAGATGGTAGAAATGATAGGTGTTGAGGATTCGATGCATCAGGATTTGCTATCTAGAGAAATTACTCTTAATGTTACTCTCTTATATGTTTTTTAACTCTTACACACCCCAATGTCTACATTTACCTTTTTATCTGCCTAAATTTTAAAAAATATTTGGGACTATCCCTGCTGGGATGTCCAAAAGTCGAGTGTGGAACATCCCAGGCATCCTGTGAGTGTGGGAAGGGACCTAGATCTGAGCTACACCACCTCTTAGAAACAAAGCCAAGAGTCTGATTTTGGTTCCTTGTCAACCTACTTGGGACTCATCCTGGGGAGTACAAGGTGGTGGGTCTGGAATGTAGGAGCTGCTCTTTCTAATGGATTCCCTGTCCTAAAACATCAAATCACTGTTTGTCCTCAGTTTGTGGTAAGATCGCACTTGCTCAGATTATGCTGTAAAACAAGTAGTGCAGCTGCGACCAAATACCCAAGCAGGTTTGCCTGTGTGTGGGGGACACGAGAGTATCTTGTCCCATGAATAAGCCAGAGCACCATCCAGGCAGCAACTGGCTCCATGCCGATTGACCGGGTGAATACCTTGATGTGAAGGTTCCCGTGGACACTGGAGACACCTCGGTGCTGGGGCAATAGCCCTCTTCCTGTTGCTTTCCATCTTTATCACAGTATTATACAATATTGTACAACCAACATTCTATGATGAAAGGGAACTGTGCTAAAAACAACGTGGAATTGCACATTGGATCCTGGAACAGAAAAAGGACTTCTAAACAGAAACTGGTAAAAATCCAAATGACATCCACATTTTAGCTAAAAGGAATGCCCGGGTGTTGCTCCTTAGCTTTGATAAATGTGCCATAACATACGATGCTGATGTCAGGGGAAGTGGGCCGAGGGGTGTGCAGCACAGGAGGCAGAATCTGAGCAGCCTTTCTGTAAATAATCAGAGTATTCCAAAACAAAAGCTTTGGTTCAAAACGACAGAGCTGGGGAAGTGTCAATTCAGGTTTCACCCATGGCCCCTGCCTCACACCTGCCATTGAGAAGGCTGAATGGAGTGACATTCACCCTCCAGTCCCAGAGGGGTGAGGAGGTGTCACTGGCAGGCAGGGAGGTGGGGGTGGGGGAAGCAGAGCATGTTTCTAGAACTTGAGGACAAAGCGTGCCTTCAAAAGCAAACTATAATTACACAGACGCTGAGGAGTCTTTGCAGAAAATCAGTCTCTCGACGGAACCCACATCCTGTTAATCAAAGAGGTCAAGGCCCTTTGATTATCAGACTAAATATTTTTAGGCAATATCACTGAATGCCTGGAAAGAACATTAACAGCATCAGCTGGAGAAACATCCATCTTGAGATAAGAAACCAAATCCTGCACATCGCAAGAAAAATCAACCCCAGGAAATTTATTAAGAAAAGTTGGCAAAAATGTCCCCCTGTCGAAGCTCTCTCCTCCTGGCCTGCTTCACCACATCCTTCTCCACCTGCCACCCCTCCCCACACCCAGGTGTACACCGGATGTTAGATCTCTTAGCATTTGGTGCAAAAGTAAAGGAGAAATCAGAAATGGACTAAGCATTCATATTAAGAAGACGAGGAGAGAGAAAGAGAATGAGATGATTATTCTCTTAACGCAGTGCTGAGCGGGCCATTCAATAGAGATGAAAATGACATTTAAGCTCAGTCAGATTCAACAGCTTGGATGTTTAGTCAAGAACAACCTAAAAATGGTATCATGTGCTCTGCTCAGTATACGGTGAGCAGACGCTTCTTTCTTTCCATGTTTTGGTAAATCTTGAAGTTCCTATAATGACCAGAAAGGGGTTTTCTATTTAGTAGTTCATCCTAACTCAGGTATGAGTGATTGGTCTGATTTTCAAACTATTAGATTGGATTCCTTCCCTGCTTCTTCTCTATCTGTCAAAATGGTCTCTGGTGAGTGGCTGACTTTTTAAACCCCTAACAACTAATTAATATAAATTACCTAGTCCTATCTTCTCAAGGAGCTTCTCCCCCACCCATCATTCCTTCTTCTAAACATACCATTTTTTTTCTGTGTCTATGATACATAAATAGCTTCTCTAAATCAATAAAAAGATAAGCCATTACAAAGTAATCTGTTAGTACTGTTAACTACCTAATTGATGTGTTACATAAATTAAACTTTCTAATGTAAATCTGGGAAAGGCTACATGCTTCTTATTTTTCTTATACAGATATTCCCAAGAATGTTAGAAAAAAAGGACTGGTTCAATCTGTCAAGATTCAATGAAATTAACCTCTGTGGCATTTCTTATAAAAACACAACATGTGTGACATTACTCCTGGAATTCTTCCCTGGAGTTTATCAGGAAATGCTCTAGTACAGTTCTACCCAGTGGACTATTACAAGGGACTTTCTCCTCTGGATAAGATCACCATATTCTTGAGGCACAAATATAGATCAAAAGCAAGAATCATAAATAAGCCAAAGTAGCTGGTCATAAGAGATGTCTGAATTACTCAGCACCTAGACATCCATCTCTGAGCAGTAATGTATTTTCAGTACAACTTAAAACAAAAGTTCCTTATTTAAGTAACACTCTTGATGTTTTCTTCCCTTTTGCCCGATAGAATGATGAGGCTCAGGTGACTTCAATGAGTTTGTCATTCCATTTCTGCACAAAATTCCAAACCATCTCAGACACGGAAACTTCAAATGAAAAACCTGTCTACAGTCACTTTCTATAGGAAGGGACTCAGCTCCATGTCAGTTTCTCTGCTCCATGATCACGTGCACTCGTTTATGATATTTGGGACCCACACACACCTAGGTTCAAGGAACTTCTCACTGTCATCTGGAAGACAATGTGTTCATGTCCATCACAACCAGAATCAGACGCAGCAGTTGCCATGCCAGAGTGGGGGCCATTTAGCCTATCTTTGGGGGCTGTGGGATTTGGTCATAATATTTCCAATGGCTGATGTATTTTTCTCTAAAAAGTTGGCTACTCCTAATAGTATTTCATAATCCAGTTCATAAATAAATAATGTCAAGTTCTTTAATATAATGAAACCTAAAACATTCCATTTGGTGATCCATTTTTCAACCCATGTAAATACTGACTTTGCTAAAACACTGTAACCATTTCCAAAACCACACACACACAAAAAAAGTCACCATGCAGAACATGCATCACCAATGTCAAATCCCACAGACTTCTTCCCCTACCCATTGAGCATAAAAATGTGCAACCAAACAGCCCAGCACCATGATTCAGCACCTAAAACACCCATGTACCTTCTAGCGGCCTTCCAGCCAAGGACACAGGCTGCAAAAGCATGTAGCTCCAAAACCGTTCTGCCCCAGGAGCCTCAAGCCACAGCTGAGGGCATCCTTGGAACTGTCTGGCTTTTGTTATTTCAGACCAAGCCCTCCACATTTCATTCACGTGAGGGTTACTTGGAAACACAATTGCTGGGAATAACCACGGCGGTGTGCTATTGTCAAGAACTAACCCATCTTAGTTTTCTCCATTCCCGTTTTCTGTGTTTCAGTTCCACAGTGTATGCTGGACATACAGACCTTTGAAAGGATAGAAAATCTTCGGGAGCATTCCAAGATCCCCATGTATGATTTATTTGCTGAAGAATACCTCTGGAAACGCAATAGCAAATGCAACTTTTTTTTTTTCTTTCCCGGCAGAACAGTGGAAATTTGCTACTGCTGAATCACATGTGTGTCCCACACCAACATGACCACAACCCAACACCTGCCCAGACCCACCCCCCAAGGAGTGTTTTGTGGATTATTTTTATAAAGCTCTAGCTTCATTTTTAGAAAAGATACAATTCTTCTGAACTAGTATTTGTTAACTAAAAACAGCATGAGATCTAAAAGTAACAACTGGTTTACCTCAGGAGGTAGACAAGTGTTGAATGAACTCCCAGCCAGCAGATGACCCAGGCAAGACAGAGCAGCAAAATAACCATTGGCAAACAGGCTAATGACCCACGATGAGCCCACCAATAATTCTCCAGTTAACCAAGGCCCGGCCATGACGAACTAACCCAGAGGACATCTGTTAAGAGATCCACCAAGATGAACCAACCAAGTTGTCCACTAGTTGACGCAAGATCGACCGTATGAAACCAACCAAGTGGACCACATTTGACAGAGAAAGCAACCTAGTGATACCCAACTCAGGCTCATCCAGAAGAGAGAAAAGAAAGCTTCTGATTTGCCTACAAGGGGAAGCTCCTGACAAACCCAAAAGCACACCACAGACTCTGCCGCAGCCGGGTCGTAGGTGGGATTGGAAATGGCCCGTGCAGCTGTACTTACGGAGATTATTGATGGGGGCCCTGGTGTCCGTGTTCTCGTAGTGTTGGACGTGCACCACAATGTTAAGGTCTCTCTCCATGTGGTCAGGGTTGCAGTGGCCCTGTGGCCTCATGACATCCGCAAGGGCCCTGGAAGAAGAGAGAATGGAAATCTGTTCATTCAAAATACAATGACCACCTCCTGCCCCGCACTGTCCTCGTGAACAAAACAGACATGGCTCCACTTAGGGGTGGGGCAGAGGAAAACAGCCACAGCTAAATCTCTGCAGTCAGAGGTCATGTAGAGACGCCCCCAGACTCACTCCAACAGCCATGGAATAACAGTGTCGTCTACCCACAGAGCTGTGGAGAAGACTGACTGATGGACACATGTTGAGTGTCTCCACCCCATGACTCAGATCTGTCTATACCTAACACAGATGCCACTTCAGTGTAGCAGTGGCCCAATATTAGTGACCACAGCTAGCATCTATGGAGCACTTGCTACAAGGCAGTCACTATGCTAAGCACATTGCAGGCCTAACTAAACAAAACAGTCCTCCTGAGGATCATTATTCCTTTGTAAAGGAACCGCAAAGGCTCAGAGAGGTGAAACAACCTGCTCAAGGTCACACAGCCAGTAAGCTGTGGTGTAGGAATGAGAACCACTCTTTTCTCCCTTTCTTTCTTTCTTTCTTTCTTTCTTTCTTTTCTTTTCTTTTTCTTTAGAGAGGATGAGAACACAATTCAACCCACATCAAGGACCTTCACAGTCAGATGTACGCTCAGGAGAGAAGCTCTGGGATTGCACATAGGACAGAGCAGAGACGACCATCAAACAGATATCACACCCTAAAGTCAGACTGATCAATACATTTTTCCTCTTTATCTACCCTCCATTACGTGTTTATTGTGACATGCAAATATCCTCAACAGTGGGTATTATCATTTGCGTGCTTATCTTTCCCATAAAACGGGGTTTCACCACAAACCTCATTCTGGTTCTCCCTCTGTCCGCGCAAGATGAGAGCTAGCCGCATCGCTCGTGTGAGTTTCTTTCATCCCTTGCAGGCTCTGCACGGTGCTCCATCATCTGCGACCCCCAGGCTCACTTACCTGCAGGGACAATTGTCTCCATATGCTGTAACTACTGTGGCGGAAGAACCCACCAATCAGAATGGATGCCAGCTACAAATATCCAGTTGGTCCATTACAAACCAGTAGGCTGCCAGTTCTGTCTATCATTTCCATGACTACGGCCATCTAGGTGGTCACCAACACTCCAGTCCCAGTGAACAACTCCGTGACAGACACCTTCACACAAGCCTCCTCTTGAAGCGGCAATGGTTTGTCCAGGGCACATACCCACCAGTGCCCTAGTTTAGGGTATACCCAGATGTTCCTAACTAACCAGCACCCTCTCAGTCCACAGAAAGGGAGATGGAGGGGGAAGATGAACTGTTCAGGAGAGGCCCCCACAGACCACCAATGTACTTGGAAGACCCACTTATCTCCCGAAACCGACCCCACTACAGCGGTGATTCTCAAATAGTAGTTTGCCAACCAGGAACATCAGTATCACCTTGGAACTTGATAGAACTTTTGGGATCCATCCAACCTTACAGGGTCAGAATCTAGGGTCGGGCTGATGCAGGGTGTCTGCACGGAACCCCCGGTTGCTGGTGCACACTCCAGTTCTCCAGCGTGAGACTGCAGAGAGGCCTCAGGCTTGAGGGAACGTTTGATTGTGGTGCAGGGATATCACGGGGGCGAAAACCACACTAGCTAGGGAGAAGTCTCAAGCATGAGAGAGACCTAGGTCAGCACCACAAGAGTCCTATGGCAGCTAGAGGAAAGGGCTGAGTCCACCGAGAGACAGGAGAATAACCACAGCTCTCATTCATTTGTTCATTCAACAAATGTTTATTGTCTGCTCTGAGCCATGCACAATACAAGCCCTGGGGATACAGCAGCACACAGGTGACCGCAGTCTCTGCCTTGCTGGAGCTTACATTCTATGGAAGAGAATAAAAATAAACATGTTAAATAAATAAACAAGGGTGGAAAAGAAATGAAGAGCACAGGGTGGGGAGAGACTGGTACATAGCAGCATTGCTCACAATAGCCAAAACGTGGAAACGATCCAAATGTCCATCAGCTGGTGACCGCAATATGAAATGAAATAGTATTTAGCCATCAAAATGAAGGAAGCCCTGACACCAACCACGACGTGAATGACACTGGAACACATTACGCCCAGTGAAAGAGGCCGGACACAAAATTCCACAGGTCATATGATTCCATTGATAGCAAGGTCCAGAAGAGGCAATTCCACAAAGAGAGAAGGCGGAGTTGTAGTTGCCAGTGGCTAAAGGTGGTGAGAGGGAATGGGGAGTGGCTGCAGAGTGACAATGGGGATATTTTTTTGAGGAGGGAGGGGAGGGATGAAACATTACTGGAATTAGTGGATCGGAAGCCAATAGTGATGTTGGTTGTACAATGTCATGAATATGATACCGATCACTGAACTTCATGCCTTTTAAAAAATTCTAAAGAGAAGGAGAGAGAGGTGGTGTGATCAGGAAAAAACTTGGTGAAGACGTGGCCTTGGAGAGAGAAGGAACTCATCATGTGGTGCTCCAGTTTGGATCTGGAGTGTCCCTGTGTTCAAGGCTTGGTCCCCAGCTTGAAGCTCTTGGGAGAAGGTAGAAACTTTAAGAGGTGAGGCCCAGTGGGAGGTCTTCAGGTCACTGGGGATGTGGCCTTCTAAGGGGACCGTGAGACTTGGTACCTTCCTCTTTCTCTCTTTTTGCTTCTCTGGCCATGAAGTAAGCAGCTTTGCTCTACCGCATGCTTCTGCCCAGATGTGCTGCCTCACCACAGTCTCAAATGCAAAAAATGATCAATCAATCATGGAGAGAAACTTCCAAAACCATGAGCTAAAATAAACCTTTTCTCTTTATAAGTTGATTATCTAGGGTGTTTGTTACAGGAACAGAAAGCTGACCAACAAAGTGGAGATGGTGGAAAGAGCATTTCAGACAGAGCAAACAGAAAGTGCAAGGCCCCTGAGGCAGGAAAGAGGTAGATTTTGAAGCATATTCAAGAAGGCCAATAAAACTGAAATAGGGCAATATAAGAGGGGAGTATTACAGAATGTGGATTATCACAATCCATTTTACAGAGGGGAAAACTGCCCAACTTAACCCAGATGACAATCAATGGAGGGGATGAGTGGAAATGCAATCCTGAATGTCTTTGAAATCAAAGTCCAGGCTCCTTCCTACCTCTGTGCAATAAGCAAGGTCTGAAACTCAAAGGGGTTGCAGGGGAGGGAGGTTTTGAGACACAGGACAGAGGCCTCCCCATCCTAACTTGCCTTTCTTACTTCTAAACGGGTTCTTCATCCTGAGCTTCAAGGGATCGCTGAAGTCCTCTGTAATCGAATGGAAAATTCGTTTGTGCATTGTTCTTGAGCAAGAGCCATACCTTTCATCAGATTCCCCAATGGGTCTCCCCAAACTTCCAAAGCAGTCAACTTTCAAGAGGATAGGGAAGCGAGAAACCAGGATGGCTACCAGGAACTTGGTCGGAACTGCCATCTGCAGATCCCCTGAACCTCTTTTAAGTGCTGAAAACTGTCAAATTGCAGCTTCAAAGCCCAAGGACACTTCTCCCCAGGGCCGCCATTCCCAGAACAGGCAGTGGAGACAAGAATCCCTAGAGACCTCCACTTCCTGGTCAAGGAGTGTCTAGAGCAGGGTTCACTCATTCCCGCTCTGCATAAAATGAAGCGGCGTGGGCAAAGGAAAGGTCAGAACAGTTATGTATGGCCTTGAGTCACTGCAGATGAGAGATCAATCCAGCTGCACGTACCAATGCCATGCCTGCCTTGCGAACTCTCACATCAGATGGCTGGAATGGAGGGTGAGGACCAGCGGCATGCTCACAGGTCTAGGAACCCCAAAGGGACACACAGATTAAATTCTCTATTTTTGACTCTGCCAACCATTCAAAGCAGACACATACCTTTAAAAATAGCCCCCCTTAACAACAACACAGGCTGAAGACACTGTAGGCAATGCTGACACACATTCAGTTGACCCTCCTCTTCAGCAGTTTCCCACAAGGTTAGAACAGCCATGATCTGTGCAGACCCTAACAAAGTCAGCCAAAAAGAACCAAAATGGGGAATATCCAAAGGGTGGATTTGTTTACTACTGAGGAATGTCGCCCTCCACATGCATTTCGCTTTGAGATTTTTAGCTAAGGATAGTGGGAAGTCATTGCCACTAGCAACAGATTTTGAAGTCATGTTTATTTCACGTTTAGCTCAGTTTAAAAATTTCTTCTTAGGTAAGCTTTATTACATACTTCATAATTGTCCACAGGTGTATGAGTATATTTATTAGTAAAGCACATGTGTGTATGGTCAGAGTGCATACTAAAAACATTTTTGTGAATAGAAATGTGTTAAAATGTTTTCACAAATTAGGCAGTGGAAAGAACCAACAGTGGGTCAGAAATCAAACCAATGCCTAAGGATTTGGCGTTTGCTTGTGGCACAGAGTTTAGGTGCTTCTTAGACTTTAATGAACATTTGTATTATCTGGGGATCTTATTAAAATGCAGATTCTGGTTCAATAA
The DNA here is from genome assembly GCF_048772815.1 of Callospermophilus lateralis. NCBI lineage: Eukaryota > Metazoa > Chordata > Mammalia > Rodentia > Sciuridae > Callospermophilus > Callospermophilus lateralis. Next base: position 9,684,739 of record NC_135323.1, on the reverse strand, counting down.
TCTGAGGTGGGCCTGACATTCCACTCTAGCTCCCAGGTGTGAAGAAGTTGCTGGCACAATAGCCTAAGACTTCCATAACAGTTCATGTGATGTGTCAGTTCCAGTGACCATGCTGTGCCCAGATGTTTAATCAAATAGTATTCTATTTGAGTGGGAGAGTGTTCTTGGAGGAGACTAACATTCAGTTGGTTAACTGAGTGAAGAAGACTGCCCACCCCAATGTGGGTAGCCCTTAGTAAATCACTTGAGGGGCTGTATGGAGCACAAGGCTGGCTCTTCCTAAACAGGAGAGGCTCTCCTGCCCTACAGGGGGACACTGCTCTTTCTGGTTCTACAGCAGCCTGCCTGCGGCCTTCACACTTGAACTGAGACATTACACTGCAGATTTTGGACTTGCTGACTCCTTGTAATAAATCTCCTGATATATTGGTTCTGTTTCACTGGAGAATCCTGCCTTAGACGGGATTGGAGAAGCCACACTTTGATCCTTTGATATCCCTTGACCCAGTTGAGAACAATTATGCTGGCATGTTACCATTTTTAAAGTTGAAAATGATTGAATATTGGCAATTTTATAAGGTCCAACTCGGTATTGACTTACTTGTACATTTCCTTGTATGGGATCTGTCTCTCGATATTGAATCATTGGCTCTACAAGGATGGGGATGGCACCTGCAGCACCCACTCTTCTCATAGCTTCCAGCACAGTGCTGGGCATAAGGTAGGTGTTCAGCAAACATGGATCGCATGTGTGAATGAATGAATGAGGAGGTACTGTTTTATGCCATGCAAACCAGGATTTTGGAATCCAGAACTCTCTCAATTGTAAGGCCCTCTGCTTACAATTGAGGAGTGGAGGAGACAATGATGGTCCCTGCATTCCTAATCTTGAGGGGGACAATGGAAGGAAATATAATAAACTGGTCAACCAATAAATTAGTAATTTAATTTTAGACCCTAATGCAAAATAAAGTGAGCAGGACTGAATGAAGCACCAGATTGTGGGGGAGGGGGAGGGAAAGATACTAAGCCTGGGTGGTCAGGGGCAGCTTCCTGGAGAAGGACAGGCAGTCATTTAAGTCTGATAGAAGAGAACTGAAATCAATGCAAGGCCTCCAGAGTGGGAATGAGCTTGGCCTGTCAGGAGGCACCAAAAGAAAAATGTCGGGTCACTTTTACTTCCAACTACAGTGTGCAAATAGAAGACCCTGATATTTCCAAACAGAGCGCCAAGTCCCAGCATTTTGCCTTAAAGCCTTCCAGGGGTCCCAGTGCTCCAACGTATTCTGACTTACACACATGGATAGGATTCTTCAGCACTGCCTTTTGGGCAAGAAGCATCACTTATTTTGTGAGAAAACAAGAAAACAAGAGCTTGTTTCCCAGCTTAGTGGCTATCCAGGTGCAGATATTAGTCAAAGCTCCTTCAAACTGTATACTCAAGATGTGTGCATTTTACTATGTAAATTATACCTCAATAAAGTTGATATTTAAAATGCAGGGACTCAGTCCCCCAGGAGAAGCATACATATCGTGTAGGAAAAATAATTGAGGGTTTTTCCATGGCCAACAGTGTATGCCTGCACACATGGGCTTCTGCAGCTTGGGGAGCTAATCAAAGCCAAAGCCATGGGATATTTGAAAAATGGGGAGGTGGGAGAGATGGGAGAGAAAAGAAAAGGCAAGGGAAAGAGAGGCAATTTGTCATTGGATGCCATTTCTTTGCAAGGGATTCTGGCTCTTCTGAAGTATGTTTGAAAAACACACAAGACACGGTGCTTTGAAATTTGCCATTTGGATTTTGGATTCTGTTTGAAGGTGGGCAAAATGATGACATGTGTTCCCTACTGGTTTCAAGTGGGGAGAGCTTCAAACACAGGTTTCTGCCCTCAAGGTCATTTCTCACTAAGGCCTTCACCGAGAGGTCTGGCCCTGCCAGGGGCAGATGCAGAAAACATTCCTAGACCTGATCTTACAGGGGCTCCTGGCACCAACCCTGCCTGCATGCACTGCTGTCTGCATGCCATGCAAGCACTCTGATCTGCAAAGCCTGGAGGGCCTGCAGGTTTGCATTTAAACGTAGCACAGACTAGTCGTCACAAACCTGTGCCCTGCCTCCGGCTGCCTGGATTTGAAGTCCGACTGACTCCTCCACTCACCAGGAGCTTGCTCATCCTCTTGGAAAGCAATCTCTGCTTCTGTAAATGGCACACTGTCACCAAGCCTACCTCATGGGGGAGGGGTGTGAAATTAAATGGGAATTTACACATAAGCTTATGGCAAAATTGCAGATCTGGCGAGGGTTCTTCGACATCACGTAGACAACACTTTGCAATGTATTTAATCTAGTCACACATAAACCTTCCTTCCTGTTCTGAACCTGCAGGCCCCTCCTGCTCAGATCAAAATGCAAGTCCAGAAAGGTGAGATTCGCTGTGGGATATTCATATGGGTACAAAGCAAAGTTTGCTCAGATTCACTCCACATTCTTCCCTGTCCTCGACCCTCTCTCTTCCCTTCAATCCCCTTTGTCTACTCCACTGATCCATTTTCATGGGATCCACCCTCCTTTTTCTTTTTCTTTCCTTCTGTCTCCTTTTTAAAATTTTTATTTATTTTTCCCTAGCTTCCACATAGGAGAGAAAACATTCAATCCTTGAGTTTCTGAGTGTGGTTTATTTCACGTAGCATGATGTTCTCCAGTTCCAGCATAATTGTGTCAGAACAAATCCCAATATTATGCATATCTATAATGAACGGATAAAAAACAAATTCCAAAGCATGTAAGTCCAGAAAGATTAGACTTGGCCAGTGTCACAGAGCAAGGGCTGGACACCAAGATCCAGATTCCGATGTCACTCTGTTCAGTAGACAAGAGGGACAAAATCCCAATAATAAAATGTCGAGAAACGGTAGTAAATGATTTCTGAGCAGGGGCCATGTGTGGTAGTCTGTGGGGGTCACTTTCCAAACCTAGTCCTCAGTGAGTTCTCAACCCACAGAGAGGAACTTGAGCCTCAGAAGTGAAGCAACCTTCCCAAGGTCACCTGACTATTGAGTGACTGAACTGGGATTGAACTTCAGGCTGTTGGGCTGGAGCCCAGGCTGCTCAGACCAGTCTGAATGACTGTCCCAGGTCTGCAGGTGACATAACTGGTGGTGGGGGGGGGGCGGGGGGACTCAGATGAACACAAGAAACTCCTAAAGGGGGCAGTCATCACCCAGCTGCAACCAATAGTTGCTGTGTAAAAATGCCTGACCTACTGGGAATTTGGGTTTCTGTGTGAAATCTCCCAGTTTTGAAACACTGGCCACTGATTGGAAGTTGGCTTTCAAACACCATGCATATTGAAGACTAAAGAGATTTCACAGGCAAATACAATGCACCCTGACTTGAAAAAACAAGCTCCTTAAGACATTTTTGGTATCACTGGATTGAGTGATTGGGTATTTGATGATAGGGCTGAATTCTGGTTCTCTTCCTTGGGCATGATAATGGGATTGTGACATATGGGAGAATATTCTCATTAAGAGATCCAAAAGTACTGAGGGACTAGGTGTCATGTCTGCAATGTATTTTCAAATGTTTCAGACAAAAAAGAAAGAAAGAAATACAAGGAAAGAGAGAGGGAGGGAAAGATGGGAGGAAATGAGGAGAGAGAGAGAGAGAGAGAGAAAGGAAGGAGAGGCAGGTGGATATATGGACAGCAATAAAGAAACATAAAAAAATACTAATAATTGTTCAATTGAGATCAGTGGCTCTCCATTGGGGGCAATTTTGCTCCTACATGACACATGGTAATATCTGGAGATAGTTTTTTTTTTTTTAATATTATAACTAGGGTATGGGGAATGTGCTACTGGCATCCAGTGGGGTACAGGTCAAGGATGCTTAGGACACTCCCCTACAACAAATCCCTCAACGTCAATAGTGCTGAGGTTGAGAACCCTAATCTAAAGGAAGGATATCCTGGAGTTCATTTTATTATTCTTTCAAGATGTTCATTTAAATTTTTTCATAATAAAAAATATGGAAAACTTTAAAATAAAAATAAGTAGAAATACCTTACTAAACAAAATGAATCTCCACAGTTGACTACCATTTACAGTCACTTCTTCCAGTAAATAATTTTTGCTTGTAAATAGTTCAGCCACTGCTGCTAAATGATCATTTGCACCGTTCTTATAAGATCACATTCACTCCCTGGCCCCTTCCTGAATGGCTGTCTTTCTCCTTGTCTCAGCCCTAATCAATCCAGGAGGAAGCAAGCCATATGCCAGAGACTCTGAGCCTGCACCCTGACCTGCTGGAAGATTTAGCAGGAGAATACAAGTTTGCTGGTCACCTAGGGGCAAAGTTTGCAACGAGGGCACAGCCACATGCTCCATGTCCTTGAAGAGAAGGTGCGTTCAGGCAAGATGATAACATACCTCATCTCAGTGTTCCTGGCAGCTCCAGACAAAAATTAAAAGGCTGTGGCTGGCAGGTTAATTTTACCTGGAAGCTGTCTCATTTCATAGCAGCCTCTCTGCTGCCAGACTTGGTGTGCTGGCCCCCACAGGAGGATTCCTTAGCACCATCAGGCAAAAGTTAATGAGCCAACTGCCATACTCCAAATGATTAACTGCATAAGCAGCACATCAGGCTCTTGGAGGGTACCTGGGGCAGCCCAAGTAGCACAGAAAGATTATATACATGGAGAAAACAAGCAATGGAATACAAATAAGAGAATCACATTGGCCCCTCTCCTGTCCTGGATTAATTTATCCATCTCCCAACTCTGTAAAATATTTCCAGTCCCAAAAGTAGTGTTTCCCCCAATGTGGACCACTGATCTCAGAGCCATTCAGGGGAGGTAGTTAAAAGCAGATTTCTGGGGCCTGCTCCAAACCTATTGATTCAGGCTTTCTGGGGATGGAACTTGTGAGTCTGCTACATGGGAAGCCACTCCACATTCTGTGGTTGGATCTGAAAACATCTGCCCCAGACACAAGTTGAAATCAAGAGACTAGGGATTGCACAATTTTCTAATTATGACTTTGGGCAGCCTACCTTACCTGCGCCATGATTTTCTCATATGTAAATGGTAATTATAAGAGCACCTGTCTCCTAGGGTAGCTGTGAGAACTAAATGAGAGAGCTTTTACACACACAGACACACACACACACACACACACACACACACACACACCCTGGTACAATGCCTGGCACCCAGCACCAGGCTCAGCAGATGTTAGTTCCTTTTCCTTAGCAGTGATTGTGTGAGCCTTAGAATCACCTGGGGAGCTTTTCAAAAGTACTGACACCCTAAATTCTGATTTAAAGAGTCAAAAGTGGAGCTCCTGGCAACAGGATCTTTTTTATTTTTATTTATTTATTTATTATTATTTTTTTTTTTTTTTTTTTTTTTTGGTAAGCATTACAAGGTGATCTCAAACAGCAGCAGGGTTGAAAATCATATCTTAGAAGCTGCCAGTAAAAAAATCAACAATTCTCCTTTTTCGGGAGTATGCATTTCCACTCCACTCTAGAGGTCCCAGGATTTATAGAGGGAGAGCCTCTGTAGAGATGCTGCTACCCCGGGACTGAGTACCCATAGACACTGCCTCCAATTGGAACTTTCTGGGTACATGTGGAAGAATGTGCCTGCAACCAGCTTAACTGGAGTCAGGTCCTCTCACACAGCTGCCAGGAGACAATGACAGAAATTTGGATCCCTGCTGGACCCCAGGTATTGGTGGAGAGCTCTTCCATCAGGACACTAAAGGGGGCTTGAAGTGAGCACCAGTTTCTCCCACAGGTCCACAAAGGTTAGCTTCTCTCCCCACCTTCCCACCTCCAGCCCCTCTAGCTCCCAAGGATGGCTTCTTGAAGGAAATCGTTTGCCAGGAAAGGGCTTGGTGGAGATTTAAGGAGTTAGCCCGAATCCACAAAGCAGCCTACCTGTGTCTGTGTAATCCTTCCCTATAAGGCGGACACCCGCTGCCGCAGTCCTGCGTCTGCCTGCCCCCCTCACCTTAACACAGACCACGAGAATCGATAGGGACGGGCTTGACTGTGGGGAATTAAAATGACCCAGGGCACCTTGGAGTTGCAGGAGGTGGGCGGGGCCAGCGCATTACTCCCTTAGTGGGTCAGGGTTCTCCAATCCCTGGAGCTTGCTTCAAGAGACCACCCACACCTTCCAGCAGACCCGAACCCACCAGAACTTCTCATCTCTTCCCCCCCTCCCAATCCCTTCCCTCTGGGGGAAAAATATTCATCGGATACTCTGCGTATAAATAGAAAATAATTACTAGTGAGGTGGTGATGTTCCTTCGCCTATTTTTGGTGGGTCTCTTTGTTCAGATTTTTTAGGCATGCACATGGAGCGCGTGCACACACGCGCACACACGGGCCGCCGGAGGAGGTGGGGGCTGAGGGGTGGGCACAGAGACTTCATTGCCCCGACTTGGAAAAGAACAGTTTTAAGGCTTATGCCTCAGTCATCCAGCTGTTCGCCTATCCCTCCTAGCTCCTGTTTACTAGCCCGGACCTCACCCTAACCCCTCGCCTCTCCCCCGGCCTGGGGCTGCGTGCTCAGGGCTGCATCCTCCGCCTCCAAAGTTACTGAGTTGTGAGAATCAATTTAAACACTTAAAAAAAAAAAAAAAGCAAAAGGCAAATAGCTCCATTAATCCCCAAATGCCTTCTCCCATCTGCTGCGACTTGCCAGTGCTGGGACTTGCATAATGAATAAGGCAAACGCGAAAGTTGACGAATCAGGGTGCTTGGCTGGTGAAGGCGCGCGTGGAGGGGGCTCGGGCCCCTGGTGTCCGCGCCAGCCAGAGCAAGGGGCACAGACGCGCAGTGATGGCCGCTGCCTGGGGGTGGAGGGGGGGTGGGGTGGCGGCGGGAGAAAGGGACTAAAGGGATAAAGAGGTAGGGGGAGATGTGGTCCCAATTTCAGAGACCTAGAAGATCTGGGAAAGCAAGCCGGCCGCTTCAGTAAGGCTTTGTTCTCACCCTCCGCTCACTCTCCCCCTCCTTCGCCTCATTTTCGCTAGTCGTACGAGTTGCAGGCTGCACTCACTCCTTCCCTCCCTCCTTCTCACACACACGCACGCGGGCTCACACACGCCCCCCTTCCCTTTCGGGCTCGTCTGCCTCTGTTTACCTAGAGGTTAGCATCTGGAATCGGGGGGGATGCCACAGATCCCCTCCACAAAAACCCAAGACTTCGGGGATAAGGGCTCCCATGCCGTACGCCTCAAGTTCACCTGCATCATTGGCAGGAGGTGGCAGTGAAAGGGCGAGTGATAGAGAGACCCCCTCCATGCACGCGCTCACCCCCACCTGTGCTGAGCCCAGCGCCCCTTCTCCGTGCTCTAAGCCAAAGTTGGCTTCCGGTGACATCCCCTAGCAGAAGGCTGGGTGTGGGGGGGTGCCATTGCCTGGAGGAGCTGGGGAAGGGACGGAATGGAAAGTGAAGCCTGGAGGGGAGGGCGAAAGGGAGGCAGCCCACCTGGACATGTGCTCCCTTTGGGGCCGGTGCGCTTTCTCCAGCCCCAGCTTGGTGAAGATGCCCACGAGCACCATGACAGCCACCACCCCGCAGATGATGTAGACGATCAGGTTGGTCTTGTCCTTGGTGGGGTCGTGCAGGGGGTCGTCCTTGCGCGCCGGGGGCTTGCCAGTGTTGAGCCACAGCGGCGTGTCGTAGTTGGTGCAGGTGCTTTGGTTCAGTCGCCGCTTCTTAAACGTGCAGCAGAACCGGAAGCCACAAGTCCCGCAGCAGAAGATGAAGTCGCCTGAGCTGCAGTTGAACGGCGGGTCCCACTGGCCCATGACATCGAAGTAACCCCGACAGAAGTCCGGCGTGGGCGCCCGAGTCGGGGGTGCGTCCGAGACCCCAGCGCCCTCGCCGGCCTCTCCGGAGGCAGCCCCGGAGCGGTTGCCCCCCGTGAGCACCAGCATGCCTCCCAGTTGCGCCAGCTGCCCGTGCCCGGCTCGCTCCTGCGCCCGGCACACGCGGGCGCACAGCTCGGTGAGGAAGCAGCCAAGGAGCAGCCGGAGGACTCGGCGCATCGTGTCTCCCAGCCCGGGCTCGACCGCTCGGCCGCTGCTGGAGCCGCTGCAGCCGCCTCTCGAGGAGCGGCCGAAGCTGCCGAGGCTGCTGCCGGGGACTGCGAGCCGCCGCGGGCCGCACATGCAGGGAGCGGCGCGGGGCACCCGGTGGTCGGCAGCCACTGCGCTCGGCTCAGCCTGCGTTCGCCTCCAGCGCGCTGTGCGCCGTGGGGCCGGCCGGGGAGGAGCGCGCCGGGCCGGGCGGGGGGAGGATGAGCGGGGGCAAGCGCTGGGTGCAGGTCCGACCGGCCACAGGGGGAGGCGGGGGCGGAGAGCAGGGGAGAGTGGGTCTGTCCGCACCTCCCCTCCGCTTGCGGCTCGGGACTCGCCGCCCCGCGTCCGTTGGCTGGATCCTCTCACCTCTCCAGCTCGCCAAGTGCGCTGGAGAGAGCGAAGCGACACTTGTGGAATGAAGGGAGGGCAGGAGGGAAGGGGGAGGGGGAGGAGGGCGGGCAGAGGAGGCGCGGGTTGGGGGTGGGGGGGCGGGCGCGAGCTCGAGAGGGGCGGGGGCGCAGGGAGAGGTGACTGGGGCGGGCGGGAGCGAGTTGGGGGGCGTGCAGAGCTGAACCAGGCAGGCGAGCTGGGAGGAGCGAGCTCTGCAGCCGCCGAGACTGGAAGAACAGCTCGGATTTCCCAGCAGGTGGAGGACCGTGGCGGGACCTCCCGCGCCTTCTTGGAGGCGAGGCTCAGACCTGTCCAGGGTACAGAGGCGATCCTGCCGGTGGCTTTTTCAAGGGATCATGCGCAGGATCTGCGGCTGGAATATGCCCACCAGAGAAGGGGTGACTCGGGGAGAATGAGGACAGACTAGATGGCTTTCACTCCAAAACAGACTAGGCGCAGTCTGCTCAGGATCGCCCTTCCCAGGCGTACGGGATTGCCTTGCCCTTCCCGGGGTTATGCCCTCCACCGGGCGCGCGACTAGGATGGCTGAAGTCCCTGGGCAGAGGCGAGGACCAAGGCTGGGCTGGGAAGGTGGGGTGGCAAGCTCCTACACTGGGCCCCCCCTCCGGGGTTGGGGTAAGCACTCCTCGGGAGAGGGGCTTGGGATGAACTCGTCAAAGAAGCACAGCGGATTGAGAGACGCAGCGGACAAGGCCCAGGCAACGGCGTGAACTGGAAGGTCTTTCTTTGGAACTCTCCCAACCCCTCAGACCTCGCGCTTTCGGTCCCTTTTCGCCCCCGCCGCGTTCTCTGAGCTCCACAGGAGGGCACACCGCGGCGCCGCCTCTGCGCTCCCAGATCTGGAGCAGCGCAAGGCCTGGGGACTCAAGCCTCAGCCACCCTGCCGTTCCCTGGAGCTCGCTCATTGGTTTCCCGAATCGTTTGTCCCCTGTCCCCACCAAGCCCGCTGGGCTTCCTCACCCGGGGCTGCGGAGTTCGGCCTGGCTTGGCTTCCAGTCTCTCTTCTCAGCGTTCCCAAATCTGCCCTCTCTCTCCAAGCGGATTCCAGCCATCCGTCGGCCCTCTCCCATTTCTCCCACTTCTTCCTCTCTGCTTGAATTTGACTTCAGTAGCCCCCAAAACAGGATGTGTACCAAAGCTGCTACACCAAATTTAGATCTCCACACGCCCCGGCGTTTTGTTTTTTAATTGCATTAACTAAGTATACACTTTGCAGTCTGCTAGGCTATTTGTAGGGAAATGATTCCATCACCCTCCCCATTTGGCTGCAGCCAAGGGCTTCTCAGGGCATTTTCAAAGGAACAAGAAGTTGGGCCACATGTGAAATGGTATGTTAAGGTCCCCTTAACTGAAAGCGTGGTAAGATTTATTGGTGCTCCATTGTAAGTTTTCTCGGAATGAAAGGGAGTTTGGCTGATAGCCTCTTTCCTTTGAAGAAACACCACCTTCTGATGTTTAAAAAAAAGAGTGGCCAACACACACCAGGGCAACCTCAATAGAGCCTATACAGGAATAGAGCAGCCACTGGAAGACTCTCTCTGTGTGTGATGGAATTTATTATAGCTCATCCTCACCTGGGGAAGGTGTGAGATTGTTTAATCCAAAATCATCAGATTCATTATAATAGGATCCCCAAAATAGGACAGTGTGGCATGTCTGCCATGACTGGCAACCCACGCCAACCGCCACCCTGTGAGTCCTACAAACATAAGCATTGGTGTGTGAGCGCTAATGATAGCTGACATTTATTCAGCCCTTGCAACATGCCCTCCCAAGCTTGCTTTTTCTAAAATCACCTCATGGAAGCTTAGAGCAGCGCCTAGTGCATATAGCAGACAACCATGAAATACTTGCTGAAGCACTGAATGACGGATCTCATTTAGATCTCTACCTGTTAGGTAACATTATCAGGCCAACAGCACAAGGGGAAAAACTGAGTCTCAAAGCAACTAAACAGGTTGCCCAGCATAGTTCTGGTTTCCCAGCAAGAGTGCTGGAGCTGGCACTGGACCCGAGAAATGGGAAGTCTGTGTTCTAACAACTTCATGTAGTTCTTTCCTAGACTAGGCCTCCAAATTCTTTATCTACCTGATATTATGGTTTTTGCCTGACTCCAAACACTGTGATATAAACTTGGTGATGGAAAGGGTCTTTCCTGTCTAACTGTCTCTCAGCATAAATATTTTTGAGTACATAGCACATCCATTTAGGATCCCAATGATGGAGTTGCCGAAGTCATGACATATGCAAAAGGGTTGGGAGACATCTACACAGTACTAAGTCAGGTTTGCAAAGAGGTCTTCCAGCAGGCCTCCTAGGGTCCAGGAATCTGAGGCTCAAAGAGGTTCAGAGTTTTGTCTAGAAAATGGTAAAGCCAGGGCTGGATGCAAGCTGCTGGTTGCTAATCTGGGAATCTCCTGCCGCCCCCATCCACACTCACCTTTCTGTGGTACCTCCCAGCAAACATTGTAGCATGATTTACAGGGACCCAGTAGAAGAGCAGGTCCCAGGCACTTTCCTGCAAGGATTGGGGATTTTAAGATACTTCTAAATTTGATTTTGTAAAAAAAAAAAAAAAAAACTACCGTGGAGAAAAGAGACAAAATATGGATAGAAAAGTCCATTTCCATTTCAGAATCTGCCTCCAATCTCTGTAAGATTGGCTGTCACCAGGATATTTAACTCTGGTCCTCCGAGGAGACTCACTCTGGCTGCTGCTCCAGGCTTTAATTAACAGAGACTGCCCCCTGTTTGTGACAAGAAGAGTACAAGGATTGTGCTTCAGAAAAAAGCAGCCAATCCACCTTGTGTGGCTTATTTGCTAATGATTCTGAATCGTGAGCCTCTTGGTTCGCCCACCCAGGTGGCTGCTACTGCTGTCCCCTGAAACCCTGCCCCAGCCTGTTTCCCAAGCCTTGAAAAAAATATTTAGAAGAGTAAAAAAATCATCTTTGTGCATTTACTCTTCAAAAAAGTTGATTTCCTCTGGGCACATCTAGGCTGTAGATGTAGTCAGTACCTCCTAATTCGTGTGTGATTATTTGGAGTATGTCCTTGTTTGGAAGAGATGATTTAAAAGGGTAATTCTTTTAGGGGCTTTGCATGGGGGGTGGGGTGTTGGTCACAAAATACCTAATTGAAACACCCCGCAAGTATGTAAAAGATGAAATATCATCCACAAATGTCCCCCTCCACTACCACTACCTAAATGAATTCATGCAAATGTGTTGAAATTAAAATGCATCTCATAATGAAAGTGCTTTCTATGAAAGAGATGGCATTGTTATTTACAACACAGGCACTTTTAATATCTAAAGAATAATCTCGTTTGCTCCAGCCTTAATTATGTCAGGCTGCAGCACTCACTGCAAGGAGAATGCAGTTTTACTTCCCAACAATTAAGCAAGGGAACAATGTAGCAAGAACGGTGGCTGACCAGGGCTACATTGCAACCAATGTTCATGAGCAGCTGGACAAATTAAATCATGTGTGCATTGGCTGTCCTCACCTCAATGAGTTATTTGTTGGCTGTCCTGATCAGGTGGCTTTTAGGGTTTCAAAGAGGTTTCTAAGCAACTGTTAGCCTTGAGAAAAAAAGCGAGGAAACAGAAGCAAAATGTAGCTCGCACCTTACCAGCTTCCAGACTCACTGACTGGATGTATTTCACTTTCTCTGTCTGAAGAGACAAGGAAAACCTTCCAGTAGTTAGGTTTGGTTCCCCCAGATTGGTGGGGGTACAAGAGATGATTTTTAGTGGTACCTCCAGCAAAAATCTTTCTATATTAACACTTCCACATTTATTTCCATATATATTAGGAAAAAAGAACACATCAAACATGTGAATTCACAAACAGTCGTGTTTAAGTCATAGTTAATTTTTAAGTACATTAATGTAAAGTCAACTTAAAAAATAAATACATTTTAGTATTTACCAATAAAGAAAAGAGTATAAATGTCTGGTAATGAAAGCTGAAGTTTAGGAGGCATGGGGTTTGTTTCGGAAGTTGTTTCCTCTCCCTCAGCACTGTTGACCTTTTGGGGTAGATGCACCTGTGGAGGCAGGGCTGTCCTGTGTACTGCAGGGTATTTCACAGTATCCCTGACCTCTACCCACTAGATGCCAGTAGCAACCCCCAGTTGAACAACCCAAAAGGTTGACAGGTATTGTCAAATGTCTCCTGGAAGGCACTGTCAAAGGAGAGTTGTGAGGAGCCATTCTCACACGTGACTGGGCGACTCCCGGTTAGGGTCTGAGGTGCTCTGGCTGTGTCGGAGCTTTCCCCGCCCTCTCCTGATGAGAGAGCCCTCCGTGTGGGGGTGTGACTGACCACTGACCCCGGGGGCCAATCACTGACCCTGACCTTGGAGTGCAGCCCCCCTCAACCTTCATTGGATGGAATTCTCCCCTGAATTTCTTGTTCCCCAATAAAAGGCTACTCCCTGGCGTGCTCACTCTCTCTCTCCTGCTAGCCCTGAGTAATCCTTGCTGCTCTACCGGGCAGTTAGAGGTGGGAACCAGAGAGGGGAGCCGTCTCGGACCTGGTCATAGAAAAAGGTAACTGAGTCTGTGTGTTTTATTTCAATCCTGCTAGCTAACTTTTATGCCAAGAACCTCACTAATGAAACCAGTGCACTGGTCGCATGGTGGAGAGAGTCGTGCATTTGTTTAAATCCTGCCTCTTTCTCACAGAAGGTCTAGGACTTGGAATAAATAGCTTGATCTCTGCAGGGCTTGGTTTCCTCATCTGTCCAATGGGAATAAACATGATACCTCTCCCCAGGAGTGTTACAGACAATCAACACTTGGCATAAGTGCCTGGATAAGTGAATGGAACCCTACTCTATATTACTGAGCTATAGAAAGACTGAGACAGGTCTTTGTCCTCCAGAGGAAGACAGAATTAAAGACAAGACAGGCTGCAGAATGAGCATGGGACCTACGTGATCCCACAGGACTGTGTTCTTAGAAGGACATGTCCTATGGCTGTATTCTTAAAATTCTGAGGGGACTTTGAGCAAGGGATCCTGCATTTCCATTTGCACTGGGCCCCACCAGTTATGTAGTAGCCCTGTAGATCAGTGATGTGACTCAAGCAGAAGTAAGGGGTCAAGCTTATGGGAACTTAGAAGAAGACATTAGGCTCTGCCTGTCCAGGAAAGGAGGGCTTCTCAGGGGTGGTGGCATTTGAACAGTCTCAAGTCAAATGTATGTAAGCAGAAACACAGCAGGAAGAATCTAAGTACGTTCACTTCAAAAGCAATTCTCAATTGCTGGTCTGCAGAACAACACCAATACATGTTGAAGTTTCACTGGTCCACAGACAATTGGGGGAAAAAATTAAGCCACTAAAATATTTTCAACACCTTCTTTAGTTGTACATAGTATTCATGTTACAACTCACTTCCTTTTTCAAACAATATGGGAATTAGTAGACAGTAGCTTTGTGTTGACAAAGGTTGTGAGTGTGTTATATTAATTTTATCTTAGGAAAATATTAGTAAACCTGTTAATCGAGGTTAAATGACCCCAAATTTTTGGCCATTTTATTATGGGTAAAAGCTGGGTCTAAGACCACTAATTTAAGAGCCTGACTGTAGCTTTTGTTCACAAGTAAAATATTAAGTTGAAGCAATTATCTGAATAATTTAAATCCCTCCAACTGTTCCATAAAGCCAAAATAGGTTTTAGGGGCATGCATTTTCCAGTTGGCTACATTGATGAAAATAACTAGGTGCATCCCCAAGAACCTGCTGAGAAGAGATGAAAACCCCAAACCCATTTTCTCCCCAGACCCTTGTCTCTCTGCTCAAACTCCTAAGCACAGAATTTACCAGTTAGCTTTGGCCATGTAACAAACCACCCAAAACTTAGCGGTTTAAAACAACAACATTTATTTAATTACAGGTATGAGGATTGGCCACTTAGTTTGGTCTCCACCGGGTTCCTTATCTGTTCTTGGCTGAGTGCACTCAGACATTTACTGTTCAACTCCTAGGTCAGGTTGGTGTGGGGCAGCCTGCAGCTGGGACAGCCCTTCTGTGTTCCACAGGGCTCTCATTGCCTTTTGACATGATGACTTGGGCAGAATTTTTAAAGCACACAATTCCTATTGAGACCCAAGTTTTAAAAAGGCGCTGAATCACTTCTGCCATGTTCTATTTGCCAAAGCAAGCCATAAAGCCAGTCCATATTCAAAGGGTAGGGAAATCGACTTCTCTTGATGGGAAGAGCTACAGTCACACTGAAAAGGGACAGGCATACAAGGATGTGTGAATGACTGTAACCATTTTTGGTATCAGCCTACTATACAGTCCAAATCCCACTACTACCAATCACAACAGAATGAAAATCTGCATAATACCAAGACGGCCCAGCCAACAGTAGTCAAGAGAAGCTGGTGTATGTGAATTCTGCTGCAAACAAAGAAGTGACAGTCACAGAGAACTGTAGAAGCTGTGTTTTCACCTGCATACTCAGAACAGATGCACCAATATCCAGCTGTGTGTCCAAAGCAGTAAGCAGAGGGCTTTGATGACATACTGTGCTTTAACTTCCATTTCCCATTAGTCACCAAATTCAGCCATATCACGGCCTTCCTTTCCTTCCCAGTCCAATGTCACCACTGAGGTTCATGTTCCCATCATTTCTCACAGGGACAATTAACAGGTCCCTCCACTCTCACTCTGCCCCCTTGACCCCATCCCAGAACCACCTGCCTTTGGTTCAGTTACCAAGCCTTCCCTGAATATGCACTCAGTGCCAAGCACTGTGCTAGGGGCAGGGGGTCAGCTAATAATAAGAGAGAGAACAAAAGCCTTGGTCAGCAGAGGTGAGCTGCCGCCATAAACAACTCCCAACTCTCAGTGGCTTAACACGAGAAATGGTGACTTTGGAATCCTGTGCCATCCTGAAATCATTCACTTCTAGGTGAGGATGAGAGTGTGCCAGACCAAGTGAGGAGCTTTGGGGCCAAGTCTGGGAGTGGTGTGCATCACACCATCATATTCCATTATGAAAGCACGCACAGGGCCCAAATCTAAAAACCAAGGAGGCTGGGGATGCAGTGTGTCTGTGCGTGCTGAGAAAGAAAAAGGATTGAATATATAACCAGTCCTTGCCTCAAAATCCAGATTTCATGTAAGTAATGGATGCTGTGGTTGGAAAAGGGTGGCACCCTGTCAGAAACAGGAGGCTTTAACACCTTTGATACAACTTGGGAGGCAGGAAGGTAGCATGGCAGGCTGAATGGTGGCCCCCAGAGATAGCCAGGTCCTAATCCCTGGAATCTGAAACCCATTACTTGCAAAAGATAAAGGATAATACCTTTGCATACGTGTATACGCTAACGATACAGAGATGGGGAAAACATGGCGGATGGTCCAAGTAGGCTCTGAATGTCATCACAAGGATTCTTATAAAAGAAGTCAGAGGAAGCTGACTCACCTCTTCTGAGTGTCTGCAGAAGAGGAAAAGATGTGACGAGAGAAGCAGAGATTGGAGTGTTGCTTTATGAAAATGGAGGAAGGGTCCACAAGCCGAGGGAGATGAAAAGGAACATATTCTTCCCTGGAGACTCCAGAAGGAATCATCCTAACTGTCATCTTGATTTTAGTCTCTCGCACATCAAATTGGGCTTGTGGCCTCCAGAACTGTAAGAGAATAAATTCTGCTCATTTTAAGACACTAAGTTTATGATGATTTGTTACAACAGGGTATGAAACTAGTACAGCAGCAGTGCCTAAACCTTATCCTTACAGATAAGGATCAGTGCCAAAGAGCTAAATAAAAAGACCAGAGGGTGGGAGCAGACTGAGAGTTAAGGCTGAGAAGCAGCCAGTGTGCAGGTCTGGGTTTCACAGAAGAGTTGAATTTTAACCTTCAGGCACTGAAGAGGCACTGAAGTAGATGAGACCTGACCGATATTTGCATATTCAGAGGAGATTTGAGCTGTTCTTTGGAGAACAGATGAGCAAATCAATGTTGAAGGTAGAAGGTTGCCAGTGTATGTATGTTCATATATGTGTATATATATTCATACACATGTATATGCATATATATGCATATATATATATACACACACACAACACACACACACACACACACACACACACATTTATATATATTTGGGATTTTTTTTGGGGGGGGGGAGTTGAACCCAGAGGTGCTCAACCACTGAGCCAAATCCCCATCCTTACTCCTTTTTATGTTTTATTTTGAGACAGGGTCTCCCTAAGTTGCTCAGGGGCTTGCTAAATTGCTGAAGCTGGCTTTAAACTCCCAAAGCTCCTGCCTCAGTCTCCAAAAGTCACTGGGATTATAGTCGTGCACCACCACACCCAGATTTTTTTTTTTTTTTTTTTTGAGACAAATAGGAAAGCAGTGGCTCAGGATCATGGCAGAGGACTAATTTAGCACATTGGTAGACTTAACAAGACTTGGTGGCAGATTGCCTGGGCCCCAGTTGTTGACCAAGGGTCATCCCACTCCATCAGCAACATCATCTGCACTGACTCTGATGGTCAGTGGGACCTGCAGCGGTCAAGGTCAGCTCCGTCATAGGGAGATCTGAAAGTACAAGGGAGGTACCCGTAAGACCAAGGTGCTGTCACTGGGTGTCCTCCTCCAGATTTCATAGGACCACTATGTAACTTTTGTTATTTGAGTAAAAATAATTCAGACCTCATCCCCAGATAAAGGCAAAGGCGGCATTAACTCTCAGCCTTACCCACTCTCAAACCAAGGGATACGTCTCTCCACGTGACTTCTGGCTCTGCTGTTCTACCTCTGCTTCTACAGCTCTGAGGATGTGTGTTTCACAATGTCACTCAACTAAGCAGGGAGGCTGAGGCTAAAATCTTGAATTCTCATGCCCAAGTTGTGCCTACTTGGTGCATGTAGAAGTCAGTTGGATGTTCATCATATGTAGAACTTGGAGCATTCGAACAGAAAGTGCTGGAGATGAAGGTCAAGCAGAAGGTCAGACTGAAGGGTTCAAATGCCTTGCTAAGGAGCTCAGAGTGTTTCCTGCAGTCAGTGGTACCTCATCCAAAATGCTAAGAGGGACACATTCAGATTTGCATCTTATGTAGGTCACTTTGCTAGCTAAGAAAGTACTCCTCTTCCATCTGGAACTGAGAAAAATCCAACCAAACTGAGCTGAAGACTAACACGTTGCAGTCTTGTGAGGGAACCCCGTCTTCCTCCATGGCAGAGAGGAGCATGAAGAATTGGGAAGCAGAACAGGAAGATGAGTCTGCTTCCAAGAGAAGCTTACGTGAGCAAAGAGAGGGTTAATGACATTGAGTTTCCTCTTGCTGAGATGTGAGGGTTCTGTGTGCTTCTCCTGGATATTCTAATAAAGTCCTCTTACTTTCTCCTTCTATTTTCACCTAAATTAGTTCATGTTGATTTTTGTTACAACTGAAAGAAGCTCTACTGAGATTCAGTGTCTCCAGTTTCTGTATTCAGGCCATCACATTAGCACTGAGTATTAATTTTCTTTCTCTTCTTGCCAATTTTATGAATTGACTGGATGGAGCAGAGAAAAGAGAGATATACTCAGGTATGTACACAAACACACTTGCAGATGAGTGTCATTTAAGGCATTGTTTATAATTTTAAAAAGTGACAATAACCTGAGTGCTCACCAATAACAGCCTGGCCAAATAAATTACAGTATTTCCATATCATGAGATAATGAAAATTATACAATGGTTAAAAAGAATGAAAGTTTAAAAAAAAAACTGGAACTCATTTAGGCATTCCTCTGTGCCACTCAGTTCCTTTTC
Organism: Callospermophilus lateralis; assembly: GCF_048772815.1. Taxonomy (NCBI): domain Eukaryota; kingdom Metazoa; phylum Chordata; class Mammalia; order Rodentia; family Sciuridae; genus Callospermophilus; species Callospermophilus lateralis. The sequence continues at coordinate 9,666,437 of NC_135323.1, read as the reverse complement.
TTTTAGGTAACTAGATTCACAGCTTTTTGTTTTTTCTATTTTGTGGGATTTTTCTTTCCTTAAAAAAAAAAAAAAAATCCACTTGCACTTATGTTATTTTGAATAGATTTGAGTTTCTTTCATCCAAAAGAGTCCCTAGGCCACAGGGACCAATTCAACAAGCATAGTGACATAATATATGGAAAACCTTTTTTTGTGCCATTGAACATTCAAATAATAGCTAGGGAAGGGGCGTTTAATTCCATCCAGTTGGTAAGAGTTTACATTCATACCACCATTGATGGGTCAAGGGAGAGCATTTGATGCCATCTTTTAAAATGTGTAATACATGAACCTTGGAACCAACAATCCTCCTTCAAAGGGGTCTGTCCTTGTGCACAACATGCCTGCCTCCTTGCATACAAGACTGTGGATTAAAAAATGTCATCATAACATTGTCATAGTGAAAAACTGAAAACAACCCAAATGTCCATCAATTAGAGGTTGGCTAAATTAATAAAAGAATAAATAAGCAGAATGAATCACTAGAATGTGATCCTTCCCCTTCGGGAAGCACTATTTAAGAGAGACTTGATTTCTTTTTTTTTTTTTAATTTTTTTAATATTTATTTTTTAGTTATCACCGTACACAACATCTTTGTTTGTATGTGGTGCTGAGGATCGAACCCGGGCCGCATGCATGCCAGGTGAGCGCGCTACCGCTTGAGCCACATCCCCAGCCCGAGACTTGATTTCTTATTGGAGTTCTTGTGGCATGTCTAACTTTTGTCATTTAAATAAATCCATACATCTTCTTTAATTCAATGTAATTTTTTTGAGTCTATGGAAAGCATGTGTATTCTTCATAATAAATTATTTACATCACAGAATGGAGCAATGCTAATAAGACAACCACAAAGTCTATTTTATGCACATTTGGGGCACAAAAAATATTAAGAACTGGGTATGTTTGATACTTCCCCATCTTTCTTTCTGAAATTAGATAAGAGTCATGCAACAGAAGGATATCTGTCATCTACTGGCTATCCATTGATGAATTCATAAAATTATTAAATATTTATCTCTTTAGAAACAAAATCAGTATGCTTGGAATAAATGCTATTGACACTCTACCCACATCTCCTTGGATTTCTTTGACAATGTCTTGGCTCCCTCATCAAGACATTGCTTCTACTGCCATGCACAAGAGGGCTTTGGAGGAAGAGAACTGTCTCAGGCTACTGGAGGAAATCTTTTTGGTTGCCCAGTGAGTCAGAGTGCAGGAGATTTTATCTCTGGTTAGGAGAGTGGGAGGTCCTTTGATCAATGACTTACAGGTGCAGGAGTATGACATTCTAGCTCTCTTGCCTCAAGGACAGACTCTGAGATATGGCTTATACCTCAGGGTTTCCTGCAGATGAGGATGGAGGAGCTGTGGAACATTGCCAGAAATCCCTCCTCTGCTTGGCTTCTTATTTTTCCTTTATAGGTTTTTTTCCCCTGAAAACACTTCCTAAATAAATCAAATGCATGTGAATTCCCATCTCAAGGCCTTCTAAAGAACTCAACCTCCAATAATCATTATTAAAAATTTAAACTCAAGATCAGAAACAAAATGCACAAATATCATTGATCCAAGACCATCTGCAGAAAGAGGTCCAGTTCCCAGAATTCACAAAACAGGATGATTCAAGTCAGGCTGATGTAATGACAATTTCTTGCAACTTCAATTATAGTATTTACTACTCAAGCTCTTTAACCTACTAATGGTTCTGTCTATTGAAAAAGGCATTGTCTTCTCTTGCCCACATGTACAAGACCAATAGATTTTGTTTAAGAAATTAATTAAGTTCTCCTAATTAAATTTCTCCCTGGAATTATTAACATCTGGAAAGGAAATAAAAAGTTTGTAGATTCTTTTATTTCCTGCCTCCATCTGACCTTGTTAAAAGAATAGAATTGCTATAGTACTTCAATCCAAAATCATTTTTGAAAATCTAAAGGGAAATATCTTATTCTATTTTAGAATCTCGTAAGGTCTTTCTGTGGGATTCAATGAGATGACGACATAGCCTAGCCCAGAGGCATGGCTCATGGTGGGTCAATCAGTCACATTTCTTCATTCTGAAGCTGTGGCCTATATGGCTCATCTAATTCTGTGATACCCAAGGTGCAGTCCTAAATCAGAATCATCTGGAGCTTCTCCTGAATGCAGATTCCTGGGCTCCATCCTCCTAATTCAGAATTCCTGGGTAAGGCTTAGAAAATGAGCATTCTTTTCAAGTTCTTTGTTTGAATTTCTTGCATTCTCAAGTTTAAAAAGCACTGTGTCTGATCCAGTGTTTTCCAGCCAGGGAGACTGTGAGAATATAGGCATAGTCAGTTAAGTGCTATCATGTTCTCAGATGACCAAAACATTAAGTGAAACAAACGTCAGCTGCAAAGGAAAAAAAGTGAAATGATTTATTAGTTCACAAACCCAAAAAGGACCAGGTCAACGTGAGAGGTAGTTGAATCCAGGGATTCAAATACTGTCTTCAAGTTTCTGTCTCTACCTTCCATCTCGTAGTTCTCTGATCTTCCCAGTTGGCTCTCCATACCTGGGCTCCCCAGTTGATGAAATGATAGCCATCCACAGCTCATTCCTACCCCGCCTTCCTATGAGCTGTCTTCAATATAGGAGCATCTCTCTTTCCTAATAGTTTCAGCAAAAGTCTCTGAGATATCTTATTGATCCAGTTTAGGTCACTTGCCCATCTTTGAACCTACCAGTAGCTGGAAGGGTATAATTCTCTGGTAGGAAAGGTATGAGTGATGTGCTATTGCTGTGGTCAAGAATATAAACACCAATGCCACATATATCAGGCCAACTGAGTTTCCCCAAGAAATAAAGTCCACTGCTGTTAGCAGAAAAGGAGAGGACTGCTTCACAAACAGATGTCAAAAAGCCAAGAGAACATCATTTCACTAGAACCAAATCTATATTCTTTAAAAGCTCTCTGAACAATTATGCTGATCACCTGCATGTAGGGAAGAGCATGTGGCTGGTCTCCTGGGTCAGAAGGAAACTTTTATCAATAGTGAGGGAATGTGTATGTGTCTGTCTTGTTCTCAGTGCTACGATCGCTAAGCTTAGGAATGCGCATCTGGGTGCTAGCCACCTTTTTATTTTTTCCAGTAATGAACAAGAGTGGTTGTGGTAAGCCCCAGGGATACATTTACCTTAAACTGACTGCAAAGTTTCAAAAACACTAATGTGTCCCCACCGCAGAGTTCAAGTCCTGCCTTTCCCATTTAGGGAGAAGTAAAAGGAGTGAATCTTCTGCAAACCATGTCAGCCAGAGAATGCAAGCCTGGATTGTCCCTACTTAACAGCAAAGAGCTTGGCATTAGAAAGAGCTTCGGGAAAACATGTTTGCTTACCCTCCAGGGGACAGCAGGTTAGTGTAACATCTACCAAGCAGATGTGCTGACAGGAACAGGGGCCAAATGGCTGACTTGTTGAAAAGGGAAAACCCAACATAGATGATTTCTTAATGAAAATGTATTGTACTTCTGTTAGTACAGCTAGGTTCTTCCCTTGATATTTGTCAACAGAGGAGAAGCTTTTTTACTTGAATAATAATAATAAAGAAAAAGATCCAGCCAATCTAATGATGCTTTCTATCAATGCTGGGGAGGATAGGAAAGAAATATCCATGGAGTACACCTGATATCATCTGCACAGCGGGCCAGCCAGGAACCATGGTGCTCCTACTGCTGAGGGGGTAAAAGAACATTGAGGCAAGATCCAAAAGGGCTTGGAGTCTAATTTTAAAAGTGCATCAAGACATTGGGAGAAGGTGCAGGGAAACTTGCTGAGAGAAGATCCTGGTTGTGTCTTTTGTGCCCAGTTTGCTTGCATCAGCACATCATATGTGAAGACAAAAACACCATCTAGTTTTAATAACATACTTAACTGCTTGTGCGTACACAGGAGATTGTGATGTTTGCCAATTAAAAAAGTTTAATCTCAAATGCAGGTACAGCAAGCCAGTGTTTTTTTAGACCAGACAGCTAAGGCGAAGGCTGTAGTTGAACACGTCATGTCAGTACTGGCTTCCCCCTGCAGGTCATCCTGGTTTCTCCAGCCCATGCTGATTTTTCTCTTCTCTGATCGTTGTGGTCTTTAGAATTCATGTCCAGTTAGATTGCTCAATTCCTCAGCAGCCAGGGCAGAGACTGAACTTGTAGCAGATATGGCAGATGCTGAGCATATAAATAACAGAGATGTTCACTTAAATATTCCCTCTTGCAATTGGTGATCTAGAAAGAGGACAGCAGAAAGAGTAGGCTCTGACCCTCTCGATAAGTTCCAAGAAAAACAAATCTAAATAAAATATGTAGGTGAGAGATTAAAGAGCCACAAAATAGGAATGTTAGATGAAGTCTAACATCTTCAACCCATTTATAGTCAAACAACCGTGGGAAGTTGTTTTAGGTAGCTTTTCATCTTTGTGACAAAACATCTGGGAAAAACTACAAGGAGGGTAGACTTATTTTGTCTCATGGTTTTAGTCCATGGTTACTGGGCCCCGATGCTCTGGGTCTTTGGTGAGGCAGGACATCATGGTGGAAAACAGTGATCTAGCAGAGCTGTTCACCTCTTGGAGGCCAGGAGGCAGAGAGGTGGCAGACAGGGACAAGATGCACACCTTCAAGGAGATGCCCCCAATAACCCACCTCTCCCAATGTAATTTTTCCAATTAACTATGTCCATTGACTTCTGTTAGGTAATAATCCCCAAAATTGAGTGGCTTAAAACCACACCATTACTGAGTTTAGGGGTTCTTGAACTTTAGCACACATCAGAACCACTGGAACACTTGTTCAAAGGGACCACTGGGGCTACTCCAAGAGTTTATGATTTAGTGGTTCTAAGGTAAGCTTGAAAATTTGCATTTCTTTTATTTATTTTTTTATTTAATTGATTTTATTTTTTTAAATACATGACAGCGGAATGCATTACAATTCTTATTACACATATAGAGCACAATTTTTCATATTTTTGCATGCAAAGTATGTTCACACCAATTCATGTCTTTATACATGTACTTTTTTTTTTTTCCTAACAGGTTCCCAGGTGCTGCTGCTGCTCCTGGCCTAGGGAATACATTTTGAGAGCTAGCAAGTTAGCTCACGATCATGTGTGCTAGCCATCTGGGCTTTGCGCAGCTGCTTTTGAATGTTAGCATGCATCCATGGTCAAGTGTCTATCATTCGCACAGCTGTTTCTAGAGATTGGCTGGTGCGGGCTAAGATGCACATGTGACGGGGCCATATGACTCTCATTGCTGGGCTAATCATCTCATAGGGTTCCTAGAGGGAGCCTAAGCCTCAAGGCTTCTTGAGGTCTACACTGGCTCTTCTGTCACCTTTGCTGCATTTTGATGTTCAAAGCTTGTCACACGACCAACTCAAACTTCAGAGTGGGGACATGGGCCCCCATTTCCTGATATGAGATGCTGCAAACTCACATCATAAAAGGGTGTGGTTACAGAGGAGGGAGGAATCTATGGTCACATTTGCAATCTACCACATCATCCTTGATCCTAATTCCTAATGATAATACAGGAAATCTTGCAGGAGGATAAATGATTCTCCTAGTAATTGAGTTTTAAAACATTAAAAATGGTGTCCAGTTACTTGTGCATTTCAGGCTGGCATGGCAGGCATGCAGGTGAGGATTACTGTGGTTGAGTTCCCACTATTGGCTGTGTGAGATTCACCCCTGAGCCTCAGGGCCTTTGAGTGTAAAATGAGGATTGTAATTCTCATCTCAGAGCTGTGGTAGGAATTAAATTTGAGAAGCAATACAACAAGCAGTATCAGAATTTTATGAGCAACTTAACCTCTCTACACCAGAGTCTCCTCATCTGAAAGACAGGTACAAATCAGGCCTTTGGGAAGATCACATGGGATGGTGTGTGCAAAGCGCTTGCCTTATGAAGAACTCGCGGTTATCACTAATGGGATCACATTGTCTAGGATAGTGCCAGGGAACTCAGGGTAAGAAATCCCACCTTCTGTTCAGCTTGGTACCCAATAAAGCTATGGTAATGCTCCCTACCTCAAGAACTCCAGGTTTGTGGATGCTGTCTAAGGCGCACGCTTGGAAAATCTGCATGTGCAAGAAGCCTCCAGCAGCCCTGCCAGATAACCCGTGTGTCCCCTCAGCTGGGCACCTCTGCCCATTTCTTTTGTACAGCTAGCCCACAGCTCCAATGCCTCCACTTATAAAGTGAAAGTAGGTCACTTAGGTTTTTCTGATTTTAGAGGCAGGAGAGAGATGGAGAAAGGATGCAGTGGGTGGAGTCAATAGCCAGGCCTGAGCCGGGAGGGCTGGGGAATCCACCAACCATTTGCACCTCCCTAGATGGGGAAGGGAGGGAGGGATAAAAGAAGGGAGAGTAAGAAGGAAGGAAGAGAGGAAGGAAGAAAAAAGGAAGTGGCAATGGCAAAAAGGCAGAAGGGAGGCAGCAAGCAGATGGTTGATCTGCTCCCATCCACAGACAGTCACCAGCAGCCTGAGACTGAAGACCAGAGATGCCAAGTGAGCAGTCTTGCTGCTGCCCATTTAATTGTCCAGGGAAGCCACAGCAATGAAGAAGGCCACATGCTCTGGTAAAGCTTTCAGAGTGGTCCCTGGGGCTTCCCTCTCTCCAGGTGACTCCCATTTAGGCCAGTGTTAATGGGTCCCCTGCAGAGAAGCTCTTGTCAGACAGTGCAGTTAAAAGTGCCTCGTTCAAATAATCAGACCCCATCAGACCATCAGACCCCAAAAGACTCTGGGCTGGAGGTGAGTCCAGGCTGCCAACTCAGGTGAGCCTGGAGCAAGGCAGCCTCCAGCCTGCCACCTGATTACCTCCCTTCCTCTCCCCAGGGCCTGCTTTGCACACTGGAGACCAGAACCTTAGCACCAAGCCAGGATCCGATTTCAGCTCAAGTTCAAATAACACAAAGGTGTGAGGGGATCTGAGGAATCTGCCTCCCCCCCCCACCTGGGAGGCCCCAGTTGCTCTTTCTTTAGGTGCCCAGGGTGGCTCAAGGCTGTGGACCTCAGGTGCTGGAGACACTGCGCATGCTCAGGGGGCGCGGTCCACTCTGGGTTGCTGAAGTTCTACAGGGAGAAGGAGGCCAATCAACCAGTAAGGAATGACATCGTTGCCAGAGAGGGAAGAAAATAAACAGAATGGTCTGCTAATGATGAAGCACCAGGCAAAAGCAATAGCAGATGTGGCAGACAAGACGGGCAGGAAAGGACACTTGAACCAAAACCCGAATGTGACAAAGATGCTAAGATCAGAAGGAAGAGTATCCTGGCAGAGAGAAGAGCAAGCAAAGGCCCCGAGTTTGGAAAATGTCAGAGCAGAAAGACAGTCACCATGAGGAAAGAAGGGCTTATCAGAGATTGAGACATGGTGGTGGCCAGCTTCAGATAGCCCTGGTGACCCCGGCCTCCTGGTATCCCCATCCTTGTGGACACAGAATAAGGCTGCCCTTGGGACCAGGAGAGGACTGGGATGGCAGTATGGACACTTGTGCTGCTCCTGCTCAGGTCCTCCACTCTGAACAAGGTCAGCTACCACGTCCGGAGGACAGTCCAAGAGTCCCTGGGAAGGCCCACATGGGAGGCCACATCCCCACATTTCTATGGCCTCCTGCCAATGGCCAGCACCATCTGTCTGCCATGCAAGTGAGCCACCCTGGAAATGGATCCTTCAGCCCAACGAAGCCTCAGACAACAGTAGCCCCAGCTGACATCTGGACTATACCTCCGGGAATACCAGGAGTCTGGTGACCCAGGTAAGTACCTCCCAAATTCCTGGTCAATAGAAACAACATGAGGCAATAAAGGTATACTGTTCTTTTAAGCCCCTGCATATTGGGGAATGTTTGTTATGCACCAATAGATAACCAACACCATCAAGAAGACATGGTTAAAAGGTTGGGTTTTATTTTTGGTACCCATAGCGGATAAGTGAGGAAATGACAGGATCTGATTCATGTTCACATGGAGCACTCCAGATTCAGTGAGAAGAATGGGTGCAGGATGGTAAGAGCCTCAGGTGTTGGAAGGATTCCTATTTCCGCACTTCCTTCCACCTGTCTGGAAATATTCTTTGATTTCCTTCCAACTCCCCAATCACCATCTTGCAGTTCCTGGTGGAAGATGGGACCCATTCTGCAGTTGAGAAATGTGAAAGTGCCACAGAACACCTCGACCTGCACCTGGCACCTCCTTCCACACTCTGGGGGGCCGCCAAAGACACCAGCTCATCCCGTGGTCCTCTTACATTTCCTGGATCCCTTGTGATCAGAGGGGGTCCTGTGACTAGCTTTGGAATATGAATTTTGAATACAAGTGTCCTCTTTCATCAGGTGTATTGTCACCTGAAGAATGCCCAGAGGTCTCCTTTCATTGAGGAGCACATGAAATTATGGCTGTTCCATTATACTGGATCCCTAAGTCACTGGGGAGAGCAAGACACCCATTTCCAACCAAAGACATACACACAACCATGAAAGAAAAAAAGAAATCTTTCTTGTTGAAAGGTACTGCATTGACTTGAAGGTTGTTCTCTCAGTGGAAACTAGCACATTCTGATGGATAGGACTTCTTCTAAAGCAGGTTTTTACTATTGATAATTATCATTTGTGGAGTCCCTTCTCACCTTGGCATGTCATATTCTGTGATATCACTCAATCTTCTCAACATCCCCTGCAAGGTGAACATTATGACATGTGATAGATGAGGAAACAGAGGTTCAGAGAAGACAAATAACAAGGTGGAGAAGCCAAGGAGAGCTAGAACTAATATTTGTGGTGTTTGGGGGCAAATTTGGCAAGAAAATCAAATGCTTGACTTTTATCAGGACAAGGGATGCGACTTCTTGATGTCCCATGGCATAATCTGGGCTTCAGCTGCAAAATCTCTCACTATTTTAGCAAAAAAGAACTTAATATAAAGATTCAGTTCAAATGAAACCACTGTGGGGAATGGAGGAGCAACAGGAGCAGGCTGTTGGTTGTCCTTCAGGGATGACTTCCAGAGCAGAACCTTGGAGCTGGCCCATGAGTGAAAGAGGAAGATGGGCAATCAGAAAGATATCTTCTCGGGTCTGGCCTCAGGATGCTACCACCTTGGCCAACCTCCAGATACAGAAATTGGTGGCTCCTCCCACTATTTGCAGAACTGACCTCGTCAGCCATGAGTTTATCTGCACACAGGATACCTTTCCTTTCTTCTTAATTCCATTCCAAATGCAATTCTCACTAAACCCGTGTGGTGCTTGGTTCTGGATCAGATCTAGGATTCTAGCTACAAGGGGAGTCTTGAAGATATAGATTTTTAGTTTTCAGTCCTACAGTTCAGAGAGGCATCCTAGAAAAATGTAAAATCGATGCTGAAAGAGACAACTGACTGAATCTACCACACACAATTTCTCCATCTGAGAAGTGGGGCTTACACTTCCTGTTCAAGCCATTCACAGGGCCATGTTGAAAGACAAACAGGGATGTGGACTGCTCAAATATCGCTGTCTCCTTGATATGGAACACAGAGATCCTTCCAACAATCCTATATAGTTGGCATGATTACCTCCATCTTAGCAAAGCTGGAGTTAAGGCTTCAAAGGCTGAGCTCCCACAGGTGGTAAGTTCCACGCTGAGCACCATGAATGACCAGCTCCCTCAGACTTGGAAGCAGTCAGACTTCTTCACCACCACATCATTCCTGAAGTTTGAACCTCATCTAGCCCAGAAAGGCTTTCTTTGTTTCTTTGGGTTAAAGGGACATGCTGATTTCCTCCAGGTGCAAGGACTCTGTATAGTTCTGATTATTTGGCCACATAGGCTAATTGACGTCTTCCTCTCCCCTCTCCACCTAAACCATTTACTTATATAAACTGTTCATAGGAGTCACCCTGGAAGCCAGTCTCTCCCTCACTGCACTTCACAGAAAGCTCCAAGAAGGCTCCTGGTAGTGCTCAGCTTGGGATTGGACCATTTCCTTGCACTCCCTAGGGAACCCTTCAAATTGCCTCCAAACAGGGTCAAGGCATGGTCTCTACATGGATGGCCGAACACTCAGTGTTGAAGTCCTGATTTGTGTTGGACACCAGGATGAGTGTGTGGAGAGCCCACGGCCTAAGAGCCTCAAACAAGTGACCACAGAGGAAGAAAGCCAGGTTCTAAATCCAGCTGAGCCTTGGTTTAGTGACCTCGTGCTCAGGGAGCCATCCCAGTTCCAAACTCTGTCCCCGTCAGCTGCCTGTGAGCCACTGTCCCAACTCACTGCTCTACACCGGTCCCTCAAGATGGTGGCCCACCTGGAAAGGGGCCAGAATTCTCTCTCACATTCCGCTTTGTAGCCAAATGCTGCCTTCTCAACTTACAAAGAATCACCCAGCCAGCCAATGAATCTACACACCAAATCCTGCTTTGTGTCTCGGAGCTGACCGGTAGAGGTCTCTGGCCAGTTCTGGTTTCAAAAAGGGCTAATGATTTTCTTTGTTTGTTTTAATGGATCTCAAATGAGAAGGAATAGCAGCTCCTCTGGCTTCTACACTAAAATTAAATTAGTCTTTCTAGGGAAACGGAATCCTAGGAAGATACTCAGAGTCATGTTTATTTATTCATTTTTTAAAAATTCCCTTAGTTCTAAATTTCATTCGTTCTGTGTTAATATTGTGACCAAACTTCATTTCAGACCAAGAGAAAAACCATTATTCTTTATTTTCCTTAAAATATATTTTACCTTCAGAAACTTGGCAAGTAGGAAAACGAAATTCACTGTTCAAGTGAGCCTCACTAATTTGCAATGTTACCTTTAGAGATGTGTTAAGAGGAAAAAAGAAAGAACAGAGAACGTTTTGGAGAAGAAAAACTGTGACTGTCACAGAAGAGAAAAAAAAAAATAACATGCCAGACCTAAAGGAAAGGTTAGAAAATATTTTCTGTAAAAGCCAGAGAGTAAGAGATTTCAGCTTTGTGGGCTACAGGGTCTCTGCTGCCACTACTCAACGCTGCCACAGACAATATGTGGAAGAGCAAGTGAGGCTGGGCCCTGTTCCAAAACAGCTCCACTTATGAACATGAAGCTTGAATTTTGTATAATTTTCATGTAGCAGATTTTTGTCTTTCTATTTTTTCTAACCAGGTTACAAATATAAGAACTATCATTAGCTTATGGGCTATACGAAAAGAGATGGCAGTTAGACGCCCACAGGTCATAGTTGGCGACCCCTGACCTCAAGTCACACTGAGCATCATGTTGCCTTCCATGCAGTGCTATTGGTAGCTTGGGGAAACACTTAACGACAGTGTTTCTTTTCTTGCTTACAAAATATTGGCATTGCGTGGTCTGACAAGCCCTGGGCTGCTTGGGAAACAAGATGATGAGATGTGGGCACTGGCAGTGTGGAGCCCAATGGGAGATGTCTTTTTGATCCAGATACCAATCAGACAATGGTCAACAAAAGATGTGTAAATCCCTGCTGGTGCAATCTGTCTTTATATGTTTAAATATCAAATGTGCATCTCCTTAGGCCAAACTCCATTCCTAGGACTTCGAATCACAGATGTAAGCAAAAGCATTTGTAAATTCCTGGAAACACTGTCATAAAGGAAAAAGTGGATATGACCTAACATTCACATTAAGACACTACTTAAGAAATTAACAGTCCATCTGTGCCATGAAGTAGTATATAGCAAAGAAGAAGAATGAGGTGAGCTCTAATAAACACATGTGGATCAATGTTTGAGATAGGGTGCAAAAGGAAAAAAAAAAAAAAGAGGAAGTCTCAGGACAGCATGTTTAGTAAGATACCTAATTCTGGGAGAAAAATGCCATTCTACAAAATAGAAAGTATCCTTTGGGGAATGAAGTTAAAGGATGAAGACACAATGGGTTTTAACATCTTTATTTTAAACACTCTATTCCAATTTGATTTGTGCTTTGTTTGTTTATTCTTTCTGGTAGTTAATTTTGTGTCAATTCTATGGGAACACAGAAAACCCAAATATCTGCTTATTATTTCTGAGTGTCTGTGAAGATGTTTCATGGCAGTGTTTGGTGTCTGAAAGCCCAGATTAAAAATCTTTATTTTTGGATTCTGAAGGATTCTCCTTTATTATTTGCAATAAATCTCCTTTTTATGTGAACTGGTCATTTTTTCTGAGAGTTGTGAGAGTGTGGTTATGTCACTGACAAGAGTCCAAGGCAGTCCCTCCAAGGGGGCAGTGGGATGTCAGCATGGCCCAGACAGGTTCTGGACTTAGGCTGCTGAAAAGAATTTCAGGATGCATCAAAAGCAAGGCACAAGCAAAGAGTCCTCAGAGGAAAGCAAAGAAAGGGACACACACCTCAAAGGCCAGGCGTGGTCACCTTCACCTCCCAGAGAAGATGAGTGACCCGCCTGGGTTGAGCTCTCTAACTATATATATTATTTTCCTGGGGAGCAAACTGCAGGTTACCAGGCAAGCTTTTGTAAAAATTCAGCCTCATGTCAACCATGTGATATTTGGGGTTCAGAATGTTTCTTCCTTGTTTCGTAGACTAGATGTAAATCAGTGAGGGCACCTTGTGGAGGTTTTCAAATCTGGTGACATTCAAACTGATTGTTTTTGTGCTAATTGACCCATTACAAGCCCATGCTGGAGGCTTTGTTCATCTATCTAAAGACACAAGCGTGGCTGGTCATCATCCAGGTCTCCAACTAGTAAGGGTCTCTTTTTATCTCTCCCTGAAAGCCCACTCATCTCAGTGGAAAGAGAGTGATGGCCGATGTGGAGGACGGTCCCATGCTCCATATCTGAGCAGGGTCAGTGCTTGCACAGTAAGAGCAGAAAGCGTGGGGCCGAGTCTCTGTGTTTGAAGTCCAGCTCCTCCTCTGCCTACCTCTACGACCTTGGGTAAGTCCTTGAACCTCCCTGTGTGAATTCTTTCATCACCCACAAAGCTCGCAGAGTTACCAAGGAGGAACAGAGGTGCGGGTTTCTCTGGTGGAATGCTTCAGCTGAAATTCCATTTGTTGTTTGTCTGATGTTCCCACGTCACTGGGCATCCTGTATCTTCATTTGGTAACTGCCAACCGTGGATTAGAGATCAACCCACCCCGAACGTGGATCGTTCTATCCAACCGGCCCAGATGGAACAAAGATGGGCAAGGGAGATGCCCACTGGGCCATGGGGCAGGCGAGCCTGATGCTTCCTGAGCTGTGCGTCTTTGGGCTGCCATTGCCTGCGGACATTAGGCTCCAGACTCCTTAGCTACTGACTCTCCAGGGCTTCCAGGCCCCGAGTCTTGGACAGGGGCTGCTTCCTTGGTCCCTCTTGTTCTGAGGCTCCGGATGATTGGACTGAGCTGCTCCTGCTTTCCCAGTTTCCAGCCTGCAGGCGGCCATTGTAGGGCCACCCAACCTCCGACTGAGTAGGTAAATCTGGCAAATCCCCTCTTGTTATACACACACTTCTCTTGGTTCCCTTCCTCTACAGAGTCCTAATACATTCATCCTCTTACCTCCCTCTTACTACCACAAAAAGAGGGAAGAGGGACTAAAGCTATGTGGGAGTTACATTTCTCTCACTAGAATTAATTCAGTATAAATCTGAAGCTAACTCTGATAAGAAGCGTATTTTAAGCCTTAGAGCAACGACTAGGGAAATAATTTCAAAAATGGTGAAAAAAATCATTAAAGAAATTAAAATACCACATCATAAAATATTCACTTTAGTGCAAAAGAAAGCAATAGAGGAAGAATAGAGAAACAAAAATGATGAGACAGATTAAAAAAAAAAAAAAAAAAAAAAACCTGAAGTGGGAGATGTAAATGCAGCTCTGTGGATAATGGCCTGAAGTGGTGGTGGATTCGGCACAAAGGGGCGGGGGTGTGGTATAAACCCTGCAACTTTGCCAATTGGCAAAATATGTCATCTTGGCCTCCAGATCCAACGTGGCCCCCACCCCAGTTTCCTTTAAGACTTCTCAACAAGGAAGATGTGTCATCTGGGGTTTGATTACTTGTCCAGCATCATCCTCGGTCTCCCTTTCTCCATCTCTTGCAAACATGCCTGGCTCTGCTGGACCTTCGTTCCTTCGCCTATGAGGCTCCCCGGCCCTGAAGCACCTTCCTGGCCCCTTGCTGCTGGTGAAGCCATGTTTTAGACTTTCTGACCTGGGGTTAGGTGTTTTTCTCCTGCAGGCAGCCTCCCCTGGCTTCAGGCCTGCACGGGTCGGGTTCTGGCCCCAGGGGTAGGCTAACTCCCGTGTCAGCGTGGGCTTCAGGCACACCAGCAACAGAGGCCAGCAACGGGAGGCACGACTCAAGGGGCTTATGGAACTCCCAGAGAATATTGTGGCACAAAAATTCCAGAGATTAGGAATTCCCAAGGCAGTAGTCTCCTCAAGGACCCAGGTCCTCTCTCTTCCTCCTCTGCTTTTCTTAATGGGGTGGATTTTGTCCTCACATTTGTCTCATCTTGGAAGCAATATGGTCTTCACAGCTTGCGACTATCAAGCGCTCACTGGATGCCCAAAATACAGTAGAGAGCATATTCCTTCCTCCAGGCTCTTTTCAAAAGGGAGGAAAACTTTCCCAAATGCTCCCCTCTAGACTTTGCTCTTGAATGCTATTAACCAGAACTGAGCCAGCAAGGGGAAGAGATCACCACCACCCACCTGGACTAGTCAAAATTCACTTCCTGTGGCTGGGAGGGGCCTAGCCTCCTCTAGAGCACATGCCCAGCCAACACCTCAAAGGGCGGGCTCTGGTAGCAAGGCAGGAGTCGGCTCTGGGGAGAACCTCTGCCGAGAGGGCTGTCATCACGGGTCCCACAACCAGGACGCACCCCACTCTGTGTCATAACTGACTGGTTGCTGGCCCACCTCCTCCAGCACACTGTGAGCTTCTTATGAGCAGGAGCCACACTCCTTGTAAAAGACACCTGACATTTTTTGGATGGACAGGTGGATAGATCTGGCAGCAACTAAGATCCCTGGCATAACTGAGCTGGGAATGCTATGATCATGTGATTCTGACGGAGAATTCTACAGCCAGGCAAACAGCCAACATCCACAGTGGTGGCGGGGATCACTTAAGGGTGGATTTTATTTTTCAATCAGACATGATTCTTTCAGAGTTCTGTGTAGTGAATATACTATGTCCTCGAGTTGGGGCAAACCAGATCTCCTTCCCCAGACTACAAACCACCTCCATGACAGGGGATCTTGCTTTCTCATTCCATTCTCTCTCTCTCTCTCTCTCTCTCTCTCTCTCTCTCTCTCTCTCTCTCTCTCAGTGGCTAGTTACCCCAGGGCCTGTACTTGCTCAAAATTAATTTTTAAAAACAATAAAAGAATCTGCTTAGTTGCTTTTCTTTATTTTGTATCCAGTCAGTATTTATTATATAGTTGTTTAATAGAGTTCAGAGGCATGTTCTTTAAATGTATTTTATTCTTTCATTCCACATTTACTCTATAAATACCCTGTGCTAAGCATTGGCTTCTAACTTAATGAGATTCACGTGACTTTGAAGGAATTTTATAGAGTTGTTTCCAAAGTTACTTAAGTTCATGGAAAGAGTCACAGTGTGACTAGGAGACCTCTTTGAAGATGCATATGTCAGGATTCCAAGTCATATTGTTCTATAGAGAGATATGCTTTGTGTAGGCTAGGAAGGAAGGCCAGAGTGACTGTAGAAGTTACATGCTTGCTTCCAGATTTTAAAATGAAGGCAAAAGTGACTTGCACAAAGTCACACAATTGAGAGGTGCTGGATGTGTGCGTAACTGGAAAGACCATGCTCTTTTCACTAGGGACAGAGACCAAGTCCTGCTCTTCTTTTCCATCATGGTAATAGCATCCCCAGTTTTTACATAGGCACACCCAGAATAAAGGTTACACATCTCAGACCTTGGGAGTTAGGTATGACCATGTAATTAAACTCCAGGTGTTATATTAAAGTAATTTCTAATGACTTCTAGAAAACCTTCCTCAAAGATAGAAGCCATGTACATTATTATATTATTACTCTTTCCTTCCTCTCTTCTTTCTGATGGCTGGAGCAACATTGCCATCATGAACACTGAGGTAAAAGTCACATGAGTAGGAAAGGAGTCTAAGCCCCCCACGACTGTGGAGTTACCGTATTCACCCCAGACTGCCTGCCTGCCTCTAGACTTCATTTGTGTGAAGAAGTATACTTTACTGTGCAAGCCAATGTTACTAGGGTTTTCTTGCAGCTCAACTCAGCCATTATCTACAAAGCAGTCTGTCACTGCTTTTGAAGAAAAATCCAAAAACTACTATCAATATCAACTTCATCTTAAAAAATCTTGGAGGAATCAGATTACTTAAGGCAATGCTCATAAATACATAGCTTGCTCAAAGAAAATACATAATGGAGTTCTTCCTGAAACAACTGGCGCTGACCCTCATTTCTGATAGACACTGAGATTTGGTACTGATCAAAATCAGACATTGACTTCTCCGTCACTTGGCTCAACGTTCACGCTCACGGCAATAAACTAAGATGGGAAGTGGAGAAGAGGGTCTGAGGGGAAGGCTCTACTGTCTTCCTCTAAGTTCATGTATGGACCCGTCTTAATCACTCTGTTAAGAAGCACCGGAGTCCGGGCTCAGGGGCAGAGGGCTCGCCTGGTGTGGCGGTCCAATCCCAATGCTGCAAAACCAACAACCACAGGGTCAGAGTTACAGCAAAGCAAGTGGATTTTTATTATAAATGTATCTAGGACACCTGAAAAATCTTTTATAAACATAATATTAAATGTATCATATTTTATATAATATTTACTCAGTGCTGTGTTTTCGCCTCTTGAACTGTCAAGAGACGTTCCTAAAAATACTTTTGTCCATTTTGGGCAAAGATAAACTTATACCAAGGAATCTTTTAAAGAATGAATAACTCAGGAAAAACAACAAGAGAAAAGCAGAGGCTTATGGTCTTTCCACTGCCTTCAAAATCCTAAAAATGTGCCTGGTGTGGCATTTATGGAGTAGCGAGAGACCATGATATCCACAGTCAGTTCTTATTAAGATGCTTTAATAAAGTTCAGAACTTCATTATCATTGCTTCGTGCTGACTTTTTAAAAATTACTTTTTCCTTATAGTGTTTTTGTGGTACAGGAAACATCATCTTGAAATGTGAAAACAGCATTTGACTTTGAAGTTTTCTTATTTTAAAAATTAAATGAGACTTACAAAACCACTTACTATCTCCTTTAGGCTTGACGTTAATTT
Organism: Callospermophilus lateralis; assembly: GCF_048772815.1. Lineage (NCBI taxonomy): Eukaryota > Metazoa > Chordata > Mammalia > Rodentia > Sciuridae > Callospermophilus > Callospermophilus lateralis. The sequence goes on along the minus strand of NC_135323.1, from coordinate 9,649,156 downwards.
CTTAAGCCTGGTTCTCCTGGAAATTTCTAATTAACAATGACCTCCAAATGGGTCATTTTGACTTAATTTAATCTCATTTTTTTCCCTTAAGCTATTTTTCTTGTTCTTTTTTAGTTTTGCTCTGGAAAAGAAGAGGGATTTTTCTTTTTTCTTTTTTTTTTTATTAGTTGCTCAAGACAATACAATGATCTTGACATATCATACATTTGATTCAAATAGGGTGTGAATTCTCATTTTTCTACATGTACAGATTGCAGGATCACATTGGTTATACATCCATGTGTATACATACAGCAATCCTAGTGTCAGTTGCATTCTGCTGCCCTCCCTATCCCCTTCCCCTCCCCTCCCCTCCCATCACTATTCTCTACCCATTCTACTGTAACATTTATCTCTCTCTCTCTCTCTCTCTTTTTTTTCTTCCCTTCTCCCTCACACCATTATATATGTATTTTGTGAACCCATGAGGGTCTCCTTCCGTCTTCTGTGCAATTCCCCTTCTCTCTCCTTTTCCCTCCCTCCTCTTTTGTTTTGTGGTAATCTTCTTCTCATGCTCTTCCTTCCTACTCTGTTTTGAGTCACCTCCCTTAAATAGAAAAAGCAATCACGAAATTCATCTGGAGAAATAAAAGACCCAGAATAGCTAAAGCGATTCTAAGCAGGAAGAGTGAAACAGGTGGTATAGCCATACCAGATTTCAAACTATACTATAGAGCAATGGTAACAAAAACAGCATGGTACTGGTACCAAAACAGGCGGGTAGACCAATGGTACAGAGTAGAGGACACAGAGACCAATCCACAAAATTACAACTACCTTATATTAGTCAAAGGTGCCAAAAGCATGCAATGGAGAAAGGATAGCATCTTCAACAAATGGTGCTGGGAGAACTGGAAATCCATATGCAACAAAATGAAATTGAATCCCTTTCTCTCACCATGCACAAAAGCTAACTCAAAATGGATCAAGGAGCTAGAAATCAAGCCAGAGACTCTGCATCTAATAGAAGAAAAAGTTGGTCCTAATCTCCATCTCGTGGGGTCAGGCTCCAAATTCCTTAATAGGACACCTGGAGCACAAAAGTTAAAATCAAGAATCAACAAATGGGACATATTCAAACTAAAAAGTTTTTTCTCAGCAAGAGAAATAATAAGTGAGGTAAATAGGGAGCCTGCATCCTGGGAACAAATTTTTACCCCTCACACTTCAGATAGAGTGCTAATCTCCAAAGTATACAAAGAACTCAAAAAGTTAAACAACAAAAAAACAAATAACCCAATCAACAAATGGGCCAAAGATCTAAACAGACACTTCACAGAGGAGGATATACAATCAATCTACAAGTACACCAAAAAATGCTCACCATCTCTAGCTATCAGAGAAATGCAAATTAAAACCACTCTAAAGATACCATCTCACTCCAGTAAGAAAGGCAGCCATTATGAAGTCAAACAATAACAAGTGCTGGCGAGGATGTGGGGAAAAAGGTAGACTTGTACATTGCTGGTGGGACTGCAAACTGGTGCAGCCAATTTGGAGGGCAGTATGGAGATTCCTTGGAAGAGGGATTTTTCAATAGCAAACAATAAACCCAAACCAACTATGGGCCTATGCAGGTCAGAGGGTCCCTCTCTACTTGTTCCCCAGGAACAGATCCAAATATTAGATCACATGATCGCTGTTTGATCAATTTTTATCATCAAGATCCTTGAAAAATTATTCTAATTATGGACAAACATTCTTTTATTAATAACTTTATTATTTGCCCTAAAACACACCAAATAAATAAATATGTTATGAGAAGTGACAAGAGTTGGGTGTGGTGGCACACTCCCATAATTCCAGTGACTTGGGAAGCTGTGGCAGGAGGATTGCAAGTTTGAGGTGACCTCAGCAACTTAGCAAGGCCCTGTCTCAAAATTAAAAAATAAAATTAAAATGGCTGGGGATGTGGCTCAGTGACAGAGCATCCCTGGGTTCAATTCTCAGTTCCACAGACTTAAAAAGTGATAATAAATAATATTTGGACATGTTGGTTTCAGGCAAAGACACACTCTCTGGTTGGATCAACATGACTGTTTCAATTCAGAAAATATAAAGTGGCTTCAACTTGAACTGTGAGCCACACACTCATGTTCACACACATCCTCAATGAGTTTTCTGATCTCTACCTTTTTTTTTTTTTTTTTGTGCACAATGAGTGCAAGATCACCAATCCACCAGCCCCCAAATGGTTTGACAATTACTGCAGAAAATGGTGCAGAGCCCGAAAACGCCTCTTTCAAAGAATGCTGCCCTTGGGTACCTACTCTAGCAACCACCACCCATGATGAAGTCTTCCCTCCCTCTTTTGGCAAGAACAGTACACCATTTTCACGTTACAACTCATATACAAACCGTGTTTATTTACTTTCCATTTTTATTTATAATCTTTCTTTATAAATGTATTTTCATTATTTGGCTGATAAACTTTTCCATCTCTGAAAATGGTGAGGATATGATGGATTGAAATAGAATACATCAGAAGTTTTTCCCATTCAGACTAGAACTTTAAGAATTCCCGTCTCACTGATGCTCGTGGCTTGCATGATCTCCAGTTCTGTGAAGATGAAAATATTGACCCCCATGATTATATCGGGAGGCAGAGCTGTCCTTGAGAGAGGGAGTGAGGGGACTGAGCCTTGAAATGCAGGGTGTCTCCTCTGGCTAGCTACAGAAAGGAAAGTCCAGTGACTCCCATCAACAGAGGACTTTAGCCCGAGGGAGGTCTGCCCTGCTGGGATGGAGGGGCACACGAGAACCTGGAAAGTGACTGCAGAAATTGAGAGTGGTCCAGGGCCAACAAACTCGCAGGATGGCAGGAACCTAAGTCACAGAACCACAAGGAACTAAATTCTTCCAATATCCAAGGGTACTTGAAGTGGCTCTTTACCTAGTTGAACCTCTAGATTGGGGTGCAGCCCTACAGACACCTTGATTTCAGCCTTTCGGTATCTCTTGCAGAGACCCCAGCTGTCTGTGCCAGACTTCAGATTCACAGAACTGTAAGCAAAGGAAAGCGTTCATGGTAATATAGCACACAGTGATATAAAATTAATATGCCCTCTATCAGCCCAGATAGGCCAAGTTGTACTGCCTTATAAAGATTTTGAAAGTCACAGAATCTCTGAATCAAAAAACAACAAAGGTACCCTTCTCACTCATATAGCATTCAAAACTGTCGCTCAGGGACCAGGATGCTGGAGGCCCTGGTTTAGGATTGGCTCCCACAATTGCAGGGGGAATAACAGGATAGAGGGTTTCCCACCAGCACCTGGCAGTGGTTTGGGTCCCTTCTGCCCACAGACTATTGACCGAGCTGAGTCCTGTGGCCCTGCCCAAGTTGAAGAAAGCTGGGAAGCACAGTCATCCTGGGTACTTAGAAGGAAACAGAGATCACTGTGATCAGTGATGATCTCCACACAGCTGGCTGAGTCTCCCCCTTCATCTCCTGACTTCCAGACCTACATAGATTCCCACCAACAGGATACACGTGGGTGTAAACTAAAAAGGATACCTTTCAGAGTTCTCACACTAGTGGTCTGCAGGAGGAGTCAAACCCACAAGCCTATCTGGGGAAGGCTACACACTGTTCTCCAAGTTTTTGCATCAGTTGCCAACATTGATCAGAACTTTTTCCATAGAAATCTGAACCTGTGGCTACTCTCAAAATACCTGAGAGATCTTTGCAATGATACTTTTAAAAAAAGATGAGGTCAAGTCATGTTTTCTAAAGAGTACTTTTATGTTAAAAAATGAAATAAAAATTTTATAGTATATTCCCACATATGAATGTATAAAAAAGAACTAGAGGAACATGCACATCAAACTATAAATCAGGTACATTTGGGATATAAATAAGATGTGTGTGTGGGTAGGGGGAGATTCCACAGCAACCTAGAATTTAAATGAAGTATTTTATCTGGCAAGGAAGATGAGCCAAGTTTAGATGCCACCTTAATAAATATGAGAACCAGTTTAATGCCTTAAATTGAGGGAAAAATCTTACTATCATTTATTTTAAGAATATTTTATTTTCTTCAACACAGCAGAATGGAATTTCAATGTACTAGTGCCCTCATATAACCACATTTATGAAACCTACACTCCACTTTTATAAGGAAAGTAGAACCATAAGAGAATGTCTTAGGCAGGGATACTTCAGGGTACTTTACAAGCCAGGGCAAATCTACTGTCACTCGTATTCCTGCTGGTTTAGTGCCATGTCCACTTGGTAGTCATCACAAGACTGGGCTTGGCACACTAAAGGAATAGGAAACATCCAAGAAAGATCTGACTTCAATTTTGATCTGCCACAAACAGCAGACACAGTGGGGCTATTATGTCTGCCCAGCAGCTGCCACATCTTCTGGAATTGCTGGCCCTCCCCCTCCCCCCCCCCAACACTTCAATTGTCCTTTGGAAATTTTTTTTTTTTTTTTTTTTTTTTTAGGCAGAGATACACACAAGAGTTTATTTGGTTTTTTGTTGTTGTTGTTGTTGTTGTTGTTGTTTTTTAAAGAAAGAGTGAGAGAGAGGAGAGAGAGGGAGAGAGAATTTTAATATTTATTTTTTAGTATTTGGCGGACACAACATCTTTGTCTGTATGTGGTGCTGAGGATCGAACCCTGGCCGTACGCGTGCCAGGCGAGCGCGCTACCACTTGAGCCACATCCCCAGCCCTGTCCTTTGGAAATTTACTCCTCACCCTCTGTGGTCAATACAAGCATGTGCCTCTGTGCAGGGCAGGACAGTGATGCCCCCGGAGATGTCCATGTCTAACTCCTGAATGGCACGTGGGATTCGAGGTGCAGGAAGCGAAGGCTGCAAATGGCATCACAGTGTAATTCAGAATGGAAGAGGAGGCAGAAACGGAGACTCGAGGGGAGAGGTGAGAAATGGAAAAGCAGAGATGCAGTGCTGATGGCTTGGAAGGGAGGATGGGAGAACAGGTCCAGGAGCCAAGGAGTGCAGGAGCCTCCAGAGATGGGAGTAGGCAAGGAAAGGGGTCCTAGCCTGGGTCCTGCAGGTGGACTGAGGCCCTGCCACCTGGGTTTTAGCTCACTGAGACCTGCGTCAGACTTTGGACCTCCAGAACCTGAAATAACAGATCTGTGTGGCTCTAAGCCTGCGGTTCATTGTCATAGCAGCCATAGGAAAACCTCCTGTGAACACCCTCTGTGCTGCAGAGTAGCCAGGACAGTCTTTCTGGCAGAGTGCTCCTCTTGCCACCCCCGGCAGAAGCTCAGCAGCCCCCTCCTCTGCTCCCACCTCCTCCTATGCAGGACTCTCAAGAATTCCTTTAAAACACAGATTTTATTAAATCTGGTTGGGATTGGACTCCTGTCCCGCCATTAAGAATCCTGATCACATTTGGCAAGTCAGATGGAGGACAACTTTTCAATAGATTTTTCATTTGCAAGGATGAACGTAAAAAGAAATGTGTGTCCTTAACCCTTGGCTAACGAGACAGTGACAGTAGTCAAGCCAAGATGGAGATGGAGGACACTTGTTTCTATAAGATGTCCTGTTTTTTTGTTTTGTTTTGTTTTGTTTTTTCATTATTTCTCTGAAATAGAGAAAGGGGGAGAGGACAGTGTGATAGGTAAGCATCTGGGCTTTGGAGTCAAGTGGATCACAGTTCAAATTCCACCTCTTCTGCTTACCAGTTGTGTGACCATGAACATGGGACCTGTTCCAAGGGAGCCTGCATTCACTCAGCCACCAGTTTCCCACATGGTGATCTGTCCTTCCATGTCTCTGCCAGCTGTCTCTTGATTCTCCATTTGTTTCAGGAGGGTTCATCTATTGGTCCTCAAAGACTGTAGAAGTTCCAACATTTTTCTAGCCTCACTTTCCTCATCTGTGAAATAGAGATGATGTTGCACAGGTTTTGAAGACAAAATTAAATAATACCCATGAACAAATTGTGCAGGTCCTGGCACAGAGTAGGTACTCAATAAATGCTAGTTAACCAGATGAAACAAACCAAGGACAAGGAAGCCTCTTTGAGCTTCAAAACAAGGGTGGCATCTTTCTCGTATGCAATGTTAGGATTTAAAAAGATGAAGTATTTAAAGTGCTTGCCTGGCACAGAAATCTTGGTTTCCTCAGCCCTCCTCTTCTCGGAGAAAGATAAACGTGACAGCATCAACATGAGCTAGTTTTTTCCCTTCCCTTGGGCCCAAGAGCATCTTCCTGCTATTTCTAGACTGGGGCAAGAGAGAGATCTGTGAAACAGATCTGGGCTCACCTCTGAAGCCATTTGTCAAATACACGATCACGTAGTCTTGATGACCTTGTCTTCCATTTGAAGAACTAGATACAATAAATACTTTCTGATTTTCCAGAGAAGCAGTGCCTTAAATCTGTTCTATTCCTGTAATTTCCTCAGAGCAGATCACTTGTGGGTGTGTCTGGATTAACTGTATCTCTGAGAATGGGAGTTTAAGTACCTTGTTTTCCAATCACCGTTTTGCTGAAATTTATATAAGCTCTGAATATGAAGGTAAGGGAAAGATGATTTAATGAAAAAAAAAAAAAACCAGAAGATTCCCCATTGAGACATATTAAAAACAGTTTTTCTGGGTTAGTATCATCTTTTGCTGGCACATAAGCTATGTGGATATATAAGATGCATCTCAAATCTATAATTACATCTTTGAGGGAAACTAAATATGTTTCATTGTACATGTATTGAAAGTGATTTTAAAATAGTTTTTGTTGGGGAAAATATTACTTTTGTTTTATTTAAGAATATTTTGCTGTGTATTAAAATCCAATATAAAATTATTAGCTCTAAATGTGCAATAATATTGCACCAACCCAGCAAAAACATATGAAATTAACTAAAAGAAATATTTTGCAATCAGTGATTAATGTTCCAAAGCTAACTTAGAGTAATCATAAACTTAAATCTAATATATTAAGGAGTTCACCATATTTCCCTCAGATAAGCTGTGTAGTCTGTGGCTTATTATTTTCGTTAAGAAATCTACCTTATGAAATATCTGTGCTTGAAAATAAATGGTCTCCCATCTATGGGGGAAAAAAAAATGTGTTTCTCGGCTGTGGCGGCTTGTACTTCACAGATCTACCACTAGGGGCAGCATAGTCTATTATTTTACACTGATTGCTGGGTAATTGGGGTGTAAAATTGTGTGTAGGGAAAATACAGAAGTTTGCTCTGTGACTTGGGAAAATCACTTCTCTTTAGGTCTCAATTTTCTTCAGAAAGTGGACTAGATAGGAAGGGCTCTAAGGTCCCATCTTGGTTAAGATTCCATGGCTCAATGGAGGAGCAGAGAAGGGAACAGAGTAAAATTTTCAGATATGACATTAACTTCATTCTGTGTCTTAGAGCAAGTAAATTACTCCCTGTGTGTCTTAGTCCATTTGAATTGTTGTAACAAACGATCACAAACAGGGTTTATGAACAACAAAAATTTTTTCTCTCTCACTTTTCTGGAGGCTGGAAAGTCCAAGGTCAAGACACTGGCAAGATTTGTAGTCTCATGAGGGTTGGCTTTCTGGTTTACAGGTGGCTGCTTCTTACTGAGTCCTCATGTGCTGAAAGGGGCCAGCTAGCCTGTCTTTTATGAAGGCGCTAATCCAATCAAGTCACCCCCATCTCCTCTGTGCCCCTGTCTCCAAATCACCCTGTCCTTCCTCTTGTAAAGACTCCAGTAGGTCACACTCCAACCCAAGTTGATCTCATCTTAATCGATAAGATCAAAGACCCTGTTTCTGAATAAGGTCACATTAACAGGTGACAGGACTTGAACATACCATATGGGTAGGGGGGTACAATTCAATCCAGTAGAATGATGATGACAAGAAGAGGAAGAAGGAAAGAAAGAAGATGACTTCTCAATTAAAAAAAAAAAAATCTTGGGCTCTGGGAGGTTAAGACTGGTCTGAGATCTATTTCCTGGTAAAATGAATTTGTGATTCCTTCGGTTTGGTGGGACTCAGAGCCTAGGCTAACCACGATGCTATCTTGTCCCTTACAATAAACTTAAATCTAATATATTAAGGAATTAACCATATGCACATGCTACACATTGCTCTTGAGGGGTCCACAGCCTGATTAATAAGTCTTTTTAAGTTTTGTCCCTGGAAAATGATAAACCAATTTATATGTGAAATGCTTAGTATACATGTTGATTTTAGATGGTACACAGATGCAGGCCACATGAGGGGGCCAACATTCCCCTCCTGTTTTAACACTTTCTATCTTGAAATCACGTGGACCCACAGGAAGTTGCTGCAAAAATAACAGAAAGTCCTATGTACTCTTCACCCAGCTAAATGATCACATCTTATGTAACTGGGGTGTCATATCAAAATCAGGAAATTGACATTGGTACAACACTTTTAACTGGATTATGGATCCTATTCTGAGTTTGTTTTTACATGTGTGCACATGCATGTGTGTGTGTGAGAGACAGAGATTCCATGTAATTTCATCCCATGAATAACTCAATCCTGATGCAGAATAGATCATCACAAAGGAGCTCTTCATAGGTATTTGCTTTTCAATTTAATTCACTACTTCAGAGAGAAAGCCAGCATTGGCCTTCACTATTTCTTCACCCTTAACCCTCTTCACCCTCCTCTCTTGTCAGAAAGATCTCAAGTCCTCGCCTCAGAGTTCTTAGCAGACAGCAGGAGCTACAAACACATATTGACATTATTCTGTTTTCTCCTCTAATTTTACCCAGGTCTGTGGCAGGAGATACTAGTTTGCCAGAATCATAAGAACTGAGGCAATCTTTTTTGTTTTCCTTTATTTGAGTAACAAAGGTGAGTTACAATGAAGAAAACCGGAAAGTGAAAAATCACACAGGTGGTACACAGGCAGAGAGCGCAAAGAGATGAGAGAAAGGTGCCGGCAGAGACTTGAAGTCTGCAGAGCTGGGTGTTAAGACATAACTCTGAACCTTGACTCAGAGGTGTTTTCGGACATACAACAGAAGAAGGGAAGCCAGGCAAAGTCCCTGAAAATGCAGAGCATGCCCATGAAAGATGGGAACAAAAGGAGTGCGTTTTTGTTCCTGTATCATTTCAAGCCCTCCGTGTTAAAGGACATTTCAGTTTGGCTGGTTACTCACGACAGTGACTCATCCTGCCCGTCTCTGTATTCCTGTATTCCTCGTGTTATTAATTATTGCTGCTGTAGGGGTGGGTGGCACCCCAGGCTACAACCAGGCCGATGCTTTATTGCATAGGCGGCGGCCTATCTGAAAGGAGGTGATGTCACCAAAGGGCATCTTCTCTGGGAGCTGAGAGGGAACCGGGAGAGAACTCATTGAATTGGTCCCTCCAGAACCAGATGTGCATACTGAAAGGCAAATAAACTGCAAAGGCCCGTCAGGTGCTGAACTCATCATCCCAGCTCTCATGTCTCCTAGAGTCATTCAAACAACATATTATGGTGCCTCTGGATAAATGGTTTAAGCCCACACTGCATCAGAAGAATCGATTAATTTGTAAAATTTTGCTGCTGGAAACAATGTCAGGTCTGTCCTCTTTGGGGCAGCAGATTTTTCAAGGCAATTTGGCTTATGGCCTTTGGAGATTCGCTTTGTATGTGAAATGATAGAGTTGGTTGTATGCTCACCTCATTCATCGATTTCCTTGTTTGTTCAATAACTAGTTGCTGAGACCCTACAATAACCAGAAACAGCACTAAGCCTACAGGCAAGGGGTTTCAACAAACACAAGTTCTTACCACCTGCAGCTTACATTTCATGGAGGAGGTAGAACATAAACAGATAAACCATCCATGTCATATCACACAGTGATACATCCTCCAAAAACAAAATAACAAATATACAGCAGAAGAACCAAGGAGAGAAATGAAAATCCATCTTTTTGTTCAGATGGCAGTCTGGGGATACTAAGCATTTATTAAGCACCTACTCTGTGCTGGGCATTCCATTAGTGGGGGAGGAGGAACAGGTCAAATAAACAGATTTAGAAGGCATCTACCCAGTGGGAAAGACATAACATAGGAATAATGAAGATTACGAAGAATCAGGTCCAGCACTTCTAAGATAGGTGTTGGTATTCCTACCTTACAGTGAAGATTTGGGGATAAGAGATTTTAGATTACTTTTCACAGTAGCGAATTTGCCAGCACCAAGAATCTAACTCAGGTCTGTTTGGTTCCAAACATGTTCCCTTTATCACACAGATGGAACTGGTGTTGTGGATTTTGAACATTCCCAACACCCAGAAATGGTAACTGTCTGAAGTGACAGGTGTGGCAATTACCCTGATCTAATCAATCTACATTATATACATGTACTGAATTGTCAAACGGTATCCTGTAAATATGTGCAATTAGTATGAGTCAGTGAAAAGTAAAAATATAGTTAAATAAATGTCCTTCAGGTTACAGCTACCATTTAAGAGCATCAGCTATCAAATATAAACAGAAACAAAAGGTTGACCTTTATTACTTCACTGATGAATTGGAATATACTAAGGATCTTATGGATCTTGGGCTCGTCATTTTGAATATCAATCATTATTGACTGTAGAGGTGGGGAAGTACTGACCATTTTTTTTTTTTGAAGTTGTTTAATATTCCTCTGAATAACAGAAAATTTGACTCCTAAAAATAGAAGAAAAAGGCTGGCCTTTTGAGTATATCAAACCCAGACCTCTGTCCTGAATCTGAGGTGATCTGTCCAGCTGCCTACTGCAGTTCCACCTGACACCTAGCAGGTCCTTCAAATTGCAAGTGCCCCAAACTGAGCCTCTTCCTCCCCAGTGAACTGCCCCTCCCACTACTGTTCCCACCTCAGATCCTGGCAACTCTGTTCTACCAGTCCCCGGGACAGAATCTCAGAATGAACCCTTCCTTTTCCTTGGCATCTAGGCTATCAGAAAATCATGCCGACGTGCTTCTTAAGTAGATTCAGAATGCAACCACTTCTCCACCCACTCTCACCTTGATGCCCGCAACAGCCTCATAACGGGACTCCTGGATTCTCTCTCTCCCTCTCCAGAAGTTCTCACATGGCAGCCAGAGAAAAGCTTTCAAAATGTAAATCAAACCATGCCACTCTTCCACTCGAAATTTGCAGCCCCCAAAGCCCAAACAATGCAAGAAAGGCCTTCTTGTTCCCACCACCTCGTGGCCTGCCCCTCCTCTCCCCTGGTCCTTGGCTCCAGGGTACTGCCTCTTTGTCGATCCTGAGCAGGCCCAGCACGCACCCAGCTCCTTGCCCCCTCTGGAGCCTTTCTCTCTACATTCTTCACCCAGATATCTTCCTAACTCTCCCATCTCTTTCAACTTTTTGCTGAAATTTTACCTTCTCAACAAGGGTCACTCTGACCATCCAATTTAATAATGCCACCTGCCTTCTCCCCAGCCCTCTTCAATTTTTTCTTTTTTCTCCATAGCATAAATATCATCCCCCCATCCTGCTGTGCATCTATCTATCTATTTCGTGTCTTGTCTGAATTCCCCTTCCAGAATGGAAGTGCCTGAGGGCAGGTGTCTGCTTTGATCGTTCACATAACCCAAATACCCAGAGCAGTGCCTGGCACAAGGAGACATGCAGTTACGTTTTTATAAAATGGATGAAATTACCTTCCAAAGAGGAGACACTCCCCCTACTTTTCACTCTACCTTGGGGGTTTCTGCATATTTAAGTAAGAATGACTCCTTCAGCTCCGTCTGAACAGTGAGACAATAGGATTCTACCTAGTCTGTGTACTCTTTCAATCACATGCATGATAAGGATCCTGAATGTCAGCCTACCGACACCTCTGGGTGCCAGAAATGGAGTCACCATGCGTAGGTAAAAAACTCACAACTTCTGTGCACACTGGGCAACATGGGCCACGGATCCTTTGTCCCACGGGCAAAACCTCCAGCAGGACAGGACAGCTGCAGCTCATATTTCAAAGGGCCCTGGAGTCAGTTAGAAAATTTGGCAAGATGTTGCACCATGAACTTTTTAAAATTCTCTCCAGAGAATGGAGACAAGACACCTTCGTGGGAAAACTTTGGCTGTAACAAAAATCCGTCTACCACCATGTGCCAAGTTGGGGTAGGAAAAATCCTGCCAGCTACGTGGCTGCAGAGAGCAGGATGCAGTGTGCCAGGTAAGTGGTCTATTATGGCCATCACTTCTGTCCCCATGTTATCGCTGAGGGAGCAGGGAGGGGAGAGTGGTACAGGCACAGGGAGATGACCAATGTGTTGTATGAAGGTGGGAGGGAGGCAGCAGAGACAAAGAAATAGTTTGTTGCCTTGAGGAGCAGGAGAGAATTCACCAGGGAAGTCCCCTCCATGTACCCTCCCAGGCTTGGGACCAGTTCAGATATGTAGTCCTACAGGTAAAGAAATCCCCCTAAAAATAAAGCAAAATGCTAATTGCTAAAAAACAAAACAAAGAAACACAAAACCAGCTTTCCCACCAGTATTAACAGAGCTTCCTCATTTCCTATTTGGATTTTCCTGGTTCCTCAGTTGGCCCTGAAGAGGATGTTCAGCAGTTCAGATCCCCTCACTTCTCATGTGCAAAACAACCAGAATCCAGCACAAGCCCTGAAGGAAGCAAACAAGAATTGTGCCAGCATGCACCAACAGCCTGAGAAATGCCCAAGCCCTTCACCCAGTCATAACACTGTGAAGTCTTTATCTTAAAGAAATAACCCTCAACTACCCCCAAAGCTTCAGCCCGGTTAACTGCAATGCCAGTGCAGGTACCATAGCAAGAAACTGGAAATGGTCCATGTATCCTGTCCAATTGTAGCAGAATGGCCAAGTGGATTAAGATATATCCACCAGGGGCTGGGGTTGTGACTCAGTGGTAGAGCACTTGCCTAGCACATATGAGGCCCTGGGTTCCATCCTCAGCACCGCATAAAGATAAATAAATTCAATAAAGGTATGTGTCCATTCACAACTAAAACAAACAAACATTTGTATCCACCAGCATGCCTGTGATACACAGAGCTCAAAACACTGGCATATTGATATCTACTGCAAGCTTGTTTTTAACATGCAACAAGTTTGGAACAACTTGAATATTTGTAAGTGAAAATATAGTTAAATAAATTACAGTATATCCATACCATAGAATAATAGGCATGTGATAAGAATAAGGATAATACTGAGAAATATCTAGGTACATACATGGATGAATATCCATGTAAATGAACTCCATTGAGGGACAGATGGGTGTTTTTTTTCTGACATAGCATCAACATCTGGAAAAGTACAAAGACATGATAGATGCTCAACCAACAGCTTTTGAATAGTAAATATATTTCTTACAAAAAAAAACCCAAAGAAATAAAAAAGATTACAAAAGAATGTATAGGCTATAGTCAATTAGTCTATGTGTGTCTGCATGTGTATATGTGTGCATACTAATAGACTACTTTCTTGGTAAGGATAGGACAGGTTATGCTGCTGTAATAGACAACACCTAAGTAAAACAATATGTATTATTTTTCACTTAATAAAACAATACATATTATTTTTCACTTATTCCTCATGTCCACATATCTCTGCTCTGTGGCACCTTCTCTCCGAACTTCTCTGATAACCAGTTAGTTACTAATTGGAACATTTTCAGATGTTATAGCAAAGGGAACAAAGGGCCCACAGGGTCTTAGATCAACTTTTAAATACTTATAGCTCATTGGCCAGAACTCATCACATTTGGTCTATCCTTGGGATATGACACTAATGAATACCACAAATACAACCTTGGAAAGTACACATGGAATTGTTAAGAATTATTAAAACTGAAGAAAGAGAATTTCTTAGGATCAATGGTTAACTTTTTATTTTTATTTTGTATAAAAATACATTTTTATATTTTTTGGTATTTTACAACTGATTTATTCAATAATGAAATGTTTTAGGTTTATAAATTTTACAAATATGCATTAATATGCTGAAATATTCTTCCACTCTAAAAATGTTGAGGAAGCATTTTTATACATAGAGAAATTGTCATGCTGTGGTGTTAAGTGGGAAAGGTAAGATAAAAGTTTTTACATAGTCTCATTCCAAATGCTTAGCAATGCTTAGAGAAAGAACACTGGGGAGAAATGTGCCAATATGTTAATAGTACTTTACTTGAGCCAATTTGAGTGGCCAGAGAAAGCCCATTCTCCTCATCTCCTTCTTCTCCTCAATATTCTTTAGACTCTGCAAGTTTTCCACAATCATTAAGTGTTGTTATTATGAAAGGAAAAAATATAAACAACAAAAAAGGCTGATCTCCAGGAAAAAGATAGCCTCATATGTCCACTTTAACACTTAAAATATAAGTGTACAAATTTGTCCATAACTGTAACTCTTCAGAAAAAAAACATTAGTGATAATTGGACATTTCCCATCTAAGAAAACCTTGAGTTTTATAAATCCCTTGGAAATAGGGAGAGGATTATAGCCCAAATAGTTTCTCTCTAGAGTTTTTCTTGTAATATGAAATGGGAAAAGCCAGCTCTTATAGACTATTGTCAGCTAATACTCTGAAGTATGACTTCTGCCAAACTTCAAGCTAAGGGAAAAAGATTCTTCCCTTGCACCAAAATAGATCATTGTTTTCCACTAGTCTTTGATGAAAATATTTAGAAACAAGTATTTATATCCTTGTGGCCTCACATATAGAGTTATATCTATGAGTCAAATCAGAGAATCTTAAAGCTGGAAGGACCCTTCAAAGTAATGGGGGGAAAAAACAGACGCTCCAAAAGACAGAAAATAATAATTGCTAGCATCTCTTGGACACCAGTTCTGTGTCAAGCGCCCACTCAGCAAGATTTCTCGATGTTGGGCTACTGACATTTGGGGTCAAATGATCCCAGTTGTAGGGGGCTTCCCTGCTCACTGTGGAGTATTTAGTAGCAATCCTGGTCTCTGCCCACTCTGTGCCAGTAGACCCCCACCACTAACCCTCAACTCTGAGAGTCAAAATGGCTCTTAACATCAACAAGAGCCTCCTGGGTAACATCTGAAATTATTTCCATGCAATGTTTTAGAAGATCCCTCACAACAAGGGCAATATTAGGATGCCCATTTTATAGATAGAAAAATTGACTCTTGGAGAGAAAAGTGCCGTTCTCCTCACTATGAAACTAAGAAGTGACAGAACCAGGGCTCAAATCCAGCATTGTGTAACTACACATGATGATCACGGTGACTGTCAGTAAATAGACAAGTGTCCATCAGGCCAGGCTCAGTGTAAGCACTGTAGTTGTACACCCACATGGGATCCTCAGGCCAACTGTAGGAAATGGGCACACTCATTATTCCTGTTTTCTATAAGTGCAAACTGAGACTCAGCAAAGTCATATAACCTTGGCCAAGGTGACACAGCTAAAAAGCCGCAAGTCAGAACTGGAATACGACTCTGATTCCACAGTGCGCGTCCCTCACCAACACAAATACCCACAGAGCCTGAGGTCTTCTTACACTATACTCTGCCAGGGAAGGGAGGGAGAGAAAGAGAAAATACAATTTGTTCATACAACTAGAGATCTCTACTTGAGCTCATTAGTCATTCACTCATTCGTGTGCCCAGACACCTGAGAGGCAGTATAACACAGTCTAAAGAACAGGGTCTCAAATCCTGCTCTACTCGTAGTTACCTGGGTGACCTTGGGGAAGTTACTTAAGTTCCCTGCTTCATTTTCTTCATGTGTAAAATTGAAATAATTACCTATTTTTTCAGGATTACTATGAAAACAGAATGAAATACTGCATGGAAAATGTATAGGATAGAAGGAGCCCATAATAAGTGATCGATAAAAAATGTTTACATGCATGTTATTATTGTTATTGTCACTTCCCAGAAGAAATCGAGCTGGCTAAGTTCTGAAAGCATGCAGAGTTGAATAACATGAAAACAGCCAAAGAAAAATCACCATGCAAGGGAGAAGCAATTGAAATGCCAAAGCAATCCCTAAGCAGTGTGACATGATAGCATTTACCTGCTGCTCCATATGTTAGCTTTTGGGGGGAGGGTGAAAATCCACATTAGCTCATGTTTGTCATTACATTAAAAAAAAAAGATTTTGACTTTATGTTGGCAAATGCAATGAAATATACTTACAACACAAATTGCACTCCAAAGAAACTAAAATACACCTACAATTTTCTAGATTTCTTGTCATCATTTTTGCCTGTTTCTACTTTGAGGATTTGGGGGCGAAAAAGAAAACTACTTCTGTTGCTAGGAAAATTTCAATAAATGAAGATATATCTCTGCCCACAAAGATGCCCCATCAACCCGTCCTCCTGCTCTCCTGAAAACCAAATTACACGCAGATGTATGGCTGAGTCTAAAGATGTTTGTTAAGGCTAGTCATTTCAATTCTGAATTTAGTTACAGATTCATAACACAAAAGGGAAAAAAAAAGGTTGGATGAATAATATAAATTCGTTTCCCAAGGCAGTTTAGCTTCTCTGCTTTGAATTTAATCATCTGCCCAGTTTGTATTTATCCTTATGTAAATTGCCCAGATTTTCTAAAAATCATATGGGAAGGTTAGGTCTAATAGCTAGGGGTCAGGATTTAGCATTGGAAGTCTTCTGGTCATTAGTTTTACTTTCTAATGTTACCTCTAAATAAAATCCATAGAACTTGTAAATTCACCCACCTCCAATGGCTCTTTCAGGTTCCCACTTGGAAGATTAAATTTAAAAGGATAATGCATTTAGGAAAACACTGGAGTCTATCTTAGAATAACCAGATTAATCATTCTGAGAAGGAATCAGGTTAATTTGTCTAGGAAGCAATAGAGCATATCCGTTAACTGTGGGGAGTTTCTGAGTGTGATGGTACTGACTTCAAATACTAGTTCTACTTTTTAATTGCTATGGCAGGTAGACTCCTTATGACCCCCAATGATCCCTGCTTCCTTGTCTTTGTACTCTTGTTTAATCCTCTCCCTAAAATGTTGGCTAGTTTGGTGATGTCCTTCTAATCAATAGAATATGGCAAAGTTATAGGACACCACTTCTGTGATTAGGCTCCACAAGAAGTAAGTCTTGTCCCTCACTGGCTAGGATAAAGCAAGCTTCCACGTTTGAGCTGCCATGTTGGAGGGGGCCTGGGACAAGGCACTATGATAGCCTCCAGCCAACAGCCAATAGGGAACTGAGACCCTCAAGCTAACAGCCCTTGAGGAGCCGAGTGCTTCTAAAAACCATATTAGTGAGCTTGAAAGCAGATCTTTACCCAGCCACATCTTCAGATGAGACCCCAGTCCTGGCTGATGCCTTGATTATGGCATCTTGAAAGCCCATGAGCAAATACATAGCTAAAGCTGTACCCTGACTCCAGACTCACAGAAACTGCAAAATAACACACACACACACACACACACAGAGCATCAACATATTAAGTAAACAAAGCAGCTTACAAAATTGTTTCCCTAAGCATTTCCATGGAGCTCTATGGCTCACAGGAAAGACTTGGAAAAAAAGTAGACAAATTTGAGTTTTGTACTAGGTCACATGTCCACGTGGAGGAATTTCTGTTTTAGCAACATTTCTGACCACTCTCCATCTTTCCCATCTGCCCCAGGAGGGGTGCAATTTCTTCTATTGGTCCCTTGCCAAGAGTAAACTGGGAATTCTGTGGCCCAGGCCCTTCTGTTTTGCCTCAGTGGGTCAGACTGGTTCTGAAGATGGCTTGCTCTTGTGGGCTTCCTGAAGCCAGGCAAATTTAGAAGGACAGGCCTGCTGGCCACGTCATGGTCAGGTGGGTAAGAATGTCTAATCACAGGTAGAGTGCATCAGAATATTGGCTTGGCTACCACACCAGCCACACCCTTCAAACTTTCTTTTATCAGTAGTAAAAAATATATTGATCTCCAATGTATTGATTTCTACCTGCCCGATTCCTGGGCCTATATTTCAACTGTTTGTGAACTGATATATGTAAAAGTAGTTTTATTTCTTGGACCTTAAATTATACATGCACACACACTCATGCACACACATTCCTATAGGCATTAAAAACATTGGGATATATATATCTCCCAAATTTTAATGTCTTTGGAAAATTGAACTACAAGAAACTTGCATTTTCTCTTAATTTCTTTAGTATTTTATATAGAGCATGACTTTATTAAGTAATTAGACATCCCTGGAAGTTAAAGAAGTCCGTTAAATTTCACACAGGCTACTACTATATTTCCTGCAATGTTAGATTATTCAGCAGACAAAACATGAACAGAACACTAGAAAAGAAGGGTTAGAAAAGGAGGTGGGAGAGGAAATAATGTGATGTATAATATTTCAAAAATCTAAACATCCAAATGCCAATGCTACCATCAGAATGCCACCTAATCAGAATTTTATTGGGTTTTCTCATTCTAATTTTGGAATTATTTTCAATGACAAATAAATGAGCACTATGATTTTGGTTTTCAGGCCTCAGAGTCTGGAGCCAGCAAGAGTTTCCTGAATTTTTTTCTTTTGGCTGTGCTGGTGACTGAACCCAGGACCTCACACATGCAACTGCTCTACCACTGAGTCACATACCCTGCCTGCTTCCCATAATTTTTACATAGATTTGATTTATTCAGGATACACAGTTTACAAAGAGCAGTTTCCCCTAATAAAGCAGTATGGGATAAAACAGAAAAGGAAGGAAGGAAGGAAGGAAGGAAGGAAGGAAGGAAGGAAGGAAGGAAGGAAGGAAGGGAGGGAGGGCGGGCGGGCAGAGGGAGGGAAGGACAGAGAGGAGGAAAAGGAGGAAAAGGAGGAGGAGGAGGAAAGAAGAGAAGTAGCTACCATTATGCTGTGCTGTGCTTGAGGCTCTTTCGCACATGTTAACAGAGACAATTGGACTGTGGGTACCACAGCAGAGCCTTGGGCCAGGGAGCCAGTATCACTCAAGAAAATGACCAAGTAGCTGATCTGTAGTCAGGCCCCATCCAAGGCCTTTCATGAAACAGTCCTCAGTACTTTAGCTTTCCTGTCCATCTGACAGCTGCTGGTGGGAAGGAAATCCTTAGGCCAGGTGGGACTAGACTCACAGACTCTTTCCTCCCCTTCCCTGAGGTAGCTTGGTACAGCTGCACTTCCCTGGGTGGCGGAGCATCTTAGTAGATCTCATGGCTTAAAACAAGGCAAATGTATTCTCTGACAGTTTTGAAGGTTAGAATGCACAGAAGAGTCCTCCAGGCTAAAATGGAGATGAGGGAGGAACTGAGTTCCTTCTGGAGTCTCTGGGGAGTCTTTTCCTGCCTTTCTAGCTTCAGGGGGCCATCTGCATGCCTTGGCTTCATAGCTGTTCTCCATCTTCAGTGCTCTCTGAGTCTCTGACCTCTGTGTCTGTCCTCACATCACCTTTTCTTTCTGTATTTCCATCTTCTAGGAACCCCTGTGATTACACTGGGCCTACCTGATCATCTAGGACAACCTCCTCCTCTTGAGAGCCTTAACTCATTCACATCTGTCAAGTCTCTTTGACTAGGTAAGACAGCATATTCACAGGTTCTGGAGATTAGAACATGGACATGTTTGAAAAGCCTTTATTCATTCTACCATTGATATACATCCTAATTTACATTCCAACGTTCATATATCATCAAATCTTATAGAATGCTATTCCCTTCTCCATTCCCTTTCACCCAGGCTGATGAAACCAGGGGGAAGTCCCAGTTAGTACTAGCCTCCTTAGGCACCTGACACTTGCCAATCTTCCCCCTGTGCCCAGGGCAGGTCTCAAGCTCAGTACTTCCAGCCAGCAACATGGCCACCGGGATACCAATAATGTTTTCACTGTATTTCTTCTTGTGGTTCTTCTAGTATAAGAGTTGGTAAGGATTTTGCATTTTTATTGGTGACCATAAAATTCCTTTCAAATGTAAGTTTTTTTTTAAAAAAAAAGTCTTGATCCAAAATTATATGGGGATCGGGGAGAGAGAAAGAAAGAGAGAGAGGGGGAGGGAGGGAGGAAGAGAGAAGGAGTGAGAGAATAGATCTTCGAGGAGGCAAATACGACAAAACTTGTGAAGGCTGTTCCCAAATTTCTGAAGTTTGAGAAACTAGTATAGCATAAACCCCTCTCCAAGCCAGGCATGGTGGCACATGCCTGTGATCCCAGTGACTCAGGAAACTGAGGCAGGAGGATCACAAGCTCAAAGCCAGCCTTAGCAACTTAGCAAGGCCCTAAGCAACTTAGTGAGGCACTAAGCAACTCAGCAAGACCCTGTCCCTAAATAAAATATGAAATAAAAGGGCTGAGGATGTGGCTCAAACAAGACAAAACAAACTCCAGGCAGAGACATGGGGAGGGCTACATGGTGCCTCCTCTGGGTGACCTTGTCCAGCCCCATTCAGAGTGTGTTTCCTACTCTGTTAAGACTTGTGCGATGCAATGAAGATAATGAATGTAACCCCTGGGGCACAGGATGAACTCCAGTAAGTGGCCACCAGTGGCCACCAGTTACATTATATCTCTGGTATTGATGGATCGGTCTCCTTTAGAAGATCTCTGTTACTGTATCCATTTTCTTTTGTCAGTCCAAGTACACAGACTCAATAGACAAGCTTTTCTTGGTGAAGGGTGGACTGAAATTATCCTGAATTCTCCTAGGAAACTGGTAAGGTAATTTAAAATGGAGTTTACTTAAGACATTCTCCAAACATCAGGCCTCCTGAGTAACCCTTCCCCTGGTCTGACTCTGGTGGGTTGAAATGTGAGGCTCCCATATCACCTGGTTGGGCTCAGCGAATGGTGGCACCCATGGGAAAACTGGGGTATTTCTCCCCCTTCTTTTCTACCTTGAGCAATGTTTCTGGCAGGGACTATGTCTTCTCTGTGGCTTTGACTTCCAACTAGACATGCCCACCTTGGGACCCCTTTTTGCCAGGTGACTTCTGTGGGCTCTGGTAACACTACTTCCTCCCTGTGACCCCAGCCCAGGGGTGGGAATGTCTCCCTGCTGTTGAAACCTCCGGTTGCCTCACAGTTTCTCTAGCTTCTCAGCTCTTCCCTCCCCTGTTCAGTCAATGTCCTGAATTAAATTCCCTCTGTTAAAAATATTGGGAGAATGCTGTTTTCTGCTTCCACTCTTACTGACACAATGATGTCAGAAAGAAGAAAAGCAAGTCACACACTCATGTGACACAAAAATTTGAGATGGGACAATGTCACCTGCTGTCAACCAAAAAGGGAAGAAAAATCTTGGTGTCTTCAGAAATTTACCCAAGCTTCAGTCAGAAAAATCAAATGTGTGATTAATAACTGGTGACTTGAAAATACCTCCATCAGTTATCTTTTTAAGATTAGTTATTCTTCATAGACAGTGGGCACCAGTTACCTCCATGCTTTCTTTTGCCCTCAACCCTTGGATGGGTTTGTTTTTTTTCCTTGAGGACTCCTCATTCAAAAATGAGTGACATGTTCTACTAGTTCTGGATTTCCAAGAATTGATGGGATTATATTTGACTTTTATTCTAAGAATTCTATTCTTATTTTATAGGACTTTGGGCAAGTTATCCAAATAACGTCCCCCCCACATTGGGTTGCTGCAAGCATAAAATGAGCACATGCAGATGCTCAGACTGTCAGCAGTTGCTATAGTTACTGCACTGTCCCTAGATTTCCTGAAATGTCTTTGACATCCATGTCTCCTTGAGACTTCTTTTGCTTCCATCATCCTAAACTATTCCTGTTCATCTCAAGTCTTCTGTCTCCTTTATTGCCTTTCACCCTCCCCATGTTCTTAACCTTAACTATCCTTAGCATGGGCGAATATGTTACCCTTGGTTCTATGATCTTCTTTTTCTACAATTATACCCATGGTGGCTCAAGGGTGTAGCCATCATCTCTACTCATATAATCCCCAAATATGTACCATTAACTTTGACTTCTCCCCGGCCTTGTACATCCAACTAAATATGGAGGTAAAATATAGATCTATAGACCTGCCAGGACTTTAAAGAACACTGAACCCAGGGATCTTATTTTAGTCTGTTTTGTGATGCTATAATAGAACACCTGAGGTGGAGGAGTAGTTTTAAAAGAACAGATTCATTTCTTACTGGAGGCTGAGATTGCCAAGATTGAGGGAACCTCAATCTTGGGGCATCTGTGCTCCTTCATCCCGTGGCAGAAGGTGGAAGGCAGGAGACTGTGAGAAAGCAACAGGGAGCTGAACTCACTTTTATAATAAACCCCCTCTTGTGATATGAACCATCCTGCTACAGTGGCCCCACCTCTCAATACTGTTGCATTAGGTACTGGTTTTCAACATGTGAGCATTGGGAGTCACGTTTAAAGCACAGAAAATCTCAAACTCAACTGCCTAGGGGGGTCATAAAGGTAACCTGAAATGTGAAGCAGGCTGTATAGAGATGGAAAATGGACCCTGATACTAGCGTCAACATCAGGAAGACAGTGGGGCATGGTGGGAGCTGTGAGAAAACAAACGTGTTCATCTAAAGGAGGGCAGCTAGTGCTCAGCTTCTTCCAACTGCTGGAGGCTCAAATCTGGGCTTTTGTATAAAATCTCAATTTTGAAATGTTTGTAGCAAATTAAAATGTAAAACAATGTGTAAAATAAACCACATCTGCCAGTTTGCTTACTCTGGTCTAATGCAGTGCCCTTAATTCCTGAAGATCCAGGAGCTGGGGCTCAGGAGGGATATGCATTGGATTGGTGCCATTTGGCATAAGCATAACCAGAATCCAGGTTTTATGATTCTTAAATTCCTCCAATTTAGTCTGTCTGAAAACACATTTTCTTGGGCTGGGGATGTAGCTCAGTGGTCAAGCACATGTCTAGTAGGTACAAGGCCTTGGGGTCAGCCCCAGCACTGAAAAAAAAAATCAACTTATTTATTTTTGAACCTCAAACTCAGTCTCACCTCTAACTAATTTCTAAAAGAAGAACCACTTTTTCTTCCGTTTTCTCGGACTAAAATCCCAAGCCCTTGATTCCTAGAGTCCCTGTATTCGTCAGACCCTCTTTTCTATAACATCTTTCCCCTTCGTTTTTTCTTTCCCATGGTGTCTTTCGGGACCTTATGCCCAGCCAGTCCTTCAGTTTCAGTTGTCTTCCTGTCTGTCTTGAAACCACTCCTCTGCCCAGCATCCCAGGTCCGCTACCATCTGATCCCTCTTTCCCAGTCTTTCTTCATCTTTTCCAGACGCACTCTTCCCTCCCTCCCCTTGCCAGCTCAAGGAGTGTTACCCACTCTCTCCTCTAGGGGGTGCTCAAGACCCTTCTCCCCACCCGCCAATTGACTATTGACCAAACATAAAAATTGAGCCACATAAGAGGTGAAGCTTCAGTACAAAATCAGAATTAAATTCTGATTCCTCCTCCTTTGAGAGCATACCAGTCAGCTCTATCTGTTTTTTAATGCTGACAGTAATAGCAGGAACCATATCTGAGTAGGGACCACTGGCAGATAGAGGTTTTTTTTCTGTTGTTTCTCATTGACTTCTCCCCAAAACTCTTATTTTGAAGATGAAAACACTGGCTCACCAAGACTAAGGCTTGCCCAAGGTCATGTGGCTAGTGAGTAGGGAGCTGCCACCCAGGTCTGTCTGCCTCCAAGGCTCTTGAACAGCACATGACACTTTCTGACAGCCCTGGTATAAAGTCAGGTGCTGGGACCACATCTAACTTCTTTACATCCTTCCCATGGCCTCAGTTTCCTCATCTGTCAAATGGCAAGAGCAGAAACCTGTATTCATTTCCTAGGCCTGGCAGAACAAAGTACCTCAAAGTAGGTGATTCTTGCTCTGGTTTGGAGGCCAGAAATCCAGAGTCAGGGTGGCAGCAGGGCCATGCTTCTTCTAAAGGCTCCAGGGAAGAGTCTGTCCCTGTCCCCTCGCAGCTTCTAGTGTTTTGGGGGCAAGCCTGGGCTTTTCTTGGCTTATAGACTCATTGCTCCAATCTTCGAGTCTGTCTTCACCTGGCCTTCTGTTTTTGTCAGCTCTTTCACTGCTGTGATTAAAAGACCTGACCAGAACAACTGTAAAGGAGGAAAAGTTTATTTGGGGGCTCACGATTTCACTGGTCTCTGCCCATCGACAGACAGCTTCATTCCTCAGGCTCCAGGTGAGGGAGGAACAACATGGCAGAAGAGTGTGGCAGAGGGAAACAGCTCATGTGCTGATCAGGAAGCAGAGAAAGAGACTCCACTTGCCAGATACAAATATATATCCCAAAGCCACGCCTCCGATGCGCCACCTCCTCCAGCCACACCCCACCACTTCAGTTACCACTCAGTTAATCCCTATCAGGGGAGTAATGCACTGATTGGGTTAAGACTTTCACAACCCAATTATTTCTCCTCTGAACCTTCTTGCATTGTCTCACACATGAGCTTTTGAGGGACACCTAACATCCAAACCACAACACCTTCTCTATGTGTATCTCTGCATGTCCTCTACTCTCCATAAAGGGACAGATGTAGGCCTACAGCTTTGGATGTAGGCCCTACCCTAATCCAGTGTGACCTCATATTAACTCGATTACATCTGCAAAGACAATATTTCCAAATAAGATCATGCTCACATCAGGTTCTAGGTGGCAGGAATTTGGGGCAGGGGACACCATTCAACCCAGCGTGCAATCTTCAAGGTTGTAGTGAAACTAACATGGGACCCTGTCTTGAAAGGCTCACATCCTGGTGCTGAGAACTCAGCAAAGATTCCTTCACTCCTGGCATTGCACCTGCAGCCGCAGGTGTAATGTTCACATGCCATTGGCCTGAGTCAAGTATTGGCCTCATCATAGAGTGAACAAGCAGTTCTTCCCAGGGGCATATCAAAATCATCCAGGACGTGTTAAAGACTAGTGCTGAGGTCTCACCCAAGACTTATCAAGCAGAAACTCCAGGGTGAAGGCCAGGGGATGGATATGTTTAAAAGGTTCCCCAGGTAATTCTAACGTGCAGTCAGGCGCTAATTGAGACCGATGTGTTGAAGTCTCGAGAGAGAGAACATCCAGACTCCTGCTGCTGGAGTGCATCTGGGTACAGCCCTGATTTCTCCAGAACATTAACTCAATAAAAAACCAGGCTAGCGCTTTGAGCAGATAAAAACCAGTAAAACTTGTCGGATTCCAACTTTTGTGTGATTGTTCCTTCTCATGGGAAACAAAGCATTGTTATGACATTAGCTGTGCCCAGCAGGGGGGAAGATGGAAACACAAAATAAGGAAAGGCTGAGCTGTGAAGAGTATTTTCCAAGGAAACCAGGGATTTACCCCTTTTGTCCTGAGCCCCCC
Source organism: Callospermophilus lateralis (assembly GCF_048772815.1). NCBI lineage: Eukaryota > Metazoa > Chordata > Mammalia > Rodentia > Sciuridae > Callospermophilus > Callospermophilus lateralis. Next base: position 9,623,872 of record NC_135323.1, on the reverse strand, counting down.
AATAACAGAAATGTCATCCAGAGAGGGCCAGGAACTGACTGCAGGTACTTTATGTGGACACATGACAAATTAAAGAAAGATGCAAGATGTGGGGGATGAAGCATGTAAAATCGTGTAGCTGTTGTTTATTGTAAAATGGTACAACACAAGGAAGGGGGGGAATCAGATAGAATTTGAAATCTGCCCTCAGAACACTCAACATTAGCAAGTTAAATTGAGAGGCAAGCTCAATCTGTCACACGTTAATTAAGGGCACTACATGGATCAGGTCCTGCTCTGGACACTTAGTAGGTCCCAGTGGATATATAAGCCTCAGGGAGCTTCTATCTCTACAAACAGCTTCAACTGTACACTCAGTGTACACTTGAATCAGGAGGACTACAGCTTTAAGGAGAAAAACAAACAAACAAAAAAACACATTTTCTCCTTATTGAGAAAGAGGGAGGCTTTTTTTTTAACAACTAAAATAAATAATTGTAAAAATATGTAAATGTTTCAGGAGGCTGGGATCACTATCCAGATTAAGAAAATGAAGTTTGGAAAGTACCAGTAGCCTCTACACTCATCCAGAAGCTAATTTACAAGAGGGTGTTAATCAGTGCAGGGGAGATAGAGAAGAAAGGAGTCAGATGAACACAAGCCCAAGTGGATAAGTGAAATCCAAGTCACTGGGTAAAAAAGGAATTGGAATGATTAGTATTATAGGATTTAAAGACCCAGGACTTCATTAGGAATGTTTGTTTGGGTTTTTGGGCAAGCCAATGATGTGCCAATGAACAGTGGAAGAGAAGTAACAGATACAGGGTCATCAACTACATTCAAGTTGACCGTCAATGTTCTGAATCAGCACCGTAGAGTAGCAATCTCTGCACAATGGAACCTTCCCTATCTCTGTTTAAGATGGCAGCCACCATCCCCAGGTTTCCAGACATGATACAGATGTCCAGTTACATAGAATTTCAGATTATCATCAAATTATTATTTTTTAATTTTTTAAAATGTCTATTCCAATCTTTTGCTGTTTTCTTTTTTTTTTTAGAAGAGAGAGAGAATTTTTAATATTTATTTATTTATTTTTAGTGTGTTTTTTTTTTGGCGGACACAACATCTTTGTTTGTATGTGGTGCTGAGGATCGAACCCAGGTCGCACACATGCCAGGCGAGCGCGCTACCACTTGAGCCACATCCCCAGCCCCAAATTATTTTTTAATGTAAATATTTGTTTAGTTATTTTTTCATCATTGTAACCATAGAACTGACAGGAGCAATGCTAGAGAAGGAAAAGTTCAGTTTGGCTGATGGTTTCAGAGGTTTGGTCCGTGGTTGGGTGACTCCATAGCTCTGGGCCTTTGGTAAGGTAGAGCATCATGGCAGAAGGATGTGGTGGAGGAGAGCAGCTCAGGATGTGACAACCAGGAAGTACAGAGAGAGCTCTGCTTACCAATAATGAAACACAAACCCCAACTACACACTCCCAGTGACTCATATGCTACCTGCCTACAGTTACCACCCAATTAATTCATATCAGTGGATCAATCCACTAATTAGGTTAGAAACTCCCATAACCTAATCATTTCACCTCTGAACATTCTTGCATTGTCTCCCACATGAGCTTTTGGGGGACACATATCTAAACCATAATAATGCTGGAATGTAATTTATTTCATTCAAATTTAACTGGGTGTCCTGTACTCCACTCCCCCAAACTCCAACCATATAAACAGGGCCATTAAGCACTTGAAATGTGCTAGTGTGACAGAGAAACTGTTATTTAAATTTTATTTAATTTTTATTGATGGAAGTAGTCCTATGTGACCAGTGGCCGCTGCATTGGACAATATAGTCTGAATAAACAGGACACAAGAAAAGACTCTGGACAGATACGATTTCTTTTCTTTTTGGTACCAGGGATTGAACCTAGGGCCACTTTCCCACAGAGCCACATCCCCATGCCTTTTTTTTTTTATTTTATGAAGAGACAGGGTCTCACTGAGTTGCTTAAGGCCTTGCTAAGTTGCTATGTTTGGCTTTGAATTTGTGATCCTCCTGCCTCAGCCTCCCAAGCTGCTGTGATTACAGGCATGCACCACTGTGCCCAGCCCAAGGGACAGTTATTGAACTCAAGTTCTCTATTCCAATCTGGGTCTGCCTTTGAGCTTGAATGTTCTGCCTAGTTGGGAAGTTGTCAGTGGCTTCTCTGAAATAATAGCCACTATAATATTAACAAGCTATTTATTGAGCAAGTAGTATGTGCTGTGAGATACACTTTAAACAGTCTTTGTCACTGAATTCTGCCAACAACTCTGTAGTCAGACATGAAAATCCCCACTTTACTAGTGAGGCCAAGGAAACTCAGTGAAGTCCAAAGTCTTGCCTAAGACCAAGTGCTAGCAAGTGGACCAGTTACCTCAAGTCACATGATCTGATCTTAAACCAGGTCAGCAGTCTAACCTCTGAGTCAACTCCCAGTTGTTTCCTGAACAATGATGTCCAATGGGAACAAGTGTTCAAAGTCAAGTCATAAGAAACTCCTGAAGCCAGATGGCAGGCAGCACAGGGAGGCCTGGCAGAGTTCTAAAGAACACCACAGGCATGGAAATCAATGACCAGGGACGGAAAGCAGGAGGGAGAGAATCTCAGCTTGGTCATTTTGGAACATAGTGGGATGGTTCCTCACGGAGGCTCCATGATCTCATCTTGAAAATGAGGTGAAAATTCTTTTTGGAATAAAAAGAGAATGTGCAAGAAACATCTTGGCGGGTGCTTGTAGGGAATGATTCTATATTGATAAGGTGTATAATTATTTCATTTCCAATAATGAAAACAAAAGGTGAGTTGGATACAACTCACCGATGATGAGGGACATAGGGATGTCTGAAAGGTCCAAGGTCATGAACCCGCTTTCCACTGCAGAGCACAGGTCTAGTTGGAATTTTCCATAAATTTTTCCTATCATCTCGCACAGAGAAAAAAGAATTGTAAGTCTTGTTTCCACCCAGTCTATGATGATATCAGCTAAGCTGGTAATTTTTTAAAAATAACATTCACATTTTGTTGTTTTGAGAGTACACATGGCATTTTGTCCTAGTCTAAAAACTCAGCCATTTAATTTTCAGGGTTTTTTTTAAAAAAAGGTAAAACACCCCTACTTTTCAGGGGCTGCTCTTTCTCCCAGACCCCTTCCCATCCCCAGCCCATCCCAAGCCCCACCTACACAGGTGCTGGTCAGGACTAAGTAAAGGTGAGGGGCATCTGACGCCCACAGTGCTTAGCTACCTAGTGCCCTCAGGTCCCACAAGCTCAAAGGCACTACATGGGGATATTATCCTTCCCTTCCGAACATGGATAACTATGAGCTCAGCTCTGGACACTTCCAAAGAAAGACTTCCCAGTCTGTATTAAGGTTCTCCAGAGAAACAGAATTGATGCGCTGTGTCTACATCTACAACAAGAGGTTTAATTTAAGGAAGTGGTTCACATGATTATGGAGGCTGACCAGTACAAAACCTTCAGGGTGGTCTAGCAGGTCGATGACCCCAAGATGAGCACTGATGCTCCAGTTCAAGTTCAAGGGCAGTTGGCTATTTAATTCCCTCTTTCATCTGGGAGGTCAGGCTAATGTTCATTCAGACCTCCAACTGACTGGATGTGGCCCACCCACATTATGGAGGATAATTTGCTTGACTTAAGTCCCAATGTAAATACAAATCTCCTTCAAAAAACAGCCCTACAGAAATGTCCAAATAATGATCAAACATATATCTGGACCCTGTGGCCCAGCCAAGGTAACAGTGTCTTAGGAGAAGTAATGAGAAAGCACTGTTCTCTAAAAGAGACCTCAGGCACTTATGCCAAGACTCATGGCCAAATTCACAAGTCACCCTGGCTCACAGTTCTAACAGCCTTAGTCATCTGGCCTCACAAACCTGGGCAGATGAGAAGCAAGGAAAGGAGGCGGGGTGGTGGGGATTTGCTAGTGGGAGATGCCAGATCAGGCACTCGTAGCCCGAGTGCAAGGAGACAGGTGATCTATGAAGGCAGAGGGAAGAACTATAAAGGTCCAACAGCCCAAGGCCTTCGAGTGTGTGCACAAATTGCTCTGCTCATTTCATGGAGTGAAACTGTGCTAAAGCCCCAGACAGCAACTGATGCTCTTAATAGCAGATAACAGAACACTCGGATTTGGTCACTGTGTAAGTGTTGCTGCTGCAGGGACCTGGTGGGAGAAAAGGGTGGAGGGGGCATGGAGTCACTGGCTGACAGCCTCCTCACTGCGCTCATTCCACATGAGAAATGGAATGGCTTGTTTCTGTCAGCTTTTTCGTCACTGTGACCAAAAGACCTGACAAGCACAACTTGGAGGAAGAAAAATTTATTTTGGCCATGATTTCAGAGCTTCAGTCCACGATCAGCCAATTCCACTGCTCTGGGCCCAAGGTGAGGCAGGGCGTCATGGCAGAAGAGCATAGAGGAGGAAAGCACCTCAGGCCAGGGCACCAGGAAGCAGAGAGAGAGATCCACAGGCCCTTGTGACCCACCTCCTCCAGCCACACCTGCTGCCTACAGTTACCACCCAATTAATCCACATCAGGAGATTAATCCACTGATTAGGTTCCAGCTCTCATGACCCCATCATTTGACCTCTGAACCTTCTTACATTGTCTCACACATGAGTTCATATCTAAATCATAACATGGCTTTTCTTAAAAATCAGCTTTCTCGGGGCAACAGCCTCCAGATCTCATTTTAAGAGGACTCTGCTCCTCATTCCCAGCACGTGGCTGGGGTGAGATTGATGCCCCTCCATCTCCTGGGTAGCCCTGATGGCTCGAGCCAATCTAAGTGCACCATTTACCCTTCTGACCTTGGTTCAGAGAGGAGCATGTATCTACAGGCATGCAGGGATGAACAGCTGTTTGCTGGGGGCTTCTGAGAAAAAAGAGACTTCTTTCCTCTCCTCCCTGGGTGGTGTCTCCAGAGGATGTGCTCTGGAACCTGTGCAGTCCTTTTGCTCCTATGGAGGAGACAGGAGCTTACAAGTGATGAGAGGGAGTCCTTTCTGTGAAGAGCAAAGACAAAGCCAAAGTTACAAAAGGCAGAGAAGGCAAATAGAGAGAAGCTGGTTTCTAACAATATCATATGGGTAGCGGGGTCAAACTGCTCCTGAAGCTGCTGTCATGTTTTAATTTATGCATGCCAATGGATTTCTTTTTCCAGTTAAGCCAATTTGAACAAACTTTTGATTATCTCCAATGAAATGAAGCTCCATTGATTTAAAATGTTATGCCTGAAGAGAATATTGAAAGAGGAATAGAATTCCGACTAGAAAATAATGAATTGGAGGATATTCCAACATTAACAATTATAATGACAATAATACCAAGAGTCCTAATGATATCAGCTATAGCAAAAATGTATCAGGTACTTAGATTGATCTGGAAATGCTGACTACAGATTTATTTAATCCTCAAGCGAACCATGCGAGGTAGGTGCTATGATCATATTATTTTATATGAGGAAACTGAAGCTCAGAAAGACTGAGTGACTTGCCCAAGGTCACACTAAAAGAGAAGTGCACTAAAAAAACATATCTGCCCAATGCCCAGGACTATGCTCCTCTCAGGCTGACTGTGTGCCTCCTCTACACCTCCAGACAGACAAATGAAAGGGAGAACTGAAAAAGCACCCCCAGAAGAGGGTGGTATCACTGCCCTGTGTAGCGACGAGAGGGCAGATGTGAGGTTAAAGGTTACTGGGACTCAGTGGGGACAAGGTTTAGTAGAAGAGATTATTGTCATTTGCCCTTGTAACCTTGATTCAGAGAGGAGCAGGTATCTACTGGCACTGCAGGGATGAGCAGATGTTTGCTGGGGGCTTCTGAGAAAAATGAAAATTTCATATCTTTATCCATTTATTTATTCAAGCAGCAGCAAGACAGTCAAGCTAGCTGCCCCACAGACCTTCAGTTGAGTTGGGAAAGAAGATATTAAAGAATTCCACCTATTAATATGGTACTATCAACTATGCAAAGTTCAACGAGGGACAAGAAAGGGGGAGGGGGGGCATAATGAAGCAGGAGAGAGACTTGGTTTAGAATGGGAGAGAGTGTTGCGAATGTGTGGGGTAAGGCTTCACCGTGGCAGCTTCATTTCAGGACAGGCCTTGATCTTCCAAGGGGCTCAGCAGGAGCAGACAGAACTGCATATGCAAAGAGGGGCCTGGATTTACATGTTTAATGAACTGAGAGGCTGGTATGGCTGCAGTGTTAGCAGGAGACTGGCAGGCTGGGGCAGAACCAGGCAAAGGTTTTTTGAAACCTTTAGGGCTGTGCTGGGACCTTGCGATAGCGTGGCCATCAGGATACAAATCAAGACTTCCAGTTAAAATGTAATTTCAGATAAACAATGAAAAACAAATTAAGCATAAGTATACCTCAAAATTGCATGGGATATACTTACACTACATTAAAAAAAAATTATCTGAAATTCCAAGTTAACGAGTGATGGGAGGAGGGTTAAAAATCAGGAGGGTTGCTGGACTTTTCTTTGTGAAACTCGGCAACTCTACCTTTAAGGAGCCATAAAGACTGAACCCAAAGGCAGCGGCTGTGCGTTGGGGTCTCCAGACACCGGGTCTCCTCTCCCTAGGCGCCAAGGTCGATCCCAGAGGGGCGGCTCACGCCTCGGTCCCGCCCAGGCAGCACTAGAGGCGTCCCGAGGGGGCGAGCCCCGCCCCGCCCCGCCTCCAAGAAGAGGGCACCGCCCAGAGTCGGGCACGCAGCGGTTGGGCGCTGTGGGGTTGCCGCTCCCTCCCACGCAGCGTGCGCCGGACTGGCCAGAAACTCGCTCGCCATGTCTGCTGCGGAGGCTGGGGATGTTTTCCACAGAGCCCGGGGCAGGACCCTGGACGCGTTTTCCTCAGGTACCGCTGGCCTTCGCCCAGGAAAAGATCTGCCGAGATGCGGAACCTTCCGCCAAGGGAGCCTTCGGTCCCGGCGCGCCTCCAGCCGGATCCCATCGCGGGCTGCACTCGTGACCGGGGACCGCAATAGGGGCCGCACCGCCCGCTCTCTGCGGGAGAGGCGGGTCCGAGTTAGGCGTTCGCGCCGGCGTCCTCGCTGGCCCGGGCCTGGCAGTGCGAGAGGGGGAGAGTAAGAGGAAGCGGCCGAGCGGAGTTAGAAGTAGCTCGGGCTCTGCAGTTCCAAGCCCTGCCTAGTCCACGGCCCTCAGCGGACCCGGCCTCAGTTTCCCCGTCTGCAGGACGGGAGGCCTCGTGAGGTCGTGGGCGGCGCCGGAGGAGCGCTCCTGGAGGCCGTGCCCTTCCGGAAGTCGTTCACCACGGGGCACCGTGCACCCCGCTATGGGGGTTGCTTACTGAGATGGAGTCAATCGCTGCTGTGTTAGGAGCAGCCGTCCATGCTAACTGTAGAGTGGCAGGCCGTCCAGAGTCGTGACGGTCTCCCCGGGATGCGGGACGGAGGTAATCTGCCTCACAGAGCTGTTGGGAGTGTCCACAGATCAGAGTAGCTGTGTGACCCACTGTCACTACATGCTAGGCGCTCAGCGAATGTCAGCCATAAGTCAAGAGGAAGCGAGGTTCCCGATTCCCCCCCCCCCCCCTTTTTTTTATTTCCCTAGCTTTACAACCCCAGGGAGATCACCCAAATGCCCAGCATGATCTGGCTTAATGCCCATTCGCCCTTGCCCAGTTTTCCTGCCTCACTGGTTTTCTTGATTTGTGCTTAAAAGGGCCAAGCCCTTTTCCTTCTGAGGGTCTTGGCCCCTGCACTTCCGAGCTACCACAGACACTGGTAGTTCTGATGGACTGGCTCCTTCTCAACTTGAAAGTTCGTTTGCTTCCCCGGACGTTCCTACCTCCCTATCCAAAATAGGTGTGTCCTGTAATTCTCTACTTGAACTTCTTTTTCTTCTTTGCAACTCTTGGTGGGAGAGTGGCAAGATTCTGGAAGTTGGGTGCAGCCAGAAATTCATGTGTGGCAGATTTGGGAAAACATGCCTGCTATGGTGCCATTCTGTAGAGGGGCTTGACCTTGTTCATCAACATGACATCTTTGAGATTTATCTGTAGTGAAATAAGTAGTTCTACTTATTTCATTTTCCTACTGGGGAATATTTATGTATTCATTTATGTATTTATAAATGGATGCATATATTTATAAATATATGCTTTATACATTTTGTGGATGGATATGTTGAGAGTCTTCAAATTTGCCTCTCTCTTTATTCTACCTTTGCCTTTCCAAATCTCTCCCCCTTTTCCACAGTGCTCCAGCAGGTTGACTTCTATAGGCTATTCCCAGGAAACTCCCTGCCCCTTAGCTTCCCTTGTGTTCAACCATCAGGAAGCCCCAGCTGGAGACCAGAGGGAGGGGAAAGCCCAAGTCAGCATATTTGTTACACCACTTCTTGTGTAGTTGTGTTGCACTGGCTGTATTCCTCCCTTGAAGCTGCTGCTTCTCTCAATAGTCTTTTTTTTTTTTTTTTTCTCAGACTCTTTTTCCAGATTTGGGTAGCAACACTCCCTCCCTTCTTCCTTGTAGGTATACGAGTGATAGCAGGTCTGCTTTTCTGTTTATGGAGTACTACACTGTTGTAGTTTCTCCATGCCCAACGTATCCCAAATAATTCCCTTTAAAATCTTCCTTTATTTATCCTAATTTGAGTATGCCAGCAATTTCCTGCTTTGATCCTGACGGATACAATGGCCATTTAGTTGTTTTTTCACTCTTGTTAACAGTGCTGTTAGGAACATTCTTGTACAAGTCTTTCTGTGGACATGTGGGAGAGTTTCTCTAGGATGTATACCCAGGAGCAGAGTTCTGGGTTGTAGGATATAATCATCCCTAGCTTTACCAGTTATTATCAAATGGTCTTCCAAAGTGATTGCACCAACTATACGTCGCCCACCTCAGTATAGGAGAGTTACGGATTACTCTGCTATTTTTCTCAGTTTAGTTTGGAGAAATATATATGATGTCCTGCGGTGTCTTGTAGAAAATAGAAAATGGCAGGGAGTGGGGTCACATACCAAAACTTCAGGGGCTCAGAATCCAGGTACAAAGCTATTACACAAAAAGTAACCCATGAGCTCTGAGAACACTGCAGTGAGAGTTGGGATTTTAAGTACTGGTCCTGGGTGGTGGCAGGATGTTAGCTGATGCCAGGGAGGAAGGAACAGGCTTACATTTGATGAGGTGGATTTGAGGTGCTGGCAACTTGTGGGGTGCAGTGCACAGCTAGTGATAAAGGTATCGGTACCATCACAGAGAGGGGAGTAGATGATATTCTTTTAGGAGTCAAAGGCATTGCTAAGGGGAACAGTGTGACATAGTGGACAGTGCATGCATAACTGTCTGTGACTTTAGTGTACTTCAGTATTTAAGGTTAAGAGAACCACATTGAAGGATTAAGAGCAGTAAGAGCCAGAAATTCTGAAAGATAAAGCCAGGAGCTAGTGTGACAACATCGCTGGGTGGGAGGACATATGCAGAATGTTTTACAGGATCAGATGTTGCAGAGATCTGGGTGAATGTAAGCTGAGCCCGGCAGCTTTGACAGGTACTGTTAGAGGTATCTAAGGCCATCTTGGTTCTGCAGAAACACAGCCTCTAGCCTATGGAGGTGGACTTGCCAGAGAACGCAAAGGAACTGGCTCTTCCCTTCTTTTGCCAGAACTCACACTGCATGTCAGAGGGGTTCATTTAACTCAAACAAGTGTCCCTAAAATCACAGCTTTGCTGACCCTGGCCTGCACTACTAGAAATCCCCTTCAGAATCAGCCATTTTGTTTCTCAAGTGAAACCTGTGCACGGAGTGAAAGAGCAGTTGCTCTGAGGCCCTTTCTCCCAGCGGTGATTTACGTGAGTGACATTATTCTCAGCACTTCTTCCAGTAGTGTGATAGGTGAGGCTCTGTTTCAATCATCTGTTCCTCGTTAATATAATGGGCTAGGCTCTGCAGATGGATGTTGATAAAATATAAATTGTGCATGTCTCACCTGAGAAGAGTTGCATTCCTAAGGCATGTTCAGATATTCATTTTAATTAGACAAATTGATAATTATATTTCCTTGACACATATCCTAATTAGGACTACTGTCTCCTAGCAAGTATCTCTTTTGAGAGGCTTATCACATCTGTTCTGCAGAAATTCTCAAAGGGAAAAATATCAAGATAAAATATGTTTAAAAATTGTGTGTAATTGTTTTTAGGTCCTAAGTCTGATTTTTCCCAGTTCATTTTACCACCAGAGTATTTTCCCCCTTAGAGAACAGGGCTCCTGGGTGGTAATCTTAAGAAGATTATTTCCCTGGACATTTTAAACATCTGCAGCTGTTCAGAGGAGCTGACTATATTTGCTAATCCTGACTGTTTCTTCGTCTTCTCTGGAAATCCTCTCACATGGCAAGAATAAATGGATTCTCATTAAACTAAAACTTTCCCCATCTCTTGCGGGTCTCACCTAAAACTCTTTTTAGAAATAGACCTGGAACTACTTACCCAGGTTTGAACAGGGTTAAAAATAATGTGATTTAAGCAAGTCTAACAAGATGAAGAAGATGATGAAATGAATGCTTCAATTGTGCTGTATGTTTAGTTGTCTTTATTTGAGGAGGCTTCTGTTAAATAAAATTTTTAGGGGGCCATGGATTTGGCCTTGGTACTTGGAATAGGCCCAATAGGCCAAATCAGCACAGAGTTTAATCACAGTAGCTAAACTTTGGTTGATTGCAGGAGGTCCTATAGCCAGTTAACTTGAGTTGTAAACAGCTAAGCTGTAGCCAACTGATTGCATGGTTGACTAAGCTGTTTTCTGTATCCCACTTCTGTCTTCTGTGGATGCTGTGTGATCTTCCAAGAATGCTGTCTGATTTGTTGTTTGGGGTTCTCAGAACCTGCTTTCCTTCTGGGAGCTGCCCATTCACGAATCTGTTTTGTTTTGCTCAGATAACTACCAAATTTAATTGGTCTAAGGAATTTTCCTTTTAACAGTCCCTGTGATTAAACTGGAATGTTTGTTATTTTTTTATCACGTTATTGGAGTTATCAGTTAGCAGGTAGAGAAACTAGTGCATATTAGTATGTAAAAAGTTTACACTGACATTTTCAAAAGACAAACTTGCTTTTATTTCTTGAGTACATTTTTTTGCCTTTTTATTTTTTAGTAACTATTAAGATGTAATTTATGTACCATAACATGCACTCATTTTCAGTTTATAGTTAAATAGCTTTTAGTAGGTTTATAGTGATGCAGTCACAATCTAGTTTTAGAACATCTCCTGTGCCCCCCCTAAAAAAGCCCATTTGCAGTCTCTGCATGTTCCCACTCCCTGCACAAGCAGCTACCGATGACCTCCAGTGATGTGCCTCTTCTGGACCTTTCATATAAATGGAATTGTAATCTGCGGCCTTTGTGACTGTGTCTGTGCCTTAGCATAATGTTTTTGAGTTTCCTCTACACTGCAGTATGTATTTTTTTCCTTTTCACTGAAGGCTGTTTGCTTGCATCAGTAAGCACATTTTGTTTATCCACTCACCCACTGCTGAACTTTTGCCCCTCGCCCCTTGATATTGATAGACATCCACCCATTTGGACCATTTTTTCTTTGTCTTTTATGAATAAAACTGTGTGAACAAGGCTTTAGATGGATATATTTTTTTGTTGTTGTTTCTTTAGGTAGATGCATAGGATTGAAATTACTGGGTCATTTAGTAACTATCCTCAGCATTTTGAGGACATGGCAAGCTGTTTGCCAAAGCACCATGTTATATTCTAGCAGTAATGTATGAGTTCCAATTTCCCCACATCCTTGCCAATGCTTGTTATCTGTTTAATATGCCATCCAGTGGACATGAAGTGGCATCTCATTGAGGTTTTGATTTGCGTTTTCCTAATGACTGATGATGTTGAGCATCATTTTGTGTGCTTAGTGTCCACTTGTGCATCTTAGAAGAAATATCTCATTAGAGCCTGTGTCTATTTTTTAATTGTATTTTTCTTTTTATTGTTAAGCTATAGGAGTTCTCTGTGTATTCTGGATATAAGTCCCTCGTCAGATGTACGATTTGCATGTATCTTTTTCCATTCTGTGGACTGTCTTTTCACTTTATGAATGATATTATTTATAGTACCAAAATTTTAAATTTTGATGAAGTCCAATTTATCAACTTACTCTTTTATTGTAAGTTGTGCTTTTGGTATCATATCTAAGAAATCTTTCCCTAATCCCATTGCACAAAGATTTACTCCTGTGTGTTTTCTTATTAAGAATTTTTTTCTATTTTTAAAAACGTTTTTATTTTATTTGTTTATTTTTATGTGGTTCTGAGAATTGAACTCAGTGCCTCATTCCTGTGAGGGATGCGCTCTACCACTGAGCTACAGCCCCAGCCTTCTTATAAGAGTTTTATAGTTTGTGTTCTTCACCTTTAGATCAAGTTCTCTTTTGAGTTAGTGAGTTGTATATAGAGAAAGGATCTAATTATCGGAACATTTCCATTGTTGCTTGTTTTTTAACCACAGTGGAAACCTTATAATTGGTAAGAAAAAAATAGTTAAAGAAGGGAACCATAAAGAATTATATTATTGCTGGGTGCAGTGGTGCACACTTGTAATCCCAGTTGGGAGGCCGAGGCAAGTTCACAGCCAGCCTCTACAACTAAGTGAGGCCCTACACAATTTAGTGAGACCCCGTCTCAAAATTCAAAAAAAAAAAAAAAAGGACTAGAAATGAGGCTCCGTGGTTGAGCACCTCTGTGTTCATTATTCAATTTCTGGTACAAAAAAAAAAGAAGAAGAATTACATGGTTACTTTTAACATTCCATTTTAGTGTAGCCCATAAGTGTGCATCTATGTACCAATCTTTAGGGGTCACCAAGGGCTTGCCTTGGGATATGGGTTCACAGGTAGGCATGCTTGTAGCTTTTCTTGCATGAACACCACACACCCATAATGAAGCTTTTCCAGTTGGGTTTTTTCCAAGGGACAGATAGTCAGTTTGTAATCACCTGGGAAACATTCCCAGTGAAGGATTCCTCTAGGCTTATATTTTCTCCTTAAGTGTTTAACACTTCTCCCTAGCACCTAATTTGATGGTATTTTATTTCTGCCAACTCGCATTTATTGAGTCTTCCTAAAGCATTTATATTGGTTTTATTAGAAACGACCTGTTACATTCACATTTCGCTGGTTTATACATTTCATTAAATCAGGTGATTAAAAAGTATGTGGCAGCATCAACAGATTTGGAGACAACTCATAACAGACGTTTGGCGATCAAGCTCCTTGAGGGACAGGTGCAGAAGTTGGGGAGGGTGTAGAGCAGCCCAGCTGCCCCTGCAACGGTGCCTTTTACAGAGGCTTGGAGGCTGGTCAGAGCTTCAGGCAGCCTATTGCAAGTCTGCTCAAAGGCCTCTGCTGAGGAGGTTTGGCTTGCAGCTGCCTGGAGGAAGGGTTCTCTCCGCATCCAGGCCTCTGTTTGCCTAGCCTTGCATCTGTAGGGCTGCATGTGCCCAGAGAAAGCACATCTTCCAATTCTCCCCAAAGGTCTGCCTAGGCCGACAACCTGGGAATGGGGCAGAAGTCATAGCAAGCATCCACCATTAACTCCCCAAATGGAGTCCTGCTTTTGAAAAGTCAAAGAAGGTTCTGGAAATGTCTTTTTTCCCTTTAACTATTGTCCAGAATAGTGTTGACCGAAGCCAGTGATGCTGAAAGCCACCTGGCCAAGAAGTCCTGGCCCATCTGCTGTCTTAGTTCTCTGAAGGGTTGCAGATAAAGATTTTGGCAGGTCCTCCATCCCCGGATGGCAACTGTGGCAGCCAAGCTGTGACTCAGAAGCTTTTGTGTATCTTAAAAACCACCTTTTGGATTCATTTTGACTAAGAAGAGAGGCTGGGTAAATTCACCTTGATGCTTAGGACACGTAATTTAGAGACTCTGAAGGTTGCTGTCATGGTTAATTATTAGGGGTAGGTATGGTTTTTAAAAACCACTCTTCTCATACCACACAATTCACCCTTTTAGAGTGTTTAATTCGATGGCTTTTAAGGTATTCAGAATTGTATAGCCATCACCACAATCAATTCTAGAATATTTCTACAACCTCAAAAAGGAACCCTGTACCCCGATAACTGTCACCAGCCCCCAAGGCCTAAGCACACACTAATGAAGGGCACTGTCATCTTCTGCATTACGTCTGACAGTTTTACAGTGGGGCTTTTAGCTTGTTAAACCAAGAAGAGTCCAAGAGTGGTAAATATTGTTTAGCTACTGTTTTTTTTTTTTTAAACCACTAAAATAAGATTAGTCCCCTGAGAAGATGAAGGGTATTGCCGAAGACTTTTAGATTGTGATTCACTGTGCAGATTGCTACTGTGAGGAACTGCAAAAATTGCATTTCGTTGGCATTTGCTCTTTAGCCAGAAAGCCTCCAGGCAGCTGTAAAGCTACCCATCTTTGCTGTTTTGTAACCAAAGCAATATCCACAATGTATGAAGGGAAAGATGCTAAAACAAAGCATGTAAACATGTAATCTCATCAGGTATTTTCTGAGCCTTGCTTTGTGGGAACAAAAAAATAGGTAAGACTTCAGTAGCCTTGACTTTGCTAAGACAGGGTCCAGGTGACTGAAAAGTTGTCATGGTAACTACCTTTACATTTGACCACTTACCCTGTGCCTAGTCTAGATGCATTATAGGTACTCACTCATTAATTCTTCAGAACAAGGCTTTTGAGAGAGGGGTGCTGTTATTTTTACTTTACCCATAAGAAAACTAAAGGCCAGAGAGGTTAAGGAACTCGCATGGTGTCACATAGTTGGTAAAGGTTGAAATGGGATTTAGAATTACGTAAGACTCAGTTCTGGACTAGGACCAGGTGGGGGTTTGGGAGTTGGAGGCCCAAAGTTGGGCAGGGGCTTTAAACCCCTCATCAAGCCTGCATGCCCCGGTGTGAGCTTACCCCTGTCTCCTCCTCCAGCCTCATATTCACACAGGGTCTGGGCACTTGTGGGGCCCCCTCCCTGGGGTGCAGTCCCAGAGGCCCCCCCTGCCAATCACTGTGTCCTATGTCATCCTGATGGGTTCTGTGATCCCAGCAAGCCAGTGTGTCACTAGGCTATTTAGTTGTTTCCTGCTCGTCTTCCTCGCTATTCTGTAGGATCTTAGGGAATGGGACCCGTAACCTGCACACTGCTGAATATCCACGACTGGCATAGCATGTGTTATAGATCCTGAGTGGCATCTGCTCACAGGAAAGGGGCAGTCTCTGTGGTGGAGTCGGTATGGGCTGGACTGGCCTGGATAGATGTAATTTTAGCAGGAAGTTGGTAGAGTAGAGTACCCGAGGGAAGGGGTGGAAGTGGTGGGGTATGTTTGGGGAGCAGATTGTGGTTCATTCTGGAGGGATGGTGTGGCATGTCTTGAGCAGGGTTTCTCAGCCTCAGGTTTGTTGGCATCATTGGCTGGATTGTTCTTTGTCATGTGGCTCTACCTGTGTATTATGGGATGTTTAGCAGCAAGTCTGCCCTCTACCCACTGGATTATGGTAGTACTACTCATCTCCCAGTAATATCCAAAAATGTCTGTAGACATTTAATGTCAAAATCACCCCCACTGATTTTGAATGTCCCTTGTCTAATGGGACCATGGAAAAGCTTTAGGCTCATTTTAGCCCCCAGCATCAGAATGAGCAGGGATTCAAGGACCTCTCCATCTGATCAGCACATGTTTGCTGCCTGCCTGCCTCCTGCCAGAGCTGGATGATGTGGCTGGTGATATGCTGGAGTGGGCAGCAGACATGAGCCTGTCCTCGTGGAGATTCAAGGCTAGTGGCTCTTTAGCAGGGAAGAGGTTTTGGTGATCAGCGTGGGGGCAGTGCCTGCTGTGGGCAGGGGCTGCCATGAACAGTGTAGGGAGCTGTCCCCCTTGCTGGGAGTGTTGAAGACCTGACCAAAGAGAATGGCAGTGTGGGACAGGAAGTGGGACTGCTGCATGGGTGTTGTAGAAGTAGAATGCTACAGCTTGGCTGGCTGTGTGTATGTAGTGATGCACGATCCCAGGATCTGTAGATTGGGAGCCTGGAGATGATGGTGGCAAAATATGAGACATCTGCAGAAGGAACCAGGGTAAATGAATGAAGAATGATGAATTTGCTTGTGAAAATATTGAATTTAAGGTGGAAATTCCAAGCTTGGAGCTTAGACCAGTCCAGAAAAATATACCTATTTTTAATTTTTGAGTTAATTCTTTAGCTTTCTAGTCAAATGGAGAAATGTGGCTACCCAGTATTCCCAATTCCTGTATTGTTTTGATTCAGACAAATTAATAGGAGCCAAAACCTTGAATTGTTAAGTATTTGTACCCTGTAATGATAATGATAGGAGCCCACTAATTAAATTGCTAAACCAATATCATTTTAAGTCTGTGTTCCCAAACTGGACTTAGAAAGTGTGACTTTCTGTTATAAAAATTAACTTAAGAGAGCCATTTATCACTGTGTTCCACCTTGAACTATTTTTGGTTCTATGTAATTAACAGGTATAGCTCTTCATAAGAGCACAGATATGACTGTTTTAGTTGTTAATGGCATGGTGACTCTCCTTGGTCTTTTCCTGGTCAGTGATGAAAACAGTGACTCATTTGCTTTGGGGTATGCATTTATTATAGTCTGTGATTAGCTGGTAATATGGAAAGGATCAATGAAATTTCTAATTCTTGGTATATATTAAAAAGTCAGCTTTCATTTACAATTGACAAATATGCCTGAGAGGTATAATAAAAATGAGCGAGAGGAAATATATTGGCAGAGACAAATCCAAGAAAACATTAGTTTGTGATATTGAAAGTGCAAACTGTAAAGAGAATTGCAATTGGAATGTCTGTCCTTCAGGCAGGATTTTTGGCATATAAACAGAGTCTCATAGGGAGGATTAATGGTGAGGCATTGTATGAATTCTTACAGGCTTTTAAGATTCTTCTGTGTATGCAGTTGCTTTGCACCTGATTAAATTGTTTAAAGAAAACTCACAAGTCTTTTCTGCACATAGTTTAATATTACTCCAAATCCACTGTTTAATCTCTCAATTTTGAAAGATGGTAGCTATGATAGTTTAATAGCAGAAATTGGAAGTGGCCAATCTTATTTTTCAATGAAACAGATAAACAGGATTTCTAAGGCAAATTATTTCTGAAAATATATTTTAAAATTAATTTTAAAACTTGATTTAGAGAATGGTGGTCATTCAGTATGTTTTTTCCGGGGCTGTTTAGACAGACGTAGATGCTCTAGCTAGACCCGGCTTCCCTGTAATTGTGCCAGTGTTGTCATCTTGTTCTGAAATCAGCCTTGTGGCAGAATGGGCATTTCGGGCCTGTTTCTGCCCAGTTTCTGCCCCTGACTCTTTGTTAGTTCCACTCATTTTATTTGCATTTGTTGGGTCTTCTCTTTCCCACCTTGAGCAAAAGGGAAGGGTTACCATAGATAAGGGCTATGGTTGCAGGTGCCTGCAAGGGCCAAGTGTAGGCTATGTCAATTTCAAGAGCATAAGCCCCATGTAAAGAGCCACATAGCCCCAGCCAATCCTTGGCACTGTCCATTTGGGCCCAGTGTAACCAGATTTTCCACGAGAATCCAGAAATCCAGGCACATATCAAACTCATGAATTAAAAATGTTGGCAACAAATTCAGAATTTTATAAACACTGCGTGGGCCCAGCAGAACACATCTGCTAGCCAGACCTTGAGTTTGTCATGTCTGGAGGAGATCACCAATTAGCACCCTCCAGAGATAGGTGTCTGGACCCCAGCCTGTACCCTGAATCAGCCTGTGTTTTTGGCAGAAACTGTGGACATCACAGCGACCAGGAGAACACTCTGGGCCTTGCCAGCATTATCTTTATGAGAGTATCATTTAATTTAACAAAAAGTTCCATTTGAAAGAATATTTTTTGGAGACAAAAATGCCTGCAACAAGAGGGACAACTTTTGGGGCAGCCAGGGGCCTATTCCTTCTTCTTTGTGGCTCTCTCCAGTTCAACAGCACTGAGATCATGACTAGCCCTTTGGTAAAAGCTGCTGCTCACCAATAGTGTGATCTTGAACTTGAGCCCTGGGACCCCCTAGCCAGGCCTCAGTATCCCACTTTGGTTAAGTGAAAGGCTGGTTACAGCAACCCTGCCAGTCTTTCCTGTAATGACAGTGTCCAGTGCCTTCTGTGAGTTAAGCTCTCCAGCCTCTTTAAGGTGGTTTGCAGTAAGTGGGTTACTTTGCTCAGTACTAGAATGTCAGGAGCAAACTCGGAGGTCACCTGAGTAACTTATGTTGCCATCTGTGGCTGACTCTCATCTGTGCCCCATAATCCTACCTCCTGGTGTTCATGCCCTATGTGTTAGAAGGAGCACAGCAGAAGTGAGGGGATGTCATATTCATCTCTGCTCCACACAGGATTGTAACTCCATTTGCTAATAGATCTCTTCCGTACTGGTGCTAATGAATCAAGTTTCCATGTTTTTGAGCTGCCGAAGGAACTGGGGGTTGCCCCTGGCTCACAGCCAGTGAGAAACTGATGCCCCCAAGTCCCACATCCCATAAGAAGCTACATCCCACCAACAACTTCAAGTGCTTGGAGCAGATCTCATCCCATGTTAGTCTTTAGTTGATTCCTGAGCACTGGCCAGTGCTTGATTGCAGGTCAGGAGACTGAGCAGTGGATAGGCTAAACCATGCCAGAGCCCTGAACCCAGGAACTGTGAGATATTAGATGAGTATCCGTCTTCAGCTGCTCCATGTGTGCTGATTTGATGTATAGCAGTGGATAGCTAAATATCATTTCTTTGTGTTTGTTGAAAGATTAAATTCATTATGGATATTCTTACTCATAGCTGATTTTGGTATTTTAGTTAAATGTATGCTTTACTGTGTATCAACACTAAATACACTATAGGCATCATCCAGGGCTTTGTATCAGGTGTTTCCAAAGATTACTGTCTTATTTTGGTATCATCTGTGTCAGAAATGAGATCGAAATTTAATCGACTCACTTTATTTAATTTATTTCACAAGTATTTAGCTTACCTCAAAATTTGACTAGGGTCTCATCAAAGACATCATTTAGGGCTCCTTTATATGTTCTAAGAAAAATATGCATCTTTCTGTTGTACTTTTAAACACCTGTGTGGTGCACACACATCCTTGCTTGTGGATGCATACACTATCCATCACAGTCACATATAATCAAAAGTGTCAGAACTCACTGTATAGAATTCCCCAGTTAATTTCTTAACATTCAAAGCACCTTGACTTGATTTTGAAAGGCACATGTAAAGGGTGACAACTAGACATTCATCAACAAAACTGAGAAATGTTTAGGACCAAATACCTGAAGTGAACATAGGCAGGACCTAAAACCAAGCAGGAAGATTGCAGACCAAAACAAAACTAACAAAAATATAACACACTAACAACAACAAAATAACCTCTAGCCAGGCACAGCGGTGACACCTGTAATCCCAGCTGCTTGAGAGGCTGACAGGAGGATCCTACATTCCAAGCCAGCGTGGGCAACTTACTGAGATCCTGTCTAAAAATTAAAGGGGGGGAGGGGGCACTGGGAATATAACTAAGCACTCACCTTGCATGTAGGAGGCTCTGGGTTCAATCTCCAGCACCAGCACTACCACCAACAAAATCCCTCACAGTGGAGTTTCAGTTTAGGGAAATAGAAGTCACTCCTGTTTCTTATCCAACACACTGAAATGGCCAGGGAGCGGAGTTCCTTGATGAATTCCAGGCCCTGGCTTCCCAAATGGGTTTGCACAAAGGTCACTGGGGATTCTTTCCAATGTAGACTCCATAGGTCTGGGCCGGCTAGAGAGTCTGCCTATCCAACCTACCTTGAAAGCCTGTGGATGCTCCGGGTCTGCTGCCAGGAACCCAGCCCTGCCCCCTGTGCCTGTGAGCAGCCTGTGTCACTGCTGTCCTGTCATCCTTGCCTCTTCCCTTGCCCTTGAGCCTCCATTCCCAGGAGTTTCTTAGAGCAGTGGTCAGGATTTCCCTCTTTGTGCAGTTTCACATGCAAAGTCTTTCTCTAGGAAAAGAGGTGAAAAGCTGAATCTCTAAGTGAATTTGGTTTTGATTTTGGTTTTGGTTTTGGCAATAATGACGTGCTCTTGATTGTGCTGCTTTAGAAATGGGCCTCAGCTTAGCCAAACGTGGCTTGAACTGCCAGAGCAATGTTTCCAGAGGGTCCCCTGAGAGTTGGACTGTGCACAGGGCAGAGGCTTGTCTTTGCCTTGAAAGGGAATGTGTGGGAAACTCACCCCAACCCTCACAGACATTGGTCAGTTGCTACCCAGGGCCTGTCCTGGGGATGACTGGTCTTTGGTGAAATAATTTAATGCACATATTATTAAGAATTCAATTTCATAATGGAAAAAGCTATCCTTTTGAGGGATTCGAGAGTTGTTATAAAAGATTTCTCCTTTTAGAACTAAGCATGGTAAAGCCCCAAATGTTTAATTCGGCCTTGAATTAAAATTAAGATGAGGGGTTGGGGTTGTGACTCACTGGTAGAGCGCTTGCCTCACACACCTGAGGCACTGGGTTTGATCCTTACCACCACGTAAAAATAAATAAATAAAATAAAGATATTGTGTCCATCTACGACTAAAAAATATTTTAAAAAATTAAGATGAGACCAAAGACCACCAACTTCTGAGCAGGATCCAGATGCCTTGGAGAATTTAGAGCCCTGAGTCAACAAATTACCTTATTAGATAAAGTAGGTTGAGTCTGGATGTGTTAGCTGTCATTCATCTTAAATTGAATCTTTTTTGTGCCTCGTCATCCTAAAATGGACAGCCTTTCTTAAGTTTTTACTAGGTAAATAAGTAATGAAAGATTTATTTTAATAGCTCCAAGGACTATTGACTTTTTGAGGCTGTGACTATTTGTCATAGGAAACTACTTGTTAAAATGTTTGCTGTGGGGAACGGTTTCTAAACTCTGTTGTAGAAGGTTGATTTATGCTGCGACCTTGGGTGCTGATCACCTCTCAGATCTGGTTCTGATTAATTTATACAGTTTAAATGGCTCTGCAAAGGGCCTCAGAGTCGGAACATAGCTAAAAGCATTGAGCAGTGTACAAAGGTTATTAAACAAGTAAAATAAATAAATGTTGTTAACAACTTTAAGACATGAAGCAGAATTCAGCTTTTCTTATTTTGTGAAACACACTCAGCTCTTTTGAAGTCTCCTTGACCCTTTCACCCTTTGTCTCTTCTACCTGATTCACAGGTATCCATCTCTGTGGAACATTTTACCCTGAAACTCAGTGGCTTGAAGTAGCAAACCTGTTTCATCTCACATTTTCTGTGAGGAGTCTAGGTTCTTCTGCCCCTGAGTCTCCTAAGGCTGTTCCAGGGGGTCAGCCACGGCTCTGGTCTCATCTGACTCACTGCTCCGCCTGTTGGCAGGATGCAGTTTCTGAGCTGTTGGCCCCAGGTGTCCTTGCCATGCTGGCCACTTCATAGGGCCGTTTACAACATGACAGCTCATAACCTCCTGGGAGGGCAGAAGGAGGGAGAGCATGGTCTTTCTCTAGCCTGCTTTGAAGGGACAGCCCATCACTGTATTGTCATTAGGTCCACCCCACACTCAAGGGTTACATAAGGATGTGAATATCACCAGGTGGGATCTTTGGGGACCATTTTAGTCCCTCTGCCACACATGGTAAGGGTTGGATGAATGGGCAAACCCTTCAGTCCTTCAGTGGTGCCATCTTGTCGTCCTGTGCAACAAGATGTGCACATGTCAAACATTCCTCCTTCATACTGGGTCCCGTGCTGGTCTGTGGAACAGCCGTGCCCTTGGCTGTTGACTAGTGTGTTGATGCACGGGTACCATTTGTTCTATAAAATGCAGACAAGTAATTCTGTTCGCTTATTTTTAAGCTTCTGAAAAGGGAATTAAGAAGATAGTGGTAGGCTAAAGCCA
Source organism: Callospermophilus lateralis (assembly GCF_048772815.1). Classification (NCBI taxonomy): domain Eukaryota; kingdom Metazoa; phylum Chordata; class Mammalia; order Rodentia; family Sciuridae; genus Callospermophilus; species Callospermophilus lateralis. The sequence continues at coordinate 9,601,859 of NC_135323.1, read as the reverse complement.
GAAGTCCGCTCTGAGATAGCCAGCTCTCTGGGAGGTTCCATGGAAGGTTCCATGGAAAGGCTCTTTGTTACAGCTCAGTCTCCCCCTTCTGGAGGCTTTCCCTGTCCACTTACCCAGGCCTTATGGCTCTGAGTTCCCTGTATAGCCCCAAGCTCTTCCTGCTTTCTCCCTCAATAGCCCCAAGCTATTCCTGCAACTTTCCTTGTTACTGGCTCTCTCCTAGGAGAACTGAGCTCAGTGAGAGCAGGGCCTCCTGTGTCCAGATCATCCATGTATCACCAGCTCCTCACCTGGGGCCTGGCAAACTATAGGCTCTCGGTTATACTACCAGATATGTGTGAATCAAACACAGGGTCATTAAATCATTCTAAGGAGCTTTTTGGAAGCCATACTATAGCTGTGACTTTCAAAGCGGATACCATTGGTTTAGGTAGCACGTAGACTACATTAGTTTATTAACAAAAGAAAAAGAAAAACAGCATGAAGATCATGGACAGTTTTGTCCTAGCCTTTAAGGCCTAGTGGGACACTAGGAAAATCACACTGCTTCTCTGAGCCTCAGTTTCCTCAAAGGACAAGCGAGGGAACTATAAACCAAGGCTCCTTAGATGGAGCTGTATCCCTGGATCCTACCTGGGAAGTGTGGGTTCTGGTTTTCATGTCTTCAATATTGATCTGCCACCTAAGATTTTGTTTGAAGAAGGACTCAGAAAAGAAAAAAAAACACACAAGAAAACAAGTTAAACTTTTGCATAGCTAGTGGCCATATCAGTTGTGGCGTATAAGGATGGAGTTGTAGTGGCAATTGTGGTATATAAGAATGGAGTTGCAGTGGCAGTTGTGGTGTATAAGGATGCAGACTCCAGATCCCCAAAGCTCTGGCCTAGCAGAACCAGTTTGAAGAGCAGTCCAGGTGATTTATGCTCAGGGCACCCAAGAGAGAACCCTTTTCAAGACTAGAGGTTGGTCAACCAGTAAAAATGCAAATAAGAGAAATGCAGTAGGGTGACTATGGATAACAGTAAGTAAGTAAGCTAGAAGAAGGGATTTTTGAACATTCTGACCGCAAAGAAATGATAAATGTTCAAGAAGATAGACCTGCTCCTCCTGATTTGAACATCCCATCCACAGAATATACTTACATCAAAACGTCACCCAGCGCCTCATAAGCATGTACAACAGTTATGTCTCAATTAATAAAAAAAATCTTAAAAGATGAATTGTTGTTAGGAGCCTAGTGTAAAGCATGATGACGGTTTCATAATAATGTATTATACTCAAAACTTGCTGAGAGAGTAAATCTTAGGTTTTCTCACCATCCAAACACAAAAATAAGCTGAGGCGATGAATATGTTAATGAGTGATCCTGGTGATCTTTTCACAGTGTATATGTGTGTCGAGTCATCAAGTTGAACATCTTAAATGCATACATTTTTCCCCCATCAATTTTACCTCAATAAAACTGGGGAAAAAAGAATGTCAATCCCTTCCTTCCCCATGCCCACCTCACACCGTGCTGATGGCCACCTCACACTGCCTTTGAAATTTTAGCATTGATTTTTCTTCTTCTTTTTTTCACATTGACTTATTTCAAGATTTCATTTTTGGCACCACATTTCCCACCAGATAACCAGAGCTTCCAGTGCCAAGTTTGCTAATTAAAATTGTGTTACATCCCCAAAACAGCGAAAATGGTGCCATTAAGCCTGGCAGAAAAGTATTTGCAAGCACTTTACCTAGTAATTTAAATATAATACTTCTGGAAGCATTCAGTTTAGGGTGTTTTCAATTCTAATGAGAACCCTGTTGCAGAGCGTCCACACGGCTGCTATTGTGGTCTGTGCTTCCCTTTGGCTACTCAGCTCTTCAGCAAGCAGCTTGGTTGCATGGCTGCAGCAGTCCATGTGGCTTCCTGTGGCCTTTGGGAATTACCAGGTCTCAGGCATAATTAGTATAAATCAAAATTCTCTAGACTATGACAGGAAAATAGTATGTTTGAACAGTAGCTTATTAAAATGACCTATTTAATTTAAGAAAAATATCATATCCACTTGCATGGTAACCTGGATGCCTTCACTGACAGGTTTTATGCCATTTCTCTCCTGCCCCCTTTTCTTTTTTTTAAGAAAAGGAAAGAGAATGGAAAGGCCCATTCTACTTCATCCAGGGTGCAGACCCACAGTTTGGGCTGATGAAGGCCTGGTCCACTGGGAACTGTGACAGCAGCGGTGATGAGTGGGAGGAGGAGATCCGCCTCACTGAGCAAGCCATTCAAGCCATCAACAGGCTGAACCCCAAGCCCAGATTCTTTGTTCTTTGTGGCGACCTCATCCACGCCATGCCAGGTAAGACGGGTCCTCGCTGGGACCATTTTGCCTTCAGCCAATCATGACCACGTACATGGGCAAGGAAAGAAATGATTTTCCCCTAGAAGCATCTCTCTTTGGTAATGGCCCCTTCCCTTTCAAGATTGGTGCAGTATCACTGTACATCAGAAAAGGCACATTCATTTTATATTTAGAATTTGGTGAGATTAATCACAGTAGTTAAGGAGAGCTACTGTCCTGATGATCTGGGCTTAATATGAAAAGTAGACCAGGCCCCCCTCACCTCCACCCCATGTCACTTTCCCACATTTCTAGGGACAAACCTGAACTGTTTCCATATTTCATACTCATAAATATAATCTTCTTTCTCTTCCCTCTTCTTACTCTTAACTTCTGTATTTGTTGGTGCTTTTTCAGTAGCAAATTAGAAAAATTTATTCTAAAGTAGTTTAAGTTGTTATTCTTGTCCACATTGCTTTTATAGGGCTGTAAAGTTCAGGGACAGATCTGGGCTTTGGATATAGCTGGATCTAGGGGCTCTAAGGTTGTTATCTGTGCTTGGTCTCACCATTGCCCAGCTCTGTTTTCTCTAAGTTGACTTCATTTGAATGGAGGTTCTCTCTACATAGTGGCTCTTGGGAGCTCTAGGTTTATACCCTTTTTACAGAAATAACAGTGTAAAGTGCCCTATTTTTGGTGGTTCAGTCCAAATTCCAGATCTCACTCATCTAGCTCACATGGCCCCAGGCTGTGAGGTCAGCTCTACTATAATCATGCAGTCCGAAGAACAGGATGGTTTCTCTAAAGACAACTAAAATGCTGGGAATGCAAAAACAGCAGTTGCCTTTCCGAGCTCCCCTCCCTTTTGTTTTATCTGTTCTAATGTTCTTCTCTCCCAGGCAGGGCTGAAGCCCAGTGAGCAAGTATAAGCAAGTAGAAAGTGTCCCTGCCCATCAGGGAGGCAGAGCTGGCTCCCAGGGCCTCTGCTCTTATCTGTGTCCCTATCTCTGCTTAGAGGAACAGAGATGACCTGAAGACCATGGCAAAAAACACAGCAGTGGTTGTGGACCCTCACTAAGGGTTAACTTTACCTTCTGCCTGTACCCTGGGAACCAGAGTCCTGCCATGATCTCTTACTTCCCTAGAGTCCAGGGTACTCCACAGGAAGCCTGAGGCTGTTAATTTTTCTCCACCAAGGTCTACTTGTCTGGTGGCCTCTGACTCCAAACAAAAGCCAGAGTGAAGATGTAAGAATGAAAAACGGGCAGCCAGAATTGTTCTGCCTGGTGTTCCAGGAGCACAGTCAGCAGGGAGAACCCTCAGACCTCCCCTTGTTCTCTATTTACTCATAGTTTGCATTGAGTCACGTGTGTATGTGCCCACGTCATTGCCTGTACCAGGGAGAACCCAGTGCCCTTATCCCTGGGGAGACACCATTGATGGACCTGGTGAACACAAACCCTTCCCTCCTTAAGGCCTCAGTTTCTAAGCCAAGAACCCACTGAAGCAGCAAGAATTTGAAGCTTCCATCCATCTAGAGCCAATCTGGGACAGCAGCTTCATACCTCTGCTGCAGAGGTAAGCATCCCACTGGCTCTGTATAGAAACGTATTCATGAAGATGGTCCTGAGTTTGCAGAGAGGTAAAAATCTTAGCTGCTTATAAACTTGGCCACCCTGGGCAATGCATGGCTGAGGGCTCACAGGTGCTGAAGTTGTGCGGTACCGAAGCAACTACTCTGCCCAGGCTTCTGAAGGAGTCAGAAATCACAGAGGACTGAGTAAAAGAAGATGAAATGTTAACGAATGGATTAGTGCTACTTCCAAATGGTCTGACTTGGGATTATGTGGCCGTATGTGCACATCAGCTTGTACTTTCAACCTGGACCACGTGTTGAACCAACTTCTGCTTCTTCTGCACACTTGAATATAAAATTCCAAGTTACATGTTCTGTCTAGTGATTTTTTTTTTCTTTAAAAACAGAATATTGTGAGACTCACTGGAATTACATTAACATGTTCTCATAGATGTTTACGGATTTGTTCTGATTTATGTTAATATATTCAGTCATATTTCAAAATCAGATTTAAAATAAAAGCTTTCCATGCAATTACATTGCTTCTTAAAAAGAATATATTGTGCATAAGTAAAATTCATACTTTTTATGATCAGTCCTACCACTTGGTCAGAAGACTTTATAAGTATGAACTGGCAAAGTTTTGAAGATGTCTTCTATATTCATTGTGACTAGAGCAGAATTCATAGTTTCTTCTGAAGATTGGACTATTTTGTGGGGTTTTAACTGAGCCAGTGAGAGGACTCTTAATTGTTTTGAATATTGTGGTTTGAGATTAAACAGAACATTTTAAAACTACTAAACTACTTATCATTTTTTTTTTAATGTGCAATAAGTGCCTTCCCTTTCATTTAGCTTGTACACAGGGCAAATAATTAGAAAAGTAATTATTGGTTTTGACTGCTTAGCACATTGTAAATTATCAAATGCATATATTAATAGGCAGCAAAAATCAGAAAGTATGCTTTTAACTCCACCATAAATAATATCTTGGACCTAGTAGATTCAAGTTCAAAATGAAGCAAAAAATCTTTCAGAATGTTTTTTTAAAATGAAAGTCATAATATCTTTTCCATTATAAATATCCATCATAATATTCATTTCCCACAAATACTCATTGTGTGCAGAGAAGGTGCCGATTGCAATACTAGATGCTGTGGACACAGTAGTGGCAGTGAGAGGCCAGGTCCTCCTTTGCAGCTTAGGAATGCTGCTTAGAGGAATAGAAATGACCTGAAGCCTTTCGGAGCTCCCCTCCCGAAGGGAAGTGCAGGGGCATGGATGATAAGGGGAGCTACTGCTACCAAAGCTCATAGGGAGAAGCCTGAGAAACGCGACCTTCTTCATTTTGAAAAAGCCCATTTTGTTTTGAGCATGTGCTTTCATTCTACAGACATCTTTGGTGTTATCTAGGTATTTTCTTATTTTATGAAGCTTCTGTATGAGCTAAGCCATATTAAAAGTAGCATTTGTACAAAAAAAGTACATTTGTACAAATAAAGAGCCCATTGATATTTAGTTCTTCTGTCTTAAGCCCGAGGTCACTTTGGTCAGCCCCCTGGTGTTGAGGCATTGACTCACTGCTAGTGTCCTCATGAACATTATTATTCAAGCAATTCCATGTGGAGCTGATAAACCAGAACATGTGGCACAGTGAGGGAGCAAGAGATTCCTGTGAGCCTAGACGTTTGCTGCTAATACACATGTCCATTCCTGTTCGTTAAAACTTGCTATAACCAACCAAACAGCAGCGTGGGCAGATTCTTCCCTTCATGTAGTCTCCTTGAAGAGGTCTTTGTATACCAGCCTCCACTTTGGTAACTGGTCTGATTGAGTTTTGGGTGATGTTGTGGCCTCGGAAACTGCTCTGTTCTGCAGAGGGAGGCCAACCTGCAGTAGCTTACTCCAGTAGATGGTGTGTTATCTCCTGGAGCTGCTATAAACAGTTACCACAGAATCATTGGCTTGAAACAACACACATTTATTGTCATACCATCCAGGCAGCTGGAAGTCCAACCTGCAGAATCTGCAGGCTAAGTTCCTCTGAGGGGTTCCAGCAACAGGAGGCTACCTGCACTCCGTGGCTCTCCTCAGAGCCTGCAGCCCTGCAGCTTTTCTCCTCTTTGACCTTTGCTCCTTCCTCTCACACTGTCTTTATTGCTCTTACTGTCCAGCCTCACTCCTGTACAGACCCTAGTGATCATATTAGGCCCATCCAGATAGCACAGGATGATCTGTCTGTCTCAAGATCCCTGATCACACCTGCAAATTCAAGGTAGTGTGTTGACAAGTTCTGGGAACTGGGATGTAGACCTCCTGGGGGCATCATTCAGTCCATCATAGGACAGGACGGATGGAGTACAAGGTCTGTGCTGCTCACTCACCTACTCACAACAGTCTCCAGAGATGTCGTTGTCATTTGCATTTTAACTAGTGGGGAACCTGCTCAGAGCAGTGAAGTTAGGGCCACTTGCTCCTTAAGTGGTGGACTCAAGTTCATCTATTTCCAAAGTTTATGCAGCCTCACTACTTAAAAGGTGGCCCCAGAGCAGTAGCAGCATCTAGAATATCAGCATCTTTATGAAATCCCAGGTAAATTTTGTGGATAATAAGATTTGAGAAGCAATTACTAGACTAAAATGTGTGGGCCCTATAGTTTTTGTTTTTCAGTGTATTATTTATAATTTCTGTATATATGGCAGTAGTGTATAAAAATTATCTTTAGGTGAGGGTCATAGTGTTTAGCAAGAGAAGCATCTTTCTTTTAATCTTATGGTCAGTGTTCAAAAAAAGTACTTCTAAATTTGTAGACTTTATTTTACTTCTTGAATAGTTTGAATAACCAAAACAGGATGCCCTCTCCTATAGAAAATGTCCATAGCAGAATGGTAGCAGAATATTCAGGAAAACAAGTACACACACATGGTTTAAAAGATCTGTATGTGTAATGATCAGGGGAGCTAGAACTAGATCTTTGATTTGGGTCAGGTGCATGTACATAGTCCTTTATCTGCTATTCCAAAATTTGGAAAGCTATGAAAATTAAGATTTTTTTTTCTTAAATTTGAAACTAACTTGGTTGACAGTAAAACTGCTCTGAGTTGATAGGAGCCTGTTTATAGTCTTTATCTAGTAGAGAGAATATTCATATGTTTTGCTAGTAAAATATTTCTAGGTTCCATTACAGACTGCTGCCTGATCCTCTGCTTAAGGTGTTATTTAGTATACACTCTGGACCCTATATTACCATTCCAGAGTTCAAAAACTCCAATTTCAAATGACATCTGGCCCAGAGCATTTTGGATAAGAATTTATGGATCTGCAGAATTGATACTTTGGAATTTTTAGATGAAGAAACCTTTCATCACGAGAAGCAGAGCCTTTTCCTCATTCTGATTTAATGCCATCCCCAAGTTTACTTCTGCATATCCACTGCACAGTGTTCACATTTTAGTCTCAAAGTTAAAATGGTTCTAGTTGTCTTGTGATTGATGTTTTGGGACCATTTCTGTTGGGACCAGTGTGACTCAATATGAAAATGGAATTGAATTCGTAAATGATTTCAACAAATTGGAGGAGAGGGTACATGCACAAAGGTGATGTCTGCTACAGATATGGGCAGAGTAATCCAGTTATGTAGAGAAGTCTTAACTTCAAGATGGAGAAGGGCTGGGCTTCTGCAGATACCGCTGCAGAAGGCTGGAGAGGAGATGAAGCCAATTGATCAATGGCTTGGTAGTTAAGAGTGGCAGGTGCCATGGGATGTAAAGTACAATTACTGGTAGATACCATGATGCTTTTTCACCAGGAAAAAGACCCAAGTGAAACCTAAAAAGTGAAATTTCACCTGGTAACTTTCACCTTAAATTAGGTGTAAGGGGCTGAGCCAAATCTTGGATAAGATTATCCAAGCCCAAATGACCATCAAGGCTCTTTCCCCACTTGGAGATCTCTGATGAATGTATAGAATTGGGAAATAAAGCTGTTGAGCAAAGAAGGAATGCCTTGGTGTGCTGGGCTCTCAGCAAAGAACATAATCATGTGTCCTTCTGTGATTCACGCAGCCCAGACTGGTTGGTACTCATTTCCTCAGGCTGGGAAGGCACAAACACATGCATGTAATTGTGGTACAAGACAGACCCTGATAAGCAAAGCCTCAGGGGTATAATTTTGAAAACCAAAGCCAGGATTAAGATTGTGGCCAGAAAAGGGCCTTATCTCATCCCTCCAATGTTTTCAAGTTCACCTACCTCCAAGCTGTGTGTGTGTGTGTGTGTGTGTGTATGTGTGTGTATGTGTGTGTTGTCTCCATAGTTACAGGTGCATGTACATAAACACACTTTTCTTAAGTGTAAATGTGATTATACTGTATACGTTGTTCTATGGCTTACTTTCCCTTTTCATCTGTTGGGAAAATCTCTTTTTTATATCAAGTTTCTAATCACCACTTTGTGCTCCTGGATGGGAATTTCATAGTTGGTTAAGCCCCTCTTCTGTTCATAACTAGCAGTGATAATCTCCATGAGATAACTGTGGGAGGAGTTAACATAGGTACCACGGCTCTGGTGTCCTTAGATGTGCTTTTGTGGAGCCAGCTGAGCAGAGTCTCTTTAGGCCTGAAGTTGAAGTGGGTTGTCTTGGTTTGGGATCCACTCAACCATCAGCACAGAGTGAACATTAGCCATGTTACTCTGTGGTTCACTGGGGTCGTCTCTCAGGGTCAGGGACCAACCAACAGCCTCCTGTGTGAGCTTTATTGAGCAACGAAGGCCTCAGTCCCTGTCGCATAAGCCATAAGGTCCTTTTCTGCCTACTATATCTCAGGTAGTTTCCCTTGAGTGGAAGCCCTTTTGTCCATATTGAAGTGGGATTTTTGTTGTGTTGTTTTGTTTTTAAAAAGCTCAGTTAATTCACATTCATTTCCTCAGCTGTGTAATTAGCCTTGGGTTTTTATTTTTAAGTGCCTACTCCAGGCTCCAAGAAATGCCAAGATTTAAAGGCAAATTTCCCGTGCAGTTTAATATACAGAAACAAAAAGGGAGTTATTTGCATGTAAAAATATGATGCCTTAATCAGAGTATCGCCAAGCTTGAGGATGGGCTGGGCCATCTGTTCAGTCCTTCCAGCAGGCTGTGTGCGGGCCGAGTGGGAGCAGTGCCTCAGAGCAATCAGCCAGGCCCCTTGGCTCCCTTGCCCCTTCACATCCATTATAAGCACCGTGAAAGCACCCGAGCAATCAGTGACAATACCTCTCTTCTGCCGAAGCTGATTAAAAGTGGTTCGAACTAATTTACCTAATATTACTAATTAGGGAACTTGGAGCATTACTTGAAAAGTTGTTTCTGATTAGGTGTGTGATCATCCTTCCACCCTGCCAGCATCTGCCACATGGTGACGTGGCAGAGGAGCAGCACTGCCTGCTGGAACAGTGTCAAAATGTCTTAACCCGTTTTGTGCCTTGGATCTTTTGGCAGGTTGAAAAAGTCTTGATCTATATCACAATGATGTTTTCAGATGTGTAAAATAAAATATATAGGGTTTCCAAGGAAACCGGTTAATATTGAAATAGTCACCAAAATATTTTAGAAATTATTTGATAGAGAAATATCGATGCTTCTTTGTCAGTCTGTTGCATAACACAGTCTGAGAGCACGGCTGATCACTACCATGGTGTCAGAATGGCAGTGAACTTAACAACATTCTGTGGTCCGTGCAGCAACTGTGATATGATAGGAAAAGTCCTTATAATTTCTGTTAATGAGAAAGTCACAGAGGCTTTGATACCTCTGAGAATTTCTCCTAACCTCAAAGTAGAAGGAAGTGATAGACATCAGAGGTTGGTGGAAGTCTAATTCTTTTCCCCTTCCAAGTTTAGAGGATAGACCACATATCCCCATGGCCCTCAAATTAACAGCCCACATGTGTGTGCACATGTGCCTTCCTTCTTGCTCTTTGAGAAGTTAGAACTGCTTCTTCACAGTCAACACATGCACTTGTAACTGACCAAAGTACAGGCTCAATGGCAGAAACTCTACTTTTAATTTAAGGCTGGAAAGTTACTTAGTTGTAGCTAGTATAATACATTTGGTTATTTAATGAAAAGAAATGATTGGAGATGAATAAAAGGGACTAGTTAACAGCTGTCCTTTAAAAAAAATGTTCCTTTTAGTTATGCATGACAGTAGAGTGTATTTTGATATATTTATGCAAACATGAAATATGTCTTATTCTAGTGAGGACCCCAGTCTTACGTATGTACATGATGTGAAATTTCACTGTGGTGTATTCATATATGTATAAAGGAAAGTTGTGTCAGATATATTTCACTGTCTGCTATTCCTGTCCCCTCCTCTCCCTTCCCTTCATTCCCCTTTGTCCAATCTACTGAATTTCTATTCTCCCCCTCACCTTGTTGTGTGTAAGCATCCACATATCAGAGAGAATTTTTGAACTTTGGTTTTGGGGGGCATTGGCTTATTTCAGTTATCATAATAGTCTCCAGACCCATCCACTTACCTGCAAAAGTCATAGTTATTCTTTTTTTATGGCTGAGTAATATTCCATTGTGTATAAACAACTGTCTTTGGTGGCGGAGGGAAGCTTTTAATCTCATTCTTTCTGGTTTCCAGCATTGGGATCAAAACCTGCAAATTGAGAGCGGCTTGCCTTATTTGTTTGTTCCATGAAGCATTTGAGAAGGCTTAAAAAGAACACAGGCATACACTAGGAAAATATAAATAAGAAATTTAAGTCGGGACCAAAGAAAAATATAAGCTCACATAGGAAGCCAAGATGACAGGCAGAAACAGATGGGTGGGTGAGTCCTAGTGGGATTCATTTAAGTGGAAAGATTAGCCAGAGAGAGTTGTTGCAGAAACACAGTTGTACCTGTATCCAAGAGGAACCAGCTTCTCCTAGAAAATCTTTAGATTTTAAAGAAAAACTTTTTTGCATATTTCCTTTTGGGATACCAAGTAATACAATGTCTAAAAAGGGACTAAAGGGGAGCAGGTTTCTTAACCTGGGTCCAAGGTCTGTGGGTAGGCCTTGGCCAGCCTGTGAACCCTGTAAAACTGGGCAAAGCTCAGGGTGTTTGCATCAGTGCCTTTGGGAAGAGGTGGGGAGAAGGTCCAGTTTTCATCAGATCGTTGAGACCTCTGTGATGGTGCATTTTAGGGGTCAACTTCACTGTGCTAAGCAGTCCCCAGGTAGTCGGTGAAACATTATCTTGGTGTGTCTGTGAGGATCTCTGGAGGAGATGAGCATTGGAGTCAGTGCTCTGAGTCAGGAAGGCCTGTCCTTCCCCGTATGGGTAGGCATCATCCAGCCCATCAGGGTCTGATAGAATAAAAAGGGGAAGAAGAGAAGACTGCCTCCTCCTGCCTGACGTCAGCACACCTGTCCCACTCAGACCTGGTCACACCCCAGCTCTCCTTAACCTCCAGCTTTCAGACAGTGGGTGGTGGGACCTCATGGCCTCCAAAGTAGTGTGGGCAGATTTCTCATAGTAAGCCTTCTCTTCTTACCTATGCACCTCCTTTTGGTTCTCTGGAGAGCTCTTATTGAAAACAGGCCTCTATGACTCTGAAGAGGACAAGAGCCCCCGAGGGAAAAGGAGCAGATAGGGCTTGTGGTCTGAATTCCCCTGTTCTGCTCTACCTGGGATGCTTCTTTTACAGCTGACAATGACAGCAGAGGCCACTGGGCAGATGCTGGACCAGCCCTCTCAGCAGGACAGTCCTGGGCACCTTCCATGCCCACCCTTCCTCAGGGTTTTATGTAGCGGGTGAATGGATGCTGTGTCTCTCACAGAGGCCCCCAACACAGTGCTGGCAACGCCAGTGTCTTCCCAGCTTTTGTTTAGCTGACGTCTGCCCTTTATTGTTTTTGCTCTAAACACTCATTTCCTGGAATTGGAACATTTCACCTCCTTGATGGGCCTATTTTCTACCAACTAAATTAGGTACTAAAAAAGGGCATGATCCCACAGGGGTTCAATTATCAGGTAATTGGTCAAGTGATCAGAATGCAAAATGAAAAAAGTAATGAGAGATTGGGAAACGGAGCATTTACCTAGGGAACTGTGAGGGCTTATGTTCTGCAACCCCTGAGGTTTAGAAATGCATCTTCATATTTCAAATTCTATATTATTCCTCCTGTTCCTAAACAGTTTATAGAAAACAGTCGCAGTTTCTGTTCAATATATATTATTTGGTTTGTGTGAAAAATGTACTATTCCTTTCCTTTTTATGTGTTATTTGGGTAAAATACTGCTGTCATAATCTATAAATATTCTTGTGAAGAAATTTTGTATTGATCTACAAGGTGGCAACTTTAGAAATTTCACTCAGATAATTTACCTTTCTTAATCTTTTTCTGTTTTTTTCCAAAGCACATTAAAGCACATTTTGGATTATACCAAAGCTACCTATTATGTCAAACAGCTAAATTCATTTTATTAATTGTATCCTAAGTTGGTTAATAGTACATATTCAACAGTGAATTGCTATAAATGTCTGGGAGCAGCCAGTACAATAAGCTGTAGTTTTTGGAGGCAAAATTAAATTTTGTCTAATACTATGTATAATTTGAAAACTGGTAGAGTCTGATTAAGTCTGATCTATTGGCAATGTGGCGCTGGATCACCATGTGAGTGATGTTGATGCCTGCAAAGTTTTAGATCAATGAGTTTACACACCTCAATTAATTAGGAAAAGATAATGAAAGCATTAGAGATGGAAGGGATTATGGCTTTCTAAATTCTCTGGGACTAGATGAAAGTAAATGTGTTTAATTGAAGGAATAATTCACCTTCTTAAGTTCCACTCGTGGCAGCATGCTGCCACATTCCCCAGTCCTGGTGGGCCATACTTCCTGTCACAAAGTACAGTCTCCTGGGAGGAACCCTCCTGTTTCTCAGTCCTTGACTGCTGGCAGTTGAAGTCATAAGATTTTGATTCATTTACTTATTTGTTTTTCTAATAAAACCAAATATGTGTCCGTGTTCTTATGTGCCTGGCATTGTTCAGCAAGAAACAAGCCCAGTGTCTATCCTCAGGAGGCTTACAGACCAGTTGGGCTAGGGCGGGGGGGGGGGGGGGGGGGGGGGAGGGGGGGTTGAAACATAAGGATACACAAGTGAAACATGACAGGGGCCCTCAGGGGCTGATGCCAGTGAGGTGTGGAGGGGATTCAGTGTGAAGCCCTGACCTGTGGGTGAGCTAGAAAAGGCTTCCTTGAAACCAACGTGGGATGAGTAGCTCCTGTCTTTTCATGGTTTAAAAAATCAAATCAGATAGTATTTAAAGGCTCCAGAGAAGAAACTAATGCTTCTGTCACCATTGACCTGCTGCTTTTCAGAGACAACTGCATTCATGAAAAAGTGGTAGGAAATTATCATGCTTGCACACACTTGCATGTATAGCTTTTAACTTTTTAAAAACTGCAAACAGGAACAAAAAAGACACAGCATTTGATCACCTTGTTTTTGTTGTCTCCTTTCCCCAGCAGCATGTGCAGATGTGTTTTGCTCTTTCCAGGGCGTGAGGCACCAGCACGTATTTGAACAGTCCCCATCTGGTGGAGATGACTTAGGTTGTATCCAGTGGCCTGCCATGACCAGTGCTACAAGGCCCCTCCTTGAGCCCACACCTGCAAATGTGCAGCAGTTAAAAAAGATGGTCTTGTTGATTTAGCTTATAACCTGGGCAAGTCACTGAGTTTCCTTATCTGTAATCTGGATAATTATAGTACCAACTCTACAAGTTTCTCTTAAGAATTAAATGAGATAGTCTATAATGCACAGCATGCTTAGATTAGATCACTGGCTGGCATTTAATGCCCCCTCATTATAATTACTTCTGTTTTACTTGTAATAATGGCTTTATCCATATGTATTTCCCACAAGGTGCAGTTCATTCACTTAAATCCACTGCTTGTTGGCATCTTCACAGAGCAAATATCACCACAATCAATATTAGAACTTTCATTAACCCAAAAGGAAACTGCAGACCCACTTCCCTCCACCACCCCCTCCAGCCCGACGTGGCTGTGGACAGAGGGAAAGAGCACAGCAGGTTGTGACCCCTGCTCCCGCTCAGCTCAGCTCGGGGCTTGGACCTCCTTTCCCTGGACCACTCTACCCGCTTCACTGAGTTACAGCCATCCTAGGGCAAGTCCTTATCTGCTGTCCCCAGCTGAGCCAAGGCTGCACAACAAACCAGGACAGAGCTCTGAAGAGTGTCCGCACGTGCACCTGATGACAGCCAACCCGAGTTGCCCTTTTGGATCCATGTGCAAAATGCTCTTTCTCCATCTACATCAGGGCAGAGCCACGTGTGCAGGTGGAAATGCGGGAAGCATGGTTACAATCTGGGCCTCCTGCCAGCCCTGGGCCACATCAGCATTGTCAGGTGTAGGTTAACCTGGGAAGACACAGCATGGGAATCGCTGTTCTTTGTTTAATAGATCAGGGCAGCGGTACTCAAAGTTGTCACATCTTAAAATTTTACTCATCTGTAAATTAAAAACAGTCCCCAGTGTTCCCCATTGAGGGATCTCTAAACACTTGGCACACAGTGCAGGAGGTTGGCGGCACTTGTGAGTGGAAGGCAGTTTGATCATTTTCAGTGACCCGGCCTGCTGATGGCTGTGTGAAAAACAGCACATCAGAATAGCAATCCCCAGCTCTAGTGAGGATAGATGTGGTTGTCCTACCCCAACCTCAGCATTGCCCTCTTAGATTCTTTGTTTATTTTGGAGTATGTAAAATTGTTGATTTTACCTATGACAAGTTTAGCATGCACTTATTTAGGAAAGATAGAACTTGACGTTTGCTTGACCAGTGCTCTCACATTTGGGGCGTTCCTTTAGGATGTATGTGGGAGGGAGGCAGAAACTTGCTGTGATGGAAGCTAGATCCCTGACACTCTCTTCAGCTTCCCTGCAGCTGGGATTCCTTTATGTGGCCTGGCCTTGACCACCCAGACCTGATTCTTCCTCTGTGGCACTAAGAAAGGGATAGGATCCATGTGCATCCTAGAGGGAGGTGGCAGCTACATCCAATGTTCAGGCCAGGGTTAGCATCCAGCACCTGCCGCCAGCAGGGTTGCCAGGACACGCCAGGGCTCTGTGCCCAGGTATGTGTTTCTCCTTGGGGACAGTTTAAATGTAATTAGGGGGCTGCCTGCCTCAGACCTCTTCACCTCAGATCCTGATTCTCTAGCTTTCTTTAAGACTCACAAGTATCTAATATCCTTTAATGAATTGCTTCTCTGCTTTAACTCTCCTAGTTCTCCTGTTTTATGTTTTTTTCTAAATATTTTTATATTTGTAGATGGACACCACATCTTCATTTTATTTACTTTTTTTTTTTTTTTTTTTTTTTTTTTTTAATGTGGTGCTGAGGATTGAACCCGGCGCCTCACACATGCTAGGCAAGTGCTGCACCACTGAGCCCCAGCCCTCCAGTTCTCCTGTTTGCAATGAGAACCTGACTAGTGGAAATTTGCAGCACAGTCCCCAGCCACCTCCTGAGTCACCACCACAGGGCCACATTTGCTCCTGCGCTCCCTGCTGGGTATGTCTGCCCTGCTCTTCTCCTGGGATTTCCTTTGGTAGTCCACGTGTCCTGTCATTGTTCCCTTGAGCATATAGGATGTGACCCTTTTGGATTCATACCTGAACCATCTTTCCTCCATTCCCAAACCCTGACAAGTCCCACTCAGGCTTTTTGCCAGGCAAATCCTTGCTGGCAAGCTCCTGTGTTCATTTCCTGTTGCATTTCCAGAGAGGCAGGATGAGGTGGGGACATTGCCTTCACCCCCATCCTGGAGTGGCCTTGAGACCTTAGGCTTCCTCTGTAAAAGGAGGCTAACAGCAGCCCTCCGTTAGAGGCTTGCTATGGGGATGGGACACTGTTAGCTTGGATAAATGGTGGCTTGCATCCCCTCCTCCTTCCCGCTCCATCTTGATGGATTCTGTAGTCGCTGCCATCATTGTCATCCCTGTCATGCCTACCTCTGAGATTCAGCTTCAATTGAATGCAACCCTGGCTTTTTGAAGATTCTACACAAGAACCAGTTGTTAGCCATTCCTTCTACTGTGGACTGCCTAATCCATCTACACTGTTAACATGGCGCAAGCTCAGGTTGTCACTGCTGCCATTGGCCTCAGGTATGGGGTTAGGTGGTTGAGAGTCTGGGTTTTAGAGTCAGAAGATGTGACTGATGAGCCTCTAACCTCAGGCAAGCGAGTGAATAAAGCATGGAGCATGACATCTCTATCAGTGGGCGGGCTGACAGATGATGGGGAATGCATGGCACATGCCCAGCTTGTGCTCAGAAGTTGTGGTGGTGGGGACTGCAGGTGCTTCTCATATCCTGACCAGCCTGAGGGCCTGGGTAGGTTCTCTCCATTTATCCATGTGTGTCCCAAGTATTAACTCCATATCAGATAAGTGATAGGTTCTTAGGCTTTTGGGAGACAGATGGACCTGTGATTAAAACTTGAGTGTCATTTAGGAGCCAGTTGCCATGGGCAGGTTGCTCAACCTCTCTGAGACTCTGCATCCTTGTCTGCAAGCCATGAGTGATGTTGTCTGCTCTCCTGGGTTGTTTGAGAACTAGAGAAGGTCATACACTACAGGACCCGTGACAGATGCAGGCGCTGGCTGTAATGGGGTAATGTCATTGTTTTCCTTTCTCTTCATTCAACACCATGCTGGACCATAGGTACATGAAGCAGCAATGTGAAGGATAAAAATGAGTTTCTGTTTCTTTGACTCTCCAGTTCTCATTCCAGATACTCTAAGAGCCGTGTGAAGCCATGGCAGTAGCCACAGCACCCTGTGGAAATGGTGGATATTTGCTCAGCTCACCTGTAACTTATTCAGTTTTGATACCACATATTTTGCTGTTGTAGAGCAGTCCTAGAGAGTGAACAAGTTTATTTGGAAACATGGTCTTTTCAGCCAAATGCTCTGACACACTACTGTCTCCTGTAAATGATTGCACAGTGTTTAATCTGATGTCATCTGGCAGTGTGTGAGGAGGACTCAGGCCTCTTTTAAAAGGTTGCCATTAGTACTGGTTTGGCAGATCATCTGAAGAAACAAAGCCCGTCATGGATGCAATATTTTTCTCTCAACACCTCTATTGCTGGGGTCCCCAGAGGGGAGAAACTGTGCAGGTAGAGTAGAGGGCCCTTGTCCAGCATGATTGTCTTCATTTCGCAGTTTCCCCAACACAGACCCATGAGGTGTCAATAGGACCTATGTAGGGTGTCAATGCCCAGGACGTGAGCTCAGGCTGTAAAACACCAGATGTTCAAGGGGAAGCCAATGGAGTTGTTCAGTTATGTGGGCTTTATTTTCCAACATGGTGAAGTCTTCTCTGTGATTCAGGTAGTCAGACCTGGAGGCAGACTGCATTGTATCAGGCAGGAATATTCGTGGCTGCATATGGAGTTCTGCCTGCTCCGGGTTCAGGCGGCCATCCACCTGGCTCACTGGGCATGGTCCTGGGCAAACCCTGGTGTGCATCATGGGGCCCTGCTGACTTTGCATCATGGGGCCCTGCTGACTTTGCATCATGGTTTGTGAAGGAAAATGTTTATTAGGAAATCAAACTTAACAATTTTAGAGGTGAGACACGGAAAATGGTTGATACAGTCATTTAACACGAATGTTCACTCTGTGGGGACATATTTTGGGAGTGAACTTGGCAGTTGGTCTGCAACTTTGATCTCAGATTTAAATCGTATACTCCACTTGCCTGGATTCCCCTTAGTTGCTTACTTCTGTCTAATTTGTTTTTTGCTGGTCAGCCTTCCCGGCATTCTGGATCACTGCCTGTCATTAATGAACACATCTCTGCTGCTACCTCCCTGGGAAGTTTGCATGAAACTGCCCACAATAGATGCAACTCAGTCACTAGTTGCTCCTATAATTGGTAGCAGTTGCCCTGTGGTTTTCAGTTTGGGACTCATATTTAAAACTGTAGCTGTCATCCGCAGCTTCTCAGTGTGGACAGTATGTCTTTCCCAAGGGGTAGTCCTGTAGATCTGCTGCGGTGCTTGTTTTAGCTGCTCAGGAACAGAATCAATTTCTGCTTCCTGAGGTCCCTTCTAGAGTCCTCTTCCCAGCTCACTCTCCCACCTGCTTGCATGCAAATTTTACTCAGTCTCCAAGGCACTCTTCGCAGGGGGTGGGGGTAGTTCTAGGACCCCCACCGATGCTCAAGTTTCTTACAAAAAAAAAGCATGTTATTTGCATGTAACCTATGAACACCTTCCTATATATTTCAAATAATCTCTTTTTTTACTTACGATACCTAATACAATGTGAGTGCTGTGTAAAGAGTTGTTATACTATAGTGTTTAGGGGATAATGACCAAAAAAATGTACCTTTTCAGTACAGACACAGATTCTTTAAAAAATATTTTTATCCACATTTGGTTGAATCTATGGATGCTAAACCCACAGGTATGGAGGGCCAACTATGTGCCACTTAACCTGGATTCTATGTCATACTGTCATGTCTTTCGGATTTGCTGAAAGTGTCTAACTGTTTTCATATGGTAAAGCAAATGAGTGAGTTAATGTTATCTGGATACTGGCCTTCTCCAAAGTATTATTATTATGTCCTAGAATCCTAACAAGTAGACAGGTAAACATACATGCTGAAAAGCTTGCAAGAGATTCACCCTGAAAGAATGGCAGTGATTAATGCTCACTCATCACTGGTACAGCAGTCATAGAAGGGATAGGATTCCAGGCCAAAGGAGCCTCTCCAGAGGCCATTTGACCCTATTTTTGCTGCTTCCCATCCAGAAGAGGAAGCCACTCATCTAGGTCGAATATGCCTCATTGACTGCATCTCCCTGCAAGCACAGGTGTACAGTGAGTCCCACCCACCTTCTGCTACACTTTAATATTTTCCTTAATTTGGTCCATGGTGGGGTCAAAAGAAATCTGGCATTCTCCCTTTGTGTCTCTTCCTCTCAGCAGTGGAAGAGTTCCTGCAAAATTAGATTTTTATAAATAGAATGTGCCAGAGGAACCTGGGGAAGCTCTACAATGAATCCTTTTGTAGGGGGAAGAGTCTGCTTGTTAGGTTCACTCACCCTTCAGTTTGTTTCATTAGATTTGTGTAGACCAGATTTAGAATTGTGCCCCTGCTCCAGGGGACCAAATGTGACTGCTATGGGGGTGGAGGGGCTGCCCTGAGGGGAAGACAGCCCCTGGGTATGTGCTCACTGCAGTGGGCCCATGGGCAGCAGGCAGTAGCTCATCAGAATCACCTGGAGCTTGGAGGGCTCCATCTGCCTTTGGCTTGTCTGGAAAACATCTTGTCCAAGTGATGTAGAGATGGGCCAGCTTTACAATCCACATTCATTCTCTCCTTGGATATTAAAAAGAGACTGGAACAGACTTGGAACAGGTGGGTTCAAGGGCTACAGTGTCACTGGGTGTGACTGTCCCTTCCTGAGCTACAGTGTGGAGCCTGAACACTCCTGTTTGCTTCCACTTGAAAAAGCTGTACCATTCAAGGAAACATCTGTTCCTAGAAATCCTCAGAGGGCTGGTAGCCAGAGGAAGCTGTGTAGACCAGAAAGGCCACCTTTGTCAGCATGTGATGATGGAGTTACCCTTTCAGTCACATAGAGCTCATTCTTGGCATTTCGGTTGTCATTTTGACCCAGGTTCTGTGCTATCTGCCCTAGCGAGCCCGAGATGAGACTTTTCCTCTTTTCCAGGGTTGGTCACGATGGAGCTGGAGTTACCGGGAGGCAGGGAGTGGGACAAGTCCCACTGGGGGAGGATCCAGTAGCAGGGGGATCCTCAGACACCAAGATGCTCAAGTTAGCCCTGTCTTGGGGGCAGGACGGAGCCCAGGGGATTCTGGGAAAGAGGACTGCTGAGGCTCTTGAAGAGAAGAGATTCGACTACAAGAAATAACCCTACTCAGAGTAATTTATATGGAAAATAAAAGAAAGTGAGGAGTTGAGAAGATTTCACAGAACCCAGGAGCAGAATGAGGAGGGGCGGTCTGAACAAGGGCATTAGAGGCAGTGACTAGTGCCTTCTGCCATCTCTCTGGCCACATGGCTTCTCTCTGCTGCTGCTGCTGCTGCTGCTGCTGCTGCTGCTGCTCCTCTTCCTCTTTCTCCTCCTCATGCTGCTGCTTTTCTTTTCCCTTGTTTGAAGATCAGCTTTTTTTTTTTTTTTTTTTTTTGGTTTTGGAGGCACAAATGGGTCATTCCTACCCTGCCTTCATGTTTTTCACAGCTCAGCTCTATATGAAGTGGACTGTTATCAAAAGGTCCAATGCCTAATCCCCAAAGAGAAAATGGGATTGGCCCAGCTGGAGTTAGATGTCTTCTGAGGCCAGCCTGCAGAAACGTGATGGTGTGTACACTTCCCTACAGATGGAGGGCATAGGCCTGTGTCTGCTCCTGGTAGGATCTACTATACTTTGCCTGGAGGAGAAAAGGTCATTTCAGATATTGCTTAGGACTTTTTGGATGCAAGCAACAGAAAACAAGTGGCCATTTTTTTTTTAAAGGAATAATTGAAAGGGTCAGAGGTGGCTCATTAATTGAAGGGGACTAAAGGATGCACTGGGAAGCAGAGCTCAGGAAAGGCCTCCCACAGCCGTAGCCTTGGGGATCCACTGAGGCTGCTGCTTGTTCTTGTATCACCCTGCTCAAGAGAGTTCCAGAGAACGGAAGTCTGATTGGCCCCGTGGATGTACACACCTATGTCTAGACCAGGAAAGGAACGCCATTTCAAGGGACAGTCCATGGAGCCCCCTGAACAACTGAGGGCAGTGACTGCAAACATTGGTGGCACAGACACAACAAAAAGGAGACCTGAGTACAGAGCTTATGACACTAATGGATTCTGCCACCACCAGATCACAGAAATGACACAGGCAAACCCCAAAGATGGTCAAAGTGCAGGCTGGACAGTGAAATGGGAGGGAAGGACAGAGTCTTGGATCTCTCTTTCTCTCTGTCTCTCTCTTTGTCTCTCTCCCTCTCTCTCTTCCTCTCTTCCTCTGCTGGGTCCCCAGGGCCTTGCACATGCTAGGCAAGCCATACCCCATTCCTTTTTCGGCACTGATCCCATCTATAGGCTCCACCTTCATCTCCAAGTTACCCCCACGAAGGCCCCCAGCCCAATACTACCACTTTGGGGGTTAGGGTTTCAACATATTGATTTTTTTTTTCAAAGAAATGGTTTTGGTGATTGTTTCAGCCTGAGCTCGCACTGTGCCGGATGGGTGATGTGTAGAGTATTGAATTTGCTGACGGAAACTTCATCTTGCTTCTTTAGCTTGTCCATCTGAGGCAAGAGGCCTTGGAGCCAGGGCAGCCACACAGGCAGGAAGACTGCATATTAGATTTTTTTATCATTACATTCAGTCTTGCTCATCATCCATTTGTTTGTTTACCTGCCAGGATAGCCCTCAAGTAACTGATTGTCGGAATTTAATACATTTGATCTACTCAAAACTGACACACATTGATTTACTCCCTCCAATCTGCAGGCAGCTGTAGCTGAGCAGAAGGTAGTTAGTGAGGATTAAGTGGGTGCTGTCGAGACCAAACGAAGCTCCCTGATTTTGTGTGCAGAGAGGAGGATAACTCGAGAGTTCCCTGTCAAGTGTGGGTACCCTGCAAGCCCCAGCTGGACACTCAGGTGGGCGTTATGCCGTAAACTAGCATCAGCTGGACTCTGAGATGCAAGGAACGCTTTTCACCAAAACCCAGTCAGAGCCTATGATGCACTTTTAATAGACTTGCTTAAAGAAAGAATGGGCCTTTTTGTTTTAAAATAGTACCCTCTCGTCTGCTGTATTCCCACCGTGTTCCTTTGGAGATGGAACTCATTCACTGTGAGCAGGCTTTGTCTTCAAGGCAGGCTTGTGCTTTTGTCAAGTCATTTCAAGTGTCCTGGGAGATGCCTGGCCTCAGGTCAGACAAGACTGGATTTGAGTTCTGGCACCATAGCTATTACCTTGGTGACTCGAGGGAACTTTCTTTTTATTTCCAATTCAGTGTTATTTATTGAGTTGCCTAGCATAGGCATTTCTCATGTAGTTTATCATTAAGTCTTCTAAATCTTACCGAGGATTAGGTATTGGACTTCATTTATTAAAAGTTTTAAATGTTGCAGCACATTAGAAAAACTGAAGAGCATAAAGAAAACCAAAAATAGCCTAAAGATTAATATAATGAGTCCACATATATCTACCAGCCAGCGTAGGAAATAAAGCATTATCAATTCTATTGAAGCCTCTTGTGTGCCAGTTTCAGCTAGGAATTAAGGACATGTGACAGAAAATCCAAATACAAGTGGCACATAGAAGAGTTTATTTTTCTTTCAAGTATGAAAAGTTTGGAGGTAGTTATTTCGATGACCTAGGCTTTTTGAGTTTCTGTTCCTTCATTTTGGAGACATGGCCCTTACCTGCATGCTTACAAAATGGCTACAGAATCTGCAATCCACAGAGAAGGAAAGGCCAGTGGCCACAGGGCTTTTCAAGGAGTCCCCTTCAGTGAATCTAGAGACCAGAATTGAACTAGAAAGTAGTTATTAACAGACCATTTTGCTGTCGACATAACATAGGTTCTGTTGGTACAGACAAGAGGAAGGGTTATTAGGTGGGCAGCTAGCAGCGTTCCCTGAGGGCACCTCTGACCCCTACTAAGATCATTACTCTCCTAATTTAAGAGGTTTTTTTTTTTTTTCCTGCATCTCTTTCTAGTCTTATTATCTATATATGTTTTCCTCACAAATACCTAGGCTCCTTCCTCGAGGTTTTGAAGCTGGCATTCCTCCACAGCTTGCCCGCCCCAGTTATGCTTACCACACCAGCTCTGGCCGTCTTCATTGCCATGAGCCCTCCAGCTTAGGGCCATGCACACTTCACTTCTCCATGGGCTTTTTTGGACATGCGGGTTTTCAGTTTTCCCTGACCACAGGTCTTGTTGCTGGGAACTTCTTCCTTTGTTCCTGTGCCCAGAGCTGCAGCCTGAAGTCGTGGCCTGGGAGTGGACTTGCTGGCTTTTCGCCTGCAGGTGTTCCTCAGCACTCCTGGACAGTGTCTGGAGAGTGCCGGCTTCTCTACACAATGCACACATTGATCTATAAGGTCAGCACAATGTGTGAGTGCTCCCTGCCCATTTTCTCTTCAGCGTTTGGAATTATGGGGCTTCCAGACCAGTCTCTTGGGTGTGAAATGGCACTGCCTTGTGGTTTTTTGGTTTTTGTTTTTTTTTTTTTAGTTTTATTGAGATAGAATTGGCATACATTTTTGAAATTTCCATACTTTCAATGTGCATATTTAAACAGCTTTGTTGGGGTATGATTAATACACAATAAACTGCACATATTTAAAGTGTGCAGTTTGAGAGCTTCACGTATGCACGCACCATGAAACGGTCACAGCCCCAGTAATGAACGTAGCCTCCCCCCGAATTCCTCAGTCCTCTCTCATTCCTCCCTCCCGAGACCTCCTGTCAGCAGGTAACCACGGATCTGCTTTCTCTCACTGCAGACTAATTACATCTCTTAGTTTTGGTATAACAAATCAGAAGATGTGTCTTCTTTTTCAGTCTGGTCTTTCTCATCCAGTGTGACAGTTTTGAGATTTATCCGTGAATCTGTGCACATTTGCAGCTGATCCCTCTTTCTGACTAAGTAGTTTTCCCATGTATGGCATTTCCACCATGTGTTTATCCATGGCCCCATGAATGACTGTTTGGTTGTGGTCAGTTTTGACTGACAGATCAGGCTTCTGTGAACATTCACATACCAGTGTTTGGTCTTACGCTTTCACTGCCCTGGGGTCCGTGCCCAAGGGAATGGCTGGGGAGAATTGGAATGCTTTCTTCATCAAATGCTGGGTAGAATTTTGCCAGTGAACCGTCTGTACCTGGAGTTTTCGTAGCTACAGGCTGCTGTTCAGGTTGTCTGTCCTCCCCGTGTGTGAGGAAGGACGTTGTCATTGGCGGGTGGTGTGACTGTCCGTATTTATACCGGCAGGGCTCAGCTTGGCAGGCTGCTCTTGGTCTCTGTTTTTCTGTCTCCTTCGCACCCCCTCTTCTCTCCTCTTTAAAGTCTTTCTGAGACCCCCTGGCTTCTTTCTCTGCCTCTTGGTTGCAGCATCTTGGTGGCTGCACTGGTGCCTGGTGCTCATCTCTGCCTGTCACTGTCCACCCTCACCTGGGCTAAGTCCTTCCTCCACGAAACAACCCCCCTTCCTTCCTGGTCTTCTGCTGCTGGCGTCACATGCTTTACCTCTGAAATCTTGCTGTATGTTATTGTTACCTTTGCTTTAAACAACCAGGTCCCCCCCCCCAAAAAAAAAAAATTAGGTAAATAATAAAGGGAAATGTATTCTGTATTTGCCATGGAGCTCCATTTCTGGTGGCTTCCTGCCTTTCTCTGCAGATTTACATCCAGCTTAGTTTCCTTCTGCCTCATGGACTTTACCTCTTACCTTTCGCTTAACCAGCCGTCTGCTGGGGATGCATTTGTATCTGTCTGTGAAGGTTTTCATTTTACCTTTGCTTTTGAAAGTGATTTTCACTGGGCATAGAGCTACAATTTAGCAGTTACAGTTACATTTTGTTTTCTTTTTTCTTTTGGTACCAGAGATCAAACCTAGAGGTGCTTTACCACTGAGCAACATCCCCAGCCTTTTTTATTTTTTATTCTGAGACAGGGTCTGGGCTGCCTCAGCCTCCATGGTTGCTGGAATCACAGGCCTCCTGTTTCCTCTCAGTTCTTACAGTGGGTTGCTAGGTTGCTTCCTGTCTTCTGACTTTTGCTGCTTCTAGCAGATCTGCTGTGAGCCTCACCCTTGTTCCTCTGAATGTGTCTTCCCTCTCTGGCTGCTTTTACAATCTGCACTTGTTCCTTGGTTCTCCTGACCAAGGAACCTACCCGGGTGTTGTTTTCCTTATGTTTTTTCATTTGCATTTTGCTTTTTTCTTGGGTCTGTCAGTTTATGGTTTTTGTCATATTTGGAAATATGACATCCAGCATTTCTTCCTGTCTCTACCTCCATTTCAGGGTTTCTATTGCACATTTGTTAGTCTGTTGAAGTCACAGACGCTCTATTCTTACAGTTGTCTTCTCCTTTTGCTTCATTTTGGATTGTCAGGCTCACTGATCTTTTCCTTTGTAGTGCTTTTGCGCTGGTCCTTTCAATGCAGTTTTTACTTTAGACACTGTATTTTCAGTCTCTAGAACTTCAGTTTAGGTCTCTGAAATCTTTTCCACTTTCACTCATCTTTCCTCTGTACCCTTCAAGCCCTTGATCCCTTCTCATCTGGACTCCCAGCTCTGCCTTCTGTACTTGAGAAGGGTCCTGGGCTCTACCTGTGTCCCTTTCCTGTGGCATGGCCTGGAAACTCTTGGGCTGCAGGCTGGCAGCTGCAGGGCCCTTCTCATCATGTCCTGCCCTTAACAGGGTCACTGACTGCCATGCCTGCTAGTCAGCATCCCAAGTGCTGTTGTTTCATATATCTGTCCAGTATTTTAATTGCTTCACACGGGAGGTGAGTCCAGCGTGTGTCCCTGCTCCTCAACTAGAAGCAGAAACTCATCCTCACTGTAGTTTTAATTTCCTTTTTGTAATTACTAGAGAAGCTAGGCTTTTTTTCATATGTTTCTGAGCACTTGGATTTGTTTCTTGGTTCATCTCAGCCTGTTTGTTCCATTGAGACATCTGTCTTTTTCTTAGTAACCTGGAGTATTTATTTATATATTTTACAGGTTCATCTTTTACCAACTTGTATTGATTGTAGCTATCTTTCTTAGATTTAATTTTCTTGTTTAGAAGTATGCTGTTTCAATGAATTTTCGATTTTTAATGAACTGTTTGTCTTAAGTCAACCTCTCTCGTGACCGCTGCTCACAGAATCCATGTTGTGGTAGTAGTCTCTGGGTGCTGGGGATGCACTAAGGACACTTTCTCTGTGTTGAGGTCAGTAAGGTATTCTACTTTGTTTTCTTCTAAAGCTTAAAAGATCTTTTATTTGTAGGTCTTTAATGCATTTGGAATTGACTTTTGTCTGTGACAGGGATCAGCATCCAGCTTTGTTTCATTTCTTTCCAGTTAGATTTCTAGGTCCTCTAGCACCATTCACTGAATTATCTACCTGTGCAGAAAAGAACTAGGACATCAGCCGAGGTCTGCCTCAGAAAGGCCTATGCTCAGGGTGGCCCTTCCTTGGCATCTGGGAACTGGGATTCGGGAGGGTTTCACCATTCTAGTGCTGATAAGTGGGACTCATTGCACCTCAACTGTTTGTAGTGTCAGTCTACTCTGTGCTGAGCATCTGCCTCCTCTGGGAGGCTAGACCTTTGGTACACATAGGCAAAGGCTGCAGGTGTGTCCATCCACCACTGAAAACCCCAGGTGCTGGGTCTCTGGGTTTCTTTGATAGAAGAGTGACAATGTGCAGGAGCTCAGCACATGCTGTGTGACACCCTGGGGAGAGGACGTGACACCAGTGTTTGGTCCCCTACATGCTTCCCTCTCAGCAGCCATTCTTTTTACTGATTTGCTCTGTATCCTTTTGCCAAGCTGAGTCACAACCATGAATCTAACTACACCATAAATCCTCCTAGCAAAAATCAACCAAATGGTCTTGGAGACCCCAACACACCTCCTTTTCCCTCGGATATTAAAACAAACCTGAGAATTAGCTTTGTGCGGTGTTCTTAACACACTTGGACATCAGCCTCTTTATGTGTCCCACTTCCCTCAGGCACGAGCCCCTTATCCTTCAGCATGTGACCACTGATGATACTCCAGGGAGTGAACCGTTAAGGAACCAGGGTAGTTTAGAGAAGGGTATTAAATATTCATCAGTAAATCTTTTGAGCCAGTATATTTTATGTTTTTGCAATTGGTAAAATAAATTTTTCCATATCTATTTAAAGTTGGCAAAATCAACAGTTTTTTATCATCTTGGAACATTTATAAGATCTTTAGTTAGGGATTTTCTACCTTCCCTCTCTTCGGTGAGAATGAAAACCCAAGGTCATTTAGTGGGCTAGATACTCCTGGCCGTGTGTGATTTCTGACCCACCAAGCTGTTCAGCCAGGTGCTCCCGTTCATGCAGCATTCATTATTGGTTTTGTGGTTACACTGAGATGTCTTCGAGACTTGCCTGCAGTTATTTAGAATGCTATTTCCTAAAAGTGTTGCAGACATTAATACACAGTTCTCTCTTCGTATATTTATTTATTAGAATGTCTCTTTTCTGCAGTGTTTACATGCTGTTGTCTTTGATGTAAGGAGCGGAACAGCATGCCTGCACACTGACTGTTGACCCCCTGGAACAGGACGTGAACATGGCGGCATAGTTAACTGCACTGCTTATGAGACTCCAAGTACCCTGTTTGCCCAGTGGTGTCTTCTGCCCTGCTGTCCAGTGGTGATTTTCTCTGGGGCTTGGGTGAATTAAAAAAAAAAAAAAATCTAAAAGGGAATTTGATTTTCCTGCTGATTTTTAAACATCAAAGACCATTTTGAGCATCTCTGGTGCCATTTGTGAGCCAGACCCATTGTTTCTGATGATTTCCCTCTCCACCCTGTCTGTAACATCGCACGTGCCATCTAGCTGGCTGGCTTGAAGTCACTGTGCATGTGGTCGTCAGTTATCCCCATCACATTGCTGTGCTGGATGGCTCTCTTGGTATAGAGATAGAAATGTCACCTAGCGTGGTGCTGGCTCCTTGGGGCTACTGAGAATGTCACTTATCAAGTATGTTAGGTCAAATCAGACCCTCAGCCTTTTCTCTTTGATCAAGCAGGAAAGCTAGTATATCAGTTAGGGGAGGGGTTTTCTCTTTTTCAAAATTAACAGATAAGTAAAATAAAAATTGCACATAATGAATGAAGTGCCCTACAATCTTTCAGCATGTGTATTCAGAGGTTAATGTTGAATGTATCCATATTCTCAAACACCATTTTTTTATGATGAAAACATGCAGAATCCTCTTTCCAGCCCTTGGAGGTAGATGGCACATATTGCTCTTTAGAGTTATTCTCGTGCCCTACAAACGGAGCTTCTTGTTCCTCTCTGTGACACTGGCTGCGATGGGCCTCCCCAGTAGTGCCGTCAGGGACCAGGGTCTTCCTGACACTGAGAACCCTTGCTGAGTGTGTCGGATTCGTCTCAGGACATGGTGTCTCAGGTGCCATGTTTGCCACGTGCAGGTCTCCTACCATCAGAAAGCAGACACTTCCTTTGCTGTGCTCACCCAGCCCACCTGGGACTTCTGCCGAGGTCCCCTGAGTCAGATCTGGATGCATGGGCATTGCTGGACTCCAGGAGTCAACAAAGACCAGGAGAGAAATGTGCGTATCAGCCTAGGCCAATCTCAGGCCTTCCCTAGTGTCCTTATCACTGCCCTAAGCCAGTGGCTCTGCTGGCCAGGAGGGAGGGAGGCAGAGCACCAGCCCTGCCTGGCAGTTTGGCTCCAGGTGCCTGCTCCCCTCCCTTCCTCAGAGACTTCCAGCTACCAGAACCCAGCCTGAGCAGGCCACCTCTTGGCCACATCATCCTAGGCAGCTTCCCCTGCTCTTGGGGAGAGGGGGCTGGACAGGTAAAATAAACAGAGTCCAGAGTGCTCTGTCCCTGCCCACCTCTGCAGCCTGGCTTGTTCTGTGCTTTTCCATGCCCTCTGCACCAGTGGTCTGGCCTCCTGAAAGTCCTCCCCTCCCCTTCCCTCCCTTCCCACAGGGCCCTGCATCTGCTGTTCACTCTGCTTCAAGTTCTGTCTTCAGTTCTTCCCCAGCTTCATTGGCTCCCACTGAGGGAAGCTGCCCTTGGCCTCCTAGCTGGCTCAGAACCCTTGACCGAAGAAGGACGGTTTCAAGTCCTTGCTTCTTCACAATCCTCACATTCATACTTTACATTTATTTGTGAAGTCCTCTTATTGCCCTCATCCTCAGTGGACAGTAAGACTCATGTGACCAAGGACCAAACACGATTATGGTCATGATTTGTATTCTTTAGGAATGCTTTTGCTTGCAGGTTTGAAAAAGAGAAGCTCTTAAACAAAGCAGTGCTTCTTTTTCTCACATAACAAGGCTAAAGGTAGGCAGCTTTGGCATTGGCTCAGTTGCTAACACTCATCATGATCAGGGTCTACCATTTTCTTATTATTTTCCTCATGATTGAAACAAAAGACTGCTGGAAACCAGCCATCATTCTTTCTTTAAGAGAAGTAGCAAGAAAGGAAGGCACTGACACCTGACTTAAAGTTTTCACCAGCCAATTTCTGCTGTGTCTCCTTGTCCCTTGGTCCCTTTTAACTAGAAAGGAAGCTGGAAACCACATAGTTTTTCCAGCCTCTGTACTGGAGATGGACTCGCCTGCTTTGATTGTTTTTTCTTCACTCATTGATTCAGTGTTCATTGTAAACCAGTCTTTGACCTAGGCACTCTGCCCACACATTTTGTTATTTTTATGACAATTCTGGCATGTTCTTCTTTTACGATTAGAAACACATCCTCAGGAAGAATAAATAACTTGCTTAAGGTTATACATTTCTGGAAGAAGCAGAACCAAGATGCAGACCCAGACCTGCACTCCTAAGCCCCTCCAACCTTCCAGGGTGCAACACTGTCTCCCCAAATAATTATCACTGATGCTGTAATCAAAGTAGGAAAATTCCTGTATTTGACTTTTTCCTGCCAGAGGGAAATGATTGCTTGCCTGTGAGACTATAGCTTCTACTCTAAACATGTTCTGGCAAAACAGTTTACTAATCATATTGCAACTGAAAAAAAATAATGTGACTATAATTTGGAGTAATTTTTATATTGGGGGTCTAACAAAGTGGCATTCATTGTACAAGCAGGGTTATAATTTTTAGCACAGGGACTTGTGTGGTAGGCTACTTAATAAGCATTTACCCAGCCGTTAGGCCATACTCTTAGGACTCAAATTTGCATAATCTTTTCCTATGTAAGGAGGTAAAGCACTTTGCCAGGAGTTTTTGTCCTTTATTATTTCTGGAAAATCCCAGCATTCTTGTTTCAGAATAAATGAAAAAGTGATCATCTATATTCATATCCACAGCTTACAGTTAATGCATCTGAGAGCTGAAATATTCAGAGACATTTCAACCCCACAACATGTTTTTTTAATAGTATGCAGGGTTTTTTTGTGTGTGTGATTATAAAAGTAATAGATTCCCAATTGAAAGAAATTTGGGAAGAAGAATGAGAAAAATCACTCATAATTCTGTACCACCCAGAGGCAATAACTATTAACATTTTTAGTATTTCCTTCCTAATATTTTTATTTTTATGATTTTTTTCATAGCTGAATTCATGCATTATTTCCAGTGGTGTGCCTCGGCTTTTCCCTGTAACATAAACAAACCTCCTTGTTATTACAGGCATCACTGTGAACAGCTGCATAATGTTGCTTCATTAAGAACATACCGTCCTTGGCTGGACTCTTTTCCTGGTGGACCTGGGATTATCTCTTGGGTTCATGACATGTGCCTTGAATTGCTAAATATTATAAAGAAAGAATAAAACACCTGTAATTCTAGTGTCTTGGGAGGCTAAGGCAGGATTGCAAGTTCAGGGCCAGCCTGGGCAATATACAGAGACCCTGTCTCCAAGTAAAAAATCAAAAGTGCTTGGGATGTAGTTCAGTGGGAGCGCATCCCTGGATTCAATCCCTAGTACCAAGAAGAAGAGGAAGAGGAATCCACATTCACAAAGTGCTGCCCCAGGCCCTGTTACACCTATGTCAGTGCCACGTTAGCATTTCCACATTGGAAGTGTCAGTCACGATGGTCATCATGGTGGTTTTGCCCAGGTGGAGCAAGATACCTGCCACCTTTGTATTTTAAAAAAATGATCAAATCTTTTAGTCTTGCAGGCAAATGTCCCCTGACCTAGAGGATGAATTTCAAGACAAAAAGTGTCCCCAGCTGGCCCCTTCCATTGTTCCATATCTGGCCACCAGTCCAACATCTTGCCCCTTTGCCGCCTGGCTCCACTTTCCCTTTTCTTCCTGAGGCCCAGTGGCTTCTGTGGTCACTGTAGCCTGAAATGGTTCACAGAATCCAGCAGTAGGGCAAGGCTAAACCCCTTATACCATCTGTTAACTTTCCATACTTCAAAAGAATTGTGGCCATAAGAGCGTTGTAAAGAGAGGTTGTTTGAAAGCTCAGCCCTGAGTGCCTCCATGCTTGCTTAATCCACCAGGGGCTGCCATTGCTCTCAGAATCCTGACAGGTCCCTGGTGGTGTCTGCCAGGCTCAGCCTGTGTCCCTCCTGTCATTCACTTCTGAGTGCTCTTGACCCCCTGAACCGGCAGCTCCTCAGAACTTGCTGTTCCCCCTTCCTGCACACTGTTCCCTCTCCCCCTTCCCTCTTCCCATTGGGTCTTTTCATTGCATCTGGGCTGCTTAGATAGTACTGTGACATACCTTGATGTGAGTCTGTTTGATCTGTCTAGTCTCCTGTCCTTTCATTCTGGGACATCTTTTTGCATTATTTCATTTATTTCCGCCCCCTCCCCCCCATGGTTTTTTTTTCTTGCTGTATTTTCTTGTACTCAAAATGTTGGACCTTTGGTTGTCAAATTTTCTCTTTTCCCCCATTTACTTATTCATTCTACTCTTTGAATAATTCCCAAAGTATATCTTCTAAGCCTTCTGTGGCTTTCATTTCTGCTACCATAGTTTTATATTTCCAAAAGTTTTTTTTTTTTATTACTTCTTTTAAAAATAGCATCCTGTACTTGTTTCATGAGCATGGGATGGTGCTGCTCTTCTCTAAGACTGTTAATAGTGGTTGTTTTCTTCTTCCCCCCATTGTTTCTTCCCACTTAGGTTGTTTGGGTCAGTTTTCCACATTGGAAACTTTCCATAGGTGTCCACGGATCATTGGCTGCTTGCTCCAAGCTCAGTGTAGCACTTAAAGAGAGAGAAGAGGAGAAAGAACATCAAGATCAGGCGTCTTAATGCCCATGATCTTCACCTTGTATACTGGTATCTTTAGGTCATTTATTTTGGCTCTCAGTTCCCCAGAGCCCCCTGATGGAGGCTGGGCCTGGCCCCTTTGACTCTGAGATCCCTGGAGGCAGAGAAAAAAGGCTACACAGTGGAGTGCAGGGTAAGGCCTTCCCTGTGTACACTCTGGGCCTCTGCCCCACGGTGCCTTAGCGTCTCAAGATCCTGTGATTACTCTGCAAAGTTGAAGTCCCTGTCTTTTCCCAGATTCTGCAGTGTCAGGCCAACATGCTGTGTCAGCCCATCTTGGACTCATTTTCCAGGAGGTAACTATTACAAAGCAGACTTTTTTCTTCTTACTTGCTTTTTAACCTGTTTTAGAATTGAGGTTTAATGTAAAGTGCGACAGGTCTGAAGGGAAGAGCTTGAACAGGTGGGATCACCTTAACTATCACTTAGACACGACCCAGGATATTTGCCATGCCCCAGAGGATCCCTGAGGCCTCTTCTCTGTCCAGCACTTTTCTATCACTGTGAGTTGCTTATGCTTGTTCTTAAACTTCATAAAAATGGAATCACATAGTATATAATATCTAAAATCCATTCATGTTGTTACGCATAACAGCAATTAGTTCTGTTAGTTAAACCAACAACATGCCGTCTAACGAAGGCATCAGGTTATTTACCTTCTCACTAGTGATGGACATCTGTTACTCCTCTTTGAGAACTGGTTGTGAATAAAGCCACTAGGAACATTGTCATCTGTGTCATTTGCTCATTTGCTAGACCTATGTGCTGGTTTCTTTGGCTATGTTCTGAGCAGTGGAATTCCTGCACCATGGTGAAGATGTGGGTTTGTCTGGTAAATATTGCCAAGAAGTTTTCCAGAATCACTGTACCAGGCCAGCTGATGTGTGATTTTTCTTGCTGCCAGCTGAATATTCACTTTTATAAGTCAGCCAAGTCCATGACCACTTGTCCACCTGCTTCCTTGTCTTCAGATTCTGTGGCTTTTCTTTCTATGTCAGCTGTGACCTTCTATTATTTGTCCTTGAGCATTGCCTGCCTTTGCAGCAGGATATGGAAGGAGCAAAGCTGAGGGTGTTTTCAACCCACCATCTCTCACTGGAAGCCCCTCAGGGTTTTAAGGTGGACTTCAGTCCTCCCAGTTTCACCAAACATAATTACTCTGTGTTCCCTGAGAGTCACTTCTGCTTAATGGCTTTATAAAAACAAGGTCTTAACACTCTCAGCCCTTCACCACGTATCCAGAGGCTGTTTTCTGTGTTCTGCATTGCCAACATAATTATCATTTTGATTCCATGCCCTTATCGGATGCAGTAACTTATAAACACCACAAATTGAAGGCATAGTGGGTGGGATTCTCTCTCCTAAATTTCTTTCCCTGAGTTTACAAGACTCTGAGTATACTCATGTGGGTTTTTAAGCTGATCAAGTTTAAGTCTAGGCAACTCTGAATGCCCTAACCTTTACCCTTGTAACGTCTCAAACTCAGTCCCAGGAGTTCCCCTGGAGCCATCTTCACCATTTTGGTTTGGGTTCACCAGGGATAGGAGAGGGGGTTGGACAGATCATGGCACCTCGATGCAGAAATCAGGTCAGGTTTTGATCTCTGCACCCCTACCCCTGTGCTCCCCTGGCTTCTTTACTACAGAGGTGGCCATAAGCTAGGGAGGGAGGACAAGGAGGAGTCACAGTACCTTTCCTGTTCACAGTTGGGGGATGGTTCCAGAGACAGAACACTGGCACGCTCCATTATAAGATGTTCCTGAGCTCATAGACTGGACATTTGCCCATTTCCCACTCTGGTCCACCCCAATGAGCTTACCCTGTGTCTTCTACTTCAGATCCACTTGAACTTCATCCATTCATCCTGTACCACAGACCCACTAGCAAGGCCATGCTACTGCTCTCCTGGGTACAATTCATCTGAGGAGGGGCCCCAGTCACCTGGTTAACCAGGAATGTGGCATCTTGTACAGTAGCAGGCTAATCAAGTAAAGTATGAATCTCAGGGCCTAGCATGTGCTGGGAATTCCATGAATGACAGCTAGTGTCATATTTATTCTTATGGAATAAATTTTCAAGCAACCCACGAAGGTTATTTGCTTCCCTTGATCAAACCCAAACTGTGATTAGCTTATGTTATCATTCCTTAGAGTTCTCAAGAATCAAAGCAACCCTGCTTCTTCATGAATCAAGTCCACCAGTTGGGTACATTTTATTTCTATTACTGTAACAGCGTTTTTGAGCATAGATAAACACGTAATTATCTCTCTCTTTTTTTTGCATATGATCTTTTAAATTTATTTATTTTTATTAATTTATTTGTTTTAACTAGTTATACATGACAATAGAATGCATTTATGCACTTTGCTATATCATACATAGATGGGATATAATTTCACATTTTTCTGAGTTTACATGTTATAGAATCATATTGGTCGTGCAGTCACGTATAAAGTAATAATGTCTGTTTCATTCTACTATCTTTCCTAACCCCACATCTTTACCCACCCTCTAGTCAGATACACTCAATATACTTACGACTCTACATAATACACTTCTCTCCTTTGTAACATTGTATTCCCTTATGATCATTGCTACCTCTGGGTATATGTAGTGGTTAGGTTTCTAGGCTAGTGGATAAGAGCAGGTTTGAAAGGGGAAAAAAATGCAAAACCTGGCAATAATAACAGATGTTTTGCTGGGGAAGTAAATAATGCGGCCAGGGACAGTTTCTCAAAGCTTGAGCGTGACCTTCGAGAGGTTGAAATAGTGTGTCCTCTGCACTGTGGGTGGAGTCAGTGTGTTTGAGTCAGCCTGGGAGCCGACCAAAGTTGCAGTGTGATTTCTGTGACAGACTAGTTGCATCCCAAGGAGCCAAGGTGTGTGCCATACACCTGAGGGGAAGACTACTCTAGGAGAATAATACAGCTCCTAATTTGGGGGCCTTTGTCTTTCCTTTTAATACTGCTGGGTGCTATGAGGGGAGATGATTTATGGGGTGACAAGCCTTTTCAGGTTAATAATATTCATATTCCCATATTCTCAAGGGCAGAATTATGGTGAATTTCGAAAATATAGAGCCTCGTTATTATTTGAAGAAGCAGCATCATTCCTTTAGATGGGCATGCTCAAAGGTGGCTTCACACCCCGAATCCTCCTGCAGGGTTGACCTCCCTGCTGGCCTCTGGGCGGGCTGGGTGGCTAGTGCTGCTGTGTCCCCATCACCACTTGCTGCAAGGCCCCCTAAACCAGACATGTCTCACAGTGTCTGAAACTCTCCTGTGCTAGGGACACATTTGGTCATAATAAACATACCTAGTAAGCCATATGTGGAGTTGTGTATTCTGGAGAGCCCAGGGATGGGGGGCTACTTGCTCTGCATCATCACCTGGTTCTGCCTGGGGATCCCTGGCATCAAGTGGCACTGTCTTTCCCCTACCAGCACTGGTTTGAAACCATGTGCACACACCATCTTCATGGGGAAGAGACCCTCCTGTGTGCAGGATCCCAAGCACACAGTCTCGTACACAGAGCACCATTGCTTTTAGTTTTTCTCTATTCTTTGAAGATAGGCCTTAGTTTCATTGTTCTTTTTCATTCCACTTGTGTTGGGCCAGGAAGTCCACTCTGTCTCCCTCTGAAGCGTGGAGGCCCGTTAGCAGCCCACCACATCACCTGAATGTTCTTCTGCTTGCTAAAGTTGTCCTGGAATTTAATTTAAAGTCTTCTGGCAGTGGTGGAGTGTATCATCATCAGTTCTCGTTTAAGTACTTGTGCCAACAGGGAATCGGGATTAAAGGTCTTGTTTTCTTTAACTAAGCAACATCCCTTTCTTGTCTTTTTGCTACAGAGAACATTAGTTTGCTTGTTCTTGTTGTGGGGAAAATTACCCTCACTTATTACTGAAACAGTGAAGTGTGGTGTCTGTTGTTAGACACCCTCCATAGGGAAGGGAGATACGGCGAAGATCTGGGAGATGGATTTGTTTTTAACAATAGCTTGCTGGTGGGGTTTTGCCATCCATATATTGCTGGCCCAGGTAGGGCTGGGTAAGAGGGGAGAGAGGCACAGGGTTCACTTCTCCTTCTTTGTTCTTTCTTTACTATAAGAGGGTTGCATTCCTTAATTGTGGCAGCATCCTCCCTCCTGCACCCTGGAGGGGAAGATGAGCTGCAGGTTGTCGTGGTGCTCTGTGCTTAGCAGGTAAGCACTACGTTTCTGCAGTATCTGCCCATATTTCTGATTGAGACAGACTTAAGTGGAGCATAATGTTGATTTTTCCCCTCAGAAGATGCAGCCCTGAGGTGGGAGGAGATGACAGTAACGTGGACACCCATGTTCTTGGAAATTAAATAACCCATTTGGATTCTCAATAAACCATAAATTATGGTGCATTAAAATTCTAAGAAAAGCATCATAGCCAAGAGTTCATCTCTACTGTTTCTGACTATCCTGGTGATATGCCACAGTGGCCATCCTGTTCCATTCCACAGCCATTCACTTTCCATCTGTCTTGGCCAAAAATATTGAACTATGGATAAATGTAACAGATGTGTGATTTTTATCCTAATAACCACATGTGACTTATTTGTGTTGAGTTGTAAATGAAGTTTTCCCAGAACCTGTATAAATTTCAGAAGCCCATGTTTGTATCACAGGTACAGAAAACAGGAAGGCCCTTGGCTGAAACCTGGGTCACCAGGAGGGAGCAGGGTACACAGAGCAGAGCCCCTCTCTGGAGGAGGCCTGCTGGCCTGGAAGCCAGGCACACACAGGCAGTTCCTTGCATCTGTCATTCTTATATTTCTAGGCAAAGGCTTCCTTCTCCACAGTGGGCAGAGCCATGATGAGAAGAGCCTGGTCCACACTGCTCTTACCCATTATCTCTCTGAGAGCCATTCCCAGGGGAGAAAAAACGAGGCCACACAGTTGCAAACCAAGAGCTCACTGCAGAGAGATGACGTGCTCTGCAGAGACATCCACCCTCTCTTCTCCACGCTTGTCCAGGACTATTTGAAGTCACTCAGCTTTGTCCAGTTCCAGGATCTGTTAAAGCACACGCATCCATGTGCACGTCAGGTGTGCTGCATGTGTAATGACGTGTGCGTGATCTTTAAGGTCCTATGTATGCCTGGGGGAGGATGTCTGATCCTGCATATGGGTAGGCAGTGAGTTCCAAGCCCACCTCTCCCCACGCCTGGATGCATTTCTCTACTGAAAGATGATTGCCAGTTTTCTGGATGTCCTCCCCAGAAACTACTTAGCATATTAGCACATTTTTCTCCATATCTTTTATTTTCATAATTTTGTTTATGTCTTTAATAGAGAATCTATTTCCATGAACCAAAATTCAAAAGATAAAAAAGAATGTATAATATTCTGTCCAAACCCAGTTTCCTCTCCAGAGGCAGCACAGTACCAGTTTTAAGGCATCCATCCTGAGATGCCATTAACACTTACAAATGTGTTTCTTTGTATTATGTGCATAAATACGTGGTAGCAAATCATGTGCACTATATTGATCTTGTTTGTTTCCCTTGGTGTAGACATCTGTTCGCCTTTTATGCTGTGTAGCATTCCAGCATATGGACAGCCCCGATTCCTTCCCCGGCCTCCTGTCTGTGTCCACTGGCCTTTTTGCTGATGTGCTGCAGGGTTGGAGGTGTGATGAGAAGAGCTGGGGCGTCAGCAGCAGGGACATGCAAATGCAGGACCAGCACTGCACATGCCTGAATGTGAGGGCCACCGCGAGTTCTCTTCGTCGCGCCCCTCATCCCACTCCCATTCAGATGTGCTACAATTTGTAAATGAAACCATTCGCATAAATGAAACCGTTTGCACCCATTGCATATGAGAGAGCACCTGTTTCCCCATGTCCTCACCAGCAAATGGTATCATCGATAGAAAACTCAGGGAGCTCACTGCCACTGCTCCACTCCATGGTGTTGGCCTTGTATCTGCTGTTGGTGCCAGCAGGAGATGGTCCCTTTCCCATTCATGGCTGAGAATAGTCAAGCTGGTACCTGACTTTAGGGTCTGTAGACTTAGAAAATAATATAGGAACTTCAATATTTCATGGGATATACTAAAATGGGTGTCCCACGCTTTATCTGGTGGCCTTATCTTGGTTAAAATCCAGCCAGATCTTTTCTGAAATCTGTTACCTTCAATGTGATGCTCAGCCCGTGCATCAGTTTCCTCACTTGTCTACTGATTCTCCACACAGGTTCCTGTGGAGTGAGGCTGCTGCAGCTGTAAAGTGCACATGCGTAGAGACCTCAGCTCCCCTCACCCCTGGTTCACATGCCTTCACTCCCCAAGGGCTCCCTGGTCTTCTGACGTCCCCTCACTGCCTGCTGTTCCCATGACTAGGAAAGGCCCTGCTCTCCTCCTTCCCTCTTCAGCCAGCCCTAGTTCCTCCAGAGCCTTTTGACGTTGTGGGAAAGTTGCCTCTGGGAAGGTGCGTCCTGCAGGCTGTTTTCCCCACCCGGGCTTTCCCCCAGGGGCCCATCACCCAGCATTCAGACAGCACCTCATGGTGATCACCCATTTCCACGTCTGGCTCCCTTGTTCACCTTGAGCTCCCTGAAAGCTGAGGTAATTACTCTTGGTGTGGCTATGACCTCACAGAGGGCCATCACATGATTACACAGTGGTCATGTCAGGTGAACGCCAGCCTGAAGCAGATGCTCCATTCCTGCAGCCTGCCATCGCTGGGGCTTTTAATTCCTGCTTCTGGCTTTGGAAGTACACCTGCAGTTAAACTGGGAAGCTCCTCTTGACTTCTCATTAGGTCATGCATTTAAAATCCCAAATGGCAAGCCAGGCATGGTGGCACATGCCCATAGTCCCAGCTACTCGGGAGGCAAAGGCAGAAGGGTCATTTGAGCCCAGGAGCTCAATACCAGCCTGAGCAACACAGTGAGACAATCAGGACAGACAAAACCCTAAGATCACCAGTGGTGCCAAAGGTTTAGGGCTCAGCCTGAGTTGAAAACAGTGTGATGGAATCTTAAAGTGACACGAGGGGCCCTAACCAGAAGTGAACTGCACATGTTCCTTCCACTGGAGGGACTGGCTAGAGCCAGAGGCGAATCTGCATGTAGCCATCCTGGGACTTCTCTGCCCCTGGATGGTGCTCTGATTGCCATCAGCCTTGAGCAGTGTTTGCCTGTTCCAAGTGCCCAGTGTTACATTGAGCATCCCCTCATTCTGTGTGTCCATAGCTCACAGCAGGGTAGAGGTTCACTCTAGAGAAGACACACAAAAGAGGTGACTATGGGGCAGTAATCACGGAAGCCCTTGACCACCAGCAGCATGTTCAGACAGCAACTGTTCACATTTATGTATTTTTCTCCTCTGAGTTTTCTCAAACAGGGCAAAGCCTACACATGATTACACAGCGGTCTCCTTTCTTCCCATTCTTAGTTTCATACCTTGCTCCAGTCTTTCTTACCTCTTGGCTGAAAACCATAAAATCGCCTCTTTCCTTCCTCTCCCTTTCTTCCCTCTAGAGCATCCCACTGCCCTCAGCCAGTGAGCCTTCAGAAGATACAGTCCTCCTCACTGGTGCCCCAGCACCCAGAGCTGTACGTTCTGAGGGCTTGTGCTCTGGTCAGGATGTTATTTTTGGAGCCTACCTCAGCTTCCATCTCTGGCTGTGGGCCAGCCCTACTAGCCCAGGCCCAGAACAGTCAGAATGCTGCAGGTGCGTCTGAAGTGACAGAAACCCTAGTCACAGTGGCTTGAGCAAAATGGAAGCTTTTTCCTCTCTCATACTGCAGTCTTGCTACAGTCCAAGGTGGCCCAGGGGACCACTGTGTGATAGTCCCATCTGTGGTTGCACTGGCTGTGATCAGATTGGAGGTTCAGAAAGTGCACAGCATGTTCGGGTGGAGGACCATTTGGGGATGAGCAGCAGAGATGAGTGATTAAGAATCCCTTGCAGTGACAAGAGGCGGTGCAGATCTGAACCCATGAGCTGTCAAGGGTTGGGGACAAGTGCCTGGGTTCCAGTGGCACCTGGCTGTAGTATGAAGGCCACTGACTTCAGAGCCCTCAGCATCCTCTTCACAGAGGGAGCTTGCCTTTTGAACCTCAGGATCATGGTACTTGAAGAATGTCTCAGGGCACTTTTCACTAGTTTTCTGATAAGAATTGGTCCTAGAAGCTAGCTTGCTATGAGCTTTTTCAGTGGTGGGCCTCCATTGTAGCACACCTCCATTCCACAGTTACCACAGACCCTAAAATTCATATGGGGGACCCAGAATAGCCAAAAACAAACTTGAAGGGGAAAAACAAAGTTGGAGGACTCACACTTCCTTTTTTGGAGCTTACTAGAAGTCTCTAGCAATTTTTAAAAGTATGCTCCTGGCATAGGATAGACACAGAGATCATTGGACTGGATTTGAGAATCCAGAAATAAACCCTCACCTTTTGGGCCAATTGATGACACAGGTGCCAAGACAATTCGATAGGGAAAGGATGGTCTTTCTTAGAAGTGCAGGGTTGACTGGATATCCACAGGCAAGAGAGTTAGTGGAGACTCCCACCTCACACCATGTTCAGAAATGAATTACAACTGTGTCAGAGAGCAAATAAGAACGAAAACTATAAAACCATTAGAAGAGGGCTGAGGCTGTAGCTAGGTGGCAGAGCACTTGCCTGGCATGTTTGAGGCATTGGGTTCAACCCTTAGCACCACATAAACATAAAAAAAGTTATTTTAACTTTTAAAAAGTTATCTTAACTTTTTAAAAAACCACAAGAAGAAAATATAGGCATAAATCTTTGAGACCTTGTATTAAGCGGAGATTTCAACATGTGATAAAAGATAAAATGATAAATTGGGCTTCATGAAATTTGACAACTTTTGTGTTTCAAAGGACGAGTAACCAAAAAAAATGAAAAGACAACCCACAGAATGGGAGAAAATACTCAGAAATCCTTTATCTGCAACTCAATAATGAAAAGGTATATAACCAAATTTAAAAATGGACAAAGGATCTGAATAGACATTCTCCAGAAGAAGATCCGAAAGAGATGCTTGACATCATTTGTCAATAGAGAATGCAAATGAAAATCATGGAAGGTCCCATTTCACACTAGCTTGGCTACAATAAACAAGTGAAAAACAGCAAGTATTGGTGGATTGTGGGTCACTGGGACCATCATTCAAGCTGGTAGGATGTAAAATGGTGCTTTTGGAAGACAAGTACGATTATAGCACGACCTAGCAATTTTACTCCTAAATGTGTACCAAGAGAATGTGCACATATGCACAAAAACTTGTTCATAGCATCAAAATACAAACAACCCTAATGCCATCACCTAAACAGAATGCAGTATGTTCTTATAGAAAATATTGTTCAGCAGTGGAGGAAAGAAGCAGGGACAACAAATGAACCTTGAAAACGTGGTGTACAGGGAGAAATGGGTCACAAAGCGTCACGTATTAAATGACTTTATTTCTGTGAAATGTCCAGAGTGGGCAATCGATAGAAAACAGATTAGTGATCACTTGGGATTAGCGAGATGGGAGTTGTGGGGGATGGGGAATGGTGCTGATGGGTAAAGCTTCTTTTTGGGGTGTTGGAGATGTCCTGTGATTGATTTTGCTGATGGTCCATAGCTGTGATTTTTCTAAATACCATTGAGTAGTGCCCTTTGAAAGTGAATTGTGTGGTATGTGCAGTTAAATCTCAGGCTGTTATAAAAATATCTATTGGAGGGAAAAGTTGTAATTTTTTTTAGACTCTTTAAGGGGGGGAGCAGTAATAATAATAATAATAATAATAATAATAATAATAATAATAATTTAAAATTATTTAAAAACACACACATCCACTGGGAATACTAAACTAATTGCAGGAGACCCAGGCCAGCCCTTTCTTTTTCAGTGCTGGATTTCATTCAGATCTTTATGGAAATGTATTTGTTTGAGAAGAATACAATTTGTCCTGAGCACAATCTTATTGTACATTTTTTAATTGAATTTAGTCATTGTGAATGTTCAAACATCACCTTTCTGGTGCTTTCTCTTTTCCTTTCCCTACTTTCTCTCTCTGACATTGAAGAACTGGATTTACACGTCAGCCTTGGTATTTGTATTGTATTTGTTCCCCTTAAAATTATATTTATGCTTGTTTACCTAAAAAGATTTAATTTGAGCACATTTGTGACTATTTTAGATGTCTTGATTATTTTTCTGATTATGAAAGTAATCTATGCTCATAAAAAAATCCAGACTTTAAAGGAAACTGAAATGTTTTCTGTCCTTCCGACTCAGCTGTGGGTAATCACTGTACAGTTTTGCCATATTATTTTTTTTTTAGCTATTTCTATCTCAACATAATAGCTTGTTGCTTTATTTTCAACAAAATAGTGTCGTACATACCAACTCCTACCACTTCCTGTTTTCACTTAACCCCCTCCTCCAACACCCTCAGGGCAGAGTATGCAGGGGTTCCCACCACTGCTGGTTCTGCATCTACTTCCTGCTTGTAAGGGCCGGTTAATTACTCCATAGTAAGAACACAACCTCAATTCCCTATGAACCAACACTTAATCCAATTCAGGTTTTACCTTCTCAGCAAACACTGCAGTGAATAGTTCTTTTTTTTTTTTTTTTTTTTAAGTTTTTTTTTTTTTTTTTTAGGGGGAGAGAGAGAGAGAGAGAGAGAGAGAGAGAGAGAGAACTTCAATATTTATTTTCTAGTCCTCGGCGGACACAACATCTCTGTCTGTATGTGGCGCTGAGGATCGAACCCAGGCCGCACGCATGCCAGGCTAGCGCGCTACCACTTGAGCCACATCCTCAGCCCTGCAGTGAATAGTTCTGTTTAACATCCTTTTTTTTTTTTTTGAATGTTCATTTTTTTAATTAATTTTTTTTTAAAAAAATAAATGCATTACAATTCTTATTACACATGTACAGCACAATTTTTCATATCTCTGGGGTTTTTTCTTTTTTTAATTTTTTAATTTTTTTATTTGTTTTAATTAGTTACACATGACAGTACAATGACCTTGACATATCATACATTTGAATCAGATGGAATATAATATCTCATTTTTCTGAGTATACAGGTTGCAGAATCACATTGGTCATGCATTCACATATATACACGCAGTAATAATAATGTTTGTTTCATTCTCTATCCTTTCTATCTCCCCAACCCCTCCCCTCCCCTCCCATCACTTCTCTCTACCTAATCTAGGGTAAGGCTATTCTTTTTTTTTTTTTCTCACATCTTCATACATGTATTTTGTATAACAGTGAGGGTCTCCTTCCACCATCCATACAATTCCCTTTCTCCTTCCCTTTCCCTCCCACCCCTCTTCCCTATGTAGAGGTAATCTTCTTCCCATACTCTTCTTCTCTTCCCCATTTTGAGTCACCCCACCTTATATCAGAGAAGACATTCGGCATTTGTTTTTTTGGGATTGGCTAACTTAGCATAATCTGCTCTAATGCTATCTGTTTCCCTGCAAATGCCATGATCATCTTATTTTTTAGTGCTGAGTAATATTTCATTGTGTATATATGCCACATATAAAGTATGTTGACACCAATTCGTGTCTTCATACATGTACTTTGGATAATGATGTCTATCACATTCCACCATCCTTGCTAATCCCCTGCCTCTTCCCTTTCCCTCCCACCCCTCTGCCCTATCTAGAATTCATCTGTTCCTCCCATGCTCCCCCTCCCTACCCCACTATGAGTCAGCCTTTTTATATCACAGAAAACATTCGGCATTTATTTTTGGGGGATTGGCTAACTTCACTTAGCATTATCTTCTCCAATGCCATCCATTTACCTTTTATTACTGAGTAAACATTCCTATGTATGTTTTTGTCGGGTGAAGACTTATCAATAGGAATGCTGAGTCACTGGATATAATGAGATTATTGAAGTCTGAATCAATATTTCCTAATTGCCCCCTAAAAGTTGGGGCAATGATCTAAAAACCATGTGGTTGATGCCCTGACTATTCTATTTTCAACCTACATATGAGGAAGGGACCCCACGGGTTCCCTTTCCAGAGACTTCTTGGGCTGGCACTGGAAGTTCTTGTCTTTGGCACGAGTGTCTTAGCCCTGTTCCATGCATTTCTCCACTGTCTACAGGACAGTACGGCCTTCCAAGTACCACAGCAGGCAAACTGCCAGATAAATGTGCACTGATGTCACTCACCCTGTGCTAGGATATCAGCACACCTAGCGTGCCTTTTTTTCCTGCATAGCTCAGGGGTGCAGCACCAGGGACCAAGTACCCAGAGAATAAGAGAGGTACCAGGGAGATCTCAGATAACCTAAGACCTGCTTCCCTCCTGTTCTTCATCTCCTGGGAAGGGAAAGGATGGGGAGCTACATCTAAGCACCTAAACACATGATCTCATTTGTCTTAACAGCATTTCCATAATTGAGGTGACAAGATTTCTACTTTAGGGACAAGAGAACTGAAGCTCTGAGGATAGTGCCCAGAG
The DNA here is from genome assembly GCF_048772815.1 of Callospermophilus lateralis. Lineage (NCBI taxonomy): Eukaryota > Metazoa > Chordata > Mammalia > Rodentia > Sciuridae > Callospermophilus > Callospermophilus lateralis. The sequence goes on along the minus strand of NC_135323.1, from coordinate 9,557,425 downwards.
AACTCTCCCCCAAAAAAGGCCACTGATAGTCCTTGAATTCAGAGGGTCCCCTTCTTACCCTAAAATGGCAACCCCAAGAGCACCACCAGGGGTCCTGCAGCACCTGCAGACTGATGGTGGGTGTGGCTTCACCCTGCCCCACCCTCCCCGACATTCCTGCCTGCAGCTGCTCTTAACATCCCAGCTTGGAGGGGGTTGAAGGTGCATCATTTTGGTTTTGTTTTGGCAGTTCTTTTGTCTCTTACAGTGATAAAATAATCATAAGAGCTATCATTTGACTAGTTTAAAGTATGCAGTTCAGTAGTATTAAGTATATTCATTTTCTGTGCAAATCCTCACCCTATCCATCTCCATAACACTTTCTATCTTATAAAACGGGAACTGTACCTCCCTTCATTGAAGCTGGTGGAGCCAACATCAGCTCTCTGAATTTGACCACTCTGTGCCTCATATAAAAGTAGAATCACACAATATTTGTCTTTTTTGTGACTGGCTTATTTAACTTATTTAACTTGTTAAAATTCAGTCAATGAATGATGTGGAATGTGATAGACATCATTATCCAAAGTACATGTTGTAGCATATGTCAGAATTCCCTTCCTGTGTGTGTGCGCATTTGCACACACATGTGCTCACATGCACACTGCAGTCTGTCAGTGGATGCTTGGGTTACTCACATGTTCAGCTGTTGTGAGTAATGCTGCCATGAACATAGGTGTGCAAATATCTCTCAGACCCTGTTCAGTTCTTTCAGGCACTTAACTAGAAGGAGGATGTGCAGGTCATCTGGTAATTTGATTTTTGGTATGGTGAGGAACTGTCGTCATGTCCCTCAGCAGCTGTGCCATTTGTCATCAGCAGTGCCCAAGGTTTCCATTTCTCCATGTTGTCACCAACCCCTGCTGTTTTCTGCCGCCATCCTTATGAGTGGGAGGTGGTGTCCCATTGTGGTTTTGATGTGTTTTCCTGATGACTGGTGGTGTTGAGCCTCTCTCAGTGTGCTTTCTGGCCATATGTTTGTCTTCTTTGGAGAAGTATCTCTGCAGGTCCTCTGCCCTCTTCTAGATACACTTCAGTCCTTCATTGCTAAGATATAGAAATGGAGTTATTTTTGTATATTGACCTTGTATCCAAGCTAATTTTACTAGTGCTAGGAACCTGTTTGTTTTTGGAGATTCTCCAGATTTTCTATGGAGACAGTCATGTCCTCAGAGTAGCTAGACTTATTTCTTCCTTCTCAATTTCTCTGCCTTTTCTCATTGATGCACTGGCTAGGACTTGCCAGAGTGCTGGGCCAGCCTGCTCGCCTCTTTCCTTGTCTGGGCAGGGAGGGGAGCCGTGGACTTAACACCATCAAGTATGCCATTTGTTGGTCCTGAGTTTCTTACAGTCCTTCATTAAATGTAAGGGTATTTGTTTTTCCTGCCATGGTAAGAGATTTTATTAGATGGTGTAAATTAGGGCTATTAGGAACACAACCAAAATAATAATCTGTGCTTTAATGGCTATCCACAGCAATAAATGATACATTTCTTGATACCATATCTTGTTAAAATTCAGTCAATGAATGATGTGAATATTTTGTAATTATTATAATATTTTTGCTTCCTTTTTTTAATATCCATTTTTTAGTTGTAGTTGGACCACAATACCTTTATTTTATTTATTTCTATGTGGTGCTGACGATCGACCCAGGGCCTCGCATGTGCTAGGCGAGGGCTCTACCCCTGAGCCACAACCCCAGCCACTGCTTCCTGGTTCTATTTTATCTCATCACACTTTGAAAAAGAAAAGTTTTAAGGTTTTGAACACCTCGTGGCTTTCCACCTTGCCCCTATCAGCCCACCCAGGCTTCTGCTCAGCCAGGGGCAGGAGGGGGTTGACATTGAGGTCCCTGTTCTCTAGCCACCCCCTAGATAAGGGCCTCTCATCCACCTTAAAGACCTTCCCAGGAAGATCCTTTTCTTCCCCTCCTGGAATTCCTTTCTTGTAACCTTGCCCATCCTTTCTTTGTGTGTCTCCTTTCTGGGAAGCGCAGGGCCTGCTGGGAACAGGTCCTGGGCCAGGTTCCCATCTTCCCATTCATGATGCTGGTGAGGTTTGGCTTAGACTCCTCACGTGTGCAAGACTGTGACTGTTTTCAGGAAGCTGTACTAAGATGCACTGGGAGCTGTGTTAATAATGCTAAGGTGGTGTTAATAGTTCTGACCCTAAAGAGATTCTGATATACACAAATAAGAGCTTGTTAAACACAGTGTATTTTCATTAAAGTTGGCTTTTTGTAATCCAAAATTCACTTCTTTACTTCTAAATTCCTAATTAAAAATTATCTCTATCCCTGGGAAATGCTTTCATTCCTTCAGAATGATTCATTCATTGTTATGCACACTCGGTGATAAAAGGAAGGAGTCCTATCTGGTGGGGGAGGGGAGGGAGGTACCTGGTGTTTTTTCACAGCCTTATTTAGAGCCAACTCTGAACACATTATCTGGGTCTACCCTATGGCTGTTCCAGGGCTTGGGAATTGTCATATTCATTTCACACATGATTGGACATAGACTGAGACCTTCCCCAAAGCCACTCAACTCAGAATTCTGAGACATAAGCCAGAGACCAAGCCCGGGTCTCATGGGCTCCACTGCCAGCACTTTTACATGGGAAACATGCAAAGTGCTGGCAAAGCTGTGGAGGAAAGGCTGGTCTCGGGGCGAGGAGACACAGTGGGCTCCATGTTTTCAACGGGCTGGAGTGTTGTGGTTTCTCCCAGAGCAGCAGTCTCCTGGATGTGAAGCAAGCATCCCATTCATGTAATTTCTAGCTCTCACTGTAGAGTGCCTCGCAGGCAAGGCTCCTCCCTGAGTGTTGAGTTGGCCTTTCTTTCCTGCTTATGGTCATTAACTCACATGCAAACCCAGATGCCCTTGAAAGAAAGGAATGGGAGAATCTTTGCACCCTGGAATATGATGGAGTCCTGTGAATTAAGGTGACTGAGAAAAGTCACCTTTGCTTGTTACCAGGATTCCATAATGAGGCAGTGCCCTGAGCCAGACTGCGGGTTCAAACCCAGCAAACATAGCTTCTGTACCTGCATCAAGCAAGGTCTTAGAACAGGACCTGGTCCACATAATCACTAGGGGGATCAGCTGCCATTGAGCCTCACAGAACCCCCTGGTCAGACTAGAAGCTAGGGTTGCTTTGGGGTGTTTTGTTTTTTTTAAAAAAAAAAAAAACCAATAAGGAAAGGAGAGATGATTTTACTTGAATTTATGGAGTGCCCTTTAGGTGGGTCAGCACAGGAAGGAACTGCCCAGTGGTGTCTTAGGGGATCACCTGAGTGAACACAGATGCTCACAGTCCAGGTTCAGCTAAGAAGCCACATCGTTCATGGCACAGCAGACCCCAGGGGAGTCTGGACCAGCCTAAGGCAGAAGCTGACCACAGACAGAACCCCAGCACCACTGCCAGAAAGGTCTCCTGGTCTCCCATGCCAGGCCGGACCTGCTTCTCCCAGGCTGAGAAGGTTGGACTGCAGGCTTCTGCAGTATGGGTCTGCTGGCCTTTCCCAAGCAAATTCTACTAGTTCCTAGATAGTTCCTAGAGATCCGTGGCTTACCTCCTCTGAGTCTTTAGGATCTGGGGCAAGAAACACCTCTTAAAAAAAAAAAAAAAAAGAAAAAAGCCCTGATATTTTCTCTCATTTCTACTCCTCCCCCCGCCCCTCCCTCCCTCTCTCCATCTTGCCCTCTCTTTTTCTCCACAAGCTTGGGAAAGGGAAGGAGGGAATAAAAAGATAAAAGGTCTCCATACCGCCTACTCCACTTCCCATAATTATCCAGAGTTAGATCCTTTGGCTCTTTCAAGGTGTTTTTATCCAAAGTACATAAATATCTGTGAGCCTTAAAAAAATTCATGTGATTTTACTCTGCTTTGTTTCATGTTTTTCACTTAATATATATTAAGGATCTTTCTGTAGCATCAATATAGCTCTGCCTCTTTTTTCTTTATGCATTTGATTAGGATTATATATAAAAAACATTTTGGTGAGGTATTGAAACTCTGAGCTCTTCTTTGTCAAATACTGTAACTAAAAGTAAATGAATGAAACTTGGCAGAATTACAAGGAGGAATGATTGATCCACAGTCGAAGAGGTGACTTAACCGAATCTCTCAGAAGCTAATACACATCAACAGGCCAAAAGAAAGGAGGAATGACACGGGAGGTTGGAACTGCACTGTTAAGGAGCTTTCGTGGAAATATGGGAGCTTGCTGCTCACCAGGTGGGGCATGCATTCTTCACAAGTTCACCTGGGGTTTTCAGAGCACCTGGACAAGGAACTCTCGCTAACGGCCATCTCCTTGTAGGTGCCATTTCCAAAATAGTTTTGTCCTTCTCCATTTCTTTCCTGATCTTGCTGGACCCTATTTCTCATCTACTGCTGAGACTCGGTTCCTTTGTTTCTGCATTGTGGTCATAGCTGTGATTGCTTCGTGAGGACTTTTCCCCCCTTATATTTATTTTTGAGATATAATGATTGTGCCTTTTTGTAGAGTACCTTGTGATATTTTAACCAAATTGGGGTAGTGATCATATCCGTCACCACAAACATTCATGGGTTCGTTGTGGGGGAATGTTCATAAAACATTTGTACATTTATTTTGAAATGTACAACAATCCTCCCCCTCTGCCCCCACCTTTCTGTTTAGTCCACGTGCAGCGTTATTGGGTTTAATGTCATCTTGTCTTATGTAACCCTTTCTCTGGTGGGTTTTCCTCCCCTTAGGGAAATGCTTTTTGTCACTTTTCTTACGCTGTCTACCTGAGAGCAGTCACAATCCTCAGGACTGATGTGGTCCTGAGATGTGTCCTTGCCTGCTTCATTGCTTTTCTCAATAATGCTTAACAACACTAAAGACAGATGGGTGTGATTTACCCCACTGGTTGTCTGACTCTGGGTTTGGGATGGGCCCTGTGCCTGCTGACTCCCAGCTCACCCACACTAAGTCAGTGCCTCCACTGCCTGTCCTCAGTGCACAGTTGTCGGATGAATTCACAGGGAGGCTCCAAAAAATAGATGTGCAATTGGATAAATTCTGAAATCTATTTATGAAAGCTATAGTAGGTTATTACAGAAAGTAAGGAAATGAGCAGTCTGAAGGAGGAAGGTCCTGCCCGCCCCCACATTTTTCACCTCTGTCAAAATAATCATTCCTGGGTGCTGGGGGCAGAGAACGCCCTGCAGTGAGGTGTGGAGCCCTGTGCCTCACACTGGGGTGAGGTACAAAATGCCTCTTCCTGTGTCCAGGGAGTTTGGCACGACGTAGGTTCCCATCAATCTAGCCACTCGGTTTCAAAGGATTTTTCCCACAAGGGTGTGGCACAATCTGTAAGGCTTCGTGGATGATAAGAAGACCTTACATAGCCACCGGTGCCGGACTGGTATTCAGGGTTGGGTCCACTGTCACAGGATGCACATGATGCTCCACTGATGTAGCAGAGAAGGTGGGACCGTCTATATTCAGTGTGCATAGAAATGAAAGATAGAAATTTAGCTTCACTGATATTTAATGTTAGGATCAACTCCACAACACCACTCAGCAATGAGGGGCAAACGGCCAGGTGGACATTGAATTTCTGAGGTGTCCTGAGGAGGGACTGGGACTCTAGCTCCCCTATTGATTTGCTTCTAGCAGGTGACTACTTTGCAGTTTCCATGTGCCTGGTGAGGTGAATCTGGACTTCGTCTCTGGCTTAGTAATGTTAGTAAAGACCTCAGTAGTCTCCAGCCAGCTTAGGATGTGGCCTTCACTCTTCCAGGGATGCCCTTCCAGAGGGAGCAGACCAAGGACCTTCAGCGAGTGCTGGGAGCCATTGACAGGGAGATCCCACTGGTCTTCGTCAGTGGCAACCATGATGTGGGCAATGTCCCCACGGCGGAGACTATCGAAGAGTTCTGCCAGACTTGGGGTGATGACTACTTCAGCTTCTGGGTCGGGGGTGTCCTGTTCCTGGTACTCAACTCCCAGCTCTTGTATGACGCCTCCAGCTGCCCTGCCCTGAAGCAGGCCCAGGACCTGTGGCTGGACAAGCAGCTGAGCCTCACTGGGCAGCAGAAGTGCCAGCACGCCATCGTCTTCCAGCACATCCCGCTGTTCTTACAGAGCATTGACGAGGACGATGACTACTTCAACCTCACCAGGTCTGTGCGGAAGGAGATGGCAGACAAGTTCACCAAAGCAGGTAGGCCCTAAGGGCTGGAGAGGGCCTGGCAGAGGGGAGAGGGGACAGGGCTGTGGATGAGCCTGGGTTCCCATCCCGGCTCTGCCACTCGCTGGCTGTGGCTGTGGTCAGGCTGCAGATTCTCCAGCCTCAGCACGCTCCCTGTAAGGAGCAGCAGGCGTCGCCCTCCACAGGGCCGTTGCCAGTAGAAGAGCAGCTGTGGAGCTTTCCGGAGGGTCCCTGGCCTGCCAAATAGCAGCACATGGCAGCTGCTCACAGCTGGAGATGGGGCTCCTGAGGCAGGGTCATGAGGAATGGTATGCCTCAGGAGGTGGAGGAGAGGGCCATCTTCCTTCATTTCTCTGGGAAGCAGAGACTACCTGGAGGACAGGTGGTCCTTAAGAATCAGGCTCCCACAGTGTAACCCAGGAAGTCCTGAGATGAGGCTTTGGTGAGCAGGTCTAAGGGCCCATCAGTTTGCCTCAGACAAGGGGCGTGGCATTCTCTTCCTGAGTCAGGGTAGAGAGAGGTGTGTGGTATAGTCTACCCTGCTGTAGACTCCTAGTCCCTCACACATATAGCTTGCGTTTGCACACACAAAATGAAGACACCCCATTTTTTAAAATCTTTATTTTTTAGTTGTAGTTGGACACATTTCTTTATTTATTTATGTGGTGCTGAGGATCGAACACCCCATTTTTGAAGGTGAGACCTCAGCTTCCAAAGGATGGCTTACTTGGTGACTCTAGCCCTGGCCTTATTTCTCCTCCTGGGAGTCCCTCCAGGGCCTTCTCCAGAGGAAGAGCGTCAGCCAACTCCCCGAGTTACCCCAGGGCTTTGGCAGGGTTCCAGCTTTGACAACTGTTGTGAATCTCTCCTTGGCCCTAGTTCTTCCTTTCCAATCTTTCCAAGGCTTACTTGTATCAAATATTCTAAAATGTAAATATCTTCACTTGTTTGTTACGAGAGAGGGAAAGGCATTGACCTGACCCAGGAGCAGGCATTCCTTAAAAAAATACCCTGCTACTCTTCATTTCATCTTTGAGCATTAAATGTTTGTACTTATGAAAGATACAAAGCCCTTCTGTGTTTTTGAGACATTTTACAAAAAGCTTCTATAATTGGAGACATTTTCCAACTGTTCCATGGAGATGAAGTTGGAAAGCGTCTATTAAAGACCTTTGAAATGTTACGCCATGCTTGAATTGGTGAAGAAAACTGTTCTGATGCCAAGGAGGCAGTGTCAGGATGGCATCAGCTCTGCCACAGTGACTGTTTTATAACAGAATAAAGCCAGGAAGCCATTTAATGCCACCAAGATGATTTCCTTTCACAGCAAGTGGTGAGTACTGCAGGCGCCACCCGACTGCTCTGTGTCCCTGTTCTTGATAGCCAGGTCTTGAGCGGCATGTGGTTCTGAGTTTCCCATCCTAGGGCAGAGTGTGTGCTGCCCACAGGCACCCGAATACTGAGTAGACCCTCAGTGCTAACAGAGAACCCCACTGGCCATCACCAAGAGCCCCAGAGAGGAATGAAATGTCCAGACCACAGTCTTCTGCCCGCTACCCCAGAGCTGGTGTGCGTTGCTAAGGTGAACGCCAGTCACCCCAGCTCACGGAGGCTAATAACCACAACTGCAGTGCTTGTGGGCTAACAAGGGCAAGATGGAGCCCTATCCCCAGCCACATAGCAGCCTCTCCTGTAGGGGGCTATGTTGGAAGCCACATCATAATCAGGAGGTGGCTTGGTAGCACTAGATAGCAGAAGTGGTCCTTGGTCCACTCTTCCGAGGCATCAGGCCCTGGCATTTGGACAGTCCTGCATCCAGTAGGGCCATGAGGGGAGCTCTGACATTCCAAGTCCCTTTAATTCCCCCTCCTTCTTCTCTCTAGCCCGGTCACTTCTTCAGGCCATCATGTTCATCTGGTCCCAGCGTCAGCTCTGAACCGGGCTCACTTTTCCACTCATACATTCACCACCCAGCAGCCACAGGGGTGTACAGCTTCACAGCCTGACTCTCTGGGAACCCCTCACCCCAGCACATGGCCCAGCACCTGTCCATGCCCTTCCCAGAGTCCCTGCCTCCCCCAGCCTCTTCCCTGCACTCGGCCAAGCTTACTCAGTCCTTTTGGTGTGACGGCCCCTACCCAGTTCTTCCTCAGCTATCTCAACCCCAGCACCTAATGCCTCCCTGGGCAGTCAGCGCTCCAGGCAGCCTTCTAGCTCAGATGTCCCTTCACTTCTGTGCTTGGGAGGCCAGCTCAGGCAGTCAGTCACAGCCACCTTCCACCAGTGCTTGCAGAGTGAGGAAGGCTCATGCTGGCTCACGTTCCTGCAGCTAGACTGACATGCTCACTTCTTGTGCAGCCCCGTCCTGAGCTCAGCAAGGCATAGGCAAGCCTGGGCCCCCACAGAGCTCTGGCCCAGCTTCCTGAGGTGTTTTCAGACTCTCAGTCCTGTCCCACGGCCTCCCTGGTCTTGGGGAAGCCTGTGTGCATCTCTCTACCAGCATCCACCCTGGGGCCTTCAAGGGCCACTCAGACATCTATTTTTCCCCCCAAGTGTTCCCCTCCCCACTTCTCCCCCAGGCACCGCCTTTGGGGATGAGAAGCTGCCTCCTCTTGGCCACTGGCCTTAGAATCTTCCCCTGAACCTGCTGTACAGGAAAAGCCCGAAGTGGGTCCCTTCCTGCCATCCCCTGCCTGTCTGAATGGCTGGCCAAGCCAGGCCCTTTGCTCAGTGACCTTTAGACACAGAACAAGACTGAGCACCCTGAGCGGAAAGATGCCATTTAGGTGCTGATGCAGGGACCACAGGCTATGACTTGCTGGGCTGGGAGGCACAAGTGAGCGGTCCCTCGTGGGCACATGCACATCCAGGGCTCAGAATACAGACATCATCTGGGGAAACAGCAACAGAATTAGAACTTACTGTGGAAAGCCAAAGTTCAGCTGATGTTTTGTAAATTCATTAACTTAAAGACCATGATAGAATCGAGGTGGTGATAGCAGATGGTATTCAGTGTTGCCTTCAGTTGCCCACAGCAATATTATCCCCTAATACCATTTCAGTCTCATTTATCTCCTTGTGCTAAAATGCCAGTGCTCAAAAATATGTCAACCACTCATCAGACTATCAGGGTAGCTTTTAATTATGATAATTGTGTTGTTATAAAATATCCTTTTAAAGAACACATCCCTCCCCAAGCCATCATGGAGGCAGAACCCTGCTTCCTTCCAGCAAGTTTAATGAATAATTCTGAATCATTGTGTGGGATGAATAAATGATTTAATAATGAGCATCAACAATCATTTCCCATTGTTGCATTAATTTTTTTAAATGGGATAGGGTAAATGAAGAGGAAGGGATGTCACTGTACAATGGGCCACCATGTGTGTAGGAATGCACTCTGTGATTCAAAACCCAACAGTTTCCAAGCTCAGGTTTCCCTAGAAACAGATGCATCCTGTTTCTACTTTTGAAGCTCAATAAAAAAACCTTTTTTGTGTGATACAAAAACATTGTCAATAACTGGTACAAATAAACAGATCTCAGGGTAGAGAGATACGCAGATGTGAAGTGGCACCTGTTATTTTCTGTCTTCTTTTGCTCTGCCTGAGGATAATCAATTTCATCACATCCAAGGGATGTAGAAATTGGTTTTCCCCTTAATTCACCTGATACCTAGTTGGAGTTGCAAAGACAGATAGGAGATAATGAAATCCTGGTGGAAACTGGATTCATCTCCATTCCTCATGTTTCTTGCTGTGGAAGGTTAATATGTGACCCAGTTAATGTGGATTGACATTTAAAAACTCAATCTTAAAAAACAAATGTCCATGAGCCAGAAAACAGATGTCCACAGGAATTCATAACTTACAGTGGTGATTGTGATTTGATCATTAAACGGGGTGTCAGAAATGCAGAAAGGCAGAGATGCATGACTCTGAGGTCCTCTCTAATTGCATTCTTCAATCTAGTTCTTATGATTCCCCTAATTTAGGCTGCATTTAATTTGATGACTTGTAGTAACCAGTACCTGATAGTGTTATCAAACTCAATAATTTGTAATAAAAATTTTTTCTGATAAAAATAAAATGTCCAACTCTTTAACTGACAGTGTTTCCCCTGATGTCTCAATACTTGTTCTTTTTTTCATTCTCAACATCGAGATTAGAACTGTGTATTAAAGAGTCTGGAGCAAATTTGGGAATTGGGGGTGGGGGGTGGGAGGGATCCCTGTAAGTTGATCTTTCCGACAAAAGTTAATAGGTAGCTTCACAGAATGAGAGTTTCATCTATAGTATTTATGCTTTTAAAACAAAAATGAGAGAAAATGAGCTTGATAGAGAGAAATCCTAGCTCATGGTTATGGTTTTAGAATTTCAAAGTTTTAAAGAACATAGAGGTCAGGGTGTGCTTTATAGGGGGAATAAAACATCAACTCCTACTCTAATGTCTCACCAAGTCATATTGAAATTGTTTCTATCCTCTTGGCTCCTCTAGGCAGCAGGTCTCAGCTTTATTCACCTCTGTAAACCCAGACCTGAGCCAAGACTTTCACATAATAGCACCCCCATAATAAAGAAATATTGGTTGAACAGGGAAGAATTAGGTTTGACTCAAATCTGCTTCAGCAAAACACACGTCATGTCCACATCCTCTATGGCTTAGGGTTTACCAGCTAACCCTCATACGGGAAACATATCCCTAGGTACAGAGGTTCACATACTTTTCTTGAACAGGATCAGGCAGTAAATATCAGGCCCTGCAGTCTCTGTAGCAGCTACTCAATTCTGCATGTATAATGTGAAAGCAGCCAGAGACAACAGGATATGGCCACATTCCAATAAAACTTTATTTACAAAAACATGTGTAGGACCTGCATGCTGTAGCACTACAACTCAGGCTTAGAGGAATGTTCCCATTGCAGTGTGGTGCTCTTGCTCCTCTTGAAAGCTTGTACACACCTATGCACACTGGGTGTACTGTGTATATGTCTGATCCCAGTAGGCGTCTGGTGGCCGCACTGTGGCAATGGGCAGTTCACTAAAGGGTCTGCCCAACACAGGCGCCTCTGATCCTCAGTTGAGGGTGAGTCAGGTGAGGCACACATTGCCCTGGAGGCTCACGATGCAATTTAGGGGTGGAGATGGGATGGGAAGATCTGTGGGGCAAATAAAATACCTAATGCTTTGGTGTTCATTTTAACACATAAAGTTACAGACAGAGTATCTGAGTGGTATTCAGAGAAAGGAAAGCTTACAGAGTGGCACAGGTGACAGTGTGCAGCTGACAGGAGGAGAGAGGCCAGGTCACATAGCAAGGTTGTACACAGGCCTCAGCTTCCTAAGGACCTTCCTCCTTGTCCCAGATATGCGCCTTGGACCAGAGCATGGGACACGCTGCTGAATGTTTTGTCTTTCTCACTCATCCCAGACTCAAAGGGTTGGTGTGGGAATCAAAGTGGCAAGTAAAGAAGTACCTGGCACCACACCCAGCTTGTAGCAAGCTCTTGGTGCAGGCATGTTTGTGGTTGTATGACCCTGAACTTAGTTGAGGGTCATATACAGTGGGCAGATTGCCTTACCTGTTAGCTAGATTGGTCTTCTCACCCCAAAGATGCTGGCATCCTTCTTCCAGGGGGCCGACATGAGACTTCAGGCAGAGAGAGGCAGGTCTGCTTCCAGGACTGGCCAGGAGTTTGCTAACACAACACTGCAAACTGGAGAAGGAAGAATTATAAACTCCATGCACCATGCAGACTACAGGAATAGAAGCCAGAAGAAATTCCTCTTGGCTCCTGGGATGTGCAGGAAAATGGACTGGGTTTTTGAGTCCAGGATTCCTCAGTGTAGATGTAGAACACATATACTTTTAGCCATATGAATAGGAGCTACTAGTTTAAAAAAAGTGGGAACCACTGTACTAGATGAAAAATTGTTAGGGAACTTATCTATAGAACTTAATTATATCTTTTTAAAGCACACATCTCACCATTTAATGTGTTGGTCAGCAACCTTTGAATGCATAATTTCATAGGGTTTTTCAAAATATGATAAACAGTACCCTCATTTAAAGGGTGGTTTTTTAACAAAGAAAAACACTCCTGATAGTTCCTATTTTAACAGCATTGTAGTGAGAGCTCAACAAAGGTTCCTTTTTAAGTATCCATAGAATCAAGGGTATATGGGGACATATCGACCAGAGGAATTTTGTGCTCTTTATTTTCTAGGGCTTGGCATGAATTCATTTGCCCAGGTTTGGTCTGTTCCCTGTTTTGATCCCTTCCCCAGAGAACATTATGCTCTCATCACTGGATGCCTGCGTCTGATTCACTATAAACCCAGATAAGAGACTAACTGCCGCAGCTACATCTGGTGTGAGTGATGGATTATGTTTCTCACTTTGGAGGTATCCTTAACAGTTGGGCTAATTAAAGTTAAAATCAAGTCCTGATGGTAAATATTTATAAATTAAGAATCTGGCATGTGCAAATGTGTGCTGCTGATTCCTGAAGTTAAGTCGGCATTTATTCATACAGCAAAGAGCATGGACCCCACGCTGCACACTGAGCCAGAGGGATGGTTTCCTTCTCTAGGGTTATAGTTGAAAATTTAAAATAAAAAATGTTTAAAAAATCCCATTGCAACAATTCAAAAATGAACCTTCAGTGCCTGGGAAGCAGCAGTGTCTCAGTTTACAAAGTCAAAATATCATATCTTTCTTTGTTAGGTCATGTTTTAAAAATAACAATTAGTATCACTTTGAAATGAGGAGTGAGGTTCCTTTGTAAATGCCCAATATCCCTAGGGTCTTAGTCTATTTTGCTGTGTTGTAACTAAATATCAGAAGCAAAGTATTTGATAAAAAAAATAAAGGTTTCTTTGGCTCACAGTTCCAAAGGCAGGAAAGTTCAAGATCAGATGGCTGTATCTGATGTGGTCCCTCTTGCTGGCCAGGGTTTTCTGCATTCACGAGGTGGTGCAGGGCATGACATGAAGAACAGATGTCCTCATGCTCTCTCCTCTTACAAAGCTCTCTCCTCTTACAAGGCCATAGTCCCATTGGATCAGGGCCCCACACTCGTGACCTTATTTAACCTTAATCATTTCCCAGAGGTCCTACCTCCAAATACCACGGTTGGATTAACTCCCTTCCCTTGAGTACCTCACAATGGGGATAAGTTTCAGCATGAGTTTGGAAGGGACACTCAGCCCAGAGTACCTGTCTTAGCAAAGCAGCCTTGCTTTTTCTACTAATTTGAGTTATTTTCCATTTACTGGACTTGCCTTCATTGGAAAGGTCTCCACCCCAGACCCCCCACTAACTCCAGCAGTACAAGTACAGATCGAGAACATCACTGTGTACTGTATGCTGGAAATTGCTTTAGTGTCATCCCTTTTTTATTTTGCTTTAAAAGAACATGTATATTGATGACAGATCTGAAAGTCAAAGAATACCACATTTAGGTAACATGCCTGAGGGACCAGACGTGGTCCTGTGTGTCCCTGTTGCCCACTGTGAAGGTGCCTCATCTGCGTTGGTGGCGCAGCTAAGGAAACTGCTGGTCAGAAGTCGGGGCTCTTGAGCCCTCGTGTTCATTTTTAATTCTGCAGGCACGTGAGACGAAGAAAGGTGATTTTTTATGGCCTGATGGTTTTGTTTTTATTAGAGCATGATAGTTGTACATAATAGTTGGGTTCATTTTGGCAAAATCATACAGGCAATTTGATTTCAGTCCTTTTCTCTCCCCTCTTCCCTCCCCATTCTCCTTCCTCTGCTCAACTAAGCTTTCTTTTGCTCATTTATTTATTTATTTTTAATTAGTACTTCCTATATATACATAAAGGTGGAATCCCTATGGCATGGTCTTATATACCTGTAGCATGGTCTTGTTAAATTCATTCCTTATTTCCTCCCCTTTCCATCCTTCCTTCCTCCTTCTTGATGTCCTTCTACTCCACTGATCTCCCCATACGTTTATGATATCTGATTCCCTTCCCACCTCCACCACCACCTTCTTTCCCTTCTTTTGCCCTAGCTTCCACCTATGAGAGAAAATATTCAACCCTTGAATTTCTGAATCTGGTTTATTTCACTTAGCATGATATTCTCTATTTCCATCTGTTCACCAGCAAATGCCACAGTTTCATTCTTCTTTATGGCTGAGTAAAATTCCACTGTGTGTCTGGTCTACATCTCCTTGATCCATTCATGTCTTGACAGGCACCTGGGATGATTTCATAATTTGACTTTGTGAATTGTGCTGCTACAAACATTGAAGTGGCTGTATCACTATGGTGTGCTGATTTTAGTTCTTTCAGATTAACACTGAGGAGTGGGACAGCTGAGTCATATGGTTGTTCCACTCCTAGTTTTTTGAGGAATTTCCATACTGCTCTCCAGAGTGATTGTACCAATTTACAGTTCCACCAGCAATATATGAGTGTACCTTTTTCCCAACATCCTCATCAACATTTATTATTATTTATAACTCTTGATAATAGCCATTCTGACCAGAGTGAGATGAAATCTTAGTATAGTTTTGATTTGCATTTTCCTGGTTGCTAGAGATGTTGAGTATTTTTCATGTATGTGTTGGTCATTTGTGTTTCTCCTTTGAAGAAGTTGATGTTGAGTTCTTTTGACACTTTTTGGTTGGGCTATTTGGGTTTTTTGGCATTAAGTTAAGATCTTGAGTTCCCCTGCCAGAGGAGTAGTTGGCCAAGATTATCTGCCACTACTCTTCACACTCTTAGTCATTTCCTTTACTGTGCAGAAGCTTTTTTATTTGATAGAATCTCCCTCATTGTTTCTGGGTTTAATTTTTTGGACTTTGGGGGTCTTGTTGAGGAAGTCAGTGCCTGCACCTATATGAAGGAGTGTTGACTCTCTGTTTTCTTTTTGCAGTTGCAAGGTTTCTGGTCTAATTCCTAAGTCTGATCCATTTTGATTTGAGTTTTGTGCAGGATGAGAGAGAGAGAGAGAGATCTAACTTCATTCTTCTGCATGTGGATATCCAGTTTTCCCAGCACCATTTGTTAAAAGTCTGTCTTTTCTCCAACACATATTTTTGGCACCTTTGTCAAGTATCAAATGACTGTCTGTGTGGACTTGTCTCTGTGTCTTCTGTTGCAGTGGTCTTCATGTCTGCTTTGATGCCAACACTGTGCTGTTTTTGCTACATAGCTCTGTAGTATAATTTGAGGTCAGGTATTGTGATGCCTCCTGCATCACTCTTCTTGTTCAGAATTCCTGGGTCTCTTATTCTTCCAAATGAATTTGAGGACTGTTTTTCCTAGTTCTGTAAAGGCTGTCATTGGTATTTGGTTGGGGATTGCATTGAATCTGTAGATTACTTTTGATAGCATGGCCATTTTAAAAGACAAGGAAGATGAGGCCCAGGACGTCAGATCAGCTTCCTGGGCAGGGAAGTGGCAGCCTGTGCTCAGGGCCCAGCCTTAGCCATGGGCCACGTATAGCGATGCTGCTGTTGAGCTAACAAGAGCATGTCGATGAGCGGAATGTGCCTGGACCAAGCACTGGATGCAAGCAGGAAGAACTAGCACACCTGTGCGGGGAAGGGCCCACCTGCCCTCCCACCAGGCCCCTGTTCGCCCTCATTGTGCAGGGACCTGAGGAGAAGGAATGCTCCAGCCAGTCAGGAAGGCTTGGCAGCTAAATGTCTAAAAGGGTTCGTGCTAAGGGAGGCTCCAAGGAGCCCGCTCAGGGCTGGATTACCCCTTGGCCTCCAGAGTAAGCCTCTCAGGTCATCCTTTCAGAAACCTTCGCATGTGAGTTGTGCCTTCTGCAACCAAAAGGCTGTTTGTGATCTTTCATAAGACCAAGGTCTGTGCAGCCTCTGCATTCTGGTCAGCTCCCTGGGATACAAGGCCAGAGCGCACATTAGCAGAGGATTGTGGCCCCCAGAAAAAAACTCACTTGACAGGGTGGGGACTGTGGCTCCAGAAAGTGGTGATTAAAGGAATCATAACATTAAAGGAATGATTAAAGGAATCTTGAGGAAAGAGAAAAATTACGACAGCCAGTTTATTATTCCAGCTCGTGTCTGTAAAGTATTGACTCTTAACTGTGGTGTGCACCAACTCTGACTGAACAGAGAAGTGTTGCCTGTTCCCTGCCTGAATTGCGTGGGAAGAAGTCTTGGACAGCGGTCCGTGCTTGACACTGGAAACAGCAGCATTACGACTATCTGCAGATTCCATTAAGGGTCTCTTCAGGAATCTGAGTTTGTGTTTACTATGCCAGCACCTTATTCACCAATGACCCCACACACATACTCACACACCATGCCACGTTCACGGGCTTCATCTTTAGCATACTTCATGGTTTCACATGCAGAGGCCATCTCTGGTTGCACAGGTGGGAAGGTTTCAGGTGGCCTGGTTTCTGAGCAACCTTTCATCCACATTTTCTTGTTATTGAGAACTACCTTCTTCTCATATAGCCAGCACCATTTCGTATGAGCATTGTGAAAGACAAGATGATGGCATACAAACATTCTCTCATGTCATTAAAAAACATTCCCCAAACTACTGCTATGACATGCCGTGTTCCTTTAACTCTTTGGCCATTATTGGACAGTTAGGCCATTTCCACCTGTTTTTTTGTGATAAATGCTATTGCCACAAACTTCACTTTGTGCCTACATCTGTTTGCACAGTTTTTATGGAACTAGGGCCAGAAGTTGGCTTGCTCAGGTTGCACGAGACTGAGTATCATATCTTTGCTTTTTTTGGTGGTGCTAGGAATTGAACTCAGGGCCTTGTGCATGTGAGGCAAGCACTCTACCAACTGAGCTTTATCCCCAGATCTAGAGTCATATCTTGTTGGCTAGATCCGGCATCCCTTGGGAGCTCTCTACTTGGATCAGGTACATTGCTTACTGTCACATTGACCTCTTGGTGTTTTCAGATTCATTGTACCTGTTTTCTGCGTTTGGAAATTAAGGGCCTAACCCCCAGGGTCCTGGAGCTTGGAGACAATCAGTAGGGGACAGACAGAATCCTGGATTAGGACTTCCTGATGTCTTAGAGCCTTTTTTGATTTTCAAGCTTCTTTCCCCATAAACCATGGTGGGGACAGGAATGTTCTTTGCTTGCTCCCTGTGTGATAGGCATGTGGCTCCTCGTAGTGTAAGCCTTACCTGGTATCTGTGGCCTTGGTGACTCCCAGGACAGTGTCATTTCATGCTTCCTTCCTTCTTTTCTTCCTTTACTTTATAATTCACAGCAGCCTCAACCTCATGGCTCTGTCTTCACAAAACTACCTTGACATCTGCTTTGGGGGCACCTAAAATTCAGTCAATCCAGCAGATTTCTGGTTGGCCTCCTCTGGGCCAAGGCCACTGATCTATCTATGGAACAACTGTTCCCAGCAGAAAGCAAGCCTTGTTGATGGGGTTGATCCACCTGCATACTGGAGCACCATGGTGGGCACTTGTCTCCCATCTCCTGGTCAGGATCACAGAGTCACCCTTCTCAGCCTTGCAAAGCTGCTGAACCTCTTGCCCAAGTTCTGGCTTAGCCTTAAATGTGAAGGGACTTTGGCTGTAATCTCAACATTGCTTTTTTTTAAACAGTAAGAGTAGATCTTAACACACATTGTCTTTGGGTCATGGGACTATGAATGTTATGCTATTTTTTTTATACTCATTTGTATCTTTTAAACTTTTTAGAAGATGAAAAGAGTAATAAGAGGGATCCCTATAATGAAGTCTGGGTCAAGGATGAGCAAACTGCTTCTGTAAAAAGCAGGATTATGAAAATCTTAGTGAAAATTGTGGGTATTACATAGGTGCTTACCCAGACCTAAATGTGGCCTTGCAGAGCCTGGTATGGTGGTACACACCTATAATATCAGCAGCCAGGAAGGCTGTTATAAGAGGATCGCAAGTTCAAGTCCAGCCTCAGCAACTTAGTGAGACCCTATCTCAAAATAAAAAATAAAATGGGCTGGGGACGTAGCTCATTGGAAAGCACCCCTGGGTTCAATCCTCAGTACAAAAAGCGGGGGGGGGGGGAGTAGCTATAGAAATGAAAGGGGTGTTCTTAACTCAGGCCACAGAAGAAAAAAGTGGCAGCAGCTCAGCAACCTCTGGCCCTGTACTCA
The DNA here is from genome assembly GCF_048772815.1 of Callospermophilus lateralis. Lineage (NCBI taxonomy): Eukaryota > Metazoa > Chordata > Mammalia > Rodentia > Sciuridae > Callospermophilus > Callospermophilus lateralis. Next base: position 9,539,072 of record NC_135323.1, on the reverse strand, counting down.
AGAGCAATCGCCATTGACACTCTGGATAATATTAAGAGCCATTGATTCTTCTAGAAATTTTTATGCACGTAGCATCTTCTATGCGTAGTCTCTTTCAGCCACAGAGAAAGGCTGCAGTGTAAGTCAAAGTGAGAAAGATTTTCTTTGTTTTCCATTGACACATTTAGGGGTGTTTTGAAAACGCACACTCTGCTTCATGCATGTTGTCTGTTTCTCACTTCCAAATTGCTTCCCAGTTGTCATAGGTTGCCGCAGGCCAGTTGCAGCAGAATATCCGGGGGGTGACGAATAACTTGTGTACGTTGATGCAGCAGGAATGGAAGCCTTTTATTGTAGGATAACAGAGGTATTTATACATTTTGCACAGCTTATCTTAATTAGCATAAACTAGATACAGCAGTCAACCAATCAGGAATCTCCACACTTAATGGCTCGCTTTTGTTACTTTACAAACCACTCCCTCTGGCATTTTGCCAGGCGCCATCCAGACTTGTTTACAGACTTTAACATTTCTCTGGCAAAATAACAGGTGCCAATCTGACTTGTTTACAGACCTTAACAATAGGTGTGGTTTGAGGTCACATCTTGGTTTCCTTCATTCTCTGATGGAAAATGACCACATACCGCCTTTGGGTCTGTATCTGGTCCTGTTGAACATCCACAAGGTGCTTGGGAAGGTGATTCTTCAGAAGGCAGAAATAACTTTAAGGTCATGGACAAAGCAGTACTTCCAGAGCCTTACTGATTCCTACCTCAGCAAGGAAACGTCTAGACCTCTTGGACAATAGGAGAATTGTTGGTGTGTAAGAGCTTCCAAAGATCAGTTAATATAGTGTTCACAACTGCATGGTCGGTCACCCTAAAAGGAGAGTCACTCTTCTAATAAGCAAAAGGTCACATTGGTTCCTTTGCACTCCACAAAATAGGACACTGCAAGTGGTCCTGTTCGAGAATGAGGAGACCTGTCACATAAACAGAAGTCCAAGGTAATTGGTAGCACCCAGAACTACACCAGCTCCTGATCTGCCTCCTGGCATGGTTCTCTGCCAAGGCCAGACCTTTTCCAGTGACTGCCATGGCTCTGGTCATCACACAAGGAATGACAACAGAGGCAGAAGAGGGGGGGTTAAAGCGAATCAAAATCATTCCCAGAGTGGCCCTTTCCTCTTCTTCCTGCTTGGAGCCTAGATGCAATGCTGGAAGTCCTATGGCGGTTTTGCATTCCTGAGAATAAAAGCTGAAGTCCAAGGATGCAAAGCAAAAATGTAGAAGGAGCTGGATTTGTGATGGATTCCTGGACCAGCACCCTTCCTGGAAGGCTCACCTCCTTTCTTTTTATGGCATAAATAAATCAACCTTGCTTGGTTAATCCGTCATAGCTACTGTGAGCTGAATGTCATCCGGGCACATCTGAAGACAGAAGATTACAGGCTGGAAGGCACAGGGCAGGAAACCAGGCCCCACAAAGACTGCAGAGGACAAAAGGATAGAGGGACAATGGGATAGACAGGATAGACAGACAAACCAACCCCAGCACAAATGGATCAGGAGAAGAGAGAGAGTCTAGGCTAGCCCTTGTCCCTGGTTGAGTCACTGTGTGTGATGGTCAGTTCAACCCACAGGAGGAGGGGCAAGCGCTGAGGAAGACATAAGCTCAGTTGGCAGTACTCAAAGGGATGTCAGAAGAGAGGTGCTTGATGCCACAGAGTTGAGTCTGGGAGGTGATGTAGTCATCAGTAGGTGTCTGAGGTGACAGCAGTGAGAGGGAAGGTGAGAAAAGAAGCATGTGGAGGCGGGCGGGGCGGGGGGGCGGGGCCTGCATGTAAAGGACTCATGGAGGAAGAGGGCCCGCCCATCAAGGCTGGGCTGGAATGGAGAGGGGCCCAGGGGCCCAAGGTAGGGAAGAGCCAGCTCACCTGGCTGCTGTGTTAAAGGTTCATTACCTGGTGAGAATGTCTCTTTGCCCAGTTTTAAAACAGAAATGGACTGACCAAGGTGCTCACATTTGAGTGGCTGCAGCAGTGCCTTCTTGGACTCTCTGGCTCCAGGCAGAGGCAGGCACCTTCTCCCCAGCAGATTTCATCTTTAACATTCTGCAAAACAGTTCCCTTCTGCGGCTTGCCACCACCTCTGTCTACCTCCCTCGAGTATTTTTGGCTGGATTTCCAATTTGATACATGAGCATTCCATCAGTCAAAACAATCTTTTTAATGAGCCTCTTGTCCTGACAGCTGTGTTTAAGATAGGGCATGGGAAGCGGGTAATGGAAATCTGGAAAATTGTCCATTTTGGATTGAACCTTAATGTGCGCCCGCGCTCCTTCTCACACACAAGCCTGCCATCTTCTTTTAAAAATAAAGAGGAAATTATGAATAGCAAGAAAGATGTAATTTGTGCAAATGAAAAAAAAGATCTTCTGATCAGATACTCAGAGAAAGATGAGAGGGAAGTATAATTATTGGGTGCCGCCTGAGTACATACCACACAGCTTCCTGCCGGGTGACCCCGGCCATATCACCGATTCTCGCTTGATCTTCTCACAGCCCTGGAGTGGTTGACACTCGCTCTGTCTTCCAGATGAGGACACTGAGGCTCAGAGATGTGTAGGTACACATGATGCCCACATAGATTGGCAGCAGCAGAGCCAAGCATCAAGCCTGTGTCCCTTACCACCTGGCTGCCCTTGCTATTCTGGCAATCAAATATTAATATTAATAAAATACAGCCTCCATGCATATTCCACACACAGGTTTTGAATGCCCAACTCATCAGGAAGGGAGAAAATAAACTAAAAAGCTGAGCATAGCCACCCATGGAGAAAAGGAATAAGGGGCATTGGGACCACAGGCTGAGGACTGTGGTTAATACTGGAGACCAGGCAGGAAAGGGATGCGAGGCTGTGATCACTCCCAGGCCATGGATACACTGGGCAGCCAGGCATCTCTGGGCCTTGAGAATAGTTACTGTTTACCCTGGAGCATGGGAGCATGGCTCTGAAGGGCATCATAAGCGGGCTGTGGCTGCAGTGATGTGGCAGTTATAGACAGGAACAGGCCCCCTCTTCGCTACCCCAGGGTTGGCGTGATGGTTCTGACCATGAACTCTTCCATTCATTCTTTTCTGGGAACTTCTGCCCTAGAACCAGTTCATTCCAGTTAAGCTGAAATGCTCCAGACTGGCTATTATCTAGGCCACTCCTCTGCCACCAAGAATTGTATGTCATCCCCTTCCCCTGCCTTCTAGTTTCAATTAAAATATGGCTTTTGTCATGTAATATTTAGATTAGGTAAAACAAGTGTGATTTATGTGACTTTTTTTTTTGTAGGTTAGAAAAATCCTTAAAATGAAACAAAAGATTCTCTTTGGGTTGTACAGGATGAGCTGGCCTTGAGTGAAGGTCCTGGCAATAACTGGATCATTGCTTCCTAGTGAAGCAAAACAGGTGGCAAGAGAGAGGGAGAGATGAGACCCAAGAGGAAACTGCAAATCTAGACAAGCCAGATGTTTCACATATATGGGCCAGACATCTGATCAGATGCCTGAGGTGACCAGATGTTTGGGTGTAAGAGGAGCACCCACCAGAGGGGAGGCATGACCCAGGCTTCCAGCAGGGCCAACCCAACAGCACCAGGTGCTGTCATGGTGAAGACTTCAGTGGCTCAGCTTCTGAAGTAGATGGTGCCCCCCAGCCCACCGCAGGTCATACATCAGCAGAGCAGTCAGCTGGGCATCCCCCAACACCTAGAGAGTCTAGTGCTGAAGAGAGCAGAGACCTCCCTGGGACCCCACTGCAGGGGCTGCAGACCTCAGCACACCTAGGGACAGGAGCAGTCTCTGTCCAGGGTCCTGAAGCTTACCAGGGAGCAGCACTGAGTGGGTCGCCTACACCTGGCCAGTCCCTGGAGGGCTGAAAGGCTCTGAAACCACCTGCCCTCCCAGGTTAGGGCATTTATTATCAAAATACAGAAAGACATCCAACCATCTAGATTTTACCCAGCAGAAATAGTTTTCAGGATTTCAGAGTTCCTCCAATGGACTCCTGTGTGAGGAGTGAACGTGAGCCTGGTGTAGATCCTTGGTGGGGTACCACTGCAGGGGTGCATGTGTGTTTATCATCTAGAATATACATGTTAACAGTGTATCTGGGAAGGACACCTGAACTCCCAAGTGGGAAGAGGGCTTTCCAGCAATTTCCTTCCCTCTCCCATTTTTTATTTGATGTTCTATATTTTCAAATATTTCCTTGTATTTCTAGCAATCTTGTATTGTTTTTTCTCTACTTTTTATTCAGAAATGTTTTTAAGTTTACAGAAGAGTTGCAAGAGTGTGGATAGTGAATAGAACAAATGTGTACCCTTCACCCACGTTTACTTGTTGTTAACACTTGACCCCAACTGCTTCAACCCTTGTTTGTGACAGCTGCTGTCTACATGTTTATCCTTTTCTGATCTGTTTGAGGGTAAGCTGTGTGCATCATGTGTCTTCTTATTTCTCTTACAAAACATACCCCACAACATGAATATACTTTCTTTACTTGGTTCATTTAACCATTTATCTCAGAAATCACTCCACTCTCAGTATGTACATTGTCCTTGTTCTTTTTCATGGCTGCAGTGTGTTTACTCACACTGCAATAGTTTATTCATCTGCTCTCTTAAGATACGCATTACTTTTTTTTTTTTCAGAGAAGATACTGGGGATTGAAGCAAGAGGTGCTCTACCACTGAATACCAGCACTTTATTTTTTGAGAAGGGTCTTGCTAAGTTGCTCAAGCTGACCTTAAACTTTTGAGCCTCTTTCTTCAGCCTCCTGAATTTCTGGGGTTACAGGTGTGTCACCACAATGCTAGACATGCATTACTTTTGAAGGCAGCAAAGCAATAATGGAAAGAGCAAGTAGCTCCAGCCACAGGTCTTTGTTATATTTAAAGTGGATGTGGCAGTGGAGAAGTCAGGTGGCTAAGGAGCCCTCAGTCTTGTTACTTGGCTCCCATTAGGATCTTTCTACATCTTATCATTAGAATAATGAAATATCATGAGGTCCAGCCAAAGTAACTGTTAGGTTGGGGTCCCTAGCAGGAAACCCAGAGACAGGGATTGGGGTTGGTTGGCTCTCGGGGACAGAGAGTGAGGAAATAAGACAGAGGAAAAGCACAGGAAGTTTGGTCTTAACCAGCACATGAGTGCAGCCTGATCCGCAGGGCTCTAGAACACTAATGAAACCATACAGGTAGTCCCACAATAGGGCAAGGACTGACCCCAGCCCCACCCCATGCACAATAAAACATTTTAGAAATGTTGGAAGAATTTTAAATAATATAGACTGGCCCATAGCAGGTCTTCAATAAATGATAGCTATTATTTTTGCTCTTCCTTTTTGATGGTTTATTTGGGTACCACATTCAGTTTATCTGTCTAAAATTTACAATTCAGTGGTTTTTAATCTATTTACAGAGCTGTACATTAACACCAGGATCTATTTTACAGTATTTCCATTACTTCATAAAGCAATCCTATACTCTTTGGTGGTCACTCTCCAGTTTCCTCCCAAACTTCTCTCTCTGGCTCTAGAAATGTGTCTCTATGGTTTGCCTGTTCTCGACATTTCCTATGAGTGGAGTCATTCATTATACTGTTTGAGGACTGGCCTTTTTGCCTGTCATTTAGTCATTGGTGTGGCCTCCCCATCCCCTTCAGTAGGAGAGCGCTTCTGAGAAAAAGGCAGCTGTGGGCCCATGGCAGCCAATCCTCCCAGCAGCAGGAGGGTGGCTACACCAGCCTCCACAGAGGGCCTGGCAGGGACACCAACAGTGTCCACCTTAGTAAGCCACATGAAAGGGCTGTGTTAAGAGTAAGACAGAAAATTTATCCAGTGTCGTGAAAGAACAAAGGGTAACAGTTTCTCAGAAATCTGTAAAAAATTAAGAACTAATAAATGATTTAGCAAGGTATAAGATTAACAGGTGAAAATCAATTGTATTCTTATATGCTATCAGCAGACAGTTGTTACTAGAAATTGTGAAAACAATTGAGTCTCCAGTGGCACCAAAAGACATAAAATCTTAGGAAGAACAAATAATGTCAAAGCCCTCTACCCTAAAAACTACAAAACACTGATAAATAATGAAAGAAGGCCTAAGTAAGTGGAAAGATAGACCATGCTCATGGATTGGAAGACAAGGTTCTTAATAGGCATTTTCCCCAAGGTGATCAAAATTCCAGCCACTTCGCTTATTGTCTGAGTTGACAAGCTGATCTAAGCAACCATAATAGCCAAAATAGTTGGATTGGATCAAAGTCCACCACCTCCCCCCCTTATTTTCTGGCAACAGTAGGGATTGAACCACAAGCAATAGGCCTTGTGCTCACCAAGCAGGTGCTTACCACTGAGCTAGACTCCAGCTCTTAAGTTATTTTTTTAAGCGGTAGGATTTTGACACTCTTTATTTAAAGTAAATAAAGAAATCTGACCTTCAGGCAGTTGCTCTCATTTGTAGAATAAATGAACTGCCTTGTCTTTCTTTCAGTAGTATTCCTTGCATGGCAGATACACTCATCTCACCCAGTTGGAATGGCATCCATAGTTTTATAAACTAAATTACAAGTCACTCTGTTGTTGTTTTTATTTTTGAGATGCAGAGAAGCTTCCATTTTTTTTGAAGAATCTGGAAATTTGGGCTAAACTTTGATGGACCAAACATAAATTTTTAATGGCATACTTTTCTCCATTGCTACCGTTGGCCCTCCTCTTGTTCTTGTAAAGCTTAAGTGGCTCACAGCCGTGTCCACAAGGTTGCATTTTTTCCACATGTTCACTCTGTAGAAGAGGGCAGAGTTTCATAGCTGAGACAGAGCCTGAAAAGAGGAATGACCCTCAAAAGAGGTCTCATGGAAATGTCTGTAAGGTCCCATTCAAGCGCACACACATGTGGAGCTGGGAGGTTTAGACCAGGGAAAGCCTGGACCGGAAGTGCTGAGATGCTTGGTGCTCAGGGCAGGCAGGAGGACACACCTGCCCCAGCACTTTTTAAAGTCATTTCCATTTCAGCCAGTCTTAGCTCTCTGCGGCCCTGGCCTCCCTTTTTCTGTGCCCCTGCCTCCCCTGTCCTTTAGCCCAGCCAGAATCCAAACTGGAATCCCATGTGCAGACTTTCACTCTCCTCCCCTTGAAAGTGCTCAGAGAGTCCATCAGAGGATTGAAATGCTAGAGAGAGTGTGGGTGCTTGGCTGTGACAGGCAGCAGGAGCCTCTGTTCAGGTTTGGCTCCCTGCTTCCGAAGCACACCTGACACTCCGGCTTCACTCGTGGTGTTCCCTCCCCTCCTGTCCCCTCCCATCTTCTCCCTCTACCCCATCTACTGTAATTCATTTCCCTCCTTGTTTATTTTCCCCTTCCCCTCACAACCTCTTATATGTAATTTTGTATAACATTGAGGGTCTCCCTCCATTTCCATGCAATTTCACTTTTCTCTCCCTTTCCCTCCCACCTCATGTCTCTGTTTAATGTTAATCTTTTCTTCCTGCTCTTTCTCCCTGCTCTGTTCTTTGTTGCTCTCCTTATATCAAAGAAGACATTTGGCATTTGTTTTTTAGGGATTGGCCAGCTTCACTTAGCATAATCTGCTCTAATGCCATCCTTTTCCCTGCAAATTCCATGATTTTGTCATTTTTTAGTGCTGTGTAATACTCCATGGTGTATAAATGCCACATTTTCTTTATCCATTCATCTATTGAAGGGCATCTGGATTGGTTCCACAGTCTAGCAATTGTGAATTGTGCTGCTATGAACATCGATGTGGCAGTATCTCTGTAGTACGCTCTTTTAAGGTCTTCCGGGAATAGTCCGAGAAGGGCAATGGCTGGGTCAAATGGTGATTCCATTCCCAGCTTTCCCAGGAATCTCCATACTGCTTTCCAAATTGGTCGCACCAGTTTGCAGTCCCACTGACTGACCACAGGGGCTCTTAATCACTGAGCCACATCCCAGCCCAACTTTGAGCTCTTGATTGCTGGGAAAGGTGGGTCTCGCTGCACTTTACTCACCCTGGCACCAGAAAGGGGTTCAACACTGAAGACACAGCCTCCTGCCTTCCCCAGAGAACCTGGAAGGGCCCTTCCTCCCTGCACACTCCTAGCCCCAGGCAGTCGGGCTCCAGGAAAGGCACATAGCAGGGAGACTCTGATGAGAGTGCTTACGCTGAGATGTAGAGCCCCAGATGGTGAAGAACCCCACCTAATGAGGCCAAACCGGGCTTAGCCAGATCTCATGTTGGCAGCCTGTGCCTCCCAAAACTGAGATCACCCGCCACTCCCTTGCCTCATGGCCATTGCTGGCGGCTGGCCGGGATTGCCTCATGCCTACCCCCTGGCTCCCTGCTGAGCAGACAGACTCCCCTCCACAGTATTTATACCCACTTTCTATAGGGTCACATCCAAACTCTCTTTTTCTTTCTCTTTAAATGAGTCACATTCTTTTTCCTTACAACTGAGGCGGAATAAATGAGTGCAACTAATGATTTACAACACAATTTTCACTTCTGTAGCTGGCAATGTAAAGATACATAACATTTCCATAAATGTGTACTGATGCTGGATAAAAATAAAAGGTGTCCAATTAGAACTTGCTTACATTTTTCAGGCCCAAGTCAGTTATTCACATCAGAATTGTACTAAGCAAATTTCTGATATTAGAATAATAAATTATACGGAGATGATATCCCAATCCTCTGACTGGTTTGAAGTGAGTTTGAATCAGGGTGGCTTAAAAATGGCTTTTTGGTGTCTTCCTGACATGATACCATGAAGAAATAAATATGAAGCTGATGCCATAGAAAGCCATCCCCTGCGGACACACCAGCTGTCTTTGCAGGAAATTCTTCTGGCAGTAATTTAAGATGTTTGTCATCTCCTTACAGCAGTTCATAATTCAAAGACAATCTATCTGTAATACTCAATTACGGAACCACAGAGGCGTGTCGGCCACAGACGACCGATCAACAGCCTAAATGGAAATTTTGCTCAACTGCTGAAAACACCACTAAAATCCGTCCCCGTCAGGGAGGCCACGATTGATTAACACATTCCAGACTCCATTTGGTCATGAATCAGTGCTTCTCTCTCAGAGGCTGGTAGGAAGCTGAGGTGGGTGAAACGTCCTAACAAAGCGAGGTCCCTATGCCTGGAAGTCACAGGAGTGTAACCTGGACAAGAGCCTGCATGTTGCAGAGCTCAGAGCCAGGCTGGACCTGGGCCCTACTCCAGCAGTGAGAAGCTGGTCCTGCCCTGAGAAGCCTCCTGGGGGAGGATGGGTTGTCAGCATGTCCCTGCTCCCCTATAGACCTCTGCCACCCTTGAGAGGCATTGTCATTATTCATCGAAGAGACAGGAAACAGTAGCTTTCAAGGTGAGAGATATATCCAAGGTCCCAAAACAGAACAGAGCCTGAGTCTGCACTGCCAGACAAGGGCAAGGCTTCCGACATCCTGGTGCCCAAGTTCTGAGCTAGCTATGTGGCTTCGTGTTGGTTTCTGAGCTTCTGTGGGCCTCAGTTTTCTCACCTAAATAGTACAGATACGAGCCCTGAGACCAAGGTCCATTGGAAGGATGCAGTGGGATGAAGGCTGGAAAGGATTTCATGTCCTGCATGACACGGGATATGGCTGCTGCTCTGCTCCATCCAGGCCCACTCATGGTCTGCTCTGCCTTGGCACCTGACCATAAGGAGTAATGGAAGCCAGACGAGAACATGTTCAGGTTCAAAACTCCTGGGCTTCTAGAAGGTTAGAGATAGACCCAGAAACTCCTATCACCAGATATTGGTTCCAACCCAAGAAGCAGCTCCTTCACTCCCCCACACAAAATTGTGTTTATACTAGACCAGCCAGGAACATGCCAGAACCTTGAAAGTAGCACCAGAGTCCAGGAGAACGGGTGTATCAATCTTCCAACTTTTGAGACCAACTTCAGCCTTCAGCCTGACCATTCCTTTGTAAACCTGTCACATGTTCATTGCTTGATTTCTCATTCAGGACCCCAAAATGTTAGTTCCTTATTGTAGAAAGGAGAAATCTCTTCTGTGAAGAGGCAGAAGGATCTGAATACCTGTGGTACATACTAGCAACTTGACCCAGCCCTCCTCAGGCATGCTTGCTACTCTGAGGATCCTCATCTGGTCATATTGTCTGTGTCTTAGGACTTAACAATAAGTGGTGAGCCTAAAAGGAAGAGGGCAGGGCATGTTCCTGCAGAGCAGCGCAGCAGTCCAAGATCCAGGGAGCTCTGCCCTGACCATTTTTGGCCACCTGACCAGTCACCTCTAATGCTCCATCTCTATCAGTGCCAGTGAACATGAAATTAAAATGAGTTTTTGACACTAATTCCTGCTAATGTGCACGTATTTCAAAATTGCCAGGCATTCTTTCCAAAATAGTGCAGTTTACAACTATGAGTTAGGCATAAAGAGACAAATTTCATAAGCATAATTTAGCATACAAAAAAATTACTAATGCTAAGTGTTTTCCATCCAGCCACTCACAGCTCCCCAAGGCAAGTGTCATCTCAATCCCATTGGGGCCTCAGACAACACAGGCCTGAGGCTTTGACACCCCAGAAAGGCTACCAAGGAAGCAGTCGTTTACATACACACACACACACACACACCCTGTGCAATCAGGAGCTGTTCTCCTTCTGTGGCAGGGACTCAGCAGGCACCCAGCCCAGCAGTTCCAGCTGCGCTTTTGAACCACATAGCTCTGGCCCTAGAGTAATGTGCCTACATGACCCCTTTCCTTGGTTCCTCGGGCTGCCCCATCTTGTTCATGTCTCCTCGATGTTTTGCTCCTGCTCATTGATCAACTTGTCATCACAGTAAACATTAAAGTAATAAAGGCAGAGAGTGGTGCCCCTTGCTGGGCTTGCCTGTCCCACTGGAGGCACAGATGCATGCCTGCACCCTCTTCTGTAGACATTGTCTTTATTTTGCAAACATAGGAACACTTTTTTTTTTTTGCAGCTTGCTGTTCATATATAATATCATTGGTGCCTTGCAATGCCAGTGCATGTAAATCTATCTCTTTCCTTATCTGAAGTTTTGCTTTCCACAGTTTTTAGTTACTGTGGTAAACTGCAGTCTGAATTATGAAATGGAAAATTCTAGGAATAAACAATTTATAAGTTTTAATTTCCTGCCGTCCTGAGTAGCATGATGAAATCTTGTCTGGCACTGTTCTGCTCTGTCCCAATCTGGATGTGAATTGTCCCTTTTTCCAGTATCCACACTACATATGCCACCCTGACATTAGTCACTTAGTGGATTTCTTGGCTGTAAGCTCAACTGTTATGCTACTGTAGTGCTTATGTTCAGATAACCCTTGTGCAAGGATGCAAAGGGGGCACCAGGACATAAAACATGGAAGGACAAATGGTGGCTCTGGCACTCATGGCAGCGCTGCTGGGCATGAGGGAAAAACCTATTGTGTATACAGCTCAGTTTCAGGTACCCACTGGGGGTCTTGGGATACACCCCCTTGAGTAAGAGGGGACTGTGAGCATTCAGCGGTATCCCCTAAGTGAGCTGTGCAGACAGTGGACGTTGTCCTGTTTATGCCCACAGACCTGACACACACCTCGGGGCTCTTCTCGAGGAATGTCTGAAGAATAAATTGCCACTGAGGTGACTTTGCTGGATGAAGGGGAGATAGTAAAATGTGAAGCGGCGTTGCCACCTTGCCCCCTGGAGTGGGTTGCGGTGGGTTGCGGTCTAGTAAGTGTAGACAGCCCTTCTCTCCACCCTGGCTATTTCCAAGTAGGGAAACTGAGTTACCTTCCTCTGCACCTTCAGGGTTGCACCTCAGCGCCACACATCTACATCTGCCTTCAGGAGAGACTCCCGGCCTTGCTAATTGGCAAACGTGGCTGCAGCCCCAACAGCTCTGTTTCAGGTCTCCCAATTCCTACCGCAGAGCAAGGGCTGCGAGCCGCTCAGCATACTTGCCTCACGCCTTTTTCTCTTTCTCCTCTCACTCTCCTTTTTTCTCCTTTCTTTCTCCCTGGTCTCTCTGTCTTTTTTTTTTTTTTTTTTAAACCAGCGTTCTCAATCTCTTATCTGCTTTCTTGTTCCACAGAGTGGAACTTGTGAAAATTCTTCCAATCCTGAATTAGAAAAAGAACATGAGAAAAAAACTAAGGACATCCGTTTATGGACTTGAGTTAATGTCTTCCGTGTTGATTCGTTTGCTGGAAAGCATGCACCACCCTAGCACAAGATATTCATAAATGGGGAGACAGGGTGGGAGAGAGATTGGGATTTTCTGTGTTATCTTTGTAACTTTCATGTAAATCTGAAGTTGTTCTATTTTTCAATTTTAATTTTTAAAAGCCTGGATAAATTACATTTGGTCATCATTTCTCCTTAGGCTTCTGCTGGCATGGTTTCTCAGACTTCCTTGTATTCGATGGTGACTCTGATGGTTTGGAGGAGGACCCTGTTGGTTTGGTTTGGTCGGGTGTTTCACAGGATGTCTATCTTCTGGAATTTTCTGTTTCTGGTGACTTGAGTGGAGTGATGGGCTTACAGGAAGAGGACCCACAGGTGGAGTGCCACTTCATCACAGCCTTGCTGGGTGCACAGAACCCCCGTGAGCTGTGCTACGGGTGTCGTCTAGCTTCTCCACCATGGGTACTTTTTTAAAACCCCCTCTTTGTATTTTGTGAAAGGAAGTCAGTACATAGCCCACTCCAAAGGGGTGAGGAGCTAGGCTTTCCTCCCAGAGTGAGGAGTATCTACATAAAACATTTGCCTTTCCATATGGGAAATTTGTTCTTCTTTCTCCCACTTATTTATTCAGTCATTCATGTCAGCATGGACTTGTGGAATTTTTTAATACTTTGGGTCGAAACTCAATACTAATATATTTTGTTGCTCAAATTGTTAAGCCTAGACTTGAGGCTCCTTCATTGATTGCTGTGTCCCTTTGACACACCCCAGCATTGTGGGGTGTGAGTCTTGAGCACTTCCTTGCTAATGGCAGTGCAAGATGCCTGGCTCATCTCACATGTTTCCTGCCCTGGTCCTGTCAGGGGTCCAGAGTTCTTTTTATTGGGGAATGGTTATAGTTGCCAGGATCTGTGTACTAAGTATGCTCATCGCCCTGTGTCCTTACTTCCCACAGTCTCCGTAGACAGCAAGGAAGTGGATCCTGGATCCTGGCCTGAGTTTATATACTTCTATAAATGTTTCTGTGTGCAGCCATCTGCATTGATTTCAGGCAAACGTGAATTTATACTGATGTTTCCAGCTCTAATCCATAACCACGTGGGTCATTTTAGCCTCCTCTCCCATAAATTTTTTCTGCATTTTTTATTGAGCTATAATCCATATGCTATAAAATTTACCCTTTAAATTCAGTGGTTTTAGTACATTCACAAGGTTATGTAACCATCACCACTCTCTAATTGCAGGCCATTTTAACAATTTCATAAAGAAACTCTATACTCATTAGCAGTCATTCCCCACTGCCTCCACTTCTGGCAGTAGTGATCTAATTACTGCCTCTATACGTTTGCCTATTCCGGACCTTTCATTTACATGGGACCATGTATTTTGTGGCCTTTTATGTCTGGCTTCTTTCACTTAGCATGATGTTTCCAAGGTTCCTCCTTGGAATTGTATCAGGCATTGTAGCAGACATCAGTACTTCATCTCTTTTGATAGCTAAATACTGTCCCATTGTATAGGCAGATCACTTTTGTTTATCCATCATCATTTAGTGGGCATGTGGTCTGCTTCCACTTTTTAGCTATTATGAACACTGCTGCTATAAACTTATGTACAAGTTTTTGCATAAATGTATTTTCTCATTTCTCTTGGGTCCGTACCTAGGAGTGAAACACTGGATTGTGGCAACTGTATACTTCATATTTTGAGGAATTGCCAGAGTGTTTTCCACAATTGCTGTGCCATCTTACGTTACCACAAGCATTTTACAAGGGTTCAAATTTTCTCCAAAGCCATGAGAATACTTGCTTTCTATCGGTTTTATTATAGGCATCCTAATGGATATAAAGTGGTTATCTCATTGTGGTTGTGATTTCCTTATTAAGTATCTTGAGTGTCTTTTCTTGTGCCTATTGGCCATTTGTATTTTTTTTTTTTTAGAGAAATGTCTGTTCACATCCTCTGCCCATTTGTTAATTGGATTGTCTTTGTAGCATTAAAGTTGCAAGACTTTTTCATATTTTCTGAATATTAGACCCTTATGATTTGCAAATAGTTTCTCCTATTCCTTGGTCATCTTTTCTTCCTTTCTCCCTTTCCTTGGTAATGTTTTTTGAATCACAAAAGTTTCTAATTTTGACAAAAATGTAGCATATTTACTAATTTACCAATTTAGCCAATTTACCTAGTATGGTAATTTGGTTGCTTATGCACAAATATTTTTTTAAGAATATGACTATACATATTTTTCTAACATACTACCAAGTTATTCAGTATTTTCTAACAAAGAGGATCCTTTATACCTTTAATTTTCCTTTGAACTTTAAATCTTGATCATGTTGTTTGAGTTTTTAATTTCACTTTTAATATTAAATAAATAGGGATTTTTTAAAAATCAGTAGTTAATTCAGTTTGCCAAAATATTTTATTAGAATTAACTCCTTGTGTTTTAATACTTCATCCTTTCCTCTGCTGAAATAGATCTCTTAATAATTCTTTTAGTGATGATTTGGGAGTATTAAACTCTTAGTCTTTATATTTATAAACATATCCTTATTTTGCCCTCAGACTTAAATGATAGTTAAGTTAGATATGAAATTTTAGGTTCATAGTTATTTTCCCTGGGCAATTTGAAGGTATTATTCCTTGATTCTGTCATTGCCGAGGTAGCTACTCTCTAACTGCCATTCCTGTGTAACATTTTCACCATAATATCTTCTTAAGGTTTTTCTTTTTTCTCTTTGATGATATACCACAATTTTACTACATTACATGTCAATATGAAATAATTTTTATGTCTCCTACCTAGTACTTTTTATCTGAGGACCCACATGTTCCTCCCTTCTGGAAAATTCTCTGGTATTATTTTTTAAAATTCTTCTCACTGTTATTTCCCTCCTTTCCCTTTTTCCAATTCCTCTTAATCATCTGTTGGTACCTCATTCCTCTCCTCACGTTCTTTGAACAGCTTCTTCATATTGCTTGTGTCTGGGTCTCTCTGTTGTCTTCTAGCTCATTTTCACCATTCTCCATTTTGGTTCACTAATTTTCCCCTTTGACTAGTGTCCAATCTGTAATTTATCCCATTTATTGAGGGTTGTTTTTATTTAAATTTTTTAATGGATATCTTTTATGTCCACCATTTTAAAATTTTTATTGCCTCTTGTTTTCATTCAGTTTTTCCTGTTTTGTTTCATAACATTTTCTTTTTATGGATATTAGTCCTTCATTAAGGATTCTTGGACATCAGCATATTGATTTTAAATACTTTCCAGACAGATTCATGTAGTTAATTTCATTTGAAGTTCGTGATGGAAGAGTTTATGGATTGTCTTGTTTAGCAAGAGATTGCTTCACAGGTGATAGAATGTTTTATTGCAGGTTTAATTTGAGGACTAGATATTCTTTTGTTGCTGTTGTTGTTGTTTTTGGTTTTATTTGTTTGTTTTTCTCTCATTCTCTCTTGACTAACATCTCCGTGTCTGGTGGTTTTGGTCACATTCTCCTGACCCCTTCCCAGAACAGGCCTCATAATGGAAGTGGAGTAATATCAGGGACACATGGGTCCATTCCTAGATGTGAATCTGTGTCTGTCCTTCCTCAGGTGGTGAGGAGCCCTGGTGCAATGGTGTGCTGCAGTCACTTCCTGCCAGCTTGTTAGAACCAATTGTTAATTTTATATGTGGGAGGGGGATTGAACCTGGGGCATCACCCATGCTAACATGTGTTCAACCACTGAGCTACACCCCCAGTCCCATGATTATTAGAGCTTAAGGGATTTTGCAAACTGGTTGTTAAACAGCTTTTACTTTAAGAGTAAATTATTTAACTTCTCCATTAAATTACAGTTAGCCCTCTGTACTTAACCAACTACAGATCAAAAAATAGTTTTTGGAAAATTACATCTATACTGAACATATACAGATTTGTCTCTTGTCATTCTCCTACAAACAATACAGTATGACTATTTACATAACATTTACACTGTACTAGGTGTTACATGTTACCAGGAGATGCTTTAAACTATGCAGGATGTGCGTTGATTAAACAAAGACACCATGTGGCTCCATGTGAGGGACTCGAGCATCCTGGATATTGGTATCCCTGGGGGATCCTGAACGAAGCCCCCATGGATATTGAGAGATACTTGTAGATTAAAAGGCAAAGGTCATAAATACTCAGAATTCATCGTACACTCTAGTTCTTTTGCTACTATGACTTGTCTCCACTGCCAGGGTGGTTTACAGCTTCTGCAGCTGTGTGGTGGAGACACTGTAATGGTGCGATGCTGAGCATCCGTCCCTCCCCACCCCAGTTCAGTGACATCGAGTTGGCAACCTGACAACCTTGACTGGAGTATTTACACTGGAAATTCTCAGACCTGGCTAACAGGTCTCCCCACTCACACAGCTTCTGAGCACTGCCCAGCATGCCACTGCCCCATCCCTGAGTGGCCGGTCCTTCCATCTCCTGTAAGCAGCGCTCCCCCACTAGCCCGTGTCAAGCAAAGGCCTGTGTCATTCCCCTTCTCAAGAAGGTGCTTTCCACCTCTGACCTTCAAGAGCTTAATTCCAGCCACATTTTTGTCTCACTCATACTTGCCTTTTTGTATGGATATTTACTGTGTTGCTGAGCCTACTCATGTCCTTTGGTTTTCTTGGGTTTCATCTATCATGGCTGTAAGTTTGGAGCAGAGGAGGGACATCAAATATTGAGTGTGTTCTGCTCTCTTGATTAGAACATGATAAACATTTTCTGAAGTTTTCGTTATCTTTGCAGTGCCAGGCGTTGAACCCAGGCCTCACACAAGCTTGGCAATGCGCTCCACTGAGCTACCAGCCTGTCAGCACCATGGCTGTGCACACATGGCCACTGTCATGGGGATATCAACTTGGGTTTTCTTCTCTCCTTTGTCTCTTCGCAAAGTCACTCACCTTATCTTTCTTCTCTCATCATTTCATTCTTGTCCTAGTTACAATAAACTTATTAATAATACATTGTTTGTATGAATTATCCTTGAAAATATTCTGGAGGTCACATAGGCTGTTTCCTTAATTACACACAAAATAATGTTATGCATTTAATGTAACAATGTTCACAGAATAACACACCGGCCCCCCCCCACCCATGACCCACATGGGAATCCTGGGCCCCCTAATGTCCTGTTTCCTTCCTTACAGGTGTCAGAGCTGTGTTCTCAGGCCACTACCACAGGAATGCCGGGGGCACCTACAAGAACCTGGACATGGTGGTATCATCTGCCATCGGATGCCAGCTGGGCAAAGACACCCATGGGCTCCGAGTCGTGGTTGTCACCGCTGAGAAAATTGTTCACCGATACTACAGTTTGGATGAGCTGAATGAGAAAGGAATAGAAGACGATCTCATGAAGCTGATGAAGCAGTAGTGAGCCTCCCTTGGTGGTCTGTCCACCTTACCCTTCTAAAATATTTTGATTTTGTTTTGATTTTACCAGAATCAGCAGCAGCACACAAGTCAGCCCCTGCTGGAATGTAAAAGTGGACCAGGCAGGGTTGTGAATTTACATCCTTTGGCATAAACCAGAGAGCGGGAGCCCATCCTAAATTATATTAAAACAGAGCTGCCTTCTGTTGAAAAGGAGAGAAGGAGCCTGGAAATAATTTTTAGTTATTATGACACTAGACTGTCTCTGGCTGTTTGTGTAAGCTCTCCTAATGGTGTATTTCTCAGCTCTGCTTTTGAATTAGATTGTTTCTGGCAGTGCCTGATCAATGTTTACCTATTGACCTCAGTCCCAACTTGGTATTCACATGTGATCTTTGATAATTCCTTGAACAAACTGCATCTGATTATATTAAATTGTGGTCATGACTCCCCAAAATGCTAGGCAAAGCAAAGGTCATCTCCTTCCCTTCCTTCCAAAACAAATAGCTATTTTGTTTCTCATATTACGAGCCATGGAGACTTATTTTACAAGGAATCAAGTACCCCTTCTCACTGTTAAATTCTAAGACTTCTGGTATTGCTGACAGTAGAACTAGAATACAGTCAATACACATCAGGACTTGAGTTGGCCTCCCTGGTGGCTCCAGAAGTCACCTTTGCACATACATTGCCATTTACGAAACTCATCCACAAGACGAGCACAAGGCATGTGAGGTCATCCACAGCTCCTTGTGTTCCTCCACATTCGCACTCGGTGCTGCGGTGGGTCTGCAGATGGGTGTTTCATGAGACCGGAATGCCCCTCAATTAATGAACCTCTTAATTATATCTGCCTCAACAGAAAAATTGATGCAAAGATCTCAGAAGAAACAAACCAGAAATTCTGGTGGAGCCAAAACAGTGTGTCCAGCCACACCACATTGACACTGACTTCGATTCAGTGTACCCAGGCAAGTACCCTTGACCAAAGAGCCGGGGTACCTAAAATGAGCATCCTTTTCACATAATCTGCTCTGCTGCATCTTTGCACTACTCCTGACCACTGTGTACTTTCACCCACATATTCTTTCTCAGCAGTTGTCCTTGTAGACACATAGCCAGGTACTCCAAGTTCTGCCAGGGAACTTTTATAGTATTCTGCAATAGCATTTAACAGTCCTGAACTGACTTTAAAAACTGACTGGTTACACATGAACTGCAAAGTCCATTAAATTAAAAAACTTTCCTGTTAAAAAGTTTTAGTCAATGTAGCAAAACTGTGAGAAATTAAATAGAAAGATAATTGGATATGTAAATTCATAAGGAACAAAAGACGAAAAGTTAATTATACCACACATTGGTGACACACCATAGCTCATTGTTATGCAGCACAAGAAAATTGAAAAATGTTCAAAACTAGAATGCTCTTGTAGTGTTTTGCTGCGTTCTTGTTTTGTGTTCATTTTTCTTTACGACAGATGTGGATAGAAGGTCAGAAGGTGAGTTCAACCTGGGACATAACTAGTAAGCCACTTGTTTCAGACCTGGGACCTGGGGACTCTTAGACTATAAACACAGGGGGCTTTGACTCCCCAGGAAAAATGGGAAGAGTCTGATCACAATGGACTGTAGTCTTATTCTCCGTCCTGTTCCATGTGCTGAATGGGGAAGATGTAAAGTAATGGGCAATGATGTAAAGTAGTGGACGTGCAGCTTGGTAAATCCCCATCCCCAAAATTGGATAAGTAGAAGAACTGGTTCACAACACTCCAAGCATATATGCTAAGTAAGAGGAGTACTGTGAAATCCCCACTATCTTTCAAGTTATGAGACCACAAGTCCCACAGTGGTGAGACGTTCATCATGAAGTCAGGAAGTATCCCCATGGGTGCACATGTGTCCACATATCAGATAATTGATTGTGAATTCACTTGGAATATAAAAATGAAGGAAGAACTGTGTGAGAAGAAAAAAAACAGATGCTTTGTCCTGTGAAAAATAATAAAAGGCTTGACGAGCATGCGTGCTGTTGTTCTGAGTGTTTATGTGTTTCGGGGGCTTTGGTTAAAAGGGTGGAGCGTGTGGCCCAGACCACCAGCTCAGCAGTGGGAACAGAAGGACCAGAATGCAAGCAGTCCACCTCTGCAGCCCACGCTCCTTCACTACCCTCTCCTTGGAGAATGTTTTTCACAGCCGAGCCGTTGGCACCTGCTCAGCCGTGCCACACACCACTGCGTTCAGGGCCCTGACCACCTTTCCTGGGCAAGAATCCAGCGTCAGCTGGAGGCCTAGGATTTCACGCTGGGATCTGCAGAGCTCAGACCAGGCCCAGAAGCCCTTCTCTGGTTACACCAGATTAGGGTGGCAGAACCTGAACAAGGAACGGATGGCTCCAGGCAGAGAATTTGGCCAAAGGGGACAGAAGTGAACCATCATGGGTCACAGGGCATAGCACCCTCCACAGTGGCAAGTGCTCTATCCCGCAAAGCTTCATTTCTCACTCTGGTTTGGATATGAATGTGATTTGTCCCCAAAAGGTTCATGGTTGTAAGCTTGATTTCCAGTCTGGGGACGTGAAGAGATTGAGACCTTTAAAAGGTGGGGCCTAGTGGGAGTCCCTAGGTCATTGGGGATGTGCCTTGGGAATACTGTAGTGCTCCCCCATCACTCCCTGGCTTCCTGTCTCACCATGTGATCTTGCCCTCGCCTTTGCTCTGGCTATTGGGATGCCATCTGGCACGAGGGCTTCACCAGAGCTAAGCTGATGTCACCAGGCTGATGCCTGTGCCATGCCTTTGAATCCCCAGAACTGTTAGCTAATAAATCTCTTTTTTTTTAATAAAGCACCTAGCCTCAGGTATTCCCCTATGATGATAGAAACAGACTAATACACCCTTTGTGTATAGTTCCCATGTCATGTAAGAAACACCAGCTCTCTCCCACTTCTAGTGAATCACTTGAATTGTAAAAAACAAAGGGCTGCTAAAAGGGGAAGGCTTATTTAAGGTGATCTCAAATTGGATTGTCGAGACTCAGAAGAGTGAGTTTGTGAATGAGGGTGGAGCGGTGACCATCTAACTGCATTTACTTTATTATTTTTTAAATTTTTATTATTATTTTTTGGTACTGAGGATTGAACTGAGGGGCACTTTACCACTGAGCCACATTCCCCAGCCCTTTTTATTTTTCATTTTGAGACAGGGTCTTGCTAAGTTGCTTAGGGTCTCACTAAGGTGCTGAGGCTGGCCTTGAACTGAAATCCTCCTGCCTCAGCCTCCTGAGTCGCTGGTACTACAAGTATGCACAAGCACACCCAACTACATTTGCTTTTTACAGGTAAATTCAACTCTTCTGTCATGTTTCTCCTAAGGTTAGGGAAAAGAGGGTTGTGAAATCTAGTAAATTGTAACCAGCAAGTGGAACACTTTATCCTATCTTGTGATTTTCCATATTATGAGATTGTCAGGCACTGACAGAAAGTGCCTGAATAGATGAATATGAGCATTTGCCTCATATACCTGTAAAAGATGCTGAGATGTATGCAACTGTGGAAACCATATAAACAATAATAGAGTTTAATATTAGAGCCCATGTTCTAACACAAAGTCTTTGGAGAAAAGATAACCAAAACATCGGGTACGTTTGCTTGAGCTCTTTATTGATTCTACAAGTAGTGTTTCACACAGTTCTATACAGTCTCAAAATTAACTAGCAATATTGTATTGGAAGGGTTAGTAATAAATCATCAAGGCACATTCTATTAAAAGCTTTCTGTAACAGACACCAGGGATTACTTATTCAGATAACCTTAACAGTTTTGGTTGTATATGGAAGATATATAGTATTTGACAGGTAGTATTTCTGTACAACTTCATAAAATACTGTCTTATGCCACTGCAGAGGTGTGTGTGTGTGTGTGTGTGTGTGTAAAAATGGGGAATCCTTTCTCATAATAATGACTTAGAGCATTTTTATAGAAAATACTGACTAAATTATTTTTTCTCCAATTGATTTTCATTTCCTTTTTTTAAAAAAGCATTAATAATTTCATATACACAAATACATACAAATTAGATTTTTCCCTTAGGTTTTTTTTTCCTATGTAAATAAACTTGATTGAATAATAATGCTACCCTTCGTTATTCTGTTCTGACAGTTGTCTTTAACTAAAGTGAGCCTCTTTATTTTGGGGGATTCTGCACCACACTGAGAACAGAGTCCTTGCTGTGACTCACAGGCCCCACTCATGCGACTACCTGCTCACCTCCCAGACCTCGTCTCCTGCCACCTTTACGGCCTCTGCACCTGCTACTTCCTCTAATGGGCCCTGGCTTCTCATCACCATGTTGATCGCAGCTCAAGGTCACCCTTTCCCACACCACCCAGCCAGAGTTCTGCCACTGGTCCCCGGGCATCACATGCCCATCTCCTTGTCTATTTTCTTCATAGCACGTCCACTAAGAAAGGTGCTTGTGTTGTGATCTTTAAAGGTAACCTTGACCAGGATTCGAGCTCTGGTCACCAGGGACCAAGTCTGTGTCATTTGCCTCTGTGTTCCCAATGCCTAGCCCATGCCTGAGGGCAGAGAAGGGCTGCCACAAAACACTGGGCAAAGATGGTGGAATAAGGTGACTAGAGCTGTGTGATGTGGAGTCACATCCAGTTATCAACAGGAGCCCTCAGTCTTGGGGATGAGGACTGGAGACTGGACCATGTTCCTAAGCTGTGTATACATACAGAGTGCCCCTTATCTAAAATGCTTGGCCCACAGTGTTCCAGAGTTCAGATCTCTGTTGGATTTTAGAATATTTGCATAGACTTTCCTGGTTGATTGTCCCTAATCCAAAAGCCAAACTTCAGAGTTTTTCATTTTGGAGCATTATGAATTTGGGGTTTTGAGATTTGGGATGCCTAACCTATAGTTCTTTGGGAATTGTCATCAAAGTTATGTATTTTAATAGGTCAGTAAATTCTTAATAGCATTGCTATCTTTGATTCTCTGTTCACTGTGGTGAAATTGGAGAAATAAACAAATATCCTTGACTCCTAATAATCCTAAGCCTGGTTCGCTGAATGAGTGCTCTGAGCCAGAAAAGCAGGAGAGCCAGAGACGGGGCTGACTCCAGAGTAAAGGTGACAGGGAGCTCGGAAGAGACTGAGGATGTATTTTGGGGGTGCTGCCCAGAGAAATTACATGGGTGAATAAAGTTCTTGGGGAAATTAGCACTGCCAGAGACCTGTGGACAGCGCCGTGAGGCAGAGTGTTAGGGAGCGTCTCATTCAAGCAGAAGAGGAGAAAAGGTGAAGCCACAGAAGTGAAGGAGAATCTGGAAACGTCAAGTGGGAGCAGCTCAGCAAAGAGGGAAAGGAATCGGCTCCATATGCAGTTTGGTCCCCAGAGACAAACCCCTCCTGCAGGTTATGTCCCTCTGGCTCAGTGATACAGCATCCCTGGGCTCAATCCCTAGTACTGGAAGTAATAACAACATAATATTATATGTGATATACACATGTATATATATATATATATATATATATATATATATATATATATATATATACACACATACACACATAATACTACTGTAATATGTATATGCAATATATATTATTGCTGCCTTTATAAAGGAGATCCTGCCATTTGCCACAACATGGATGGAGCTGGAAGACACTATACTAAGTGAAAGAAGCCAGGCAAAGGAAGAAGAATATTGCATGACCCCATTTATATGGGAAATATGAAAAAAGATCAACTATAGAATAAAACTGATTCCCAGGGTCAGGGTGGGGGTAGGGAGGCAATGGGGAAGTTTGGTCAAAAGTTATAAAGTAGCAAATAGGCAGGATATAGGACCTAATGTAGGACATGAAGACTGTAATCAATAATACTACACTGTGTTGAGGATTTTTGCTAAATGAGTATTACAGCTGTTCTTGCCACAGGGTGGTAAGTGAGATGATATGTTAATTTGTTTTACTGTAGTAAACAAGTTTGTTATATATTTATTTTATAACATCAAATTGTATACCTTAAATACAAGGGATGATAAAGTTTTTAGCAAATCCTGCCATTGCTTAGACCAAAGAAACTAAAGAATGAAGACCAGGTCACCAGACAGCAAGTGAGGAATCCAGAGGGCAGAGGGCTGGGGATGCAAATGCCCTGATTTTGCACAGGAACTTCACACTAATCTCTGGCTTTCCCCAAAGGGTGTCTGAGCCCAACAAGCGGAGAAATAAAAGCTTAAAGAATTAAGAATTGAGTCAAGGTTTGACCACTGCCGAGAGCCAGGAATAGCTCTAATCAAGTCAATTGCCCACTTCAGCAGATACCTCAGCGTTCTTCAGAGGAATATAACAGAATCCAAATTCTACACAAATAACATTCACAATGCCTGAGACCTCAAATTGTTTGACATGCAAAAATAAAAAAGGAACAAAAATGGAAATAACTCTCAAAAGAAAACCAGTCAAACCCAAGATTCCCCAGAAGTTAAATTATTTCATTCCAGGGCAGTAGAGCATCTACTCTGATAATTTTGATAGAGATAAAATAAAATATACTTAAAATGAAAAGAATGCATCTCTCATCTGAGCAATCAGAATATAAAAATAATCAAATAGAAATTTTAGAACTGAAAAAAATAGAATTTCAAAAATTTTAAATTTACTAGATGCGCTAAATAGAAGAAGGGAAAGGAGAAGAGTCAGTGAATATGAAGATAAGATTAATAGAAATTATTCATTCCAAAGACAAAGAGAAAAGGGATTGGAAAATAATTAGCAAAATCTCAGGGAACTTTGGGACAATGTCATCAGGTCTAATATGAGGTAATGATAGTCCCTGAAAAGAAAGAAAGAATAGAGCGGAAAATGATAAGTTGTAGCCAACAATTTCCCATTTAGGGTAAATAATAAAAATTTTACAAAATTCCAGATGCTCAACAACAACAAAAACACGAACCATAGAACAAAATATTACTGGATTTACTTTATTTAAGATTTTGCTCCTCAAAGATGGTATTAAGAAAATGAAAAGTGAACCACAGGCTGGGAAGTATATACTTGCTATACATTCGTTAGAATGTGAGACTGTGTAGCTTGATTCATTCATATTACCTCAGAAGAAACTGGTGCCAAAATAATTAGGGTACGTTAAAGCTGAATATTATCACATGCTTTTACCAATAAGTCAAGAAATTTCATTTCCTTTATGAAGATATTTCCTAGAATAATTCCAAACTTTTTTTTTTTAACTTAAAAAACTGAAAAACCAAAGGCCAAATCTTTTCCCTGCTATGCGAACGCTAACTCACAATAAGGCAGTGGGGAGCAAAATAGAAGTACTTTGGATTAGACAAAGGGATATGAAGGGAGGGGAGGGGGAATGGGAATAGGAAAAATAAAATGAATCAGACATTACTATCCTATGTTCATATATGATTACACGACCAGTGTAATTCTACATCATGTACAACCAGAAGAGTAAGAAGTTATACTCCATATATGTATGTCAAAATACATTCTACCATCATATATAACTAATAAGAACAAATAAATTTAATAGATATATAAAAATAATAAAAATAAAGACAAGAATATTATGTCCAATAAAACCCTCAAAAAAAAAAAAAGAAAAAAGACTTCTGTAAACATCTTCCAACTCAATAAAAACATTTAAGGGACTGGGGTTTTGGCTCAGTGGTAGAGTGCTTGCCTAGCATGTGCGAGGCCCTGGGTTTGATCCTCGGCACCACATATAAATAAATGAAATAAAGGTAGTGTGTCAAACTACAACTAAAAAAATAAATAAACATTAAAAATTTTAAATTTAGAAGTTGGCCAAGTACTCAAACAAACACTTTAAAAAAAAAATCTATGAATGGCAAATCGTCATGTGAAAAATGCCCAATGCCTTTGCCAGTCTGGCTATACAAATTGCAGCCACATGGTACCATCTGTCACTCACTGGGGTGGCTGGTGTGAAAAAGATCAGCAATACCAAGTGCTGGCAACAACCAGTGCAACTTTAACTCATAGGTACTCCTGGTGAGAACATTCAACAGTATAACCATGTTGGAAAACAAGTCTGACAGTTTCTTTTAAAAAGTAAATCACCATATAACCAGCAGCTCCACTCCTAGGTGTTTACACAGTTTACCTAGGAAAAATGTAAACATGTGTCCACACAAATTGATGTTCTCAGAAACATTTTTAACAATCACCAAAAACTAGAAACAACCTAACTCCACCAATAACCGGATCAATAAACAAACATGGTGTATTCATGCATTGCAACACTAGGCATCTGTGGTTTCCTGGGAGCAGGCAGAAGGGCTAACCTGAGAAGAGGACACAGGGAGACTTTGGGGGCCATGGGAGTGTTGGGGACATTTTTGTGTAGTTGTTTTACAGGTGTATAAACTGCCAAAACTCATCAAAGTGTGCATTTTAAATATGTGCAGCCTTAGTTTACTTTACATAAATTGCATTTCAATAAAATCATTTAAACGGAATAAGAGGAAGGAGCCTGGGAGAGGGCAGTGCTCTTGAAAGGAGTCCCTATCTTGGAGAGGATTTTTGCCATGTGAAGTTGCTGCTCCAGGGCTCCAGAGCCTCTGGCCGCAGACCCAGGTTTGAATCCCAGCTCTGGTGCTGTGGGTTCTGGAGAAACTTCCTCTCCGTACCTCAGTCTCCTCACTGACAAACAGGAGCAGAGAAAGCGTCCACCCAATGTCGACAGCATGGGATCAGGAGTGGCCTTGCAGCAGTGGGACTGTTTTCTCACACAGAGTCAGTGGTGCTAGGATGCTCTGGAGTGTTCAGCAGCTCCCCATCAGGTCTGTCTGTGGACACCTTCTTGGTTCTGTCTGCACTATGGCTGCCCAGCTCCAGGCCTCAAAGAACCGTGTCCTGTGATAGTAGGAAAGGGGCGTGGGTGGCCATTACCCCAGGAGACCTTTTTCCATGTGAGAGGAAATTCTCCCCAGAAGCCCCAACAGGCTTCCACTCAGGTGCAATCAACAGAGCCAGCGATGCTGATGGTACCGCCCAATAGCTGCCACAGGTGGCAGAAAAAGACCATCAGAACAAGGGGTGAGGCCCGTTGGTGGCTTGCGAAGGTGCACCTCGGAAAGGACAGTGACCACTGCCACACTACGGCTGAGGAAGTGACTCGTGCAGAGACAGAAGCTAACAGGCCACGGCCCGCCTTTCCAGGAGTGTGTTGATGCTGTGCGGTGGAATCCAGGGGAGGGCAGGGGTAGAGGGCGAGAAATGGACATGGGAGGTAGTCGGTGGGACAAGGACGCTGCAAGGGGAACATGGGTGCGGGGCACAGCCTTGGCAGTAAGGAGACACATTTCCTTTTAGAGGCTAGAACAGATGATGGAAAGGGAGGTTGCCATAGTGGATGGAGACGCGGGGTGGTCATCATACTTGGATGGGCCGACCAGGTCTGCGTCCTGCAGATTCGTCTCCGAGGAGCTCTGGGTTTGTGCTTCACTGTTAAACAGGTGAGCATCTGGATTTGTACACAGCTCACCTCTGTCTGCCAGGCAAAAGCCACCATCTGAATAGAACTTCAAACTCAGACTACACCAAGTCCCCTCCAGGCAGACCATAGGGCTGCGTTTCGGGCACTGGAAGAGCAGATCCGGATGCGGCTGTCACCATGCTGGATAAAAGTCTGTCCTTGGTCTCCCACGCTGTCCTTTCAAGGTTTCATGGAGAAGTAGATGGTTCCATTTCATAATATCTTTGAAAGACTTTCTGGATTTGCTCCTTTAAAAATTACTGAACTGGAACATCACACCCTAAACCAGATTCTGGCTGTCATCAATTTCCTGAAAAGCCATTAAAATGAAGTTGTATCCTGTGCTTACCATGGGTGCCTGCATTTTCCTGTTCTGGTGTTTGTGAGACAAGATCATGCGCCCCCGAGGATGGGAACGGCCACTAGTTGGCCGTCGGGTCTCCAGGACTGACCCTCATGAATAGCCATTGGACCCTGTTCATGTGCTTCCCTTGGCAGCCCTCCCCCACCTCGGACCTTCCCTCCAGTTATTCATCCATTTCAAAGAGGTTTGCCAGGTGGTGGCACACTCTGTACCAGGCACCAGCGAACAGAGAGCCGCCTTGGACTCAGGAGGTCCCAGGCAGGCTGCTCTGCTCCCTTCTGCCAGTGGGAATCTCATCCATGCCAGGAACGCTCATTACCACTTCTCTGATGACAGTTCCCTCAAAAACTGTTTAGAAGACAAGATGAACTTCTGCCAACCACCCAGCGTGACAGCATCCAAAGACAACTCACACACAGCATTTCTAAAGTGTCATTCATCTCCCTCCCAAAGCATCCCTCCCTGTTTTTCTCTCTTGACAAGTGCAACACCCCCCACCCTTGTGCCTTAAACCAGAAGCTTGGGTTCTGCCTCTCCCCGAGCCCCAGCCCCATATTCCCTCTCCTAGTACCAAAATGGCCCCAGTCCTCTTACCACGGTGAACAGCAGGAACCCCCAAGTCAGGCTCTGACCCCAATCCCCTCAACCCCTGAAGACCTTCACCTCCTCATCTGTAAAAAATGGGGGCCACAGAGATGCTGGCATGGGTTAAGTGAAACGGGGCTGGCCAAGGTGCCAGACACACAGCTGGTGCTCAAGGGAGGCCCCCTCCGTGGTGGACCGTTGCCATCACCTCCTGGCCAGCTCCCTGGCTCACCTCTTCCCTGATCCTGTCTCACTGAGCTGCTCTTCTCACCCCAGCACAGAACCTGGTTCAGGAAAGGCACTGGTGGGGCTGACAGGCGCACAGAGGAAGGGTGTTGGGGGACCTTCCTAAAGAGAAAGTGCCTGAAGCTGAGCCCTGAAGGTCAGTCTGAAGTTGGGGGGAGAATGAGGCCAGGAACCAAGCTCCAGCCGCAGGAGCCCAGAGGCACCGAGAGGAGGAGACATGCATAGCAGGGCTCTGGCGAGCACACGGGGTGGTCGAGATGAAGCTAGAAAACGTGGAGAGGGCTGGGACTCTCCTGTGGCCAGCCGATGCCCTGCCTGCTGTCCTTAGGCCTTTCCTGGCCATGTCCCCTGAGGTAGAGCAGCCTCTGCCCAGTGATCATCAAGCTTCACCCTCTTCCCCAGCTCAGTTCATCTGGCCACCTCCAGAAAGCCCTCCCCGACTTACTCCCCCACCACATCCCTCCCTGCTCCCCTCACATGGAGCATGGACCACGCAGTGCAGACACCTTGGCCTCTGCTCTGCTATGAGCTGTCCGTGTCACAGTTCACAGCAGACAGTGTACAAAATGCCACCTCAAGGGCAGAGTCCCTCTCTGCAATTCTGTGATGCACAATTTTTTCACATTTTAATGTTTCCAAAATCAAAATGTGTCTTGTGACCCAAGTCCTCTTTAAAATAGCAGATATTCAGAAACAAAGATATATTTTTAAATGGAGGGAAAGAGAAGTGGTCAGTGGAATGGTGCTGGCCCACCTGGGTTTGAGTCCTGACCCTTCCATTCCCTCAGTGACTCGGTGACCTGGGCAGGTAACGGTGTTTCTGGGATTCCGTTTCTTTCTCTATAAAGTGAGAAATGCTGCTGCCTCGGGTGCTAAGGTGCCCAGATTAGCTCCCCAGAAATGCACGGATGCTTCATTCCTAGGTCAACATCGTGGTGGTGATTAGAGGAGACCAGGAGAGTGGGCATGGTGGTGCAGGAGTGGGGGAAGAGAGGCCAGGTGCAGCATAGATCAGACCTTCAGCCAATCCTGCACCTTGTCAGTGAGGCAGGGAACAGCCAAGACAGGGAGGGGTCAGGCAGATGTGTCTAAGTGTGTCTCTTGTATGCACTCCGTAATATTATCCCACTTTAAAGATGAGGAAGCTGAGGCACAGGGACATCAAGGAATGGGCCCAAGGTCACACAGCTCATAAGGGACAGAGGTAGTGTTCAAACCAAAACAATAGCGTTCCAGAACCTGTGACCATCTGCCATAACAATCCTTGAAGCGGCATGTTGGCATGTGGCATAGTAGGTGTCTCCAGCCTCCAGCATATGCCTCACAGCTGATCAGGGTGACAGCGACAGACAGGACCCAGCTCTCATGTTTCAGACACACCCTGCAAAGCAAATTCTCTTCATGGTAAAGTTCTATCTCCAAGTCTGTCTACTTAATTATTCAACTCAGTTAAGTATCTTTCTTTTTCCTCTCCAAGGAATCCTACCAGGAGAGCCACATATTCCCTGAAAGATCTCCAGTAGAGGGGTTTCTGGGCCAACCTGGCTCCTGCAGAGACTCCGCAGGGGTGGAAAGCAAGTTTCATTAGCTCTATTTACTTCTCCTGCCCATAACGGCCAGCAGAGTCTGAGTGGTGACGTCATGTCTCATTAGTGGAGACCTCTGCCCCTGGTCACAGCACCGCGTCTGGCTTGTTTGTGTGGAAGGAGCAGTTTCACAGGGAGTGCGTTATGAACCAGCTCTCCCGTGGAGCTGCTCTAATTGCCAGTTAGGAAAACAAGCTTTCTGATGTTGTGCAGACAGTTGGGCAGCGTGTCCGCAGCAGGGCAGATGGTTGTTAACACCCTTTCCGGCAGGGTGGGCTTCTCTGAGGGTGATAACACCAAATCTAGGGGACTACAGATGAGCAGCCTGCCTTCCCTCCTAGGTCCCCGGCACCTTGCTGACCTTGGGTCCCGTCAGGTCCTTCAAGGGCCCAACTTGCTCTGGGACGGGTCTGGCTGCATGTCAGATTTCAGGTTCAACAACCAGTGCTGTCATCCTGCCCCTCCGGGTGCTGTTTGTTGTCATGAAATCAAACTCTGCCTAAACAGAAGAGGCCCAATACCTAAAGGCTTGCAGCATATACAAATATGAACTGCTCCTGAGAAATGTCCCATAAAGTTTTGTTTAAAAGGGAAACGAGGACAGGAGTCCTTTGAATCCCCCGTGGCAGGATCCCACTGAGCTTCTGAGAGGTTCGGATTTTTACCAGTGTTAATTACAGTTTGGCAACACAGCCTCCTCTCCTCACTCAGTGCCAGGCATCAGGGAGTGAAGCCCCATTGGGGCCGGGGAGACACATTCGGGCTTCCTTTGTGTGGGGGGGCCCCCATCTCCCCCACCCCTCCATGGCTGTCCCTGGGCGGCTCCCAGATGCTCTCTCCCTCTGCCCCGCCCAGCTGCTGTCCAGCCCCAGAGCTCCTGCTCATGGACAGGCATGGGGGGTCCTTGTTTATGGACATCTTTCATCCAGGAGAGCCGGGCTGGTTGACCCAGCAGTGGGGTGTGCAGCGAGGTCTGGAGGTCGGGGGAAGAACCCCCGTGTGCACCCACACAGGTCCTCCTCCGGGGGAACCCGCCGAGGGTGAAGGGCATCAGAACAGTCCCAGTTGCTGCTCCTCTGAGTGGGGCAAGGACCACGTGGGATGGAGATGATGGCATTCTGGGTCCTGATAGGGCTTGTGTAGTGCAGCTGTAGGTACATCTGTCAACCCAACGAGGTCACCTCAGACCGTGCTTTTCATGGT
This sequence comes from Callospermophilus lateralis, assembly GCF_048772815.1. Lineage (NCBI taxonomy): Eukaryota > Metazoa > Chordata > Mammalia > Rodentia > Sciuridae > Callospermophilus > Callospermophilus lateralis. The sequence continues at coordinate 9,507,934 of NC_135323.1, read as the reverse complement.
GTAGACTGTATATCCAAAGAGGAAAGGGGCTGGTGTGTGGCTAAGTGGAAGAGCTCTTGCCCCACATGCGTGAGATCCTGGGTTGCATGCCCAGCTATACAAAAGGGAAAAAAAATGTGTGTGGCGGGGTGCTACAGAAAAGCAATGGTGTTAAAGGTTTGCATGGCGGAGTTTCAGGGGTCAAGGGTCTGAGGTGCAATATCTGAAATTTACTCTGAACTGTAACAAAAAGAAGCTGGACCAGCAGAGGGATGGGGATGAAGGGTGGATAGGCGAGTGGTAAGGCAAATCCAGCAGAAACCAACGGGGCAGAGTCGGGTTGGGGGTACAGGAGTGTTCACTTTAAAACCTGTTAACAATTGTAGAAAAAGGTGTCTAAGCTCAAAAATTGATTTTCCCCCTGTGAAAAGACACCAGCCAGCAGAGGCACTTGTTGGGCGCAGGCTGTGCCCTCTGGATTCTACCTCCACATCCTACTTCATCTTCATGAGCAGCCTGTGAGTCCATTCTCAAGTTACAGGTGCAGAAACCAAAGCTTTCGATGATCTGTGGGTCACAGATATCAGAGCAAATATGCAGACCCCAGAGTCAGCTCTGTCCCACCGCCCACCACACAGGTAAGGAGAGGCCACTCTGGAGGACCTCCACCTCCACCAGTCCAGTCATCCCAGCCTTCTCTCTGGAGAACGTGATGACATTTAGAATCCCTCCACCCTCAAAAGGCCCATGTGTATACCATCTGACCCACAAAACTGGTAGGTCGGTGGTCTTCCTGCGGCCCGTCCCTGGGCCCCAGAAAGTCAAGCCCCTTTGCTCGTGGCTGAACTTGCCCCACAGAGCAGCTCTGTCACACGCTCTCTGCCTTTGCTCCAGCTGTTCACCTCCACCCAGAAGACCCAGAACACCTTTCCCACTCCTCAAATCTCCCTACAGTGTGAATGCCTCAAGGGCCGGGCCCTGTTCGGCCACCACTTTCTCAGCCAGTGCCTGCCTGTCGTAGGTGCTCATTTGTCCACTGACCCAAAGGTCCCTGTGTGTTGAGTGCTTCCCACACACAGGATGGAGACGTGGTGGTAGACAGCAGCTGTCCTGGTTTCTTTCAGGGACTGCCCGTTGGGAGGCTGCACTGTGACATGTTTCTGAACAAGAGATCACTCCAGAGTTCACCAGTCAAAGCAACGAACATTTACTATCTCACACGTTCCCTGAAGACCAGGGATCCAGGAGCAGCTGAGCTGAGCAACTCAGGCTCAGGCTCCCGCAGGAGGCCATGGTCATTTGTGAGCTGGAAGGCTGTGAAGTCCACCCTCAAGGCCACCACTTGTCTCCTGGCTGGTGTCCTCACCACAAGACTCTCCGGAGGCTGCCCAGTGTCCTCGTCCGATGGCAGCTTGCTTTCCCCAAAGGAGAGGATCCAAGAGGGGACCCTGATCTTGGAAATGAGAAGTCATCACATCTGTCCTATGCTGGTGGTGGCCGAAGACAGCCCCGTCAGCCTGACCACCAGAAGGAGAGCTCTGGCTACCTCAGCAGAAGGAAAGAGGCGGCCCAAGATCATACAGGCCAGTGTGCACTTGCAGACCAAGACGTGCAATCCGACCTGCGCTGTGAGAGACCTAGCTAGAGACCTAACTGGATGTAGGTGGGGACCAGGGTCTGCACCTAGGGAGGGTGTTGGTAAGAGAGTTGGGAGAGGAAAAAGGACCCTGGGCCACTGGGTCAGTCCCTGGCTGCATGGGGTCACCTGTGGAGACCTAAATACACAGATGCCCAGACTATCTCTCCAAAGACTACAGATGGCCTGGAGTGAAGCCTGGGCATTAGGCATCTTTAAGCTTCCAAAATGCTTCTAACGTGAGGCACGTGGTGAGGACCACTATTCAAGGCCAGGGAACCCCCTCTGCAAATGTCCTGTGGTCAGACAGAGCCTGGCATGCTTGAGGAACTGAAAGGATACATGGGCTGGAGGACAGAGCATGGGGGAAAGACATGAAGTGGAGATGAGAGGTGACAGAAGCTGGATGACCCAGGCCTTCGTCAAGATCCAATGGGTATTTCAAAAAGATGACTCTGGCTTGGGTCAGAGAACAGACGTGGGTCGAGGAGCCCAAGTGCTTGCGGTGGTACCATTTCTGAATGATAAGACCATGGCCCTTCCTATGACAGTGAGGACTTGGGTTAGGGCAGCAACGACAGCAGGTGATGTTGGCGTAAGGGACAGTCAGAGGTTAAATGCTGCCGGTTCTTGCAATCAAATCAAAACATCTGGTTTCACAAATGGGAAACTGGGATCTTAAAGGAGGTGGGGATTATCACAGGCCATTCAAGAAGAGGAAAGCAGCAGCAGGAGGAGAGAGAAACCAAGCTGGCCCTGACAGTTCAGGGTGGTGGTCTGAATGGCGGCAAGACCAGGGGAGAGAAAGGGAAATGGTGATCAGGGTTTTGAGCCAAGATAAAAGTCACGTCTGAAATATGTGCTCCCAAGTGGGAAGACCAAAAGGTTACAGGCAAGTTGAGAAATGATGTAATTACAAAACTGTCCGAAATGCCAGCCGGGGTCAGCCTGTGACCTGTCCCCCCGTGCCTGGTAGGGACGCTGGGCGTGGGGGCTGTAGGAGAGCTGCCAGCCCACTTGACATTCAGCTCCTGGAGGGGAGGGCCCTGTCTCCTTGCCTCCCTTCTCCCCACAGAACCTGACACCTCCTCTCCTAGGCAGCCAAGCCCCTTGACAGCTCGCCCCACCTCTGCGGTCACGTGGGAAAGGTTATTTCCAGCGCCCCACTTTTAGCCACACAGTGAACAGATGGGGTCCTTCCTTTTCCGGTGGTAATGATCCCCTGCCTCTAAAGAGGTGGCTTCCCAGTGTCTTTCTTGAGAACCGGAGATGGTGAGTCACATCTCACCAGCCTGAAATCATCAGTTCAAGGCCAATGCTTGTAGATATGGGTAAATACTCTCAGCTGAGCTCTCTGATGAACGGTGACTGTGTTTATCAGGACGGGAGCAGATGCCGTGGGGTCTTCAAAGAACAGAGACCAGAAACAAATATCTCCAGTGCATCAGCAGATCATCAACTGGGTATCAAATTTTTTTGAAGGCGTAGGGAAGAATATGTGATTCTGGAAGGTTAGAACCAGGAATAGTGATGGCCAAGAAATGGCAGTTCTGCCGTCACCTCCCATGTCACGCCCAGGCCAGACATTAATAATCCATCACAGCACTACTGACCTCTGACTCCTCCTGAAGGCAGCATTCCAGTTCCTTACCAAGCATGGCTGTCTCCCAAGGTCTGCAATATCTTATGCAGTAAAACTAAGTTAAAAATTTAGCAGCTCAGTCACACTGTCCACATTTCAAGTGCATAATATCTGCATGTGACTAGAGACCACCATAGGGGACAGCAGGGAAGAGACCATTCCAGTCATCACAGAAAGTTCTATTAGCATCATGGAGAGCTAATGGAGCTAATGTGCTCCAAAGCCGCACTTCCCAAATGTCAGCCATCCACATGTCCTCGTCACAGCCAATCTCTTTTTAAAAAGACACCTACTTAATAGGAAATGGGACATTATAGTGGACCCCTTATCTGCAGTGGATATGTTCCAGAACCTTCAAGGGAGGCCTGAGACTGGATAATACAAAACTACGGACAGTAAGAGACAAATAATGACTATGAAATAGAACTTATCATAGCAACATACTGTGATAAAGCTTATTTAAAGCTTATGAATTGTTTGTTTCTGGAATTTTCCATGTAACATTTTCAGGCTGAAGTGGACTGCCAGTCACTGAAACCACAGAAAGCAAAAGGGTGATAAGGGGTGCTACTGTCCCAACTGGAATGGAAACCCAGTGTTATATCTGCTGTACTGAGAAAGGGTTGTAGACACGGGCATTCTGGAAACCCAACTATGGGACTTGATTCTGGAAGAATCCTGTTGCTTCCTGCATGTTCTGAGCCTAGTCTAGCATGTGTCCCTCCCCAGAGTCAATGTCCTCCTCTCCTCCGTTCATGGTAGAATGCACTCTACAGGCCCTTGCTCCTCCGTAAGGCCCTATGGCATCCTTCGCCAACAGAACATGGCAGGAAGTGATGTGACCATTTCTAGGCCAGGCCCTAAACCATCTCAGGCGATGCTCCATGCTACCTTCCTTCCTGGATGTGAGGCATGAGGAAGGCTCCCTAACCTGGGGCTTGGTGGAGCCACTAGATGGATGAAGGCCTGAGGGACTGGGAAGAGCAGTGCATGAGCAGAAACAAATCTTTACTGAGTGGAGCTGCTCAGATTTTGGAGTTGTTTTAGCAGCTAATCTTACTTATCCTGACTGTTCAGGATAAATGTTCACCAAATGTTCAGTAGTTAAAGACGTTCCAGCATCTAAGGCTCTTCATGGAGTGGGAAGACCACTCCAGACTAAGGAAACAGCACCTAGAAAGGTCCTGAGGCAGGGGGAAAGGCAAGGAGCCACTGTGGGGAGAGTGGCAGATGGTGAGGGGGACAGGCAGCAGCACCTGGAGTGGGCAGAGCCTTCCAGGGCACGTCAGCCATGGGTCTGGTGTGGGCGTGTGACCCAGCTGTGGGACAGTGGGGTGAAAGGGAAAGTCTGCAGGCTTTGGGGGACCTTCCTCTCTGGTTATGAGACCCCTGTGTTTAGAGAACCCCTCCCTCCTTTCCCGTCTTTCTGCATCATAAGGTGTTGGTGCAACCTCTACAAGAGAAAAGCAGCACAGGACAAGCACTGCAGGGGAGGGATCCCAGAGCCCAAGCTGACGTCTCCAGGGGTTGAATCAGCCCACCCAGGCTCCCACCTCCAGTCTGCTTCCTCCAGTCTGTGTTCAGTGAGACAATGGCTGTCCTCCATCTCCAGGCCACGTGCAGCCAGGTGTTCTGGCTCTGGCTGCCCAACACTGTAGAGCCATCTGTTAGAAGAGAGTTGTTGGGTCAGCCCAGGGGAGACGAGCTACCAAGGTCACACTCTGGGATGCCAGACCATAGAGCAGCACCCTCCACAGCACGGCAGCTCAGAAAAGCCAGTGAGCCAGACCTGCAGTCTGCACCCTCACAGGGTCACACGTGGACTGTGTCGACACTCTCTGGAACATCTCAGCCTGCAAACGGGCTGTGCTCCTGAGCTACCCCTCACCTGCTGTCCACCACCTGGGATGCGCTTAGCACAGAAATGGGCCCTTGTAGCCATGGCTCATGCTCCACCTCGGCTCCTTAGGGCCCATTGGGCTCACAGCATATTTAAAACGATGTGCATTTGCAAATGCCAAGGCCATTAAAGGGCAGCTGTGGTGGCAAAGAAGCAAATGAATATTAAATTAAAGGTGATTTTTTAAAAAAATTATCTTGAATGTTTTGCCTGGGGAAAAATGGATTTAATTAGAAGAGGTGGAATACATGGAAACTTTCAGAGATTTGGAAGCAGACTTGGAGATAACCAAGTGCCTCTCAAGTGGAGATGTGACCAGCATCCACTCAGTACAGGTCTGTGTAGGTCTGGCTCTTTCGCTTTCCACTTAAATCTACCAGTGATGACCTATTGTCTAGAAGAAGGATGGCTGAGTGGTTAAGTTAAGGAAGGATTCTGCCAGACTAAGCTTGGGCTCAAGTCCCTACTCAGTGTGGCCTTAGACAAGTTACTTCTGTTCTCTGAGTCTTCCCACCACACCTGGCCCAGTAAAGTACTGGCTTGTATGATGGCTATCATACAAGTGTGTTGGTCAGCTTTCCATTACTATAACAAATACCTGAGGTAATCAGCTTATAAAGAGAAAAGGTTTGGAAATCTCAGTCAACAGTTGGTGGGTCCCATTGCTTTGGGGCCTACAGCAAGGCAGCGTACACATGAGGATTGTGTGTTGAAGCAAAGACTTTCACCTCATGGCACCCAGGAAGTAAAGAGAGGAAGAAGAGGGTGCCGGGGCCTGTTAAGGGTCCCACCACCTCCCAACAGCATCAGGCTGGGGACAAAACCTCTGACATGTGGGCCTTTGGGCAGTAGGTGGGGATGATCATACAGCCGAGTAATTAGAGGCTGGCAGGCTGAGAGGTCAGGGACTGTCATGGCTGTTGTTGGATTTTTATCTTTAGAGTTGAACACAAAGTCTTGGACATCAAATGGGATTTGGAATCCTAGAGACAGAGACTGTGACATAATTGCTCTTGCCACCCTAGCTCCAGCTCCCTCCTTTTGGCTGTTGTTGACACCGATGGCTTTTTTATGGATTCAGAAGTATCATGGGTCGCATGCTCTGTCCTAATCAGCATCAGTCAGGAGACCCAGGCGCAACGAGGACAGGAAGAAAGGTTTCTCAGACACCTAAGCAAGCCTGTGAGAGGAAAGTGGCAGGTGTGAGCATGGTCAGGGCGGTGGCTTAGGCGTCGGCTTCTCCCACCTACTCCCCTTCTCTGAGACTCAGCTGCCTTGACTCTAAACTGGGGAAAGGAAGAGACAGATCACAGCCACGCAGGGTGCTGAAGGCCAAGGTTTCTGAACTTCAGCATAACCAACCTATGGGGCTGGACGGCCACTTGCTGCGGAGGAGGCCTGGCCTGGGCGGCATCACAGGGCTCTGCCCGCCGCTTGCCAGGAGTTCCTCTCCCTCATCCCGCCTTGCTATGACCAAGCGCGTCTCTAAATATTGCAAGTGTCCGCTTGGGGGCAAGATCACCCTGGATGAGGACCCCTGCTGTGGGGAGGGGAGTGTGCAGGATAATTAGCAGAGCCTTGCAGATTATTAAATGTCCAATAGGCCAGCACTGCTGCATTTGGAGTTTACCCCCTGTAAAAGGTGAGGAAATGAATCCAGAGCCAGGTTTTGAGCAGAGTTCTGGGTGTTTCCCAAGTCCACACTCCAGCCAGCCACAGCAGCCACTGCCTGACGCACCCAGGCAGCACTGCATGAGCTTGCACAACCTGGGCTCTGGTGGATACACCAGGGAGTCAGAAAAGAGACCTCCTGCATTGAAATTTGCACTGCCAACCTGCCAGCATATCAGACCAGGCTGGTGGCTCGGGAGAGCCCTGAGCAGCTCACTCAGCAAGGCCACAGCCCATCCTCTCTCCCGAGGCTGACGAAGATGCCAAGAAAAGCTCCACTTCTGACCCACAGCAGACGATGAGTGGAGTCCGTTTTGAAATTGCTTTTATGCCTCCAACCGCAGTGCAATTATCTGACCCCCCACTGCCTGTGACCAACATCACTCTTTCTGTGAGCTCAACGGGAGCCAGAACTGTGTCTTCCAAAGCCGGGAGGGGACCACCTCCCTGTGGACCTCCTGAGCCCTATTGGCTCCTGCCCTGAAATCCACACTGCAATGCCCACCCTCATCCCCCTCCCTGTTTAGTTCTCATCCATTCCTCTGCGCTGCTGTTTTGCTGCAAGAATTGTTCAGAACAAAACAGGTTTTACTCTTTTCCTATGGCTAAGAGACACTCTTGACTCTCTGCCATCATTGCAATTCACGCCAGTAACAAAAGGTTTTCCAAACCTGTTCCATTGCAAGCCCTTTTCTGCCTGAGTGGCGAAGACTGGCTGGGAGCCCAGCCTATCCATTCCCTCTTATTCCAGGTACACAGAGGCACACCTCTCCTGCAGCTCAGCCTAGCGATGTGAGGGAGTTCCAGTGAGTAGAGTAGGAGAGAAGGCTACAGGCACTAATTCCAGGCCCAGTGCATACCCACATCCCACACACAATGCATTACTCACTTTCCCACCTCAAGTGGGCTCTGAGGAGGCAGAGAAAGGCAGAACCATGGACGGAAGAAGCCCGGGCCACTGAAGGAAGACTTGTGTGGAAGTGTTATGTGAACCATTGATACAATGGGATTTGGGATTTTTGTTTGTGTGTCTGTTACAGCAGCTGGTGTTACTCATCCTGACTACTAGATGTAGACTGAATGTTTGTTTCCCTCTGAAGTCCATATGTGGCTTATTTGGAGATGAGGCTATGACAGATCTTAGGGTTTCCATCTCATGATTCCTATCACCTAATACAAGAGAAAGAACTTCTGGTTAGAAAAATCCACAAGGACATCCCCAATTGGCGTGCTCAGGTCAAGTCTATGGATCTTGAATCTCACTTACCTTTCTCTTATGACACCAGTCACTGGTCTTAGGGTCCACATGGGCAAAACAGGATGATGGCACTCAAGATCCTTAATCTAACATCTGCAAAGAGCCTGTTCCCAAATAAGGTCACATCCACGGGGACCTGAGGTTAGGATTTGGGCCTCTTTTTAGAGCCCACACAGTAAAGTCCCAGCTCTAGTCCTTCAGGGCGGTGTTGGGTCATTGTGCTTAGCCATAGGTAAAGTGGCCAGGGTTGATTTTATTTGTTCTGTTTTTCTTTTATTTGTTGATCTAAACAAGACATTTCACATTCCACAAACATAATGGAGAAAGGACCAGGCTTTGGGGGAAGTTTCAATTTCATGTTCTCCAGGAAGCCCTTTTCTGGACACCACTTTAGCTCTCTCTGATGGAATTTCTCCTGCTTTAGTAAGTCCCCAGATAGGCCACGGACATCGGGCCCTTCCTGTCCCACCCACAAGCACAGCATGTGACATGGCTGACTATCTCCCTGGCCAAAGCCAGTTGGTCCAGAAGTAGACACGTGGCCCACACTGGGCCCGTCAGATTCTCCTTCCTTGGAGAAGCCTGGTGTCTCCTGGGCCAGACAGCATACAGCAGGGCCACGGGTGGCCGTTCTTGGCAGGGAGGATGAGGTGATTGGCAGGGAGGATGAGGCAGATGCACAGGAAGCCATGGTGAGAGATGGGAATTCAGGACTGGCTTGGGTGCAGGAAGCACATGCCAGCTTCTTTCTCTCCCTGTTTGTCCTGGGGGAGGGCCACACTGTGGGCCTCTCAGTCACATTTGATCACTTCATCCCCTGGATCCTTTGGTCAAATTTCCCCCATTTTTATGTAGCCGCAAGTACTCCTGATGGCCTGTGGGCTGCCACTGGAGAGCACGGCAGACTCTCTTCTCTCCCCATCAAGCCTCCTTTACATCCCAGTCCACGGCCCTGCGCCCCTCTGGACCTTAATCTTCTCATCTATACGCTATGAATGATAATAGCCACCTCATGGAGTTACAATAAAAATGAAATGAGATAATAAATCTAGGAGCATTACAAAACTATTAAATATTATATATTATATATTACCCCTTTTCTGGCAGACTGAGTTTTTTAAGTGCAAAGACCATTTTGCTAATTTTCAGAAATGTTTAATTCCTCGTGCTCAGCACAGGATCTGGCCCATACTACCAAGCTTGACAAATATATGTCAGTGAAATACATAGCTGATATTTAGTGGGTTCTTGCTATGGATAACCTCATTTGAACTTAGAGCCCCTTGAGATAGTTAGATATTATCTTTAACTCCACCTTATAGAGATGGAAAAAAAGCATCAGAGAACCTGGGTGTTCTTCAAGGCTGCACAGTAAGTGGCAGAAGCAGGTCTTGCAGACTGTTGTCTCAGCCTCCGTCTAATATTCCATTAGACTGGACACATGGTGGGCTATAAGGCAGAGTAGCCACTCCATGAACCTGGGAGGCACTAGCAGTGCCAAACCTCTGGACAGAGCCGCAGCCCAGGAGGCAGGGGCTGTGCACACTGGTTGCCCTGCATTTGTTATGGGAGATGATTTGGAAATGTGTGCATCAGACCCCAGCTTCCCTACAGCAGGGCAGGGGCTCCGCATTCCAAGAGCTCAGCTTGTGGAGGGAGCTCAGCAGTGAGGGCTGGTGACAGATGCATCCGAGGACCCACAGACACCTCCATGCTCACCCACTTTAATTAGGTGGAGGTGTCAAGATCTATTAGGATCACCCAGAAATGCCACGCGGGGCCTGGAAACCACCTGCATACGTGCCAAGTCACTGCTTTCCTGCTCCAGCTAAGGTTTTATTAGCATTTATTGGTGGCTAGTTTTTTTTTTTTTAATCAGTTGGATAATGCATCCACATTGTAAAATTCTCCAGTAGCAGAAGAGATATGATAAAGACCAAATCACAGCCTCTGAGGACACCTGCCCACAAGTGATGTTCACAGCCTCTTGTTTGCCTTCCAGAACAAACATAAAACATAAAGTGTTTTATGTGAACACTTTAGCGTGCACACGCATGCACAGACACACACACAGACACACACGCACACGACCTTTCTGTGGTTAGTAACTTACGTCACATGTCATCAACATCACTCCATGTAGCACTGCTACCTTCTTTCCATGGCTTCGCAGTCCGCCATCACATCATGTAATGGGACTCGTGTTGTGACCACTCCTCTGTTCGCACACACATCACCTCCATGACCTCGTCAGTCATCTGTCTTTGCTTTGTGTGCAGTAAATCCACAGGAAACCAGTTCCTGGTGTTAGGATTACTGAGTTGAAAGCTAAGTGTACTTTTCATTTTCATACCTATCAGCACCCAACCCAAGATCGCCAGCTCCCTGTTCCCAAAAATGTAGGAAGATGTCCCGGGCGGGTCCCCTCATTCCATTCCCTGGCTTCCTGAAGGTTCCATGAATGTTCCCCCAGCTCCTTCAGGTCCTCTCCCCCAAGTGATAAACCAGGAGAGTGAAGCTGGCTGCTAAAATATGTTTTAAAATCATTTGGGAAAAGCAAACAATGCATGGTTCTTATATAAGCCAGGGAAATGTTTAGGACATAATATTAAATGACAAATGCAGAATGCAGAGTGGCTCTTAGTCTTGGGCGTGCACATCAACATCCATGGGAACTGGTTGAAAATATGCCTGGCAGGACCCCAGCCCAAAGAGTCTCTTTCAATAGACCAGGGATAGGGCCAGGGCGAGACTATCTTTTTAGCAAACTCACTGAGAGATAGTGGGCACCCATAAAATGCCATATATACCCTATAATCTCAAATATAATCAAAGAACAAGAAATGGCAAATCCAGTAAGGTGAACAACTTTTTTGTCTCTGGATACCATAATTGTGTGGTGTTTTGTTTTCCAAATTCCTATCCAGAAATGTTGATGTTCAGAAAACAAGTGACTGCTCTAAAGCATCTAGGCCCCCTCCCTCCTTTCCTCCCTCCCACCTCCCTCCTTCCTTCCCCGCTTCCTCCCTTCCTTCCTAGTGAGCCCAGATTGGAGACTGGAGAGGCAGGAGACTGTGACCATACTTGATACTGAGCTGTGTCCTTTTGTTCTGAAGAGCACCACTGGTGTGATATCAAAACTCTGGAGGATTTAGAGGTGAGGGGAACAAGGGGGTTCATTATTCTGATTTTGCAATTTTGCTGTAAGTTGGAAACTTTAAGATTTCATAAAAGCATCTCACTTCACTTTGGTGGGATAAGAAAGCTTTTCTGTTGCCTGAATCCTAAGAAGCCACAATATGCCTCTTAACACTTTAAAACAGTCTAATAGTAGGCCTCTCTGGTGTACCTTACAGATGGAACCCTTTGCCCCCTGTTCTTTAAAAAAAAGAAAAGAAGTTAAAATAGCTTGCGGCTTCTCTGGTCTACTATTAGTATAAAATTGGCAGAGTAACATATTAGTATTATATGTTAAAACATTTTATTTGACCTGGAAGTTCATTTTTTTCATCTGATTTAAAAGGACATGAAAATGTTTTATGGGCCCTGGCTCGGCGCCTACTGGGCCTGATGGAGAAGTGGGCCCAGCTGAACAGAGCCTGCCGCAGTGTGATTGTTCCTGTTCTTTATTCTTACAAAAAGGAGATCATGCTAAATATACCCCTCTGCAAATTTCTTTGTCACTTAATATATCACAGCTACTTCTGTGGACAAAGGCCAACAGACAAAAAGCTAATTTGTTCTTTTAAGAGCTGCCTACTATTTCATGGTTTGGATCCGGCGCAGTTTATTTGATCATTTCCCCAGCAGACCCCCATCCCACCCCCCAGGGCACCTGACGGCCCCCAGGTCGCCAGCCTGCAAGCCCATGGCTTCCGCATGCTCTGCCTGGCCCACTTCTCTGAGGACCAAGGAGCCAGACCAGGAGCTAGAGGGCTGGCCCTTTAAAGAGACCCTCTGCCAGGGGATGAGGGATGATGAGGACTGCTCCAGTCCTCGCCCATCAGGGGACACTTCTGTACTGTGCTCCTTAGTCTCAGGGATCAGAAGTAACCCCTGTGACATTCCTGCGGTTGACTCTTCCCCTCCCCCATCCGCCTCAGTGCTCCTCCCACATAGATTACCTGCACCCAAACCTTTGTCTCAGAATATGCCCCGTGGGGCAGGGGGTGAGACACCTCTGTTGGTAGGCATTTGGATTGTTTTTAAGTTTTAGACCACATTAAATAACGATGTAATGCACATTACTTTATAGTATTTGTTTTGCAGTGCTGGGGATCAATCCCAGGCAGGGCCTTGTGCATGGTAGGCAAGGGCTCAACCACTGAGCTACATCCCAGCCCAGTTGTTGACTGATTTATTTATTTAGTTAGTTGTTGATAGACCTTTAGTTTTTTTTTTTTTTTTTTTTTTTAAAGAAAGAGTGAGAGAGAGTGAGAAAGAGGGAGAGAGAGAGAGAGAGAATTTTAATATTTATTTTTTAGTATTTGGCGGACACAACATCTTTGTCTGTATATGGTGCTGAGGATCGAACCCGGGCCGCACGCATGCCAGGCGAGCGCGCTACCGCTTGAGCCACATCCCCAGCCCTAGACCTTTATTTTATTCATCTATTTATATGCAATGCTGAGAATCAAACCCAGTGCCTCACACATGCTAGGCAAGCGCTCTACCACTGAGCCACAACCCCAGGCCTGGACTAATTTTTTAAAGTGACACACAATTGTACCTATGGTAGGCCTCAGTTATTTCAACACATGTTATCAATCAGAAAATTAGTGTCCCCATCACCTTCATTTCTTTCTCTTGGGAACTTTCGAAATCCTCTCTTCTAGCTGAGTAGAACTCTACCGCAAAGTGTCAACTGGTCACTCAATGCGGGAAGCACTAGCCCTGCCCTGGGAGCTCTGATGACTCTGGTGCCCCGTGTCCCCTCCCGTTCGGCCCCTCCCCCGCCCTCCCCAGCCTCTGCCCTCCAGGGCATCAGCTAGTTCCAGATTTGTGGATCCATGTTTTCACTCCTGAAACAAATTCTCAGCACTGGAGTTGCTGGGTCAAAGAGTATGTCCGCTTTTGGTTTTGTTTTTTAATAAATATTGTCAGATATCTATTGTGGAGCCGTAAGATGCAGGCTGGAGCCCTGCCTCAGCCACTTGTGCCTGCTGGTGAGTTTATTCATCTTTTTGAGGCTCATTTCCTCATTTGGAAAAGGGGGCTTTAAAAAAAGAAAAAAGCTTCAAAAAAAATGAAAAGTCTTCATTTTTAAATAATTCCACATTTACAGTAAAAATGATACAAGGACTCCCCTTACATGCCTAACCCAGCTTCCCCGCGTTTTTACCACATTTTATTTGTCTGACAGATATGAAAGTATAGATGATGTTCATATAAGATGTATATTATAGACACATATGATATATATGACTTATGAAAGTACATTTTTATTTCCTGCACCACTCAATAGTAGGATGCACACTGATTTACTTGTTTCTTTCTTAGTATGTGCTTTCTAAAATCAGGGTCACTGTCTTGCGTAACCACTGTGTGTTCATCACTTTGGAGATTCACACCGAGGTGGTGGTATTATCCAACCTACAGATCAGCTTTCCCAATAGTGTCTATCAAAAACTTTTTCAAATTTCTTTTCTGGCTGCAGAACCAATCCAGGGTTAAGCATTACAATCTTTTGAAGACCTATCTCTTTTACCTCCCTTCATCTAGAATGTTCCTCAGCCTTACTTTGTCATGACCTTGACATTTCCAAAGGCCACAGCTGATTCTTGTGCAGAACGCCCCTCCATGTGGCTCTGCCTGTGGCTCTCCTGCCCGTGGCTTCAGGGTCTGCCCCTTTGACAGGAGAATCAGAGCCTGGCCTGGCGTGCCTCTTTGCAACAGCAGGAGGGGTCCCGCATTGATCTGTCTGTCCTGCTGTCCTTAACTTTGATTACTTAATTGAGGCGGTGCCTGCGATTTCTCCTCTGTCAATTTACCATGCTTCCCTTAATAGTCCATGGTTAGCATGTGGGGAGATGCTTTGAGCCTGTAGATGTGAATGACCTGTTTTACATCAAATGTTCACCCTTCAATCCCAGCTTCCATGGGTGACTCTCCACTGCAACAAGTATCACCGGAATGTGTTGTGAGCTCTGCCGTGGCTCTCCACAGTGCCAGGGTCCATCAAGTAACCATAAATTCACAAGTCGAACCACTCTCAGCAGCTGCAAACACCCGTGACTCACCTGAGGGTCATAAAACAGGCACTCACAGGTTCTTTTATTCCAATTTTAATTACTAGTATCTGTAACACTCAAGCCACACGTGACACTTGACACAATGCACTGGTTACAGAAAGGCTAAGAAAGGGTCGAGGTTGCCACGGGGCTTCAGGAGGCTGAACTGAGAGCAAAAGAAGGGAGCAGGTTGGGAAGAAAAGGTCGCTGCAGGGTCAGAGGGGATTCCAACCTAGGGCCCAGACCCCTGAGAGGCCAGGCAGTGGGAACAGGAAATCAGAGGGCATTCGTTGCTGTGATTTTCCTGGTCAAGGCTCATGATGAGTGACAGGCGACAGGGTCCAGTCTGGGTGTGTGTGCATGGGGGTTCCTCCTTTTATAGACGGTAGGTGAGGGGCTTGCACCTGGGGAGACTGATAAGCTCCAGAGTCTGGTGTTCCTGGTATGTTCTGGGAAGTCCGTGTCCAGGTTCTCCCTGGTTTAGTCTGGTCAGTTGGCACATATAAGTTATCCTGTACTCTATGGTGGTTCTGGGAAGATGGTGGATGTTTACTGCCTTGGCACTAGTGCTTAAGACGGAGTCGCTAACGGCCGACTACTGCCTTACAAAATGGAGTGACTCAGGTTCAGGCACAGCCTGAAAACAGGGGTCCTAGACGTCACGGAGTAACTCAGAGCAGGGCACAGGCTGCTTGCTGTTCAGAGTAAACAAAATAATAAATTGATATCAAGAAATACAAATCCTTTAAAAAATATTTTTGAGGAGATTTTTATCATATGATGCTAAGTATGAAAAGTAAGATATGAAACTATATTTGGTTAAATGCAATGTGGAATCTTGAGTTAGATCTTGGAACAGAAAAACAACATCAGGAGAAAAGCTGGGGAAATTCAAATAAAACCTACAGTTAGTTAATGATAATCTATCATAATATTAATTTATTTCACTTATCTATGTATTTTTATTTAATTTTTTGATACTGGGTGTTTAACCCAGGGGTGCTCTACCACTGAACTACATCCCCAACACTTCTTATTTTTCTTTTTTTTTTTTTAAATTTTGAGACTGGACCTTGCTAAGTTGGCAAACTGGCCTTGAACTTGCGACTCTCCTCTACCTGGGATGTCGGGCGTGTGCCAGCACACCTGGCTTTTTCTTGATTTTAGTATACCTTAGATATTAATCTTGAGGTAACTGAATGTAAGATATATGGGGACTCTCCATACTATCTTTGCAAACTTTGTTTAAAGCTAAAATTGTTCCAAAATAAAAACTCTATTAAAAAATTAACTTGAGGGTGATGGAGTGTTCATGATCTTCCTTGCAGTGATGGTTTCGTGAGTGTACTCAAATGTCAAGACATACTATACACATAAATATGTGCAGTTTACTGTAGGTCAATTATACCTTAATAGAGATCACAAAAAACAACTGTACGCTCCCAGTTATGTTAAAATATATGTACAGGAGAAGACACTGGATGGGAAATGTCTCAGTACGAATGGGTGTGTCTCTCTGTGGCTAGTGGGACCACAGATGATCGTGACCTTCATGGTTCTGATTCTCCGGTTTCCAGTTCTCTGTAATGGGCACGCTGGACCTGAATAAACAGGGGAACCACTATTTGGGGGGGGGGGTGATGTGTAGAATCGGCTTTGCCTTCTTGTCCAGACAGTGCCTGGCTGGTGGTGAGAGTGTGTAAGAAGGAAGCACCGCCCAGCCAGGCCCTCGGACCCCTGGCAAGAAAGAGCCAGGGGTGGAGCTCCTCATGCCCCATGTCCTCAGACTGCAGCTGGGCCCCAGTGGGCCTGGGGTGGGGCCCGCCAGGGTTTCTCAGGCACCTGGGGCCAATCAGACTGGGGGTGGAGTCAGCTTTCCCCGGGACACAGGCCCCACGGGTTACCCCACCCCCCCCCACGTTGCCCGAGGTTTGGCCCGAGGCTTGGCCAGGTGTGGGCCATTTTACCAGTCAATATTAATGCAGCAAGCTCAAGGCCCAGCTGCCCCCGCTTCTCGCTGTCCGCCATTTCCAAGACAGAGAGGTGAGCAGTCCCTTTTCTCCCTCTCCCTTATCACGGACAGGTGTGCCCATGTCCCTGGTGACCCAGGGACCCAGGGACCCAGGGACCCTGGAGCAGACCCTGCGTCTTATTCAATTTGGGAGCTCGGTTGTCTGCTGAAGATTAGGGAGGAGAGGAATTGTCTGGGTGGTAGGAAGGGGCAGAGGCAGCAAGGGCCCTGAGGGGACAGAGGGGAGGGGTGGCTAGAAGGCTAGAGGCTGCCGAGCTGGGAGCAGCATTTTCCCAGTCGTAATTCAGCCTGGGAGACACCCGAGTCCTGGCTGGGCCTGAGACAGCATGGGGCTGCTCCAGGGATCACCAGAAAGTCACCCTGATGAGGAGGTCTCACAGGGGACCCACAGGGGATGCCACCCACCCAGACGTCTCTGGGGGTCAGTGGGCCTGGACACCACAAGCAGGGGCGGAAGTAGAGCAGCTGGGGGTGGACGGCAGTTATTCTTGGTCTTCTTGGTGCAACAGACAAGTAGAGGCCCTTGGAATATAGCCCCAGGGTGGGAAAGGGGCCAGGGTTGCCCATGGGCTCCACGCCCTGCCAGCTGGGCTTCCTGGAGTGTGTGGAGGAGCAGGAGGTGCTCACTGGCAAGGAGGCAGACTGGCCTCGTGAAGACTGGGACCTGGGGCAGGTGGAGGAGGGACAGGGTCTCATACAGCAGGGTCTCTCGTGCGGCCCAGACCCTCGGCAGCTGCCAGAGCCTGGTAGATGCGCATCCTGGGCCCCTCTGACCAACCTGCTCCGACCCCAGGCGGTGCCCATGCTGCAGCCTGAGAGCCACCTGCGCAGTCATTTAGCAACCTCTGGGTCGGAGCTCGGCAGTCTGCCTGCCTGCCCAGTCGGGACAGACCCAGGGTCACACCCCAAAGCTCATGTGCATCACAGGGCCGCCTCAGGGGACTAGAGAATTCCGAGTAGGAAACGGGACCAGTGCTTGCACTTCGTTAGCCTCTAGGAGGCAGGTCTCTCCCCACAGAAGGAAGGCCTGCCACAAGGGGAAGTGCAGACCCTTGGTCCCACCGTCCCACGGCCTCCCGGGGCCTGACCTTGGCCTGAGGAGTTCCATCTGCTGTTCATCATGCAGTGTTCTCAGGTGGGCTGAGGAGTTGCATCGCTCACTAGCTCCCAGGCCGGCGTTAGGAGCCACAGGCCCGGGTTGAAGCTGTCAGGAACATTAAGACAGCAAGAGCAGAGCAGAGAGCCAAGGCCAGCTCCCGAGGGGAGGCCCAGCATGAAAGCACAGGCCACACCCATCCAGGGCCAGCTCCGCTGACACGCTCAGGATGGCCCTAGGGTGGCTCTTCAGGCACCGCTGCCTTAGTGCCCAGGGTAGAGATCAGAGTCGGGCGTTGCAGTCTGGACAGCACTTCACAGTTTGCAGAGCATTGCTTCCTTTCACCCCTGATGACGCTTGTGGCCCCAGTGCACAGGGGAGAACAGGGTCCTGTGGGCAGGCAGGCCCAACCCAAGCCATCTGCCTCCCGAGTCACTGTTCCCAGTGAGCACACAGCGGGAGATGTGACCGAGTGGTCGCTGTCCACATGGCTAGCCTGTCGCCCCAGACAGGGTGCAGCAGAGTCTGGGTCCCCTCAAGGCTCAAGCCCTGGTTGTCGCATCTTGTTTGCTCCCTTGTGTCCAAGCTCAGCTTTGGTCCTCAGGTTCCTCCCCTGACATCTGCTGGGTCTCCCTGATGCCCCCCAGCCCCTTCCCGGCACTGGCTGCTGCTTTAAAACAGTGGCAGCCAGCCACCCCAAACGTGAAGGAACCCTCCCGTGGCCAGAGCGCCTCCAGGATCCATGTTGTCCCAGCTCAGCTGTCCCGGCCTCCCCGCAGCGGGCGGTGCACCCTGCCTCTGGGCCTTTGCATCTGGGGTCCCTCTGCGCTCTAGTTGCTCGGCTCTCATGGAAGCTACTGTGCAGTGGTCCTCTGTCCAGTCAAGCTCAGGGTTAACAGCTGTCCAAACCCCAGTGTTATTGATTCGTCGGCTTGTCTGTGAGCCCCTTCCCGTTCAAGGCTAAGTGCCCTCTATGTGGCCGTGTCCCTGGCACCCTAAGAGAGACCTACTAAGTGCGCAAGTAACACTTCTTCCACGTAGGTGCCACTCTCCTGTTCTTCTGATCAGAACAAGTCTGCTGTTGTCCTGGGTTCCCCCCATTTGCCCATATTCCACCTCCATCCTTCAGAAATCCACCTGGCCGTCCCAAGCCCAGTTACTTCTCTGACCTGGTCCTAACTCGCACTGTCCCTCTCTGGTGGTCAAGCTGGGCTCCTTCTCTCTCCTTCAATAGTTCTCTATCAATCCTGAGGGCAGGATCTTCCGACTCCAGCACTGCAGACCACGGGTGGGGAATTCTTGACTGCCTCTGCCTTTAACAGCATCCCTGGTCCCCACCCGCTAGGTGCTGGCTGCATCCCCGGAGCTGTGGGAACAGAAATGTCACAGACCAAGGCAGGTGCTGTGATCATCTAGGGGAATTTGAGGAGGCAGAAAATGTCCCATGCATCACAAGCTGCTGACCCGCAGCAAGTTGGTTTTTCTGTAAAATGGCAACAATGTCAGTTTCTAAGGCACAGACAGCTGTGAGAGCTGGACTGTGGAAAGGGCCTCCGGTGGAGTTCCTGCATGGGGGCCCCCTCTGTACCACCTGGGCCTAATTTCTAGAATAGTCAATGCTGGGCTGGAATCCCAGCATCCCCCACAGGAGGCTTGGGAGCCTCTGCTGGGGAGGGGAGGAGTGTAACAGGCCCAAGGTCGGCAAGGCCCTAGGTGAGGGCCCACCTGCAGATCCCTTTCCTATCACTTATGTTCTCCAGCCTTGGTTTTGGTCAACAAGTAGAATGTGCAGGGTGTGAAGGAGAGAGCCTCTTTGCTATCCTGGTTCTTATACTCCTGTCACTACTCGCAACTTGCAGCATGTGAGCTCAAGAGGTGCCAGTTGGTGGACTGGCTGCGGGCCATGCAGAGCCAATCACTGCAGGAACAGGAGGGAGCTGTTCTCGGGAGTGGAAGGACCTGTGGCTGAGGACTGGCAGGTGAGACTGGGGAGCCAGTGGTGCTGATCGCAAGAGCCACTGATCACAAGAGCTGTTCTACCCACCGCACGGGACCCAGGTAGGCTGTTCCCCTAGAACCACCACTCACAGCAGCCCCTGGTCACACAGCGCCTCGGGTACCTGACATGGCAGGTGTGAACCAGGAACCGAGGCTTGAAACTCAATTAAACATGACCAGATATTTGACATTTACTGGAAAACTGATAATGTTTGAGAATCTGGGTACAAATCTATCTTCTCCAGTGGTGTCATAAGAGCACCAGAACACAGACTTCATTTCAAAGCACTGGTCCTCCTTTTAGCAACCTGTCCACCTGTACAGTGCTAAAACGGTCCACCTTTGATGTGTTGGTTAAATGACCATTACAGAAGTCCACCTGTTGCTGTGGACACTAATGTGGACTATGGGAATATCTAAGATCACAAAGCGGCTTTGTCGTGTCCTCTGGGCAGCTCTGCTCTGGGATCCCGTCCTGGCCGGTATTCCTCTCGGGCATTACTGTCGGGTTCAGTTTGGGCTGATCTGGTCACCAAAATGATCTCTTGTTCATTTTAATTTCCTTTTGTTTTATGAGATCAGCCATTTTCTCAGGTTTTCTGGCTTATAATTCTGGGAATTGTCCATCATTGAAGAACTTGTGGGTTTTCCACACTAGTTTGTAGAAGCTCTTTCTATGCATGTTGCTGTTTTAGACTTGTCTGCCTTTGGACATTTTGGCCTGTGTTCTTTGATTGGAAAAAGCACCAAGTTCTTATGAGACAGATGGGTCGACCCTTTCTTAGGTTCGGGAACCACGTTGTGTGAGGTTTCCTTTTGCCGTGATTTCATTTGGGCTTTATTTTGGAATGTGGTATGAGGTGAGCTTCTGACTCATGAGAAGCTTTTTTGAAAGCTGTATCTTTTAAATGAGTTCTTAATTATTCAGTGTGTGCGTATCTGTCCTGGGTTTTGGAAGACGGGGGCTAACACCCCTGAGCACCCCAGGGCTCTGTCCCCTTCTCCAAGCGGGATCTCGCTATGGCCTAGGGTGTGCCTTTCCAGCCTCTTGCTATGCATCCATGTCTGTGCAGTAAAGTACATTTTGTTCCTGGTGTGAACTGTATGACGGTGTCTTACTCTGCAGCATGAGTTTTCCGGCTACTTGTGTCTTGGAGCTGTCCCCGTGTACTTAGACCAGGGTCCCTTTTTCCCACTCCTGCTCAGGTACAGATATATCCTCGTCCAGCCCTTCACCCATCATGAGCTATATTTGGGCTGGTACAGTGTGCTGCATGAACACCCCCAGCAGACTTTTGTGGTGACGGGGTCACTGCTTTTCAAGGGAGGAGACACCGAGTAGAATTGCTCCACCTCCAGCGTGCACATGTTTTATTGACAACATATTCTGTGAAATGGTCACAGCAACTTCACACAAGTGATGAATAAAAGTGCATGATCTTGAGTTTCTAGCGACTTAATAGATGAGAACCTGATTTCTTTAATCTGCAGTTCACAGCCTCCTCCTGAGGTTGAATGTCTTCGAGTCTCTGTCGCCTCGTCTGTGGATGCGCATTCATCATCTCTACCTGCTCTCCTCTGCATTTGTTGTTTTAGCCACTGTCCAGGATTCTTCTCTCCTAAAGCATAAATGCGAGATACTCACTTGTTGCCGATGTCTTCTGGTTGCTGCTTGGCCTGACTTTGTTCTATACTTTCTCATGCAGAATCTTAAGATTTGGATATGGTCAAACTTGGTCCTTTTTATTCTTAGCTTTAATAAATCTTATTTGTAAAAGGTCTTTTCATTCCTCAAAGTCATGAACATTTGTCCATATTTTGTCATGTTTTGGTAATCTTGGTTTTAAAAATTATGTGATAATGACTGGATTCCAACTGTTGTTGTTTTTTTTTTTAAATTCATAGCCAATTGTCTGAACCCTACGAAATAATCTTGCCTTCCCTGCTCATGGAAAATTCTCTTTAACACACTAAACTGAAATCTCAATCTGGGTTTACAATCTCTCTCATTGATTTATTGGTGTGCTCCTACCTGGGTACCAAATAGTTATGCAATATGCTTTTGGTATCAAGTGGAACAAATTACAGATTTCCCTTTTTCTTCCCCAAGTTCTCTGGCTTGCTGGATGTGGTGGTACACTCCTGTAATCCAGCAGTTCAGGAGGCTGAGAGGGGAGGATCACAAGTTCAAACTCGGCATTAGCAACTTAGCAAGGCCCTAAACAACTTAGCAACACCATGTCCCTAAAATATAAAAAGGGCTGGTGATGTGACTCAGTGGCTAAGTGCCCCAGGTTCAATCCCCAGTACCCCCCCAAAAAAATTGTCCTGGTTCTTTTGAATTTCAGAATAAATCTTATGAACTTTTTTGGGGCTTTATGATGCATTAAATTTAAGAAATAATTTGAAAAATTAAACTTTATAATATTACTTCTCATTCATGAACATGGTATATCTTTCTATTTGTACAAATATTGTTATGGAGTTTTTTCCTCTGTAAAGATCTTAAACTTTGTGCAAATTTTTAAAAAAATAAAAAAAAAAACTAGTATTTTTACCCCAGACATGCATGCTTACACCTTTGATCCTGAGCATATGCTTCTTTTAGTGTCTCTTTGGGTAGTTTATTCCCCAAATGGTGACCATTGGGAGGCCTCTTATGGACTGGGAGGGTTGGAGGGTATGGAAAGAAGTGAGCCGGAACCCTGTCCTGGTCCCTGTCTCTGTCCTTACGTTCAAATGGTTAACATCTACTATTCGGTCATCTTTCTCCCTAGCAGTGTGACAAGGTATCTATTTCCTTTTCCTTCCCCTTTTTCTCTGGACGGATCTCTTATCAACTTACAACTTTGATTATAAACATCAGGGTTGGAAGACATGAAAGCCGAGTGCTCTCGGGTCCACTTGTCTTAAGACCAGTTTCCCTTCCTTCCTTCTCCCTGTACCTGTGACCTGTGCTGGCTAGCATCTCATCATCCCACTGTCACAACTCTGGCTGGTCACGTTCCCTGTCCAGAATGCCCCTCCCTCAGATCCCCGCTGCTCACAGACCACAGTGAGGCTGCTCTTTGAAAAGTCCTAGAGCTGCTTTCTAGGCAGGGACCAGAGAAACGCCATCTTTTTGCCGAGGGCATTGCCAAGGACATCCAGGTCCCTTCAGCTCAAACTTCAAGGCCGCCGCAGTTAAGCTAAATTGGGGTCACTGTCTCCCCATCCTAGTTCCTCCCCTTTCCACAGTGCACCAGAGCAGATGGCCATCATTTTCTGTCTCCCTCCTAATTAATGTGACTTCCTCCCCCAGGGCCTCTCTCAGCAGATGGCAAATGACGACCCTGTTCATGTCAAATGCTCCTCTGGGGACAGGATTTTGCAGTGGCTTTAAGGCATGCAGACAAGCTTTGAAAGACTAGTTCAGGGTAGGACCTGGTGTGAGGGACATGCCAAGAACACCAAACAAGGCCTGTCTCCTTCATCCCCTCCCACCCTGAGTCCTAGTGGGCAGCCACTGTGGCCACCCCTCTGTGGTCTCCTCCAACCAGGGTCCTGGTCCAGGCTCCATCACCTCTGCTAGGAGCCTCTCCCTGGGTCCACCTGCCTCTTACCTTATCTTCCCATCTGCCCTCCACAGAGCGACACAGTGAGCCCCGCAGAGGCAAGATGGAAGCACCAGGTCCAGCCCCTCTGCCCCCGTCCTCGCTTCCCAGAGCTCTTGCCTGGTGAAGTCCCACATGCTTCCTCCCAGGAGTCGGACCAGGGCACTGCCCCAGCCCCCTGCCCCCTTCCCTGGCTCTTTTCCATGACTTCTAGGGCCCTGGGTTTATTTCCTAGGGGCACAAACTGGGCTAAAACAGTAGAAATGTACTTCCCCTGCTCTGGAGGCCAGAGTCTGAAGCCAGAGTGTCACCAGGGTTGGATCCTGCGGAGGCTCGGGGCAAATCTATTCTGTGTTTCTGTCACCCAGCTTCTGCTGGCCACTGGCCTTCCTTGGCTTCTGGACACACCACCCTCTTCTGCATGTCTGTGTCCCTTCTCCTTCCTATCAGGAACCACTCATTGGATTTCAGGTCCACCCTAGTCCAGTGTAACCTCCTCTTAATGGATTACTGCTGCAGAGACCCTCCTTCAACACGGGGTCACTTTCTGCAGGCCCAAGTGGGCTTGCGTTGGGAGGAGACTTTCAGCCCACTATTGCTCCTGAGAATTCCCCAGAGAATCCTTACCAGATGGTCTTCCTCCTCTTTCCCCATCAAAACCCCCATCTTATGCTCCCAACTTGGGAGAGGGGTGTACAGGGAGGAGCCCTTCATTCCTTCATTCTGATGCAAGAAACGGGGTGGGAGCATTGGAGGGCTTCCATTATCTTCGTCCTGCCCTTGCTTGCTTAGTGGCCTGGGACACTCACTTCCCGTGTGGAATGGGACTGGACCTGATGTTCCCATGTGCACAGTCGGGTGAGGTCCCAGAGTAAATTAGGCTAATGTGCCATGGCAGGGAATTGACAATTGATGAGACCCTTAATCACCTTATTTTTTTTTTGTACCAGGGATTGATCCCAGGGAGGCTTAACTGAGCCACATCCCCACCTTCCTCCTTTATTTATTTATTTTTGCTAAGTTGCTCGGGGGCTCGCTAAGTTGAACTTGCCATGCTCCTGCCTCAGCTCCCAAGCCACTGGAATTACGGGTGTGGGCCACCAGGCCTGGCTATTACACACTTAATGGGACGGGTTAGGGGTTTGTGGAAGGTGTGTGTATACTAAGCAAACATCTTTTTTATACCCTGTCTTAAACCCTTATGCAACATATTATTGACTTTATATCGTCATATTTACGTGTGGCTGACTTTGATACTTAAGTGATACCAAGGACAAGACTAAGTAGCATCTGAGGACTGGCACCTTTCAGGGGAAGGGTTGGTGTCTTTTTGGTTGTAAACAGAGTAGTCTTGTCATGTTAGGAAGAAGCTATTGCTTCTACTTGGTTTAAGGAGATGCTTCAGGTGCCAGGTTGACGGGATGGACTCGTGGTGGTTAATTTCACGTGTAAACTTGGAGGGAGTTTGGGGCGAGTTCAACACCTTGTTGGGGGACTTGAGTAAGCAGACTGCCCCCACCTAATACTGGTGGCCCATAGTAATCACTAGAAGCCCCGAGCAGAACAGAAAGACCAGCCTCCCTGGCATGCAGGGACTCCTCCAGGTATCCACACAGTAGCCAGCCCTTAGCCAAGGCATATTCGTTCATCAGACAGGTTCTCATTTTCAGTGCAAGAGGCCTGCTCACTGTGGCCGGGCTCCATGGGTAAGACCTGGCAGTGAACTTGGGGGGAGGTTGAGCTCTGATTGCTTTTGTTAACTCAAACTCGGTGGAAGCCCTGCACTTCCGTAAGAGCTGTCACGTGTGGTTGAACAGGTTGTGCCCAATTCCAGGATGCCCCTTGATGGGCAAGTGGGAGATAAAACCTGACCTCTGTCCCACTAGCCAAGCCTGGGAACGTTAGTGTAGGGCTGCATCTGCACAGTGGGGGAAACATGTCTTTCTCATTTGCAGACATGTATACCATGGGCTAACGGTAACCTCGTCTCGGGTAACATACAATGAAAGCTCTCAATTCCTGTGGAGGACTGAGGGAAAAGGTTGTGTTTTTTTTGTTTTGTTTTTGTTTTATTTTTTTCCTCCCTCTCCAAATCTCCAGCAGAAGCCTAGAAAGCAAGGCTGTGTTATGTCTACATAAACTGACTTCCTACGGCCCTGTGATTATCTTCTGGCCACACACAGTGATACACATGGACAAGATGTGCTTAAAAATGAAGGACTTCATTTATAATTCATGTTGCACAATAGAAGTGAAATGTTACGTGTTGGTACTGCAGGACTTGGGGCTTCTCCCTGCTCCTCCCGTGACAGCCAGGGGAGCTTGTCCTCTGAGCTGACTGGGGCAGGGTAGGTATGTGGTAGACCCCTCTTGACCCAGTTCGGCCCCTGAGCTCCCGGGGAAGGAGTAGCGTCCTCAGCAGGCAGGGCACCCTGATGAGTCCCTCTTCCCAGGCCAAGGTACTGTGTCGCAGAAACCCTCCTGATGAGCTGGAGTCGACCCCTTCATGAACAGAACTGAATTCGACATTGTCAGTGTGAACGTGGGGAATGCTGCTTCCTCTGTCATACAACAGCGACAAATATCACAGCACCCATGAGTGCCCAGTGGACAGTCTACAGAAGCACATGAAGCAGTGTGCCTCGTGCACAGTAAGCGCTCAATGGGCGTTGGCCACCGCGGCCTGACAAATGGGAGAAGCCTTGTCTGGGTGCTCGCTGCAGAGGAGGCCGGGTCGGGACAACCTGAAGCTGGCACTGATGGCATGCTTGGTTCTTGGTTTGTAAATCTTCTATTATTTCTTGTTGTCAGATGTATGTGACAGTAGGGTGTGTTTTGACATACACAGTGCAGCTCGTTACAATTTCGATCCCCTTCTTGTGGTTGAACAGGGCATAGAGCTACACTGGTCATGTGCTCATAGATGAGCCCAGGACAGTGATGTCCAATTCATTCTAAGTAAATCTTGAGGTTACAGTAGAGTCTGCATCCACGTGTGTGCAAATCCCGAGGGGCAGCTCGATGATGCCCATGTAGCCCATGCCCTTGTCACGGGATGGAACATCTCGCCTCCAGAAAGAGGCGGCCCAGGTGTGCAGAAATAACACAGCGAATTCCACTCATTTGTGCAATCAATGTGTTAATTATAAAGAGCAAATTGCACTTCACTGACAACTAACTACATTAAATTCTTTCTCGTGTGCCTATTGGGCATTCCTGTATTTTCCTCTGAAGGGGAACTCAGTCCTTTGCGTGTTTCAGTTGGGCTTTTTATTATTGATGCGGACTTCGTCTATATGTTCTAGACACAAATCCTTTGTCAGAGGCGTGTGTCGGATTTTTCTCCTCTGTCAGCAGCTAACGTGTGGTGCTCTTTTTTTGATGTGCAGGTGGTTTTATTTTGATGAAGTATATTTGAACATCTTAAAATTTTTGACTTTCTGCGCCTTGTCGAAGAAACTTCTGCTGATTGCAAAACTAAGATGTCGTCTGACAGTCTTTAGAAGCTTTACAGTTTGGGTGGTTTTATTGGCTCTTTGATGCGACATCCTGATCTTGGGTTGGGGGCGGTGTGGGTGTCAAGCTTGCTATGGTTTTGCCACATGGGTGTGTTTCTCCGGCACCGTTTATAGACAGGACCATCCTTTCCCCAGTTAACATTTTTGGTACTTTTTTTTGAAAACTGGGTCTTTATGTCAAAATCGTACGACTTTTCCAAAATTGCTCACCTTGGATCCTTTGCGTTTCCATATAAACTTTGCATGAATTTCTACCAGAATAAAAAGGGCTACAATGGATATTGCATTGAACCTGTAGGTGAACCGGGAAGAACTACCATCTTTGCAGTGTCAATTCTTCCAATCTATGAACATGATGCATCTCTTCACATACTTGGGTTGCTCTCTCTTGTTTTTGGTGTAGAGTTGTTTGTTTGTTTGTTTACATTTAATAAAAAATTAATGATGGTAAAATGTGGAACAAAATCCTATCATCTTACTCATGCTGTGCACAGAGCAGTAGTGTAATACACTCATAAGGCTGTGCTAGCTGTCACCTCCGCCATCGTCACAGCTTTTCACCTGGCATAACTGAAACCCTGGGCTCCCCCAGCAGCCACTGTTCTACTTTGATTTTTTGACTCTAGGTGCACACGGAAGTGCAGTTCTCTCTCCTTTTGTGTTTGGCTTCTCTCCATCAGCAAGACGCCCTCGAGGTCCTTGAGGTCAGCCGTGTGGTACGTGGTCAGAAGCTCCCTCTATTTTAAGGCCCCTTGATCCTGTCTGCTCACCGACCATCTATTGAGACACAGGCAGTCCCCTTGTTTTTTGGCTATCCTTGCTGCTGCGTGAGCCTGGGCACACCCATGTTTGTGATGCCCTTTTAATTCTTTTAGATGTGCACCCGGAGGTAGAATTGCTGCCTTGTGTCTTAACTTTTTGAGAGCCTGCTTCCTGTTTTCCTTGGCAGCCATGCCATTTTGCTGTACCACCAACTGTGCCAAGCATCCAATTTCCCCATGTCCTTGAAGGGAAAAGGTGGTTGTTTATTTTGGGGGGGGCGGGGGGCGGGCAGAAGTCATGTCAATGGCCAGTGTCTTGTAGTTCTCATTTCCCTCTCTCTAATGGTGCCATGGGGCATCTTTCCATGTGTGGCTTGGCCATTTCAGCATCTCCTTTGGAGAACTGTCTGTTCAAGTCCTTTGCATGCTTTTGGATCGGGTTGATTGAGTTGTAGGAGCTCTCTATATTCGGATATTAATCCCTTATGTATGCTTTGCAAACCTTTTCTGATTTTGTGGGTTGCCGTTTTGGTCAGTTGAGAATGTCTTTTGATGCACAGAATTCTATTTTCATGAGGTGCTACTTTTTTCCTTTGCTGTCTGTGCCTCTCATATCCAAGAAATGATTGCCAAGTCCAGTGTCGGGAAGATTTTGTCCCATGTCCTCTAGGAAAGTTCTGTGGTGTTCTGACTGAAGGCCTTCATTCCATTTTTTTGAATTAATTTTTGTGTGTGATGTTGGGTAAGAGTCCATCTCTGACTTTCTCCAGTTTCCACAGTATCCTGGGTTGACCATGGTGTCGGCACCTTGGTGAAGGTCGTTTGACCACACATACGAGCCTTCACTTCTGTTAGATGATGTTCCATCATCTGTCTTCACACGAGTACATCTCAACATAGGCTTGATGTAGATGCTAACATTCATCCCAAGGATTCCATTTGTCAGTGCTAAAAGATGTTTTGAAGATTTTTTTCCCCAGCGATGCATTGTTGGCCTAATAGAAATGAATTGACTTTATATGCTTAACTCATTCTGCAGCACTGCCAAACTCATTTATTGGAATAACCATTTTTTGGGTAGACTCCATAGTATTTTCTTAATAATGTAACTTGTGAATAAAGATGGTTTCATCTCTCCCTTTCTAATTTGTAAGCACTGCATCTCTTCCCCTGCTTGGGCTTCTGCGAAGACCTCCAGTGCCCAGTAGAAGAGGTCAGAGCAGACGGCATCACCCTGTGCCCAACCTCAAGGGAAGCTCATCTTTTTCATCTAAGTCTGATGCTACTGTCGACTTCTCATTGATACAGTTTATCAGTTTCTGGGTGTTTTTTTTATCAGTCATTGACATTTTCCAAAGCTTTTTCTGCATCCATTGAGATGATCATATGGGTTTTCACCTTTATTGAATATGATGAATGACATTTTTCAGAAGTTAAACCAGTATTATATCCCCAGTACAAATTTCAGATGATATAGTTTGATGTGACCTTTGAATATTTTAAGGATGTTGAGATGCACATCATGAGAGAGATTGGTCTATAATTTGTTCTCTTACGCCTTCACTTAGTTTTGTAAAAGTTGGCATTAAAAAAAGTTGGGGTTTAAAAAAAGTTGGGAAGACCTCCCTCCCCTTCTGTAAGAGTTTGTATATCATTATATTGTTTATTCCTTAAATGTTTGATAAAATGCAGCAGCGAAGCCCTCTGGGCCTGCATCTCTTTGTAGGATGCTTTTAAATTATAGATTCTATTATCTTAATGGACCTAGAACTGATAAGAGCCTGGGTGCAGTTTAGCAGCAGAGCACTTGGCAGCCCGAGGGCTTAATTCCTGGCACTGGGTGCGGGGGGGATAAGATGTGTTATTTCTTTGGAGCCACTTTTGGTTATTTGTTTCATTAAGGAATTTCTTTATTTTTTTCACCCAAGTCAAGCTCACTGGGCTTTCATTCCTGGTGTTGGTAATGTGTTCCCTCAGTCCTTTGATATCTTCACTGGTCTGGCTGGTGGCATATGAAGTTTATTAATCTTTACAAAGAGCCGGCTTCTCATTTTACACTATAATTTTCTATCTGATTTCCCTTCTTTCCTCCCTTCTGCCGGCTTTATGTTTAACAAGCTCCTCTTTCCCTAACTTCTTGAAGGCACAGGTTTGTGCTGTCCACCCAGACATCTGGCCCCGGGCAGCTGTCCACTTCCATGTGAGCTCTGCCCTAGAAGGGACCTGGAGTTCTCCTCTGGCTCCCCCGGCGTGGGTGAGGCTGCTCGCCACTGTCCTGCGGGCCACCAGCCCGCGCTCTCTGCTTTGGTTTGGGTCCTTTCTCTTGCCCTGGCTCCAAGTCCGTCTTTCCCTTTTCTGCAGTGTCTGTCCCACCCAGTGGGAAGTCTCATTACAGAGACTGTATTTTTTTTTCCTGTTCTGAGACTTCCAATCTTTAAAAAACTTCCACTTCTTGAAGGACATCACGCAAAGTGAAATCAGCCAGACTCAGGAAATCAAGGGTCAAGTGGGTTTCCTCAGGTGGCAGCTACAGCCAAAAGGAGGAAGGGAGAGGGTCAGTGGGGGCGGGCAAGAGGAGAGGGGGATGCAGAATGGATTTCATAGAACCACATTATGTGCCTATAAAAATGTGCCCCGGGGAGCTTCACCTTTGCGTGTGGAAAACACCCTCAAGGAGGGGTAATGGATGATCAAGGGGAGTCCTGGTGAGGTGGGGAAGGAAGGATGGAGTGGGTCAGATTCATATTCCCATGGGGGAGTACGGATACAGCTACTCTGTAGAACTACAGTGCTCCAATAAAATTTTTCCCATTTCTGTATCAAGATCTCATTTTCTCACTTTTTCTTAAATTCTTGAATATTGATAATAGTCCTCGTCCACTGTCTCCATACTAGTCATCGTTTCTAGGCTGTTTCTACTGACTCATTACCTGGGCTATCATTGCATTTTCCTGCTTTATTGTGTGGTACAAAGTGTCTCGTTGTGTGTGGGGCGTTCTGGGTTGTATATCTCCTGGTGTCTGGATTTGGTTGTCTTGATAGAATTTTGTTTCAGTAGGCAGCTGTTTGCACAGTGTCCTCTGTGGTGGGAGTTAATGAGTGCTGCTCCTGAGCTGTGGCTTCTCTGGGCTTCTTCCAAGCCCTATGTCTGCAGGGTTCTCCACCGGCTGGAACGTGAATGCTTCCTGGCCTTGGTGAGCTCTGGTATTTGGTCAGCTCACGTCTCCCTCATAATTGTTCTCTCCCAGAAGTTCTTGGCCCAGAGGCACAAAGGGTTAACCTTGATGTTGACAGTTGAATGTTCAGTTAAGAACTCAAAGGGACACCAGTGAAGATTTCTAGAAATTTCTCTATCCTGCCCCCCTCTCTTCAGAACCTTCCCCCTCAAATTCTAACCAGTTCAATTGCCTGAGGCTCCAGTTGCTGACTTCTCAGTTCCCCCTACTCGGACCACCTGGTGGTTCAGAATGATGTGCAAAGCAGGACACCTGGCTTCTCCTGGCCCCTTTTCTCAGAACCACAGTCCTGCAAGGCGTGACATCCAAAGTCTGAGCACAGTTATCTCGCTATCTTGCCCAGTTTGGGTTGTTTACTGCAGGAGGATTGGGCAGGTGCCTGTTCGTCACCAGGTCTGGGAGTGGAAGTGATGGGTACCTTTCACCTCTACCCAAACAGGTGAGGAAAAAGTGCTTGGTGGTGAGAGAAGCTAAGAGGGTTGAAATGTTTGCTCACCTCCACTTGAAGAACCCCAATGAGTTAGCCACCAATTGTGCAGCTGGGCGGGTATTTTTCCTGCTAGTCCTCCCTGTCTCCTTGACACAAGGATGGTGGAAACTGGTCTGGTTGTGGTTCAGGTCTTCACAGGGTGCTCTTCCCCATGCTCTGCCTTATATGTTCCTAACTTAAAGCAGCCCCGAAAGATGGGCTTGCCATCCTTAGTTTACAGGCAGAACGGCTGAGTTTTGGGGAGACTCCCATGCTGACAGCCGGCAGCAGCCACAGAGCCTTGCCCCTCCCCACAGACGGGGTGGTCTTGCTGCAGCGAGCAACTCCTGTTGTCATGGGGGCTTCACACACATTCATCTTAGAGCTGCAAGAGTCCGCCAAGTTGCCAGTGAGACTGTCGTGTGTCTCTCTCTCATATCTCACACCTGGAGGTGACCCAGAAGGACTAACAAGTACTGGTACATTTGTGTGTCCCCAGTGAGGCAGCAGGCAATGGGGAGTCCAGAGGGCAGTGAGCAACTGGCCCTGTTCTTGGAGTTTAGTACAGAACTAGAAGCTGGACCTTCTTGTGAAAGTCAGTGTCCCCAAGGTCTCAGATCTATCCTTTAGAGGTTGTAATTGATGTCACTTGAGATGCCCCTAGCTACATGCTAAATGGTGCTGAGTCACACCTGGGGTCATTACTCCTGCTTCCTGCCTCCTTCACCTACCCTTTGCTGGGTGTTGGTGAGGTTGGTTTTTTTTTTTTTAATCGGGATTCAGCCAACAAATTTTAGATGTTAACATAGAAAAAAATAATCCTATGTTATTTGAAAATATGTAACACAGTGGCCTGGGCCCTGGCCCCCCCAGAACAGGCGCCACCGCTGCCTGATCTCTCCCAAGTGATGCTGACTTTTCACTTGCAAGAGTGTCAGGTGTTTCTATAACAAAGACATTCAATTAGAAAGTGGGTTTAAAGAGAATCCAAAGCCCATAACGATGCAGGTGGGAAAGTGAGCTGGTGTGTAGGTCCGGGGCTGAGGCAGTGAGAGCCGCCAGAGGCCATGCTATGGGTATGACTCCTGCAACGGCTGCTGCTGGGTTTAGAGGAGGTATCCCCAGAGCTCCAGTGGAAGAGCTGCTGGAAGGCTGACCACTGGAGTGACAGGTCCTCCCAGGGGATCCCTGGTGGTGAGGAAAGGCGGGGGGCTTGGAGGAGGTGAGCACTGGGGGTGCCTTCAGAGCACACATTTTGTATCCAGAAAGTGGAGGCCCATTCTGCTTCCTGATCCTGTCCTGAGCCCCGCCCTGCCCTGCCGCCCCCCCCAGCCCTGCCGCCCCCCCCAGCCCTGCCGCCCCCCCCACCCCGCCACGCCGCACCCCTGCAGGGAAGCCTTTTCCTCCCAGGAGTGTGCGTTTTGGGGAGTAGGGGGGCAAACTGGGAGGGGAGTGCGCGGTGGAGGGGGGCGGTGCGGGAAGGTGCGCCTCCCCGACAGCCCCTTGCTCCGCCTCCCCGACAGCCCCTTGCTCCGCCCCCCCGACAGCCCCTTGCTCCGCCCCCCCGACAGCCCCTTGCTCCGCCCCCGCCCCTTGCTCCGCCCCCGCCCCTTGCTCCGCCCCCGCCCCTTGCTCCGCCCCCGCCCCTTGCTCCGCCCCCGCCCCTTGCTCCGCCCCCGCCCCTTGCTCCGCCCCCGCCCCTTGCTCCGCCCCCGCCCCTTGCTCCGCCCCCGCCCCTTGCTCCGCCCCCGCCCCTTGCTCCGCCCCCGCCCCTTGCTCCGCCCCCGCCCCTTGCTCCGCCCCCGCCCCTTGCTCCGCCCCCGCCCCTTGCTCCGCCCCCGCCCCTTGCTCCGCCCCCGCCCCTTGCTCCGCCCCCTTGCTCCGCCCCCTTGCTCCGCCCCCTTGCTCCGCCCCCTTGCTCCGCCCCCTTGCTCCGCCCCTTGCTCCGCCCCCTTGCTCCGCCCCCTTGCTCCGCCCCCTTGCTCCGCCCCCCGCTCCGCCCCCCGCTCCGCCCCCCGCTCCGCCCCCCGCTCCGCCCCCCGCTCCGCCCCCCGCTCCGCCCCCCGCTCCGCCCCCCGCTCCGCCCCCCGCTCCGCCCCCCGCTCCGCCCCCCGCTCCGCCCCCCGCTCCGCCCCCCGCTCCGCCCCCCGCTCCGCCCCCCACGCCCCCCGCTCCGCCCCCCACGCCCCCCGCTCCGCCCCCCACGCCCCCCGCTCCGCCCCCCACGCCCCCCGCTCCGCCCCCCACGCCCCCCGCTCCGCCCCCCACGCCCCCCGCTCCGCCCCCCACGCCCCCCGCTCCGCCCCCCACAGCCCCTTGCTCCGCCCCCCACAGCCCCTTGCTCCGCCCCCCACAGCCCCTTGCTCCGCCCCCCACAGCCCCTTGCTCCGCCCCCCACAGCCCCTTGCTCCGCCCCCCACAGCCCCTTGCTCCGCCCCCCACAGCCCCTTGCTCCTGTGGGGGGGGCCCTTAGGGACGCTCTAGCAAAGACTTCAGGGAGGTGGCGGAGCAGCCACAGGCACAGAGAGGTCTTCTTGGCCCAGCGCTGTGGACCTGTTGGACAGGGCGGTCTCGGTTGTGCAGAGCTGCCCTCTGCAGTGTAGCAGCATCCCTGGTCTCTGCCCACTCTTGAGTCCCAGGTGTGACAAAGCCATCAACGGGTATTCCCAAATGTTCCTAGAAGACAGTCTTCCTCCTGTTGAGAGCTGCTCTTCCGAAGGAAGAGCTTCTCGGGCAGCGGCAGCAGCCAATGCCAAGGCCCTGTGGCAGGAGGTAGAGCAGAATGAGGGGAGAAGAGGGAGGCACAGGGTCGGGGCTGCGGGGAGCCAAGCCACCGTGAATTATGCACAGACGTCCCATATGGTCTCATGTTGAACGTGTGCACTGGCTTCTGTTGGGTGTGTGCCAGGAAGGAGCTGCTGGCACTAGGATGGTGCACGCAGCCCCAGGGACATGCGCAGCAGCCTCCCAAGAGGGTTCGTGGGACTCCTAGTTGCACCACGTCCTGGCTGGTCCTTGGCGCGTGCTTGTGGGGCTTTGCAGGATTGGAGTGGGACTCGCTGCAGTGGTGGTGGCGGCTCCCTGGTGACTGATGGCAGGTGAGCCATTTGCAGGTCCCCATCTGTGAAGGAGCGCTCCAGCTGGCTTCTTGCTGCTCTGTGGGCATCTGGACCCAGCGGTTCTGGGCTCGCACACTGCAGCCTTCCTGCCCTGGAGGTGTGAAGGCTGCTGCTTGGTCTGTCTCCTAACAGGACACAGGATTGTCACCACTGTCCCCAAGCGTCAGCCATTTCTGTAGACGGGAGTGCAACACAGTGTGGCCGACATCTCTCTCTGTTAGAGGCATCGCAGAGCTAGAGTGGGTGGAGGAGCCCGCTGGGCAGAGGCCTCCTGGGAGGCTGGGGGGGGCTGCTGGCTCACCTGTGGGTGGCAGAGCTCGGCCCCTGGTGGCCGCAGAACCAAGGCCTCGCTGGCTCTCAGTTGGGGGCTGTTCCCTGCCCCAGGAAAGAAGGCCCGGGCTGTGGGGCTTGACCTGGTGGCCCAGGAAGGGAACAGTCTAGGGCAAGAGGCCCTGAGGCCACGGCCAGGTGGGCTGGGCTGGAGTCACTGAAAGGGGCACAGGGGACATTCTGGGAGGAGGGGAATGCTTCGTGAGGCTGTCACTGTGTGCTGCTATGCGCGACTCGGTGTCCTTTGGCTGTGCGCACGTGTGCGCGTTAAGTACATTACTTGGGATGTTGCAGGGGCTTGGAGTGGACCCAGCAGGAGGGCCCTTGGGCTGTCCCGATGGGCAGGGGATGGGTTTGGCCAGCTCCCGTTCTTCCTGGGTTGCTGTAGAAGAGCGCGCAGTGACTCGACGTAGCAGTGGTTCACTCTCGGGCAGCTCCAGAGGCGAGAGGGTGGAAGAGGGGTGCAGCTGGGCCCCGCTCCCTCCAGGGCTCTAGGGAGGCCCTTCCTACTCAACGTGTCCTGGCAGTGCTTAGCCTTCCTGGGCGTGTCTGCATCCTTCAAGTGGCCTCCACGGCATGTCTATGTCCCCTCTTGGATTTAGGGTCCCTCTGACATGGTGTCCTAGGGTCTGTATGGGCTAAGATGCCACTTAGACATCGCTGTGGGTGTCTGTGAATCCACAAATAGAGTTGGGAGGGTGTAGACGGTGACCATGCAGCAGGTTAGACCCTCTAGGGAGAGTGGAGACAGAAGAGGCCGGACGCTGTCCTTGAGCTTCGACCTTGAGAGGTTTTGAAGGGAGGAAGGCAGAAGCCCCAGCACCCAGGGTACTGGCTGCCAGTTACAGTGGTAAGAGGTGTTGGGAGAACTCGGTTTTGCACTGCAGAGGTAGATCCGTTACTCTCTGCATTGGGGAATTGCCACAGAGGCACCTGCTCAGGTCGCCTGGTTCATCTCATGTGGACAGGGAGACGCTTGCTTTTGGAGGAAAGAAAAAGCTGTTAGGGTGTTGGAGAAAATTTCTAGTCTCGAGTTGATGTGGATTTTGCTCCTCCTCCTGGGGGTGGGTGGGTGTGTGTCCCACAAAAGTAAGTTCTCAAGGCAGCTCCTCTGCAGTGGACCAGAACACTGGGGTCCTCGGAAAGACTGCTGTCCTGTGAGCCCCACCATGGAGGGTGCCCGGGATGCCCCTCTGAGCACAGAAATGGGTCTTGTGAGTCTGGGATGCTTATGTGGACAGGCGTATCCCGTCCCGTGGTTCACGGCTGGGCCTGGTTCAGGGTCTGCTGTGCAGGCGTCCAGATCTGGATGAGGCGAGGGCAGCCAACCTCACCCCGTTCCTGGAGCACCTGCGAGGCCAGATATGAGCCAGGTGCAGCAGCGGACAGACGTGGCTCCCAACCCTGACCTCCCGGCCATGCCGTGGAGAGCCAAGGGCAGCTGGCATCCTGGGGGCCTTCCAGAGGGATCTGCTGGTGAGAGTGCGGGTGTGCCCTTTAACCAGGGCAGAGGTGGGCCAGAAGGGCGGCCGTGGCTCATGGCTGCTGTGCTCCCACAGCAGGACGAAGCCAGCACAGCCCCTCCCTCCAGAGACCCAGCAGGGGCTGCTGCCCTAAGTAGGCTTCAAGACAGGCAGGTCAAGGGGTCTCTGAGTCGCTGACGGGGGACGATGGTGGACCAAGAAGGCTTCTCTGTGTCCAGATTCCTTCCCCAAGGGACAAGGAGTGAGTGGGGCAGAGGACAGGAGTGGCCAGCCTGGGCATGGCTCAGGGCAGGGACAGGTGAGCTGGGGACAGGTACAGGGGCGCAGGGCGGGGGCGGCCCCACCTGCACTAGGAAGCAGGCTCGCTGGAGCCCGGGGGCAGAGGAGGGGCGGGGACCACGGCTGGACAGAGCCCGAGGCCCGGGGACTCCTGGGCAGTCCCGGGGGAAGCCTCTGCTCTGTCCCCTCCAGTGCCGGGGGTCCCACACCAGGAGGGGGCGTTTCCTGCTCCTCCGTCTGGTTCAGGGAGACGGGGACTTGAGTGCGAGGAGCTGAGGTGGGACGGGGGTCACTGCTCAGGGGAGACCAGAAGCTGGGCTTGGAGGTCGGGGGACGGAAGCGCGGGGACCAAGACCCTGGGCCTGACTGAAGCACCTCCACAGCCCTCCCCAGGGGCAGGTTCTGGTACCGCTGTTCAGTCACGGTGACAGGGCCCTCTGCCTGGACAGGCACAGAGTGCCGGACACTCTGCCTCCTCGAGCTGCCCGAGGCCTGGCTAATATTCCGGGGGGACAGCTGGCCATCCAGGTATCTGGTAATTGATGCCAGGTGTGGTGCAGCCACGCACCCCGGACCCCATGAGGACAAAGGACACAGTGATGACAAGTGCCAGGGAGGACCTAGGACAGGCAGGCAGGGCAGGTGGACGGGTGGCATCCATGTCGGGACACCTGGTGCCAAGGTGAGCTGAGCAGATTCTCGCTTCCTTCCTGGGGGAGGCGCGTCTCGCTGAGCTCTCGTTTCTCAGGCCCACCACACCTGCTGGGGGAGGGGAGCCTCCTGGCGGAGGCCATGTCCAGGCTGGGACACTGCAGTCCGAGCCCTCTGCAATGCCACCACTCCAGCAAGCCGGGCTTCTGGTTAGGTCTGCAGTGCTGTGTGGCCTCGGGCACATGCCTCGGACTCTGGGCCTTGGTTTCCTCTGGTGTTGCTGTTGTCACAGCTGCTTGGAGCCTGGATGTCCCTTTGATAGATGATGAAGGGGAGGCTTTGGCCCTGCAGCTCGTCTCTCAGGACTGACTGGTCCTGCCATTCCAGGCGTGCACATGCCACGAGAGTTGGAGCACGGGGTAGGCCTCGGGTTGAGCCGTGGCGCGTCCTTAGGCGCTCAGCAGACAGTGGCAGGTGAGTGCCAATTTCGCACTCGGGGCTCCACACGGACACCGCGCACCAAGGGCCCTGCCTCTGGGCTCACGTCCTGGGGGAAATGGACAGCTGCCCTCCCAGCCAGCAGGACGAGGGACAGAGAGGCCAGGAGGTGGCTGGGCTGTCGGGCACTGCCCCGCGCAGGGTGGCTGCTCTCACTGGATGTCCCAGGGTGGGGTCGGGTGGGGTGGGGTGGGGGTTCTGATGCTCCCCTGGGGATTCTAGCCTGGAGAAGGGCCTGGGGTCTGCTCTGGGGCTCTCTGTGCCACTCTCTGGGCTGGGTTTATGGCAGGTGGTGACGGGACTGTTTGTTCTGTTGGAAATCACTTCTGTCCTCCCCGGGGAGTTGACCAGGAGGGGGAGGACTTTAGCTGGGTTGTGACTGGAGAGTGGCATGACCCCATTAAAGGTCACATGGGCTCTGAGGGGACGGGACCCACGGGACCTGATGGTGTCCTGTGGAGTAGGGAGGAAACAGGAAGCGGGAGGGAAGGGGCCGCTGTGGTCCTAACTGAGCGCAGGGGGAGCCGGGGTGTGGGCTGCTCCCTAGAAAGGGAGGAGTCGGCTGATGGGCCTCGGGGCTCGGCGAGCTGTGAGATGGGTTGCTGGTCAGGCAGCTGGACGCGCGACTGAGGCTGACAGGCTGGGGTCGCTGGGCTGTGCCATTGCTACAGCAGTCACCGTCACCTCCTGCAGCGGGTGTGTCCAGCACAGGCTGGGGCCAGTGTAAGATCACAGGTTTGCAGACTTACAACCCCCAGCAAAATCCGCTCTGAAAACGGTGCTGTCGAAATGTGGCCCCGAGGGTTGAGTAAAATAGTCTTCATGACCCAGGGAGTTCTACACGATACCTGTGGCTCACATGACATGGCTGGGGACAGCAGTGGTAAAGATGGCACAGAGGTCACCCAGGATGGGTGTGGGACAAGAGCAGAGGCCTGCAGCACCACCCTTGTGGCCCCAGGAACTGTGTCCCCTTGTGGACACAGGGACTGCAGAGGTCGGCGGGGGGCAGCTGAGAAAGTAGCAAGCCCAGAGCGCTGCCCTTGAAGCGGGTTTGGGGACACTTCCTCTGTGCTATGTGACAGCCCGGGTGTGTGGTGAGGGCCGGGATCTCTCCAGGCATGAGTGCATGGGTTCCGGATGCCTGGGGAGCCACGGTGGCTGCAGCCCGTGAACTGATGCTGGGGAAGTAGCGGTTGCAAGGACGTGGCGTGAGGCGTTGAGGTGGGGGCAGCTGCCATGGGAGCACTGGCCTCAGCTGCTGGGGACGGAGGAGCGAATGGAAAACCGATTCCAGGAGGGCAGAGTTGCAGGTGAGAGGCCGAGCAGTGGCTGGGGCATGGTGGGAGGCAGCTGTCACCACCCTGGGGGCTGCAGGCAAAAGACAGGAGGACTGTTTGCCTGTCATGGGAGGGGCCCCTGCTGATGGCTCTGGGCAGATCCTCCCGGGATGCCCCTCCTCCCTACTCGCCTTGGGGACTGTACCCAACATAGGGACTTTGGAGGTCACATTCCTGCTGCAGCTTGTGGCTTTCAGGAGGAAGGTGGTGTGAAACAGGGAAATGGAGAAAAAGGGGTTGACAGAGGGAGAAAGGAAGGTTGACAGGGAGGAGAGAAAGAAGGGAACTCTGTGCCCAGCAGAGCGCCATCCCGGGAAGTGGCTGGGAGCAGAGTCCCTGAGCAGTTGAGGACAGTTTGCTCAATACCAGGCTGGAACTCAAGGATGAGGGGGCCTGGGATCAGCTGGGGTGTGGCCAAGGTGACCCAGGCTGTGCAGAACAGAGCCATCCCTCGGTGCTCATCCACCTGGGACTGGGTGGCTCAGTTAGCACTTGGACAAGCACCCACGGTGCTGGGCTATGGAAAGCTCTGGAAGTAAGCGGGGAGCTACAGGGCCTGGCATGGGACTCACACCACCCACCCTCTGGACTCCACCTTTGCCCACCACCTCCAGTGTTCCTGGGCTCAGGGCTGCCTACGGGGACACCCTTGTGGCCCCAGGTGAGGACCCTCCATCCCCTCATCCCCTTGGGCAGCTCTTAACCTGAGAGCCTTCCCTGGCTGTGACAGGTATGAACTTTGAAGCCCAGGTATTTAGGGAGGGGCACAGGGCATGGCTTTCTCTTCCTCCTGGTCTTGGATTAAAGGCCACTTTGCCCAAGAGGACTCCAAGGTCTAGCTCCTTGGCTCTTGGCCACTAGTGGCTAGAGACCAGGGGCTCCACCAAGCAGGCTGCAGTGCACGGGCCACCCCAGCAGCACTGCCCAGGCCAGCAGTGCAGGGGTTGAGGCCTGGTCTGCGAGAGCCCTCTGTCCCCCTATTCTTTCTCCAATTGCTGTTTATCCTTTGGTATTAACTTGCTGCTGGACTCAAAAAAAAAAAAAAAAAAAACAAAAACAAAACCAACTTTGTCCCTCTGCCTCACCGTGAATGTACATCTAACACAGGCCCTTTGGTCTTGATCCCTGCCCAGTGCCTGGTATACAGTAGGTGCCTCGTATTTACGATTGCTCCTGTCCACTCAGATGAGGAGGGTTTTGTTGTCTTGGTGTGGAATATTGATCCTTCAGCTCCACCCAATGACATGGTAACTCTGGGATTTTATTCCACTTAATTCAAGCAAAATTGGGATGAGTTGACAGATTGGTTGTCCAGGCTGTCACATGGACTGGCGAGGGAGCTTTCTCGCCATGTTTGTTACCACTCCACCTCAACCTTGGGGGCTGATAAAGAGTTGAGACCTCAGAGTGAGCATGTGACTTACAAAATGTCGCCGTTTTTATTTTGTCACTGTAAAGAGGTTTAATCAACCAGATTGTAACAAAATTACCACAGCTTATTCCAAAAGAAAATTTTAATACAAGAGATTTTAGAAAATTAAACATTTTTGTTTAAAAATTCTATCGTGTAAACCATAACGTAAGAGGGTAGTAGTAAGGAGCCTGCCTGCTGAGGCCCACTCTGTGCCCTGGTCACCTCTGCCTAGGCTGGGGGGGCCCAGGGTATCTGCTCAAGACTCCTCTGTCAGTGCCAGGTGAGGCCCACCCACCATGCCCAGGCTGCGGTGGTCATGCCATCTCTTCTAGGTGACTGAGATGACGAAAGGCCAGTTAGTTCCTCTACCACCCTCGGAATCCCCGCTCGCCAGGCAGAGAACCCAGGGGTGGGCTGCATGGGTCAGCTAGTGGCTTCCAAGCAGGGTGGGACACAGGCAGTGGAGAGAAGCAGAGCCCTGGGCCCACTTTGAGAGAAGGTGGATTTCTCTCCTAATACAACCTTCAGGTCCAGGGAGGCCCCTTGAACTTGTAATAATTTAGGGACAGAATTTAGACCCCCAAAATTGAGACGTGGCTGTCGCGAGACACACGGGGGAACCGGAGCCCTTCAGGGACTGGGGCGAGCTGTGGGGTCTGGTCTGCTTGGAGCCAGGAGCCTGAGGGTGCACCTCGTTCCTATGATCCAGTAGCCGAGGCTTTGTTACAGAAACATAATCAAGAGACTGTTACAGAAACATTAAAATGAACTTTTTGGCACAGAAATGTTAGATAAAATATACAGTGCTACCTTTGTGCAGGATTAGCTGATCGGAATAGCAAATATTTAACATTAGCTTTATGATGTAATGCACAATATTTTGAAACGTTCATTACAAAAGACCTTGTTTGTAAGTGGGTGCCAGGTCATGGTCTCCCATCCGGGGAGAAGGGCCCGGCCTTGTCCAGGGTGAAGTGCTGAGCTGTCAGGAGGGACAGTTATTGCCTTTGGGGTTGAGACACAAGCGTGAGGCTCTCCTGGGACGCCCCCCAGCCAGGCTGCCGCGTGGGGCAGGGCTGCCAGTGGCCAGGTCTTTCTCGGGCAGGGTCTGGCCCATCAGTCACACACCAAGGCCAGAAGGTGCTGCTGGCGGGGGGGGGGGGGGGGGGGTTCCAGAGGCTGACAGTGGTGGGGAGGGTGTTTAGGGGGGACCCCAGAGAACAGGGCCTGGCCTTCATGGGACAGGTCAGCTGGTGTCTCTAGACTGCAGACAGGTGGAGCAGGAACCTGGCCTGCAATGCTGTGACCCCATCCTCAGAGTGACAAATTGTCCCATGCAGAACAGAGAAAGCAAGGGCCCCAGATCTAGGCATCAGGAAACGTAGCCCACAGCTGCTGTGCAGGACCCACCGGGAGGACGGTGGTCATCCTTCCTATGTGTATGTCCGACTGGCACCAGGTAGGCCTCTTATCAACCGGATAGATAGAACGGTGGCAGGTGGGGTGTTGTGCCTTTAAAAAAAAAAAACAGGCGACGAAAGCTCAGTTCAGTGGGGATCACATGTGGGTTGGACACCTGTGAGGGGATGACTGGCCATTCCAGGGCTTCCAAGATCAGAAGAGGGGGGCAGACCGCAAACCATGGGACTCCTGTAGCCTCTGGGCACATCCTCTTACAATTCACGTCGTGGAGAGCTGGACCCACTTTCCATGAATAATTAAAGGGCAAGCAGACAGTTGACTGTAGCTCTCGGGCGATTTTTTTGAACTTCATGTGCAGAATGTTGAAGGAGGTTCCTGGTGGGGTGGCTGGGGAGAGCGAGGCCAGTGCACCCCTTGCCTGCTGATCAGGTGTCTGAGGGTCCACCCTATGGAACACAGCAGGACAAAGAAGCCATCTCAGTGTAGACCCCCTGGTCAGGGGGGATGGTGGACAGTCCTGCAGCTAGCCCCTGCCCTCGAGGGCTCTGTTCACAGGGGCCAGGGCTGCTCTGCTCAGTGAGGCTGCGTACGCCAGCAATTCTGGCACCTGCAAGCTGACGGCAGGGCCCCATGAAGCCCTCGGCTGCCTCTTGGTCGGCTGGGCATGTTGATGGCTTCCCTGCCACAGGAATCTTCTGTGATGCTTCCTTAGGAAGTGCTCTGTGCTCACCCCGGGGGCTCATTGAGATTTCAGCCAATGAACTGAGAGGGTTCAAGCACAAGCGCACGGTGGCCTTGCATGATCCCTCCCTCGCCTGTCATCCATGCAGGCCACGATGGCCCAGTGCACACAGGGCCACACACTCTAGCCCAGCCCTTGCGGAGGACCGAGGGGGCTGCTGCGCTGGTCATCCTGCTCCCTGTGACAGGAGGGACAAGGGTTCCATTCCCACCGAAAGGGGACAG
Source organism: Callospermophilus lateralis (assembly GCF_048772815.1). Taxonomy (NCBI): domain Eukaryota; kingdom Metazoa; phylum Chordata; class Mammalia; order Rodentia; family Sciuridae; genus Callospermophilus; species Callospermophilus lateralis. Next base: position 9,465,412 of record NC_135323.1, on the reverse strand, counting down.
GGCGCATCACAAACTGTCTTTGGGGAACAATCATGATCTGTTCAGGTGCCGTTTACAGAGGGATCTGGGTCTGATAAACCTGCACTGGTCCCCCAAGCCAGGTCCATGACCTGAGGCCAGCAGTGCCTGGCCAGGCCTGGGTTGGAGGTTCGGAGCCCACACCCAGCCCGACGAGCTGCATGGTGGCCTCAGGGTTCCTAGGTGGTGCTGCTTCCTGCAGCCAAGCACCCAAGTTCAATGTCACCGGTGGCTCCATCACAGTCTGCGGGAATGTCTGCCCACAGGAGTGATACCACGGGGTGGCCAGTGACCACTGATGGAGGGTAACAGAGCTGTCTGTCTGTCCAGAGGGTACAGCCAGGTGGTCAGGTTCAAAAGAGGCCAATTCCCTCATGGGAAAGAGGCTCGGGTGGTTTCTGAGGGGACTGCCTATGGAGCCTGGGCACCCCAGCCTGAGCAAGGAATAGGTGGCTTTGCTGCCCTTGACATGCAGTGGCCACGTGTGCCAGTCTGTCCAACGAGGAACCGCCGCACTCTCAGGACAGGGGCCTGGCAGCTCTGAGACTGACCAGTTTAATCAGGGTGGCATGTGGCCGGCAGGGAAGGTGTGCTCTCTGGGTTGACCAGGTGGACGTGGTCATCACTCCAAAGCGTCAGGCCAGCTGCTGTGGCCAAGTCAGGGACAGAGTGGCTGGGATCTGGATTCTGCTGAGGTCAGAGGTCACCACTCTGGGGCTCCACGTTGCGCGTCTCCCTGGGATGACCACGGGACAGCTTGGGGAAGCGGGAAGCCGCTTTGGGCCGGCTGTTCTTGTTCAGGGGCTCTCCGGGAGGGGTGATGTCACTGTAAGACAGGAGGAGAATCGAACGGTTAGGGGCTCACAGGCATGGGGGGGGCAGCTCCTACTCAGCTGAGTGGGGAAATGGGACGTTGAGTGCTATGTCACTGAGGATCCACCCAAGCCAGCTGTGTTTCTGAGCTGGCTCATGAGGCCACGTTCTGGACCCCATTTTAGGGTCATGAAGTAATGCAACCACCTTGATGTCCCAGCAAGGGCCCATTTCACAGCCAAAGAGGAGAAACTTCTCTGGAAAACACACATTTAAGGTCATAAAAGATACACAGCAAGAGACAGGTCCCACAGGAGGGGACACTGATGTCACCAAACGCCTACCCAAAAGGATGGCCTGCAGATAGGAACCTGCCGCCTTTGCTACCCCCAAGGGTAGTTACGACTGGGCACTGGAAGGATGCACTCACGCAGTCTGGTGGGTGTGGCAGCTCCTGCTGAGCCCAGCTGCAGGATTGTCCTTCTCTTTGCCATCAGGGCTCTTTAGTTTTGTGAGAAAGGGAGACTCACACCGTGGGGGGAGACGAGGCTGATCAGGGGTGACCTCTCCCACGAGCTGACACCTGAGCTAGGGTGTGAACTCGAGATGAGGGTGGACTTAGCTACACGGTCTGCTGGTGGAGAGAGGGTCTGTGAGGTGGGGGTGGTCCTGGCAGCAGAGCTGTGGTGTGCACAGGTCATGTGACCTAAAGACGGTATCAGAGGAAATTCTTAGAACAGGGCACAGAGTGAAGATGGAGACAGGGTCTGGGAACCACTGATGTGTTTTAATCCCTGCTCCAGGGGGTGACGCTGGACTCGGTGATGCCCAGAGTGGCTTCAAGGTCAGGTTGACTGTGGCTCTGAAAGCCCAACAGGCCCATCCCCTGTTCCTCACCTCGAATCCACAACCCCAGCCTCCCGCGCTGCCCTCCAGGCCCGCTACAGTGCCACTGGCTCCTGGGAGTGCCGAGCGCCAGGCCTGTCTGACTCAGGCCGCCTCCTGTGTGGTCCCTCAGCAGCCCAGAGCTGATCCTCAGGAGAGCTCTGGGGGTGGCTGAGTTTCCACAGGGTCCTGCACCCTCAAGATCAGATCCCAACAGTCCCCTTTCAATACGGCTGGCGATTCTGAGTGTCCTCCACAGGTTTCCTCCCAGAAAGTGGGACGCCTTCTACTTGAAGGGTCTGCTCATCAGACACCAAGACAGCTCCTCCCACAGGGGAGAAGATATGGCAGGAGACCGCCCCGCCCCCTCCTTATCTTGGCTCTTCAGCTGCTCTGCACTTTTTGAAACAGACCCCTTCATTATTTTCAGGAATAGGTAGCACAGAAAGTGGTGCAAAGTCCGCCCCACCCTGTCCTCCAGGCAGCCAGGGCTATCATCTGAAAAAAATTTTCAAAGAATCTTTCTACTGCACCCAGGAGCATACATGATAGAGCGGATGTAGAGGATACTTTTGTTTGTTCTTTCTAAAGAAAGGGGAGTATTCGCTGCTGCGGCCACTTCTCCCTCCTGTGATGCAAGCATGGAGAGCTGTCACTTCAGAGATTGGCCGTGTCATTCTGGTGCCAGGGTTGGCAAACTTTAAAGGGCCAGAGTAAGTGTTGTAGGCTTGGGGACCACCTGGTCTCTGTTGGAGCACTGTGTGTGAGCGGGAGTGGCTGCAGCCCAGTAGCGGGGGGAAGGCAGGACCTGGCCAGCTATCTAACCCCTGGGCATTAAGCACAGCTGTATGACCACACGGTACCAAAGAGGCGAGGCGGCACCCTGCTCCTCACCCCCAGGTCTCGGGCTAAATGCTGGACAGACCTTGCTTGGCGACTCCTTCAGCCCGAGCAGCATCCGGAACACTAGCACGCCAGATGCTAGATCCACCTTAATTGAGTTCTCTAGAGCTGGGTGCAGCCCTCAGGGTGGTGCAAGGGAGGCATTGGGCTGGGCGTCCCCCTCGAGGCCCTGTCTCCACCCCTCACCACCATGCTGACTTGAGTAAGCAGCAGACCTCCGAGCTCTTCCCTCTGCTGTACGTCCAAGACCTGCCCAGCTGACCTCGCAGCTGTGGGCCCAGTCTCTGCCCACCACCCCTCTCTTGCCCCACACTTTTCCTGGTCCCCTTCACAGTTGCCAACCCAACCTGTGCCTGGGGTAGAGTTGGGATCGCCTAGTTTTCCGCCACCCTGGAGCTGGGCCCTGCCTGTCGAGTGCTGTGTAGTCTCCCCAAGCCCCTGGCATGGCAGGTGCTGCAGGACCAGCACCCAGGGCCCAGGAAGACGGGTCCAGGTTCTGCTGGAGCCCCTCTGACTATCTTGGGTTCCTGCTGAGTTGGGACCAGAGGATGTGCCTGGTGTGGCTTGGAGAGGGGATACTGGCTGGTGAGTGTGCGAGGCTTAAGGGAGGGCCACCAACGGTGCCACATAGAGGGCCTCATGGCACCAATTCTAGAAGAAATGCAAACTACAGTGGACTGTCCTCTGAGATGATGGCCTTAGAAAGTGTGGGACCACCACTGAGGACTGGATGGCAGCAGGCAGGGGAGCTGGCAGGATCTGTTTTCCCATGCTGCTGAGTACAAGTCACCCAGAGCCTTCAACCACAGTTGGAGGTCACGGGTCCAAAACGGGCCTCGCAGTGCTGAAATCAGGGTGACAGAGGGCATGCAGGGCCCAGACGCATCCAGAAGGCACAGGTGTCCTGGGCAGCCCCCTCCCTGTGTGGCACGGTGAGGTCTAGGCCTGGTGCCACCCCCCTGTGGGAGAGCGTTTAACCCTCCCGGGGTCGCCTGCTGGGATTGAAGGATATCAACCCCGTCTGAGGCCAAGAGGCCGAGTGTGGGGGGACCTGGCCCAACCCTTCAGTGTCCCACCTGTGACCTGCTGAGGGCGCCTCCTCACAGGACTGGGCCTCTGGAGCCACAAGTTACTGCTTAATTACTTACTGGATGTGGGTTGAAGAGTGAGCCCCTCCCCCACACTGCCATGTCAGGGGTCTAAGGCACCAGGCTGTGGCTGCTCTCTTCCTGCCACGATTGCCTGTTGTAAACTGAAAAGATGCCAATTGTAAAGATCCCTTTTCTTAGGGGGCAGGAGAGAGTGCTGCTGTCTGGTCACATCGCACCTTGGCCACTCGCCGTCTGTAGGCTACCAGGGCAGGATGTTCCTTTCTCTCCTTCCCAAGAACATGTGACTGGAGGTGCGACACCCAGTCCAGACGCAGTGACCACGCATCCCTGATAAACGTCTGTCGTGTTATCAGCTGGACCCTGCGCTATCTCTAGCTCCCCTTACACCCAGAGGACAGCGGGAGAACTCTGACTTCTCTGGGCCTCCAGTTACTCTAGAAGAGTTACTGGGTCTGGCTATCACACCTCTGGTTCCTTGTTGCCCAAAATGAGTAACGGTGGCCACCCTCTAGAGACTTGTGAGGAACTGAGCTGGAGCACGTACAGCATCCAGCCGGGTGACGGCCTGGGTACGGGCGCAGCACCTGCAGTGAGGCCCGGGCCCTGGGGGGCCTTCCCAGGTCATCCGTCTCAGGGACTCTCTGCCCCACTCAGGGCCATGGAGGGGTGCTGCAGTAGCAAGGCCACACTCTAGCCACCCGCCCCCTGAAATGCCACACCTGAGACTGAAGGTGGGGAAGGGCCTCCATGGTCACTCCCAGGGTCAGATGGGGGCCTTTCTCACCACCATGGCATTTCCCAAGAATTACTGATCAGCTTCATCCTCAGCACAGCCCTGAAAACATGCTGATGGCACCTGGGGGCCCGGCCCAGTTGAAGCCTAGGAGGACACAGGCTTGGCCCCAAGATCCACGCTTGAACTTGGTAGCACCTCCGGTTGCTGCCTCAAAGGAACCTGTCACTCAGCTAGGAGGTGCCCATACTTCTGCTCTCCCAAGAAAGATGCCTTATTTCCTCTCATTCACTGCAAACCCCACGCCTGCTCAGGTGACGGCGCTGCCCCCACCTTGGAGGTAAGGGGAATGCAGTTATCATAGGCGTCTGGCTACTTGGTAGAAAGTCCAGTCTTTTTGCTGCCCGCCCCCCCCCCCACCCCGGGCAATCTTCCCTCCTGCCTGGGCTCAGCCAGGCCTGTCCTGATGTCAGCCTGCTTTTGAGAGTGTGGATGGCGAACCCGGGCGGGTTGTGCTCTCTAGGGCTGCGCCTTTGATACCTTAATGGCTCAAAAGGCAAAATGTGGCCCCAGGAGAGACCTGACGGTGTTTACAGGGTGAGGGGGCGTTCTCAAAGCTGCCTTGCTAGGGTGGCCCTGGCCTGGAGCTTTGCACTCGTGGGCTAGCTGTCCCCAACCCTCTGTGTACCAGCCACCCCCTCATGGATTCCAGCATGGTGGGATAGCATCCCCCAAAGCCTCACCACTGGTGAGGATGTGACTGGTCCCAAGCCTGCAGTGCAGCTTTCCCTAGTCGTCACTGGCCCCTGGCCAAGGTGCAGAAAGCCTTCGAGGCTGGAAAGGCCTGGACCTCACTCACGTTGCTGCCTGCAGCACCTTCTCTTGTGGCTTCCGAGGCCCTGTTTGTGCACCGTCTTCTGCCAGCTTCTCCTGTGCTCAGTCCTAGATCCCTCACCAGGCCTGTGGCATGACGGGGCCCCTGTTCATGGGCCCAGCCTGCACCTCTGTGCTGAACTCCAGGCTCCAAGGCCACTCAACAGCTCTGGGGGGGCTGACGGGCATCTCTCAGTGCAGTGCCTCAAGGCCACCTCTCACACCCCCCCCTGCAGTAAACAGCAGCTCTGTTCCTCATGCCAACACTGGGGACATGTCCCAGACTCCTCACATGCCCACTGAGCAGATCTTGTTGGGTCTGCCTTCAGAGTGCAGCGGGTCATGGCCCAGCCCTCCCAGGCTGGCCAAACGCCATCCTATGACCGTTTCCTTCTCCTCCTCTGGGGCTGGCAGGGTGCCCCCTTGACCACAGATTGCATAGGACGTGAGTGTCCTCGCCAGCCTGGCTTCTGTTGTCTCAGGCAGGCTGGGCACTGTCAGGGCCTTGGCATAGGTGCGCCTCTGCCTGCCCCAGTCCCCCGGGTCTTCTCCAGCCCCCACTTTTTCTCCATAGCAATCGCTACCTGACACCCAGGTCCTCCTGGCCACTTCCTGCTCTTGAACTCGCAGTATCTGAGATGGGGTGACGCACCCAGCAGGTGCCTTCCTGGTAAGCACCACAGGGTGGTCAGTGGGCTTCAGGCTGCCTCCCTGCTCATTCCCAGAGAACCAAATGAGCATGGTCTTAGCTTTTAGACTGATTTTCATGTATTTTTGAAAGCTAATCCTAATCACTTATATGTAAAACTTCCTTTGATAAATGTACTTGCATGAAGGTAGTTACTTAAATGTCTCTAATTTTATCATGTTTTGTTAATTTTCCAATCAAAACAATAGTTTTAATCACAGCGGTTCTAGATGAATCAGGAAACACACTTCTCCCTAGTAATTGTTTATAATTATCCATCAGTCAACCCAGAACTCCCCCCATTATCCTTCCTGGGTTGAACAATCCCCCTCTGGTGTCCTGTTTCAGGTTAGCTGTATCCAGCTGGGTTATCTCTGCCATTTTGCAAAAATGGACAGGTCACCCTACTCTCTGCACCTTAGCCACAGACTGAGGACTCGAATCCAGAAGTGCCTCATACTTTCTGGTCTTTGTGCACTGAGGTTGGTGGGGTCGTGGCACCGGGCTCTTTATCCCCACTCCGCCCTGTGGTGCCAGAGTAACACACACCAAAGTGTCAGGGCCCTCGGATTAGCCAAGACTGAGTTCAAGGACAGAGTAGAAGTTGCAGTGACACAGAAGGGGCCTCGTGTGGGCAGCTACTAGAAGCTGGAGAAGGCTCCAGAAGGAACTAGCCCTGCTTCAGCCTCTAAACTTGACCCAACGACAATAGAGAATTAGACAGAAAAAAACATCAGAAGAGCCGTGATCCCAAGAAGTGGGACAGACCGCCAGTGCTCCTCTTCCTCCCTGTCCTCTCTCCACTGGCCCCACAAGGGCTCATTTGTGGGAAGTATGTGAACCTTGACCCAGTTGTCAAGCTAAAGTTAACTCAAGTGAGTCACAGAGCTGGGTGTAAAGTTAAAATATTCAGGAGAAAGTCTGTGCCCTGGGTTTAGGCAGTTTTGTTTTTTTGACATGACACCCAAAGCAAAATCCAGGCTGAAAGACCGTACCTGACAAAGGACTTGAACTTCCCAAACAACTGTGTGAGATGGGCAGAAGGCACAGACAGACAACCCGAGAGGCAGGCGGCGCCACGCAGGCTCACAGGTGCTGCCCGAGGAGACTAGTGCCGCCTCCTGCATGTCTACGAAGAAACACCAAGGATGCAGAGCAACGGTGTCCCACTGCTCGGGGGGCACAACGTCATTGTCACTCTGGCCCACAGAGCTTGCCAGTCGCCGTTTACCCAGTGACCCAACACCCCACTCTCTAGGAAAATGAAAACTCTAGCAACCTCTACTAGCAACATCACGTCTTGTGAATGGAAAAGCTGCGCTGTGGACTCCACGCCTGACCCGCCCTGCAGCCTGGGGGACTCCCAAGGGAACCATGCCGAGGGCAGGAGGCTGTATACTATCCGTGGATGCGCCATTCTTGGAAAGACAGAGCCCAAGGATGCAGGAGGGCGAGGATGTGGCTGGAGAGGTCCAGCAGAGGCAGCTGCCCACACCTCTGCATGGGCATTGAGAAGAGCTGGACAGACAACTGAAGGTGGGTTCCTGCAAGTCAGCCTGAGTGTGTTTAGAGTAGAGGCGAGCAGCCCTCTGACCAGCCCTGTTCCAGAGGCTGGGCCCCTGGGCTCTGCTCATGGCTCTTCCCTCCACGGGCAATGCCACTGCCATGTCACATGCCCATAGGCACCCTCCTGCAGCTGCCTAGGACAAACCACTGGTCCGTGGTGACCCCATCACTCCCTCACCCACCTGTCATTTGTTGCCATGTGACTCTGAGGTGCCCTCCCCCGGTCTCTGAATGGGCTGCCCCTGATCTCTGCTCAGAGGCAACTGGGAGTTGGTAGCCAGGATGAAGGCCCACTGGCTGTCCACTCTTCCCAGTCGAGGCTGGCCAGGAGCAGCACAGGCACCATGCTACTGTCACATAGCGTCAACATGCCAGTAGCTGACTGATCACCCAAGAAGGCAAGTACTCTGTTATTGCCCTAGATGTCACTTATCGCATGTGAAATGGCGTTACCCATGGAGAAGAAAGCCACTGTACTTTGCTGGGACAAGAAGTCAGTCTGTGGAGGGCAGCCAGCCTGCTGTGCGGGTGGCCACGTCTCTCACTTGCTTCCCTTTCTTCAGACGACTTTCAGCTGCTCTCGTGTAAGACGCGGGGCAGGGTGGGCCGTGGGGCCATCGCCCTGCAACTCGGCCTTTGGGGGTAAAGTGACTGCAGTGAACACGGCTTCCCCTTGGAAGACACCTGCTAGGTGACACTTTTCAGGATTCTCTCCACAAAACTGTAAGGTCTTTGCCACAAGCTCCCTTTTATAGATGGGATACTGAGGCAGGGGGCCAGGTGTTCAGGCTGATGGGTAACAGGACTGGCATTTGAACCCAGAGCCTGACTCACTCTTGCCTTTTGTGTCATGTGGCTGTTTGAATGATACCAAAAATTAATGACAACCCTGGCTTATCTGTTATGATCAAATCGGACCATCTGCACCCTGACCAGTTACTGAGGAGAAAAAAGGGCCTCTATGAGGGAGGCGGGGAGGCTTGGCAGAGGGATGCCATTGTCCAGACCTCTGAGCCTCTGCCTACCTAATCAGCTTGCTGCTCCCTGGGGACACACGGAGAGATACGTGGTCTCTTGATGTCTCCAGGAGTGTGCCTGCCAGCACCTCTGACCTGTCTCTAAGGAACCCAGAAGACAGAGCTGTGCCACTCCTGCAAATGACAAAAGGAATCGTCCTTACTGCTGCCAGAGCTGACCTAGCCGGAGCTCACCACGGGCCTGCAGTTTAGTGCTCCAACCTTTGCCAGGGCCTGTCTACAGGCACGTCTTACAGATGAGGAAACCGAGGCACAGCCACTGGGAAGAATCTGAGATCAGCACATGGCAGGTCTGAGTCAAGCCTGGTCTACAGCCCTCCCCTCGTCACTCATGCCAAACGCTCACTGTCCCCAGTCATGACAGCAACTTCTCAACCCGTGCCAGTTGAGCCGGTAGGGAATACACCTCACCGCCACAGGCCCACAGTGAACAAAGCCGCGCAGGGCACACAGGACTCCTGCTCCCTCCCAGCAGCCGCTCCCACAGATGGCTAGCAGGGCAGAGTCCTGAGGCCAAACTGCCTTCTTTATGGACCAGGTAGATGGATAAAGGAGGGGCTGCTGGTCACCTGGGTCCTCATCCCCCCAGGCCATAGCCTCTGGAGTCCCTTAACTGGCCCCGGTCCCACCTTCCAGCAGTCATACCCTAGAAGTTGACCCCAAAGAGGGGGTGGTGGACAGGACCATGGACAGCACCAACCAGCAGCCACAACAGGGGGCTTTAGAGCTGATGGTGGCAGGCCACCCCAGAGTGCCTCCCCAGGAGAGGCAGCAGGTCAGGTGAGTGACAGTGCAGAGGGCCACACCTGAGCTTCTGAACTTGGAGACTGTCACTGTTAACATGGTTCAGAGCGCTCTGTTGCACGCTGATGACATGGTGACGAGGCCTTGGCCCCACCTCAACCCCACTGACACTTCCCTCTGTACCCTATCCCCATGTGACACCATGGCTCAGCCACTTCACTTTTCGAGGCTCATTTTTCACAGCTGAGAAAAGAAAAGCACTGTGGAGTCGGGAGGACTTCAAGAGAAGCCTCCTGGCCTCACTCTTCTGGAACGGGGCAGGGCCAGTGACCTCTTCTCCCGTCTCTTGCCTGATGGCAGAGGCCCAGGGGACACAGCTGCTTTTTACCAGATCCAGAGAGTCAGCTTCTGTGGCTAGAGCAGCCCTGGTCCATGGTTCCAAAAGCTGCCCACAGAATAAACCGCCCCCTGTGCAAAGCCAGGGCCAGCAGCCCTGCGGCCTCAGCCAGTGAGCTCTGGCACGGGCCTAGGGGGGGGAAGCCTTGTCCGTCCCCACCTGGGCTTCCCCGAGGCAGCCAGGCCTCAGCTTTGCTGTCCTGGATGCCTTGCTCTCTGCTGGGATTTCCCCCTCCTCCCAGGGATTCCTTTTGAATGACAGCAGCCCCTGAGCCGAGCACTCTCAAGACCTCGGCCATCTACCCATGTGTGCACAGACTCGGGCTGTGTTCTTGCCCAAGGTCACTCTCCTCTTCTTTGGCAGAGTTGGGAACTATGATTGACTCCAAACCTCTGTACTTTCCAGGTCTGCCTTTGGGGCCACAGAGCTGGCATGAATCGGCCAAAGGAAGGGACCGGCTGGAGCAGAGGCCAAACCAGGGCATGCTCGTCCCACTGAAAGTCATTCACACTTATTTCCCAATCGTCCACATGAGATGGTCCGCTCATTCCAGCCATCTTACACAGCACCTGCACTCCCTCCCCACACTGGGCTATGATGAGTACCCCAAGGCACTCCACAGTCCACAGAAGCAATGGGAATCAGTTCCTAAACGTCATTGCTGTTAGCAGAGATTTGCAAGGCCAAAGGTCTCAGCTTGGACATTCCATCCCTGAGCTGAACTTCACTGTGAGAAAACGGCAGTTCACATTTTTGAAAAAAATATACAACAAATTCAAGTGTGGTGGCAGTGCAGCTGTGGAAGTCGGACCGCATTTACTGCTGAAATCCCACTGGGAACTTTGCCTCCCACCCCAACTTCCTCTCCACCTTCAAGGAGCAGGGTGACTTCCCAAGGAAGACTCTGCAGAAACTCAACAGTAAATGACAGCTCCTCAAATCATGGATGCCATCGCCCATTTGCAGTCCAGTCCTGAAGGATGAGACTCTGGAGGACAGGACCCCTTCACAAATGGTACCTGACCTTCCCCTTGGGATGTGCTTACAGATGCACGTTTGCAGGGTCTGCCTTTTCCCCAAGCACAGGCCAACACAATCAAAGTGAGCGTCTCAACAGAAGAGGGTGCTGGGGGTCGACACTCATCTCTATTTTGGGAAGTAGACTCTGGTGCGCTCCTGAGTCACACCGATACAGTCCCCAGTAGAAATGAAGTGGCCCACTTCCCACCATCCTACCTCCCAATTCAGCTCTCAGCTGCTGCTGGCATGGACAAGGCAGGCAACGGGAGGCCCAGAGATTGGGGGTGGGTAGAATTCAACCTGCTGCTTCCACTCTGATTTGTGCGGATGACAGATTGTTTAAAAGTCACAGTGCCCCTTGAAGAACACAGTGGAACACAGAGAAAATGGAAAACCATGTGCAAAAGCAGATCCTGCCTGAAAGTTCTAGGGAATGTCTTCATGAGGATAAATGAAAGCAAGTCCTACCCACCAGCTTTGGTGTCCCCAGGGACCTCGTGCCCTGGAGTTGGGCTGGCTCCCAGGACAGACAACACATGGGCATACGGCAAAGGCACCATGGGAGGCTCAATGCTCAGTGGGCACAGGTCCCCACTGACTGCAGTTAGGGGCCGTGGCGCTGAGGGACAGAGCTCACTGATTATTCAGGACAAGCTTGATATCCGTGGTTTTTTTTCCCCCAAAATCTGATGTCTTCTAAGGTTTTGATGTGGGCAACTACTTCAAATAAGAAAATCCCACTGCCCCTAAAAACAAGTGGGAGGGCCAGGCTCAAGGCACACATCCCACCTGGATGCCTAGTGAGGGTGACAGGTGACTGGCCAGGGGATCACGTGCTCATCAGTACTGGGGAAGACGACACTTGGCAGTTTCACAAGATTTCATAATATCACTACTATCTTAATGGCAACTCTGGAAGCTTCTTCCTAAGAGATTCTCAGGAGGATTAGAGGAAATTAGGCAGTGCCCCAAGGATGGGGTGACATCTTAGGCAACAGGCCCACCCTCTTGGATCCTGAATTGGTATGTGAGAAAAATCTGTCAATTTGGAAGAATACTGATGCTTTGAGAGGTTTAGTTCCCTAGCCAAGAGATTTTTTTTTCCTTAAGGGCAAGGAATCCAGACCTCCTCCTTGCTAGGCTTCAGTGGAGATGCTACTCTTGCTGTTTGGGCCGGCAAGGCCAGGCATGGCTGTGTGCACCTCCCCTTGCCCCAGAGGAGACAACTTGAAGGCTGAGCTCTGCCTGGAGCTGGGAGGAAAGCCCAAGGAGTGGAGATGCTCCATTTCAAGTGGGGTTTGGACCAGTGTTCAGTCTGAGGTCCAGTGTCAACACTATGTCATTTGTGTTGTTTTTTAAAGCTCATGAAATTGAACCTTGTGTCCTCCATGCTGATTAGACATCCAAGGTTTCTTGCTCAGCACTGCTGGGCCCATCCCCTGCCCAAGCACCTGTGACAGGCAGTTTTTCCAACTCTGAGGTGCTGTTGGGTAGCCCTGGATGGGAGATGCCTGGACTGCTGAGCTAGGTGGGGGACACTGCCGTCCTGCAAGGCCTCTGCTAAGACTTATCCTGGAGCCATCCCACCTTTCTTCAGGGAGATGAGCCAAACGTTCACCACTCAGCAAGAGGTCAGCTCCCCACACCCCAGGGCTCCCGTGGGAGGTAGACAAGAACTTCTCATGAACCAGTGTGGCCCAAGACCAAGGCATCACAAGCAAACGCCATGCTCCAAAGAACTCCCTCTGCCCGGGTGAAATACCTTTTTATCACAGCAGCACAACACAACGATCTCCTCCCAAAAGCCCTGAAGTAGACCCAAACTGCCATCTTGGCTGCAGTGAAAGCACCAGAGCAGGGCAGCCCTGCCAGCATCTGCTGCAAGTTCAACCTGCAAGGGCCGGGCACATCCCCCAAGAAGCAGCCCGTGTCTGAGGTACAGCATCGCTGCTGAACGAAACAGCCCCACACCCTCTACATGCCATCAAAGGAACTGGGGAAGAGGAACCTGTTTCCAGCCCTGCAAGTCACAGTCCAGTCCCACCCATGGACACCCCCAGGTCTTTTCTATGGTTCCCACAATGACAACATCTTAGACATAACTTCACTGCTTCTATAGCATCCCAGTTTTTACAAAACCAAGATGGTGTCATTTGGTTCTCCCAAGTCCAAGGATGTAAATGTCTCAGGCTAGGAGGAGACTGAGAACAGGGGACTGCTTAGGGGCAAGGTGGCCACCAGCTGCCACAGGAAAGTGGGCAGAGGAGAGGTGCCAGCAGCTGCAACGAGGAGACCCAGTTCAGAGCAGCACCGGCCCTGTTAACAGGCCACTGTGGACTGATCGTCTGAGGGTGGGACATGCAGACCCCTCTCAGAGGGAAGGGCAGGAGTCTGGCCCTCCTCGCAAGCTTGTTCATATTTGAGTGTTACTGGGGTAACATGCCAACGGAGCTTGAGTTTGCTCAAGCTGCTCTAGTTTTGCAACATCTGGAAGCTGAACAGAACACGAATCTTTATGATAGTTATTTAAAAAACAACCCCCGAGCCTGAATTTACTTGAGGACTTCGAGTAACCCTCCCTTCAGGGTCTCAGAAGCACCGAGGCCACACCTCTGTTTCAGCACCAAGGACAGCTCCCTGGGCACAGCTGGGCCACCAGAGCCAGACAGACCCCTTATTCCCCAACTCTCAAAAGGACAAAGCAGCAGTGCCCAGTCCCAGGTACTCACACAAAGAAGGGCATCAGCTGGGTGAGGGTCTCCTTCTTGGGGCTGGCAGCAAACTCAGGCACCATCTGGATGACTTTGTTCATGACGCTGCGCAGGTAACTCTGGAGCTGCTTTCTCCGTTCCTCTACGAACTTGGCATCCTGAGGACAGACAGAAGGTGTGCTGGGTGGGCTCCCCTCGCTGTCCAGGAGGGACCCCGTGGAGCCCGCCGCGTCAGTTCACCCAGCCGGCTCCAGGGCGTCTCTCGCCACTGCTTTATGAACAGGAAGGACGCGTGGGTGCAACTATTTGCAGATGGGGGACAGCTGGTCAGAACCTCCGGCAGTGTGCCCAGATGATGCCCACCCAGCAGGGGTGGCTGCTCCCTCCTGGCACAGCAATGTGCCAAGCGTGGTCTCAGGACGGAATCAAGAACATGACTCGGCTATCGTGTGCCGAGGCATTCACACCCAGTGATGAAGACACAAATCGAGGACCACACAGGTAAACATGTAATTACTAATCGCTCAGTGCTACGGAGAGGTGATTAATTCTGCTTAGTTTTTAAAAATATTGTCATTAAAAATCTTCGTCTTTAATGACAATAAAAAAATCCTCCTGAAGCAATGACATTAACAATTTCCACCTTCTCTTGAAAAACTAGGACATTTGGTGGTGCCCTGTCCCCTACAGGACTCAGCCTAACTGGGGTGGCACTGAACAGCCCCTGAAGATGGGGGTAGGGGCACTCAGAGGCTTGAGCTCCACACCCATCACTTGGCCCCCTCTCCCCAGCACCGCCTGGCCTTCTTAGATATGTGCCCCAAGCCAGCAGAGGGTGGTGCTTGGAGCCGTGTGATACCATGCCGCCCCCGCTTGAAGTCCTCGACAGTTTGGAGTGAGGGGCCTACAGATTCTATAGCCAACCCTACTGCGCCGGTGGGCCCTGGCTCAACAAAGACACCCTGGGCTGTATGGGCGCCAGCCAAGGCTTCCTCTGAAGAAGCCAAGGCTAAAGACCACAGGGGTGCGACAACAATGAGCAGGGAGAGGGCAGTGGCAGGGTTGTTTCACCCTTACACCAACATGAGTGTAGTCTCACTCAGGTAGTACCTCACCCCCCCTCTGCTCCCTGTGCTGACACAAAGCTGGTCCGTAGCAGGGGCTCAGTAGAAACTGTCAAACAAGGCCATGTGCTGAGACGGCACCTAGAAAACCTGTCCGGCACCCAGTCTCTTCCAGAGCATTCCTACAAAGCCCTGCCAAGGACCTGGTACTTCCAATCCACGGTCAGCAGTTACCAAATGAAGATACAGGATGCCCAGCGACCTGTGAACTTCAGACAAACAACAAATGCATTTCCAGCCGAGAGAGAACCTGCCATGCTGTGCGGGGACACTACACTGAGAAATTGTCGGTTGTTCATCTGAAATTCAAACCTCACCAGGCACCCCCATCTCTGAGCATCAGGAAACCTGGGCTGCCAGCAGGAGCCCCTTAGGGCCACCCAAAGTCACCCCCTGATGAGTGCATCTTTGAAGACCTTCCCCAGAGGATGGCAGCACTTGAATGGCCATGGGTCACTAGCATCACTGCCAGCAGGGTCCCTGGCCAGGCTGGAATCCCACATAACCTGGAGAGGCAACTGTGGATGAGGAAGACACCTGGCCCAGAAAGACGAGGGCCCTCCCAAGCCAAAGCCACTGGGGCTCTGCATGCCAGGTTGTGTTCTCTGGTGTCTGTCATGGTTTGGATGAGAGGTGTCCCCCAGGTGCTCCTGTGAGACAGTGCAAGAGCGTCGCGTCATCATGAAGTAACGAGGTATGTCCTAATCAGAGACCACAGGGGACAGGGCGTGGATAGAGGAAGTATGTCACTGGGAGTGTGTCTTTGGGGTTCATGTCTTGTCACTGGTGAGCAGAGCTCTGCTACCTGATTGCCAAGGGCTGAGCCGCTTTCCTCTGCCATGATGTTCCTCCTCATCTTGGGCTTACAGCTCTGAGTCGGCCGACAATGAACTGAACCACTGAAACCAGGGGCCAGAACACACTTTTCCTCCTCTGTTGTCCTCGTCAGGTCTTTTGGTCACAACGCGAGAAAGCTGACTGAACAGTCCTCGAGCTCCCACCCGTCATTAAGCAATTAGACATCTTTCCTCAGGAAGGTGGTTACTGCACCAGGTCAGAGCTGAACGGAGCTCATCAAGTCTCGTTTTTAATCTGCACAAGAAACCCTCGAACACAACTTGAGAGGCTGCTGCAGGAAGAAAGAGCTAATCAGCCCTGGAAGAGCCTGGGAAGATTCCTTTTTTGGAAGGGGATGCTCAAAACACTCTAACAAGAGATCACAGATGGTCTCTCAGGCTTCCTGTGGGGCTAGCTGAGCCACGGAGGCCTCCACCCTAGAGTCTAACGTGCCCTCAGCACTTGTCTAAAACCTCCTCTCGCCCTTCCCCCAGCCAATAGCGACTTGGCCGAGATTGGGGTTCCTCCAGGGGAAAACCCTAATGCCCAGGCCTCACAGTGCCAGGTCCTGCTGTGAGCACAGCAACGTGGCAGCCGTCTCCACTTGAAAACCAAGCGCCGTTTACCTGAGCTGTTCAAAGGAAGCAACAGGATCTTGAAGCCTTCATCTGGGCCCTCTGTGCTGGACCGACCCAGGCTGCTACCTGAGGCTCATGAGGGGGAGAGTCTTGCCCAGGAGCTCAAAGTGATAGCCTCCCTCAACCTGCACAAGAAAGATCTGCAGCTTCCTCTCCACCAGGCTTCCCCAGCCAGGCTTCTGTTCAGATTCCACTTCCAGGTTGGCTTTCGCAGAAGCCACCTATCACCTCTGCCAAGGCAGGCAGGGCTGCGTTTCCACCAGCCTCTGTCCTGGATGCCATTTCCTTGGGGTCTCCTTCTAATCTCCACCTGAGTCTGCACGTAACTGGGTAGAAGGTGACCTAAGGGTCATGGAAGACCTCAAAATGAGTCATAGAAGCCTATGGTTTCCTGTGGCTATGATTTTTTTAATGAAAATCTTTAAGGACATCAAGAAGGGAGGGAGATGGGAATAGGAAGGACAGTAGGACGAATCAGACATAACTCTCCTCTGTTCATATAACTAGAGGTGTATCCTAACCAGTAGATTGACCCACTTATATGGATTAACTGGGTGGTAACTATAGAGGGTTGGGCATGGCTAGAGAAAGTGTGTCACTGGGAGTGTGCAAGGATGTGTAACTCCACATCATGTACTAGAATGGGACCCTAACTAGAGTAAGTCATACTCTGCATGTTTATAATATGCCAAAATACACTCTACCATCATGTATAGCTAAAAAGAACACATTTTTAAAAATACACATGGGATAGAATAAAAAAAATTTAAGATGTCAAAATAGCAAATTCTAACGAATCTCCATAACGCTTCATCTAATGGTCTGAGCCCTTCTCCCCATCTGCTTCATCCTCTTTGCTAGAGTGTTTTAAAGTAGACTGCAGCCATCATGCCTACCTGAGTGTACATTTCTAAACACTTAAGAACATTTTCCTATTTAACCACAACACCATTATCACCTCTAGTAAAATCACTGCTAATTGGTTGATGCCATCTAATAGCTAGTTGTATTTAGGAACATTTGGGTTTCCAGAGCTGCAGAGCCTCCTGCCTTTCTGCTTGGACTCGATTCCCTCTTGGGGCTGATCGAGTTCTGGCCTGGCAAGGACAGTCCCGCCATTTTCTCCACAGGCCCTAAAGGGGGTTCACAGACAGTGTGGCCCACGTCTATGTTTTGTATAAACTGAGCAATGTTTAAAAACAAACAGGAGACTTCTGTACAAAATCCAGGTTCTTGGCTTCCCTATAAAAAAGGATCAATCCTGCTGGTGGGCAAGAGCTGGTCAGCAAGGACGCTCAGGAGCTGGAAGCACAGTGCCACCGTCCTGCCCAGCTACTCCCCTCGGTCCCACCCCTGCGCGGCCTCCACAAGCCTGTGAGTTTGCAACCCCTACTTTACCCCACATGACTGGCTGCGGCCTGGCAAAGCTGCTGCAGGGGCCACGATACGTGGGATCCACATGACTGGGTACATTCCCTGACGCCACGCAGTGCCACCTACCTGCTCTGGGGACCCTGGTGTGTGAAATGGGAAGAAGGGAGTGCCCTTCATAGGTGAGTGCCTGGGGGCCAGCATGGCCTGCTGGGCTCCTGTCCCTCAAGACATAGGATGTGGAGGGGGCGCTGGGGGACCAGGACCCACAGGTACTGGGGAGGCTCCCCGGGAGGACTGCCCACATCGGCAGCAGGATGGAGAGGGGATTCACTCAGAAGATGCTGCTGCCCCAGCTGCCTAGAGGAACAGCAGCCAGGTCCAACAGGTGGTCCACAAGGGCACCCTGGGGAGGGGCGGGCACCCCAGAATGGGAAATTCAGGAGGGAGCCTGACACACAGCCGCAGAACAGAGGCCTGCGAAGAAACACTAGTCAAAGGACAAGTAGATGTGGGGGGCAGAGAGGCAAGGCAGGCCACCAGGGGAACAGCCTCCAGACTGAGGTCCAGAGGAGGGAGGACAAAGGCCTCACTGGACGAGTGGGATGGAGAACGAAGGTGGCTTCTGCAGCCATCTGGGCAGGGAGGCAGAGCACCACGTCACAAGTAAACCCATCCTGCAGAGACCTGTCTGTCACACGGGGCACACAAGAGATCATTGTACTCACAGGGGCTTGGGGTCATGTGGGTTTTCTGGTTGTGCTCCTGGGGCAACAGCCACAACACAGAGTGGAAGGGATGGACAGATGGATGCCAGGTCCCTCTGGGCCGTCTAATGAGTCCTCGCTGCCTGTGGCCCCACTGCCATGGTGTGTGGTGGCCCGATCGCAGCAGGATTGTCAGTTATGATTTAGGACTATTAATAGAGGGCACTGAGACTCAGTCCCCACTTTTTACAAAAAGCATTCTAGACTATTTTAATGGAATTTTTTCTCTCCAGAAAAGGTTAATTTTATTTTGAGCCTCAAGAAAAAGACACCATCAAATTAAGAATAACTGTTCTAATGAAATTCATCTGGAAAAATAAAAGACCCAGAATAGCTAAAGGAATCCTTAGCAGGAAAAGTGAGGCAGGTGTCATTACTATACTGGACCTTAAACTATACTACAGAGCAATAGTAACAAAACAGCATGGTACTGGCACCAAAACAGACTGGTAGACCAATGGTACAGAATAGAGGACACAGAGACTAATCCACAAAATTACAATTATCATATATTTGACAAAGGTTCCAAAAAAATGAACCAAAGAAAAGATAGCATCTTCAACAAATGGTGCTGGGAAAACTGGAAATCCATATGCAACAAAATGAAATTAAACCCCTGTCTCTCACCATACACAAAACTTAACTCAAAATGGATCAAGTACCTAGGAATTCAGAGAGTCTGTGTCTAATAGAAGAAAAAGTAGACCCTAATCTTCACGTGGGATTAGGCCCCAACTTCCTTAATAAGACTCCGATTGTACAAGAATTAAAACCAAGAATCAATAAATGGGATGGAATCAAACTAAAAAGTTTCTTCTCAGCAAAAGAAACAACCTGTGAGGTGAACAGACAGCCTACATCCTGGGAGCAAATTGTTACCCTCACGCATCAGATAGAGCACTAATCTCTAGGGTATAGAAAACTCAAAAAGCTAAGCACTGAAAAAAAACATCCCAATCAACAATGGGCCAAGGACCTGAACAGACACTTCTCAGAAGAGAATATACAATCAATCAATATATGAAAAAATGCTCATCATCTCTAGCAATCAGAGAAATGCAAATCAAAACTACTTTAAGATATCATCTCACTCCAGTCAGAATGGCAGCTATTATGAAGACAAATAACAATAAGTTGGCAAGGACGTGAGGAAAAAGGCACACTCATGCATTGCTGATGGAACTGCAAATTGATGCAGCCAATATGGAAAGCAGTATGGAGATTCCTTGGAAATCTGGGAATGGAACCACCATTTGTCCCAGCTAGCCCTCTCCTCAGACTCTATCCAAAGGACTTAAAAACAGCACACTAGAGGGACACAACCACATCAATGTTTATAGCAGCACAATTCAAAATAGCTAAACTGTGGAACCAACCTAGATGCCCTTCAGTGTATGAATGGATAAAAAAAAAATGTGGCATATGCACACAATGGAATATTACGCAGCATTAAAAGAGAATAAAATCATGGTATGTGCAGGTAAATGGATGACATTGGAGAAGATAATGCTACATGAAGTTAGCCAATCCCAAAAAAACAAATGCTGAATGTTTTTCTCTGATATGAGGAGACTGACTCAGTGGGGTAGGGAGGGGGGAGCATGTGAGGATTAGATGAATTCTAGATAGGGCAGAGGGATGGGAGGGAAAGGAAGGGTACAGGGGATTAGCAAGGATGGTGGAATGTGATGGACATCATTATCTAAAGTACATGTATGAGGACATGAATTGGGTGTTAACATACTTTATATGCAAACAGATATGAAAAATTGTGGTATATTGTATAAGAATTGTAATGCAAAAAAACACAAGTACATGTATAAAGACATGAATTGGTGTGAACATACTTTATCAAAGATGAAAAATTGTGCTCTATATGTGTAATAAGAATTGTAATGCATTCTGCTGTTGTGTATTTAAAAAAATAAAATCAATAAAACAAACAAAAAAAAACTGTTCTAAACATGATGGAATGCTGTGAACAGGTGACAAGCAGGGCCCTACACTTTGCCCACACTGTCCTTGGGCTCTCCCTGACAGAGGGCCGTGCACGCGCCCCCCAGGGCAGGGCCACCCTGGTTACCCCTAAGACTACCATGACATAAGATAAACAGAAGATCCAGTCCATCAGGAGTATCTCTTGAGAGATAGCCATGTCAGAGCCAGCTGATATGACAATGTGTTGCTAGCTAGAAAATTCCAGAACTTTGAGAGAGACTCAGAGACCCCAGCATTGAGGTCTTCTGGCCCGAGACAGCATCCCGTGCCCACTATGACGAGACTGGCCCACCAACCCCATTTCTGTTTCCAGAGCACAAAGGCAAGCCAGGTTCTGGCCAATGTAAGGTGACAGGAGTGAGGCAAACAGAGTTCAGGCCTAGCCGCAAAAAGGAAAATCCCCTGCAAGTCTCCCTCTTCTCCCTGCCCCCTTCTGGGAGAACGGAGGCCCCATGTGAATATGGCAGAGCCATGAGAAGAAAGGCGAGCTCCCAGAGTCCCCAGCTCTGAGTTGGACCTGGGACATGAATAGGAAACTAGCTCGTGTTGCAAGCCATCAAGTGAGATCTAAGCCACGTGCTGGTCAGAGGCACCTGTGTCACATATGCTGGCTCACTCAAGGACTGCTGCTCACCTACCACACCTGGGGCACTGGGCATCCAAGGAACATGCCCGGTAAACAGAGGTGTCCCATCCTCACGGAGCTTAGGTCCAGGAGACAGTAAGCAGAACATGAGTGCGTAAGGATGACCGCTGGGGCAGAGACAGCCTCAGCCCGTGAGGAGGAAAGGAAGCGCCTGGGAGGAGGCCTGAAGAATGAGAGGAAGGAATCCAGGGAGCAGAGGCCAGCAAGGAGCCTGCTCGGATCCTCCAGGGAGGGGATGCTGGTGGCAGAGCCCAGGCTGGAGGCCGGGGAGCTGAAGAGGGTGGAGGAATTTGAGTTGTAATTCAGACCTAACCCAGGAGGGACTTGCAGAAGGGCGCAATCATTCATCTGATCATTCAACTGTCTGGTGACATGTCGGCTCACTCATTCATCCATCAGACATTCCTTGGAGGCCTACTGTGATCCAAGCTCTGAGAATAGAAAGATAAATAAGACTGGATCCTGCCTTTAAGGAGCTTACAGTTACTTGCGACAGAACTACACTACACACTTGATAAAGGCCTTCTGGGGGCACATGGGGACCATGACAGGGTCATGGTAAGTACTAGGAGGAGAAACGTCAGGGGTGGTGGCAGGAGGAGTGGTCGCTATCGCAAGCTTCTCCTCTGCCAGGCCCTGGGCAAGGCATCGGATACATCCTGTGTCACTGTACTCTGTACTCAGCATCCCACTAGGTCAGGGCTTCTTCGCATTCCCATCTCAGAGGAGGAAGCTGGATTCAGGAGTCAGGCACCAAGGACTCAGACACAACCACACAGGGACAGGGGTGGAGACAGGAGTGGTCCAGGCCCTTACTGCTCACTCTGCTCTAAGACAGGGAGGGCAAGGTGTTCCAGGCAGAGAAGAGCCCAATTTGCAAGACTGTGGTGGCCTGGAGGGACAGGGACCACAGGACTCAAGAGTGGGGGCAATGAACCTGGGAGTCAGAGGGGAAATGCTTGGGGGACCCTGGGAGGCCACACTAGAAACCTCAGGGTGACAGGTGTTTAAGCATGCAGCGACCATCAGCCTTCTAGAGACTGGAAAGGGTTCTGACACTTGGGTTTTAAAAGCCACTCTGCTGTCCCTGGAGTGCTGAGAACCTGCCTTCCTGTTTTCAAGCACTAGGCCCCGGGAGGTGGGGATGCAGGCCTGATTTTGCCACTTGAGTTGGGGGGAGTGGGCCATGGTCCTCCATGAGTGCACACAAACCTGTGGACTTTGCTTATCGCAAGTGTACATTATGCAATTGCTAATTGGGAACCTGAGAAGAGAAATTCCCGTTATCGCCACTTTGAAAACCCTCCACGGAGACATCTGCGAGCAATGACTAGCGGGCCATGCCGACTCTCCTAGCTGCTTCCAGACATCACTGCGCCCCTTACAAGCTTTTGAGTGGACATGTTTAGGTGTTTAGCCAAGCTGTCTGAAGTGTCCTCACCTGAGAAACTCGGTGGGAGGAGGGTGGGGAGATAATGAAACTGCAAATGCAGCAAAAGAAACTGCCCTGATCTTTGCAGGGGGCCGAGCTCTGCCTGCTCACTCAGGAGGGCCTGAGGCTCACAGGGGGCCAAGCAGCCATGAGCCACCTGGCGGAGGGACTGAAAGAGGTCCTTCAACTGGCTAAGGGTAGCCAGCAGTGGGAATGCACCGGGGGTGGCAGACAGGGGAGGACGAGGACTTCCTTCTTGGTTTTGTGAGGGGAGAGCAGGGCGCCCTGTGTCTCTGTAGCACCCGTGGTGAGACTCTCCTCCTGGAGCCTCTAGAGAGACCCCCAACTTAGAGGCTGAACTTGCTGTCCCTCCTGAAGGGACAAGGGAAGCCTCCTATGGGGCAGGGAGATGGAAGAGGCTGCCCGAGAGCGAAGCAGGAAGTCCCCGCTGGCAGCCAGCAGCCAGGACCCTGCACTCCAGCTCTTGCCACCAGGCCCCCCTCCTCACACCAGTGCTGCAGTCAGTCCTAAGGACAAGACGTGCCGGCCACGTGAAGAGCAAGGGGAACCCCAAGCACTCGCTGTACCCCAAACCCTGGCCTCCTGGAGGGATAGGAACAGTGGGAAGAGGCTCCATGTTCAAGATCTGATCCTACCCACCTCCCAGCACCAGAGGCCCTTCCTCTCTGCCCATCTGTCTCTCCAGCCCCACCCTCTCCCTGGGCAGGAGAGAGGAGCCCCACGGGATGGTTACAGCTACTGCTAACCGGGTTGCTAGGGGCAGCCAGACCTTATCCTTGCCCAGCCCAATAGCCCTGGTGGTCCACCTGGAGGAAGCCCCAGTCCTCACTGGGCACCATGCCCACCCATGACCCGGCTCCTCTTGTCCTCTCTGACCCCAGGCCCTTCCACTCTCCTCACGCCATCTGGGCCTCCTTGAACATGCCACGCGCACTCCGGGACCCTGCACCTGCTGATGTTTCCACCTGGGAGACTCCTTCTCCAGACAGCTCTCAGGCCACATCCACTGTCTAAACATCTCTGCTCAAATGTGCCTCCCGAGACGCCTCCTGGCCACTCCGAGACCAGAGCCATGGCTTTCTACCCCTTTGTTTTCCGCACAGTGGTGACAAGATCTACCCTTGGTGCCTGGTGGTAGTGCCTGGCATCCAGAAGACGCAAGTAGTATTTATAAACAAACTCTCTGCAGACCACCACTTAACCCGCATAGGTCAGGAGTATCTGAGCCCAGGACCATTCCACTTCCACTTGATAGGCAGGCACACCGGGGCACAGAGGAGCTGAGGAACTTGGCTAAGCTCACACCGGAGCGAGTCAGACTTGGAAGATGACTCAGGTCTTTCTGCCTTCTCCCTCTAGAGGCCACACTCACCCACTTTTGCCAGCTCTGCTGTGAGCATCTTTGGGAACGAAATGCCCTACCCAGTTCTGCACTCAGTTCCAGTGAGACTCCAGGGTCACCAGAAGAGCAGGACTCTGCACCCCTGGTGGGAGGGTAGTTGGAGAGGGAGGGAAGAGGACATATGGAAGGGGTGTCACATGCAGATTTTACCCACTGAACTCTCCCCTCCTGAGCCCCCCCCCCCCCCCCGCCTCAGGTGTTCTGCAAGGAGACTCCTGCCCCGCCACCGTCCTCTCTTGGTCATGGTTGGCACAAGCTCCAGAAGGAGCCCCCAGACAAACCCTACAAACTAATGGGCACAAAAACCTGGTACAGAGACGTTTCTAGCACTGAGTTAAGTCAGACAGACCAATCCCTTCATCTTAGGCCCGTTTGGGATCCACCTTGGCCGCTCTTCCCGTCAGGAGTCTCAGGCTGCCTGAGGTGGGGGGCTCTCTTGCTTCTACCCTGCAACACTGTGCACGTAATCAGGGAAGTCAGGGCCCTGGGGGCCTCAGTTCCCTCACTTGTAAAGGGAGTGGGCAGGTCACCTCTTAATTTCCTTCCTCTGGAAACACAGGAGAGCTCTTGCCCGAGGCAGCCTCTTTCCTTTCATCCAGGACCAATTAAGGCACAAAGAGAACCCCTTAAGTACTCTCAGGCCCTGATAGTCCTGCTAGTTTCAGGGCTTCTCTGTAACACAATAGGCACTGCCCAGCCCCACACCCCCTCCAGGACACCACTCAGCTAGAGTGATATCAGGCACAGAGGCCTGATGTCACAGTGCTGCCCAGGCCTCAGGAACCCCGAGATGCTGCAGGGCTGCCGAGAGTCCCCACTCTGCCCAGGACAACGGCCACCGGCAATTGCCACAGTCTGCGCAAACTTCCTTCCTGTTTCCTTCCCTTCCCCAGAGTTCCTTGGATGTCCCCTTTTGCTCTTCTCCCTCTCCTATTACAGGATGGCTTGAGAACGGGAACAACTAAACTGAGCAGAGGGAAGACGAAGGGATCGCGGTCACGACAGCAGCCGGGGCCTGAGCTGGCCCTTGGGGGCTTGGTGAGGAGGCCTGTCTCACCACCCCCCAAAGATGAGAGCCCGAGCTCACCCCCAGGGCACTGCTAGAACCAGCCGGGCTGGGTGCTGGGATCTGAGCCCCATGGGCTAACACAGAGCCCTGCTCCTAGGCCCCTGGCACACTCACAGGAGGAAAGCAAATCAGCATTTCTTAGAGGCACTGAGCTGAGCACAGTCAGGGTTCGGGTTCCCTGGGGCAGTCTCACCGCACTGTGGGATCCTGGGGGGACTAGGACCCAAGAGACTCCTTCCTTTTGCTAAGGTCATGCAGGATGCTCAACGGCCAGGACTCAGATTCTGGAGACTCTGACCCAGTCCCCACCCTGTTGTTCCACTAGATTTCTGCCCCCGACTCTGTGTAGCCCAGTGGTGGCAAAGGAAACCAGGAGCCCTACCTTTCACAGCAGGTAAGGCCTTCCCCAAGGAACTAAAAACATCCTCCTGACAGACACGTAGGGAAGAGTGGGGACGGCCAACCACAGCTGTGACGTCCTGTGAACCCATCCTCCCACCCGACTCACACCACCTCTCCAGAGCTCTGATGTCTTCTCAGGTCAGTGAGCAGAGGGGCAGGCAGGCAGAGGCCTCCCAACTCACGGATCTGGTCCTTACAGAGCTGGGATTTGGACCCATGTCCCCTGGTTCCACCTCAGCGCCTGCTGGCAGCACTCTGGAGAGCGCGAGGGGCTGCTGAGGACTCCCTGCCTCCGTGTTACTCCCAGGAGGTGGGCCGCCCCAAGTCTGGGTTCCAATGGCCGCTGGGGGGACCCTGCCTGTGAAGGAAAGGAAAACCAGACTCAAGAGCTCATCACAAACCCCGAGACCCACTCCACACTTCCTCCACAGGAAAGGCCGGGGCTCTGCACCTGCTCCAGGCTGCGCTTCCCTCCTCCAGGAGCTCCGTCCCGAATGAGGCCAGGGGCAACACGGCCTGCGACCCAGACCACTGCTTGTAAGAGCTCATCATTAAACAGAGGACGGCAGACCACAGCCCTGGGCAGGTGGCTCAAGGAGGGAATGCCCAGGAAGGAGCTTGGAGATGACAGAACAGCATCCATAGGGTCACCAAACTATGATGGGCATCAGACAGAATGTGAGTCCTGCCTGCCATCCACAGTGAAGACCCACCCCATCAGAGGCCCGGGAATGAGCGTCGCTGTCTCAGGAGGGCAACAGGGGGAAGGGGGGTCACGGAGGGCCACATGGGGGTCACAGGGGGCTCAAGGCACACACCCACACAATGCTTCACACAGCGACAATGCCGATGCTGCCCTTTACTGCAAGCTGTGTACAAAGCACCATGGGATGGGCTTGCCGCGTGCCCTGCCACCCTGCCAACGCTTGGTGAAGTAGTTTCTCATGTCTCTTTCCTGATGAAGACACTGAGCTTTCAAGACAGTCGGACCTGCTCCAAGGTGACCCCACCGTGAATCACTACCCGAGTTCAGCACCCCTGAGGCTGTCCCGCCTCTTAAGACCCACGTAGCCACAGCCACAGGACACCTACAACTCTTCTAAAGTCAGACAAAAAGACCAACTAGCTCTGCAGTTCACATGGGCTGAACCAGACACCATGGTTCTAAAACTTCCCTCGTCCCAGGCTGCAGGAGGGTGGAGCATGCGCTTCACAGCAGTGTCCCTTGCTCAGGGTGGGCTGGATGCGTGGCCCGAGTCCCCACAGGCAGGAACTGGCCTAAGATGTCTCTGCACCCCGTGCCACCTGGCACAGGCTGGGTCTCCCGCGGGATCCTGTAGCAGGAAGGCAGCGGGCTCCAGGGAATTTGAACCCTATTTTTCTCTGTCATCAAGAGTGAGGCCAGGTGGCCAGGGAGGAAAGGGAGAGGCTGGCTCAAGATTCATGGGAGTGATTCCAAGGGGAAGGATGAGTCCACGTCCAGATGTGTCTCCTCCAGGACAGGCAAGCCCCATGGCAGCAGGGTCAGGGTGACACAGGCAAGGGAAAGGGCGGTATGGACAGGCCAGCCACTGCTTAATTCCCAGAACGTGGCCTTGTGGGAAAATGAGGCCATTACTGCCAGGTGGCTGGGAGTTTTATGTGAAATCTCAGGTTTTAAAATATTGAAAATTGGTTTTGAAAAAGTTAAAGACCACGGAGAGCAAACAAAACACAAGCCACATAAAGCCACCAATTTAGCCCTGTGATCTAAGTGGATACTGCTTAAATTGGAGCACTTTCCACAAACTCCCAGTGGCCAGGGTCAGCAGGCAAGGAGCTTAAGCACATCACTCTGGTTCTGGGGACGTCCTTTCCCCACCTGCGCAGTGGCCATGTGGCCAAGGCCTGTCTCAGAGGATCAGGGCTGATCCCAGCACAGGACACACAACACATAACAAGTCTCCTGTTTAGAAGAAAGCATGATTCAGGATCCTTGTCAAAAAACTACCATGTGTTGGAGCAGATGAAAATATTTGGTCAAACTAAACGTAGTGGCTTAGACGACCCAGGAACTCCACTCACAGTATCTACTTCGAGAAATTCCAGGCTGGACCACACATGGGGTGACAGAGAGAGAGATCTCTGCAGCTGTGTTGGAGTGCGGGACAGTTGGAAGCCACACAGGGGCATCTCTGGGGGAAAGCACAAGTGAAACGGTGTGATGACGCCCAAAATGTGGAGGACAGGCACTGCAGCAAAGTGCAGGGAGCTCAGCCCCAGGGAGCCCAGACACACTGCTGAGCGAAGCAGGAGGACGTGCTCAAGGTCATGCAAGTGAGTTAAGAGCACAGACGACACTGAGAGCCCCTCTAGAAGGAACATGCACTGTCAGATACAAACCTCTGCAGCAGCCACTTGTGGTAGGGACAACAGGAGGTGGGGGAGAAGGGATATTGACCAGGACCTCACAGTGACCACAGCACAGAGTGGCAGGAGCGAGGAACGGCACAGACCCACTTTTTTGTATCCGGAGTCCAGAAAAGAAAGTGGAAAGGAGAGAGGATTCTCATATTCACACCCATTTCCTGCAGGGACCTCCCTCCATGGCACCTAAGGACCCACACAACCTTAGGTTCTGGCACATTCTGCCTTGAAAAGCTCCTAAGTCTCCTAAGCTGGACTGAGTTGTAGAGCTCCAACCAGGAACTCAAGAGTGCTCCTGACATTTATGCCCTGTCTTTCCTGGGGGCACCCTACCCTCCTGTCCCCAGATTTCTTAGCACTTGTTCTTAGCAGGTCCCAGGTCACCATAGTGACACAGACATGTACTGCTACTCCCCCATTATCAGTGCACAGGTCCCCCCCACCCCCCGATGTCTTGGGCCATTTCACAGTCCACTGAGAGTGGCCCTGGCCATACAGGGTCTGGTTTGAGGTTCCCACAGGTTTTAACAGTGGTGACACATTACGTGGACCACCTTAATCGTCTTAGTTGTAGTCTTCCTGATCACATAAACTCCTCGTGGCTGAGGCCAGGTGGCAATGGCCAGCTGGACAAACAGCTCAGTGGACAACAAGTGCTACCACTGGCCAATGTGCACTTGCCGCCAGGAGCCGGGGGTCACGGAAGAGGCTCAAAGAAGTCATGTGCTGTGGCCACGATCACAGCCCAGGACCCGGCTCCTTCCACTCTGCTTCAGCACCATGCCCCCAAGGGACCTCCTTCAGGCTGGATGTGGCTGGGGAGAAACAAGTGACCTTCAAATCCAGCCAAGGAAGAGAAGGTGGCGATTCATCAAGGACAGAGACAACAGACCAGCAGCAAGGCCACACTCAAAGCTGCTCCCACAGCAAAGGCCGAGGATGGTGGCCTCCTGCACCGCCACAGGCAAGAAGAAGTGCCCTGCAGGACACAAAGATAGACAGTGAGCTAGGGGAGCTCAGCCGCCCATCGCCTCAGGGAATGGGAGCCTGCAGGGCCAGCTCATCCTGCTTTAGAAGGGGAAGCTGCATATCTGGAGCAGAGGGAAAAACCTCTCAATTCTCAAATCACTTGGCAGCTGCTTCAAACACTTGATACCATGGTGCAGACCAAACAAAACTATCTGCAGGTCTTCCAGAAGCAAGAGAAGAAATCAATAGGCCATCAAAACAGAGCTGGCAAGACTGGTTCCATCCGCTGGGACTCACCATGCTGTGCTGCGGAGGGGTGGGCCGGCTCCACGCTTCCCAAGGTCAAGCACACGTCCCGAGACAATCCAGATACACCAGGAAGCAGGGGAGAAGCTCGCCCTGCAGAACAAGGCTGGGGACATACTATGGTGCATTTCTCTGGATTCCTGCCTATGATTAGAATTGATAAAAACGGAATACCCAGCAGGGGATAGACGTGCAAAACATGGCCTTCTACTCAATCTTCAAAAACATTCTTCCAAAGAGAGGGTGGAATCTCCATTTTATAGAAAAGGATGCCCAGATTCAGAGTCATGAATACATCTGTCCATGGTCATGCTAACTAATGTCAGAGCTAGAATTTGAATCTATTGTCCACATTGTCCCTTTGTTACAATATGGGAAGTTTATAAAAATTCTATTCAATTAAAAAACCTTGACTAAGCCTCTTCCGTGTGCCTGGTTCCATGCTAAGTCTGGAGAGCTGGGAGGTAGAGGACGGACACCCTATCTCTTGGGACTCCTGAGTTCAATGCAAATCAGATGAAGGAAGGAAGATAAGGGATTCTTCTGAAGTTCTACTTGAGAATGTTATCTACCCTGGACACAATTTCTGGGGTCTCCCCAGAAGACGGAAAGCAAAAATAAAATCAGAGTCAGGTAAGCAACCATCCTAGCTACACCAGAGACGTGTCCCCACGCAGGGCTTAGCTTCCTTATCTGTAAATCCAGAGGGTGGCAGCTGTTGTCTCCCATGTACTGACCCTCACTATGAGCCAGGCCCTGTGCTAGGAGCTGGGACCCAGAGGTGAATGAGGGACCAGGACAGAGAGCTGCTGTTGCTCACCAGACATCCGACTGTTCCTTTCCATTTCCCAGCAGCTCGGCAGTGAGGCTGGGGCCACTGAAGCAGGTCTGGCCAGTAGGTGGTGAGACGTGGCGGGACCCAGTTCCAGGAGGGTGGACCTGGAGCTGGTATCCCTCATTTCTCTCTTCAAAGGAAATGCGGCTAGAGGTGGGGTGGTACCCTCCCCCTCAATGCTCCTTCAGATGTGCTCCACGCTTCTCTTCAGTCACCAATGGCCAGCAGTGGCTGAGCTGGGATTGTCAACTCCATTGCACAGGTGGGCCAGTGTGGCACAGATCTGCAGGGTTGCCAGGGTGAACCTGAGCCTAGACTTCAGAATCTGAGAACTAAAAGGGACTTCAGAGGCTTTCAAAGGAGGTTGCTGCAGGGTTTCCCCAGAGCGTCTTGAGGGGAGGCTGCGTCTCAGGAGGAGAGGAAGCTCTGGGTCTATGAATCTTTACCCTTTACCTATGTGAATCATTGGGGAAGAGGACGTCTGCTGCCTTCTACTGAGAGCTCACTGAGCGCTAGGTCACTGTCGGACATTTTCCATGTTATCTTATTTAGTAATTATTAGAGTAATTGATTATTAAAACACCATCACTAAACCCATTATACACATGAGGAACTTGAGGCACAAAGGTGAGATACTCATCCAAGGTCAAGCAGCCATTGAGCAATGGAGCTGTTCTCGGTGCTGACTGGTGGCACAAGGAGGACCTGGGGGGGCGTGCTTTCCTTACAGTCTTGAGGATCTGGAAAAGCAGCAGCCACCTCTTGCCTTGCTTCAGTGCGGGCATTGTAGGCATGCCTGCTGGCCACCAAAAACCCGAGGCGTCTGCCGCATCCCCACAGTTCTCCAGATCTGCCTGGACCCTAAGAGCAGGGCGTGGCAGAATCCCCATCCATCTGCTGCTGGGCCTGCAGCAGGCCTGTGAGGAGCCTGGTCAGTGCTCCCTGCTGGATCTCCCAGTGTGGGCGGCAGGGAGGAGCGAGCGGAGGCGGAGTGAGGACTGAGCCATGTCAGGCCGGCTTGGCCGGCTCATCTCTCCGGCCTCCCCAGAGATTTATGTGTCTGTCCAAAATGAACTGTGGGTCCGTCACCCAGCACGCAGGCCACTTCTGATACCCAGTAGGTGAAACCCAAATGACAGCCATCGCTAGCTTCTGAGAGCCCTACCACCTCTCATTTTCCCCTCATTCTCTCGGGGAAGCCGAATGGTCTCACTGTGGCTGACAATGGTGGGAAAGAGCCTTTTTTTGCTTGTTAAGTCAGAGAAATTCTATACCACGTGACTTCTGACTTGATTATTTTCTACCCAGGTCACGGCTCCGCCATAGCTCTAGAGGAAATCCCCTTTAGCTAGTTGATGTCATCAGAGATCATCAGAGGTGACCTGAAAGTGTGTTTGTGCGCGTGTTTCCTGTCCTTCCTCCCTTCCCTCTTGGTGAACATGGCTGCTGAGGTCCTGCTGTATTCTCAGTGGCCGGCAAACAGTAGGTGCTCAAGAGAGGGGTGCTGAGTGGCAGGGTGAACGGGATGTTCCTGCAGGTCTGCAGGTGCCGTCTCTCTCCTTGGGCCTGCCTCTCTAGCCAGCCCCCTCCGTGCCAGCAGCTTCTTAGAAAGGCAACACCCCTATAAACACCACACTACTCCTGCTTGTGTGATCAAGGTCCAAACTCCTCAGCTCGGCCAGGTAGGTGGCCCTGCCTGGCACTCCTGCCTCATCAGACATGTGCAGTTCTGCAACCTGCACCCAATGAGGCAGCGAGCTGTGCCTGCCCTTCCTCGGCTGAGTGCATGGCAGACACAGGGGAGGCTACAAGTGGGCAATGCCTTCACCACGTGAGGGAATCTGCCCGAGGAGGAGGCCGATGCAGAAAACAGCAGGCAGAGGAAGGAACCAGGGGACAGATGACAGCCAGAGAGCCCACAAGCACCCAGAGAGGCCAGCAGGGCACTGGCCAACGACCTCATCAAGCTCCTGGACCCAGACGTTCCCAGAGTTGGAACCTTGGCTTCAATTAATATAGAGAAATAGATTCTCTTTCAAAAGTAACAGTGTGATGTTGGTTTGTCACTTGGCAGCGAGAGAACCCTAGACACTGTCCTCTCCCCCGGGCTCCCATCTTCTGGGCAGAACCTCCCCACAGCACCTGCTGGGTCCCCCTTGGCTGTGGGGTCCCTGGGCAGGAAGTGCGTGCTCTTCCTCTCGGCAGCTGGCGGCCCATCGGGTAGCCTTGGTGCGTCAGCTCACCAGCGAGGGTCTGGAGACGAGGAACGACCTTGCTCTTGTTTTACTTTAGGGTCTGACAAGAGCTCGGACTGCCTCTGCTCCCCTGAGTGCTTGTTTTTCAGACTTCTGAATCAGACCCTGGTGCTGACAGGAAGGGTGGGCCCAAGCTGTTGAGAGGGCCCAGGGGCCAGAGTTGACTGCTGCTGTGCTACTTGTTCACCTAGACTTCACCGAGGCTGGTCCCATCCCGAGGCCGCACCTCCACCCTGTCCTGATGAGAGCTGAGCACTGCACACGAGTCCGACACAGGCCTGCGCTCTCGGGCTCTGTAGGTCTGCTCTCGTGGGAAAGCCCTTCTCCTCTGTCTCTGCTGAATTCTTCAACAAGTCTGCCCGGAATGCCCCCGGGGAACAAAACTCAAGAGCCATCAGTTCAGCGAGTGCAGCAACCAGGGCGGGCAGGCACGTGCCCTGCTCAGGGGTCAGTGCTTTCCAATCACTGCCCAAAGGACATAGAGCCCAAGAGGGAGAGCAGCCGTCCTTGCTGGGGAGCCGTGTACTCTAAGCTGCCAACATGTTTGGACCCCCACCACCAACACAAGCCCCTGCAGAGGTGGCCCATGGCCCGTGCTGACCCTTTGATCATGGCCCCCTCACACTGAGGAGGACGGTCACCTATGCAAGAGTGGCTTTTCTGCAAGGCCCCATGGCTGCCAGGTCAGACTCCAGGTCCTTGTGCGAACTCATTCCCCTCTCAGTCCTCAGGGGCTTTGCGCCAGCTCCACCCTCATCAGAACCTGCTGGCAGATGTTCTGCCATGGCCCTGCTCATCCCCTGCTGTGCTTGCCCCA
Source organism: Callospermophilus lateralis (assembly GCF_048772815.1). Classification (NCBI taxonomy): domain Eukaryota; kingdom Metazoa; phylum Chordata; class Mammalia; order Rodentia; family Sciuridae; genus Callospermophilus; species Callospermophilus lateralis. Next base: position 9,432,617 of record NC_135323.1, on the reverse strand, counting down.
CTGGCCCTCCTCCACATGACAGAGTCAGCAATAAGACACAAGGTTTGTCACCACCCTGAAGTGTCTCTGCAGCTCCCACCCAGCACATGCACATAACTACGTTGAAGCAAACGAGTAACTGCCCGTGCAGTGGCCCACGCCCAGGATCCCAGGAACTTTGGAGGCTGAGGCAGTAGGATCACAAGCTCAAGGTCAGCCTCAGCAACTTAGCAAGGTCTTGTCTCAAAATGAAAGGGGATGGGCAGGGAATGGAGCTCAGTGGAGAAGCATCCCTGGAACCCATCTCCAGTACCAAGAAACCAAAACCAAAACTAAGTAAGTAACTGTCACAAATCTTGCTAAACTCAAAAGGGGAAAACGAGGCTCCAAGAAGTTCATGCTGGAGGGATAACTCCCTCCTGCAGGACACGAGGGAGGCTTGACAGGGGAGCAGCCCCGGCCACAGGAAGGGTGGGGGACCAACGTTCTAGAAGAAGCCACATGTGCACAGGTCCTGCTCTAGGAAAGGGCTCGAGGGTTTTGGGCTCAGAGGGAGGCACACACACTGTCCCCTGAGGTGTGGCCAACGGCATGCCAGGAAGAAGAACAGCAAGCGCATGGGCAGGTCCCGGGCACCGTGGCTGGTGTGCCATCAGCACCCACGGGGTGGTGCCATTCTCACTGAAGGAAGAGGGGCTTGTTTATTCCCTGCTCACAGGAGTGAGGCTCCTGGTCCATGAGGGAGAGCTAAATGCCACTATCAAAGGCTCCTCTGTGACACAAAACCGTTCCATTTTCACTGGCTTATGAGGATCAGGCACTTAACTCAAAAAAGCTTCAAAACTCATTACACAAAAGAACCTTGCTTCCCTCAGAAGGCAGAAGGGCTGAGAAATTAAGTGAGGAGAACGTTCCAAGGGACCGGCTGAGCTCCATGTGCTGGGGAACTGGCGAGAAGGCTGGTTCTCCAGAAAGCCATGGGCTGCGCCTGCACCTCCATGATGCGAGGCTGCCGGGGCCTGCGATGGAGGAGCAGCGTGGGGTGGGCTCACTGCGCCATGTTGGCAAAGGTGCCCCAAGACCCCACGCTCCTTCACGGAGACCCCACAAATCCTGCTCCTAGTGACACAGGAGGCCACATCAGCCTCTCCAAGGTCACTCGACGAGGGAAGCAGACCTGTGAGGCCCTGGGTACAGGCAAGGTGGCACTGCCAATGACATCAGGATGGGGGAGGCTCCCATGGGAGACGGGAACCAAAGACGACGAGGACAGCCAGGAACCAATGGGCACAGCACCTATCTCGGCCACCCAGAGGCACAAACGTCACAGGAAGCGTGACTGCTGAAAGTCACAGCCGTGGACAGTGCTGGGGAGACTTGAATTCAAGCCACGACCAGACATGGCTTGGTGCCCGTATGTTGGCGAAGCACAGAGACACTTTAGGTGTAGCGAGGCCAAGCTGGTTGAGAATTCTCACCTGTGACAGAGATGAACAATGGTGCCGCCACCTTGGAGACGGACCAGGCAAGAGCCAGACAAGTGGCCAATAGCACAGCCCAGACGCCGGTGATCTCGTCCACAGGCTAGTGACTGAGGGTTAGGGGATGAGCACAGGGATGCGGGGGAAAGTGGCACGCCCCCTGCTCGTTCCCCAGAGAGGGACAGTGAGCGGGTCATGGGTGAAGCCTGTGTCCCAACAAATAAATCCCCCAACTGACTACAGTGAAGACACAAGTGGCAGAAGGGGACAGAGAACGACATCACCTACGTGAAGCAGGGAGAACCTCACAAGCACTGGTGATAAAGGTGCACAACGCGGACAGCAAGGACACACGGCGCTCCAGGCACCGTGCTGGGCAGGAGGGAGCAAGGGTCAGCTGCACCAGAATGCCTCACTGCTTGGCATTAACCCCTATCACACCTGGATGGTGACAGGTGCTGTTCATCACATTTTTCTGTGTATTTTGGGGACACAGAAATATTTCTATGTTCTTTAGGAACTTAGACGCAGATACGACAAGACGTGAACAGCACCTAACTCTGGGCGAGGCTGCATGGGTGCCCACTGTCTTCTCTAGGAACACTTGCCTCTTTCCTAAACAAGCGGTTACTGTGGGACCACCCTGGGGCACTCCGGCGTGTCCACTGAAGTATAAGAGGCCCATGGCCAGCAGGTCCACTGCTACATACAACAGAACCCAGGCTTGTGGGCAGCAGAGGACATGCAAGGACAGGAACTGCAGCTGACATCAGGACGGGGGAGGCTCCCACGGGAGACAGGAACCACTGAGCCACATGTGCTTCCCAACACCACCAACACCAGAGAGCAAATGGAGGTGCTCACACGGTGGAATGCCACACAGCAGCGCACCAACCAGCACTGCTACCATCACCCATGGCTGGGCATCACCACATCATGCGGACGGGAAAGCAGGACATGAGGGAGCACACACTCCAGGAGCATGTAAGGTCCCCAAACAGCCAAACCACTCCTCAGCATCAGAAGTCAGGCCCCAGGGCCCTTGGGGGAGGGCATCTGGAGACCCGTGGTCTAGCCTATGTCCAGCGCTATTGAGACGGGTGTGTTCAGGGTGTGAGAGGCCACCTATCTGCAAGTAGGCCTGGAGGCCTGTTGGACCTCAGTCTACACACAAGGCCATCAAGACCCTAGCACCATGACAACCAGGTGAGAGACAAAGAGGATGAGGAAGGAAGAACCAGGCCATGTCCACCAGAGTTATCACATATTTTAGAATAATGGAAGCCAAAGTAGGGCAGCCCCCTATGGCTACAATCTGGGGGTCCCCATATGCCTGATGCCCTGAACAGCTGGGCTAGGTTCCAGGCTGGGTCTTCACAAGAGCCATACTGGTAGCACCTTTACCCCAGGTGACGGCTCAGCATCACAGAGGCTGGGTGACTTGCTCAAGGTCAGACAGTCTGAATCAAGGCCAGTGAGGCTCCCTGGCCCAAACTCTGAGCCTCTGGACCCCACAGCTTCTAAACACCATGTGGCTCCTGAGCAAAGTGCCAAGGACAGGGGGGTTCTGACCCGGGATTCTGAACCCCAGGAAGCTGGGACCAGGGAAATAACTCAATGGCTGCAATCTCAGGCACCGAAAATATTGTTTTCCAGCATGCTCAAGATGAACCAAGATTGCCCTACACGGCCCTCAGATATTAATGGGTCCACTGGAGGGGAAGGGAGCAATTATTCTCAATTACTCAAGGAGAGAGTGAGAGCCGAGAAGCACTCTTCTGTGTGGTGAATTCAATCACTTGTCCAAAACTATGAAGAGAAACAGATGGAGCACAGGATATGTGTGTGGAGAAGGCCCTCAGAGCTGGAGGGAGAGATGCAGTAATGCCATTCATATCATCGACAGCCCCAGAAATATTGTGGGCAACACGGAACGCCCAGCAGAGAGAGAAGTGTCTTGTAATCACGTCAATTACAAAACCAACGGGTTCCACGTAGAAACAGGCTCTCAAGCTCAGCCAGAGGTGCGAGAAGTGGGGGGAATGGCCAACAATGGCCAGTTCATTGGGAGGCCTAGATCCCACATGTGTCCATCAAGCCCTCCTTGTCACCAGCCATGGCTAATGCAGGGACTTCAGGGAACCTCCTGTGGTCTGACAGCTCCACGGGAAAACTGAGCAGCTACCCATGACAGCACCCTGAAGTCCCAGGAAGGAAGGCGGCTGGGAGAAAGGACCGGAAAATCAAAGCCAGTGCCACACACCGATTTCTACACAGCCCGCCGTTTGCTCCGTGCCTCCTGCACCCCAGGCACTCTGACGGGTTCTGAGACAGAGACTCAGGGGGCCAGGCTCTGCCCCCCAATTCCATGGTGTCACTGGGGAGGGAGAACTTCAGGACTTTCAAAGTCTGTGACATAGGACAGCCAAGAGGATGCTCCCTGTGCGCTGCACACAGAAGGCATGGGGACAGAGTGGCAGATCCATGTCCAGTGGCTGGTTCTGGGCTCTCTCTTTATAAATGGCCACGATTTGTATTGGGTTTTAATTTGATATTACAGAAAGTCTCCCCAGGAAACCCACTTACTAAATCCACACGCACAAGCCAGACCTGAGCCCCGCAGTGCCTCTCCCAAGATGCTCTCTGGCCAGATGACTTGGGCAACACTTTCAGAGGCGTTTACTGCATTAAAGAGAAAGCCAGATGTGGATGTAGAATGAGCCCAGCGTCTCCTCTTCTTGCTTTGTACGTTAAGCACCAGGACAAGGTGTATAGTGGCTGGCAGAGTTTCAAATAAAGCACAAGCTTCCGTGTATGGCTTGATTCCATCGGAAAACCTGTGGTTCTGGGTGGTGACTGGGTTCCTGTCTTCCCTGTGTGTGCGGCAGACACCAAGTCCTCCTGACCCAATTCTGCTTCCCACTGGGGGGCCCTGCTGGCCCTTCTGACCTTGACCTCCCACAGGCAGTAGGCCCTGCACCCTTTCTGTGCCTCCTTGACTGCAGCAAGCCCTTCCTCTGACTGCCATGGCACCCTGGGGAGGCTGATCTGCTTGCCATTCTCCCTGTGAGGCCCTGACTTCCACAGCGGATACCAAGCTGGACTCGCCAGTTTCCTCTGGCCCAGCGTCACGCCCCAGCTCTGGGCACATTCATCAAGGGCAAGATTGGTCGGCCACGGCGTCCTGTGAGTGCCCGCTGACTCCCACCTCTGAACCCTGCTCACGGGCCTGCGGCATCTCAGGAGCGCAGAGGAGCCTTCCACAGCTCAGCGCACACCCGTCGCTCCTCCACCGCGCATGGTGGTGTGTGTTTTTAATGAGGATTTTAATGCATAATTTCTCCAACAAGTTGAATTATCTCAGCTCCCGGGAAAGCGATTTGCCTCGCCTTAATGCCGGATAAACTTCAGAGACTGAATCTATTATCCGAGGAGGCAATGACAGTCTCTCAACACTCATTTGCTCACTGAGCAGTAATGGAGGACTTCAGTAACATCGCCCAAAAAGTGAGCCCTCCACCCATGCCTGCAAAGCCCCCTTGGGCCCCGAGGCCTTCAGGGCCACCTTCCCATCTCCTGAGCTTGCCTCTCACTCATCCTGCAAAAACGCCCAGCCAAACGCAGAGCGGAGCAACCTCCGGGTCACACTCTAAGTTTTCTGCCCACTTTTGGAATTCAGATTTTTAGAACTGTGAGACCCAGTCAAGTGAAGAGGAAACACGTAGCAAAAATTTCCATTCCATTTCTGTTTGTTTATTCATTAGTTCAGGCCATGGGGATCTCATTATGTCAGGTCCTCTTCAAGGAGCAGGGACAGGGCAGTGCCCAGAACAGACCCAGGCCCCATTTCATGGGCCCCACACCAGAGCAGAGAAACAGAAAACAATTGAGTATGTGAAGAAGTCACTTCAAATAATGGTGCATGCTGGGAAGAAGACCAAGGCAGGGATATGGGTGGGTGAGAGAGGCTGGGGCAGCACAGGCACTGAGGCTTGGAAAGGCCTCCCTCTGGAGCAGGAATCTGAGCCAGAGCCGAAGAACCAAACGAGCTCTCCTTGCAGAGGTCTAGAAAAGGCCCTTCCAGGCAGAGGGATCCCTAGGTGCAAAGGCCCTGAGGCAGGAACCATGTGAAGTCTTAGGAGGGTGGTGTGGTAAGTGGAGAGGGAGAGATGGGCATGAGAGGAGGTGGCAGAGCAAGGCAGGGTACATTTCAAGGACACCTCAAAAGCACAGTAAGGAATCCCCACTGTAAGTACCATGGGTGCTGGTGGAGGGTTTTAGCGTACAGGGACACAATCTGATTTATGTTGTACAACTTTACTTTGGCTACAGGATAGAAAGTTGATTATCAGAAGGCAAGTGGAAGAGGGCAGCCACCGTGGGGGCCAGCACCAGGGACGACAGCGGCTTGGGTTACACTAATCCAAAAAAGGTTTAGGGAGGCAGGTAAACTAAGACTTTCTTTGGAGAGTCATTCTCCCTGGGGATAGTGACAGCCAACCGTGGAGATTCTGATTCTCACTAAACAAAGACATTGAAGGACTTTAGAAGATGGAAAGACATCCAATGTTTTTAGAGAGGCAGAATTAATATTGTCAAAATGGCCATGCTAATCAAAGCACTGTATAGAGTTAATGCAATTCCTATTAAAATTCTAATGACATTGTTCATAGAAATAGAAAAAGTAGTCATGAAATTCATTCAGAAAAATAAGAGACACAGAATAGCCAAAGCAATTCTTAGAAAAGCAAAGCAGAAGGCATCACAATTCCAGACCTTAAATTATACCACAAAGCTATAGTAACAAAAACAGCATGGTATTGGCACCAAAACAGACATGGTACAGAATAGAAGACACAGAGACAAATCCACATAAATACAGTTATCTCATATTAGACAAAGGCGCTATAAACATACATGGGAGAAAAGATAGCCTCTTCAACAAATAATGCTGGGAAAACTGGAAATCCATACATAGCAGAATGAAATTAGACCTCTATCTCTCACCCTGCACAAAACTCAAAGTGGATCAAGGACCTAGGCATTAGACCAGAGACCCTGCACCGACTATAAAAAAAGTAGGCTTAACTCTCCATCCTGTTGGCTTAGGAACAGACTCCTCAACAAGACTCCTAAAGCATAAGAAGTAAACTTAAGAATCCATAAATGGGGACCACAGTTGTAGCTCAGTGAAGAGCACTTGCCTAACACACGTGAGGCACTGGGTTCCATCCTTAGCACCACATAAAAATAGATAAAGGTATAAAAAATACAATAATACTTTTTAAAAAAATGAATAAATAGCTAAAAAGCTTCTTCACAGCAAAGGAAACAAGAACGTGAAGAGAGAGCCTACAGAATGGGAGGAAATCTTTGCCACCAGCACCTCAGATAGAACATTAATCTCCAGGATATATAAAGAAGTCAAGAAACTTAACACCAAAACCCCAAATAACCTAGTCACTAAATAGGCAAAGGAACTGAATAGGCACTTCACAGAAGAAATATTACTGGTCAACAAATATATGAAAAAATGTTCAATATCTCTAGTAATTAGAGAAATTCAAATTAAAACTACACTAAGATTCCATCTTACTCCAGTCAGAATGGCAATTATCAAGAATGCAAGTCACAATAAATTTTGGTGAGGAAGTGGAGACAAAGGCACACTCACACATTGCTGGTAGGACTGCAAATTGCCACAACCACTCTGGTAAACAGCATGGAGATTCCTCAGAAAACTTGGAACTGAACCACCATTTGACCCAGCTATCCTACTCTGTGGAGAGCAGAGCTCCCAGCTCCCATGAACGTGGAACATGAGCCAGAACACTCCTTTGTCTGTTTAGGTCACCAAGATCCTGGAACTGTGTGTTACCTCAGCCTTCCCAAGCCTGTCCTGACCCACAGAAGTCTCACATCTGTGACAACGAGAGTTAACTGGCTCTCCATTGTGGCTTAACTTAGCTACGAGGAATGAACCTGGTAGAGTGGTGGACTGACAGGTCAGCTACTTTAACCTGGGTGGGGTGCCAGGTGTCCCAGGACACGGATCCCTCCAGGAGGCTCCGAGGTTCTGTGCATCCACGTTAACCACATGCCTGCTACGCGCAACAGGAATTCTTTGATAAAGACAAATGCTGAGTCCCGAACTATACCGTGCACTCATTTAACAATTACAAATGGGTTCAAATTTGGGTCCAGATGACATTTTAATTCTGAGACCTGCAGACAGTTACCAGTGATGGCATTACGGTGGAAATAACAGAAAACCAAGCTACAAGGATATCCATCTGACCTGGAAAAAAGGCCAACTGCTCAACATTTCCCTGTCTAACGTTCAGGTCTCTGGATTCCGGAGTCTGTTAACAGGCCACATCTCAGGGTAACGCAGCACGAAAGCTCCAGCTCACCCACAATCCATCCACCCACTGGGTTTGGTGTGCACCCCAGTACTCCATGCAGACCATGGAGTCACCCTGAAGCTGTTCAGTCAAGGGGAAGATTCTGATGCGGCTGTATTTTCTGGGCCAGTTTAGAATCAAAGCACTCCAGAAATCGTGCCCTCAGGGTCTCAGGCCCAGTCGGGGCTGCCCGAGTCTGACCTTAACCGAGTTCATCCGTGGCCTCTGCTGGGCCTTAAATGTTCTGCATCCGACTTAGTCCTCCTGACAACGGGAAGAACTTCTCAGACGTCCTGGGCAACAGCCCAAGTGGACTAAAGGAAGGGGGTACATCTTAGCCCAGACACAGAGGAAGAGGGGTCACAGCACAATCACTGTCCAATCAGCCAGTGACAAGTTAAAGGGCAGCACAGGCTGGAGAGGACCCCCTGTCCCCCGGGAACAGGGCAGTCCATCTGGTCACTAGCCAGGCAGGACACTTGCACAGGCTGTCATCCGGTGCCAGGGCCAACCTGCCTCCCTGAGTGCGGACATTTGCTGATCAAGTTACTGGGGCGCAAGCAGCCACTGCTCCAGTGACGCCCGCTTCACAGAGGAAAGCCCACTGCTACTGGCACTCAGTCCCAGGACCTGCAGGGACGAGTCCCCCTGGCCTGGAGGTGAGGGAGGCAGGAGGCCCTGGTTGGCCCTCTGCAAAGGGAACCTGCTCACGGACCCCACTCGGACAGGACGGGCCCAGCGCTCCATGCCTTCTTCCTAGGTCACTCAACGCCAGGAGCGCCCTCCGCTCTCCAGGCCTGAGCTCAGTCCCTTCCCTGTGCTCTCAGGGCTGGTGTTCATGTTGGACTTGTTTCATCTTAAACAAGGTTTGTGTAACTGCAGGACTCGGGGAGGTGCATCTAGCCACGAGGGTGTGTGGCAGGCTGAAGGGTGCCCCAGGCCGTCTCCATCCTCATCCCTGTCACATTCCCTGGCAACAGGGACTTAGCAGCCATGACTCAAAGAAGGGTCCTGAGATGGGAGGTGAGCTGGAGGGGCTCACTGCCATCAAAAGGAGGTGAGAAGCAGACGTGACAACAAGGACACAGGCAGAGGTCACAGTGACATGACTGCAGTCCTGGAAGACAGAAGAGGGCCACAAGCCAAAACTGCAGAACAGCCAGAGACTCTCTCCTAGGGCCTCAGAAGGAACCCCGCTGCCAACACCCCAATTTTAGCCCCATCAGACCGATTCTGGACTTGTGACCTCTGTGACTGTAAGATAAATTTGTTCCTTCAGGCCCCTGTGTTTGTGATCTGTTATAGCAGCAATAGGAAGCTCATACACGACACTAGATCCTCCACTATCTGAATCCCCTCAGTGCAGCCTTGTGCTGGAGGTGCCTCAGCCAGATGCAGACAGGGTACGTTCAATGAGGAGGGTGTCAGGTAAGACCTTTGCCAATGAGAAAATCTTATGATGATAATGCGCTATGTAGGCTGACTTCTGTTTTATGACATTTTTAGACATTCTGGATGGGTCCCAAGCTTTGTATGAGCTTACAAGTCATTAGGTTAAATCAATATGTAATTTTCTGTCCTCTTTTCAAAAGAATTATTGTATTCCTTGCTACGAACAAGTTTTGTACGTGTTTGGGTTCAGTTCCACTGTTTGTTCTTCACCAGAAAAAATGAAGCATAGATTTATTCTCAACCTGAGAGAATCTGCTTTAAAACCATTCCTGCTGAAACCCAGCAGACTTCTAGGGGATCAGATTCCTAGCATTTTAACCCAGAGATCCATGCCCAAGTCGATGTATCAGCCAGTGACAGTGGCTGTCCCTGTGGAATTCCAAGGGCAGGCAGTGGGTCAGACAAACTCTTGCTGTATGACAGAGGTCTGAGGAAATCCTGCCAAGGTCCCCCTGGAGAGAGACGTGGGAAATCCACCACTCGGACCTGGCCCCTGTTTTGTCCATGGGACAGGACAGTGGTCTCTGGATGCCTCCCACTGCCCCCGGCATCAGCACTGCTGCAGGCTGGTTAAGCCACACTGCAGGTCTCAGCCCTGGAGCTGGGGATCAGCAGGTCTGAGGCGGAGCCCGAGAACCTGCATTTTTAGCTGGGGGTGGAGCTTAGTGGCAGCCTGGTGGGTGCAAAACCCTGTTTGATTCCCAGCATCACAAAAAGGAAGAAAAGAATATGCATATCATCATGTCGGCCAAGCCCCAGGGGATGCTGATGGGCCAGGTGGAGGCCACTGCCGCAGTCTGGCTGGGCACAAATCACGAGCCACTCAAGCAGGAACAAACTTTATTTCCGAACTCCTGCAAACACCACCCATGCGGCTTTCTCCCGGACATACCACACCCCAACTGGAACTCCCTCCACCGGAACTTCACCCACCAACACGAACTCTCCAGGAATCCCCGAGACAGCTCAACCTCGAACTCTCCAGGAATCCGAGAGAGCTCAACAGGAACTCCGCGAGAACTCAAAAGTACTGGCAAAATGCTAGGCACCATCCCGACTCGCTGTGGCTCTCAACAGGCCACACCTGGAGACCTACCACAGTCCCCCAGAGATCAGGCTCGTCTCAGCTCTTTTCCTGAGGAGGCTCACGGCTTCACCTCATGGGAATCAGACTGCCCCTGCCCTGCCACCTAATGTGCTGACGCTGCTGAAGAACCTCCACCTCCTGCCTGAACCGCGCTCCCCAGCTCAGCCGTGGACCAGAGCATCCAGAGAGCCCCTGACCCCTCAAGGCCCAGGCCTCGCTCCAGAGCAGTGAAATCAGAATGGGCCAGGAGGCGGGAGGCAGTGGATCCCAAGGCTCCAGGTGGCCCAAGTGCAGCCAAGCAAACAGGCGGGTGGGCAAGGGGTGGCAGCTGCTGCAGCAGACCGTGAATAGGCTTCCACACCGGGCCCAGCCCATGCTGTCCTGTCCAGTGCTGGCCCCTCACACGGTGACAAGAAGAGGTGCTCAAGAAATGCCTGCTTGGGGCTGGGGATGTGGCTCAAGCGGTAGTGCGCTCGCCTGGCATGCGTGCGGCCCGGGTTCCATCCTCAGCACCACATACAAAGATGTTATGTCCGCCAAAAAATAAAATAAAATAAAAAAAAGAGCTGCCTGCTGGACCAGGGTGTACCCCTCTACCAGTGGGGCTGTGGGTGTGCCTCCCCTCAGGGCACTGGGACCAACCCCTAGAGCAAGCCAGGTCACATGCATCACTGCCCTCATGATGGGGTGACCCTACGATAAAGAAAGCCCCCAAGCAAGTGCTCGCCCCACGGCGAGGCCAGGTGAATAGCACAGCTGTGGATGCAAACGAGAAAGGCCACTGTCCAGGACAGCGACCCATAAACTGGACCCACAGGCCAACCCCAGCTGCTACCTGGGCATCCGCACTGTCCAGAGTGTCCCTGCCACCACGGCGGATAGGGGGGCTGTGGCAGAAACGTGTGGTCACAGAGCCGAAGTGTCTGCACTTGGCCCTTCCTGGAGCTGTCGCTGCCCCTGCCCTGGGAGGGACAGCAGTGGCTACCTAGGGTGGCCGGAGCCAGGTGACTATTTTCTCTTTTCTATTTTTTCTTATTTTGGCCAACTTTCTTTAGAAAGCATGTTTTCAGGCAGCAGGAGGGCGGCCGGCCCTGCGCAGGACGTACCTTGTTCCCGATGGCCTTCTTGGGCGGGAAGCTGTAGGCCCGCACCTGGGGGAACCTGCTCTGCAGTTTGTGGTGCAGACTCCGGAACTCCGTGTACCGCCGGTAGACATTCCACTCATCGTCCTTTATCCGGATGTAGACCTGCCAAGGAAAGCAAGACGAGACATGGACTCCTCGCTCTCACCACGCTCTGCACCAGGGGCAGGGTTTCACAGCACGCCACCCAGGAAAACCAGCTCTGCGAGAGCAGGGTCAAGTCTGTGTCACCTCCACAGGGTGCCACGCGTATGCCACAGAGCAGGGCCTCAGTGGCACTGGCTGAACAAACAGGCACACGAAAGACAGGCAAGGACATCACGCTGTGTGCCATTTCCCCAACGGCAGCAGAGACCACAGTGCACTTAGCAGCAGACACTTCCACATTGTCCCGTGGGTGCTGCTGCACCAACAGGCTGCTGGGAACAGCAAGGCCACCTCCCTGGCCACCCTCTTCCCATCCACACAACCAAGCTGAGAGCAGCGGCTCACCCAGCAACTGGGGGGGGGGGGGGGCGGGGCACGCCGACCTCTGCAGGGAGGAGCTGGGATTGGATTTGGGATTGACACCAGAGTTGAGATCTGCTCGACAGCTCGGAGGAAAGGTCACCTCCAGATGGGATGAGCACACCAGGACATAAAACTTCCTTATTTTAATTAAATTGTGACTTCCCAGTGAAAGCTGTGGGGGCACCAATGCAAGGGCTCCTTCATCAGCGTTGACTGACCCCAGCATCTCCCAGGGAAACATGGCAACCACATCCCAGAGAGCAACGCACTAAGAAATTACATGAGTTGAAACAGCCCAGGGAGTAAAATCCCCAGTGAGAAATGGCTCTTGTCATTTGCAACCAGTGAATGTCAATACACATGTTAGGAACATCTTTAACCATAAAAATAGACATCTCTGATGTGAGTGATGAATTCTGCCTCTAGGTGAAACCACCTTTGAACCCCAAATGTGGACAACATGTCCTTGAACATCAGTCAGGGTCTCTCACAATATATCCCTGTGAACACGGGCAAGGAAAGTGTGTGCCAAAAATTTCAATTAATGGGTAGAAGTTTCCAGTGGAATTAGATAGAGAAACAGGAGGCCTATCAAGTTACAGAAGTCCCCAAGCTAAGAGAGACAGTAAACATACTGGTGACAGACACCAAGTACTCTCAACTGGCCTGAGGGATCTAATTCAAAGTGATGAAATTCTACAGATCAACGTGGGGTCCTAACACCACAGGAGGACACAGCACAGCAGAGACCTGGGGAACAGAGGAGGGCCACCAGGAAAAGCCCATGTGACCTGTGTCCTCATTAAAAGACATGAACTCCCAGAATAGAGGAGTTGATGGCTCTGCTCCATTCTAAATCACCAGTCCTACTTGATGGGTTTGGTTGCCACCTATTATGAGATGATCTTTGTTCAGAAAGGCCCAGATCACATGCTACTCAAACTGTGGTCCCTGGACCAGCAGCACTGGCATCAATGGGAAGATGTCAAAAATGCAGAATCTTGGGCTCCACCCCAGACAAACTGACTCAAGACCCACATTTCAACAGGAACTCCCAGTGGATCACTCACACTTTGTACACTTTGAGAGGCACTAGGCCTGAGAAGGTGATATTCAAATAATCAGAAGAAAGATGGCGACCAGGAGGATGACAACACCCAGGAACGGGGGAAGCAGGCGAGCTCTCCCAATCCCTGGAAAGGCTGTCCCCGTGGCAAAGAGGAGAGACCCGCTAAACGTGTCCAGGGGGTTTCAGGAAACAGACTTTCAGCAGGTGGAAAAGACAAGACCAATTTTAGGAAGAAGAAATTTCTAGCAGCCAAAGATGCCCGAAGAGGAAAAGGTATGTGTTAAAGGTTTCTTGTCTTAGTTGTGCACATAGTGGATGGTGACTGGCGGAATGGATATTCTATTTATATATTGAGCCCCAAAAGCACCTGGAAGGCTCGGTTAGTTTTTGAGATCTGGACCTTAGATTTCCACAATCCACAAGTGACATATAAATCAGTTAAATAAACCCAGAAGAGCTCAAGGGACTTTAGTGCATTACTCTTGAGTGACAGCAAGTGCCAGTTACCCATCTAGTACCTACTTCCCCCTGATATTCTTGGGGATAGCAATGTATTCAGCTAAAAAAAAGAGAAAAAAACTTTTAAACTAATTTTTTTTCTGCCTCCCTTACAGGTAAGAGTGGCTAATGAACTAAGAGCAAAAATCAGTGGGAACTTCTAAGCTATATAAGAAAGTTCTCTAGAGAGATCTGACTCAGCTACCAAGTATCATTTTGCTATTCTTTTTTTCCCCCTCAAACACAGATATGATGACTGGTACTCCAGGAGCCATCTTGTGATCATGAGGTGATCTTGAGAAACAGGAAGGACTCTGGGTCTCTGAGGAGAGTCATTCCACCAATTATTAATTAATCAAAATAAAAATTTTTAAAGATTTTTTTAGTTGTCAATGGACCTTTATTTTACTTATATGTAGTGCTGAGAATAGAACCCAGTGCCTCACACATGCCAGGCAATTGCTTTTCCACTGAGCCACAACCCCAGCGCCACCCCCCAAATTTGTTTCAACAAAAGAGAAATAGTCCTTAATGGTTCAGGCTAATGTCCTCGGGGTCTTTGTACTAACAGTGGAATGCAATTCTGATCTGATATGTTTTTAAAGAGACCATATCAGCTTGGGTATATTCTTATAGAAGCCCAAACACCCCCTGGAGTGTGAAAAATTCACACTTGTTGGATCATCACACATAGTGCAAATTATTCAGATCAGAGTAAGCAAACTATGGTTCACAGGCCAAGTGCAGTCACTTCCACTTGTCTGCCTGTGGCCTACAGCTGCTTTGAAACTGCAGTGGGGCCTGGGTGGCTGCCCAGAGACCACACAGCATGCAACACTCCAACCATTTACTTTCTGGCTTTTCCAAGAAAGTTTGATGACTTCTGGTCCAGCTGTTCAGGAAGTCCTCATTATGGTTATTTCTCCTCAAATCCATTCAAAATCCAATGGGAAGAGGGTAGGGCCTTTCCAAACCTCACCACCGAGACCCAGGGATACCCCATGTACAGGGGCTTCCTGGGTGATCCCAATGAGTGGTCCCTTGGGGAGGCCCTGATGTAAGGCCTGGGCTCAGGTGTGGGATGGATGAGCCCGTCACCTCCCTGGCCTGTCACTTCCTTGTCTGTACAGGAGCAGGAAGCAGCACCTCCCTCTGCAGTGACTTTAAGACCATGCAGGTCTACAGGTGACGCAGCTGTGCCTAGGGTCATGCAGACCCCTTTGCAGACGAGCTGGCAGTGAGGAGGCTGAGGCCAAGGGCTGGACTTGGTTAGCCTAGCTGAACCAAAAGGCATGCCCAGGTCCAACAGCACCAGGGCCCGTGGCTTCCTCATGTCAGGCTGTGACTCTAGCAAGGACACTCGGGTGGCAAATCAGGAGCACGAGTCCACCAGCCCTCTCCAGGCCCTCGCACCTGACAGGGACTCAGAGCAACTACTGTGCACAGGGACCAAGCAGCAGGACGAATGGATGCAGGGTCACCTGCAAGGATGGGAGCTACTGTGATCTGCGAATGGTGGATGCCAACCCACACCTTGGAGCCTCCCGAGCACAATGGTAAACGTGGCCCTTGATGTGCGTGGTCAACTCTGCTGGCATTTTTCATTTTTCATAAGGTGCATTTAAGAGCCAGCTGTTCACTGCCCTGCTGCCCGCTGGGCCCTCCCACGGACACTCCTCTGCTGCCCACACATCCCTCCTTCCTCTCCTACTCACACACCACTCCTGGGTCTGCATGTTTCATTTTTAGGATGACACCACCCAAGTCTGGCGCTCTGCTGACTACCCATAGGTGTCTGTACCAGGATCTGTCCTGTAACCTGTTCCTCCTTCCCCGGAGCCTCGTCCCTCCCAGGAGGACCCCCAGATGTTGAGCCAGAAGTCTGCACATCAACTTAGACCAGTTCTGTTCTCGCCCCCCACATCCAACGACCCAAAGACAGGCCTGCTGCTTCCACCTCTGAGCCCCTCCAGAGTCACCCACTCTCTGGACCACACCCAACCTCCAGCTGTCCTCTGGACTCCCATGTTGCCCTCCAGGCCCTGCGCACGACCCTGCTCAGACTCCTTCAAGCACTCTCCGTGAGGGATGGTCCTGCTGATGGCAACCCTCGGGGAGAGTGCACACAGCTTCTGTGGGCTTGGAAGGTTCCGGCACCACCTCAGTCTCATTTCTGGCCCCACCCCTTGCTTTGGCAAACCTAGATGGTGCCAAGTGGCCTGCATTTCCTATAAGACTCTTTGATTTCTTAATTTTTTTACTGGGATTATAAGCTGGGGTGGGGGATTAGCCACTGAGCAACATCTGCAGCCCTTTTTTTTAATGTTTTTGAGACAGGGCCTTGCCTAGCAGCTGAGGCTGGCTTCAAACTTGCAGTCCTCCTGCCTCAGCCTCCCTGAGTTGCGGGGATTGGAGGCATGAGCCACCACACCTGGCTAATGTCTTAAATTCTTGAAATGTCTTTAAAACCAGAACGATGCCTAACTTGCCTGCATTTCTGTTGAAAATCCTATGAGATGCTCGGGTCAGATCAATTATCCTAGAGACAGCAATGCTTGGCCTTCTAAGCTCCTCCTAGGTGCATCCCCACTATGGGGGACAACAGATGTTCAAGGACTCTGAATTTCAGTCAGCTGGCACTAGAAAGGACCTTGGAGACTGCGTAATGGGGCTGGTGTGACAAACATCCCCATCCACCCCATGCTGTCCACTTGAGAAGGGTGCCAAGGTGGGCTTGGGTGGTGCTGCCACCTGGACTCAGGAGAAAACTTGGAATGGAACTACCATTTGACCCAGCTATCCCACTTCTCAGTTTATACCCAGAGGACTTACAATCAGCATATTTCAGTGACACAGCCATATCATGGTCTATAGCAGCTCCACGCACAATAGATAAACTATGGAGCTAACCTGGGTGCCCTTCAGCAGATGAATGGATGAACAATGAATATTTTATATATAAATATTATATATATATAACATATAGCTCTTGGCTGCAGACCAGCGCCACCTAGGGAGCACCTGTGACGAGATGGTGTCACTAAAGGCAGGCACCCTCATGGTGGTCCTCAAGGTAGTACCAGGATCACCCCCTCCTGCTGAGGACCCAGTCTTGAGGAGGCCACATCACTTGCCCAGGCAGGTGGGACAGAAGGATGTGAACCCAGAGCCATCCCCTGCCAAGTCCTGATGCTTTCTACCACTGTGGGTCCAGCTCAGAGGCCCAGGGGACCTGAAGCCAGCAGTGCAGGCAGCCAGCAGAATCGAGAGCCTGCCTCTGAGCAGACCATGTGACCTCAAGGAGGGTCTCCTCCTACCTCACCTGCTCAGGTACTCTCCCCCTTCAGATCCCTTCTAGTGCCATTAAAATCAGCCGGGATTACCTAAGGGGGGAGCCTCACAATAATGCTTGAGCATTTCCCAAAACTGGAAACCTCACATTTGTCCTCGATTACACTTTATCAATCATAGGCTTATTTCAGTGAAGAACTGAAAAACCTTATGCTCAAAATTGTTGGGGTTATTTATTTATTTCTATTTTGTTTAAAGTCTCCCCCAACCAAATTAATTTTGACTGGTCCCAGTTCCCTCTGGTTGAACTGTAAAGGTAATTCCTTGGAGGGATAAAAGAACTCAACCTCTTCTGACACCAAGTTCCCTTTTAACATGAGCAATAAAAGGCCATTTCAAGTCCGATCTCCTGGAGTCAGAAAAGAAGAATGAGAGAGAAGGGTAACGTCTGGGATCAGGAGTGGGGCAAGTCCTCTCTTCTGTTTTAAGAGGAAGTTCAGGTCTTGAGATTTCTTTCCCACCAGGAAGGACCGCCCCAGTGATGCCCCTGATGACGCAGGGCGGAGGAGGGACACTGAGGGTGGCAGGTAGAGGGACGCCGAGGGTGGCAGGGCAGAATCCTTAGTTCATCATCGAACAGAACCCAGAACCAGCGCCTGCCCGGACAGGGCCACGGGGAAACGCTTCCTTTCTGAAGAAGGGAGTCGGAGCTTGTTTGGTTCCAAGTCCCGGTTCTGGTGTTTCAGGTGTGCCAAGAGAAGGCCCAGGCTCTTGACAAAAGCATGTGGCCCGGCAGGCTGATGGTACGGCCCCCAGGCCTGGGCTGTGCCGGGGAAAGGCCTGGCTCCCCTCGCCCCCCGCTTTCCTGGCTGTGGTCTTGGGGATGTTACCCCACCTGGAGACTCGGCTTCTCCGTCTGTAGAATGGGGACAAGGCCAGCTTCGCTGGGTGGCTGCCGTGCCCGGCAGGCAGCAAGCAATGGCAGCTGTTAATACCACAACCCCTGTCACCTTCGTCATCCGCTGCCTTTGTGTACACGAACTTCCCCATTACAGAATTAGGGGTAATTATAGGATGTGCAATCACGAAATTAAAGCAGGTAATTACCATGCCTAATTAATTGTCGAATGCAGGCAGGCGAGGAAACACAAACAGCGAGCACAGGGTGTGGCTGGGACAGCAGAGCATCCCCTCTGCCCACAGAAAACGCAATAGTTGATAGCAAGCTCCATGAATGGCCTTCTCCAGGGGGCTTTTGAGTGCTGAATGAAAGCCGATAAGCACTCCTCGGGCTTCGGGCCCAGAATGAGCTACATGTCCTCTGCTGCTGCAGGCCAGCTGGGTACTTCTACAGCCCTGTCACACAGCACCCATGGTTCTGGAGCAGAGTCGTATTTTAGGAGGAGGGGCTTGTAGGAGATGTTTGATGGACACTGTAAACCTCCTCGAGGATCAGACCCCACAGAGAAACCCACTGGCACGAATGTGGCAAGAAGTCACAAATAAATGCGCCTTTACATGCTGCTGGTTTAGGTCCCACACAGTGGGCTTCCCGGCTTGATCAGCATACGACACCTCCCTTTCCACTTCTATCCTCATGCAACCTCTGCGTCAGGCAGACCCCGCACCTCAGAGCCAAACCCTGGGTCTTGCATGTTGTGATAGTCAAGAGTGAGCACGCATGTTCTTGGACTTGGGCACAACAGCATCCCACTCAACAGGACCTTTCTATGCCAGACAGTGTACATAAAAAGTTCCCCCAGATTCCTGCATTTTTATATGCCCTCAAGCTGTCTCAAGTAGTGACTAAGAAATGTGCCCAACATGACCTGGGAGGCAGCGGAGGCCAGAACTGGGCCTTCAAGCCATGTGGTACCAAAGCCCAAGACGCAAGGCCCCCATCTGAGAGAAGAACAAGCGCTAGGAACTGCAGGGGGCCCGTGCCCTTCATGAGGACTGTCAAGTGCAAAGACAGTCGATGACGTTAGGATAACAAAGATTCTGTTAAAAATGCCTTTAGGTTCCTAATTCATTCTGCTTCCTTAATAGCCAAAGAGTGAAATGATTTGTGTTTTGGTTCGTGGCCCGTGTTAATGTATCCTAGCAAAACTTTCCTTTTAATGAAATGGCTTCATGTGTTATTAACTATAAGTGTCCTCAGTGCTAGAACAAAAAGCCTGAATTACTGTATGACCACGCTGATGGAGTGATGTTATTGCAGCCAAATGCTGAGAATAAGATGAAGAACGTAGCCAAAGAAAAATGACTTTCCAGTTCAGTGGGTTATGTAAAAAAGGGAGGCGAGTAAAAGACGAGATGTGTTATTTACAAAGAATCGCCCGCACAGTCCCACGGGTCTTTTAAAGGCGGGTATGGAGCAAGGGCGTGGAAGTGGAATGGACCAACACAATCTCTGCTTTGCCTGGGACAGCAGTATCAAGTAGTGACTAAGCGACAAGCAGACCCTTCATATGGGGATGCGGCTCAGTGCAGTTGTTGGCTGTGCTCCCACCTGAGCTCCAGGGTCCCTGGACACTTACCACCTATCTAGAAGCTTCTCACAGTGGCTTGGTCGGTGGTACCCAAGGCCCAACCTTCCCACCTGACTGCTTGCATTTCAGGGGTTTCATAGGCGATCAGAGCTGGCCCACAGATTCAGGGCATGTGCCTGTCCTTCAAGACCCGAGCCAAGTCTGGTGTCTTTCCTCCATCAGAAGGGGTGCTGCCTCTTCAAGGTGGCCTCTTCTGTGCCAAGCTAGGGCTGCCTCTGGAGCTATCGTGGAGAGCAAAGCTCTGATCCCTGCCCTCCTGGAGCTCAGGGGCCACAGAACACCCCGACTACCACTGATAATCACACATGGATGTAATTTCCAGTAGGGACTAGGGCTGTAGGGAAGGGCCAGGTTCTTTCACTGGGTGAGGCCGGCAAGTGGGGAGAGTTAGCCGAGCAAGGATGCGGACCTAGACCACGACCACAACTAAAGAGAGACTAAAGGACACAGATATACATGGCAGTGGGACGTGATTGGAGCACCCTGCCATTTGTGACAATGCGGGTACACCTGGAGGGCACCATGTTAAGTGAAATAAGCCAGACACAGACGAGTGCTGTGTGGGCTCACTTACCCGAGCACTCCAAGGTCTAGCTCACAGAAGCGAGCACAGAGGGGGCTGCCAGGGGCCAGGTAAGGATACTGATCAGAGAGGACAAAACCTGAGTTATGGTAAGTTCTGGGGACCCAAGGGACAGCAGAGTGACTACAGTTAGTAATACTGTATTATATACTTGACGTTTGGAAAAAGCCGATTTCAAGTGTCCCTACACATGTGCACACTCTGTTTGCTGTGGGTGGCCACGGCGGTGCTCTGTGGCAGTCATTACACAATGTGTACATGTATCAAAGCTTGGCATTATCACAGCTTTGAGCATATACAATTTTGTCAATTAAATATTCTAAAATTAAAAACTAAGATAAAAGAGATGATGGGCAGGGTGTTCCAGCCGGGCTGGGCAGTGAGGGGGAAGCAAAGGCTCAGTAGCTACATTTGGGCTCCAAGAGCAAAGAGCAGAAAGCACCACACTCCTGACCCCCTTCCACAGCAGAGTGACAGTGACCACTGGTGGCAGCTGTGCCCAGGAGCCTGACAGCCTAATGAGAGTCATTTTCAACTTGGGTGGCAGCAAGAGGGGACATAGACTCATAAAGTGCAGGTCCCCGAGGACATGTGAGACAGCCCCTGGGGAGCCCAGAAATAGCTGGAGCCACTTTGATGGGAACTAATTTCCGGCAATCAAGCTGCTGGGGGCTCCAGCGATCCCATTTGGGGAATGTGAAAGGAAATGTGACCTCATGCTGCAGTCACATGTAGCAGCCTGGGCGTGTGAGTCATGCACATTACACTCTCTCGGCCACATGACTGCAGGAGATGCTCACCGGCCAGACACAGGCCGCTCCATTTGTGGCACCCATGTTCTGCATGGAATGGAGATTTCACTGGGAAGCAGGGAGAGTCTTCTGCATCTTTTTTCAGAGATGTAAAGACCAGTCAAGTGTTACCAGTCAAGTGTTTCTGGGGTGCAGAAGCAAGGAGGAGCAGAAGCCAGACCCTATGTATTCTGAAATAATGGGATGTAAGGACTACTCGTGATATACCGATAAATATGATCACAATCATATGTGTGCGTGTGTGATTATATCCCAAAATAAGACCAGGAAACAAATCAAGACACTAACAGTGTTATTCTGAATGTTGGTAGACTTTTGTTTTCTTTATGGCTTTTCCAAGCTTTCCAAATTTCCTTCCTCCACTGAACACTGACTTTGGTAATGGAGAAATTCTTGCCAGTACGGTGATCAAATGAGAAATGAAATAAATGGGCAATGGGCCTTCCAGCCGACACCACGAAGACAATGCATCTCTGACCTCCTCCTCTTCAAGTGTAGTTGAACGTTAAAACAGAGATGTTAGAAAAGGTCTGGCCACACCCCCAAATGGAATGGGTATTTGTCATTTAGGAACAAAGACAACATCCAAAAGGGACCAAGAATACAGAATGGACCAGGGACATGGGGCTCAGGCATGAGTGCTCCCGAGGACTGGTGACCAGACAGTGCCGTGCACCCCACCCCTCCCCCTACAGGAGACTAAGCCAAACACTCTGTGTGAAGCCAGAGCCCGGGCCCAGGCATCCTGGAACACTGACCTGAACCCCATCTGAACTTTTTTAATCTGAAGAAGTTTAAAGGAAACCCCTCTTGGAAGATCTGATGCTCCAAATTGTTTCAGCCTCTCACAGAGCTGCCATGATGGACGGGAGGCCACTTTCACCCAAAGCCCTAGACCCCAAGCCTTACCACGGCTGCTGGTGCAGGAATCAAGGTCCAAGGGCAGAATGCATTTCTCTTTGCCTGGAGAGAAGGGGCCAGGTCTGTGCGAGAGCCTGCTCTCCAGTTAAACTTCCCCGGGCAGGAGGCCAGTACTGCCTCTAGCCCAACCAGGGTGAGAAAGCAGCAAAGCACCCTGATGAGGCGGCACACTCATGGGTCTCTAAACTACCCCAGTGCCTAGTGTTCATCGAGCACCTACTATGTGCCCATGCTGCACTCAGGCTGGTCGCATGGGCGCTGGCAAGGCCTGACAATCTGGAACAGGGGTTATGAGCACAGTCCAGGAGCAAGCCTGGGTTTCATGTTCTTATTAGACTTGATACTCCCATTAGCTGTGTGACCTCAAGCAATTCACTAACCTTCTCCACGTGTCTTGACCTAAGATGGCATCTACCTGCTACATGGTGTTTAAAATCAATCACGTTGCTAGGCATGTAAATGCTTACTGAAAGTTAACTCTTACTAGCAAAAGCCATGTGCCGGCTCTAAAGCAGTTCAGGCCCTAGTGAGGTAGACAGTCATGTACATAGAAACTACGCCTAATGAGACAAGCGCTGTGAAAAACAGCAGTACCACAGGCCCTCAGACAAGTGGTGGTGGCATGCATCCCTGGAGAAGGGGGAGGGGCAAGCCAGGGGCCAGGGAGTGACAGGAGGGCAGGCCAGGCCAATGCTACAGGAAGGATGGTCTGCTGGGTTACACTGTGACTTCCAAAACCCAATGTGCTTGAGGATAGGAAATCAGGAAGAATAAAATGGTTACAAGCGAAGCTGGCATCCGAAGACACCGAGGAGATGGCCACCCCCAGAGCATGGCTTTTGGCTTCAGCTTCCGAATGAAGAGTCTGGTCACATGGGGTTTACTGGCCGCACCTGGCCTCCCAGAAGTAGGTTCAGTGATAAAGATGCTACGGCCAGCAGCGCCTGCATGAACCAGTGGGCAAGGGAGGTGATAATTCATCAAGGTGGCCAAGAGCATGTCACCATCTAGCATGATTGGGAATGAACCTCTGCCTCCTACTACCTAATCCTCCTTTAAGGAACTGCAGTGTCTCTTGCCACGTGACTTTTAAGGCATGCCTGGCTGGGCTCCATCTTGCCACACACCTGTCTCAGGGCCCAAGTCTACATCGGAGCTGGCACTTCTGTCCCAGAGATGAGCTGGATCCCACTCCAGCTCCGAGCCTCAAGGCTGCATGACATCCGGCCAATCAAAGCCCTGCATGCATGACAGGGGGACATGTCACTCAAGCTCAGCCAGCCAGGAGCCAGGGTGTCTGGGCCTACCAAAGATTTCCAAAGAAGGAGAATACCAAGAATAAAGCCAATCCAGAGGGAAGCAGAACAGAGAAGGGACAGGGGCGGGGAGGGGTTGACTGAGCTCCTGGACCAAACCCCGACTCGACTCCTCAGCTGTGGAGGACACTAAATGACTCTGGTAAGCCAGGTTAAGGTGAGGCCTTTGCTTCTTGTAATAAAAAGAACTGAGACTAAAGAAGAATTGGATTGGACCAGTATCTAGGTAGCTTCCCCTGGGTAGGCATCCATGCAGGGCCACCTGGAGAGAGCAAGACCCTGCCGCGGTGTGGCTGTGCGGTGGGCATGCAGGAAGCAGTCGTCAACAGGAAAGCGCGCCACCCAGATGCCACTCCTTGGTGCCAGGCACTCCTGCCTTAACTGGCCCTTTAGCTGATTTTCACAAGTCAGAGATCGTTCTTGGACAGCAACTCTGGGAATTGGGGCTGGACAGCCTTGCAGCAGGTATCAAAAGGACACACCTCCTGTCCACCGCGGAGACGAAGTCATGATAACTCTCCAGCAGAAACCAGGGTCAACAAGTACAGGACTATGGGATCAGGACTGGCCCTTCGTCAAATGGCGACAACCTCTGAACCCTCAAGAAGCATGCCTACCTGGGATTTGGGGGCGCATGTCCAGCCAGGTTTTCCTGCCCCCCTCTGCTATGGTCATTCAGGGTCTCCATCTGGTCTCTTCGCCCTGCCCCAGCTGCCCCTTCATCTTGGCCCTGCGGACACCTCTCCCCATCAGAACGAGCCATGGAGGCTCTAGTGAAATAGTGCAAAGAGGATGGGTGGACACACCACAGCAGTTGAGCTGGGTCCACCGGGCTCAGGGATGCACCCCACTGACATTGACTCCACAAGCAGCCTGTGGCCTCTTCCTGCGCTACCACAGAGCCCAAGATGAAGCCACCAACTGACACACTCTGCCCAAGCGGCGCAAGGCAGCCCAGATGCAGGCTCTTCTCACAGCTGCAAGACTGCTCGTGGTCTTTAATCTTCCCCTTTGAAAAGCATCCAATTTAAGAATTTTTGCAGTAATCGTTTCAGAGTAATGAAAAACGAATGGAACAATAGAGTATGCAGACGTGCCCTGTGCCCTCCATGCACCTCTGTGATGTGAGCTCAGAGAGACATGGAAGAACCGGCTCCACACCCCCCCATGGCCTGCACACACTCACCAGCCTGGGCACGGCTCAGGGACCCTGTGCACTCGCCCCTCCTCACATGGTACCTGTGACACAGCTGTGCATCCAACATCCCAGACAGGGAGGGACAAGTCCCATCTCCTAGGTTCTCAAAGCTCATGGCAGAGGCTTACTGCGGGCCACACTGTCTGGTGCACAGCTTCTGTAATGGCAGGTAAGCAAGGCGCACATGGGTTTGCCCAAGCCAGAGCCAGTAGGTGGTGGAGACGTGAGGCCAACCTCTTTATAGCCCCAAACCTTTGTTTCTTCCTCTTGTCCCCAAGAAGCAGGGAAGGACCTCTGGCCCTAGACAAGGCATCCTTCAGACCACCAAGAGTAGGAAGGGCCACCCCAGAGAAGATTGTTAAAGTGCAGGCTGCCTCAGCTGAGCTTGGGGCCCTGTCGCCTGCTGGCTGGATGGCCTTGGTCAACCTACTTACCCTCTCTGAGCCTGGTTTTAGCATCTGACAATGAGGATATGGCTCGCACCTACCCAATACGATGATTGTGATGGTTTAGTGACGTGCATGATGTGTCTGTCAAACTGCTGTTAGTGGTTCTGCCAGGAGCTGAAGTGTTACTAAATGTGATTCGACTCTCCATGGAGGTGCAGTTACTCAATAAGGAGAAAAATGGGAGACAGGCTACGTAAAGGCTCAGTGCCCACCAAAGAGGGAGGCACGGCAGCAGAGGAGGTCCAGCGTCACCTCTGTCAACTGGATGCCAGCACTTCTGTGCAGGTCACTGGCAGGTAAGATGATGATGAAGGCCTTGGGAGAGCCTTCCGGGTTCCCTTCTGGGGAAGCTCCTGAGCAGCCCTCGTCGCCCCAGGCCAGCCTTGGGAACCTGTCCCCTGTCCTAGACCACAGATCCCTCGGGAAAAGCTCACACAACCTGTGGATCTCTCCCTAAAACAGGACATGACACCCCTCACCTGGTGGACACACTAACAGGCACCCACAGCCCTCACCAA
Source organism: Callospermophilus lateralis (assembly GCF_048772815.1). Classification (NCBI taxonomy): domain Eukaryota; kingdom Metazoa; phylum Chordata; class Mammalia; order Rodentia; family Sciuridae; genus Callospermophilus; species Callospermophilus lateralis. Next base: position 9,407,355 of record NC_135323.1, on the reverse strand, counting down.
GTACACATGGCTGTGCACACGCAGACTCCCCTTAGAAGCACATGCTCCCCAGCATGCACACATAGCCACAGGCACACTGTGGACCCACACACACTCCCCTACCGCCACCACATCCGGCTGCACACACAGTGCTTCAAGTCCACTCTTGCAAATCACCCCCGGATGGTCACTCAGCCATGTCAGGGCAGGAGGACTAGCCAGCTGGGTCCAGAACGCAAGTTCCTGGGTTTCCACCTGGGGACCCCGCTGCTGCAGCACCCCAAGGGCCAACGCTCACTGGGTGCAAGTCCAAACTTGAGGACTCCCCGCAGCCAGCCCAGCACTTCAGAGCCTCTGACAGATGAAGCAGGAGACTCAACCTGAGCCTTTCTGGCCCCGGAACAGTCCAAATAGGACTGTCCCGCTGCTGCCTGAGGACACTCGGAGCCCTGCTTCTAGGAATCCCTTAGGACACACAGAGGGATTCTTAGATGGGGCAGGCCACTGCCCTCGGTGGCCACAAAACCCAGTGCCCCATCGTGGCTCACCCAGAGAGTCCTGTAAGACCTTCACAGTAGCCTGGCTCAGGTTTACGTCTAAGCCCACGAGTCAGGCAGCAAACAGACCAGCACACCACAAGTCTGAGACTGCTGACCCAAGCCAATGGCCATGGGCAACACAAACAGGCAAACAAAGCCTCAACTACTCCTGTTCCTGGAGGAGGGGCTGCTCGCAGGGCCCAGGCCCAGTTGGCCCGTGTGACCTAGGGGGCCAGGCCTACAACAGCAGCACTAATAGAGAGCACTTGCCCACCACCCTCCATCCCCAAACCTCCTGAAAACCAAAGGCTCTTGGTAAGTTGAGGACAAACTCATCTGGAGGCAAAACTGCTGAACCAAAATGAAGGTGTTTGTGAACATGAGTCACCGCGCTCCGCGTCAGCGCTCCGTGTCTCTGTGGAGACACTGACGTGTGAGATTGCAGGGCGCTGCCCTAGACCCACTTATCATGACTTACTCCTTTCTAAAATCCAACTAGAGATATGAAAATAAATATATTGAATTCTGCTGACCTCAAGAGTTCTGAATAAGGAGTTGTGGACCTGCAATAAGAGTCCAATAAATGAATTGAACTTGGTGCTCTGCTTGGAGGGTGAAGAGCAGGCTTGGTCAGAATTATACCCGAGAGCCTCTGTATTTGTACATGAAGTATAGTCAACACGGTGAGACTCGGAGCCCTCCACAGGACGCTGCTATATCTATGTCTGATGCACACAGAATTACATAAGGCATGAGGGCAACATGAAAAACACAGTTTTATGAGATTTTTAATTACCTAAGAGAGGTAGACCTTTAAACACCACACTCTGGGAGCAACTACTGGCCCCAATTTTTCACCCTTGCAGGTATTCATGTTGGTTGCCATGTGATTTTGCAATTTTCCTATTAAAAGCAGGGTATGACCTTGAACTTGGCCATGTAACTTGCTTTGACAAATAGAAAGTCAGTGTGAGTCAGGCAGAGGCCTGAAAAGCCCTTGCATGGCTGGGCTGGAAGTCTTGCACCAGTGCCACTACCAGGGGAACAAGCTCCAGCTGGTCTGTTGGTTCAAGGAGACAGACACTTATGGGAAGCCCTGGGCCAACTGCTCTCTGGAGTCAAGCCAGCCTAGTCCAGCCAACCCTCAAATAATGCAGACATATGTTCTAAGTCACTGAGTTTGGGATTGTTTGTTACACCACACTGTTTGGCAACCGCTGACTGATGCACGTGGCTGGCCTAGGTGAACTAAATGAGCTGAATGCGTGACGTTAGTTGCGGAGAGCAACTCCGGTCACTATTCCTCACTGCACTACCTCTCCCGCATCTTACTTCATCCTCACAGGAACTGCACACATCAGGAAACTGAGGCTCAGAGGGGTTACGTGACTTGCTCACATTCACACAGCTACCGAGCAGGACCTCAGAGCCTGAGTCATTTGGCTGTCTTCCCTCTGACCTCCATCTTGTTGATTGTAAAGGGGAACAAGGGACAAACTAGTTCTCTCCATGGGACGCTGGACTGGGAGGAGGAGAAATGGCAGCTCACATTTATTTCTTGAGTGTTGGCTGTGTATTCAGGATCATGCTGAGCCCTGGAGAAGAAACAATAAAGACAGTACTGCCTGTCACTGCCACCAGCACCACTTACCAAGTACCAACTACATGGTAGGTGCTGGAGCTGGGCACTTGGACGTGAAGCATGTGTCATAGCTCAACCCTAAGAGGCAGGGACTATTGGCATCCCTATTTCACAGACAAATAAAGTAAGGCTCACCTAGATCTTGACAGCAAAAGTCCACGTGTACAATAACTGTGCTCAACTAAATCTTCAAATGTCCCATCCAAACTCCTTGATCATGCTGAACCCTATGCACATATCTGATTCACTTAAAGGATGAAAGCAGAGCTTCTCTGGCTAATGAAAAGAGAGGGACAGAGCCCCACTCATCTGTCACTATCCAAGGTGGACTTGAGGTGGACCAGTATAGAGCCAGGGCATCATTGTCCTGAACCTGAAAGCCCATGATCACACATGGAGATCAAGGCCTTGCCCCTTGACTGGCTGAGGCCCTTCTCAGCCTCTTCTGGGCCTATGTCTGCAGCCTCACCCCCCCCCACACACACACAGTCTCCACCTGAAAGCTGGCTCCCTCCATACTGAGCTGCCCACAGAGACCCCTCAATTCTCCCTTACCTGCAGGGTGCTCCTCCCTGACTGACCTCTGTCCATGCTGGGCCCTCTGCCTACAGTGCCTGGGCCTCCTTTGTCTGCTGGGCAAATCCACAAGTTTCCCACCCAGCCTCCTCAGGTCCTGCTGCCCTAACCCCACACTAGGTAACACTGGCCTCTCCCTCCTTTGGTCCCAGTGGGCTCTACAGGTGCGTTACCTCTCCCTGCCCAGGATCTGCTCCTGCCACGTGGCTGGACATATGAGTAAGTGCTTCACATATTTATTCACGGACCACTCTTTCTTCTCTGCACTAGAAGGTAAGTACCACAAACAGGTGCCCTAGGCCCCAGACCAGTGTCTGGCAAATAGATACTTGATAAACACCATTTGGTGAATGAACAAATGACTAAACAAACACCAATTAAACACCTGCCTGCATTTGTGCCTTTACAGATCTCTCCCTAGCAGACAAAGAATTCTCTGAGGGCAAGACCCCTGGCTCATGCTCCTGGGCCACCTCAGTTCCTAACAGTGCATGGGTGGATGATGACAGGGTGTCTGGGTGGACGAATGGGTGGAAGGGAGAGAGGGAAGCGGGGCAGGTAAGAGAGGGAGGCAGTGGTGGCTGGTCCTCTGTGTCCCAGGCACCAACACGCACAGGTACATGGCCATCCTTGCTGATATGTATCTTTCGGCGAGCAACGGCTGATGACTCTGACAGTTAAGGCCAAGGCCTGTGTGGATCCCTCCTGAAGCCCCTGAACAAATAAACGCTTCATAAGCCTATTCGAAGTCACCCGACACTCTCAGCAGTGAAAAACGGCAAGTGAGAAAGGGAATGCATAAGTCAGAGGGAGAAAGAGGTGGGCACCGGAATCCAAAATTCAGGGAGGGCAGAGACAAGGCGCAGTGGCTAATGAGAAGGGAAGACATGGAGCCTCTGCAATGGCTCAGAGAGCCAGAGCCGCAGCAGGCCGCCACCGCCACCTAGAGGCCACTCGTGGCAAAGCTGAGGCCCGGCAAGCCAGCTTCCATTGCTTGCTGGGCATGTGGCTGACCAGGAGCGGGGGAGGTTCTGAATTAAAAGGCCTTTGACGGGGCAGACTCAGGTCTCGAAGGCCCAGAAGGGCAAGACCTGTGGTGCTTTAGGAAATACCAGGTGTAGGTCAAAGTCCGACTGGACGCCCAGGCAGGGCGACTCAGAGCTCAGGTGTGGAGCAGGGAGCTCAAAGCTGACTGACAGGCTCAGGGCTTCTGGAAGGAAGAAGGGATCCTTGTCACGAGGGAGGAAGCCAGTCGTGGCCCTCTTGTCCCAGCTCTGTCTGCTGCAGCAGATATGGTGACAGGGTGTGGTGATGTGAGAGCCACTTACCCCTGTGCTGGAGGCTGGCCAGGGCCGGTTTGCCTGTGGAAACTGTCTGGACCCTGGTGTCCACCTGTGAACAGAGGTGGGAGGGGGGCGTGTGCTGCCTCTCAAGTCTTGCTTCCAAGAACCTCCTCTGCATATAGGGCCGCAGGTCTTCAGGAAGTCCGCGCTTAGCAACTTGCCAAAGTGAAGGCCACATCCAAGTGCTGTTGTTCCCCTTACTATCGAGTGTTCTCACAAACCGGAGAGATGACAGCTACCGTCAAGAAAAGGTGCTATTTCACGTGAAAGCCCAACTTTAAAAGGATAGACCTGTGATCTCCTATGGAGTGGAAGAGACTGTTCCTACCAGCCAACACCTCGCCATGGCCTCCAGGCCTGTGTGGCTGCACACTCAGAGAGGTCCAGGACCACAGCAGTGGGCCCTGCCTGGATGCCAGTGCCAGGAGCCTCCTGTCACATCAATGCCCCAGAGGAGAGAAGACGAATCGTGGCAGTTCCCAGATTCACCTAAGTGCCCTCTCCTCCAGAAGCCACCCCTCCATGCCCCCTGCCCATCCTGACCCCCAGACTGTGGGACTCTGCACTGAGCTCCCTGGGTCTCAGGCCTCTTTTTATTGCCACCATTGTTGGGCACCTGCCTGTGCCTTTCTGAATTTATCTGGACCACAGCACCTGATGCTTTAGCTTGCCTCTGTGAAGTGCAGAGACATCAGGCTTCTCGTTCTCAGCACTACTGACATCTGGGGCCAGAGGGTGGACATTGTGGGGACTGTCCTATGCATTGCTGTCCTGGGCAATAGTGCCAACTTGTATTCACTAGACGCTCCCCCCTACCCCACCCCTGCTATAAACACTAAAAACATTTTCAGGCAATGCCAAACAAATGTTTCCTTAGGAGCAAAATCACCCCAGCACAGAATCACTGAAGGACACTATGTCAGAGAAGTCCAGCAATTTGCCCAGGGTCAGACGGCTAATGCTTGTGCTAAGCACCTTACAGCTGCTCTCATATCGTGGGACAGCCACTCCCATTCCAGAAAAGTCCAAAGTGAGATTCTGAGAGCCTTGACACCTTGCCCCGAGTCCACACCTGGGAATCATCTGGCCTTTTCTAGATAGAGTCCAGAAGAACCGAATAGCTATAGCAGTTCGCCCACAGCCAGAACATGGCTCCCTCATCTCAGGACAGGGAGAGAGGGAGGCACCAGCAAGGCCACTTTGGTTCTACCCCACCAGGTTTCTGCAGCAGTGCAGTTGCTGGTGGCGGCCTTGAATATTTATTCCAGGGCTCAGAGGCTGCTGCATGGGGTATCTTTGGTTAGTAAATAAAACAGAGCAGGTCGGGGTCATCCCGCACACTGGGCAGCCACCAGATCATTAAACGACCAGTTACAGGAGGTGGCTGCCACTCAGTGTTAGTCACTGAGACTCCTGACCCCGTGCACTCCTCCTTCCCCCACCAAGAACGCTGCCATTAAAGGAAACGAGCTCTAAACTTGGTGGAGCTGGCGGGGAGCTAATTTTCCATTACAGTGCATCTCGTTTTCTCAGAGCCCTGAAACCATGTTTATGAACCTAACATGTACTTCAGAGGAATGTGGCGAGGAGTAATGAAAACATACATCTCAAGGGCCTGGGACCACTGGGTAGTGTGACACTGAATAAATAAAAGTGGCAGTGCTCCCAGAGCGCTCCAGTCAAGGGCAAAAGCGACTTCTGGGGCAGTCGGCACACTCTCTCCCTTGCTTGTAGGTCAGCCCTCTGTTTAAGGTCACGCTCAAGGCCTTGCTATTCCCAGAACAAGGTCCCCGCTGGACTGGCCTTGCAGCAACCACTCCAACTCCTTGGATGGGCAATGACAGGGAAGCCGAGTGGGTGGGGTCTAGTGAATACAGAAACCCACACAAACCAGTGTGGCTAAAAGGCAAAGCAGGGTGCTGGTGGGAAACTGTAGCACTGGATGCAGGGTGTTCACCCTCATCCCTCATCAGGGTAGTGTGTCATGTCAGACAGAGACCTGACTGACCCAGATGCCACGTCGGAAGGCCCAGCTGTGTCGGGACTCGGCAGCCACCCTACTAACCAGCAGCCCAGACTGAGGACTCAGTGAGACCTACGGTGGGGTCAGGCTTCTCCAGGCGACTCTGAGGATAAGAGGATAATCTGGAAAAACTCTGCCCCGCACCCCATGACCTGCTCAGAACCTCAGGCATTTCACCAGATGCTGGGCTGCACATAAGTAAGAGATGTCACAGCAAAAAATAATTACAAGTCAGGTGAGAGCATTGGCTGGTGACTTTTTTTTTTTTCAAAGTTCCCAATTGCCTGGACGATTTCAATGATTTTCACTTCATGAAAAAGATGTTCATCAGCACTGGAAGGCAAAATGCGTGTCAAACACTGCCAAATGCTCGGTCGCCTTTATCTATGACCATGTCAGCAATTTCAGCCATGGGAACAGGGCAATTCCCTGGAGTTGAGATGGGACAGGGAAAGTGGTCAGCAGGAAACCCACGGGCTCTGAAGTGACAGACATGGGTGCAAGTCTTGGTCTCGACACCAATGGTGTGGCCTTGGTCAGCCAGCTCAGCCTCTCAACCTGAATTTGTGTCTATAAAATGGGAGCCAAATGTCACTGCTACTAACTGCAGGCGCAGCATGGGCACAGTGGCCAGCACGCTTGGCAGCAGCATGTGCTTCATCCCACTCCTGAGCCCTGTCTCGGGGCCCTCCTGGGGTCAGCTGAGGGTGGCCACAGTCACGCCAACCCGATTTGGAGATGCTCTTTACCTTGGATAACCATTTGAACATGTGCTCCCAGAGCCCTGCCCTAGTCTCTCCTGACGACAGTGCCTGTGGTGGGGACACTCAGATATATGTCAAGAGGAGCAGGGATGGGGACAGGAGGGCTCTCTGAGCAGCGGGGCCGTTTTCATTATTGTTCAGTACAACGAAGCTCTCTACTCAGTCACTATCCCGGGAGAGCACATGAAGGGCGTGTCTCAGCTCTGCCTGGGAGGTTTCAAAATGTGTCCCATCAGACCCTCAGCTGAACCAACCACTTCCACGACCCCACTCTGACGACAGGAGGAAACGGGTTATGCTGTAAGAGCGAGGAGAGCAGGCTGCAGCCTACTCAATCTCCTTCCCATTTGTGGAATCTCAGCCTTGGCCAAGTGCTTTCTCCGGGCTTCTGTTTCCAAAGCTAAAAAATGAGCTTTGAGAAAAGGTGAAAACTGGCCCATAAAGTACTGAGAGTGGGTGTCAAGGATAAGGCTGCACACCAGTAGTTTTTGATTTTAGACTTCCATTAACCACAAATGCCCACTAACTTGTATTTCTGTCCATTTACAGAAAAAGGCAAGGTATAAAAGTAGCCCCAGTTCATACTGGTACCCATGAGCCTTCCTTAGCTACCCAAGAGCTTTAAGAATCAACGTGTTATTTGTAGAAACAGTGCTGGTCTACAGCATTTGTTTTAACTATTTATATCCAGCCCTGTTATGATACAGAATAAAGCAGGGTGTGATAAACAAGAGCCCTTCCATGTGAGAGCTTAGTACACACAGGGCCAGTTCTAAGTGCTCCCTGCAGATTATCTCATTTAATCCTCACATCCAGGGCTCAAAGGTGAAGTGATTTGTCCAAGGTTACACCACTAGTGACAGGCCCAGCTGTGAGGTGACTTTGGCAATTGGGCCCCCGAGACCTTGACCTTGACCCTGGCACATGCCCATGGAAGAGCCACTTAGGACTGATGGTGGATAACGAGGCAGATGCAAACAGTGCCGTGGGGACAGGAAGGACGAAAGGCAGTCAGTCACCCAGATGGGCAGATCTAGCTGGGTCTCAGAGGGCTGGGGGCGGGGGGCGGTGTGGAGAGAGTCCCGGTGGAGTGACATCTGAATTCCATGGAGACCTCAGGGTGGGAGGAAGTGTAAGTGTGTTTCAGAAGTTTGGCTGTGACGAAGGAGAGCAAAGCATCGACATTCCGGGCCTGATGCGGGGCAGACATTTTTGGTGCTCTGGTTCACACTGAGAACATGGCCCACATCAAATGTCAGCTGGACTGTCCTCATTTGGCAGGTACGTAAGATGTTCTTCCCAAGAAGTTGGAAAGATGGGAGAGGAGACTGTTCCAGAAACTGAGGTGTTGAGAGAAACAGACAAGCAGAGCTCAGCAAGTCACCTTCAAGAAAGGGAGGCGCTGGCCGCTAGTGAGAAGGGCTATGTGGAGCGTGCATTCAGTGGCGCCATATGAGACTGCCCGTGCATGGCTGCTTTTGCTCTGTGAAAATGCAAGTGTCAGAGTTTAACTAACACCAACCTTCCTGCAGGAAGCCAGTTGCTGGTATGATTCTCCTCGCATTGCTCGGGTGGACAGAGCTTCTGCCAATAAACTCAGCAGCTCAGATTCTGGGAACAAGGCCCTTCCTACTGTAAGGCGCAACATGGGCCAACCTATCCTCGTACCACCAACACCTGATTCACACCTTGACAGGTGGGATATGTAGCATCCCTCTGATGAGGACCTGCTTTCCCAGGACTCTGCCGGTTCCCACAAAGGCCAAAGGAGGAATGGCTTTGCTATTGGTGCAGAGCAAGTACCCACCCTGGCACCCAGACTGAATGGACAGACGAGAGAAGCAAGCACCCGCTAAACGTGCGTGCACACAGCACTTCAGTGTTCCCATTCTGTGGCAGTAATGGCAGGAGCCATGTTTTCCCATCGCCATGACAACCTACAAGGCACCATCTCCACAGGGCCCACTCCTCCAACCTAAGACAGTCACTGTGGGTACCTGTTAGAAGAGCCTTCAGCTCCCTGCTCTGCTGCGCGAGCACATACTCGGTGCCTCTTTGAGCGCCAGATCAATCCTGAATTACCCATTCAATTAAAGGAGGTTAATACATTAAATAAGCCACAACCACCACCACTGACTGTGCTGTGCTTTTAACATGTGGGGTGGAGAAGCCGAAAGGAGCTTTCTCGTTTCAGAACAAGTGCATGAGCAGCAATGGCTTTGGCTGCTTGTCCAGTGGCTGTGGTGGGAGGAGTTGGCACTCCACGCACCCGTGGCTGCAAGGCCGTGCCTCCCCTCAGGGCTGCCAGCTGCCTGCCCTCGTCTGCTGATTGGAAGCACAACTCCCTCCTCAGGCTTGACTGAGGCTAGTTTCTATCTGCAAAGCACTCAGTGCAGGGCCTGGCACACAGTAGGCACCAGGCTATCAGCCACTTTATGGGTGACACCTACTTGTGAGGTTGGGGAGGAAGCCGAGAGACTTCAGAAGGGAAGTCCTGGAAGGGTGGCACACTGAGGCCCCCTCTCCAGAGATGAACAGCTTAGCTTGGGTCCCGGAAGAACCCCACCTTAATCAGTCTTTAGTGAGTTGGGTTCACTCAGCACCCCGGCTCATAGCACTGGGTATTGTGTCTACTGTGTCACAGTTGCTGGGCCTGGCCCTGCCATGCTCTAATGTGGGCCCTCATTCAGCTGTAATACTATGCTGTGAAGTTACTGATACCCCCACTTCACATAGGAGGCTGTAAAAGGCGAAGCTGGGCCAAGGCCAGACAGCTCGGAAAGGCAGAGTCAGGATGCGCTGACAGTTAAGCCAGCCAGCTCAGCCGGCAAGGTGTCGGGGCAAGAGCCAGGAAGCCAAGACCCCATGTCTGGGGGCTACTGCCTGTGCCCGGTGTTTACACTCTCACGCCTACTGCAATGCCAAAGCTACAGCACTGCCATCGTGGAAAAGGGGAAATAGGCTCAGAGAGTCAAAGTACATAGACCAAGTCACATGGCAAGGACAAGGCTAAATCAAAGACAAGCCTCAATCCACACAGGCAAGTGAGGACCTGCCGCTCCCCCAGTGAAGACGTCTCCCTATTACCAGGGGGTGCCACCTTCCCTCCTGGCCACAGAAGACACCATGGATGCTGGCCAACAGCTGTCTCATGCTCTCCTTCCAAAAGAGGGAGACCACCCCCAGTGTAGAGCTTGCAAATAACAGGGGTCTTCTCAGTCACCTTTATGACAAGGACAAGAACAGTTCGATGGCTCTGGAAAGACTGGCCTCACTGACGGGGTAAGGAAGGCTGTGAGGCTCTTCCCTGGTCCTGGAATCTGTCCTAAAAGCTTGGGCTGCCTGGGGGCCCAGAAGGATGCACGATGGCACTGGCAGCTGATCCCCTCCTGCCTTCCTCTCCACCCACACCCACTGGGCGTCTCCCCCTCCCAGCCATGTCAGCCTGCTTCTTTTTCCTCTGGAGGGCCAGGCTCCTGCCCACTCCAGGCCTGCATTCCAGGACATTCTTCCCACCTTACACCTGGCTAACTCTGACCCAGCTGCCAGATCGCAGCTCAAGCACCACCTCTTCTAGGGAAATGTGCTCTCACAGGGCGGTGGGACTTGTGCTCAGCTGTCCCTGGGCTTTCCTCGCATCTGCTCATTGCTGTGGTTGTGTGTCCACAGCTAGCTCTCCACTCTGAACAGAAAGTTCCAAGTTCCTGAGCCCAGGACTCACATCTGCTGTGGCTCCCCACTGTCCACCTGGCTCAGCAGCCACCCTCAGCCAGCCTGAGTCGAATGCACCCAACCCGGGTGACTCCTGTTTGGGCAGGAAGATGTGCCTGGAAGGGCCTTGGGTCCCTGGCAGAGGGTGAGGAGGTTGAAAAGAAGGGAAGCAGAGCTGGGTGGAAGGAGGAAAGGAGAAGAAACACAAGTGGAAGGAGAACCAGGGGACTGAGAGTCTGGCTGAGCTCTCTGGTCAGGAGAAAGGCTCCCAAGGGCAGGAAGAGGTCTGGCAGGTCTGCAGGGCCCTGCCTGCAGAGGCTCACAGGGCTGCAGCTGCTCTGGTGCCTCCTGGGCTGCACAGGTACAAATGAGGTCAGTGCAGAGGCCCTGGGAAGCAGGCCAAGAGGTGAATCCCCGAGCTGCTTAGAAAGGTGACCAGAAACTCCACTATCACAGCAGCCTCAGGAGCGAGCCCCACCTCCGAGTCCAAAACTCTAGATCTGCCCCACGGGGGGTGGGGGGGGAGGAGATGGGCAACAAGTCCACACTGGGAGAGCTGGCTTCGGCAGTGAGTGCATTGATTGTGGGGACCTGGGCAATGAACTGTGTTCCTGTCTTCGTTCCTTCCCCTCTGAATAGAAACACCTGTGTGGCTCCTTAACCTGCTACCTCCTGTTAAAAGCTAGTGCTTGTCGCCTGGGCCTGGGGAGAAGCCGTCCTCTCAACTGCAGCAATGTGACTTGCTGGGGCTGGAGCAGCGCGGCAGCTCTCCTGGGCACTGCCAAGAAAACGGCTTCACCCTCTCTGGAAAATGGACCTTGAGCAGTGACCCCTGCGATCACAAGGGCCTGACTGAGTGCCACCAACCACTCTCACCCCTGATCCTGGCAGCCAGCCCCAGTGACTAGCCCAGGATAGCAGAGCAGGAACCCACCATTCCAACCTGCCTCAGATCCAGCAAGGCCAGGTGAATTGATCAAGAGCATCATCACCACATACTGGTTGGCCCTGTGCAGGGAGCCCCAGTGTCACGGGTGATGGTGGCAGTCACCATGCCAGCCAGACTTCAGGGACGCAAAGTCAGAGAACCCAGGGCTAAGAACACAGACCCTGCTCCTGGGTGCAGCTGCCAGGAAGAACCATGTGCCGGGGAGGCACACATTTCCACACTGGCTTTTTTACACTACTCTGCAACTAATGTCCCAGGAATGTCTACAAGTGTTTGCAAAGGTGGAGGTCACCAAAGCCACACCCAGGGTCCCTCCAGCAGATTCTCAGAGCCTTTGCACATGCCCTCCTCCTACAGGCATCCCCAAGAGGTGATGGAGAGGGGCTGCTGCCTAGTTTACTTGGTCAAATGATGCCCTTGACGGTCTCCTTGCTGGCCATCAGCCTAATGAACCAAGTTGGAGAGAGAACTTGGAATTTTAAGATGCAAGCAGAAACGTGCTCCCCCCAAGTGCCTTTGTTCCCCACTGGGCCAACTCCAGGTGGGTCCTATTAGCTCCTTGTGCTGATCTGTCAGTGTTGGGGGGAGTTAGGGGCAGGTAAACACACCCCTCTTGAGAAACAAGCGCAAAAGTCAGGTGGAGACAAGAACCCTCCATCCTACTCAGGCCTGGGAAGCACAGACTGGTGCAAGGTCAGGCTCCTGCAAAACAGAATGGTCACTGCCCTCCTGTGTTTATGTAGTAATGTTGACATCAAAGACACCTAAGTGATGGTTCCCTTTTCTCTGGGACCCACAGGGCTACTTTTTATTTATAACAGACATACCAAAGTGAAGAGCACTGGAGGGGCTCTGCAGGCACAAGGTCAGGCCTGGAGGAGTCTCTGCACTAGCCTGTCCTTGCAGGTGAATGTGAACATGCTCATGGGCCTGGAGTGAACTGAGCCTGCCTGTCCCCTGCTCTCCTGGGGTCAGGTCAGCAAGGTGTGGTGTCAGATGCATGAAGCCAGGAAAGCCCCAGCTGCTCAGCAGGGCTGTTGTAGCAGGAACTGGCTTTGTATGGGTCATGGCAAGACCCAGCTGGAGGGGTGGGGGTGTTCCTGGGAACACTGCACTGGCCCTGAGAAAGGACACAAAAGAAAGGACAAAGCAGCCCCTAATGGTCCCCCACCGCTCCCTGAGTCCTGCCCTTCCCTCACCCCAGGCCACCAAACACCCTGCTCTGAAGTTCTAGGGTATAAGTTCCAGGACCCAGGTCTCTGACCTTAAGAGTTCACTGGAAGGCACTTCAAATTTCTGGCAAACAGAAACAAAACTGCTACTGAGGGTTTGCTATGCTGCAGGCGCTCTGGCCAACAATTCCTGTGATCTTATGAACTTGTTCTCATTATTATCCCCATGTTGCAGAAAAGGAAGCTGAGACCTAGAGAGGTCAAAATAGTCACCTGAGGCCACATGGGAAAAGTTAGTGGGATGGAGCTGGAAACCAGGATGCTCGACTCCAGAGCCCAGATTCTTGCTGCCCATTATGTCAACTGGCGTGGTAGGCTGCCCATAAGCCCAGGCCTAGAGCTGGGTCAGGGAACGTGTTGGGGAGGTAACTGCAAGGTTGCCCACTGTGAGGGCCTCAGATATGGGGACAGGGCACACCAGCTGGTAGGTCAGCCAAGCAGAGAATGAGCCTTATGCACAGAGGAATGGAAGCAGACGAATTAGAGTCCACAGAAAGTGGGCCAGGGTGGCTACATTTTCTCTGGTTTTCTTAACACCTCTGGGCTCTGGGATTGTTTTCGTAAAACATAAGAAAGCTGAAGAGGGCCTTTGCTCTCTGCGATGCTCATTATTTCCCTATTAGAAGATACTCTAAAGGGCGTATTCCAATTAGTAGACATTAAAGCAGAGGAAGGCTTGTTATGCAGGGTATTTGAAGACACTTCTCTCCCTTTTTCTTCTCTTTTTATTTCTTAACTGTCAAAAGCCGCCCAGAACTGTGGCTAACCAACAGGTAGCAGATGTAATTACTCATATCAGGACAGACCTCCACAGGGGTCTGAAAGGAGCAGGGGGAGGTGCAACTCTCCAGAGGATGTGGTGGGTTTGGCCTGCTTGGCATCAGCTACAGTTTGAGTCTAAATGTCCCCAGAAGCTTGTTCCCAGAGAGGCCACACTGGGAGGTGGTAGACCCATGGAGATGGCCTTTGGGGAGGTTGAGATTATTGGGAACAGGCCTCAAAGGGGACATTGGGACCGTGAACTTTCTTCCCTCTCTTTCATTCCAGGCCAAGAGGTGAACGGCGTGCTCCGCCACACACTTCTGCCATGTTGTACTGCCCTGCCACAGAGTCAAAGGCAACAGGGTCAACTGATCATGACCTGAAGCCTCCAGAACCATGAGCAAAGATCAATTTTTCCTTTATAATTTGCTGATCATCTCAGGTGCTCTATTCCAGCGCCAAAAAACTGACTACTACAGTGCCCTGCGTGCCCAGAAGCCCTCCCCATTCGACATGGTTTCTGTCATGAGAGCCACCTCCACCCACACCCTCCCACCATAAGAAGGCCTAGATCTGGCCAGTCACTGTCCCACGGGGCCAAGTCCAGGTGAAGGGAGTCCATCACAGCCTTCCCTAAGGTCAGCACATAGCGAGTCCTCTGCTGGCTGGCCCAGCTCAGCAGGAAAGTGGAGATGACACAGCGAGTTGCCGTGGCAGTTCTGCTTCCTGGGCCCCGCCACTGCTGTCCTGAGTGCCTCCAGGCTGTTCTTCCAGCCACACAAGCTCACGGTCCCTCTCCACCTACCCTCCATTTAAGCTGGACATGTTTCTGGCATAGCACATGAAGGGCTGGACTAAGATGTCCCTGGGCTTAGACTGGACAGTCAGGGGTGAACTACAGCCGTGAGAACCGCCCGGCTGCTGCCTGTGCTCGCTGCCATTCCCTCTCAAGGGATACTCTGCTCCCCCTCTTTCCTGATCACCCTTCCACCTGCCCAGGCACCCTCTGAAGGAGGCATGTCTTGGCTCAACGCCCCCCAGGCCCACCCCAGCCTGAGCTAGGGCCTCAACCCCGGCCTGCTCCTGGCTGGAGCTGCTCTTCAACCCACCACCGAGTACAGTGCAGCAGTCACACAAAGAATGTGTCCGTTTCCCTCCAACCTCTACGTTTCCCCAAGGACAACAGACAAGTCTTAGACCAGAAAGATGCTGTAGTCCCTGCTGAACCTGGGAATGAGGAAAACTGAGACACACAGTCAGCTGCCAATAAACCCAAGTTCATAATCCTGTCCCAAACAACAGAGAGGGGCCTTCCCTGAGGACCCACCCCAGGCAGCCTCTATCCAGTCATCAGGACCCTCCCTCTAAAACAGCGCTGCTCCGTCTCCTTCCCAGCGCTAGGTGCAGAACAGAACCACAGTGCTCCCTGCCCCGTGTGCACCCAGCCTCCACACTGGAGAGCACGCTTCTCGGAAGCAGGCATTTTCTCTGCCAGGTGCATCTGTTGTCCCCAGGGCACAGAAGGTGCTAGATACACTCTGCTGGTGGCCCAATGGAACATAGAATTGAGTGGTTGAAGGAATAGACAGACTTGCAGAAAGTCTGGAACATAGAATTGAGTGGTTGAAGGAACAGACAGACTTGTAGAAAGAAGCTGGACAGCTGTCCCTCCCGAGTACCGCCTGACCTCCCGGTGCCAGCAAAGTGTGTGGGAGCAGCTCAGGGGACAGAGGCCACAAGAGTAGTATCCTTGAGTTCTTAACACCCCCAAGAGGAAAAGGGGTTTTACTTAACTGTTTCAATTCAGGGAGAAGACCTACACTTAACAAAACAAAGATGGAACCCTTTTCTGGAACATTTTTGCAAAATATCAACTTTTAAAAAAAAAATCTATATTTTTCAGTTGGACAAAATACCTTTATTTATTTTATGTGATGCTGGGGATTGAACCCAGCACCTGGATGTGCTAGGTGAGTATGCTACCACTGAGCCACAACCCCAGCCCCAAAAGGTCAACTTTTTTTTTTTCTTTTTAAAAAAAGGGGGCAATGAGTCCATTCACCTCTTCGTGTGCTCCATCAGAGTTCAGTTTTTCCATGATGCCACAGAGCCAAGGGCATCAGTCATACACTGTGGATCAATAATTTCAACTTGAAAAAATGTTCCAGCCTCAAAGGAAATAGCACAAAGAAATCACAGTCTAATAAACCTGCCACTCTCCTCCTCACCAGCCCCATGGCTCAGCTGACCGGGCGGTGTGCTCAGGTCTGCACTGACTCCACTTGAATCAGGGGTGCTGGTCACTCCTCCCACCATCCCCCTGGGCCTGGCTTCTCTCCTCTCTGGGCCCAGCAGCACACCTGGCCCACTGCCTTACCTCCTTGCCCATCTCACTGACATTCAGGACTGGTTCACCTCTTCCTCTAGGAAGCAACTTTATCCCGCCACCACCACTCGCAAATGGAGTCTCTCCTCCTCCCCCAATGGCTCCAGCACAGAGCTCAGATACAAATAATGAGGATGATGAAACTCTTAACAATGGCCATCGACACTGAGCATGAGCTGTCCTGCAGGCACTGTGTACTACGTGCTCCAAGTGTGAAATGATTTTGATAATTTAAGTCTCATAACCACTTTACGGGCTTTGTACCACAATCTGCATTTTACAAATGAACAAAGGGAGGACAGAAAAGTTAACTTCTCCAAGGCTGCAGATCTCTCGGGGAAGAGCTGAGATGTTAACTCAGGAAGGACAGATTCCACAGTAAGTGTGTCTGGTCCCACAGTCAAGGCTCTTGCATCTTCTGCTTGGGGCAGCACAGGGTATACCAGCTGACAAAGCATCCCCTAGAGGTTGGGGACTCCACAGCCATTGTTTGAAACTTCATAATGATCCTACAAGATGGGCGACACTGCCCTCGTGGTGTGCATGAAGAAAGTATAGACCAAGCAGTTTAACACGGCGGCGGGGGTGGGGGGGGTGGTCAGCACTGGAATCTGTTTCTCCCCAAAGGCTAGGCTGTTTCCATGACATCACACGGCCACCCTCTCCTCACACCTATGCAGAAAAAGGATCAAAAATAGAGAACAGACCTGAAGGACAACACGGCTCCCGAAACTGTTTACGACAATGAGACTAAGAAAAATCCTAAATGTTGAACCAAAGGAACCATCAAAGAAACCATACCATTATCATATCACTATGTCACCCATACCCCGCAGAGGGCAATTTTGACATATGGGTGGAGCAACACGAGAAAAGATTCATGTCAAATTAAATAGGGCACAAAAGCTTGTAGATGAAACTATCTAAAGAGAACATGCACAGAGGAAAACCAGGCAGATGTTAATTCCAATTGTATCTCTGCAGGTCACTTGTTTTTTCCTTCTAACTTTCCTTTATTTTCCAAATCTTCTAAAATGAGCATGACTATTTTAGCATGTATAAAAGTTTTCTTTTCACTTTTCTTCCTTAAGAAATTGGCTGTTATCAGCCAGGGCCAAGCCCTCACTTATTTCTATCCTGGAAATGGACGCCACTGAGCTCTGATTAAGGTAATTCAAGCCTTTCAAAAGTCCAAATTGTCTCTGTTGATTTTTTTGAGGCGAATAATTACGTTTTATACTAAACTTATTTGCAGCTCAAACACAGCTCAAAACCTTGTTTTGATTACTTGTTTAGGGAAAGAGTAACGTTAGAAAATGCCTAAGAATCACATTTGCATGATGGGTGATGAGGCAGGAAATTAAAGTTGGGGGAAAGAATTTAAAAAACCCTGAATATTCATCAGCATGAAATCTAAGGCCTCCCCTGCAGTCACGCTCAGACCCAGCGAAGCCTCCTCCTGCTGCAGTGGCCTCCAGGTCTCCAGAGGCAGGAGGCACTGCAGCCAGGGACAGGCTCTGGCTGGCCGCAGCTGGGCGTTCCCTCTGCTAGAAGGAGCCTGCCCTCAGGAGGGTTCTCTTTCCTCCTGCAGAGTTAGCTGGCGTTTTTCAGGGTCTCTCAGGTACGGGTCAGTTTGGGGGAGGCACACTGGTGCTCTGCGTCAACAGAGGCCAGCACAGAGAAGCCAGCTGAAAGTCATAAGGACAATCGCCACCTCCCCTTGCTGTGGCTTCCTCCTAGCTGGGCCCTGACTGACCGCAGGCACTGATGGTCCTGGCAGAGCCAGCCTGGTCCAGGTCACTCTTTCTTAATTAACCACTAATGATCAACTGGATACACAACGACAAAGGAGCAATTCCCAGAGCTGAGGATCCTGTCCTCCTGTGAACTATGTTCTTGTTTGTTTCCCTGTTATTTGTCAAAAAGAAATGTCTGATTTTAGGATGAAGTGAGAAAATACAGAGGGGTCGGGGGAGAGAGAACACTATCTCACCATCCAGAGAAAGTCTTCCAGTTTTACTAGAGGTTGCATACTGGCATTCCACACAGGTTA
This sequence comes from Callospermophilus lateralis, assembly GCF_048772815.1. NCBI lineage: Eukaryota > Metazoa > Chordata > Mammalia > Rodentia > Sciuridae > Callospermophilus > Callospermophilus lateralis. Next base: position 9,389,396 of record NC_135323.1, on the reverse strand, counting down.
AAAAGTCTAATTAGCTGTCAACATTTAAAAATAGGAGGTTTGAACATTCAAATCCAGGTTTCCATCAAAACAAGAAACAAAGCTGCAAGAGTGGGCAGAGTCTGAAATTCTGCCAAGAGGGCCCAAGGCCTGGGAGGCAGCTGGCCTGGTTCCCTTCCCATTAGGGCCCTACAGACCTGAGGACTCACTACATTTGGTCTAGATCTTTCCATTTATTTTCCTATACTAACATACACATTGAAAGGGTTTTTGTTTTATTTTGTAAGTATAAATTCTCATTAGTTTGCTTTTCTCCCACTTTGGTTCATTTAGTAAATAACTGATCTGACATTTAAGATCCAATCATCCTTTTTAATGGCTGAATAACACACATCTTCCTGGATTTTTCTACGATGAGTAAGCACTGCTTCTTGAGATACACTATTTCATATTCCACTAGACTATCTACATTCCCTCCTTTGGGAGGACTGCACCTCTTGGCTCATCATTAAGCTCAATGTGTATCTTGTGAAAGTGACATGCATCGCTTCCAAGCAGAGGTTTTTTGGAGCCACAGCATGGCTGCCATCTTCTCTTCTACCTCTTCCACAAGAGTGACATGCTCCAGCTGGGGCTGGCTCTTCACTTTGGAACCTGGTCATGGCTGACCCATGATAAATCTGTAGCATGAGCAGAAAGTAAATCCATTGTAAGCTACAGAGACTTGAGGATTATTTATCATAGCAGCATAACCTGGCCTATGCTAATATACTAAAGTATTAAGATAGCAAATAACTAAAGACATTAAATAAAATAATTTTAAAAGGTCTGGCCAATGGAATGCCTGCTGGTCCATTATAGGAGGGTCCAGGTTGGCACTATAGAAAACATACCATGCTTCATGGCTAAGACAGAGATGGTTATTTGCATCAGGGGGGCCCAAGAGAGGAAGAAAGCTATACAAAAAGTCATAGCATAATAGTTTTCTAAGCACAACTGGCCCAGCTTTCCCAGGACTGAAATGGGACTGGCTGTCTCTGCCTCTTTCTCCATCCTCATACCCTTCCATTTTTCCATCTTTTTTTTAATTGTCCGGTCAGTCACACCAGAATCAGTGTGCAGCAGGCTACGGTGCAACCAGGGTTCTTATCTTTCTTATTTCTGGGTGTCAAGACCAAAAAGATCACTGTCCTTTTGACTAAATCATCAACGTATGGTGATGATCCAGAGACCGAGATCCTTGGGGCACCCTTATCCTGACATCTGTTGAGCTGATGAATATCAACAGCTTCTGTCCGCTATTGCTCTGTGGACCTGCCATACCTGGTTTCCACGTGCCTGGTGACCCATCCTCCTGCTCTCCCTAGCTCCGCATTTCCACCCCGAGCCCTGGTAGCCAAACAGCCACACGCCAAGCCGCACCATGCCCCACGAGATGACCCCAGAGCACCTCCCACAGCGTGGATCAGTTGCACCTGCTTTTATGTTTGGATAAATGCAACCATCTGGCTGTGTTTTCTTTCTATCCATTGGCTTCTCAGGAGATTCATCCACATTGGCTGCATGTAGGTATAGATTTCCATTCTCCTTGCTGTCTGGGGTTCCACTGTGTGAAGGTACCCCAGTTTATTTATCAATTCTTCTATGGATAAGCATGCCACAGTTGTTACTGTGTGCTTATTTATGTGGTTTGTAAATATTGGTTTTCAAGTTTGTAACTTGATGGTGACAAGAACCTAGGCTACTCGCTCCTGTCATCCAATCCTCAATACATGTTTGATCCACACAAGGGAGAGGAGAAGGTCTTGCTATCAGCATGCTTCACGATGGGAACCCCACAATTACAAGATCTATTTCAAAAATCAGGTGAATATAACTGATGTATTATTCCCTCTCACTGATGTATTATTCTCCTCTCGCCTGCTGCAGGACTCAGGCCCCCTGGTGGTGAGGGCGGTCAGGGTATTTATTTGGATCCTCAAGGTGGTGAGCAGCTGCAGATACCCCCACCCCCAACACACACACACCTGAGGCCGGGCCTGCTGCAGGACTCAGGCCCCCTGGTGGTGAGGGCGGTCAGGGTATTTATTTGGATCCTCACATCTTGTGAAGTAAAACATAATATAGAACACACTAGCAAATACCCTTCAGGATTCATCAAGCCCCTGTGCTCTTAGTGATCACCGTCTTTTAATGCCAAAAATGATATTGAGATGTTATTAATATCAGTTTGCAGGGACCAGAAGTCTCTGGCTCCCTTATAGCAAGTCCCTTACCAAGAGTAGCTGCCCAGGGAAGGAACTAAGACAGGACAGTATCATCTTCAGGTTACCAGCATATTTAAGAGAAACTTGCCTGGTAAAATATGCACTGAAAGAAAAAAATAAAACAGTCCTTTGTGCAAAATGAACCACAAGCTAATCAGGGGGCCTCCCAGCCACAGAATCAGCCTTGGGCAGCCCGTGCTCCACTCTGAGGGCTCACATGACCTCTGATGGAGACAAGCAAGAGAAAGTCACTGCACTGCCCGGTGGAGACAGACTGGCTTCTGGAGGCTGAACAGGACAACATCCTCTTTTTCAAAGAATCATTCCAGTCACACCTCTGAGACGAACTTGGACAGTCTCCCCTAGGTGGAGCTGTGCATTGACCTGCTCGTTCATGTACTAAGTGTTACTGGCAGGTGGTGGTCCAGGCCCTGAGGGAGAGCAGACAGTGCTCCTGGAAGCCAGAGCGCCCACAACACGTGAGTAAGCCCAGCATCACCTCACAGTGCCTCAGAATGTGACAACGGCTATCAAGACCGCTTTAGGGGTGTTGGGGACAACCTGGAGCCTGGAAGTCAGGGAGGAGTCAGTCCTACAGATACTGGGAAAGACACATTGCGAGACGTGGGGCCAGAGGGCTGCGAGGCCACAGACAGCAGACCTGGACAACAGACACCATGTCTCTGCGCCTTCCTGACCAATGCGGCTGTGCCCTCCTCTCCCAAGACTGGGCTAGTTCTGCCCACCAATGCCCTCCTGAGGCTCCAGCCCTATGTGCAGGTCCATCTCTGCACTCCACAGGGTCTCCTGCCTAGTGCTTCCCCTGCTGTCCTGCAGTTACCGATTTCAGCGCTTTCTCCCATCCAAGTCAGAATCTTAGGGAGGAAAGTAATCACACCTTTCATACTATCCCCAGTGTTAAATCAAAGCCTGACACCACTGTCTAATCTCAATTTCATAGTTATTAATTAAGTTCTCTTATGCAAGATTCTAGCATTGGGGGAAACCGGGTGAAGGACACATGGGGTTTTTTTGTTTGTTTGTTTTTGATACCAGGGATTGAACCCATGGGTGCTTAACCACTGAGCAACATCCCCAGTCCTTTTTGTGTATTTTATTTAAAGACAGGGTCTTGCTGAGTTGCTTAGGACCTCAATCAATTGTGAGGATTGAATTCACAATCCTCCTGTCTCAGCCTCCCAAGCTGCTGGAATTACAGGCATGTGCCACTGTGGCCAGCTCAGTACTGTTTTCAAAACATCTTGTGAAGTAAAACATAATATAGAACACACTAGCAAATACAATAAATAAGGAAATGAATGAGCTGATACATAAATAATACAATATTTCACAGGATCTAAGACACCATCACCTATAAGACTCGAGCAGATTTCAAAGACGTTAAGATTTGAAAATGATGCACATCTCCCAGTCAAAAACAGCTGGGTGTTGTCACTTCTCCAGTGGTCTGGGGTGCCAGGGTGGTGAGCAGCTGCAGATACCCCCACCCCCAACACACACACACCTGAGGCCGGGCCTGCTGCAGGACTCAGGCCCCCTGGTGGTGAGGGAGGTCAGGGTATTTATTTGGATCCTCAAGGTAGAGCATGGTGTTGAGTAGAGAGACGGGTTCACATCAACTGCCACCTTCACTCACCATCACTGTTATCCCTGTTGTCATTGTCTTCACACATGGTTGCCACCATTAGTTCCTACTGTCTCGCCCTTCTTAAGGCAGCTCAGTTAAGAAAGAGGCGACATTTCCCTCCTGAAAACATAAAACTGGAAGGCTGCCAGACCTAGGGCTATAGCTCAGCTCTGCTGCTTATCAGCTGTGTTACCTTGGCAGGTTACTGCACCCCTCTGATCTCAGCTTACCCGTCTGTAAACAGAGATGAAAATACTTCTCATGAGGTGGTGGCAAGAAATCAGAGCTACCTGTATGAAGAGCTCAGCATGCTTCCTACTACCAGGCCATGCACCTGTTTCCCTGTCCTTTCCTTATAAATAGATGAATGCAAAAGTGGGCGAGGAAAGGCAGACTAGTAATGTGACAGTCACTATGCAGCTAAGCCAGCTACCAAGAGCAGCCTGTTTGCCTTCAACTTCCTCTGGTAACTGAGGCATTCAGAGCTGTTGCCCTCTGCACCTGCCTCCCATCCTCCGGCCACAGTGGACCAGCAGCATCCTCCCCAGAGTGGAGGCCCCTCAGCCCCATCCCTACAGCTGTGCTCTAGAGCCAGAACCATCCCTCAAGACAGCAAATGACACATTTCTACCCTCCTCTCTCAGCCACCACATGGCTGCCAACTCAGCTGCCCTTCCAGCTCCAGACAGCTGGAGCAGTCTCTCGGGTCTCTCTGCCCAGAAGCCCGGTGAGAAGTGGGGTTCACAGTCTCCCTGGACCAGGCTGCAGCGGCCCAAGGAGATGATCCCTTGAGGTTGGACCGGGAGGCCGCTCTGTACCGGGAAGAGGGCAGAGAAGCGCTGCGCCCAGCACAGCCCACCTGTGCACAGCAGGACCAGACCCTGCTTCCCAGCGCCCCACACCTGGGCTTATCCCGGATTCCTTCCCCCAGAACAGAGAGTCGGGGGGAGGCCCACAGGGACGGGGACGCAGAGCCTCCAACACCACATACTCAGAAAGTTCCCCCAAGCTGGGGAGGCACCACTCCCCACCACACAGGATCTCTTCTCTAAACCCAGAAACACAACAGTTGCCATTCCCGTGGTGCAGCCTGGGGAAGGTGGTCACCGCATGTGCCTGAGCCGCAGGAGCTGATGTCTTTCTCTTGCTGCATCCCTGGACCCCAGGACCAGCATCGGTTGAGCGGCAGCAGCCCTGCAGTGGGGCCCCAGCCCAGAGCTGCGGCCTCCAGCTCAGGCTTTCCAGCTTCAGTGAGCTCCAAGAGCAAGGGACAGGCGGGTGCTGGCGTTCAAGGATACATCAACCGTCCCCAGGGCTGCCAGGCCACCATGTTTCTGAGCACTTAATGACCACACCCCTCCTACACCTGTAACTTCTTGGGCACACGTGGGTGCCTGAGGGGGCACACGCTATGGCAGCTCCACTTACGGGGTTCTTCTCACTCAACGAGCAGCCTAGTGCTGTGCTAGGTGCTCCAGAGGCACCTCCAATGGAACCCTCATGCAACCCATGGGAAGTAGCATCCCCATTGTAGAGATGACAACATTGTGTCTTTAGCACAATGACAGAAACTGTCACTGAAGGACATCTAGCCACCAAGTAAACTAAGTGGCAGATCCATGATTTAAATTCAGGCTGCTCACGTGCATATCTGAATCACAATCTCACGCGCCCAGAAACCCTGGCACACATTCCCGTTCTGGCACATCACCTGCTCCCCTCCCGGGGCAGCTCTGCATGTGTAAACCATCCCGAGGCCTTCATCATGACAAGCTAGGTGAGTGGGTGACTGGACCCACGGAGAGAGGAACAGGTGGACACCCAGACTCCTCTGCAAGGCCTTCAACGTCCTAGCGCCTGGAGCCCCGGGCCTCACCTCCCCTCACTCCGCTCTCGTTGCAGTGGCCACCCGCTCCTCTAGAACACCATCTACCACAAGGCTGTGTTTTGTGTCCCCTCTGCCTGCAAATTCCTCTTCTATTCAGTTAACTCTAAATCATTTGGGAGGGAGCAGATGTCCTCAGAGCATCCCATCCTTACCCCTAGTCTAACTGGGCCCAGGCTGACAGAGATCTGGGATCCTGTCTGTATTCCTTCCAGAGCAGTCTGTGAAGATGTGCTTGTTTGTATACCATTTCTACCTCAGTGTGTGGAATCTTTCTTCTCTGATAAGATACGGGCTTCAATGGGAAGGGAGAAAGATGCTGCTGCTCATTGCTGTGCTCCTGGGATCCCCCCCTTCAGTGGCTCACCCACTGGAGAAGTTCAGTTCAATCTACTACCTGATGCCCCAAACCCTCTCGCTGATCCTGAGCTCACTCCCAGATATCCCAGTTGTTGCAGCAGGTGCGGACTCCAGGGTCTTGAGAAGGTAAGGACATTATGGGAATGTCTGGGGATCACAGCTGGATGCAAGGCCCCCTAACCATGAAGCTCTAGAGAAACCAGTCACCCTAGGACCACAAGACAGCAAGATGCCTGAAGCAGGTGAGCCTTTCAATCAGGACTGGGCCAATTACAAACAAAGAAGAAAGCTGGAAGAACCAGTGAGGAGACTGAGGCAGGACCGAAGTTGAACCTCAAGGAGGAGGGTTTGGCAGGGGCTGGGAGAAAAGTTGAAAATCAATCCAAAGACAGAACTGTAATGAGATGGGTGCACTGGGCTACATGAGGGTGGGAGAATTGGAGTTCAGAAGATAAAGTCAAGACAGCCAACCTGGGTCCCTGCACTAGAACATCCACCCACTCACCTGGCCAGCCAGCTTACCTGCTCTGGGTCCTAGGGTGGCAGTGTTCACAGTGGTGAGCAAAACTGACACACAGCTGTGCCTTGGTGGAGCTGGCCTTTTACTAGGTGAACAGAGGGTCGGAGTAAATGGCACCTCCTAAGTTTGCCAGTCACAGCCTCCATGAGGTGCACACTAAAGGTCCCCAGGCTGAGGACGTAAACATGGGAGTCATGAGATGACAACTCATGAAAACCCAGGTCCCCTGGTTTTGAGCCACCTTGGCAGGGAGTGTGAGTTCTGCTGTGTGCCCACTTTCTGGGATGCCCGAGCATGGGGGCAAGTTTTTGTCTCTAGGCCAAGTCTGCTGGTCACTAAGAGCCCAGACAGAGCTCCTCCAAGGTATGCAAGGAAGCAGGGGGTGGTCAGCATCTCTGCTTCCTGTACTGCGAGGCCTTAAGATGGACTCCTGTGTCCCCACTTTTAGTGCTGTGAAGACAGAGAGGGGCCGAGGTTCATTTTCAAGATCTGAGAGTCAACACATTTTTCATGAACTTATACACTTGGAAAGGGACCTCAGAGGTTGGTTAGTCCCTCCTGCAAGGAACAAAGGTCACGTGTGGCTGAAAGAGAACATCTAACATCCACAAAGAGATTTACCTGCTTCCAGATCTTGGAATAGCGGATGCCCAGGTCAATATTTGATGAGACCATCCTGCCTCTGAACAGCTCTCCTATATCAAGCAGCCAGTGACCAAGATTAGTCTCTACCATTTACAATTATATTCCCAGGACCTAGCCCACGACAGGATGATGAGGTGACCAGATGGAAAGATAGGCAGACAGATGAAAAGACAGAGGGACAGGCTGGTAGACACATGAGCCAAACTTGTTTGTGCCCACTTTCCATCCACTGGCCTTTGTTCTGTCCTCTAGAGACTGTTGGACTTTGGGTAGGAAGACAAGTGGTGGCACTTTTGAGCTATGCTTGTGACCTTAGGTGAGTTATTTACTACACATTCTGAACACCTCTTTTTCCACCTCTAAGATGGAAAGATGCCCACAAAATGCCAGGTTCTTGAGATAATGAAACCTGCTTAGCACAGCAGCAGCTCAGCCAAGCAATCCCTTTCTCCCAAAGATTGTGGAGCCCAGGAAACAAGAGAACAAAGAATAAATCTCACAAAGTTCAAAGACTTGAGCAAGAGTTGAAACACTCAACAGGATTCCTGTTCAAAGAACTCCTACAAATCAGCACGAAAGCACTGAACCATACAATAGAACAGGGAAAGGACATTAATGGTCAATCACAAATAAAAATAAAAATGGTGAATGAAAACAGACATGTGCCCAACCTCCATAAGTAACGACGAAAACATAAATTCACGAGTCAATGAAATGTGATTTTTCTCTCTATTGGATGATGAAGATGTAGAAGATGGATAATATCCAATGTCAGCAGGACACGAGGACAGACCACTGTGCTGCCTTGCTGATGTGATTGAAAACTGGTTCAGTCTTTTGGGAGAGCAAATTGGCTGGGCCCATGAAAATATGAAATGCACACTCTACCTGAACACGTCCACCCCGAGCATTTCCCCTGGAGCCCTGCCTACAGTGTATACAAAGAGGTCTGCACAAGGACAAGATTGGCAGTTTTGTTTGTAGGGGACAAGAAATGAAAACCATCAACCATCCCTCATGCTGAATGTTCACATAAACCATGGGTCCTTCTCACCAGGAAGCACTCAGCAGGTGGTAAGAGCAAGGAAGAGGGAGGTGTACCTAACAAGGAGGAAAGCATGTGCCATATGGTCTAACTTGTGCCCCAACATTCAGAGGTCCAGGCAGAGAAAGGGTTTCCATGCAGAGAAGTTATTGCCCCCTGGAGACCTTTGGCAACGTGTGGAGATGCCCTGGATTCCCACTAGCAAGGAGAGTGTGGTGGAGAGATGCATAAATGTCACCACTTTGGGCTGGGGAGCTGCCAGCAGCCCATAGGCATTAGGGGATGAGTGCTTTGGTAGCCTATCCAAGGACGGCTCTTTTGCTGGTAAAAGCATCCTCAGTGCCCACTGAGCTGCAGCTCTAGGAGGGGGGTGCCTTCAAGGCCTCACACCACCCACACACAAGGTCACCCGCATGGCCCAGACTGTCCAAGCCAGTCAGACTCAATTCCAGGACCATCTCAGTTGTAGGCGAGAAAGAGGCCTTTTCCACTGGAGATAGCTGAGGCCAGGAGACGTCTGGAGTTTCCCACCAACATCTACCACTACAGCCTGGCTGTGAACACAGCCAACTTTAAAGACACAGGAGACAGAGTCCTGAATTTGTGCTCCTCCAAATCATGCTACCCCTCTGGTCTTTTCCATTAGGTCAGTGAATGTCAGCGTGAGGAGGGTTTCCTTCTGCCACACGAGGCACACCTCAGGAGTCTTGGTTAGAACACCAGGGTGTCAGCCAGCTTCCAACACTTCTGACGTAAGGTGCCCTGAATGTGAACGGGGTGAGACGCAGGCACATCCTGCTTGAAAGGATGTGGGACTGCTCAGAGTCCAACCCTACAACCAGCCCTGAGCCAAACTGCAGCTCCAGGCAAACCTGCCCACGAGGGAACCGCACGGGCCAGCACTACTTGCTACAGCCCAGGGGCTCTCGGCTGTGGGTATTCTGGATCAGGCCATTACTTGCTGTGGGGCTGCCTTGAGCACTGCCCATGCTCTAGACGCCAGTGGCACCTCATCCCCTAATCACCCCCAGTCTAGTGGGGTGACATCAGACAGGCTTAGGCAGGTTGGTAATTACCACTCCTGGGGAAGCAGACATCTAACGTGACTCTGCACAGGTGGTCCCAACTTACTCCTCAGCATAGAACTGACACCAAGCACGTGGAGAACCTCAAACGGGACAGAAACAGATGTAGATGACCATGCCCAGAAACGCCAAGACACAACCTGGAAAACTGTTCCCTTTCTCACTGGCATATGGATTTATAGCAATTGATTTTTTAAAAAGATATTTAAAGTTATTATTGTATCAAGAATAAAAATATTGCTAACCAATTAACAGTGATTTTAGATCTGTATCAGAACAATAACTGTCATTAAAAAGTCCCAGGTAAGGGCTGGGGATGTGGCTCAAGAGGTAGCGCGCTTGCCTGGCATGTGTGCGGCCTGGGTTCGATCCTCAGCACCACATACAGATGTGTCTGCCGAAAACTAAAAAGTAAATATTAAAATTCTCTCTCTCTTTAAAAAAGAAAAAAAAAGTCCCAGGTAAGGGGCTGGGCTTGTAGCTTGGTGGTAGAGTACTTGCCTTGCCTGTGGAAGGTACTAGGTTTGATCCTCAGCACCACATAAAAATAAAAGCATTGTATCCATCTACAACTAAAAAAAAAAAAAAAAAAGTCACAGGTGAATATTAACAGGAGTGAGTGGGCAATCATGCCAGGGAATGTTTGCCCACCATGCAGGGATCTGCCAGTTTCAACCAACTCCCATAGGCAGACAGGCTCGGGCTGTCACATCTGCACGTGGCTCAGGCTTCCAGGAGAAAAAAAAAGTGCCCCTCATGCTTCAGGTAGTCCTTTCTCTTACCAGAAGCTAAGAGAAGAAAGTCTGCAGCCAAATAGGAAGAGCTAGCCATGCGAGGAAGGCATCCCACTAGCCAGGGAAAAAAGACTCAGCCCCTTGCAGCCTGCTCCCGAAAAACAGGCACATGGGGAGTCAGGAGTTTGTTGAATGAGTAAGTGACGGGCAATGACCCCATGCTCCTGGGCTGTAATTGTCCTGTGCCCTGGGCACTTGAAGGGATGTCTGAGAAAAGCCAGGACGACTAAGCTCTTTAAGGAGGGACTACGGCAGGCTTTCTGGGGAAGAATGAGGGGGCACACCCTCTCCATCCTGGGCTTCTCATCTCCCCACAGGCTGCTGCAAAGGGACAGCTTCAGTCTTACAAAACGGAGGACAGGAGAACCAGAGCTGTCCCCATACTCTCTCTGGCAGCTGTCCTGAGCCTGGCTGCCTGGCAGGTGACAGTTGTGAGAAGAAGGGAACATCTGGCTTCACTCGTACAGGAAGCCTAGCTCCTCAGAGAAGCCACACAGGGAAGGTGGCCTGTCACATCCTCTGCCCCAGATCTCCCTCCTGGCAGGAGAAGCCATCTGCCTGGGTCCTAACCAAGCCTCCTTACCCAGCCTTATCTCCCTCCCTGGACAAGTGAGACCCTGTCCTGGGAGGTCAGACATCTCATTCTTCTGCCCAGTCACCAGGCCAGACAGAAGGGCTGATGGGCTGGGCTGGAGCGTACCAAACACAAATACCAGACTTCCCGCCCGGAGCCCTTGGGGCCAAATTAGCTCCACTTTGAAATTTAAAAAACCGTCTATTCGTCTTGGACAGAGGGTCAAAGAAAATAGAAGCCTGTCCTTCCCGTGTAATTACTGCCTGATGCAACGTATTGTAAGATGCTGTGTATGGGTACAAAACTCCAGAGAGTGGCAGGGACCCCATGATTGCGACTCTGGGACAGGCCTGCTGAGCTAACAGGGAAGACCACTGCGGGGGTCCTGCTTGCTCCCCGCCTTCAGGAAGCTGTGGTGCCTCTGGCCTGCAGAAGGGCCAGCTCGTGCACACTGGCACAGCTGCTGCCAGCCTGGGGCTCCCCGACATCGTCCCCACAGCACAGAGGCAGGCGAGAACCCTGGCTGCCCCCACCCCATGTTCAACAAGACCGAACAACCTCAAGCCACCGAAAACCAACGAGCCAGGCAGGGACTTCAGGTGGCGGGGCAGCAAGGACCAGCAAATAAGAGAAAGATGAGAGGAGACCAGAGCCCGCTGGCTGCGACGGGGACCCGGAGAGAAGCTGCTGGAGGGAGGCAGATTAATTAACAAGTCACTCTGGGCTTTTCCTCTCCAGTGGTGGAGGGGTGATAGGACACAGTCACCCTTGGGGAGGCCCCACTCCAGCCATGATGAACGAAATGTGGTGAAAACAAGACGCCTCTGATGCCGTCTCATGTTTCGCCCGTATTTAGAACAGTGGCCACCGCCACGTAAGAGCAGGACACACACAAGTGTCCCCGGGGCCCTTGAAGCCGCAGGATGAAGGAAGAGGCCCCGGGCAGTGGTGCCAGCACCTAGCTTCCCGGCACCTGTGCCAGTGCAGGTGCTGCCCACATCTGCACTTATGGCACAGGGCTGCCTCTGCAGCACGGAGAGCGACCCTAACCCACTGCACTGCCTCAGAGGAGCTCCTGCCTCCCTTCCTCTTGTTCCTCAGCCTCCTCGATGGAGGGATGGGAAGAGTTGGGCAGGGGACTGCCCATTGGGGGTCACTAGGCTGGAGCTGTGGTGGGAAGCAATGGTGCTGGAGCTCAGGGGCCCCCAAGCCCACCCCACTGCACTGGTGGAGACTGAGGCTGGAGGGAGCACAGTCTGGACAAGACACGGGGGGAGGTATAGAGTCCCCGTGCAAGGCTCGTTCCTGGGCCACGTGGTTGGACACCTGGAGACAGAGTCTTCGCCTGTCGGCTGCTTACAAAGTCCACATCCACATTTCTCAAATTTCTAATCACTGAGCAAGCTTTCAAAACACGCACACACAAAGCATGCCCACACACGCAGAGGTGAGCACCACACTTTCTTCAAACTCCTCTGCTCTGTGACTTCAAATCTTTAAGCCTGAAAGAGTCTCCACTCCATCAATTTCTCACATTCCCAGGGACCCATCAATTCCACACTCTGGTCTTTGCAGCTTTCTCTGCTGTGAGAATATTAGCTTGTCACCAGGATCAGCTGCCCATGATAGCTGTGACAATGAGCGATGGATCAATAACAAGGTGGGCAGAGGCCCTGGTTGGATAATGGGAACAGCCCGGTCCCGGGGAAAGGCACTCTCCCGGCGGATGGCTCTGTGGTGGGTGGCAAGCTTCCTAGAGGCGGCAAAGACAGCTACAAGGCAGGAACCTGGGCTTGACCCAGAGGAAGTCATGCACCCACAGAGTTACCCAGCTTCACCTGCCACACGGGGATGGCAACAACAGTGCCCGGCTCACAAGTAGTGGGAAGGGTGAAATGGCAAGGGAAGTCAAGGTGCCATGGAGAGATGCTGGCTGCCCAGGGCCAGCTCCCCCTGCGCAGCCTCCTCGGAACCCCTTGCAGCCTCTGCCCTGGTCTGCTGCTGTCTGCTGCTGGAGCTCCCGTCTCCTCGCCAGCCCCCAGGTCTCCTGAGGGCCCACAACTGTGGAGCCAATGTGGAGCTTGGATAAAGCAGAGGCTAACTCAAGGTTCTGGACACAGGAGCATGCCCAGAGACATTCAATAAACGGGGAAACTTCTCATGCCACCTCTAGGTTTTCCCGAATCAGAAGTCAAGTGGTTACTAGATCTGAGGCAATGCTCACGTAGAAGCCACGTGCCACACACTGCTCAGCACCTCAAAGGCTGTCACATGTTGTTACATCCACAATGCAAGGTGGGCATGCTCTGTTCTTTGCACTGTCTCCTTCTGCAGAGAGATGTCACTTTACTCAGTAGCATCTGCCAGGAGAGGTCCCAGTCTTCCTCCAGACTGAGGTCTGCAAGGGCAAGGTCAAAGGCAGGTCTGGGTCGACACTGGCTCTACAGACTTTAAGCACATGCCTGACATACAGCAGGCCCTCAGATCAGCTTGCTCACATGAACAAAGGCATTAGACTGTGAAATAAAATATGACATTTTTTCTGTTGGGAAAGGCAAAAGCAGCACAGAGAATAATGGCAGCACCTATGTTCAGGGGAGGGAGAGACTTTGATGTCTTCTCCTTTTTGTTTTGACCCGTGTTGGGCTCTCCCAGGAGCCCTGAGCACTACAAGAACAGTGGGGGCTAAGGTGCTACAATCCTGAGAGGCTGTGATGCTTGGCTGTGTGGGACACAAAGTCTTGAAGATGACAGTAAGAACCAAGGCAGACGCTCCTGTGGCTACACAGGCATGCAGCACAGGCGCCAAGCTGGCCGGAAAGAAACTCAGACCCAGACAGCCCATGTCTGCCTCAGTACATAGCCGGCTCTCTACCTTGCACACAACAGACACAACAGGGAGGCCCAGGCGTGAAGAGGCAGCTGCCGCAGCCTTAGAACTGGTCCTTCCCCCCAGATCTCGGCTGGTACCTGCCAGGCCAGAGGCTTCTCACAGCCCACATCAGTGCAGCTGAGGCTGCAGTTTCTACATGTGACCCAACTGTTTCATCTTTCTGTGAGCGAGGAATCCCATCTCTCTGTGGAGCTCCACACCAGACACACAGAGACTTGGGTGAAAGAGGAGGAGGATGGAAAGAGGACTGGAGAAACCCAAAGCCTGAAGTCCAAGGACACGACCATCCTCTGAACCATGGGCACCCCGCACAGCCCACCAAGGCTGTGGTCCATTATTAATAGGAAAGGTAACAGATCTTTCTGCACCACACTGACCAAGGCCAGTGTTTCTGGCAGCTAAATGCAAAGGCTGAAATTAATTCCACACAGAAGACGAACTCCAGCTGCACTGATGCTAACCATACTTTTCAGAGGGAGAGACCCGAGGGCCCAGGGAATGAGTGTACTGAGGTATTACTCCACACCAATTCAGCGGCTGTAATATTTGCTGAAGAAATAAATAGGGGGACTGTTGGAAAGTCCAAGATGCCTTTACAAACACTTCAGTTGGATATTAACCCAAACCTCAAACTTGCTTGGAAGTCAGGGTATTTGGAAAATAAGAGCAAATATTTGTAAAGTTATAAGGTAGAAATTTATTAATTGCAAATTTAACTGTCATGTAGAAGTGACAGAAAAGCAAGCCATCTCTGTGTATTCAGAGAGAGAGGAGGAGCAAGCCTGAGCAAGACGAGCTGGTAGGCTGCATTTTGCTTTCTTTTCCATTTCACTGGTTGCTGCCCCCCCTTCTAACTCGGGCTCTGGCCTGCTAGCAGCCAAACACTAGCCATCCCAGCGCAGAAGAAATGGGCGAGAACTCAGAACTGGCAACGCCCACTATCAATGCTACTTTTGTTCTGAAATTTGGTCAAGTGCTGCCACTGCTCACTTCTAGCAGGGACTGGCACACACATTGTCCCTGAGGACACAGAGCAGAAGCTTTCTTACTGAGTCACGCTTGCCCCAGGCAGTGCACTATGCTCCTTGCCAGGACCCTTCCAACTGAAGGAATCTCCAAGACTCTTCCACAACACGGGCTGGGAGAGCTCAGCAACCCCAGGCTGAGGGTGAGCACCGCGTTTCCTCCGTGTTTAGGAGTACAGTTTCTAAGCCATCCCTCCAGGCGGGCTTCCAGGACCCAACATGGCTCAAGCAAGATCCTGAGGGAGCATCCCTGAGAACATCTATGGCCAAAGTCTTCATGGAGGACCAACTCTGCTTCGATACCTTTCTAGAGAAAACTGCCTCGGCCTGGCCCTGGGACTCAGAGGGTTGGATGGATGTGTCTGTGCACCGCAGACACAGTGGTCCCATAGGAAGGTCCAGGTGTGGCTGCAGGTGTGCCCTCCACCTTCTGTTTAGAATGAGGGCCACTGTCCCAGCTGTTTCTAGAATTTTTTTTTTTTTTTTTTTTTTTTTGTACTGGGGATTGAACTCAGGGGTGCTTTACAACTGAGCCACATCCCAGCCAGTTTTATTATTTTAGGTTGATAAAGGGTCTCAACTAAGTTGCTCAAGGCCTCTCAATTAAGTTACTGAGACTGGCTTTGAACTCGTGATCCTCCTGCCTCTGCCTCCCAAGCTGCTAGGATTACAGCCATGTGCTGCTGTGCCCGGCTGTTTCTAGGATTTTTAAAAAGCTTGATCTATCCCTCAGACGGTAACTCACAAGCACTGCTGACCAGTCAGAAATTGCTATTTGGACTAAAAATCAAAAAGATCACTGGACAAGACACTTCTCTGTGCCTTTGTTTCCTCATCCGTGAGATGGGATAACGAGAGCTTCTCACCTTGCAGGGTTGCTGTGGACTGAATGAGCGCTATTTTACAACACATACATGAAGCAGCAGAGGTGGCTACGACTTGCAGCTATTATTTTTATTATTAGTCTTTAATCACATTCTAGTTATTCTTTCCTGTCTCGATTTTTTGCTGTTTTCACTGTTGCTTATTTAGTATTTTTCTTTAAGCTGACTCATTTCCTTTCTACCTAAAATTTATTTTAAAAAGAACATCACCATGGCAAATGAGAAAACAGACTTGTGTCATAACCAGAAGGCAAATATAAAAATAAATACAACAAAAGCAAAGCAACGTAAACTCAAGCCTACTGTGGCCACAAGCTCTGATCCCCAGCCTGCCTGGGGATCCTAAGATGAAAGAGTCAGGGCGCAAAGCAGAGTCCGTTTCCTCCAGGCACATGGATGCTGCAGTGCTGCTGCGGGGGGAAGGGCCTCTCTCTGCAGGTCTGAGGGCCCCCAGAACCCTCTGTGCAGGCGCCATGTTCTAGGTCTCACTGTCCAGCACACACATGTATTAAATGTCTGAAACATGGTTTGTGTGACCAAGGAACCGAATGCCTCAATTCAGTCTGCTTTAGTTAATTTAGACCTCAACACTCACACATGGCCAGTGACTGTCCCCTGAGGAAGCTGCACAGCCAGGTTCTCCACACCATCCACGTTCAGTTGGGGGCTAAGCCCTTAGTCTCCTTCCAGGGAGGTCTTGTGAAATTAGGCAGTGATTTGTCATGGAAATGTAACAGGTTTATTTACCAAATTTTTTATTATTGCTTAATCAAAAGTCCTAGGTAGACATTACTTTTAGCGCTCTTTCTGAGGAACTAACATAACTAACAGCCATGTTTCCATTTTTCACACTGGCTGCCAGGAAGCTCTCAGGAAATTTAAAATTCCATAAGAACCACTATGTTGGATCCCATGATAAATAGACTTTCCACTTGCCTTCTAAGCTCTCTTAGATATTTGTTCCTTTTTTTCATCCTTTTATGTATGTTTTTTTTGTAGAAATTATCTCAAATCTTTTGAAAAGAAATGGCATGCATTTTTTTTTAATCCTAAAACAAATAATTTCCAATGGTGCCAGGATTTAAAGGAGTCCTCTGCTAGCTAGTATCAGTTATATAAAAAACGCTGTGCAAAATCATCTGAAATGCTTCCAAACATGCTCCGATTTTGCTCCTGGCCTCAGGAGCCAAGCAGACATCGTTAGCTAAAAAGAGAACAATGTGTGCAAGAGGTGCTGTTGGGCCTGCTCCAGCCTCAGGACAGGCTCCCTGAGTCCGGGGCGTGGGCTTAAGCTGCTCTGGGTGATGAGGGAGCTGCCGAAATCTGGGCCGCAGCCTGGTGTGCCGGCTGAGCCATGCCCTGGAGAGCTCTGGAAACAGTGAACGGGGGAGAGAGTGGCTTTAAGGCCACTGTGGCCACTGTGGGAACAGTCTCCCAGGCAACAGCAGATTTGCTGTGCCCATCTCACTTCCTAGCTGACTTTCAGAAGCTAAAATCTCTAGATCACTTCATGGGATGGGGACAGGGGACGGGGGGGGGGGGGTATAAAAGGTCAAGGAAACCTCTCAAGTGATAGCACATTTTAATTTTGCTCTAAGATAAAACTGCCTCCTTCACCAGGCAACACCTCCCAGCATTCCAATGACTGCAAAGCAGAACTTGAAGGTCACTCAAATGACCCACTTTGGGTGGGTTTTTTATTTTGTTTTTGTTTCTTTTGCTTTGGGGTAAGAAGAGGATATTTGCAAGTCTGTCATATCTGGTTCTCTTTTTAAACCAGAGCTGAGAGCATGTCATCAACACTCAGACTCTCCCAGTACATATGAAAAGTGCACTGTCGCCCAGATGAATGTGTAAACTAAAATGACTTTCTTGTGCCAGACTCCAGCTCATTGTCTCTGAGATTCTAATATGCACAAGTTATGCTTATATCTGAGACCAAACAGGGTCTGAGAAGGCAGGAAATGAAGCACCTCTTCCTAATCTCACAGCAGTTTCACAAGATAAGTGCTGCCACTTCCACTTAGAGACAAACAAGATTTACCTAAGGTCACAGGACTTAAGCCAGGGCTCCTAATTGCAACTTCAGGGTCCCTTTTCACCGTCCTGCTTCCCTGGAGAGAGGTCAATCCCTGCTAAGAAAAATGGCAACCCCGCCCAGGTTTCCACAGAGCTCAGGGGAGTCAGAACTTCACTTCATGAAATCACTGATTCAAGAGGGGAGCGGAAGCAGGAAGCGGCTCAAGAGCAGCACTGAAACAAGCAGTTCCAGAATCAGCAGACACGAGAAGCTATTGTCAGGGTTCAGGGTAAGAAAAAAGTCTGGAAGTAGACAGGGCTCAGAGGGGCATCGGGAAATCAGAGCAAGGAGGAAAACGGGGTTCTCCTGACTGCAAAGTCACCGCCAAAGCAGACAAGGGTCTGCAGACCTAGAAACCCAAACATCTCCTAGAGAGGCCACCTGTACTGCAGGGAAGCAGAGATGTCCACAGTCTGAGCTTGTCAAGTCCCCCTTGCCCCTTCTGTTGAAGACAGTGGCCTGGTTTTCCTCTGGGCCACCACCTCTCCCCTTTCTCAGACATGAGGTCAAGGTCCGTCCCAGCATCAGCCACAGTACACGAGCGAAACTGGGCCAGCCAAGAAAGTCTACCACCCAACCCCAAGGTTCAGGAATGGACCCGAGATCCCAGACAGACCAGCGAGCTGAGGCCCAGGATCCCGCCAAAGCCTGGGGCTGCTGGGAACTCCCATCAGCTGCAGAGACCCAGCCATGCTGGCTGCGCAGCAGGAAGAGGAGGCAGCAGCAGGCTCCTGACCCTAGGCCAAGCATGCCTGAGGCCCGACCTAGCACAGGACTTGTCACCACCACACCAGCCAACAGATCCCCACGTCTGCTCAAGCAGCCTGAGCTCAGTTCAGCAGCTGTCACCCTGGGAGACTCAACTGGCACTAGGCTCTCCCCCACTCCTCCTCACGGACAAAGGGCCACACACACCTCCTCAGGGCGGCTGGAGGGCTGTGGCCTCCTTCCTACTACAGCACCCCAGCCCCAAGGGGGCTCAGCACCTGGTTAACAAACAGGGCTGGCGTTAGAACCCCGAGCTCACCTGATACACGTGGAATGCATTCGCTGCCTTGCCGCGGAGGAACACCGATGGGATCCAGACGTTGATCAGCGCCCGGTTAGATCTGACCAAGAGAAATCACACTGTCACTTACAGAAACCAACAACTATACAGAAACCAGCACAGGAAACAATTTTCTCCTCTAAAATTCTGCACAAAAAATTCATACAACATGTATTGCTTGATAGTGAACCTAGGGACCAGTTCAAGTCCCACCCCTCATCTCCCAGGACTGTTTTCAATATATACAACCATATAAATTTATATAACATGTTATATGTTGTAAGTTTACACATGCAGTTTATTTTTTGAAATGAGAAAGAGCTGCCCTATCATTCCTGCCTGCTGAGGGACCTTGGCCTTCAGAAGATGCCTTGGGCCTAGGATGTGTCTGATGCTCAGGCTCCACCTCTCCTTGGGGACAGCAATAGGGATGTACAGGAAGCCATGCAGAAGGACACCAACAGCTTTAGAGCACCCTGTGCAGCCACACTGTCTCTTCACTGCACTGACTTCAAACTCTCACCCCCATTTCATGTGAGACTCCACAAAAGTGCTCAGGAGACCAACACCATGGCTCTGAGTGACAGCTGTTTGGGGCAGGAGGTGGGAAGGACACCAGAAAGTAACAAGTGGGAAAACCAGGATGCCAGGCACAAGTACTCTTTCGACTTTTCCAAAAACACTGTCTGTGGGTCTAATGAAGTTTTAAGATTGATATTCAAATACATGGCCGTGGCCACGGCTGTAGCTCACCACAGTGTTGTTCAAGTGTTCTGTTTCCTCACTGACCTCCTGTCTGGTTGTCTTATCTATCAGTAAAAGTGGGGTCCTGAAGTCTCCAACTCTTATAATAGAAGTGCCCGTTTCTGCCTTCATTTCTATTTTTACATCAAATGTTTTGGGGCTCTGATGTTAGGTGCATATGTGCTTAATGTTGTTACACAGAAATTATTTAATTAGCATTGGTGTGTCACCAAGTGCTACCAGATCTAAGGAGAGTGAATGCCAGGGGGTGTGCTGCCGTCTGGGCCAGGCTATGGGGACAGAGTCTGGCAAGCTGAGGAGAGGTTGCAGCTAGAAGGCTGCTTCTGGCAGGGGAGTTAACATCTGCAAAGACCAGATCAGGAGAGTTTGAACCCCAGCTCAAGCCTGTCATCTGTGAGACGACACCCCTCTGAGAGGCGTGGCGGGACAGTTAGAGCAGCGCCTGGACAGAGGAAACGCTGGCATGCGTGGGCTAAGTGAAGAAGACAGCAGTCCTGGTGCGGGGGAGACCGGTGGCTACAGGAGAGGAACCGGGCAGCACCTGGTGTGCAGGGAGGAGAGAGGGCAGGGCTGGAGATGGAGTCAGAGGTCCGAGAGGGCTTTCTTTATGGGACACATGAAGGACTTTTGCCCACAGCAAGTGTTCGGTAGACGTAGTTCCCCAGGCCCTCCCCATCACCAATGACTGGTCTCTGGGAACGCCCTCCCACCTTCCACTCCTCCCAGTTTCTCCCACCATAGGTGTCTCCTCCACCGGGAACATCCTCCCACCTTCCGCTCCTCCCACCATAGGTGTCTCCTCCAGTGGCCATTCTAGTAGCCTTTTCCTGCTGACTGCCACCCACAGGCCAATGGGAAGCAAGTCACCCTGGACTTCCATTCTTCACCTCCTCTCCCTGCCCACCCAGACATTACCCCCTTCCCATGGTGGCCCCCCAGCAATAAGGAACCCCTTGGTGCCCTGGATTTTCTATAATCTCATTCAAATGGCTACCAGAACCCTGCAAGGATGGCATCAGGAGCTTCACCTCAAGTCCCAGTGAGGTTCAGGGACTGAGGTTTCAAAGCAGGTAGCCTGGCTCCAAAAAATGTTCTTTCTGATGCCCTGCCCTGCGCTCCCCCTTCAGAAGTGACTTTTCCTGTTTGACCCTTTCTGAGAAGGAGGCTACATTTTCTATTTTCCTTGTCTTTTTGTTTGGAGACAGGGTCCTGCTATGCTGCTCAGGTTGGCCTCCACCTCCTGGGCTTGAGTGAGGGGAAGCTGAACCTTCCTCAACAGGCCACATCTGAAGGACAGGGAAGAAGATTCTGCCTGGCCCTTAACCCAGGACTCAGACCACATCCCAAACCCAAGGAAACCTGAATAGAAATCATCTCAAGACCAATGGTTTCTCTAGGGTATCAAGAGGCAAATGGAATCAGAGCTGTGCACAGATCACGGGAGGCTCATGACCCAGGAGATGCAGATACCACTATCTACAAGGGGCTGCTGGGTGAACCAACAGAGAGCGAGGGGTACAGCCGACCCAGCGCACTGCCCTGTGTGAAGGGGACAGCTGCTCCCTGCCCTGGGGACTGTGGCCACAGGCATGGGAATCTAACTTTCAAATGAAATTTTTAAAATTCAAAATTTTATGTGACACTTTCCAAATCCGAAATGTCAGCCAGGGAAAAAGATTTTCAAAAACCCAAGGGGAAGATAAAGCACACCAGAAGGCCCAGGCTGCGGGAGAAGCACCCTCCATGACAACCAAATCAACCTGATGTGGATTTAATGGTGATTTCTGTTTCCCCGTGGGGGGGTCTTCTGGGACCTAAGCCAGCAACAGAGCCCTGTCTCTAAAGTACCCCTCGTGAGCACATGCCATGGACTTACATTTCAAAATCTGACAAACTCTGGTCTTCGGATGTTTGACTCAAATCTCCAGGCACCTACCACCAGGGAAGGAGAGAGGAAGAGAGAAAATGCATACGGTTACCATGGTTTGCATAATCACAGACAATTTCTGCCTCGCAATGATCCCCGAACATTTCCTGTTCAGAATGAGGTGAAGAAGCAGTTACTAGAAAATAGTGAGAGATTTTGTGCAGGGATGGCTGGAGATAATGTTGCAGTAATAAAATATGCCACCATGAGCCATCTCAATTATCTTTACAGGAAAAGGACTGCTAATCCTATTGAGATAATCACAGGCATGTAAAAGCGTGTAATTTTGGAGCTATAAAGGGCTAATTAGGATCTGAGATGCAAGATATCAGATGGTGATGGGGAAAATATCCATTGTCACCATGATGGGCATCACACAGACACGCGAACACCAAAGGCTAATGTCTACCCTGACCTTTTCCCACAATGTATGAGAAGTTCAGGCAGCACCTGGCTTCTCCTCACTCAGAGGGGCCTTGTGAAGATGTGATGGGGTAAGAGAAACCAGGCTTCAAGATACAATGGTCCCCACCAGGGCTGCCCAGGGATTCTGATGGAGACAAGGGTCCAGCAGACACTCAACAGCCTATGGGATCCCGAGTGAGCCCCACACTTCCAGCCTTGATTCTGTCCCAGGGAAACCAATCCTCAGGACTGTCACAGGATTCACAATTGTTCTATAATGCAGGTTGCAAAATGCTCAGCACCAGTAGATGCTCCATAAACAGCAATGTTATTCCAAAATCCAGGAAAGTTGTTTCCTTGAGAAACTGAACCCGCTAGGGCTCTAAGATGTGGGCCAAGGCTAAGGGGAACCCAATGGAATGGGGAAGAACATAAGGTAGTGAGGGGAAAAGAGAGACCCTTGAACTCACACCTTCACCTCTCAGGACTTCAGTTTATCCACAATCTTGCCAATTCCATAACAACCCCAGGGATGGGTGTTATCCCCCAACTTTTCGGAGGAGGCAAGAAAGGATGCGTAACTTGCCCAAGATCATATCAGGAAGCAGACAGGAACCCAGGCCTTTAAGACTTCTAAGTTTCCTCTGTCGGGAACCCTCAGCAAAGAGGAAAACCAGCTCAAAGGCAAGGCTTGAAGCCCCTCGGCCTGGAAGGCTGGACGTGAAGCAGCTCTTCCTGAAGAACTAGGTTCTGGCTTTGAGGGTGGGAGTACAGTGGATATGGAGCCTGGGCCCAGGGTCAGACCCCTTCTTCCTGTGTGGGCTAAGAGCAAATCACTTCTCTGTGTTGCTCTTTTCTCAACTGTGAGGTGGGTGTAACAGTGACATGGGGTTGTCCTAAGGATAGAGTGAGCTGTTATATGTAAGATACCCAGAGTAGAGCCTGCCGGGAGAAAGATCTCGTATCTCTGAGCTCTGATAGCAGCACCTGAGAAGGCAGGGTGGTGTGTTCTTTACCCTTCAGCAGTGTGTTCAGACACAGAACCTGGCTGGCCAGCTCAAGGGGGCCTTCTTCCTGTACATGGCAGCTACAGGGAGAGCCACTAGGTTGAGCCCTCCACAGACATCTGTGCTGAGCCACCAGCTTGTGCTGCAAGCAGATGTCCCTGTGATGGCACTGCGAACGGACTCCTGCAAAGCAGCCAGGAGACTCCTGCCTTGCTTCTGGTCAGAGCCCCAGTTTCCTACAGTCTTATACCCCAGGGGTCCAGGGACCTGCTGGGCTGGGCATTGGTGCCACCTCGCTACTGCAGTGACCACCACTTTCCTACAGGTGACTGCAAAGAGATGGAATATTAGGAAACATGAGGCTACATGTACCAAGATCCAATAAAATATCCATGTCCTGTGACCCAGGAACCCACCAACAAAATTCATCTATAAGAAACCCAAAGACACCACAAAAATTTATGTAAAAGATCATTCCTCTTTACACTGCTTAAAGAACTTAAAGAAAAAGATTACAATCTAAAGATCCAACTGCAGAGAAGTGGTTCAAGAAATTATGATGTCCACATGAGATGGCCAGGTTGAAGAAATTTCAAATAGGCTTTGCATTCACGTGTGTATATGTGTGCAGACACATTGCACACACACACATTCCTGAGGCTACAGACCTAAAAGTAATTCTGGAAAAATACGTAATAAATAGGAAAAATGGCTATTACCAATAACAGATTAGGGGTGAGATTGGGAGGAAAAAGGTTCATTTTTCATTTCCTCTTTTGGTAAGATTAAAAAAAAAGTATGGCTTAAATTACTTTAAAAAAATGTAATCATGCTTCTGAAGAATGCACTAGCTTTCTCTGTGTTATTATGAAAAGACATCTTAGATCAGTAGGGGAAGCAAAAGCAGGGTGCAGATTAGGGCCAGAACGCTGCCTCGGGGGCAGACATGGGGAAGTGAGACGATCCCACTGAACTTGTTTCTGCATCAAAAAGCTGAAGACGTGAATCCAAGAGACCAAAGAAAGGGGTGTCCATGGGCAGGGCCTGGGAGCATAGCACTGGGAATGAGGCTACTCGCAAATACTCTGATGGCATGTGAGTTGTGAAGGAAGTTAAAGAAATTTAATACAAATGTATTAGCTTCCCCCAAAAGAGTGCTTTTGATAAATGTTTCATGAAAGAGATAAAAAACTCTAGTCTCCGTTTAATAACAAGCAGCTAGAGACTGCAAATGCCCAGTGTGATTCCCCAGCTCACTTGGTGTCAGCAGGGTTGGGGTGAGATGCAGCCAAATGACACAGTGGTTGCCTCTGAGAAAGAGCCAGGTGACAATGGTGGCTTTATCTAAGAAGCCAGGTGACGACAGTGGCTGTATCTGAGAGAGATGCCAGATGACAGGGGCCACATCTAGGAAAGAAGCCAGCTGCCTCTGAGAGACGAGTCTGTGATTTAGATTTGGAACTTTTCAGCATTTTCTACATCAAGGACGTGTTAGTTGAGTGGCCACAGGCAGACACACGTCCTGGAGCAAGCTCAGTGTGCGTCATGTGGTTTCTGCATCTCTTTCCCACCCCAGGCATCTCACCAAGATGCAGAAGGCCAGATGAAAGGGGCTTTGCCTTCGCATTCACTGATCAAGGATGGAAAAGGATGGAGCCAGGGTTCTGCACCCACGTGGCCTTCCAGACACCATCCTCCTCTCTCCCTTGTGCACCCACAGAGTCCAGTGGGAGGGGCGCGCATCTGCTCCTCAGCAGGACTGTAAGTAGTGCTCGGCCATCGAACTTCTGAATCTTCCCTTGCACCTGGGGCTAGGCAGGCTCTTCTGGGCATGGTGTGTGGATTAAGGATCAGACTGGAGGAGTGACTCACAGGCTCTGGGGACACCAGTTCCCTCATGATGCACAAACACCACCTCCTTTAAACACAGCCACAGCCCAAACACAAAGGGAACAGAGCTTGTCTCCAGGGGCCTCATTCCCAAGCACCTGACCATAGGCATCCCACAAAGCAGAAACAAAGGGCAACCAAAGGAATGGAAGGAAGAGACAGACAGGGTGGCCATCTTATGGACAGACATCACTTTACAATTACAAGCAACAAACAGCTTCTTCCAAATGGATCAACTCAAGGTCCAGATCAGTTTCCCCTCCAGGCTGCTGGTTTTTGGAGAATCTTAGATGGCCAGTGCATGGGTCTGGGGCCAAGTCCTTTTGATTTAAACATTTTTCTGCTAATGCTGTGGCCTTACTGGGAGTAGCAAGCCAGATGTTTGTGTGTCTACCGGAGTGCCCACGAGGCTGCTTAGAAGAACCCATGAACTTGCAATTCTCTGCGGAGCATGAGGCCAGGCTCCAGGGCAGTAGCAGGGTGACAGTGGCAGACCAGGCTCAGTGAGCATCTTACAACTGTCTTTTTGCTGCCTGCCCAGAATGGCGCCAGAGCTCCCCTGGAGTCCACAGCAAACATCCAGAAAGCTTCCTCTACTTCATATGCTGGTGATAGAAGAGGGTGGGGCAGAGACTATTTTATACAAAAATATCAACTTTCTATTGATATTAGCCACCAACATGCCCTATGGCCTCCTGAAGTCTGGAGAATCTTGAAGGACTCATCTCGGGGACGTGGCCTTCTCTTGGTTCACCTTCCATACAGGGCATAAAGAAATGGGCAGCTCCCCCTCTGCCTGTGGTCTGTGCAATCATGTGACAATAGCTGGGTGCAGGGAGAGCAGAGCCTAGTGCTAGGGAAACAGGGCAGCAAGAGTCCTCGATCCTCCTGGAGCAGACGGCACCAGCGTTGCATGTGTGAGGACACAGAGGGGCAGAAATCTGTGAAGAATTCGCTCCTGGTGCAGGGCTTCCTGACGTGGGCTTCCCTGGGCCTGAGGGGCAGGGATGGGCCATGAGGGCAGCTCTCTCTCAGGCCTTGAGCTCCGACTCCCACATCAACATGGACTCCAGCACTGGCTCAGCCTGCACCATGCTTGTCACTTCCCCAAACTTGGGCAGACCCTAGAAGTTCTATAGCTCTGCCAAAGTGGAGGATCGTCCATTGCTTAATAAATGCTTATGAAGGAGCAAGGAAGAGGAGAGAAGGGAGGGGAGGGAAGGAACATCAGCCAATCTGTCAAATCCATGGACAAAAAAAGCAAGCTCCCTCCCTTGGGTGGAATCAGGATCTGGACAGGGCTGGCAAAAGCCTCCCCTCCTCGGAGATGCACTCAGCTGCAGCCCACAGCTGAGTGCTTTCATGTCACAGCTGGTCCCAGGTCCTCTTCTCAACAGCCTGTGGGCAGAGGTGTCACCTCTACTCACAGGCAGGACAAGAGGGCTCCGTGTGAATAAACAGGAGGAGGAATATTGTCAGGAACCCACCCAGTCTCCTAGCCTGCTCAGGAGCCTCAGCAATTTCAAGTGCTCAACTATCTGCAGGTAGGGGTAGGATGCATGAGGAATTCTGGTCCATAATTCCATCTACATCATAGTGGACAGTCAGCAACAACAGCCGGATGAATAAGGATGCCATCTTGGACGTCCAGTTCCGTGCGGTTCCAGATCACTGCACCTGGTCTATGTCATATGAAGCAGAAGAACCACTCAGCTAAGCCTAGTCAACCCACAAAATCATTTAAGAAAACTTAAAATACTTAAGCTGTTAAATTTGGGGTAGGTTTGACACACAACAAAGACAGTCCACAGAAGTTGCCCAAGGCCACTGGACTCGTGAGCAACAGAGATGGGACTCGAATGCAGGTGTGGGCCCAGAGCAGAGCACCCTACCCACCACACCAGGCTTCCCCTTGATGCAGAGGCCTCCGTCTGTGCACTTAGCCTCCACAAGGCTCGGAAGATCATAGAACCCAATTGGTATTGGTGAAGCACCTCCAACAGGGTGAAGGCCATCTGAGGGAGCTGCCACTCTAGAGCAGATGTCCACAGGTGAACAGTGGCTGAAAACCCTAAGTCTTTTGTTTTTGTCACTGCAGAATGGCTTTGGGTAGGTCCCAGGCATGGAGAGCAAGGCCAGGCCTCTGACCAGGTCCTCTCTGACCTCTTCCCACACAGTCAATGCCTCCAGACCCTGAGCTGAGCACAGAAGTTCCCAGGAACAGGGCTACCTGGGTGTTCTGAGCTACTCCTGGGCGCCTGCCACAGCATAGAGAAGTCACTAGGCATCCGCAAGCCCTGATTTCTTCCCTGCTTACCACATGCCACCCAGTCTTTGCTGCCATTTTAAAAATCAACAACACAGGTAAGAGGGCTTTGACCAACAAGGTTTGAGCACCTACTGTATACAACACCTTCACCCATTTCCTCCCTCTGACCATCATGGAACCTGTGGCCAGTGTTACAAGTCTCTTACACTCCCTCTTATCCTCACCCTGTCTTCCCCTCTCTTTTCGAGGCCAGTAGGTCTCATTCTTCAGTCTCAGCTGAGATGTGAATTCCTAGGAGGCTCCTTCTCTAACCACCACATCTAAACAGGTTTCCCAAAGCCACCCTCTGCCACCCACAATCCTCAGCTTGTAATCACTCCATGTTGAGCTGTGCCCTGGACCCCTCTGCAGTCAGACAGCAGGCTCCCCATCCCCATTGCTCACCATGCCTACCAGTTCCGTGACACCCAGCAGCTGGCCCAGCACTTGGCACGCTGTGGGTACTGACTGTGACTGATTCAATGAAGGAATCATCATATAAGCTCAGTTTCCACACTGAAACGTCCATCAATTTTTAAACTGCTTTGTAGCAAACTCAAAATCTTCATGCATGGTAAAAATAACTTAGTTTGGAGATTTAAAAAAAAAAAACACAAAGAAAAAGAATCTTACTTCCTCTCTTCTAACAACAGGGCACTCAGATCCACCACTCAAAAGAAGGCAGGAAGGAAGACACAACAGGGCAGCAAATCTTTGTCCCCAACCATGAAATGGCCCATGACTTGTGTTTTCCAGTCACTTTCTCTCTTGCCTCTGTTGTCCAACAGCCTTCCCTTAGTCAGTTAGCTCTCTACCAAAAATGGTGCCTGTTCTCCACCCCAGCACTCCTGCCTTCTCATGTCCTTTTGCAACAAGGAACAAAGTGTGGAATGGCATGGCTCTGGCCTCCAGCTGGGGTGACCAGGCTCGGGCTGCTGATCTGCTCATGAGGCTGGCCATGTGCAATCCTTGCCTCCAGGAGGCAGCTGGCCTGGGTCTGGACCACTTCCCGGGTTCCATGCTTGTCTGTTAATTTGTTTGTCACATATCTACAGTTAGAGGCATCGAATCCATGTGGTTTTAAAAACAGTCAAGGTTTTTAAACCTTGGCTGGGAGTAGGCAAACGGCAAATAAGAGCTTAAAGAATTTTCATTTTATCCGCTGGATATCCCAGAAACCCAGACAGGCTATCAGACTTCTGTGAATTCGGTTTTGATGCATCTGTTTTTCCCAAAAGATAATGACAGTCTCAAGGATGATGTTCTGAGTGCCCATGATGGCAGCAGGCATCTGCGATTGCTCAATGAACATTCCCACTAGAGGGACAGATGAGCAGATGTCCAGACAGACAGATGGATGAAGGGATGGTTGTAAGAGGAAAGGAAAGGGAAGGGAAGGGTGTGAGAAAAATATCTGAGTTACTAAGAATGGACCTCTAGTTCCTTTCCAAGTAATTAAGATGCTCAGACAACATATGTGCGAAGACAAATCTACAGGACTTTCACTGCAGCACAGTGACAGCATGGAAGCCTGGGGACAAGTAATGAAATAGCCACACAGAATACAATACCGCCAGACTGTGTGGCTACTAAAGGAACAGCACAGGTCTCCTCCAGGATAGAACGTCAAAAGCAAGATGCAAAGCGGTGTGTCAGGGAAGCTACTATTTTCGCAGAGAAGCAGGAGGTACGTCAATCTGTGTGCTGGGATGAGAGCTGTGTGTCTATGGGCACTGACCATTTTTAGAAACTGCCAATCACGGATGCCTGGGAGGGAAGGGCAGCCAGAAGTGAGGGTCAGAAGGGAGCGAAAGATTTGCTTTTTTTTCTATAAAACTCTGTGACATAAATTTTTATCATGTGCGAGTTATTAACCTTTCAAAAAATAAATGGAACCACCATGCAAGTTTCAATGAGAAGTAAAACTTTTGTCCATAATGGAAAAAACCAGAATAGTGGTCGACTCTGGGAGGGTGGCCATAGGGAACAGTGGGAAGGGGCACGAAGGGACATCTTGGGATAAAGAAAAGCGCTACATAGACCCTGAAGTGTCTGGAGGAAGCGTACTGGTGTACGCAATTTACTTTGAAATTAATTTTTTTTTAAATGATGAAATGATAGGTGTGTGGAGGGGTACGCAGGTGAGTGGTAGGCAAACAATGGATGATGGATGGACAAAGTAAGAGGCACAGTAAATGTGACGGTGGAATCTAAGTGGCAAGTACACAGGTATTCACTAAAAAATTATTTCACATAACTGCTTTTAAATTTTTAAATAAGATGTTGGAAAAAATAATTCAGTTGTTCTAGCCTGCTCTACCAGACTAGAACAACTGAATTATTTCTATTCTCTGTATAGAAAATGATATAATAGCTCTGTCTTATAAAGAGGCTATCGGAGCATAGAGCTTCAAGGGAAAAAGAATGACAGTGCACCAGGTGGTTACTGAAACTGTGTTCTTCTGGATTCTGTGGTGTATCAGCTCTTTAATTGTGATTTGCTGTGATTTCTTTCCTCA
This sequence comes from Callospermophilus lateralis, assembly GCF_048772815.1. Classification (NCBI taxonomy): domain Eukaryota; kingdom Metazoa; phylum Chordata; class Mammalia; order Rodentia; family Sciuridae; genus Callospermophilus; species Callospermophilus lateralis. The sequence continues at coordinate 9,359,843 of NC_135323.1, read as the reverse complement.
TTTTGAATATTTTTTTTAAACACTAGTTCTGACCTGGCTGTGTAGCCTTCAACCAGCAGACACTTCTCTGACTTCACTTTCCTCCCGTAAAACAGCAGCTGTGCTGGGGGCTGTGGCTGGGCTTCTTCAGGAGAGCTGCCCACCCAGCACCTGGCAGTTCTCAGCAGGCAGCAGCTCAAGGGGGTCAACAGTGGTCTGCAGCATCGAGATGCCCTGGAAACCCTGGCTGAGGGCATGGCAGTGGGGCGAACGGCAGCCCTCACCCTGGCTGAGGGGCCAGCTGCTCCTTTGCAACACACCTGTGCGCTCCTCTTACTCACAGTCAGACTCCAGAAGCTTGCACCAAGTTCTGCTCAGGAGTCACACACCACGCAAGTACCAGGGAGATGATGGAAGGAAAGAGCCCAGGCGCACGTGATCATCGAGAGCTGGCCTCGCACAACCCAGCAACACAATCAACCACACAGACCTGGCTGTGAGGCCGATTCACAAGGCAGGGTGGGAGGGGAAGCGGATTTGGAGCAGGAGGGGAGAACAGGCCCTTGGTCGCTGCTCTCTCAGTGGGGAGACTCTGGAGGGACTTCAGAGGGGGAAATGCTGCAGTTCGCCCACCAACCAGGCAAGAGCCCAGCGGCAGCAGGACACCAACGCTGCACCAGCCCCTCTGCCAGCCCCTCTCAGAACAGAGTCGATGGCTCACCTGTAGGGAAAGTCTTGGGGTGAAGGATGCCTCAGTATACACAAGCCCCCTAATGGTACCTGGCAACAGGAAAAAAACTGCATGAAAGCAAGTATCTTTCTATCCTAATAGAAAGGTCTGGAAGGATGAGCACCAAACTCACTGGAATAGTTATCTTTGGGAAAGGGAACGGAATCCAGGGTGGTGGTCAAAGAGATTTTTAACTCAAAGTCTGAAGATTTACATTGAGAATGTATTGTGAGAGTGTATCCATATATTATTTGTTTCTAAAACAATAAACAAACAAAAACTCCTTTTTTCAATAACAGCAGCTGCAATGGATTGAATCGTAGCTTCCAAAGGTCACTTCCACATTAAGTCTCAGAACTTATAATGTGACATTATGTGGAAAAGGGCTCTTTGTAGGTTCCATTTGGCCCTATACCCAGTGACAACTATCCTTATCCAGAGGACAGGCATACAGGATGGAGGAGCAGGTCAGAAGACGACTGTGACAGAGACTAGTGTGATGTGGCCACGAGCCAGGAAATGCCTGGAGCCAAGGGGAGCTGGAAGAGGTAAGGAGGCACCCTGCCCAGAGCTTCCCCAGGGAGCGAGGCCTGCTCTGACCCCTGCCTTCAGAACTCTGGCCTCCAGAACTGGGAGGGAGCAGGGTACTGTTGTGAGACCCCACACAGGTGGTCATGTGTTAAGGAGCCCAAGGAACAAACATGACAGCTAACACTGAGTGGCCTCCTGCCCAATGCCTGACCCCATTGAAGCATTTTACCTCTGTCATCCTGAGCAGAGGCACCAGGATCATTGTCACTCACCCAGCTCAAGGGCACAGGGTTCTAAATGGTACAGGCAGGACTGGAGCCAGGCAATGTACACTTGAGCCCAAGGTAGGGCATCCCAGCGCCTCCCCAGAGCATGGCCCTGGGGCCAGATGGGCCAAGGCTGGCACTAGGACTCTACTACTTTGAGCAGGGCATGTGACCTCTGTGGTGTGTCTTCCTTTTTCTCGATTATAAAGCAGGGACTAATACTTCTCCAAGAGGCTTTGGAGGGAGTCAGTGAAGGAATGAAAATTCAGAGCCAGGAGGGCTATTCCATCCCAGCACCTGGCACAGGGAGGCGAGCAAGGTGAGGGCGGGCAGTGCAGCGGCCTCTCCCGACTGAGGCGGCAAGTGTGTTCCAGGAGGCTGTGGAGTGGGGTAGCTAAGACATTCCTCAGGGTGAACGATGACTGTAGGTACAAGTCCATTTCTAAATTCATCCACCTGCCCCTAGCCCCTGTGCTATGGGCTTCCGGAAATGCCAGAGGGGTGGGTGGGAGGCTGGATGCAAACAGTCCAAGAAATTTCTTAGCCTCAGGAGTTCCATTCTGCAGCCAAGAGATTAGACCATTCATAGCAGGAGTGAGTAAGAATGCTTGGAGAAGAGATCTCCATCCTCAGACAACCAAGGGTCGTGTTCTGGAACCTACCTTCTGGACAATCTGCTCTGTGACAGCAACTCTGAAGACAGGCAGTAAGTCCAAAATGGCACCTTCCAGAAATGCTCTCATACGAAGGTCATCAGCCCCCTTCACACACACCAGGGCCTTCCACCACCAGGCAAGACAGGGTGTTATTGTCATTGAGTGGCCTCCATTCACTGGCATTGACCATGCAGGAAGCCATCACCAAAACCCTCAGAGCCCTAAACCTTAGTTCCACGTGGAGCTCAGGGCAGTAGCAGGGAGAAAGTGGCTTGTTTTCAGTCTCCTCTGTCAATAAGCATGACCACATTCTGCTAATCAAGGATGCCAGGCCCGGTGAAATTTAACCTTTTTCAGTATCACATCTTATAAGTGCCATGTGTCTCCAATGCCTTTTGAACCCAATGACTCTTGGAGAGGATGCTTTTGGAACTGAACCAAAGCACAAGAGGGCACAGTTCTGAACCCACAACTGTCCCCACTCTACTAGGCTAACTGGCAGCAAGCAGGTCATTGTCCTGCTCTGAGCTTCCGTGTCTTCCCCACAAGGAGGAGGGAGGGGGCAAGAAAAAGGGATGGGGTCTGGCTGGCTGCTGCCTGGCACCCACTCCTCTCTTGGGCAATCATCCCTCTGAGAGATTTGACCCTTGGGTGGGCATAAAATAATGTGAACCAATCAGCATCTCCTGCCCTGCTGCCCTCCTGCTCTCCTGCCCAGGACTGCCAGTTCCAGATTGTTCAACACACTAGTCCAGTTAGATCAGAACAGCCCTTGGGGTTTCTGCTGCCAACACTGGGTAGAGATTTAGTCTGCAAGTTTTTCTAGCAAGACCGAGGCTGAAAATGAAAACCCCAAAGCAACCCCTCAATCCCTGCTGCCAAGGGGAGATCATGAGCTCGTCAAGGACACAGAGCACATAGGTGTTACTTTGATCCTCAGTTCAAAGCACAATACCTGAAACTCAGGGAACTCAAAGAGATCAGTAAGATGAAGCTTTTGTGGATCAGCTTTGAGTCTCCAATCAGCATCGTTCCGCCTCCACCAGACCAGCGGCACTACAGTCCACTCAGTGCCTACTAAGTGCAGGCAATATGTCACTTGGCCGAGTCCTTAGAACTCCTGGGAGCCAGGTGACACCTGTGGGAGCCCTGGGCTACGCATCAGCAGTTCTGCTCTCTTCCTGGGGTGCAGCAAGACTACGGCCCACCCCATCAAGTCAGATGTGTCCACAGGGACTTGCTTTGCTGATGAATTAAGAGAGGAGTGATGTCTCATTTCTGGGTAGAAGCTTTGAGTCACTGTGTGCTCAGTCAAGCTCTCGTCCTTCTACTTAATACCCAGCTAAAATACAAGCAGCAGAGGCCCTGCCAATCCATGAAGGACGAGTAGCAGGAGGGAGGGAGAAACCCCTTTCCGTTTATGAATTCTTGGGGTTGTTACTACAGCATAACACAATCTACCCTGACTAATATACTACAATCCACTTTATAGATGTGAACAGTGAGAGAGAATCTTGCTTGAAACCATAGAGTTACTGAGCAGAAAGGCTTGTTCAGCCCTGGAGAACTGAGAAAGCCTGGTCAGCGTTCCTCAGTTTTTCAGGAGTCAGGACCCTCCTTCGAACCAGCCAACCTGGGGCTTGCCCACTCCTCTGGTGGACAGCTTCAGGAGCAGGCAGTCTCCACTAGCCAGCTCTTCCCTCCCCCACAGCTTTTCCGGTTAGGTCTGGCATTTTCTGACAGCCACCACCAAAGGCACAAGTCCTCTCTGTGACTGATGGATAATTTCATACTCTAATTGGAAAGGATTTAAATTGAGACGTCAGGAAAATCAGGGGTGGGCAACATATTTGACACACTAGCTTCTTATTCCTGACAGCAGGAGAACAAATAAAAACAGCAATGTGACCATCTTGAGTCAAGTTCAGGGCCCTCTGTTGTTATGTGGAGCTGGCAGAGAATGCCATTTCAGGCAGCTTCACCAAGTGTTTTCTGGACATCCACGGTGGGGACGCAATGGAGAAGTGAGGACGAACATCCACCCGTTCAACAGCTGCTTACCGCCCTGGAGCAGGTACAGGGAGCCCGGTCAAGCACATGGGGACAGACAGGAGACGGCACATGACCAACTCTTTGCCAAGTGATGGTGAGTGCTAGGAAGGAAATTCAGCAGGACGGAGGCCTTTTACTCAGGACCATGATGGAGTGACACTCTATCCCGACTTGGGGTGATGTGAAGGCGTCATCTGATTTAGACCTCATACAAACTCTCTTAACTGGGCCTCAGTAGTCCATTTAAAGATGGGTACACAAGGACTAAAAAAAAAAAAGGGACTCACCAGCTCCTCACTTACTAGCCATTAGGACTTGGGGCCTTACCCATCCTACCTGCACCTTAGTATCCTCATCTCTAGAATGGGGACAGGAGCATCCACACCTCGTGGGCTCATTACCACGTTTACAGCACTTGGAACAGAATTTTGTATATGATAAGTGCTCAATCAATGCTACTTTCATGGAAAAGCCAAAGGACAACCATGAGCTAGTATTGGAAGGAAGCATGCTGGCGGGGGGTGGGGGCGGGAGATCAAGTCAGCATAGTGGTGTAGGCCTGTAATCCACCAACTTGGGAAGCCAAGGCAAGATGATCACAAGTTCAAGGCCAGCCTCAGAAACTTAGTGAGGCCCTGTCTCCAAATTAAAAAATTAAAAATAAGCAAAAAAAAAAAATGACTGACAATATAGCCTGAGTAGTAAAGTGCCCCCGAGTTCAACCCTCAGTGCCAAAAAAAAAAACAAAAAAACCAAAATGCAGTATTTAACAGGTCCACTCACGCTTTCTTAAATACTGAACCAGACCCTGAAGGATGGAGAAGACTGAAAGATTAAGAGGAAAATAGAAGCCAAAGTATATTCATGAATTAAGAAGGAAATCTGACTTATCCCACTTATGCTAAACAAGTGTATTTTATGTGCACATACATGCATACACTCCTGTATGCATATGTACACCCATAAAAACATACATGGAAGGATGTGTGCCAAACTTTCCACAGTGGGATTTCTGTGAGAGGGACACTTGTGTTCTGTACTGTACATAAGTTGTGCATTATTTAAATTCTTTCAAAAAATGGATTTCTTTTCATATATATATATAATCTTTTTTTGGGGGGTACTGGGATTGAGCCCAGAAGTGCTCTACCTCTAAGTTACATCCCCAGCCCTTTTTAATTTTTATTTTGAGACAGGTCTCACTAAATTGCAGAGGTCAGCCTTGAACTTGAGATTCTCTTGCCTCAGTCTTTCAAGTACCTGGGATTATAGGTGTATGCCACCAGGTAGAAAAAAAAAATTTAAAGCACATCTTTCAAAAAACAAAGTTTGAAAACCAAGTGCTGCAAATACATGTCACAGCAATGGTAAGTGCTGGGGCACGGGGGGATTGAGGGAAAAGAGCAGACACAAGAGGCAGGAAAACGCAGACGTCAGGTCCTGCTGTGGCATCCGTCCAATTATTTTTAAAACAAAGCTAATATAATATTTTCCGTTATATCTGATTATCTTTCTACATAAAAGTTGAAATAATGCATCAAAAACACCAAGTCGTTCTCTTTTACATTGTAACTTAAAAGTTTATCAAATCTATAGAAAAGAGTATAAATATCTTTTTTATGTTCTTTGTAACCATGACTTTCCATGCATAAGTATTATTAAATGTTAAGTTTTATAATTTTCTTAAGTTTAAAGAAAATGATGCCCATGCAGTGGTATATTTCTAGTCCCATGTCTAGGAAGATCGCAATTCAAGGCCAGCCTCACCAACTTAGTGAAGTCCTCTTTCTGGGGATGAGCTAAATGTAAAAGTACCCCTGGGTTCCATCTCCAGTACCAAAAAATAAAAATAAAAAATATTTGTACCAAGGCTCAGTGGCAGAGTGCTTGCCTAGCACGTGTGAGGCACTGGGTTCAGTCCTCAGCACCACATTAAAAAAAAAAAAAAAAAAAAAAAACAGAGGCATGCTGTCCATCAACAACTACAATTTTTTTTTTTTTAAAGAAACAGCAATGTTTTAGAAAAAAGCAAAATATCTGCACCATATGGAGTGATTGGGGCCAACAGGTGGATACAAGTTTATCAGGACAGGCAATAATTTCTGCTGAGGGCTTGCAACTCTTATTGGCAAAGGCAATAACATTCCTGGACCCCAGAAAAAAGGAGGGAAGAGGAGGGAGGAGGAGGAAGAAATGAAATGAGCACTTTCCCAGAAAAGAAATAAAATTCTAAGGGGGGAAGGGTCTAAGGTATTTTCAACTTTATCAGGACCCTTGGCCAAGTCAGACCTCAAAACGCCTGGCTGGGACATCAGTTACATCTGACGCAGTGGCCCCTTGCTTTGGTGTGGATGAGGAAACCAGAGCAGCAGCTCTGTGGCCTCTTGGGCAAAATGGCTACAGCTCACGAACAGGCAGGATGGGCACTACCAAGGTGCCACTCACCACTCGGGAAGAGGTCATCTTCAGAAGAACAGGTCAGGGAGTCAATGGTGGGATTTATGCCACTAAATCAGGGATCCCCTTATCCCTTACCCTTCTGCTCCCATGTGCTCACATACTCTGTTCACCCCTAAGAAAAGAGAAAGCAACGTATTTAGGCACAATCTGCTCTGGACCCAAAAGAATTGCTGCCCAGGGACTTCAACTCCATAAAAACAATCAGAAAGGCAGCCTTGACTTTTACTAGAAGACTACACATTCACTGCAAGGAGAGAAGCAAGCCTCCCACAATCAACCTTGAGATGCCCTTGAAGCTGCTCACTCCCAGCTCAGCAAGGCTAATGGAGGAAGGTTCTGGAGAGAAGGAAGTCGAGATGGGCTTTTATTTTTCAAGAAAGATTTCCTTTAAATAGGAAGATTAAAAAGTGACAAGCAACTGGTGAGTAAGGCATGACTAATCAGAAGAGAACTCCATCACCTGGAGAAGGAAGTGTGTTGAATTAAGGATAAGTACCCAGGACATGTCTAGTTGGAGGGTCTGTGCAAGCCCAGTCCTGTGGTTAGTACATATCCTTGGAAATACTGTATGCAATAACTTAGCAGAAAGAGAAACAAATTAAGTTAAGAGTTGGATGAATGTGTCTTGGTCAAGAAAATTTGTAGAGTGTGGTAGAGACGGAGTGGAAGGGGCTAGGCAGGTCCATATGTGAAAGATGACAAAATGAAATGGTTCAGGGCAGCACCACCGTGTGACCTCTTGGAAGGAGGGGCTATCCTGCCCAGCAGGGGTCCCATGTGGTTGCCCCCACCACAGGACCTCTCCCCCCAACACACACAACCTAATTAAAGTGCTGAGAGAACTATACCTGGGGGACAAAGCAGCCAGGGGCCTGCATGACCCATGTGGCAAGGTGACAATGAGGTCTGGGAGTAGGCTTCATGGAGCAAGACCAAAGGCCAAGTGTCAGAGCAGGCCTTGCTTGTACCACCAACGAGCCTGTGCCACGCACTCAGGATTGTAATTACTCCAAGCCGTACACCCAGGTCAGATGGAATCCAAAGGACAAACAGTGACGCTTTCCGGAAAGCCTTGGGTGGTAAGTAGGAGGGACCTGTGAACTGCAAAAGCATCTTGGCCGCTGTCCATCACTCCTCCTGCTGGGTGTGCAGTGAGCAATCAACCCAAGCCCTGCACACACAAACCTCCGCTGGAGGACAGAGACGAGGTGAAATATGGGGGTTCAAGTGACCTCAGAATCCTGGGGTACCTTCCTTCAGAATCCGTGGCAGGGAAGATATCAGGATTGTCTGGTCTGGACCGTCTCCATGCCAAACCATGACACAGTCAAATCAGAGATGGTGTCACAAATGTGTCCTGGTCTTTGGCCTCCCCAAGGGCAGAGGCTGGATCTTCCACGCCTGCTGTATCTCCGCAGTGCCTCGCTCCACATAAAGCAGTCAATGAAACAGGAGTGAGTGACAGGTGGCGCAAGCGGGGCCAGCAAAGCTTCCCTACACTCCCAGCTGAAGTCGCCCTGCGGTGCGGGGCTCACAGATCTGACTGCCCCTCTGCCGGTGCTTCCTATTTGCTTCAGTGTGGCCCCAGTCACTCTGGGGTGACTCTTGTACACACCGTGTTTGCCAATCAATACTAAGCCGGCTCTTCAGGGAAATGTATTTTCAAAGCTCCATGCTCTTCAGACTTGGCCAGCCAGGCTCTGCCCACCTCAATGTACCCCAGCCCGGGGAGCTCCCACCAAAGCAAGGGGCCACAGGCAAGTACCGGTGGTAATAAGCAGAGCTCAGGAGCCAGAGGTTACCTAACAAGCCGTCAGAAATGAGACCTGGCATTTAATAATCCCTAGAGTCCAGGACGGTTTACACCGATACGAAAGGTCACGTGACTGATCACTTGGGGTATTTGCCCCTTGACAGAGAAACAGCTGGGCCCAAAGAGGGGGCTTTTATCCCCTGGCACTGAGAGGTTTAAAGTGGGTTCTGTAAGCATCTTTCCCAACGATTTTGTGCCCAAAACTAATTTCTGAGTTAAGCCTCTATATGAGATATATTTTTGGTTGCTTCTCTTAAATGGCACTTTTTAAAATAATCTCTTCCAAGACAGCAGACGATTAAAACCCGGATGTCCAAGTGCCGAATTAAAAAGCCTCTTAAAATTTGGAATGCAATGTTTAGAGCTGCCGTGGGACCACAGGCAATTTGGTACTTGATCATTAGATATTCCAGTAAGTGCCACCCAACTGAAAAATATACTTCCTATTAAGCTTCCATACTTAAATAGCATCAGCCCTCAAACGAGATCTCTCCCTGGGAAGGTTTTAAAGATACCGAGAAAGTCCCAGGAAGCATTTTATTCTGAAGTGAACCTTATTACAAAACTTGGGATGGGGTTTTTCCATTTCTCTCATCCCCTGAGTTTTAAATGACTTGTCTTTCTCTCCCATCAGCCCGGGGAACCTCAACAGGAGGAAAGTGTCCCATGGACAAACCAGGCTGCTCACAGGGGGGACTAACAGAGTCTGTTGCCCAGCAAAACAGGAGGGTGTCTTTCTGGATAATCCAACATGCGGGTCAGCAGTGTTACCCTAGACACTGCAGGTGCAGGTTGGATCCATAGGCTGTACGCACCAGGCTGTAAGGAGGGACCTGAAGTCACAGTTACCGCCTCAGGGAAGGCTTCAGCCCACAGGGAAGAACAGAAAAGTCAACACACAACGCTGGAGCAGGAGGTGCCACAGAGACAGGCCAGGTCTGCAGCAGGGAGAGAAGGCGGTGGGGAATCTACAAGCGGGTTCCAGAGGCTGATCCTACACACCTGCTTCACTGAAGTCCATATAAAACATGAAGGTCTTGAACCATCAAAAGGATAAGAGAAAGATGTGCAGTGTTGGGGGGTGCTTACGGTGAACGGCAATAACTGTTGTGCTGTACAGCATTGTAAATCTTATTAAACAAGATATAATGGGGCCAGGCGCAGTGGCACACACCTGTAATCCCAGCAGCTCGGGAGGCTGAGGCAGGAGGATCATGAGTTCAAAGCCAGCCTCAGCAAAAGTGAGGCCCTAAGCCACTCAGTGAAACCCTGTCTTTAGATAAAACACAAAATAGGGCTGGGGATGTGGCTCAGGGGTCGAGTGACCCCTGAGTTCAATCCCGGGTAACAACAACAAAAGACAATGAGGAGGAAGAGAGAGGGAGGGACAGAGGAGACAAAAGGGACAGATGAGGGAGAGTCAGATAGAGAACTAGATGTGGATGAAAGAGAACAGAGAGAAAGGGGAGTACCTCGGAAAGCCAGTAAGAGCTGCTCACTGAAACCAATGTCAAGAGGCTGTCAGAGCCTGGGAAATCCAGTGCCCTGGGCACCTGAGGAGGCAGAGGGAGGCCATTGGGATCCAGGATGGGACACCTGGCCCGCGGCTCACCCCGTGGACTGTAGGCAGGTCAATGTACCCCAAGGCCATTCTAGGTTACCTCCTCTCCTCCTGGCCCTACAAATTCAGCACCAGGACAGCCCATGAGATACAGCAGGCTTGGGCGAGCTCCCTGCTAGCTGGCATGTCAATAACTAACACGACATTTAACTGTGCCCTAGTTTTTCCAAATACATTCCTGAAAACAAGGTTCCATGAACATCTTAGAAAAGCTATTCCTTGGCCAAATAAATTGGGGGATGCTGCTGCACTCAGGCCCAAGGCACCACGCATAACTCTCTGGGAAGTCCTGCAGGAAAGCCTATCGCTCCTCCACTAATTTTCAAACATCTTCCATCACAAGCGCCTCGCCCAACGTGGACCAAGTGTGCCCACCCTCTCCATCACTGTCCTGCTTTTAGAAAACGGCCGTCTCCAGATTCTAAGGTTCAAAGAACCCTTTAACATCAAGACAAATGACCAATACGACTAACAAACACACTCTGAGGCACCATGTGAACAGAAGGGATGGAGGGAAGGCCGGTGTGGGCAGGAGACCCACCTTGGAGCACCCTGCCAGGGGGTTTAAGAGCACCCACGGCGCTCTGCCTGGGGCACGGCAGGCACTGGGCTTCCTTGAAAAGGACAGGGGCAGGTGGGGGTGGGTAAGCTGCCTGGGCCTGGCCTCGGAGCCCTGGGTTCCATTCAGAACTACCATGAATGAAGTCGCCAGCCTTCAGAGCCACAAAACCTCTACACCTCAGTGTGCTCTGCTGAGAAACCAACCTCACAGGGCAATGACACGGGGCTGACCCGAGGTGAAAGGATAAAAATGCACACCACGCACACAGCAAAGGGCAGCACCGCAAGGCGCAGGTGAGGGGACTGAGCCAGCTGCACCAAGGTCATGAGTGGGGGCAATGACCCCACACACCTCAAGTTGTGCAGACTTCCTCCCTCTTTCCTTTCTTTTTATATCAGGGGTGTTTAACCACCCAGCCACATCTCTGGGTCGCTCCAGCCCTTTTTGTTATTCTGAGATGGGGTGAAGGATGTGGAAGATAACATCCCCCAAGAAATGGGGAACAGCAGCCCCGCCCCCCCCAGGAGAGGACAATGGGTCCTGGGAGAGAGAAGGTAGACATTAGCTCTGGGCTGTAATCTTTCATCCTTTCCCAGTAACACCGAGTCCTGGAGGGGAAGGCAAACATGTCGGCTCTGGGCTCTGGTAACAATGAGTTTCAAGCTTTTACGACTCTTTCCCCGAGTTATAATAAGTTTCAAGCTTTTACAGGTGTTTTGCCAACTTACATTTTTAATCTGCACAACTTGTTTTCTGACTGCCCGGCCAGCATGTCCCAAGCCTCTAATGATTAAGTCACACTAAACATTCTGCTGTGATGGACTCTCATTAGGACCCATAAAACACAGAATGTGCCACATGCCACCCCACCACTGCCTGATGAGGACGGCTGCTGATCCGAGGTCTGCTCCCATTTCTGGTTATTTCTGCTTACAGGGGCCCTGCTAAGTTGCTGAGGCTGGCTTTGAACTTGTAATTCTCCTGCCTCAGCCTCCCAAGCTGCTGGGATGACAGGTGTGTGCCACCACACCTGGCCAGGCCTCTCTTCTGCTTCAGTGGAGGTGACCAGAAATGGGACAGAAAAAGAAAGTCGCCTAAGGGGCAGACAGAAAGAGGAGCCCCGCTTCCACCACACAAAGCCACGTTTGCTCCCCTGTGGGAACACCCTGGATTTAATGAGCCGCTTCCGTCTGGCCTTCACCGCTGTGACTTTAATTGACCTCTACGTCTTGCAGTCTTTACAAGGTTCTATTTCCCTGTCTCCATTTATTATTCAAACTAGGAGCTGTTCTCCCAGAGTGTAATCAAATCCTGCTAAAAGGGTTTTAAAAGAAAAAAAGAAAAAACCAAACTCCAGCATTCATTCACATCTTATACCAGAGTGAAAAAATAATGAGAGTCCTAAAAATACCTATATTCAAAAAAAGAAAAGGAAAAAAATTCAACCCTTAATCCCAAATTCCTTCTCCTTAAAATAAGTAACTGAGCTTAGAGTATGACATTTAGAGCAGAAACTATGTCCCTGCTCCTGTCTTTTGCTTAATTATCATTGGATCTCTGCAGTGATCCTCTGCTCTATGAAAATGAAGTTATCATGAAACATTTATTGAACACCTACTACTTGCCAGGCATAGTACCAGACACAGGAGTTCAGAGATGAAAATGGGATGGGCCCTCGTCATGTGTCTGGTACCTGATTCACTGGCAGTGTCCTAGGGACCCTCGTAAATGGTTGGTGCCATGTTCATGCCCACTTGTCAAAAGAGGAAATTGAGGTTCCACATAAGCACATTGGCTTGACCCTTAAGTCCCTGGGGTACTGGGATGCCTAGGGGAGGTCTCACCCGCCCCCCACAGAGCCAGGCCAACTGGAAAAGAAGGGGGCAGAGCCTGAGATTCCCAAGGACACACCTCTGACAGTGCAGAGGAGGAGACGCCTCTGGAGATCATGTTGGACTGGAAAAGGCCTCCTTCCTTCTGCCCCAGCTCTCCATTCTGGGGAAATGACCAAGGTAGCCCCGAAGCAACAATGACAAGTCAAGGCTGTCCCTGGGGTGCCATGGAGATGACCAGCTCTTCCCAACAGCCTTCAGGTCCTTATGACCATTGCACTCTTTCCTGCTTCTTGCCATCACAGCTTGCCTACAGGAAAACTGGTGACAAATAGAGCCACCTCTATGTGAGTGGCCGTCCTGGACCTCAAGGGGTTCAGGCTGAAGCTGGGGAGCACAAGTGGATGGAGAAGATGGGCCTGCAGTCACAGGGGCCCAGGGAGACTTGGACGCCATCTGACCGTCCACTCCACGAGGTGACCCACAGCTGAGCACCTACCCTGAGGGCCAACTGGGATTCAAAGGAAGCAGAAAGAAGCGCAGAGTGGTCTGCAATGGATCAAGGGAAAGTCATCTTGATGGGAAGGGAGAGGCCCCGTCAACACGCCATAAGTGGAGCTAACCTTGCCAGGGCATCGGGAGGGATCCTGAGGAAGCACGAGGAGATGGTGGGAGGGTCACTAGGCCCAGAGCGGCATTTCAGCAATAGGGAGACGGAGCGTGAAAGCCAGGAGGACAGGAGGCCCAGCACCACGAGGGGCACACAAGGAGACATCGGTGGGGCCGAGCCCTTTGGAGTGTCACATTTATAAGAGGACAATGCCTGACACATTGTTGGAACCCGCTCAATTGTGGCCTCCTAAAGAAAGCTGGCCCCTGGAAAGAACTGTCCTGCTGCAGGCAGAGGGAACTGGAAGGTGGTGGCAGCCCTTCCCAAAGCCAAGACCCTGCAAGACAAGAAACCTGGGCCTTCCAGTCCACCCAGAACCTTCCAGCCTGAATGCAGCACTCCATGGGGGTGCGAGCCAGACTCTGCTGGAAGCCAGCAGGGCAAACCCTGTGAATCCCTCAGCAGAGGGTGGCTCAGGACTGCTCAAGGAAACCAGTGCAGTTCTTAAAAAGAATGGCAGACCTGCATATAAAGTGAGACACAGATCTCTAAAGTGCTTGTTAAATGAGGAAAAAGTAACAGAGAACAATGAATTCAGCAGGCTACTGGTAATTAAGATGCGGAGGTACGTGCCAGAGACTGACTCAGGCACCGCTCACCTCTGCAAAGATAAACCCAGGGCTCCTAACACTTCTTGCCTCTGGGTAGAAAACCCAGGGGCCACAGTGAAAAGGAGATTTATTTTTCACTGAAAACCTTTTTTAACTACTTGACTTTTTTAGCATGTGTAAAATAAGATTTGTCAAGAGTCCAAGATTTTGAAACTTCAACTGTTAAAAAAATAAAATAAAATCGAATCTTAAGTCAGACCCAGATATGCCACTTCTCACGGTGGGATGCTGGGCAAGTCACCTCATTGCTAAGCCTCAGTTTCCTCTTCTGCAAAATGAGGATCATAAATAATTACTTGTAGGGTGGATGAGGGTTAAATAAAGCACAGATGCTTAAAAGTATGTAATCAAATTTTTGGCAGACAGTAGTTACCCAGTATACATCAGCAATTAATATCAGCAGTTCACCATTCATATTGGCTAGGTGACTGCACCAAGTTCCGTGGTGACAGTAGTCATCTACCATTCTTTCAGCATAATGGACACCACAGAGTCCAGAGTGGGCCAACTCTAAGGAACAGAGTCACCGCTCAATTCCTGTCTGCCCTCAGGGCCTCTCTCCCACAACGCCTGCCTTGCAGGATGCGGGAACACTTGGAGTTGGGTGGAGACAAGAAGCCTTGCCTGCTCAAGTCTGCCTCACTCACAATGGGGAAAAGAGGTCAGCACCAGGACTCCTGAACCCCGCAACTCCACTGTGATTTCTTAGGGCTGCAGATACATGGACAGGTGGTGGATCCACAGTGGACACTGCCCAAGTCTTTAATGTGGAGAAGCCACTGTAGAGAAACCCTCAGGACTTGCTCAGAAGGACACAGACTAATGCACGAACCCTAATTACCCCTGCTCCCCAAATTCCCTGGAGTAGGTACAGCATGGAGAGAGAAGACCGACTTCAGATCCGAGTTTGAACCCAGCTGTGTGCACACTTCTCAAAGACTGGGCCCTCTCAGAACCTCAGTGGACCTGTGGAATGGTGGCATTACTCCATCTAACTAACCCGAGCTGGGAAGGGGCCAAGTGGTGTACCGAGGAAGAATGACCCCGAGTTGATAGTGCAGAAGCTGCCTGAAGGGAATGTGATTTCCTCAGATGAGTCTCCTTGATTTAATGTATGTGGGAAATTTTCACCATGATTAAAAGTGAGTAATCAAGCCAAAGGCCAAGAGGGGATATTTACAATGCACGAAATGAAAAATAAATGAAAAAATCCACAAAGAGTCAGGGAGGAAACAAATAATCCAAGAGAAAAATGGGCAAAGCTTTGAAAAACTAGTCACAAGAGTGGAAACCAAAACAGGCAGCAGCAAACCAAAGGGCGGCCAAATTCCCCGTGGCCAGGAAATACAGCCGATACACTCGAGCGCTGGGTGGGTTTAAGAGCGCTGGCAGAGATCTTGCACAGCCGGAGGATCACACAAAGGTGCGTCTACTTCACAACATGGTGGACCTCAAAAAGTTCCACATGCCAAAGCTTGGCATCTCCACACCTGGCCACTTAGAGAAACAGGTGTACAATGGCCTGGGAAGTGATGATAAAGGGCTGCTAATATCACAAAGAGGGCCAGCAGACCTTATCCTCTCCTCACATACAATACCACCCCAAGGATAGGGCTGTGTCATCAGCAAAGTTAAACCTGAATTCAGCCTTCAGTTCCAAGTGCCAACCTAAGGAAATACAGGAAGGAGCGTGTCCAATGGCACCAGAGGCTCAGCAGCAAGGTTCAGGGGGTAAAAGTTGTGAGGCAAATGACCTGGTGTCTTCAGCAAACAAGCTGATTGGGGGAGAGGTGGGGAGAGGGGAGAGGGAGGACAGGGAGAGGGAAGGAGAGAGGGAGAGAGATAAGGGAGGACACAAAAAGGAACCCAAGGGAGCAGCTGAACACAGAGACAGAAGAACGGTGGGTACCGAATCCTAGGGGAGGAGGAGGGAGTTGGTGATTAATAGCGACGGTTTCAGCTGGAAGACGGGGTGTTTGCTGCATAACACGGGATGGGCTGAACTACACATGGTTGGGATGGTCCATTTTATGTTATATATATATATATTTTACCATAATTTTTTAAATTATGGAAGACAAAGACACATAAGAGACATACCAGCCAATTATAATATGTGAACCTCAAATGATCCTGAATTTAAAAAATTATGAAATAATGGAATGGTTGGAAATTCAAACACCAATATTCGATGATGAATGGGAATTATTGATAATTGGAGGTGATAATGACAGAGTATTTAAGTTTTCTTAGTTTTGGACATATATAGCACAGTATAGAGAAGGAAGCAAGAATAAGTAACTTAAAACAAGACTGGCCATGACCGAGAACTGCTGCACTTGACATTGGACATATAACAGTGCATTCTAGTTATTCACCTCCCCGTGGGCTCCAACCATTTTACACAATAAATAAGTTTTAAAATGAAGAAGCTGCTACATGCGGGCACCAAAGGACCAGTGTTGGACCGCTCACAGTATCGGGTCTCAGTAGTAAAATGCAGGGAACAACCTATGAGCTTATGACGGGATAAAAAATATTTCAGTGTTTCATTCAAAACAAAGTGAATGAACTAGATCAGGGCTTCTCAACCAGAGGTGCCTGTGCCCCCAGGGGGACACTGAGCAATGTCAGAAGCCATATGTGGTTGTCACAATTGGGGGAGGTGAGGCTATTGCCTTCTGGGGAGTGGAAACCAGGGACCCCCACTGCAAGGGGCAGCCCCCATGATGGAGAACCACACAATTCAAAGCATCAGCACTGCTGTGCTTGAAAATCCCCATGCTAGATGGACGTGGGATGCACTCCTCAAACTACAATACTGAATTAAAAACAAGTGACAAACAGATATGACACAGACTATCACATGAGTCAAGCAAAGAACACAAAACCCAGGCTACTCGTGGAAATAAGTGTACTAAAGTATAAAAACCTGGAGGGGAAGGCTCTATGCCAATGTCAGAACACGGACTGTTAGAGGAACAGGGCACATGGCTGCAGAATTTGAACCACTGCATGTATTCCACCTCTTTCCACCAGTGAAAGAGCAAGGTGCCAAGGTCCTGTAGTTCACTCTGGACAGTGGGGACAAGGAGCTGCCTTCTGGAGTGTCTGTGCGCTCCCACATTCTTGACACCACCAGTAATGCACACACCAAACAAATCAATGGGGCTGTGAGCCGCGGAGGCCAGTAGACGGGGAGGGAGGGCAGATGGCAAGGCTAGACCCGCCAACGGGGAGCACTCACCGGGCCCCGGAGGTCGATGAGCTCCTGCCTCATCTGGGACACCAGAGCTTCCTTGGCCACCAAGGCCCTGTGCAGGCGCTCGTTGAACTCGATCAGCTCTCCGTGCATCTCTGCCACCTGGAAGAGACAAGCACCACACCTTAGCACCCAGAGGCAGACCTTCCCCCATGGCCTGTCCCTGCTCCTGTGTCCTTATTCCTGCTGTGGTTAAGCAGGGCTGGGGATGGAGACAATGGCGCAGCTTACCTATGAGATACGCAAATCCACTCGAAAGTAGAATACGGTTTGATTTGCTTGATTTTAACACTTTGGAGGTGCCAGGCCACAGTTCATGGTCAAAATCTGGCTGTATCTAACCATATCTAGACCTTGGAACACAGGCTCGATTTTTCTAGAAAGGTGTTTTCTCCCTAAGCTGTGCCACATGTGTCCAGAATGTGCCTACTAACAGCACAATAAGAGTGACTGCAACAATTCTGAAAACTAGGAACGCAAAGCCAGAGTCTTCTCTAGGGTGGTGCCAACTATGGTGACGGACACAACAGCCAGTGCACAACTATATTCCAGTCGCTGCCAACTGCATGTCAGGATAACCCTGCCACATGTGCCTCCTGGCTGTACCACAGGTGCTCTGGGAGGCAGAGACTGCTACTCCCACATCACAGAAAGAAAAGTTGCATATCAGGAGTCTAAGCTGCCTGCTCAAGATCATGCCGTTGGCAAAGGGCAGACCAGAGCCCTGGCTGTGCACTATGATCCTACCATTGCATAGTGCCCAGATGCACCCTTCAGACCCGCGGTTAGCAGGGGAACTTCTCCAAACTGAATCAGCCAATCCAATTTATGTGGGCTGACACCAAATAAATGAAAATGGAGGTGGCTATATGGTAGGCTATATCAATGTACAGCCACTCAACTACAGTTTCTTTAAACATTGTAGAGAAACGTGAGGTGTCATTCTACTGTGCTGTCACAGAACCCAGCAAGAAGACTCCCAGAAGCACCTTCCAGGGAAGTTGTGGAACGGGAGGTGGAGCAGACCTCACTCAGCCCGGCCCCTGCCCTGCCCAAGAGCTCACTCCCTGGACAGAGACCTGAGCACCGACTGAGGAGTGCTCACCCACGGGGCTGCTGGGCCTCTTGGGGCAGGTTATGGGAGATACAAACCCACAGTGGGAATGAGGAAGGGAGCAGCTCTGTGGGGGACAGTCGGGGCCACTAAGTCGGGTCTCCCCTGGAGCAACAAAGGGAGGCCTCCCTTCTGCTTCTCCCTCACACTAAGGGCAAAAGGAACAGAGGGAAAGTGGGGCACCGGGGTCTGCCTCAGGGCGCTTCCCTCCCGTTCTCTACTTTTCCTTCCTTTGGTTTCTCAGCCATGAGCACTCTCTTGTTTATCCCAATGAAACTCTAAAGAATTAAACTCCTTAAGAGAGTCTGACGTTCCTCACTGAAACAAAAGAGCCATTGCGCCGTCAGCACAAAATGTATCCAACTCCTGTCCCTGGGACACTTACGTCAACTCCAACGCACTCCCTTGTTCCAAGGTGTCCCCCCAAACTATGTACAACACTAAGTGAAAATTGCCTAGAGACAGTGCAAGAAGTGTGCAATTAGCCACGGAAAACAACGTCACTGAGCCATTTCACTAGCTTTTTTCTTTGTAAAGACCCAAAATTAGTATTTCCCAGTTGCCTTACTCCTTTTGTGTAAGGAAAGCTTACGTTGATCCTCTTTCAGCCTTTAACAAACATAAATACAGCATCTCTAATAACATCTGAGTGAATCCTCACACAAGAATCACACAAACCCTCCATGAGCTTCCTCGGGGCTGTGATCCACTTACTACACAGCCACCAGGAGCACACAAACACCTGCTAATGGGCCCCACAAAGTTCCAGTTTAAATAAATGTCACTGTCATTCCCAAAGCAAAGACAGTTTTGTAGTCTTGCCTCTGCATTGTTTGGCGGGGAACAGAGTGCTGCCGCAGCTGCCCATCAATGCATGAAACATCGAATGTTCCAGGTTCAGGTGCTGTTTGTCATAAGCTTTCAAAACCCAGGTTCCCTTTTGCAGCCAGAAGATGGACTGGACCACATTCAAACACCCATTTCACTGGGCAATGAGGGAGGGACCCAATGCAACGGAGAAGACATAACTTGATGAAATAATTTCGTCATGAAGCTGTGGCATCAAGCCCACCTTCAAAACTGAGCTTCTCTACTGCATGTTCCTGTAGTCAGTCACTGGAATAAACAGCCTTCCTCTTACATAAACCATGAAGCTCCCTGTTTCTCAAATAATCATCCCCAAACTCTAGCACAACTAGAAACAAATTCAAGACTAAGAGACACCTCGGAGATCACAAGTATTTCCCAGTAGGCTGCAAAACCACTGCCACCTGAAATTTTCATCAAGCTTGGAGGGCACACACAGGTCTCCTGTGATCATCTTATTTACAATGGCCAGAAAGAAATGCAGGAAATGGGTTACAGAGAGAACAGGTTGTTCCCATCTACTCTGCCCCAAGTAGCAGTGTTCTTCCAAAGTCACATCTCATATTGTCACCTTTTTTTCAATACCTTCAATGTTTCCCCCACACTAAGGATGAAATCCTAACTCCTCTCTTCAATCCCACCTGTTGCTCTCAGTGTCTCCCTAATGTCACTCAGATGCAAATTCCATACTCACGCTAAGGTCTAGGAAGTCACCAGGTAGCGGAGGAAACTGTAGGTGCAAAGGCAGGTACCAGAGGCTGGCAGAAGTTGAGAGGGGGGTAAGGTCAAGCTTTGGCGTGAGACAGGACTGGGCCCATTTGGCTATGGACAATGTGCTTGGTGCAAGACAGGGAGCCCCCATAAGCCTGAAGCTCATCATCTACAAAATGGGGATCAAACTCCACTCTGGCCTCACTGGGCTACCATGCAGAGGAAACAAGAGTGCACTTCACAGGTGTGGCAGGGTGAATGCTAAGCACAGGAGCAATTTTCCACAACAGGTACTGATGTTGGAGACATGGTAGAGGAGACCAAGAAGCAGGTCTCTAGAGATCAGCTGGAAAAGGGCCCTCCCCAGAGATCGTGCCTCCCGACCAGGATGTACCACACTAGGGAGCTGGGTGGCTGTGGGGAAATTCACTGTCCCAAAGCAAGAACGTCGCGGAGTCACTAACCATCTGCCAGACCGGGTTCTCAAGTGAACCACATAATTCACAACCTGTTACATTTGGTCAGACAAATCGCGATAAGACACTTGAGGGAAGAGGGGTGTCACAGAAGGGCTCTCCAAGAGACACTCAGGAGTCACCATCTAATGGGCTTTGTGTGCCACACAGCCTCCAGGGACAGACCCCTCCCTACATCCCACCAGACACATGTTCTGGATCGTCAATGCTCAGAGCCAGTTTGAGGTTCATGTCTCTTTCTGCTCTTAGTGGTTTTGTTCCATGGCAATTACCCTGAAAATATTTAGGAAGGAAGTGCCATTTATCAACACCAATGACAGTGACAAATCAAAAGCCAAAGCCAGATGGAGAGACAATGAACATGGCTGACAACTCCCAGCACCCAGGATGAGCCAAAGGATGAGGCATGGAGACCCGGTTCTCAGAAAGGCCCGAGGGGAACTGGAGGCTAGAGGAAGATGTGGCCCTCAGCTGTGCCAGGAAGGTACACAACCGATCAGGTGACAAGGTGCCAGGCTATGAGTCGCCCTTTGGATTTCATCCTCTGGCTAGAGAGAAGAAGGTAGAGATATGCAAGGAGTTTGAGTACCAAGGCTGCTCAATATGTATCAATGTTTGGAAGTCTCCGTCTTTGGCTTAGCAAATCCCTGCTGCACGGTCACCTGCCTGTCTTCTTGCACATGCGCTCAAAGCACAAATTCAACTGCCAATGGCTAGAACTTGCCTAAATGCTCACAGGGGACTGGTTAACTATCCCAGGGTTCCCTACATTCCTACTGACTACCCCATTGGCAGACAGCACTGATTCATCACAATATTCCTTTAGAGGATCCCCAGGCAGCCGTGACCAGTCAGTCAGGGGCTTGGCCTAGCACATGACATCTATTTAGTAGCCCTAGCCTAGAAGATGGAGGACAGTGTCTTCCAGAAGGTGACATTTAAGTTGAGACTTGGAAGATGATGCCTTGGGAGTTTAGGGGAATGAGAAATCTCTTCCAGCTGGAGTATCAGGGAAGATGATCTCCAAAAATAATGTGGTTGAAAAAGCTTTAAATCTGTGAAAATCCCAGGGATTATCATAATTACCTGCCAAATCATGAAAGGATTATAAATTGTTTTTTTTTTTAAGCCTCTGGTATTTCTTTTTATATTAGAATGTTCCATGCCATCACATCCAAGTAAATAATGCCTCACCCTCTTTGAGCTAAGAAATCAGATGTTTCTTGCTTGAGAACGAGACACCTCTCTATGTCCAAGTGTCCATAGAATCTGAGGCTCTTCTGGTCACATCCTCAAACTCTCCAAGAACACTTACTTGGATGGTTCAGAATCCATCTACCACCGAATGGAACCCTCCCTCCACTGTCTTCTGGCCCAGTTCACAGTGGCTGTGGGAGGCGTCTGGAAACCCTCTATAACAACTCCCTGGCACTAGCCAACATCCACACTGCCTTAACACACTTGTGAGCACCAACTGCATACCAGCCCTCTGCAGGCTTTAGGAATCCCCACAGCCTCCCTGCAGGTGGGCACACCTTCCTCACAGGTGAGGCTGTCAAGGTTTTAAAGAGCTGAAGTGTCAGGGTCAGGAAGCGACAGAGTAGGTATGCGGACCTGTGCTCTTATGGCCCTACTCTCTGGGGTCTTTACCCAGACATCCTGGGTGGGTCAGAAAGCTGACCCCCTTCGTGGTCACAGAAGGTAAGTCTATCCCACCCAATAGAGGGGAGGGGCATGGTGTGGACCAGGGGCTCAGTCCCATCTGATCATGAGTCTCCTAGAAGGTTTCTTTCTGAAAAATGAAGATTTCTGGGCCTCCCTTCATTGACAAAGGGGGAATCTAAGAAGTACTTTCTGAAGGCCCTAGTGACTGCAATGACCAATCGCTGGCAAAGACAAAGGGGCAGCAGTTCCCATACACAGCTTGGGACTGCAGTGGGGCCATCTTGTTATGGAAAACACAACTTTCCAGTCCATAATCTGTAAGACAAGATTTCACAAGCTCCTCCACAGGTCAGCTCTCAAACTCCAGATTCTCACATGAACAAAACCACAAGCCAGAGAAAAACTGCCAGGACCCTGACTTCTAGCAACAGTAGGCAGGAAATGTCACTGGGTGGTGTCACTGCTCTCAGCCAGTCTACACAAGCAAGCACCAGACAAGGGGAGACCATGGACCACTGTCACTGCACACAATGCTGGCCATCAGTGTGTGAGGTAAGACCAGGTGGAAAGTGAGTAGCACTTAGAGAGGTTTAAAGCAATCTCCTAATGCTAGGGATTCCTGGGATTTCATGGTTTTTCTAAATTTTTAACAAAAGTATCAGTCTAATGAATTGGGATTTTAAAAGCAATTAGAAAGGCACTCATACACTGTGTCTAAAGCCATGTCTTACATTTGTTATGGTGACAATGGCAAACAATATCAATGGGGAAAAAAAACAAACACAGCCTCTTTGATAGAATTTGTTAAGGAAAAAAACAGAACCAGTATCATCAATATCCACTGTTCTTTCAGATTTTTTTTTTTCCTTGAACTGAAAATTGAGCCCAGGGTGCCTTACCAGTGAGCTATGTTCCCATCCCTTTTTATTTTGAGATAGTATCTTACTAAGTTGCCAGGCTGGCCTTGAACTTGAGATCCTCCTCCTTCAGTGTGCCCTTCTGCCTTGTGAGCATCACAAATGTGTCAAGGCAGAAGGGCACACTGAATAGGAATCCTTATGGCCTCCCAAGTAGCTGGCATTACAGATGACAGGCGTGCGCCACATAGCTGCCTAAATGTTACTTTCTTGTAGCGTGTCACTTTGGTCTTTAAAACTAAGAAAAATGAGGTGTGTTAGCTGAAGTGACTGGTGTTCAGACCTAGCCCAGGACGCAGAGGCCTGTGAAGTCATCAAAAACCTGTAGCTGTCAGTCTCTCTGACCGCAGAGCTGTGGGACACTCTCAGAGATGCCTGACCACACTGACTTACCAGAGGAGGAAGGTAAGGATCGGGGCCCGAGTAGAAGCCCAGGGTCACAGAGTCCATGAGTGACAGTAAAAGAGGACCTCCAGCTATTATGGTCCCAAAGCCCATGCTCCTTCCATCACACGGCACTTCAGGTGACAAATGAGACAGGGAGAGAAGTAATACACCTGCCTAGGAGTAGAGAATCCAGGATCAGGGAGGTGAGTGCCTATTTCCTGACCAGACCACAAGGCCCTCAACAGAGATCAAGGGGAATTGTTGAAACTGAGGTGTTCTCCCCGCGTAAAAGATGATGGTGACACGAAGCGGCAGGGCAGAAAAGGGTAGGCCAAGGGAGCCTTCCCGCTGTACCAGGAACGGTCCACGTTCTCTCCCACACCTCCCCACCAGGTAAGAGCTGCCGCTGTCCCTAATTGAGTAGCTGAGGAAACTGAGGCACAGAAAAGGTAAACAACTTGCTCAAGGCCACACAGAAAGTAAGCAGCAGAACTGGGACACACTGCTGAGCCCATGCTTGTGACCACACTCCTCCATCCTGCCTGGACCTCACAGTGAAGGGCTGTCTTCAGCTCTCACTTCTCGGAGCCTCTGAAGTCAGTGTGGCTTGTCACAGGCCAGCTCACAGACTTCCCTGTTAGGGGAGGAAGGAGTACACAGGTAGATAAGAACCTTAAAAGCAAGGGCTCCTGTGGAACTCGGGCCCAAAGGACACTGTAGCAAGGATCCTGGGACACCCCCACCCCCGGGAGCCAGATGAGCCTTCTCCAAAGGGACTTTGCTTCACGTTGAGGTATTTTGGAAATTAGTTTCTAAATGAAAATCCCACATGAAGACAGTCCAGGGGGTTGTCAGATGTTACTTCTGGTTGTGCCACAAGGAGGATCCCTCTAAGGAAAGAGGACCCAGATGGGGGAGAGAAAAATGCAGAGCGTGAAGGTCAAGTGCACTCCTGTCTCTCCACTGCTGTGACCTTAAGTGAGCAGTTACACATCTGTGGTTCCTGGGCTCTTATTTGTAAAATGAGGATGCTGTCTGTCACCTACTGGACAGGGCCATCAGGAGGTACACAGAAATCATAGTGTGGACCCCACGAGCCTGAAGGAACATGACTATGCCTCCTATGGCACAGGCTCCCGGCACAGGTCAAGCCTGCAGGGTCAGACTCACCCCCACCTTCCAGAGGAGGAAAACCCTGGGACCCAGAGGCCAAGCGAGTGTCCAGAGTCGGGGGTCTTTAGAAAGGGGCTTGGTCTGACTCCAGAGCACAGGGTTCTGCATCTGGTCCACCTTTTGCCTCGACTCCACTGTGAGCAGGGCTGACCCGGGGAAGGCACCCAGGAGCCTTCTCAACACTATGGTATAAAGCCACAGGGCAGGCTCGATGGGGACCCATGAAGTAGAGCTGCCCTCAAGGGCCACTAACAGAGCCACCAAGGCAAGTGAGTCTTGTAAGTAACCCTGGTGGTAGCTTTGCATTTAAGAGAGTACCCTAATTTCCTCAGTAACAAGGCCCTCTGTGCCCCAGAGAGCAAACAGCACTGGCTGGGATCAGCCCTGAACGGGGGACCCCAGCAC
The DNA here is from genome assembly GCF_048772815.1 of Callospermophilus lateralis. Taxonomy (NCBI): domain Eukaryota; kingdom Metazoa; phylum Chordata; class Mammalia; order Rodentia; family Sciuridae; genus Callospermophilus; species Callospermophilus lateralis. Next base: position 9,335,083 of record NC_135323.1, on the reverse strand, counting down.
CAGCTCCACTGGTAAGGGGAGCCCAGAGAGACAGGTGCCCCATAACTGTCATAGTCTGCCTGAGCTCTGAGCCCAGGTCCCCAATATCTGCCCTCCTTCCTCCTGTCACATGGCTATTCAGCAAACACTTGAGTGAACTGTGGAGATGCAGAACAGCTGATGTGAGTGATCCAGATGACCCTATTTGCATGAAGGAGCAAGAGCAGAATAGATGGAAATGACAGTGTCACAGCAGCACCCAGCACCTTCTTGGTGGCTGTTAGATAAATGGTGAAGAAAAGGCAGACGCAGAACCACAGGCCTGGCTTTGTGCTGATGTGCCCTCGCCTCAGAGCAACGCAGACGCCTCCACACAGCAGGTGCTGGCAACTCTCACGGAACTGCTGGCACAACCAGGAGAGGCCCGCGGCACAGCAGGCACCATGCAAGCTCCAGAGCTGGCGGCCGCCCCTTCCCAGACGCGACCATGGGCAACTCACTGTCGACCTCTTTGCATCTCGGTTCCTCACCCACAAATGAGGTGAAGAACATTGCGAAACTCACGAGGCTTCTGTGAGGTTTAAATAGTCCATACAACAGAAGGCCTTAGCTTAGGCTTGGCATACACAAGGCACACCAGTAATGCTACCGGCTGGCACCATGTTAAGCAAGCACCAGCAGAACAGGCAGAGCCCCTGGTCCTGTGGGAGCCACACCCCTCAGCTCCCTCAGACCTGGCCCCTCCTCCACCCGCTGCCAGACCATGGTCTGCCCTCAGCCTGGACAATCAGCCAACCCCCGCTCCCCACCCATGCTCCAAGGGCCCTCCTAAAACAGACACGCTCACTCATGGCCCTTCTCTGCTGCCCCTCAATGACAATGGCAGATTAGCCGATACCTGCAATTGCTTCAGAATAATGCCGGGTGAGTAGGACTGGCCCTACCCTGACGAGCACTGGCCGGGTGGGACTGTGAACTGGCCACAGAGCTACACCGTACTATCTTGTCTACGTTCACATTTCTCCATATCCAAAGTTTAAAAAAAAAAAAAAAACCTTCAATGGCTTCCCACTAATTTCCTTGGGCTGGGAGAGAAGCAAGGAAGAGAGGATGGGGGAGGACACATTTCAAGGGAAGGGCTGACGCCAACCAATGAGCACCTGCCCAAACCTGCCTCCCTCCCTCATGCCCATTATGGTTTGGATGTGACACATCCCCCAAAAGCTCACGTGTGAGACAACACAAGAAGTTCAGAGGAGATGATTGGGTTGTAAGAGTCTTAATCCCCCAGTAGGGACTAACTGAGTGGGAACTGAAGAGGTGGGCGTGGCTGGAGGAGGTGGCACTGGGACGTGGCTTTGGGGTATATATTTATCTGTCAAGTGGAGCGACTCTCTGCTTCCTGATCACCATGTGAGCTGCTTCCCCTGCCACACCCTTCCACCATGATATTCTGCCTCACCTTGAGCCCCGAGGAATAGAGCCTGCTCTCTATGGACAGAGACCTCTGAAACCATAAGCCTCCAAATAAACTTTTCCTCCTCTATGATTGTCCTGGTCAGATCTTTCAGTCACAGTGGTGGAAAGGCTGATGACAACACCCCAACATCCCATCCACTCTTCAGGCTTCACTACTCCTCAGTTCACCTCCTTCAATCCAGCCATCCCCCTCCTCCATGAGACTGCTCAGGAGCAGCAGCAACAGCCGCTGATTGGGAAGCACTTTATATACACCAACACACCAGCCTCAATGTACAGCCTCTTTTGGGCAAGTGCCTGAGTGGCCTTGGGGCCTGGGTTTGGCGAGTGGAACACCCCCAGGGCCACACACCACTAAGCAGTAAACAATCTGCACTCCTCCAACTACACGGGGTGGCCTTACATGCTACACCAGTGTTGGTGCTGCTCCTGTTTACAGAGGAAGAGAAGAGGACTGCAGGACCTACAACAACTGTCCACGGTCACACAGGGATGGCTGCAAGAGCTGACAGCAGGCCATGCTCTACTCGATTTGGCGTACCAGCAGGTGGGCCTCCTGCTGGCATGGAGCACAGGAGCCCACCTAGCTCCACGAGTCTGAGATGGCCACTGATGACCCAAACACAGCGGAGGAGAAGGGAGCCAGGCTCCTCTGTTCACACAGCACATGTGACCTGGCACCACACCACGGTTACAATCACAAGTTCAAAACACCGCATCCGCCGGGCCTGGAAAAGTGGGTCAGGAATGACTTTAAAAGGCTCTGCGGGCCTCCTCTCAACAGCACTGCAGCTGCAGCTTGCTCACAGAGGACGGCTATTGATTTCCTGAGATCCCAGGCTGGGCAGCAGCTCATGTTAGCCCGTCTTCCCCCAGGACAGAAAGCCTCTTCCAGGCCACCGGGCAGGCAGCAGAGCCGGAGGAGGAGGAAGGCACAGCTGGGCATCACCAGGAGCAAGCACTCTCTGCTGGGCCCAGGGTCACACAGTATTCCTGACCTGGCTCATCCACAGTCTCCTGCAACCCACCCAGGGCATGGCTCCTTCTCAGAAATCCACCTTCACTATCGGAGAATTCTCCCTCATTCGCTCCACAGATACGTGTCGAGCAGCTATCAAGCCATCTCAAACACAGTAATTCAAGCAGCAAACAAAAATCAAGTCTCTGTCCTCATGGCATCCCCATCCCAGCTGTCACTGCCGTCTGACAGACGTGCAAACAGAGGTTTGCAGAAGCTGAGCTGCAGTCAGAGCGAACAACAGAGCCTGCTGCGGGGCTGGGCCCAGGGCCTCCCACAGTCACCCTTCTGTCTCACAAGGCTCCCTCAGCCAGGCCCTGCCGTGCCTTGGTGCTTGGCTCTGAAGCCACTCATCCACTGGCTATTCAGTCACATGCCTGCTTTGGTCAACAACCACTTATGGGGCAACTGTGGGCCAGGGACGATCCTGGGTGTCAGTGTGCCAGGACCCCACTCTACACTCAAGGAGTTCCCTGTCTTGTGAGGATACAGCGGATCAAGTTCCCAAATGGTGTGACCAGTGATATAGCAAGAACCCTCAGGTCCCCAGGATCATGGAGGAGAGGTGTCACCCAGCCTGGGGCCAGAGAAAGGGTGGAGGACTTTACCCTAAACTGAGGCTCCAGTGTAGGACAAGGGCAGCCAGCACAGAACAGGTTCAAAGCCAGGCTGCTCCCCAGCCTGCCTCCCACCTGCTCTGTCTCCTCAACTGTAATAGCTCTCTGTCCTGCTGAGTGGGACATAAACTGGTAAGACCTGACTTGAGAGCAATCAGCCTGGCACAGAGCAGGGGCGCACCACAGGGCAGCTTATTATTATGCCAGAGAATTGGCTGCCAGACCCAGCAAGTTACATAACACTGGGCATCCAACGCGGGCTTCCCAACACTGAGGTTTCTCCAAAAAATATTTCACCGTGAAGTGCTGCTTCTGCATTTATTTTGCAGGGTGGTGCAAAGCACAGACTTTCTATAAAGATGTAAATTCTGAAACTATGTGGCTCTTTATGATATTCTAATGTTTTCCAGAAATTGGGAGGTCGGTGAGCCTGTTTAATCATCTGCCTTTGGAAGGAATACGCAGAGCCCTCCTGAATATTTCAACCACAGCTCAATAAATTATGTCCAAGTTTCAAAAGAAAGACAGTAAATGAAAAACATTAAATTTCATGAGCGTCAGAACTGTTTTTCTCCCTTGAGAGTCCCTTTGTCATACCAAACCAAGCTCACTTAAGACAGAGCAGAGCCCCTTCAGGGGGCGGCTTTGCTCCTGCTGAGAAGGGGACATAGCCATTTATTTGTACAAACAGGAATTTGTGCACAAAAACACCTGCAGAGAGGGTGCGGGGCCCCTCACTGTGCTCACGCATACACCAGCAGAGTTGGGAAGTGGCTTGGAGGATGCACTTGGAGCTGGATGGGTCCCACTCTGCCAGTGACCTGTTGGTGACCTTGGGAGAGTCCTTCAACCTCTCCAGGCCTCAGTTTCAGCATCTGCAAAATGGCAGCCACAGAAACATTCACACCGTGTGGTTGTTAGGATTAAGTGGGTCAATATTTAACTAGGGCTCAATAACATACTGCTATTTTGATTCTTAGATCTTTGACTGGTGCACAAATGCGTGCACCTGTGACACTTCCTTCAGCCCCACGGCCACCATAGTGGAAAGAGAAGGTGGGATGGTTTTGAAAAACAACATGGGATTTAAACCAGACACACAGGCCCAGAATCTGGGACGATGCTGGCTGCTGTCCCGTGGACAGGAGTGGCTACTATTCCTGTCCAGTTGTGAACACTGAAGCCTCTGCCTCACCAGCAACAGGGAGCTTGCAGCCTGTTGTCTTGGGGGCCTATGGCCACAGCGGACATCATACATGCTGAAGCACTGAGCACACGGGCCACTAGGGGGAAAGGTCAGTCACCCCCTTCCTCCTCAGGGGCCACAGGAACACAACCTTCCCTCAGGGTCAATGAACTCTGTCCATAACACTCAGTGAGGACAACACAGCAGTAGCCCAGCTGTCTGCAGGTCCTGGAGAGTCAGCTGGACCCAGGAGGAAGATGGAGTCCACTTCCCAGAATCTGGAGGAGGAAAGGAGCTTGTGCTTCTAGGACATCAAGCTGGGCATCAGGCCAAATGTCCTCACTTCCTGGCACAGCACCCTGAGTTGGAAGTGAGGTCACCAGCCCACAATGGCCCTCCCTCTAGGGGAGCGACCAGGAGACTGGCACCCACCACCCTTGAGCTTCCCATCCCCTGTGCAAAGCAGGACACAAAGGCTCCAGGAAGAAGTTACGTATGTCACTTCTGAGTCACAGCACAGAACACAGTGTGTGCAACCCTGCTGCTGCCCCTTCTGTTACCCCATGGGGTGAGAGAGCCTTGTTCTCCAGATGGCATGGCTATAGGAGGGTGTCACCACATGGACCAGGGTGCTCCCAGCTTACAGCTGGACAGCCACAGTGGACACACAATGCCCATGGGAAACATGTGCCTTTATTTTGTTAAAGAATGAGACAGGAGCTCTTGATCTGCAACAGAACCATCCTACCCTGACCAATACCAGCCTCTGCTCCATAGTCCTACATCTTCCTAGCTCTCTCACAACCAGCCTCTGTGAGAAATGGCACAGAGGCCACGGATGTCTGTCAAAGGCTGCTTCACAGAAGCCACAGGAGAAACTGGACTCAAATCAAGTCAACACCACATCACTGTGGCCAGGAGTTTTGGAGGGAGAACCGCCCTATGCTGGGGTTCCTTATTCACCAAAGCGTGGCTCCGTGGCCCAACATCAGGGTACATATAGGCTTAAGGATGCCATGGCCACGAAACTGGGATAGTGCCACTTCTATCAAGGGACAACAATAACAACCTGATAAGACATCACCAAGATACCTGTGGGCCAGGCTGCACCAAAGGTTTCTGTACTAGGGGTGCTAACAGTTATCCTGTTGCTGAGCTCACAGGGAGTTTTGCATGGGGTTGCCTATCTCTTGTTCAACCTAAGAGCCAACTAAGATTACCCTCTCATTAGTCATATAATCTAATACTAATCTAATACCAACATACTACAACAATAAAATCCATAGATAGCGAAGTAGGTGAAATATCAGAGAAGGAGTTTGGAATATACATATTAAAGTGATTTAGGAATTAAAGAATGACCTTAGTGAGCAGATATAGGCAAAAATCAAACACACCAACAAAGAGATAAGAGAGCAAATACAAGTTGTAAGAGATAACTTCAAGAAAGAGAGAGATACTGAAAAAAAAAAGAAATCCTCAAAATGAAAAAAAAAAAAACCAATAAGCCAATTATAAGAATCAATAGATAGCATCACTCACCCACAGACTAGATCACTTAGAAGACAGGACCTCAGACAATGAAGACAAAATATACAATCTTGAAAATAAAGTTGACCTCAGAGTGAGGATGGTAAGAAACCTGAACAGAACATCCAAGAATTATGGGATACCATCAAAAGTCCAAATTTAAGATTTATTGGGATAGAGGAAGGTTCAGAGATTCAAACCAAAGGAATGCACAATCTCTTCAATGAAATAATATCAGAAAATTTCCCAAGCATGAAGAATGAATTAGAAAATCAAATACAAGAGGCCTATAGGACACCAAATGTATAAAATTACAACAGATCTACACCAAGATACACTATAATGAAAATGCCTAGCATACAGAATAAGGATAGAATTTTAAAGACTGCAAGAGAGAAAAGTCAGATTACTGATAAGGGAAAAACCAATTTGGATCTCAGCTGATTTTCCAACCCAGACTTTCAAAGCCTGGAGATCCTGGAACAACATATAACAAGCTCTAAAAGAAAATGAATGCCAACCAAGAATCTTATATCCAGCAAAATTAAGCTTCAAATTTGACGATGAAATAAAAACCTTCCACAATTAACAAAAATTAAAAGAATTTACAGCAGGAAAGCCTGCACTACAGAACATTCTTGGCAAAATACTCCACAAGGAGGAAACGAAAAACAATGAAATTCTGCAAAGAGAAGAACTACAATAAAGGAAAAGCCAACCAAAACAGAAACCAAGTCAAGCTAAATATCAAAAATAAACAAAAATGACTGGTAATACAAATCATGTCTCAATAATAACCCTAAATGTTAATGGCCTAAACTCACCAATCAAAAGACAGACTAGTAGATTGGATTAAAAAAAAAAAAAAAGACCCAACAATATGCTGCCTTAAAGAGACTCTTCTCATAGGAAAAGATGCCCGCAGACTGAAGGTGAAAGGTTGGGATAAAATATACCATTCATATGGTCTACGTAAGCAACCAGGGGTTTCCATCTCTATATAAAATTGATTTCAAGCCAACGTTAATCAAAAGGGATAAAGAGGGACATTTCACACTGCTTAAGGGAACCATACATCAACAAGACAGACAGACACACACACACACGCACCCCAAAATATCACACTGAATGCCTTAAATATATACAAGTTATATTTATCCATTATACCTTGATAAAGCTGAAAAATTTTTTAAAAATTTAAAAGATCTACATCTAACAACTTTGGTACCAGGGTGACATGAAGGTGACATGGACGGGGCTTTTGGAGGGAGGATAAACCTAGTTTTGCATCTTAGCTCCATTGCCTCTACCTGGGAAAGTCTGAACAGGTGGCACCATTTCTCCATACTTGGTCCCTTGCATGTAAAAGGTCTACCCCTACCTGCTGTGTAGACAGTCAGGAAGATAAAACAGAGAAAAAAAAGCCCTCAAGGGTCTGGTCAACGCTGGTCCTCCATCAACATTCACCTGCCCTCTGGGCTTCCTCTAGTGCCAGCCTTGGGGTGATGATGTAGCTGGCAGCCCACTCAGGGACCCAGCCTGGATCCTGGCTGGCCAGCGTCAGTCACCCAACCACATAATAAACAAAAGAAAAAAAAAAAAAAAGAAAAATTCTATGGGGACTAGGAGAAGCCACTAGAGTCCTGTAGGTCCCATGGAAGCAATTATACTGTACAGAGACACAAAGGCCAGGTGACACACAGATGCTTTGCCAGAAATACATGGGTCTTAATGTCCTGTCCCCAGCATAAAGAAGTTCAGAAGTTGACAATTTGACACTTTTCAAAGGAGGTCTGCTTCAATGACAGAAAAAGGACATGGTTTTCTTACACCTCTAATGTCCATCTCTAAAATGGGAAAGCAAATGATTCATCACTTGCCATTCCTTCAGCACACGCTAAGCAGCGTAAACGTCAACACCAAGCACAAGCCCCAGACAAAGAGGAAACACTGTGTCCCAACTACTTTTCTCTAAAAGGAAAAAAAATTGAGGTGTTAGTGTCACAATAGCACAAAGAGCTGCTGGTAAAATGTGCCAAGGGGCCCAGGCCAACCCGAACACCGCCATGACAGACACAAGGGCAGTGCCAACAGCTTTATGTCACCTGCTACAAGGTTGTTGCCTTTTAAAAATTCCTTCCAAGAGTGCTCCGCAGTCAGGTTTATCTCTGGCTCCCAAGCTGTCGCAGAGGCTAAGCAGAGACTCTTTTCCATACCTTAGCTTTACCCATGAAACAATAAATTCCAAACCAAGACTTTCTTCCTAAAAGCTGAAACGCCTGGAATATGAAAGAGTTTCTGCCTTCTGTTAGCTACTCCAAGAACGAGCACTACCTCTGGGTTTGTAATAATGCCTAACTTAATTTATTCAAAAATGTAAATATTATATTTTTCTGCATCCCCAAAGGACAACTGCTCTTTTGATTTGACAAAGGTTTATTAAAGACAAAGAGCCAGGCCACTGTTGCACATTCAGATACAGACAGGCCACCTTCATGGTTGTGGTTGGACTGTGGGCAGCAAGGGAGGGCGAGGGCAGTGGTGGGGAGAGTCCAGTGGCCTGGGTTCCAACCCTGATCCTCCAGCTCTGAGCTGAAGACCTTGAGCATGCAGTCATCCTGGCAAGGCCTTAGCAGCTCATTAGTAAATCAGGGATGGTTGGGGTGCACAGCTCATGGCAGGGGAGGCCCTAACATTGTCTAGCATATAAATGGGGTGCCAGAGCATTAGCTGCCCTCACCCCCCATAATCACTGATCAGAGCCTTTTTTGATGGACAACTTCTTACTCTCCATGCAGCAACTATTTCAGGCAAAATTAGAAATTCTTCTCCCCGACTAAAAGACCTCCCACCCCTGTCTCCCCAGAGTACAAGGCCCTCAAAGATATGTAACCCAGCCTCTATGACAACGGCAAATGATGACCAGCCTCCTGGAAACCTCCAGAGAGGCAGAGACTCCCAGGACACCACTTCCAGAAGTACTCCTGAATGTCCCACTCACCCATCACCTGCTGCAAGTCATTTCCCACAGGAAAAGTAGTGAAGTGACAATCAACCCCCCATTGTGTGCACCTTGGTAAAGTCCATTTTGAACAATGCTCAATGGATGACATCTCCACGTGTTTGCCTGTGAAATCAGATCTGAGGGGCTCCAGTTTTAAAATTACAGGATGGGGTGCTGGTGACATAAAGCAGAGGGGCCAATGCAAATGCCTACAGAGCCCCGGCAGGTCAGAGAAGGGAAGAGGAAGGCCAGTAGGGAAGGCAGGGTGTGGCGAGGACCAGCCTGTGGGCAGCCACTCGCCGGCCCAGGTGAACACAGACCTAACAACAGGATCCAACAGCAGACATTCCCATTTAAAAAAAAAAAAATTAGAAATTATGAATTTTATCAAAAATACCCTGATGGTTCAACTTGTCAATGAAAATATTAAGAACATTAAACTGGGCATGGTGGTGCATGCCGGTAATCCCAGTGACTTGGGAGGCCAAGACAGGAGGATTGACACTTTGAGACCAGCCTCAGCAACTTAGAAAGACCCTGTCTCAAACTACATTAGCCAAATGAAGTAGCTCTGAGGGCTAGATGTGGCTCAGTTTACCAGACTCCCCTCTGATTTAAAGGAGTCTCACCAAAAAATTTGTCTCTGAGAGGAAAAATGCTTTGAAATCAGAATAGGGACCCCTTTATCTGTCTGCTTTACAAATCCAAGAAGAGACAACCCTTGCGAAATGCTCCGTACAGTGTCTCGTCACATTCAGACACGGCCCTAAAGTGGCCCTGTCTACACAGGAAGCCAGTGCTTCACACAGACACGGCCCCAGCCCCACAGTCCCCGTTTGCCTTCAGAAGACCGTGAGGCTGCCCCAACTGGATGAGCTCATCCAGGTGCCCTGTGCCATCCAGACTGCCATCATCCACTGCACCCAAATCAACATTCATCCTTCCACTGCTTGTCTTCCACCCAGAACTCCACAGCCCGACCTGGATGGCTATAGAAATGACAGCCTTTTAAGTGTGATTCCTCCTCGTTTCCTCTGAGCTAGAAAGGCAAAGGCATCTTGTCTCTTCCTTACAGATGTACAAAAATTAGACCATCCCCAAACTTAATAGACCCATCAGCTACAAAAGGAAACAGCCAATGTTCCCATGAGGTGGCATCGATGCCACTAGGTGGCACAGAGAAAACAAGGGACCTAGAAATGCTGGGTGTCCAATTTGGCAATTGCACTTGCTATTCTCAATCAAGTCTCTGCAAACAACTGGAAAGGGCATGGCTCAACCCCTTCCCCAGTCACTCCACATTACAGAAGTACACCCCCCACCCCTGTCCCGGACTCAGCCTATATAGGAGAGACTCAAACAATGGCCCAAGCCAGACCTTATCACCTGGTTGGAGAGAGCCTCATCAGACAACAGGCACCATGAAAAGACTGGAGAAGAGGGAGCCTTGTTCAGTCACTAGACCTAACCTCACAGATACCTGATGACAAGCTGGCGGATGAATAAGCAAAGGGACACTGAATCCAACACATCCATATCTGGTCAATGATCACCTTATTCAATCAAATTGATCAGATTATTGAATCTCTGAGCCTCACGTTTCTCCTCTCTCAAATAGAGACACCGCCACCCCGCACCATCTCAACATTGCTATAAAACTGAACCCACACCAGCCCTGAGCCCATGCACCCCGTGTGCTGAAGCCTTGCCTCCCTTCTCCAAGCCCTGCCTCTGAACCACCACCAGCAGAACTTGCATGACACACACCCACCATGTGGGCAAGGCAGACCATGAGGGTCTCGAGGTGACCCAGCAGAGGAGCTAAGTTGGAGGTGAGTCTTGAAGGGTTGGAACAGATGGAGTTGTGGGGAAGGATGGTCATGGAAGCCAGGAGGAAGAGCAGCAGATAGGATCCTGAGGGGCCGACCAGGTGACCAGTCTCCAGAACAATAAAGGCTGGGGACAGAGAAGCAACAGAGATCAGGCTTGGAAGGTGACAGACAAGGCCTCCACCCTGAGGATGACCAGGAGCTGGGACACAGGTGAGCCTGGGCCTCAAGATGGGGTTCTGCTGGAGCATCTGCCGAAGGACCCTGGGGAGCCTGACACCATCCCACCACACCCTGGGTCCTTCTCAAACTTTTCTTCATGGTCTTAAACACAATCGAGACAGAGGAAGATTTAGAAGCATCACTTTAACAAGCAAAAGGACACACAGCAAAGAGAGTAATACATTTTAAAAACATTGTCAATAAGCTGCTTTACCAAGACACAACTACTAAATGAGCAACCCCAGCTAGATGCATATGTCAACTTGCTCAGAATCCATGCAACATGGGAGAGCTTCATTCAGAGGGAAGCCAGAGGCAACCAATGGCAGTAAAGGAATCAGGCCGCACACAGGAATGTGTGCCCACACAGCCTTGGTTCTGGGGCACACTGAAAACTCACCTCTCTCTGTCAACTTTCCACTGAGTACAACAGTAGCGATGTTAACAGCAGCAACAAAAGTAACTACAGTAGTCCCCCCTATATGGGTGAGGGGCAGTACCCTGAGACATTCCAGCAGTGACTGAAACCAGGGATGGTACCCAAAGCTATATGTAATATATTCTCCCTATAAATACATACCTATGATACAGTTTAATTTACATATAGGCAGATTAACAATAAAACAATGATAACAAGATGCTTTAATAGAAGTTATTTAAAACTTACAAATTGTTATTCTGGAATTTTCCATTAATACTTGTAAACCATGGTAACTGTAGGAAACAAGTCATGGAAAAGAAAACCAGGAAGAGAGGACCCCTGTACGGAATTTTTATTCAGTTCAATTTTAAGACAGGGCCCTGCTTTGTTGCCCACATTGGCCTCCAACACTTGGGCTCAAATGATCCTCCTGCCTCAGCCTTCCAAGAACCGGGAACTCTAGGCACACATCACCATAACCAGATTTTTTGGAACAAGATAGGGTACAAATAACTAAAAAGTAAACAGTCTGGGGCAGTCTCTGCATCCATTTTTGGCAGAGAGTTAGGCTGGGATAAGGCCTGGTCAAGGGACCCACTAGAAGGCAGAGAAGGCACCAATTTTCCCCTGTCCTATAATCTTAGGTCTCTGCACATGAGGTTCTGGGAACAAAACTAAGCTGTCAAGCCCCACAGCCTGGAGATTTGGGCTAGAGCAGCTAAGAGCAGACACGCTTTGTGGAAATGGGCCAGGTAAGTCTGGGCCCCTGGGCATTTGAGCCTCGCCCCTGCCAAGCTCACACAGCCCAGGATTTGGGGTGGTGCTGCCGGGTGAAGCCACCACCCCTGCCAAACACAGAGCAGACCTTGATGCAGGAAGGACCTGCAGTTGGCTTTGCAAGCCCAGAGAAGATTAGGAAATTAATTGTTCCCAGTACAGAGAGAAGAGTGAAGAAGCCTTCATTGCACCCAAGGGGACAGGTATGAACAGACCAGACATTACCCACCAGAGGCTCTGCTCAGGAATCAAGTGCAGGGAGGGCAAGCTTCTCCACATGAACAGGAAGCTATCCTGTAACTCATCCTGCCAGCTGGACCACACTGATAGCATCCACATATAAAACCATTTCAGGTGACTCAGAGAGCCAGCATGCCACCAGCATCCCTGGAACTTGCCAGTGCACCCCCGAGACACTGGGACTGTTCTTGGACTGTTCTTGGACCAGTGCTCTGGGATCTGATTGCCTGGCTCTGGCACTTGCCAAGATGCCACATTAGGCTATTTTTTAAATCCTCCACGATTCAGTTTCCATTCTGTAAAATGGTGATGAGTGTCCACCTGTCTTCCAGAGTTGTCAGAAAGATTAAATGGTTCATGCATGCAGAGCCTGGCTCATAGACGCACTGTGTGAGTTTTAACTCTTACTACATGTAAGCTTCAAGTGCATTTCAGAGGTGAGGCAGTTGAGGCTCAGAGAGGTTAAGTTATTTAGTTGAGGACCCAAATGGGACAGCATTTCCTTAGTGCCACTCTGCACCAGGTACCAGGCCAACTCATTACATTACTTTACTCCTCCAAAGTCTCCTGCAACAACAACAGGAAAGTTTAAGCCATCACTAAACTCTGGAGCATTGCCCAACAATGGGTCTTCTGTTGTTCCCACAATCACACTCGGAAACCAAGGCTCAGAGAAATTAAGGAGCATGCCCCAAACACAGGGAACCTGATGCCACAGCCTGAGCTCCAGCACCTACTCAGGACACAGGCTGCTTCAGATGCTTTTTGGAATACGACAGCTGTGAACATATTTTGTGGGGGGCAGATGGGGAGTGTACGGACAAAGGATTGAACCCAGAAGTACTTGGCCACTGAGCTACATCCCCAACCCTATTTTGTATTTTAGAGACAGGGTCTCCCTGAGTTGCTTAGCACCTCACTATTGCCAAGGCTGGCTTTGAACTCATGATCCTCCTACCTCATTCTCCTGAGCCGCTGGGATTATAGGCATGTGCGAGAGCACCTGCTTTTAAACACTTTTTTTTTTTTGAGAGACTGAATAGACATTTTTCTTCAGTGATCAATATTCCCATGTTTAGATATAATCTTTGCATTATTGTGCGTTTCTGGTGCCTTCAGCATATGAGACAGCAAAATGCATTTTGATTCACTGTACACAACTGCAGCACACCTTTTCATTTCTCTGGGTGTACATAATGCGTCGCACCATATGTACAGTCACCCATGCATCTAGGTGATGATGTCCATCTTATTCCATCATCTTTCCTGCCGACCTGCTGACCTATACCCATGTAAACACATCATAATCCCTTCAGAAAACTGCCCTTCTGCCAAGAAGCAAGAACAATGTGCTGTTCAGGCACATGTCCGAAAAATGCCAGTGAAGCCAACTGGCAGCGCCTGAAAGGCAAAGGGCCAGTTTGCATGTATGCAGCACCTCTCCTCCATTCTCGCATGGTCTAGAGCGGGAGGGCTAACTGCCCATGACCATGGGCTAGAGAAAGCCAACACATACAAGATGTGTGTGCTCAGCATTTGGCATCTGGCAGTGCTGAATAGCACATGCTCCTGTTTGCTGCAGAGGGCTATACAGGGCACGAGTCACTTCAGATGTTTATGCCACTGAAAGATGCAACTGCAAAAGCCATCAGGCAGGCCAGGTCCAAGGTGGGGTCCAGACTACTTCACCAGACAGTACTGTGCAATCCCAGGGTGCATTTGCCAGACTCTCTCCAGAGGCCTGGGGCAGCACACTACAGGCAGCTAGAGCTCCCCATGGAGGGAGAGCTGAAGGGGGTGCAGGCTGCTCCTGGCCATCCAGCATCCCCTCCCCATCTACCCACATGAGCACAGGGGTTTTGTTTGGGAACCATGAGGCACCTCACCCCAGTGTGCATGGCATCAGGGACCAGCATAGGTGCCAGGGCCTGGCCAGGCCAGCTGGCGCTCCTCCAGCTTGAGGACACACACTCAGCTCAATAGAGCACTGAGACTCTGCTGTAGTTTGTCCCCAATGGCTCATGTAGTAGACGCTGGGTCCCCAGGGTGGTGGTGTTGGAAGATGGTGGGAACCTTTAAGAGGTGAGACTTGGTGGAAGGTCCTGGTCACAGAGGGAGCTCCCCAAGGAAGGACCAAGGCGGCTCTCACGAGCGTGGACTGTTCTGAGAGCTCAACCTCTCATCACTCTGGAAGCTGTTTTGTGATGTGATCTCTCCTCACACATGCCACCCACCATGAGGTGACAGACTCTTACCAGCATCTGCCTCCAAATCCATGAGCTGAAATAAACCTCTTCTTTACTAAAGCTGGCCTGCCTTGGGCAACCACACACCTGAATGCAGACTCCGTCCCGGGTCTTTGGCTGGGGACACTAAGCTGCTAGGATGGAGACACAGGCTGCCAGTGGTCTTTGCTCCCACAGGGGAGGAGCCCACTGAGGACGAAGTCAAGGCAGGAGCACTGAACCTAGAGAACCAGGGCACTGGCACCCTAGTGCTGCGCCACTTAGAATCCTGGGCTACAACCCAAGCCATCACTCTTAGAAATATGTCATGGAGCCACTCAACTACCCCTCTGCTTAAATCACTCTAAGAAGAGCTTCTGGCAACAACAAAGTCAACAACAACAAAGTAAAGCAGGGACAGAGACGAGAACGCACGAATCGGCAGAGCTGTGGCAGAAAGTTACTCAGGTTTGGGAGCGCCCAGAGAAGGGTTGGCCACTCTTCTTCAGGAAAGGCTTGGACAGGGTGACACTGAGGGGATGGTCAGCCCAACACACTGGTGCTCTAAGGACACATGGTCAGGAGTCTGGTCACGCCCTAGGAGGTCTCCCATCAGCAGCCTTGTCTCCGTCGAGAGTCAAGTGCTCGGCAGGGCAGGACAGGGCACGGCCTGTGTTCCTGTTTCCTGAGAGTCCGTGAGTGGTGGTGTGGAAATCCTGCTATTGGGGAGGCGGGAAGACAAGGGCTTGCTACTTCATCTGCAGAAGAACTTCTTTTACAATTGGCAGAGATAACCAGAAGCAGGGTCAAGTCACTCTTAGAGTGAGCTGCTTTAATAAACGATCTGTAGCTGAAAGACTGGGGGATCCTCACAAGCCAGAATCATCTCTGGCTGAGGGTGCTACTAATGGCAGTAGTCAAGTGACAAAAACAGCAGTTATCATCACAGGACAGCTAATGCTCATGGAGGTGTGCTCTGGGGGAGGAGGCATCATGCCAAATACTATCTGCAGAGTTTCAATATATCTTCCCAACACCATAAGGTAGGTGCATGTGCCTTCATTCTGTAGTTGAGTAAGCTGGTGCTCAGTAAAGTGATGACTGGCCCATGGGCATACCACTGGAAGGCACTGAGCAAGATCAGAGAACTCACAACAGTCTTTGAGGGCACCTGTGCCACCAGGTGACACTGTCTGAATGTGGTCCTTGAGCAGGGCTGACCTCATCAGGAAGACTGGAAATCAAGAGGACTGTGCCAGGACCAGGCTGGCAGCTTTGAGAGCACTGTGACCCAGCATGAAGGAGGGCATGCAGACCCAATTCAAAACAGTCCGCTCGCCAGAGTGGCTCAGCAGCTGGCCCAACTTAGGACCCTTCCTGGCTGGCTTCCCTGCGTGCCTCAACAGCCCCATATTCTCTGGTTTTCGTACTCCCCCCCACATTGTCCATATGCCTACTATTCCATCTGCTGTGTGCCAAGTCATGCCCCCATAATCCATATACTGAAGTCCAACCTCCTAGTACCTCAGAATGTGACTATTCTTGCAGACGGGGTCTTTAAGGAGGTAATTAAGGTTAAATAAGGCCATGAAGGTGACCCCAATCCAATAAAACT
The DNA here is from genome assembly GCF_048772815.1 of Callospermophilus lateralis. Classification (NCBI taxonomy): domain Eukaryota; kingdom Metazoa; phylum Chordata; class Mammalia; order Rodentia; family Sciuridae; genus Callospermophilus; species Callospermophilus lateralis. The sequence goes on along the minus strand of NC_135323.1, from coordinate 9,318,941 downwards.
AATGTCCTTATACGAGATCAGGACACAGGCACTGAAGGAAGTCCACCTGGGGGTGACAGCCAACTATGACCACAGGGCCCTGGAAGGAACCCATCTACCAACACCTTGAACTCAGCCTACTACTCTCCAGGATGTGGGAAAACACTTCTCTGTGTGTCACTGGTCTGTGATGCATTGTCACCATGACCCTAGACTAATTTATCATCCAAACTGCTCAACCCGGAGGGACTTGCCTCTGGCTGCAAAGGCTGAAAGCCACTCACGAGACTGAACAACCACCCATGGCCTGTGAAGGACTCTTTATGGGGGTTTTCATCCCATCCAAGAGACGAGAGACTTGGACTCCTGAGCCAGACGGACTGTTTTCTGGACCTGCTTGATGGAAGGAGAGGCAGGCAGGCAGGACATATGGGACCCAAGGAGCTGGGTCATGAGGTTCCCACAGGAGGGCCCCACTAGTTCTCACAAAGCACCCAGAGTTCCAGAAGATTAAGCAGAAGACTTAAGTGTTTCTCTCCATCTCCAGCAGTCACCCCTCATCCCCAATCCAGTGTTTCCAAACGGTGTTTGACCTTGGCCCACAGTAGCAAACCCTTCCAAACAAACAGGGCTGCCTCCACCTTACGCCTCACACTGGGCACCACTGCCCGAACTAACCTGCACACCACCTCAGCTGCGTGCCGCCTTCACCCACCACCACACAACTGGGTGTTGTAATTACACCCATTTTGCTCCAGGGACACTACAGCACAGGTCAGCTCAGGGATGCAGACCTGAGTGTGGCCGAGATTTGAACCCGGCCACCTGAGCGCAGACAGAATATGTATGTGTTGGTACCCTTTGCCCTTGGACCACATCCAGCCCTGCTGCTTGGTTTTGGGGTTTTTTTGTAAATAAAGTTTTTATTGGAATACACTCCCACCCATGGTTTAGCACCATCTATGACTGTCTGAGACAGCGGCAAAACAGAGCAGATGCTACAGAGCCCACGTTGCCCATAAAAAGGAACCTCTTTGTCCTGTGGCCCATAGGAAGGTTGCCCACCTCACCCTGTGCTCCTGCCCCCATATCATTCCCATCCAGTCCAACCCTCCCCGGGTTTCCCCTACCCTAACAGTCCCTCAAACCCAGACAGAAGGAAAAAAAAAGACAAAAATTATGTTTGAATATAATCCCACTGATAAAGAGCAAATCTAATTCTCTGAATATTCTTTTGTTCTTGAAAATTGCCAAGATGTCAACCTCTCACAAGATAATAAATAAGAACCAGCAAAGTGCTTCCCAAATATTTAATTAATGTATTTTATCTGCTTCACCACCTGGGAACAATGGGCCACAGGTTGGGAGATCAAGTCTAAACCTTCATGTTGAATTCTCGATTTTATACATTGCTTGTCACAACCTTAATATTACTTAAATGTAGTTTTTTTCCTGTTATTATTAATTAGGTTTTCCCTAACAGTCAAGTATCACAATTAACCCTCAAAGAAGAGCTGCCAGAATGTATTTAACTAAATTTTGCAAAAGCAAACCTTTCCAAACCACCTCTGTTGGCTTTCCACTCCTTCCTCTATGCCAAGTTTCTCTGTCAAATTACAATTTGTTATGATACCAGGCACATAAATGCCTTCTGACATCCTAACAATGCTGCTCCTCTTAACGGTGCCCTTTGGTGGGTAAGGTGGAGTGATAGTCAAGATTTAGACATTTAGATGTTCATTCAGCCTCCCTTCCACTAGGGCAGGCCTGCAGAACCGCACAGGTGGGGTCAACTGCCCCTGCCAAAGGAGTCAGTTGAAATCAGGGGCAGATACATGCTGTGTGCGTCTTCCCCAGGGCAGTTGTTTCTCAGTAGTGCTGTACTACACCTCCCACCATAGAGATGGCAGAAAGGGCCAGGAGAAAAAAGGTACATCCGGAGTCCTGGTTAAAACTCTGTAGTGGTTGTTATTGCTCTTCGAATTTCCCTATCAGATGGAGATAGTGGGGTTTAAGAAAGGGATGTCTAGGAAGCTTGCATGGTTTCATTGATTTCCCAGAGAGATGGATCCCAGGTCAGGAGCACCATTTGTTAGCTCTGAGCAGTATTCAAGGCACTGTTGATCACCAAAGGATGATGAGATGGGCAAACAGCCACGATGCAATATCAGGGTCAACAACATAGGGATGGAAGGAAAGCAGGATTCATGGACAGGTAGGCTGAGGCTGAGACCAGGAACAGGGTCTTCTTACCCAAGATGACTTAAAGATGACATTAGCCAGATGTCAACATTTAAACCAAGCGCATCCCCGCAGTATGTGGATCAGCAGAGCAGAGGCAAAGGCCACCCTTTGTGGATGCTCCTGTCTTGCTCAGAGTCCTCCTGTGGCCTCTATCCCTCACCTAAGCCACCAGCCTGAACCACACATTCATTCTGGTGCCACTGCCTTCCAGCATCCAGTGGCCAGTGGTGATAGGCCACTCAGTTTTCTGAGGCTAGAAGGACGCTGTCCTTGATGTAAATGAGTGAGGCTCCAAGGTCCACAGAGTGGCCCTCAAGGAGGCAAAGAGCAGCGCTAGTCTCATTTAGAGGGGAAAACAAAATGCTGGTGGTTCCACCATCTGGGTCTCTGCAGACCAGTGTGATCTCGGGTGCCACAGATAAACCAAGGGTTCTTGCTAGACTCTATGCAGTCAGGTTGTTCAGAAAACACACTTAAAACCCATCTTCCAGAATTTTTCTTTAAAAGTTCCAGACAGCTCACATGACAACTCAAGCCAATAATAACAGAAGTTAGTGTGTATCGGCTACATGTTGTATAGGAAGATATTTGACAATATTGCTCCTTAATCCCCCCCAAAACTCTAAAATAGGCCCATTTTGCAAAGGAAGAAGCTGAGGCACAGAAAAGCAGGAAGACAGCACCACCCAAAGCCCCCCGCTTCTGACCTCAGCTCTCATTCACCACACCGCTGTCCTCCAGCATATGAGTCAGAGCCCAGGCTGATTTTCGGTGGTGCCTGGACCACAATAACCAACACTGATCCTGAGAGCAAAGCCTACCCCTACACAGCGAATTCTCAGTGTTGTTGGAGGTTAAAGAAGAATGACGTGTAGTGCTCATCTGCCTTTGCCTTCTGATCTTTAACATGGGCGGGCAACGGTTTCTGTCTAGAAACTAGAAACTACTTTGTATTCGTCATATTTTTGCAGTTATTTTCCATGGATGACAAATGATACTGCTTTCCTTTATATGTAAATTTATTTTATATCAGAAAGTGGGGGGTTTAAAGAAAATGAGCTCAGTAGTGGTGGGCAGACACAGCAAACGTCCCGACAGTAGACCAGGAATGATTCAAGGCAGCAGTGGCCAAATGCTGCGGGCATGCCGTGACTCAGGTGAGGACGGTGGCACTGGCATTCAGGGTTCTAGAGGTGACCCACTGAGACACCCAGGAAACATCAGAACTCTGAGATTCATTCTTACTCATCAGCTGTATGATTCCCATTTTTGTCTTGCACTTTACAAAGAACCTCATTATGTAAATGTTCACACATATTTTGCAGAGTGGCTTACAATAGTTTCTAATAGTTGGGAACGCCTGTGTTTTTATACAAGGCAGAGTCCCAAGACATCTGGAGTGAATACTGCCCTCTTGGTGGCCTCCCCGGCATCCCCTCACCAAGTCCTCCCTTGTGATGGTCCCTGATATCCACAGGGGACAACAAGTTCCCAGGGAAGAACACAGGACAGAGGTTAAGCCAGTCAGGGAATCCTCCCCCACTGCCATAACAGGATGAATGGCCCCAGAGATACCACCCCAGATCCTCTGCTAATACCAGGACAAACACTCAGTGCTTGAATGCTTGCTCACATACAGGAGGCATTGGGTTTGATCCCTAGCACCACCACAAATACAAATTCCAAGGCACCTCCCTGGCAAGGCTGTGACATGCGCAGCCCCTGTCCTCCCCATCCCATCAAGGATATCACAGCAGTGTCTGAGTTCCTTAGAGCCGATGCACCGCCTGTGTGTCCTCACAACAGATCTGCCACTCACAAACTCACTCCATCAGCCCAGGTGCTTCTGAAGTCTCCCTGGGGACCTGGCAAACCCCAGAGTCCCCAGGCTGACAAGGCCTGCCTGCTCACTCCCTCTTGCCAACCCTCATCTCAGCCCTGATACCCATCTGCTCCCTGAAGCTGGTCCTCTGATCTCCCAGTGAGGACACAGTACACTCTCCCACCTCCCCAAGGCTCTAAACCATGGTCCACAGAAGAAAACAGACACTATCACAAGCTGCATGTGTCCTTGAAAGTGTGCCTGCCCTCATGACTGCAGGGGTGTGGTGTCAAGTCCCAACCACCAGGGTGAGCTCTGAGAAGTCTCTCTCCTCTCCCCAGCCAGGCTGGCCTGAGTTTGAGAAGTCATTCCTTCTCTGCACCGTGCACAAAGGCCAACAACGCGTCCCCAGTCCTGAGGGAGTACTAGGGGAAGACAGGACAGGAGATGCCCTGCCACACCAGGCCACGGGGGTACCAATGGCAGGGGGGCAGTGTAGTGGAGGGTCGAGCCCAGGGGGTGGTACGCAGGTGACAGCTGAGACCTAAGGATAAAGTGGAGCAATCTGGCATGGCTACAGTAGCCTGGGCCTCCTAAGGGAGGTCGGACATGGAGGCTGAAATACTTGGATGTGTTTTTGCTTGGTTTGGACTCCTCAGTCCTAAAGTGACAGTGGGTCACAGGGAAGGGCACAGACGTGTTGTTTTCTCACTTATGAGTGTGGATAGGCCGCAACAGCCCCACGCCTCCTGAGGTGACCCCAGAACGACAGGTCCCAGATCTGCCAAACTAACTGCTTTTTCATTTAAACAAGTGGAACATGATTCTTAATAGGCCATAAGCAAGCACTCAACCACTGAACTGTGCTCCCAGCCCTCAGAATCTGGGTTTGTTAGGGCCCCTGGTTCTGCCCAATGGAACAGTTTGCAAGAATGTGGAAAATCCAGGAGTAGCAGGGCTTTTCAGGAGGCTATGGTGGGTGGCAGGTCCTGGGCTATTTGTGCAGCAAGAATTTGAAAAGAAAAAAAAAAAAAAAACAGTCACTGTCCTTTTGTCCTCAATTGCAACTCCATTTTCATATCAGTCTATTTTTCTAGACTGAGGTCCTTGAAATGGGGTGTATAAGGAAAGATCTTCTGCTTTCCTAGCACCTAACAGCACCTGGTACACAGCAGATGGTTCAGAACTTTCTAGAAGGGAAGTATGAGAGAGAAATCACCATTCACATACACAGATGTTCCTCAACTTACAGTGGAGTTTTGTTCTGAAAAACCCACAAGTGCAGGAATTATCCAAGTCACCATGCATTAGCACACCCAACCCTCCAACATCCTGGCTTAGCCATGCACCACCCACGGCATACCGCGGGTGGTCCTCTTATCTCCCAGTGAAGATACAGCATACTGAACCTGTAGAGGTTCCCCCATGCCACTCAAAGGGCTGACTGGGAGCTGCACTCACTGCTACTGCTGAGCCTCTCCAGAGAGGGTCGCCTGGGAGAAGACCAAAACCCAAGCATGGCTTCTACTGAACGCTATCACTTTCCCACCATCTGAGTCAGAGACCATCTGCACATTTAGTTAATCTTAGGATCTGCCAATGAGGATGCAAAAATAAACAGTCGCAGTAACACATTCACTGTCCCCAGGCCCTGCCCTCCAGCTTCCAGAGCCCAAGGCCCAGAGGGAGCAGCAGCCACCAGCAGGAGCAGCCACCCTGGACTGCAGCCCAGGAGACGGTGTGCTGGTCCCTTCTCTGGGCACGTCCTGGGCTCCTGCTGAATGTGAAGGTACAAAGAGAACTTCTGAGGAACAAATCAATAGTGACTGGGTGCCTCTAACCCAGAGGGCAGGAAGCAAGCCGGGCAGGAAAAGTCAAAGCCAAATTTATTTACAAAAAGGTTACAATATGATGTTCTCCAGCTCCCATGACGCTAGCCAAGGTTCTATGATCTCCTTTCAACCTAAAAGCCAGAATGAGTCTTTGAAAGCTGCCCCTCCTCAAACCCTCCAGCAGCTTCCAACAGAGCAGGGACAGGAGGAGGGAGCAGGGAGGAGGGAGGAGGGAGGAGGGAGGGCCCCCCCCCCCTCGCAGCAACAGACAGAAAGACAACTATTTGAGTAAGAAAGGACCTTTTAACCATGACTCTCAGCTCATTTGGGTACAAGTCAGTGCAGTTCCGGGGAACCTGCCCCAAATCCTCCAGCTCCACTGGCTAGGGCCAGACCCTCCAGCTTGCCAAGTGTGTTCCTGCCCTGGCCTTCCACAGTCCCCGCCGGGTCTCTGTGCCACAAGCATGGCTTCTCAGAGCACTCCCGCCCCCTCCAGCAGTCACCAATCATATGGCATGTTTTCTCCAGAGACTCGACTCCATCTGGAATCAGCCTGGCTGTGTACACAGCAGGGTCACGTGCACATAAGCAGAAGTTCCTTGCCCGGTTCAGTCCTTCCCTGGTGTCTGACCCAGGAGAGGTGCTAAAGTAACCCCTACTGATTTCCTGAATGTGGACAGTCTTCTAGAAGAGCGCCCTGCAAACCATGAGCCAGGAAACCATGTCTACCCTGTTGTCCATTCTTTTAAAATCAAGTTTTACTGGAAGTGTATTAAGTCAGAGACTGGAAGACTAAAGAGAAACCCATCTGTCACAGCTCTGGAGGTTGCAAGTCCAAGATCAAGGCCAGCAGAGTTCAACTCCCAAGGCCTCTTTATCTTTACCTGTGTCCTCGCATAGCCCTCTCTCTGTCTCCCCCCACCACACACACACACACACACACACACACACACACACACACACACGTCCCTGGTGTCTCTCACCAAGGCCACCCATCATAGCCACTTAAAGACCCACACTGATGACATCTAACCCTAGTCACCTTCTCTAATACCCTCTCTCTAAATACAGCCACACTGGGAATCAGAGCTTCAACACATGAAATACAGGGCAGGGAGGGGACACACAGTGTCCAGTCCATGGCAGAACATGGCCACACTCGCCTGTTCACACCATCTCTGGCCACCTTGGAGCTCTGAAAGCAGAGCCGAGGACCCAGCGGAGAGGATGTACAGTGGGCTCTGGCCTTTCTACACACGGGGGCTGCTGACCCTGGCCTAAAACAGGGCCCTCCTGTGTGGAGCACATCATGACCCCTACTTTCCCAGTGGCTCTCTGCTAGGAGACCCCCTGAAGCCGGGTCCCATGCACGGGGAGACCTTCATTTTGTTTCACAATCATCACTGGTCTCATCACCAACAAGATGCCAGTGGAGCCGCCCAAGATTCCCAAGCACAGAACCAGAAATCACAGAGCACAAGCCCCAAAGTCATGATTAAGACATACCCAGCAAAGCAAGGAACAGAACTGCCTGTCAAATGACAGTCCCAGAGCCATCCAGCAGGACATGTGGCTGGCTACACCATGTCTATTAATAACTCAGAAGCCACTCAGGGATTACTCAGAAGACAGAGGTGTTTGGTGTCACGGGCCTCCTGGCATGAGGCAGAGTGACAGCGTGCGTGTCAGGCTTTATCCAACATCTACTGTGGACCAAGACACAGGGTTGGTTGTTCCTCGCCTGTGACTTCTTCCTTTCTGCTCAATCCCAATTTCAATTAGAATCAAAGAATTTCAGATTCAAAAGCTCACAGGGAAGAAGATGCGGAAGACCCTATTTTTAATTTTTATAAATGAAGATTTCAATAGTGCTTCCCGCACACCAATGTGCTTCTAACCCCTTCACTGAATCCTCAAAACAAACTAATGAGGGAGGCTCCATGATGGCCCTCATCTCACAAAGATGAGACCAGGGCACAGAGAAGCTAAGAACCTCAGCCAAGACCACACAGCAGGCAAGCCATGGAGCAGAGAGGCAGCCCTGGTCATCTGGCTGCCATCTACTCCAGGCCCTCACCGCTGCATTTCTTCTCTTTCAGATAAAAACTATAGGAAAGGTCAGTTGTGGTCCACTCTTCCAGATAGTTCTAGAATTATTAGAGCAATGATATTTAAACAAATAATTAGCTTAGAAACCAAAAATCTAGGCTTGGGCCCAAGACCTCCACTAACAGCCAGCTGGTCATCTTCAAGCCTCAGTCACATCGGCTGTAAAGCAAGTACCTTGTACAGCATCAGAAGCCATTGTCACAGGGGCTCGACCAAAGTGGTTCCAATTTATTGAGCATTTATTATATGTGGAATCATTGCTTAAACCAATATCAAGAGGGCAATCACTCCCCATCAGGAGCTGGGCAAGGTGTGGCGGATACTGTGGAGAGAACTCAACTGCCCCTGTCCTCATGGGCCTTTCAGTCAAGTAGTAAAGCACATGTGAATCCAAAGCTTACACAGATAACCACAGAACCATCCAAGTTATGGCCCAGGATGCAGTAACAGCTCAGACTAGAACAGCCCTATTTTAGTACTGGTGGGTCATGGAAGGGCCCTTTTCACCTGGCAAGAATCTGCCAGGCCATGGTGGCAAGGGTTTCCCCAGAAACAAGAGCATGTACAAAGGCCCTGAGGTTAACCTACAGTGAGTCACCACATTAGCTTAGTGAACCAGGAGATAGGTATGATATTCTGTTTCACAGTGGTATCAACCAAGTTTCTGGGAGATTAAGAAATGTTTTCAGGATCTCAAAGCTCCTATCCAACAGTGCCAGTCCTTCCAGACTCCAAAGGCCATCCCATCTCCAGTGGGTCACACACCCTGTGTCTCTTTTAAAGCTGAACAAGTATTGGGCAGAGCTGGTTTCCTATGGTTTGGGTACCCACAGGAATAACGTGGACCAACTTCAAAGTCCTCCATCTCTGAAAGTGGATGACCCTGCCAAAAAATCATTTTCTCCCACAACATGGACATTCTCTGGCCACAAATGTTTTCAACAACAGGACCATTCAGAAGCCCTCCTGCTCAGTCCCCAAGCCAAGCAGAAACACCTGATGCTCAGCAAAGGGGGGCCAGGAGGAGGCAAAATGAAGCGTAAAACCTAAGCTGCAAACCAAACCTGCTCCCCTGCCTTGCACACACCAGCCCTGCTCCTGGCTTCTAGGTCTTACGTCCTGGCCAAAGCTGCCTCAGTGGGACACCTCATTTTCATCTACATTTACACAAAAGCTCTTCTTGCGGAGGAACAAAGTATTGTCAAAAATAAACCCCCATTTCCTGGGCTGTAAAGGGACAGCCTCTGCAATCTAGTCAAAGGCTTTTCAACACAGCCTCCACTAAGCATCTACTCCATCCACCCTGGCTGAGCACCTGGAATTCAGAGACGATGAGACTTGAATAAATGGCAGCATGGTGAGTGCTGTGCTAGGAGAAGTCACGAGGGGGATGGAGGGAGTTATCCAGTCCACAAATACTGGTCGAGCACTGCAATGGAGCCTGCTAAAGATCCCGAGTAATAAAACCCACCAAGGTGCAGCTGCAAACAGGGAGACCAGACAGAGGAGACATTTCCCAGCTTCCCTTGCAGCTCAGTGCACATGCCTAAGCTCTCCCCATGGGTTGGGGAAGGCAAATAATGTGGGCACTTTCTGGGTCACACTGGGTGCAGCCCAGTGGTCAAGCATTTGCCTAGCATGTGGGAAGGTATGCATTCAAGCACTGGCATCACACAATGGTAATTATTAATTAAAATAAAGCAAGCCCAGCAATGCAGCTGCCCTCCAATCCTAGGTGAAGAGACAGCAGGGACCACCACAGTCCCCACCTCCCCAGAGCTCACCTTTCACCTGAGACAGATGACACCCAAGGAGTCAGGGATTTACACTGTGTTGTTCTGAAGGAAGCGAGGGCCGGAGATAAACCTGTGAAAGCATGAATGATAGCAGTGCCCTTTCCAAGAGCTCAGACCTGAGGGCTTGGGAGCCAAGTCCTGAAGAACATTCCAGCACACGAACTGCAAGCAACAGCCCTGAAGTCTTTCAGAATAAGTGAAAGGAGGTCACTGTGGTGATGACGGGGAGAATGAGACAGGAGAGGAGGCACCTGGCCCTGCCTGAGACCTACCAGGCAGGGTCTCCAGCAATGGGTGGTGGGAAGGCGTCTCAGGCAGGAAGAACTTCAGAAGCAAAGACCTTCACGACTTTCCCTGGGCCTTCCATTCCCGCCCCCTCTGCCATGGAAGCCAGGGAAGGGAGGCCTTGACACATTCCAGCCAGGAAAGGACTGGAAAAGTTTCCAGAAAACCAGAAACAACTCCTCCTAGTCCCCACAGAGCGTCACCTGGAAGACCTGATGTTGTAACGACACAGCCCTGCCCCACGGGCTTGCTTGCCAACCACCAGCCCTGGCTATAACTTCCATCTCAGAGGCACCCCGAGTCACTTTCTTTTTACTTCAAGTTACAACTGGGTTGTACCTCACCAAGCCCTGTCCCCTTACACACTGCCTTCTCTCCTTCCATAGCCAGAATCTAACGAAGAACACACTCACCTAGTGGCATGTGCTGCATGCCCCCTGTTTGGGTAGGAGGTGTCCCCTGGAAGCTCACGTGCGAAGCAATGCAAGAAAGTTGAAGCAAAATGATTGGGTTATGAGAACCTTGACCTAATCAGTGTGTTAATTCCACTAGGGATTAACTGGGTGGTAACTGTATGCGTGGGATGAGGCTAGAGCAGGTGGATTACGGTGGGGGGTACCTTGGGGTATATATTTTGTCCTTGGCAAGAACACTTTGCTTCCTCCTGTGACGTCCTGAGCTTTCCCAGAGCACTAGAGCAGGCTGTCTATGGACTGAGACCTCTGAAACTATGTCCTTGTTTGGTCTTTTGGTCATGGCAGGGGGAGAAAAAAAAAAAAAAAGCTGACCACAACACAATTCTTCTCTGACCTGAGGGATCTGAGTGAATCCCCCATAGGGGGCGCTGTTCCTAAGCCGCTAGGACGCCCTGGCCCGCCAGCCTTGCTTTGTCTTCTTGAAACAGTTTTATCCGTGTGAACACAGGCAAAGTGATTTGTGTGGACATCCTTTACATACGTCAATCTCTGCCACCTCCAAAATGGTGAAGGTGTCCACCGCCAATCCCCCTTCCGTGCCCCATCACAGGCAACCAACAACAGGTTTTCTGACTTTACGTAGTTTGCATTTTCTAGAATTTTCTATAAATGGAATGCTACAGCATAGATTCTTTTGGGGCCTGGCATTTTTCCCCCCTCAGTGTGACTATCCCGCAGTCTGTCCTGCTGCCATCTGTACCAATGGTCCTTGCTCCTCACTGCTGAGCAGCATTCCACCACATGGACACACTACAGCGTTTCTCCAGGTGTGGGCTAATACAAACAAAGCTGCTCTGGACATCTGTGCACAAGTCTTTGTGTTTCTTTTCTGCATAAAAACCTAGGAGTGGAATACTAATCTTGCCTTTATTTGGTTCAGTCCTTTTCCCAGTTCAAATACTGGGATCCACGTTTAGATGAGTGTCTCCAAATGCTGTACACGTATGATCTCTGAGGTGTGGGGGTGCCGAGGTGACCATGGCAATTAAGTGCATCAAGTGGTGTTTCTGCTTTCTGGTGGCTCCCCGACTTCTGTATATTCAGCTCAAGAAGAATGAAGGCAAACACAACGGGCCCCACACTGGGTCTTAAGCCGCATGAGTTGAAGGGGATGCACATGGGCTTCAGGCCAAGGGCAGGAGGTGACCATAGGCACATGCGCTGGTCTCTGACCCCACTGTCCTTTCTAAGGGAGAGATTTCCAACTCCTCCAAACCACTCAACACTGCCAACAAGAAAAGAACTGGTGTGAGCAAATGAAACTCACTGAACACATTCACCCCAAGAGTGAGAGTTCTAAAATGAGGGCAATGGAACCCACCTCAGGAATGTCTGCTTGAGTTCATTCACACACCACAGGCTTAGGAAAGACCCACCTGCACCAGGTACCAGGGTGGGCTCTGGGATACCCTGGTCAACACACTGCTCTCTACCCGCACCGAGCAGAAAAGCGAATGAAGAAAGAGGGGGGGTAAACCAACCTCTGTGCTGGGAAAGAAAAGCAGGAAGGGCCAAAAGCACAATGGGGGCAGTGCATTCTGGAGGGAAAATCAGAGAAGGGCTCCCAAGAGAGCACATCCACGCACAGGCCCAGGAACGCCCTTAGACACCGAGCCTGGCAGCACTGTTACAGTGTCAGGAAGAAGTGAAGGTGCAGAAGGGGGACGGGTAGAGCTGAGTCAGTTCCTCATCTAGACATTATCACCCAAGCACCTTGAGGCACCATATGGGACTCTCAGCTGCAGGGATGAACACACTTTGCCCATGCCAAAGGTCTTGTGTGCTGATTCTCAGAAGAAGTCCACCTCCTCCCTCCCCTCTCTTGGGGTACCAAAATTAAAAACAAAACAAAACAGCAGGGAATCTTGGAGAAATTTCTGTCACTGACAATGGCACAGAGAGACCTTTCTGCCACCTCTCTCTCAAAGCAAGGTTCTTTGAGAACTGCCTTCTCCAGTGACACCCATTCTACTCCCCAGTCAGTGGTAACCCGTATCTCCCCGACTCCTTCCTACAGGCAACAAGCTCAACAGTCTTCTCGTGCATTTAAACAAGTGACAATGTACATGAGCTCACAATCACCACACCTCAGTGGCACTCTTGCTGCTTTTGCTCATTCAACAGATAAACTCCACTGAGCATGGTGGCACAGGTCTATGACACCAGCAACTCAAGGCACTGAGGTCCAAGCATCCATGTTCAAGGCCAGCCTCAGCAACAGAGCAAGACTGTCCCAAAATTTCAAAAAAAAAAAAAAAAAAAAGCAAAAGGACCGAGGATGTAGCTCAGTAGTAGAGGATTTGTCCACCACTACAGTTCAGCCCCATTACTGGAAAAAAGAAAGTCAGTCCTTACATGTTGTCGGGATTTTCCAGCTGAGAAACTCATGGCTTATCTTCAATTTGTAGGCACCTAAAAATACCAGGCATGTGTAAAGAGCAATAGTGACATTGCACAGGCATTGCGGCAGCCCACCTTCTGACACCCGAGAAGTCAGACACTTTTTGTTCTGTTCCCTCTTTATGCCAGGCACCCAAAGCAGCACCTAGCACACAGCAGGCATGCAAGAGGAACGCGCAGAGGAAGTCCACACATATAAAACAGCTGCTGGTGGCACAGACCCAGCAGGAGTGTGCTGAGGACGAGCATCAACATCCGTCCATGGCCCAAGGCAGTGTTGGGCCTCAGCCATCACCCAGTCCACAGGAGCCAGCTCAGCGCTGATCCCCGTAGAACAGAGAGCAACCACAAGCTGGGGTCGAATCCAGGAATGCTCCACGCCCAGCAGGGAAATGCTCACAATACTGAACAATCAGAATCATATACAGCAGCAACTGTAGGTCCCAAAGCCACCCTAAGTGAGTGACTCAGTGCAATGGCAGCTGGTGGGGACAGATGGGCAGCAGACCTTTGCCTGAGGTATCATGGAGCCAGGGAGGTGCCAGCTCTGCTGCTGGCTATAAAAACCACAGTGAGGGTGACTGGTGGGCCAGGAGTCCAGGTCAGGGTTGCTGAAGTGGATTTCACCAGCACATCCATGTTCACACACATGAGATACACCCAAGCCCTGGGCATCAACCACTGTATAGGCGGTCACAGAGCCATTCCAGGCTCCAACAGATCGGGGACAACACAGGACCTGAAGTGGCTCCATGTATTCTACCTCCAGCACATGCCTCGCCTCTTCTTGACCTGGACACACATCCAGCAGACGTTCACCTTCACCCCCCAGACTTCCCATCTGTGCCAGAGGATAAGGAGGGAGGAGCACAGACGAGCAGCCAGCCCCTGGCCAGCACGCACGACACACATGAGGCCAGACTTCCACACGCCTGGCACAGTCTGTGACGTTGCTCCCTGAATGACAGCAACTGCATCTCATGGTATAGTAGAGGACACGGTCTTCTTTGTCCCCCTCAGCACTACCATCAATGCCACATAGCATCTGCTGGACACCGGATGCCAGTAATTACTCATCCTCACAGCAAGTGTAGCTGCCCTTTGAGGAGGAAGAAAATAAAGACCTGAGTGGTTAGGAGTACCCTGAATTTGAACCTATATCCGTTATCAAAGCTTTTACGGCCGGGCATGGTGGTGCACACCTGTACTCCCAGCAGCTCGAGAGGCTGAGGCAAAAGGATGGCAAGTTCAAAGTCAGCCTTAGCAAAAGTGAGGTGCTAAGCAACTCAAGGAGGCCTTGTCTCTAAATAAAATACAAAATAGGGCTGGGGATGTGGCTCAGTGACCTAGTGCATGAGTTCAATCCCAGGTACCAAAAAGAAAAAAAGAAGCCACTACGGTTTAGAGTTCTCTGAAATCTCTTCTTAGAATAGCCTGTTCTAAACTACATAAGGAAAAGGAAACAGGTTCAGAAAAAACGGGAGGCCTGATTCCCAGTCCTGTGCCACGCCCTCCCCTCTGGGATAAGAGCCTGAGAACCCAGTGTGGCCCCTCCCAGTCCTGTGCCACGCCCTCTCTGTAACACTCTTCCTCCCTCTCCAGGGGCAGGTGCCCCTTCAGAGCTCTCTTAAGACAAAGCTTTGAAGAGCCCTGAGACACGGACCCTGCCAAATGAGACACAGACCAAATGAGACCACCTATGCCAGCTAGAACCTAGTGCTGGCAGTGAATTCAATGGTGCAGCTAATCCACCAGGTCTACCCTTTGCTGTCTGTTGGAGCCCTGATAAGTATTTGCAAAAATTCTCCAAGTGTTGAGGAAGCAATTTTGAACATTTGTCCATTATCCAGTTAGGCCATGACACTACAGAGAAGCTGTCATCAGTAGTGGGCTAATCAGAACCAGTCCTTCAACTCACAATCTGCCCTGAGTTCCACTGGAGGGAGGGCACAGGAGGAGGAAGGGCCACTCAGATATCCATACCAGCAGCCTAGGCCACAACAGGCCAAGATTTCAAAGGCCATGTAATGTTCTAGCTTTGCAGTCAACAACTGCTATTTCAACAAAGTACACGATGAACTTGAAAGTCTGTTTTCAAATTGAACAGGTTACAGTTTATCAGTTCTCTGCCTTGACAAACAAAAGGACAAGAGATGTGACCCAATTCTAAGTGGGAGCCCATCTTTCCTACTCAAAGCCTGGGGAACTACAACCAGAAAGCTGTCATACCATGTCCAGGTTCTCAGCATGTAAACGGCCCAGTGTCAAGAGCAAAGCAGGCCTGCAGAGCCCCTGCATGAGGCTCACGGTCAAGGGAGTCAGAAGGCCCCATCATCATGGTGAGTGACACTTTCACACATACAACCTTTTGAAAAATCAAAATAAATGCTAAAAAATCTCTGACAAATAAAATAGTAAAGTTTTAGATAAAGAGCAGTGCTTTACCAACTGGGTTCAGCCCTGCACTCTGAAGGTGGCAGGGCATGCCCAGGAAAGCAAAAGCCCTGGAACACCAAGTCACGGGCACCCACAGTTCAGGTCCTGGGCCCTCGACATGGCTAGCAGGTCTGTCACTGTGGACAGGCTCACGGTATCAGTCTCACCCGCTGTGGTCCTGATGGCACACTGATCCAGGCAGGGTGACCTTCACAACTGCTCACCTGACCTCCTCCCCCTCTGCTCAGACCTGCCACCAGCTTCTGGTAGCCCATTTCTTCCTGTTTGGTAAAGAGGGGCAAATGGGCTGCCAGAAAATGAAATTTGGCAAGCCAATATATCTTGCTCGACTCCCAGGGGATTTTTTTTTAAAACATAGTTACAATCGCCGCCAGGCTGGGGCTGCGGCTCAGTGGTACAACACCTGCCTAGCATGTGTGGGTCACTGGCTTCAATCCTCAGCACCACATAAAAATAAATAAAGGTATTGTGTCCATCTACAATTAAAAAATAAAAAGAATTTTTAAACTTTTAAAAATCAGTTGCCAACATTTTAAAACTATTTTTTTTTTCAAATTTAAATAAAAATCCAGACATGTGGCTTTTCTTAACAAGAGGAATGTTCTGCCAACACAGCCCATGTGCCCAGATGGCGGACAACAGCATGGCCGGGGAGGGGAGAAAGCGCCTGCTCTCTGGCTGGCCTCGCCCCGCGTGCCCATGCAGCCCAGCGCTGGGGTTCAGTGAACATAAGCAGCCACACACTGGCCCTCGGGCAGTTTCCAGTCCAGAGGGAACGTGAGATGCTTAGAGCAGGTAGAATAGAGAACATGGAAGAGACCATGGTGAAGGGAAGTGACACAAGGAGAGCGGGAAGGTGGTGTCCAGTGGGGGAGGGGTTGACACCCGGTCAGGAAAAGGCCGTCAAGAGGGGTTCCAGAGCGAAGGGCCCACGGAGATGAGGGGAACCTAGGTTCAGGCCCGAGGCCCCTCCTCAGTGCCATCTCTTGAAGAATGTACTTCTGCATGCCTCAGCTTCTCGTGTACAAAAGAGCACCCACCTGATGGGGGGCCACAAGGACCAAATGAGACAGCCCATTGCAAACATTTAGCACAGAAATGCTTGACACCTGCTGGACAGCATCACCTCCCTCACCTCCTCCACCGGGAGGACAGAGACCGAGAGAGGGATGAGCCCTTCCATGACCCAGGCTGTCCCAGGCCCTCTGGGACCCTTCCTCACCCCAGGAACATGCTACTTCCTCGCACAATGACAGTGCACTCTGGGACCAGAACGCTCCAGGCTTCTGGAGCAGTCTCCACTTCTTAAAAACATACCTACTTACATTCTCCACATTTCTCCAGAGGGCAGGAAGGCAGGGCCTCCTCTCCAACCCCGACGCCAGGCAGGCACTGCCTGGGAAGTGCAAGAGCACAGCCCTGTCCCCACCTTGACATCACAACTGTGAAACCACACGAATGCCTGAGGAGGCTCAAAACCTAGACAGACACGCGTTGCACACAGAGACCATAAAGTCTAGTTTCCTTAGACTCCAAATCATCAGAAAGCTGAAACAACCAGATTTTTTATAGTGTCACACTATGATAACTGATGTTCGTAATTATGGCCCCGAGGCACAGCACGTTCCTTAACTGCCTTCTAAATTATCGAAGATCAAATTATGTTCGGCACATTTTAGCGTTAAGTGTATTTTAATTATATTCTCATTCTTGGAAAATTAGTAACCCACACGGCTGAAATAGATGATCTAGGCAGCTCTGTGAATAAAACATTCTGGATAAAGCTCAGGATTTCCAGAATGTTCTCACAAAACCACACTCTGCCCTCTTTCTAGGTAAATCAGAGTTTAAAATTGATATCCTGCCTTCTTCCAAGAGAATATGGCCACTTAAATGCCAGCAAATTATGGAGTATTTTTTGAAGTAAGGGGAAAGAAGATGCAATAAAATAGATGAAGGCAACGAGAAAGTTGGAGCCAAATACACACCTTAACGTCTCGACTGTGGTTGAAAATGAACCCATACTTCTGCTGAGCCTCCTAGCAACCAAGGCAAAGAAGAAAATATGACCACTGGTAGCATTCCCAGCATCTAAAGAATTAGATCCGATGACTACTTAGTCAAGAGAATTGTTCTGGTATTTATGCCCAGAGAAATCTCATGCAGAAACAACTCACACCATGCCTTATAAGCACGCACACCGAAAACACGTGATGGTTCTCAGCAGTCTCTGTGTCTCCTAACACCCCGAGGTTGAAACTTTTAGTGCCACTAAAAATGGGTGAGACAGACTGGGCCAGGGGACCGCGGGGGAGCAGGCAGTAAAGGCTGTGATGAACCAGAAGGGGCACGTCACAGCTGAGAACCCAGCTGTAAACTGGCTCTGCCAACTGCTGCCATGTGGCGATATGGGCCCAATGCTTCCCAATCATCTCATCACAAAATAGGTCAAGCATACAGAAGAAGAAACAGCACATACAGGAAATGAGGAGCAGAAAGTAAACGCGTACCTGTGTCCCATTAGCCACTGAGACACGGAACCTTCAGTAGGTTTGAGGCCCCTCCCCCGTGTCGTCATGGCCTCGACATTCTCGCTCATCACCCCTTACTCTTCTGTATGGTGGCCACAGTGTGGCTTCCTTACCCACCTCCTTTCCAGCCCACGGCTCTCACCTCCCCATCACTGTGTCCCGGGGCACTCTTTCTTTACATCACACCCTCACGTCCATGAGGTGCCCCACATGATGTGCCAGAGCTGAACCTTGTCCACTTCATCGTAGCACTGATCTCAATGCTATGCTACCACCCCCACCCCCCATCCTTTTTGTTTTTAAACCTACTTCCTTGCTAGTGGCATGTTAAGTTGTGTACACATTTTGCCACGAGCAATGATCTGAGTATCACTCTGTCTCCCTCCTGGTGCACACAGGCAAGGGTTTCTCTAGCATGGGGCCAAAATCTAGGTGTTCGCCAAACTAATTCTAATTTTAAAAATATGGGGGCTCACTCCATAAGCACAAGCAAAACACAACATGGGCCAGATGCCTCCCTTGGCTGCCAGTGGGCGGCCTGCAGCATGGACGAGCAGCCCCCTGGGGAGCTGCAGAAGAGGCCTGCCATAGGCCGTGAACTCACCCAGGCCGTGTCTGCTTCTGCCCATTAGCTGCCAAGTTCAAGGACAACAGCATCTCATGTTCAGACAACATAAGTTTTGGGCAGATACTTGTGAATGTCATTTCTTGAAAATCAGCTTTTGAGTACTTCTGGGTAGCAAGGAACCTGACCTTACTCTCACTGACACGAGCCCAGAGGCTCCTGGAGAGTCCAGAATGGAAACACCTTTAGAAAGTGTAGACCGGTGAGATTTCTTCCAACATTCATCCATCCTAAAATGTTGCCCCAAGACATTCCCTAATGCTTTCTAAGAGGTATTTTGTAGCAGGAAGTTTCCAAATAGCACAGGAGCTATCATCTGAAGGTCTGTCCCCTCAAAAGTCATACTGAAATTCAAGCCCCCAAACTGATGGTGTGTGCAGTGTGGGGCCTATGGGAATAGATCAGGTTGTGAGCACAGAGCCTTGCAACTAGGGCCAGTTGGTAGTCCCTTTATAGACAAATGTACCCCAGAGCAAAGTGGGGTGGCACATGCCTGCAATCCCACTGACTCGCAGGCCAAGAAGGAGGATCTCAAGTTCAAGGCAGGCTTGGCGAGACCCTGTCTCAAAATAAAAAATTAAAAAGTGGCAGGGATGTGGTTCAGCAGTGAGTAAAATGTCTCTGACTCAATCCCTAGAACTGCAAAGAGTGGGAAGACCTCAGAGGTAGAGTGCTTGCTGAGCACACAAAAGGCCCTGAGCTCCATCCACAGCACCACAAAAACAAAGACAAAAGCACCCAGAGAGACCTCTCGTCTCCTACCACACGAGGACACAGCACTTGAGACACCAGCCACCTTGTTCATGGAATTCCTAGACTGGATACTGTAAGGAATAAATTTCTGTTGTTCGTAAGCTATCCTGTTTATAGTATTTTGCTCTAATTGCCAAAATAGACTAAGATAGTGGGTGACACAATCAATAATAAGTAGAAAAGCACTGTGCCTGTACTAAAAACATGTAAGGCTGCCCCTTCTGAACTGCAGAAGTTGATTTCTATCTTTTGAAAATTGGTTTGACAAAGGCTTACTGGAATGCAGCCACACCGTGGTTCACACTCAGAGGCTTCCTGCTACCTGGGGAAGCTGAGCAGTTCTGACAATGACCTGCCCACAGGGCCCACCATCTGGCCTGCACAGAGCCAGGTGTCCTGTCCCTGGGCTTTCTCTTCTGGTCTCTCAACCTAGCCCTGGCTTAGGTCAGACAACACACATCTAGATTCCAGCAAAAAAGAACCTTATGCACATTAGATCACTTCCTACTTCACCTACTGAGACGGAGCCAGATTCCAAGCAAATCATTTTTTTATATTCAGCGTTTACTCTCAGATAAGAAGCCCTGAAGTGTGATGCAGAGGATGAGGAAGAGTGGCACAATGTCAGATGAGGGAAATGATGGCACCAGCAGGGACACACAACCACACATGACAGAGCACCTCTAAGGACAGGAGTGAGCCAAGCAGAGATGGGGAGCGGGGCGGGGAGCGCAGGCTCTGTGGCTACAGTGAAGGTGGAGTGTTTTAGGAAGGCCAAAGGGGACCCAGAGTGGAAGAAACAGGAGGGTGCTGGTAGGTAAGGTGGGAGAGGGAGGCAGACACAAGAGCAAGGACAGACTTGGAGCCGGCTCAGGGTCAGCAGGTGGAGTCTGCTGACATACTCCAGACAAAAGAAGTTGGTAGTTAGGCCTGTGGTGAAAAATGGCCTGTTTATGACATGCCCCAGAGAGCGGCCACCACCACCACTCAGTACCTAGGTGTGGAGCGAGGACAGAGGAGGACCTAGGTCTTTTAGCTTCAATAACTACTTGAAGGGAGGGTGAGCCATCCGCAGAGATGGAGAAAACTGTAGGAAGGACGTGTTGAGAGGGAAGCCCATGAATCCCACAGTGGTCTGTTCAGTGCCAGGTGCCCTTAGCCCAGCAGTCCTTAACCAAGGCCATTTTCACCACCAAGGGCAGGGTTGGCACCATCTAGACAGAGTTTGGGAGAGAGGGATGCTACTGTCACCCCATGGGTGGAGTCACTAGCATCCTACAAGGCACAGGACAGCCCCCAGCAAAGAACTGCCTAATCCTAAACACCCCTGAAGCCCAGCCTAGGAACCTGCTGTCAATCATGCAAGTTCCCGAAAGGCCAGTGCGAATGGTGTGCACTCGGCTTTTCTCCGTAGTTGCTCTCCTGTATCGCCATGTCCTCCCACTAGCTGTGCTTAGCTGCTGTACTCTGTGGGATTTGGAAAGGGACTGAGGTCAATGGGTCTAAGTAAAAACTGTCAGAAGGATTAACTCATTCAAGGTCAAACCCAAGGCCAAGCAATGAGAAGAGGGGGAGGAGGAGGAAGGAGGTGAGAAGAGAATAGCAGGTCCTCCTCCACAGGAGTGGCCCGAGCTGGGGAAACCAAGAAGCAGCCACAGAGCCCAGGGAGCAGCAGAGGCGCGCCAAGTAGGACGGGCCTTACCCTGTCTGGACAGCGAGGGAAGATGGGGATCCAGAGAGTTCTTTCCACTCATGGAAAAATATGAATTAAAACTACATGGAGCGGACATTGGTCAACTATCAGACCAGAAAAGACCCACGAGACATTTCTATTTATGCCATTAAGAGATTTTTCAGCATGTAAAAAAGGTACAAATATTAAGTCAAGGTAAAATAAAAAAACCCATATTTCTAAATTTGACTTAGAAATGCATGTATGAATTCATAATATATATTCTACTGAGCAATAAGGGAGGGAGAGTGAGGGAGGGAGGGAAAGATTTCCTACCTTTGACAGCTGCAAAGTAATAGGAAACAGTAGCCGACCTAATGAGCAACACTGAACACCTCGTCACCCTCACTGTGAGTATAAATACCTTTTTCTAGCAAAGGAACCAGGGTACCATGAGAAATAGCCTACTCCAGGCCTGGAGCATGAAGGAGAGGAAGGGGCCATGACACCTCAGCTTTAGGTTTTGGTGTTCAGCAGGAGAGCAGAGATCCACTACTCTTAAAGATTCAGAGTCCAACTAACTACCATCCCATGGGCCAAAGACAGGACAACTTGAAATATCACATTAAAATATTAAGTTTAAATATATAAATTCACAGTGCTATTAAAAAAAAAAGCCTACTGGTCACATCTAGAGGATGTACAGGGACCAACTCACTATTCTGAAAAGTGAATAAATGAATGAATCTAAGCCTTGGTTCCCCATCTATCATGCAAAATTAACATAGGTGACAACTGGAAACGCACCAGGAATATTGTACACATGCCACACACAAAACCAATTGACTGTTGTCATTATAACCCACATTGTAACAGCTGCACCTCCAGGGACACCCACACCAACTATCCCTGACAGATGCCACAGGGACGGCACAGCATGTCTGACCTTCCTGGAGGAGAACGGAGATTTTTCTCACTCTCAATGGCAGAGAAATACAGAAACAGTATGTGCATATAAATGGCTCTTGCTAAGGGTCTAAATGTTACAGACATGTTAACTTCTTTACAAAAACACTATGAAAGAGGAACCATTAACATTCTCATTTTACAGATTAGAAAAGTAAAGCCTACAGAAGTTCAAAACTTGCCCATGATCAAGCAGGACACGGCAATGAAGCATAAAATTCCTAAGTCTTGCTCAAACTCTGGCTAAGTGTGAAGCACTGGGGAACGTGACAGAGCAGCCATGCAGAGCCAGGCCCTGGAGCATGAGGGACCTCCCAGAAGAACAGTGCTGCTGTCGGTGCGCCTGTAGCCCCCACTGACCCAGGCATCGCTGACTACGCACTGTGCGGCCACCATCTACATATCAGGCCAGGGCACAAGTGCCACCATTCCCACCGCCCAGCAGGGAAGAGTAAGGTACAGCCAATAGGAAGTTGGCCCAGAGCTGCTTAGGAAGAAAGGTGGACCCAGAACTGAACCCAGTCACCCAGGGTCCGTGGCTTACATTTTAATTCCAGCTTTACTAACATACAACTGACAAAATTGTGTACATTCAAAGTGTACAACACGACAATTTGATATAATCAGGTTAGTTAACACATCCATCATGGCCATGGTTACTATTTTGCATG
Source organism: Callospermophilus lateralis (assembly GCF_048772815.1). Lineage (NCBI taxonomy): Eukaryota > Metazoa > Chordata > Mammalia > Rodentia > Sciuridae > Callospermophilus > Callospermophilus lateralis. Next base: position 9,296,323 of record NC_135323.1, on the reverse strand, counting down.
TGGTGGTGGTGAGGGGCCAGTGGTAAAGAGCACTTAAGGTCTACTCTCCATACAGTATAACTGTCGTCGTTAACAGGACTTTAGAGCCCCAGAATGTGTTTGCACCCTCTGACAACACCTCCCAGGTCCCCACTACAGCCCTGGTGACCACTTGCTGCACTCCCAGTTCTCACCACTCCTCCCAGGGAGGCTGCCTGCAGAGGCAAAACGTGAAGGACCAAGGAGGAAGCCAGGGGTCCAGAGGACAGGACCTCAGGGAATGCCGAACCAAGGGAGAGCTTTGGCTGGGGTTAGCCATTACTTCTGTTTGGGAAAGAATAAAACAATCACATAAACAGAACAACAAGGAAAAGTCAAAAATTCCTCTTCTCCAGCCCAGATTTTGACACTTAGAAGTAGTATCCCCCCGAGCACTGGTTCTCAACAGGGACATTTGGCCAAATCTTTGTTGAAACAAAATTTTCAAGTTTTTGCAAAGATGGTCTCTCTTCTCTATCTTAAAAGAAGATTTTTTTTAAAACCACCTGGAGGGTGTGGGAGAGAAATCGACAGAACCCAATTTCAACCTCCTCTGCTAAAGAAATAGCATCTTTTGCCCACAGCAGGGCACAGAGTTGTCTGCGTGGCCCAGAGGAGCAGCGGGTGGGGCAATGTGAAGTTCCGTGGAGGGAAAAGGAACTTTTCAGCGCGCTTGTCACTGTGCAGGAGCGGCTGACAGTTGACTCTGGCAGGCTGAAAACAGAACCTGTGAGTCACACCAGGAAGCCTGAGGAGACAGGGTATATTCGGCTCTCGGCTTCACCAGTTCTAGAGGTAAAATTTACCTTTTTCAACGGAAGTGGCAGAAAAAGTAGGATACTGAAGGGGGAAATTGGCCACAAGAAAAGCTGTGAGAGTTGTTTTCTGGGAAGGAAAAAAAAAAAAATAAGAAAGTTGTGAGCAACTTGGCAAACCAAAGTTCCTGAGTTGGAGGAAGGGCAAAGAATTCTGGCGGCCTCTCCAAAGATGCCCATGGAAAAGTTGTAAGAGTGGAGGCTGAGCAAGCAGGACTTCAGGGTCCTCTGGCGGGTGTAGGTCTCCCTCACGGGAGCCAGTGACCACACGGCTGGGCAACCTCGTAAAGCCGAAACTGGGGAAGGGAGAAGTGAAGAACCAGGGATATGGGAAGGAAAGGACCCTGTCCCTGGGGGTCTGCCCACCTGAGGCCTGCGCTGAAGGCCTAGAGGAGTCCAGAGCAGTTCCATGGTGGTGCTGCCCTCAGCCATGTGATAGCAGCCAGGAGGAAGTCGGGGAGTCTGCCTGGAACACAGAGGTCCAGCCTCTGCCCAAGAGGAGCTGTCCTCAGCCCCAAGCAAGGGAGACGGGCCGGCAGTCGGGACCAGAAACCAGGGACAAACGGCAGTGCTTTCTGCTGATGCATAAGCTGAAGTCTGCCCAGATTCCTCTCCAGACTGCAGGGTGTGGGGTGGGAGCAACTGTGGGCTCAGCGCCAGGACTCACTCACCCTGCCCATCAGAGCAGGCAGGCCCAAGAGAAGACGAGGCTGCGGCAACCTCACGCCCCTCAGGAGCAATGCTATCTGCGACCCCAGCAGGTCGCCTCCTGATGCACCTCACTCAGAAGGAGAGGGCACCATAATCAACATGTGAGGAGTCTTCATTTGATCCCCAAGGGCTACACATTAGAAATGACTATTCCCAGTCTATAAACGAGGACACCTGAAGCTCTCAGAGCTGAGCAGAAAACAGGCACACACCCACAGTCCTGATTTGGATCCTCGAATTCTGACATTGTCTTGTCATTTGAATTTGTGGCTGTTTTCAACCGAGAGGTTATGAGCTTCAGGTCTGGAATCCGACTCCCAGTCCTACCATCGATTCCACATGTGAACTTAAACATCAGCAAGTTACCATGCCTCAGTGTCCTTCTCTATAAAATGAGGACAGGATAATGCCACCACAGAATGACTGTGAGGATCAAATGATACAAATTGCCCCAATACCCGCCTGGCATAGCACAAGCACTGGACAACTTAACTGAGAGCCAGCCAGCCTGAGAGGGATCCCAGCAATCACTGAGAAGTATACCTGCAGCTTCCCAACACAAGAGAATGGCTCAAAATTAATAAGGAAAAAGGGTTCTTTTTGCTTTCATTTTTTAACCCACTCAAACATGCCCCCAAAGTGGATTAAATAAAAACGTTCAATTTGTTCTTTCTACAGAGCTATTAAATCAAAGCAAGTTATTAGCTGAGCTACATAATTCGCTTGATTAATTTTGCTCTGTGATGAATCAGGAGAAGCAACAAAATCTCAAAGTTGTTCCCAATCCAATTTTGAATGTCTTTAAATCTTGAGAAAAGTCTTTGGCTGGAGGAAGTACACAAAATGCATCTGGAAAAGAAGTGGTAAGCTTCACCTCAGATGAGGGCCCCCACTCTCCTGGTGACATCTTTGTGAGCCAACACACTGAAGAACGAGGTGAAAGGATCTCAGTACCAAGGCTTCAGAACTGTGTTTGAAGCCCAGTGCCACCGCTCCCCTGCTATGTGACCTAGGATCCTCCATACAACCATTCTGAGCCTCAGTTTCTACTAACCCTATCTTCCAAGCCCAGCTCAGAAATGAACATTCCTGTACCATCTTCTGAGACTTCCACTCCTTGCCCTCCATTACCAGCCCCTCTTCTGTCTTGCTTACTGCTACAAACTCCTCTTGGATGGCGCTGACCTTCCATAGGACATGTGTCCCTTAAGTCAAGGGAGAGGGTTGATTCATCGAGATGCCCACAGATGATCTGGCCCCCACCCTTCCTTGTAGTCGTACACCTCCAAAAATGAACCTGTCCGTCAGCCTCCATGGTATCATTTCCCCAGGTACCACCCTGTCCCGGACCTTCATTCACAGTGTCTCAATGGGTGCTTCCCTCTCCTCAGCAGGAGCCAGATACTGCCAGCAGCTCAGACGCAGGAGTGGAACCTAAAATGGCTCTACCACAAGAACGTGAGGCTCTGCCAGGCATGGAGAGACAGACTCTTGCTTTCTCCTCCAAATGTGAACATGGAAGAAAAACTATTTGCCCAGAATTGATCACAGCCATCTGTGCACATGGCGGGAAACGTACCAGAAGGATTTCAACCCAGAAACGGTAGAGCAAGGGCTAGAAAAACAGGAAGCTGGTGACACGGCTCCTGGCCCATCCCTACAGCCAGACTCTCCCTTTCCACAGACCATGAGGACGGATGGTGCTCTGCATCATAACCAGCACCCTGACACCCCAGTGACTCAGACGAAAGTCCATTCCTCTTCTTCCCAAGCCTGCAGTGGACCCTGCAGCACGACAGGGAGGCTCCCCTCTAAGCAGGAACTCAGGGATCCAAGCCAGTGTCACCTTGCAGTGATGCCACACAGAAGCAGGGCTGCAGGACCACCAAGAAAACCCACCTCAACTCTAATGTCCTTCAGCTGAGATGACTCTAACCACATCTGCTTACAGTCCTTTGGCCAGAAATGGTCACACAGTTCCAATCTACACATAAAGGACACTGGGAAATGTGCCTGTCCTGTGTGTCTGAGGAGAGAAAAATGAGGTGGGCCTTGATGAAGTTTAACCTCTGCCAGAACCAGTTTGAGCCAAGTTTTCTATTGCCTGCAATGAAAAGTCTATTAAATAATACATGTGCCAGCCAGGTGGCAGGGACAGTGCTGGAGGCTGGGCTGAGACAGTGAACAAGACACCTCAACAGCCATCACTGCGCCACTCCTGGTAGAGTGGAAGGACATGGGGAAAGAGGTAAATAAGAACAGACGGGATGGGCAAACCCAAAACTAGCGCCACCAGGATCAGGAGAGGAGACACTCAGCACACACGAGACAGCATGGGGTCTGAACCTCTTCTTCAGGGGTGCAGGGGGTGACCAGCAAAGGCTTCCAGGAGGAGATCTTAAAGACAAGAAGTCAGCCAGGGAAAATGGGAAGGGGAGGATCTATGGAAAGAAAACAACGTTCTGGGGAGAAAAGCTTACCTGTGTAAAGGTATACACTTGGGAAACAAACCAGCTCAGAATAAGGTCTGAATGAAGTAGAGCTGAAGACAAGGCAAGAGCCATAGCATGAGGGTGTTTTATCAACACACAACGTACTTCCTGTAGATGAAGTTAGGGAAAAGGTGAACCACTGGAGAGTTTCGAGCAGGGACATGGCCCAAGCAGACCAGCCAGGAGTAGTTCTTTATCGTTCTACCAAGAGCACTGAGCTCAGCCACCCTCCCCCAGTCTCCACAGCTCCACCCCTTAAGCAAAGAGCCCTTGATGTTATGAGCAGGCTCAGCCCACCCAGCACGTAGGACAGCCCTGACCCTTCACCAGGCACATCCAACTCTAAGAGGACCATACCCCCTGAGGCCCCTCAACCAAGACCAGACACTCCTGCTGGGGGCCCACAAGTAGCTTCAAGAAACCACTTCCCACCTCAGGGAGGAAAGCAAATATAAAACAGGACCAAAATAGTGTGGGTCTGAAAAGCTGAAAACCAGCCACTATAATTACAAGTATTTTTATCTGTTGCCCAAAAGAGTGTCGGATCACGTTCCAAGTGTTCTCTGTGGAAGTTCATTTGTGCATTCCCAGTGCTGCAGACCCCACGCCAGGCCCTACCAGCAGTGAGGCCTCGAGGGAAACAGAGGCTCAACAGCACACACCAGGCAGAGCAAATGGCATGGAGCTGAGCCTGGGCACCATCGCCCACTGAGGACGGAGACCATGCCGTGTAGTAGTGGGAATGAGATGCCCAAAGATCTCCTGGAAAAGAGACCATAAGATCAGCAAGGACAAATGCTCTGGGAGCAGGGGGCCTGCAGAGAGGCCCAGTTGTGACCTGCAGCTGTGCATGCCCTGCCCCAACATGATGGGTAACTGGAAGGCCAGGAGAGGAGGAAAGAACCAAGGGCCTCCAAAAGCAAGCTCTGTCCCTTCTGCTGCCCTGGACAGGTCACACCAATGCTCAGGAACAGGCAGAGGACAAGAGGTGTCTGATGGGCCTGGCATCTGAGCAAGCACACAGGTTTATATATGCCGATACGTGCTCACATTGGGAACCATCTGCCAGCTGCCATTTTTCTCCTTGTCCCTTCAATTATCCCCGTGGGCTTGATAAGCTAAGAGCTCGCAGGCTTGCCACTGCTTTCACTGTCCTGACTCCCTTAGCCAGCCGACAAGCAAGTCCCCGCTCCTGTTCCTAGCAGGTACAGGGAAGGCCACAGAGGGTAACAGAAAGAACACCAAGTGTGGAGTCAGCCAAGGTCAAGTCCTGGTTCAACACCGGCGTGGCAGCCTCCTGAACACAGACCAGCGACTTATCACTGCCAAGTCCCAGTTTCCTCATCAATAATGATGCAGCAAACATTAGACAGTCTATGTAATGCAATTAACACAGTGCCTGGAAACAGCAGTCAGCATAAATAGAGGGTCACTATCAACATCATTATCATTGGCATTTGTAGTTGCTATCATTAAATGAATGTCACCAAACCCTAACAGGTTACAGGGTACCAAGTGTAAAACAGACCTCAGAAAGCACCAGTGGGAGCAATTCTCCAGGATTAATGACCCAGTTTTTCCAACTAATAAATTAAAAGTAAAACAGAAAGAGAAGGGGAGATAGAGGTGGGAAACCTGTAGATCAAAAGACAGAAATTCATCCACCAGCTGCCATGTGGCTTCTTATTCAAACACGATTTGAACTGGAAACTTGAACACTCATCAGATGGTCAACGTTAATGAAGAATTACTGTAACTTTTGGGTGTGACTTTTTATTTTAAAATCCACGCATTTTTATGTTAGAAAAAAAAATTACTCCCAGTTATATCAAAAATGTCAGGACCCATAGGGGACAACGTGTAAACCAACACCGCGATGCTCCTGTGTCCAAGGTCCCAATTGATTCGGGAACTTTTGCGTTTTATTAAAATGATGATCACATCCACAGCTCTCTGCAGCATGTCATTATGGGTTTACTTCTTGCCAGCTTGATGCTTAAGCTTACTTATCCATAAATAGCAAACCTGTCGTTATGATGAGAATAAATATTGCTAATATACCTTTTTTTTTTTCCCCACCAATGAGCAAAAACCTTGGGACTACCTACACTCATCCAGTAAGTGACGAGTATCCCAGAACCTGAGAAACCAGTCCACAGCTGGCTGAGCCCTGCCATATGGACAGAAGCAAAGTTCCGTTTGCAGAGGCTGGACAGGCAGTGCTGGGGCACAGGGCGGCAGAGGGAGCAAACAGGGGGGTGCGGAATGCCAAGAAAGACTTAGGGCAGTCAGAGGGCAGCACAGAGAACTGAACTCCAGTGGGCAGGGCGTGGAGGAGGAGACGAAGGGAAGTAACATGTACCGATCTTACTCCTATAAGTTGGGACACTTCAGTGGCAAGCAACAGAAGCAGATTCTAAGCTAAAGTTAGAGAACCCTGACTGTAAACAGCGGGGAAAGTGGGAGCATCTGGCTCAGAAGGAACTGGACCCAGAACAGCTGTGGCAAGTGCAACCCAGGGATACCAGGGGAGCCTCAGCAGGTGCACTGTAATCAGTGTGTGGAACAATGCTTCATGTGGCTTTTGGCCGACCAGATGGCCTCCCCAGCACCTTTGCATTCCTGTGTGACTCAGGAATTCAATCCCAGCTGCCCCATTTCAGACCAAACGCCCATCCTGAGCCAAGGGAGGGCAGAGTGCTTGGATTTTCTGACTCAACAAGGCAACTGAGAAAAGGTAGCCCCCCAAAGGATGTCAGAACCAAGGGAAAAACAGGGGCACAAGGGCACTTCCTGTCTGCTCCAGGTCATAACCTGGATCTTTGCACTCAATCCCCAAAGCAACCCACTAGCAGGTTTTATTGGCTGACTGGGGCTTAATATCCTGGATGGCCTACCCAGGGACTCATGGGAGAAAGTGGCAACCTGAACTCAGTACGACAAGGGACCATGTGTGCCCTGCAGGCCACCAGGTAGAATCAAAGTCCAAATGCCTCCAATATCTGACATTCTTATTGAAGCCAACTGCTAGAATAGAATGCAAAAATCTCCAGAAATGAATCTAAACCAAAGAAATTGCACTGAAAAGATGCAAAGAAGCTGGTGTTGCATCTGTCCTTGAGGGTCCAAGGGCTTTCTCTTCAAAACCCTCAGTGAAAACCAACCCACCTCTTCTGATGCCTTACATCAGAGCCAGGGGAGCTTAAAAAACAAATTCTGAGCACTGTCACTGCAGTCCAAGGAGGGAGGAGCTCTCTTTGCTTCTGCTGTGCTGGGGATGGAACCCAGGGCCTCGCACATGCTAGGCAACCCTCTGCCACTGAGCCACATCCCCAGCCCCAGAAAAACAAAAAAAAATTTTCACCTCCGGTCATTGGCAGTTGATGGTCACCTACTAGTGACAGATGTTTCTGTGGTGCTAACGTTAGGTTCTGAGCTGCCCTACCCTGGGCTCAAGGCCACCAAGAACAAAGGTGCTATGTGAATAGGCAGTGGGGGCGGCGGATTTCTTGATTCCTAAGATGAACACAGAAGTGAAATGCTCAGGAGCTCCCTTCACAGTGGGTGAATCGCAGGTTTGAGTGTCCCAACAGCCGTGTTATCTGACACGAAGCATGGCCTCTTCTTCTGCGCTTTGAAGTGGAAGAGCCTGCGTCAGCCTCTCACAGGCGCTCACTGCTCCACTCCCACAGCGGGTGGACATCAACCCAAGAACAAGGTGGCAGAGCAACAGCCTCAAGCACGGCGACAAGGACTCCATCCAGGAGAGCTGAGGGCTCAGCCAGTGCCTTGGCGTCATGAAAGGCTACGGTTTGTCACACATGGAAGGACACTGGCAGAAACTGGCTATGAAACCAAAGAAGAATGAAGACACAGTTTGGGCAGAATGTGACCTGTGAGGATGTCTCTGCTTCAGGCACATAGCTGGCTGCTCCCAGGGAGAGTCACAGGCTGGTCAGAGAAAGCTTGACCTGAGCCACCAATTCCCCCTATGGCAGCTCAACACTGCCACTGCCATCAGCCAACACCAAGTCTCACGCCCCACTGAATCAGTCTTCACAGAAGGGCTTGTGATGGGGGACAAGAGGCCATGCAGGGCTGGACACGCTCCCCAGTCATAGCTCACCTTCCCTTGAGCTTATCTTAGTTGGAACTCAGGTTGCTGCTTAAGCAGCCCCCTTTGTTTAGGGGTAGTTTAAGAACCACAGAAAGCATGGCATAAAAATAGCATATCAAACTGAGAATGAGCTTAAGGCATCCTCTTCCAGACCCACCCACATACCCCCAACTCCAGCATGTTCCCATTAACAATTAGTAGGTCTTTTTCTGGTTATAAAATTAACTCACTGGAGAAGTCTTAGAAAGTATTGGAAGTCTCCTTATAGACCTCCATGTGAACACGAATCTATAGACATGACCTGTAATACTACCCCCAGCTGAGCACCACAACATCATACACACACAAATAATAAAAACCTTGGTCCCAAGCTTCACCAATGATTGTGCTGACAGTGGATGGTTCATGATAAAATGCTACCGTGCTTAAAGATTTCAGTCCATATTCATCAAGATCACTTTCTTCAGGTACAGACGATGAACATTGTCAAATTTCATCACCTATCCAAATCAATTCTTTTTAATATTTTTAGTTGTAGATGGACATAACTATTTGATTTATATTTTTATATGATGCTAAGGATCAAACCCAGTATCACACATGGTAGGCAAGCGCTCTACCACTAAGCCACAGCCGCAGCCCAGTATCTGGTTTTTCTTCTTTAACCTCTTGGTAAGATGACTTACATGGATGAATTTCTAATGCTAAACCATCCTTCAAATCCTAAATACACCATTTTGTATGTGCATTGAACCTTTAATATGTGGCTGAATTTGAGAAATCTCTTTCTAGAATCTTTGTACATCCTTACCTAAATGAAACAAGTGCATAGTTTTTTTATGCTGTCAGTTTTTAATAGAAGAGTGATATACCCTGGAACCGAGACACATACATGCACGTTCAGAACGCTGTGAGGAAATGCAAACAGCAGAAGGCTCTCTGTGGGTGCCCTGAAAGTGTTCCTGGAAATCGCCATGAAGCCATGGAGGCCCAACATCACCAGGGAAGCCGTTCTTTGATTGCTTTTTCAACTTTCAAGCACAGCTTTTTGGCTCTTTCGGGCAGTGGGCCTCACCCTCAGTTGAATTTGGCATCGAACGCCATTCTAGGACACAGCCCAGCTCACCCACATCTCCAGCTCAGCAGCGCAAGCCTGAATGCAGTGTTCTCTCCTGCCTTTATCCTCCAAATCTGAGTTTCATTTATTTAACTTCTAATGGTACATATGTGTGCTTTCCTTCATTTCCTTACCGTAAGTGCCAGACGTTTCCAATTAAGTGACATTTTTCAAAGAATCAACTCCACTTTCCTTTGTCTATACTGGTTTTATCTCTGTTTTGTTCTGTTGTGGGGGGTGGGGCTTGATTGGTCGTCTTGCTAGTGGCTCCATTTTAGCAGACTAGGCCTTGTCCCCAGAGGTTCCCAGAGCAGAGATCCAAAATAGATGTGCAGCCTCCTCCCAGGGAACCTTACCTCAATGAGCTTCCTTTCGTAAGAGCTTGCGAGCTCTTCAGCAACCTCTCCTGGCTTCTGTTCAGGGACTGTAACTTCGCCATCAACGTTCCAAAGATTTGGCACAACTTTAGGAAAAGAAAGACAGTCCATAAGAATATTACCACTAATCAGAAGTTACTTTCCCAGTTTAAAAAAAAAAAAAAGCTTCCTTCCCAAATGGCTTCTCCAGAGAGAGGAATTTGTAACACTAAATCATCCTTCAAATCCTAAATACACAAGCCCCACCCCATCAGGCCACCGCCCTGCTTAGGCTCCGGGAGGAGCAGCCACCCCAGCTGCAGGGTCTCGGGCCTTTCGCGCCTCCCGAGCCTCTGACCCTCCCAGGTTGCTGTCTCTCGGTTCTGAACCGTATGTATGGCACGAATTTGGCATGAGACCAGAGAGACCGAAATGTAACAGACTTTTCTCCTTTCCCAGATACGTTTATTTGAGCAATTTTAGGTGGGAGAGATCCAACAAGGCGGCGGACACGGAGGTATCAAGTCTCTGACCTCTCCAGCTGCACGGGCATAGGGAGTCTTAAATCGATTAAATGCCGTTTGCTCAAGATCACTAGGCATTGCTGAGCTAACGTGGATCTGGGGCGAATAGCCTGCTCCTATCAGAACACACACCAAGCCCGGAGCCGCCGAATCCAGGCTCCCGTTCACCTGCGTCTCCCGCAGACAAACTGCTCTGGCTAAGTGCTGAAGAACCCGCGGAAACTGCTTCTGGGTCCGGGTCCCGACAAATACTGTGGAGGTAAATACCAACCGAGCCTTCATAGGCAGTGGCAACAGGATTGAGACGGGGCTTGAGAGGGCCGGTCAGGACCCACCCATTGCTTTGGTCACCCGGCAAAGGGAACGAAATGCTGCCATTTGCATGGGATACCAACATGGCAGAGAACTGACATCATCAGAAAGCGGAGGAAGAGTTAACTTCATTGATACCAGCGGCGAAAGGTGTGTAATCCCCTAGCCCCCCAACTCCACACAGCGAGAAAACCTCAAGGGCCCCTCCCAGCTCTCCCGTGAGCTCGATAGTGAAACCGAGGGATTCAGGAGTGGTGTGGGACCCCCGGGCTACCACTCCCACTAGCACAGACAACTGAGGTCTCTTGCACCAGCTCCTGGGGGCGTGGCTACCGGAGGGCAAGCAAAATCCGCTGAGGGCTCTCAGCCCCAAGCTTCACAACCTTAGGGGCTGAGGGATTGGCAAGCAGGGATAGTGTGCCCAGTTGTTCAAGAAGACAGTTGTTCAAGAAGACAGCCAGTATTGTGGTGAGTGTCACCTGTGAACGGGGCCAGTGGCAAGGTAACTAGACACAAGAAACGGCCCGAGGCACTCAGGAGTGGAGACCCACCCAGTCGGGAAGAGAAGCTGCTGCACAGTGATTGGTTCCCACGCACTGAGAGGAGAAGCTTGGCCCGGTGGGCACAGCTCCACCTACTGGAAGAGAAGTTAACTGAACTCTAAGACTGCATTTTTTTATTTTTTATTTTTTATTTTAATTTTTTTTCTTTAATTTTTAAAACTATTTTTTGTATTTTTTTATTTTAATTATCACTTTTCTTGGTTTTTTAAAAAAAATTTTCTTTTTTTATTCTCTATTTTTTTCTTTTGTCTTTTCATTTCTTTTCAATTTCCTTATTCCCCTTTCCTTGAATTCTATCTATTTACTCTCATTCTCTTTAGTGACTTCTTCCCTTCCCTTCTAATACCTTTCCTCCCAAGCAATACGACACTGTTTATGTGTAATTTACTAAATATGTATAGGTCAATGTTCCGGGACGTTATATAGTGCTACCAAGACCTTAACTTTCCCCAAATACTCCAGACCATTCTCCTGTTAATATCCCTCGTCAGTAGAGCAACCTTCCAAGGTTGCCAAGAGATACCAACCTCAATACCATCACATCATTCAACCTAAATATAAGTCCCAAGACCAAACCGCAGACCGCTATATGCTATCAGAATCCGTACACAGTTTAGGAAATGAATGAATCTACACTAAAGTGCAACAAAACTCATCATCTCTAGTCATAGTCTCCCATCACAAAAGAGAGACCCCAGAGACACACAAAACCAAATAAATTTATAGGAGTAAACAGTAACTTAGCAGTCAAACAGAGCAAGAAGTAACATAAGCAGCATGAAAAAGCAAGGAAGAAAAGGAGTACAAACAATGCAGGACAGCCTAAATATACAGGAGGACCTAGAGGCATCAGAAAAATGGCCAGATAAAGAACTCAAAGAATACCTTAGATAGATGGAATGGAATCTTAGAGAGGATGAGACAGCAAATTCAAACATTGAAAGAACTCATTGAAAATGAAATACACAAGCAAATAAAAGAAGCAAAATAAGCATCTTTAATAGGAGATAGAGATTATAAAAAAAATCAAACAATAATTTTAGAAATGAAGGAAACTATAACCCAAATTAAAAACTCAAATGAGAGTATCACCAACAGAGTGGAGCAAGTAGAAGCCAGAACGTCAGATAATGAAGACAAAATATATCATCTTGAAAAGAGCCTAGCCAACTCAGGAAGGCTGGTAAAAAATCACGAGAAGAACATCCAAGAGATATGGGATAACGTTTAAAAAAACCAAACTTAAGAGTCATCAGGATAGAGGAAGGCATAGAGGTTCAAACCAAGGGAATGGACAACCTGTTGAATGAAACAATTATAGAAAACTTTCCAGACATAAAAAAGGAAATGGATGTACAAATTGTAGATGCATACAGGACACCGAGCATACAAAATCACAGTAGACCAACGCCAAGACACATTGTTATGAAGATATCCAATATACAGAACAAAGAGAAAATATTAAAAGCTTCAAGAGAAAGGAGGCAGACTACATTCAGGGGTAAACCAATAAGGTTAACAACGGATTTTTCATCACAGACACTGAAAGCGAGAAGATCCTGGAACAACATATTTCAAACTCTGAAAGACAATGGATGCCAACCAAGAATTTTGAACCCAGCAAAATTAAGCTTCAGGTACAAGAACAAAATAAAAATCTTTCATGATAAACAAAAGTTAAAAGAATTTGCAGCCAGAAAACCAGCATTGCAAAGCGTCTTGAGCAAAACACTACACGAGGAAGAAATGAAAAACAATAACCAAAACCAACAGTGGGAAGTACCTCAGTAAGCCAGAGAGCAGGGGGAAAGCTAATCATGGAGAAACAAACCAAATTTAAAAAAATAAATAAAGATAAATAATCAAACATGGCTGGAAGTACAAATCATATATCAATAATAACTCTAAACGTAAATGGCTTAAACTCACCAATGAAGCAACATAGGCTGGTAACATGGATTAAAAAAACAAATACAACAATATGCTGCCTCCAGGAGACACATCTGATTGGAAAAGACATATACAGGCTGAAGGTGAAAGGTTGGGAAAAAACATACCACGCACACGGTCCGCGTAAGCAAGCAGGGGTGGCCATCCTCATATCGAATAAAATTGACTTCAAGATTAAGTTAATCAAAAGGGATAAGGAAAGACATCATATACTGTTAAAAGGAACCATTCACCAACAAGACATAACAATTATCAATATTTATGCACCAAATAATGGTGCTGCGACGTTCATAAAACAAACTCTCCTCAAGTTCAATAATCAAATAGACCACAACACAATAATTATGGGTGACTTCAACACTCCTCTCTCACCATTGGACAGATCCTCCAAACAAAAGTTGAATAAAGAAACAATAGAACTCAATATCACAATCAATAACCTAGACTTAACTGACATATATAGAATATATCAACCATCATCAAGTGGATATACTTTTTTTCTCAGTAGCACATGGATCCTTCTCAAAGATAGACTATATATTATGCCATAGGGCAACCCTCAGTAAATATAAAGGGGTGGAGATAATACCATGCATTTTATCTGATCATAATGGAACGAAAGTGGAAATCAACAATAAAAGAAGGAAGGAAAAATCATACATCTCATGGAAAATGAACAATATGTTACTGAATGATCAATGGGTTACAGAAGACATAAAGGAGGAAATCAAAAAATTCTTAGAGACAAATGAAAATACAGACACAACATCAGAATCAATGGGACACAATGAAAGCAGTTTTAAGAGGGAAATTCATTGCCTGGAGGTCATTCCTCAAAAAAAGAAAAAAACCAACAAATAAAGGAGCTCACACTTCATCTCAAAGCCCTAGAAAAGGAAGAACAAAACAACAGCAAATATAGCAGAAGGCAAGAAATAATTAAAATCAGAGCGGAAATCAACGAAATGGAAACAAAAGAAACTATTGAAAAAATTTACAAAACTAAAAGTTGGTTCTTTGAAAAAATAAATAAGATCAACAGACCCTTAGCCATGTTAATGAAGAGAAGAAGAGAGAGAACTCAAATTACTAACATACGGGATGAAAAAGGCAATATCACAACAGATGCTACAGAAATACAGAAGACAATTAGAAATTATCTTGAAAACCTATATTCCTATAAAATAGAAGATAGTGAAGACATCGATAAATTTCTTAAGTCATATGATTTGCCCAGACTGAATCAGGAGGATACACACAATTTGAACAGACCAATATCAATGGATGTAATAGAAGAAGCAATCAAAGGACTACCAACCAAGAAAAGCCCAGGAACGGATGGGTATACTGCGGAGTTTTACAAAACCTTTATATCAGGAAATAGAAAAAGAGGGAGCCCTTCCATATTCATTCTATGAGGCCAACATCACCCTGATTCCAAAACCAGACAAAGATACCTCAAAGAAAGAGAACTACAGACCAATATCTCTAATAAACAGATGCAAAAATCCTCAATAAAATTCTGGCGAATCGGATACAAAAACACATCAAAAAAATTGTGCACCGTGATCAAGTAGGATTCATCCCTGGGATGTAAGGATGGTTCAATATTCGGAAATCAATAAATGTTATTCACCACATCAATAGACTTAAAGATAAGAACCATATGATCATCTCGATAGACGCAGAAAAAGCATTCGACAAAGTACAGCATCCCTTTATGTTCAAAACACTAGAAAAACTAGGGATAACAGGAATTTACCTCGACATTGTAAAAGCCATCTATGCTAAGCCTCAGGCTAGCATCATTCTGAATGGAGAAAAATTGAAGGAATTCCCTCTAAAATCTGGAACAAGACAGGGATGCCCTCTATCCAAACTTCTATTCAATATAGTCCTAAAAACACTGGCCAGAGCAATTAGACAGAAAAAGAAATTAAAGGCATAAAAATAGGAAAAGAACTTAAATTATCACTTTATTTGCGGATGACATGATTATATACCTAGAAGACCCAAAAGGGTCTACAAAAAAACTACTAGAACTAATAAATGAATTCAGCAAAGTGGCAGGATATAAAAATCAACATGCATAAATCAAAGGCATTCCTGTATATCAGCGACAAAACTTCTGAAATTGAAATGAGGAAAAACACCCCATTCACAATATCCTCAAAAAAAATAAAATACTTGGGAATCAACCTAACAAAAGAGGTGAAAGACTTATACAATGAAAACTACGAAACCCTAAAGAGAGAAGTAGAAGATGATCTTAGAAGATGGAAAAATATACCCTGTTCATGGATAGGCAGAACTAATATCATCAAAATGGTGACATTACCAAAAGTTCTCTACAGGTTCAATGCAATGCCAATCAAAATCCCAATGACATTTCTTGTAGAAATAGATAAAGCAATCATGAAATTCATATGGAAAAATAAAAGACCCAGAATAGCAAAAGCAACTCTAAGCAGGAAGTGTGAATCAGGCGGTATAGCGATACCAGATTTCAAACTGTACTACAAAGCAATAGTAACAAAAACAGCATGGTACTGGTACCAAAACAGGCGGTGGACCAATGGTACAGAATAGAGGACACAGAAACCAATCCACAAAATTACAACTATCTTATATTTGATAAAGGGGCTAAAAGCATGCAATGGAGGAAGGAGAGCATCTTCAACAAATGGTGTTGGGAAAACTGGAAATCCATATGCAACAAAAGGAAACTGAAGCCCCTCCTCTCGCCATGCACAAAAGTTAACTCAAAATGGATCAAGGAGCTTGATATCAAATCAGAGACTCTGCGTCTGATAGAAGAAAAAATTGGCTCCGATCTACATATTGTGGGGTCGGGCTCCAAATTCCTTAATAGGACACCCATAGCACAAGAGTTAATAACAAGAATAAACAAATGGGACTTACTTAAACTAAAAAGTTTTTTCTTAGCAAGAGAACCAATAAGAGAGGTAAATAGGGAGCCTACATCATGGGAACAAATTTTTACTCCTCACACTTCAGACAGAGCCCTAATATCCAGAGTATACAAAGAACTCAAAAAATTAGACAATAAGATAACAAATAACCCAATCAACAAATGGGCCAAGTACCTGAACAGACACTTCTCAGAGGAGGACATACAATCAATCAACAAGTACATGAAAAAATGCTCACCATCTCTAGCAGTCAGATAAATGCAAATAAAAACCACCCTAAGATACCATCTCACTCCAGTAAGATTGGCAGTCATTATGAAGTCCAACAACAACAAGTGCTGGCGAGGATGTGGGGAAAAGGGTACTCTTGTACATTGCTGGTGGGACTACAAATTGGTGCGGCCAATTTGGAAAGCAGTATGGAGATTCCTGGGAAAGCTGGGAATGGAACCACCATTTGACCCAGCCATTGCCCTTCTTGGACTATTCCCTGAAGACCTTAAAAGAGCATACTACAGGGATACTGCCACATCGATGTTCATAGCAGCACAATTTACAATAGCTAGACTGTGGAACCAACCCAGATGCCCTTCAATAGATGAATGGATAAAAAAAATGTGGCATTTATACACCATGGAGTATTATGCAGCACTAAAAATGACAAAATCATGGAATTTGCAGGGAAATGGATGGCACTAGAGCAGATTATGCTTAGTGAAGCTAGCCAATCCCTAAAAAACAAATACCAAATGTCTTCTTTGATATAATGAGAGCAACTAAGAACAGAGCAGGGAGGAAGAGCAGGAAGAAAAGATTAACATTAAACAGAGACATGAGGTGGGAGGGATAGGGAGAGAAAAGGGAAATTGCATAGAAACGGAGGGAGACCCTCATTGTTATACAAAATTACATATAAGAGGTTGTGAGGGGAATGGGAAAATAAACAAGGAGAGAAATGAATTACAGTAGATGGGGTAGAGGGAGAAGATGGGAGGGGAGGGGAGGGGGGATAGTAGAGGATAGGAAAGGTAGCAGAATATAACAGTTACTAATAGGGCATTATGTAAAAATGTGGATGTGTAACTGATGTGATTCTGCAATCTGTATTTGGGGTAAAAATGGGAGTTCATAACCCACTTGAATCTAATGTATGAAATATGATATGTCAAGAGCTTTGTAATGTTTTAAACAACCAATAAAAAATAAAATAAACAAAATTACATATAAGAGGAAGTGAAGGGAAAGGGGGGAAAAACAAGAGAGAAATGAATTACAGTAGATGGGGTAGGGAGAGAAGATGGGAGGGGAGGGGAGGGGAGGGGAGGGGAGGGGAGGGGAGAGAAGGGGAGAGAAGGGGAGAGAAGGGGAGAGAAGGGGAGAGAAGGGGAGAGAAGGGGAGAGAAGGGAAGAGAAGGGAAGAGAAGGGGAGAGAAGGGGAGAGAAGGGGAGAGAAGGGGAGAGAAGGGGAGAGAAGGGGAGAGAAGGGGAGAGAAGGGGAGGGGGTATAGTAAAGGTTAGGAAAGGCAGCAGAATACAACATACACTAGTATGGCAGTAGGTAAAAAAGTGGATGTGTAACCGATGTGAATCTGCATTATGTATGTATATAGGGTAAAAATGGGAGTTCATAATCCGCTTGAATCAAATGTATGAAATATGATATGTCAAGAACTTTGTAATGTTTTGAACAACTAATAAAAAGACAGAGAGAGAGAAAGAAAAAAAATCCTAAATACACTCTATATTGTAGGTGCATTGATCCTTTAATATGTGGCCGAATTTGAGGAACTCACAAGACGTGTATGCACACACACACTTACTAAATACTTGCACACCACAGCGTTCTCACGAAAGTACTTTATAACAGTAAAATGAGGATGAACTTCACTTCAGAACTGTCAGGAGAGACGCACTGGAGTCTGGGACAACCTCATCACTCTTCCATCCCAGGGAAGCCATCACTGCCCCAGCAACACAGGGGCCTACACTTGGATCTTTTATGTTGGCCAAATTTCTTTGTCAACAACATTATACCACAAGGTAGTGCCCGCCTCCAGTCTAACGTAGGATGGTAATGGGGTTCTAGTGACATGCAAGACCAAGAACTGGCTTCTGTGAGCCCTCCGAGGGTGACCGCTTCTGTGACTACTCTACCGGCAATGCATGAGTGACCATGAGGCCATGCCACAGGGAGATGCCTCCCAGGGCACAGGACCCACAACCAGGTGCACATCCATGTGTATGGGCTTTTTCCAGAGAGCAGGTGAAGGAGGACTGGGAACTGCAGCCACATGGTTCCCAGGAAAGTGGGACCCCCAGAGCAGGAAGGAGCTCCTCCAGCAGGAGTGTGCCCCAAGAATAAGGCTCGGTCTGAGCCTCAGCACGAGGCTGTTTCCTGTGTGCTCCCCACGGCAGTTCTCCTGATGCCCTGGCGACCACGATGGTGAGGATCTAAGGCTCGCCCCCGGGGCCTCCAGGAGGGAGTGAACATGAGGAAGGCCGAGCAACTGGAGTCCCCACACCTGACGTGATCTGTGGCCATTCCCAGCCACCCAATGGCTACAGCTCCACCAGGACAGCTGGCTGGGCCTGCTGCGCCAGTGAGGCCCCAGCAACAGAACGCCTGCGCGATGCTGTTCCCGTGCCAGGGGACTGCCGCTGCAGTCCCTGCTGCAGTGACCCGGGGACAACCTATAGCTTGAAATAGTTATTTACAGAAAAAAATGTAAAAGACTTCTAGTGAAAGACCAGAGCTGGAACTCATTAACTTGTACCCACATTCTCTCAAGATCCCATTAAGATATCAATTTAAATGTTTAAACTTACCCTAAAGGAAAATGAACTACAGAGGAAACGACTGAATTACAGAAGCTGAGAGTGAGGTAAGAGTTCCACTCCTAGGTAGAAGTGGACAACACCCAAATTCAACCTATTAAGATGGAAGGACTCATGAAAGAACCACAAGGTGCTCACACACACTCTGGGAAAGGGGAGTGAAAGATGGGTCAGAAACCAAAACGAGGGGCCACAGGCCTGAGTGACAAGCAGGCAGACGGCAGAGCAGCCTGGGCTTGTGACATATGTAACACAGCAGCACGGGCTGAGCTGAGGGCCAGGCAGCTTAGAACAGAAGTGACACCCTGCACCTGGGCTTCTCCCTCTGCCCCTCTCCACCCACTACCCCCGACAGCGAGCAGCCAACACATAGCTGCAGGGAGCAACAGGAGAAGGTCCCCTGTGAGCCTAAAGTGGCCAAGAGAGGAGAGGAGAGGAGATGGACCTCAGGATGACACAGCCTGACCACATGCTGAGACCCCACATCAGTCTCCATGGAGCTGCCCATCCACCCTCGGGCACTGCCCCAACATGAGAGCACAGAGCCAGGAATCACCACCCTTGAGAGACGGCAGCTCAGATCAAAGACAGGAGCAGAATGAACAAATGCAACTTGTAGAGAGAGGTGGGGGACTTCAAAAGCAAATTACCAGCAATGCTCAGAGAGACAGAGGGGAGAAGACGGCATCATAAGACAAGAACAGGGAAAGAGTTTTCAAAAAGTGAAAACAAAGAACTAAAAAGCTCTTTTCTGCAGCTAAACCATGACAGCACAAGGGAACGCTGACTAGAACGCAGGAGGGCAGGAAACTTCCAAAAACAGAGACAGAAGATAACTAAGTGGAAAATGAGAAAGGAAACACAAGAAAGCGGGGAAGACAACACAGAGCAGGTACATGATGAAACACCTCGAAACACCTCAAAACCCCGCGCCCCAGGCACCGCGTCAAGACTGACTGGCTCAGTGAGCACGTGGCTCAGGGGGAGGCCACGGTCACCTTCTCAGCACCAGGGTCACAGCACAGAGGCAGCTAGGGCTTCACACTGGAAACAGCCTAAGGTTCTAAAGCCCTTCGGCCAACCAGGGATCAACAAAAAACAACATCTCCCACCTCGAATCACACAGCCGACCACGTGAGAGGCGGCACCCAGACATGCAGACACAGCCCACATACACTCTGCCTCCCACGACAAGGAGGAAACAAATCCTGTAACAGTAGAGCACAGAATCCAAGTTACAGGGGATAAGCACACAGTGAGCCAGAGGATTTTTCATAAAACCCCAAGAGTGGCAAGACCCCAAATGAAGAAGGAATGGACAAAGCACAGTCTGTCCTCACAGGGGAGCATCCCACTCAGCCACGCAGAGGAATGCAGCGCTGGGTCTTGCTGTGACATGGGCACACCTGGAAAGACCCCCAAAGCCATGCATCATGAGGACCTGTCCTCCTGAAACGCCCAGCACAGGGTCCCTCACCAGAAGCTGGGTCAGTTACCGCTAATGGGCCTGCAGCTGCTTTCGGGGGTGATAAGAATGTTCTGGAATTGGTGTGTGACGGTCGTACAACCTCACAAATGCAGTAAAAGCAGTTGAACGGTATGGTATGAATTAAATGTCTCAAAGCTATTATTTGAGAAATAAAAACAAAACTGAGTCAGAGCTGTGAGCCACCAAGCAGCAGGCTGCTAGCTGGGGCAGGTCAGCAGGCCCCAGAGACACGCTTCAGGATGCGAGTGACAGATGACTTAATGTGCTTGAGCCTCCTGAGGGGGTTTCCATACTGAGGGGGACCAGGAGATCAGTCAGTGATGAGCACAGAGCACACGCTTCAACGAAAGGAAAAAGAAATACAGGCTTTAACTCCAAGGACGCCAAAAGGCTGTGCAGGAAAAATGACCCTGTACCTGATGGCTTGGCACGTTCAGAGTATAATAAAACAATCCCGAATACTGGTGTAAGCTAAATGATGCCGTGACTGTGCCCAAGGGATGTGGGGGTGTGGGGGGTGTGACCCATCTTCCACAGTGAGAAATCAATTATTGCCTATAAGTGAAAAATCAGAAAGTGGCAACAGTCTTGTTCCGAGACACTGAGGCAATGACTGAAAGAAACAGTTTTAACAGTTTCAAACAATTGCTTTTGGGGAGCAGGAAATGGGGAGGATGGCAACCAAAGGTCTCACCTTTTTTATAACAAGGTTAAGAAAACAAATGGCTTTCATCAACCTGCCTACATCATTTGGGTTTAAAAACACAAACTAAACTTTTATAAAACATGTTAGTGAGAATTTAGAAATGAGACAGAAACATTAGACATGATGGCAGCCGTGCCCCTCAGCACAGCAACCCGGGTGGATGCAAGCAAGAGGGTGCCCATGGCAAGACGGACCCAGCTGGCACGCAGCACCTGGTACTAATGTGTATCCAAAATGTCTAACTCAGAGCTAGCCCCCCATCTGCCTGGCTTCCAGATGTGCTGACCTTCACTGGCCTAATTACCTCCCCCCACAAGGAGATCCTGCTGATCAGGAAGACATGGCCACCCAAACCACCACGTGCCCACACACCTCAGTGATCAGGCTACTGGCCTTCCAGGCACCAGCCCTCCGGGAGACCATTTTTTAAAAATCAGCCATCTTCCATGCTGGGGGAAGCAGATGTAAAAATAAGACACTTAACCTTCACGACTGGGGACAGATCCTGGACAGTCACAAGTTTATAGAAGGTCCCTTAGAATCTAGTTAACTTTTCCTGCAACTCTGACCTCCTACTGGCCCGGTTCAGCTACTGCAGCTTTAGTAAGTATATCAGACACTCTAATTCTATGTAGGAAATAATATAATTAAACCTAATTCCAACGTGTCATTCTTTCCTCACCAGTAGGCCGCCTCAGGCACCGCATGGCCCCTGCCTCCCGGTTCTCACCTTCTTGTGTAATCTCTACCTGCTAAGTCTGCACTGGACTCACGGACTTGCCTCTAATAAAGTATATCTAGAAGAATTGAAGCACTGTTACTCTGAGATAAGTTATAAGATCAGGTGGCTCCTGGCTGGGATGGCCTCCCCAGCCACCATCTTGTGAGGTGCCTGTGGAAACAACCCCCTCATATGGAACTGACAGATCCAGCCACAGGCACAAGGTCCTGGGCCTGCTACCAGCACCCAGCAACCTGGGCAGCAATGAATCCTCCACCACCGAGTCTCAGCTGACACCTTGATTTAACCTCATAACAGACTTTGCAAATAGAACAAGGCTAATCCATACAGACTATGAGATAGTATTTGCTGGTTAAAGCTGCTAAACTCTGAGAAGTTTGTTACACAGCAGCAGATAACCAATATGGGACCTTAAACTGTCAACAGGTGCTTCTGGAGAAACTGTTTCATACCCTGGAGTTTTACAAAAGGCGAGGCAGTCCCAGACGGCTCAAGTTTACAAAAGAGAAACCTCAGCAGCAGACTTGCCCAGCCTGTCTCCACGCCCAGGGATGCCTACTCACCAAAGAGGGATGCACTCATTAGCTCAGACGCCTGTGTCCTCCCTGTGGCCAAAAGTGAACATGTGCTGAGGCACAGAGGCCATTCATCCTGCTAGGAGAGGGCCACACAAGCACAATGCCTGGTTTGCTTATTTTCAAGCCCAGATGATTTCATTAGTCTTGGGAGAGACTGGGCACCTGAGTGTTCAAAGAAGGCAGCACAAAAGAAGTGTGGGCAGTGCCCAGTCATCTGAGTCAAGGCAGCAGGTTGGCGCGTTGGCCCATGCTCTCTGCGCCCTACCCAGGTAGCCCGTCTGGAGAGGGTCTGCTGTCATTGAATTCTGAATGTCAAATATAAACAACCACAGACATTTTTGACTAAATAAATAAGCAAGCAAGCAAGGGCTGCATTTAAAACACTAATCCAAACCTGAAATCCATATCCATAGTTAGTTGATCCTCGGGGGAAAAAAATCAAAATAACAGACTGCTTCAATTTACATGATACTTTCAGGTTTACAAAGCATTTCAAAGCAAGAAACTCATTGGGGCCTCCAAAGAAGACTCAGTCTGGCCATTTTAATCTCCCATGGCCTGTCTAAATAGGATTCTCCAATAAACTCCCTCCCCAGTTAACACCCACATCACTCACAGAAAAGTCTGTCCTATCTGCTCTCCTGTCCTCAGTGGTCAGCAATGTTCTCCTGCATTTCCATGATGGCTAAATTACAGAAATCAGACTTCAAATGAAAAAATAATGATTTGGCAAAAACAATAAGCCTGCTCCTTTTAAATTCAGAGATCGGAGACACGGAAACTGCAGTCAGCACAAAGACGTTTACTTTAAATCAGAAATGCTTTTCCCATTCCAGAAAAGCTGTGGGTTACTCAGCACCATTAGCAGGTCATTCGAAGTTAGAGACCAGAACGCAGTTTTTCCACCTCAGGCAGCCTGCCAAATCTGTTTGGGGGCATCTGTGATAAGTCATCTGAGATAAAGAGAGGATACACTGGTCTCACTAGCAGGCACCAGAGAACACATAGGGTTTCTGCCTAAATTATTTTAAGCAAAACTTCAAATACCATGGAGAGCAGCCTGGCAAACAGCATGAGAAGGTTAATGTTTTGCTTTCAATCTGAAAAACTTAGCAGGACCCGGGGTGCAGACAGCGTGTGGAGCTACTGCTGAGCGCCGATGGAGAATCATTTCAAATTCAGAGCTGGCTTCCGAGGACATTCTAACAAAAGTTGGTGCACCTGGCGCCAGTAGGAGCAGCCCATTTATATGTGAGGGGGAATCTGGGGCACAAGGCTCCTCCCTAGGAAGGTCCCCACGATCGCTAGAGCACCCCTATGTATGTTTCTAACATCACATCCTCCATCCTCCAGGTGCCCCTGCAGCCAGGGGAGAGCAAGGTGAGCAGGACAGCGCCCTCTGACTAGACAGACACCTGGTTCAAAGTCTGCTCCACCACTCACCAGGGGGTGACCTTGGGCAAGTCTTCCATTTCTTCACAAGTGACTAAAGATTCACTTCATGTCAGAAGTGGATACTACAAGTTCAGAGACATTATCAAGAAAAAAAAAGAAAAGGTCAATGCCAATATGAGGCTTGCATCCTGGCGGGAGAGTCAGAAAACCAAGACATGAGTGTCTAATGTGTTGGGCTGTGCAAAGGGCTGAGGTGGGTTAAAAAATGAGAAAGTGGTGATGCAAGTGTGTTAATTAAAAAGATGTAAGCAAGGCCTCAGTAGGGAGGTATTAACTGAAGAGAGACCAAAATTAAGCAGAAGAGCCCTGGAAGGGCCTGGGGGCATTTCAGCATTCCAGGGAACAAACATGCAAAGGCCCTGAGGTAGGCAATAGTTTAGTGTGTTCCAGGAACAGCAAGGAGACCAGTGTGACTGAAGGATCATGAATGGAGGGGAGGCCCCTCACCTCCCATAGCATCACACAACATAACTGCATCACACATCATCTTCCTGCAGACTCCACAACTCGGCTGGTTAGGCGCCTATCGCAACAGTCCAAGCAAGAAGTCGTGGACCGGGGGCCTGGGCTGAGTGAGCACAGCAGGTGTGGCAAGCAGGGGCAGGTAGCTGAAAGGGAAAGTCAGCCTCGACGTGGGGTGTCAGCCAAGAGAGGAGTTCAACAGGAAGAACAGCGCTGTCATTTTATGGAGAAAACTGGGGGAAGAGCAAGAACAGGGGAACTGGTGAACGAGGACTGGAGCTTGGTTGCAGGCAAGTCAGACGGCTGCGCCGCCCGCCACCTGAGAAGCAGCATCACGAATACAGCAGGACAAGCGAGTCTGGAGTCCAGGGGAGAGACCAGAGCCGAGGGTGTGAAGTCACCATCTAAGAGTGAACACAGCAAAGACAGAGAGCGCAGGAGCAGGGAACACACGCAGCATCTGGAAGCTCAGCTTCCTCCTGCTGCAGCCTAACGGTCCAGAGAGACAGAGGTGGCAGCGCATGCCACAGCAGTGCCCCGAGCAGAGTATAGCCAGGAGTGCAAGGCCGTGACATGACCACTGCCTGCCCTTTGCCCTGATCCTCTCACCAGCCACCATGCTCAGTATGTTCCTACGTTGCATCCTCAAAATTCAAGTGCAAGGTCGATTGGGCAAATCGACCCAATCGATTTGTGGGGTTGTGATTTGCCCAATTCTAAACAGCAGGGCCCACACTTCCTCCCCAGCCTGGCAGCAGTAACCTCCCCCGCCCCACGCTGCCCCCAAAGCACACGCCCCTGCTCAGACTTCTGCCCAGCACCCTCTGTGACTGATGGGAAGTCTCCCGAATTCCCTGAGCCACTGCAGCAGACGCCCAAGTCATGGGAGGAGGGAATGGCACTCTCCCATCTATAGCAGGAGGGTCAGAAGCACAAGTCACAGCCTGGAACTTGCAACTGACATTGGCAATGGGAGCCATCCCAGAGGACAGAGCCCTCATTCTGTGGAGAGCATGCGACCTCAGGATGGCACGGAGCATGAACCGAGGACACCAGGCTAATGACAGATTCACCAAGTATGGAGAAAATCACGTGATCAGATGTCACAGGTGAAGCTCACACGTGGTGAGTATAGAAGGAAAAAAGCTCGTTTCTCCGCGGATTTCACAACCCAGCAGGGCCTGTCGCACACATCGCTACTTTGAGCCTCAAGTTTTAATAGTGCTGTTGTGGGAAACAGTCCAGATGGACAGCAGCAGCAAGCAGCACTCGGAGAGCAGAAGAACACCAAACTTCACTTTATGCCAGCAGCCCAGAGGAGAACAAATTCCAAATTCTGAGCCTTGATCCACAGTTCCTCACAACACTTATAGGTTACTAGGTGTCATCTTAGACGCATCCTACCATTAGGGCTATTTTCCACTTTTAAAGAAATTCCTAATCCCTGATTGAAGGCCTTTGCAGGGTCTCTAACCTAAAGCATGCTCACAGAAATAGATAAGAAACGGCTCTTTTCAGAAGCATCTGTTGAATCTCTAGCCAAAGCCTGGTACAGGGATATCTGCATTTCAAAAGAGGAAGTCAGACTCCTAGGGCAGGTATTTACAATGCAATAGGTAGGGACTCTGGTTAATTAGGTTCCTGAAGAAAGGCCGACAGGGAGGGGCACTGACCCTTCCCCCAGGCACTGAGTCTCACTATAGCATTCTTACAATTTCATTTCACAACCAGGTCTAGTTTCGCCATCATAATGCCTCTTATGAGAATCGAACAGGGCAAAAACACCAACTCTTGCCCAAAGCATTAAAGACAAGGTGATTTCTAAAAAAGACAAACATACGGAAAGCCTGTCTTCTTTTCACAACCAGAAAGTCTCTCCACCACAGGTTTCCTCTCCACTCAGTCTTTGCAGAGGAAGATGCTCACCTGTTCAGATGCCACATCCCTCCTCCAAGAGATCAGCTAAATATATAACATGTGCACAGCTCAACCGGGAACGGCTGCTGCCCAGAGCGGAACTGTCATCACACCCCTGCCAGCCCATTTCCACCTGCTCATGTGAGGTACCTTCCAGAGGCTCTGATGGGAACTTCAGTGTTGTGCTTTTCCCCTGCGTGAAGGGCAGCCCAACAGTGAAGACCACCTGTCTGCTGGAATAAATCACGCAGGCTAAGTGTGCCAGGCACAGCGACCCCTGCCTGATCCAAGCTGTGCTAGTGCATTTGCGCAACAGAACTCTGGACCCTGGCTGCACCCTACAGGTCCAGGAAGGATCAGCCTGTTGGCAGAGATGAGGTGGCACAGAGGGCTCCAAATGTTGTTCTTAAAACAGCTCACCCCAGACTGCAGGTGCATCCAGGTCTGAACATTAATCAGAAGTGTAGAGAGTGTGGTATGTCTAAGTGGGGGAAAAGACATCCTCTAGTGAGGTACAGGGCAGTCTGCACACAGACCAAAGGCACCCTAGGCTGCCAACCTGGCTGTCATGGAGCATGGAGAACGATAAATAATGTATTTTCATTGTAAACCTTTGAATCATTTTTATTTGGTGCAATACACATGTGTGACTTCTGCAATTCAATTTGAAAGCAGCAGAGTTACTCACAGAGGGAGAAATTGTGCATTAGTAAGCCCTGGGTTTATGGGAAGTAAGACCTTCCACAGGAAATTGTAGTACATCCTGCTCTTAAGACTCTGGAATTTCAAAAGCCCATGACAAGTATTTCTTCCAAATGCTTCAATTCCATAGATATTGTGCAGCTACACACACACACACACGCCAATAAAATGAGGTGGACAACACAAAAGGTACAGGGGCTACAGTCAGTCAGACCCGGGTTCAAATCCTGGCCACTTTCTGCAAAGTGTTTGGCTGCCCTGGGCATAGTCTTCCACTGGATATAGAGAGGATAACTGCAGCTACCTTACAGGGTAGTGTTGGCAGAATAAAAAGGAAATGGAAGCCAGGAGCACTGGCCCAGCCTATACTCCCAGCTACTCAGCTGAGGCAGGAGGACTGCTAATTCAAGGCCAATCTGGGCAACTTGCTGAGACCCTGACTCAACAAAAAATTTTAAAAAGGGCTGGACTATAGTTCAGTGGTAGAGCACTTTCCCAGCACATGCGAGGCCCTGGGTTCCATTCCCAGCATCATATACAGGAAATGGATGAAGCAATTAACAGAGTGTCTGGTGCAGAAAGCATGCTCTGTACGTGGCAATGTAACAGTAATTAACAGAACATCAGGTGGTGACCTTGACCGTACCTAGATGAGAAGCTCTGAAAAGGGCAAGGTTCCATCTTGCATCTCTGAACCCACAGAACAGCCAGAATCAGATGAGGCACAAATTAGACTTAATATTTCCTGAAGAATTCCTGGCCCATGCCTACCTGAGACTCCATATATAAGCTTAACAAATCAGTCAACAAGACAGCATTTGCCACTCCTGCTGGGGATGCCATCCAAAGAACAAGGTGTGCTTCACAGGCATGTTCAGTACAAGTGAGCATTTCTGCCTATTTTTCTTCTTTAAAAAGTTTATTTTTCAAATTATATAAGTAACACATTCACTGCAGGCAAAAATACCTATTTTTACATTGCCCTGCCCCAATTGTACACGTGCCCAACTCCTGCAAACCAAGGCACAGGTGTGGGGTTCAAGTGCCAACCCAGCCAGCAAATCACACATAATCCATTTGATATCTAGAGAGCTTATATTCTCTCAAAGGTGTGTCCTCTCTCGCTCGGCCCATGTAACTGCTCAGGAAGTTGGATGACTGTAACGACAGGACATGGTGCCAATGGCAGTTGGCTTTTACTGATGCTACAAGTGCTCAGCACTTCTGTGAGCCTTTGCATGTCCTGCAACATTGCCTCCTTGCTCTGTGTACACAGGAGGGAGCTCAGTCTACAATTTAATACACAGAAACAAAAGGCTGTTTCCCAGTTGCCAGGATAGCTTTTACTGATGCTACAAGTACTCAGCATTACTGTGAGCCTTTGCCTGCCCACAGGTGCAGGATTCTGCCAAAATGCCCTGGAGTCAGAGCAGTGATGTTCCAACCTTCTGTGACCATATTAAAAACCAAAGCACTGAAGCTACTACACTTAGGGCATGTCAATTTATGGTATGTGTACTCTACCCATGTTTTTAAAATTCAAATGCCTAAGTGCAGAGTGCAGAAGTGCGGGTCACCTTTGCCACAGCCTGGCCTCCCACCCATTCCATGCTCCTCAGCACTGCCCCAGGCCTCTTCCCAGTCACATCTGCCCGCGCATTTGTGTGCTCAGATATGCCCGCCGTTACACACTTCAGCAGCTACTGTTCTGCTGCTGTGTGGCCGTCTCCATCCTGCAGCGCACAGGGCCAAGCTCTCTACCACCGCTACACTCCAGACCCAGCCAGTCTATCCTGCCAGGCTTTTATTGATCCCAATTCAAACAACCACAATCCACAGCCTCGTGTAAGAGACACCTGTCTCTGTGCACATGTGTAAATATTTCTTTGTGGGGGACTCCTTGGAATGGAGCTGCTGGATGAAAGGAAATGCAGTTTAAATTCTAATAACTGGCAAATTGCCAGGGAGTACTCTGTGACCTTGACCAGCTAACCCCTCCTCCGTGGGCTTCAGCTTCCACAATCACCAAACCAAGCAGAAGACTCTCCAAGCCCATCCTGCTCTTATAGGCATTTTTTTTTTTTTCTTTTTCCAACAAGATTCAGAGCCAAGCAGAGCTGGGATGAATGCTCAAACCTGAGCTCAGAGCAAACAGGCACTTCCCCCAGGAGGCCCGGATGGGGGAGCCCAGGAAGCAAGCAGAAGGAGAAAGGTACCAGGAGGCTGAAGATGCTCTCAAAGAAACATGATCTGGAGCCACTGGAGGGCGGGAAAGCTGAAAGTCAAGGACGCACACCCCCAATGAGAGAGAAATGAGAATCTCAGAAGTTGAAAGCAGGTCAGCCACGGGGTCTGTGCTTTGCCGAGACAATTTTCCTGCCAACAAGTGACACCAGAAAGTACCTCCAGCAGCTTGGGAAGGAATCCCAAAGCCTCAACACACAAAGCCAGTCAACAAAAAACAGCTGTTCAGAAGATGAGGGATAAGAAAGATGATTTTTGTTAAGAAATGTTAGAAAACCTTCAGACAATTAATGCTGAAATCTGTCCTTATTCCAGGGACCTACAATGAGAACTGTATCAAGGATGCCTAAGGCACAGGTAGGAATGAGAAAAACCATCAGCCCTGAAACTCAAGGTTATGGCAAAGTCTACAGAGAGAAAAAGATGGTTTAGAAAAGAAATCCCATTGAAAGCCCCCTTCCCTTATGAGTCCTGAAGAACGCCACAGGGTCAAGTCACAGAGGAAAAGACAAAAGGAGTTACAACGAAGCACACAAGGGATCCTAAAGGGACAGAAGAGAAGAACAAGGTAAGCTGGATACACATGGGGCAAAGCCCAGGCCAAGTGGCTGCACTCACGGGTCAGAGGCAGGGAGGCCGAAGGCCAAGGCTGCACATGTGGGAGACAGGAGAAGAGCAGGCCTGTCCATGTGACCAGAGTGGCTCTGAACCACGGGCCATGGACCATCCTTCTCAACATCTCTGGGGGAAAAGAGATGGGAGAGGAAGCCTGCTAAAATGCAGATCCCTGGGCCTCTAGTCCTAGAAATTAATCCAGTGGGCCCGAGGGAAGGCCTAGGAATCTGCATTTTAATGAATATGCAAGAAGATTTCTGTGCACACTAGTTTGAGGACTAATGAATTAAGTAATGAAAGACAAAGAAAAGGAAGTAAGCCCCAAATACCTGGTACTCCAAGAGCCTCTCAGGCCCAGGGCCTGAGCTCCAGGCAGAGCTACTGGGCACGTGGTCTGGACCAAGCATAAGTCGGGCCTCTGCTGCAGTGCCTCATTAGCTGTCTGTCGGCTGCAAGGAGGTGGAGCGGAGCCACTGGCTGCCAGAAGTCATCCCCCAGAGAGTGAGTATACACCTGCGTGTTTCAGGAGATGAGCTGTCCCTGCCCTGGGTGCAGACAGGTCCAAGCCAAAGAACCAGTAAGAAGTTTCTCCAAGCAGCTGGGGCCTCACCCCATGGCCTGTCTGCCTGCTGCTGAGTGAGGGAAACTCCCATTATGTTCAAGAAGAACCAGAGAAAGCACACATCTGTCCATTGCCACATTGGGCGGCCAACTTGTCTTTTATTAAAAAAAAAAAAAAAAAAAAAACACACAACTTTGGGGGAGGGGAGGGTCCTGGTCTGATATTACCATGTCTTGTCACCTAGGTCACAGAAGAGCTAGCAAGATCTGCAAACTTTTCAATTTCTCTTCAGAAGATGACATCCGTCAACATGTCAGAGAGTCCTTAAGTAAATAAGAAACCCAAGACCAAAGGCAGCCAAGGTTCATGTCCCCTCACTCCACACATTCTGAAACACAAACAGCTACCTACTGCTCTGAAGAAATGGCCTACTAAGAAAAATAATGAAGAGGCTGCAGAACTTTTGGCTAAGAGAATGAAGGCTCTAGAAAGACACCAGAGACAGACAGCCAAGAGAGGCAGGCTGTCCTCTCCACTGGATTCCACTTCTAAGTCCAGTCAAAAGAAACAATTTTTTATTTTGGTACTGGGGATTGAAGCCAGAAGCTTCCTACCACTGAACTCCATCCCCAGCCCTAACGAAAGACAAGATCTATGCTAAGATGCTGAGGCTGGCGTCAAACCTGCAATCCTCCTGCTTCAGCCTACCAGGTAGCTGGGGTTCTAGTCATGTGGCACCCTGCCTGGTGCAAGAAACAAATTGAAAGAGTAACCATCAAATAAGATCAGACAAGAAAGGAAAAGAAAGGGAGGGGAGGGAGGGAAGAAGACAGGCAGACTCCTGGGAGTCACAGGGCAGCTCAGGGGAGACACACCCACACCACCGGCATACTCAGGGTGAATTCCAGCGAGAGGAGAGCAGAAAAGACTCAGCCTTAGGCAGCAGCACCTAGGCCAGCAGAGCCAGCCCCCTCCCACAGGCAGGGCAGAGACCCAGACAGCAGCTGGACCACACTCTATTTTGAATGACTCCCACATACACCTGCGAGCTAAGTGCATTCTTTTCCCACGTGAGAAAGAGACCTTGACATATGGAACATGGTAATAAATGACAAACCAGAGGCTATTTCAAAAAGCCCATAAAGATGTTCTATAGGCTGACAACTTCCCCCGAAGTCCTAATTTTATCTAGGAACCCAAAACAAAAAAGATCTGGAGGAAGCAGAGGGCAGAAGCAAGAGGTGGAGGAATCTGGCAGGGATTTGTAACTCAGCAGACAGCTGCGCTGGACTCTCCGGTCCACTTGCTGCAGGCTCGCTGTACCCAACTGCTACAGTGAGAGGGAATGACATAAGACCCAAGTCCACCTCCCTGGGGACCCAAGGGAAGTTCCCAAGAAGTCCTCCAGAGACTCTGATTATACTTTAGTTAAGAAATAATTCTCTCCACACTTGGCACCTTTAACTGAGGGACATCTGAAGCAGAAATTCACTCCCAAACTTTTACAAGTCCCATAGGACATGGGAAGATGGAAAGAAAATACTTCCATTCTCCAGCTATGAAGGTGGAAAGGGGGAGAAATACATGGAATGGTTCAACTACAATTTTTCCATTCATAATGGTATGAAAGGGAAGTATTCAATGGGACTTGTACTTTGAAGCTTAAAGTACTTTTTTTTCCCAGGCTAGGGATATGTGGCCTGTCCTCTGTCAATGTTGGGCAGTGATAGCCAGCAGCAGCTCCTGGTCAGCCACAGGAATGTGATGGCAAAACCAGACCAGGTTGTAAAATAAATAATAAAAACATTATGGTAGGAAACCAGTACCTGGGGAAAGGGTCAGTTCCCCTCACCCCTCTCAGCCTTTCTTCAGAAGCCCCATCAACTGTGGGTCCCTACCTACTGGACCCTAAATAACTGCCCTAGGAGGCCGACTACTCCCTCTTGAAATGCAGACAACCCTGTGCCAGGCTTTCAAGGCCATAGATCTAACAGATGCCTGTGAACAGAGCTGCATATCTATCTGTGAGTGTGCTTCATGTATCTGTGTGAGTGTGCTTCATATTAGAGACCTTGCACGAGGCCCTCAGTCACAGAGACACTGCACGAGGCCCTCAGTCACACAGACCCTGCATGAGGCCTTCAGCCACACTTTTTTTTAAGGAAAATACCCAGCCCCAGTGATAGGATGGGTCTAAGATGACACCAAATAACCTATAAACAGTGTGAGAAACTGTGGATCAGGGTTCAGAATTTGGAGTTTTTTCTCCTCTGGGCCTGCCAACATAAAATAAAGTTTGGACTTCTCCTGAGTGCTGCTTGCTGCTTCTCCACTGGTCTGTTTTCCACAACACAATCACAAGGGCAACGGCCAACACTATCCACTTACAGCATTTTCAACTTACAGTGAGTTCATCTGGATGTAACCCCATCATAAGTGGGGCACCTATATAGTTCATTCTCCAAAGAGGCTCTGGAATTCCAGCCCAGCTGTTGATGAGTTTGTTCACAGTGTATAAACAGAGGGTGACTGCTGGGGGGTAGGGCCCCATCCCGAGGGGACCAGGCCCGCAAGGCTGCTACCTCCTGAGTACTTACCTCTGGGTGGTAGAAAATGGAGAAGTAAACACGGAGGATGGGATTTCTGCTGAGAACACTCGGTACGTGGTATCAACCTGGGACGGCTCCTTCCACAGACCTCTGCAAAGACCTCAACACACCAGAACTGACCAACAGGACACTCAGGGGAGCACCAGGATTAACCAGAGAGAGGACAGCAGGCACCAGCACACAGTACCAAGGGGCTCCCTCTAGGAACAGGGAGGGAGCCTGGTGGCTGAAGCACTGTGCACAAGGGGAGGCAAGGCGACAGATAAGGGACACCAGGCAGGCAGGTGGCAGTGGGCCTAAGGCCTCGCAGGCCACAGGGAACATGTATGTTATCTCAAGAGGAGGCAAAGTCAGTGGGCTCCCGAGTACGGAGGGCATGTAATGTGACTCCTGCGTACTGTTTAAATCTGCAGGCTGCAGCGGGCAGAACGCACTGCAGAGCAGCAGCACTGGAGCAGAGAGGCCACCTGGCTGCCCAGGGGGCAGCAATGAGGATAGTCAGTTGGGACTTGATGGATTGGAAATGGCAGTGAACCGCATAGAGAAACAAAGGATGCCTCCCAGATTTCTAGTCTGGGCAGCCAGGTGGTGGCATTTACCAAGACGGGTGTGGGAGGCAAGATGGTTCCCAAAGATGCTGTGACCACAGATGAGACAAGGGCCCAGACCCTGAGCTGGGAGAGCATCTGGGTTACCCCATGGGCCTGAGCCAACCACAGGAGTCCTGAAAGCAGGCCACGTTCTCTGGCCAGACACGGAAGATAGTTGGCAGAGGACAGAAGAGATGCAGCAGGCAGGGAAGTCAGGTCCCAAACACCACAAGGAGGTCACATGCCACTACTGGTTCTGGAAAGCGGGGGAAGGGATGGAGAGGGCCTCCAGAAGAGAAGGGGCCCAGCTGAGAGGCAGCCAAGAAACGGAGGCCTTCATCTACAACCCCTTGGAAGTGCCTTCTGCCAGCGCCTGAATGAGCAAGGAAGGGTTTCCCAGCAGCTTCCAGAAAGGAAGGTGGAACTGCTCACACTTTGGCTTGGGCCAGCGAGACCTCCAACCTGCCAACCTAAAAGACAATGATGTGGCACTATTTTAAGACACTAAGCTCCCAGCCATTTATTACCTCAACAAGACGAAGGGAACAAAGCGCGGGTGACAGAGGGAGGATGGAAGGTTGGCGAGCAAGTGCTGTGGTTCAGCTGTCATCTTGGAGGGGCCAAGGGGCAGGCAGGGAGGCAGGAGTGATGAGCATGCGGCGCTCAGGGGAGAGCACAGACCCTGGCTGCAGCGTCTACTCCACCTACGGCCAAGTTCAGCGAATACTGACAGACAGCACCACTTGGCCTGCTGCCAGCCTGCTCCCTTTGCAGCCAACCTCCTGGAACGCTTCCCCAGTTGCCATTTCCGACTCCAGGCCTTTCTCTCCAGCCTCTGTGGAGGTAACTGGTGATAACTGCTGAGGAGAGCAGTAGAAGAGCAGGCTGGGGACCAGAGTAGGGAACTGGTTCTTGACGACATAGTCAGGGTCTGTGTTGCCATTGAGTGTCTAAAAGAGCAACCTGCTCGAAGCCAGTTGAGTTGGCCCAGATGGCCCCCAACATCTGCACTTCAGGCATCGTGGAGAGATGAGTCGTACCTGCCATGCCTCCCCGCCTCAATTCCCAACTCATCAAATCATGACCAAACACACTCATGTAATTTTTAGGGTGATTAGTTAAGAAAAACTAGTTAATGGAAACATGTCCCTACTTTAAGAGAACAATGTAGGCCCCAGCATGGCACTTCCTGGATTCTTACTTATTGAACAAACCTTCCTGTAGCACTGTTTACTAGTCACTGTGCTGCATGCCCAGGTTTGAACCAATTAACACACACAAGGGTCTTCTCTCGAGGAGCTTAGGTTCCAACGGGAGAGCTGGACACGCCGACACACAGGCACGTGAGGTCAAGCAATGCCAAGAGAAAATACACAGAAAAACAGCAGTGCCAGGGGCCATTCCAACAGGATGACTTCTTGATACAGTGATATTTATGCAGGAGGAAGAAAGCCAGGCACAGGTCAGGAGGAGGACTCCAGGAAACGTGGGCAGCAAGACCAAGGGCTGAGAATGAGGAATGATGAAGAGCCAGCAGTAAAGGTATCAGGGAGAGACAGGAAACAGGAAAAGCAGGCCAGGGCTGGACCTGGGGTTTGAGGGCCCTGCACAGGATGTGGCTGTGTCCCAAGGACAAAGGGAAGCCCAGAGGCGGGAAGGCCATATTCTGGCAGGGCCAGCTCCCGTTTTCAGTGAAGACTGGCAGCAGCAAGACCTGCAAGGGGCTGCTTGCTGCACCAGCGAGCACATGATAGCGACAGCTGGACTGGAACGGGCTGCAGCAGGGGAGGGCACAGGGTGGGTCTCATCCTTGTTCACAGGGCATCCCATGCTGGGAGACCTCATGCAGGGACCACCTACCTTCCTCTAGGGGTAAGGGTCCCATTTCATATGGTCTCATGAAGCTGCAGAGGGACTGATGTCACAGCTGGTTCTCTGTCAAGAGCCACTGAGGTGTACCTCCCCCCCAGGTAAGGGCCTGACCCAAAGGAAAACAAGCCCAATCTGGAAGCCGCTCAGAAGGGCACTTTTTACACAATTCATTGAGGCTGAAAATAAACCAGGCAGGATCGTGATGCCCGGTCAGGCGGTGCCCTGTGCAGCGGCCCTGCTGACAGCCGAGTACATGGGTGCTGGGCCAAGAAGCTCCCAAGGAGACACGCAGGGCCTACATCTGCCACATCCTGGCCCCCGTCTCTCCACAAGCCACTTCTCTCTCCAGTCACTTGTTTATTGAGCACTCGAAATTGCAAGACACTTATTTCTACCCATAGAATCATTTTCTGGGAAAAGCAGAGGGAAATGGACTGTGCAGGCCACAGGCCACGTGGGAAAGGCAACCACTCTGCACTGTAGAGTGACAAGGAAGCCTTCTATCTACCGACGCAAGAGGCCAGGTCCCGGCCGAGTCCAGCCTCCCTCCCCCCCTCCCTCCTACAACTCCCATCCACTCCACCTCAAGCACCACCACCACCCCTATCTTGAAGAAGCTGGAGCAGCCAGGCGGCCCCACCCCAGTTCTCACGGTGCAGGGAAGGTGAGCCCCTCAAAACACAGGTCCGCACCCAACACTCCTGTTCATGATTCTTCAGAACTGCCCTGTTTTCCTGAGAAGATCAAACTTTCCAGGAACTCACGAGTCCTGCATGTTCTGGGGCTGCCCCACTCCCCCTCGACGGGAGCCCTCCCAGTCTCTGGATGCCCTGCCTCCACTTCCCAGGTCCTCTGAACAAGACAAGGAGACACCCGTTAGGGAAGGCCAACACCTCCCTCTCCCTCAGACCTGTTACTCAGAGCAGCTGTCCCCAGCCACACCCCAGTCCCAAAAGGGCCTTTGACTGGCTGCTGTGGCCTTGAAACTGTTTTTCTCAAAATACCACAGATTGTGTGAGAGGCCATCCTCACACATGATTTGAGTTACTTCCCTGGCTGGGCGAGAGGCGCTTAGACATAGCTGTGTCCAAGCTTTCCCCACCCTTCCCCAGGTCCGAGGGCTTGTCCGCGCAGAGCTGTGTCTGGCCACTGCCCAGAAGACCCAATCGTCGCCCCTGACCTTGGGATGCTGCCCCCCTTAACCTTCATTGAATGGAATTTTCCCCTGAATTTTTTGTTCCCCAAAGTCCACTCCCTGGCATGTTCTCTCTCTCTTGCTAGCCTCTTCAGTGAATCTCGCTACCACAATAGGTGGCTGGAGGCTGGAGCTAGGAAGAGCCGTCCTGGAGCTGGTTTAAAGGTAATTAGAGTCTTCTCTCTTTAATTTAAGACTCCCTAGCATTTTACTCACAAATCAACCCTTCTTTAATGAAGCCAGCACTGGTCGCTGTGCAGAGATGACTCTTCAATGCCGGTCACACAAAGGTCATCGGCCTTTGACTCAGGGACCCAACTATTAATGATCAAGTTTCAAGTTTTGCACCAATTTTAACCTAGAGACTAGTCCCCAGTGTGACTCCCCCAGAGCTGAGCAGAGAGCTGTGAGCTGTCTGCCCTGAGGTGCTGCTGCGTCCCCAGACCATGCACAGTCCTATTCAACACCTGTGCCCACGTAGCACTCTGGGAGACCTCAGGGACACGACCACCTCTGACACACGCACATGAGTACAGACCAATCCAAAGTCCAGCTCCAAGGAAAGGGCGACAAGATCCACGGA
The DNA here is from genome assembly GCF_048772815.1 of Callospermophilus lateralis. NCBI lineage: Eukaryota > Metazoa > Chordata > Mammalia > Rodentia > Sciuridae > Callospermophilus > Callospermophilus lateralis. Next base: position 9,259,259 of record NC_135323.1, on the reverse strand, counting down.
AGCAGACACCTTTTCAGTCACCACCTGGGCTTCACAGGAAGGCATTACCACAAAGGAAAATGTGAGTGGAGTGCTTGCTACACATTAGGCACTGTGTCACCTTTGGTGGACTTACCTGTACCAAAGCCCTGCTGGTTAATCATTGTTAACACCCCTACCTCTCAGCCGAGAAAACCAAAGCTCAGGAAGCTCATAGCCCAAGGTCAAACAGCAGCTAAGTCCCAACACGGCACTCCTCCGCTGCCCCTCAGCCTCTGCCCTTCCCAACAGCACCATCAACCCGAGCTGCCAGCACAACTGTGGTTCCAGCAAAGAAACAGATGCTGCTCCCGCAGGACGAAGCTTCAGAAAACCTCCTCCAAGGCTAACCTTCCAAGAGCAGCGACACCAGCTAGACGACAATGGGTTTTGTTTGGTCAAAATAGAAAAGGGAAAGATATTTCTTTAAGTACTATATTTTTAAAGGTGTTTAAGAGAATTTAGACAAAAAAGAAAACTAGAAAAAGTCAACATCTCTTATGTCAGAAGGAACTGAAACAAATTGTCAACAAAATTCAGAATCCCGTCACATACAGGCAATGTTTTAGTCAACGATGGGCACATGTGAGGTAGTCCCAGAAGGTTATGTGCCTAATGACATCAAAGCCACCTTGGTTTGTAAGGACACAACGCTGCACAATCACAACATCATCCAACAATGAATCTCTCTCTGAACACAGCCCTGTTGATCAGCACAATCCTGACAATCAGGTGGCCTGGGCCCTTCCTTCACCAGTGTGCTCGCTACTGGGTGGATCTTGAACGTCCCCCAAGGCCCATAAGCTGAAGGCCTGGCTGCCAGCCTGTGGCACCCCTGAGAGGGAGTGGAACCTTCAGCAGGTAGGGCCTAGCAGGAGGAAGTCAGATCGCTGGCCATGTTCCCTGGAATGGGCTGCTGGGGCTCTGACCCTTCCTCTCTTTGCTTCCCAGCGCCCAAATCTTTGTTACTTGAGATCCAAGCACAATTCCAAAATTGTAGACCCAATTTTTACTATCATTGACATATTTACTGCAGTTTGCAAACTGTGCTTAAAAGAATCCTAGAGAGGGCTGGGGATGTGGCTCAAGCGGTAGCGCGCTCGCCTGGCATGTGCGGAGTGCTGGGTTCGATCCTCAGCACCACATAAAAATAAAAATAAATAAAGATGTTGTGTCCACCAAAAACTAAAAAAAAATAAATATTAAAAAAAAATTCTCTCTCTCAAAAAAAAAAAAAAGAACCCTAGAGATATATTTTTTGTCCCTGGTAAGCAGAGCTCTCTTTCTGCTTCTTGGTTGCCATGTCCCAGGCCGCTTCCCTAGGTTACACCCTGCCACCATGATGTTCTATCTTACTCTGGGACCACAGCTACGGAGTTGGCCAACCAGAGACTAAATCTCTGAAATCGTGAGCTAAAACAAACTTCTCCTCCTCCAAGTTCTTGTCAGCTCTTATTGGTCACCATGACAGAGCTAACTAAAACTCCATCTGAAGGCTGCCACAGAATGACAGACAGGGGCAAGAAAGTGGGATGAGCTCTAAGCTTTCTACCCCCTGCTTTTTTCCCTTCTCAGATCAAATGCTGAAGATTCTGACAGCTCATTTAAAATAAAAAAAGGTCCACGTTCTCAAAAGGATCTGGAAGATTCGGCGCGTCCACATTCACAGCTACATTACAGGCAAAAGAAGGCCAGCCAAGGCTCTGCCAAGAGGCATGCGGATCAACAGTGTGTGCACCCACATAAATCCTGCCAGCCTGAGGAGGAGGAAAGGCTGGACCTGCCACACCACGGATGAAGCCGGAGGCCACGGTGCCCGCTTCTCCCACCGCCCCAGGCCCACCCAGCTCTCTGCATCAGTGTTCTCACACTGATGGCTGCCTTCCTCTCTCTAATCCAGTCTTTTGGTTCAACCAGCCAGATGTGTTAACTGCGGGAACACAGCTGATGGACTTTTATTTCATGAGATTTATGTCAAATTGATGTGGAGAACACAAAATCAAAACCACAGTAAGGGAAATAAATATGAAAAGCATTTCTGGGTCATTTACACAACCAGAGGCAGCATATATTAAAAGGGGAGAGAGAAGTTTAAAATCATATATACTCCCTCCCCTGCAGGCAGAAACAATTCCTCGGAAACAGAAAATTGTACTTTTCCAATAACCCTAAATTGTTATTTATTTCTGAATCCTCACCTGTTACTGTTCAGTTCCCCAAGGCTTCTACACACTGCCAAAAAGAACTGGGATTCTAGGTCTGAATTTATACTCTACACACATCCACATATACACACACCGATCAAATCTACAACCTTTTTTCATCCACCTCATCCACCTTTTATTGTATTTAAGTTTTCTGTTCAAAACACTGATTAATTTTCCTTTCAGTAAAAGAAGTAGGGAATGCAAACGCTTTTTCCCCAGAGGCCTTTCCATCTCTTTCCTATTATTTTGAGCCTTGCTGCTGAATTGGAAAGCCAGAGCCCTGAAGATACCCCAGTGTCACACAGGAGAGCATGAAGGGAGCACAGGAAGGGCAGGAAGAAGGCCGGCCCCAACACAGCTCCTGACAGACTCCAGCGTGCCACCAGCCCCCACCAGGCAGGCCAAAACCATACCTGCAAGTGTGGAAACGGACTGCTGCGGCCTCCTAACCAAATTTCAAATGAAGCAGGCAGCCTCGGGGACAGGCTTGTGCATAGCAAGCAGAAACATGAGCACCGCAGGATACTTGGTGCCAGCCAGGCTTGTGACTCCAGCCAAATCTGGGGCAGGTCAGCACTGAGGAACCCGACAGCTTAAGTCTGTCTCCCCTCAACTTCAACAGCAGAGATGACCAGAGATAAAAGAAAGGAAGAGAACAAGTGGACTTCCAACTGCCCGCAAGATTCATCCAGAGGTCAACAGTGCAGAAGAAAAGGTTGAAAGAAAAATGAAAGAGCAGACAGAGAGGTTCCAAGAGAAATAAATAGGTCAAGCCAAAGAGGAGGGGAGACAGGGATGGAAAGGAGGAATGAGGAATGGGAGGAAAAAGACACACACACACTGAGACACAGGGGGAGACGGGGAAGGAAGAGGGAAAAGAACACAGGAGACAGAAATGTATACCACCCGCCAGGTGGCAACTGGGGACAGGCAGGACCCTCATCCCACAGCGCATACAGCAGGCATCTTCTGAGCATCTACTATGATGTTCTGCAGGGAGACAGAATGAGTAGTTTAGTCCTGGGTGTGAACAGTTCAGTGCAGAAGGGAATGAACAGACTCCCCACCTAGAAGACCCCCAAAGCTTCGGGCTGGAGCCAAGGGGTATTTACTCTCTAAATATTAAGATGTTTTGATGCATAAATGGTGGAAACCATTTAAACTAGTTTACTAGTTTAAAAAAATAGATATTTCACCAAAAGTATAAGCAGTGATAACAAAAACAGATGAGTTGGGGGCTGGGGTTGTGACTCAGTGGTAGAGCACTTGCCTTGCATGTGTGAGGCCTTGGGTTCCATCCTCAGCACCACATATAAATAAATGAATAAAATAGAGGTCCATCAATGTGTAAAAAAAAAAATTGAAAAAACTGACAAGTTGAACGTCAAAATTAAGAACACAGGTGCTTCAAGGATATCATCAAGAAAGTAAAAGGACACCCAATGGGATGGGAGAAAACGTGTCAATCACATCCAGTGAAGATCTAGTGTGCACAATATGCAGAGAACTCCTGCAACTCAACAATAAAAAAGACAAACTAAAACAATGGGCAAAGGATCTGGAAAGATAGTTCTCTCAGACAAATGGCCAGTGAGCCCAGAAGAGCAGCTGCACATCAGTCACCAGGACATGTGATCCCATCCACAGTGGTGCCACTGTGCTGTCCGCCAGGGTGCCGATGATAAAAAAACACTGACCAGCATATGCAACCTCAGCAGGGACCCTCACTCACTGTTGGCACAGGGCAGTCACTTCAGAAAACATTCTGGTGGCTCTTCCAAAAATTAAACAGCTACCGCTTGATCCAACAATTCCACTCCTAAGCACTTACCCAAAAGACACAAAAATCACTGCCACTACGCTTGTAACCTTCATAACCATGTTATTTGCAATACACAAAAGGTGGAAACAACCCAAATACCTACCAGCAGATAGAAGGGTCAACAAAACACGCTGTATCCCCACAGTGGAGTGTTATTTAGCTATAAAAATGGCATTTTGACATGTGCTACTATCTAAGGATCTGTCTACTGATGGACAAACCTTGAAAACATGCTAAGTCAAAGAAACCAACCTCAAGCCACATTATATGATTCCAGTAATAGGAAGTATCATCCACAGAGACAGCAAGCAGAACGGAGGCTGCCAAGGGCTGGAGGAGGGTGGACAGACAGCAACAACCAACCAGTACGGTGTCTGTTTAGGCAGGAGACCCTGTTCTAAGATGGGGAGTGGACGTACGATTCTGAACACACCAACAACCGTGAAACCCACACTTGGTTTGTGTGACTCAACAGCATGTGACCTCATCTTCATAAAGTTGCTCCCTTGGGGATCACTAGCCCTTCAGAGAGCAGCATGAAGGAGGCTTTATCCTGAACACACAGACTGTCAGGAGGCCTGATCCAGACCTCTGTGGGCACCTCCACAGAGGCATCAGAAGAGAACTGGTGACTCTTCCCACATACCAAAACTAGGAACCCATTTAAAAAAGGGCCCACACCCTGATTAATGTCACAATCCCAAATAACCCATAGGGAAAAGCCCTCAAGCTCCACATTCCAAGAGAACGAGCCAATAATTCACCAAAACGAAATGCAATGCATAAACAGAGAAAAAGTCATATCACCATAGGAAATACAAATGGCTCATGTTCTGCCTAGTGCAGTTCAAAGGGTATCATCCATTAACACTGGCTGGAAATGGCCACCAGGGTCAGCTTGCTGGTGACACTGAAATGCATGCAGTCCTCTCAGAGCAACACGGAAATTGACAGCAGGAATCAGAAAAACCTTGGCACTTCACCTGGCAACTCTGCTAGTGGGACCAAATCTTCCACATAATAAGAAGTATGGGGACATCCGCACACACAGGACACCCCAGCAAGGCTTTCCATAAGACCATAGTAAGGGAAGCCCAGCTACAGCCTGCTGGCTCACACCCTGGCCTGTCGTACAGACAGAACATCTGGCACTTGCTGCAACTCAGGTTATGTGGGTCACGTGAGGACTGAAAAGCCTGGTGATGGTGGGCAGGGAAGGCCAGGCACACTCCATAGTGGGTTCCACTGTACATAGGGGAGAGCTTGGGGAGGAAGCCGCCTCCACAGCTCCCTCTAGTGGCCGGCACAGGGTGCGAGGGAACCACTGGGACCCACCTGAATGATCTTCCCACACCATTCAGCCAACCTCCACCTCAGTTTCCTCATCAGCCAGTTTAACCTTTAAATGACTTATTACAAGAAAAACTAAATTCATTTTTCTTTTTCTTTTTAGTTCAAATTTTTTCAACTGATACACAAAAACATCGAACCTGTATAGATTAACGTAATGGGGTCCCTGGTCTGCAGTGTAAACGTTTAAATCACTTCCATCATCTCAAACACTCGGCATCTCTTTGGGGCAAGAACATTCAAACTCCATCGAGCTTTCTGAAACGTGCAGTGCGTTGTTATCTGTCACCCTACCATGCCGACCACACCGGACTTCCTGCTCCTATCTGACTTAGTGCCCATTCGCCAACTCTCTGCTCCTCCCCCAGCTCTCCTCCCAGCCCCTGGCAGCCGTGCTCTACTCTCAACTTGGATGAGATCCACTTTGGATTCTGCATGAGCCGGGTCATGCACTTCGGGTCTCTGCACCTGGCTATCTCACTTAACAGTCTTCAGCTCCACAAGGTCGTCCCCATTCTTCCTGTGGCTGGATGACACTGGTTACGTGTCCCCGCTACATCTTCACTCCCTCACCAAGCTGTTCCACATCATGGCTGGTGTGAACAGCGCTGCAGTGAGCACAGGGTGCAGACGCCTCTTCGACCTCATGATTTCATTTCCTTTGGATCCACACACAGGAGTGGGACCTCTATTTTAGTTTTCCGAGGAACCTCCCCATTTCTGATAAGGGCGACAATGACTCACGTTCCCACCACGAGTGGGCCAAGGCTCCCTTTCTTCCACATTCTCACCAGCACTTGTTTTCTTAGGTATTTTTGATAACAGCCATTCTTGATTAGTGATTTCTAACATTATCTTACACCTGTATTTATCTGAACTCCTCTTTTTGAGAAATATCTATGTAAGTGTACTACCCATTTTTCAATCAGCTTTTTGATTTTGCTTGGGTGGGGGGCGTTGCTATTGACTATCTAGAGCTCCTTCTATGTTCTGGACATTAACTTTTGTCAGATGTATAGTTCACAAATAAATATGTCCCCTCTGCCTGAGGTGGTGCGGCCAGGGTCAAGTCCCAACCTCGGGGACTCCATTCACCTTAAAGTCCAGGATTCGGCGTTAGCTCCCCACCTGTGGAGCACCTGAGGGAGCCTGATTCCAGATGCCGGCCATCTCTCGCTCTCCCACTCCAGTTGGCCTCCTCCCAGGGCCAGCTTCTCCGCACTCCCCGAGGCTGAGTCCGGGCTTAGCAGCTGCTCAGAGAAGCCTTCCTGGGCCTTGCACTGAAGCAGCCCCACGGTTCCCTTTCGGCATCCCAGTCATGTTTTCCACAGCACGCGATGTACATCAGGGTTAGTTTTATTTGTTTGACTCGTTTCTAGTCTCTCTACTCATCTGTGAGCTCCGTGGTGGCAGGATTCCTCAACGGTGGCAGAAACCCGGAGTCCTGCAGTGCCTCACACTTCCCATGCAGTTCAGTGGGTCTTGCTGAAGGACAGATTCTGAGTTTTACAAGGCCCCAGGCACAGAGGCCAGCGCTGTTGGTCCAGAGACCTCACTTCAAACAGGGAGGATGGAGAGAATGCAGTCTTTTTCCCCATAGATTTGCCTAAGATTTGCACCAGCTCCCAGGACCTAACAGAGGACATTCAACAACTTGCTGACTAAATACAGTTGGTCATTTTCATGTGTGTGACTTTCAGCCCTCAATTGCTATAAGAAAAAGACCTTAAAAAAATGACCAGGTAGCTGACCATCAAATTATCAGCCCAGAACATGAACACACCAAGTGTAGACCACCCACCTCCCACAGGACTGCACTCATGGGTACTGCGATGAAGATAATTTGGGTGGAGCCAGAGATCCAAAACCAGCCATGAAGAAAACACAAAGGCAAAAAATGTGCACGGTAGAGTGAGCCCAATAGGGCTGCCCTCTGAACCCCAGGCTCTGTTGGATGACGAGGCAATTCAAGGAGAAAAAATACCAGCTGCTGCCAGATGCCCAGAGGACAGCCCCCACCCACTGCATGCCCCCCTGGATATGCAGAGTTGTGACAGCAATGCTGGCTCACACAAAAGCCACTGGGGGTTGCCCGCTGGGCCTGGACCCCCACAATTCTGGTTCACAATTCCAACAAACCCAAGCATCATCATAGTTCAGACTTCCCTCTCAAAGACGGCCAAAAATCGGGTCTGAATCAAGGATGTTCACCAGACTCTGCCACCTGCATGCAGATCCAGTAGTCACGAGATTGGCCATTAGAGAGATGTCAGCAAACCTGAGGCTCCATCCATGCTATTCCACTTCCCTGGAAGCCAAAGCCCCTGTTCTAAAATAAATAGAGCCTGTGGCTCCATGCAAACCCAGTCAGCCCCCAGGGCTGCTCCTATCAATCATACAGTCTCCCTCTCTCTTTTCTCCTTTTAAACTCCCAGAATTACAAAAACCTTAATTTTTAAAGAGTTTGTCTTAGTGCACATTGAGTTTCAGAGGGTCATTAAAAAATCATGAGCATACTCTCCTACTGCAGGACATGATTCATGCTTTCTGCCAACACACACCTCACTTTTGGGCCTCTGCTGGTTACAGCATCCCAAACTCCCAGACAATATGAATTTCCTGTCTTCTGCACCTTTCTGAGTGGTTGCACACTGACACTGAACACATGCAGCACTTTCCAGGTCTCCAGAATGTTGAACAAGGCTGTTGCTTAGATAATGTAAGAGCAAAAGACTCATCATCCCTAGAATTAATTATTAGGATGGCTGCAAAATCATTGGTATGCAAGGCACTTGATACTTAGGATAAACTTGCCTTTGCTAGAATGTCAGAGGACAAGGGCTGGATGCTGGCTGGTTTCCCAGGGTAAAACCAGAGCTCCATCTGTCTAACATGGCTTAGCTAAGAGGCTGGAGGGCCTTTTCATTAACTCCAGTGTATCTCTACTGTAAAGCCAACTGCAATGAGGGTGGTAAAGCAAACTATGGCTGGCTGTAGGAACGTCAATGCATTTAACAGATGAGGAAGGCTTGCCGAGTTCAGAAATCAAAGATTTGTTTGGGCTTTACTGGGATTTGGTCAAATCCCTATATCAGCTCCTCAAATCTTCCAACAATTCAGGAAAGACCTTGAACTTGCCCCTCAGACTCTACCTTGCAACTGATCCAGATGCCACTGTGGACTTTGTAACAGTCAAGGCATACAGATGCCTTTTAAAGGTAGCATGTGGACACTATTTCTGAACACCACCAAAGGCTTTGTCAGTTAGAATGAAAGATACCAGAAACAATTTTTCTTTTCCTCCCTTTGTGGTGCTGGGGATCAAACCCAGGGTCTTGTGCATGCCAGGCCAGTGCTCTGACACCGAGCCACACCCAGCCCTAGGAAAGAACACTGATTGAAATAAGTGGGGGTCCAGATCCCCAGACCAGCTACTTCTTGTGTCTGTATGCTCTGCTGCCCTTGCCGGGACATCTGGGAAGGTCAGAGCCTTCTTGCTTCAGAGTACCTCAGCTTCCTGCTGAACTGGTCCGCAGACAGCCACTGATTCGAGTCCCCAGCAATGGGAATGTATCCTGCTCCTCAAGGGCTGCCCGCTGCACCTTAGGTTCATTCCAGAGAACTACAGACACATCCCAAGAACTCAGAGCCGGACACTTGCCATGGTAGATTATCTGTTTCTGAGCCTATTTTCTGTCAAAGCAAACCAACAACAGCAATAGAAAAAAATCTTAACTAGAGCAAAAAATTCAACAATCCCCCTGCTTGTACACATGAAGGGGGTTCGGAGGGCTTGTGTGTTTGTTTTGGTACTGGGGATTAAACCAGGAGTGATTTACCACTGGGCTCCATCTCTTGCCGTTTCATTTTCTGAGACAGAGTCTTTTGAAGTTGCCTAGGGCCTCATAATTGCTAAGGCTGGCTACAAACTTGTGATCCTCCTGCCCCAGCCTCCCATGTCACGTGCACGGCAACCACCACATGGGAGCTCTTCAGAACCCTTCAGGAAACTCCAGCCATCTCCCCTCCCTTCTGATGTGGGAAACTCCCACCCACCTTCAATCTTCCCACAGCTGTCACACTCTCCTTCTCGTCCCTGGGTCAGGCACTCTCCCTCCATGATGCTCTGGTAACACCTGGGCTCTGCTCAGGACACCTGGGAGAATACATTCTGCCATGTCAGGACTGCTCCCTACGAGGCCGAGACCTGAGGCAGTGCTGGGTCCCCCACGGGCACCCAGCAGCCTGCATGGGGCCCAGCCCATGGCGAGCCACCTGGAAATGTGAGCCAGAAAGCAATGAAGCAGGGCGGGAGAGGAGGGAGGGGGAAGTGGAGGAGGCCCCACTAAGGGCAATTCAGTCAGAGGCCCACTGCCCTCACCTGGTTTAGTAAAGAAAGAGGCTGGAGGGAGCAGAATGCGGAGCTTAGTTTAGTGGGTTCAGAGTTTCAGAGTTACAAGATGAGAAGCGCTCTGCAGGTGGCCCATGCTGACAGGTGCACAGCCCTGGGAACGACCCTCCTCTACCCAACCACAGACTTCCAAAGGCCAGGATGGTCAATTTCATGTTACATGTAGGTTATCACAGTTGAAAATGTATTTTAAAAGAAACAGCTATAATAGTTCATGTTTAATGAGAATTTTCCCATGTGTTTTACTTTATAGTCATTATCCATAGAAGTGGCCCTACCATTACCTCAATTTTACACATGAGCAAACTGAGGTCTGGGAGGGCAAGCAAATTGCCCAATGTCACAGAGCTGCTAAGGGACAGAGCTGGGATTCGCCCTCACATGAAACCCTGCCCTTGACCACAGCTCACACTGAGGAAAGGCCTTCCCCAGTTGCTGGTACTGAAAGGAGGCGACCGCTAGTTCCAGATTTGGAATCCCAAGACCTGAACCCAATCTGCACTTCTACCACTTGCTCGTTGCAGAACCCAGTTTGAGTCTCAGGATTTTTACTTATAAAGTGAAAAGAAAAATACCTTCAGAGTGACCCCAAAAGGCCTGCTAAGTATCAGTGAGCAGTCAGCACCCACAAAGCTTCACCCAGCAACGCAGCAGTGGGCCCTATCCCTCCTGCCAGCACAGGAAAGCCAGGAAGGGAGTCCCAAATCAACACTCCCTCACCCAGGCACACAGCTGAGGTCACCTCCATCCCATCATGTAGACTGCAGGAAAAGGAAGAATCAAGGAACCTTTGTCCCAACCCCTGCTGTGGTTTGAACTGTGAATGTCCCCCAAGCCTTGTATGTTTAAGCCTGGTCCCCAGCTGACGGCACTAGAGCCTTTGGGGCCTAGTGGAAGGAAGGCCATGATGAGAGAGTGCCCTCGAGGGGATATCTGGACCCGGCCCTCCTGACCATGTCCTGGCTCCCTGTTGTGACATTTCATTTCATCACAGGCTCAAAGACCACAGGGTCAAGCACCATGAACTGAAACCTCTGAAACTGAGCCAAAACACCCCTTCCTCCATATGAGTCGATTTTCTCAGGTATTCCATCACAGTAGCAGAAAGCTGGGTAACGCACCAGCCCAGCTCTGCCTCTCCAACAGTTCCCAGGTGAGCAGCATGACGGGAGCCAACCACGAATAGCAAAGAATGGGGTGAGGGAAACGGCAAACACACAACATGGAAGAGGGTCATTCTTTAGCTTTAATGAGATGAGGTCCCGATGCCCCTCCCAATCTCTCTCCCCGCTCAGCCCTGTCTGAGCAACAAGCTCGCCATCCTTCCCACTATCAGAGATTACAACAGACATCATAATTGAGGGAATAAGATCTGTACCAAAAATCAGACCCACGAGAACAAGGATGGGCATTTGTTTTAAAAGAGGAAGCTTAACAGCAACAGGTGTGCGAAACGCTGATTGGCAAACCTCACAGGCAAAAGCTAGCCTGTGCTCTATTTTCGGACACTTTTTATATTTTAGAGTGGGGGAAGGAGAAGGAAGAGGAGGATGAAGAGAAGGGGAAACAGTGAGAGGAGAAGGAGTCAGACCAAGCAAAACCCTGACATGTAGGCCTTTATCAAAAAGGTCTGCCCACCTCTGGTCCCAGGAGGCAAACCCCTACTTCCTGTCACTTGGGAGCACAACGTGGTTTGTGCTCACTGTGGAAGAAAACCAAACACCAAGAGGCCCACAGACACAGGCCGAGAGGACACTGAGCTACTCCCCACGTGAAGGGCCAGCTGTGCAGCACCAGGGGACACATCAATGTGGGCCAGAAAGGGGGCAGCATGGTGGGCATCCAGAGCCTAGAGTAGGACCAGGCTTCCTGGGGCCCTGCAGGAAGGTGGACCCAAGACCACAGGGCCAGTGGTGGTACCCTACAGGAACCAGCCCACCTTTCCTGGGGGCTCCCGACAGCCCCCAAGGAAGCCTGGCTCCACACAGGCAAGAAGTGAATAGGGGCGACACCAATGGATAGAGGAGGAGGGCAGTCAGGCCTATAAGGGGTGGGACGGGCACCATGGTGTCACAGCCAACACCAAGGATGCTCCCAGGGAGGTGTCCAAGGTCCCAGAAGCAGAGCGGGCCCCCTGAGGCAGGAATCCCCTCCTGGTCATTCTTTAGCTTTAATGAGATGAGGTCCTGATGCCCTCCACCCCCTTCCCGATCTCTCCCCGGGCTCAGCCCTGTCTGAGCAACAAGCTCGCCATCCTTCCCGCTATCAGAGATTACTACAGCGCGCCTCGCAGACGGCGCCGAGTGGGACCAAGAAAGGAAAAAAAGCACTTCTCCATCCTATGATTCATATACGGGCAAGTGCTACAAACAATCCGGGGCACTGGAATTGATTTGCTCCCTTGCCAGTGAAGAAGGCTGAGCATCAAGGCAGACTGTAATATGGACGTACTGAATGTGTACAGCACATATTTATTCATTTTTAGAAATTCTGCCGCCCCTCCTCCCCTGGACTCTGACCATCCCACTCGGCTGCTATTCTTATCTCTTGCTCATTTGCGTAATTTTAACGCTGCAGAATATAGCTAGCCTAAGAATATTTTTTTATAATTACACCCATCACAGGAACTGTCAGTATCTAATGAAGGATAATTTCAGCTATTATAAGAAACTTAAAAGATCATTTTCATGAATAATTCGTAATATGAATCACTAAATTCAAACAATGTCAGAAATCCCCCCACCCCCCACAAAAAAAAAGGAAAAGGAAAATATTTTAGGTGCCTAAAAGTCACCATCCCTATAAAGACAGAGTTCAGTTTCCGACGTGCACAGAAACCAAGCAACATGTGGGCAGGTCAGCTCGAGAGGGGAAGAAACAGCCCATCAGCTCACAGCGCTGCCCTCTGTTGCTCTTTCCCCAGGTGCCCCAAGACTCAGGATAAAAGCCAAGCCTTTTAGCCAGTCCCAGGGAGCTCTCCTCATCCTGACCCTGCCCGTCTCTCCAGCTCCTCCCACCTTCTCCTGCCACCCTGGATCCCACGCAGACCCCTAGACTCCCTGGGCATCTGTGCAATATACTCATTACTTTCCCTCTAGGAAAGAAAACCTGCCTGAAGACGAGATGGACCCACACCAGAGACAGAAACAATGCAGAGTGATCAATCTTCCTGGTAAACTGATCTAGCCGCATCTGCACCCAAGGCTTCTCGGTTCTGAGACAGAATACATGTCCTGTTTCCTTCAGTGGGTTTCTACTGGGGAAAGTTATTACTAAAATAAGACTTCAGGCTCAGCAGACCTTGATAATAACAGAGTCGCTGCTCTAATGGCTGGTCTGGGTCAAAGCCAGCCAAGCAGAGCACTCAGTAGGCAACCCTCTGAGAGTCTAGGCTGGGCAGGTGGTGGTGTAAAGGAAGCATGGTCAGGATCCACGGACGAGTGCCTGGCTAATCCCAGAAGGGGACGGTGCCTTCTGAAGCAGCTTGGCCAACGGGTGTGTCCATGCTGCATGGCGGTAACAGAGCCCCCAAATCTGCTTTTCTCAAAGAATTATGAAAACCAAAGGACAACCTGATTTGCAAAGGAAACTGCTGTGTCCCGCTGTGTTCCTCACAGAATATTGCCCCTTTCCACAAACTATGTCTTCAAACTACAGGCCGCACCGCCTTAGTGGGGTGATCAATGTCAACAGGGAGTCACAGCTGATGCTTCTTAACAGACTAGAGCGGGGAATAAAACACAAGAATGGTTTACACATGGTCCCAGGAAGGTCCGTCTCAATTACATGTGTTCCAATGTGTGCTTAAAAGTGTCTTACTGAGGACTGAAAACCACTGTCACAAAGCATGTTGGATTTAAAAAAAAAAAAAAGTGAGATCAGAGATGACATCTGATAACATGACACACTGGTTTCAAACTAAAGGGCAACAGGCAGATGCTGCCCACACACTTGGGCTTTGTGACTGCACTTCCCTGTATCCTCCAAAATCAATCCAGGACAGGAGGATGCGTGGGGAGGAGCTCACTGCATTACAGTCTGTAGTGACAAACCCCAACCTGAGCACCACCCATCAAGACGGCTTTAAAAGTTCCAGCATAAGCACACAATGTCTCCAATATACAGTGTTAAAAAGAATGACCTGGGGCTGTAGCTACTGACCCAGCGGACACCCACCACAGTGAGGCGACCCACTGTTGCCCAAGGAAGCAAGGCCTGCAAGCTCCTCCTCCAAGAGCCAGGTGGCACATCTGGGCTCCAGGCCACATGGTCCTTGCTGACCTTTAAAGTCCTCTGCCTCCGCTCAAGGTAGACAGAGGCAACGTAATGAGCGGACGTGGCTGAGCTCTGGAAGAGCTTCGCCCACAGAAAGGTGGCACGGCCACGCACCAGTGTGCCCGCCCTGTCCAACTGTAACTCCACTTGGGGACAAGTAGAACAGGCACACACCTGCAGAGTGTAGGTCTGCGTGGTGATGTCCATCAGTCAACTCCAGTCACCCACAGGGCCAGCCCTGAGGAGGGTCATTAGTGTCACCTAGCTCCACGTTGCTGGACTTGTTAGAGTACACACTTTTTTTTTTTTTTTAAATTCTGATAAAATATTCAATTATTTAACAACTGTATGAAATAGGTTTCTAGTGATTGCTTTCACTAAAATCTATTTTCTGTAATATATCCAGCCAATATTTTTATTGTAACTAACAGGCCCTTCCATAATTCATAATTAACTGGATGCCAACTGTCATGTGAGAACTTCCAGCTAGAAAGTGTCCCAAAAGGTGGAAATGATAGCAAGTCATGAGAAACCAAGAAAATAACTTTCATTCTCCTTCCCAGTGAGAAGGCAATCAGAGAGGAGTGGCCTAAAATTTAAACGTGCAAGCCTGGAATGCCCCATTAATTGAACCAGTCAGTGACCATAGGGTGAGGGGTAAGGACAGTTTATGCAAGTCTCAAATGACATGACAACTAAGCATTAGGCCAAGATGTGGGCCTGGGTCCAAATTCTACTCTACTCTAAACATTCCCTTGACATCCGCCAAATAGAGCACATTCCCATAGAAAATCCAATCCTCGTGCCATAGGGGCACCCTCGACTCCCAGGAAAATGGGCAGAGGACAGAAAGCAGCTGGCCAGCCCACTGCTTCGACATAAGGAGAAGGAAGACCCCTGTTCCACCCTAACAGGTGAGGGCTGCCAGAGACATGCTGTTCCCTGAACCCTGTAGGCTTCAAAGAACTGGGTGGAGACCATCTTGCACATTCCCTGTCAAAACTGACCCATTACTGCATCACAAGCCACGCTGGACTTCCTCCCCTGTGGCTCAGCCACAGCAGAGTGGCTGCTAATTCACAAGTGTGGCAAAAGCAGACAGGATCTCGTAGCGGCCACTCTCTCCTCAGCAGGACACCAACATGGATGGCAACAAGCCAGCTGGGAAGATATGAGTCCTCCCGGCATCCCTCACAGGTGGTGTGGCCACACAACAGGGTCAGAGGTGACTTCAGAAGCCATGTTTAGTGCACCTGAGGACTCAGAGTGCTGATCCACAATGGAAGGCCAGAGGCAGGGGAAGGGGCAACCTGCTAGGTCAACTGATAGCAAAGTCAGCACAGAACTTTCTGGGCCAAAACCCCCAGTCTGAAGCTCTGCGCCATGGTGGGCTGCAGAACGCAGGCTGTTCTGGTTCCCTCGGGGGAGAGGTGAAGGAAGCAAGACGCAGCAGACAGCCTGCATGCCACCCACCCACTTCCCTCACCCTGGGCACAGGTATAACGGGCTGCCAGCAGGGACCTGATGTTGTTTACCTCATAACGCACCATGGCCTTATGTGTCAGTTATGTGTCGTTGGTGCTTGTGTCCTCAGCTTTCTTCAAGCCCTCCAGACAGCAGCTATTCTCCCCAGAGCACTGGTAAGGGCACAGGGCACAGCTGGGCCAAACTGGAAGGGCATGCGCCAGAACACGAAGCTCAAGAGCCTCTCATTCTTGCTTTCTTCTTTCTCACTTCCCTCTTTTTCAGTCTCTATAATGACTACTTTAAACACACACACACACGAAACTCAGGCTGCTTTTCTTGCTGAGAAACAAGCCAAAAGAGGTGGCACTGGGTTCGGAGGCCCTTTGGCCTGGGGGTGTGCACGCTCACAGCCTCCGCCAAGACAGCCCGGGGCCACAGTGAGGCCTCACAACTACGCAGGGCAGCCCCTGCAATCCGCTGGTGGTCTTAGGATGAGACGAACCCAATGCAAATGAAGGCAGGAATAATGAAGACAGAGCAGCGCCTGGCCTAACTGACTGCACCTGGAGGGAGGAGGACGGTTTAGAAAGACTGGGTCCCCAAAAGGTGAGAGTATTCAGAAACAATCAGTGAGAAACAGAAAGGTAATGGGCATCTGAGAAGGCATCCAGGTACAGCACATGCTGAGAATGTCCCCCAAACACTGTGCCACCCCGCACATGCCACGGCTGATTTCCTCATGCCCACTCCCCATCACTGGATTGGCCTCCCGGGGGGAAAGGCCAGGCACACCCTCTCCCCAGCCAAGGCCACCCTGCCCACCCAGGCACCAGTCTGAGCTCAAGATGGGCAGACACTGTGCACTATTTACCTCCACATCCAGGCACCCACCACTCCCCCACAGTGTGCCTTGGGAAAAGCACTCGATGACAATCACAGTAACCAACATGTGCACACAGGGTGTGGTGGGGATTTTCACCCAGGCTGGCCCCACTACATGGCACCTCACAACTGAGGCACCAAGGAGAGAAGCAACGGGCCAAGTCCACTCACATCCCTAAAATGGGACCTTACAGAAAGGTTACCTATTCCAGCCACAGACCTGGCGTTTGGGCTTCATCCATATGAGCTGTTCAACTATAAGGTGCTCAATAAGGTCATTCGTGCATTCACCCAGTCATTCACCATATACCTCCTAAGCACCACGAGGAGCCAGGCACTGTCCCAGAAGCTAGGTACACAAAGGCATGAAAACCAAGCCAGGTCCCTCTCCCATGGACTGACAGCTGGTAAATGTCTCTCAACTATGTTGATAATGAAAGGAAGAAATCAGTACTTCCAAGTATAAAATAGGCAGCAGTACCATAGCCCTGGGACTGGCCAACGAGGGGAAAGCAGAGAGGCACATATGGGGCAGGGAGAGCCGACTGGTGACCAGGGTGCACATGCCAGGTGGCAGGAAGGTGCAGACAGAGTGCGAGGACACACCACAGAGAGGAGGGGACTATGACTGAAGTGCCAAGAGCGAGAGCAAAAACTCAGCCTCTCAACAGCCCAGCCCTGAAGGCCAGCTTCCTCTCCTTGGAGGGTGTCTAAGGCTCCACCCAGTCCGAGAGAAAGCCATTTAGGCAGCCACTGTCACCCACTCAAGCCAAGTGACCAGCTGCCTCAGGAGAGCTGTAACTAGAAACTTCAAACAGAGGGGTTTTCAAGACCAGAGTGGCCTTTATCACAACAAGCACCTGCCAGACTCCAGGAAGGAGAGGGACTGAAGATCAAAGGGGCCGACAGACACACACACACAAGAATTGCAACGCTAGGCTCTGGGCTAAGCACACAAGGCAGGAGTGACACACTCAGATGCTCCAGTGTGGGTTTGGGGTCTTTGTTTCCTACCAAACAGTGAAAAGGAAGTGAACAAAAATCTCGAATTGATAATCTTCCCAGCCAACTGTTCCTGCAATGACTTGAGAAGAAAACATCCCGCTGGGGTAAAATCAGGTTGAGCAAACATTACCCTTACAGAGACCCCCCCAGGACACACAGCCAGGCCTAGAACCAGGGCCTGGGTCTTCTGGAGACCATGACATAGCAGCTTCGATGACACTTCCCAGGAACGATGTACAAGGGGTAGCCTGGGAAGACTTGAGCAATGCCCACTCCTCCCACATGACTTCTGCCAGCCTCACCCTCCCCAAACCACCTATCCAATACCAATGGTCCCTCCTCCCTCATGTACCAATTAAGCAACCACATTTCCCAGAATTCTTTGCAATTAGGGGCAGCCAAAAGGCTTTAAGTACAAGTAATGAGAGAAGAAGGGATTTCCTCAAAGGAAGCTTATTATTTTTAAAGCTTTAAATCCTGTAGAGTTCAACTGTGCAATGCATTCCATGCTAGTCTAACCTCCTGCTTCTACCAGTCAGAAAGTCAGATGCAATGGCTGGAACACCAGCTGTCATAAAGGAAGCATGAAGCCATTGTGAAAATACAAGGGCATGCCAGGGGCTGGGTGAGGTAGTGCCACCTATAATCCCAGCCACTCAGGAAGAGAGGCTGAGGCAGAAGGATCACAAGTTCCAGGCCAGCTGGTCAACTTAGCAAGACTCTGTCTCAAAATTTAAAAAAAAATTATTTTCTTCTTTAAAGGGGTAAAGATATAGCTTAGTGTCAAAACACTCAAAATAAAAGGGGGGGGGCATGCGATGAAGACAACAGAACAAGAGCAGCTTAAGTCCCTGATGACCACCATACATTCACTTCCACCTCAGACTAGACTATGTCCAGACTTCTGTTAGGTAGGAGACAAACCATGTAGCAGTCATGCCACGGGATGCACCACCACGCAAGCGCCTCAAGACCGAGACACAAACCCTCAAGTGCACAGACTGGTGCGATGCCCAGTAACAGCAGCAAGTCTCACCACAGCAGTTTTCACTTAGCGACAACACACAGCGGGTTCCTCCACGTGAGTGACTCTGTAACCCTCACCAGCCCCTTTTCTCTAATTCATCTGAGTATGCACTCAAAGGTCGAGCAACGCCTACGCGCCAGTCAGAGGGGTTCATGGGACGGCTCGGCCTCTCCGCCTGGGCTGTCTCCCTCACCTTCAGCTGTAGGGCCTTCTCTTTTCAGCATCTGGACAGCTCCTACATATTTCTTCAGCTGGACTTTGAGCACCTCGTTTTCTCTGCAGGTACAAGAATGTTAAAAAAAATTAAATTTAAAAATTGGCAATTTAGACCCAAAGCAGGGGAGGGGGGGTGTCTGTGTACAGAAAAACACATACTTTACATCTTACAAATATTAACATTCTCATTCCAGAGATCATCACTGGAAAGGGCTGTTACCAAGCACATATTTGTGGAATGCCTTCAAGAACCTTCCTTCTGGAATGGAGGCAAGCACCGGCCACAATGCCGCCAACTCGGGACACTGACACTCGCCGTGCCTCCCGTCTGCCCAGGGCCTGTTCAGCGTCAAGCCCTCTGTGATATTCTCCCCTTCAACAGCAGCATGTACCAAGCACCATGCATTTGTCCCAGGGACATGTTTAGTATAGTCACTAACTGCTCCATGCACTAACACCACCTGCCAGGCCCCAGGTCAAGTGTCTGTACACATCTTACTGGATCCTTGCCATTTCACAAACGAGAAAGCTGAGGCACCAAGGAGAGAAGCAACTGGCCAAGTCCACTCACGTCTCTATGCAACATCACACTATGGAACGTGGATCCCATGCTACCCCAAGACCCCACCTGAGTCATCTCCCCAGGTACACTGGCTGAGGATGGGATTAGAGGATCTGGGAGCAAGCTGCACCACAGAGTGTAGACTTGAAGGATGTCATCTCACCAAGTCACACACACGTTGAAGAATGCACTGTGACCCCATGGATTCTCCCCACTTGACAGGAAAAGAGTTGGACAGTCTCTGCTCAAGATCATATTGCTAAGAGTGACCAGTAAGACACGCTGCCAAGATCCAAACTCAGGTCTCTGTCCCCAAGGCCCAGTAGCTTCTCCTTAGGAATGCAGACTTGGTCTCTCAACAGAGAAATGCCCCCTCCATATTGTTTCTGTCCCCGCTCCACCCCAGGACATGAACTTGAGTCCTTTAAACATGCCATAAGACTTTTTCTTTCCTCATAATGAAAAGAACTCAAGACTGGGTTTCTTCGCTGGTTATAAAAATAAAAAGGCTCAGTACAAAAAAAAAAAAAAAATCAGATTTATGGAGAGTAAAAATGAGCTGAAAACCATGGCACGTCTTCTGCTCTACTCACCCTTCACCCTCAGTAGCCTGGCATGGGCGTGTGCCCTCCTCAATGCCCAGATGATCACTAACACTCCACACACTCCTAGACCTGACTTCCACAGCAGGATCATACTGTAAGTTGTTCTGCAACTGAGTCGTTTCATGTAACTTTTTTACCAGAGTGAGCCTCCAACTCTGCCATGTTTGCTCAGCTGGAAAACTCTGAATTGGCTGGTTCTGTGTGCCCGTTCTCAATGCACCTGGCTATAACTCAGTCTACAAAGACAGCACCTTCTGGGTGTTATGCTTCTCTGCACTGAGTTTTGGAAGACAGACCATCAGGATCAAATGCAGAAACTATCGTATACTAAGAATTCTATATTCATCTTAAAAGCTTAGAGAAAGTAAGTCACAAAGAAGTCACTCCATCGTCCCCCTCCCCCTAGGCAGTCTGTCATGGATGTTTCTATGGGTAATTACACTCTCTCCACCTGTGATATGAATAGCAAATATTTAAAACAAGTTGTGCAAAGGTTTGTGGGAGGGAAAGTTCCCCAGTGTACATGAGGGTACAATGTGTTCCCTTGGAATCCTTTAACCAGAACTTTACCACCCATCACGACTGGCTCCTAATTACCACGTATAAACTCAAGTCACAAATCATCTTAAGAGTAGAAAAAGAAAATTTTACACGTTTTTTCCTACATGTCTTAAACTTAACCACCATTTATGGAAGAACTTTGTTTTAACAGAACCCAGGGGTGCTCTACCATCGAGCTACACCCCAGACTTTATTTTTTTAAGACAGGGTCAAAATTGCAGAGACTGGCCTCAAGACCAAGATCCTCCTGCCTCAGCCTCTGAGTTGCCAGGATCACAAATGTGCACCACCATGCCTGGCTTGAAGAACATTTTCCAAAACAGGTAGGATCCACCCAAACCAACCAAAGGTACGGCATGTTGACATTCGGTTGCCAGGTCTTATCTCATGGGCTACCAACAGATCAACTGGCTTGTTTATCTTCAACTCTGGCCAGCACTAAAATGTTTCAGGTGGTTGCTTTATTCCTATTTGAATCAATCTTTTAATAGTGTGTTGAGACAATGTCTAAAAAAAAAAAATCATACCTAATACAATGGCAAGAATTTTAGTATAAATAAGAACAATGAGAAACTGTGGGGAGTGCATTCCACCACTGGACGACACCTCTAGGAGCTGGAAATCCACCCCAGACAACTCTACCACTGAACTCGTTTGCCTTTGTAAGAAACTAACACTCATGGGCCTCTGGGACTAGAGAAGTCCTTCCTGAATGACACCCAAACTCCTGGCCACTGTGCCGGCCACTGCAGGGACACCGAGTCCTGATGCTTACAAAGGACCAACACATTTTGGTTTTTAATTTTTATTTTTGAAGTAATTATAGATTCACAGGAAGTTGCAAAGATAATGCCATCAAGTCCTGTACACCCCAGCCCTGTTTTCCCCCCCAACAGTTATATCTTACTCCAGGGCAATATCACGCCCAGGAAATCCACACCAGCACAATGTATGCAACGTGTGCGTGTAACATGATCAGTCCCACTGCTGTAACTCATGCTCGTAATAATCTTTTCCCATAGTTCTTTTGGTTGGAAGGGGTGGATACCAGCACTTGACCACTGAGCCACATCCCCAGCCCTATTTTTTATTTTATTTAGAGATAGGGTCTCATTGAGTTGCTTAGTGCTTCACCATTGCTGAGGTTGGCTTTGAACTCATGATCCTCCTGCCTAAGCCCTCCAAGCCTCTGGGATTACAGGTGTGTACCACCACACCTAGCTCATAGTTTATCTCTTAAGATAGAACACATACTCTAATGACTACAGCATCAGGCTGTGCCCCTGCATAAAACAAACAAGATGGAAGACCCAGGCACTGTGGCACACTGAGGTGGTCTCGGTCCCCTCAGCTCAGACAAAAGGGCTCTGTCCCTCTCAAAAGTTTTTGTTTGCTTTTTTTTTTTTTTAACTTACCGTGTTTCTAGCCTAAGAAAATAATCCCCAAACTTTAAACAACTAATTTGCAACTACTAAACAGCACTTTCATTTATACACAAAAAAATCAAATGGAATTTGTCATTTTTTTAAATACTTTTTTTTTTTTAGTTGTAGTTGAACACAATACCTTTGTTTTATTTTATTTATTTATTTATTTATTTTTAATGTGGTGCTGAGCATCAAACCCAGGGCCATGCTAGGCGAGTGCTCTATTGCTGAGCCACAACTCCAGCCCCCGGGATTTATCATTCTTTACAGTACACAGATCTCTATTAGGATTTTCAGATTAAGATGCCTCTGACTTCACCCTGACTAGCCGGTGGTGCTCCATCAAGTCATTGGACACAGCCTGATAATGACAGGCCTTGGAAATGCCCTTGCACATGTGAAAGACAGGGATGTGGCTGATGCCCATCCCAGTGGGGACTGTCTACCCAGGGCCAGGTGGTGTTTAGACAACAGGAATGGAATGGTAACAAGAGACCAGACCCTGACCTTCATGGAGGTGACATTTATCATGGTGAAGTGGTACAACCAGTCAGGGAACAGGTAATATGGTCTCAGATAACAATAAATACGGCAAAAATAAAGCTAGGGCAGGGATGGAGTGTGGGAGTTTTTAAAAACAGGGGAGTCTAAGAAGGCCTTTCTAGAAGGTGACAAACAAGACGGGCCTGGAGGAGGTGAGGCTCCACACCATTTCCATGAGGGACAGTGCTAGAACACATGGATCCTGGTGCTGGTTAAAGTTCAGTTTCCAACTGAGCAGCTGGGGGTCGCAGGGTGTGGGGGGTGCTGGGACTCGGGAACTAACATCCCAGGCATGTCTCCAGGACCAAGCTTCAGGCAGAACAAAGAGCCAAGGAAAAGCCCCAGCCAGCCTGAGCTTGCCAGGGAAGCCAGGCAGCCTAGGAGGCCAGGAGTCACAAAGGCCCCTGCAGCCAGGGCAAGGGGTGCCGGGTTAGTTCTGGAGAAGGGCGTCCAATGCAAGTGCTAAGCTGGGCGAGGACATATGCAATGAGAGAAACACTGGAGTGGACAGAGGAGATGCCAGCCACTGCAGTTGTCCAGAAGCAACGACAACAGCCAGGATGGGAAGGCTGGGGTGGTGGCTGGGGAGACGGAAAGAGCGTGCAGACACTCATCCACAGGATTCCAGAAAGCCTTGCCAACTCTGGCTCCCAGCCCCAAATATGCCTGCTGGCCACCCCGCAGCTTCCTTTAAAATCACCAGGAAAGCAAGCAAAGCATTGAGTAGGTGGCAAGTACCTCTCATACAGCTCCCGGTGACTGCAATAATTAATGTTTGTAAGTCAAAGCAATTACATCTGCCCCGATGTCAGAATAAACAACCAGCAACCTCGACAGCACCACTCAATGGATAATTACTCCAAACAAAACTAACGAACCTGTTAAGTGCACTTGGTAATTCACAGGCATGGAAACACCACAAGATGACACACTTACAGGAATTTTACTTTCCCAGACGAAAGCATGGCATGAGGGTGGCTCAGTTCTACTATCTGCTGGGTACAGTGGGTCCCACCTGTCAATACCAGCCATTAGAAGAACCTGAGTTGGGGGCCAGGCTGCCCAGGGCAGTGGGCACTGCTCTAAAACAAGCATCAACAAAAGGCAGGAAGGGCGGCACAAACCACCTGGCTTTGTGGGGTTTACAGCCGCTCCCAAGATCTCAAGTTCAAGATCACTGCAAAAAGCTAAGAAACCATTTCCTCCAAACTGTGCACACGGCTATTGCGTCCTCTCACTCCAGCTCCAACCACCCTCTTCACTTTTCCTAAGTCACTGGACATTGCAAAGCTATTGCCACGCGGAGCACAACGCATCTCCTTGGCTTTCTTTATGGGAAACTTCAGCTCACACTCTGTGCCTCCCTGTGACAACACAGCAGCCACCGCTGTCCAGCAGGAGCCGCAAAGGGAGGCCAGCAAGACTTGCTCAATGCTTGCAGACATAGATAATACGGGAAGCATTGTCATTTTCCTGGCAAATGACCAGGTGATAAGTGGCAGAGCTAGAATTCAAACCAGTGAGACTCCAGAATCCAAAGGGAACCAGTTCCCTCTGCTGCCTTTGAAAGACAGTGAAGAGTCACAAGAGAGCTGGGGGTGGAGGGACCCTGCCATCCAGCCGGATGCACTGGTGGTGAGAAGGCCAGGGTAAGGGGAAGGAAAGCGAGCCTTCCTCAGGCCACCTGGAGCTGCCCCAGGCCCTGCACAGGCTGCCCACTCCACTGGATGCGCGGGGCTGCCAGGCTAGACCCCTCTCTCCCTCCTGCAGCTGCCAGAGCAGCCCAGATGGCCACTATCGCAGCCCCCACACCCACTCCAACAGGCTCCTTCTGGCCACGTGTCTTAGCCGAGGCTGACCTGGTCCTCTCAGCTCCGCTTCCCCATCTGCACCCACCCCAGTGGCACCTGCAATTTCCCAAGGGCAGCTCAAAGGCCAAGCTTTCCCAAAAGCCCTTCCTGTTGACTCCCCTCCACCAGGAAGGTTTGTGGCAGCCCCTCTTCCACCCTGTCAGAGCCTCAACAGCTTCTACTCATATGCCCGGCTGTCACACCTGGTCTACATGCACTGCATCTGTCATTCTGGTCTCAACCATTTTGCAGGAGAGGACATTTGGGGGATAACTGGTGAAAGGTGACATGGTAAGGATTAGCTGATGGAAAAGTGTCAGTGTCAGTGCTGGTTTTCTAAGTTTGACTGTTGTGCTGCAGCTACAAGGAGAAGGTCTTGCTCGTAGGAAACAAACATTCAGGAGTGAGGAAGTGAAGGGTACAAAGCTGAACCCAGGCCCCTCTGCAACTGCTGACCTGGGTGGGGCCTGGTGTCTATATCTTAAGAAGCCTCCAGGCCAGACTCAATCCTGCAGGCACTCGCCACCCTGTGCCTTCCAGCCACACCACGATGGCAACACAAACCAGACATGAAAAGTCCTTCTCAATCAACCCTGTCCAGCAAGTCTGTGTTCTTCCTTTCTTTCCAATAATTTTCTCAAGTAAGACAGGGCTGGAAGGTAGCCAGGGGACTCAAGTTTCAGGAAGTCGTATTTCTCCCCAGCTGCTCTCCAGGTTAAGCCATGTGGCCCTTCACTGGGGGTGGGCACGGGGCAAGCCTGGGGGCAGCGGCTGGCTCCCCATGCTCTGCCCTGCTCCCATCACCCCTCTTTTTTTCATAAATCCCATCTCATTAGTTACCTGGCAAATTCTTCTCAGATTGGCATCCCGGCCCCTACACTTCAGATCCAGAGCCAGGGAAACAGCCCCAACAGCTCCAGTAGCTCAGGAAAGCAGCTAATCGCAGACGACCCACTCAAAATAACCCGAGCACAACAGGGAATCACAGGGTTCCAAACTCAACAGCTGGAATCATACTCGACTGTCACTTTACTCACTCAAAATTCATGGAAGTGACTCCTTGAGGCATTTACTGATCAAAAAGCAGCTTACTTCAACAGTTTGCACCATTTAGAAGCGTTTGCTTTGAGTCAGGCAGGCCTGATGAGCATTCTTACTCTGCTTCTGGGTGACCTTGGAAAAGTGACGTTACTTCTCTGTACCTCGGTTTATCACTTGCTATGTGAGACAGTAAAAGCACCTACTTCAGAAACTAGAGAGACTTTAACTGTCTAAATATAAATATATATGACGTATCTGGCATATAATAAGTATCTGGCATATTAAATGTTAGCTGTTATTAATTATCATCATTGTTACTTGTGAAAATCAGGGTCCCATTATCTTTATATTAAAATCAAAGCAGTCCGGTTCCTCCTAGGGAGCAAGGGCCAGGGAAGAACATGGAATCAGGCTCAAGTCGTTCCCTGGAATTATTTCCAGGTCAGGCTTCAAATACTGAGTCCTCTTCCCCCAGCTAAGTTCTCAGCATGGTGAGCGAATCTCACCCCCTCAGGAAATGCTGCACACTGGTTCAGGTCCCTCTGGGGATGCAGCATTTCAAGATTTTACTGGAAGTTGAAGGAGCCTCTCATTGAACTGGGCTTCCTTAGAAGATAGTTCTAGAAGCTCCAAGATTCCCCAAGTGACTCCTTTGGGAGGAGAAATGCAAACAGAAATAATTGCTGAAAGGATGGAGACACACACACACACACACACACACACACACACACACACACAACAGAACAGGCACAAGGAACAGAGATCAAACGGCCACTCGTTTCCTAATGGGCCCTTTTAAGAATACAGAGCAGAAGATGTCGCAGAAGCTCTGAGTCCCAGGCCTCCAGGGACCAGGCAGGTAGCACCAAGGAGTACAGCACACTAGGGGACACACAGCAGGGGTCCTACCCTATGAGTGGACATGGACAGCAACAGACACATCCAGGCACATACCCACGACTCATCGCCAGGCTGCAGAAGTATAGCCTTGTCCTGTCAGATCCACGGCCTCTCAGGAGAGGCTGCAATCTGGATTTCTCCACGAAGCATTGAGGTCTTTAAAATACAGATTCACTTTTTGTAGCGGAGGTGAGAGAGAGCTGGGGGGTTGCTTTACCACTGAGTCACATCCACAGCCCTCTGTTTTGAGATAGGGTCTCACTAAGTTGCTGAGAATATCCTGGAACTTTTGATCTTCCTGCCTCAGCCTCCAGAGTCACTGGAATTATAAGCATGTGCCACCTCACCCAAACAGATTTGCCTTTTTTTTTTTTTTTTTTTAAGTTGTAGATGTAGGCAATACCTTTATTTTATTTTTATGTAGTGATAAGGATCGAACCCAGAGCCTCATACATGCTAGGCAAGAGCTCTACCACCGAGCCACACCCAGCTCCTAAATTTGCCATTTTTAAAAACATCTCACATACCAAGCTAAACACATCTGTGAGCCATAGCCTGCCTGGGGCCACCGAATGGTATGTCTGCTCTTGAATTTGACCTCTTGGCACTGAGCTTTGCCATCTGTGAGAACAGAAGTGTACTTGGTAGTTAGTGTCCCTTTATTAGGCCAAGAGGAAATGAGTTCAAAACCCTCAAGATCCTGTCAAAAACACATAACCTGAATCAAATCATGAGGAAACAGCTGACAAACCCAAATTGAGGGATGTTCTAGAAAGCAACTGGCTTGAAGACGAATACAAAAAAAAGCCAAGGTCATGAAAGAGAATCTGTGGGAGCAGAGCAGATTGGAGGAGATGAAGGAAAAGGAAGGTGGCAACATGACCCCCCGTCCTGCACCGGATCCTGGATCCCGCGGAGAACAGCCACACAAGCCTTCGCTGGCCCACGGGACACTGCGGTACTGTCCCACTCCCTGCGTTTTATACCCATACTCCTATAAGGACACACCCCTGTTCTCAGAAAAACATACACTTAAGGGGTAAGCCACGGTGCTGCAAGCCACCACTCCTTAAATGAATCCATTTAAAAAGAAAGTTCACATAGACACAGACACATACACTGATCTGAAATACAGCAAAATGCTACCAACCAGTGAATCAAAGTGAAGAATATTGGGCAGTTTAAGATTCTTGCAATTGTTCAACAAATTTTACTTCAAAATAAAAAGTTTTTTTCTAAAAAAGAAAGCAACACCTTCAGGGAAAAAAGCTCCAACCTGGAAGAGACAATTTATAACAATGGTCTAAGGGTTTAAAGAATCAACTAAATAGCTCATAACAGGTACCAGGAAATCTGTCTTGCAAATGTAAATACAGCATAATAAATATTAAATAGCTCCTGGGATAGCAAGATCCCACTACTACTATCACATGGATAAGGTAGCCACTCATTGGTGCGGTTCCCCTGCCTCCTGTGTGACTGTTCCCACAGGACCACTGAGACAGAACCTACAAAACACTTGGAGTGGCCTTTGAGTACAAGGAGGTACAATCACTATGATCATCTTGCAGCCTGCACAGGAGACAGGAAAAGGCCTAGAAGGGTCCCTTTCTTGCAATGCAGAGCAGTGTTTGGGGATCTTGATCCGCCTGGAGTTGTTAGTGAAACAGCATTTGAGGGTTAGACATCCCACATCTGAGCATCAAGTAGAAAACTCAGCTTGGTTCTAGAACAAGCCACAACATTCTCATCAAATCTTAGCTTCTTGAGAACACCAGCGGGAAACATGGACTCCATGTGTTCACGTATATCATTCACACACACACACACACGTTTGTATGTTTGAGCTTATTTAGGAGGAAAAGTGAAAATAAACACCAATATACAAAGTATGAAGAGGCAGTAAATCTCAACCAAGAGCTTGGGTAGCCAAGTTCATTATCCTAGTCTTACATTTTCCAGGTTTGAAATTCCCAGGATAAAAAGTCAGGGTAATTTTAAAAACTAAGAAATGTTTGACGAATAAATCGATCCCTATGCAGTTCACAATGACATTTCATGTCCCACTAACGGTGAGCAGATGAAGCTGCTGGCGAGCAGCCCTGGGACTGAAGAACCCCTCTCAGCCCCAGGGACGGCAGCGCCCTGGCTGGAGGCTCTGCTCTTAATCAACAAACGTGGTGAGAAGCCATCAGAGAGATGGCTACTGTGAAGCGCTAATCCTGGGTAATGACTGGCCTAGTCCCAACTGCCTGTTCGCCTTCAGTGACACCCTCTCTGGTGGTGCCCGTCCCTTGAGCTTTGTCCAGTGGGATTATTACTAACAAGGGATTTATTAGATATTTTAAATGCCTATTTAGAAAGAGATTCTAGGAAGACGGCAGTGACAGCAACACAATTTTTTAATCTCCCTAATCCTTCCATTAAAAGAGCAGCTAGACACCAAAACCAAAAGCCCGTGGACAGCATTTGTAACAAAGATGGATGGCAAAGTACCCTGCAAACCCCCAGACATAGCAGGTGAAGCAGACTAACAGCCAGGAGACCCACAGGGCGGCTGTGCAGAGAAAGCCTCATCTGATAGAGTCTGAGAAGAGAACCTCCAAGCCTCCTGCGGGCAGCGTGAGAGCTACTACAGCTCAGGCAGCCTTTCTGTTCCCAGAGGCTGTGGAGCACGGAGGGCCTGCAGCCAAGTCTGAGGTGGCCTCTACTCACTCAAAACTGGCCCCTGGGACTCTCCTCCAAGACAGGGCTCCACAGTGCACGAGCACCAAGCAGCAGAGACACTGAAGATGAAGGGGACAAAAGACCCAGCAAACAGCTCAGGAGGAGCAAAGGCAGGTGGTGTCAGGAAGCAAGCTTCCATATTGCTGAGCGCGGCCGGAAAACCACCAAAGAGGGAGCTCTGGCCGCTCGACAGTACCACCTTCCTCCAAAGTTGCCTTACCCAACTACATGCCAAGAAGAGCAACAGAAGGACCCACGTAAATACCATGCGACATCTAAAATGAGGAGCAGGGAAGAACAACAAATCCTCAGGTGATCTAGACTTGCCAGAAATACCCATGCAACCCTCGATTTTAAAACCAGCTGAAAGACAAAGAAAAACAATACAAGACCAGAGAGAACAGCACACACACAATCAGAAAAACTCCAAGAGGAGGTGACCAAACTCGGGAAACTAAAAAGTACTTCAGAAATGAAGACCAACCTAGAAGGGTTAAAAAAAAATTAAAAGGAACAAAGTGGCTACAGATGATTCAAGGGAAAGTGGCATACACTGAAGATGGCAAATGAAACAGAAACCTCTAGAGAACACCAAACACTGAACACCTGGTTCAAAGAGCTTTGTGGAAATAAAGGGACTTGAACCACGTGTTGCAGGAGCACTCTGTGCCTAGGAGCACCACCTCTGCATGACTAACACCGAGACACACTCGAGCAACTTTACTCAACTGGAAATAAAGAGGGCAACTGCCTTCCACGGGAAGAAAAATGAGATAACTGCCCAGCTCCAACAGCAACATTCAAGACAGTGTTGTCACTCACTGAAGATACTCAAGAAAACATGACCCAAAGATTTAGGATACACAAAATCGGTTTACGTGTACAGAGCACAAATGAGAAACGACATGTACGAATATTGTTCCCACAAGGCCTCCCTGCAGGATGAATCACAGAATAAACTTGAGAGGATCAAAATGACCAGTAAGATGGCAACAGGGGACTGGTGAGGTATAAACTTAAGCCCAGGGGACTAGGTCTAAACCAGGATGCAAAACAAGAGTGGAGGACACACTGGCTGTGTGCTCAGGAAATGTAGATCTAGGATGAATATTTTTCAAGAACGGAAGAAAATAGGGTAAATACATGCAAATATACAGCAATTATATTGTAGTAGTAGCATTGTTATTCTGACACACATTTATTGTAAAGACAAAATACCTCATGATTTCATAGTGAAATTTCCAATTCAAATTCAGTATTACTGGGTTATTTAACCTCTTATATTTTATTTGCATGTTCTTTTCTCCTCATACAAAGCTTCTCAAGGATATGCAGATGACAGAATTATGATATGTCATAATAATTCACTTGCTC
This sequence comes from Callospermophilus lateralis, assembly GCF_048772815.1. Lineage (NCBI taxonomy): Eukaryota > Metazoa > Chordata > Mammalia > Rodentia > Sciuridae > Callospermophilus > Callospermophilus lateralis. The sequence goes on along the minus strand of NC_135323.1, from coordinate 9,228,989 downwards.
TACCACAATATGTATACAATATATATTTAGAAGAATAATCTGGCTATTAGAATAGGAAGTCCACATGTCCATCCAGCCAAATATACTCAGATTCACAGAAGCACTCAAGCGAGACTGCACTTTGTAAACTGTCTGATCCCCTGGGTGCTATTTCAGGGTCCACAGAGATGGGCAGCCACAGTTAAAAGCACTGCCTTTGCCCAATGAGGAGCAGGGTAAAGAGAAGACACCACACACACTTCAGAGGGTCCCTTTTTGAGTCATCTCTGCTGTCCAATAAAAACATAAAAAGGCCCATTTTAAAGGTTCCTCCTGATTGTTTGGGGTTCCAAGCCGTTTCCAGGATCCATGATGCCTTTTTGTCAGAAGCTGTGGAACTTGGTTGACGATCAAAGCCAGGCTGGTTTGCAGAAGCCGTGGGTATTTGGTGGCTGCCCTGAGGTCTGCATCCCATGGGACCACAGGCCACAGTGGCCCTAGTGTCACTCCCAGATGAGCTTGGCTCAAGCCTCCCCTCTCTTCCCACTGCTGGGGCTCCCCTGCCTCTCCCACACCAGCGGCTCCTAGATGGTGTAGACCAAGGGGAATATGATCAGGCGACAGAACCCACCCCCTGCTGCCACGCCCCATAACCAGCATGCACATCCTCAGAGGGCCCCTGCCCATAGCACCCTCTTGAGCTCACAGCATCTCTAACCCCCAGCCTGGCATTTTCTGCCCTTGGTTCCCTCCTGACATCCAGTGAATACTGATCAAATGAAAACCAAAATGACACAGAGTCAATATCAGCCACTTCCCCAACAGCTAGGATAAAAATGTGTAAGACAAAGAATGCCCATCATCACCAGGTAGGTACATTCAAGAGCTGAGAAGAGCTAGGTGAGAAAGGGGTCAAAGACACTATTAAGCCTAGGCATCCAGTGCTCTCCCAACCAGGATGAGAGAGCCACCCAGGCAGAGACATTCACCCGTGATGCTACTGCACCCCTAGAGTGGCAACCTTCACCCGGCTGACCTCAGACACTAGGCAATATGAACAAATGCAGGAATACTACATATGAAGCACCAGCTACAGAGTTCATTCATTCACTTGATTGAAACACTGTAGCAATTAGCACTTCATGTGGTAATGTATTCAGCACCACTGAACTGGCATACTCCTGTTGGCTAAATTACAAGATATATAAACCCGATCTCAATAAAGCTGTTTAAAAAAAATAAGTGAACATTTACTCTACACCAGGCAGAGATGAGCACTGGGAATGTGAGAGACTATGATCACCAAGGTCTGCTTCAAATCTCCCCACCAGGGGAGAGACCCCAAGGACAATCTGGAACACCCTAAGCACATCTGGATTAAAATAGAGATAAAATCCTATCACTGATAACTGCACAGAAGATGCTCCATCCCATGTTACAGCTAAGCAAACTGAGGCTGTGAGTGGGTAAGCCACTAGACATCTGACTGAACAGGGACGGAACAGATCAAATCTCAAGCAGCCTCCTCCGGTCAGCATGTTTCCCCTACATCACAGGGCCTGAGTCACAAACCATAGGGAGCCAGGGCCTCAGAAGAGCAAACTGAAGTGGTTGAAAATAAGTGAAGACTAACATTTGATAGCAGAACTCAGACACCATCAATCCCTCTCCTGCGACTCACACTAAAAACAAAAACAACAACAACAACAACAAAATACATAATTTCTTTTACAAAATGGGAAGTGGGGCATGGGAAGGTTACCACTTGTCTAAAGATTCAACTAGTTAACAGTATGCCAATTTGAACCTGCACCTGTTAGAAGCTGGGAGAAGACACATCACCACCAGCCCCTAAATCCTTGGTGCTGCCACAAGACATCACGGCCTGGGGGCCCAAAACCACAGACATTTGTTTCCACAGTTCTGGAGGCTAGAGGCCCAAGACCAAAGTTTCAGCTGGCTAGGTTCCTCCTGAGCTGCCCTCCTCCACATTAGGTATGAGGACGATGTGTCCTCGTGTGACCTTCCCTCTGTAAGCAAGGGCCTGGTGAAGTCCTCTCCTCTTCTTATAAAGATACCAGTTCAGTTGGGTTAGGCCCCACCTGCATAACCTCAATTAAATTTAGTACCTGCTAATGGGTCCTATACCCGTTAATAATTTACATTGGGAGTTAAGGCTTTGATATTTGGATTTGGTGGGGGCATAATTCAGTTCATAACAAATAGTGACCCACTTATGACATGAGACCAGCACCCCCAATAAAGTTATGAGAGAGTAATTAAAATACAACCTGGTCATAGATTAGTAATAACAGATAATCCAAGGACACCAACTCAAAATACGAATAATCCCCAAATAATTGTTCCCAAACCAATTTCCTTTGGAAGTCACCAAGCAATAAATTAATGTAATTTTAAAAATTTCTTTTTGTTAGACCTCTCAGGAGAGGATACTAAGCTATTCACTAACCCAAGAGAATGGGTTTTCTTAAATATTTAGAACCCCCACACACACACACCACACACACATCCCAAGAGCAAAACCACCAAACAAAATCTCCTTAAATATGCTGCTTATTGGGGGATGGGGAGGGCACTCAGCCAGCTCTAAACAAGACGCAGCAGATTCTGTTTGCAGGTTATTCTATAACCTCCTAATCTCTTTATTATACATTATTTATAAAGCACCAACAGTGTTATCATGTGGAAAATCAACTTATTCCTTCAGTTTTTAAATGAGCTCTGAAACTTGTTTTGTGCTGGCTCCCACGCTCTTTGACCGTTGGTGAACGCTGCACACCGGTGGCTTGTCTGCCAGCGCCAACTCCTCTTGCAGGCCAGCCTGGGTCCAGAGGACATGGAACTGCTGCAGAATTGGCCCAAACCCAGCAATAATCCTCCACCTCCCATCTGCCCAGAGCCAACACGGGCAGCAGCAACAACTGGGTTCTGCTCCTTTTCCTTTGGGCAAAGTCAAGGCTAAAAATCTCAGAGGCCATATCTTTCTGCCCTTGCTTTCTGCAGCCAGCTGGTCACAAGGTAACCTACAGCCGCTTGCTCTCCTGATGGTTTTCACTCCACTCCCCACCCAAAGGAGAATTCCCAGCAGCTCTAGAGCATAGAATGGAGTGCTGGCACATCGAAGGTGCCGTGGGGATGGCTCTGAATCACCAGTGGTGCACCAGGGGAGACTGCTGCCCTGCTCTCTGGAGTCGGAGGCGGGAGCTAACAGAGCCTGCCCTTGGCCAATGACAACTTTGAGGAATCTGGACCAGTTTTTGTGCAATCAATAACAAGTAGCAGAGGGGCAGTCAGACTCACCAAACGTCAGGAAACCAAAATACATTTTTGTTTTTTGGTACCGGAGGCTGAACCTAGGGCACTTTTCCACTGAGCTACACCCCAATTCTTGTTTTTTATTTTGAGACAACATCTAAGTTGCCAAGGCTGGTCTTAAAGTTTGTGATATTCCCGTCTCAGCCTCCCAAGTAGCTGGGATTACAGATATGCTCCACCAAGCCCAGTATGAATTATACTTCTTTTCTTCTCCCAATAAGGAAAAAAAGGATTGAACCCAGGGCCTCACATGTGCCAAGCATGTGAGTTACATCCCGAGCCCTACAATGCAGTTATAAGGAAACATCTCTGCAGCACCTCAGAGGTTGGGGCAAAGCCCCACCTGCCCTTCTCATGTGGGCACCCAGGGCACCTGACCCTGGCCAGGGGAAGTCTCAACGGTCACAGACCCAGGGAGGGCCCTTTAAGCGGGGAAGGTGGTGCTGATTTCTCTGCGATCCTGCTCGGCAAGAAGGCCAAGCCCAGCTGCTGAAGGCCATGCCTGCCACATCTGGGAGACGCTGGCCTAGGCATGACTACATGAGAAGGACTCAGAGGCCCACAACTTTGCTGTCATTCTGGATCCAGATCTTTTTGAAGCCTACACCATTCCTTGGGCTTCTCAGTTATAGGAAGTTGGGTTGTTTTTATTTTGTCTTTTTGTTTTATGTAAATAACTTGAATTAGGATTTTTTTTTTTAATTTTTGGCAACCAAAAAGTCCACAGGCACACTGCTTCCTGAACAGTCCCCATTCCCAGCAGAGATGGCTACTGACAACAGAGTGGAGCTGCAGCCTGCACTAGCCACCCTCCAGGGCAGAAACACAGGGCCTCTGGAACCCAGCTGCAGCCAGGGCTGGGGGGCAGGTACCCTCCTGGGACAGCCTGTTTGGAACAGCATAGGCTCATGACAAGAATTCTGCCACTTCAAAAGCCCACACTCCCGTAACACATTAAAACCAGACTCTGGCTGCTCGAGGTGACCGCAAGATGAGACTGTGAATGCTTTCCCTCCCTTTTAAGAAAGTTCAGCCTTTCCAGAAAAGCTTAGGGAAGTTACAGCAGACCCAGAGCCTGGCTCAACTTAGTGCATTTGGCACATGAAGATGACATGGGTAGTTTCCTGCAAGTCCCAATTAGTGACAGCAATTATACAACTTTATTGTTTTGTTTGGTACTACTGATTGAGCCCAGGGGCACTCAACCACTGAGTTAGAACTCTAGTCCTTTTTATTTACTTACATTTTTAACTTTGAGATAGTGTCTCACTAAATTGAGATGGCTTTGAACTTGTGATCCTCCTTCTTAGTCTCTTGAGCCACTGAGATTACAGGTGGGCATCACCACGCCCATCGGAATAATATAATTTTGTAGGAATACCTCAGCTTCTCAAAGAGCCAGTGTCATTCAGGGAGAAATGTTAGTGCTCTCCCAGAGCCTACCAGGAGCTACAGAATCTGAGATATAAAACTCTCATAGCTTCTCCAAGACCCTCAAAGCACCATCCATGATTTTTCTGCTGGGCTCCTGCTCAGACCTTAAACCAGAGTCCAACCCCCACAGCTCCTGCTTTATAACCGATAGTAATCCCAAGCACTTCACAAACAGTGCCAGTCCCTGGGCATTCTTTATGTGATTCCTGTGGCCTGAGCAGCTCTTACTCCCCGAGGAGCATGCACACACCTGCAGGCAATAGCACATCCACGTGATCATGCATTGGCATCTGCACACAGGTGTACACCCATGCCTATGCCTTCCACATAGCTCCTTCTCATCCTCTAAGGCTCCAGTAAGATGTCACTCCTTCTCAGACTGTTCCCTGAGCCCCAAGATGTATCATGTATCCTGCAGTTACACATATCAACTGCTCTACTGCATGTGGCTTATCTTACTGCATGGAGCCAGTTCATGTGCTGGGAACTTGGCTCCAGTGGCAATATTAAGAGGTAGGACCTCGTGGGAAGTCCTCGGGTCACTGTAAGGTGCCATGGGAAGGGATTAAGATAGTTCTCAGGGGACCCTGAAGTAGGTCCCATGAGCCCAACTCCGAATGGCTCTCTGGCTTCCTGACTCCGAGGCGATCACTCCCTCTTATGCTTGCTCCTGCCACGATACCACCATGCATGAAAACAGCCCCTCTAGAGCCCTGCCAGGACTCGCCCTATGTCCTCGCACCTCCAGAACTGTGAGAAAAATAAAAACTCTTCTAGAGGCTTCTCAACCTCAGATTTCATTTCACTAACAAAAACCAAAGCAATACCCCAGCCATCAGGCAGACAGCTCCAGGACACTCAGTAGGGGCTGGGTGCCTCGCATCTGCATTTCCGCACGTGCACACTGGAGCTGGGAAGTAGGCTCTCATCTCCAAGTCTGAGAGCACTGAGACCGCAGGGGTGAGCAGCCTCCCAGCACAGAGCAGCAGAAGGGCCAGCTCTGCCGGGGGCCTCACTCCAGTGCCACACCATGTTCCCAGTCTCCCACCCACACATTTGTGCATCAGATCCCCACTGCCATCATGGGCCTGTCTCCTACTGCGTGCTCACCATGGATCCTCCATGGCAGGGACCGGGCACTAGCAGCTCCCACCATCTAGAGAAGGATTTCTCAAGTGGGTAAAGGGCAGTACTGCAATCCCAAGGGACACTGAGCAATGTCTACAGACATTTGATTGTCACAACAGTGGAGGGAAGGGCACTTCTGGCATCTGCCACAGGAATTATGCACCCCAAATGCCAGCAGTGATGAGGAAGAACCCCAGCTCCACTGTGGGCTGCTCATCTCCTTCTCTGTCCCCAGAACATATAATAAATGGATAGAGTTCTCCTGAGTATCTGTCACACTCTCCCACTCACAAACCACATCCATGCGAGTCCTGCCCACAAGCCAATCTCTCAGGCAGAGAGGGCAGAGGCCTGGCCACAGTCCAAGCCTCCCAGCCCAGGTCTCCCAGCCTGTGTCCACCAAAAAGACCCACAAGCTTCTTGGGATCATTTCTGGAAAGAAATTCAAGTTCCTGTCCAGTTGGTGCATTCTTGTCTTAATATCAGAGCCTCAGGTCTTCCGGAGCCTATGTACAGATGAGGCAGCCTCCCTTGCACTGCGAGCCTGGAGGCGCTGCCCTGCCGAAGGCCGCAGCAGACACCTACCGTAACTGGGCCCCCATCATGATGCAACTGACATCCTCGAAACCTCTCATTGTGTCTAACTTCTAAAAGTTACAGCTTTGGGGGGCTGGGGATATGGCTCAAGCGGTAGCACGCTCGCCTGGCATGCGTGCAGCCCGGGTTCGATCCTCAGCACCACATACAGACAAAGATGTTGTGTCCGCTGAAAACTGAAAAATAAATATTAAAATTCTCTCTTTCTCACTCTCTCTCACTCTTTCTTAAAAAAAAAAAAATAAAAGTTACAGCTTTATTGCAATAATTCACATACCATTCACCCATTTCAGCGATGGAGGGTAGGGTCCAGGACTCTGGCGCTCTTGCGGCAGAGCACGTGTGTATGTGTATGTGCACAGAATGGCATATGACCATTACTCCTACCAGCATACACACACTCCCACCAGGATACACCAGCTCATTACCACCCTCCAGAGCCTGATGTACTACAGCAACTCTGGTTTTGCTTTCCCTTCAGAATCAGCAGAGGATGGTGGCCAAGAGTTTGGGCCCTGGAGCAGAGATCAGCAAGCTCCTCTGGTGAAGAGGCAGATGGTCACTGTCCCAACTGCTCAACACTAGTGCTGCAGAAGTCACCCCAGATAATTCCCAAGTGAACAGGTGCAGCCGTGTTCTAATAAAATGGCTTATGAACAAACAGAGGCCCTACAGGCCAGAGTTCGCCAACAGTAGATCTAAAAACACTGAATTTAAACACTGTCCCTCCACTCGCCTGCCATCTCCTTCAGCAAGAGGTGACTTACCCTCTGTGCCCTCATCTGTAAAAAGGTGTAATACTAGTATCTACCTCACTGGGCTCTGGGCAGCTTAATTCTTCCCAAAATGCCTGAAACACAGTAAGCACTCAATAAGTGTGCAGAAGTAATGATCATCTCCCAACCACAGGCAGTGGGTGGTGGCTGTCATGATGGTGATGAGGAGGCAGATGACAATAAGGGTGGTGATGGCGAAGCCAATCCTGACAAGACAACCAGGTGAACCCAAGGAAGGAATAAAAGGTTTGGAGAACTCTACTGGGCCCAGAGGCTCTATGACATTTGATACCTGGACAGACGGACCCCACTGTCACCTGCAGATGACCCACTGACAGCTCAGACCAAGACTAGGGAGTGCCTCCCCCTGTGTGCCAGACCACCTGGTGGAGCCGGCACAGGGCACTGGAATCAGACTCCTCAAGAGTCAGGAAGACAAGGAAAACCATGTGGCCTTTCCATTTCCAAATGGGATAGTGACCTCGCCAGCTGAAAGCCACCAGGAATGCAGCCCACCCAGCCAGGTCAGCAAGGCCAAGACCTCATCACAGCATCCCCCATAAAGCAAGAAATCCCTGTGGACACAAAAGAGACGTGCATGGAACTATGGAGCACCGTGGGGAATGGCAAGAGGGCATCCTGATCTGCTGGCCCTACAAAGGCAGAGCCACGGAGCCGCCCAAAGCCAAGGTCAGAACAGAAGCATCTTCATTTTCATAGTGAGGCTGGAGCTTTATTTACTAAATAAACAAATTTTTTAAAATGTTAACTACACTTGATAAATTCACAGCATTAGTGTTTCATCTCTCTCTGCTCCATCTGTTCTAAAAATATATGCATTAGTGGGCTAATTAATAGGACTCTCCCAGGTAGGTCAATTTCCAGAAGCCGGAAGATTGTGAGTGCGGATTGTACATTTCCTAGGAATTTGGGAGCAACAACCTGGGAGAGAACACGGCTTGGGGAGTGGAGGCGTAAGGAGCAATGGTCTCAGGCTTCTAGACAAAAGTGACAGTCCCCCTGTCCTTTTTACCTAATTTTACTTTCTTCTATTTTCACTAAGACAGACATTGGCTTCTAATGATTGAATGAAAGAATACTATGTTTTCCTCATTTTAAATATCAATACACTGATGCTTAAAGCTGTTGGTGGCAGTTATTTTGTGCATGCGCACACACAGCCTCCAAGGCAGGAAGGCCATGTGGCACCTCATTTGTCAGGAGTTGTGACTATTGAACAATTTGTCCTCTTCTTGGTCCCCTGACAGTGGCCACCTGGGAAGTAGGAGGGGAAAAAGCTACAACAATGACAAGATCCAACAACATAATTAACCCTGACCCAATGGAGCACCACACGCCTGTGCCCTCCCTGCACACTGGGAGGTTCCGCCACAGGGTCTGTGCCTTGGCTCTGGCCAGCTCCTCTTCTCACAGAGCTCCTCTGTTCCCACACTCACCTGGCTGACTACTCCAGCTCTGAGCCCTTGCCCAGGTTCATCTCGTGGGAACATTTCCTCCTCGGTGCCCCAGAACACCCTCTGCGTAACTCCCTCAAAGCATTCGCCACTTTGCACCCCACCGGGGCTCCTTCATTCACCTCCCCTACTAGACTCCCTGCTCTTCCACAGAAAGGGCCCTGCTGCTCAGCTCTGCAGCCCAAGGACTTGGCTCAGTGAAAAGTACACACAAGGTGCTCAATAAATGTTTGTTTCACCAATGAATTAAGTCACCTATTCTGGTGATTCTCCAACACATTTTTAAACAAGAGTCTTCGTCTCTGATACTAGTAATAATGACGATGATGATGATGATAGTAATAAGTGATTCCTTAGTAATTGTTGTCAGGACCACACTGATGCCAAAGAACTACAGATAAACATTCAAGTTCCTGTTATAAAGTGGCATAAAATTTGCATACACCTATGCACATCCTCTTGTATGCTTTAAATCATCTCTCTCTAGATTATTTGAAAAAACCTAATGCAATGTAAATGTTATGCAAATAGTTGCTGCACTGTATTGTTTGAGAATAATGACACAAAAAAAATCTATGTGTTCAATACAGGCGCAATTTTGTTCCCAAGTATTTTCACTCTACAATTGGTTGAACCTGCTGACACGGAACCCCATGGATACAGAGGGCAGCCTGTAGTACTAGTAATAACTGACAGGAACTAAACACTCGCCACCACTAAGCACTGTGATAAGCACATCATCCCATTCTGCTGGCAACCTCCCAGCCCTGCTAGGAATAAGGTGCGAGAGAGGAGAGAACGAGTCCTCCAGAGCCTGAGGTAGACTAGCCTACCCCAGTCAGTCTGGCTCTAAGGTCAGCCCTCTCCACCAGGCTTGCACACCAAACTCTTCACCATGTCCCATGGCACCTGTGCTAGCATTTTCCCAATGTTTTTAAACTTATCCACTTTTTATATCACCTTGTCCTGAGCAATAAAGCCTGAAAGGTCATACATTTGGTGGGTTATGTTTTATTTTCTGACTCAGTCACACAAACTTAACTATGGAGATAGGGGTTGGCCCCATGGTAGAGAGCTTGCCTGGCATTCATGAGGCCCCGGGCTCCACACCTAGTACAGCAAAACAAACTCAACTATGGAAGGAAAAAAAATGTTTATCTGCATATCAGGAAAAACCCTCTTGTTTCCCCAAACATGTGAAGAGGGCCCAAGACCCACATCCCACTGGCTAGCTTCTGCCCAACCTCCCTTGCAGACTGAGAACATTCACTGGATCTAACCAGTACAGGTGGAGCACTGTGCTGAGCCCCTCAGCCCCGATTTCTGCTCCACTTCCAGCTTCTCCCACGGTGCTCATTTGGAGCTGACCTGTCCACCACCTCCCCTCCAGGAATGGGTGTATAATTCAGAGCTGGCAGGTTAGCACATGGTTCTCCCCAGCAAGAGGGACTGACTCAGGGATGGTCACACGCTCAGGCCCAAGCTGAGCCAGTCAGAGTCAAGTCTCAGGATTTTAGAGCTTAGAAGCTTCGTCTTTCCTCTGGATGTAGAAAAATAAAGATGGGAGGTCTGGAGCTCCCTTGGCCATCTCAGACCTGTCAGCAGAAAGGAAGACCACCCAACAGAGGGGCAACAGAGATGGACCCTGGATCCTGCCATGCCTGAAGCCAAAGTCTGTCTAGGTCAATGCCAGTTCATCAACCCCTTTCCATTTCAGCTGATTTACATTAGATTTTCTGATGCTTACCATCAAGAGCTCTAGATGACATGCTGCCCTGCCAAAAGAAAAATCAAGAAGTATTTTTAATGTTGGAATGGCAGAAAATAGACCTACAGGAACAGGTTTATTAAAAAAAAAAAAAAAAAAAACACTTTAGCTAAATAAGCATTTAGAAACTCAAGAATCCATTCTTTCGGCTGCACACATCACTCATCCTCTTTACTTAAGCAGGTACAAGTTGACCCGAGTCAAAAAAATACAAGTGAGTTATCTTTTCATGACTCCAAATCACTGAGCCACTTGACAAGCCATATCAGTGGCACTTACTAACTAGAAACACCACAATACGGACAAAGGTGTTTTCAGACAGGTGTCACTCAAGCTGCTCTACATAGCAGGACAACTGCCTAGAAAAAGCAAGTTTACAAGGAGACCGAGTGATAGCGACTCCAAAGCACTAACAAAGCTAGCTGTTCTATGTACGCACGTCCAAGGAAAAGCACCAGTCTTCCAGGTAAGAAGTTGATGCATCTCCAAGAGTCCTGAGAGGTGCTCCTGCTCCGTTCCTCAAAAGGCTGAACATGACCAATCCTTGATTCATGCATATGATGGCGAGGCGAACCCAGGACGGCCGTGGGAGAAGTGAATCAAGAAATCATGAACACACCCCATGTGACTCCTGCTGCCCAGAAGAAAAAAAAAAACAAGCCAAGTGCTCAGACCGACTCCGTGCACGGCGTTTGAATGCCAGCCCATTCCCAGTGAGAAGTCAAAAGAGATTCTCCACCAAGAACACACACTACTCAGCAGCACTAGGCGGGAGGAAAAACAGAGCAGCCACACTTCCCCAAACCTCCAGCCTCCACAGTCCGGGGCTCCCAAGCGCATCGTGGAATTCCCTGGCACGGGTTTGCTTCCTGGCCCAGTTAGTATCTTATCAACCAAAGAAATCATGATAAGCTATAAACTGTTTTCCAAACTCCTGGGGGCCTCAGTGGCCTAACCCGCCACCCCAACCCCCACCCCCGCCTGGCATACTGCTCTAGGTACGGGTCCTTCTTTCCATACCTGACACACCCCACACGTGTCCACCTGGGCACCTCTGTATGTGCCTTCCTTCTGTCTGGAAGGGTCTTCCCCAGATCTTGGGAGAGCTGGCTGCTTCTCCTCCCTCTGATCTCAGTCCTCTGTGGTCCCCCAGCAACACATCTCCCTACGAGGAGGGCAGCCCTCCCACCAATTGATACTCCCAGGGTTCCGTCGGCTTCCCCTCACCACCCATCAGTCTCTTCTGAGCACGCACTACCTGGGACCTTGCTTTTCCATCACTTATCGACATTTCTCCATCTCCCCGCCCACCTTCCCCACTACAGGTTTCCATGTGACAGAGCCTCTCTTGACCCACACCTGCTCCCCCTCTGCACAGGAAATAGCACCGTCATCCCCAAGTCAGAAACAAAATCTGCATCAGCTGACCACTCGTCCTCACAGAAGCTCCATGGCAGGAACAGGCCTGGCCCCAAGTAATCACAAGGTTCAGCTTCAACGCACACATGTGCCTAAGACCCCAGCCAAGACCTGCTCTGGAGCCAGAAGTTTCTGCACAGTCCCCTGCCTCTACTGTTACCGCCTAGCCCAGCCTTCACACTGTCCTCCACGAGAACACTTACCCAACCACATGACCTCCTCAATGCAGCATCCTCAGTGGCACTTTGATGCCTGCAGGACAATGACCAAATGCCTGCAGGACTCTGATCTGGCCTCTGTCCAGCTGAGCTTGCCTCCTGCCATCCTCCACAGGCTAAGTTACAGAGTCTAATCCCTCAGACACACCACTCTCCTCCACAGTTCTCAAAAAAACTTCTTGCCGGCCGCCCATCTGCCAAACCCCTGACCACCCTTCAGGATGCTGCTCCAGGGTTCCTCCCTCCAAGACTCACATCTGACTTTCCTAGCAGGGTGAGCTGATCCCATTGGGAGCCCCATCAGCCAGTCCCATGGCTCATCAGAATGAACAGACAGTGGATCCCACCTGCCCTCCAGGGCCCCAGGGGCTACCTTTGTCTTGTTTCACTATTGTAGCCACCCGTCCAGCAGTGACCAACACAGGGAAGTCACTCCCAAAAGTGGGCACCCAGGGAACATTCACAACAAGCCCCCCTACGGGCCATTCACCCCCGCCCCAATGTGAACAAGAGAAAGAAAGCCCCTGGGCTTGTGAGCTTTTGGACCTAGTTGGGGGTGGCATGCTAAGCCCACAGGCCAAATCCAGCCAGCTGCATTTCTGTTGTTCAGTAACTTTACTGAGATACACTTTACCTATCTCAACTTTCTGCCGATTTTGTAAATAGTTCTGGAGGAACACAGAAGGGCCATGCAGGGGATGTGTCCTGTGACTGCTTTCCTGCTGGAAGAGGAGACTTTGGTCGTTGTGACAGGGACCATATGGTCCACAGAACCAAAGATATTTACTTTCTGGCCCTTAACAGAAAATGCTTGCCAACCACTGATGCACCCAGAAGGGTTGAGATGCCATGGCCAAGCCCAGCAGCCAACCAAGTAAACGATCGTTTCAGAGGGTCAAAGTGCTATAAGGGAGGTAAGACATGGTGCCAGGACTACGTGGGGAGCAGCATGACAAGGCCCCTCTGAAACAGTGACAGCTGTGCTGAGTGCTGGTAACGTGAGCTGGGCCAACCAAGCTGAGACCGGGGGAAAGCGCTCAGGAAGGGACAGATCAAGTGCAAAGGCACCAAGTTGGATCAAGCCAACTATGTGCCAGTGACAGCCCAGCAGAAAACAGATGGCAAGGGCAAAGGGGGTGATGGAGAGTGTCATCGAAGAGACTGTTCAGAGAGCCAAGGTGAAGAGAAACCAATGGGGGATTGGCCCCATATTCTGTCAGGCCTGCAGGGAAACAGGGAGGCAAAGGTCCTGGACCCACTGTGACACAGGCAGTCACACAAGAACTGTGGCCTCCAGCACAGGAGCACAGCCACTGTCAACCCAAGGCCTGGCCAGGAGGGAGCTACTAGAATAGATGCCCCAACCTAGACCTCCTCCTGGGAGGGTTTCCCACTGACCAAACTGGCCAAACTCAACCAGAAGCTAGGCAGGAGGGCCCAGTGATGATGGCCATCACGCTGCACACCCCAGGCACAAAGCAAGGTGGCGAGGAAGAGGGTGGAAAGTGAATCTGGAGGGGAGAGCACAGCCAAGAAGGCCCCTCTGTAATCTGGAGGTCAGGAAGGAGTCAATGTGGCTTCAAGGCCATCAACAGTTCGTGTATTGAGCTGGGGATGTAGCTCTGTGCTACAGCACCTGCCTGGCATGCCTGAGGCCCTGGGTGCCATCCCCAGACTGCAAAACAAAAACAAAACCTCATGGAACGGGACAAGGTGGAAGATACTCAAGCCCCTCAGGGTGGAAAAGTATTATACAAATCAGAGATGAAAAGATCATCATCATCATCATCACCACCATCACCATCACCGTGTCTGTCAAGAACGTGAACAGGTATTACGACACACCGGCATTCCTGAGAGGAGCAGGGGAGCGTGGAGAGTCCGATCTGTGTAGCTAAACCACATATATAGTAACTGCGCCTGCACAAGACCACAGAGACAGTCCAGATTCTAGTACTCAGTACCCAAGGGCAGCCTCCTTTGTCCCCACATTGGTGTCATAATGCCACCAAGAAATGGGAAGCAGCACTAACACTCCAAGTTATTTTTTTAACAAAATAACTTCAATAAATGGTGGTTAATAAACCTGCATGTGCTTCTTCCATTGTTTTGAGTCATGGTCAAAAACACTGAAGTGTATGACCCAGAGGTCTACAGTACATTCATGGGGATGAACAACCATCATTACCGATTCTAGAACATTTTCATTAACCCAAAAAGAAGCACTGTATCCATCAGTAGTCACTGCCAACTGTCCCCACCCCATCCTCAGCTCCTGGCAAACACTAATCTATTTCTGTCCCTATAAATTTGCACACTGTGGACATGTCATATGAACAGAATCATATGACACCGTGTTATTTTTCAATGCTTTGTTCAAGACCAATTTTCTGGCTGTGACCTTTCAAAGTCGGTCAGCAGAGTGCATAAGCCCCTTGGTAATGTAACCAAGGAGTAGATATATAGGACTCAAAGATCCTGAGTCCAAACCAAAATGAAGGCCTCCAAGGCTATAATTTATTGACATTAAAATCTAACATTTATTCCTACAATGGCCACCTGCAATGTGAAGGCGGTGGGGTGGAGTGGGGAGGGGAAGAGAAGAGAGGAGAGTCCCTTGGGCCAGCAGAACTGGCCGTGGGCAAGCTGTGGACATCCAGCCCACCAGCCCAAGCCTGGCTGTCATTAGCACCATGCCCGCCCCCTTCAGAGTCACGATGCTCTTCCTGGCTGTGCTCGAGCTCATTACCACTTGGCCTTAGAATCATTCGTCTGGGATGTGGGACTACCCTACCCTTTCTAGAATGGAACGGGCTCCACAGAGACAGGAGATAGGAGAGAGCGAGCCAACTCTGATCCAAGTGGCCACCTCAACACTGATTGTTGTGATTCATTACTAATAGCCTGGGTCAGGAGTAGCAGCACATGACCTCTACTTTCCATCCTTCCCTGCGGGCTCATCAGGTACATGAGCCCAGTACGCATGAGGCAGGCCTTCTCTCTGTTCCAGCAAGGACTGCCATTCTGCTCCTCCTTTGGCTGGGGTTAACAAGCAGCCATGGCTTTTAGCACATGTGGCCACAGGACCAAGAGTCCTACCAACTCTTCTGACGAAACTTTAGCAGCATCTTTTAGAGAGAAAATTTTAATCCAAAATATCTGACACCAAGGCCAAGCAAAGAAAATGACAACAGTTCTCCAAATCCTCTCGTATCTGCTCAATACTGCCATCTACGATGACTAGAAATTAGCTTGCCTCTGTTCAGAGAGACAGCCAACCACACAGCGTGTGGACCCATCATCTCTGGAAGAAGGTGGGTGGGGAATATATCCAACCCCTGCGGCTCCCAGCGTGATGTGCCTGGAACCAGCTATTAGGCAGAGGGATTAACTTGGCTGGGAACCTGCATACACCTGTAAAGGTGCCAGCTTTGCTGGGAACCAAAAAAACCCTTTGTGAGACTGGTATCCTCAGCAGGAGGTCACTTGGAACCTTCATTGGGGTTAATTACTAAAATAATCAGAAGATGCGCTTTCTACCAACACTCACCCTCCATATCAATGAAAGAGTCTCCCTGACAGAAAGGCTGATCTAACCAACAGGTAGGAGTGCTGCAAATTGCATTCTCCATCCACGCCCCAGGATTAGAGAGGCAGCAGCAACAGCCCACAGACAAAGATGTTCATTCAAGTCACTATCAAGACAGCAGCTGGGGCAGTGGAAGAGACGTCGACTCTCGACAGCCCATTACTGACTGAGGCTCCACTGCATCCCTTCCCTAGGCCCAGTTTACAAATGAGAAATAGTTGCAAGGATGCCCAAGGTCACACAGAGGAGGTGAGGGAACAGCCCTCCCCACAGGCTGCCAACTGGAGTGCGCTTGGCACATTCTGTCCACTGCGCTGCCCTCAACCCCCAGCCAGGGCCAGGGGCAGTGCCCATGTTTGAGAGGAGACAAAAAGGAGCCATAGAAAAACAGGCCACAGACATAAGAATGTTCGGGCAGGGCCACCAGGGGCCTGCAACTGTGGCACAGTGACAACCAACATTCTAAGTTCTCACCCGAAGACCTACAGTTAACCCAGCCAGGCACTACAGGGCGGTGGGAAACCTAATGCATGCTTGGGACTCTTAAGACGCAAGATGAAACCCAAGGGATCCTGTAGGCTTCACAGCATGGTGACTCTGCAGTGGCTCTCGAAGGACAGGTGCAAACACCCTGGAACAGAGGTGAGATGGCACGTGCAAAGCCCCTCTGGCAGGAAGGCCCAGAGCATGGCCCTGTGTGGTGTTCACCTTCACCAGGCAGGGAGCAGGCACCTCCAAAGCCTTGCAGCCAGGATAGGGCTCTGAGCCTGAATTCTTCACCTACTAGCTCACAGGACCTGAGCGAGACAAAGCAGCTCAAGGCCCTGCTGACTCATCTGAAACACACGCAGAACACCGCCTGCTTCCTAACAGGTCTCCAGATCCAGAACAAGCTGTCAAGGTGAAGGACATAAAGGGGAACCTGGCACACAGTAGGTGACACCATCACAGAGCGAACACTGGCTGGAGAAGGAGTTACATCACACACAGAGGCATCTGGGAGAGCCCACACCCAGGAAGTAGTTGCTGTGAATGTTCCTGCCCTGGCCCAGCAGCACCCTGGGCAGCAAGAACAGTTGAATAACACACATTTTGCCCCCAAGCCCCTCGCTGTGGAAGATAACTGCACACAGTGCCTACTCCCCACCCGTGCCACCATGAGGGCTCTGCCTTCCTGGCCTTAGGGCTTTCTCCAGGAGTACAGGAGTGGACCAGCCTCCTCGGCAGGACAGTGTGGATGCAGAGAAGGGGCCACTAGAACCTCAAGTGGCAAACATCAGCTAATGGTGGCTGAACACCCCACCCTCTGGGGGTCATTCTGAGGTGCATTCTCCACTCCTCACAGGACCCTCCAATGCTCAATGCGACCATCTCAAGAAAAACCCTGCACGTGCTGTCCTTCCTCTCTCATCTCACTCCTGCCCTCTCACCATAGCTCCTAGGTCAGCTCTGGAAGTCAAGTCCTCATCCAGACTCTGCTTCCAGGAGAAGCCAGACTAGAACGTCCCCGACCACCTGCAGGCTCACTCTTCAGAACCCAAAGAGCCACCTCTGGTTTGGGCAGGGTTCTTGACACAGAACAGCTCTGGGGGGTTTTGGGACCACTCAGTTCCCAGAGGGACCGTTACCATGGGCCCCTACATTTCCATTTACCTGAGACTGGATAAAGGAACAGCCCTGAGAAGTACTCATTGGCTCTGATGTCAGCTGCCAGCTCTTCACTAAGGTCTTAGGGAAGACTCCTCGCAGATGAGGCCATGAGAATGGAGAAACAAAAGGAAACCCAGTCGCAGGTACTTACAATTGGTGTGGAAGAAGACAGGGTGGCCCTTCTGCACTCCAGGACCCAGCTCACACCTGCCTCTACACCTTCCTGCGTGAAGGGGCAGGGAGGGAACTCAAGGCAGGGAGGGACCAAACATGGGCAATCCAGGCCCTCCATGAAGGTTCCTGAGACTGGAGCAGGTCACCTCCCAGCACAGGTCCCTTGCTTACAGTGGCATCACCACAAGAGAGGGGGCCCCCAAGACTGGTGGTCACTTGGAATAATCCTGCTGGACATGGACACTCCAGACCCAAAATGCTCTGGAATACAGTGTAGCTCACCCCTTTCATTCCCACCTAAACACACACCAGCCTCCACTCAAATGCCTCTCCGGCTCCACACATCTCTCCCCGAGAGGCAGCTGGTCCGCGGTTACAGTCGGCCTGGTCTGTCTGTGGCTTTCCTAATGATAATTGCCATAAACAGGGGCTCTTAATCCAGCCAACCAAAGGGGTCTAGTGTCTCTTAATCAGGCCAGAGCTTCTCTTCCACTTGCTAATACCCATTTCCTGGGCTCACCTCACCCTTGTGCTCTTAAGATAAACATTCTCTAGCTCTTCATGTGAGCCGCTCCTTCCAGTGGCTTCCTCAATTGTACACAATCTTCTAACACAACATTATTGTACCAGAATATACAGAATATTTCCATGCACACAATGACATAATTACACTACTGCAAATCTGGTAACCAAGTACATGTCCTCCCAAGATGGAGTTTTATCTTCTGATTAGCAAACTCAATAGCACCAGAGTTGCCTGGGGCTATCACCAGACTTGGCACCAACAGAAGCAAATGAAAAATCCAGAAGTGGGGCAGTGAGCTACAGGGTAGAAAGGTGTCAGAAGGCAAGGATGGTTCAAGCCACAGACTTGTGTTCCTCAAGTACTGCCAATTACCTGCTGTGTTAGGCATGGGGTTCACGCCTGAGGATAAAAAGACGGAGACAGGGAAACAGCCAGGACTCCTTTTTCCATAGGATTCCCAGTCTGATAAAGGAGACAGACTCTAATCAGAGACACAATATTTAATTATAAACCAGAGTAGGTGCTATGAAGAAAAGAAAAGGCTGCCAGAATCTACAAATGAACAGCCTACTGGACATGGACACTCCAGATCCAAATTGGGACTCATAATGGGGCCTGGGAAGCTGGGGCCAGCTTCCTCCTCAGGGGTCTCAGAGTTTGTGGGGAAGGGGACAGCCTGCTCTATGAAAGCCACCCAGACCTCAAAGATCCATTTTCACCTCCAAAAGGAAATGTTTTCTCCCTTTGGGGGCAATTACTATAAGCCTGCTGCCAAGTTCTCCAAAATACACATAATTTCCAGTGCTTTTAGAATTCTTTTAAGCAATAGGAGGAAGGAGGGAGGGGGAGAGAGAGGGAGAAAAAAGAAAAAAAGAAGGCAAACTTCTAATTATTTATATGTCAATCTGCAAAAATAAAAAAGGACTTTACATCTGATGTTCGTAATGTTTAGCAGAACACTCCCAGTTAAACACCTCCTAGCAGTTCAACCTTCAGAGCAGGAAGAAATCATCTCATAATTCAAACCCAAAGACAGAAGACGAGCAGAACTGGAGCACGGCAGACAAATCGCCTTCTGTTTGTCTTCAATTTAGAGCTCAACAATTTGTCTTCCTGTCACAATGCCTTGCTACAGGAAACTTTCTGAAAAAGCTACATTTAAAAGTTCACCAGGAAGAATCAGGGGAAGTTTTAGGAAAAGGTGAAACAGGGGGAAACCACAGGGGGAGCCCTGGGATAGCACCCAGACGTGGCATGAACAGGCTGAGGAGCTTCAGGTACGAGATGAAAGGCTCAGAATCGGGCAGAATTCCAGAAGCCCCACACACACACCTAAAAGATATGACCTCTTTAGAACTATGGTTATACTTGACTGGACCCAGCCAGGGCTAGAGTGAAAGCCTCAGTAACATATATGACCACAGAGACCCTGAACATCACGAAGCACCATCCTGGCCACCAAGAAAAGCAGATGTGGGGAGTTTCTAGCAGACTCTGCAGGCAGACAGAGGCCCCAACTCCAGCCCTGCCACTGTGCACAGGACCTTGGGCAAGAGGCTTCACACCTGTCACCCTCCTGGGAATCGAGCAAGCAGCAGCACCCAGCTCATCAGCCACCATGAGAATTAGCCTTGCTCAAGGTATGTGCAGAATTCCTGGTGCAATGACAGCTATTAAAATGCATTCTGTCTATCCCCCATGGGCAGCAGTCATGCCAGGCACCTGTGAGGTCCACACTACACTCCTTGCTGGGCCCGACTTGGGCACCAGTGAAGTGATTGCTAATGCAGACCAGTCTCTGCGCAGGACTCATGGCCCACAGTGAACATTTCGGAGTGGAAGAAAGTTTACATTCAAAAAGAGCGCGCGCGCACACCCGCAAGGTACAAGAGCAGGTAGTATGAGAAAATTCAAAAGCTGAACTGGGGGGAGAGGTGTGGAGAGCACAGCTCAGGGGTATAGCACCTGCCTGGCATACAGGAGGCCTGGGTTCCATTCCCAGCACTGAGTGGGGAGGGGCACAGTGGGGAAAACTGACAGGGCAAGAGGGTATGGCTGCTTCAGAGATGCCCTCTCCTTAGAGTATGGCAAGTAACAGCCAAGTAAAGACATGGGGCCTTCGAGTTACAGGGAGAAGAAACAGCACTGAGGCTTAGCAGGAAGCAGGCAGGCATGGGCTGGGAAGGTTTCAAGCATGAGAGGGTATGAGCCAATATACACTTGAAAAAGTGACGTGAGATCCAATTCAAGGGAAAACTTATCAAACTTAGATGATATCAAGGGGCACTTTACCACTGAGCTACATACTCAGCCCTTTGTATTTTATTTTTTATTTTGAGATTGTTGCTGATTTTACTCTGCAATAGTATGTGTGGATTTAAGTCCTCACACGGCAGATTCGTGTATAGTCAAGTATTTATAGACGATTAGCATGTGGGTCTTGCTTTAAGTATTCTAGCCAAAAACAAAGCAGAGGGTAGGCAGGCGAGGCAATCAAGAACAATCACAGGTCTCAGCTGCAAAGGTAGGTAAAGGGTGCAGAGGTTTGGTACAGTGTCCATCTACTTCTGCATGTTTGTGTTGGAAGCGTCCAGAACACTGGGATCCTAATTAGAGTAAGACATACTTCAGGGCTGAGGTCGTAGCACAGTGGTAGAGTATTTGCCTAGCCTACATGAGACACTGGGTTTGATTGTCAGCACCACATAGTAAAATAAAGGTCCATTGCCATCAACAACAACAACAACAACAAGAAAAAGACATACTTCATGTTTGTATAAGTATATACTTTACCTCGTAAAAAAAATTGTTCTTTTTAATTAATTTCTTAAAGCCAAAAAAAAAGCAAACACAAACAGATGTTAAGTTTTACTCTGTGGCCATGGAGCTGTGGGGAAAAGGCATCCTGGCCTGGCTAAGGTCCTCTGAAAGTCAAGGTCACATCCCCATTAGCCATGAACTTGGGTGAGAACCCAGGCCACGACCATCCTCGTGCTGTCCAGCCTACAGCCACCATCTGTTAAATGACCACATCTCTTGCACAGCTGCTCAACCTCCACTTAAAACAAAGAAGCCAAAACAAATTAGCTTCAATCCACACAAATGAACCCAAATCACAGGCTCTGATCCTGCTGGTGACCAGGCTTGAAGCAGCCTGACACGGTGACCCCAGTAATTATAAAGCAATGTGACTCTCATGCACTATCTGGAGATGCAATCACTGGGCAAGAATTAGCTCATTAGCAGCTGTTCCTGGCCCAGATCCCCTGCCTCAGAGCTCAGGTCCTACAGTTGTGGTGCCGACTCACCCTTCTAAAGAACTGCCACTGAATGCCTCAGGCAGCAGAGGAGGGACAGGTTCAGAGGGAAGCAAACATCCTCACTGAAAACACTGGTGCCAGGGAGACCCTGGGAGGGTCTCCAAATTCCAGGAGCTATGCAAATAACTCATCTGCATAATGTTGATTTAGCCCATAACCTCAAGTCCCAAAGCCTACTGGGAAGACAGACTCCAATCAAAGGCCCAAAACAGAGTCCTGCTTACCACTGTGGATTCCACTCTGTCCCTCAGGAATCCCTCCCCTGTTCTGGAGCTGACCAACCTCCTCTCCTGCTGGACAGCTCACTGCTGGAGCTGACCAACCTCCTCTCCTGCTGGACTGGCCTCTTCCACACCCTTCTCTACAATGCCCAGGAGGCAGAACAGATGGGATCCATTTCTTAACCCCCTCAAGGCCTTGACCAGTGCCCCACAGTCCAGGAGGAGTCCCTGCCCGCTGCTGGCACCTGTGGAATCTGCCCCCAAGATGCCCTCCCTAGTCCTTTTCCCAAACCCCTGGACTCAATTCCCTCGAGCCACAGCCACAGGGCTACCCAAGGCTTCCGTGGTGCCCCATCTCTGGTGCCCCCTCCTCTGCCTGAACGGCTCTCTGCCTGGGATCCCCTTCTGTGGGCTTCTAGAAGGTCACTGTCAGCCTGGAATCCTGAGGACTACCCTTGACTTAAAGTGGGACGAGATTTCCCGGCCTCCGTCTATTCACTACCATACCTCAGACCCCATGCACGTGTCTTGACCTGCCCAATCTCACTTACCTGCCCCCAGGAGGTAGGTTCTATTATGCCCTCCATTTATTGATTTTTAAAAATTGGGGCTCAGATATAGGAACTGTCCTAAGGTCTCAAAGTAAGTGCTCAATGCAGAGATTGGTCAAGGTCTCTCTCACTCTAAAGCTTTTATTAATCACGTGGAGACGATCTTACACACTGATGACCACAGAACAGAATTCAAGCTCCCTTCTTGCTCCATGGAACCAGACAAGTGGATTTTTCAGGTAAGAGTTCACCATATGTGAGGCACTGAGCCCCATGCTATTTGCCTACCAAAACACCCCTTCTCCCATTTCATTTAGGATGACAATGTACTCTACCAATAAACAATTATCAAATTTGTCAACATCACTAACAGTTCATGTCACTGAGAAGTAAGAGGAACTGTTTTGGGGGACTTTCAGGTAACTACTTTTTTAAAAAGTTGACTGGGGGGTGGTATTGGGCAGTGCTGGGATTCACTCAGAGCCTCTCACATGCTAAATACCCAGTCTACCCCCATCCCTGACACATATCTTTTTCCCTTCCTCTACTGAATCTTGCCTGTTGCCCAGCACGCTGATGTGATCGCTAGGCATGCAACAGCCACTTAGAGCGCCGAGTGATCTGAGAAATGCAAGCCAAAGCAGCAGAGCAACAACACAGGAGTCGATGGCAACACTCCTCAGTTCGTTCATTCACTGAACCAGTTTCTCCCGAGCCCCAAGAAACGAACACTGTGCAGGCCTCTTGGAGTAGAGCAGTGCACAAAGGGGACCAAGGTCCCTACCCTGTGAGGCTTTAAAGGGAAGAGGCAGTGTTGAGGAGTGAATGTTGACATTAGGGTATGAGAAATACTACAGGGGGAAAAGAAGAGCACACTAAAAAGGAAGGAGGTGGGAGAGAGTGCACGAGGAAATTTGAGGGTCGAAGGAGTGAACAATGAGCAAGGTACGGACATCTAAGGAGATACAGCTCACACCACTCCACAGCACCTTGGGAAAGGCAAGGGCCCACAAGGTGCAGGCGAGATGTGCCAAGCACCCAGAATCGGCATAGCCGAAACAGCTCGCTCCACACTACCAACTCCAGAGCAGGGTCTCAGAGGCGCAGTTATTGGGTGCCTTTGTCCCCATTTCCCGTCCCCTCCCACCCCCAAGGTGGGGGAGGGGAAGACAGGTGTGGTTGCAGTGCTGGGGATGGAACCCAGGGCCTCACATACACTAGGCAAGTGCTCCACCCCTGAGCCACACCCCTGGCCCTGTCATTGTTCTTAAATGGCACAGCTCCCAAGGGGCTTCTGCAGCCCAGGAGGTGGCAGTCCAGGACCATAGCTCTCTACTTCAGCCCCCCCCAACTCGGCTCTGAGGTTATACTCGGTGCTTCCAGGCATCTGGAGGAGGGTCTCTGCTCAAAACAATCTGTGATGGCTGTTTAGTGGCAAGAGTCTTACTCGTCTGCCTCATCTGTGTTGGGCACCAGCACATACCGAGTGAGCTTGTGTTTGCTCAGAGAACAAATACTCTGCAAATTTCAAGTCATAGACTTGACAGCTGTCTGTCTTTAAGCAGCACTGCTATTGCTGCCAAGAATATCTCCCTCCACCAAGCTTCCTGTTGCTCCAAAATAACAAGAAGTTGCTTGGCAGTGATGTCACTCTGCCACTGTCACCGCCTGCAGGGCATTCACAAGCTGGCTATATTTAAGACCCAGGCTTCATGTTCAGTGACATGGAAATTGCCACCTTGTGAACCGCACCGGAAAGGCAAGATTTGAAAAATTGTTTCCTAGGAAAAATCAGGTTGCAAATTCTGCCTTTCTGAAGGCCAAGAAGGAAAGTCAGGGCCCAGCAACCGGCCCCAGACCCAGACCTCAGCCGGCTGCTTCACTATAACTGGGAAGTCACTCATCACCATAGCCTCTCCTGCTCCCAATTATTCGCTTCTCCTAGGCTCCTTTGTTATCCCTCAAAACCATCCAGTTATATTTACTCCTCTGGACTTAGCTACCTGCTTCTCACTAGAAAGGACAGCAAAGGGGGTAATCATGAATGGTAGGTACACTTCCCGGTGGGTAATCATCATGACCTTTTAAAGAGCGCTCTATCCTGTTTACTGGTTTCCATTATTTTCTATCTCCTCCTGTTTCTGTGCTTTGTGGGGGAAAGTCATGTTTCAGTCACTCTCTCCCTTCTCCCTTTCTCAACAGCTGTATCTCTTTTGCATTCTGATGAGCCACTCCAATCCATGTTCAACGCAGATTTTGTGGGGGAACATCTGGCATCAGATACTAACAGCTCTGATGCTTAACCATTGAACGTGAGCACGTGCTCCAAAACGCAGATGTTTGTGCAAATATACCTTGCTACTTATTCCCTGAAAATTTTAGTTCATCAACAAAACCCGAGTCTTTGATAGGAGTCTAAAATAATCAAAGAAAATAAACAGGCACCTGGCTTTCTCCTGGTGTGCAATGGCTATAGGAGACACTGCGATGCGCCCGTCCTTCTAACACGTACATTAATCGTTTCACACAGGAAAAACACCTTTGGGGGCTCGGGGCAGCTCAGAGGTAGAGTGCTTGCCTCACATGCATACAGCCCTGAGCTCCATCCCCCATATAGCCCAAAAAAAAAAAAAAAAAAAAAAAAGGAACCATATCTAAGAAAATAAGCCAGATCCCAAAATAGGAAGGAGTTTACGAGACTGCCGGTGGCTCATGGTATCTGAGAAAAAGCTTCCATAACTTCAAGTTCAAACAGCCCTGCATTTGGTATTTACAAAGTCCACACCGCTATTCCCAAAGAGAAAGCCAGCCAGGAAATCATTCATGCCACGGATTCCTTCACCTCCACGGCCCAACAGCAATAGCCAGGTGGGGACGACCAAGGATGGCACCAGCCCAAGCTCTAGTGAATGGCTCTCTGCCTCACCCTGGAGCCAAGAACAATGCAGAATTTTTGCCATTAAAACATTCACACCCTGTGCCTGGGATTCCACTCCTGGCAATATACACTAAGAGAAGAAACTGACAGCGAGAAAGGGTAAGAGACAAGGATATTCATGGCAGCCTTTACTGAAGGCTCAGAAGGGCAGAAGCCTGGGCACTAACCCAATTGGAAACTGCCAAGTACCTGCAATGTGCTGTGCAGCAATAGAAATGACAATGGGCCAAACCAGCCAACATCCTGCTGTGGGGTAGGGAGGGAGACCTCCTTATTGAAAAGGATTTGAATAATATGAACTGCATTAGTCTGTTTGGTATTACTCTAACAAAATACCTGAGGTGGGCTAACTTTTTAAAGCCAAGAAGTTTATTGGGCTTACAGTTTGGGAGGGTAAGAGTCCAAGAGTAGACAGTATCACTGACTTGGCCTCTATTGGGGGACTTGTGCAGAGGGTGTCATGATGCCAAGCAGCATGGATAGAGCAAGATCACATCTTGAAACAGGAAGCCAGAAAGTGATTCAGGAGCTGAGCTCACTCATTAAGTCACTCTCAAGCAGCTAGGGGGTCTCTCAAAAGCTACCTTAATCCCTCCACAGGGCAGCTCCACTAGTGACCTCAGGACTTCCCACTAGGCCCCACCTCATGAAGGTTCCATACTGTCTCCCAATACCACTACTGGGGACTAAAGCTTCCTGCACTTGAATCCTTGGGGGACAAAGCACATCCAAACTGTCACACCAACTGAGAGCCTTTACAGACACACTGACTTCTAATACAGGAATTCCACTCCAGAAACCCAGCTGAAGGGACTAACAAAGAATTAAAAAAACAATAGCTTCAAGAAAAAAAATATATATGTTCATGGAAATACTAAGTATTTAGAAGAGAATAATGTGAGAAAGACGTCTCCAAATACAGAAACCCCTCCTTACCCCCGGCAACCATCACAAGTGCTATCCAGCCATACAAGGGAATGACAGATTTGTTAACTGCTTACCATAAAGAGCAAACCGTTTTGCAAAACTGACCATCACCTTAGAGATTCGGAGTGATGTGAACTATGTAAAATGAACAGCCACATGAAATAAATGGGAACAAAATTCCTCATAAATAAAACATTAGCAATAACTGAGTGCAGGTGGTTTTCTTTAAACTTCTGTTCTTCCTGGACTTAAGGATTCCAAGTTGGGCAGCACTTGTACATATCCAAAGGGAAGCCCCTACTTAAATATAATTTGAAATCTGTGCAGAAACAAAAGAAAACATCATGAACAGAATATCAATTGGGTGTACACAACTAGTGGTGGCGAGGCCACATGTGAAAAATGCACTCAACAGCCCCAGAGCGGGTACGGTTATCAGGTTGATGTGGAATTTAGGACTCCTTCCCCACCAGGAGTTAGGATGCTTTTATGATTGAAAGGTAATTTTTTTTAAAATGGTATTAGGGATTTAACCTAGGGCTTCACATATGCTAGTCAAGTGCTTTACCACTGAGCTCCATTCCAACTATGAAAGGTGATTTTTTTTTTTTTTTTTTTTTTTTTTTTTTAAAGCACAGAAACAAGAGCTCTCTCCAGACATCTCCAGTGGCTGGTCACAGCAGGATCCCGCAGTGGAACCTACTTGTTACACTTCAACCTGAAAGCACACGGCTCCACGTGGAGTGGCAGAGGAAGCAGCAGAACGGCAGACCATCCCAGAACTCACACGTAGATCATTTAAAACCCACAAAGTGAGCCACATGTCGATTACAGTTTACTTGGGAATAAAATCTTAAGCAAATATTGCAAATGTCATGGTGCTAATCACAGTATGCTTTTTTTTTTTTTTTCCAAATAATGCAACACAAAAAAAATGACTCCCGATTTGGAGTTACAATCTCAAGCATTTCTACCCTCCTGAGACTACTATCTCTAACTTCCTCTTTTGACCACCACCAGCACTTCTCTGCCACTGGCTGCCCCATGGGACTTATCAGCAATGCATGACACCAGACCTAGGCCTGCTGAATCAGATGCTGGATGTGTACAGGGTGCCCAGAGGCTCAGTCTGTGCAGGAAGGCCTGAGGGGTGCCGATTTAAGTCAACATCAGCTACAAGGGAGAATTTCCTGAGCAGTCTTCTGGGTCTCAACCCTAAAGATTCTGATTTAGTTATCTGGAAGGTCACCAGGACACAAGAGTTCTAAAAGCTCCTGGTAACTGAAACATACAGCTACGTCTAAGCAACACATTCGGCTCTTCAGAAAATTCTTGGTTAAAAAGTTAGTTACATCTGACCATCAGCAGGCAAGATTAACAGGAAATGACTCTGCAGCCTTGAAATGGAGGAATCATTTACTTCTATGAAACCATAATAACCATCTCGGCTGGCTTTCCCCGAGTATTTCAACAGGATAGTCTCTGTGCTTGGCACCTTCATGCATTCTCTCTAAATATCCTCAAGACAGACTATTCTATCCTGGCTGTCTAGATGGGAAGCTTAGGTACAAACTCCCCATTTGAGATCGCACGTCTAAGAAGGGGCCGAAGCCCCTGCCTGACCCTCAGAACATTCACCCCCTTCAACCGTGTGGCCTGGGTGTCCCACAGTCCTGAGAAGCATGGCTCCAATTCAGGATTCAGGCCTGCTCCACTCCACAGCATGATACTTCCTTCTGAGAATGGCCAACTAGCTGGGAATGGGGGCACATGCCTGCAATTCCAGCCACTCGGAAGGACAACAATCAAGGCCAGGCTAGGCAACTTAGACTCTGTCTCAGAATCAAAGTGTCAAAGAGGCTCAGGATGCAGTTCTGAACACACTGAACCTTGAGGAGAGCGGCAGCAGAGCTGGGGTGGGTTGGATGCAGTAGGAAGTCAACAGATAATCCAGTGTGGTCAGGGACCAGAGGGCTCCTGAACACAAAACCCTGATGGTACATTTGCAAATGGTCTTAAGAACAAAGTGTGGGTGGAGACAGTGCTGCCCTCTAGAGCACTTGTCTAGCATGCACAGGGCCCTGGGTGCCATCCCCAGCACCACAAAATAAAGCACACACACAAAAAAAATGGCTGACTAAACAGGCACATGTGGAATTGCCAGCCAAAAGATTAAAACCTGCCTGTAAAACCTTTCTCTCAATTTTAACACCTAGATTAGAATTGTTATCTTTAGATCTAAAAAAGCTTAATATAAAACAGACATTTAAGGAGAGAATCAAGAAATTAACACACTGAACCAACCATCGACCCCTCCCCCTGGATTTCAGGACCATAGGTCAACAGCCCCCCTGTGCCACCCTGTCCCTGCCCTAGCAGCACGTTCCACGGTCATCTTTGCTCCCCCATGCCAGCTCCATCCCGTGCTGCCACTCTCCCTGGCTTTGGGCTATAAATTATTCAATCTCCACCAGTTGCTTTTGAGCATGTGCTGAAGAGAAGAACCCAGCTCAATGCATGAGACTCGGCCAAGTCAAAGAGCCAGTGGCCCCGAGGAGAGCGGCAGCAGGGCCGGGGTGGGCTGGACGCAGTAGGAAGTCAACAGATAATCAGTGTGGTCAGGGACCAGAGGGCTCCTGAACACAAAATCCTGATAGTACATTTGCAAATGGTCTTAAGAACAAAGTGTTGGGAAAGGGTTGGGGTGGAGACAGTGCTGCCCTCTAGAGAGGCAGCACCCACGTGTGGTCATCAGGTGGTGGCAGGCGCTGGCAGCATTAGAGTAGACTCAAGGCTAGCCTTCCCGAAAGGCCAAGGCAGCCTACAGCCAGACCAGCTCCTGTGGCCAGTTATAGAGGTGAATGAGAACCTTGTCTACCATCTGAACCTGAAATGTAATCTCAGACACCAGATGTACCGGGTTTCCCTCCAGGGTCCACCCCCCCCCTCCACTTTCTCATCTTCTATACTTCCTGAAAAGCCTGACTTCTGATCTTCTTACTTCCTTTAAGTCCAAACTCATGCATTACAAGCAGATCAAGCACTTAACTGTGTTTTCTAGCACAGCTGTGCCTGACCAATGTATATTAAAATCTACTTTTTATCATAAATGACTTTCCCTTTATTTCCCTTTCATGTTAGAGGCAGGGTGTTATACTGACTTTCTTAAATCACTCGTGTAGGTAGGTTATATTAGCTAGAATGTCATTTCAGGATAGTAAAGGAGTATTACACCAAGTATGTTTATTTAAAAAAAAAAAAAAGACACCAAGTCTGCTAAAATCAAGTCTAAAGATGCCAAAATAGCTTTGGCAACAGCTCAGGAGGTCAATTTTTATCAGACACAAACATCTAACCAGGAAAAAGCACAACAGAGAACACAGTGGAAACCTTCCGACTACCGACAAGAGCACCTGAAGCCAAGCTCTAATCTACAGGCTCAAGAGTAGTGACAGCACAGTACCTTGCTTTGGGACATTTACAGAATCCAAATGTTATAGGGGGACAGCCACAGGGCAGTAATCCACCACGGGTCACAGGCCATCGCTGCCCACCCTCCTACAGGGAGGAGCTTTCTGATTTTCTTTTGAGGAACCTCCTGCAGCCCTTCTTCCCACTGCTGTAGTTCAGGTGAGCAAAGCCGCCTCCTCTCAGCTGCAGAAAGGCACATGATCCAGGGCTGGGCAGCAAGGATGCCACTGCCCACTGGGGAAATGGGAGTGGACCCACGGCTCCCCCAAGAGCCATGGGGAAGAAGCCCTCCCCTCCCACTGGCTGCTAGAGAGACAGATCTAGCCCTGGAGCTGCTGGGGCCTCCTGGTCTCCATGAGAGAAGCCGAGACCAAGGGAAAGGGAGGACACGGTGCTACATGACATCCCTGTTCTTTTACCCAGTTGAGCAGAGCTATCTCTCTCCTAAGCACCTAAGGGGCTGAGCCATTCAGCCGCGGATGTCATAGGAAGGTGGAGTGGTTTCTGTCACCTACCATTGCACATTCTCACTACCCACTGACACCAGCTGGATGGCTGAGACGTTTCCAGACAGCCCAAACTCCCAAAAAGTAACTAAAATATAGTCGTGGGACAAAGGAGTGCCGTCACCAGCAGTTCAAAACTCAGTCTGACGAGCTGTGCTCACGGAAGAGCTCTCCAGTGTTGGAAGAGTTGGGCGTGTCGAGTGACAGTGTCCGGCCCCACAGTCCCTTCACTCCTTCATCTAACCAACGCTACTGAGCCCCACTGTGTGCCGGGCATTGTTCTTCTCTAAGGAGAGGTTAGGTGAGCACAGGGACTCCCATGTGGAGCTTATGGTCTACAACTGAAGACCAGCAGCCTGCAGGAGACAAGTCTCTGATGCCAAAACTAACCCTGTTCAGGAATGTGGGTAGGTCTATCACAGAAGGATCCTACTAGTCCCCAGGCAGGCAGGAGAGGGTGGGCAAGACAATTCAGATCTACACGTACCCTCAATGTAGCAAGAAACAGAAAACCCAACTCAAATTGTCTTAGAGAGCAAAGGGGCTTGTGGCCACACACTGGACAGTTCAGGGAGCTGATCCAGTAGCCCAGTGACATCTTAAGACCCAGTTTGCCTGCCTCAATTCCCCATTCCAAGCTGCTGTACAGACACCTCACCCTAAGGCCAGCTCCCCTCATGGTATCAAAATGGCCAAAGCTGTTCCCATCTTTATACCCCTGCAGCACCCGATCCAGGAGGAGAGCCACCCTGTGATTAACAGACCATCTTCCTCCAAAGTCCCAACACAGCCAGGTGCTGTGGTGCACCTGTGATCCAGCAGCTTGACAGGCTGAGGCAGCAGGATCACAAGTTCAAAGCCAGCCTCAGCCACTTAGCAAGACTGCCTCAAAAAATAAAAAGGGCTGGGGATGTTGTTCAGTGGCTGAACACCCCGGGTTCAATCCCTGATAATCAAAACAAACAAAGTCCCAACACACTTCAAATCATGTCTGTGTGACCAAAATCAGGTGACACACCTACTTCCTAAGCCAAGTTCAATCACCACACCCAGTTGGGTCAAGCCATAGTTACCTGAACCAATCACTTTAGAAAGGAGATGGAATTACCTTGACCACATTAGGACGTCCAGGCTGAACTTCGGTGCCTAGGAGAGTTCACCCCCTATACCAACCAAGGGAGGAAAAACTAAGCCCTGGCTGATGCCCCTGTGTGAAAGAAAGTGGGGAGGGATTTGGGGGGACAATAGAACGTCAATATAGCACCTCTTCTTCTACAGCAGGAACCCACTCTTAATCCCCGACTCTCAGTCCATAAGCATGCGCCTCCTAAGCCATTTGTTTAGCAAATGTGAATTTTTTTGAAAGCAGCATAGCAAGAAGTAGGCCTTACTTCTGGACTCTACTGAGCCTGAGGGAAAGTTTTGCTTGACATAACAGGTTGACGCTCTGGTGCATGTTTATTTTTACCAAACAGAACTCAACAGGGCTTTGTAAAAATGACAAGCTCTCCCTTTTGCAGTGTGAGGCAGGACACCGCCATCCTGCCTGAGGACATCTCGAGCAGCCCTGTTACTCCACCTGTGGAGCACACGTGTAGAGCGCACGTCTGGCAAGCTCCCCGGCAAGCTTGCCACCGCTTCTCCTCCCCATCCACGGAAGACATGGCTTCTCACTGACCACACTCATCCCTGCTGACCCTGAGAAGACCCCAGAATCTTCAGTCGAATCCCAGGCCACAACTGCCTCACGTTCTTCCTCTCAGGGTGCATGTTCCAGCTGGGGATGGCCCTAAGGTGGCCAGACCCGTACCTCCAAAGGCCCCCTCTCTAACCCAAGATAGGCTTGGGGTTCAAGTCCACAATCCCCACATTTGACCTCCTCTCTCGTGATAACACAATCCACGACTCGGGAGGGCCACTCTCCTTTTCCATGTTCTTCTGTGGATTTTAAAAAAAAAGAACAAAGGAAAAAAGCAGAGTCTGAACCTTCAGGCAGAAACTAAGATTGAAAGCTTTCATCAAAAGCTAATAAAATTCTTCTGGGGTGCTGGAGGGAGGACCCGCAGGTTCCTGAGGCTCAGGGTCCACCCTTCTCTTACAGGCTGCACAGTGCAGCTCTGAGCCCCATATGCAGATCCACTGCCCAGGAACCCACCCGAGACAAAGGGACACACACTAGGCAGGCAGGGCTGGAAAGAAATCAGACCCAGAGGAGACGACGGTCAAATGAATGCCACAGGCCAAAGGCCACTTCAGTCAGGTTTTTCAATGCTGCAACCAAAAGACCTGATAAGAATAATTTTGGAGGAGGAAAAGTTTATTTGGGGCTCTTGGCTCTTGGTTTCAGAGGTTGTGGTCCAGACAGCCAATTCCATTGCTCTGGGCTTAAGATGAGGCAGAGCATCATGGTGGAAATCATGGTGGAAAGGTGTAGTAGAGGAGAGTCGCTCAGGACATGACAATCAGGAGGCAGAGAGAGCTCTGCAGACCAGGGATAAAATATAACCCCAAAAGCATGCCCCCAGTGACCCACCTCCTCCAGTCACCACCAACCTGCCTACGGTTACCACCTAGTTAATACCATCAATGAAGTGATACACTGATTAGGTTAAGGCTCTTGTAACCCAGTCATTTTTACCTCTAAACTTTCCTGCAAACTGTCTCACACATGAGCTTCTGGGGGACACCTTATGGTCTAAACCATAACAGGCCCCAAATGCTTATGATGGGGAAGTGCAAGGGGAGGACTCACAAGATCCTGGCCTGGCCTCAGCATCCCTAGCCACTCAGACAAGACTCCAGTGAAGAAGAAATTAGGTGATACACACTGAGCTCTTGGGAGAGGCCTGGGGCCACACCGAGTGCTTTCAAAGCATTAACTCATGTCATCTTCCCCACGATCCAAGACGAAGTGTGACACACATGCTTTCCTTTGCCCATTGCCTGGGGACCTGGTGAGGCTCTCAGTCACAGCCTTCTGCTCCCTGTCAACAATGAACCCAACAAAGCAGGCTTCCTTCATGCTGTATGCAGACACTGCAGGGACACTGGATTCCTTTTGGATCCTACAAGGCTTGGTGCCACCGGACACCACTTTTGCTACTATGTGCAGAGAGCCCACTGAAGACTGACATCAGCACAGAGGACACAGAGCCAAGGGAGGGGAGAAACCACTGACACCTCCAGAAGACCTGGAGCCAAGGCCACCTGAAGAAAGCAAACAGCACTTG
Source organism: Callospermophilus lateralis (assembly GCF_048772815.1). Lineage (NCBI taxonomy): Eukaryota > Metazoa > Chordata > Mammalia > Rodentia > Sciuridae > Callospermophilus > Callospermophilus lateralis. The sequence goes on along the minus strand of NC_135323.1, from coordinate 9,195,756 downwards.
GGTTCCTAGCCACAGCAAAAACATCCCCATCGGCCCAGGCTTGGGGTCTATGCCACCAAAGCTAGGAGAGGGCTGAGACATTAGGTTGTTGAGTGGCAGCATCAGGAGCAGTCACTGCGCTGTGTATATCTCCAGTACAGGTCAGACATGGCCTCCCAAGTCAGCTGTCCCCACCACACATCAGGCAGCCTCAGGAGGGGGTGGGGCAGCACAAGCCTAAGTGTTTAAGGAGAAGAGGACCTTAAAGGCTTCAGGAGGGGCTGGGGAAAACGTGACACACCTCTGATAGTGCCGAGCCGGCCAGCAGGAGGGAAAAGCTGACCAAAGGACCCTGCTAAGCTGGCCCCACAAGAGAGACAGGAGCAGCAGCCTGGGGCAGAGCTGTTCCAATAACCCAACAGGTTTCTCAAGAACACCATCTCCACCCCTTGGTAAATCTCCACATACAAGAAGTCCCTTCCTGGATCTGGCAGGTTCACAGTTGAGAGGGTGAATCTACATAGACCCAGAGAACACCCAATCTACTCCAGGCCAACACCCAAGCCCCAGAACCGCGCCCCTCAGTCAGGACTCAACATTACAACTGAGCCAGCCTGTGGTTGGTTCTCACTCAAAGAACAAAAGCAATGCACTTAAAAATACCAGAGGGAAAAACATCTTCAGGAAAGACTGGATCCAGCAACTCAAACAACATTATCAGGAACTGTTGATTTTCACTCACCCCATTTCTCCACCATGTTGGTGCCACTTGGTGTTAGGATCTTTCCACAGGGCATAAAAGTCGCCAAAAACTTGAGGGATGGAGTCACTGACTGTCCAGGCCTGGATCAGCCAATCTCCTCCAAAGCATGGCGGGTAGAGGGAAGGACGGGGTCAACCCCATCAAACCACATGGACAGAGTGGGGAGGAGGAGGAGGAGGAGTTCACCACAGAGATCCAGGGTAGAATAAGGGTTAATCTTGTGTAAATTTGAAGGGATCCCAGGATACCCAGGTATCTGCTTAAACATCATCTCTCTGAGCCTGGGGGCGTTTCCAGAAGAGATTCACATTTGCACTGGTGAACTGAGCAGGGCACACGGCCTGCAGCCATGAGCCTGGCATCATGCACTCCCTGGAGGCCCGAGCAGCGCGCACACACACACAAAAACAGGAAGGCGAATTCTCGAGCTGCATCACTGCTCTCCTGCCCTTGGTGCTCTCAATTCTCAGGCCTTTCCAATTCAGACTGCATCTGTAACAGCAGTCCTCTGGACATCAGGCCTTGTGATTGTACCACCAGCGTCCCCAATCTCCAGCCTGCACACTATAGTCCACAGGAACGAGCAAGCCATTATCATCCATGCCCACATTGGCCAGTAATTACAATAAATCTTTCTAGAGAGACGCCAACTGCTGGTTCTTTCTCTGCAGTGCCTGTAGTCCCTGTAGGTAGCTACAATCTGATGGTCATGGGGGCAGCCTTCAAGATGGCCCCTGCCTTGTGGGTATTCCCCTCCCACATTACATCGGGGCTGATCTGTATAACTAGAAAATACAGTGGAAGTGGTTGGTGTCAGTTCCAAGATCAGGTTATCAAAACATGATGGCTGACATCTTGGGTAGGCTCTTGCTCTTGAGCTATGCCCTATGGGAATCGGCTACTGTTGTCCACAGCCCTAACAAGAGGCCCATAGGGCCAGGAGCCAAAGCCTGTTCAGTCACGTGAGTAAGCATGAGAATGGTCCCTCCAGTCCCAGCCAAGCCTTCAGATGGCAGCAACTTTGGCCAGCAGCCACCTCTTGAGAGACCCTGACCCCCAGCCAAGTCATTTCCAGATTCCTCACAGAAAGGAGGGTTACAAACATTTGTTGTTTTAAACAAACAAGTTTGAAGATAGTTATCTCAATAAGCAGAAGTAGAAAATGTCCCAATACAATCCAACCACCATGCTTATTTGCTTGCTACGATGCTTGTGTCCCCTCGGTTCAGGTGTTAAAAACTTAATTCCTCATGCAATGTTGGGAGGTGGTTAGGTCAAGAGGGCTTTGCCCTCTCCGGTGGATTAATGTCCTCACCACAAGAACAGGATTGTTTAAAAGAAGCGAGTTCTGCTCTCTTCCCTCTCACATGCTCTCCTCTGTGATGCTTCCGCCATGCCATGACTCAGCAGAGGGCCTGGCCAATGCAGCCCTTCCCATCCTGGACTTCCAGCCTCAGAACCATGAGCCCAGTAAATTTCTGTCCATTCTAGATCACCCTGTCTGTGGCAGCCTGTCACAGTGGCATAAGAGTCTGACACTTCCCTCTCAGTGTAAACTTGTATCTTCTTTCTTTGAACATCTGCCTCATAGTTTGAGTTTTCTTATTTCAGCAGGAAGCAAGGCAATCAATTATTTAGAGGAATGTGACTGGCACAGTCCTAACTGCATCTGACTGTAATGCCTCCACATCGGGGCCTAGCAGGTGCTCAGGGCCACAAAAGCACTGAGCTAGTTACATGAACTCGTTCTTGGTCGAACTGTGACAGATGAAAGGAAAGCCATTAATTTTTAGCAAAAGAAATCTGTAATCAAATGCAGAAGTTGCTCAGTGATGTTTCAGCCTCACAATATACACTCAAAGCCAGTAAAACACACAAATACACGCTTGGTATTAGAATGTTTACACAAAATAAACTCCACAGTTCTGAATCTAAAGTAGCCTGCGCCGTTCTTTCTATACCATTGCTGTTAAAATATATCTTTTGATTAGGCAACGTCTCTTAGTAACATAATTTTTATATTAAAGAAAAATGATGATAGTTAACATTTACTGAGCTTGTGGGAAGCATATTTATTGAGCTGACAAATGGTCTCTCTCGTTTTATTCATGCAATAACTCAATGAGGCAAATTTTCTTATCCCCATTTTACAACTAAGAAAACCAAAAGAGATTAAGTAGTAACTTCCCAAGGTCACACCACTAGGAAGGAACAGAGCCACAGTCTGACCCTCAATGTTCACCTGCTTTGTCACACCTGCCCCTGGGGGCACACGTGGGCCTGGGAGCAGGGTGGGGCCAGCACAAACTCACTGCCAGCCTGGCACTTGATGCCCCACTGGCTACAGCCCTCCCAGCCCAGCACCCACCACCTCAGCAGGTCCTGTCTGCCAACAAACAGCTGTTCCTCCTGCAGCCAGAAACCAGAAGAAAGCTCTGACAGCTGGCAGAGTGGAACTCTGTCAGCAATTGACCTTCTCCAAACTTACACATCCTGCTGACCACCTTGCTTTGTTCCATTCTCTCCTTCTGTAATAATCACCTGTTGAACAGATGACCTTCTACCTGCAAACCACAAACTCTCAAGTCGCTTAAACTTGTTCCCATGAGGAGACTTCATATTACACAACTGCCTAGTCAAGAAATTGTTTTTCCTCTACCCTATTTATGGGATAAAATTTTTCCCGGAATTATCAGATTCCAAAATACCCTTTAGACAACAGTCCCAACAACACATACGCCCAGCACCTTACGTACCCCGTTCCCTCCTCATCCAGTCTGCCTGGGTGGGTAAGATTGCCCTCTCCATCTCATAGATGGGCAAACACATGCTTGCAAAAGTTAAGTAGTTCATCCGGAAACACAATTTGCAAGTAATGGAGCGGGAACTTGAGTGTAAGCCAAGTCTTTACACAAGTCAGTAAATGACAGGGAATATAATCCTTTCTGTCACTGATGATTCAGAACTGGCCTCTCTGAAGACTGCAGGTTTTCCTATAGACACTGATTGCAAGCATGCCACAGGGTATTAGCATGGCCAGGTGAAATGAAGGACCAGCTAACAAAATGCCACCAGTCACTATTTATGATTATCGTTTAACTGGCTCTGATGTTCTCAAGACATCATTTTAGAACCTGAAGAAAGGGGAGAAGCTAGAAGAGTAGGGCTTGGATAAGAGGTCAAAGTGACAGACACATGTCAACGATACAAATGCTGCTTACGTCACCTAGCAGCACCAAGATGGAAGAGCCACCACTGCAAATGCACCCGACTCTGGGCCCCGACACAGCCGCAAAATCTATTTCTCTCCTGGTCTAATTTAAAAGCAATTTTTGAGGAACCACCAAGAAACTGCTTGTCTCACCTAAAATGGGGGGAAATACTGGAAACAACCCAAATGGTAAATTGACTATGTTAAATTGGTCAATTTAATATGGTGCATTAATTCAATGAAATACGACATCCAGATATATAAAAAAGGTTACCAGAAAAACCGCTTTTGCAGTAGGAAGCCAAGCAAGGAGGCAGGCTGGGAAACGACAGGCTGGAGGTTGTGGGTGCAGCTCAGAAAACACGTTCAGTACAAAATGATGTTTTATGGGAGCTGTTTTTTTTTTTTTAATTCACTACAGTTTTAATAAGATAAACATCACAGAAAAAAAAAATGGCTCTTAAGTAAAAATAGGCTCCATCATACCCATAACCAGAGAAACAGAAATGAAAGATCTTCTGCCAGCCTCATTTTTCTCCTTCGATATTATCAGAGACCCAAAACCTGGATCCTACCATGCTCTACACAGCTGGGCAGCAGCGCCACCTTGCAGGTTGCTGTGGAAGAAGCGTGGCTCAACAAACACCTGGAGAGGGCAGCGGGGGCTGCCACCCAGCCTAGAAAGGCACCTTGCCCAGCAGGTCTACTTCTGGGAATGCTTCCGATAAACACACTCACACAGGGACACCATGATGGCACAGGGGTATTAGCTGTGGGACTATTAGTAGTCACAACATTGGAAAATCCTTAATACTCAGCTACTGGCAGACTGGTTAAACTAACTCTGGTGCAATCAGACAATGACACAGTAACGGGACAAGGAAGATGGGAGCCCCTTGGCACAACAACACAGATCCTCCCCAAGATGTGAAGTGATGGGCAAGTGGGAAAGGCACTGGCCAGCTACATGTGCACACGCTGTCGTGTGGGGACACAGAATCTCTCTGCAACTGGCAACATCAAGGGCATCCAGAGAGCACCAGCTGGCTGGGACCCATGAGCAGAGACTCAATGTTTAACCTCCATTATTTTGAACCATACGCATACACATCACTTATTGAGTGAACATAGATAAATTTTGTCTCCTTTGGTTGCTTTCTTCTTATTATTAAAGCATACATGTGAAAAGTGCGCAGCCCTGCAACAGCCCCCACACTCACCTCCACCCTTGCCCCCCCTACCTTGCCAAAGCCTGGACCTTCATGGTGTGCCGCTCCTCCTGCTCGGTCACCTTCCTTTTCAAGGTGTCCACCTCCTGCCGGAGCGCCGCCGAATGTTCCATCTCGCCATCAAGCAGGTTCCGCAGGGATCTGGGAAGAGGGGCCCAACTGTTCAGATGCCATCAAACAGGTTCATCAAGCCCAGAAAACTGTTCTTGACCCAAGTCCAGACTCATTCACTGTCCACAGGGCTCTGCACACTCTAAGTCAAGTCTATTTCATAGAAACTTACTTCAGGAGATAGCAAACACTGCCAATCACCCGAGAGCAAGAATTACAAGGAGCCCAGGGCAGTCATCTGCAGCCAGGCCCCATATCCCCGCTTTCCCAGGAGCAGATGGCCATCTGACTGTGTGGATCAAGGCAGAGCAAGGACTTGATAAGTCCCAGGGAAGCCCTTTTAAAAACACACCCAAAAGGTGCAGGATATTATTTGGACTCATTTTGTCACAGACGCAGCGAGTAAGAGATGTAGCCAAGGAAAGGATGTCGGGAGAGACCAAAAGAATATCTGGAGCATAAAAACAGAATATACACTTGGATGATACGACAGCTGTCCAGCCTCCCTGCCCACCACCCACATCACACAGGGAGCCTGGCCTTCCTCGGCACCTCAGGCTGAGCAAGCATCGTGCTGCGGCAGGGCTGGCACTTGACATTCCCCTCCAAAACATGTTCTCTCGTGTGTCTGTCACTCCGGGTCTCAAAAAGGGAGTAGACCAGTAGCTCGCCTCAAGTTTCCACCCAGAAACAAGCCTCACGTGGTTCTGTAGACCATTTCCTTCGCTGTGCACAAGTGGCTAGTTCTACCCGACAGTGACTGACTGTGGTGCACCTGCACAATCCAGGACATTGCCATAAAACACCAGCGTGCAGCCAAAAGCACCAGGCCCTGAGCCCAGCCCGCTATTCACTGACCTCCTCAAGACCTGTGCTCCTGGGGAGCTGGGGAGACCCCCGTCTTGGACCTGGAAGCCTTGGCATCAACACACTATGATTTTTTTCCTTTTCTGGGAAGAAAAAATTAACAGACAACGAGTTCTGTTCTTCACAAGGGAAAATAAATCCTGTGGCTCCTTCCCAGCAAACAGCTCCCGCTGGAGCAAGGAAACACACCCTGCCAGGGCTTCAGGCCTTTGTGGAAAGTGCATTTTAGTTGGAAAATGGTGCCGTCTGTAAAGACTCCTTTTAAAACACTCTTCTGTTTTACATATCACACTCATTTGCTTTCACGTTCCATAAAGGATGAGGAAGAAGCTTGTGAAGTGGTACTGGCCTGCTGCCTCCCCAGGTGGGTCTGCTTCCTGGTTAATGGCAGGCAGGCAGGCAGGCAGGCAGGCCGGCCGGCCGGCAGGCCCCTACCAGCCACACCATGGCCAAGACAGGTTCTGGCAGAGGAGAAGCCCAACAGCAGACAAAAGCCAACAGCAGGTGGTGTCTGGCACTGGTTTCAACAGGGAAGGGAAGAATAAAGATGTTTGCTTCTGGGTGTCTTCAAGGAGCTTTTGGCCAACTCCAGAGAATTCAAGTGTCACCCTGCTCTGTATCCCTGGGTTGGACAAACCCTCAGACAGTGTTAGAGTGCCTGGACCCTAACACGGGGCCTTGATCAAAGACCACTCCAAAGGGCCTTTGGGATAATGGATGGTCCAGGGGCTTCTTTCTGAAGTGATAACAATGTTCTAAAATTGACTGTGGTAATGATCATACACATCTGTGAAAACACTAAAAACTGCTGGCCTGCACATGCTCAATGGGCAAGCTGTAGGGCGTGTGGATTTTATCTCAATAAAGGCTATTTTTTAAAGAGAATCAAAGGCTGTTCTTCCAAATTCTTGTTCTAAGGTGATGCCATTATTCAAGGTTCTCATTCCTTGCTTGCACATAAGCCACTCTGGACACTCAGGTGGCACAGCCAGAAGCTAAGACATCGCCAGTCGCACTTGCCAATGAAGCAAAACTGCCTTCATCTGTTAATTCTCTGCCAGAGGAAGATCAGAACAGACTGAGAAGCACGGTACCTGTTCTCTTCTTCCAGCTCATCCTTTCTGTTCATCATGGCCACGATGGCTTGTCGTAGTTCATCTAAGGAAAGAAAGCAAAGTCAAAGTCCATCAGCAGATCTTGGCTGTCAGACCATCGCCTCACCTCACTGGATCATCTGCCCTTAGGACAGCTTGTCTGGAAAGTTCCTTATTCCTTTCAAAAGTAATTCCTGCACAGTCTTAGAAATCCAGAAGGCTCAGCTGTGCACTTCCATCAGCCACACGAAGTGGAAGGGCAGGGCAGGATAAGAACAAACAAAGAGCTACTTCCTTGGTGAACACATTTGGCTTGCGATTCCTTAATGTTTCCCAAGTCCCCGATCCTGGACAGCCTCTATTTTGAACAATGATTTATTCCCTATTAAAGCTATTTATCAACCTAGACAGGAGACCGAGTGACCCTGGCTCCATAATGGCACAGAGGTAGTCATTCAGGTTTAGTCAAGGATCAGGCTTTCCCTTTGCTCCCCTCTACAGCTAGTTATGGGCAACACAACTGGGGTCTTCAATACCCAGCCATGATTACTCTCAGAAGCTACTTTACCAACATCCTCCACAAGAAAGCCTGCCTGGGTAGAAACCACACCCTCCAATCTACATCAAACCCAAGTGTTGCCACTGTGCTGGTCACTTCCAAGTCACTCAGTCAGACCTACAATCAGGAATTTTGATTTTTCCTGGAAAGCTACGGTTGTTTGGTCTATTTCCTTTAATGGACCCTGGGAACTATATCAGCCTCCAAAGACTGACTACTAGAAGCTCATAGCAAAAATTGCGCTCCCAGCAGGAGAATGTGTACTTCAAAGCCCAATAAAGTACACAGGCCCAGGTGACGAGGCCACAACAGACACTGAGGGATTTAATTCGCAGCACCATACTTCAAGACCATAGTCATGTATGACCCTTGCAAAATTTCTCCATCTTGAAATTGTTTTTAACAGTAAAAAAACACATTTCTGGGAAAGAATAATAAAGATTAGAAAGAAGAGGGGCAAAAGGAAAAGTAGGGTCAGTAGGTCCACAGCAGAGTTAAGCAGTCTTGAGAAACAAAAGGGCCACCCCCAGGAGAAAGGCACAGGATAGGAAATGGGTGAAGCCAGAGCACAGCAAGCTGCCCACGTGAGCCATGCTCTGCGGGAGTTGAGGTGGCCCAGATTAAACATGTTCATTCATTCACACACTCAACATCTATTGAGCCCTACTGGGTTCAAGCACCTTCCCAAGGAAGGACTCTCACAAGAGGATTCTTAACCCACAAGAAAGCACATTCACATTTGCCTATGATGAACGAGTCTGGAAGAATTTTCATTCTGAACTCAACCAGGTAACTAGGGCCCTTGATCAGAGCCTTGAACCAGCATCTCAGCTTTTCAGAGCCCTTCTCTCAGGCACGAAGGGGAGCAGTACCTACCCTCTTGCCTCCCTGGGGTGCTGCAAGGACCAAAGGAGAGATTAGACAGGATGGTGCTGTCAGGACCGTGTCTCTTTCAGCCTATGACTAGAAGCATTAGCCCTGTAGAACTCATCATAATGCTATATGAGTTAGTTATATTAAAATGGAAACACTGATAAATCTGTGGGGGAAAAGGTAACTTATTCTCATGTTATCATGGGGCAGGGACCCTAGACACAATATATTTTGGAAGACAAGCAGGATAAAATCTCTCTGGCTCTCATCTCCAGGAAGCCTAGGACAAGTGGCAGCTGCATGTTGGGGCACCTTAGGGAGTAGCTCCTTACTCCAAGGCCCGTTTGAGTTCTGAGTTTTCTTATAGTTTCTTTCCCCTTGTAGTTCTTGGCTGCCCAAGTCTCATAAGAGAAAAAGAATAAGATGCTCAAAATTGTATCATGAGGCTGGAATAGGTGACATTTCATTATAAACAAAGAAACCCCCCTCTTTGCTGGGCATCCCAGTCAGCCATGTATCTGCTGTGGTGGAACGTCCTGTGCAGGCCTGGTCGACATGGATAGACTGCCTGCACTGAGCCTAGGGCAGGCAACAGCACAACAGATGACACGTGGCAGTGCATACTCCTCTGCTGCCTGAGCTCAGAGAAGGGGTGTACTGGACTGCACCGCCTTCAGGGCCCTGAAGGAGTTGTTCACCACCACCATGGTCATGTGCTGACATCTGTCACTCCACATAGCTCCTGAATACCACACAACCTTTTCCCTATCTCACAGAGGGAGGTCTAGTGGCCTCCCAAGAGACCCTCCAGAGCAACTGTGCCTCAACCACCTTGGCCTTATCCACAGAGATTCTCACCCAAGATAATAACCCAGTGCATGTTAGTTCATGCATTTCCTGGCCAGAACCCATCTTCCCTCAGCTCGTCCCACACTTCTAGTCTCAATAAGAAAACCAACCAATTCTCCAGGCCCTGATGAAAAGGCACCTCTTCGGTGAAGGCCTCCCTGACCCCACCACCCTGCAGCACATTGCAAGGTATGCAGTAATTAGTCACCTGTCTGCCGAGGTGTGCACAACTCCAAAGCACACAGTATGTCATGCACCTCAGTATCCACAGCTCCTTCACATTGAGGGCTTTGTCAAGGTGCATGGATCTGAGTTCTGTGAACGAGAAGCCCAAGAGACTGTTCCTCCCTAGCCCCTCTACACCTAAAGCTGGTGGCCAAAACAGCAGGTGTAAATGCTTTCTATGTGCCTAGGCAGCACTTCCAACCAGCTCCATTTCCACTCTGTGGCCACCTCATGCCAGGTCCCCGTAAGAGTCCCAGTGGCCTTCTAAATCCTATCTAAGGCCTAAGGTTGAAAAACTTGCCCTGGGTGGATTCAAGAGTTGGAAAAGACCAAGAGCGGGAGGATACAGAGGGCAAGAAGAGAATCAGAAGTTCTAGCAGCTTCCACCCCAATGATTCGTGGAAAGTTGCCATCAACGGCTCTGGGCCAAGCAGATCCGAGTTCAAACTGCTGCTCAACTACTCACACCTCAGGGTAACCAAGGACATGTATCTGCCTTGGAAACTACAAGGTGGGGCAACGCCACACTCCTGTGGGATGGCTGAAGCTCTGAACTGGTGGAGAGAGCAGCATATGCAGCAGGGTTCAGGGTTTTTAGAGCACTCTCTGCAGTCGGGCTCGAATCCCAGCTCCAAACCTGGGAAACCTTGAGCAAGTTACTGACCCTCTGTTAAAAATCCGATTTTATAGATACAGCTCTGTCTTGAGTCTGAGCATCTAAGGATTCAATAAAGTCATATGCAAATGAGGTACCTGGAACAATGTCCAGCATGCAGTAGCTTTGAAGATGTTATAAGATCACTATGATGAGTGACTTTCTCTCCAAAGGCAGGGCACAGAGGTGGGAACAAAGCAGCAGTGCATGCTCACAAGGACAGGTCGTCTACAGTGCATACTTGTTCAGGATTCACCCAGGACCTCGACCTAGGTAAAATAATTATTTGAAGTGCTCTCCATACTCTAGCAGCAGACTAGATCACCATGGGCAGCACAGGAACCCAGCCACAATTCACTGTTACTGGAAGAGACTAGAAGCATCTGGGTTCTGGCTCTTTAGGTACCAGATGATGGAGTCCTGAACACTGCCACTCAAGACTTGGCAGCTGAAACCTTTACTCCATAGGAAAAGTCTTGGAGAAGAGCTGCTCCCCAGGATGACCCAGAAACCCACAATGATCGCTTTTCAAGAACAGCCTCAAGTTGCCCTAAGAGGTCTCAGCCAGCAGCTCATCTTGTAGCCCAATGTCAGCTCAGAGAAACCACCTGTGAGAAACAACTGGACAACCAACGCTGACCCCATCCACTCCATCACCCTCCCTTGATCCTCCCCTGCCCAGACACTGATTCCAGCTCTTGGAGGGGGCCCTCTATTCCTATCAACATAAGCATGACAGATAACACACGCAGGCAAAGCCATGCTCTAATGGTGGAACCTTTTAAAAGATCCATCACTGTGTTGTCCAAGTGCCCCCCCCTGCCGGCCTCACGCTGCCACAGCAGAACACTGAGCCAAGGGTGGATGGGAATGTGGAGTGGAGCAGGCAACCTCAACAGGCTTTAACTTAAACATGAATTCCTTTTTGCTGTCACATGGGGGGGTGGTGCGGTTGTGACTTTCCTGGGGCATTAGAGGCAGCAGGCAGCATCAGGATGGTTTCTGAGCATCACAAACATGACACTCCTCTAAGTGCGAGTGACCCCAGGAGCAGAGGTGTTCCAAGATGTCATGTTCTCTCCTCCCCAGCACCGCATTGCCCCTTACTTATTTAGTCTCTATCACCTGCTGCGGCACCCATTTCCAGCAAGAACAGAGCAGCTTCCCTCCATGGCCTCTGGAGTGTGGCCGAGTCGGGCTCACCTTCTCCCGAGGATGGACGGCCAGGGTCCACCTACCTCAAATCCAGCTCCCCACCTGGCTGCAGTGTATGGAGCTGTCATTCATCATTGATTTCCCAGAAATCAATCTGGGAAAAAAGGCAGCATTTCAAATCACGCTGGAAAGGATGGACTTGTCCACAGACGCTGACAGGACAAAGGACCATTGTGAAAGCAAAAATCAGGACTTAGATCTTTGCTTCTGCTATGTGCTAAAATAAATTATAGACACATGATATTTAAATGTGAAATGAAGCAATCGAAACCCTATAAATGTGAACATTCACATTCTTAACAGGAACCAAAGAACAAGGTCACTGAGGCAATGATAGTTTTGCTGTAAGTTTTTTTGGCTTTTTTTTTTCTTTTTGGTAGATAAACAGAATGACTTCATTTTATTTACTTTTATATGGCGCTAAGGATCAAACCCACACAAGCCTCACACAAGCTAGGCAGGCACTCTGGCACTGAGCTATAGCCCCAGACCTAGTTTTTTTAATGTCTGCATATCAAGGGCCAATCTAACAAAAGCTAATTGGCCAGGGTTTGTGGGTTTCATCTCTCAGGGCAGTAAACTAGCAGCACAGAAACAATGTAGGTTTTTGAGTCAGATCTACATTCAGACCCCAGGTCCCCACGCCTCAGCATTGGGCCCTAAAGGGAAGGTGGGAGCAGATACATCTGGCCGAGGGGCACATGGTACCAATCAACTCCTCATCTGCTAAAAGCTAATTTGCCAAAAGGCCAATGTAATGAACATCCTCCTTAAAGAAGACTTGAACTGGGCCATCAACAGCTTGCTGTGGTCCTTTAGAACCAGGTGCAAAGGTCTACATGTGAACAAAGGCAGACACAGGGCACAAGCCCACAGAGGTACCAGAAAAGGCCCAGAAAAAAATGGAGACTTTGGCAAAGAGGTAGGTATTTAAAATATCACTGTGAGACACACGACCGCACCCCTCACACTGAGGCAAAGACACTGAGAAACCACAACTTTGCAAAGCATCTGTATCACTTCCTTGCTATATAAGAGCACCCACGATGGCTGCCCAAAGATGAGCGGGAAGGCAGGAGAGAGGGGCTGGCCTGCAAAGACTGGCCACAGGAAGTATAGATGTCCTGCAAGAACAGACATTCTGCTCCTGCTGGACTCCCTACACCAGGTCCCTACATGTCCTCAAGGACCTCTCTGTTCTTGTGTTCTGAACCTGAGCAGGTGCCATGTCCTCTTAGCTAAACAACCCCATTCGGTAACTGAACCCTTCCTTCCCTAAACCCACCTGCATCACGGGTTTAGGGAAGGAAAACATCCTCTGATGGGCTAAAATTGTGCACATGTAGCCCTGTCCCCAAAGTCCCACCCCTATCTTGCCAGTCCCTGCAGGCCAGAGACCCAGTGCCTGGTATAGCATCTGGCCACAATGCACACTCAAGACCTGTGGGTCAGGTGAGTAAGTGAATTAATAGAGGAGTAAATGTCTGTCTCCCACTGCTAAAACCTGCCCCTCAGCTCCAGGAACTGAGCACAGAATGGGCTGGGCAGAAATGTCAATTGCATTTAATAATAAGTTCAAGGCCTCATTAGAGAACACTAACCACTGGGTTCACAGCTGTAATTTCCTGCCCCACTGACAGGGATTCAGGCCCAAATTGAGCTTTTTCCGTTATGTGTCTCTGGAATGTGATTCACATGGTAAGGAAAGGAGAGGGTGACAAATTCCAACATGTCATTACCATGACCTGAAGCTAGATAAGCCTGCAAAACCAAGTCCCTCCTTCCTCACATTGACCCCAGGCACCCTATCCACACAGCCAGACAAGGCCGGCCCACCCATGGCAGGTGCCGAGACCAAGCTGCCACAGGAGGGTGAGAGGGGCCCCAGCTTCAGTCTTGGCGATACTGTCCCGAGGCTAAAGAATTTGAAACTCCCTTTTCAAAATTAAAAAGGGAGAAGGTGACCACGACGACTAGGTGCAGTGCACCTGGCCCTAGAGACGCATGCACGCGTACTCGCCCATACATGGACCCGTGCGATAATTCCCTGGCTGTGTACAGCATTTCCTCCCAAGACCTCAACAAGCCTAACACACTCCCCGGGGGCCCATCCTCAGTTATATTTAAAGAGGACTCACGAGGGCACATGCACAGAAATAAAAAATGTGCTTCTATGGGTATAGACTTAACCTACATCATCGCTTTTCAAACTTAACATCCTGCCTTTTATATCTGTCTGCCTACCCACTCCCTTTCCTTTTATCTCCAAGAGAAAGGATAAACTACATTGAGCTTCAAAATATAACTTTTTAAATCAATCTCGGGCCTATTTTAGCTTTTCGTTCTGATTCCTCCTCCTTCCTGCTACCCACCCAGGACTTCTATTTTTCCATTTCTTATAATGAAACAGGAAAGGAGAAAAAAAAAATGCCCCCAAGCCCCTTCCCAGAGGTCAGAGCCAGCAGCTCCCATTCACAGGCAGCTTTCTGTAGGCCCAGGAATACACACACTCTTGAGAAGTATCACTACACCCACACCTACAATGTACAGCAGCAAACGGGCCAGAGAAGAGAAGTGACTTGCCCCAGGTCACACGGCCAGCAAGTACCAGGGTCAGGACCCCCCTCACCTCCAGGCAGGCTTCTAGCAGGCCCGGCCCTGACCTGTACTAGCCTGCATCGTTGGTCACCCCCCAGGCTGGGACATGCCCCTTCAAGAAGCAAACCAGCAACCTAAGTTCCAGGAGCTCTCCCGACCTCCCCATCTTCCTTTGAAAAGCCCACAGTCCGATAAAAGTTTTAAAACTTTCATCTCTTCATGATTATCTGGAAAGGGAAGTTTTGAGAAACCTATGGGAACAGAAGGGAAAATACATGAAAATCACAAGATATGGGAGAAAACCACTTTATAATTTCTTCATCCTTACTAACCTCTTTGTAATATTCATCCTCTCAATCTTGCTAGTGCCCCCCACACACAGAGATTTTGTGTAAAGTAACTTGCAGTACAAACCCTTATGGCAGGCACCTCGAAAGTAAACATGGACCAGGCGTGGTGGTGCATGCCAGGAGACCGAGGCAGGAGATTTACAAGTTTAAGGCCAGCCTCAGCAACTTAGTGAGGTCCTGTCTCAATAAAAAATAAAAAGGGCTGGGGGTGTGGCTACGTGGTTGAGAGCCTCCAGGTTCAGTCCCCAGTATAAAAAAAAAGCGGTGGGGGGTGAATGTTGATTGGGCCACACAGCAACAACAGCGAAGGCATGAAGCCCACAGAGGGATGTGGGAGCAGAGAGAAGGCAGAGGCGGCACGTAGCTAGGGCAGCAGCCCCTGCTTGAGGTCCACTGTCACCTGGGACACAGCCCAAGCTTCCCCAGTTCTAATGGGTCATGAGGGCAGAACCCATGCTTCATACAAACCCGAAATTGAAATGCTCTTAATTAAGGCTGTTACCACACAGGCCCAACAGGACAAACTGCAGACCACCACTCTGAAACCTGCCCCAAAGCTCGAGCTCCTGATCATTCCTATGCTTGACATTAAGGCAGGTAGCACATAAGGTAGGTAGACTCAGCCTGAAAACAAAACAAAAAAAAAAGAGTAGGCTTCTGCCTTATAATAGGAAGTTGAAAGTGTAGCACTGGGAGAGGCCAAGTCCAGCTGGAGTGAAGGTAGAGATAGCCCAGGGACTACCCACCTCAGGGTATCTCCCCAGGAACTTCAAGGACAAAACCAAGGCCACATAGGGTCTCAGCACTCCCACTCTGCCCCATTCAGAAAGGACTGGGAAAAGCGGCATCCAGGCAATTGCTAAGAGAGTAATGGGCTGGGAAGACTTAATATTTTGTACCTTTCCACAGTGCTCAGTACAAGGCATTGAGAGGAAGGCTGTTATCTAAAGTTTAAAAAAAAAAAAGACAGCAGTTTAGCTCTACAGAGGCATCCAGCAAAAACTGAAACTAAGGTTTTAAAGGGTGTTTCAAGCAATAGAGTAAAAGACCTACTTGGCCAAAAAGAAGATCATTTTCCAGATTAGATTTTTAAAAATAATTCATTGAGGTGAAATTCACATGAAATCAACCATTTTAAAGTGAAATTCAAAAGATGAAGTGAAATTCAGCAGCATTTAGTATGCTCATGTTGCATAACCTTGACTTCTAGATCCAAAACCTTCCCACTCTAAAACCAAAGCCCGACTCCTAGAGCAGTTCTCGCCACCTGCCTCCTCACTACCACCACCTGCTCTCCACCTCTTCAGGCTCACCTGTCCTGACATTCCACACCAACAGATCATGTGACACGCGCCTTCTATGCCTGGCTTCCCTCACTTCACATGCTTTCACAGGTCATCTGTGTTGAAGCATCTACTGGTGCTGCCTTCCTTTTTATGGCTACATAATATCCGTTCTATGCAGACACCATCTGTGCATCTGTCCACCCACCAATGGACACCTGGGCCACCACAGGCACTGCATTCAACAATCCTGTGCACACACTTGAGTCTCTATTTTCAATTCACTTATCCATACCAAGGGGTCGCTTTGCTGGGTCACGTGGTAAGTCTATTTGATTTTTTGAGGATCTGCCAAACTATTTCCCACAGTGAGGAGACACTACTCTCACCTAAGAAATGTCCCAAAATGCATACAGTGGACATCCACATCCCAAGACTCAGCACAGCCAATTCTGACTTCACCACCTTCACCTCAAATGTTGTTTAACAAGTTGCGACAGGTCTAGCCGACAAGCCTCTGATGGAGAGTGGCACGGGGTGGAGAGGGAAGGAGAAGACAGCTGCTCCCCAGGGGAACACGGCTGCAGGGGGCATGCTGATCACAAGAGCAGGCTCCTTCGCCACCACAGTGTGGGACACAGAGAGATGCACAGCTGGCACAAGAAGAGCAGCTGGCTAGGGCGACAGATAGAGGACGGTGCCAGTCAGGTGGCATCAGGTAAACATCCAGCGCTGCAGAACTATATCCGCAGGCTCCACGACAAGATGGTCCTACAAATCCCTGGTAGCTACATCTATAGACTCTCCCACTGCCCTGTAGTGTGATCCCCACACATACACACAATCAAGTTAGACACATGGGGCAGGCCTGTGCTGTCCTCACAGTATCGGACACTAGCCTCAACTTCTGTAGACAGAGCATGTCCTCCCACACTGGGTTTCTACTGGCCTGGCTCCTGCGCCATGTGGATCTGTAACTGTTGGGTAGGCCAAGGCAGCCACCTCCTCCCCTGGCACCTGAAGCAGGAGAGAAGCCAGGCTGGCAGCACAGCACCCCGCCTGCTCCTTCAGAAACCCCCTGCAGGTCTCTGGCACTGCGCCGTTTCACAAGTTTGGAAAAATAAATTGAAAGCAGATCCTAAGAAATGGCCCCCCTGGGGCTACCCATCTTGTCAGCACCCCTGACACTCAGGTGCCACCTTCATCAAGGGAGAAGGGTACTCCGCTCACCACATCCTGCCTGGTACGTCTCTTCCATGGAGCTCCAGGCCTGCTGAGGCAGGTGGATCCCAGGTGTGAGCAGAGAAAGTCCGTAAGGAAGCAGTCAGCCTTCCCAGCCTCACTTCTGGGAGGAGGAGAGCCCTCTCCCCCAAGAACTCCCTCTCCAGGGTCTGGGCTCAGATGAGCGGTAGGGTGGAGGACACAAGGTGGTAGGAGCTGGCCTCAGCCATATGAGGACAGAGCAGATGACAAAACACACTGACAGAGTGGTGGCTTTTCAAGCTAGTGGGCTGCATCTCAGAACCCCACAGGGAATGTCCCCAGATGCTCTGACTATACTGTGGGCCAGCTCACTCACATCTCCAGGATGGGACCAGACAGCAGTGTTTTCATCTAAAGCTCCGTGGAGGAGTCAGATGCACAGCCCAGGTTGGGAAGCACTGGTGCAAGGAAGCCCGAGCTGCAATGCACTCAGCAGGGGTAGCTGTGGCTACCTCAAAGGCGCCTCTTGCAGGCCAGTTCCTGCCCCAAGACCTTCACCAGCATCCCCTCAACCAGTCCTCCCAACCATGCCCAGGGACACAGGCTGCTACCACTTCTTTCAGAAGAGCTAACGAAGCTTAGAGATTAAATAATTTATGGTCAAGGTCACATGTCTAGAAGGTAGGACATGAACAGAAATCTGGGTCTGAGTACTTCACACTTCGTGATGGACAGCCAGATGGGGGAGGCCTCTGTCCTTGGTCCTGGTCAATCACAACACTTTCCTCTGGGAAAAGTCTGGTGTTGACAATATGTTTGTGTGATTGGAACACATGCCCTGTTATGGTTGGATTCCAAATGACCCCTGACACCTCATGTGTTGAGGACCAGTCCCCAGCTAAAGTGCTGTTGGAAAGTGGTGCAAGTTTGAGGAGGCCCAGTGCAAAGCAGGCGGGTCACTGGGGTTGTGCCCTTGAAGGGGACACTGGGATGCTAGTTCCCTTCTCCCTCCCTTCACCTCATGGCTGCCATGAGGTGCATCATCTCCACCACACTTTCTACCAGGACATGCCACCTCAAAGGCCCAAAGGCAACAGGGCCATGCAACCACTGACTCAAACTCAGAAACCATGAGCCACAATAACTGTTTCTTCCTTTGAAGCCATCTCTCAGGCATTTTGTCATTCACACAGGCCCGTTAACTATCCCAGCCTGGACTCGGATATGCCTGGTCTCATGAGCAATGGAGCATCCACCTAGGACAGCCAGCCAAGGGCCACAGAGTGCCCAGCACAGGCAGAGGGTCACATGCAACTGGTGACCATGCCTCCAAGGAAAAGAGACACGGGGGCAGGGACTTGGCTTCCAGCTGTCCCCCACGCAGGGCAACTGCCATCCACGGCCGACCTTCAAGGATGAGTCTGGACCAATACTGAGGAACCAGCAAGTTCCTTACCTCATGGAATGGAAGGTGTTGCTGTCCATTTCAGATGGAAACACCAAGGGAGTCAGGTGACTTTCCCACTAACTACTTGCAGGCCATATGCCACACTGGGAGAACCCAAGAAGAAATCACCTCTAAATCCTCCAAACTACCCCGTAGAGCAGGATAAACCTGTTTTATAAGGAAACTGGGACACAGGAAGTGATTTGCCCAAGGTTACAAAGGAATCCTGACACAGAATCAAGACTGGAACACAGGGCACTCGACACTGGAACCCACCACCATACTCACATGGAAGTGCGTCCAACACCACAGTGCGACCTCAAAGAAGAGGCCAGGGCTCCCCAGAGGCTCAGTAGAGACCAACATTCAAGTTTCCAATGGAGGGGCTGGGGATGTGGCTCAAGTGGTAGCGCGCTCGCCTGGCATGCGTGCGGCCCGGGTTCGATTCTCAGCACCACATACAAACAAAGATGTTGTGTCCGCCGAGAACTAAAAAATAAATATTAAAAAATTCTAAAAAAAAAAAAAAAAAAAGTTTCCAATGGAGAAACAAAGCCTTAACAGGTGCGGGACAGAGTCACCTGGGCCACAGGACGTTTTCACCAGCTTCTCAGCATTGCTCCTCAGGTGGAGCCCCTAGGAGGGGGCCTGGACACCGCTGCACCCTGGGTGCTGGAGCCAGGGGAGCAGTATCACTGCCCTAGTTTACCTGGCTTCTGTCACCTGCAGCCAAATCCATCCTATCTCACACGCCACGACTTGGAAGCCACACTAAGCTGGCACTGGAGTTGACGGGGCCATCAGGGTGGGAGACAGGAGGATGAGAACAGCCTCCCCTGCAAAGATGTGCAATGTCAAGAAATGCAACACACAGGGACTCAGGGGACAGCCACCAACTGGCAAGGTGCTTTGGGAATTCTGTACCCACTTTTGCACCTCAGATGCTCAGCTGTAACATGAGGAGGTTGGAGCGCTGACCCTCTGGAAGCCTCCTAGCTGACACTGCGCCACCCCAGGAGGAGCAGGTAGGCCTTTCTCATCTCAGGCCTCCCTGCCTCTGCTCCCATCTGCTGCTAGACAACAGGTCAAACAGGACCAACAGAGACACTTCCCGACCCATCTAAAGCTGCAGGCCAGCCGCAGCCTGAGGGCTACAACACCAGCATCTGGTCTGATTGGCCTCACACATGGCAGGAGGGGGTAACTGATGGCGAGGAAGACTAACTGTATGTGAAATACTCATAAATAAATAGGACAGAGCTTCGCAGCTTCCTCTAGCCTCAGGCTATGGCATCGCAGGTCCTGGCAATTCTCAAGCAGACTCACACGTCATCTGCAATTAATTTGAAGCACGCAGGTACCGAAGGGGCATAGGTAGGTGTCACCCGACTACCTGCTCCACACCTTGACTCTGGCACACAAGCACCACAGCCAAAGGTGCCAGTCCCCACTGTGCTGTGGCACTTCTCAGGCAGCCACAGGAGTGCCACCTGCCTTCTATCAGGCCCAGTTTCCTGCCTTGACATGGGGATGAAGGCACCTACTGTGTGCATTCAAAGTTAGAGGCAACTTGATGGAAAAAGGAAGTACTCTATAAAAGGAAGGATGCTATGGTGCTGTCACCCCTTAATCCTCTTCCTCAGTTCTGGACAGAAGGGAAGCACAGGATGCCCCTAATCTTCGGGTCAAGGCCAGTGGGGCCCACAGACATGGAGTGACAGATGACCAGTGCTGAGAGCCAGCGGAGTCTGTATGGCCCCTGGCATTTTGCCAACAGTATTGATTGACAGGCGAGGCATTACTATCCGCCTCTGCCGCTACTTTTGAGTTCTCGCACTACTTTCGAGCTCTCGTGGGGATTTTGCCAACAGTATTGATTGACAGGGGCCATACAGACTCCGCTGGCTCTCAGCAGACCAGAGCAGGGCTGCCAATGGAAGCCACCTGGATCCCGCCCTGAGCCCAGGCCACTACACGGCCCAGGAGCAGCACATTTCCCATCTCTACCACCAAATGCCACCTACAACATCATCCCAGAGCCCTGGTGACAGGAGCAGAGGCCATCTCCAACACCATGTGACATGAGAGGGATGCCCTTCATCTGGAGGGAGGGAGATGGGAGCTGAGTGCAGCTGCCCCTCCCCACCCCAGCAGGCACCGGTTCCTAGGCTCAGCAGATCCTGGGGCGCGGCTGAGCTGCAGCAGGGACTGACTGGAGGCTGAACGCTCCGGAGTTCAACACCCTCTCTCTCCTACTTCCCCCTTCTCTTGGTCCATTCAGGCTGCTGTAACAAGACTGTAAACTGGACGGCTCAGAAACAGCAATTTCTTATAGTCACAGGGGCTGCAAGTCTAAGATCAAGGTGCTGGCCCCTCTGGGGGCTGCTCAGGGCCCTTATCCTCATCAACAGTGCCTTATGGCTGTGCCCTCAGCTGGCCAAAGGGGCTGGCTCCCTCTGGGGTCCCATAGGATACCATTCATGATGGCAGAGTCCTCATGACACACCCACCCCTCTAGAGCCCCCCCCCCCACTTTACACTATCACAATGGGAATTAGGGTTCAACATGTAGATTTGTGGGATAGACAAATATTCAAAGCATTGAAGACCAGCTCTCACAGGCTCCCCTCCAGAAGCCTGACTCCATCAGATGAAGACAACACCTCTCCCCAGGGACAGCTGGGGACTCTGGTCTTCACCTTTGCAGACTCTCCTGCTCACAATCAAGCCGACTGCTCCTCAGTATCCTGCCTGTCCAGCCTGGTACACTGCCTGGCAGCAGGACCTTAAGGAACACACATGGATAGGACCAAATCAGTACCTGATCACAACTCAGCAGCAACCAAGAGGGGACACTGGAGATGCCCGGGGGCTGCCTCGTCCTTCACGATCAAAAATTGTTCACCAAGAACCTTCTGTCTTCACCCTTGTTCTGATCAAGAGGCTTCAAGGGATCCGGGGGTAGGGGAGAGACTGGGGAGTACAGCCCTGCACACCCAGCACAGATGTTCAGAGACACAGGCAGCAGGGGCTTGTCACCAAATCTTAATTCCTACCACTCCTGGGGTCCAGCTTCACTCCAGCAGCACTCCTCGCGAGGACCTCACTCAGGCTGTCCTGAACTGTCGGGAACTACTCCACAGCACCCCAGCCAGCGACTGCTTGCACTATTCAATCTCAGGGACCTCTAGTTATGGTTTGGACACGTGGTCTCTAAAAAGCTCATGTGCTAGAATGTTCAGAGTGATTGATTAGATTATGAGAGCTGTGATCTGATCAGTGGATTAATCTACTAATATGGATTAACTAGGTGGTAACTATAGGCAGGAGAATGTGGCTGAAGGAGATGGGTCACTGGGGTTTTATATTCTGTCCTGGGTGTGTGGAGCTGGCTCTCTGCTTCCTGGGGCCATGTTCTGAGCTTCTTTCCTCCTCATGCCCTTCTGCCACGTGTGCTGCTTCATCTCAGGCACAGAACTAATGGAGTCAGACACCTATGGGCTGAGACCTCTGAAATCATGAGCCAAAATAACCTTTTCCTCCTGTAAAGTTGTTCAAATCTTTTGGTCACAGCTACAGAAAAAGCCAGCCAAAATACCTCTGCATCAAAGTGAGGTGAACTCCACAGCCCCTGGTGGCCAGAGCCCAGGTCCCACCTGTTCTCCTTCCCTGCTTTCTACCTTTGAGGCTGGAAAGCTCACACTGGCCTTCCCAGTCCTCCTTGCAGCTAGAGGCAGCTGGGGACCCAAAGTTCTGCCTCAGAGGTGAACTTGTGAGAAGACTTATTTCTTAATGTAAGAACGAACAGATGCCATCCCTTCTCCCTTGCTTTCTGCTGGAAAATGGGCAGCACTGGCAGAGCAGCAAACAGGGGGCAGCAAGCATAAGGATGGACACCCACATCAAAGAAGGTGGGGTGAAGGCAGCCTGCAGACTGCTGGGCGCCGGACCGTGGGGCCCACCAGCAACCACTTGCCTGATACTTCCTGCTAAGAAAAATCAACACCTGCTTAAGTCATTCTTAGGTGGAATGCCATTACCTGCAGTTGAAAGCATTCTTAACTGGCCACCTTGACACAGCACATCTCTTACAATGACGTGTCCCTCTCTGAAGCCCTCTTGGGGATCACACCCACAGAGCACAAATCCCAGCCACGCTATCCAGAACCAAGAAACTTGTTACTCCAACTCTGGAGTCCTCATCTATTAAAATGGGACCTCCTATGTCATGGGTTGGCCTCGAGGACTCCATGAGACAGACCACTTGACAGAGCATGACAGTCTCACACATAGTAGGTCCTCACTAGTCTCTGCATTTCCCTGAGAGACAGCACAGCACAGCCAAAAGAACTCCAGGTTGGTGGTGAAGGGAGCTGAGGTTCGAAACTCCTAGCTGTTCATCACTGGCTGTTTGACCTTCACCTTGGGCAAGTGATTTAACCTCTCTGAATCTATTTACTTGTTTATAAAATGAAGACATCAACATTGACCTCAAAGGCTGCTACTACGAGGGTTAGTGAGCAGAAAGAACCTGGCACCCAAGGGTAAGAGGACCATTCCCTTCCTCACTCCCACAAACCTCCCACCCTGGGGCAGAGTCACCCCAAACCAAGTCCTCCAGAGGAAATGTGGCTCACAGCCACCTCCCTTCTGTGCAGCCAGGACCCGATGAAGGACACAGCACTGCTCTCCAGGAAAGCCTTCCTGCTTGCAACCTGACCTGGGCTCCCCCTCCCCACCAGGAGGTGAGGGATGTAGGCACTGCCAAAGAGGAGGCTGAGCATGGCCCCCCACAGCAGATGCGGCCACACACACCTCCCCCCACCACCGACTCGGCGTGGGATTTTGCACCCAATACAAGACGCAGCCCAAGAGGACGATTCTTTCATGCTCAATCTCTGTTCCCAAGACCTGGAAAGAAAGGTCCTCTGCTCCCACTCAGTGCCTGTGACCTCATCCCCAGAGGGAAAGCAAAGAATGGCTCCTCTCCACCCAGTTCTCCACCATGGAGGAAGCCAGGCAGCTGCACGACACCCTGAGGAGGCAGCAGCCCTGTTTCCCCAGCACTCTGCATTGTGTATTTAGCTACAAACCCCAGGCTGAACTGATCAGTCACAGTGACACTGACCACAAAACCCCAGGCCACCAACAAAACCTGAGAGGAAGTGCCAGATGGAAGCCAGTGGACCCTCAGGCTGCCCACCTGAAGCCCCCTGCAGAGGAGACCAGGTGCTGTGGTCCATCAAAGGCAGAAGACAGGGCAGTAGGTCCATGCACACCCCCTGCCCAGCCCTGGAGTGGAGTAGTGTGCCCACTGCAGTGTCACACAGTGAGTGGTACTGAGAGAACTGAACCTGGGCCTGAGCCTGAACCCAGCTCCAGCTCTCAGCTTTTTCTAAAAGAAAAAGGAGGTGGGAGACATCCCTGTCCTGCTCTCGTGGCTTTTCTGAACCTTCCTCAGCCCTGAGCCTCTTTCACCAATAGCTCCAAGGAAGGAGGGTCCAGTGCTTCCCAGCCCTGCCACTCACCTGGCAGCCCTCAATGCCACACACCATTCACCAGTCCCCCAGAGCACTTACTGGGAGCCAGATGGGGCACTCGCCACCAGACCCTGGAAACTCAGGGTCCCCCTCTCACAGAGCTTCAGACTAACAGAGGCAGACATTAAGCAAAAGCAGAAAGAAATGACTGCAAATAAGGACACTGGGAAAGAAAAGGACAGGGAGGCTCCTTACAACGTGAAGAGCAGTCAGGGAAGGCTGAGGACAGAAAAGGCAGGGGTGAAAATTGAAAGGTGATCAAACAGAAAGAGAGAGAGAGAGAGAGAGAGAGAGAGAGAGAGAGAGAGAGTGTGTGTGTGTGTGTGTGTGTGTGTGTGTGTGTGTGTGTGTTGGGGGGGGGGGGTGTCCAGGCAGACCTGCCCACACCATGTAGGTAGAAACCACCTTGTTTGTGTCCCAAACGCTACAGGATCAATGAAGTCCTTCAGAGGGACACTGATGTGCCACACACTGCTGCCCAGACTGTTTATTATGTGACACTTGACATGCTAAGAGTTTGAGAAAGGTACCCATCATTGTCTAGTTTTGCATATAAGCCCCTTTCTCTTAACTCGGGGCACAGGGATCCTCCTATCTCGCTGTTGCCCAAAACATACTTCTTTCCATAAATTGTTCATCATCGCACTGTCACCCTGGATTTGTCTGCCTTTCTCCCATCTCTGGGCACCCTCCACCTTTGGCAGCAAGTACACCAGGTTTTTCTAAAATGCAGATAGAACATTCCAAGAAGGTGGCAGGGCTCCACTCACATCTCCAAGGCAAGTCGAAGTTGGGCAGGTCTGAAAGACTTCCTGGAGGCCAAAATGGCTGGAAAGGGACAGGCACAGGGATGTGGAAGGAAGAGGGCAGACAGGGGACGCATCAGGCAGGCTGGACAGGCCATGGCAAGACCCTGGATTTGCCTTTCAGTACAGAAAAAGGCCACAGTGGTGCCGAGGAGGGAAGGCACTGCCTGCTGGGAGGTGGATGGCAGAGGCACATGCGCGTGGGGTCATCTGCCCAGAGGAGCCACCATGTTGCTGCCTCAAGCCATCCTTGTAAATACCCCAGTGTATTATTAAGCCCTCAGGCTCTATAGGAAGAGCATTTCCTGTTAGTGATGGGTTTATTTCAACTGGCCACAAGTCTGCAGTCAGAAAGTCGGCTGATGCAACTGACCTTGAGCCTGGAGGCTGGCACTGGACACTAGCACCTTGTGTGAAGCGACAGTAGCCAGCTTGGGCCATGTGTCCATGCAAGCCTGGCCTCCGCCTTGCCAGGGAGCCCAGCCCCTTGGGCCCTGGAAGCCAGGGACCTCCAGCAGCCAGCCTCTAACCTGTGCTCCTCACCACTGGACTTGGCAGCGGCTTCCGAGTCTATCAGAGATTACAATCTGGACTGTCTGTGTGCAACCCACTCATCTGCAGAGAAACAAAGTCTCTGTTCCAAGTTCCAACCTTTACAGCTAGAAAACTATTCTTTAAGCAGACTAATACACGGTGCAGCCAAGAAGCCAGGAGGCTGCCTGACCCCATGAGCAGGGAAGCCCGCTAAGCAGAAGTACACGAGCAGTACTGCCAGATCCAGCCTGCCTGGAGAGCCTAGCAGGGGGTGGAGGATGTCCCCAGGAGGAGCCCTCTAAAGCCATTGCAGTTTTAGATCTGCAAACTGCAGCTCCAATACTTCTATCCATGTCAACAGGGATGCCACTTCCAGCTTCTGGAGCACACCCTGTGTGTCGCTTCCAAGGACCCCCAAACCCCACGTTCACTCTGCTGGGTGAAGAAGGCAGGGGGTGGAATCATTCCCCTCCAACATGAGAGACGGGGAAAGCAGCTGACCATCAGGCCCTCCCTCAGTAATGTCCTAGAGCCTGGGCCTCTCAGTGGATCACGAGTCAGCCTCCCTTCTGGCCATGTGCCCTCTTGTGCCAGGTGGCAGTGGCTCTGGATGCACACACACGTGAAGGACCCACTCAGGTGACAGAACTAAGGCAGAAGTGAAGCAACTGCTAGGACACAGAAGCAGCCTGGCATGGACAAAGCAGTGCAGTGGGGTTCAAATCTTGCCCCTGCAGTCACCAGAAGTGTGACTCAATCAGAGTGATCCTCCCTGGTTCCCAGCTGTGGCATCTGGGCATAGGAATATGGTCACCTGACTCACTGAGCTGCTGTGGGCATTAGTGAGCTGCAGGCTGGGGAAGCTCCTGTCAGCACTGTGCCCAGACAACTCACCCCTCAAGAAAGGAGCAACACTCTTCTGAGACCCAAATGGTTAGTGTCTAGAGCAGAACTAGTGTCCAGATGCCAATGGTCCTTCTACTGAACCTGCTGCCTTGGGCTCCCGTTGTGAAGTCCAGCTCAGTCACCCTTTTCTAATGGAAGTCACTTACCAAGTCTCCCCACAGCCTGGCAGGGCATGTCCCATAGGAGAGACACTGGGCCTGGCATCCCGGCCCCAAAAGCAAGCCTCCAACCTCAGCCCACCCCCTCCCTCACTTGTCAAAGAGTGCCAGGTAAGGCTCACTTCCACCTCCTCTGCCACCAAGAGGCATCTCCCGCCCTCAGGTTTATCCAAGAGGAGCCCGGCCTTTGCATGCCAGGCAGATGTGCTCTCAGCTGTTACGGCATAATGATCCTCTATGGGACAGAGAACAGCAATTGACATATCAATGGGAAAATCTCTGTGGTTCAGCACTGACCTTTCCCTTTTCCCTGTTTTTCTAGCAATTCCTAATACATTTCTAAGTCTCATTCCAGCGCTGTCAATCAATCCTTGGCCTTAAAAAAAAAAAGTTCATAGCTGAATTCATTTTATTGCTGTATCAGTATCTAACACTACCACTTAAAACAAGCTCACTCAGCCCTCCAAGATAGTTTCTTTATTCTCAGGAATTCCCCCAAGTGGATAAAAGACACCTCCCTACAGAGAGTGTCCTGGGGAAGGTCAAGTTCAAACTCCAGCAGTAGCCAGGCATTGGAGGGGCTGGCAGGGGGGTGGAGGGAGGGGTGGCAGGAAAAAATGTCAGTGCTACCAGTCCCCTGACCATCACTCCAATCCTCCTCTGTTCACCTGATCAGCAATTACCAGGGTGCAGGCAGTAACCAGATGCTGACAGGACACCTAGTCCCCAACTGAACATGGTGTCAAAGTAACACAGTTAATAGAAACAGTATTTCAGAGTTTGAATTTGGACCCTCTTCCTGGGCTAGTATTACAAGACCTGATACTCTCTGGCAATTCAGGGTGGCAGCAGCAGTTCCCAGCCCGCCAGGCAACTACAAAGAGAAACAACTAGTAAGCTAGCATGTGCTATGCCACTAAGCGACGACATTTGATAGGTTGGGTGTATTGAATGAATAAATTGTGATATTTTCAACTTGCAATGGGAACATCACCCCAGAGAAGAACTGTGCACGGGGGAGCTGTGGAGAAGAGACAATCCCTGCCCTCACAGAGCTTGCAGACTTGGCAATGAGGGCCAATAGGTAGAGCAAGTAGGGGCAGTGACAGCTGAGAGTACAGGTGATGTTATCAAACATGTGCAGGGTCAGAAGAGTCAAGAAATGCTTCCTGGCCAGGTGCAGTGGCATGTACCTGTAATCCCAGCTACTCGGGAGGCTGAGGCAGGAGGTCGACAAGTTGGGAGACCTCGTCTCAAAAGAAATATAGAAGGGGCTGAGGATGTAGCCCAATAGTGACATTTGCCTAGCACATGTGAGGCCCTGTATTCCACCCCCATTACCAAAAACAAAAAAGAGGAAAAAAATACACAATTACATGAATTTTTTTGAAAAGAAATTATTCCTTAAAGGAGAAAATGCTCACAAAGGTTCAAAGGCTGAATTAAGGGTCCCTCAAAATTAGATGAGGCCCACCAGGCCCGTAGCACTTAGTGGGCAGGGCCAGCTGCCTAGGACCAGAAGTTGTGCTGGCAGTGAAGAGTGGTTATTAAGATGTTCTGTTTTTTCCACTGAAGTCAAATGGTTTTTTAAAACAGAAATTCCCAATTGTAAAAAGCTGACCAATTAAAAAAAAAGTTTGATACTTCACAGCTCAAACAAACTCTACCCCATGGAAGGCCATCTTGAAGCCAGTAGGCAGAAGCAACAGGCCAGATGACGGACAGCGATGAGGCGTTTGTGTTTTGTTTGAAGGGCAAGGAAAGGCAGGCCAAGAGGCTGTGACAGGGGCAATGGCTGGCTGCTCGTGCCCTGTCCTGGGCTCGATCCCAGAGAAGGACACCTCTGAAGGACTCTTCCCAAGTGCTACTTATGGTGAGGGTCACATGAATCTGACTGATAAGACAGCAGTGCACACACCAGCTCACCTGAAGCCTGGTGACAGCCAGGTGGTCCAGATGCCTGGTCTGGGCACAGCCATGGTTCTGCAGACGCTATCCTTTGAGAAGGGTGGACAACATACAGGGAAACTCTGGACTCTTTTTGGAGCCCCTTATGAAGCTGCAATTTTTTTGGAAGTTTAACAATTTTAAAAAGACACATGCATTTAAAAGGAAGAGCCATGGTGAAACTGAGTGGTGTGAATTGTCCTGAAGCAGGTGCTGGGTGTCCCGCATGCCGTCTCCCTCTTCAACTAGAGGAGCAGAACCTCCCCACACAACCACTCAGAATAAACAGCTCCATCTTCTCCAGCAGCTCTGCAACTACAGTGGCCACGTAAGAAATTCCAGCCAAGGTGAGACAAGAGGAAAGTGATGCCTCACCTTAGAATTTTTCCCTTAAAAGAAATGGCCATGACTCCCTCTGGCAGACATGTGACCGTGATGGCAAACATTCAAAAAATGACCACACCGGGCCGGGGATGCGCTCAGTGGCAGAGTGCTTGCCCAGAAAGTGCGCAGCCTGGGCTCAGGACAGAGGGTAGGAGGAAGGAGAAAGAAAGGACACAGCAGCCAGATAAAGGAATGTGCCCCAAACTGAAGCCCTCTCTCACTGAAGCCAATGTAACTTGGTGGGGGAGGCATCTTGGCCTCAGCAGCCTGAGTCTCTGCCTACCCTTACCTAATGTGCCACCACAGATGGTTCCTAAAAAAGCAACCAAGGCATCAGGAAGGGGACGACTCAGCCCCACCTCTCAGCACACACAGGCCAGGGATGGGCAAATGAAATTTACAGAAGCCAATCACCTTGCAAACCCAGCGAAAGCATCTCAGATTCAAGGCTGCTTCTGAATCTAACCCCTCATACCTCCATTTAGAGGGAGGCATTCCTCTGTCCCTCCAGAGAAGCCAAGGTTTGGAGAAGATGGATGACACAGGACAAGTGATAGGTCACTATTCATCTCCTCCTGCAGGGGCAGACAGGAGGCCACCGCTGAGCTCACCAGGCAGTGAGGGTAGGTCCCTCCCCTGACTTTGCAGCTCAATCACCTGAATTTAATATTGACACAAAAATAAAACTCATCTCCAGGGTAATCTCTCCACTTCAAGGAATGTGACTCATAAGTATGACAGGCCATACTGATGGGCCTAGAAGCTTCTGGGAGGTAGGGAGAGGAGCTGCCCCAGAAACATGGACAGCACCGTCTCCATTTCTTCACTTTCATCATTAGTGCATCATCTGAAGACATCTGCTACTGCTACTTAGAAGAGAAAAAAAAAATACTGATCTAGACTAAACAGCCAGACTTCAATAGGATTTGTGCATGGATACTGTTCCCAAAATGCACTCCAAAAATCAGATTGTGAGTGGAGTCTGGCTTCATGTTTGGGTAACTGTGACCTTCACTAGGAAGAGCACTGCTCACTGTGTCGTCTCACACTCTTGAGACTGAGGCTGGCTGCCTCGAAGCTCCTCGCTCTGCTTCCTGCGTGGAGGAGGAGTGGCAAACCCGGAAAAGCAGCCGTGAAGAAATGCAAGCAGAGCTGCGCTGAGAGCCAACTCCACACACCTGCAGAGGCGCTGCCGCCAACATTCCCAGCACACATTTGAATGTGGCAGTAGAAGGCAAGACTGGCCTTCTTTGCAGTTCCTTTTCCTTGGTACCATTGGGGTTTGGGGGATCTATCTCTGGAAAGCAAAGAATGCTCTGAATATGATATATGGCAATCAAGATTCGTAACAAAGAATCAGCATGGAAAAATATAATGACAGGTTTACAGTATTGAGATCAGCGCATGAACTACTTCACATGCTATGAAGAATACTTCAAGCCGGGCCTGGTGGCGCATGCCTATAATCCTGGCGGCTTGGGAGGCCGAGACAGGAAGATTGCAGGTTCAAGCCAGCCTCAGCAACAGCCAGACACTAAGCAACTCATTGAGACCCCATCTCTAAATAAAATAGAAAATAGGACTGGGGATGTGGCTCAGTGCCCCCAAGTTCAATCCCCTGAACCAAAACAAAAAACTTGGTTGTGGCTCAGTGGTTCAGCACTTGCCTAGCATGTGTGAGGCACTGGGTTCCATTCTCAGCACCACATATAAACAAAGGTCCACTGACAACTAAACAAAATTTGGAAAAAAAAAAAAAAAGAATACTTCAAGTACTGTACATGAGAACGAGAGACCAACCCAAAACTAACCTGGAGTAATGTTAGAGGAAGAAGCCAAATGGTTGGACAACTTGGCAAACAAAAAGGGACAAGAAATCCTTGGAACACATTGGCCTCAAAGAACTCCAGCCCAGGTCATCTCTGCCCGGTGGTCCTTGGGGATTCTCCCACAGCTAAGCTCCCACAAACAGCACACCAGATTTTCAACCAGGCACAGCCCTGGCAGATGGTTTTGGAACAAGCAGTAGCCATAGTTGCAAGGAAGCGAACTGACATTTTTCTTCTTTATGTTACTTTGACTGGAATTGGAGACTTAGATGTGCATTTCCAATTCTAGGAAACCAAAGTAAGTATAGATAAATTTCTCAAGTAATTTTCATTATTTTTTCCAGCAAATTCTAAAAGGGTTCTAATCACACACTTAGGGCTCTGAGAATGAATGAATCATGAAAGCACCAGAGATGATAAATGGGAACAAGGTACATTAAGAAAACAGTTTCATTATTATCAAGGGACATCTGTGACCAAAATTGGGAACCTCCAATATAAAGTGATTAAAATTAGGTGTTTCTTAGGAGGAACAGAATGAGAGCAAATAGAGAGGTTCTATAGGGCACAAAAGGGACACGAGGTACATAAGGACCCCTGGATTTACATGAGGAAAAGGTAACAGCGGAAAAGTGGGTCACTTCCTCCAGTCCAGGAGGCTCAGGGACAGAAGTGGACCCCAGCCACTGCAGCAGGAAACTGGTCATTTCTACAATGTGCCAACTCAAGAAATGGGAGCAGAATTGACAGCTGAAGACTGAGAAGCATGCTCTGCAACTGGAGGAACTGGCCTAGAACTAAGCAGAGGCAGCTGAGGAGGGGTTCAGCCACGGGCATGGATGGCAGAGAAAATTTAAATTTGCAAAAAGCCCCGCAGATCCTCCTCCAAAGGTCCCTGGTCCTCCTCCAAGTAGAATGAGAGTCACCTCCCAGCTGATCTTGCTGCTGTCCCCAGGCCACTCACAGTCAACTTTCCACTGGCCAGAGTGACTTTTACTTCCAGGGTGAGGCACATGGGTCCACTTGCCTCACTCTACATAATCCCATTTGGACCCTGTCAACTCACGTAAAAGCTGAAACTGCCCGCTGCCCACTCTCAAGTCTGACCCCCACTGTCCCAGCTGTTCTGAGGGCACATGTCAAACACAGTTGACGCTCAAACACAAGTCCAACTGGGGCCTCGCCCAAGCGAGATTGTTTTTGTATGCCTCTGAACCGCATCACATGGTCACCTAAGCCGCTGCATGGCGCAGCCCTGGGGCAGCCAACCAGAACCCTCAAGACCAAGAGGGAGCCTAGCATGGAGCTAGTGACAGCCCTTTCCTCAGTCTGGAACATTCAGAGTTGTTAATAAGGTCATCAGGAGTGCAACAGACATCCACTAAAATGCTAAAATTCCAAAAAGGAAAAAAAATACATCATGTTCGGATTAAAAAGAGCCAAGAGCGTAGGAGAGACACTGATCTTGGGAGCTCATTCGGCCCTGATCAGCAGCCACGGGCAAGGGAAAGTTTGGCCAGGGTGGAGACCCCAGCCAGAAGCAGACAGTTGCCCTGCAATAGACTCAAGAAATGTCCCAGGACAGGCCTGGGACAGGGTCTTGGGCAAGTCTAAAACACACCCTCCGGGGCCAAGGCTGGGCTATGAGTCCCAGCTCCCCGGCCAGGAGCTCTGTGGTGGCATGGCAGGCGCGTCGCCTCTGCAAGCTCTAGCAGGATTGCTGTTAGGAATGTGCCGGTGTCAGACAGGGTCAGACGGCAGCACAGTATCACCTCCCCAGATGCTTTCCGAGGATGACAATACCAGGGCCTAATGGTAGAGCACAGAGGGGCAGCTCAGAGGGCCCTCAGCGGCCTTGCCCAGCATCCCTTCTGCCACGGCTTCTCCAGCCCCAACCCCACTGCTAAGCTTTCCCTCCTCGGTCACCCTCTCCACCATGGATGTCCCAGCCTTATCATATTCACCCCCAGGACTGTTGTTCTTCCCTCCCATTCCTGGCCACCACATGGAGACAATGGGCATGAGTGACAGGAGTACCCAGCACTGGGTGAGAGGTCTTTGCAGCTCCAGGTCTGGAGCAGAGTGTGGCACAGAAGGACCTCAGGGCCTCAATCTCCCGAGTGGGATGTGGCAGAAGGCCCTGAGAAAGTCATTTGGTGCCCACATATAACAAAGAACGTGTCACTCCACCCGACTCGACGGTTGACCCCTTCTTCCCATACAGTTTTCCATTGCTCTACCGACAGCATACCTTCCACTAGATTACAGGCTCTGGGGCAGCATCCTCAGGACGAGCACTAAGGTCTGCATAGGGAGCACGTCCTCACCACAGTCCCTCTGTCTCCCAGTGCCAGGGAGCAGAGGCCCAGAGCTCAAGCAGCAGAGCGGGGGCTCCTCGGCACCTATGACACGGCCCAGGCTGTGACAGGTACTAGGTGCTTCAAATCATGAAGGTGACAGATGCATCTCAAATCCAACTGGAAACTTCCGATTCCTAGGACAGTCACTGGAGGTCTAGTGAGCAGAACTGAAAAAGTTGCCACGAGGGTCATGGGTGGCATCGCCCAAACCACCCCATGCGCCCAAGACGCACAGGGCTCAAGTGGCCCACCAGCTCATACAAAAATTCTATCAAACCCTCAGTCAAGCAGTCAGCTGCTGGGCCCTGCCACCTCCCTCCAAATCAGCGGCACTCAGGGACTTCAGTTCTCCAGCTGCAGAATGTGTGGAACCGCGTTGCCAGGCAACCAGCCAGCCAGCCTCACTGGTATTCAGAGTCCCTTCCAATAATAGAGGGAAAGGGCCACTCCAAGGCAGCTGGAGGGAGGGTGCTGGTCCTGGCTGGACATGAGAAGTGAGACTAAGGGAACAATGGAGCCAATTACCCAGCTCTC
The DNA here is from genome assembly GCF_048772815.1 of Callospermophilus lateralis. Classification (NCBI taxonomy): domain Eukaryota; kingdom Metazoa; phylum Chordata; class Mammalia; order Rodentia; family Sciuridae; genus Callospermophilus; species Callospermophilus lateralis. The sequence continues at coordinate 9,162,247 of NC_135323.1, read as the reverse complement.
GGGCTCCATTACCTGTCACTCTTGCCACAAAAAGAAAAACACCAAACAAACCCCCAAGCCTAATCAATCATGTCTGATAAAAAGTCATGACAAAGTAGGAATGTTTTCTAATTAGCTCTGCGTCCCCTTCTAAAACAGGGCCAGGCACCCACACCTCCCCTTTGAAAGCAAGGTGTGGCCATCAGCAGGGTGCTCTATGCGCTTGACGCCTTTCTCCCTCATCAGCACCAACCCACCTCCCCACTGAAACCGGGTACCAGCATGGGACATAAAACTTGAGATGGCAACACAAGGAAGGTTGCAGAAGGGAAAACGTAGCTGAGGACTGCAAAGAAAAGGCCACAGCGCCCCCCATTGGCTGCATGCTGCTCACCAGCCGCCAGCAGGAAGGATGGGGCCACTTTATCCTGACTCTAAGCTTCTAAGTAATCATGTAACAAAGAAATTAATCCAAGAATAGAAGAACTCGGCTGTTAAAAGGGTGAAGGAATACGAAGCTGATGTAGGTACCAATACAAATCTACTGAATGAATTTTCTGCGAGTTTATACTGCAATAAAGTAGTGAGACAGACGGCACAGCGAAGCCGCATGTGCTGAAGGCGAACACGTTTCTGCAGCCGTCAGGTCGGGATCATCTATTCCAGGGCCTTCTATAGGTATGCATTTTTACGCACTTACAGGCCCCCTAAATCATTTTCATTGCAAGGGTAACAGAACTGAACAGCTCCCAACTGCACACCCAAGAACAAATGCTCCTGGGATCTAGTCTTTCAACTAGGTTCATTTTTCCCCCCCGAGTTTCCTTCCCTGAGCCACACAGTAGGCAAGCATTCAAAAAACAAAAAAATAAAGGGCATCTCAAACAAGGTATAATTCCAGGAAACAGCTCCATGCTTCCACCACCTGCTATCTCAGGGTCTCTCAATCCTGGCACTCCTGTCACTTGAGACCAGATAACTTTGGTGGGGGCCATCTGTGCCCTGTAGGAAGTTTAGCAGCACCTCTGGCCTCCACTCACTAGATGCCAGGTACCCTCAGCCCATCCACAATAAACAACAATGTCTCCAGAAATTGCCAAGCATTCCTTGGGAGTAAGGAATCACCCCCTATTAAAAACCATATCCTATCTGATCATTGTTCCTGGTCCCCGGGGCACCAGCCTCACTGAAACAGTGTCTAATTTCCTCTACAGTAGAGGGAGGAAGATGGAGTGGACACCGGGAAAGTAACCCTGAGGGTTACTGCAGAAGGAACAGCTTTAGCAGGTCTGTCTGTGTGCAGGCCCAGATGCTGCTGTCAGGGCCATGAGCCAGCAACATACTCCAAGAGAGTTAATAATTATACTGTACCTGCCAGTTAATGAGCATTAAACCTTCCAGTCACTCTTCTTTGATTTTTGTCATTGTTCTTATCCAATCAACTCCATCTGGGTGCTTTTTTTTATATATTGGTTCATTTAACCTTCATGACCCACATGTGGCTCCACAGATGGGGACTCTCATCAGCCCCATTTTCCAGATGGGAGCACGGAGGCACAGAGAACTTGCTGAGGTCCTACTTCAAGTACCTGGAGGGATTCAGATAAAAGCCACCAGCCTGGCTGGTTTTAGCACCGTGGGAGACCATGGCTTCAAGTCTGCCACAGACATGGTACAACTGCTGCACCCGGAGCACCTCTTCCACCCTTCCTCACCCACAAAGGTGTCTTGAGCAACATTTGTGCTTATCCAGCAGAATTTGGGTCTGCAACTCTTTGAGGGAAAGCCATGAATGCAAAAGAACTCCCAGGAGAGTCCACCTGGGAGCAAATACACAAATGCAACTTTGCACAGAACTGCAAGAGACCCAAGTCTCTACCCTAGCTACTGGCTTCCTGTAAATTCCCAGATGCAGTATATCCCAGCCTCTGTCCAGATACCTCCCATACCTCCAATGGACCCCATAGAAGGATCGTTTCCTCCATTTCATGGCTAGGAAATTGAGTTCAGGGAAGTTAAGGCACTTTCCCAAGATCAACAGCTCTTGAACAGCTGTATCATGGTCGCCCTGGCCCCAGGGTTCTACCCACCCAACAGGTTGCCCCTCAACTGAGCTCATTCATGATCACCAACATCCAGGTACTACAAAAGTACTGGATGTGTAAAAGCCAGGAAGGATATGCACACCTGAGCCTCCAGCAGCTCTGGTAATGTGAGCTTGGCCATGGTGACGTAAAGACTGTCCATCACTTAGAATTAAGACTGAGGGAGACCTTTGCCCTCTATAATGGAGGGCAGGGCCTCCCCTTCCCTACTCTACAGAATGGCAGCTTTCAAAACCCTCCACAGGAGGCCGAGTGCTTCCACCAATGCCAGCCTGCCAGTTCCAAGCCGACGCAGCCTAGGTCAGCCAGGCAGTCACTAGAAGCATCCCGACTTCTCCAGCATGGCTTTTCCTCGCTGCAAATGAGAATACGAACACCATGACTCCTTCCCCAGAGCAGACAGGAACTGCAAGGAATCCCCATGGGCAGCCTCCACCTCACCATGGGGGAAGCTGAGGCAGAGGTGTCGAAGCCAACATGGAAACCAACTTGCCCGATTCCCAGGCCAGCACTCCTCCCACATAACCAGCTGCCCTCCCTGCCACGGGGTGGGGTGACAAGCCCCAGCCCTTCACTCCTACACTGGTACTCGCATGCCAGCCAGGAGAACTGTGACCACAGCAGTAGCCTGCCTGCCCTTAGGGACTCAGCCTCAACCCACTCCTAAAGGACATTTCATCTCTGTGGGAACCAGAGCAATCCCCAGGCCCTTCCCTCCACACGAGTACTTCCTGGGAGATGACCAGGATTTGGGGTGCCAGGGAAACTGAACAGGCCAGGTACCTGTCCTCAGGGGACATGTGCTCCAGTGGGGACCCAGAAAATAAAGGTGGGGGGCAGACTTACATGCCACAAAACCCAAAGTCATCAGCCATGGAAAAGCAAAGTGGAGAGGCTGGGGTTGTGGCTCAGCTGTAAAGCATGCATCTAGCACATGCGAGGCCCTGGGTTCAATCCTTGGCACCACATAGGAGTAAATAAAGGTATTGTGTCCAGCTACAACTAAAAATATATTTTAAAAAAAAAGAAAGCAAAGTAGAATGTCATGAGGAAGGTGATGGCAGGTGTGCTTCTAGATGTGACCAGGGAAGGCAGGCCTCTGAGGAGCACTTCAGCCTGCTGCGATGCTGGGCTGGGTGCCTGGAGGCATCATGGTTCTGAAGGCTGGAAGTCCCTGGTCAAGGCGCTAGCAGATCTAGCGTCCAGTGAAGGCCAACTTCCTGGCACACAGAAGGCATCTTCTGTGTCCTCAGATCAGAAGGGACTAGAGCTAGCACTCTGGAGTCCCTTTTGTAAGGGCACCTTTTACAAAGGGCTCCCCCTCTCAGGGCCTAACCACCCCTCAAAGGTCCTGCTTCCAACACCTCACACTGGGGATGAGTTTGGACAATAAGTCTGCAGGTGACACACAACATTCAATCTATGGCTAGGAGGACTCTAACGGACCTGCGTCCTTTCCTGCAAGGCAGAGGAATCCGGAGGTTACATGGGTTTTGGGGAGCAGCAGGAGGGAGCCCGGATCCACTGTGTGCCAGCAGCATGGCCTTGGGCACAGCCTCTGCTGGCCTCAGTCTCAACTCTGAAACCAGGCTACCACTTGTCATACTCTGCAGAGAGGCTGAAATTACGCAGTAATAAGGCCTGGCCCACAGGAGGCAAGATACATGAGGAGATTCACATTCCCATTCTTTTCCAGACACAGATGATCTGGAGTTGCTACAGAAACAGGAATGAACTTCTAGATGCATGTGATACCTGAAAGGCAGAGGCCAGGAAAGAAACCAGGACAGAAGAGCGCGACCAGGCAGGTTCTAGAATTCAGAGCCCAAAGCTGGGACTGGGGTTTGAAGCTGAGGCTTGGATCCTCTAACTGGGCTCAAAAGACTGATGTCCAAAAAGACTCCAGAAGTGATTTCAAAAAGAGCCACCTTCCTGGAGCAGTGCCTCTGCCGGACACATAACCCCGTATGTCTGCACAGATCCCCTTCTCACTGCCAGCCGGGCCTCGGCCTTCCTGGGCAACGGCCTGACTCTTAAGAGCTGCAGCCATGAAGGTCACCATCTGTGGAAGCTTCTAGATAGCCGAGGAGGCTGCAATCCCAAGGAGTTTCTGGCTTAACACACAGGTCTAGCACCTTCACATGCCAATACTGGCCAATAAGCCAGTGTAGGTGTCCTCGTTTACGATTAAGAATCGGGGTCCATCCACTCTCTCCAGGAAAAATAAATAAACCCAGCCAGAAAGGACCAGAACCAGGGCCTGAAGCAAGCTGCCCACCGGGGAGGCTTCCTCCTGAAGCACTGAGCACACCTCTGCATCGGGGTGCTGGGCCACCATGCTAGGGTGCATATCTACATGGCCCCAGAGAACCCCTGAGGACGTCCTGTGCAAGGGAGGCCATGGGAAGAGCAGGAGAGGTGGAAGGAATGAGAGGCTGGGTGTTCACGCCCCACACCGGCTTTGGAGCCTGCTCCCAACAAGAGGAAGCAGCCTTCCCTGAACTCGGATACGCTCTGACTGGGCACCTCTCCAGCACCCTCCCTCTCCGCCCTCCCCTCCTGCCTCTGTCCAGGGCACTTCCACTGTAACCACATGCCGCCAGAAGGGGTCAAGTGGCCTCACCCTGCGGGACTTCACTCTGCCATCAGTTGAGAAAGTCCTTTCCTGACAATTCGTCCCACCCTCGGCCTTTAAGGGCATTTTCTGTGATGCCCAAGAACAAGTCCATGCGTCTGTTAGCTTCGCTGCCCTTGGTCTTCCCCTCTGGCCTGGGGGCCTCTGAGGGCAGGGCCTCGCCCTCCAGCTCTAACACACAAGCCACAATGAGCAGAGCATGCCACACTCCAAGAACTGCACACGATAGCTCCCGAGCACAACCAAGGACCTAAAGAAGAGTGGAAGAGAATTAAAAAAAAAAAAAAAAAAGTTCTCTCCCCGCCCCCTGACCCAATCAAGAAAAGCACTCCCCTGAAAATTCTAAGTGCCATTCCTCATTCTGCCCCATCCACACTGTGACCACAGGTAATTTTCTGAAGCCCTGAGCCAAGACCTCCTGTGTAAACGAAGGGGTGGGGGGTGGGGGTGAGGGCTGAAGTTTCATAAGAACAATGGAAACAGGGCGTGTGACATCACTAGCACAAGGCAGCCCTCATGCCCTCAAAGTACCCTGTGCGGCTTAGCGGGGACACCTGACAGCACCTCCCTCTGGAGACACGTAGCACCCACGGGACCCTCACACAACTGGTCTGGCCACAGCCTTTCTGCAGGTGCTTTTGAGAGGCCATGACACTCGCCTCTCAACATCCAGCTTTTGGCTGGAACCAATGGTGTCACCATGCTGTGTGCTGAAGAGCCCAAGCTGATGCGCTGTGACTTAGGACCTGGTAAGGCCTGTTTGTCTGGCACAGCCCTTTCCAGGCACACAGACTAGAGAGCCACGCCAAGTGAGAGCAGGCAGGCAAGCAGCGCGGCAGCTCCAAGGAGACTGGGCCCCTCAGCACTGGTAGTAGGTGGCAAGCCAGCTGCCAGCGTCTCCTCCTCCAAGGGCACCGCTGAAGCAGTGGTGGAGCTACCAGCGTGATGAGGTGGCCAGTTAGCCTGGGAGAGCAGACACCGCTGGCTCCAGCGAGACCTCAAGCACTGTACATGACCTCAAACACTGTATTTAGCACCTGTTTCAGCTGAGCAAGTGGTGCCTGCTCCTGGGGGTTGGTATAAAGCAAGAGGAAACGTGAGATGCATCTGCATACACCCCTGCCTTACCACCTGACCAGTACCGCCCATCATCCCCGCTCCCCACCACCCAGCAACCCCCTTCATGCCAGCCCCACCAGCCACATCATGCTTCAGTGACATTGCTCATTACTAAAGCCTGCTAGTCACAATAAAACAGACATTAGTTACTCCGATAGCCCCACCCTGGGCCATTCTGTCTCCATCACCATGGTTCACGATGGTTCTCTTGCCTCCAACTCCCCATTTGCACCATCCTAGACCCCCAGGGCTATTTAACCTAAAACTTTGTTGAAACATTGTTGTCACAAGTTTACAAGAATACAAAGTTAAATGAAACTGGAAAATAGAAAATGAAATTTTCATCATAAAATCTGAGGTCTGCCAGCCACGGTGGTGAATGCCTGTAATCCCAGTGGCTCAGGAGGCTGAGACAGGAGGATGGCAAGTTCAAAGACAGCCTCAGCAACAACAAGGCCTTAAGCAACTGAGAACCCATCTCTAGACCCCCAAAAAATTGGGGGTCTGCAGAAAGTTTATATGAAGTGGAAAGCTATTTTCTACCAATTCCAAGATGGTTTAGAAAAAGTCCTAGGTATTTTAAAAGGCATTACAGGGTTACAACAGATTTCTTATGTTTAAGTTCATTTCGAAAATATAGGACTTGGGCTGGGGCTTAGCGGTAGAGTGCTCGCCTTGCACATGCGAGACCTTGGGTTCCATCCTCAGCACTACATAAAGATAAATAAGTGAAATAAAGGTGTTGTGTCCAATTAAGAAATAAATATTTTAAAAAATATATAGGACTTTCTTTTGCTTCACTTTCAACCTGTCAATCTACTTTTCTATTTACCCACTGAAATTAAGGTCATACTTTGTTCCCACAAGACAAAGGCTTTTGAAATAGAAGGTGAGGGGAGGGAGAGTTTAAAAGACTTGGATAATATCAGCCACCATTTATTACCTACATAGTTAAAAATGATGTAAGGCAGTGAGACTCCCTAGGCCACCTCGATGACACACGCCAAGCGCTGCAACACCATCTGCACCATGGAGACGCCAGTGGGGAGACTAAGTGTGTGGCAGGCTCCTGGCCCACTGCTGGCACCACTTACCTGGGACAGCCGAGTTGTCACTCAGCATTTCCCTGCGTGCTAGAGGAGGGTACCCCGGAGGTGGAGAGGCAGCAACGGGCAGAGTGACTTACAGCTAAGAGGGCACCCTCTCCAGTTTCCACAGCCCTGAAAGCAACTGTAATACCTTCCCTGAAATGTTCAGGATTGAGGGCAAGACACTGAAACCACCGCGTTGTCCTCAGCCTCTTCCTGTCCACCAGATGGCAGGGCAGCTATGCACAGGGACAGCAGGTCTTCCCACCTCCCCATACCCTTCCAAGATGTCAACTCTATCTTTATTGGAGCTGGTCTCTATGGAAGTAATTCAAGTTAAATGAGGTCACAAGGGTAAGATCCTGATCCCATGAGACTGGCATCCTTTTAAGAAGGGAGAGGGGTACACACACAAAATCACAGAGGAAAGGCCAGGTACGTGGACATAGGGAGATGGAGGCTGTCTGCAAGCCAAGCAGTGAGGCTTTGCCAGAAACCAGCTCTGCTGACACTGATCCAGCCTCCAGAACTATGAGAAAATCAACTTCTATTATTGAAGTACAGTCTGGGGTCCTTTGTTAGCAGCCCAAGCTGGCCAACAGTCAAAGTATGTAGCTCCACCCTTCCACTTTCCTCAGATGACACAGCAGGCAGGGACAGGATGGGAGATCCCAAATCAAAACCACCTCCAGGGGCTGGGGTTGCGACTCAGCAGTACAGCGCTCGCCTAGCACATGTGAGGCCCTGGGTTCAATCCTCAGCACCACACATAAATAAAGATATTGTGTCCAAGTAAAAAATAAAAATTAAAAAAAAAAAAAAAAAACCACCACCCTCCATTCCAAATTTCCAAGAATCAGGAGCCCTTGCCTGGGCTGACAAGCACACATCATGGACAACAGTGCCACTGTCTGGTGACTTCCTGAATGTCCAGCTGCCAAGAAAACAGAACTCCACCCGGCCAACCTCTCAGTGGTCATCACAGGCCACACTAGAACCAAGCGTCTGGGGTCACAAGTGGATATGCCAACATTTTCTTCAGACATTTAACTCGTAAATTCTGGAAATGTCTCTACCTGCCCAAGATTATAATAAAATAGGTTTAGTTTCTAGAAAATGATATGAATAAGAACAAGAGAATTTAGATCCCTGCCGCGGGCCTCACTGGAGTGTTCAGAGGAAAAGCCCGAGTGAAGACGCACAAGCTGGGCTGGTGGCACCTCACTCAGGTGCAGCTGAGGTGGCCCCAGGACCCACCTTAGCCCCAAGAGCAGCCAACGGGGAACCCTGCTTCCCTGAGAGCGGGACTTCCCAGGAGCCACAGTCTCTTTAGACAATATGTATATAGCCAGGTGCAGTGGCACACGCCTGTATCCCATCAGGACAGGTAGTAGTGCCAGCGGCAGGCATGGCACTAAGCTAAGCAGGCCCTGGACGCCCCCTTATCCTTGTCCACCTTTTTACCCTTCTGGGAAACGTGCAAGTCCGGCACCAGGCATCGCCCACACCCTCCTGGCACTCCCTTGGCCGCCTGTTCCCCTTTTCTGGCATAAAAAAGTGTATCACAGGGCTGGGGATATGGCTCAGTTGGCCGAGTGTTTGCCTCGCATGCCCAAGGCCCTGGGTTCAATCCCCAGCACACACACACACACACACACACACACACACACAAAAAAGTATCTCCCAACTGCTGGGTTTTCGCCAACGTTCTCGATCTCGTTCTTTCCTTTTTGCCTTTGTACAGGCCTCAGAGCCAACTCCAGGAATATCACCAACAGCAGGACCTTTCCAAAAACGCCCGCACCCAAGCTTCACCATGTCCCTCAATCAAGTTCAGGCGCCATCGCCGGCACCAAGGCTGAGGCTTTCCAGCCGCTCTTGACTGGCTGCCTGGTGGCAGGACCTGGATGTCTGCCTCAACTCCCATCTCTTCTAGTGGGTCCCTTTCCCCAAGCAGCAGCTCCAACAGGGCCGGCCCCCAGACAGGGTCCAGACGGGCTTTCTTGCTCTGTTCATCCGCCGCTGGTCTCTGGTAGCTGCAGATCTTTCTGGCCGTATGAAGACCAAGACGTGTGCCCCTCGTGGAGGTGCCACAGGCCCAAGCAGAAAAAGAAGCCGGAGCCTCCACCTCCGTCAACAGTGGGAGAGGGCCTCCATTAGAACCCAGGCAGCAACAGCTCCAGGACCCCATTGCCCTCCACTTCTGTTCAGTTACCCACTATGGAAGTCAGCTGCTGGTGTCATTACTGCATACCGAGAGCTGCAAAGGGTTCCCTTCTGAATAAGAACATTCAAGTTGTATTTTGTTTCGTTTTGGGGGGAGGGTGGCTTGGGGGGGGGGATACCATTAAAAAAAAACACACACAACCATGGGGTAGTACAGAGGTAAATAAATGGCTATAATCTCAAAAACAGGAACCTGCACGCTCACCTACTCCACATGGTCTCTGTACCTGGGGATCCAGAAATACCTGCTCAGCTGAATTCAAGCCTGAGGATGAGCCATACATTCCCACAGCAACCTCAGAGCACCTACCCACTTCCCGTTTCTTGAAACTGAACCCTTGAAACTGAACACTGGGTGCCTCTGAAACTCCATCCTCCTTCCCTAGTAGGGGGACTCACGGGGGAGAGCAGGTTTCCTCCTTTGCAGCCAGGGGAGCGCAAGGGACTACCGTTGGCCCAAGACATGAATGTGATTCTGTGCGCATCTTCTGGAGTGGGTCCCCACAGCTGGGGGGCTTCTACTGTCACGTACCATGGGGCCTATTCCATGGTCTAGGGTAGCCCGTGGGCTTCCTTGCAGAGAACAAACAATGTTTAAAAACTCACTAAACAAAAAAACTACAAAGGAACTGCTTAAGTTGAAAGAGAATGACCCACATGTACAACATTCAAGTGACAGTCATATGCATGTTCCCACGTTATCACATTGAGGAACTACATTTCAAAGCCAAAGTGAACCAAGATGTCGTCATGCCCTAGCTGTTAAAAGCCTATGACTTCGATCGGTGACCAAGGCACTCACTCTGCCACTGCAGCTACAGTTCCTAAGGCCTGCTACTACTTTCATAATTGAAGGAAATGCTAAATTTCAGTCGGATGCTGATTAACCAAAAAAAGTATAATTTGTACTGGATCCAAGTTTGTTTCCACATATAGAATTTAGGGTCCAAAGAAAGCCTCTCCTTTCCCCCTCCTCCTTCCTACTTCCTGGGATGAGAATGAGATGGCTGGAGCTAAAACAGCTCCTTTTGACCTATAAGGCAAGACAGGAGGAACCCTGGTTTCTAATGACCATGGAGCCATGCACCAGTCCCAGCCTGGCTGCCTCAGATTGGCATCTTTAACTTGTCAGCCATGTTGATTTATTTGTGTTATATAAAGCCAGTCAAACCCACTCTTGCTCTCTAATGCTTTCTCTGCTTAAGATAGTAAAGATGGAGACAGTTTAAGTCCGATCATTAGCAACATTTCTCCCTGTTTGGGGAGGAGGCTGTATCTTCCTCGATAAACCTGACTCTTCTGGAGCACAAAAAGGAGCCTAGACTTCTCTGCTGCTGACCACCTGACAGGAAGCAAACCCTGAAACTGAGCCACGGAAGTTTCCCATTCACCTCAGTGCCACTCCACCCAAGGCATGTCCCAAGAGGATGCACACTCTCCGGTCTCACAGGTTACCCAGGGATCCGAAGCCTACAACCATGCACCACACCTCAAGTTCACAGCCAGCCACATCCTCAGTCATGTAGGAGTAAGCGCAAAGACACTTCTGTGATGCACAGACCCACAGCCAGCCCAGTACGGGTGGTGGCAGCCGGAGGAGTACTTACTAATCGTCATGGATTCTGGCACCGACGCAGAAGGCAAGAGGCTGCTCAGAGGACTTCCTTGGGCTGGAGGGCTGGCATCCACACTGGGAAAAGGAGGGAGAAGGAAGTTACACTCAGCCACTTAAAATGCCCAAACTCCCCGCTCAAAACACAAGCAGGGGGTCGCTTATTGGTGTTCTCTTGCAGGAGGGACAGAAGGCAGCCATCAGAAATCAGTCGATCCTGTTATTTGCAGAATCCATATTTGTCAACTAGTCTACTCATGAAGTGTATTTGTAGCCCCCAAAATCAATACTCACAGAATACTTTCACAAGTCACTCATGAGCAAAACAATGGAGTCACCAGCTGAGGACAAGCAAGGTGCCTTCTCATTTCAACTCTCCCAACTGTAGACAAGTGTCCTTTCCATAGTCTCCTTAGTCCCAGATTTTACACATTTAAGTAGGGCTTCCGGGCGATTTTCTGTTTATAGGGGTCCCCAAGTACATGGTTGCCTCATGAGTCTACAGCAAGAGGCTGCCACGCGCCTCAGGGGGCAATATACGAGAGAGCTCCATCCAGGCAGGAGCCGTCTGCCACTGACCATGAGCTCAGTGCGACAGTCAACACCAGACACTCAACAAGCAGTCTTTAAACGGGCAGAGGCAAAGCCAGACATATTGACCAACCAAGAAAAATGTTGTGACAAAGTCTCAGATAACCAGCCCAGCACCTCCCTGCCAAGCAACAGCGGAACATTCACAGAAGCTCCACGGAACAGAATCCCTGCAAATAATGAGGGCCAGCTCTTTGTAATGATTTTGCAGTGTGAAAAAAATAATACGACCAGCTTTTGTGAAAATAGTAGGGCCACACGTAGTGCTTATACACACACCTGAGCACACATGCTCACACACACGCACACACACAGAGGGAAAGCACCAAAGCATCGATCACGCCACGGAGTTGGGTTAAAGAGTCATTTTTCATTCATTGGAGCATTCTGCAAATTTTCTAAAATAAACAGGATAAAGAACTGAGCCCTGGAAGGGTCTGTGATGCCATCCTTTGACCTGGCACCCCATGTACTAGCCTGCTCCAGGTAGTGTCACTTTTGGAATCCTGCCTATTCTGGGTTTGACAGGGGCACCAGGTCTAGTTTGGGGGTAGCAGACAAGAAGCCCACCCTGAAGACAAGGTTGGAAATGCAGGTGGATACGTCCCTGAGACACCAAACTAAAAATCACAGGGAAAAAAAGTAGTGAAAGTAAGAGCAACAAGGACAGTGGCCACATTGGTGACAGTAGAGATAGATGGCAAGGTTTCCCAAACAGCCAATGACCTGGCAACTCAGTTCCCCCTTGAGATTCTTCAATTTGAGGGGGGAAAAAAAAAGAAAATCTTTTTCACTGTAGGTGGTGTACTTAAATATTACATGGCATCAAAGGGACTTAAATATAACACTAGGACTGTTAAATATTACCAAGTATTAGTATTTAGATTAAGAAAATGACAGGAAGTACTCAGATATAGCTCAAGAAGTATAAGAAGGACAGGAGGTATGCAAATAAAGTTTGACCACTGTGCAGTCTCCTGCAGTGACTTTGTGGGGACAGATGACCTAAGCCTCTTGGCAAGGGCACACTGTGAGATGCAAGACTACCCCTGAGCAGAAATGGGAAGTAAGGCCTTGCATATAACCCTAGCAGGTTCCTCCTAGCTTTAAAAAAGAATAAAATGCCAGTCAGGCATGGTGGCACATGCCTGTGATCCCAGCAACTAGGGAGGCTGAGGCAGGTTGATCCCAAGTTCGAGGCCAGCCTCAGCAACTTGACAAGACCCCATCTCAAATATATTAAGAACAGGGATATAGCCCAGAGGTAGAGCGCCCCTGGATTCAGCCCCTGGTACCATAAAAAGAGAATAAAATGCCAAATTGTGAATAATACATTAATACACAAGGCAACCTGGTTTCTTAATATTAACCTGTACTGAAGCCCAGGCTCTGGGAGAATGTGGTCCTCAGGTCCTGTTCCGTTCTCCAGGCTTCCCAGGGGGGGATCTGGGTAAAGACATCAGAGAGAGGAGATAAGGTGTTTATTCTAATTCCCTCTTCTTTACAAGTTCTTACTCACCCACGCACTGGATCTTAATCTGCTACCCACTCCATTATTCCCAGGCATTTTTATGACTTGGCATCAGCTGCTGATGGAAGACCCTATCTTCCACTTAGCCTGTGACTTTTGATCTTAAGGCAAGTGGAATTGCCCATGAAGTCCGTATTCAGGGCCAACCCCAGAATCGGAGTAATTTTTTTAAAAAAGCTTTCTATAGGACAAACCTTATCCTGCCTGTCAGGACTTGAGACAGACAGCAGAGGGCAGCAAAGTCTAATCACCAACAACCTGGCTTTCTCCAAAAGCCACTTAACCCTGCGTACGTAGCATTCAGAAGCACATTCCCAAAGAAGTGAGGTGATAAATACCTCATGTTACCGATTTTCATAAATGCATGGGTGCCCGCACAAGCCTCCTTACAGGAAAGGGTAAAAACCCACAAGCCCCAGGCTGGATGGTGACATTAAGATCCATATCACCCAAGGGAACCCTTGCTCATTAGAGCAACTCCTCATTGTCAACACCCATCATGAAACTAGCCCTGCACCCAAGAGGGACAAAAAGAGCAACACAGCCTCCTCTGCACCATCACATCTGCTTAGCCTGGTCTGCTGGAGTCAGACTTCTCATGACTTACAGGTAAACTCACCTTGCCCCATTTTAGGTCACAGGCATGCCCAGCCCTCAGCCCTCCACCTGATCAAGGTCCCATGATGAGACCATGGGCTGGTCTCCCCTCTCTGAATTGCCCCTAACCCAGGACAGGTAGTCCCCTCCACCGCAGAGCTGCCTCCTGCAAGATTCACAAGGGTACTCATAGCATGTTCCCTCCTCAAAAACACCCCCTCCCGGCCAGGACCAGCTTCCTTTTTGTCCCCCACTCCCCCTTTCTCTAATCACTCCCAATGTAGTGACTACAAAGGCGGCAACATTTTCAAAGAGGACTGAAATATCCCTTGAGGCAAGAAGCTATCCACATGGGAAGTCATAGTAAAGGGCAGAATGGCCCCTCAGCCAGAATGAGGGAGAATGCATTAATGTCACTATCAACCTGAGGGACACTAGTCAGACATGGGGCAAAAGTAGGGTCTCAGAAAAATGTTAGCAGAGCCTTCCCAAAGAGCCTACCCTGGCAGGCAGAGCCTGAGACCACCTGGCCCAGGTGCCTCCCATGGACACAGACACCAGGCAGAGGGATTGACGCAACTTGGCAGCAGGTAACCAGTTCCCAGCCCTGATCCAGCACCTTCAGCCACCATGGGTCTTCCCTGCAATGCTCCCCACAGCGAGTCTGCCCACAGGCTGTCATGGCCTACAAGGCTCCTATGGTTTTGGGACTGCAGAACCTTTAAACACTGGTACACTGGCTCCTACAAGTCACCTCTGGTGAGCACCATCAAGGTAAGCTGGAACTTGGGGTCCCCTCAAGAGTAACAAGATGGAGCCTCTGGGTCTCCCAGGCTGGCAGCCACGAGACCAAGGAGATGTGCTGGGGGGCAGTGGGGACCTTCTCTTGAGGATCCTGGAGGCCCTTATCCATGGAACGCCTAGAATGCTGGGCTCTGGAAGATCAGATCCAAAATTAGGGGAAGACTCCAGTCACTGCTCCCTAATGCCAAATTGCAAGGCCCCAAAGCACCAGCCATCAGCTCCCCTGTCTCACAGGCTTGAGGGGCAGAGCCTGCTGCCCCAGGTGCCCACAGCCAGCCAGCATTTAACAGCAGGTAACGAGGACTGGGCAGGGATCAGAGGCTCAGGAGCTCCATGTCGGAGGCTGTGAGCAAACATCAGAACTCTCCCGTGGCCCTGGATACCCCTGGGCCCCCCTTGAGCTTCCAAGCCCCCACCCCTGTCTCACATAGTCCAGCAATGACAAGCCGACCCCCTCTGGCCACCTGGACAGGGGAGCTGAAGAGGCAGGGCTTCTGGGGTCTGGCCTGCGGACACGAGCCAGGCCCACCACACCGGCCCTCTCTGGGATTTCAGCTGAGACCCAGCGAGATGTCCCCACTGGTATCAAAGGTCACAAGGCTGAGCAATGTTGTTGGCACCTCAGCCAAGTTCAAGTAGAAAGGGGAGGAGTAAGAATGAAGAGGGCAATGACAGACCGGGGTGGGGGCAGCATGGGAAGCAGGATGACCACAATGGTTGTGCCTCCCTGCATCTAGAGTCCCCTCCATCAGCCCTGCTCCCAGCTGTGGACACACTCAGCTGCCCCATCTTACACTGCCTCCTCAGCCTGTCTTTCCCTAGGTGAACCTGGGAGTCTTCGCCACACGTCTGAGGGAGGGGATGGTGCAGTAAACCCCCCAGCTGAGCAGGACGACCCCTTCCCAGCACTGGACTTACTGCTAGAGCCTGGCGGGCACTGTTATCACTACCGGCATCCATTTTCCAGGCAGGTCACCCAGACTGACAGACAGGAAGTCCACTCTGCTGCCTGCGGAGTCCATCTGTCTGGCCTTCAGCTAGTGTAGGTGGATTTCTGTCCTTCACCAAGTGACAAGAATAATCCTTCACCCAGTTCAAATTTCAACAGCCTCCTAAGCAGTTGGAAGACTCCAGTCACAGGTCCCTCACCCTAGGCCCAGAGAAGCGTGTGTTCCCTAGAAAATGGCAGAGCACCTGTCCGTCGGGCTAAGGTCTCTCTGAGCTCGCAGTGCTGGGGGAGGAGAGTGACAATGACCAGGCACTTCTCTCTACAGGTTCTGTGCACTGCATGGCGCACCTGTCCTGCTGGGAGAGCCAGGTTCACCCACACATAACCCCCAGTGTCCCATGGCCTGTTCAGCTACAGGAAACAGTAAGACTACACGTGAGCCCGCCTACCACATGGAATATGCAAGGACATTGGCCCATAGTCAAAGGCCAGTTCAAGCAACCCACCCCAGAGCCCCAAGAGCTTTCTGTCCAGGGCACCAGTAACTTGACAGATGGCCCCCTCCACCACCAAGCTGCCTCTTGCCAGATTCAGAAGGAAACCAAGGTCTTAAAAGGCAAAATGGCAATCACTCTTTATGTTTACTTTGACATGACCAAGTTCAATAAGCCACTGGTGTCGGGGGAAAAAATAAAACAGACCTGGGGGCCCTTGGGGGATTGCCAGCCAGGTCAGCCCAACTCACTCAGATGCTCAAATTCCTAGAACACCAAGGCCCTGTAGCTTCTGAGTCCCCCACAAGCCCCTCCTTGCTCTGGGCCCCAGGTTCCCATTCCTACCTGGCAGGTAACTCAGATTCTCATGCTGGTTCTCAGAACTGATGCTCTCATTGAGAAAAAAAAAAAAAAGAGGAAGCACCTACCTGCCGGGCTGTAGGAGCCCACACCGCTGACCGGGAAGAGGACATCAGCATCGCCGTGGAGCACCTGCAGTGGAGCCCAGCTGTGCACCTGGGAGAGGCAGGTGTTCCCATCCAGGGGCCTAAGGTGAAAGAAGACAGCTGCATGACAAGGCCCAGACCCCCAAAGGACCTGTGACCACCAGGCACATCTGCTGAGCCTCCTCAAGGGCTCTTGGGAAACACCCCAGGCCAGGATGGGGCTGATGGGCAGGAGTCTGGAGCATCGAGTGGGGATCCAGACCCTGACAGGTGCAAGGACATCAGTCACATATCCTTTGGGAAGATGTCAAACAGCAGTTCAGAATCATGTCGCTGATCAGGAAGATCATGGAAGACTGGCCTGAAGGGGGAGTTGTGAGGAGCAAGTTGAAGGAAGCCAGGACCTGAGGGAAGGAGAGGGACGGGACACGTGGAAGGGGAGGCACCAGCCACACAAAGTGCTGAGCAAAAGAAAATGCCACCATCTGGGTTCTCAAACAACAGTGGTTACACAACTCTAGGCTAATGTCGCTTTGCCTCACTGGTTCTCAGACCCCATGGGTCAAAGGACAATCAGACCCACTTGTGACTGGGTTTTCAATAAAAGGAGGTCAGCTAAAGTATTAACCAGGCTCATATGATGTTATTCTGTTATCTGCCAAGTTCAAAACCAACACAGCCTTCGTAACGCTGGATGACTCCGAGCTGCCTGAGCATTCGCCCACTGCAGCTTCGCCTCTGGACAATCAGGAGCATTAGTCAATACCAGGATGTGTTCACACAGTTCCTAGAAGTTTATAAAATCCTTTTGTATCTCAGTAAATAAAGAAGAACAAAGCTGATAACATACCTACTTAGTAAAAGAAGGGACGGGTGTGGGAGAGAAAAGAAAAAGAAAACTCCAACTATTTGACTTGTCCAAGGTCAACAGCCACATACGACAGAACCAAGGCTTTGGGTTTTCCAAATCCAATTACAATGGCGCTCCAGCCTCTGTCCACCATGTGACATTACAGAGTTTTTATTTTAGAGAAGAGATTGTTTAGGGCCAGCTAGTGAATATTTCCGGTTCCGTGGTCTACTTGTCTGTGTTGGTATTTCTTCATAACTGTCCCTAGCTCAGGCAGGCGGGCTGGCCGACTCCTCCTACAGGCTGGTCAGACACCGTCTCCTTCAGGCTGCTCTAGCTTCTGGTCAGGTCAGCCATTCAGACACTGAGGAGGAAACTGAGGAACTATTTCTAACAATTTCACAAAACTTGTCACTGAATCCCACGGGTAAGGCAATGACACTCAGGCAGGGGGAGGCAAAGGAAGGGCTACTCCTGCCCATATCCTGGCAGCTGACCGACTCTGACCAAGACTCAGGTGAACTTGGTTGTGCCTCTAGAATCTGTCAGAGCCACGCTTCTGAGGCTCTGGTCTAGAAGCCGGTGGCCCAGGGGATGGACAGCTGTGGCAGTGCCAGTGCACCCTTCTCAGCAGAGGGCAGCAAAGGCCACAGTCCGTTATCAAGCAATCCACCAGCTCTGTACCGGGAGTGTTCTGCTCGTTTCCAACGCAGTTCTTACCACTTCCAGCAATGTCTATGTGCACGAGGTAAAGCCAGGACCCTCCAGACGAGAATCTGAACCCAAGAAAAGCAGCCCCAAGGGCCACCACTTCAATATGAGCAAAATGAGTTAAAGTGATTCCCAAGTCGGGGAAAGCCTCAGGACGCGGCTTCAAGATTGGCTCAACAGGGGGTGTTCTTTTCCTTGGAAAAGATACTTTCAGAAGTACCCAAAATACAACTGGGCTGGACACCATCTCCATGCAACTTACATTCACATGGCTGTAACAAAACCACATGGAGAATTTTCTGTCTTATGTTTCCATCTGATAGTAAGAAGATGAGCTCATCTTTTTACTACCAGATAGTCAAACTCACTCAAAATGTTCAAGATCCCAGACATGATGATATTAACAGCCAACTCCTGCACGCCCGGCTGGTAACCGCCTCAGTGGCTGCACATTTAGGTCAGCTATGGTGTTTTGCTTCCGAGTCGGGACTTTGAATCCATGTGGTACATCCCCAGGCAGATTCCATCACTAGACTGCCAAATCAAGCAGGACCAACACAGCTCCCGACACGGCCCAACCATCTCCTCAGGACTGTCGACAGTCCCTGGTACCAGCTGTGCCATCATCACTGCACCAATGTGGACTGAACACCCCCTTTGGACCTGGAAGAGGTGCACTGAGAGATTGCCTCCCCCGCATATTGTCCACAATACTGGGGCTCCCTTTCAAATCTTGGCAAATGTGATGGGCAAGACATGGGACCCTCGTTTCCCTTCGCATTTACTTCATTGCTAATAAGGTGCAACATTTATTCATGTTTAATTCCTTTGGAATCATGTTCTTACCTATTTAATGATGTCAGAGCACATAAGGTGACAGAAAAACTCCTTTGTATGATAAGGATATTACCCCTTTTGATGAAAAACACAAAGCCAATACCTGTGGCCAGTATTGAGGCAGGGGGAGAACACTGGTCATCAAGCAGTGGCTTATGACTAGCTGTCACAGGAGTCCACCCAGCTCTGGACAACAGACCTCCTCAAGACAACCAAGGGTGGTGGCACCCACCGAGCTGCTCCTGGCCTGCCACAGCCCCCTCACACACCTGCTGTGTTCCAGCCTCATGGGCCCTTCCTATGAGCCTTAGTTTAAAATCAAAATCAAAGTATTACTTGGCCGGCCATCTCATCATTCCTCGGCTCTTCCCCAGGCTGCTCTGTGGAGTGTTCAATCGAGACCCCCCTGTGTACCAGGGAGAAGCTGTCCGCAGTCTGCGGGAGGCCCACTGGCTTTGGAGGACCCAGGCCCCCTTGGAGGTCACCAGCACAGCTTTGTGCTTTACACATCACAATGCCAGCAGCCACCTTGGCCTGGAGCTGGCCTCCCCTTCCAGCCTCCACTCAATGGCACCTGTAGGATAGGAAGAGGAATGGCTGATTGCAGCCAAAAGAGCACAGAGTGGATCAATTCAGGTGCACCCACCTACAGAGCCACAGAATCCAGTGGCACTTCCTAAATGGCCCAGGAGAACTCAACGCAGCTGTGAGAGTTCTTGTATGTGTCCACTTGACCAGGCCACATCACCCAGATACTTAATCAAACAGTATTCCAAATGTCTCCGTGAGGATTTTTCAAGTGAGAGTCGTATTTAAGTCAAAAGACCAAGCAGATTGACCTGCCTAACTGGGAGCCTCACCCAACCAGTGGGACTGACTCTCCAGAGAAGGGAGGAGAGCTGCTAACAGACTGCCTTCAAGGTTGAACGGCAGCTCTTCACCGAGTGGTCAGCCACCCTACTAACTTCACACTGGCCAGCCTCTATAGTATGGGTTAATTCCTTAAAATAAATCAAGAAAGGGAGCGACAGCAATACAGAGTCAGATAGAAACAAAGCGAGATCAAAAGAAGGAAACACCACCCTACTAGTTGTGCTTCTCTGGAGAAGCCTGAATAATACATCGGGTCACAAGACAGCTTCCAGGCACAAAACCATCCATAGCCTAGGAGCAAGAGCAGTGCTTCTAAACAACTACCCTAATAAATAATTTCAGAGCAGAAATGAAAATCTCCACTTCAAAATGGCCAAAAAAAAAAAAAAAAAAAAAAAAAAATCAATGCCAGCAACCCAATTACACAACAGTAAAGGGAACCCTTTAGCAGGGCAGGGCAAGGATCTGAAAGACCACAGTCGAGTTGATCGGGGTTCTGCAGAGAAAGTAACCAAAGTGGGGGAAATGGAGGGAATAGGCAAAGACGGAGACTTCTACTGAGGAGCTGGTTCACTGATTACGAAGGCCCAGAGCCCCACAGTCTACAAATGGAGACCTAGAAATGCTAGTGATGTCATTCAGTTCAGGTCTGAAGCCCAAGAATACGGAGGCCAACATCCCAGCTTAAGCTGGTGGGCAGAGAGGACACAGTTCCTCCTCTCCCTCAGTTTGTTCTGGTCGGGTCCCCAAAGGATTGCAAGATGCCCACCCACTCTGGGGAGTTCCATCTGCTTTACGGAGCCAACCCATTCAAATGCTACTCATCTCATCTGGAAATGTCATCACAGAAGTGTTGTTGGAGTATTCCACAGCCCAGTCAGGTAGGCCATCATGTCAACCACCACACTGGCCAATCGAGACTCATGATTATATAAAAGCATGGAGAATATTTGATAGTATAACTTTAGGGTACAACATATCTGAACCCAAATCCCATCTGACAAATCTCCACTCCATGGAATCCTGCTCTTTCACCTACAGAGCAGGTATGATGGCCACCGATCTCACAGGCTTGCTTTATCACTAAGGTACGTCATCCAGCACTTCACGGATGATCAACAAGCTAATACCACTAACAGTAGCATCTGTGTAAATGAGGATTGAAGCAAAAATAAAGTTTAGTCTCTTGAAAAAGAACCCAATATTAAAACATGAAACCAGGTGCAGTAGCACACACCTGTAATCCAAGCTCCTCAGAAGTCCAAAGCTACAGGACTGCAAGTTCAATGCCATCCTGCCCAATGTAAGAAAACCTCGTCTCAAAATAAAATTAAAAGGACTTGGCATATAGTCCAGTGTTACAGTACTTGCCTAGCATCTGCAAGGGCCTGGACTTGAGCCCCAGAACCACAAGGGAAAAAAAAGACAGTAAGGCTCTAGCCCTGAGCTGCTATCATACTGTGCACCCTAACACCAGGATACCTCAGTTATACAGAAAGACACAGTTATGCGTATTTAATTACCTAGATTATGAAGCCTTCTGTGATTCCTCTGGCACTGTTCTGGGTGAAGAGGAGACAGTGTAAGAACTATCAGAGTAGAACAGCGGCAGCAGCTGACCTGTGCTATGTCACTTGCTGTGCCAGCACCAGCAACAAAGGCCCTCATGCAGTACATCGATGACTGCACAACGCCCTGCCACCAACAGGTGCTGCCATCCTCCAGGTCTCAGATGAGGTCAGAGGCTCTGGGGTGTGTGGAATTCAAACTCGTCCAAGTACAAGATCCCAGGTCGTCCTGACTCCAAGATGCACACTCATCAACTGTGCTTTCTGCTTTAGGCCTTCACCCCTACCCCTCCCATGACCCTCTACAGAGTTGAGACTTCCAGCAGCCACACAGGCAAGCTGCTGCTGTTCACACCCCTGCAGACAAACAGGAACACAGCTGCTCTCTAGACTAGCCTGCCTCCTCCAGGGCTTCTATGATTGACAAGTGAGAGATGAAAAAAACCCAGTTCGTGAAAACCAAAGTCCTCTGTGCAAACCAAGAACTTCAGGGCACACTTCCTGGCATTAATTTTGTATTAAGTGCCTTCAAATATACTCCCTTCCCCTCTAAGTTCTCAGGAGAATGGCAAGCTGACATCACCACCTCCTAAATAAAGACTGAAAAATGACTAATGCCCTAACAGATAGAAAATGGACCGATTTCCTCCATCGCGGGAGAAGGAGAAATGGGCAATAATACATCTCCCTTTGTTGGAAGCTCAAGTGGCACTTACTTCTCTGGTGATCCCAGGTGGCCCGCACGCTTCCTTCCCGATGGGTCCCCATACACTTCGTCCTCGTTGTCATCCACGCCTTCATCGTCGATGCTCTTCACATCGAGCTTCTGGTACCCGAGCTCCCCATTTAGAGAAAGGGAGTCCACTTTCCAGGAGCTGCTGCTCTGGCTGCCGTTGGAATTCGGCCCAAAGGGGCTTTCAAAGGCCGACATGATGTTGACCGAGGACCGGTCGGAGTTCTCCTCCGAGCTCTCCCCGGTCCCAGGGAGCTTTTTAAAAACATCCCCAGAGGTCTGCTCATCCTCCTCCTCATCAAACGAGATGATGTTGGTCACCTTCTTTTTCTTCTTCCGTTCCTTTTTACATCTGGCATCTGGCAAAGAAAGATACAGCAAGAAAAGGTGGGCAAGACAGAAGGGGGACAGGCCAGCTCGCCCCCGGGGCCCCAAAAGATCCCCTCAGGCTACTGAGAAGTCTAACTGCACCGTATTCATTTATTTAAGTCCTTCAGAAACACCCATCTATAGAAGACTGAGCAAGATGGACCCAGGCCTGTACGTCAACACACTTCAGATCACAGGTGGACACTGTCCCTTCTAGTGTCACTTGGATTC
Organism: Callospermophilus lateralis; assembly: GCF_048772815.1. Lineage (NCBI taxonomy): Eukaryota > Metazoa > Chordata > Mammalia > Rodentia > Sciuridae > Callospermophilus > Callospermophilus lateralis. The sequence goes on along the minus strand of NC_135323.1, from coordinate 9,139,899 downwards.
CAAGGATGCCGCCACTACGGAAATGATTTCCATTGTTTCACTGTGGGAAATACGCCTAAGAGTGGTAGGCCAGACCAGGAAAACCAGCATGGGGGTTGCAGCCAGTTGTTTCATAGCTACAACCCACCCCCTCCCCCCTGCATGATGCCGATGGCCCTGTGTCATCTATAGATCCTTGAATCTGAGTGGGCACAGTGCTCTAATGGTACCACTGGAATGTGACAGAAATAACATCCCATTCTAGGGCCCAGGTGACAAGAGGTCTCATTGCTTCTGTTTCACCACCACCCCCACCCCCACCCCCGGACTGCTGACCCATGGCACCCAGAGCAGCCAGCAGTCAGGCACACAGGTGGGCCATCCTGGGCCTTCAAACTCAGCCACCAGTGATACGCCATGAGCAAGCCAAGGGAAGCCAACTGAAGCCCTGCCATGCCCATCCAGAGTCGTCAAAAAATGAGTCGTGGTGATTTAAGCCACCACCTTCTGTCATTTGTTACACAGCAGGGCTAACTGGAGCAGCGAGCAAGAATGCCTGAGGGGTCAGAGTTAAGATGAGTCCATTTGTTCACCCGTCAATCATCCAACTTGGAAGTGAGACACTTTGGAGTTGTAGGCAGTGGCTCAAAGTGTGGCCTGGTGATGCTTCACCAGCCTAGCACAGCTCTGAGAATTTTCAAAGCTCCTCAGTGTACAAATGTGTGTCTTTGTTCCATAAAGCCCTCAATGTCCTGTTTTCTACATCTACACATGAGGCGTCTGCTGAAGGCAAGAAAGGCAAGTCTGTGCCGAAGAGCCCGTGGTATTCTGAATTTTCACCATCATTAATAATTTTCAAAGATGGCCACATTTACTGCCTTAGGGATTTGGGGACACAGGGACTAGAACTTAAGCCAAAATTTTCCAGTTCTCCCGTATCCAATGCTTCCGGGGTATTTTTTTTTTTGGGGGGGGGGTGCCCAGAGAATGGGCCCAGAGGCATTTTACCACGGAGCCATATCCCCAGCCCTTTTTATTTTTTATTGAGACAGGGTCTTGCTAAGTTGTCCAGGGCCTCACCAAGTTGCTGATGCTGGTTTCGAACTCGTGACCCTCCTGTCTCAGCCTCCCAATTCACGGGGATTACAGGCCTGGACCACCGTGCCCAGCTATTATTAACTTGTTGAAAACCAACTTCCTTTTGCCTGCCCCCACCTGGAGTTAAAGCTGACCAAAACCTCTCTTCCCCCAGGCCTTTGCTTAAACGTCCTCACAACACAGGCGAGACAAGGGGTATTCATTCTCCAGAGCATCTGTGATTGGCCTTCATCACATGTGCCAAGGGGATATTTGGAGAATTTGTCTTTAAACACTACCCTCGTGCATCCCAAAGGGACTGCAAGCTCATCGTGGGCAAGCCGTCTTAAGCTCGCTGCCTAAAACACATAACACAGTGAGTGCTTGAGTGGACGACTGAAGACCAGGCCCATGTGGCTCCTGTGGCTGCCCCACCACGTCTGCTCTTCCCCCCTGTCTTCTCTAGGTGAGCAGGTCAGATCCCCTTCAGAGTGAAAGAAGGTAAGAAAAATAAACATGACCCGAGAGTGCAAGTGCACTAGATTTCATTCCCCTGGGAATGACCTTCAGGTGACAAGAGGTGTCCACAGCAGACATTCTCTTGTCCTTACAAGGACCCCCGTGCTGACCACCTCGAGTGCCCATTCTCGCTCACCAGCACTGACGTTCTTGGACACAACAGGCAGCGGGTCGGTCTCCTGCTCGGGCTTAATGAGGATGGAGACAGCAGAGGAGGCTGTGATCTCCCTGAGGAGGCTGCTCACTCCCTGAGTGGATTCCTTCAGCAAGGAGGTCACGTTCTGCGTTGATTCCTTTAAGAGGTCGGAGACGGTGGGAGCAAACTTACTCTGCCCATTTAAGTCCTTGTTGTCGATGTTAATTGCGAAGAGTATGGAGTTCAGCCCTGGCCAAAAGAAGGAAAGCCTGGAGCACCTGGGAGCATGCAGTCACCTCCAACATGAGAAACAGGAGGGACAGCGCAGTACACACAGGATTCCTATACACCGATTTTAAACATTCATAAAACTTTCTGCAAAGCTGGGTCAACAGACACCAGTTACCAGGGGAGTAAAACTTTCCAGATTTCCTCCCCAAAGATTGAGAAGACAAATGCAAACAAGAGTCACCCAAGAGTAGGTGAGAGTAAGGGCTGGAGCAGACTGCCAGCACGGCCACTTACTAGCTCTGAGACCTTGGCCAAGCACCTTTTACTCCCCTGGGCTTCAGTTTCCTTACTTGTATGATGGGGACAATATCATCTCCCTCACATGGTCATAAATATTAAAGATAATCACATCAAAACAACCTCAGCTCAATAAGCAATCAAGATGTGCAGCAAGAGTGTCACTGTGATTACCCTAGATCAAAATGTGCACTGGTCTCCTAAGGCCTGCAAAGGGAATCACGTTCAAACCCAACTCTTCCTCAGACAAAACTAACACAGCCCTCAATATGCAGAGCTTAGTGGAAACCTTTAGGGGAATAAAAGGGAAGAAATTTGGGCAATTGGAAGAAAGACACAGCTGCCCATTTTTGTCAGGCCAATTCCATCTTTAACCCTTTGAGTAAGAGGAGAAGTGAACACCTTGGCAATCCATCAGGTGACATCAACCCAGGGCCTCCCTAATGACGAATCACATACATGACCCTGTATCTCCTGCGATTCTCTCACAGCTTTACAACGGCAACTGGGAACTGTCAGAATTCCCACCTCATGGAGAAGTAAAAATAAAAGGGACAAAGCTGACAGGATCCAGCCAGCAGAAAAGTTTGATGCAAAGGTAGGTCCCCCTCCAACTCTCAGGCTCCTTACATCACACCAGCCAAGCCATGAGCAACCCTTCAGCCCAGGCTTTCTCTTCCAGGTATCAAATTTCCAGATAATTGTGCCCAATGCTCAATGCCATTAAAGGAAGATCAGCAGCAAGTGACTCTATCAGTGAGGGACAGGAAAATTCACAGCATCCCCTGGGGTTGTGAATCCACTCCCAGGCAGCCCTCTCTACTCGCAGAGGTCCCCAAGACCCATCACCCCCGGCCATGGTCAGGCTTACCAGCTGCCATGGTGGGAAGCATGCTAGACCTTTCTTCATCCATCACAAAAGACCAGTCTTCATAAAAAGTGCTGTAAAGTGAAATGAGAAAAGGAAAAACTTCTTAAGAGTAGTTCTCTGCATCCACTAGCTAGATCACTCCATTAGATGACATTCTGGACAATCTGTTCCTGGTCGGTCATCACAGGGAAGGGAGGGTATCTGAGATCTCTGCTGGGTGAAGCTTCCTACTATAAGCAAAGATCTGAATGTACATAGTCTACAACTTCTCTGTTGGTCCCCCGAGACCTCAGGCTTTAGAGTACTGAAACAGACACATGTAAATGTATTTATAAGGCAGCACAGTACAAGAGCACAGAGGGGTGACTTCCACTCAAGCATAGCTCCCAAGAGACAGACAGGAAATCCAAGCTGACCAACAGGGCTTGCCTGCTATCACTAACACAGAGGTGACAACTTCAGAAAGAAGCTACAAAATCCATGGCTCCATCCATCACAGCATTCACTTAGAATACCTGCCTGGGCTACAGTCCCCAAAGTACAAGTTATCCCTGGAAAGGTCAGAAGGCTAGCAGGGCCTTGTGAATCTAAGTAGCAGTTGGGGTGGGAGGTCAGGAAGGCTTCAGGGTCTTTCTAAGGCAATCTGCCAATAAATGGTACAGCCAGGCTTACAACACACAACCAAATACCCACAATACCATGACACTCCCTACCACATCATAGGATTCTAAAGTAAGGGAGTCAAAGCTCAGTACTCAATTTTACTCAAGTCAAGCCAATCTTGAGTGGCTCGCAGTTCAGTGACAGACTGAAAAAACTATTTGCTGACACAACTGAATACAATGAGCAGGAAGAGAGAAGAGACATCATTTCCAACATACCCAGCAAAATGTTAGTGGAAGTACAAACCACAAGGTCAAGCTGGCATTTCTACTCTGCCCGATTCTCCAAACTGTGCTCCTCTAGAAATGGGAGCCATTTCTGTGCATGTAAATGAACTAGGTTTCCCCACCCGTGTTAAGTGAGTGGCAAACCCTAGTAAATTCCACTGCGACTCTTAGGGATTCGCTGCAGCTTCCCACAGCTCAATTTGACTTTGGTACTCAGTAAGCAACTATGAACTCATCATCAGTAATCCACAGGAAAGAGCTTCACAAAAATCTACCTTAACAAACCTTAATTAAAGCAGGTCAGGCTTGGGAGGTGTATTCTCAGGCCCCAAGCAACACACATGTGCCCTCACCATCAGCTGTCCTGGTTCCCAAGCCTCCCACTTCAGAGTCAGATGGTGAAGTGTCACAGGCAGTGTCAATGCAAGAACTTGAGGAGTATTTTACGAGCCCTAAGGCACAACCCAGAACACCCCCCCCCCAAAAAAAAAAAAAAAAAAATCACTGGTGGAGAGGCGACCATAACAGCAGCCGGAGGGGAGACCTGAGCCAGGGAACACTTGGCAAGATGCGAAATCAAAGGATCACAACGTGATGCTGATGAAACAGTTACCGAGTCAAATGAAATCTCCATGTTCAGGCTCTACACATGCTGATGTGTAAGTTCCTGAAGGAAGCAGGGTAGGATTTATCACTGCCCCTTTGTATCAGGTGACATAACATGTCTGATCCCCCATTCTCGGGGTTAAAAAAAACAGCCAGAGCAAGAGAAACCATGAATGTCACAAGTATAGAAAAATAATGGGAAAAAATTCCAACAGGTGAGAGTTTTCTTTGTGTAAATTCTGAGTGATTCCATTTTTCAGGGATTTTACAACATTTTCCAGTGTTTAGGAAATGTGGCTGACTGTGCCACACTGGCTCCTACTCGGCAACACTAACATCACCTCTGACGGCCATGAGTGTAAGGTATCCCATGGGCAGTGACCATACAAGCCAGTGTTTACTCCAACCACAGCTCCTTTTCCTACCTTGGCTGCACATAACTGAAGCAAACAGATGAAGCAAACAGATGGAGCCTCCTATCAGCCTGGGTCCCCAAGATGAGAAGTCAAGCACACCCCTGACAGACATGTAGCACATGGAAGAAATAAGCTTGGTTGTCTCACGCCACTGAGGTATTTGTTATAGCAGCATAACCTGACCCATACTGAGAGTGAATTTTATATTTTATATTTATGATCCAAAAAAGGAACATAATAAAATCAGTTTTTAATTAAAAAAAAAAAAAAAAAAAAGACTTCCTCCCAACTTAAAACTTACCTATATTTTCAGGTCAATTTGGGATCAAGTGAATGAAAGAATACCCAAATTAAAATTCCACAAAAAGAAAGACTGTAGCCAATTCCTGCACACTCCGAGGCGTGCTGATAATAAGCATGGACTGAGTGGCAGCAATACAGAGGTGCCATGCAGAGTCCTCTAAAGGCCTTCTCACACAGAGGGTCCCCACAGCATAGCTGAACAGACGAAGGCCCCTGTAGAGGGACTGGGATGCAAATCCATGAAGTCTGACTCCCAATTTCACCCTCTTCCCCTTTGCCCCACCTGCCCCACAGCCCGAGGGCTGGTACCTGAGCCTGCCCTGGTCAGCGAGCAGCATGTGCAGGTAGCGCTCCAGTGAGTGCTCGTTGAGGGCGCAGCGCAGCCAGGCGCGACCCCGGCCCACGTCGGAGGTGATGTGGCGCAGGGAGTGGAAGCGCTGCAGCTCGTGCCTGTTGAGGACCTCCTTCACGTAGTGCCAGAATACGGGCTCTGCAGAGAGGCGACAACACGTCACTCGGCCTGAGATGCTCACAGCATTCAGAGCAGCAGTCCCCAGCAACTTTTTTAGATTGTGAAAGTCACTTCCTCAGCACAGAAGGGGTGGAGAATAGAGTATATCCAAAATAAAAATGATCCCAGACACACCACCCAGAGGTGACCGTTCAGTGACATCCTCAGGAATCTCCTTCCAGGCCTCCCTCACACACACTTCACTCGTTGCACAAAGTCAACACCTGTGGCAAGTAGAATTACGACCCCAAAGATATCCACATCCTAACCTCTGGAAACCATGACTGTCAACTTACACAGCACATGGTCTTTGCATTTGCAGTTCAATGAAGGACTTGGAAAGGGGGATCTTCCTGGATAACCCTGTGGGCCCAATAGCAGCAAGTATCTTCATGAGGAGGGAGAGAGATTTGACCCAGGAAGTGGTGATGGGATAGGTAAGCAGAGACTGGAACGATGCATCCACAGACACAGGAGGTTGGCAGCCACCAGAAGCTGGAAGAAGCAAGGCCAGCTCTGCCCTGGAGCCTCCAGCAGGAGCTGGCCCTGCCATCACCAGGTGAAACTGATCTTGACCTTCAGGCCTCCCAACTCCAAGGGAATAGATCTGTGTTGTTTTTAAAGTCACCAATGTTAAGCCAGAACAATGGCATGTCCCTGGAGTCCCAGCTACTCAGAGGCTGAGGCAGGAGGATCGCTCAAACCTAGGGGTTCAAAGCCAACCTGGGCAACACAATGAGACCTGTCTCATTTAAAAGAGAAAAAAAAAAACTACCAACTTTGCAGTAATTTGCAATCATCAAAAATGATACATCATATTGTATGATTATACATGCACATATGCATAATTTTCTGTCCTAGCTGGGCACAATGGTGCACACCTGTAACCCCAGTGACCCTGGAGAACGAAACAAGAGGATTGAAAGTTGAAAGCCAGGCTCAGCAATATAGCAAAGGGCCTAAGCAACTTAGCAAGACGCCGTCTCAAAATAAAACATAAGGGCTCAATGGTTAAGCCACCTTGGGTTCAACTCCCAGTACCAATAATAATTCTGTATCCTAGTTCATTTGTCTAGATCATAAACATTTTCCTGCCACCATTAAGTCTTTGAAACTTGACTTTGATGGCTTCCCAGTGAAACGCAATGTAACTATTTCTCTATTATTAAGAATATGATATGGTGCCAACTTCTTCCCTCTCCATAGCAAAAAGCATCCTTGCACATAAATAATTGTCCCCATTTTTAGTTCCTTAAGAGACTTCTATATGCTCAATTACTAGGTCTGAGGATAGGAACAGACTTAAGGCTCTAAAGGAAAGGTAACGTTTGCCTTTACCCCTGGAGTAGTCATCCTTACGACTGCTGCCATTCCTCTGCCCTTCTCATCCTTGTGTGCAGGCTTTTCCTAGTTGTACTCCTCATGTATACCTCATTTACGATCTCCTCATGTATACCTCATTTATGATCAACTTTCCTAACAATCGGCTCGTCAACACTTTTTCATGCTGCCAATAGCAAGGGTGGCAACAGGTACTATTTATTCACTGAGCATCAACTATGTACCAGCCACCATACCAAACACTGCCATCTGACCTCATAACCACCAAGGCCATCTCCACAAAGACAAAGTCCCAGGCCTGGACCAGTGAAGAACGTGCCCAGGGATACATAGCTCCTAGTGCCCGTTAAGCCATACCATGCCAGCTAACTGCAAACCCCAAACAGTACTTTGCCTTTTGCAATGGGGCACTCCACCTTCTCCAAAGTGAGCATGTTCACAGCTGCCTAATGAATGGGAGGAAAAGCCGAGCCTCTGCTGCCAGCTCCAACTTCCAGCTCATGCTCAACAGCCCAGACCCCTTGGAGAACGAGGCTTCAAACTCTCCTTTTAGGATACAAATACTTATGGATCAAGTGGCCCTTAGGGATCCTTCAGAATCAACTCCCCAAGATAACAAAAACGATGGGCAACTGGCTCGGGACAGTCCCCTCTCAATCGTCACATGTCCAAATCACCCCCTTTCCAAACTCATCAGATCAGTCCAAAACACAATGTACAGATGGTATTTTTTTTCCACTCTCAGAACCCAGGACAGGGCATGTGGGAGAGCAGTGCCCAAGGCGAGCAGTCCAATAATGTGTTTCCAAATGCTCAGCCAGCCACCTGTAATTCCATCACACTTCGGATCAAGTGACTCTCACCTGCACTCAGCTTTCCTCAAGAAATGTAATCGCCTCCCTTTGACCTTGAATGCTCAGGAACCCTTTACCATGTGTTTTCTCCTTTCAATTTTGTAAATTCCTTACTGCCACAGAACCCTTTCAAAGCTTGTCAGAGCAACACTGACTGCAAGAATCATCACAGTAGGGTTCCGCTTCCACCGCCAGAATTAATGTGGTCTATTTAAAGTGCAGCTTACCTGCCATTTAAAGCAGGCTGTGTGTCCATAATTTAATTTGGGAATATGTACTGATCTGCTTTGAAATGTGGGATACATTCCAAAAGTGTGCAAGGGCTTCTGGCTCTCAGAACACCTGAAAGCCAAATGCCAACAAGAGGGAGAGCCAGGAGGTAAGGGGATAGCATGGCAAGCTTCCTGGAGTACTTGTTAATAGACAATGATGGGCAGCACAGTCTGCCAGCTCCCAGCAGGCCTCAGCTCTCCTTGTCAATCCCTAGAGACTACAAGGAAGATAAACGCCAGGGCTCAGATTCTAACTGAGGCATTGCGTGACTTGGGTGGGTGCCTTACCTTGTCCTCTATTTTCCTCATCTGTACAATGGCCATCATAGTATCTACCTCTAAGGGCTGTTATACAGGGAAAATGAGAAAATGAGATCCAATAAATGCTGTTAGCCATAACTAACACCCTGGTAATATAACTGGTGTTCAGTGAAAAACAGCTATTCATATCATTACCACCCTTGCAACAAAACTCAGGCATGAAGACAAGTCAGCAGCACCCCTCCCCCTTGCTTCTGCTTACAGCACCCCTCTCCCCCAAGAGGAGCATGTGCCTTCCAGACTTTGTGGAGTTGTCTTCACTTCTACTCCTTGCTCTCTCCCCGCCCCCACCCCCAGGTAGCAGCTAACCCTGGCTGGCAATTACCAGGCCACAGCAGAGCACACAACTCATCTTCATCCTGACCCTGATGGTTTGTTCATTGTGGCTTTTTCCACATCAACTTTAATTTTTGAAAGTATTACATGAAAATATTATATTGAATGAGTTTTTTGATACTTCTTAAATTTTGTGATCAAAGACCAGGTCTCACTAGTCTCACACGAGTCCGGGTCTAGACCACAGGATCCTCCACACAACGTCTACCTGGTCATCTTTCTCGGTCAGAAGTCAGCAAGCTGTAGTCTGGGGCCAAATTCAGCCACCACACATCTATGTGTCGAGTTCTGGATCACAGCCACTCCCATTTGCTCATGGGTCATCTGTGGCTGCCTTCCTGCTACAACAGCAGGAACGTGTAGCTGCGCTTGAAACCACATGGCCCAAAGTCTACAAGGTGGTTACCCGAGCCCGAAAGAGAACTCTGCTGACCCCAGTTCTAGAAGCAGAAGCCTTAATGGTCCCGCAAACCTGGACCCACATGGGGCCACTTTTCTCTTTATCATGTAGAGAGGCCCCAGTTGGAAAGACCCCCTACCCACACAGAGGCTGTGCTGAGCAAGACAGAAACAGATCTGGGGAGACCTGGGGCCCCAGAATCCAGCTCCACTCAACTCCTGGGTTTCCAAGTTACTACAGTCAAAAAGTACCTTTGGTGGAAAGGGTTTCTGTGGCTTGCAACCAGATAACGCTCAGGGCAGTGAGTAAGGGTCTGTTCTTTGACCATAACAGGATCATCTGCTGAGGATGGAGGACACCGAGTAACTCCTGTCCTCCAGAGCCTGGGTGGGTGCATGACACCAGCATGAAGCATCCTCACAACAAACAAAACGCCACTCAATGAGAAATAGCCCAGCCACAGCACCCAGACTCCTTATAAATCAAGGACACCTTTTTCTCATAACTAGACCAGAAGTAGGGAGCAGGCTCATAGGCTCCATCAGGTCAAAATCTCCACTCTTGACCTGTAGCTCACCATCACAGAGGACTATCACAACTCTGAGTATCTCAGAGGGGACTGGAGAAAGCCAGCTCTACTACCCCTTTTATGAAGCAAGGATGAGTAATCCCAGAAAGCCACAGGGAGCAGAGTGGAAGAGAAAACACCAAGGCCAGCGTAATCACTCACCATCCATGACCTGATGAAGGACACGCCACAGCCCCAGCAAAGCCAGTGTTGCTTAAGCCACAGCAGAGCAGGACGGACACGAGGTAAGAAACCAACAGGACCAGCCAAATGGGCATCCACCATTCCAGGGACAAAAGGAAACCAAGGCTGGGGGCAGCTTGGTGGTAGAGAGCTTGCCTAGCATGTGCGAGGCCCTAGGTTATACCCCCAGCACTGGGCAGGGACTGGGTGAATACAGATGTTCCCAGATCCCAAGAGCATCTCAATCTGGACAAGCCCCACCGCAAGGAGGGTGGATCTGTGAAGCAGTTTCAAACAGGGGGCTGTAGCCCTGTCACTAAACACCTTCCAATAGCCACCAGACTGCCTCCCCAAACTAGAGCACAGGGACTGTGGATTAAATATGAACCACATATAATGTGAGCAATGGCTTTATTAAAGGGCAGGGGACTTGCCGAGTAGCAAAGCAAGGCTTCTAAAACTCACATCTTGCTACCCATTAGGGGCAGACCCCACCCCAGGCCCAAAAGCCATTTCCATTCTGACAGAAGCAAAGACAAGGACCTATGGGACTTACGAGCTGGGTAATTACAGCTTGGAGACTGTCAACCAATGTCAATCTGAGTCTTCATTTATGACACATCAAGACTAAACACCTGTGAAATAGCCCGAAGTGACACTAGCCCAAGAGACAGCAGTCCAGCCACAGCAGACTTTAGCATGTGGAAATTTCATGCCAGTTACATGTCCACTGGCCCAAGCTCCCTGCCACCCCAGATGTCAAGGACCTTCCCCAGGATCCTGTGGACATCCCTGTAATCTAGTGACATGTGGGTTCACACCTAGCCCAGAAGGAGCGGCAGCCTGGCTTCTGGCTGTCTCCCGAAAGCCAGCCATTCTCACCAACTGGTGACCATTCCCATCACCACCCTGACCCAGCTCAGTATCATCTCTGCACTCCAGCAGACATCTTTCCAAGGTCTTTTTCATTTCCACCGGAAGTCGATCTGCAAGTCGATGAAAACAACAGCAACACCAAGAGGAACTGAAAGCACCAGGGAGGGGACGGTGGCAGAGCAGACTTCCCCTGACAAAAAGAATGTGCCTAGGGCTCTCCTGGCACATGCAGCTTCCTCCAAAATTAATTTTCTACAGAAATGAAATTGCTGCCCAGCATGACTCAATGAAGCAAAATATAAACTCCTAAGTGCAATCAACCATTTTCAAAAATCCCCACCGAGGAGAAAGAAGGTTGGTTTCTCTAAATTTAGTTGGGCATATATATTAATCCACCTGCTTCCGACTGACTAAAGATGTGGTCAGAAGGAAGGCAAGGGTTCAGCTTCCCAGAAAATGGGCAGTAGGTCCTGAAATCATTATTTTGATCATGCACGAGAGAGATGGCCAGGTACCTTGCAATACACTGGAGCTCTAAGAACGAGTAAGGATGGACCAAGTCCCTGACCTTCAAGAGACAGAAACACTCAGAAAAGCAGGTAGTGCCATTCAGAGGTCCGAGGAGAGAAGACTGTAGGAGCAGCACAGTCCCATTGAATTGGGTAAAGAGGCCACGGAGGGCTTTGAAAGAACAGTGATCTACCACTTCACACCAATTAGGATGGCTATTTAAAAAAAAAAAAAAAAAGCCAGTGTTGACAGGGACGTGGAAATGTGGAGAACTGGGGTCTTGTGCATTGCTTCTGGAACATACAGTGATACAGCTGCTGTGGAAAGAGAATTGGTGGTTTCCCAAAAATTTAAACATAGATTACCAGCTGATCCAGCAATTCCATTTCTGGTATGTTTTCAGTTCTTCCAAAATAACTGAAAGCAATAAAGAATATCTGTATCCTGTGTTCACTGCAGCTCTATTAACAGCCAACTCGTGGAAGCAACCCAAGGGTCCACTGAGAGCAACAAAATGAGATAAATACATGCACAGGAATATTATTCAGCCTTAAAAAGGAAGGAAATTATGATGGATGGACCTTGAGCATGTGTAAAGAATCCAGGCACAAAAGGGGAAATGAAGGAGGTACCTGAAGTAGTCAAGTTCATGGAGGTAGAGTAGAATGGAGGGTGCCAGCACTGGGGTAGGGGCTGGAATTTCATGTCCATCCATGTTTAATGAGTACATAGTTTCAGTTTGGGAAGATTGATGGTGATGATACTTAAAAAACAATGTGAATGAACTGTATGCTTTCAATGGTTACAGAGGTAGATCTGATTATGCATATTTTACCTAATTTAAAAAAAAAAAAAAAAAGAATAGAAGTTTGGGGAAGGAGGAGTCTGGGTAAGGGTTTGGGAGAGATGAAGGGTAATGGAAAGAAAAGGAGCACAGGACCTGAAGAGTTTCAGGACAATACAAAACAGAAGTGCTATTCAAAACATGGGATTTGAGGGTGAAGCTCAGTGGTAGAGCGAGTGCTTAGCACACCCAAGGCCCTGGGTTCAATACCCAGCACACAAAAAATAAGGGATGTGACAATCTAATGTGGTCCAGGCACTGAGCCATCACAAGGCAGCGGCATTTTGCTCTAGCTGCTAAACTGTGGGGAGACACAAGGGACCGTGTCAAGAGGGAATTTTTCCTTGCCAACTGCAGTGTTGCCATGTTCTGCCTGCCCACTGCAGGTTAGCCCTGGGTATACAGCAGGAGTAAGAGAAGGAGCCAAGATGGCAGGGCTGGTAGGGAAGAGAACCATGGAAGCCATGACCCAGCACGTGTACTGGGTCCCACCTCTAATGTACACCCATCAGAGAGGTCAAGTTCATGGGGGTCTATTAAGGAAGACCCTCTGCCTACACGGAGAGGGCGTTAGAATATCAGACAAATGTGCTTTGTGAAGAACTAGTGCATAGCAAAGAGGAGGAGGAGGAAGAGGAAGCTGGAAGGAAGGCAGAGAGTGCTGCCTGGGAGCTGGGTAAGGGCACAGCCATCACTAGGCAGAGAACACAGGCGAGAACGTGGGCCGTGGTGAGGATTCAGGCCTGAGACCTGGATTAGCCCCCAGTGTGTCCAAACACACCCACTCAAGACAGAGCCTCAGGGAATGATCTAGGCCCGGAGATAAAGCTGCCAGACCAAGCACCACACCAACTTCAGTTTTGGGTGGCTCAGAAATAGCAACCATCTCCGACACCTTCTGAATTATGCCTATCAGCCTGTGACCGACTGCCAACACATAACCTGATGAAGACATGAGTGGCTGAAAGAATAAATTCCAGTGTCATGACATCAAACGCCAGAACCTGCAGTGATTCCTTCTTCCCTCCAGGATAGTAATTCATTCTTCCAGGCTGCATTCCGTATATGGCTTCCAATGGTGATCATGTCTACTACCTCCACATCAGGCCTTTGTAGAGCTCTCTGAGTCACTTGTAATTATATTTTGTTTTGTTCCTCAGAAATTAATCACTTCCCCTGTAGCAAGCACTCTGGAGTGACTGTGGTATATGGTACCTTAGGAATCGGAAAATGCAGGACAGTGCACACTGCATGCCCTTCCCTTCTAGGTGGACTGATTTACTGAAGAGCCCGGCTATCCCCAGACCCTATGCCAAGAGATGGGGAGTAAGAGGAGCCAAAGACATGGCGTCCCTGCTTCACAAAGCTTACCATCTCAGGGGAACAGGGACAGCAGACCACTGAACGGGAAATGGAAAGATAATGAAGTCTCTGCCATCTTTGATCTCTAAGATAATAGTTGGCAACTTTTTCTGTAAAGAGCCAAGTAGTAAATACATATTACAGGCCAGATGGCCTTGGTCATAACTCTACCTAAAAACAGCCACAGGCAGTACAATAGCAAATGATTGTGCTGTGTTCCAATAAAACTTTATTTATAAAAATAGGTGGGACAAATTACTGAACTCGGCTCTACATAATCCTACCTTACTTGGTACTTGAATTCAGAGTTGGGGGTGAGGGCTCAAGGTCTTTGAAGCCCCTCTTTCCGGAAAGATCACAAATCAAGGAAGGAGCTTCCGAATCACAATCACATAAACCTGAATAGGAAGCCCAGCTTCGCCATGGGTTAGCTCTAGAAGAGGAGTCAGTTATTTCACTTCTTCAAGCCTCCTTTTCTTCATCTGTAAAATGGAGACATTGCCATTCCCTATGAATAGACATTTAAGGAACAAAATGGAATAATGAACAAGGAGGGTTACAGGAGATGCTCAACATGAGCCACTGGAAAACAAGAAAGCCTGACAAGTCATCAAAGATCAGAAAACACCCAGGATCATTTCTAAGATTGACATGAAATCACATCATCCCTCCCACTTCTGGAGCAAAGGCATTCTACATCCCCGCCCCAGTCATCTTGCTTTCCTCTATGGTTTCAAAATGTTTTCTAATTCAAGTACAAAAAGACCCAACTCAAAATGACTCGGCATGTCAGGGAATGGGTGATCCTACCCGTTCAACGCAGAGCAGGACAGCTCCCGCTGCTTAACCCCGTAGCTCAGGGAAATCCTCAGAATCAGGTATGTGTCATCTTTCTGAACTGCCATCCTTTTGTCCCAGACTTGCCCCTCTTTGTGGTCACAAGATCACTGCCAAAGCCCCAAATGTCTCACAGTCACACACAATACCCAAGACCATGAAATAAGTTCTCTCTGCGTCTCCTTTTAAATAGTACAGAATTTTCTCAGAAGCCCCTCACTGGAATTCTCCTCCCTTCCTTTTGGCTAGAAATGGGTCTCATGTCTATTTGTAAACCACTTCCTGGAAAGCTGGTAAATATTATGGCTGGTCCAATCTGATCCAGATTTTCTCCCCTCCAGGACTATAGAAGACCCTCCAGCCACCCCTTAACCCCTGACCACAGACATCTTAAAGAAGGGAGGATGCTGGAGAGGTCATGGCCCATGTGGGCTGCAATCTCCAGGGTGACCTGCACAACTGGACAGGAATGCATGTTCAGGCTGCAGAGCAGACCCCAACCCAGACTGCCCCTCACCACCTCAGTCACTGTAGATCTGGCCACTTGTCAAAGTCAGAGGAGATGCTTTTCCACTGGACACCGTGGCCCTCACTTCTAGGACCTGAATCCAACCAGTCTTAAAGGACACACATTGGGGACTCCACCAAGCCACCCTTGGTTGAGTCAGAAATGCAACCATTTATTCACAGGGACTGGAATTTCGGGTGGACATTGCCTCCCACACCCACCCTGAACAAGTCTAAGGGAGCTGGTGGCTGAGTGCTGTATTAGTCCAACTCAAATCATGCTACAATCGTGGAAAGATCAGAAGTTGCCCGTTTTATGAAGAAAAAGATGTTTATCTAGCAAACAATTTTATAAGGCAGAAAATCCAATGAGCTTGGCGCCAGCTCAGCTGAGAGGTTCTAGCTGTGTCACATGGCAGATGGCATCATGATAGGAGCACACGGGAGAGGGAGAGGTCATACTATAAGATAGGAAGTCAGAATTCCCAGTAGGGCCAGGCTTACCTATTAAAAAAACTCCCCAGAGAACTAACTCAGGGGTTCCCAAAGAACTGCTTCAGCCCTTCTAAGGACAGCGCCCTCCATGACCGCCCACTCACCTAGCCTCTTGAACTCACACATTGCTACACCGAGGACCAGGCTCCTGACATAGGAACCTCTGGGGACACCCTCAAGTCATACACAAGCCCTACCTAGTCCCTGCTTATACTCACAGCTGCCTTCCTAACATTTCCCAAGCCAGGGACATTTAGGAAAAACTTTCTGCATCAAAACAAAGAGAAGCCTGAATGCTAGACCCCCAAACCAAAACCAAACCACAGCACCCTGGAGTACAGGGGGTGTGATGCAGGCACTCATTTAAAAAAAAAAAAAAAAAAATCACCAAAAAACTTCAATGTAAACTCCCATTTTAGGCTTTTTTTTTCTTTTTATTTTTGCCAGTTTTTCTTTTTTTTTTGTTTATTGGTTGTTCAAAACATTACAAAGCTCTTGACATATCATATTTCATACATTTGATTCCAATGGGTTATGAACTCCCATTTTTACCCCGTATACAGATTGCAGAATCACATCTGTTACACATCCACGTTTTTACATATTGCCATACTAGTGACTTTTGTATTCTGCTACCTTTCCTATCCTCTACTATCCCCCCTCCCTCCCCTCCCATCTTCTCTCTCTACCCCATCTACTGTAATTCACTTCTCTCCCTTATTTTTTTCCCTTTCCCCTCACATCCTCTTATATGTAATTTTGTATAACAAAGAGGGTCTCCTTCCATTTCCATGCAATTTCCCTTCTCTCTCCCTTTCCCTCCCACCTCTCGTCCCTGTTTAATGTTAATCTTTTTCTCATGCTCTTCCTCCCTGCTCTGCTCCATTTTAGGCTTTGTATCAGGTGGAAATAGCCTGATGTGTAGAAAAATAAATGCAGGTGGTCACACACCAGGGGCAAATCTGGCAACGAAGAAGGGCAGATACTAAAAGGTGTCAATGCAAAAGCACTCTCAGCTGTGGAAGATCAGCACAGATCACATCAATTTCCTATGCAATTAAAAAAGAAAAAAAAAAGTCTAGCTTTTACCTGTAACAAATTCAGACAAAACCGAAGGCCTAAGCCCTCTATAAAGCAGGGGAGATTTGAGGAAATAAGATCCTGAAGAGAAGGGACATCCACAGATGTGGCTGCCACATTTGGAGCCAGTTTGGCTCCAGGCTTTTCCTGGTGCAGAGCTCCTCCTCGTCTCTCCTCTCCTGGGCGCCTTGCCAGCCCTCTGGGTGCACACTCATGGTCCAGGCTGGCCCAAGGTATGTGACTAGCTTGGGCCCTGGCCAGTCTGCAATCCAGATGTGGAGCCTCAATCAGGCATCTCGGGAAGACTGGCCAGGACCCAAGATAGCCGCACACTGCTGGCCAACCCTGAGGCCACACGTGTGGGAAGACAACAGGCAAGGCGCATAAGGAGAGGGGAAAACTTACCTGAAACTTATAAAGACTTATAAAATTTACACACAACCAAGCTCAACAAACCCCTAGCAGGATAAAGAAACCCACCCCTCAACATACTACAATCAAGCCTGCTGAAAGCCAAAGATGAATTCCTAAAGGCAGCAGGGCCACCGACCTGACCCACATCCGACTTCTCATAAGAATGGAGACCAGAACTGTAAATGGGCATGAAGGAATGTTCTGAGGCCATGGACATGTGCTAAAAATGGATTCTGATGACAGCTGCACAACTCTATAGTTACACTCAGTGGGTAAATTAGATGGTGAGTAAATTATACTCTAATAAGCTGGGGTTTATTTTCTGTTTTGTTTTAAAACATGACCACTTCCCCTTCCACCCAGGAGGTTCCAACAAGGAATGAACAACTGGCAACCTGGTAGAAGCTATCACCAGCACCTGGCCACACCGGAACCTGATCTCTAACTTCCAGCCCCCATACCACAATACACATTTCTATGGCTTAAAATAAATGATTGATTCTTTAATAATTCTTTAATTAAAAAGCCACAACCTAAAAAATGTTATATTAAGATGATTGATCAGAAGGTACTAAAATTACACACCAATGAAACTTTAAAAGCAAGACATTTTCCTTAAAACACATCAAAACTCACATGAGTAGAAAGCCTCAAGTGCTACAGCTACTGACAAAAATAAATTTATTATTGGAAAACTTTCCAGAGAAATCTCCAGTCCTTCCTTCATCAGTAAATCATTCCAATTGAGGAATAAAAATGCCAGTTGTATAAAAACTTATCTAGAAATAGAGAGGGAAAAAACTTATTTACAAGGCCAGCATAAATATGATCCCAAATATTAACAAGGAAATTGCAATAAAAAGATTATCTACTTTTTGCAAAAACCTAAACACAAATTCAGTGATAGATAAAAGGACACATCATTATCCAGTTAGGTTTGATCTAGGGTGGCAAGAGTGTTTGAACATGCAAAATTCAGTCTCAATAGATGCAAGAAAAGCATCTGGTAAAATTCGACCTGTCCATGAAAAATAACTCATAGCAGTGAGTTATACGAGAGAACTCTCTAATCTGATAAAGGTTTGCTTCTGAAATCAGGAATAAGGCAATACTGCCATATTTCTGTGGGAGACCAACCTCACACGTGACTGAGTCACACTCCCCAACTGAGTGCTGAGGCACTCAGTCACAGAAATATGGCAGAGCTTTCCCCACCCTTCTTGGGTTTGAGGGACGGTATCTTGTGCATGGATGTGTCTTGCTACAGCCCCATGGGTGGAGCTATGCTCACCTGTTCCTTTGTAATATAACCCCTTGCCCTGTTCAGGATAGAATCTTCCATGGAAGTGCCTTGTGTGTGTCCCCTTCTCTTACTGTGCCCTTGGGTGTGGCCTACCCAGATGTCAGTCAACCTGCTGACAGTGACATCATGAAGATAGACTCAGCCCCTGAAACCTGACTCCTTGACTCATTTGAATAGCTTCTCAATAAAAGGAGTCAGCGTGTGCTCTCTCTCTTCCTGCGGACCCTTAAGGTCAGAGGAGCCCTCACACCGACCCCCCAAAAAAAGGTATTTGTGTCTCTTGTGGTTATTTTGTGCAGCCCAGTTAGCCCAGTTTACCTGGAGGACCCCTGAGCCTTTTAGTAACAAGAACTGAAACCCGGCATATTTCCATTGCTGTTAAACACACACTGGAGGTCCAATGGAGTAATAAAGCAAGAAAAAAAAACAATGGAAAGAAATAAAATTCACTATTTGCAAAGAAAACACAAGTAAAAAATCCAAAACCATCTATATATAAACCATTATAATTAATCAGCAACCGACCTTAGCATACATGGCCTTATTGGATATGTGACCAATTTACAAAAAAGCAACTTCATTTCTATGTACCACCCCCAAATACAGAAAATCACTTGTGTGTGTATATATCTGGGGATGGAACCTGGGGCACTGCACCACTGTGCCACCTCTCTAGCCCTTTTGTTTTCTATTTTGAGACAGTCTTGAAAGTCGTTCACGCTGGCCTCAAACTTGAAAACATCCTGCCTCACCCTGCAGAGTAGCCGAGACCACAAACACTCATTGCCACTCCTTATGACTTTAAAAAGTCACTTGTAACAATATCAAAAGAAAATCTCAAATCTCTGGGAATAAATCTAACAAATAATGTTTACAGAAACCCACAAAACAGATAATAGAGAGGACTTAAATAGAGAAGGGCTACCCCATGTTCAAAGATTGGAATAGTCAACATTATAAACATGTGAATTCTTCCCAAGTTGATCTACAGATTCAATGCAATCCCAATCAAGATCCCAATGAATTGTGTGGGAGATGGTTTGACAAGATGATTTAAAAATGCAAAAGGCTAAGAATAGCCAAGCAATTTGAAAAGTAAATTCAAGACTTACACTTAACAGTTATAAATACTTCTCACCAAAATATAGTACTTAAGTCATGGTGTTATTGACATAGGGGTGATAGACTAATAAGTTCAGAAAACTATCTAAAAATATATGAACACCTGATTTATGACCAAAGTGATAATTCCAGGCAGTTCAGAAAGAATAGTGCTCAGAAGACTGGATATCTATAAAGGAGGAAAGAAAAAAGAAAGGTGGCCCTCTCACATTCCATATACAAAATTAAATTCTAAGTAACAAAACTAGAAAACAAAATCAATGACTTTGAAATAAGCAAAGATTTCTTAAGCAGGACAGCAAAAATGGATCAGTAAGATGACAGATAAATCAGACTACCCAAATGAAGTACTTCTGTTCACTGAAAAATATCATTAAGAATGAAAGGTAGGGCTGGGGTTGTGGCTCAGTGGTAGAACGCTTGCCTTGCACATGTGAGGCACTGGGTTCAATCCTCAGCACTACATAATAAAGATACTTTGTCCATCTACAAGCAAAAAAAAAAAAAAAAAAAATTAAGAAAAAGTGAAAGGTAAACTACAGAGGAAAGATGTTTGCAGTGTTTGTATCCTAGGAAGGACCTGCATCTAGAATAACTCAAGAACTCCCTACAACTCAACAGAAGAACAGGCAAAATATGTGACTGCTTCACACAAGAGGATCTGAAGGTCAAATAAGCATAAGAGACAGGATTGACAGTATTAGTCATCAGGAAATGACAAAACCACAATGAAACACTGTATACAGACTGCAGCCTATGAAAAGCTACAGACGCATAATTCAACATGAAATTCCACGATTTTTAAATAATAGCCACAATTTGAGCACGAGTCCCTAAACCCAGTCTTCCACATACCCTAACCCCAGAGGTCCAAATACCGACGTGCCCCCAGCAGGCACTCCCATTACCTCCTGTATCGTGATTGTCAACAATATCATTTTGCTCAGTTATTACTTTGAGATTCAACTTTTTCCTCTTAAAAAGGTAGTGTTCTGGGATGGGGTTGTGGCTCAGTGGTAGAGCGTTTGCCTAGCTCATGTGGGACACCAAGTTCGATCCCCTAGCATCACAAAAAAAAAATTTAAAGATAAAAAAAAGTAGTGTTCCTCGCCAGGTATGGTGGCACATACCTGTATTCCATCAACTCAGGAGGCTGAGGCAGAAGGATCACTCAGCCTTAGCATCTTAGTGAGAACATAAGCAATTTAGTGAGGCCCCATTTCAAAATAAAAAATATAAAGGGCTGTGCCTATAGCTCAATGGTTAAACACCCTCTGGGTTCAATCCCTGGTACAAAAAAAAGTTTAAAAGGTAGTGTGCCTCTTTTGTAAACAGTTAATACAACAGCATCATGGGCTCGTTCACCATTATTTTTTCTGTCACTTTTTGGTTAATTGAGCCACAGCACTCTATGCAGGAGTGATAAAGGGCATCAGCTGCTATCAGAGGTGGGGGAGCTGGGGAGAGCCAGGAATTCCGAGTTCATCCGAGTTGGGTGGGAATCCTCAACTCCTCCGTCTCTACCAGATATGGAATTTGGGCAAATTATTAACTCATTTGAACCATGGTTTTATCACTTAAAAAAAAGGGACCCCATCTCCTGGAAAGTCGTTGCCACCTTAGCCTCCGGTCAGCACTGGTAGCCTGGGGCTTGGAACTTTCTCACCCAGTCCCCCCAGGCCCCGAGAGGCAGCTCCTGTGATTACTGTATTTCACACATGAGGAAACAGAGGCTCAGAGACATGTCCCAGAGGGCTCCTGTGTGACAAGTCACTGATATCAACCCTGCTGCCTGACTGCAGAGCCAGTGTCTGCACCACCGTGCTACATAAGGTGCCCGGTCCCACGGCCAGCAGGAGGGAGGCGAGCAGGGCCCCTTCCTTCCTGTCCTCTTTGGATTTCTTTTTCTTCCTTGGTCTGAAGGTGTTATTCCAATGGCTTGAAGAACAGCCACAAGCAGCCACTAATCTGATCATTCCCAACTCACTGCAGCTGGAACACCAGCCAGCCTCCTGTGTGAGGATTTCAATCCAGCATTCCCAGAAGGGAGGAGGTCTCAATCAGCAAGGGCTGCGAAGGCCAGCTAATGGCTAATTAACTCGGCCCCTGAGGCTGGCAGCCACCCCAGGCCAAGCTCCGTTGGTCTGTTCTAATTGGCGCTGCTTCTAATTGGCGGAAGGCTGCCCAGCACACCCCCATCAGCAGAAAACAGACAGCGCCTCTGCCCAGCCCCACTCCTAGGCACAGGTGGAGGCTCCTCTGCTAAGGCGGGGAGGCCAGAGATGCTCTGCAAACGTGCAGCACCTCCCTAATTCTTATCAGGCCAAGTAACAAAATGGCAAGGGCTCTAGTCTGCGTAGGAGCAAACCATGAACATACGGTCAGTGCCATGAGGGAGGCTGGGACGAGGAGAGGTTGGAGGTCAAGTGCTGGGCAGAGCAGGACACCGGGCTCAACATTTACCAGGCCTTTAGAACAAGCTTCTCGATGAAGCCTCCCAACAACCTCTGGGAGAGGCAGCCCCTAAGGCTCAGAGAGGAACTTCCTCAAGGTCACTGGAGGCTTGCCCTCACAGCCTGGAGCTGCCTAGCCATGCGCAGCAGCTGCCCTCACCTGGTGGAGGCAGACAGGAGCCTCATGGTAACCAACCCCAGGGCAGTGAAGACCAAAGAAGGGGAAAATACAAGGGCCCAGCAAGCGTCACGGTCTCTGAGAAAAGCTCAGCAACTAGCCCGTAACATCCAGCCTCCCCCTGCAGAGGCTTGGGGAAGCATCCCAGAGATACAGCCACTGAGAGACCACTGATGTTGACACCCAGGTGGCCACAGCAGCTGGCAGCGATTTCGTTAAAGCCTGAGGCCCCTAGTTTGGGGTGAGGGCAAAGTCAGTAGATGCCCAGAGGGCACATCCTGTGGTACCACCTTTCCATAAGGCCCAGGGTCCTTCACACAAAGCCCAGGAAAAACTAATGAATAAGATAATTGCCCCAAGCATGGGGAGCTCAGGTGCAATTAAATCCGGATATTTAGGGGGTGGGGGGGAAGACTGGGCTGCCTGGGTGCAAATCCTGGCTTTGCCACTGCTACAGTTTGCATCCTCTCCAAAATTCAGACGTCGCCAAGGTGACAGTTTAAGAAAGGTTGGCTTTTCTCTAAACAGGCTCCCTCCTTCACGGACTTGTGATGAAGTGGGCCTAGGAGCACCCAAGAAAAGTCAGCACGGTAGAAAGGCCCTCTGCTGAACTTAACAGGAACCACGTTTGTTTCTGAAAAGGAGCAACTGGGGAGATGAACAAGGAGAATCAGAGATTAGCTGAAGAGTTCAAGGAAAAGAAAAAGACAGCCATGGAGGGAGAGAGAGAAAGCCAGGAGGCAGTCCGAATTTCCAGACACCACCACTCAACACACCAGCTGACTTTCTGCTGTGAAAAAGAACTAGCGAAAGATCACACACTCTCTCTAGGAGCCACATGCCACACTAACATTAGCACAGGGACAAGGAAGATGCAGGAATTCAAGCAGCCACAAGCAGGGTTGGCAAAAACATGCCCTCTGAAATGGGGGGGTGAGTAGCGGGGGGGGGGGGGTGAGTAGCGGGGGGGGGGGGTGAGTAGCGGGGGGGGGGGTGAGTAGCGGGGGGGGGGGGGGGGGTAGAGCAGTTGCCCAACAAGGACCAAGCCCTGGGTTCCATCCCAAGCAGTAAAGGGAAAAGTTGTGGGAGGGAGAGACCACAGGCCATTTTTATATGGCAGGATCCACTTCCAATTTCTGATCTAGGGAATAGTGACCTCATGCATACTATGGACACAATTGAGATTCCTACCACTCCTAGGGTTGTTGTGAGGACAGAGGAATTAACTTTTGTCAAAGACCAACAAAGGTCCAGGCTTGCTCTGAGCACCAGTTGTATGCCTCTCCAAAGGCCCACATCCATAGCCAGTTACTATTACCAGCCTCATCCCTAATGCTTGGGGACGTGTTTTGATAACATTAAAA
This sequence comes from Callospermophilus lateralis, assembly GCF_048772815.1. Taxonomy (NCBI): domain Eukaryota; kingdom Metazoa; phylum Chordata; class Mammalia; order Rodentia; family Sciuridae; genus Callospermophilus; species Callospermophilus lateralis. Next base: position 9,116,443 of record NC_135323.1, on the reverse strand, counting down.
TAGATGAGAGCTATAGAACTCAGTTCAGAGACTTGTGTGGTTTCTATAGCTGTTGGAGACACAATTATGAAATGCCACGCTATCACCATGCATGAACTTAAAACAGATTATTAATTTCTCAGCAATTGTCACACCACATTGCTGAAATAGTCACCTTGGCTGCCGGCCCCCAAACCCAGAGGAGTCGGAACACATGGCACTGAGATTTCTGCACAAAGGATGACTTCATTTAACACGCCAGACGCCACCACAAACAAGACATTGATTTCTGCACAAACAGGGCAGTTCCATATGACTACCGCCTAGCCTGCTATTAACAATAAATAAGAGCGAGAGGGGAGAGACTCGGCGCCTCAGGAGGCCGAGCAGTACCTGTCTCCGACTTGCTGGCGAAGCCTGCGGCTTGTTTGATCGCCGCTGCTGTGAGCGCCAATCCTCGGCTCCTCTTCAAGCCATGCTGCAGGACGGCTTCCAGCTGGGCGCAGAGACAGGTAACCCTGCGGGAGAACCAGGCACTCATCAATCGGCCTTATGAAGGGAGCAGCCGGCAGGGGGCCCAGCCTCTCCGGGGAGTGAGCCCCAGGTGTGAACCTCCTCGTGTGAACCTCCTCGTGCAGGTAAACAGAAGACACCTGGAGGTAAGGCAGGGGGCCTGGTAAGCAACCCGGGCCACTCCGTGCGCGCGCACACACACACACACACATTTATGTTGGTGTCACAGAACTCCAAGAAGTCCCTGACTCTCCTCACCTTTGTCAGACTCTTGAATACATAGTAACTGCACAAGGAAGAAGGAGAAATCCGGCCCATTTAAAAACAAATCAGATGGATGTGAAGGGGGTGGGGGGCATTATTGTATCCACCTGGCAAGTTCCAACTAGAATTCCTATCACTGTGTGGTTGAAGGAACACAATTACATTTTCAGAGCCTGGATTCACCAGCCTACCAAATTGGAAACATTGTGTAATTTCATGGCCTGTTACTTAGAGGAAAAAAAAAAAAAACATGAATTCTGATTCTTGTTCTTTATTTTTGTTATGAGATTACATTGGGAACTCAGATCCAGAGGTGGCAAGTTTTTCAATTAAGTTACAATTACTGCACATTTAATTGAATTTATTTCTCAGAAAACAGAAACGGGAAATCTGGGAACGTGTCTACAGAGAAATAAGGTCAGAGCCACTACATTCAGTTCTTACCAACACTCAAAGGGCTCCTGGGCCACTACCCAATTGGGTCTTAGGCCTTCAAAACCCTTCCACTTGCTCATGCAAACAAGGGTAAGAAATCTTGAATATCTCCCATGTGCTAGGCTCTGTCTAGACTCAGAATACAAAGGTCTCACACCTTACCGAATCTACTCCATGCTAGAAGAGATTAGCAAATAAGCTAACCAGTCCATTCAGTTAATGAGAACACAGAAGAAAATTAAAGAGGATGACAAGGCTGGTGGGGATGGGGCAAGGTCACACAGATTCGGTGGTCTTTGAGTTACAACTTGGACGTGACTAGAGACAGCAGACTGGAGAGAGGAGCCCAGTGCAAAGGTCCTGAGGCCACTACCACCTGGCTCAACTCTGCCTAACCACAAGGATTTCCTGCTCCCTACCACACCTGAAGTAATAATGCTGCACTTGTTTATCTCTGTGGGTGGCAAAACATTTTCATACCTATTATTTCACTAGCTCCTCCTATCCAAATTATGACACAGGTGAGGCAGGTATTATTATCTCCATTTTACACATGAAGAAACTGAGGCATAAAGACACTTATGTGACCTCCCAGAGACAATGCACAACAAGTAGCAAGATCTAAAAGACAGGCCACCCCACAAGCTGATCTACCACACCCCCACAGGACATTCTAACTCGGAAGACATACTACCCCACATTGACACAACCCTCTGTGCTGGGAAAATATCACTCAAACATTAGATGTACTTTTGCTAGTCTCTCTACCTATATTTGAGGGCTTCCTAAAACCTAGGACACCCACCAAACTCCCTAAGTTCTACAGGAACAAAAAATGGGGCCAAAACATAAGCCCTATCTCAGGAAAAACAACCAACCAAACTTGGACTGTGTTTAGGCTCCTCTGTAACTATTAAAAGTCTCTACCTTTAAACAAACCTCTCCAAATACAACAATTCATTTAACCCCTGGCAATTCGCTTGGCTCCAAAGCACAGGTCAGTGACTGCCCTGCAGCTCTAGATAAAACCTGGCACTCATGGGGAGTGGAATGCAGGCCAGCAGAAGAAGAGCACAAATAGTCCCTGAGGACTGGAGTCCACATCAGTACTACCTCCCCGATGCACCCCACTCACAACCAAGCTAACATGACAGAAAACCCAGGTGGACACAGAAGCACATCATAATGCCAGCCTTACGGGAGCCATTCCTTCCAACACCCTCCCAGCCCCCGGTGTTCCTCCCCATTTTACCTGAGCTTGGTGCCTACTGGTCATTCCATACTTCTCAAGTGTCCCCTTTCTGAGTGCTTCCTCATTCTTGTATGTCAGCTCTTGCAACTTTCTGTGTCAATGATCTGACTTCTAAGGCATCTATTCTCTGCTGCACTATGGAGAATGTGACCAAATGGCCCCTCCCCTCAGGGGCCTCTCATCATGGACGCACATTATGGACTTGATGTACATTTTGGTAAGACATGCATCTCAGAAGATGTCATGTAATTTTTAAACCAGATCCAGGAGGACACATTTGCCCAAGCCTATAGATCTTCCCTTAGCTTGTGGCAGGCATAATAAGGAGGCACTGATCTATAACCATGTCTGTCACCCAAGGTTTTCCATGGCTCCCTGTCTTTGCTCAGTTAGTTGACAATCCCTGCAAAAGCAAAGGAGCATCTGTTTTCACATGTCTCTTCATCTGCTCAGTCCAGTCCCTACTATTTTCCAGAATGCTCTCTGCCAAATGCTTTTAATTTCACTGTGGCAGGCTGGCTGCCTCTATGGTATTTTATATCAACCTCCATTTCAAGGTAATGAATTGAATGTTTTTAACTAAGCAGGGCACTTAGTTACAGTGAATATTCTAATGTTTAAAAAGCACCTGTCAGGGGTTGGGGCTGTGGCTCAGCACTAGAGTGCTTGCCTAGCATGTGTGAGGCCCTGGGTTTGATCCTCAGCACCACATAAAAATAAATAAATAAATAAATAAATAGAGATATTATGTCCAGCTACAACTAAAACATTTCTCAGCACCACATATAAATAAATGAATACATTAAAGCTCCATCAACACCTAAAAAAATTTTAAAAAGCACCTGTCAACAAAATCACTCCATGTTTTTATGCATACAGTCATACAGTTATTTACCAGATAAATAAATAAATAAAATGCAGCCTATCCATGCAATGGAATACTATTTGAGAACAAAAAAGAATAAAGTACTGATACATGCAATTACATGCATGAACCTTGAAAATATTATGCTAAAGAAAACAGACCCCCCAAAAAAATTCACTGTATGACCCCATGAAATGTCCTGAAAAGGTAAACATATAGGAAAAAAGGCAATTTGTAGTTGTCTAGGGCTGGGACTGGGATCAGGGATCGGTGTAAACTGACACAAGGGAATTTAGAAGGATGCTGCAAATGTAGGGATGTTGCACAACTCTATAAATTTACTAAAAAATAAATTTATTGAATTTTTATTGAATTGTGTACTACAAGGGGTAAATTTTTGTGGTATATAAATTAGAACTCAATACAGTTGTTTAAAATGAAAAACTTTCCTGAAAGTGCTCAGGAAAAATCTGATGAGGAAGTAAAGGAATTAATGAATGGAAAATAAATAACTTCCTCCTGCTGAATTTAAAACTGTCCACCAACACCAGCATCACAGGACAATGCTGGAACTCAACTAGTTTACTGCGACCTTAATTTATTTATAAGATTCCTAAGAACAAGATACAGTGGCATATGCCTGTAATCAAGGAATTGTGGCTGAAGGATTGCAAGTTTGAGGCCAGCCTCAACAAGTTCAAGGCCATCCTGGGCAACTTAGCAAGGTCCTGACTCAAAATAAAGTTTAAAAAAGGGCTGGAAATGTAGGTCAGTGATGGAACACTCACCTAACGTGCTCGAGGCCCTAGATTCAATCCCCAGCACCAGGAAAAAAAAGAAAAAAAAAATCCTCAGAATCCTGTAGTTTATATGGTAAATATTAGAACAGCAGGCAGGATCAGCAATTTTTTTTAAGTTGTTGATAGCCCTTTATTTTTATTTATTCATTTATTTATTTATATGTGGTGCTGAGAATTGAGCCCGATGCCTCACACATGTGAGGCAAGCGCTCTACCACTGAGCCTCAGCCTCAGCCCTAAATGCTGCATTTTTATAAACTGTCTCTAGTGATGGAAGAGCATATTTCAAATTGATTCTTTCACTATGTTACAGCTTTAGTGGGACCTTTATGAGAAAACGAAGAACAATCATGAAAATGAATAAGATGATCTTTGCAAACCTCTATTGTTACCTGGAATGGAGTCTGTAGTACCCATAAAACTCATCCAATTAAGAGCATTAGCCACATCTCAGATTTAAGATGGTATAATAATCAATTAGCCTTGCTAAATGACAATCATGTGAAATGGGTCGTGGCCTACATGTATGTTTTAAAAATTAAGTTTGCAAAAATGTTCACACACTTTGCCCATGAACTTCACTAACAGAAATCAATCCTAGACCATAATCTATAAGTCAGGTAGATAAAAAGATAAAGATAATAGAAATATTTTTAAAAAAATATTATTTACACTAGTAGAAAGTTAGAAACCAGCTAAATATTTAATAATTGCAGAACTGGTTAAACAAATGTTAGCACATCCTATAATCAAATGCTATTTAGCCCTTAAACACATTTACCAAGAGCTTTATACGATATGCAACATTTATAATATAATGTAAAACAAAAAATGAGCAGGATATAAAATTGTATATTAAGACTGTTCTCAACTGTGCTAAACACATACACAGTTCAGAAGGGAATTATGTTAAAACATGAAGAGCCACTGGTCAAAGAAGATAGATCAGGTTTTTCTTGCCTTCACACTTTCTTGAACTTTCTAAAACAAGCATTTAAAAAAAGTATTCATGCCACAAGAACCAGAAATACTGCTACCCGGAGGTATAAAGAATGAACAAATATGGATTGAAGGTTGTACTGAGTAAAAAAATCATGCACCTATTTAAAATGCATGCAGAAATGGAAAATAACATTTTTAAAAGCTTGAGCTACAATGTTAAGTGAAAAAAAGCAGACCTACAAATAGATATAAAAAGTGTTTCTAACCCACAAATTTTAAAATACTGCAATAAAAGACTGACATCCAAGTTGATTTTTTTAATGTACAACTATAATGCACCAATAAAAACATGGAGGGAAAAAAAGGTAATTGTTTTAGGTAGACAAAATGAGGGAGAGGAATTTCACTAGTAATAGTGACAAAGGCAAAATAAATCATTTTTAACAAGAAAAATACAAGCCCTAAATGAAGAAGGGCATAAAATTTTATTAAAGGATATAAAGACCAAAAATAAATAGAAACTACCAGATGTGGTGGCACAACCTATCATCCCAGTAACTCAGGAGGCTGAGGCAGAAGGATAGCAAGCTTGAGCCCAGCCTCAGAAACTTTGGGAGACCCTGTCTCAAAATTAAAACTAAAAAGGGCTAGGGATGTAGCTCAATGATAAAGCACCCCTGGGTTCAATCCCAGTACCGGAGGGAAAAATAAAAAATAGAAACATCATTTTCCTGAAGGAAAAAAAAAAAAAAAACTTATTTTAAGAAATGTCAATTCTTCTCAAATTAATGTATAAATTTAATACAATCCCAATCAATTGCAATAAGGACTTGGCACAGAGTCTTTTGGGGGACAGAGATAAAACAAAGTGATGGAACAGCACTGAGAGCCACCCCCAGTAACAAGAAAAAGTGGAAACATTAAAATAACAGGAGCACTTCCATTCAGATGGCAAGAATGGGCTATTCAACCAGTGCTGACACCAGGGGCTGAAAGAAAATAAGGATGAACCTCTATCTCAAAGCACAGTTGGAACTCAGTTCCAGAGGGATGAGATCAAACAAAAATGTTAAGTGTATAAAAAGTAAATGTGTAACAATAAGAGAGAAAATTATTCTTCCTGCCCTGAGGAACTTGAGGACAGGATACTCTGGAACCCAAAACACTAACCAGTTCATAGAATTCATCACATAAAATTTTAAAACATAATGAAAGATATTGTAAAAACAATGAAACAATAAACAACACACGAGAGAAAACATTTACAGCACACACAACTGTAAAGAGTTAACAGTCACACCCCATCAAGAGGGTCTACAAATGGGTTTTTAAAAGATAAGCAACTCAAAACTAAAATACTAGGAAGGTGAACAACGTAACAGGAGGAAAAGCATTGACCAATAAACCTAAGAAGATACCAACCTCCAGGTAGCCAAGAAAGCAGAGCAATACTGAAACACCACCAATCGTGGTGCACGCAAGTATTGGGAAATGCAAATTGTTGATAAAAATAGCAACTGCTACATTTTTCTGCAAAGAAATCTGGCAGTACAATTTTTGAAATGCCCATACCCTTTGACCTAGCAATCCCACTTCTAGGAATCTACCCTATAAAAATAAAAGTACTACCAATTAGAAAATGAGCAAGACATGAACAGACGGTTCACCAAAGAGGATATACAGATGGCCAATAAGCACAAGAAAAGATGTTCAGCATCACTAGCGAAATGCAGGTTACAACCACAGTGAGCTATGCCAATATCAACCCTGGCAAGGATGTGGAGGAACCAGATCACCCACAGCATGCACTGCTGGTGGGAACTAACTAGGCAAATAGCAAACAGCCAGGCAGAGGTACTCTTGGGTACTTACTCCAAAGAAATTAAGACGTATATTCTGCAAACGTATGCACACGTACCTGCATGTTCCTAGCTGCAAAAACAACCCACATGTCCTTCAAGGGACTAATGATTAATCAAACTATGGTGCAGCCACACTTTCGCACACTACGATTGGTTTTAGGTCCTTAGTCCTAAGTTGTGTTTTAGTGTTGCTCTGCTTTCTTGGCTAATAGGAAGTTGAATATCTTTTTATGAAATAGTCATGGAATCGTCTTCAGCAATAGAAGGAGCACGCTATTGATAAATGCAACAACCTAGATGAATCCCAAGGGAACTATGCAGAGTCGGGTGGGGGCCAATCCAAGAAAACTGCATACTGTTGGACTCCATTTATATACTATTCTTGAAATCACATAGAAATGGAGAACAGGTGCGTGGTTGCCAGGAATTGAGAACAGAGATGGAAAAAGGAAGGATGCAGGTGTGTTATAAAAGAACAACAGGAGGCTCCTGCGGTGAGGAAATCATGCTGTGTCCCCACTGGTGGGAGAAACCAGAACTACACGGAAGATGAAATTGCATAGGACTACACACACACACACACACACACACACACACACACGTGTTTCTGGTTTTTTTGTGGCTCTGGGGATTGAACTGTGTAGCTGGGATTATCACTGCACCCAACAAAACCATAGAAATGTGAGAAACTGTCCTTGGATTTTTGCAAGATGTTACCTTCGGAAGAAACTGGCTAAAGGGCAAATAGAGTCACTCTTTCATTATTTCCTAAAACTGTATGTGGATCTACCATAAGCTCCAAGTTAAAAGCTGAACTAAATAAACCTCATACAAAAGTACTACAGTAGGCTGACACATATGTATTCACAAACAGGTTTGTTGCAGCACTGTTTACATTGGCAAGAACAAAAACAAAAGGAGACATAACCCAAACATCCATTAACAAGGAAATAGTAAAAAAAAAAAAAAAAGAAAGAAAAAGTATGGCATTCGCAATATTCAAAATGTTATGTTATGCAGGCATTTAAAAAAATGAGACAGGGCTGGGTTGAAGCTCAGTGGCAGAGCGCTTGCCCAGTATTCACAGGCCCTGGGTACAATCCCCAGCACCACAAAAAATAAATAAATAAATAAATAAGAAATAAAATAAAAACAATGAGATTCCACATTTCATTGACCCTAAGAAGCCTTTCCAGCCCACACGCATTTTAATGACTCTGAAATCAGGTGTGCCTCATTATTAATTAAATTATACAATTAAAATCAGCATTGATTTTTCTTTCTTAGCTACACATAAAGATGCCACAATGGTAAGTTGCTCTGTTATGTTATCTAATGATCTAGAACAATGCCTGTAATATATAGCCAAGTTAATTAAAAATGAAGAAGCAGGTGCAAAAAAGCAAGTCATATAAATGGTGTGATTCTCATTTGAAGGAGGAGGAGAAGCGGCTTGGGTGAGAAATTCCTCTCCGTTTATGCACCATTTGCCATAATTTGGGTGCACTGACACACAGAGCAAGGGTGCTGCGGGCTACAGGCCAGGTACCTCACCCTCTCTGCCTGATAGCCCTGGTGCACAGTGGCCTCCCACACCCTTGCTGGGCAGGGCCACCAGGACCAGACAAGTCCCTTGGCTCTCAATCAGGCTTCCATGCTTTGATCCAGGGTATCCCACCTCTGCACTAAGAAAATCATAACTCAGAGATAAAGAGCCAAAGGAACTGTGAGAAAATTGCACCCACCTAGGAGAAAGTCAAACTGGACCCGTGCCTTATCCCATGGGTCATATGAACATAAACTCCAGATGGATTAAAAGTTTAACTGTAAATAATAGAAATCTTACCAAGAAAAATAAAACAAAAAAAGACCACATGCACAAACTCACACTGGAGAGGATCTTAACAATACTGACAACTCAGAAGCTGGGAGGCAGGCAGGTAGGTGTATGGTGAGTAAAGAAACGACCTGTTCACGTGACGTACAACCACAAGATGGGACCCTCATTAGAATACGTTGTACTCCATGTATGTGTAACATGTCAAGTTACACTCTACTGTCACGTATGTCTAAAAAGAAGAAAAATTTAAAAAAATGAAAAATTTAAAAGTCTACCACATGAAGATTTCCCAGTTGGGAATACAACGGATCCCTGACCTATGTTTCTAAGATGGATGCTTGGAAAACAATGTCTGCCATGCAAAGAACAGATTGCCAAAATACACAGACAACAAAGCGATGAATAATAAGAAAATGAGTAAATAAAATGAAGTTTTGCACAAAAGAACAAATCCAGGCAACAGACATGTATTTTAGAAAGATACTGATATTTATTACCAATCGAGGGAATACAAATTGAAGTGGCAGTGAGCCACCACTTTTCACCTTCCAGGCTGACAAAATATCAGAACGCTGAAGACTATCACCAGAAAGAAAGAACCAGGAGTCTCAAGCGCTGCTGCCAGAAACACTTAGAAAGCTAGAAGCCCTTCCCCGGGACCCTGCAACCCAGCTCAGGACATCTACACAGAAGAAATCAAGTCCTCTGTGCACAAGGCAAGGTGCTCAGGGTGGCTAATGCTTCATTGTCCTGAGCAGTGACAACTGTGACAGGTCAGTGTTCTTTCGCAGGCAGCACTCCTCCTGGGACATCTTTATTCTGCAATAGACTGCAGCCTTTAAAACAGGGTTGTTAGAACTATTACTTGGAAGTGTTTCAGCAGGAGAATGCTAAGAAAAAAAAAAATAAAGGTACAGAATATTACACACATGATCCCATTTCTGCTCTACGTGTGTGTGTGTGTGTGTGTTTCATTTGTAAATGATTATATGAGAATGAAAAAGAAGGAAGGAAGGAAGGAAGGAAGGAAGGAAGGAAGGAAGGAAGGAAGGAAACAGGGCTGGAGTGTAGCTCCATGGCAGAGTATTTACCTAGCATGTGCAAAGCCCTAGATTTGATCCCCAGGACCACACACACAAACACACACACACACACACAAAGTAGATAATTCCTGGGTCATTAACTTATGTTACCCAAAGGGATGAAAAACATGTAGAAGAGATAAAATCGGGGCCCTTCCCCTCATAAAACAGTTGACAACACAGCAGCAGTGCAGACTCATAAGGAGCCATTTTCAAGTCACCACAGATGCAAAGGTTGAGCAGAGCCGAGAGGCCATCCTCACTGTCCACTCAGACCCCAGACCCCACAGCCTGCCTGCCCACCCGGCATCTTGAGCAGAAACTGTGCTTCTGAAACACAGAAAGGACTGCCAGGATCTTTACTTCTTTCCTCTCTGCCCCACACCATAGGTACACAGGGAACACAGAGGAACCTGTTTGTGTTAATCATCTTAATGTGTCAGAAAGAAACTGAACCAGCTCACCAATCTTTGATGATGGCATTATTTTGACAAGAACACAGTAGACAGTGCCTTGAAATTCTACCTTAAGCCAACCTCTGGCTCAGGGTGGCACATAGAAAGGACATATATTGTGAAAATGGAACAGAAATAGCCAAAGTTAAAAAAAAACAAAACCTTAGCAGGTCAAGATATCAGGGAAATACACACTACACACCCAACAATGCCTTCACCACTTCTCTACCCAGGAAGAGCCCAGAATCCCCACCCTGCCCATTTAACCACTAACCAGCCCACAGTCAGCTCAATACTATCTAATTATCATCACAGACCACATGATTGTCACCACAGTTTCCATGTCCATCTCCTGGACTCCACTTGGAGTTCCTTGACAACAGCAACCATCTCATCCAGTTCGTCTCCCAAATGCAACAGAGCACCTTCAACATAAGTATCTGTTGAATAGAGGAATTCATGACCAATCATTCTGGCCCTTAATTTCAGTAAATACTCAAAAACACAGGTATGGGCTGGGGGTGCAGCTCAGTAGTAGAGTGTTGGCCTGGTGTGCACAAAGCCCTATTCAATCCCCAGCACCACACACACACACACACACACACACACACACACACGCATGTATGTATACCTAGTCGTATTTTTAAAAATCATATTAAGTTTGTCAAGTTCTTGCTGGGTGTGCAAGGCTACAGCTAATCCTCACCATAACCCTCGGAAGTGCGTACCATAACTCATCCTTTGATTTTCTGTGGTGCAACCAAGGCTTACAGGAGATAAAGCAGATCCCCACAGCTGGTCATCAGTGGCTTGTGACCACAATGGGCAGGGTATGTCTGACACCAAAGTACACAATGATGCAATGGCAACGACAGCGGTGCTTACGTGCTGTTTACTGGGGCTTGCATTGCTCTTTCTTAGCAACCAGCAATACATACAAGATAAATCTTGATTTAAAATTGATATGGAGATGCTCAGATTTGCTAAAAACCCTAGAATCCCACATTTGCTCAAAAAAAAAATTTTTTCCGAAAAGTAATCAATTCATTTGATCAATACAGTAAAAAAAAAAAAAGGCTGGGAATGTAGCTCCAGGGTAGAGCACTTGCCTAACAAGTGTGAATATCTACTAGGGAGTCTCTAAGTGGAAATAAAGGACTTGGGGTAGATGTCAAATCCAATTAAACCCCGGAGTTTTGCCAGGATAACATCCAGTCAAAACCTCAAACTAAAAAGAGGCTAGCAAGAAACACATGATACAATGAAGATCAAAGTCATCTGATGAACCCACAGAGACACTGAAAAGAGGAAAAATGCCCCTGAAAAGGCTGTTTGGTTTCCTAAGTGTCCAGGGGAATAACATTAGAGAACAGCAAAGAGCAGCTGGTTTTGTTTTTTAGCTTACTGAAATGCCCAAAATTGTTTCTAATTCCCTAATAGATAAAAATCAAACACACACACACACACACTCACACACCCTCTCCCTGGCACACTCTCAAAGAAGAAACTATCCTCTGGTTTCTCCTGCCCTCCTCACCTGAAAGACGGACAAATATTTACAATTTTCAAACATTCTGAGATAAATACCTAAAGTCAACTCAGTAGCACTCATAATGATAGAGACTCAGCGTATAGTAAATATCTACAGAGTGTGAAGATTCTTCACATGTAATCAAAATGACAATCACAATAGCCAACAATTGCTAAAAACTCACTGGCTGGCAGGCATCATTCTGGGCCTGCACATAAGCTAACTCTCAATTCCATGATACGAAAATTAATGGCACTATCCCCGTTTTATAGGTAAGGAAACCGGAACTCAAGAAAGTCAGAAACCTGCCCAAAATCACACCATGTCTGGGAACTAGCAACACCCAGATTCAAACTCTGAGGCTTGAACCCCACACCCGTTTTACTACCATTCTGTTTCATCACTATTTATAATTCTGCAGGGAAATGTCTAGATTATGTTCTGTAAATCCACATGGAAGAAGATGCCTCTGTGGAAGAGTCACATATCTAGCCTTTGAGGTAACTTCCAGGACCTGCTGAGTTCTTGGGCCATTATTTCTACAGGGCAAACTAATCAAAAGCTATTTTAAATCCTCACCACAGGCCAGTCTGGCAGAAAATGGGATAATTTTAATGAGCCATGAGAATGAGCCTTTGTTCTCAGGGGAAAACAGAGCTAAAAAGCAACACCAACAGAAAGTGACGACAAGCACTCATGACAGAGCCCAGAGACAGCCACCGCTTCCTCCTGGGGAGGTTTCTGGGGACACAATCTGAAAGGAAAACAACTCCTGGCTGTCATTTCCCTTAAATGTTGTTTTAGGCTTAGTGTAAGGATGGCTGCATCTTGCTGTGTCAATCTCACAAGATCCAACAAACCTCCCCTCCCCCTCCCCCAACACACACTTGGGATTTCTGGCATTAGAAAAAGAACATGTGCTGTGCAGCCTCAAAACTCCAACAAGCACCCTGGCCCTGCTGACATGTTCTTCCCTACCACGTCTTCACCAACACCTGGGCCACTCTGTCACATAGGAAAATGTGCACTTTTTTTTTTTTTTTTTTTTTTTTTTGGTACTAGGAATTGAATCCAGAGGCACTTAACCACTGAGCCACATCCCCAGCCATATATGTATTAGAGACAAAGTCTCACTGAGTTGCTTAGGGCCTTGCTAAGTTCCTGAGGGTGGCTTTGAACTCAAGATCCTCCTGCCTCAGCCTCCCAAGCCACTGGGATTACAGGCGTGTACCACTTTGCCCAGCTGCACTATAATTTAATTATTTGTCTTAAACTTGACTCCTTTTTTACTTAAATATATCTGTTTTAAAAAAGAAAAAACTATATTGCTAAAAAATATTTCTAAAAAACTATATGCTATATAAAATATATATATGTGCACTATGTAAAAACTATATGCTACTATAACAAGCATCACATGACAAACAGAATAGGCCTTCAAGTCAAGGAAATTGAAGTATTAAATTCTGACTCTCTGCATAGACAGAAAAAAAGCTGAGACTGAAATCTGCACACGCTGTTTAAAAGCAGGGGAGAGAGGTGTAAGAGACATGTATTTTAAACTATTTTGAACAAACTGACATTTTTGTAGGTCAAAAATGATCAAATATTTGCGATTTCATTTAGTTCAACTTAATATCAAACCGAGTCTTTCCCCTTGATATCATTGAGCCTGAAAAAGAATTGAAAGAAATACCATGACATTTAACATCTAAAATGATGTCAAATACTTGCAGTGACACAAATCTCTCACTTTGGGAAAGTGTGTGCCATAAAACAACAGGGAACCTGGCTTTAGAGAATGAGGGCCACACTGGGAATCAGAAGTCTGGGCTCCAATCTTCATTCCACTCCCGACAAGCCCCACGTCAACACTGGGAGACATGATAAATAAGACTGCATAAGTGACCAGTCCCCTAGCTTCTATGCCTGTAAGTAGGAAGTCTATCTCCCTCCTGCCCACCTACTCCCCAGAGGGCTGCAAGGATAAAGTGAGACAGGTGACCTGATGAGAGCATGTTCGCACCACATAGCACTGTCACTACAAAGTCACCACCACAACAGCTGGCCAAGTGAACAGCTGCTGGGCTTTGGTCACCTTGTATTCATTCTACCTTTACAAAAGCACCCATATTTTATTTTTGTTTTGTTTTGTTTTGTTTTTCAGTACTAGAAAATGAACACAGGCTGATTTATCACTGAGAAATGCCCTTTTTTCCACTTGAAGACAGGTCTAAGTTGCTGAGGCCAGCCTTGAACTTGCGATCCTCCTACTTCAGCTTCCTGAATAGCTGTGACCACAGGCATGCACCACTAAGCCCAGCCCATATTTGGTTCTGAAGGTTCACTTTTTCCTCCCTGGCTACGGACTTGGTGGGATAGTGAACCTAAGTAGACATCTTTTCACTAACAGAAGCCAACAGGGTCCCAGAAAGCTCCTTCAGCCAAATCCTGCTGCTGCTGCTGCTGCTGCTGCTGCTGCTGCTGCTGCTGCTGCTGCTGCTGCTGCCGGCCCAGGGGAAGCCAAGTGACCTGAGACTGGCCAGTCAGATGTTTCCTCCCTGATGTCAACTAAGCAGAATAGAGAGTAAGAGAAGAGCTAGTGCTTCCTCCAGCAACAGGGTCACTCGTGCAAGGAAACAATTTCTGAAGCTCCTACTTCTGACTTAGGAGCCTTCCAAAGCAGCTTGACTCCTTCCTATTCCCAAACCTTGCCAGCCATAGATTTTCCAATATTCTGTTACTTGTTACCAAAGAGTCCTGGCAGATACACCAGTGTACCATTGTCTTAGTTCATTTTCTGTTGCTATAACAAAATACCTGAGACAGGATAATTTATAAAGGAAAGGGGTTTACACTGGCCCTTGGTTCTGGAGGGTGGGAAGTTCAAAAGCACAGTGCTGGCAAGGGCCTCATTTTTCTCAACTAAAGGAAGAGCAATCCGGCACATACAAGAGAGAAAGGCAGACTGAACTCCCTTCCTAGTAACTCATTCCCAAGAGAAAGGCATTAGTCATTCATGAGGGGCTCTGTCCCCATCACCCAGACACCTCCCACTAGGCCCCACCCTGCTTACATTGAAGAATTAAGCTTCCAACACATAAATTCAAACCATAGCAACTACCCTTTCAAAGATTCCTACTGATGGTCATCCCAACCAGCTAACTCTAGCTGCAATCAAAGCAAACATTTCCGAAACCTGTCTAGAACTTCTTCTATAATTTTTTTTTTTTAGTTGTAGTTGGACACAGTACCCTTATGTTATTTATTTATTTATTTTTATGTGGTGCTGAGGATCGAACCCAGGGCCTTGCATGTGTGAGGCGAGGGTTCTATCGCTCAGCCACAATCCCAGCCCCCAGAATGACAGTCAATTTCAAATGGTATTCAAAGATAGCACTTGGCCTATTAAGACAAATCTCTTACAAAATCTCTCTATTGTTTCCAAGAAGATGCTGATTTTTAGATTCCTGGAGAAGGCTGGTACGGAAGAGATGCCCCATTTTCCAAATGGGACCAAGAAAAGGGGCCCAAGTTACATAGAAAGAAATCTTCCAACTTCAGTTGCTCCTCTGAGAGCAGACGCAAATTTCTACAAAGCTCACAAACTTACAACTGCCCCTCCATTCTAACTGCAGTCTACCTCTCCGTTGACAGGCAGTGAATGATGGGCAAGTATTGTAAGCTGGGTGACAGGTGGACCCAAGCAGACTGCACTCCCACAGCATCCTGATACAGGAAGAAACCAACATCCTCCCATTTCCAGCCAGTTGCCCAGTCTCTCCATTGTCACAATTTGCAAGGTGTACCTCATCTTCAGGCCAGGAGGGTGTGCAGTCCAACCACAGGGAGAAGGGACGTGATTCCCAACCAGGGCGTGTGCACCCACATACCCTCAAGGCAGCCTGCGGAGCATCAACAGCCCACTGGACATGACCCTTAGCGTCCCATCTGTAGTCACTGCCTTATTAGACTGTCTTCCCAGTGATTGGAAAGCCACCAGAGGGGGAGAGATGTGTCTAATATGTCTGGGAAGCCCCACTGTCCAGCACAGAGCCTGACACCAAACAAACATCCAGAAACTAACTATTGAACAAATGACGATCCAATAAATATTTACTGAGCACTGACTATGTACTGCTGCTGTGGACTAAGAGTGGGCAAAACAGACTTAATTCCAGCTTGTCATCCAGCTGGGCACACAGGGGCCATCAGTTCATCATCCGAATGTATGATCTGAAACAGTCTTATTTAAGATAACAGCATAGAGTAGGGGCCAGCAAAGCATGGCGCAACAGCCAATCCAGTTCTTCACCGGGAACGTCTGCCAATCCATGGCACAGAACAGGGAAATAGGTGCAGAGAGGAAGTACTAGGTAGGAGTGGAGTGGAGGAGAGGTCCCTGACAGAACAATAAGAAGCTTTAACAGTGGCTAGAACAGACAGCAGGGAAAGCACATGAGATTTCAAGGCCACCTTAAAGGTGTGGAGGGGTCTTTCTTCTAAGAGCAAAGAGAGAAGTGTGTGAATGAGGGTGGGGAGGTGAGGATGCATCAGGAAGTGAGATGAGAGAATATGTGCTCTCCAGAATGCTCCCAGTGCAGGGGAGGTGGGACAAGAACAAGAACACATGGGGAGCCAGTTGGAAAGCCAGAGCCATCTGTGACAGATGCTGGTGACTGGGTCAGGGGGACAGCAGAAGGCCACAGAGAATCACCCCAGATTGGAGCTGCATTCTGGAGCTGCACTTGTGTGGGGTGGACATGTCCACCTTTTCACCCCACAGCCCAGCTACTTCAAAATGGCCACTTTCTCTCTGGAGGTGAAATTGCCTTTCAGACTGGGACAGTGACGCAGCCTCTCCCGTGATGTCAGTGCCGCCCTTTGGCCAGACACACTTCAGAGATAAGACCAGGACTTAATAATTGGGAAGAAACTCTGCAAGGGGGGAAATCTATTTGGAAACCCAGCCTCAAAACCAACAAAATCACTAAATGTGAAAGAACAGAAAGAACCATACAGTGGTCCCTCAGTGACCAGAGGAGACTGAGTCTAGAACCCCCGGAGCTACCAAAACCCAAGGATGTTCAAGTCCCTCCCAGCATAGGATTTTCACAGAACCTATGTACATCCTCTATGTACATTTTCACAAAACCTACGTACTTTAAATTATCTCTAGAATAATTTATACTACCTATTACAAGGGAAATGCCAGGAAAACAGTGGTAATACTATACTGCCAAATATCAGACATATACAATGTCTCCTTCCTTCCTTCCTTCCTTCCTTCCTTCCTTCCTTCCTTCCTCCCTTCTTTCCTTCATTTCTTCCTGCCTTCCTCCCTGCCCCTCCCTCCCTTCTTTCCTTCCTTCTTATCTCTTTATTTCCTTAGTGCTAGGAATAGGAGCCAAAGCCTTGCACATGCTAAGCAAGCACTTTGCCACTAAGGTATACTACTGGCACTTTTAAAATATTTTTAATGCACAGTTGGTTGAAATCACAACAATGAAACCCACAGATACAGAGGGCCAACTGTATACTACAGATTCCAAGAGACCAGGGTCCAACTCCTAACTCTAACACCTCCAAGATGTCTAACCTAGGTGCTACCATTTTGCCTAAGTCTGTTTTCTCATCAATTAATAAAGCAGAACACCGCTGTTCCTCTTGAGGTTGTCCTAAAGACTAAGCATCAAAATTAGAGAAGGAAAAGCAATAAAAAACAGTAAGTTATTAATATTAAGCAGTATGCTACTTTTAGAGATAAACAAGAGTGACAGTGAAAGAAATTAACTTTTTAAATTCTAACAAATAAAATTCTATAAAAAATAACATTTTACATAATAGAAGTTATAATAGTGAATTCTATTATTATTTAGGAACATATTTATCTAACATTCAGAGCACGACTGCCTCTCTCAGGATGTGGATGACACAATTATGAAGAAAAATGATAAAGAAGTCATGGATACATCCACACTCACACCAAGCACATCCACGCATATGCTCACACACACAGACCAACATGGCCAGGGAGTTGTGAGCACTCAATAACCTCTGTATTCCAAGGCTTGGAATAATGACTGGACTGAAAGCTTTGGTGTCCACTAGGATCACCTGGGGAGCTCACTGAAAATGCAAATTCCCAAGCTACTATTAAAAATAACATTTTACATAATAGAAGTTATAGTAGTCCTCCCCAAACACACACACACACACACACACACACACACACACACCCTGATTCAGGAGATCTAGAATGGGATGTGAAATCTGCCTCCTAGGTAAATTCTGATGCAGGTAGACCCTGGATCCCCAAATAAGAAACCCTGTTCTACCAAGACCAGTACCCACAGTGGGCCTTCAGGAAGAACCGAATCAATACATCAGTCTAATAACCTAGAGCTTAACATATACTGAGCCTCCTAACGTAGGGTAGACCCAAAATGTCTGCACAAAATGCTGATAAGTAAAAAAAAAAATGGAAGCAGCCCTTTTGCCCTTGAAGCTCACAAGCCTTGATAGACATTTAAACACCTGACTATGGGACAATATAATACACTCATCAGGATACCAAATCTTTCCTGAGAAACTTCTAGATGCTTCTGAGCATTGGACACATATATCAGTAAACAAGAGCCAAACATCTCTGTAAAGATCTAGTCTTACAGGGACAGGAGTTAAGAGGCAAAATTTCAAAGCATACTGTAGTTTCTTGGACAGTGAGTGTTGTGGAGAAAAAACAAAGAAGGGAAGGAGGGGGAGTGTCATTTTCAATCTGTGCCAGTTTCAAAGAATCCCCATTGCTCTGTAATGTGGCCCTCCATGCTGGGTTCACGGTTATTAAGCTCCCCAGAAGAACAAGGGGACGTGAGGACAGAACGACTGACTCTGCTGGTGGGCTGGGGTAAGAGGGTGGGGGACAGGGGCAGTTTGCAGGCCCTGAATGAGATGAATGCCGAGCTGGAATGTTCCTCAGCCTCCCCCAGGGCTGCAGAGCATGGATGAGCTCTGATTGACATCACAAAACACTTCCAACAGGGACTGGACGCCTGTGTGTCTCTTACCTCTGCCAAAACGTATTATGTCCGGTCAACGCTATAAGCCTATGCAATTATGTCAGCCTTTCCTGGGTTGTAATGTCAACAGCAAGTTTTGGGTCACATTTTCCATAAAAAGAGCACATGATCAAAATTAAAAACATTAGAAATACCAGAAAACAAAGATTTTCAATATTCATATCCCCAACAATAACTCTATTCATATTTTGCTGTGTTTTTTTCCCAGAGCCGTTGTTTAACATAGCTAGGGCAACTACATACCCATATAATTAGATATCTTGCTCTTTTTATTGTTACGACACGTGTGTATTTACTAAATATATAATTTTTAAGTTGGAACATATGCATTGTTCTGCTTTAAAAAAATCTACATGAACATCATTTTTAATGGCTACATAACATACCAGCCTACTACTGTACCACTCTTGATTCACCATTTCCCAGTTATTATGTATTTAGGTTCCTGAATTTTCATAATTACAAGTCATCCTGAAAATAACTTTACATAGAAAGATATTTCAAGTAGTTCCTCAAAACAGATTCCTAGAGCTAGGCATGGTGGCACATGCCTGTAATCGCAGCTACTTGAAAGGCTAAGTAGGAGGATTGCAAATTTTAGGCCAGCCTCAGCAAATTAGTGAGATCCTGTCTCAAAATTAAAATCAAAGCCAAGAATGGTGGTGCATGCATGTAATCCCAGTGACTCAGAAGGCTGAGGCAGGAGGATTATAAATTCAATGCTAGTCTCAGCAACTTAGTGAAGCCCTAAGCCACTTAGTAAGACCTTGTCTCAAAATAAAAAATAAAAAGGGCTGGGATGTGGCTCAGCGGTTAAGCACCCTGGGTTCAATCCCTGGTATCAATTTAAAAGAAAAAAAATTAAAATCAAAAGGGCTGGAGATTCATAGGTCGGCAGTTGAGCACTTGCTTAGCATGTATGCAGTGCCAAGTCCTGGGTTCATCTCTAGTAGCTCAAAAAAAAAAAAAATAGAAGAAGAAAGTAAAAAATCCCTAGAAGGAGAATTATGGGAAAGTGAAACATTTTAGACAACTGCAAAAGTAGCTGGCCATCTCTTGCCACCTTTTCTTGATAGTAAGTGGTTTCAGAAGGGACATATTTACCTGCTGTCGGAATCAGAGGCGATCTCCTTTCTCCCTCCAAAGCGGATCTGGCACTGCAAGGAAAAAGAAACTGCTGAGATCAGCTGTGGGCACAGGATGCTCCAAACATCACAGAACAACCCACACAGAACTTCAAGGTCAAAAGCAGGACACGGGGCCATAAATTCCCAATGCCGCATCTGGAGGTCCCCATGCCCTGGTGACAGCACAGAGTTAAGAAGGTAAACATCTCTGCCACTTAAAGGAAGCCTCAGCACCCACTTGGGGAAGCCAACCTCGTGGGAAAACACACTGACAGGAAACAGAGTACACGGCTCTCTGCAGACCTCAGGGATGCTGCCCCGGCTGCCTGCCCACCACCCACACCAGGAGCGCTCACCAGGCGGTGAGTAAGACTCCCACAGACCTGAGGGATGGCTCCTCTTTGACCTAGCCCCCGTTGTTATGACTGGCTGTAAAATGATGACTGCATGGATCAAGCTTTGAACAAGTCATTGGGTTGTACTGAATGACAGTCTTTCCAGGGTGAGTACAAACAAAAACAAATTAGCTTTTTTTAATTATTGTAGTAAAATAGAGATAACATCAAACTTACCATTTTAACCATTTTTAAGTATAAAATTCAATTCACAATGTTGTACATGACCATCACCACTATCCACTACTCTCTTTTAAAGGTGCAGAATCTCTGCTGTAGATAACAGACTTGAAAGATTCCTAAACTTCTGATCAAAAATACATATAATTTTCCAGATACAGTGGTGCATGCCTGAAATCCCAGATCCTCAGGAGGCTGAGGCAGAGGTATCTTAAGTGTGAGGACAACCTGGGCAACTTAGCAAGACATGGCAACTCACTGCTCAGCCACCCTGTGGAGAAAAGTGAACCAGATCCCAGGGAGAAGAAGGATGCTAAGAGAGGGCAGATGAGCTGCCCCTGCACAAACAGCTACAAAGAGAGGAAGCTGGCATTCGACCCCAGCCACATCTGAGCCCAAGGCCATGTCCTTTCACCAATGCCCTTCTCAAAGGGACATCACTGAAGAACGAAGCCCTCCTGAGGGTTTGGAAACTCAAGACACAAGGCCTCCTCCATCCCTAATTGGACCACCTTCCCTGTTCTACCATTTCCCGAGGGAAACTCTTCAGCATTCCCACACACAAAGTAGTCTTTTATACAAAAGGCAAGAAGTGACTTCTACGTTCATTACCTGACACCCTTGCTCAGCCCAAAAGCCAAGCATGTGCGTTCTTCTTACCTGTTTTACTGCATCCAACAGTCTCTCCAGCAGAAACTGTCTTTTGTCATTGTTCTGTGATCCTAAAATGCAATGAGGTTTAATTAGTTCTGTTTGATATTAGCCTTCTAATAAACCCTCTGACATTACAGTGTGTGGCTATCCCCAACTAGGATCAGTCCTTTGCTGATATTTAACAAAATCAATAGCAAGACAAGGTACCAGGAATCTACATCATTACAATGAAGTTGGGCCATTTGCCTGTTTCTGCATCACAGGAAAACAGCTAGCCTAATTAAAATCAAAAGGGCTAGAGATACATGTTCCCCAAATTTGAGGAACATGTCCACAATGGTCTAGCTAAGGGTTTCCAACCTTGCACTACAGACACTGTAGAATGTGTATCAGCATCGCTGGCCTCTACCCACTAGATACCATCAGCACACACATAGCCCTGGGCTGTGACAACAAAAATGTCTCCAAATATTGCCATTATCTTCTGGGAAGAAAAACTGACTGCAGTTGACAACCCACATTCTAACATCAAAGACGAGTTTCCTAGGTTGGGAGACCCTGCTTGCTGGCTGATCTCACCATTACCTCCAGCATCCTTTCCCCACACCACCTGCAGCAACCCACACTAAAACCCTAATAATTCCTCTTCTCAGCAGCAAGGCTGACCTTAAGAAGTCTGGCCAATGAGAAGTAATCAGAGGAGTACCGGGAAAGTTATACCTTTTTATACAGAGAACAGATATGCAGGGCATCATGCCTTCCTCCACTCACATGCCTTGCCTTAGTTGTAAACATGCAGGGTTTGGAGGAGGCACAGCAGTATCTTGCCATCATGAAGCCAAGTGCCTCAGGGAAAGGTCAAAAGAATTACAAAGGCACTAAACTGGATATTATTGCTAAACCAATACCAGAAATGATGTAACTCTCAGCAAATAAAAACCTTCATTTGTTCGAGCCACTACACATTGGGCTGTTACTTGCAGCCAAAAACATTCCCAAATGAAACATATGACATACACCAAACTTCTGTTTAAGAAGTTTAACATTTAACAGAAGGTCTGAGGAACCAAAGCACCAGGTGGGTCACTAATATTCTAAAACCGAAGTTCCATAAGAAGCACAATGACTCCAATCAACAGAGACAAGGCTGCAGGTTATGATGCAGGCCCAGAGCACAGTCTTTCAAAGATGCTCCACACCACAGGTGTTGAATTGCTATCAAGCTGCTTCTGTCTTGGGCAACTCTACGTGGACTGCACCAGAGAGGAGCACTGCCTCAGAGAGGGTCCCTGATTCCTGCACATCAAGTAAAGGCCAATCAGTTGATAACAACTGCCACCATGTGTTGGACACTCCCGCATGACAGGCACAAGCTGAGTACTCTGCATGCATCGCCTCCTTTAACCTTCAAAATCCCCCTGGCAGTCGTGACACCACACCATGCACAGGGAAACAAGCTCAGAGGCATCAAACGATGACGTGCACCGATCAGTGGATCCACTCAGGATGCATTTAACTTTTAAATGTGTGGCAAGCAATGCTCTAAGCGGCAAGGACACAGGAGTGTGCCACTTTCCCATGGGGTTAAAATCTACCAGCAAGTGATGTTAGAAAGCCAGGCCATAAAGAAAAACCAAACAGAGGGGTGAGATAGGAAGGAAGAGGGCCACTTAGCCAGTGCAGCCATAGGGGTCTCCACACAGGCAGCATTTGAGCTGAGCCCTCTATAAAGAGGAGGAGCAGCCTTGAGGGGAAAAAAAAAAAAAAAAAAAAAAGCAGAAGGGCAAAAATTCCAGGCACAGCAAACAGCTGGGGGCCCTAGTCTTCCAGGACTAAAAGGAAGTCTGCCGGTAACTTGGTGACTTGAGCAAAAAAGAAAGTAACCATCAGACAGGCAGGCAGGGGCCAGTCACAGGGGGTCCGTGGACAAGGATAAAGGTTTAGATTTGCTCCAACTTGAACACTAATTGATGTGATCCTAATACAAGACTGCCCCTTTACAGCTTGTGTGAGGACCACCACACCAAGGCTCTTGCCTTACTCCAAGCCTGGAGAGAAAAACAGGAAGTTGATATTCCAGGACACACAGTAAAACAACCGATACATCAGATGCTACCATGTTCTTTTTTTTTTTTTTGGTGGGGGAGTTACTGGGGATTGAACTCAGGTGCACTTGGCCACTGAGCCACATCCACAGCCCTATTTTATATTTTACTTAGAGACAGAGTCTCACTGAGCTGTTAATGTCTTACTGTTGCTGAGGCTGGCTTTGAATTTGTGGTCCTCCCAAGCTACGGGGATTACAGGTGTGCGCCACCACTGCCCAGTAAGAAGAGGGTCTTAACAAGGAAAACATTCCCAACAGAAGAGAATGGCCATCTTCATTCAGGATAGATACAGACCTACCTGCCCAAGACCCTCCAACACCTCCCTTGACACCTGTGTTTATCAATAAATCCTGCTCCTACCAGGCACAGTGGTGTACACCTGTAATCCCAGAAGCTCAGGAGATTGAGGCAGGAGGATTGCAAATTCAAAGCCAAACTAGCAATTTAGCAAGACCCTGACTCAAGATAAAAAAAATAAAAAGGACTGGGGATGTGGCTCAGTGGTTAAGTGCCCCTGGGTTTAATCTCTAGTACAAAAATAAAATAAGATACACCCTGTCCCTTGCTCTTCCCTCCTTTTTAACATCAGAATACAGAAGTTGGGCCTTCTGCTTTTCTTTTTCCAAGTACTAGACCCAACAACTACTTGCCCTTGGGCAATGCCAATGGGAAACTTGACAGAGTTTTGCTCCTGGAAATGCCTTTACTATTTTTCACATTATAAAATTAATTTATGTGAAAAATGCAATAAAAACAAATCAGAAAAAAATATATAAGGAAAATAATTTCCATCACCTCACTACTGACATATTCTAACACAGCACTTCTCAAACTAACATGCACATGCATCTCCAGGGCATCTTGTTAAAAGGCAGGTTCTAGGGCTGAGGTTGTGGCTTAGTGGAAGAGCACTCACCTAGCACTGAGTTCAATCGTCAGCACCACATAAAAAATTAATAAATAAATAAAATAAAAATACTTAAAAAAAAAAAAAAAGGCAGGTTTTGATTCAGAAGGTGAACAGTGGGGACTGAGATTCTGCATTTCTCACAGGCTTCCAGGTGATGTTGGTTGGCTCCTGACCTACACTTGAACAGAAAGAATTTAGCACATATATCTCTTGATATGCACAATAATCCTAGATATCTCTTAGGGTACTTTGCTGTCCTGCTTGTTCTAAGTGACATGTCAGCAGCCTCCTGGGCCTTACTTTGCAAAATCTCTCTTCATAATGGGGGTTGGGAGGCAGCCGATATTCTACAGAAAAGCAACCTGAGATTATACAGGTCTCAATCCAGAGGTTCACTTCCCCAACTGTGATCTCTTCTGCAAGCAGGAAGCACTCAAACGAGACAATCCTGATCTTAGGACACCTGTGGCCATCTTAGCCCTGAAGAGGGGTTGTAAGAAAGGAGTCTCAAAGGACACAGGGTGCACAGGTGACCTCGAGGACACTTATCAATGGTGAAGTGCCTAGAGAGGCCCCTGGCTATGAGGAATCATTGGAGGAGCACTGAGTGGGAAGTCATAAGACATGAGTACTCATCCAAGCCAAGCTGCTTGGTATTCATGTGACAGGGACAATCACTTCCCTTCCCTGGGTACTGGTTTCTGCATAAGATCATGCTCTCCTAGTCAGCTCTACAGTCTGCAAACCCAGGGACCCTGTGAAGACAGGAAGATAGACAAATCAATGTCCTCTTTCTTACCTTACCCCAGTGACAGGCAGAGAATGCACTCCCACACATGCCCAGGCAAGAAGAATCCTCCAGTTTTAAGCACTGCAGCCACCCAAAAGGAACAGCGAGCTGATGCCCACTACTGAGCCCTGGCAACGGGTAAGTTGGTAAAGGACTGGCTTATTCAACCCTTAACAGAAGGTTCAGGGACTCCATTCAACAGAGAGCACCAAGGCCCAGACAGGAAATGACCCAGAGCTAGACCATGGGAAGTGTCAAAGAGGGACTCAACTCCAAGTCCACTGGCTCATGGCAGTGCCACCTGCTAAATCCTGCTCACCCCTGTTACAAACCTGCCGCTACAGCCCACTGCTAGTTCTGAAGGCATTTCTCGGTGATACTTGAGTGACCAAACCCCAGCCCTCTTGTTCCTTCTCCAGGGGCAGCCCCAGCCAACACCATCAACCAGGAAGCCAGAGGAGGATTTTTTCCCATTTCTTGTTAGATCACTACCAAAATGAGAATGGAAAATGGAAAGGAGCTCAGGGAATCCCTCCAGCCCCACACACCTGTCAGAACTGCAGTCATCCTGCCACTCTCTAATACAAGTATCACACGCCCTCGTGAAATCCTATCACCTGGTGTGTATGTAGGTGCCACCTGTTGTCTCTCTGTTTTGGGGCGGGGGGGGGGGGGCAGTACCAGGGATTGAACTCAGGGGCACTCGACCACTGATCCACACCCCAGCCCTATTTTGTATTTTATTTAGAGACAGGGTCTCACTGGGTTGCTTAGTGCCTCGCTTTTGCTGAGGCTGGCTTTGAACTTGTGATCCTCCTGCCTCAGCCTCCTGAGACTCTAGGATTACAGGCACGCGCCACCACATCTGGCTTGTTGTCTTTGTCTTTGATGTTTAGAGTCCTTAGGATGTAATGTTTAATTTCATGTGTAGATCCATTAGGGTCCTACATTAATTTTTACCACAAGGCTCTGGTCTTCTGCCTGGAGTCTCCTTTCAAGCTAAGGGGCTGCCCGGGAAGAAAGAGTGGAAGAACAGGATAGGCCTATCCCTACTCCACCACAATGAGACCATGGGCAAACTACTCACCTGTCTGCGCTTCATCAGAGACCTCCTCCTAGATCACTGAGTGAGTGAATGCACAGGGCACACCCAGACCAGGGCCTAGTATATACCAAGTACTTTATACATGTCCGATTTCACTATTTTTGTTGCTGGCAGCTTAGACCCCAGAGCCATCAAGACTTCTGGCTCCAAGAAGTCCTTTCAACGCCAAAGTACAGGCAAAGCTATCTAATCCGTGCTCCTGGGTCTAGTCTTCTGCAGGATGAAAAGGTAAACCAGGGTCCCCTGGGGAGGAAAAATGAGCAAAATGCAAGCATGTGCTCACCACGTTCCTACTGTACTCCTAGCCAACAACTTTGGAGGCCCAGGAGAGAGTAGGTCACCTGATCAAGGCCACATACATATTTAAACAGTGGTATTTTCTCTGCCTCTCATTGCAGTGGTGGAGACACGTCTCTCAGCTGAGGCTAACTGTGAAATCCTTGCTATAACCAAAGCCGGAATGAGAGACAAGAAAAAGAAGGCCACATTCTTTGGCATACCAAGAATTCTGCCCCAAATCACACAGCAATGCAAGAGCTAAGTTGAAGGTAGGGCCCCTGGTCCCCCTGACTCATCAGACCAGTGTTCCTGTCACCCCACCACACTGCCATCCTGCTGGGGGAGGAGGGGAGGTTCACTGAGGAACTCAAGCTCGAGCTGTGCCTCCCAAACTGAGAAGAGTAAGACATTAAGTCCAGAGACACACACACAGCTAGACATCACCAGGACCTGGGGGACAGGGGAGAAGTTAGGGTTTCCTGTGGCTGATGAAAAGGTGATGACCCCACAAAGCTGCAAACGTACTAAATGCCACTTAGCTGCTCACTTTTAAACAATTCACCTCTGTGTGAATTCCACCTCAAGGAAGAGAGAAGGACTGCAACAGGTAGATGCTGGCCAAGAGGACATTCCAAAGCAAAGGAACAACTGCAGGAGAGTCCCCCAAGGGCAGAAGGAGATGACTCCAGGGAACACCCAGTCCTAAGTGACACATAGTAGAAAACCTTCACTTCTTTTGTGCACTTCTGAATACCCAGAGGGGAGTGTCATAGAAGTCCCTAACATCTGAATCAGTATGGAAATATTTTTGATTATCACAGCTGCGAGGGTGCCACTGGCATCCAGTAGATAGAGGACCAGGGTGTGCTGAATACCTGCAGTGCCCAGAATGGTCTCCATGACCAAGCACTGTCTAGCCCAAAACATCCACAGTGCTGCAGTTGAGAAATCATTAGTTTAACTGCCCCATTTTACAGGTGGCAAAACTGAGGCTCCAAAAAGCTAAGTAACTTACACCTCCACTTGTGCTCTGAGTCACCTCCTCTCGCCTGCTCAAGACCATGCTCCAGCAATTGTCCCTTTTTCCCACATCATCAATTATTCCTCCCCACCTATCTGATTCCTTCAGCACTCCAGGATGTCATAGTATCCCCAGATTTAATTTTTAAAACCAGGCTTTGCTCCCACAGCCCCTCCAGCTACAACCACATTTCTCCAGGCCCTGAGACGGCCACCCCAACCCCCAACCCCCGCCTGCTGTTCCCAGCTGGCCCTTAGGCTTTGATCTCCTTCACGTGCACTGATTATCTACACAGTGGCCAGAACATCTGGAAGCACAGAATAATACATTATAAACAATTTACTGATATTACAGGATACACAAAATGATACTATGTGATCCATTCAATATGCCCTGCAAAACCCAGCAAGCAGCATTTCCACGGAGCCCTGCCCGCGCATCTGCAGTGGATTGTCTCAGACGATTTGTGCTTCTGGTGTTCACTGGAAAAACCTGCACCTTTAACAAGTGGGGGTCGGCGAACAGTTTCTATAAAGATCCAGACAGTCAATATTTTAGGCTTTGTGTGCCACAGGGTTGCTTTCAGGACTCCTCACCCCACCCCTGTGGTGTGATGGCAGCCTTAGATGAGGTGTTAATGAGCAGGCTTCAGGCTGAATTTAACAGACTACTACCCTACCAGAATGAATGCCGAATGCAGGGGGAGAGGGGCTTGATAATGAAAATAATAGTGTCTGATTCCAGACGTGACGGCGGACCCCCAGCACCACGTTAGAGACCCCCCAGCAGGCTGTGGCCAGCCCACACCATCATCACGTTCCCATCTTCCTTTCCCTTTTACCAAGACCCCTGCACAGACCTGAGCAGAGGACAGGCACGACCCCCCCTTGCAGGAAAGCACACACCTACACCTGCAGGCATCAGGAATTAATAGCAGCTGTTGCTGTTGCTGTTGCTGTTGCTGCTATTAATTCCTGCCCACCTCCAAAGCACACCACCATTCCAAATTTTTTTAAAAACGGAGAGAAAGCAGAAGCTAAAGATGAGAAGAGCAGAAGGAACTGCCAATAGATGCAGGGGCATGTACGTGACCCCGATGCTTGGCAGAGAATGGAAATGAAAGAGGTGCCAGAGGGCAGAAGGCAGGGCGAGGTAGAGTCTGCAGCTGGGCAGAGGCCCCTTAGGTGGCAGTTGCTGCTCAGTTCCAGGTGACAACAGCACCTTGCAGCAGTATCAGCAACGGCCCCATCTCCTGGTTTTCCAAGAGGCTGGAAAACCAGATTTTCATGTCAATTTGTTGGTACCTAATTATACTCTTTTTAGAACTGTGTTCCAGCCAGATCTTCATGAACCAAACATAACTTGCCGTTCTGCGATACACAGTTCACCTTCACGTCTACCTGTAAGGTAGAGCTGGCAGCCCTGCTATGAAAGATGAAGAAACTGATAATTGGAACCATGGATCATTTAGCCAAAGAAGAGACCAAAGGTGACAGAGCCAACATTTTATCCCAAAGTCCATGCCTTCCAACCTCTAGAGCAGACCAACCCCTTGGGCAACTCAACTTTAGAAGG
Source organism: Callospermophilus lateralis (assembly GCF_048772815.1). Taxonomy (NCBI): domain Eukaryota; kingdom Metazoa; phylum Chordata; class Mammalia; order Rodentia; family Sciuridae; genus Callospermophilus; species Callospermophilus lateralis. The sequence continues at coordinate 9,087,400 of NC_135323.1, read as the reverse complement.
CTCCTTCTGTGAAATATCACCAAAGAAAACCAATCTCCTGGTGATTGGTTCAAATGGTACCTTCTCTGAGAAACCTTTCTGCTACCTCATGGACACAATAAACTGTTCTGCTTCCCTGGCCCTCCAGTCAAGCCACAACCCTGACAAATTCCCTATTATGGAAAGGATTGTGGGTAATCACAACTGCCCTAGGTGAGAGTCTGTTGTGGGCTGAAAGGGAGCATGACTGAACCCCCACTCACAGAAAACTCAACAACTCTTTTTTGGGGGGGTTCAGTCATGCTCCCTTTCACCCAAAACAGACCGCTGAGCCACATCCCCAGCCCTATTTTGTATTTTATTTAGAGACAGGGTCTCACTGAGTTGCTTAGCGCCTTGCCATTGCTGAGGCTGGCTTTGAACTCGCAATCCTCCTGCCTCAGAACAAAGACTCTAGTGGGTTCTCTAGGTGACTGCTTTAAAAGGGGAGGGCCAGACCAACCCAGGACATAGTAGCTGTCCCAAACATACCAGCAGTGGAAGAGGCAGTAGTCTGCTCAAACATTAGCTCATACACAGATGAATGGGTGACCATTCTTCCTCCCAGGACTGTGGGGTAAAGCAGCGCTGCTGAGGGAGGACAAATCATCCACCATCACACAGTGGAAAGAGGCAGGCTCTTCCTTGAGACAGATGGGCTCCTGATGTCTAAGATCAAAGACCAAGCCAACAGCAATTCACAAATGAGCAAAGAATAGGGCCATCAATTTTCTCTAGAGCAGGGATGGACAAACATTTTTTGAAAAGAGCAAAACAGTAAATATTTTTGGCTTTGCAAGCCATCAGACCTCTGTTACAGTTACTCAATGCTGCTATTGTAGTATGAAAGCATCTATAGACAATAGGAAATGAATGGGTATGGCTGGGTGCCAATAAAACTTTATTTACAAATTAGGCCACTGGCCCAGCATGCTAATCTCTGCTGTAGGAAAAACACTAAAATGGCAGTGTTCAAATATTTTGAAGAGAAAGTGTACCTTCCCTCATGGTTGCAGAAAGGCTAAGTATATACTTACTAATAACCACCATTCAACAAAATTTTATAATTATATAATTAACCAAGAAATATTTAAAAGGAAAACTCCCTGTGAGCTAAACTATAGAAAATCAGAATCAGATGCACCCACTGACAGTGATATACTGACACAGTGAGTTCTGAAAAACGATGTGCAGCACACACCAAAAGCTAAAAATATACATATGTGTATGTATATGTGTGTGTGTGTGTATACATACATACATATGTGTGTATATGTGTGTGTGTATACACACACACACACACATATATATATATATGTAATTGACACCTTGAATACTAAAGGAGAGGAACAGGGGAAATAAGAAAAAGAATAAATAACTACTTCACCAGTCCCTCCGTCTTCCAGGTGCTAAGAAAAGCACTACATATTTGCTTCGATTTCCATTTTTTAAAGGGAGAGTTAAGAGTCAGAGAAGTTCCAACCTTTGCCCAAGTTAAATAGAGAGTTAAATCCAGGACATCTGCATCCAGAGCTTTTCCCACCACAGCATAATGACTGCCTGAACACAGCAAAAAGGGGCACAAAGATTTTCAATGCAGTGTCCTAGAAGATGGATCAGTAAACTACAGGCCACGTGCCAAATCCAGCTGTTGCCTGTCTTTCTAAATAAAGTTTTACTGGAACACAGTCATGTCCTTTCATGTCTGTATTGCCTGCAACTCCTTTCATGCTACAACAACAGGATGAGTACTTGGGGTGGAGGCCAGATGGCTCAGGAGGCAGAAAATATTTACTATCTGGCCCTTCACTGAAAACATTTGCCATTCCTGTCCCACAACATCATAAATGGAATTTGCTTTCTTTTGCTACAATGGCAGAAAGCCTACCTAACCACTGTACATTAATTTCACCAAATGTTATACTGCCTTTTAAAATATTGTGTAGAGAAGGAACATGGATAAATGCTATGAAATGGAAACACTAATTCAAATGGAAGCTCAATGCAATTATGTAGAATACATACATAAGCTTTAAACAAAGAAATGTAATACCTAAATATTTAATGTGCTAGGTACATTCTCTATTTTCATAATTGTCTCTAATTTAATTTTGGTTTATTGCTTTAATATTTTTTTTTTAAGTTGGGGGAGGAATGAGCAGATTCCAACATCCACAGGCACAAGCAAAGGAAATTGAGATGGGTGTGGGTATGATTGTTCCTTCCTCAGAAAGTGGGGCACCAGGCCCAACAGGGTGCTACCAGGTAGCAGACGAAGTACTACTACCAGAACTCTAAGGGGTTCTTGGATCAGCAAGCAGGAGCCACGGCCAGGAAATGTCCTAACCCCTGTAGGATTCAAACTCCGCTCACCAAATCTGCTCCCCTACAGCCTCTCCCACCTCAGTAAAAAGCAATCTCACTCCTTCTAGCTGCTCAGGAGCAAAACCAAGGGGTCAAGCACCTCATTAAGGCCTCTACTCAGATATTACTCTCCCAGTGAGGCCTTCCTGACCACCCCCACCCAAAATTATAACAATCCATTCCTCTAGTTCTTCCTCCATCGAGGCACATAGCAGAACAGACTTCACCCTTGGGCTCCAGACAGCGCTTATGATCCAGTCCTGGCCAACCAGACGCACAGCGATAGGTTCCAGGATGATCACTTGGGCAGCCAGACCCTGTGTTTCAGCCCTAGAACTTTTCCTGGAGCACAAGGGAAAAGGCCCACTCTTTATCCAAGTGCTGCTATGTTATAGGATGTGGTCCAAGAGTCACTAGGAGCTCTCTTGCCTCTGTGGAAGAAGGGCTGCTTATGGATGAAGCTGACAGAGAGTAAAGTAGAGTTGAGAGCTGTACAGGTGATCCTGACGATTCCCCAAGCACCTGGATCCAGCCGAGTCTGAAGCAGGCCAGAATTATCCCTAAAGTTTTCCAGTAAAACACTATATATTCCCATGTTGCTGAAATCAGTTTAATCAAATGAAGAATCTTGGCTAATACACACAGCATTACCCCAGCAGGGGTAATTACCACAAAGGGGTAAGTTTACTCAGCTTGCCCCAACAGACACCAATGTACAGCCCTTTGCAAAGTGATAAGAGGATGCACCAAACTGTCACCCAGTAAAGGTTTGCTGAATGTTGAACCCTGAATTTCTGGCCAGTCTCTGCTGCCACTGGCACCCTCACCCTTACTGACAACATTCTAAACTAGCACCATTGCTTTAACCAAAAAAAAAAAAAGCAACCAATACTGGGAAATTACCCTCAAGACATAACCCCAAAAAAGGAAAACTTTCTACACAAAAATGTTTACTGCATCATTATTTACAACAGAAAGGAAGGGAGGAAGAGAGCAAGAGGAAAAGACAGGCCAGCAGGCATCTCCACAAGCAAAGAGTTCAAAAACTGTGCTACATGCAAGATGACATAATCCATACAAGTGACCAGTATGGAGTCCAGACAGCAATGTGGTAAAGCTGTATCCTGAAATGTTAGGGGAACTAGCAAAAGGCAATGTTTATATGATGATGATACAATTACTTCATCTCATACCGGTATTTCTCAATCTTTTCTATTATCTTCCCCTTTAGGATTCATTCTAGACATTTTTATCCTAATCACCGGCCCCATGAAATTTTAACACCACAGATTTAATGTATATCTGGTTGTGTGCCACATGCTTATCTGTGTTCTACACACAGGAGTGGATCTTAACCTCCCCTGAGAACCTCTTCTCGCCCCCTTCAGGGTACCAGCACCCCCTTGAGAATGCATGGCCTACGTGTGCAGATGGGGGCAGGACACAGGTGCTTATCTGCAAGTGGGTTCACATTGCCAGAATCTAGAGAAGCCCATGAAATCTTGGATTTCAGTTCCAATTTTAAAAGCACTAAGAATCTGACTTCCTATTAGTCACCCAGACAGAGTCATGCGACACAACAGCAGGAGTCCTTGTCGGTGGGATGTAGTCCACCGCACCTGCTAGCAGATGAGTGGTCGACCGTCTGCAGACAGCAGAACATTTACTTCTTACATTCTCCAATAACAGGCCAACCCCATGCCTTCCTGAGGAAAAAAATATATTAATAGCATCACTTTTCTGCTTTGAATGAAAGCCACAAGAATTCTTTTTTTTCCATTCACTTGTTTCAGCTGTTTTCTTTATTCCAAGTACAAGTCACTGCTGGAGAGGACCCAGTCAAAGCCAAGCAGAAAACCATGACCTTCGACATTTCAGAAAAATGAGAAAAAGTGGCCAAAATGTATATAAACATTAGACAAGAAATAGCAGCAAATGACCCACTAAGCGCAGAACTCTGACCTATCAGGCCCTTAAAGCTTATCTGTTTCATAAATCATGCAACTTCTCTGGACCTGGCAGCCCCATCTTTGAAGCAGGGATTTCAGTCTTTCTAAAGTCAGAACAATTCTTGAAAGAACAATCATAGATAGAAAGGTGCAGCCAGGACCCTCCAGCATAGTCCAACAAAAGACTGTGCCTGGGAACAACAGCGGCTTTCTGGCCCTTCTAGTTTTCCTTTCCCAGTAGAAACAAAAGCATCAACTGGAAATCAGAATTCCTCAGCCAGAGGAGGCTAGCAATCAAGCATTCCTATCTATGGAATTCTCCAAGGAGAACAAATAAATTGTGGCTACTGCCTCCCAGAGACACCCGCTCCCAAGCAAGGGAAGGTGAAAAAGACAGGCCAGCAGGCGTCTGCCCAAGCAGGTGTCTTTCTTTCTGACAGTTTGTTTACTTATATGCACATATATGAATCCACAATGCTGTCTTGCCTGCCTGCCTTATTTGGCGTCAAAGCATATATTTTAGGTATAATTCTATACCCTGTTTTTTTTTTTTTTCCCACAGAACTTTAATGATAAGATGTAGCCACAGTGATGTGTATAAAATCACACTATTCCTTTCAACATCCTTGCATTTTCTGTCATGTGACCATACCACATTAAGTTTTTCCCCTCCACTATTAATGGCCATGTTGGTGGTTTCTGGCCTCATTTATACCCATTTATCACGTGTTTGCATTATCTAGGGCAATACCACTTCCTAGTTATTTGCACTTGATGTATTCAACCTTGAACCTATCGGACCTCTGATTCTACTCATACATTTTTAACTCAAAAATACATATAATTGCCAATTTATAGGATCTACAAGAAACTAAAAAGCATGTTAAGCCACACCAAAATGAGACAATGGCCAAATCCTGCAAAGAATCCTTAGGATAAATGACTTGGTTTCCTTCAACTCAAACTACAACAGGAACAAATTTTGCAAATATACTGATAAGGGGCTTGTATCCAGCAATTATATAGAATTCTTACAGCTCAACAATAAAATGACAAACCCAACTTTAAACCTGGACAAAGGATCTGAATAGACACTTCTCCAAAGAAGTATACAACTGGCCAACAGGCACATGGAGGGATGCTTAGTATCACTCTAGTTATTAGGGAAATGCAAATCAAAAACCACAGAGGTGCCACTTCACACCCCCTAGAATGTCTATTATCCAAGACTGTTGGGAAGAATGTGGAGAAGCAACCCTTCCATCCTGGTGGGAATGTAAAATGCTACAGACAGCTGGACAGTCTGACCCAGCTCCTCAGATGGTTAAACCAAACAAACATATGTACCCAGTGATTCCACTCTTAGCTCTGTTGACCAGGAGAAATGAAAAACCGCCCACACACCAACCTGCATGTAAAGTGTCACAGCAGCATTATTCTTAGCAAAAAGATGGCAACAATCCAAATGTCCATCCATCCTTGAAGGCACAAACCAACCACAAAATAGTCACAAGGTGAAATATTACTTGGTCACAAAAAGGAACCTCAAGAACATGACATTAGTGAAAAAAAGCCAAACACGAAGGTCACAGCTTGCATGATTTCATTTATATAAAATATTCACGGTAGACAAATGCATAGAGGGGGCTGGGGTGGGGCCTGAGGGGTGACCGCTAAAGAGTCCAGAGCTTCTTTTTGGGGTAACAGAAATATTCTAAAATTGATGTCTGCACAATTCTGTGAATACACTAAAAAATTTATAAGAAATTAAAATAAAAATAGTCTCTTTGTCTTTTAAATCATTTATGTCTCTTTCAAACAACTTGACTATGTAAAATTACATGCTGAGTTTTAAAAGTAGATTATAAAATAAAATCATAAGACAATCATGGAAACTGGAGTAGATATTTGATACTAGTAAGGAATTATTTGTTTTTCATGGGCATGGTAACAAAAATAAGTTGTGTTTTTAACAAGGAGTTCCTGTATTTTAGAGATACACATTAAAAATATGTATAGATACAAGGATATACTGTCTGAGACTTGCTTGCAAAATAACCTTGGAAGAGGGAAAACACGCATGGATATAGGTGAAATTATCATGAACTGTCAAATCTCTGTGATGGTTCACTATACTACTTTTTCCACTTTCATGATATTTGAAATCATCTATTTATAAAAGGGGTGAGGGTCTCACTGAGACTCTGTCTTTATATAAAATATAAAAAGGGCGGGGGATATGGTTCAGTGTTAAGTGCCCCAGAGTTCAATCCCCTGTACAAAAAAAAGGGATGGGATAAAAGAAAGAGAGGGAATATTTCCCTACCTACCACATTACCACATTATTTTATTGCGTGCCAATTATCAATCCCACAAGTGAGGAAACTCACTTTAAAATGCATTCTCAAGAAACAATTAAAAATACCCTTGGACTTCCCCCTTCACCCTCCACAACCACTTTTTCCACCTCAGTTGCAAACTTTCCAAAAAAAGGCTTTCATCCTTAATGCTTGTGTCCATTTGTTTGATCTCTATGAGTTGGTCTCCTTTTATAATTTGCCTTTAGACCTAATGATTTTTTCATTAAATTTAAAAATAGAAGTTTTAAATGAGTTTTGATACTAAGCTAAGTGGCTCCTTGAAAGAGAAAATGACCAATTTCCTTTGGCTTCTCAATTTCATTTCCTCCTCTGATAAAGATAAAAGAGAGAATGGTCCAGAACTTTTGAGTTTATGGCAAGGACTCCTTGGTCATATAAAAAGGAAAAGATTATCCAGGTGAAGTAGCGCACATCTGTAGTCCTAGCCACTAGAGAGGTTGAGACACATGGATCCCAAGAACAAGGTCAGCCTGAGGAACTTTGTGAGACCCTGTCTTAAAATAAAAACAGTTGGGGATGTAACTCAGTGGGTTCAATTCCAAGTATCACAAAGAAAAGGAAAATGCTGGGGCTGAGGGTGTAGCTCAGTGGTAGAGCTCATGTTTAGCATGCATGAGGCCACAAAGATTTTGAAAGATTGCACAGTCCTAGCCCATGTTCCAAGAAACAGCCTTGCCCCCACTACACCCAACACGGAGTCGTTACAGAAATGACAGCTCTAACTTCCTGACAATGAACCATGTGAGAAGCACAATACCAATCAGTTTACCTAACCAATGTTATTTAGTTGTCACAGCAAGCCTAGGAGACAGGTGCTATTATGTATCCTCATTTAGCAGAGACTTTCAGAATAGTCAAGTAACTTAGCCTAAATCACAGAGCTTTAAGTAGCAAAGTTAATCCCAAATGTCTGGCTCCAGAACCTGTACTTATACCCAGCAACATCACCTCAAAGTGAAAGCGAGCTTATGACATCTTTGCAGTGCTATCACTAATATCCGAGGATCAGAATATTCATTAGATCCAATCATTTGCTTTGGCAACAGAAGGTGAACTATGTCCCAGACACCCCTGTCACCAAGCCATTCATTAGGACCATCAATTTCATAAATCTTGCTCTTGAGCAGCAAACACAAAAGGCATGTAATTTAATTTGAAGATCCACAGAGATAAAAGTTTAACATGAAAAGCAACTCATCACCTTTGCCTTGCCCCCCTACCCCCACCCCCAACACCTCCAGAAATGCCTGGATGGAAGGAGAAGGCCAAGGGCCCTGGATGTGGGGATTGTTGAGAAATAACTGAACAGTGAGAGAAAAACAGACACTATGAGGGTAGGCGGGTCCTCTGAAGTGAATCCAGATCCCAGAGTGGCTGGAAAAATAGTCAGGGGCCAGCTGAGAGGCTTCCCTGAGTCACTCCCATCTCCACACACAACACCCAAGAATGACTTAGCACCAAAACACCAATAGGACTCTTTAGAGGGAGGACAGGAGGGTGAACAGAGTCAGAGTCAAGGCACTAAACTTCAGAAACAGGACCAGCAGTCTACACCCACCTCCCTCTAACTTCCAGCCTCCCCACCAAACCCACCCCCTCTCTGGTGGCGCGGGGAGGGGCTAGAGCAAAGCAACAGTCGCCAGATGGGCTCAGCATTGGGCAAGAAGGGAAGGGCTGCAGGACAGGACAAGAGAGACCTCAAACGATGAGCTGAGAGAAGAAATGGAAGGGGCTGGAGTAGAGAAGAATAACCGCAACGTAAAAAGCTAGGACCGGGGAGGGAAGCTGAGCCGGGTAAGTAGGAACAACTGGTGGCTAGAAGAGCACTGGGGGACAGGGGTGGAGGGAACAAGAGCGAAGCGAGAGACAAAGGGGCGGAGAGCTGAGAGACCCCTGGGGACTAGGAGCTGCCGGTCTGGGTTTGCTGACAGCGGGTCCCGGGGTCAGCAACCAAGGATGCCCGGAGGCGCTTTCTGCAGGTGGGGAACCGGGTGCCAGGGGACCAGGGGACCAGGGGCCTGGGCGGGGGATGACAGGGCAGCGGCGCCGGTAGCTGGAGCCGGGACTCCGGCGGGTCAACGAGGGAGGAGAAACTGCCCACCCAAAGGCTCCCAACTGGGGATCTGCTAACGGGGCGCGGGGCTGGGGCACTGGGAGGGTCTGGGGGCAGGCATCGAGGAGCTGGTCCTGCCCGGGGACAGGAGTCAGAGACTAGGAGTGCCTGGCCTCGGGTGATCGGAGACCTGCAGGGGGCCAGGGGCCGGGACCCCGGTGGCGGGATCGGGAGCCAGGGAGATGGGGAGATGGGCCGGGGTCTGCGGGCGATCGGGGCGATCGGGGCGATCGGGGCGCGAGGACTCGGGGCCGGAGTGTGCAGCTGCAGCGGCGGGAGCCGGGGCGGCAGGGGCGGGTGACAGCGGCGGGGCCGCCACTCACCGCTCATGATGCCGCTCCTCTGGCGGGTGCCTGCGCCGCGCCGCCGCCGCCGCGTCTGCCGCCGCCGAGCTCCACAAGGGCCGAGAGACAGCGCGCGCGCCCCGCCCGCCGCCCCGCCCCGGAAGTAGAGCTCGTCGCCGCCCAGGCCCCGCCCCCGTCCCGGAAGGTAAACACGGGCATCCGCCGGAGCGCGAGGGCTGAGGAGAGTGGCGGCGGCCGCCCTTGAGTGGAGGTCCGTTGAGGGTGCGTTTTTCCGCCTGCTGCGCCTCACACCTCGGTGCTGGCGCCAGAGAGCAAGGCCATGAGTAAGGAGAAAACAGAGATCCTGACAGGGGTGACAATCGCGAGGGAAACCGAGCCGTGGACTAAACGTGGGCACGGGCAGAGGGCAATCGCGGAGGGCCTCTCTGAGAAGGCGACTTCGGCGGGGCCCGTACCTGCGCGGTGAGAGGGAGCCCACCGGAGGGTGAGCGAGGGGAGATCGGGGACCCCGAGGGCGCCGGGAGCTCCTGCCCCGCAGGGTGTCTGGCGCTTTCCTGCCCACCTCCAGGCGGGCGAGGGAATGGAGGTCCTCGTAAGTAACCCAGCGGAGTGACACAGTCTGAACTGGTGGCAAGGCCTCACTTTTCCTGGAAGAAGAACTCATTGTAATGGGCAGGGGAGAAAGGGCTGGTTAGGGGGCTGCTGCATTGTCCTGGCGAGAGGTAACAATGCCTGGGACTAGGTGGTGGCGGTGGAACAGGAGAAGGTGAATGGGTCCAGTGTAAAGCCAAATGCTGCACCTGCCCAGCAATCAGGGGCACCGTCATTGCCCAATTTTATGGGTGGGGAAGGGATATCCAGAGAGGTCGAAGAAGTAGCCAGGTTGTTTTGTTCACATCCAGGAAAAAACAAAAAAATGTCTTTTACATCACAACCCAGTACACACATAAGAACATTTGAGATGCTTAACAATTCTGTAGATAATGTATTATCTTCTGATTTTTTTTCTTTTTTTAATGCTGACAGAGACTTACTCCATTTATCCACTATAAGTCTTGATCTATAATTGAAAACACTGACTTGACGACCAAGCCCCCACTAAGAAATGGAGCCAGAATTCCAGCCCCTTTCTCTATGGCCCCAGAGCCCCCAAGGTCTTCTGCTGCTTTGCCTCTACATATATATTTACACACACACACCAGGAATTTACCTCTAAGGAAACAACTCAGCAAAGGCCCAGAACTCTTTGAAGAAGGATGCTCTGCAGCATTGTTTTTTTTTTTTTTTTTTTAAAGAGAGAGAGAATTTTAATATTTACTTTTTAGTTTTCGGCGGACACAACATTCTTTGTTTGTATATGGTGCTGAGGATCGAACCCAGGCCGAACGCATGCCAGGCCAGCGCGCCGCTTGAGCCACATCCCCAGCCCTGCAGCATTGTTTCTAATAGAAAAAAGGTGGTGATAAGAAAAAAAGATTTGAGACTGGGGCTGTGGCTCAGTGGTAGAGCACTTGCCTGGCATACATAAGACCCTGGGTTCAATCCCCAACACTGTCAAAAAAGAAAAACAAAACAATTCTGAAATATTCTAAGTTACAAAGGGTGGAGAATGGAAGTAAGGAGAGTTGGTGGGGGAGTTCCCCTGTTTTGTGTCATCCTGCCCCTCTTTCACATCTGTAGCCAATGGAGGGTCAACATAAATAATTATATCTACCTCCACAACGTTTTCCATTATTAAATATTTTAGGGTTTTTTTTTAGATTCAGCAGACATTTTTCCAACTCCTACTTATCCTCACTGCTGGTAGCCGAGGGAACTTATCCCAGGACCAGTCCTTCCTTTCTGGCTAGCATCTGTGATGCCTCAATAAACCCTTTGTTTCAGAGATTTCTCAGTGCCCATTTTGATTTAGCAGTTGGAAAGTTCCAAAGCCCAAATGCAGAATAAGCAAATCATGGCCCAGCACACAGGAATCTTATGCAGATTCCTAACTAGAAATAATAGATTTTTAAAGACTAGAAATGTAACTCTGGCCACCTCTTCGCAGGTCACCCTTTGACTTCCCCTCCCTTTCCCCAACACTCTAAATTCTGAGAAGATGTACCTAAATGATGAAGGTATTAACAGCTAAAGCATCTTTCTTTAGAACTAACAGAACCAAGAACATCTTGTGATCTTCAGATAACATCAGAATGTGTAATTTCTTATTCTTTAATTATGTGCATCAGCTTACAAAAAGCATGTAAAGTTATGTTTGTCTAAAGAATTACAGGAACTAATCTCTGGAGATCAAGGCAGGGAAGACATGCCTCAAATGACCAAGACCCCACCCAGCACATAGGCTTCCTAACCATTACTGCCTGCACCTCCTTTCTTTCCATATTAAAGTCCTTCTGTTACCCAGCCCTGGTCTTGTACTGCTTGGGTGGACTACTGAATTTCTACCCCATCTTTGAGGACAATATGCCTGAAGACCAGATGTCCTTCTTCATGGGCTGGTTGCATCTAAGATGGCTGCCAGAGTGACCACTAAACAATCTCTAACTTCATTATAATAAAAAACGTGAACATCCCTCCTGCTCATTTATTTTGTATCTATAACCTGATCCTAAGAGTTGAGAAGTTGATTTGCAATTTTATCTCCCACTTCTATTCTTGGCCTAGAATAAAAGTCTCCCTCACCACTCCATCTTCAGTAATGTTGGTTCCACAGTTCTGAGGAGAAAAATGACCCAGCCACTGGGGTCAAAAATTGGCACTTTTGGGGCTGGAGTTGTGGCCTGTGGTAGAGCACTTGCCTGGCATGTGGGAGGCCCTGGGTTTGATTCTCAGCACCACATGTAAATAAATAAAATAAAAGATCAATTTACAAATAAAAATATATTTTAAAAAACTGGCACTTTTATGTACCTGAGTTCCCTAAGACAGACTTTTGATGGGGGCAGGTAGCCACCCCCTCCATCTTATTAGTGTGCAGGCCCTTAAACAAGGACCTTATTTCCTTCCCATCAGCTCTCGGCTCTCAAGTGTTAGCTTTCAGGTGGTGAGCAGACCAGCTTGGGTTCAGTAACAGAAATGTGGGGAGATGCCAGTGATAATACATTAAGTGGAAAAAAGCCCAAGCAAAGTAGTCTAGAAAGCCATGGTTACAGTGATGTCAAAATATACCTACATGTAGGGATTGTGAGAGAATGTAGAAATGGGAATCCTTGTGTTTGGTTGATGAAGTTATTTCTCCCATCTTTAAAGTTATACCTTATAGCTGTTAATTTGTTATTCCTGCTGGAGAGTCCACATGTCTGAGACCTGGAGAGCTTGGCCTCACGGCCTGCCTCCACAGCTCCTGGAAGGCAGCATGCTCCTGCTTCGTGCAGGTGTCAAGAGGATGCTGTCTCGTATCTTCTCTAGCTCCCTGTGCCTTTCCCCTGGGGCACTAGGGCAAGGTAATTTATTAAAGTCCTCATTTGTGTATGGTATAATATGAAATATGTCTGTCCCCTGTTCCTGTCACAGAGCCCCTAAAACCTTGGGAATTTCCTTGGTAGTAAAAATGTCTTTTATTACTCATGACAAGCCCCTTTTGATCACACCTGAGTATACTTTAATGTGGTAATAGAGTAGGATCCCTTGACAGCCTAAGGGTAGGGTAGCTGGTCACCAGAAACACCAGGTAATCAGAGGGTTCCAGCATTCAGCCTTACCTCCCAACCTCTGGGAAGGGACAGGGAGGATCTGCAGATTAAGCTCTATAAATCTATAATAGATTCAAGCTGTTTCCAGGCCGCACATCCCAAGAAAGCACCTTGCCCCTTTGTCTGACTCTTCATCTGTATTTTTTATAATAAACATACGTGAAAATAAAGTGTTTCCCTGTGTTCTGTGAGCCATCCTAGCAAATTATGAACATAAAGAGGAGGGTTGTGAAAACTCCAAATTATCATCAGTAAATCAGAAACACAGTCTGAAACTTGATTGGCATGAAGTGGGGAGCAATCTTGTGGGACTAAACTCTTAGCCTATGGGATCTGACATTATCTCCAGGTAGAGTTAGGGTCAGTGTCAGGATTAGGTTGATTTATAAGACTAGTTGGGGGCTGGGGATGTGGCTCAAGTGGCAGCACGCTAGCCTGGCATGCGCAGGGCGCTGGGTTCAATCCTCAGCACCACATAAAAATTTTCCACTGAAAAATAAATATTTAAAAATTCCCCCCTCCCCCCCCCCTCTCTCTCTCTCTCTCTCTCTCTCTCTCTCTTTCTCTCTCTCTCTCTCTCTCTCTCTCTCTCTCTCTTTCTCTCTCTCTCAAAAAAAAAAGACTAGTTGGCCCTGTAACACCCACCTGGCATTTGCTGTAAGATTGCATGGTGTGTGGGGACAAAGGCCCACACATCAGGTCCCAGAAGTGCTCTGTGTTGAATGTGAGTAGAGAAGAAAAAGTCTGTCTTCTTTCCCACTGTGCTTTACCTCTTCCACCAGCAGCCTCCCCCATGAGTCTTATTCCTCCTTCTGGGAATCAGCCTGGATGGCAAGAATCAAGAGGTTAAAGGCAACAACTCTTGTGTTTGAGAAATCTAAACTCATGGAGAGCTTGAAGTAGTGAGAAAGCCTGTGAGATGCTGGAGCCGACACTCAGAGGCCACATAACAGGAAAGAGTGTTTGCCAGACCTCAAGGGGACTAGATGACCCTGATGTCTGTGACAGTAACTGATACAAGTACTTACAAAACACACTCTTTTACAAACTGTATATATATGTGAACTGTTTTTTTTTCAAGCACTGGGTAGGGATTGAACCCAGGGCACTTCACCACTGAGCTACATACCTAGCCCTTTTTACTTTTTGAGACAGGATCTCCCTAAGTTTCCAAGAGTGTCCTTGAACTTGTGAACCTCCTGGCCTTGGCTTCCCAAGTACATACTACTGTTATCCTCATTATACAGATGGGGAAACTGAGGCTTGGTGTAGTTAAGTGCTTTTCTCCCAGTTTTCCAAGGTCTGTGATTTCCTAGTAAACAGCCAGGATTCAAAACCGCGCAGTCTGGTTCCAGAAGCTAATTCTTTAACCATTATCCTGTATTCTCAACCCTGAAGGCCCTCACGGAAGCAGTGATGGGCCCCAAATGTGTAAAAGTTCCCTCTGTTTTCCCCCATATTCCAAATGTGCACAAAAGCCACAGCCCCAAGACCTTCAGGGTCTATGCTGTGGTGCCAGTAGGCATCCTAATAATGACCAAAGCCAATAGATGACCAAAGGGCATTTCCCATTGTATTGCCTCTCCATGAGACCCAAAGTCCTTTGCAAAAACCCCGGGAAGGGAACCCTCCCCCAGGAATGACAAAAATAGTGCAAAGTGATGTAAACTCAAATGCAATCCAATTGATGAGAAGGGGGAAATATAGATTTTAGGCTGTCGGTTTAAACCCTGGCTCTGCCACCTCTGTAGTTTGAATGTCGTCTCCACAATTCAGATGTTGCAGTATGATAATATGGAAAAGTTGGGCCATAAAGCATTGAGTAGGCCATGAAAATGTCTCCCTCACAAAGATGATTAAGCCCCCTATGAAAGTTCTCCCACACTGCTGAGCTAGCTTGCCCTTCCACCTTCTGCCATATGAAGACACAGCAAGGAAGCCCTCACCAGTACCTTGACCTTGGACTTGCCAGCCTCCAGAACTGTGGGAAAATGAATTCTTCATAAGTTACCCAGTATTGGGCATTCTGTTATAGCAGCACAAGCAGCAACAGCCATTTACTGGCTGTGTTACTTTGCTCCATTTATATCATCATTTGTAAACTGGATGTAATAGTGATCCATCTGCCATAGATTTTGTGTACATTAAATGAGTTAGTCTAAATAAATAAATAAATAAATGGGTCATTCCAGGTAAAGCACTCAGAACAGTCCTGAGCACATCAGCAAGCCTGCTTAAATGTTGTCTGTGATTATTATGACACGCACCCAGGTGCTCAGGACCATTTATCGCAGTTTCCAGCTACACGTATTCCTGTTTGATTATATTAATGCCTGATGTCCCCATTAGGCTGGAAGCCCACAAGACCTAGAACCACCTGTGCATGCAGGTGCTGAATTAGCCTGGCTGACTGTAGGCTTCTCCTGTTCACAGAAATAACCCAGGATAACCTTGCTTTCCTTTAACAATCAAGAAAAATCCAATCTGTCCTGAAATGTGTGTGTGTATACAGGAGAGAGGTGATCTAATCATGGAAATGCGAGTCTGAAGCAGATGCACTTTGAGCTCCAAATTGTTTTAACTTCTGAATTTCCTCCTACTGAGAATAGAGTCAGGGGCCTGACACTGTCCCTAAGAGACACCAAGGAAGCTGGGTGTGTGGCATGCTTCTGATTCGCACAGCCTAGCTAAATCTACACACACATATTTCCTGCCTTTTGTCCCCTGCTCCACCTTTCACTCCCCTGAGTCCCTGAAGATGGAAAATTGGGAAAGAAAATCAACAGTTATCTTCCTCAAACCTGGCTTTGAATAAAACGTACTCTACTCACCAGCCTGTCTCTGGAGTTTGAGTGGAGGGCACACGGGGTAAAGACTCCCCTCCCTGGTTTCAATTCAGTGGGGTCTACAGATTGCAGTACTTTTTTTTCATTGAGCTAAGAATTTAATCATTAAACCAAGAAAGTTTCCACAGTTGAGCTCCCAACGATGAATTAGGGAAATAAATCTAACAGTTTTCAGAACTAGAAGATAAAAAGCAACTGTATCAGCAACTGACAGTCACCCCAAAGAGACCCAAAGCATCATCTTCTGACCAATGATTTTCAGAGTAGCTCTACACCAGTCGAAGGGTTAATTATCTAGTAGAAGTTAACCTTTCTGTCCCTGTGACACCTGAAGCAGCTGGCAGGCTCTTGCAATAATCGTTAGTTTTGGTGGTGACAAGAATGGTGGCACCCTCCTCCATGGCTGGGAGTGGAAAGATGTGATCAGAATCGACCTTGGGTTTGCTCTTGACACAGTCTTGGCAGGTACATTCTTCTACCGTGTACCCCAGGCTTCTTGGAAGGATCGTGTCCTCCCTAGTCCTGCTTTTGTCCAGGTCAGCATTAGCCACATCCAGCAGAACGGAGCCTGATCATAAGAAACAGAAACATTAACCCAACCCCCTGGGGTTGTTTTCATGACAGTCCCAGCAGGGCGGGTCAGCAACTAACAGACCACAGGCCACCATACTGGGATCTAAAATATGGTTTGCTCAGGGACAGTGTCATATGCGTTTGCTTGTAACAATCACATTTAAAAATCAAGATTTCACATGTGAATCTGGACAATTAGGCTAAATTTTAGAGAACAAAATGTGGCAACATAGAAACACCACGGAAACAATGGGCTGGAGTCAAGAGCAGCTGTCACCTTCAGGCCAGCCTTGGGCCCCTTGGGCAAAGCCACCACCTGGCCCAGAGCCTGCCTTTGTTACCCACTTGACCTTTGCAGGCATTGAGGTTTTGACCTTATCTTCCCACATGAAAATGACAGAAGTTCCCATATGTTACGGCACACCAAAATCAGTCTCTGGTGATGTTTTAGAACACAGAAGTAAAGAGGCTTAAGCTTTGGTCAGCAGATAAATTTTTTTAAACGAATCTCATAATTATGATCATATAAGAAGTCCTCTTGTGGCCAATCACACCTGTGAATGTAAGTTTTCTATTTCCCAGGATTCTACAAGGTAATTTATCTTCTAAATGTCACATTTAGAGACACTTGGAAATAAGGCCGACTCTGGAAGAAAAATACTGCATTCCCTCACTTATATGTGAAATCTAAAGAAGTTGGATACATAGAAGCAGAAAGCAGAATAGTGGGTACCATAGGCAGGAGCTGCTGGTCAAGAGATCTGACATTGCAGTTATGTAGGATAAATCCATCTGGAGATCTAAAGTGTAGCTTGATGACTAGTCAACCCTACTGTGTAACGCAGATTAGCTAAGAGAAGATTTCAAGGTAACTCAGGAAATGTTCTTGTGGATTTGCTTGACTAGTCATTTCACTATATATGTGTACATCCAAACATGTTGTAAACCTTAAATATACACAATTTTTATTTTATGTTGAAAAAAAAAACTCATTCTTCACTTCTCCACCAGACCCCAGGAAAAAAGAAAAATCAGTAAATTGCATGAAACCATAATCTACCAATCCTACTCTACTAGAAAGCCAAATGAGATGGTGCTTTACAGATTCTGCATGGAAAATAAATGTGTAAAGAAATAGGGCAGTTGCTGCTATATGTTTGAGAATCAGAACATGGAGAAAGGTGCTGCAGAAATATTTTTATCTTAAGAGGCCCTTAAGCAGAACAGTGCTTCTCTGAGACTGGTTCTCTACAGCCTAATAAATTTTAAACAATTACTCAAATAATCCAGGAGAAACTGGTTATTCATTTCTAGCATTTTTCAGTAGTAAAGTGTTCACCCAAGCAAATAACACATTTGTATTAAAAACAAGACCATGTATCTTGCCAAGTATGCTTTTCCTGATGGTAGCAGGCCTGGCCAGCAGTTTCTGATAGCAGGACATTTAATCAATGTTCTAACTTTAGTCAAAGATGTTTTCCAAGGAAGCCTGAGGACTTCAATAGAGTGACTAATTAGGGAAGAATTTCAAGGAAGGCAGACACTGTCAGGAGATCCGCAAAGAAGGTGTCAGTGCCCAAATGAAGACAGCTTGCATCTAACATTACTGTCCACTAACACACTTGAAATAATTGGAACCGGATGAAATAGTCAATGTTATAAAAGAAAAAGAAATGAAACTTGCAGCAGCCCTTCTTGAAAGCAGACTTCAAAGACTGACCCAAAACCAACCTGTGTTTTTAAATTCATCCTTCAGTGGTTCAGAGCTCATCTTCCTTAGCAAGAACATCAGCATAAAAACTGCCAAAGAAACTGTCAAGCTCAGGCCCAAACAGGTCCAGAGAATGGCATTTGTTCCTTTCACTGAATTGGTCATACCTTGATTAAAAGAATGTCAGAGAGAGAATGAGCTGATATCATAATATCACATAAGTATGAATTATTTGTCATTCAATTTCCCCAATTCATCAGCATTGATTTTTTTTTCCCCTGGGTACCGGGAATTGAACTCAGAGGCACTCGACCACTAAGCCACATCCCCAGCCTTATTTTGTATTTATTTAGGGACAGGGTCTCACTGAGAAGCTTAGCACCTTGCTTTTGCTGAGGCTGGCTTTGAATACGAGATCTTCCTGCCTCAAATCTCCCAAGCCACTGGGATTACAGGCATGTGCCATAGCACCTAGCACCAGCATTGACTTTTAAATTCTAAATACCACTTAATTAAAAGAGTAAATGAAAATCTATGTTGCTGACAGTACTGAATAAAATTGAGTTCAGGTCTGAATAATCACTTTGTCTCCTTTCTCTTTTTGATTCAGAAAAATCTCACCATCTTCCCCATATTGTTTGTTCTCTGAAAAAAATAATCAATATAGAATACTTCAATACATAGCTGCTGAAGCAGTCTTACTTACTTGTATTACAATAACGCTGACATGGTACAGGAGGGGTAGAACATCGAAGGTGACAAGGTTTGCAAACATGCAGCAAACTGTCAAAATATTCATTTTGGAAGCACTGCTGAGCCATCTGGAACCTGATCTCAGAGAGAAACCAGGGAACGACAAAAAGAACAGCATGAAAGGACAAGTGAAATAGACTCAAGAATGTCCCAGCGAATGTAGAGACAGCAGCTAGAATATCGAGGGAAACAAAAACAAAACTCAACATCACTCCATTGGTCCTTCTGGGGGCCGTCAGCACTGTGGCTAAGGATTTGAATACCACCTTTAATTCACATTTCTAAGTTTGAGGCTGGGTGGGGTAAGATGGAATGTAAATATCAGGGCAAACAGTATCTGAAACAGAAACTGCTTATTTTTAGAGGAAGTTTCCCTAGCAGGTGACAGTTGCAAGATGTAGTCAAGCCTGGGGCATCAAGCAGAAAGTTCAATAATCATCTCTGCATCATCTATTTATGAGCTGTACTATGGAATAAGCCCCAGGGAGAAACAAGACTAAATATGTACCCCTTAACAACTTAAAATCTAACAAGGAAGATAGAAATATACTTAGATAACCACAAGGTACAGTAATAACTGACAGAATGTGAGAGACGGAAGGACAAGTCAAAGTCAAACACTACCACCAGGTTCTGGATGTATGAACAATAATTGCACTGTGCTGACACAAATAGGGAAAGCAAGAGAGTTGAAGAGAAGGTAGGCTCAAAGTATTTTATTGTTACCATTACAAATAATCCACTGGGTATGGTGGCTCACACCCATTAACCCAGCTACTTAGGAGGCTCAGGCTAGAGAAACACAAGTTTGAGGCCTGCCTTGACAACTCAGTGAGACCCTGTCTCAAAATTAAAGAGGGGTAGTACTTAGGGATGTAGCTCAGTGGTAGAGTATTTACTTAGCATGTTCAAGACCCTGGGTTCAATCCGCAGCACTGAAAAAATAAAATAAAAATAACAATCCATGTCCCATTGCTGAAATTTTAGAAAATACAAATAAGCAGATAGAAAAAACCATCCATGATCCAAGCATCTAAATATTATCTTTGGCATATCCTAGGGTTGCAGACAGGCTGCTGATGTGTTCTATTTGACCAGTCCCTGATAGATATCCTTCTAGAGGCATTCTGGATAAATGGATGTATGGATGGACGGACGGATGGACAGATAAGCAGACTTACTCTTTGCATTTTCCTTGAAACAAATTAAATCACTTGAGTTTGCTGAATGAGACATCCATGTAGAGGGGTCTTGTGATCCATCAGAAACACGGGACTCAATTAAAATTTGAGGAAACAAACTCCAAATTCAGTATAGTGATCCTGGGATGATTGGAGAGAGGAGAATTCAAAAGAGGCTTCATTGTTAAGTATTTATTAAGTTTTATTTATTAAACTGAAGAGTAAATACATTGATATTTCTTTTTCCTCTTTTGATGTAATTTGTTATCCTTTACAGGTTTTTATGTTTTAAGAATGGTGCATAATACATGTTAAAACTATGGTAATGAAATAAAATGTGGACATTGAAAGCAACACGTTTTTTTTTTTAAAGAGAGAGTGGGAGAGAGAGAGAGAGTGGGGGAGGGAGAAAGAGAGAGAGAGAGAATTTTTTTAATATTTATTTTTTAGTTCTCGGCGGACACAACATCTTTGTTTGTATGTGGTGCTGAGGATCGAACCCGGGCCGCATGCATGCCAGGCGAGCGCGCTACCGCTTGAGCCACATCCCCAGCCCAAAAGCAACACGTTTTTTAATGCAGGATTTGAGCCTAGAAAAAAGTTTGAACTAAGATATTGACCAAAACCCCAAATTCTAATCTCTCTCTGCTTCCTTGATGCCATGTCCTAAGCTGCTTTCCTCTGCCACACTTTTCTGCCATGAAGTTTTGTCTCTGCTCAGGCCCAGAGCAGTAGAATCAGCCATCTATGGACTGAGACCTCTGAAACTGTAAACCCAAAATAATTTTTCCTTCTCTATATTGTTCTTATTGAGTCTTTGATCACAGTGATGAAAAAGCTGACTAAAACACAAATTGGTGCTGAGAAACGGGGAGTCATTGCTGTGACTAACATGACCATGGGGCTTTTGAGAATTTGTGGAGAAATTTTTGAAAAGTTAGAGATGCAAATTGAAAAACTTTCTTTTAATTGTAAGCATTAATGGGTGATTCTGGTGGAAGTTCAAAAGACAGGAATGCAAATAGGACTGTGGACGGTAAAGACTGGGCTCCTGAGATTTCAGAAGAGAAGGAAGACTCTACTGGAAATTGGACTAGAGGCCATTTGTGTTGTTGCTCACTAAGAAGCTGTCTACATTTTGCCTAGGTCCTTAGACTTCCTGTGAGGCTAATTTTAAAGATGTTGGACTAATTAATCTGGTGGAGAAATTTTCAAGGAAGCGCAGCCTTTGTAGGGGTGGCATGGGTATGGCTAGCAACTTTTAGCCAAGTTAACTGTGACAATCAGGAATAGAAAGAAAAACAGAGTCAAATAAGTTTTGCCATTTGACAAAAAAAAAACTGCAAGTAAAACTGGGACTAAGGAAGGAGTGGTATTGAAGACATTATAACCACTAAAGAGAGTTTCCCCAGAAATAATAGGAAAGTTGGCTTGCAGGCAACTCAAGAATTGGTAAGACCATACCCATCTCAGGCTCAAGAATGTAAAAGAAAAAAATCCCTTTTGAGAAGGACTATGAGGGCCCCTGGCTTACATAAGGTTGGCTAGGAAATTTCACCCTGCTCAGCCACCCAGATACTCACAGGCTACTGCAACCAGAGTTCCTAGGGGCTTGGCTACTGTTCAAGATGGTGGCATAGACATGGGGCGCTGATTCTTCAGGAATGCAAAATTCTGGAGTTAGAGTGTTATGGAGGCTTCCAATGAGATTTCAAAGGGGGGCCTAGGAGGCCAGGTAAAGTACAGCAGTGTCAGAGTCCCTGCAGACTGCCCCTGAGAGAGAAATACATGAAGAAGTTAGAAGGAAGCCAAAGCTGCAGTGGAGATCCCTGAGATTGAGAGATCCTGTGGAATGTCTGCAGAGGAAAGCTGCAGGAATCGAGCATAAATAATCCAAGAGAGAGAGACCATATGGGCTGCAACCAGCTAGATCATAAGCACAGAGCTACACAAACCTTTGGAGAGACCATCAGGAGGCCATGTGCCCCAAATGCTGGACATGGAGCTACAAGACTTGTTTGCTCAGCTGGTTTTCAGTCTTGCTTTGGTCACATTCCTTCTTTCTATGTCCCAAATTTTCCCTTTTGGAATGGAAATATGCCTATGTCTATTGAGTATATGTAACTTGCTTTTGGTTTTTACAGGGACCCACATTGAGTCTCAGAGGAGACTTTGAATTTGAACTTAACCCTAGAAGTGTTAAGATATGGGGACTTTTGGAAATGGACTGAAAGTATTTTACATTATGAAATAGACATGAACTTTTGGGAGCTATGGGCAGAATGTTATGGTTTAGATGGAAGGTGCCCCTCAAGAGCTCATGTGAGAGATTGCAAGAAAGTTTACAGGTGAAATGATATTGTTAAGAGCCTAAACCTAATCAGTATATTAATCCACTTGAATGGATTAACTGGATGACAGCTGTAGGCAAGCAGGGTATGGTTGGAGGAGGTGGGTCGTGTCTTGGGATTTATATTTTGTACTTGTTGAGAAGAGTCTCTCTCCCTATGTTTTTTGTTTTTGGTTTTATTTTTAAGTTGATTTTTTGTTTGTTTGTTTGTTGTTTTTAACGTGGCCGGGGATTGAAGCCAATGCCTCATGCAAGCTAGGCAAGAGCTCTATCACTGAGCCACAATCCTGGCCCCTCTCCCTCTGCCTTGTAATGGCTATGTTCTGACCTGCTTTACTCCGCCATGATGTTCTCCCTCACCTCAAGCCCTGAGGGATGGGGCCGAATGTGCATGGACTGAGACACCTCTGAAACCATGAGCTCCAAAATAAACTTTTCCTCCTCTAAAATTGTTCTTGTTGGACATTTTTCTTTGTTTTACCAGGGATTGAACCTAGTGTACTTAACCTCTGAGCTACATCCCCTGCCCTTCTTTTTTTTTTTTTTTTTTTTAGACACAGTCTCACCAAGTTTCTTAAAGCCTCAATAAATTGCTGAGGCTGGCTTTGAATTTATAATCCTCCTGCCTCATTCTCCCGAGCTGCTGGGATTATAGGCGTGCACCACTGTACCCAGCTTTATCAGATCTTTTAGTGTCTGGCAGGAGACAACAAAACTAGGGTGGAAAAAGACTTCTTTCCTTTGAAAAAATCTTTGGTACTGTTCAAATAATTATTTTTTAATAATAATTATTATTTTAAAATAAGAGGTTTTTTAAATGGTAGGGGGCTTAGAGGAGGAAGAAAAGCTGGGTGAGAGGCAGGTTTCCCTTGATATACTCCCTCGGCCTTAAGAGCAGCAGATACCTGCAGAAGCCATTCTTAATCACCTGTAGGCAACTTGGAGAAGCCTAGGATGGCTCCATCCTCAAAGAGAGGGTGGCAGGCCCCTCATAGCAAGTCACCCAGCCCAGCCTTCAGGGGAATCCCAGGGACCAGAGTCTTGGGGCCACATCTGGCCTCATCTCTGCTCCCCACAGCATATTGTCTTTCCTGGTGAGTAATTTAAAGTGCAGGCCTCAGAGCAGTTGGTCCAGAGGAAATTTCAAAGTCTGCTGGGGCTCTTCAGGGATACTCTGCTTACTCCCTTTGGTTTGTGTCCTACAAGGGCTCCTGTGGGAAGCTCCATCCCCATTGTGGTGATGTGAAGAAGGGGTGGGATGGTGAAGAAGTGGGGCCTCCTGGGAAGTCCTTGAGTCAAGGAGGCCTGGAAGGGATTGGGTAAGTTCTGCCTTCAGACCCTGAGCAGATGCCAGCCCCATGCTCTTAGACCTCCAGAACTGTGAGCTACACGGATGTGTTGTCTTTATGAATTATACATCCTTGGGTGTTTTGTTACAGCAATAAACTAGACGAATGCACTCAGGTTTGTTGGTTAGCTCCATCATTGATTCTGTGGGGAAACCCTGCAATCCTTCCAACAAGGAGACGCACCCCCAAAAGTGGGGACCCCACCCCTAGAGGAGGCCAAGCTGAACCAGGTGGCATGACAACAGTCTCACTTTGCCATGATACACGGCAGGACTGGATTCTCCAGAACTGACTGCAGCTCTCCAGAGGTGAAAGGCCATTGGGCAAGTTTGGATGCATCTACTCAAACCACCCGTGAACTCACCATTCCAAATAACTTAATTGGCTGCATAATTGGGCACCAGCGCACCAACATCAATGAGATCCACCAGATGTCCGGGGCCCAGATCAAAATTGCCAATCCAGTAGAAGGCTCTTCTGGAAGCCAGGTTATAGTCACTGGCTCTGCTGCCAGAAATAATCTGGCCCAGTATCTAATCAATGCCAGGCTTTCCTCTGAGAAGGGCATGGGGTGCAGCTAGAAGAGTGTAGGACTTATAACCCCTCTCTGCTGTTTTCCCCTGATCCAATTGTGTAATTTCTGGTCAGTGATTCCAGGTTTTAAATAATTTGTAAGTGTTCAGTTTCTACACTTTATCATCTGCTAAGAATTTAAAAATCACATTCTCTGTTCAGCTGTAAATGCTGGAATCTATATTTAGTTTTATAAGCTTTTCCCTGTTTTTACTTTTGTAAAGTTTTTTGGCTCATGGATTTTATTTCTGTTTGTCAATAAGAAATCTAAGAGTGAAATGTTAATAAATTTCAGTTTAGTTCTGTAATGTCAAGAATTTAAGATTAAAAAGGATTGGTTAAAAAAAAAAAAAAGGCAAGGGGCTGAGGTTGTGGCTCAGTGATAGAGCGCTCGCCTCGCACGTGCAAGACCCTGGATTCAATCCTCAGCACCACATAAAAATAAATAAGTGAAATAAAGGTATTGTGTCTAACTAAAAACAAAAGTATTTTTTAAAAAGGCAAAAGCTGTAGAAACCAGAAGTTTACAGCTCAGCTCGCCTTGAAGAAGATGATATTATGGTAAATTTCTCAACTATTATGGTAAATGCTCAACTTCCTGCATGTAAAATGGCTGAAGATTTGGGCAGAGGAAGTGACAAAATACGAATAGGAATTAAGGATAACAAAGTGAATTTCATCATCAAGCAGAAATTACCAGACTTTTGCTAGAGGGAATCAGCAGTACACCTGTCCATCCCCTCCACTGTCTGACTCTGTAGAGGCCCAGATGACCTACTATGCTCAGTGTTACCAGTAGATGTTAGACCTCCAGCAACGACTGGGAACTTTTCCATCCAGTTATCTTGCTAACAACAATCAGACTTCTGGGGCACCTATGCCATCTTCTTTAGCAAATGCAGTTGATTCTTCTGCTATGGCTTCAACAACTGGCCTAGTAATCACCTCTCTCTCCAACCTCAATGACCTTAAGGAGAGAAGTGGCAGCAGGAAGCCCAGAGTCCTCTATGATTATGATGAATTATCAATTCTGGCAGATGAAATGATCACTGTGTTCAGTGTCGTTGGAGGCTCACACCCAGAGGGGGGACCCCATCTCTAGAGACGGAGGGTCACCCCCATCCCCTGGCTGAGGCACACCCCTGAGAGGGAGCACCCCATCCCTAGAAGAAGAGAATTCCATCCATAGAGAAGGGGCATCCCTCAAGAGGGGGACTCCATCCCTAGAGGAGGGGGACACCATCTCTACAGGATGGAAACCTGGGGCACCCCCTGAGAGCAGGACCCCATCCCTAGAAGAGAGGGACCCTATCTGTAGAAGAGGGGCACCCCTCAAAAACAGGACTCCATCCCTAGGGGATGGAAACCTGGGGAACACCTCGAGATGGGGACCCCATCCCTAAGGGAGGGGCACCCCAACTTCTAAAGGAGGGGCACTCTCTGAGAGGGTACCCCATCCCTAGAGGTTTAGGGGCACCCTCATCCCTAGAGGAGGGGCAACTCCTGAGAGGGGAACCCCATCCCTAGAGGGTGGGGACCTGGGGCACCCCTCGAGAAGGGGACCCCATCCTTAAAGGAGGGGCACCCCAACTTCTGGCAAGGTCAACCCCCAAGAGAAGGACCCCATTTCTAGAGGAGGAGGGGCGCCTGTCCCCATTCTTGCCCTTTCTAGCATAAGTTAGACTTAGTGTGGGTTGCTAGTCCAAAAGTAAAAATGAAGTCCGTAGCCATATCAACAATGTTAACTGATGTCTCCATGAAGCCTGAGATGTCAACTGCGGGCAGGCCTGGGTAAGCCAGGCCTCCTATTGGTCCTCAAGATGGAGTAATTCTGATCATCCTCCAGGACAGGCAAAAGTATAGAGAAGCAAAGAGTTGGAGATGGCACACCAAGGACCCTTTCCTTAAGAAATGATGTAAAAACTGGAGTAAAAAATAGGAATTTACTGGCTTTATAACCTTTCAGTCCAATAGTAGAATCAGATTTAGGGGACCCAGTTAATCCATCTGGTTTCTCTCATTTGGCTCAGCAATGTCATCTCAGGGTCTTGGCTCCATTTTCATGAGCACAAGAAAGCTGCAGTACCCCCAGACCTCACATACTACTTCTTTCATCTAAACTCTCTCAGCATTAATCTCATCTGTCCCCATGGTTTTAAACATGTAACTCCAAAGCCTATGTATCCAACCCCAACCTGAGTCATGAAATCCAGACCCATGTACCAGCTGTCTGCTTGAAATCTCCATATCAAAATCTATCCAGTGTCTCAAAGTTTACTATGTTAAAGGACAGTTGGATTCTCCAAAAGGAGGATGAATTTATCAAACCTATGTGAATACCAAATTCCTTTTCCCCACGGGGCCCCTATGAACATTTAGGAACCTAAGTTTTGTGGAACACGACTTGGGAAAAATTAATTATCTCCATGATTCTCTCTAGTTCTCAAAGATTGTGATTTGGGGACTAAGCCCAATAATAATAAAACAGAAACAGCAAGATATTCATGTGAAGATTTTTTATTCTCAAGTATCATGAGAGAGGGCATTGATATCACCACGTCACCATAAGTGTGCTATGCCTGACCTTGCCTAACATGAAAAGAACAGAGAACCCAGACTCAGAAAAACAGTACAGAACTTCACCCCTCACTCACAGCTCCAACGAAGCAAAGCAGCCAGGCCTGAAACTTCTGAAGCCATTAGCTGTCCCACCTAAATAACAATCAGAGGAGACTCTGCAAAGAATAGTGATGTTGGGTTGGCACTCACCAAACATTGCAATGAGAACACGCAAAACAGGATAAGCTATGGGCGTATTCAAAGCAGCTGAGGCTAGAGGTATTTGGAAACACTGATAATCCTGGACCATGAAGATCTCCAATGAGAGATGTTGTCAGGCCAGAGTTGAACAGACATTTGCTAGGCAGATATCTTCCCAGAGGTACTGTCTCTATAAATGGCAGCCAGGTTTCTGGAAGCATCTTTTGTGAATCAGGCACACATGTCTGAGACCCCCCACACACACACACCTTTCATAAGCCCTTGGCTTTATTTATTGTTACTATTTGGGTTAGTGCTTGATAAAAGTGACTCCTTTTGGATTCTGATGACCTGCACAGTAGCTTGTTCTAGAAGGAAAATTTCATCCAATTAAAAGATTCTTTTTCCAAAATTACCAATCTACAGGCAAGTTTTCAGACGAGAACACCTCTACCTTTAACCTCAATCTAAAAGTTCACAATTTCTTCTAAAGACCTTAGTAGAATTTTCACTTGGAATGGGACAGCCAGCCTGAAATCCATCAGGGTTCTCTAGAGGAGCAACAGAATGAATATAGGGTGCTCCTGGACTTATAATGGGGTTTTGTCCTGTTAAACCCACCGAGAGTTGGAGATCTCATAATACACAAAGCCACCACACATCACAGTTGGGTGACAGCCCCACTGCAGTGGTAGCTGTTTTCCCTCCTGATTGAGTGACTAACTGGGGCTGCATGAGAGAGAGACCAAAATTCAAAGTATGGTATCACTTTCCACCGTTATAAGATTGAATAATCCTAAGTCCAACCATCATAAGTGGGGTTCTGTCTTTATCGTATGTAGAGAACGAGATTAGAAGCAATTGAAGCCAGTGATTATAAAGGCTGAGAAGTTTCAAGATTTGTAGCCAGCAAGCTGGAGTCCCCAGAGAGTCAATAGGTAAGTGCTAGCCCCAGAGCCCTGACTTGAGACCCAAGAAGAGCTGATGTTTCAGATTGAGGCTGAAAGACCAAAGTTTCAGCTCAGGCAGGTGGGAGGAGCCCTTTATTGCCTTCAATTGATTGGCCAAGGTCTATCACATTAGGCAGAACTGTCTGCTCTCTTCCGACTCCTAAAGCAAATGTTAATCTCATCCAAAAATGTCCTCAAAGACACACACAGAACAAGTTTGACCTAGTATCTGAGTCACCCCATGGCTCAGTCAAGTAGATACATAAATTAAAGCACCACAAAGCCCTTGACCACACATCCACCCTTGCATTCCCTTGATGTCTTTGAATAAATAACCTCTATGCTGTATCAACTTGGTTCCTCTGGAAACTGTGTGTCCCAGAATCTCCATCCCTGTATGGTTTCAGGGTGGGCTGAAAGGATATTGTTCAAAGTTACTGACTTAAACGGTAATCACTTCTTTAAAAACTCCTTCTCAGCAGCATCTAGACTGGATCTCTCAGGTCATAACAGCTGTCCCAAGTAACATGCTTTTCCTCTCCCCCTGAGCCCAAGGCAGGACTGTGTTTCCCATGAAGTTACAGGTAGATGTGCACTTGCTTTTGATCAAGGAAATTCAAACAGAAGAGACGCATGTCACCTGAAGGCGGAAGCTTGTAGAGCCACGGTCTCTTTGCCTTGGTCTCGGTGACTGAATGCTCCACGTGGGGACATCTCTGTGGGCCTGGAATCCAATGGGAGGGTGATGTGGATATGGCCTCAGCTGATGCCTTTATGGGCTGAATGTCCGTGCTCCCCAAAAGTCATATGTGGAAGCCCTAAATATCACCAGGCAAAACTT
Source organism: Callospermophilus lateralis (assembly GCF_048772815.1). Taxonomy (NCBI): domain Eukaryota; kingdom Metazoa; phylum Chordata; class Mammalia; order Rodentia; family Sciuridae; genus Callospermophilus; species Callospermophilus lateralis. The sequence continues at coordinate 9,058,691 of NC_135323.1, read as the reverse complement.
TCCAGTGTATTGCAATCCAAAACAAAAGAGGCCTCCAAAGAACCCAAAACAAGAACACAAAAGAACAGCAAACACCAAAACAGAAGCCTTAGCACTTTGGTGTACCCATTAACTGCAGATGGGTTACTTTCTTCTTCACTTTGAAACAGAGCCTGAAGGAAGTGAGCCTCATGCTTAGAGGAGCAGATCAGGGCTGGAATCTAAGCAGGCAGGCAGCTAGGCATCCCCACCTGCAAGGGGAGAGCAGTGTGCAGAGTTGTTCCTCCTCCTCTCCCTCCTCCCACCATCTCCGCACATCTCCAGAAGCCTCGTTTGCTTGAGGACATGAAAAGGCTAATTTGATTTTGGGCCAATTCTCCAGGCTCTGCTGGCTTCCCTGAAGATTCCCTTTGAAAACCAGCTCCTCTGAACTCTTCCTCTTGGCCCCATTACAAGAGCCACATTCTGTCAGCTCTTTTAGAATTTTTCAAAGTGACTTCACTTTGATTTCCAGGGTGTCCCAGTTGTTCACAATTGTAAGGTGCACTGTGTCAGGGGAATCTGATTTCTTTTCTTTTCCTTCTTTCTGTCCTTTCTTTCTGTTCTTTCTTTCTTTTTCTTTCTTAATCACTGACTTCTCCCTGTGACCCTCCTTGTCTCCACTTTAAACAACAACAATGACAAGGCACAGAGATAGCCAAGCAGCATCTGCATCATTAGATGATTTAAGAGATGGAGAAAAATCCTCTGACCAATAAATATTGAGTGTGTGCCTGCCATAACCCAGACATGGAGCCAGGAGACTTGGTACAACTGTGACCTCTTTTGGACATGGTCCCTGATGTACTGGACTTTACAGTCTGGTAGGGGAAGCAAAAATAAATAAATAAATAAAGTGATATCCAAAGAACATACAATTGTGAAAATGCCATTAGGGAATGGAATTGAAACTGGCAACATTGAAACTGGACCAAGAGGAGGGTGGAGGGAAAGAAACTCCAGCATTTGTTGGGGTCCCCCAAGAAGCAGCTGCCAAGAATGGAGTCTATTACAGGGGACACCTAGGGAAAATAAAGGGGAAAAGCCAGCGAAGGGAGATAGGTTTCTGAGCTCAACAAGAGTGAGGGAGAGAGGGAAAGAAGGAATCGTGTAGGAAGACCCTCAGACCAGGGGCTAGGGCCTGGCTCAATGGTAAAGCCCTTGCCTAGCATGCTTGGTGCTCCAGGTTCCATCCCCAGCACAACAAGAGAAAAAGGGGCTCAGATTGAAGCACCATCCAAAAGGGTTTGGCCAGTCTAATGGGGAGGTCTTTGGGGAGGTAGTGGGGTACCAGAGATTGAACCCAAAGGTGCTTAACCCCTAGAGCCATATCCCCAGCCCTTTTTATATTTTATTAAGAGACAATGTCTCGCTAAGTTGCTGAGGCTGGCTTTGAACTTGCAATCCTCCTGCCATAGCCTCCTGAGCCACTGGGATTGCAGGCATGCACCCCTGCGCCCAGCTAATGGGGAGTTCTTGAGGCAGAGTTGCCCCTCAGAGAATCCTGTGTCCTGCAGAATGACCCTCTCAGAGCCCAGGCCTGGCTGGGAGCAGCCACAGGAACCTTAGTTTCAGTGAGAAAGCAGCAGTAGGTGGCATCAGCTGGGGAAGTCTGTAGCTTTTGTCCCCTACAGCACATCTCAGAGACCACAGACGTCATTGCAGCCCACACCTTGTGCTTCTCCATGCACATTCAAGAAGCGGCCTCCATTGTTCTATGATCCTTCCTCTCTGGGGGGAAACTCAAAGAGGAAAATCACTGATTCACACCATAGCCTGTCACTGCGCTGGTCTTGGGGCTGCATAGGACACACACCCTCTCCTCCTCCACCATCCAACCAAGTTCTCCTTACCTTCGGCTCTCCCTGAATGGGAGAACCAAAGGTCTAAGCAGATGGTACCCTTCTCAGGCCAGGGTCACCCCAGGAGTTCATTCAGTGCAAGGAGGGCCAGGAAGCCCCCTGCTATGGCTTGGATATGGCTTGAGGATGTACCCAAAGTTTTGTGCTCTGAGGCTTGGTCTCCAGTATAGTAGTGTTGATGTGGCAGGACATTTAAGAGATGGAGCCTAGTTGAAAGGGGTTAGGTCATGAGGGACACCGCCCCCAGAAGGGATTAATCCTGGTTGTACATAATAGATTATTTCTCATGATAATGGGTTGTCATAGAGCAAGTTCAGCTCTTTCTTGCTTCCTGTCTCACATGTGATATCTTCCACATGCTCCTACCAGTGTGATGCCACCCGCCATGAGACTCTCACCAAAGAAGAACAGATCTCAGTGCCATATTCTCAAACCTCCAGAACTGTGAGCTGAACAAACCTCCTTACTTTGTAAGGCACCTAGCCTCAGGTACTTTATTATAGCCACCCAACACAGATTGACACACCCCCAAGTGGATCACCTAGTTAAACAGATAATCCTCCCTGACCCTATTGTGTAAAAGCAGTCTTCTCTCCTACTGATCCAGACCAGTTATGTCCCTTAGCCTGGTGATGTCCCTGTCTCCTGCTGAACACTAGGCACAGGGGTCAAAAATGTCCTGGCACAGCTTGTGGTTCAACAGGACCTCTGCCATGGTGTAAGTCAAGAGTGCACCCCTCTGGGGACCAGGAATGACAACTCTGTAGAGCCTAGAATTGCAGAGATGGGAGGCAGAAGATCTCCCTGAGGATCATGATGAAGATGGTCTGTGGGGTAGATCAGTTATATGGATCGGCAGACCACTCTGAGTGGTGCCAACTGAGACTGTCCCAGGAAAGGCCAAGCCATGACCAGCCCAACCCAGGAGAGGTCTCAAGCTGCATGAGGATGAACCATATGCCCCAGTTGGAACCATTACCTCTGGTCCCACCACAGCAGGTGTAAGCAGTACATTTTTCTGACTGCACAAGTACAACTTAAGCAATAAAAGTGATCTAAATTCTAATCGGTAGGGGTGGTGGTGAGTTTTTATTGGTGCTAGGGATGGAACTTGGGACCTCTCACATGCCAGGCATGCACTTCACCACCAAGCCACACCCCCATCTAATTAGAAGAGTTTAAATGCACGTTTTCCACTGGTTTTTTAAAGTGTAAAACATTTCAAACAGTAGTGCTTGTATTAATAGCAGACAATCTGAGAAATCTTGGATTCGTTTTAAATTCATCAAAATCCATCTACACACCATGGTAATTAAAATGTAAACTTGTTTAATAACTGAGGATATGTGGAATAAAGGCTGCATGGGGTAGAAGTTAAGCTCATGGTCTTATCTTTTTTGTTGTTGTTGTTGTTCTGGGTACTAGGGACTGAAACCCAGGAGCATTAACCACTGAGATACATTGCCAATGCTTTTTATTTTTTATTTTGAGATGTGGTCTAGCTAAGCTGCTGAGGCTGGCTTTGAACTTGAGATCCTCCTGCCTCAGACTCCAGAGTTGCTGGGATTACAAGCATGCATCACCATGCCCATCAAGATCATGTCTTGACAACATGAAAGTAGAAAGAGAAATATTAGAAACGAAGAAGTGGGGTGCCGGGAGGCGGGAGAGAAGAGCAAAGGATGGGTAGGGAGGAGGGGAATGATAAAAATATGTTAGATTCATGTGCAGGTATGTCACAATGAAATCCATTATTCTATATAATTAACATGCACTCTAAAAAAGATGATGGTCCTGAGAATCAGGCAGTCAGTCCTGGTTCAGTCCCACCTGTGCTGTTCATTAGCTGCATGACTTGAGCTGTTATATGACCTATGATGGGGGCTGGTACCTACTGTATATGTTTGCTGTGAGGGCATCACAAGCAACCACTACAGAGCCTGGGACATAGGACATGACTCTATGTAGCTTGTCACACAAGTTGTAGGATAAGGATCTTTAAAATTTCAAGAGCTCCATATTCTACAATTTCTAACCACCTAGACAAATTTCAGGAAGTACATTTTGTACCATACCAACAAAGCCCACCTGCAAATATTTGATTATAGCATTAAACAATCTAATAACCTAGGCATATTGTACCTCAGAAATGTTAACAGTATCAGTCAACATGCCATTGTTATTTATAAATAATAATAACATGATTATATATAAAAATTCTATGGCTTAGAAAGACAATGTAATTATTTAGCTGGTTGTTTACATCTCCCTTCAAAATGTCAGGTTCAAGAACTTTTACAGTACCCTTGAGGAAATTCTTTCCTAAGGTGTAAATGAACATACACATTTGGGATGTGATGAACTGCTGAGCAAAGTGAGACTACATTTTCCCCAATCTCTGCAGTGAGAAAGGTTGATTGTTCCCCATGCTGCCTTGCTATGTGATCTCCCTCCCTCTTGTAGATACTCCTGGCATGTGATGTTATCCACCACGAGCAGCCAAAGGAACCCTCACCAGAGCCAGAACCACACCATTTGGACTTTCAGCCTCCAAAACTGTGAGCTCAGTAAACCTCTTTTCTTTCTAAAGTACTCAGCCTCATGCATTTCGTTTTATTATAGTACAAGGAAACAGACTAATACACACCATTACTTAATTTCAGAACATTTTCAACATCCCCAAAATAACCTGTATCCCTTTAAGCAGTCATGCTCCAATCCTCTCCCCTCTGACCAGTGACAACCACTGATCCACTTTTGTCTTTGTGGATTTCATTATTCTGGACATTTCATGTAAACAAAACTCATATCATATGTGGCCTTTTGTGTCTGGCTTCTTTCACTTCAGCATGATAATGTCAAAGGTCATGAATGCTCTAGGATGTATCAGGACTTCATTTCTTTCTATGCTCAAAAAAAGTACATGACAAGGATAAACCACGCCTCATGCAATGCCCAGCAAGTGCTCTATCACTGAGCCATATCCGCAGCCCATCATGAATAAATCATGACATGTTTTCAGTTTTCATAGGGAGACACCTAAGAGTACCATTTCCAGTGTGCATGGGAATTCTGTTTAAGTCTTTGAGGAACTTTCATCATTTTATTATTTTACTATTTATTTATTTATTTATTTACTTTGGTGGCCAAACCTGGGACTGAACATTATTTTATAATTTGCTGTGGTTTTTATCTCAATCAAAAAACCCCGTGTTTCCACAAACGACCCAGCTTTCAGGGACAGAGATCAGTGTTTCCTAAAATTTAAAGGAACAGCTAGTATAAAAGATGTTCCATGAGTGAATGATTTCAAAAACCGGGTATGTATCTCAGTGGTAGAGTGTTTGCCTAGCATACCCAAGGCCCTGGGTTCAGTTCCATCACCAAAAGAAAGATTTGCATGCAAAGGAGTTTGGGGAAACTATGCATGCCACTTAATGTGCATCTGTGTATTCAGTGTTCTGTGAGTGTCTGGTGTAGGGGTGGAAAGGGGCGGTGCCTGTCCTCCTTACCATAAGCATCTGGGCCCACACTCCTGGGTCAGAAGACAGGTCAACAAGAGAAAAGCACAACACATTTACCTAACTCAAGTTTTAAGTGGAACTTGGGAAAGGAAGACTCAAATACTTGGGGGAAACTGTGTATTTTTATAGTTAGATCTGATAAAGAATGCACAGCCATGTAGAAATGTATCTGGACTAAGGCCTGTGACCTAATGGGAACAGCCTGGGGGGAGCTGGTGAGGCCTGTGCTCAGGTTCTTCTTGGCCTCTATAGGTCACTCCTTCTTCCTGGGTATGGGGCAGAATCCTTCCAGAAGGAGGGTCTTATCCCCTACAACCAGACAAAGGTAGGTGAGAAAATTCCTTTGTGGTAGTTCCTATGCAGAAGGGTGGAGATGATTGGAGTTATATTCTAGTTTCTGTGACTCACCTTGGGAAAGAGGTTATTCTGGTTTCTAAGAATTGCTTGGGGGTGGATAAGGAGATAGACAGGTAAGAAACAAGAGGACAGAAGAAGGTCAGAGAGACTTCACACCAGAGGCCTTCTCATCCCCAGCATGCCAAAGTGCCAGACTTCAGGGTGTCTCCTCTTGAACCCAGTACCTTCAACTGTGGATACTCTGGACCCCACCCAGTGTTTCCCAAATGCATGTGACCATGGGCCTTTTTCACAGAACACCCATTAACTGAACTGGTGTTCTAAGGGACCTATTTGGGGACATGCTATGATATGCACACCTTAGGCTCAGTGTGTGGGCACTTGTGACCAATCAGGATGTTTCTCTAGCACGAAAGATTCTCCCCTTTAATGAATCTCAGTGTCTTGAGGAAGAGATAAGAGTTCTTTGTGGTTTTGGGGATTTATTTTTATGGTACTGGGGATTGAACCCAGAGTCTCACACAAGCCAGGCAAAGGCTCTACCACTGCGCCACACCCTCAGCCCTTTTTATTTTTTATCTTGAGAAAGTAAGTTGCCCAGGCTGACCTCGAACTTGAGATTCTCTTGCCTCAGTCTCCTGAGTCACTGAGCCTCCACACCCCACAAGAGATACATTTAATAGAAATGTTTACTTGTTTGAGTTCCTGGTGGTAACAGTGCCTAAGGTTAATAAGCATGGGAATTCTCACATTCACAGGCCACTAAATTCCTCTTCCTTTACAGAGGTAAATTTCTTTCCCCTCTCTTCCATCTTGGGGTCTTGACCAAGCTGATTGGGCTCCGTGGAACATGCCTGCAATCCCAGTGACTTGGAGGCAGAGGCAGGAAGAGCAGGAAGAAGAGTCTGGGCAACTTAGCGAGACCCTGTCTCAAAATAAAAAAAATATAATCTTGGGGAAAATAGTAAATCTTGGGGAAATCTGAAAAATGTAAATTAGTGATGCATTTTATTAATGATTCTGTACTTTTAATAATTAAATAACTAAAGGTCATATCCTGTAAAAATGTAAATTAAAGTTACATTTTTTGTACCCCTAATTATGGTTAAGGAAAAGTTTTAAATTGTCTTGGCAAAAGTTTTAAATTGTATAATCAATGACGTATTCTGAATCTATAATGATGAGAAAAATTGCAATAAAAGATGACCCAGGGAAAGCTGCATTAGAGCTTTCTCTCTGGAAATTGCTCAAAAAAAAAAAAAAAAAAAAAAATATATATATATATATATATATATATATATATATATATAGGACTGGGGATGTAGCTCAGGGATAAAGCGCCCCTAGGTTCGGTCCCTGGTATTGCGGACAAAAAAAAAAAAAAAACGTTCTGACCAAGACGATGCAGCTACTTCTGGATTTCTCAAAATAAGGTGCTCAATCCTATCAAAATGAAAATGTTACCAGCAAGCTCTTCAAATACAGTGCTGACTTTGAAGAGTGGTATCACAAACCTTGGAATGTAGAAAGCCTTTCCCCTTTTGATATGTTTGCTTTAGTGATGGCGGTAACTAGATAATATTTTACTACCAGGGCCTAGAATATCTTGGTGAAATATCCATGGGAAAGGCAATGGTTGAGCACATGACAGTAAATACTTGCTATTTAACAAAGTGTTAATTTTCCTATATGATCTCCAATTAACTTACTAGGAGGATCAATCAACACCCCCATCAACCTAAGATACCCTGACTGATACCCACAGCAAGAAAGTGCCTGAGTGTTTATTCCTATTGAGTTGTGTGCACTTATTCCAAATGTTATTTGTGTGTGTTCCCAACATATTTATAGAATTCGTATTTGTTATTATAATTATTTACATAAATATCACATAGTGAAATATACATGCAAAACTAAGTTAAATATACATGAAAACTACGTTAAATGCTTTGGAAAGACTTGATGTATCAATATTGTAGTCTATTTTTATAAGCCTCATAACCCTCTCAGGCTAAATACAAATAAATATTTACACCATCTTAAAAATGTACAAAATGCATTGAAGTATTAGTTTTTTGTTTTGTTTTGTTTTTTGCAGTACTGGGGATCAAACCCAGGGTCTCACATGGCTGCACACCCCCCCCCCCCCGGTTTTTCATTAGAAATTTTAGAAAGCAACTTGCCTTGTACTTTCTTTGACACACCTGACATTAGCAAAAATGCTTCACTATTTCTTTTTCCCCCAGGGAGCCCAGGTACTGAGTAAATCTTTAATTTTTCTATGACGTTTAGTACAATTCATGCAGAGGATTGGAAAAATACAACAATAATAGCCATTATAGGAGCAAGAATCACATCCTACCTGAAAAGTACTTTGCAGAAAATTTATCGTAGTGCAATCAGCACTAAGACATACAACAGCAGAGGGTTCCCTAATTATGGTGTTTTGTTTTTAACTTTAATAGAATTTTATACTTATAAAAAATATGTAAAAATAGTACAATGAATTCTATTAGGACTTTCAAGTGGTAACATTTTGCATCTGCTTTACCATTCTACCTCCCTAGAGTACAGGGGCACCACCCATCCACAGGGTATATACTCCAAGAACCCCGTGGACGCCTGAAATCTTAGAGCATATCAAAACCTGTAGTGCTGTTTTCTTTGCTAACACACCTATGATAAGGTTTAATTTATAACTTAGGCACAGTAAGAAATTGTTAATTTCTTAGTGTGCCTAAGTTATAAATTAGGCACATTATAAATTATAACAATATACTGTAATAAGAATTATGTGAATGTGGTCTCTCTTCCTCCCCGCCCCTCTCTCTCTCCCTCCCTCCCTTTTTCCCTCTCAAAATATTATTGTACTGTGTATATATAGGGTTTGGTAGTATTCATGATTGACAACAAATAACTAAAGCCGTAAAACCATAGAAAGAAAAACCACTGATAAGGGGAAACTACTATGCCTTTATATGATTCTCATTTTTATGAATGATTTGGAAATAAAGATAGAGACATGATATTTCTTTCATATTTAAATATTTCAGTGTGTATTTCCTAAAATCAAGGGCATCTATTACATAGCCACAGTATAATTATCAAAAAATCAGGAAATTAAATTGCTACATTACTATCATCAAATATTATTTAAATTTCATCAATTTCCCATTAATGCCCTTTATAACATAAGAAAAAAATGTTTCCTGGACCAAGATCCGAACTTCAAACAAAACGTCTATCTGGTCTCCTGGAATTGAGCATTGTTAGCTCTTCAATCATGGTCCTTTGTGATCTCCCCATTTCTTTTTCTTTTCTGTCACTGGGAATTGAATCCAGGAACTTGTCAATGGTAGGCAAGCTCTCTATCACTGAGCTACATCCTCAGCCATTTTCTTTTTTATTTTGAGACAGGGCCTCGATAAGTTGCTAAGGCTCTCCTCAAACTTGATGATCCTCCTGTTCAGTTTCCTGTATCACTGGAACTACAGGCAGGCACCACCATACACCAAGGACCTACAGCTACTGCTGAGATGGGTTCAGAAACAGACATATCAGCAGGGGGAAGTCATCTCTCTCTCTCTCTCTCTCTCTCTCTCTCTCTCTCTCTCTCAGATACACACACACACACACACACACACACACACACGCACAAGGTGGGAGAAGATCAGCAGAATATTCTGCCTAAAAAGCTAGCTGCTTGTCTTAGTGCACTTCCTGCTGCTTTGCAGAATACACAGACTGGGTGATTAAAGAAACAGAAATTTATTTCTCTTGGTTCTGGAGGCTGAGTAGTTCAAGATCAAGGGATCCACATCTGGTAAGGTGATGAGCCCAGCCTAATTCCATCTTAAGATTGGGAACCATCTCATCGCAAAGTCATGAAAAATTAATTTCTGTGTTACTATAAGTTACAGAGATTTCTAAACTTGTTTGGAATTCCTGCACATGATCTGAACTCACCCATGCCTGGCTCTCCTTGACCAGATAACAACCCTCTCTGAAACCTCAGTGGCACCTCATAAACCCTGACGTTGGGATCTGAATTTACTCCTTTCCTTGAAATATCATGCCATGTAGAACATTAACCTGCTATCTGCCTTTGTATTATGCTTGTCAAAATCCTGTTATCTGTGAGTTCTCAAGACACTCCCCATTTGCAACTTTTTGTGCTATAAAACCTTGTTCCTGTATAGCTAGAATGCTGATTTTTAGCCCAGGATTGGGAGAGTCAGTTGCTGGTGACCAGCTCTCTATGTGTGCACAATACAAGCTTGCTTTAATATGATTTAAAATTGTAGTCCAAGGTCTTTTCTTTGCGTGGTGGTTCAACAGAGGGTCTTCTTGCTGTGTCATCCCATGGCAGAAGGCAGAAGGGCAAAAGCAAGAGAGAAATAGAGAGAGAGACCACGTATAAAGAGCCCACATATGTGATACCAGCATTAAGTCACTGGAGAGGATAGAGCTCTCATGATCTGGTCACCTCTTAAAGGTCATTTGGCATTGAGGATTAGTTTCTAACACATGAACTCCAGGGACACATTCCAACCACAGCCCTGCCTCAATTGTCCCCTCCCAGGCCACAGAATATGAGCCAAAGCTTCTTCATCTCCTACCATTTAGGTGAGTTTCAGATTTTAATAACTAGTTGTTCATAGCATGCTCATCTTGCTGGGAGTGCCTGGGCTAGCCATCATATCAAGGCCTATCCATATTCCTGTTTTCAATCATTACTCCCTTCCTGGCTGAGCCTGTTTTTTAAAGCTTTCCAAACAAACAAAAGCAGTTGCAGAAAAGCAGCTGGCCACACCACAGTCTGATTCAGTGCTACTGAAAGTCTCACTTTGTGAAAGAAAGCGTTTTTATAAGGAAAATTTTTCACCAATTCAGCCTTTTGCATCAATGAGAACCACCAAATGTATTAAACAGTGAAGGCTTTGGCAAGAGCTCTGAGTCAATAGGAAGGTAGTTATAATATTTAAATCCTTTTCACTTGTGGGCCTCTTTATAGTAGCTAATGGATGTTCCCTTTACCCTGAACTTGATTCCACAAATCTATGTGCTATAATAAAATGATGAATATATGAATAATTTGCACACATTAAATTTCAGAATTGCTCTGATGTGTGTTCCCACCCATTTTAAGCATTTTTTGAAATTTCCTGATTAAGAGGATTTCAGAAATGGAGAACACCAATTTTCAGAGCTACGATTAAAATGAATTCCTTTATTTCTATTTTTAAAATTACATCTCTGGTGCCAATGACACGATTTTAATATAAATGTGAACCTACATTAAATCTTTCACTTAATGTATTTTCTTTATGTCTATAATGATATGCAAACCCATGCTTTCAAAATTGATGTCTTTTCCAAACTTCAACAAGCCCAAATGCCAGGCAAACCTTGTTTTATTTTTTTTAAATATATTTTTGATAGTTGCTGGGTAAGCCAGCTCAGACTTATATCACAGAGCCTTGTGTTTCATATAACCTAACCCGAATAGAAATTAGCATTCATGAGAATGCTAGGATGTGACATGCTTTGCGTTGATTCTTGGTCATGTTCGACATTGACCTGGTAAGGCAGGTGCTATATTACTAGCTTTGAACAGATCAGGAGACCGAGGCTGAGAGGCTACAGAGCTCACTAAAGGTCCAGAAACTAGTATGGGCAGTGGTTAGAGAGTTTAGGTTAGAGCAGAAAATTAAGATCAGATCTGTGTTAAAAAAGAAGGGAAGGAGTTAAGGCTATAGGTCAATGCTAGAGCATTTGCCAAGATATACAAGGCCCTGCGGTCATGCCCAGAACTAAAAAAAATAATAAAGTTTTTAAAAATTAAAAGTGAGAGGGAGGTGATGAACAGAAATGAAAGCCACAGAGGATATACAAAGCAACGAACACAGGGCAAGCTTAAGTTGATAAGCTGTTCTAGCTGATTGGACATAGGGGAATCAAAGGTATTTTGTGAGCATTTACTATATGTTCCACATACCACTGGGCACCAGGGATACAAATGATCATGAAATAAAACGCTTGTCAAGTAAGAGAAAAATCTAAAAAATAAAAAATAAGCAAACAAAATAATTACTAGCTGTTTTCAGTTACTAGGTAACAAATTAGCCCAATTTGGTGGCTAAAAACCATGGGAATTTACTCTCTCACATCTCTGGAGGCCAAAAGTCTGCAACTAAGGTGTTGGTGTGGTTCTTCCTTCCAGATGCTCTTGGGGAGAGTCCTTCCCTGTCTTTCCCAGCCTCTGAAGGATACAGCAGTTCTTGGGTTTCTTGGTTTGTCCACATCCCTCCCCCTATCTCTGCTCCTGTATTTACATAGTGTCCTCCCCTGTGCCTACTTATGTCCAAACTTCCCCCTTCTTATGACACCAGTCATTAGCCTCCCCTAACCTGTGTGACCTGATTTTAACTGAATTACATCTGCAAACACCCCATTTCCAAGTAAGTCACATTCACAGGTACTAAGTGCTTAGGACTTAGACCTGCCCTTTTAGAGAACATAATTCTACCCAGAATACCACCTGGGATAAATTATCAGATGGGAATGAAAGGGACACTTTCACTTAAGGGAGACCGGCTCAGAGGAGCAGGGAAGATTTTATGTCAGGAGCTGCTGGCACAGAAACAAAGTCCTGAAAGAAGAGTGGGACTCCTCCTAGTTCCTGTGGTTGTAGGCCCAGTGGGGGGGGGGGGGGGGGAGGGGACCATGCATGCAAATGCCCTGGGGCTGGGTAGATCACAGTCATGGGTAGAAACTTGAAGAAAGTTAGAGTTCCTGCAACAGAGTTCATCAGGGGAAGGTGGGCAGGACAAGCTTACGTAGGACCCTGGAGACCAAGGGAGTTTAGACTTTTTTTCCTATGGGCAATGGGAAAACAGCCATCAAAGAATTTTAAACAGAATAGTTATAGGATCGGATCTGATTTTTCTTTTTTCTTTTTCTTTTTTTGTACTGGGGATTGAACTCAAGGGCATCCGACCACTGAACCACTCTCTATTTAAATAAAATACAAAATACCCCAACCCTATTTTGTATTTTATTTACAGATAGGATCTCACTGAGTTGCTAAGCGCCTCACCATTGCCAAAGCTGGCTTTGAACTCAAGATCCTCCTGTCTCAGATTACAGGTGTGTACCACCGTGCCCAGCATATGATCTGTATTTTTAAAAGCTCACTCTGCCTGATTTGTGTGCACGTTTAGGTCAGTGTGGCACACGCTAAGCGAGCACTCTTCCAGAGGCCCACACCCTCAGCCCTCATTCTGCCGGATTTGCGAGAACACATTTCTGTGGGAAAAGAGAGGAAGCTGTGGACAGACTGGACAGCTGCACCCCGCCCCCCAGGTCAGGGGATGCAGTGGCTGAAGGGGGAGGGGGACGATGACACAAGAGCTACAGCATCAAAAGCTGTGGGATGTATTTATTTTGGAGTAAAATTAATAAGATTTACTGAAAGTTTTGAAATTATGTAAAGAAAATAAATTAGAACAATGGTGAATGATTGGATGTGGAGTTTGGGAGAGTGACAGGTGATGCCTACATTGGATATTTGAGAGCCCAGATGAAGAGTAGTGTCACAAATTCCCTGAAGGGACTGACCCATGTGGGAAGTCCCAGCTGGAAATCCCCCACCAAGGGATGCCTTAATTTAATGGGGCTAGGCAGAGACAGTGAAAAGTGAGATCCTGTCTGTGGTCATTATTTAACATTTAATATGAGAAGGCTGTCTTCCCTTTCCTGCATGGTGGCATTCAGTATCTCTCTCGGTGGCTCCGAGTCCTGATGAGGTGGCAGAGTAGACACAGCCACAGCCTCCACTTAGCATCGATGTCCAAGGCCACTCGTTCAGTGTGACATGAGGTCATTCCAAAGGTCCAGTGTGATCTACCATGGAGTCAGAAGTCCTCCCCCCCTTATCTCTAGGAGTACCCCAAAGAGGCCACACATCTTTCCTTGCAAACACGCTGTCCCACCAGGAAGCTCCAATGCCTGGACTCTATTGAACCTGGAAAAGTGACACTGGCTAACATTCATGTCACCTCTTGCCTAATCTTACTCCTCTTGAGTAACCCATGAATCAAAAGAAAATCAAACGATTAATAAAGGCTGGGGATTAACCCAGTGGCAGAGCTTTTGCTTAGTATGCTCAAGGTCCTTGTTGGTTCAACTCCAGGATGGGGGGGGGGGGTTAAAAATGAATCAAAAGCTAAGAGCAAGGACCTTGGGGTGAGACAGCCCTGGATTCAAAATCCTGGCATCATGACTTGTTGGCTTCAAAGAGTCTCTTCCAGTTCCTCCTGGGCATAAAATAATAATATTAAATGCCCATCTCTGGGGCACTGGAGGCTCCTGTAAGCCAGTATAGGTAGGGTCTCCACTTAGCATAATACTCAGTAATACTAATTCTCAGTAATTGGGCCACCTAACTGAAGAGACAGGGCCATGATGAAACCCTCCCAGGGCGATGGCCAGCATGTTATCCACCCCCACCCCCAGCGCCTATATCCCTGCAATGAAGGCAGCTGAAGATGGACAGTGGGAGCCTGTCAAGAGCAGGAAAAGCTTTCAGGAACTGGCCCCCTAGGAGGGTGGGAGGAGATTGGGGGCAGGCCCCAGGCAATGCCACCATCAAGTTCTATTGCTCAGTTACTAGCCCTTCTGGGGATTGTGCCGAGAATCTTTTTCCATCCAGATAGTGACTGAGAACAGGACCCAAGGAGCAGTCATGTTTCAGATGCACAGTGGGTAAGCAGAAGGAGACCCCAAAGAGGTTCAAGCATCAGTTCTCCCACTCACAGGCCTGTGAGCTTGTGTTCCTCTTCCCCACTTCCCCTCCCTGGCCAGATGGCCTCTGCTGGGAAATACAGAGGTCCACTGTGCTGCCCGATGCCCATCATACTGTATTCTAAAAATCTAATGCACCATGGGGGAGGATGCTGCCTAGTCTCATCACTCAGTCATGATAAATATTTGAGATGATGGATAAGTATATTAATTTAATCATCACATAAGGCACTGAAACATCACACTGCACCCCATAAAGATGTGCAATTATTACCTGTCAATTAAGAAACTAATTTTATTTTTTTAAAAATCCCAGGAGGGAAGTACACATCAACATGGTTTTTATTCTTAGAAGCAACATCCAAACAGAAGAAGGCAGAGGAAAGACCTGGACATATTAACAGACTGATGGCAATGTCCTGCCCACGTTTTGAATGAATTTAAAAAAAAAAAAAAAAAAAAAAAAAAAGTAAGATTCATGTTTCAGGCAGAGCTTTGGGATCTATGGGGACTTTTCATTGGACAAGAAAAGGCCTGGGGCTGGCTGACTCATCCATGTGAATGCTTGTTTTTCCTATCTTCACAATGAGAGCAGGATTCCACCTAGGGCACATGGAGTGTGATTAAACATTTACCTCCAAGTGGCCTCTCAGGGATAGCTCTCCGATCACCATGAGTGGGGAACTTTCCATTGCCTGTACCTGGAAGAACCCCAGAGAAGAGAGATGGTGAATTTCCTATCCAAAGATTATGTCTTCTCTAAATTCTGAAATCTTTAAAGATGGAATAATTTGTTTCAAATAATATGGGAAAATAAAAAGTGGGTGGAAGTATTTATTAGAGAAGGTCAGCCCAAGTTGATGAGTGGGGGATCTTTTCTCTCAACCTACAAAAGTTACTTGTTTTTAAACACATAATATCTAATACCCACTATGTATCCAAAATCCTTTTAAATACACTATACTTTGTAACCAAGCAATTCCACTCTAGGAAAAGCTGCAATGCAACTTAGTGGAAAGAGTTGTGTGATTTAAAAGAACAATAATATGGAATCCAGGCAAGGTTGTGAAGGTCTGTAAACACAGCTATTCAGGACTCTGAGGGAGGAGAATCTCAAGTTCAAGGCCAGTCTGGGCAACTTAGCAACTCCCTTGCCTCAAAATAAAAAATAAAAAGGGCTAAGGATTTAGCTCAGTAGTTGAGTGCCCTGAAGTTCTGTTTCAATCCTCAATACAAAAAAAAAAAAAAAAAAAAGACATGAAAGCAAATAATAACATAAGAAAAAAAATCACATTTCAAATTACAAAGAGATGACTTTTTCTGACACATAAAAGGCTGCTTCAGATTAATAATTCCTACACACACACACACACACAAATAGTCCAATATATGAAAAAGAAATATATGTATGTGTGCACAGATAAGCAAAATCACAATTTAATAACATACTCTAACAGAAATGAAAATTAATATAACCTTAGTGAAGAGAATTCAGCATTTATATATTGCTATATTGACTCTGCAATGCTGCTTCTAGCAATTTATTCCTCATGCATAAAACGAAAGATGAATGAGGTTATTCACTATGGCATTGTGTAAAAGACCGGAAACAACCTCCAAGCCCAGCAGTGGAGAGTGGCTAAACAAACTGTGATGAAATCCACTCAGCAGAAGCATGAACAGGGACCAGAAGTGACGGCGAGAAATTGAGCATGCCAGTCCAGTCCCAATCCTAGGCCAACCCTGAGAATCCAAAGGGAGTGAACTTGAAGTCCCAGCCAGTTTTTTCTAAATTCTAAGGAACAGATCTCAGTGACTCCAAAAAGCATTTGATTTGAGAAATCGTAAATACTAAAGTAGATTTTTGTGTCCTAATATGGCAAGATGGCCATAATACACTGTTAGAGGAGGAGGGTATGTCACAGAATGGTATTAAGGCATGATCCCATTTGCATCTCAAATTGAGATAGCATATATATATTCAGATATGCATAAAAGAAAACTGGAAGAGATACCAGGCTGTTGAAGCAGTTATTAAGTGCCTTATGGTGTGCTAGGTGCTGAGAACATACAGATAAATAAGAAATTAGATTGGAAATTCCAGGAAGGAAGAGAAATTTTCTATTTTCTCTGCTCTATGCCCAGCGTCTGGCACATAATGCATATTCAATAAATATTTATGGAAGGGGAGGGAAGAAGGAAGAAAAGAAGGAGGGAGGAGAGAAGGATAAATTATAGTCCCTGCCCTCAAATTGCTCACAGTTGCTCACAGCCTGGTGTGGACAAGCCCGCGGGCAGAGTGCAGGGAATTCTGGGAGAAAGCACTCCAAGCTGGCAGGGGCATTGGAGACACTCCCCTTCTTCCTCGACAGCGTCCTCCTGTCCGTAGACATCGTTTGCACGTCTCTGGCCTTGGCCTTGAAGTTTTCAAACTTGAAGCTTACCCATCTTCAGGGAGCCCTCTTCTTGAGGACAAATGAGAAGCAGATTACTCAGGCAGAGCCGGGGCAGAAGTCCTGATAATGGACATACCTCCAAGCTCTAGGGAAAGGACCCAGGCTGTCAACTGCCAAGAAAATTGACTTCACACAACTCACAAGTGACACCCAATGTCTCTCTAGGGAACTACATGGGAATCCTAAGTGGAGCGTTGCAGAAGAGCAAAACTAACTGGTCCTTTCCTTACAGGGTTTTCCAGGGAGTTTGAGATGGACTAAACGAGGAAGCCAGGCCAAAACTTTGTTAAAACCTCCTCAAAAGTGAGCACAAATCGTGATGAACGGTATTCTTCTCACAGTTGCTGTGTCTCTTCTCTGCCTGGGTGAGCTGCTGATAGTTTTGTTATCTATGTTCTTCTGATTCTTTTCTGATAGCACTTGCTAAATTACTGTTGCATTCAAATGGCAGAAATGACTAAAGGAAAGGCAAATTTTCAGGAAAACAAAAAAACTTTACTGAGGCTAACATTTGAGCAAAATCCTAGAGTCCAACAGGTCCTGGAAAGAATGGGTTCTGCCTCCTACCAGCTCTGCAGCCCTGGACACACTGCTGCAACTTGCTCAGCTTCAGTTTTCTCCCTGGTAAGATGGAGATTATGTCACCTCTTTTGCAAGATTACCAAGCAGATTAAACAAGATTACTAATGTGAACATAATAAAATAGAAAAAGCTCAGTGAGAGCTGGTGTCGTGACTAGTTACATCCTTCCACATTGTGTAGGTGAGAGAACTAAGGTCCAGAAGGGATGGTCAATGCCATGGCTGGCCAACATGAGATTCAAATCCAGCCCACCTGTCTTCAGAGTGCCCACTATAGACCATTTGGTCTATAGTAGCATCAATGTATTGTTGTTAAAACTATGAAATTTTTCTGTAGCATCAATGACTTATTCAGGAGCAAGGACAATAAGAAGGTAGAATGCACTTCATTTATAATCTACCAATAATTTAATCTTAGTGGGAGGGCAATCATGCTAGTAAAAATAACCGATTATTTCCCTCTTTGTAAGTTATAGTGACTTTAAAATACTGTTGTGTTAATAATGGGCTGCTCTACCTACTGAAGTTTATCTATCACCTTTAATATGCCTGTCATCTATTTAAATTAATGGCTGTTACAGAAGAATATGACCTAAAATTTTTCATCAAGGGCTGGGGTTATGGCTCAGTGGTAGAGTATTTACCTAGTACATGCGAGGCCCTGGGTTCAATCCTCAACACCACATAAAAATAAATAAAATAAAGGTATTGTGTCCAACTACAACTAAAATTTTTCATCAAAAGAAGGTTATTTTCAGCTCCCATTTTTTAATACTTATCCGTTAGCATCACCCTATATTCATGGAGGTTTTTTTTTCTCTTCCTTCAATCTAAAATGCCTTTTCTCAGTACACATGCACATTAATTTTCCAAATATACAGTAAACTCAAATTGGCTAACTGTGTACATTATGTTGGATCCTTATTTAGCATCTCTAATTCTGGACAACAAAGGCAACATGTGTTTCTTACAAATCAAATTGACAAGCTGTAGCATTTGTAGCGTATGAATTCATCATATGTAAGTCTATCTTATCATAATCACCACAAGTAATTAGTTTGGGTTAAAAAAAAGTGAACTGCATAAATGCTATGGTTTGAATGTGTCATCCTAAATTAATGTGTTGAACATTTTTCCCTACTGAGAGCCATTAGCCAAGTAGGTATGACAATTTCCTTGCCAGCGTACCCCATGTTGCTTAGAGGAAGGACTCGTGGAAATGGACTTGCCCAGGTCATTTGCAGTGACACTGCATGTAAGGTGACCTTGCTCAAGGACCAGGGCGGATCCGGGTTTAGGGCGGATCAGGGTTTAGGGCTCTCCTTGGGTTTAGGGTGGTTCCAGGTTTAAGGTGTACCCTGCTGGGAATAGGGCGTATCCTGCTACCTCAGGCGTGCCCGCTCCTGTAGTTCCCGTTGAGTTCTCCCGGGATTCAGAGAGTATTTGGGATTTTTCCCCCAGAACGTGGATTGTCTCAGAACATGTTTGTAGAGGGCCGGTGTGAGTTCGGGAATAAAGAATTGCAGTTTGAATCTACAAAGTGGTGAGTGGCTCGTGATTTTGTGCCCAGCCAGACAGCGGCATTTCCCCAGTGTGGTTACCTTGGGAGGTGAGGCCTTTTGGGAGGTGTTCAGGTTGTAAGGATGTGATATTAAGGATCTAAGGGAGTAGATTCTTTCTCTTCTGCTCTTCTACCATGTGATGATGCAGTAAGTTGGCCCATCTCATATGTTGGCACCTTCATTTTGAAATTCCCCACCCAGAACTGTGAGAGAATAAACTTCTGTATTTCATAATTTTTTTAAAAAGACTACAAAATTAACAGTTTCAAAAATGGGCAAAGAAGCCCAGCGCGGTGGCACAGGCCTGTTATCCCAGCAGTTTGGAAGCCTGAAACAGGAGAATCACAAGTTCAAAGGCAGACTCAGCAACAGCAAGGTGCTAAGCAATTCAGTGAGACCCTGTCTCTAAATAGGGCTAGCCCAGTGGTTCAGGGCCCCTGAGTTCAATCCCTAGTACCCCCCACAAGAAAAATGGACAAAGAATTTGAAAAAACACTTACCTAAGATATATAAATGGTAAATAAACACATGAAAAGATGATCATTATCATTTAACCATCAGAGAAGTGCAAATCCAACTACAAAGACTAACCCACTAGGATGATCATTTAAAAAAAAAATAATAGGAAATAATTGTTACAATGATGTGGAAAAATCAGAACCCTCCTATGTGCTGTTGGGAGGTCAAATGATACATCACTGAGGAAAAGAAACCAGACGTTCCTCAAAAGCTTAGACATATGTCACCATGAGACTCAGAAATTCCACTCCTAGGTATAATTCCAAGAGATCTGAAAACGTGTCTCTCAAAAACTGTGCACAAATGTTCATAGCAACATTTCTCTCTGGACTTTCATGACTCTCTGTTCATAACCCCAAAGTGGAAATCACCCACATGCCTATTAACTGATAATGGATAAATAAAATGTGGTCTTTCCATACAAAGATTATTTAGTCATCAAAAGGAATGAAGTGCTGATTCATGCTGCAACGTGGATGGGCCATAAAACATGGTGCTAAATAAATAGAGGCAAAGTCAGAATAACCACAGAGCATAGGATCCCATTTATATAAAATGCTCAAAAGAGGCAACTCTATGAAGACGGACCAATTAGCACCGCCTGGGGCTGAAGAGTAGGTACTGGAAGGAAATGGTGAGAAACTGCTCATGGACATAGGCTTTCTTTGGGGAGTGATGAAAATATTCTAAAATTGCTGGAGGTGGTGATTACGTAACTCCATACTGAAAACCAGTGAATTGTTCACTTGAAATGAGAGAGCTCACATACGCATGACTTAACAACGGGGATGCATCCTGAAAACGCCTCATCAGGCAATTGTGTCACTTGTGAACATGATGGAGTGTATTTATCCAAACCCAGATGCTATAGTGCGCAGCACCCCGGGGCTAGATGGAACAGCCTTTTGCTTCACTGTCCTGTGTGTGGTCAGTGGTTAACTGAAACGTCATCATGCAGCACAAGACTGTGAATTATAACTCAACAAAGCTGTTTTTGAAGAAAAGATTACATTCACAAATAGATTTTAAGGTCTTTGCTGCATAGCTTACACACACCAGCTACTCCTTCCTGAAACACAAGGCGTAGACTTGAAGTCACGGAAGCAGTGACTAAAGCAATTCCCTCAGGTCCCAGGACAGACCATCTAGGAGCCAAGGACTGGATACTCAGTGACTCTCTGCATCCCAGCCTTGTGCCAGAACCAGCAGGGAGCGAAGGGTGCACAGAAACTATTTGGATACAATGATGGTGGGTCTGTCCCCTAGGTACCTTGCTTAATTGCTCAGACCTGTCTCCATGGCTATTGGCAGTGGTTTTACTATAATCATTGAAAGATCTGCATAGGTCATGCTTTCACTAAACAACTCAAATGTGTATAAGGGAGTCGTTGACATCCTGTATATTATTTTGGCTGGAAACACTCCTGTCCTATTTCTGGGACAATTCCCCCAAGGCTCTGGGGAGTTGGAGGAGGGAGGACATGTCTTCACTTTCACTCCTCACTACCTCTTTACCATCTACTTTATGTGCCAGAACCTGAGCCAAACTTAACGCCCAGAACCTTCTTCCCAGAGTCTGAAAGAAATGCCTCAAAGCATCAGAAAAACAGAAGGGAAAGACCTTGGCTGATGGAGTAAGGAGACTCCTCCTCGCCTCTTCCAAAGGTTCTTCCTTCCTGTGTTAGAAGGCAGGGATGCTCTATCACACTCCTCCAGGGGACAAGATGCACGTAGTCAGTAGTCATCATACCTGTGGATGTTTCCCCCAGGAAAGAAAACTCCTGGGGAAGAAAAAAGCGTCCCATGTTCATCTCCATCTTCATCAACATGATCCACCCTCTCTGCCTCCCAAGAGCAGCACTGACCATGCTGCCTGAGTTGGTGGGGTGGTAATCACTGTCTCCCCAACAGGATTGTAAACCAGTTGAGGACAGGAAGGACAACTTACTTTTCTTGGTATCTTCCACACAAATAGTTATAAAACAAAACTTTGAACACATGGAATGGTAAGATGAACGATGATCCCCAAAGATATCTACATCCTAATCCCCAGAACCTGTGAATAATACCTTAGATGGAGAAAGAGGCTTTGCAGATGAGTTTACAGGACGTTGAGAGGGCAAACTATCATGGGTTATTCACCTGGGCCCAGTGCTATTGAAGCCAAAGTTTTGAGATGAAACTGGATTCCCTGTTTCTGCCTGCAGGTAAGACTGGAGTTTCTCTGCTTCTGCTGGTGGGTGGGGTCTGCCTAAGGTTGCACGCCTCAGAGAAGTGTTGCAGCTCTTAACAGTGAGCCAAGCCACCCAGAGCTGCAGCAGACCCCCCAGGAGCTCAGCCTCAATTTCTTCTTGTTGGGTGAATTCAAAGAATGAAATCCATGGAGCAGGATTAGCCAGTCTAACAGTGAGATCTACTGATAACTACAAACAGGAACGGCACTCTTTGCAGCCACAGGGCCAGAAAAGACCCAGGTGTTCTTCCTCTGAATACTAGTCTAGGTGTTTATATAGCTTTGGGTCACAGCCATTAGTCCAAACTTACGCTAATTAGGGTTTTTTAAAAGGACCAATGTTATAGTCCACATTTATGCTAATTAGGATTTGGAAACACACTAAGGCTATCGGTCAACTCTCAAGTCCCAACTTCCATTCAGTTCTGCCCTACTTCTATTCTGTGTTTGCAGGTTCCAGGCTGCAGGGCTGTACAAGCTGTGCACAGACCTGGCCACCAAAAGGTGACAGGTTTGTGTGCCTTGGCTTTCAGCAACTGGCCCACCTGCCGAGTTTGCATAGTAGGCTCCATGCAGCCCAGGCCATGCTTGTACCTGTGCTGGACCCTTCAGGCCACCATTCTGGGGCTCCACTGCCAGGCTGCTCCACTGCTTCTCGGCAGGGAACAGTAGGCCAGCTGCAGGCTTGGCAGCCAGAAAGCCTGTCACAATCACAAGGATTTTAAGAGGAAGGAAGGCTGCTCAGAGTCAGAGGAGGTGTGACAGTGCTTCTGATGTGGGACCACAAGTCAAAGAATTGAGGCAGCCTTTAGAAGCCAGAAAAGGCAAGGAAATACATTTACTGTCCCAGAGTTTCCAGAAGGAACACAGCCCTGCCAAAGGTTTGGACCTCTGACCTCTGGAGCTATAAGAGAATAAATATGAGTTGTTTTAAATCATGAAGTACGTGATAATTTGTTATGGTGGCAGCATAAATACACCTGGTCCCTTCTTCCTCTCCCTCCTCCTCCTCATCATCAGGGTGAATACTGATTGAGTTTGCTGATATAATCTTCATTAAAACGAGTGACTGCAAGTTACAGTTGTTACCCTTATTTTACAGATGAAGAAAGAGATTCAGAGAGGCATCATGGAAGTACAGTTGCAAGCAGAAGAAAATAAGTCTAGCTAAAGCAAGCCAGAAAACTGGGGATGTAGGGTGGGGGGCTGACCACATGACTGTCCATGACTCTCAGGTCCCCCAGTACACCTTTCCTTTGAGCATCTACTCTCATTAGTGAAATAACGAGAGCCTACTGCGTGCCAAGCACTGTGCTAAGTGCTGAGGAAGCAAAAACCCAGACAGGATTCCTGCTCATGTGATGCCTGATGCCCACAGCCAAGGGCGAAGGCACAGCCATCTAGTCGTCACCCTGAAAGAGAGGCAACTCAGCTGCGCTGAGGACTATGAATGGCGTGAGCACAAATGACAGGCAGCAGAGGTGAAGTGACATAGAGCAGCAAGCCAGGGTCACCGGGTATTCAGAGCTGAAAGGAGAAGGTCACCACCTCCTTGCTGGTGTCTCAGATACATGTATAGTTTCATTCCCTCTTGATCTCCCGGCCCCATATGTAGTACTGCTACTGGGAAGATTGTACAGCCATACCATGTGGGCTTCCAGAGACACCCAGGCTGCTTTGGGTGACATTCTGTTATTTTTTTTCACTATAGTAAGATAGGTAGGTAAGTAGATAAATAGATATTTATATGTATATATCTTATATAATATATATATGCACAAATATATGTATATAAAATACAACAGATACAATTGTGTACACAAAAAGTATTTAATACAATGTATGATGATTATTACTTTTTACTATTTATTTTTTAGTTGTAGTTGGACACATTACCTTTATTTTATTTATTTTTATGTGGTGGTAAGGATTGAACCCAGGGCCTTGCACATGCTAGGCAAACACTCTACTGCTGAGCTACAACCCCTGCCCAAATAATTATTAAATATGCATATAATATAAACATGTATATATTATATCTGTTATATTTTACTAAAATTATATGCACATACTATACAATGTGTTAATATATAACATGTATACATTATATAAAACCATATGTGTATATTATACATATCATGTATATATGCACATATAACATGTATATTGTATAAAATATGTAACATGTATATGTTGCATATATAACATGTATATATTACATATACATATGTAGATTGCATGCAGATATATGTATATAACATATATTTCTATCATTATATGTATAACATGTATATGCATATATAATATATGCACATGTAATATGGGTATATATTATGTGCACATTATATGTATATATGTACATATCCTGTGCATATTATATGTATATATGTCTACATATAAACAAAATATGCCAGTTTAATCTTTTCCTTTTTTCGTTTTGGCAGTAATGGGAATGGAATTCAGTGCCTTGAACATGCTAGGCGAGTACTCTACCATCGAACTATACCCCCAATCCCATTTTGGCCATTTCTTTTTTTTTTTAATATTTTATTTTTTGGTTGTAGATGGACACAATATCTTTATTTTATTTTTATTTGGTGCTGAGGATCAAACCCAAGACCTCGCACGTGCTAGACGAGTGCTCTACCGCTGAGCCACAACCCCAGTCCCATTTTGGCTATTTCTAAGTATACAATTTGGTGGCATTAATTACAATCACAATGTTGTATAACCATCCCCACTATTTTCAGAATTCTTCATCACCCCAAACCCATTAGACTCCAAACCCACTCAACAACTTCCTGTTCCACTCTCTCTCTCCAGCACATGTAACCCCTAATCTCCTTTCTCTATGAATTCACCTGTCCTAGGTGCCTCGTGACACGTGGAGTCATTCGAAGTGTGCTTGGGGTCTGGTTTACTTCACTCAATACAGGGTTTTCAAGGCTCATCCCTGCCGGAGCAGGTGGCAGAACTTGATCCTTGGTTAAGGCCCAAGAATATTTCATGGCTTCTGGGGGATGACTGCATGGCCTCATCCGCTCAGGCACAGTGCTAGTTCCAGCTTGGGACAAGTCCCTCTGCTTGTTTCACCTCAAGATTCCCCATTTGTAAATGGGAACATTTCTCCTTTTTTCCAGATGCTTTTATTGGTGTATTATAATTATATATAGTAGGGAGATTTGTTGTTACATATTTGTACATGCACACAATAATGTAATTTGGTCAATTTCAAAAAAACAAACAAAAAAAAAAAACGGGAACATTTCTTAAAAGCAAGGAACTGCACAGAAGCCAAGGCTGGCTGATGGTATTTTAAGGCCATGGTATAGATGGAGCAGAAGAGAATGAGATATGGAGTTCCAGGTGTAAGCAAAGTACCACCTGCCCAAACACCTCCTACAAAACCACCATCAGAGACCTGCAGTTCTCCAGCCCAGGATTGAGGCTAGGAGGCCAATCCTCCCAGGATAGGCAAGCAGTGGAGTTGGCTAAAGCAAGGCTGAGGCAGGAGGATCACAAGTTCAAGGCCAGCCTGGAGAACTTATAAGACCCTGTCTCAAATAAAAATAAAAGGGCTGGGGATGTGGCTTAGTAGTACAGTGCCCCTGGGTTCAATTCCCAATATTAAAAGAAGAAATAGGAGGAGAATTAGAGGTGGGGGAAGAAGGAGAAGGGAAAGAAAAAGAAAAGAAGGGGCTAAAGCCAGGTGTGGTGGTGCATGCCTCTAATCCCAGCAGCTTGGGAGGCTGAGGTAGGAGGATTGCAAATTCAAAACCAGCCTCAGCAACAGTGAGGTGCTAAGCAACTCAGTGAGACCCTGGGGATGTGGCTCAGTGGTCGAGTGCCCCTGAGTTCAACCCCTGGTACCAAACAAACAAATAATCAAAAAAGGGGGCTAAAGCAGGCTGCTGTTAGGAAAGCAATACAAGCCTGAGGCTCCTGTGAGGCCTTGGGAGTGGCTGTGACCCTAAAACACTGGAAAGAGTACACTCCTGTCAGCTCCCATCCTTGCCAGAGCTTTCTGTCAGAGCTTTCTATTTGTTAAAAGAAACTGGAAGCCTGGATTTTCTTGTGAATTGGTCTGATTTTCAAATGCTGGGAATTCATTCTTAGACTGTTTAACTTAATAAAAAAAAAAAATTAACAATACAAAAACTAGATCTGTAGGCTGCATCTGACACAGGGACAACCAGTTGGTGGTCTTTCTGTCTTAGCCCATTATTTTGAAAAGAGGGGAGATGCAGGCACCCTTCTCCTTGCCCTCACAGAACCAAAAGCACGTGATAGAGGGCAAAGCTCACAGGTTAAGTGAAGACCCCTTTCTCCTAATTTCCTGAGAAGCCTCAGTACATCACTTTCCTACCCTGAACCTCAGGATCCTCCTCATCTGTGGAATGAGGGAGAGACTACATGTCCTGTAAAGTCTCTTTTCATCTCTGATATTTTAAAATTTGACCTCCTTCGGGGCTGGGTGGCTTAGTGATAGAGCACTCACCTAGCACATGCGAGGCCCTGGGTTCGATCCTCAGCACCACATAAAAACAAATAATCAAAAATAAAGGTATTGTGTGCAACTAAAAAATAAATAAATAAATATTTTAAAAAAAGAAAGAGGAATTTAAAAAAAAAAATTTTTTTTTTACCTCCTTTAAGGCGCTGCCCCAGAGGGAACCCAGCTAACAACCTGCTTGGGAATTTGTGTGTAAGGAAGTATATTTTTAATTAACAAATAAGAATTTTATACATTTATGGCATATTATGTTTTGATATATGTACACACTGCAGAATGAGCCAATCAAGCTAATTAACATGTCCATCTCCTTACACATTTTTTGTTGATTTTTTTCTTTTTCATTGCAATCTTTTTTTTTTTTTTTTTTTCTGTATTGAGACTTGAACCCACGGCCTCACACATGCTAAGCAAACGCTCTACCACCCAGTCCCATTCGTTTTCATGGCAGTAAAATATGCAGATAATTTACCATTAGTGACACTCAGCTCAGTCTTATGTTGTGTAACCATCTCCACAGTCTAGTTTCAGAATATTTTCAACACCCTCAACAATCTGTCTCTCATGTTCCCAAGTTTCAGAGGGGAAAAAAACCTCTTTTTTTTATCTGATTCAGAGTAATTTTAATATTCTGAATTCATTCAATTCATTCTAATAACCCACATGGAGAACTCCCAGCAGCCTCTTGGGTTGGCAGTTCCCTTCCCTGACCTACCCCACAGCCAGAACAAGATCCAAGAGGTCTTTGAAAAAGGATGTGCATTCATGAGTCCCTGAGGATTTGATTTTTGGGGACCCTTGCCTGTACCCCTTGACCAGCTGATGACATCAAAGCCCTGCACATGCTGGCTGGGGGTGTGGCCCCACGGCGGGGTGCTCACAAGTATCCCAAGTAGGTGAGGTTCCATGCAAGAGGCCCTGGGTCTGATCCTCAGCACTACACTAAAAATAAAAACAAAACCCTACACATTATGACCACAGATGATCCAAGCCCAGTTCTCATTAGCAGGAAGCAGGGCAGGAATAGCCAGTCGTCCACACCTCCTTCCTCTCCCCAGGGTATGTGTGCAGCCAGATCCAGGGTGAACTGAGAAAACAGGGACACCAGAGCAAGCTCGTTCGTTATGCTAATTGCATCCAGTGGAAAGGCCAGCCCTCTTCCGAAATGATGTTATTAGGATGTAATGTGCTCTTTTACGAAATGACATTGGAAGGAGATGCAACATTTGGGTCTTGTTTTGTTTTAATTTGGCAAAATGAAAAATGAATTGTTCCTCACCTAAAATTTTGGAAGATTCACTGATGTGTGAAATTAAATTTGGTGGAAACACCAGCCTATTTGTGATGAAGAGCATCCCCTGAGCGGACTGGGAAGGGGACCTGAGGTTCATGGTGCTGCGCAGGCAGGACAGTAGCACTGGCCTCTCCTTTCCATGGTCAGTTATCAAGCAGGTCAGCGCTGCAAAAAGTGAGGATGTTAAATAAAACCTCACGCCCATCACTCAGCCTCCAAAATGGTCACCCAAGGGCCATGTTCACATTATCCTCACCACCACCCCTACACCATTTGGAAGCAAAACCCAGATATCACATGGTCCCCACAGTAAGTATTTCAGGATAAATCTCCAAAAGCTAAGAAACATTATTGGAATTTGATATTATACCAAGAATTTCTTTCTTTTTTGGAGGAAGGGGTACTAGGCATTAAACCCAGGGGTGCTTAATATGGACCCACATCCCAGCCCTTTTTTGTTTTTTATCTAGAGACAGGGTCTTGCTGAATTGTATAGGGCGTCGCTAAGTTGCTGAGGCTGGCTTTGAACTTGTGATCCTCCTCCCTCAACCTCCAGAGCTACAGGGATTATAGGCCTGTGCCACTGCACTCAGCCTACAATAATTTCTTTTTTCTTTTTTAAATACTTTTAGTTGTAGATGGACATAATACCTTTATTTTGTTCATTTAGTTTTATGTGGTGCTGGGGATCAAACCCAGTGCCTCACACATGCTGGGCAAGTACTCTACCACTGAATTATAACCCCAGGCTCCAATAATTTCTTAATATCATCAAATACCCTGTTAGGATTTGGGGGTTTTATTTTATATTTGTTTATTTTTTTATTGATTGATTAATTGATTGCAGTAGTAGGTGCTGTAGTCAACTTGAAGGTTGAAGCGGGAACTACTTTATTGCGAGTGAACTCAGCGGGAACTGAATGAGAACTCAAAGTAGCGGGCACCCAAGGTAGCAGGAGCCGCTTCTCTGCCGGACAGCAGAGGTACATATACCCAACTAATTACACACAGCTTAACTTAATTAACATCATCTAGATACAGCAGTCAGTCATTAAGGAATCCTCATCATCTTAATGGCTCACTGGCGTTGCTTCACAAACCACTCCTCCTGGCAAAGTGCCAGGCGCCATTTGACTTGATTTGCATCCCCAATATCTCCTCCCTTTTGTTTTATTAAACAACAAGTACATGGCTTAGGGACCGTGCATGTTTTAGGTTGTCCAATACTACATATGGTCCTTATCTGTCATTCTGTGGTCTTACCTCAAATCATCAGCCTCCTGTCTTAGGTTGGTACCACTGTAATTGGATCTTACCCGTCTTTGACTACCGGCCCAATATATTTAGCGATCATAGTGGTTTACCATAAACAACCTGCCACAAGCAGAAGGAGGAGGATACAAAATGCCACGACACCAAACCATTGACGGCTCCAAGTAAGAAGCCCTTGGAAAAATTGTACCACCGATGACACTGTCAGCAAAGATACCCTGGTACTATTATAATTTGTTGTATCAGTTCAAGATGCATATAAGTGATACACAATCCAGGTAAGTTCCACAAGCAGCTTAAAGCAGAGGAATCCATTAATATGTCTATTTCTTCTTGAAGTAAATATTGATGCAACAGTCTGTACAGTTTGTGTGATAGCTGTTGCAGAAGCTGTAGTAGTAGCAGCAGAAACAGCAACAGCTGTGATGATGGTAGCTGTAATTCCGAAGTCTCATTTGGTTTTTCAGTAATACTGAAAATTCTTCTATTTTTGTCTTAAGGTAGGAATTCTGGCAATAATGGCTAAAGAAAATTGTGCAACATTCCAGCAGGCACTAAGAAAACAATTTTCTGAACAATTTAGTACATTATTCTGAACAGAATTATTAGATATAATGAAAAGGAAAGGTGAAAGTAAACAAACAGATCTGTTAATCTCCTTTTTTGTTCACATTAAAACAATACCCAATTTAAATTAAACTATTTAAATCACATGAATAAAAGATATTTGGATCCTATTTTTTCATGAGCGCTCCTGATATATGGACACACGCACATACAGATATACAACACATAACACAAGTGTACACACATAACACAATAGTAGTAAAGGCCTTGCAGCTTTTCACAGGTGAAATCTCCATTGCAATGTTTAAAAACTCCACAGTTGGGGGCTGGGGATGTGGCTCAAGCGGTAGCGCGCTCGCCTGGTGTGCGTGCGGCCTGGGTTCAATCCTCAGCACCACATACAAACAAAGATGTTGTGTCCGCCGAGAACTAAAAAATAAAATATTAAAAAAAAAAAAACAAAACTCCACAGTTGATTAAAAAAATAAAACTGATCAGAAAAACATTAACCTAGGTCTGTATGGGCTCAAAAATAAAATAGAAAAATTCTTCTTGTACCTTGCATATGGGTTTGAAGGTATTCCCGTAAGTAAGCCTCAAAATTTTTTGCATTCGAAATAGGCCTTAATGGTGCTATTATTCATTAGCCTCCAGGTGTGGGAACCATTGTCGAAGATGTAAAGATAGCTAAACTGGAGTTCTGGATATCAGCTGTTATGGATTTTGAGCCAAATCATCTTCTTTTTGGTCTGTAGAAATCACTTTAGTCTCTCTGGAATCCAAATCTGCTGCTGTTCTCCCTGTGGAAACACACAAACAGACCCCCGACTCAAGACAATCACT
This sequence comes from Callospermophilus lateralis, assembly GCF_048772815.1. Lineage (NCBI taxonomy): Eukaryota > Metazoa > Chordata > Mammalia > Rodentia > Sciuridae > Callospermophilus > Callospermophilus lateralis. The sequence continues at coordinate 9,028,285 of NC_135323.1, read as the reverse complement.
GGGTCAAGACCTTTCCATTGTCCAGTTAGAATATCCTTCCAAAGTACCTTTGGCTTATGTACATTTTTTGGACACAAGTGCCTTTAAGCAGCACTAAGTCCTGATGAATCCAAATTTAAAAAGTTTAACATAAAAAGGGTTATATTATCAGCCGCTCGACCAGCACGCTGGCTTCATATAAGAGGTTCGTAGAATAGAAGTTAACTAGTGAGATCAAAATAAACACACAAGACTCAATTACCTTTTTCTTTGACCAGGTCTGAGATGGCCCTCCCTCTAGCTCCTGCCTCGAACCACCTGGTAGGGTAGCAAGGCTTACTCAGGACTAGCAGGAGAGAGAGAGAGAGCACGCCAGAGGATGGCCTTTTATTGGGGAACAAGAAATTCACGGAAGGGTTCTCGCACCTAGATAGGGTGGGGATTAGTTCGACACAGTTTAGCCAGAACGCCTTACACCCAATCAGGGAGGTGCCCAATCAACGTGCGAGAATGGCTTCCCACATATGCCCCCTTTTTTCTCTTAAAAATTAGGCGGTGGTTCATTCTCGAGTTTCTGCATTCTTGTTCTGAAGACTCGCCATCCTATAATTACAACACAAAAGAAAATTAACAGTGAAGAGAACAATCCAATAATGTACCAGGCCGAGTGTTTAAGAATATTTCCAGGGTTAAATCCATTTATCTCCTTCAATATTTGGTTAGCCAATATTTTTGACAAAAAAATAAAAATCCAAAGTGGTCCTCTGTGTGCCTTCCTACAAGACATGCAGCAACCCATTGACCTTCTGTGCTGTCATCTGCCATTGATGCTCCAATTCCTTGGGAACACTTCCGTCTCTCTCCCTGATGAGGTCATTGGGTGGCCAAACCCTCCCTGTTCACCTGGGACTTTCCCAGCTTAAACATATCAAGTCTTACATTCTGAGAAATCACTCCATCCCAGGCAAACCGGGACAGTTGGTCTCCACCGGGGGAAGCCAGGTTTTCAGGAAGTAATTCTTCCACATCCCCTCTCTCCTTGTATCATACTGCACAGAGAAGTAGGAGTCACCGTGTAGATAACAGGTCCCAGAATTCAGCATCAGGCTGTGGTCCCAAGCAGACAGTCCTGGGTGCAGCAGCAACTTGGTGGCTGTCTGACTGGCATCCCTTCTATCAGCACTATGCTGATTTCCTTAGGCAGCGCCCCCTACCCACAGCCCATGTGGGACAACAGCCCCAGATCCAGGGATGAGAGCCCAAGCTAGTTGGTACCTGCCATCCCCCAAGCCACAGCCTGGCCCAGTGGATTACAAAGGTGGTTTGCTAGGGACATTTTGGAAAATATTTCCTCCTTTTTCCTCCTCCTCTTCTCCTCCTCCTCCTTCTTCTTCCCTTCTTTTTCTTCTCCCCCTCTCCTATAGCATAAATTTTCACTATTTTAAGCCTAGACATCAATGAGTTTTAGTAAATTTACTGATTTGTGCCACCATCACCACAATACAGTCTTGGAACATTTTCATCATCTCAGTAGGGTCCCTCCTGCCCGTGTACAGCAACTCCCCAGCCCCAGGCAACCACCAACCTATTCTTTCTCTATGGATTTGCCCTTTCTCAACATTTCATGCAGGTGGAATATGCAATACATGGTCTTTTATGACTCACTTCTTTTCTCTGGCCCATCTTCATCCATGTTGTCACTGCTATTAGTTCTTTATTCCTTTTTATTGTTCGGTAATGTTACATTGTATAGATAGATCATGTTGTATGTATCCATTCATCCCTTTAAGGACTTTTTTTTTTTTTTTTTTTTTTGGTACTAGGGATTGAACTCAGGGGTACTTTACCACTGAGCTGCATCCCCAGCACTTTTTATTTTTTGAGTTGAGTTTTTAAGTTGCTAGGGCTGGCCTCAAACTTGAGATCCTCCTGCCTATGTCTCCTGAGTAGCCAGGATTACAGGTGTGTGCCACTGTAATTCCAAAGGGACTGCACCCTTTTACATTGTTATCAGCCATGCAGACAATAAGAATTTCTGTTTCTCCCCATCCCCTCCATTTGTTATTCCACCTTTTTTAATGAGAGCCATACTCATGGATAGGGAGTTGTATCTCATCTCATTTTTTAATTTGCATTTCTGTAACTAGCTCTGTACACCACCACACCCAGGGTAGAGGTGGACTCCCCCCTCCAGGAAGAGGTCCCCTCTAATCTTGTTTTTTTTTTGGGGGGAGCTCCCCACCATACCCAAAGTAAAGGGGTCTCCCCCCTCCAGGGGGAAGATCCCTCTAACCCGGGTGTGGCGGGGGGAAGCTCTGGACACCACCGCACCCAGGGTAGAGGGGACTCCCCCTTCCAGGAAAAAGGTCCCCTCTAACCTGGGTGTTCAGGGGAAGCTCCCCACCACACCCAGGGTAGAGGGGACTCCTGCCTCCAGGGGGAAGGTCCCTCTAACCTGGGTGTCATGGGGGAGCTCTGGACACCACTGCACCCAGGGTAGAGGGGACAACTCCCCCCTCCAGGATACAAGATATACCCCGGAAATAGGAGGCACTATGCCAGGACCGTCGGAAAGGTTTTCCAATTTTTTATGCAAAATGCGAGTCGGCTTTCCTATCCAACAGGAATCCTTGGCAGATAAACTGGACTGTCCTCTACAGAAGAAAGCACAAAAAGGGCCAGTCAGAAGAAATTCAAAAGAAGAGAACCCGACGTGCAGTCAAATTTCAAAAGTCCATCACTGGTGCATCCCTTGCAGATATCATGGCCAAGAGGAATCAGAAACCAAAAGTTAGAAAGGCTCAACGAGAGCAAGCTATTAGAGCTGCCAAGGAAGCAAAAAAGGCTAAGCAGGCATCTAAAAAGATGGCAATGGCTGCTGCTAAGTCTCCCACAAAGGCAGCAACTAAGAAAAGACTGTGAAACCGGTGAAGGTTTCTGCTCCCCAAGTTGGTGGAAAACGCTAAATTGGCAGATGAGATTTTAAAATAAAGATGTATCTATAACTTTAAATAAATAAATAAATATTTAAAAAATAAAAAATAAATGCTATCATAATTAACATATTTGCATTAAAGGCCACACTGTATATATTCAGTTATTTCATGATGCTGTACTATTAATATACCATTAATAACTAAATACCATAAGTATATAACATGAATTTTGTTATATACAGTACAAAAGACCACAAAGCAGTCACACTATTCATTTTTTAAGCTATGATATGGATACTGTATCAGTATTGAGGGCCACAAGGCAGCAAGCTTATCCATTTTTGATGCTGTAATGTGGATTTCACATGAGTATTAAAGTCTGTAGGGCAGCTATAATGTCATTTTTATTGATGGATAAAAATGGATAAAAATTTGGATAACATCTCAGTATGAAAGGCCACAATGCAGCTATTTTATTGGTTTTTGATGTTATTCTATGGATATAACATTAGTACTGAAGATCACAGTCCTGTAAACAAATTGTTATTTTAGTGCAAATGTCTACAAAGCATCTCTTTTCTTAGATTTCGATATTATAACATGAATATTATATTAATATTAAAGGTCTGAGGGAAGCTATGGTATTAATTTGACTTGCTTCATATTGATATCAAAGTATTACTACAACCAGGATGTTATTAAATTAGTTTTACTTGCTAAAATATGAACATTTCATCAATCTCAAAGCCACAGGGAAGGTATTGTATTAGTCTAGATTCTGTAGTTTGGATATTGTATTAATATTAAAGACCACAGGAGGGGCTGGGGATGTGGCTCAAGCGGTAGCGCGCTCGCCTGCAATGCGTGCGGCCCAGGTTTGATTCTCAACACCACATACAAACAAAGATGCTGTGTCCGCCGATAACTAAAAAAAAATAAATATTAAAAATTCTCTCCCTCTCTCACTCTCTTAAAAAAAAAAAAAAAAGACCACAGGAGAGCCATAATAATATATTTAGAGGTCACAGTATGAATATTATATTAATAGTATAGCCACATTCTAGCAGTTACATTAGTTTATACTACTGTAGTATGAATATTATATTAGTATTAAGGACTACAGGCAGGTATTACATTAACTTTATATACTACAATATGGATATAATATTATATAATATGAAAGGCCAAGAGTACCTATTATATTAATGTTAGATGCTATTGCATGAATATTATACAAGTATTACAGGTCACCATGTGGTTATTATATTAGTATTAATGGCCAAAGTGTGAACATTATATTAATCTCAAAGTGCACAGGAAGCTATTAAACTAGTGTTAGAAGCTTCAGTGTGGATATTGTATTAGAATTAGAGGCCACAGTGTGGACATTATATTAACATTAAAGACCATGTGGCAGTGTTATATTAGTGTTCTAGGTCACTCTATGGACACTGTACTAGTATCAGAGGCCACCTGTGGATACATTAACATCAAAGGTCACTAGAGATAATGCATTAGCATTAGAGGCTGCATATGGATGACACATTGGCATTATCTCACCACCATATTCGTATTATTACACAGCCAGGTCTGGGAAGGTGGTGTGCACCCTCTGGTAGTCACTGGAGCTCAGCACAGGTTGCTGCAGTTCAGTGGTGCACATGCACCCCATCCTAGCATTCCTGAGAAATGAATGATATTCAATACTGTATTTAGTTTATTTAAGACCATGATTTTGGAAATTCAAACTGAAATCAAATGCATTACCCATGATTTTTCAAATATTGGTGATTGAACAAGTTTTTGAAAACTATTGAATGAAATTGATGTATACATAAACTAAAATTCCTACAAAAATTGACTCATAGTGGCTCATAAACAAACTAAGAGAAAACTGAAAATTTTCTAAAAGAAAATCTATGTAATCTTAGACTTAGTGATGAGTGTGTGTGTGTGTGTGTGTGTGTGTGTATTCTGGTACTAAGGATCAAATACAGGCCCACACACATGCTGGACAAGCTCTCTAATACTAAGCTACATCCCCAGCCCTTAGTGATGAGTTTCAACTCACAATACCAAAAGCCAATGGACAGAAGAAAAATATTGATAATGTGGACTTTATAAGTCTTTATTATAAAATATTTATTTAAGTGGGGGTGTTGCATGCCTATCTTACCAATTACTCAAAAGGCTGAGGCAGGAGGATTGAAAATTTGATGCCAGACTGGGATGGGTCAGTGATAGAATACATGCCTAGCATGTGTGAGGACCTGGGTTAAATCCCCAACACTATACACAAAAAAATTAAATTTTTTATATTCCATGAGAAAGAAAACAAAAAGATAAGTCACGGACAAATACATTATTTACAAAACACATTTCTGAAATGGAAGTTTTATTCAAAATACACAAAGAATTATTAAAAGCCAACAACTAAAAACCCAAATAAAATTGGTAAATATCTGAACAGACATATAACTGAAGAAAATACAAAGATGGCAAATAGTTATTCAAAATGATGCTCAGCATTGAATATCATTAGAGAATCACAAATTAAAATAATATTGAGGTAGCATGGCACAGCTGTTAGAACTGCTACACTCCAAGAAATGACAGTGCATCAACAGCTGTAGGATGCAGAACACCAGCACTTTCAGGCATTGCCAGGAGATTATGTGGCACAGCCACTTGGGAGGACAGTGTGCCAGGTCTTTCCAAAGCAAAAGAAGTCTAATCCATGACCCAAATTTTTGCCTATAAAATTATAGGCAAATTTTGCATTTAAACAAGTACTCTGAAAAATCATGTCAAAAAAAAAAAAAAAACAGGATTATGCACAGCAGCTCTGCTGATGCCAATCAGATCAAAAATCAGAATGTCCCTCCACAGCTGAATGCACAATCAACATAGAATAGAAAAGAATGAACCACAAACCTACACAGAGACAACATGAATCCTAGCTGGTGTGCTGCTGAGTGAAATAAACCAGGCTGAGGAGGCTGTATGACAGCCTTTTCTTTTATGACATTCTAGAAAAGACAAAATTACAGTCAGGATATGCACAGGATGAGGCCCAGGAGGGTTCCTGGTGCAGGAGCTTCTGTCCACATGAAGTTGGGGTGCACCACCCTCCCTGTGCATGGTGGTGTTCAGCAACTCAGAAACTCTATAAGTCACTTTTTTTAGAGAATTTGGTGGAGAAATGGATGAAATCATGTAGATATGATGGATTATTAACCCAATCTCCAGATTCTTTCCCCAAAGGGTGGGGCGGGGAACTCAAAGTTCCAAGCTTTTAATCATTGCTTGGTCTTTCTCATGACCATCCTACAACCTGAAGCTGCTCTAGAGCTCACCAAGAGTCCTTATTAGAACAAAGATCCTCCTCCCACCCAGGAGATTCTAGACAATTTAGGAGTTCTGTGTAAGGAACAAAGGTCAAAGAATAAATGTGAAGACAAAAGATTGGGGCTGAGATTGTGGCTCAGTGGTAAAACGCTCCCCTAGCATGGGAGGGACCAAGGTTCAATCCTCAGCATCTCATAAAAATAAAAACATTGTGTTGTATCCATCTACACCTAAAAAATAAATTTAAAAAAGACAAAAGATTATCTTCATACCCTTATTACTTGGGGAATATGAGGGTTTTAGGAGATCTGCACCAAGAACTGAGAACAGATATCAAATGTGTGTTTCTTATTATGTCACAACCAGTAATAGGGAACAATAATGAATTAACTGCTCATAAACAAACAATGAATTAATTACATGGCAGAAGCTAGGACCCAGGTTTCTCACAGCTGGAGTGAGAAGTTACAGATAAGCAAGGAGTGAAGGAAGAGGGATCTATGTCATAATGGATAAGAATCCACTTACTGCAGATCAATATAAACTCATGTTTACCTTAGTACAAACACAGATGGTTCTATATAAACACATTTATAATGGGGGGTGGATTATAACACACATACACTTCCTTGCATTGCATTGAAGGTCAAGATGCAATGAGCACATTCAGCTGCCAGATAAAAGCTTTTAAAATAACTTTCTAATAAAAGGAGCTAAGGCTCTTTACACAAGTGGCTGATACTATAACTGAGACAGTAAATATATGAGTCAGGGTAATCTTCAAGTATAAGAAAGGAATTTGGGGACAAAAACAGAAAATATGTTAAAAGACAACCAGCGGCAAAGGAAAGAACTCCCAATGGCTAAAGCAGGAAAGAACTGAGCAACAAAATACCATAGAATTTGATAACAAATGACAGCTTAAAGTAACTATCCAGACATCCACACTGGACTGAACACATAAACAAATGGGGTCACCTAGAAACCTCGAGTGCAGAAGAATTCCAGATGATTGAAGCAGATGCTTGTCCACCGAGGAGATGAAGCTAACTCCCTACTCTATAAGTGTGGGCACTGCATAGGGACTTCCTCCAGAAAATACAGATAATGAGGACATGTAGAGAACAGTAACTTCATAGTGAGAAACTAGTGAAAGACACAAACTCAGCCAATTGAACACAGTCAGTTAACAGTTAACATGACATTAACCTTGAGGACATGAGATAACAGAGCAGTTCTCCACCTGTGTGACCTGCTTCCCCCAACCCACAAGCCCAGTCTAAATATGGAAAAAAAAAAAAAAAAAGGAAACCTCAATGGAGAACAATCTTAAAAAATACCTGACAGGTTTTCCTCAACACTGTCAAGGTCATCAGAACAAGGAAGGTCAGAGAAACTGTCACCCAAGAGGAGTTATGGAGACAATGATGTCATGTGAGGTCCTGGATGGGGTCCTGAACAGGAAGCAGCAGAACTGAGAATCCAAAGGAAATACAACTTAATTTAGCAGTAACATACCAGTATTTGTTCTTCATGACAAATCATCTAAGATGTTAACACATCCAAGATAGTACACATAAGTCATAAAAAGGGAAAAACCAGTTGAAGCTACTGGGGAAATCTCTGCATTTTGAATTTCTGCAAAAAGATAAAACTAATTTAGGGGCTGGGGTTGTGGCTCAGCTGTAGAGCTCTCGCTTGGCATGGGGGAGGCCCTGGGTTCCATCCTCAGCACCACAGAAAATAAATAAGTAAAATAAAAGTATATTAAAAAAAATAAAGCTACTCTAAAATAAAAACCTTAAGATATGATTATATTTTTTCAAACACCTACTTGTTTAATTATTTATATAGTTAATTACAGGTATTGACACTCAGCCAGTTCTATATTTTATTTTGAACACAAAATTAAATAATTTATGACACAAAATTAAATGACTCAAATATTTAATTCAAGATATGTGCCTGTTTTATTGTTTTATGTTGAAGCAATAACATAAACTTATTGAAGTAATGTGTAAACTGATTATGTTTTTATGCTATCACTAGGTCCTGGGTGTGCCTTTTAAAAACCTGATCACTTTAGAGAAAAAAAAAATAACATTTTAGACACTATTTCAATTTATGGCTAAACTTTCTCAAAAAGAGTGACTGTTTAAAAAAAAATTCTAATTTTAAATTGACTCATTGTGACTTTGGATCCCTTATCCCAAATAATCCTTGTCTTTATTTTATTTCTATGCATAGTGTTTAGCAATAATAGAATCAAATATTTGCCACTGGGACAAATAGTCAAAGACAAGAAAAAGGTAAATGGAAATTGCAACTAACACAAGTGATGCCTCCCAAGCAGAAGAGTTTAAAAGGACACCAGCGTCCATCTCTTCCATGATGTTCTGCAGAAGTGGTGAGCCCAGAGAAGGAGCCCAGGTGGCAGCTCAGTCCAGGAGTGACCTTAAATGCTGCTATGTTGTGGGAAAACACTGTACCTTCTAGAAACCATAAAGAACTGTATACTCAAATTCTTGAATGATTCCAAATTTAGTTGAATTTCTAAGTGATTTTGTTATCACCATTGCTTGTCATGAAGTTAATGATAATTAAAGGATCTATGGAACTTATTGGAAGAGTGCTTGCCCAGCATGTAAGAGACCCTGGGTTCAACCCCCAGCACCACCAAAAAAAAAAAAAAAATGAATGAATGAATGAATTTGTGCCTTATTTGTATAATCAAATAAAAAATTAATAATCACTGCTCCTTGGAAACATGTTGACCTGAAACACAGTTCAGACTATCAGAATCAAAATACTCTTTTTCCTATCATGAGCTAGCACAGCTAGACTATCATGAACAGCAGTGTCACGTAAAGTAAGTTCACATTAAGCAAACCATCAAAACAACAAAAAAGCTTTATTGACTATTGGAAAAAAAAAGAAAAATGAACATAGTTTAGCTTATGAAATTATTTAATACATTGGAAACTTATGATATTAACATCAAAAATCCTCCAGGACAAGCCAAACGCTTTGACATACACCTGTAATTCCAAGTACTTGAAGCACTAAGGCAGGAGGATCACAAATTTGAGGCCCTCCTGGGCAACTTAGCAAGAGCCTGACCCAAAATAAAATGTTAAAAAGGGCTTGGGATATATGTAGCTAAATGCTTGCCTAGCATGTGCAAGGCCCTGGATTCAATCACCAGTGTCAAAAAATTCTCAGGACAGACATCTGATCATAGACCATCATAGCAGATGTAGAACAGGGCAGAAACCATTATGTCACCTTCATCAAAATAATTAAACTAAATCTGCACTTTGTTCAGCTTACAACACTAATATGTCTAATCTCTGCTTCTACTCATTCAAATATAATAATCCTCTGAATATGGTAAAAAGTGTATGTACTTTTCCACAGTGAATCCAACAAATATAAGATATACTCAACTCTATTTTAAAAGCCACTTTATAAGCACATAGGGGCACCTATGTTAGGATATAATATAATCATGGCACTTCCCACATGAAATAACCCTAAGTACTAATAAATACATAATCTCAAAAGAAGAAATTCAAATTTTTGAAATCAAAAGCATGTTGGTACATTTTTAAATGATATTTTGAACTTAATAGAGCTCTTCAACAATAATTCCTGACAATATATAAAGCACCATGCTCATCAGAAGGTCCATTCCCCTTGCCTGCAAGGAATAAGATAAACTAACTTTCTGATGAATGTACAACTTTAATAAGACACATGATTATGCCTCCTAAATTTGAAAAATAGAAAAGAAAATGTCTGTTTAAAAAGTTTATTTTAAGGGGCTGGGGATATGGCTCAAGCGGTAGCACGCTCGCCTGGCATGCGTGCAGCCCAGGTTCGATCTTCAACACCATATACAAACAAAGATGTGTCCGCCGAAAAACTAAAAAAAATAAATATTAAAAATTCTCTCTCTCTCTCTCTCTCTCTCTCTCTCTCTCTCTCTCTCTCTCTTAAAAAAATTTTAAAAATAAAAAGTTTATTTTAAGTAAATGTCTTGAATTACTAAAAAACAGCTATAACTTATCTCTTACATTCTGTAATGATTTGAGTCCTGAGGAAATTTCATCTATAGTGGTTTTAAGCATGCAATATCAATAGTTGGCATTAAAAATATTACTATTCTGTTTTTATCTTCTAAAATTGATTTGAAAATTTTGGTTAGAACTATTTCATCAAAATTTGAGAGAGGGCTGGGGTGGTGGCTCAGTGGTAGAGCACTTGCCTAGCATACATGAGGCACTGGGTTCAATCCTCAGCACCACATAAAAATGAAATAAAGATATTGTGTCCATCTACAACTAAACAATAAATATTTTTAAAGAAAATTTTGAGAGAGGTATATTGTGGTGTTTGTGCATATTTGTAAATACATAATCTTTAAAAATGATACCTCTGGATACTTCTGATGCTTAGGTCCTGTCAAAGACATCTTCTGTGTGGAGGATGGAGGGGTGTTGGGATCTAACTCAGGGCCTCTCACATGCTAGACAAGTGCTCTGCCACTGAGCTACACATCCAGTACCCAAAGATGTCTTAATAATTAGAAATTAATTAAAATCATTTAAGATTATCAAGAGAAATCTCAAATAAGACAATTCTCTCAATCAAAAACAAAGTAAACAGAGTATATTTTTAAAATATTGCTGATAAAAGATAGCAAAAGTTCACAGGATTAAGAATTTTGTAGAAATCTAGAAAAATGGAAATTATAATTGAATAAGAGAAACCTACTACACAGAATTGGAAACTGGGAAGACATGGAGGATTTCCTCCTAAATAAAGACATGGCAAAATGATGCTAAAATAAGAAAATTACAAATCAATCAATTAGCATAAAAAAGTTTGGACTAGTACTTAGAGATCTCCAGATGGAAAAGAAAAGAGATGGGCCTGGAAGAGGGCAGGCCCTGAAGGAGGGTGGGAAGGTCAGGTCTTAGAGAAAGGGTAGAGTCTGGAGAATTGAAGAGCCTGGCAAAGTGATGGGGGCCTGAAGAACAGCAGGGCCTGGAAGAGGACAGGGTCTGGAGGCAGCGGGTCTGGAGGCAGCGGTTCTAGAGGGGTTCTAGAGGAGGAGGCTGGAGGAGGAGGCTGGAGGAGGGTCAGAGGGACCACTGCCGGGTTTCTGTTCTCATGACTAAAAGGCTCAGGGGTCACTCCAGTTGAACTGGGCTAACTGGGCTGCGCAAAATAACCACACCAGAGACACAAATACCTTTTGCTTTGGGGTTGTTGTGACGGCTTCTCTGACCTTAAGGGTCTGCAGAAAGAGAGAGAGAGAGCACACACGCTGACCCCTTTTATTGAGAAGAAGCTATTCAAATGAGGCAAGGGGTCAGGTTTCAGAGGGCTGAGTCTATCTTCATGATGTCCACTGTCAGCAGGTTGATTGACACCTGGGTAGGCCACACCCAAGGGCACAATAAGAGAAGGGGACACACACAAGGCACTTCCATGGAAGATTCTATCCTAAACAGGGCAAGGGATTATATTACAAAGGAACAGGTGAGCGTAGCTTCACCCATGGGGCTGTAGCAAGAACACACCAATGTAGGAGATACCGACCCTGGAACCCAAAAAGGGTGGGGAAAGCTTTGCCACATTTCTGTGACTAAGTGCCTCAGCACCCAGCCAAGGAGTGTGACTCAGTCACTTGCAAAGTTGTTCTCCCACAAACCACAGATGGTGAGGAGCAGCGGCCTTGATGGTCCCCAGCTCAGATCCCTTCAATCTCCAGTCTTCCATCACCATATCCCACCCAAGGGAAACAAGCTGGAGCTGGGTAGAGGCAGTGACAGCCTGCCTGACCAGCCACCCACCATCACACTAGTCACCAGCAGCCACCCTGAATCTGGAGATATTAGTCCCTGGGCCATCCACCACCACTACCAGCTCTGTACCAGCTGGCCTAAAAGTGCTATGGAAATGGCAGGTATTTATTACATAATGTTAAGAGGAGAGGAGCCAGGCGTGGTGGCCCTTAATTATAATACCAGCTGCTAGGGAAGCTGAGGAAGGAGGATTGCAAATTTGAGGCCAGCATGGGCAACTTACCAAGATCATGTCTCAAAAAAGTATCAGGGAGGGGATGGGATTGTGGCTCAGTGGTAGAGTTCTTGCTTAGCACATGCGAGTCCCTGGGTTTGATCCTCAGTACCACATAAAAATAAATAAATAAAATAAAGGTATTGTGTTCAACTACAATCGAAAAATAAATTTTAAAAAAAAAGAATCAGGGGTATTCAGTGATGGAGCACTTACCCAGGATACATGAAATCCTGGGGCCAATTCTCAATTCTGCAAAAGAAAGAGAATGCATTGTTTTTATAAAACCCATTTCCTTTTATTCTATCTTCTATGTCATTTTAATGCATTTTTAAATATTTATTTTTAGTTTTAGGTGGACATAATATCTTTATTTTTTTTTTAATGTGGTGCTGAGAATCAAACCCAGTGCCTCACGGATGCTAGGCGAGCACGCATCCCCAACACTTAATGCATTTTTTTAACTATTTTTATTTAGCTACTTATTTTTATGTGGTGCTAAGGATTGAACCCAGTGCCTCACGCATGCTAGGCAAGTGTTTGCCACTGAGCTACATACAGCCCAGCCCATGTAAATTCAGTTTCATATCCATGAACAATGAACTACTTGGCAAAATCTATACAGCTCTCAAACACTAAAATGTAAAGTGCTATTTGTTATAGATCAATCAACCCAACATAAAGGATTTCTAAAATAAAGGTGTAAGTCAATAGAAAAGCTAGATTGGAAAAGCTAGAAAGCTGACTTTCCAGTATATTGGCACAGACACTGACTTCCTTAACAAGACCCATAAAGTTCAAAAAATTAAACCGACAGTAAGTGGGAAAACTTCTAATTATAAAGCTTCTGCACAGCAGAGGAAACAGGAGTAAGAAGAGAGCCCTTGGGAACAGAATAAAATCTCTGCCAGCTACTCTTCCAACAAGGGATTACTATCCAGAATAGATAAAGAACACAACACACTTAAAAAAATTAATAACTCAATAAATGGGCAAAAGAACTAAACAGATACTCCTCAAAAGAAGAAACAGCCAACAAATATATGAAAAAATGTTCAACATCCCTGTAAATCAGGGAAGAGCAAGCCAAAAATACACTGAGATTTCATCTCACTCCAATTAGAATGGCAAACATCAAGACTACTAATAATAAGTGCTGGTGAGGATGTAGGGGGAAAGCACACTCATGTTCGTGGGACTGTTGACTAGTGCAACAACTCTGGAAAGCAATATGGAGATTCCTCAAAACACTAGGAATAGAACCACAATATGATCCATCTATCCCACTCCTAAGTATTTATCCAAAAGAACTAAAATCAGCATACTATAGTGATATGGGCACATCATTGTTTATAGCAGCACAATTCACAATAACCATGTCATGGAACCAGCCCAGGTAGGTGTTCATCAACACAGAGACAGATAAAGAAAATGTGGTGTATATACACAATGGAGTTTACTTAGACATAATGAATTAAATTACAGCATTTGCTGGTAAATAGATGGAACTGGAGAACATCATGCTAAGTGAAATAATCCAGGCTCAGAAAGGGTTAAATGTGTTGTCTCATATGCAAAAAACTAGAGAGATATAAGGAAATATAAAAGGGTATGATCCCATGAAGATAGAAGATAGGTCAGTGGAGTAGACAAAGGGGATAGAGGAGGAAGAGGAGGAGGGATGGGAAAGGGAGAAACTGAGGAACAAAATTAATCAAATGATGCTATGTACATATATAAATAGACCACAATGAATTTCATCTTCATGTACATCTATAAAGCATCAATCTAATAAAACAATAAATATATAGAATGAAGACCAGTAAAGAAGGGGGAAAGGAGAGGAAGAAAGAGAAGGAAGTAGAAGTACTAGGGATGAAACGGAGCAAATTATAGTCCATGCATGTATACTTACATCAAAATGAACCTCACTATTATGTATAACTAAAATCTGCTGGAGGTTGGGGTTATGGCTCAGCGGTAGAGCGCTCGCCTAGCACATGCAAGGCCCTGGGTTCGATCCTCAGCACCACATAAAAATAAATAAATAAAGATATTGTGTCCAACTGAAAAATAAATATTTTTTTAAAAAAGAAAAGCTTAGACTAGAGTTAGAATAAACTGTGTTTATTTTCTAAAATCTGTTAATAAAAACATTTTTACAAGAGGGAAAATATACATGTACTGCTAATTAAACTGACTTTATCAACCAAAGAAAAAAATGGTGTTTAGTTCCATAAAAGCCTTGAAATAAATTTTTAATAAATTCTGTGTTAGAAATAATACATTTGCTTAAATAACTTTGGAACTTAACATAATTACTTTTAAATTTTTCAATGTTTTTCCTGCTACTTTAATACTGCAAGACAAAATGAACCATTAAAACATTAAAAAAACAAGTAATGTGGGGGTGCTGAGGCCCCCCTCCCACCAAGCTCAAACCCTCCCTGAGCGTTCCTCCTTCCTCCCTGCCAGTTTCCCCAGAAAGGACCCCTGGGTCACTATGTTAAGATGAGGAGGGTCAAAGCCTAAGGAAAGAGCGCTTCTGCACAGTGAGCCTGGATGAAGGAGAAAGGGCAGACAGGGTGCTCGGAGGCCAGGACAGAGCTCTCTCCACACCCTCTCCACCTGTACATAACCTGCCACCTGCTCCTCCAGAAGCTCCTAGAACATATCCCTGAGGCTGGTCTGAGGAAAGGGAACTCCCTGTGGCGGGGAAGAGGCATTCCTAGAGACAGGGCCCAGGAGGGTCCCCAAGCCAGGCGTCTCCTAAGGTTGCTCTGAGAAGAAAACCCTGGACATCTAGAGACAGAGCTCAGAGGGGTCCCCAGGCCAGGCATCTCCCTCAGGCTCTGAGAGAAGAGCCCTGGTGTCCCTAGAGACATGACCCACGAGAGTCCCCGGGCCAGGCATCTCCCTCAGGCTGCTCTGAGGAGAAGGGCGCTCTGGGCGTCCCTAGAAACAGGGCCCATGAGGGTCCCCAGGCCGACACCTCCATCAGGCTGCTCTGAGGAGAGGGGAGCTCCAGGTGTCCCTAGAAACATGACCCATGAGGGTCCCCAAGCCAGGCGTCTCCCTCATGCATCTCTGAGGAGAGGGGAACTTCAGGCCTCCCTAGAAACATGACCCACGAGGGTCCCCAGGCCGGGCATCTCCCCCAGGCTGCTCTGAGAAGGAAGCTCTGCCCCTCCCTGTGGGGTGACCTACCTTGTCCCTAAGCCCGGGCGCTCCAGGTTGGTCCTAAGGAGGAAGCCAGCTCCTCACCCCAAGAAGAGGGCATCAAAGATGGCAGCGAGGCCCCGCCCTTTGTGGGCCCGCCCCTCTTGGCCACGCCCAGCGCAGGGCGCTGCTCACCCACTCATTGGCGGTTCTGCTCCTGGCTCCAGGGTGAATCTCAGCTCCCTCTTCCACCCTCAGCTGTTAGTAAATAAAATTTGTTCCCACTTCTCTAACTAGGTCTGGCTGTGTTATCTGTGGCACAATGAGGAGTGGAATCTCAGGAGAGGAGAAAAGAGAGTCCAGGAGATCCCCTCCCCGCACCCCAGCCCTGCACTCCCCAGGCCAAGCGCTGCTGCAGCCAGGAACCAGGCCAGCAGCGGTCCAGACAGGGGCAGGTGACACTTCACTCATGCGCCCAAGGGCAGAAGGCCAGAAACAGACCACCACAGAGGTCCTTGGGAAGTGTAGTCTTTGAGACAGAGGGACTTAGCCAGGGACTGCCCCCTTTTAGAATCAGGGGTTTTAAGAAAAGCTGTTAAATCCCAGCCCTGGGTGACCACTGTAGTGGGTTAGGAGAACCTGAGCTCAGACCAAGCCCCCAGGAGCTTCTGGGAGTGTAATACTGGATCTGGGGGACCCAGAAAGACCACCAGGAGCCGAATCCAATGCACACACACAAGAGTCTTTATTGCAAACTGGAGTCTGGACTCACAACCGTTTCTGACGCAACGGTTCCTGAAGAGTGAGTCCTTGACCTTTGTTCAGTGAGATTTTATAGGTTTGGGGGATACTCTATGTGTCACAACATCACACAGCAAATCATTTCATACCGAGGGAAAATCAAACAACTCTTAACATTGATTAGCATATTCATTAGCGGGAACAAGTCAGGTAAGGGGGATTGGTTAGTTCAAGAGGTGGATACGTTTGAACTGATTGGTTTAGGCTGTGAGGAGTTGCGAGGGTATATGTGCTACTACACAGTTTCCTGGCATTCCACATATCTTCCCTGTCTAGTGCTGATTGGTTATTGCTAGGGGGTTGCTATGGGTCATCAGGTCATGCCTTAGGCCTCAAACATTCTTTGTTCTTTCCAGGAACTAGCATTTCTGAGTCAGGGACATCTGGCGCCACAGGCCTTTCCTATTATTTAGCCAGGTACCTAGGAACACTCTGTGGGTTTTCCAAGAACAAGGGTCACCCCCCCCCCCTTGGACAGGCCCTGCCCTAAGGTAGAGGCTGGTTTTTCCAAAAATGGAGTCACATAAGTTTCTCATTTCCCTCTTGGTCTGGAAACTTGGGAACCAATCATGGTTCCTTCAGTTGGAGGTTTATTCGGGCAGGCCCAACATCTTGGTAGGATTCTCCTTCTGGGTCTAGGGCTTGATAGTGAGTACTCAGAACCATCATCTGAACTGTGTTTACTCTGTCCTTGACGAAAGCCACTAGCTTGTTAAGACTACATGGGCCGAATGGAGGCGTGGGTGAGTTCAAAGCACGGGCTGGCATTCCAAGCAAGTTTAGAAATTGCACTAATTTATAGTAAAGTCAAAATTAACTTTTATGCCTTTGTGACAAGATGGCTCCCAATCTTAAGAGGGAATTAGGCTGGGTTTATCAAGAGCTGCAGGCAGCACCCATCTGCCCTGGAACATTCTACATAATTCAGTCTATCCTGCCTGCTCAGCTCTCACCATGGGTGCTTCTGGGAGCAGCAGGCTACACAGGGATTCTGGACAGGGTAATCTGGTGCTCTGCCCACCCATGACTTTGCCCTGCAGACCATGGGAGCTGTGTGCCACGTGCTGGCCCAGGCAGTACTGGTGTTCTACCCATGCTGTCCTCCCCAGAAGCCTAGGGGCTGCAAGTAACACATCCACCCTCAGACACTGAGGATTCTGGGTCTTCTAATTGTAACCCTCATTGCTCTGAAGCTTTTTTTTTTTTTTTTAAGAACATGTTTTTTTTTTCTCTGTCTTCCCCCTTCTCCCCCTCCCTAACAAGATTAGGGAAACAATGTTATCTTTTTCTTCCCCTAGTTAATTGCCCTTGAACACACCCACTACAGGAAGGAGATGCCTGCTAAGGATCTGGGAAGTGAACATCTCCAAAATGAACAAGTGGATCCTAACAAGTCATCAGAGTGCCCTGGGGCTCCCTACCAGAGCACACTTGGAATGTAACCCTTGAAGTTCCTTTAAAACTCTCCTGTCCCTCCTGATGGGGAGAATCACAGCTTTTGGGACAGGAGTCCCCTGTGTTTCTCCTTTGCCAGCAAAGCATTAAATCTTTTTTTCTTTTTCTCAAAACCATGTCCTCATTTTTGGACTGGCATGGGGACAAGGACTGAGCTTTCAGTTACAACCCCAGAAGCCTAGGGGCTACAAGTAGCACATTCATCCTCATACACCCAGGATTCTGGATAGGACAGTCCTATATTCTACAACGCAGCACCAGGGCAGAGGTCTGTGTGAGCTTCAGGCTACACAGTCACTCAGGAACCCCCAGGGATTCTGGGTAATATAGTCCAGTGTTTTGACTGTACATCCCTACTCAGAGGGCCACCAAAGCTGCAAACCCCATTCTTTCTCAGGTGAAAAACTACACTCCTATGGATGAAAACACTCTGAAATCCCATGGAAAGACAGCACTCAGGGGGCTGGAGATATAGCTCATTCGGTAGAGTGCTTGCCTCGCAGGTACAAGGCCCTGGGTTCAATCCCCAGCACAACAACAACAACAACAACAGAAAGCACTCAGGAGCTCAAATCCTTTGTCAAGGAGCTCTCCTGGTTAGCTCAGACCTGAACAGAGAAGGTAACATCTGCAGGACACAGCTGGTGTCACCTCATTACCTTTGCAGGTCTCTTGGGCCCTGGATGTAACTGGGGTCACCTCAATCCCCCTGAAGGTCTTGTCGGTCTTGGAAAGAGCTGACCTTCTACAGGTCTTGGAGCATCCTCCCAGTACATGATTCTGCAGGCCCACAGGAGGCACAGGCTTCTGCCTTTATTCCTGTAGTCTTGCACCAGGCAAGGAAAGATGTCATTTCATGACAACAACTGTAGGGATCAAAGGCTGGCCTTGCCTCATATAACAAGCTTGGTGATGAACAGAATCCCAATTTGCTGCAGCAGTCCTGGGCAAACCAGGGCCTCTGTCTATACGTGCTTTACCAGCCACAGCAGGGTCCTCACCAAGTCACAGTGTCCTCCAAGTCCCTTCCCAGTGCTACACGTACATGTGCTATATCAGCAGCTTCCAGAGCAGTTGTCCCTACTGTGCTTCACCAGCCACAGCAAGCTCATCACCAAGTCAGAGCATCCTCCAAGTCTCTTCCCAGTGCTATACATGCATGTGCTTTCAGATCAAACTGAGACTCCACACTTAATGAAGTGCAAATATTAAAAAATTGTGCTGACATTCCTGGAAGTCCCACCCCAGTGCAGACTCTGTTGATACAAAATCTACTTGGTCCATTGGAGTAGGAGACATAAATGCCACCATTTTAGCTGGAGATTGGTTTGGCTAGCTGTCACTGAAGCCAGATTTAAGGATAGGTGTTAACCAGGATGCAAAGAAAAGACCACCGACTCCAATTTAAGTCAAACTAAAGCAAGCTTGTAATTCTGACCCGCCTGGGCTGTCTCTCCCGAAACCCATGGGAATAGAAGACAGCCCCGCAGCTCTCGAGGAGGGCAGCTTTATAGCACAGAAAGTTGCAAAAAGTGGGAGTATCTTGAGAACTTACAGATAACAGAATTTTTGTAAAGCATAACACAAAAGCAGATAGTAAATTAATGGTCCAGCACTTAGGGAGTAAATTTAGATCCCAACATCAGAATTTATGAGGTGCCACTAGAGTTTCAGAGAGGATTATTATCTGGTCAGGGAAAGCCAGGCATGGGTAAGTCCAAGGAACAGGTAGGCATTCCAAGCAAGTTTAGAAATCGCAATAATTTATAGTAAAGCTGAAATTAACTTGTTATGCCTATGTGGTGAGATGGCTCACAAACTTAAGAGGGAATTATGCTGGGTTTAACAATAGGTAGTTAGTATAGTTAGGTAATTTAGGACTAATATCAAATCTAATAAAGAAAATGGAGTGGGCTGGGGTTGTGGGCTCAGCGGTAGAGCACTTGCCTAACACGTGTGAGGCCCTTGGTTTGATCCTCAGCACCACATATAAATAAATTAAATAAATGTGTAAGGCCAGCCTTGACCTAAAGGAGGCAGATTTTAGAAGTCTCAATAAATTGAGATTTTGCTCCCAGTGGAACCCTCAGACCAGCAGAGTGGGTCTAAGGAGAAGCCCGCTGGGGCTGGACTGGACTGGAATTTTTATTGGGCTTAGGGCAGGAAAGGGGGTTTTTAGAGTCCCTGGTCCTATTGGAGTTGGGGTCAAGGGGAGCTGGCTAAGACCCAGGATTGGCCAGGAGAACCTGCTGATTGAAAGGCAGTTCCGTCAGTGCCTAATTGGTGTTTCTTTCTGGCACACACGCAGGTTGCTTGGTGCTTTGTTCCTAAGTCACCACCATGGACCTGACAGCTACCACATCTCAAGCTAATAACAGATGCTGTGTCCCTTAATCTTAATGTCATGTTCATATGATACCATCTCTAACTAATATAATAGGTGCTGTGAGATGAGTCCTTGCTTCCCTGAATGCTGAAGTATAACACCAGAGAAGCACGCCGAGGCAAGTGGAGAGTGGAGAGTGAAAGGCTTTATTAAAGGACAGCAGAAAAGACTTAACCCTGGAGAAAGAAGGGGACCTGAAAGACAGAACCCTTGGAAAGGGAGGTCTTTCCTCTTTTAAATCTAAGGTCTTCTTTTGTCCTCCCACATTTCTGCCCTTTATTTCCCTCTATCCTACATGTGAGGGGGGGATGCTGGTGGGAAGGCCAAAAGGTGAGAAACAGGTGGACTACTGGGCAGGGAGGAGTGATCTGGGGGGAGGACCTAGGGTGGTTTGATTGCTGGGAGCTACTTCATTAACAGTTCTTTAGGACTGGGAGGGAGGGAGAGGGGGAGGGGGAAGGGGAGGGGAGAGTGAGGGGGAGGGGCGGGGCCTTGGGGACTTTAATATTTCAATTCCCCAGGTGTTGTTCTGGTTCCCTCCCACTCAGATGGAACTCCATTTTCTTTATGGACTCCATTTTTATGGGGTCTCCATTTTCTTTATTGGACTCAATATTAGACCTTATTTACCTAACTACACTAACTACCTATCTTTAAATCTGGCTTCAGACTGACTCAGTTTCAGAGGCTTCACTCCTAGTTCCTGGCTCTTGGCATGTGGTGAGGCAGAACGTGGTGTGGGAGCATGTGATTGAGCAAAGCCACTCTCCTCACAGCATCAAGAAGCAGAGAAGGAGAGAGGAAGTGTCTGTGGAAAAAACATCCCCTCAAGGACACGCCCCCTGTGACCTCTTTCCTCCCACCTGGCTGTACCTCCAACAGTTCCCACCACCTCCTACAGCGCCTCCAGCTGGGGACCAAGCCTGCCTTTGGGGAATATTCCAGATACCAAACTGATAAAAGAAAAAGAAAGAGTTAGCAAATTTGAAGTACAGTGACAGAAATGATGCAAGGTGACCAACAGAAAGAAAACAAGTGGAAAAAAAATTAACAGAGCTCATTTAAAGTACAATTATTCTTTCAGAAATCCTTCAGTGTACATATATTCTTCGTTCAGACTTGGCTGACTCAATACAGCTCAGATGAAAGTCTCGCAAGCTTGATCTGTAGATTCAGTGTAATATCAAATTCCCAGAAAACTGCTTCTGAACCCATAATAGGTGACGCTGACTGCAAGAGGACAAGCTTGACAAACTCCACATCTGGATGTCAGAACCAGTCAAAAGGCTAACGCCGTGAAGACAATGTGACACTGGTGAAGGAAGAGACAGACTCCAGTGGAGATGGACAGAGAGCCCAAACACATGCTCATATGGTTCACCTGACTCCTTTATCTCAGTGGCAAAGTACTTGGAAAAGGTAGAAAAGTTGGTGTATCAAAACTCAAACATGCCAGGCTCAGTGTGCACAGCTGTAATTCCAGCAACTTGGGAGGCTGAATTGGCCAGTATGGGCTACTTAGCAAGACCCTGTCTCAAAATTCTAGAAAAATGGTCTGGGGCTATAGCTCAGTGGCAGAGTGCTTGCCTCGCATGTGTGAGGCACTGGGTTCTCCTCAGAACCACATAAAAATAAAATAAAAAATAAAGGCATGTTATCCATCTATAACTACAAAAAAAAAAAAACTTTTTTTAATTAAAGGGCTAGGGATTCAGCTCAGTAGTAAAGTCCCCCTGGTACTGGGTTTAAACCCCAGTGCCAAAAAAAAAAAAAAAAATGCAACAATAAGAAAATAAACCCTCCAATTACAGATTGAAATAGAGATCTCACCAAAGAAGATATGCAGGGCTGGGGTTGTGGCTCAGAGGTAGAGCACTTGCCTAGCATGTGTGAGGAACTGAATTCAATTCTCAGCACCACATTTAAAAAAATATATTATGTCCATCTACAGTTAAAAATATTAAAAGAAGGAGGAGGAGGAGGAGGAGGAGGAGGAGGACGATGACATGCAGATGGTAAAGCATGGAAAATGATGCTAAGCTCCACTTGCCATGAGAGAAAATGACAAAAACAGCAAGAGGGCACTGCCATGCAGTCTCCACTGTGGAGGATGTGAACAACAGGGACTCATGCATTCTGGGGGAGGGCACAGAAGTTGGCCACTATGAAACAGTTTGGCAGTTTCTCACCATAGGGCTCAACACTCATGATTCTAAGAATTCAGACAGATGCCTTGAAAACCTGTCTAAATACAGCATGCAGTGGCACACAGCAGTCGCATTCACAGTAGTGAAGAACTTGAAGGAATCAGGATGTACCTCAATAGGTGGGTCAATAACAGAACTGCACAGCATCCATGTCATGGAGGCCTGGGGACTCTGAATTCCCCCAGGCCTCTGCTCTGTCCCACACCTGGGCTACTGGACTCCCCTTGTCTTTGTGCCTCACAGTGAGGCAAAGTGGGTTCTGTATCGAGACACCTGTAGATGCAGAGGATAAACTCAGGAGAATGCAGGGACAAACCCAAGTCTGCATCTTTGCCCACAGAAGCCTCCTAGGGAAGGACAGCCAGACCTGGAGGCAACCCCAGGAGCCCCATAGGACCACACCTACAAGGGAGAACCTGAAGGCAGCTCCTGGACCCACCTCTGATCAGCTTGGAAGACCTCGTACCATATCTTCATTTCCCCAAGCAACTTCTATTTATCTCTTTTCACAGGCATCAACTGCCTCCTGAGCTTGGATTCTGTTAGTTTGTTCAGTCTGTGCCACAGGCTAGTCCTGATGCAGAACCTCTAAAATTCACTGTTCTGATTATTCCACAACATAATTTTGGGCGTTTAAGCTGAAATGGAACCCGCCATCCCATGCCTTGATCTGAAAGCATGGCACCACGGTCAGAATGTTTGCCTTCCAGATTTCATGTGTTAGAAACATAATCCCCCAAGTCCTGAAGCCCAGAAAGCATAGGGCTGGACAAACCACCCCTCCCACCTCCTCCAGCTGCCCCCCTTGCAATTTGAAATAGCCAAGATGTCCCTTTTAATCTCATCAGGGAAGGTGTCTCAAGAAGGCATAGAAGAGGATGTTCCACGTGGTCGTGGTGTCTCACCGGTGTCCACTGGGCCCAGCTGGCCCTTTACGGGAGTGAGGGTAGAATAGCTTGGGTCCACAACCCTCTTCTAAGGGAAGATCGAGACAAAGCCTGAAGGGTGGAGGGAAGGGACGGGCTGGCTGTCAGGATGCTGAGGGTGAGGCCCCTCCCCACAGGAGCACAGAGGCTGAGAAGGGCTTCCTGGTTCCATCCAGGCTCTGGCCATTCACAGGTGCCCCTTCCCAGGAGGTCCAGTTGAGCCAAGGGTCAGCTCCAGGGACTTTAGTCCATTTTTGCCAAAATGGACATGATACAACGTAGTCACAGTTCTAGAACTTTCAGGACTGAGCCTGCGGCATGCCCAGAATAGAAGGCAGCTCCTCCTGCAGTCCGTGCCTCTGACCATGACCAGCTCCCTCACAGGTGTCTCCCTGCTGGGACTCTGCACCCTGTTGGCTGCAGGAAGGGCCACAGGCTGAAGCTGGGATGGGCCACGTACTCTGTGTGTTTCCTGAGAGGGCTGAGGGCTGACACCCCCTGTAGCAGCCCAAGGCACAGTAGTCACTGCCTCTGCCCTGGGAGTCTAGGGGAGCTGGCCTGGTGAGGGACACAAAGGCCCAGTCCTCCTGTGGCAGGTAGGCTGACTGTTCCCCCAACTCCACACATCCTGCTGGCTGCACACTCACTGAGCTCAGGGCTTCTGAGAGACCAGGACCAGTGCCCTCCTGCTCCTCCAGGCTTGAGGATTGCCTGGAGCGTGCCAGGCCATAGGTGAGCAGTGTGATGGCCTCCCAGATGCTGGACTCTGAGGCTCCTTGCAGGGTGTTGACACAGTCTTGAGTCAGCTGTGGGCTAGCTCCATGGGTCCCTATCCAGGACTGGAACAGAGCACAGGGAGGAGGGAAGGGCTTAAGCAGCAGGTTCAGAGCTCACTTTGGGGCAGCTACTTTACTCTGGGCAGGCCCAGCCTTCCTCCTTCTCCAGGAAGCTCTCTTGCCTTCCACACCATAGGCCAAGAGCACCTGTTCCCAGAACATTCCATCTTTCCCCATGTGCCAGCCTGGCATCAGCACAGGATCTTGAGTGCTCCCTCAGTACTCCCCAGCCTTGAGCCCTGCACTCACGGCAGCCTGAACAAGGGTAAAGTTGATGACAGGTGCTAAGGACAAAGCTAGCCTCTGAGAGCACACTGCCAGGGTCTTCCAGCAGCTACAAAGCCTGGGCACCCCAAAGAACCCCACTTACACACAAGGTAAGAGATGCAGTCAGGACTCTCTCTGGAACCACTGGAAGCCCTTACCTCCAAAATGAATCTGTTCCCTCAGTGGAACCAAAGCCTCCACCAAATGCACCACACACACACCCTCCATCTGCTTCCTGGAGAGCTGACCTATAGCACCATACCTATACCTGCACCCCATCCCTGAAGTCTGAATAACGCCTGGCAGCTGCCATGGTTCTGCAGAAAAGGGGTCAGTGCCTATAACTGGGATGACATAGCCCAAGGGCCAACTACTTCTGCCTGCTCAGCCTGTCCTCTTGATAGGACAGCTGCCTGGGCTCTTGACAGTCACATCCACTGGCTTGGGGAAGAGTGGAACTCCCTCCAGAGCCAAGTGCCCAGTTTTGAGCTACAACTTATACTTTTGGACAACAGAAAACTAGTCTCCCTATTGAGAGAACAAAGGATGTTTTTGCATAATAAGCTGGAAACCATGTGAAGAGGACATCCCTGACCACAGGGTGGAGCAAGATCCTGGGGAAGAGCAGGGTCAGCTTGGCCTGGACCTTAGGGAAGAACTCAGCACTGAGAGGGGAAAGACAGAGACCACCAAGGGAGACTTTCCTCTCCCGACCTCCTCTCAGGGAGCATGAACTGCCAACCCAACAGAGGTAGGGGGCTACAAAAGTGATCTGAGGCTCTCCCTCCCAGGCCCACAATAGGGAAATACAGGGTGCACTCATGTGCAATGGTGCCAGGGAGATACCCAGGGGCCCATAAGGTACCAAACACTTCACGGTGGCCACCAAAGAAGAAGTCAGGGGTCCTATTAGGGCCAGGACAGTCGTACAAGCCAAAGACCCTTCCCCATAGCCACAGGACAAAAACCTTTGGGGAAGAGGAGGTGAGAAGAAGGAATGAGATGGGGTGGGTGCAGACAGCCCATAATATGCACCTTGAACTGAACATTTCCCTCAGTAGCAGAGCAGACAAATGAAAGTTTAATTTTCCCATCAAGAATGGAACTGGGGGCTGGGGTGGTGGCTCAGTGGTAGAGCGTTCACCTAGCATGTGTGAAGCCCAGGGTTCGATCTTGAGCACCACATAAAGATAAATAAATAAAGGTATTGTGTCCATCTACAACTAAAAACTATTAAAAAAAAAAAAAAAGAATGGAATGGAGCTAGGGTTATGGGTCAGTGGCAGAGCGCTTGCCTAGCATGTGTAAAGCACTGGATTCAATCCTTAGCATAGCATAAAAATAAATAAAAAACAATTATTTTTTAAAACATCATCACAAAAAAAAGAAAGAAAGAAAGAATGGAAGTGGAGGCCAAAGAACAAAAAGAAATCAGCAGTGAAAATACAGTTAAATTATTGCCCATTTGAGACAGTGTGTCAATTTGGACCCATAAACTATACAAAAAAAAAGACCAGACCAGCCCCCATCCAAGCCCACACCTGCTCAGGTCAAACCTTGGAGCCATATCTGCTCCCATGCTCTGCAGTGCCCTCTGCACACACCTGGAAGTTCCCGTCGTGCACAATGTAGAGGGGCTGGAAGAACAGTGCTGGTGAAGGCACGTTCTGGTGGAAGGTTTTCTTCACCCTGAGGCCAGGAAGGGACAGTCAGAGCCTGCAGAGACCCTACTACAGGCATCTCCCAAGGCCACACTCCAGAAAGTCTGAGGTCACTGCAGAGACGGAGCTCTCGTCCAGCCAGAAGACGTCAACCTGCCTCACCCAGGCTGCTGCCCCTCCCTCCCTCTTGCTCCTCAGAGGACTGGGCATGATGGTTCACTTCTGTAGTACCAGCTACTCAGGAGGCTGAGGCAGGAGAGTTGCTTGAGCCCAAGAGTTCAAGATCAGCCTTGGCAGCATAGCAAGATTCATTCTCAAGAACAAATAAACCCACCCTAAGGACAAACCCACCCTCAGGGCAAAATACAAATGGCAGGCTGTGACCTCTCTGGCTAATGCCCCATAGAATTGATTTATACCAAGGCATGTGTCTTTTCCTGGTGAGCTGCAGCCACAGATTCAGTGCCTGGAAGTGGCCAGTCCTGCCCTCAGCCCTCAGAGCCAGTAGCTCCAGGAACTGCATGTGTGCTGCTGGCAGATAAGCCCAGCTCCCAATCCACCTGATCACCCAGCTGCCTGCCCAGGACCCACACTCCCTCAAGAGGAGGCCACGCAAGGCTCCAACCCCACAGGGCCAGCTCAACCTCCCTGACCTCCCAGGGCCTAGCCCCTGGGGTTCACCTCAGGGATCACCACTCAAATCCCATCTTCTCTGCCTAAGACCCTGGCAACTCCCTCCGAGGTGTTCTGTCACCTCACCCTCACTCAAGTTGAATCACCTGTATATCAGTGGTCCATTCTAACCACCTGAACCAAATGGTGTGGCATCACATGCCCATCTCTTCCAGTGCTCTAAGGAGAAGCTGGCACCCTCCCCACGCCCTCCTGCCCTGTGTCCAACCCTCTTGTTCTCTCCATCATTTGTCTGTAGCTGAAAAGTCTCCTCCTCAGTCCCAGATAAGACTCCTGTGACCTCGAAACCTGACATGTGGTACATAAGGTATGGGGGCTTATCTTTTTCTCTGAGGTGTCTGTCAGGGATGAGAATAGGGTCCTGTGCACCCCAGTTGCCCAAAATAGCACTTCAATACAACATGTGAACAGATGGGCAAACCAAGCAACATCCCCAGTGCCAGGAGACCAGGACCTCAGGTTCCTGAGTCCCAGGAACTCTGGGTCTCTCCACAGTTGGTGGGGACCAAGCATATCACATGTTCAGGTTTACCACAGCACCTCCTTCCCTTCTCTCCCCTGTCAACTTGGGGATACACCAATAATGGCCCAGTATGGACACTTAAAAACCCAACTCCATTCAGGGACCAGACAATGGAGAGGGAAGAAAAGGAGCAGGGGGGTTGGCCTTAGGTTCCAGACACCACATACCTACACATGCACAGACTGATATGCCCACACACATGCACACCCACTAAACATGCATACACTAAGACATTCACATGTACACACTCACATGTACATGCTAAGACATTGTCTATGCATGCACTGATAGTCAAGTGTATAGGCTCACGCACACACAGTAGCGTAACCACCTACCTGGGTGACAGCTTGAACAGGAGGTAGGTCAGGCCAGTCAGAAGGAGAAAGACAGGTACAGCAATAAAAGTGCTGTCTAGCCAGCCCCAGGATGGGACCAGGAGGCCTGTGGGCAAGAAAGGAGAGGTTCCCTCAAGCCCACCTGACAAAAGGCCCCTATCAGTTCCCTGGGCCAAAGAGGAAAGAATTTGGGATGGCCTTGGAGGTTAGTGCAAAGCATGCTGAAGTCCCTGGGGTGAGTCTCACTCTCAGCCCGCCCCTCCATCTGCCACACAGCTGGTGGTCAGGTCATTGAGCCTTCCTAGCACCACTGTGCACAGGGTCAGCCTTACCCTCACTAAGGAGACTGAGCCCCATCTGGCATAGAGTTCTAGGTCACACTCACTCCCAATGGTAGCCACTAGATGCAGGCTCCTAGGAGCCCAGGGTGTGTTTCCCCTTGCACATCTCAGACCGCAGGGGAAGGGGCCTTGGGGTGAAAAGTAAAGGGGTGGGATGGTCAGAAGAGTGGAGGCCAGGGGCTGAGGATGTGGCTCAAGCGGTAACGCGCTTGCTTAGCATGCGTGCGGCCCGGGTTCGAT
This sequence comes from Callospermophilus lateralis, assembly GCF_048772815.1. Lineage (NCBI taxonomy): Eukaryota > Metazoa > Chordata > Mammalia > Rodentia > Sciuridae > Callospermophilus > Callospermophilus lateralis. The sequence goes on along the minus strand of NC_135323.1, from coordinate 9,000,105 downwards.
CCTCAGCACCACATACAAACAAAGATGTTATGTCCGCCAAATAAATAAATAGATATTTTTTTTAAAAAAAAGAGTGGAGGCCAAGCTGTGGATGAGCAGCCGCCATGTGAACCCACCTCCTCGCTGGGGCGAGGGGAAGCACACAGATTGGCTCCACTCACTCCACTGGCCCTCATGACGCTCCTCTTCAATCACATCGTCCTCCAGCATGGCCATCCGCACACGCAACCTAGCCTCATAGGTAGACCCAGGATCCAACTCGATGGCTTCAAGGATGAGCCAGGTCACCCCCACAATGCGGTCCTTGTGCCGGGCCTGCTGCAGAGCCAGGGAGAGTGAGCAGGTACCAGGTGTGGGGCTGGGTCCAGCTGGAGAGTGCACACAGCAGACCACTCACACACACACATGTGCACACTCACACACAGACACACCCCTGCTCACAAAATGCAGGCACACACACATCTACAGGCACATTTCACACTCACACACTCAGACACCCCAATACACACTCACACATGTAGACACAAAGCACAGGCACACTCATGTACAAATCACATACAAACACACAAACACATCCATGCACAGGCATGCTCACGCCCTACTGTGTGTACACATACACACATACACTGGCATACTTGTGTGCATGGGGAGGATGCGCATACACACACACCTGACTCCGCCCCCTCTCCTCCTCACCATTCACGGCAGCCGCTCTGGGGAAGAAAAGACCCAGGGGAGCAAGCCAAAGCATTACCTCCCAGGCCTCTTCCTGCCTCTTGAGGGCCAGCTCATAGCTGAGAAGTGTGGTCATTGGCTCCAGGGCAGGGCTGATGGTCCAGGTGAGGACACAGGAGCCAGAGCTGATGTTGCTGTGCAGGTCAGAGGGAGGGTCCAGCTTAACTGAAACAGAATGGATATGTGAGGTCTTCAGCATGCCAAGATCTAGGGCACTAAGATTCCCGTGATGCATGGTGAAGGCCCCTTCAGACCAGGGGAGTCACTGGAAGACAGGGACAGAACAACTATCCTAGCCCCTGTAGCAAGGAGGTTTCCCAATGCTGCTCCCCTTTCCTTCACACTCTGCTGCTGGACTCCTTCCTGCTCTGACTGGAGTGCATTTCTAGTGATGTGAACCCAACTCAGCCCCCACCCCAGCTGGCCCTGCATCTTCAGCCTCTGCCCAAACCCTGGCCCTGCAGTAAGTAGCACATGGCCATCCACTCCCAGGGTCACCTGCTTCCAACCCCAGGTCTCCCTTGGCAAGAACTCAAGACCACAGGGGTCACAGGCTGAGGTCCCTGCCCCCACCCACCAAGCAGTAGGCTGGCCCTGGGAAGGCACCCCTGCTCACCATGTCTCCGGGGCAGGTATTGTGGGTCCACCAGGCTGACCTGCTCCTTCCCAGAGACACAGCGGTGGAGAGTGATGGTGAAGTTGTCAGAGGGCAAGAGCACCTCCTCAGGGGGCAGCTCCAGGGTGCAGGCACTACCTTGGAAGATGCACTTGTGCTTGCTGCCAGGTGCCTGGTTGCTGGAAAGGCCATACATCAGCACCAGGGCAAGTTGCTTCCAGAGGGGCTGCACTCCCACCACCCTTCCCCTCACCTAGTGAAGAGGAGCCAGGGGCCAGAGCCAGGATCCAGGTCTGGGGCAGACCAGTGGCAATCGATCCTGAGGATGTTGTTGGTGAGGCAGGTGAAGGTTCCAGCCCATGGCCCTGGGGATGAGACCATTGGAGCCTGTACCAGGTGCTTCTGGGCAGAGCTGAGGCAGGGGCAAGAGAGGGCCTGACAGCTGAACCCTAACAAGGCAGTCTCCAGAGAATGACCAAGGAGAATCTGTCAAAGGCAGGTCTGGGGGGCCTGGGGGTAATGGGCTCAGTCCATGTACATAGGGAAGTCAGGACCAAGACGAGGGCACAGGAAGCCTAGGGTCAGTGGGACCCTGGAGGACAGGTCCTAGCAATCTGGGTCCATTCTTCTCCCAGGGATGCCCCCACTTCCAGCCCCTAGCTCTCCATCCAGCTGCCCCACACAGACACAAGTGCCCAATACTCACCTCCTCCCTCCTCAGGGACAGAAACTCCCCAGCAGGCACAGATACAGAATAGGAGCCATGTGCCCAGATCTCGAATCAGGGCCTCACTCTCCAAGGTCCAACCTGCAAGGGACTAGACTGAGAGGCCTACGCCTCTCTGGGTGGGAAGTTCCCTGAGATTCCACTTAGCAGAGGCTCTGAATGGGATATCACCTTCACCATCACCATTTCCAATGAAAAAAACTAGGCATCCCTGTCCAATCTTCACCGGTAAGAATCCGCAGCTCAGAAGGGTCACTTGACCCAACCAAGGACTGTGGCTTCCATGTGCAAGACACAGCTTCCTGGAGTCTGAGAGCAGCATCTCCATGTATGCCTACAAGGCCCTCTCTGAGACCACCATCCTCTGCCTGTCCTTCCCCCTAGCCAGGCCCAGGCCCACACTGCAGGGCAGTCAGGATTGGGGAAAACTGTCAGGCCCACGGAGTTCCTGGGTGTCACATGCTGTGGCAACTGTGGAAACTGCACTTTGTACTTTGGTTTTGACAATCATGAGAAAGGCTGTTGGGTTCATAACAGGAAAGCAGATGCCAAGGAGGGGAAGGGCCTTGACCCAGGGGCACACATTAGCCTTCAGTCATGCGTAGCTAGCTGCACTGCCTTTTGCTGCCTTAAATGAAGACCTGTTGTAGCTCTGCCTCAGTAACATGGTTGAGGATGGCAGTAGGTGTCCATGCAACAGATGACACTTGCCAAAATGCCCATCATCTCTCTATTCCCAGGTGTCCTACACCCCAAGAAGGACAAGCCCCTTTGCTGAGGATCCCTGGGGGAGCCAGAGATTGACTACAGACAGAGGGATCAGGAAGCTCCTGGCTGTGGGGAAGCTGCTGACGCCCTATCACCCCATTTGCAGCTACAGATGGCTTGCTGATAGCCCCTAAGCAGGAAGCAGGGCCAGCTGGGTTACACAAGCCCGATTAGTGATAAGAAAGAAAAAGGAAGCAGACATGCACACAGATCAGAGCATGCTTACCCCCCAGAAGCCCTCATCCCTCAGCAGGCACCTACCCACCTTAGCACCCTGAGGACAAACCACTGATAAGACCCAATCTTCCCTGGAAAGGAGTATGCAGTCTGGCACTACCAGCAGCAGCATGAAAGGCAAATTCTCCGTGGTAATGTCTGGAAGCTGGGGATGTAGCTCAGTGGTAGAGCACTTGCCTAGCATGGCAGGCAGGGTCTGTCCCCTCCTGTGATACTTACTGGCACTGTCAGTCCATTCAGGGTGGGAAGGCACCAAGGCCTGGTAAAAGCTCATCACAGCAACCACTTCCTGCTAAGAGCTGGCCCAGACCCCTGTGGAGACCCTGTCCCAGGAGAGGCACGCACTCAGCCCAGCCACAGGTTGGCCCAGGAGCAGGTGGCTGGAAAGCAGGCAATCAGGTATCTCTCAGCTCCACAGTCCCCCTCTATAGACCAGGTGGGAAGAATAGTGGGCAGGATGCACACAGAGGAGTGACAGAGAGCTGGGTACCACTAGCAGCAACCTGGGGAAACTGAGGCCCAGAGAGACCAGGGACTTGCCCCACATGTAGCACATGGCAGCTCTGTTCTTAGCAGGGGTCCTCCTAGCTCCCACACAGCCTGAAGCTGCCTGAGGGCAATGTGTGAGTCCATCAGTACACACCCACTGAGAACCATACAAAGGGGGTGAAGCCTCAGGGCATCACAGATCTCCCTTTAAGTCACTGCAGACATGGGATGAGACATTACAGAGGGAGGCAAACCCTGGGCCAGCCAGTCAGCATAGTACCCCTTGGTCCTCGAAGAGGTGCCAGGTTGGCTCCAGGGAAGTCTCACACAGCAGGTCACAGGATGGCGTGAGAACAAGAGGGAAAGCCAGATTCTGCATCACCAGACAGAGGTGCTTCCTGACACCCTGGCTGACACCAGGGACTAGTATGGCCTTCCCCATCAGGTCTGCAAACACAACACGAAGCCCACTGGTCCACATCTGGCCCAGAAGGCCTACCTATCCTGGATTTCTGGGATACCATGAATTTATGGAATGCCCTGTAGCTGGAACCCTGGCTTTGACCATGGGGTCTGCCAGCCCCAGGGGAGGGTATCCATATAGGCCCTGCATATATGGTATCTATATTGGCCCTCAGGCCCCACTATTCCTCCCACGCCAGAGCAAGCCACCATCATGGGGGATGTCCAGGAGGCTTTATGTCCAGGAGGCTTTGGACTCCTTAGTGCCTTGCAGGACATGCTCCAAATTGGTTCCACTGGGGACCAGTCACTGTATTCACTTACTGTCACACAAAACCTATTATATATATATATATATATATATATATATATATATATATATATATATATATATTGTGTGTGTGTGTGTACGTGTGTACGTGTGGTTCTGGGAATGAACCCAGGGCCAGGAGAGTGCTCTACACTGAGCCACACCCCAGCCCTGGTTTTTATCTTAATGGGGGAAGACATGAGATCCTGTTTCTCTTGCCCACATCTAAAGCTAGAGGATGTGGAGGCAGATGGATGGAGGTTGCTATTTAAATAAACCCTTGTCCAGCACTGTCTTCTCTCTGCTGGAGGTGAAGAGAGAAATGCAGATTCTAGCTGCCAGAAGCAGCTGTACCCTGGGGCACATGGAGGCTGTGCCAGGAAATAGGGCTGAAAATGGGAGCAGGAGAGAACTCCCTCTTTGGGTCACACAGGATATGGCCTTCTCAGGCACCAGGGGAACTCCCAAAGCTGTTGGGCACAGGTTGGTGATCCTGATAGGTCTGGGTATACATAGGGAGCAGAAGGGACAGTGTGGGCAGGCCAGCTGCTTGAGGACAAAGATAACAGACAAGAGGGGCCAGACACAATGGCTCATACTTGTAATCCCAGTGACTCAAGTTTGAGCAGGAGGATTGTGAGTTTGAGGGCAGCTTCAGCAACTTAGAAAGACCTGTCTCAAAGCAATAAATTTAAAAGGCTGGGGATGTAGCTCAGTGGTAAAACACTCCTAGGTTCAATGCCCAGGAGGAAGGAGGTACAGGGAGACGCAGGGAAGGTCAGGAATCGGGGAGGGGTTCCTAGAAGCATCTTGCCTCACATTTTCTGGCAGAGAGGGTGCATGGGGGTCAGGGGTCTGGGGGCACACCAAGCTGAAGTTCAGGAGAGAAGAGGGCTGGACCAGAGATGTTGGATAGATAAGGGCACAGACCCAGGATGCGGGGGGAAGTGCCCAAGGAGCATGGAGGTGGGAGGGGAGGGGTCAGAGAGCCTGCAAGGGTGAGCACAAGCCTACCGCCTGGCCCCCTTCACTCTATGCCCTGGGCCTGGCTTCTTCCCCATCTCAGTGCTCTCCGCAGCTCGCCTCCAGCCCCCAATATATCTCCCCAGGCAGAGTGTGCCAGGGCACAGTGCAGGAGCTGATGAGGTTCTCCTCAGGGCCTGGGGAACTATGCCCACTACTCCTGCTGCCTCAGTGGGGGGCAACCCTCTTCCAGCACCCCCTCACCAGTCCAGCAATCCCCCTGAAGGTGAAGCTCACTGCTCTGTGGAGTCCCAGTAGGGACCGGGCTCCAGGGTGACCTGCAGACTTGTGCTATCTTCTTCACAAATGCTCCCCCACCTTACTACAGAGGCCACCCTGGTCATCCACGAAGGGAACAATGCAACGGAATTTGAACTCACACCAGGAGGGTTTCCACTGACCTCACAAGTCCAGAGGGGAGCCCAGAACAGCAGGCCCATTTCCTCAAGCCCCTCATGAGAACAGCTAGCCCAGAGCCCCAGGGGATGCAGAGGGCATTGCTTCCTCAGGAAAGCACCCTCTTCCCTTCTGCCTGCTTAGCTGAGCTGACCCTCCTGGAATCCCACCTGCACCTGCTGCCTCCCAGCTCCTCCTCTGCCCTGAAGCCCCCAGAGGCCTAGGAACTCAGAGGGGCTTTACCTGCCCCAGGGCCTCACTTATACCTCATGGCCATGACAACACCATTTGCTCTCATGCCCACAAAGGTCAACTCAGTCACAGAAGAAGTTTCTTCCATAATCAGCACCCTTCCCCTGTCCAGCTGGAGCATGACCACACAGACCACAATGGTACCCATGCCCCCTGAAGGCCTGGAAATTGCAGTGTATGATTCTATGGTCAGCACTGCAAATTCTACAGTCTCAGATATGCTAAGGCCAGAGCACCAGAGGACGAAAAATTGGGAAGAAGCTCCCAAATGCCACGGTGGTTCCCTGGGCCCAGGGATAGAGGACCACTTGTCTCTCTCTGCTTCCTGAAGTTCATGCTACGGTCAGAGGTTGGGGAACCCAGAATACAGACTCACCTTCCCAAATGCATCTGCCCAGTGCCATTGAGTCTCAGCATCACCAGCCCAGAGGCAACCTGCTGTGACAGTCCTTGATGTGCAGCAAAGCCCCTCACCTGATCCAGGAGATAACCACAGCGGCAGTGACGTGGCCTCATGACAGGCTGACACAGGCCACCCACTTCTTAAACCACTGCACAAAGCAGAGTAACCCTCATGGAGCTGAGAGACGCCTATCACTGCTTACCACAGGCCCTGTGACACTGAGTTGCCAAACCTGGGTGTTAGTGATCTGTCTCCTGACTGGCAGATGGGAGTCCACTGTGCTTCTCCCGAGAACCAGAGCACCACTGTCAAGATGCACTGAACTAGCAGAGGAAGCAAGGACCCTGACAGCAGAGTAGGGCCCTCACCCCTCCAGGTTTTTCCAGAACCAGAGGTGCAGTTCTTCCACCAACAAGACCAGCTGTGAGCAGCAGGGGCAGGGTGGGTGCGAAACATAAAGGTAAAGCAAACTCAGTCAAGGAAAACAAACCCCACAGAGGAACTAACTGAAATGGGAGATTCCTACTTAGCCTGCCCAGAGGTGGCCCTTGCCAGCAATTTATCCCAAATCCTTCCAGACACCTTTTAAGCTCATTCAAATAAGCACATATTCTTAACAGACTCATACTGTGCTATTGGCAGGTGGCTTCCTTGTACTTCTGGCTATTTGCAACCTCTTTCTAGGTTGTCACAGGCAAATCTTCCTCGTGCATTGAATGGCAGTGTATGTCATGGTTTAATAGTTCCTTAAATGGACTTTTGCACCATTACATGCAGTATTTTACATGGAGGTGATGCACAATTCTAGGCATGGATCTCTAATCAACAGAAGGAGTACTTCCATAAAAATGTTTGCTAACAGTGGAATCAGGGGGCCTCAAGGTTGACATTTAAAAACACTCATAGATACCCCAAGTGGCCCTACAAAAACAAGGCACCAACTTCCACTCGCACCAGCACTGTGAGAACACTCATAACCCTTGTTTACAGCAAACATTATCAGTCTTTTTAATCTGTGCTGTTCTGATAGGCAAAGATATTTCAATGTTTTTTTAAATTTTGTACTTCCTTGATAATTAGTTAAGAGAAGCATCTTTTCATGTACATATTGACTATATGTTCTTTGTTGTGCCACATAAGATCATATTTCAGTGTGTACATGTGTGAGAGAGTGTTCATGCACACATGTGTGCTGTGTGTGTACTGTGCAGCAGCTCTCTGAAGAGATAGAACCAAAGGCTCAAGTCACGAAACAGCTTAGCAATGACTGACCAGAGATATATCATATTTATCTACTTTTGTTTATTTTTTAGATTTTTGGGAGCATCTTTATCCTGCTAATGCCTTGCTTATATGATACAAATATATAGTAGATTCCACAAAAATACATTTTTTTAAACACAAAAGAGACTTTGTTTAAGACTATTGCAATAGGAGACAGGCCCAGAACTCCGTCTAATAAGCTCCACTCCACAAAAACAAAGTGCTGGAGAGTTTTTGAGAACTAAGCGGGAGGAGGTTGAGGCCACCAGGTTTGCTAATTGGCCTTAGCAAAAGAAAGTGTGTTCTCCCATCTTTACACCTGAAGCACGGGCACTTCTGAAGTCAAGCTCCTGTCCTGACATAGAGACTGGGGGATGAGGTACTGTCTTCCTTGACAATTACACTTCCACAATGGCTCCCAGATCCTTGAGAAAGACATTCCTGGATTAGAAAACTGTCAAAAAGCTTTTAAGAGAGTTTTACATCTGGAAGGGGCTGGAATTTTATAATTAGAATTTATATTTAGAATTTTTCTAAAATGTTCTAAGGAAAGAGGTCAGGAGCCAACAGCCTGTTTCAAAGTTGGTTGATCTGAGGTTGGTTGATTATATAAATGATCATGGTCACTTGCAATAATTCTATAATATAAAGGAGATGTGTCATTTTCCCAGAGGTCAAGCTCCTCTACTTATCCCACTGCAAGGTATAGGTTACCACGCACAGTGAAGTGAGAAGATGGGGAGCAGAGACTCAGAGCTGGTGAACACAGTGCTTTCCAGGAGGCAGACTCTGGTCTTGGAGGTGTGCTCACATTCCACAGGGATTCCAAAGCTAACTCCCTTAGTTTTCTGGTGATGCTACAGTAGAGTTTACATTTGCTCCCACAACTAACGACTGCCATTTTCTCCTGAGTCTCTCTTTTTTACCCTTTATGTACGAATTCTCTTGATTTCAGAGGTTCAGTCCACAACAGGTAGGCCAACTCCACAGCTCTGGGTCCGAGGCAAGGCAGGACATCATGATGGATGAGTGTGGCAGAAGAGAGTAGCTCAGGTAGTAGTCACAGGAAGGAGAGAGGGGAAGAGAGAGGGAGAGAGAGAGAGATGATGGAGAGGGAGAGGAAGGGGGAGAGAGAGAGAGAGAGAGAGAAAGAGAAGGAGTACATCTTCACCAGTGGATACAGGCATAAGGTCAGTGCTTCTTCCCCTAGAAAATGCACGAATGAATGGCACACCCCTGATCGCCCACCCTCTTCCACAGCACATGAAGGTACCCAGAAAACAACATCCACAGACAGGCAAGGAAGCCACAGTTATGAAGAGGAGCACCTGGCTGGAGTTACCATGGAAACAAGTCACCAAATGAGGGAGAGGCATGTTGCCAGGGTCGCATGCTGATTGGACTACAGGAGGTAGAAAAGGGTCAGTAAACCACACCAGTCAAGTCCAGCCTATGATTTTTTTAAACCTGTGAATTTAGAAAGATTAATGCTTCTTTTTTCAGTAGTGGGACTGAACCCAGAGCCTTCTACTGAGCTACACCCCCATTCTGCTTCATACACTTGTAAATGGTTGGAATTCTTCATGAACTGCATTAACACATAAAAATTAGATGAAATTCAAATTTCAGTGTCCATGGAGTTGTGGAGCCTTTTGGTGTTTGTTTTGTTGCTTTTGAGACAAGGTCTTGTGGTTTCCCAGGCTGGCCCTGAACTTATGATCCTCCTACCTCAGTCTCCCAAGTATTTAGGTTATAGGTGTGCACCACCACACCTGGCTAGAGTTTTGGTTTTTTTTTTTTTTTTTTTTAATAAATGTGCTTACTGTATTTTAAAATACACACAACATAAAATTAGGCATCTTGGCCACTTTTCAGCATTCATACTCAGTCGTCACACTGTCCCCACCAGAGGCCTCGACATCTGTGCACAAAGGAAGCTCCACACCACTAAACAAGGCCACATCCACCTCTCCCCTCACCCTACCCAATAGAGAGCAGCAACTACCCTTCTACTTTCTACAAGCAAAATGACACAGTTGGGGACCCCCATGAGAAACAGGACCCCCTTGGAAATAAGGAAAACAAGATAAACAAGTCAGCTCTCTATCTTATGGGGTTAAGAGCCACACCAGGAAATTAGGAGTTAAAAGGTAAACTAGCTTGCCAGGTGCAGTGGTACACACCTGTAATCCCAGCAGCTCCGGAGGCTGAGGCCGGAGGAAATCAAGTTCAAAGCTGGCCTCCACAACAGCAAGGGACTAAGCAACTCAAATTTACCAGTCTGAGCCTCCAAAATTTCTGATAAGAAGTCTGCTGAAAATGATACTGAGGATCCCTCATATGATACAAGTCACTTCTGCTGATTTCAAGAGGGTTTCAGCTAGGTGTGGTGGCACACACCTATAATACCAGTTCCTCCAGAGGCTAAGGCAGGAGGATTAAAACATCTGAGGCCAACAACTTGAGACTCTGTCTCAAAATAAAAAGGGCTGGGGATGTGGCTCAGTGTACAAGGCTATGGGTTCAACTCCCAGTACCAAAAAAAAAAAAAAAAAAAAAGATTCTCCCTGGTGAAAGCTTGATTATATTTGGTCTTCTTTGTGTTGCCATGGGTCTCAGAGTTCTATCCACAAGTTCACTGAGCCCCTTGGATGTTTTTATTCATCCTTTGTCAAAGGTGGGTCATTTTTTTGGGGGGGGGGAGCAGTGTGCTGAGGGTGCTTTACCAGAGAGCCATGTCCCCAGCTCTTCTATTTGAGACAGGGTCTCACTGAGCTGCCTCCACCACCTGGGTCTCTGGGATTACAGGTGTGTGCCACCATGTCCAGCTTCATTCTCTTCATATATTCTTGCCACCCCTCTCACCCCCTCCAGGACTCCCAGAATGCATGTTGGTCCACTTAGTGTAACAGAGGTCCCTTTTCAATCCTTTTGTGTTCCTCAGACACAGTAATTTCCACTGGCATAACTTCACACAGATTTTCCTCCTCTGCTCAAATCTACCTTTGTGTCACTCTAGCAAATTTTCATTTCAGTTATCAAACTTTAAGTTCCAGAATTTTTATTTATTTTTTTGTTTTTGTTTGTGGTGGTTTCTTGGTATTTGTTGTTGTTGTTTTTTGGCCTATTGACATTTCCATTTTGTTTGTGTATGTGGAACCCAGGGGCACTCTACCACTGAGCTATGCCCCCAGCCCTTTCTATTTTTTGTTTAGAGGCAGGGCCTTGATAAGTTGCCCAGGTTGGCTTTGAACTTTGAGGCAATCTTCCTGCCTCAGCCTCCTGGATACCTGGGATTGCAGGTGTGGCCACCAGACCTGGCCATGCATTTTCTTGACTTGTCCACATCTTCTTTTAGTTGTCCAAGCATCTGTTAAGTCAAGTGGTTAAAATCTTTTTCTGTCAAGCCCACAAGCTGGTCTCTCTCAAGAACAATTTCTGTTGGTATTTCCTTTGAAGGGGCCATCCCTTCCTATTTCTTTTTTTTTTTTTTTAATTAATTTTTATTGTAGGTTGTTCAAAACATTACATAGTTCTTGATATATCATATTTCACACTTTGATTCAAGTGGGATATGAGCTCCCATTTTTACCCCATATATAGATTGCAGAATCACTTCAGTTGCACAACCATTGATTTACATATTGCCATTCTGGAGTCTGTTGTATTCTGTGCCTTTCCTATCCTCTACTATCCCCCCTCCCCCCTTCCCTCTCCTCTTCTCTCTCTACCCCCTCTACTGTAATTCATTTCTCCCCCTTATATTTTCCCTCCTTTCCCCTCACTTCCTCTTGTATGTAATTTTGTATACCCCTGAGGGTCTCCTTCCATTTACATGCAATTTCCCTTCTCTCTCCCTTTCCCTCCCACCCCTCATCCCTGTTTAATGTTAATCTTCTTCTCATGCTCTTCGTCCCTACTCTGTTCTTAGTTACTCTCCTTATATCAAAGAAGACATTTGGCATTTGTTTTTAAGGGATTGGCTAGCTTCACTTAGCATAATCTGCTCTAATGCCATCCATTTCCCTCCAAATTCTATGATTTTGTCATTTCTTAATGCAGAGTAATACTCCATTGTGTATAAATGCCACATTTTTTTTATCCATTCGTCTATTGAAGGGCATCTAGGTTGGTTCCACAGTCTTGCTATTGTGAATTGTGCTGCTATGAACATGGATGTAGCAGTGTCCCTATAGTGTGCTCTTTTTAGGTCTTTGGGGAATAGACCGAGTAGTGGAATAGCTGGATCAAATGGTGGTTCCATTCCGAGCTTTCCAAGAAATCTCCATACTGCTTTCCAAATTGGCCGCACCAATTTGCAGTCCCACCAGCAATGTACAAGAGTACCCTTTTCCCCACATCCTCGCCAGCACTTGTTGCTGTTTGACTTCCTAATGGCTGCCAATCTTACTGGAGTGAGATGGTATCTTAGGGTGGTTTTGATTTGCATTTCTCTGACTGCTAGAGATGGTGAGCATTTTTTCATATACTTGTTGATTGATTGTATGTCCTCCTCTGAGAAATTTCTGTTCAGGTCCTTGGCCCATTTGTTGATTGGGTTATTCGTTATCTCATTGCCTAATTTTTTTAGTTCTTTGTATATTCTGGATATTAGGGCTCTGTCTGAAGTGTGAGGAGTAAAGATTTATTCCCAGGACGTAGGCTCCCTATTTACCTCTCTTATTGTTTCTTTTGCTGAGAAAAAACTTTTTAGTTTGAGTAAGTCCCATTTGTTGATTCTAGTTGTTAACTGTTGTGCTATGGGTGTCCTATTGAGGAATTTGGAGCCCGACCCCACAGTATGTAGATCATAGCCAACTTTTTCTTCTATCAAACGCCATGTCTCTGATTTGATATCAAGTTCCTTGATCCACTTTGAGTTAACTTTTGTGCATGGCGAGAGAAAGGGATTCAGTTTCATTTTGTTGCATATGGATTTCCAGTTTTCCCAACACCATTTGTTGAAGATGCTATCCTTCTTCCATTGCATGCTTTTAGCCCCTTTATCAAATATAAGATAGTTGTAGTTTTGTGGATTGGTTTCTGTGTCCTCTATTCTGTACCATTGGTCCACCTGCCTGTTTTGGTACCAGTACCATGCTGTTTTTGTTACTATTGCTCTGTAGTATAGTTTGAAGTCTGGTATAGCTATACCGCCTGATTCACATTTCCTGCTTAGAATTGTTTTTGCTATTCTGGGTCTTTTATTTTTCCATATGAATTTCATGATTGTTTTCTCTATTTCTACAAGAAATGCCATTGGGATTTTGATTGGCATTGCATTAAACCTATAGAGAACTTTTGGTAATATCGCCATTTTGATGATGTTACTTCTACCTATCCATGAACAGGGTATATTTTTCCATCTTCTAAGATCTTCTTCTATTTCTCTCTTTAGGGTTCTGTAGTTTTCATTGTATAAGTCTTTCACCTCTTTTGTTAGGTTGATTCCCAAGTATTTTATTTTCTTTGAGGATATTGTGAATGGGGTGGTTGTCCTCATTTCCATTTCAGAGGATTTGTCGCTGATATACAGGAATGCCTTTGATTTATGCGTGTTGATTTTATAGCCTGCCACTTTGCTGAATTCATTTATTAGCTCTAATAGTTTCTTTGTAGACCCTTTTGGGTCTGCTAGGTATAGAATCATGTCATCTGCAAATAGTGATAATTTGAGTTCTTCTTTTCCTATTTTTATGCCTTGAATTTCTTTCGTCTGTCTAATTGCTCTGGTCAGTGATTCGAGAACTATGTTGAACAGAAGTGGTGAGAGAGGGCATCCCTGTCTTGTTCCAGATTTTAGAGGGAATGCCTTCAGTTTTTCTCCATTCAGAATGATGCTAGCCTGAGGCTTAGCATAGATTGCTTTTACAATGTTGAGGTATGTTCCTGTTATCCCTAGTTTTTCTAGAGTTTTGAACATAAAGGGATGCTGTACTTTGTCGAATGCTTTTTCCGCATCTATCGAGATGACCATATGGTTCTTATTTTTAAGCCTGTTGATGTGGTGAATAACATTTATTGATTTCCGTATATTGAACCAACCTTGCATCCCAGGGATAAATCCTACCTGATCATGGTGCACAATTTTTTTGATATGTTTTTGTATCCGGTTCGCCAGAAGTTTATTGAGGATTTTTGCATCTAGGTTCATTAGAGATATTGGTCTGTAGTTTTCTTTCTTTGAAGTGTCTTTGTCTGGTTTAGGAATCAGGGTGATGTTGGCCTCATAGAATGAATTTGGAAGTTCTCCCTCTTTTTCTATTTCCTGAAATAGCTTGAAAAGTATTGGTATTAGTTCCTCTTTAAAGGTTTTGAAAAACTCTGCTGTATACCCATCCGGTCCTGGGCTTTTCTTAGTTGGTAGTCTTTTGATGGTATCTTCTATTTCCTCAATTGATATTGGTCTGTTTAGGTTGTCAATATCTTCCTGACTCAATCTGGGCCAATCATATGACTTAAGAAATTTATCGATGCCTTCACTATCTTCTATTTTATTGGAGTATAAGGATTCAAAATAATTTCTGATAATCTTCTGTATTTCTGAAGTGTCTGTTGTGATATTGCCTTTTTCATCCCGTATGCTGGTAATTTGAGTTCTCTCTCTTCTTCTCTTTGTTAGCGTGGCTAAGGGTCTGTCGATTTTATTTATTTTTTCAAAGAACCAACTTTTAGTTTTGTCAATTTTTTCAATTGTTTCTTTCGTTTCGATTTCATTAATTTCAGCTCTGATTTTAATTATTTCTTGTCTTCTACTTCTTTTGCTGTTGTTTTGCTCTTCTTTTTCTAGGATTTTGAGTTGAAGTATTAGATCATTTATTTGTTGGTTTTTTCTTTTTTTAAGGAATGAACTCCAAGCAATAAATTTTCCTCTTAGAACTGCTTTCAATGTGTCCCATAGATTCCGATATGTTGTGTCTGTGTTTTCATTTATCTCTAAGAATTTTTTAATTTCCTCCTTGATGTCTTCTATAACCCATTGATCATTCAGTAACCTATTGTTCATTCTCCAAGTGATGCATGATTTTTCCTTACTTCTTTTATCGTTAATTTTCAATTTCATTCCATTATGATCAGATAAGATGCATGGTATTATCTCTACTCCTTTATATTGTCTAAGAGTTGCCCTGTGACATAATATATGATCTATTTTTGAGAAGGATCCATGTGCTGCTGAGAAAAAAGTGTAACTGCTTGATGTTGGGTGGTATATTCTATATATGTCAATTAAGTCTAGGTTATTAATTGTGTTATTGAGCTCTATAGTTTCCTTATTCAACTTTTGTTTGGAAGATCTGTCCAGTGGTGAGAGAGGTGTGTTGAAGTCTCCCATGATTATTGTATGGTGGTCTATTAGACTCTTGAACTTGAGAAGAGTTTGTTTGATGAACATAGGTGCACCATTGTTTGGGGCATATATATTTATGATTGTTATGTCTTGTTGGTGTATGGTTCCCTTGAGAAGTATGTAGTGTCCCTCTTCATCCCTTTTGATTAACTTTGGCTTGAAATCTATTTTATTTGATATGAGTATGGACACTCCTGCTTGTTTCCGAAGTCCATATGAGTGATATGATTTTTCCCAACCTTTCACCTTCAGTCTATGTATGTCTTTTCCTATCAAATGCGTCTCCTGAAGGCAGCATATTGTTGGGTCTTGTTTAGTGATCCATTCTGCTAGCCTGTGTCTCTTAATTGGTGAGTTTAAGCCATTAACATTCAGAGTTATTATTGAGATATGGGTTGTTCTTCCAGCCATATTTGTTTATTTATGTTACTAAACATGGTTTGTTTTCCTCTTTGATTATTCCCCCCCACCTTTACTGTACTACCTCCCGCTGTTGGTTTTCATTGATATTTTCCATTTCCTCTTCCTGTAATATTTTGCCGAGGATGTTTTGAAGAGATGGTTTTCTAGCTGCAAATTCTTTTAACTTTTGTTTATCATGGAAGGTTTTAATTTCATCTTCCATCCTGAAGCTTAATTTCGCGGGATACACAATTCTTGGTTGGAACCCATTTTCTTTCAGTGTTTGAAATATGTTATTCCAGGATCTTCTAGCTTTCAGAGTCTGTGTTGAAAGATCAGCTGTTATCCTGATTGGTTTACCCCTAAATGTAATCTGCTTCCTTTCTCTTGTAGCTTTTAAAATTCTCTCCTTATTCTGTATGTTGGGCATCTTCATTATAATGTGTCTAGGTGTGGATCTCTTATGATTTTGCACATTCGGCGTCCTGTAGGCTTCTAGGATTTGGGATTCTGTCTCATTCTTCAAGTCTGGGAAGTTTTCTCGTATTATTTCGTTGAATAGATTGCTCATTCCTTTGGTTTGGACCTCAATACCTTCCTGTATCCCCATGACTCTTAAGTTGGGTCTCTTTATGTTATCCCATATTTCTTGAATGTTCTGCTCATGGTTTCTTAACAGCTTTGCTGAGCTGTCTATGTTCTTCTCCAGTTGAAATACTTTGTCTTCATTGTCTGATGTTCTATCTTCTAAGTGTTCTACTCTGCTGGTAGTATTCTCAATTGAGTTTTTAAGTTGGTTTATTGTTTCCTGCATTTCCAGGATTTCTGTTTGTTTGTTTTTTATAACCTCTATCTCCCTGTATAATTGATCTTTAGCTTCTTGGATTTGTTTATGTAATTGATTGTCAAAGTGGTCGAAGTGGTCTTTCATTGTCTGATTTTGCTGTCTAATGTCTTCCTTGAGACTCCAGATCATCTGAAGCATGTATATCCTGAATTCTTTATCTGACATTCCATCTGCTGCAGATATTACCTCTTCTAAAGTTGAGTTGACCTGCATTGCTTGTGGTCCTTTCTTTCCTTGTCTTTTCATACTGATCGCGTTTCTTTCTGCTTGGTGAAACTGTTGTGTTATTGATTTTTCCCCCTATATATTTATATTGCTCTTGTATAGCTGCAAAGTCTCCCTCGCAAGCTTTGGCGGTGGCTCTGCCCCTCCTCCAATTGAGGCAATGTGCCTACCACGCCAGGAGGCCGCTGTACCTGTACTTTCGATGGGCCTGTTCTTTCGGTGGTCACAGGTCCGCCTACCTTGCAGGCGTGAGCAGCGGCTTTGCCCCTCCGCTGGCCACTAGGCCTGTTCTGTCTGTCGGTTGCAGGTCTGTCTACCTAAAAGGCGCTGGTGGCGGCTCTGCCCCTCCCCCGACCGGGGCGATGTATCTGGCGGGCCACTGGGCCTGTTTTGTCGGTGGTCACGGTTCCGCCTACCTTGCACGCGCGTGGAGCAGCTGTGTCCCTCCGAGAGTTGCTGGGCCTGACCTGCTGGTGGGTGGCAAGTGCGCCTACCTTGCAGGCGCGGGGGTGGCTCTGCCGTTCCGCGGGTCACTGGGCCTGATCTGCTGGTGAGTCGCAGGTCTGCCTACCTTGCAGGCGCCCGGTGGCTCTGCCCCTCCCCCAACCGGGGCGGGGCGATGTGTCTGGCCGGCCGCTGGGCCTGTTCTGTTGGTGGTCACAGTTCAGCCTACCTAGCAGGCACGTGGGGCAGCTGTGCCCCTCCGCAGGTTTTTGGGCTTGACCTGCCGGTGGGTCGCAGGTCTGCCTACCTTGTAGGCTCGGGGGGTGGCTCTGCCGCTCTGTGTATTGCTGTGCCTGTTCTGCTGGTGGGTAGTGGGTCCGCCTACCTTGCAGGCGCCCGGCGGCTCTGCCCCTCCCCCAACTGGAGCGATGTGTCTGGCGGTCCACTGGGCCTGTTTTGTCGGTGGTCACAGTTCCGCCTACCTTGCACACGCGTGGAGCAGCTGTTTCATTAGTGCCTGGGCACACTCTCCTTGTTTGCCTCCCTCAGGCCCTAAGTTTGTAGAGCTTGGGGCTGAGAACCCCCAGCAAATTTGCTTACCTTCTGGTAGCCACGCCCCCGTATCTGGTGCAAGAGACCTCAGTTGTCAGCACTGGTGGGAGCGGTAGCTGGGAGACCCGCGCCGCGCGGCTCCGGCCGGCTCCTGCGTCAGCGCCGCCTCGGCTCCCGCCGGTTCCCGTGCCGCTGCCGCGGTTCCCGCCAGCTCCGGCCGGCTCCCGCGCCGCTCCTGCTAATTTAGAATCCGCTGCGAAGGAATCTCTTTGGCCAATCTTTGGTGACTTCCCCTCTCTGCTATGGCGGGCCCCTGGCTCCTTGCAGGAGTGACCGAAGGGAGAGGTGGAACTGGCTTGTCTCTTGTCTGACACAATCTCTGGTTTTAGATCCCAGTTCGCTAATTCATAGAAGCTTGGTTAGATTTCCTTCCCGTCCTCTCAAGGGGGGGAGCCCTTTCCCAGGTGGGCAGGGCCGTTAGCAGAGCCGGAAGGGCACGGGCCTTCTGTCGGGCCAGGCGGGGGACCCTTCTGGCTGCGCTGGGCCGCCGGGGGCGCCCACAGAGCCAGGCAGACGGCGCCCGCGTGGCTAAGAGCCGGGCGGGGTGACCCTTCGCAGAGCGGGCGGGCCGCCAGGAGTGACGGGATGGTGGGAGCTGTCTGCCGGCCGGGCAGGGACCCTTCTCGACGAGCAGGGCCGCTGGGGGCGCTTGTAAAGCCGGGCGGCTGCAGCCTCGTGGCTAAGAACCAGGCGGGCGGGGTGGCTGTTTGCAGAGCAAGAGCGGGATGGCTGGAGCTGTCTGCCGGCCTGGCGGGGACCCTTCTCGCCGAGCAGGGCCGCCGGGGGCGCTTGTAAAGCCGGGTGGCTGCAGCCGCGTGGCTAAGACCCAGGCGGGCGGGGTGGCTGTTTGCAGGGCAAGAGCGGGGCCACCAGGGTAGCCGGGATGGCGGAAACTGTCTGTCGGCCGGGCAGGGACCCTTCTCACTGAGCAGGGCCGCCGGGGGCGCTTGTAAAGCCGGGCGGCTGCAGCCTCGTGGCTAAGAACCAGGCGGGCGGGGTGGCTGTTTGCAGAGCAAGAGCGGAATGGCGGGAGCTGTCTGCCAGCTGGGCGGGGACCCTTCTCGCTGAGCAGGGCCGCCGGGGCGCTTGTAAAGCCGGGTGGCTAAGACCCAGGCGGGCGGGGTAGCTGTTTGCAGGGCAAGAGCGGGGCCGCCAGGGTAGCCGGGATGGCGGAAACTGTCTGTCGGCCAGGCAGGGACCCTTCTCGACGAGCAGGGCCGCCGGGGGGCGCTTGTAAAGCCGGGCGGCTGCAGCCTCGTGGCTAAGAACCAGTCGGGCGGGGTGGCTATTTGCAGAACAAGAGCGGAATGGCGGGAGCTGTCTGCCGGCCGGGCGGGGACCCTTCTCGCCCAGCAGGGCCGCCGGGGGCCGCTTGTAAAGCCGGGTGACTGCAGCCGCGTGGCTAAGAACCAGGCGGGCGGGGTGGCTGTTTGCCGAGCGAGAGCAGGGCCGCCAGGGTAGCCGAGATGGCGGGAGCTGTCTGCTGGCCGGGCGGGGACCCTTCTGCCGCGCTGCTCTGGGCCGCCTGCCGCTTGCAGAAGCGGCCGGTGGCCGCGGGATTGGACTCTGAGCCCGCGCTGCCGGTCAAGTTTCACTTGTCTGGGGCAAACTGTCACGTCTAATAAACTTACTAATTCTCGGCAGGTCTCCTTTCAACGGAATTTTGCTAGAAGATCCTCAGTAGGTAGAATGTAGCTGTTTTAATGGGTGTTTCTGATCCCGTTAATGTGGAGATATTGAAAGTGCTGCTTCCTCGCCGGCCGCCATGTTGGATCCCCCCTTCCTATTTCTTTCTAACCTTTTGTGATTTCTTACTGAAATCTGGTATTTGCATCTAATAATAACATTTTATTAGAAATCAGACTCTCCCCTCTCTGAGGGTTTACTGATCTCTTGTTTGTAGGGGTAAACAGTTGTGCCAAGAGTCCACTAGCCTGAGGTGCTTAAGTCTCTGCCCTACTCTGAGCATATGTTGTAACCTCCTCAACTCCCCCATGTGTGGTTGGTTTTGAAGGTCCAAGACTTTAAAGTTTGCTTACAAAAATTGACAAAGAGAAAAAATGAAGGGATACACAATTGCTGGCTCTCCAAACCCCCTGGGAGTTCTTCAGCTGAAGGGGGTGGCCTGTAGGGCAGGCTGACAATGGCTGCCTGCATGTGCCTGCACCTCCAACCTGAGAGGCAGCAATCACAACACTGGAGGCTCAACATGGCCCCTACAGGTGGTAGATGCCAGCATCAGGGCTGGGGGCTGGGCAGCTGCTAGGAGCTCAAGCAGACAAGAGAAAATTTTGGCTTACCAAAGTTAATCACATCAATCAACAACCAAGGCTTCACCTGGAAGTTCCAAAACAGTTACATCAGGCAGATTTTGCCAGTGCAGCTGCTGCCTGGGGAGACAGACTCTATCCTCCCAGAACCCCAGGTGTGAATGGAGCCCTACTGGTGCCCAGTGACACTCACTGGCCAGTGTCCATCACTGTTTCCACAGCACTTCACCATGCTGCTTGGCCCGTGGCACATAGATGATGCAGTTACCAATGAGTGCTTCAAGGAATGCCACACTGCCACCACATAATATCAGTTTTGCTTATTACCAGTGCCTACACATCTTGTCAAAATAAGAAAGGTGAGCTGGTTGCAGTGGCACATACTTGTCACCCAGGAAGCTTAGAAGGCTGAGCAGGAGGATTGTCAAGTGCAAGGTCACCTGAGCAACTTACCATGACCCTGTCCCAAAATAAAATAAAAAGGGGTGGGGACGTGGCTCAGTGGTAGAGTGTTTTCCTGGCATGGGCAAAGGCCTGGGTTCAATTCCCAGCACTGACAAGTAAAACTGTGACTTGGGCTGGGGCTGAGGCTCAGTGGCAGAGCACTTGCCTAACATGTGTGAGGCACTGGGTTCAATCCTTAGCACCGCATACAAAAATAATAAAACAAAGGCTTGCTATCTGTCTACAAAAAATAAAAATAAAAAAAAGAAAGAAAAACTGTGACTATGCATTGACACTACAGCTGTTAGTATTACCAGACAGGAAATCATCATTAGAACTACTCTCAATACTCAACAGGATTTCTTCACACACATTAAAAATGAAAATTGAAGGTAGCTCAGTGGTAGAGCACCCCTGGGTTCCATCCTCAGTGCCAACAGTAAAGTGAATAAAACTCAGAGGGCAAAGCAGTGTGTTTGGGTGTGATAACAGCAGTGTCCACATCACCAGACACTAGTCATCACAGGGATGTGCCTAGCACAGGAAAGCAAAGGTAGGGAAACTGGGAAATTTGAGTAGAAGATCTCATTGCAGCAGAGCACGTTCATACAGATGAAGAGAGGGGACGAGGCTTCGAGCCAGTGATGTTTCCCTGTGGCTCGTTTGTCAGCCAAGCAAAGAAAGACCATTTTGCTGGTGGCTCAGTGAAGCCGTGGGAGGCTGCAGCAGCTGTAGACACAAGCCAGAGGAAGCAAGTCTAAGGCTACTGGCCTTTCAGCGCAAAGGTGTCTGAGAGAGAAGAATGGGAACCACGACAGTCCATCAAAGCAAGAGAATGGCTGGAAGTCGTTTCCCTGGGCTCTTGCTGAGTGGACAGATGCTACTGCTGATCTGAGGAGTCACGCCCTTGAGGCTGAGCTGGGCACTGCAACCAGCCCCAAGCAAAGGGGGCAGAGAACGACAGCTGCAGGCAGGAGGATCTGCACTGTCAGCAAGACCCACTCAGTAGAACCTGAAATGTTCTACTAGCATGCACAAGGCCCTGGATTCAATCCCTGGTATGGCAAAAAAGGAAAACTAAAAAAAAGGTTTATAAACCTGGAAATCACCTGTTACCATCTCCATTGTACAGATGAGGAAGTATAATCCACCAAGCTAACTTCAAAGTGCATGATCTATACAACTGATCCCTATCACCTCCCAACAACAACCTTAAACACAAGAACTTGAGCCTAAGGAAATAACACTAATGGCACAGGCAGAAGACACTAAGGATATCTGCCAGGCACAGCAGCATGCATCTGCATCTGTAGTCCCAGCTATTCAGGAGGCCAAGGTGGAGATTGGCTGGAGCCCAGGAGTTCTACCCCAGACAACATGGTGAGAACTAGTCTCAAAAAATAAACAAAGTCGGGGCTGGGGATGTGGCTCAAGCGGTAGCGCGCTCGCCTGGCATGCTTGCGGCCCAGGTTCAATCCTCAGCACCACATACAGACAAAGATGTTGTGTCCACCAAATACTAAAAAATAAATATTAAAAAAACTCTCTCTCTCTCTCTCCCTCTCTCTCACTCTTTCTTTAAAAAAAAAAAAATAAATAAACAAAGTCAAGTAGCACATACCTCTAATCTAGCAACTTGGGAGGCTGAGGCAGGAAGATGGCAATTTTGAGGCCAGTCTCAGCAACTTAGTGAGACCTTGTCTTAAAAATAATAATAAAAAGTCTGTGTATATGGCTCAGTCGGAGAGCACCCCTGGTTCAATCCCCCAAGTACTAAAAAACAAAACAAAACAATTAGGTATAATGGGCTCAGGACCTGGTCAATGTGTTATAATAATAGAAAATAATCACAGTTCCATGTAAAGATGACATCATTTCTGGAAATGATACCAGTCTCAAAAAAGTATCAAAGGCAGAAATTTGAGTTTCATGATTTCATAAGAATTCGCTATTAAGAGATTTGGTTATATCCCATTTGATTCAAATGCATGATATGTCAAGGTCATTGTACTGTCATGTGTAATTAAAACAAATAATAAAAAAAAAGAGATTTGGTAGGGGGTGAAGATTTAGAAATAATTTAAAGATAGGGCCCTGGGGGGATAGGAAGGACAGCAGAATAAAATAGACATTATTATTGCTGTATGTATATAGGTGACTGTATGACCAATGTGATTCTGCAACCTGTACAATCAGAAAAATGAGAAATTATACTCCATTTGATTCAAATGTATGAATTGTCAAGATCATTGTATTGTCATGTGTAACTAATAAAATAAATAAATAAAAATAAAGACAGGGCCCTGAGCAAGACTCAATCTATCAACTAGATCTTGTTTCCAGCTAGTCTGAGGTGTCCTTTTTCTTTGAATAGAAAGATTAACATAGAAACTATAAAAGCACACTAACACATTTATTGCAACCCCAGGAAGCCATTCAAGGAAAGTTTAAAAAATGAAATAAGAAGTCCAGTGTAGGGCTGCGGACATAGCTCAGTTGGTAGAGTGCTTGCCTCGCATGCACAAGGCCCTGGGTTCAATCCCTAGCACCATGAGAAAAAAAAAAAAAGAAGCAATAACAACTAAGAAGACTGAGGCAGGAGGGTTGATGTGGAGAGATCAATGTGCTTTGGGGTTTGGTATTTCTTAAAATATTTAAAACACTGAGAAAATAGTATTAAACTTCATTTTTATGAGACATTCAAAACAAGTTTTGGTTACAGTTAAATATTTAGGAAAATTTAAAGTACTAAGTTGTGCAAACAGTGGAGTATTCATTGGTGGTGAGAAAATGTCATCTTCCTAGTGAATGTAAAAGGCGAATGAGCAGGACTTTAAACCCAGCACACTTCTCTATGGGTCTCCTCCCCACACACAGCAACTCCCTGATTGGCAGGCGGGCTCCATTTCCTGACACCCTGGTCTTCCATCCCAAGGGGCGAACTTCCCACTACACCAGCGAAGACCCTCAGAACATATGATTCGCTGGGCGTCCACTGTGTAGCTGGGCCTAGTCCCTCCAGCGGTGTCCGCACTGAGCATTGCAGCACTTGTAGAAGGTGGTCATGGGCTCGTCTGCAGAGCGGGTCTGGAGTTGCATGAAGTAAGCTCGAGGATGTTCGCATTTGGGACATGGCTCTGGCAAGGAGAAGAATCAAGCAACCCCGTTATACAAAAATGATGCTGGTGAAGAACATACCTCTTAAGAGGAAAAAATTATGTTAAAGGTGTGAAGCCTCCCTGCTCATCGGGCCTTCCTTCCAATAATATGTCTATAGACATCATTCCCACAACGTACTCAGAGTGAGGAGTCAGAGAGACCTTGAAAACACTCCTCCCAATGGCACACACCTGCAACCTGAGTAACTTGAGAGGCTGAGGCCAGAGGATTGCAAGTTTGAAGCCAGCCTTGGTAACTCAGCAAAACCCTCAGCAACTTAGTGGGACCCTGTCCCCAAAGTAAAATATAAAAAGGGCTGGAATTGTGGCTTATTGATAAAGGACCCCTGGGTTCAATCCCCAGTACCAAGAAAAAAACCTCCTTCCCACTCCCTGGATCCTACTTTTCTTCTCAATCTGGCTGAAGACTGGTTGGAGACTTAACTTGCACCATGACTATTTTGCGCTACTGTAACAACATACCTGAGACTGGGCAATGAACAGACGATGGAATGTGTTATGGTTTAGACTTGAGGTATCCCCCAAAAGCTCATGTGTGAGATCATGTAAGAAAGTTTAGAGGTTAAATAATTCAGCTATTAGAGTCTTAACTAATCAGTGCATTAATCCCCTGAAGGGATTAACCAGGTGGTAACTGTAGACAGGTAGGGTGTGACAGGAGGTGGGTCATTGGGGGTGTGGCCTTTAGGGTTTATATTTTGTGGGCTCTGTTCTCACTCTCTCTGCTTCTGGTGGCCTGTCCTGACCTCTTTCCTCCACCCACATTCTTCTGCCATCATTCCCTGCCTCACCTTGAGCCCCAAACAATAGCTGACCACCTATGGACTGAGAAGTCTGAAATGATGACCTCCAAATAAACTTTTCCCACTCTAAAACTGTCATCAGTCTTTTGGTTGCAGCAGCAAAAAAGCTTACTAAAACAGAATAGTTTTATTTTTATTTTATTTATTTATTCATTTACAGACCAGGTCTCACTATGTTGCCCAGTTTGGCTTTGAACGCCTTGACTCAAGTGATCATCCTGTCTCAGCCTCCCAAGTAGCTGGAACTGGCTTGGCCTGGTGGCACATGCCTGTAATCTCAGTAACTGGGGAAGCTGAGGTAGGAGAATCTCAAGTTCAAAGCCAGCCTCAGTTAACTGAGTAAGAGGCCCAAAACAACTCAGTGAGATCTTGTCACCAAAAAAAAAAAAAAAAAGGGGGGGGGGCTGGGGACATGAGATCAACCCCCAGTACCAAAGGAAAAAAAAGAAGACAAAACCAAGCACCAAGTAGCTGGGACTACAGGTGCAAGCCACCACACC
The DNA here is from genome assembly GCF_048772815.1 of Callospermophilus lateralis. Lineage (NCBI taxonomy): Eukaryota > Metazoa > Chordata > Mammalia > Rodentia > Sciuridae > Callospermophilus > Callospermophilus lateralis. The sequence goes on along the minus strand of NC_135323.1, from coordinate 8,975,350 downwards.
CAGCTAAAGCTGGAAGTTTTTAAGTAAATGCTAGAAAAAGCCTGTAGGACCTTGAATGGAGCATTAAGGGGATTCTGTTAAGGGTTCAGGAGAAAACAAGAGCTGTAGGGAGGGGGCTTCTTCCTAGAGACTGCATACTTGTTGTGAACAGAATACTGGTTGTGGGCCAGGTGCAGTGGCACACACCTTTGATCCCAGCAGCTCGGGAGGCTGAGGCAGGAGGATTGCAAGTTCAAAGCCAGCCTCAGCAATAGCAAGGTGCTTAAGCAACTAAGTTAGACCCTAAGCTTGAGATGTGACTCAGTGGTCAAGTGCCCCTGAGTTCAATCCCTGGTACCAAAAAAAAAAAAAAAAAGAATATTGGTTGTATAGTGGCACTGCCTACGCCACAGAAAATCTTAATTAAGCTTCTCCAAAAATCTTCCCCATAACTGATCTTAGGAATATCAGCAAAAGAATCTCTAGAGGGGCTGGGAATGTGGCTCAAGTGGTAGCGCGCTCGCCTGGCATGCGTGTGGCCCGGGTTTGATCCTCAGCACCACATACAAAGATGTTGTATCTGCCAAGAACTAAAAAAATAAATATTAAAAAAAAAAAAGAATCTCTAGAAAAGAGTTCAATATAGTTAAGTTTACTATTTCCTGTTGCTCTATTTTACCTGGCCCGGCAAGATCAGAACTCCAGCTGCTAAACACCCCTTTATTAGTTTTTCACCAAACCTTTATGACCTATCTAGTATAGTAACAATATTCACAACAGTTTGTAGAAGTATGTTTGCAAATGAAAAGTGTGATAAAAAAGACGGAGCCTTTAACCAAGCTGTGCTTCACAGAGATGTTTACATTTCAAAGAGAAGAGGTTACCAATTGGATTCTCTGGTAACAGCTGGCAGGGAGAGGGAAGAAAGGGGAGAAGCTCTCCCCTCCTCAGGTGCTGTCCTTAAAGGGTTAACCTGCCTAGCTAGAACAGTGAAAGAAAAAGCTGCTTTTGTGTGAACTTCTGCAGATTATGAACTTCTGAGCCCCTCCCCTTACACATTGGTTATCAAGTTCTGAAACTGCCTAAATTTGGGGTTCAGGGGGATTGAAGATTGATCACAGCAAAAGCTTTGCCCTCTGAACCTGGCTGTAGCCAAATAAATCTGTTTCCTGCTGTCTTCAGTGTCTTACCTAGTCTGTCCTAACAACAGTTGAAATAGACTATTCCGACTAGATCTTACAAGGAATGAGCAGCATCTTGTTGGAACAGGGGTACATGTGTGTGTGTGTGGGGGGGCATCTGTGTTACAAAGTAGCAAAGAACTTGGTAGAATTATATCCAAGCTCTAGGACTTCATGGAAAACAGAATTTAAGAGCTATGAGGCCCATAGTAAGGGGTTCACTGCCCAGGGCTGCCTTGGGTCTCTGCTTCCTGCATTCTTACTGCCAGACCTCCAGAGGTCACTGAACCTGCCAGCACCTTGATCTTGGACTTTCCAGCCTCCAGAATGGTAAGAGACAAATTTCTGTTTTCTATAAATTACCCAGTCTGTGGTATTCTTCTACAGCAACACCAAGGGACTAAGATAGTGGCTTATGGCTGCTGTGCACTTTGGGGCTCATGCCACACAGTTTCTCCTTGTTAAAAGAATTGCTTCCCCAGACAGTGGACGCGTGCCTTATCTTCCCACTGATGGCTATGTCCAGGGGACATTTTGGCAGCAGCTGTTCTTAACTCAGGAGCTGTTCTTACCCATATTTTACCACATCCCACACCTTTTCAAAATGCCCAGGGGCACAGATAGATATACACTGGAATTGATTTAATTTGGAGAAAATGATCCTATTCTCTTGTTTATGTTTTCCAGTGCTGGGATGTGGACCCAGGGCCTCACACATGCTAGGCAAGTGCTCATCACGGAGCCTCACCCCAACCACACGATCCTGCTCTCAGGAAAACACCCTTATACACTCTCTAACATCAGGTCCAGGTTCATAATTCACCTTTTAATGACAAATTCTACCAATGCTAACTTTTTTTTTTTTTTTTTTGCTACTGGGAATTGAATTCAGGGGCACTTGACCACTAAGCCACATCCCCAGCCCTATTTTGTATTTTATTTAGAGACAGGGTCTCACTTAGTTGCTTAGCGCCTTGCCTCACCATTGCTAAGGCTGGCTTTCAACTCATGATTCTCCTATCTCAGCCTCCCAAGCCGCTAGGATTATAGGAGTGCACCACCGCAACTGGCCAATGCTAACTTTTTTTTTTTAATATTTATTTTTTAGTTGTAGTATGTCACAATACCATTATTTTCTTATTTATTTTTATGTGGTACTGAGGATGGAACCCACGATCTCGCACATGCAAGGCAAGCACTCTACCACTGAGCCACAACCCCAGCCCCCCAAGGCTAACTTTTACCATAACATACTTGTATGTTCTACGGGTGAAAAGACAGTACTGACCTTGAGTTAGCTATTACCCCTCAAAACAGGCTGTACTGAGGGTCCTTCTCCCCAATCACATCTATGTCTACCCAACATGAATCAAGTCTTAAACCTCTATTTCTGTCCAACCTGAACTTGAATGCTCCCTGACATCATCTTCCTAAAATCCCTATTAGAATAAGAAGACATTTTTTTTGTAGACTTTTATTGCCATCGTTCCTGCTGCCATCAGAGCCATCCCCTGAGCACCTCCTATTTCCCAAGCACTGGACAATTCATTTATTGCTCACAACCTACAGGTATGAGTTGGCCACAGAGAGAATCAGGAGAAGCCTACAGGTTCACCAATAACAAGAGGTTACCCCAAGAATCCAACCCAGGCTTGTATCATGTCAAGGCTTGTATCAATATTTTTGGTGGGGTGACAAAATTTTAATAATAACAATTTAATAAAGAAAGATACCTTTCCTATTATTATTTTTTTCAGTTGTCAATGGACATTTATTTTATTTATTGATACATGGTACTGAGAATCCAACCCAGTGCCCCACACATGCTAGGCAAGCCCTCTGCCACTGAGCCACAACCCCAGCCCTATCTTTCCCATTCTTAGACATGGACATCATAGACTCAACATGGAGTGGCATAGTCCGCAACCTCACAGCTATCCACAGCTCAGCAATGGAAAAGGTCTCTCACCTGCCGTAGAGTCAACATTCTCCCAGGCAGCTGCTCCCCCAAGCACATCATCCACTTCTTTCAGCTTTGGATACTTCCTGTTGGTTACCTAGCCAACAAACAAAAACAGCCTTCACACTCCCAGTAAGTGAACAATATAAACAAGGATCACCAAACCACAGAAGCCCTCAAGTGCCTCCGACTTCTTTCCCTGTGCTCTGTGGATGCCAAATGAAACACTATTCTTGCCTGCACAGAGCAATACACTCCAGTGGAACAGGAGTTCCCATGGCTGGGTTGTTCTCCAGGCTGGGGTGTCAGAGACCTCTGCAAAGACTGGAAGCTGCAACGGAGGATGTGGAAGTAGGGACAACATCTTAGATGGAAGTCAACCAGTAGCACTTAGCTGGGCGACCCAGTCACTCCCCCAGGCAGCCAGCTTTTATTAAAACAAGCTACACTTTGTTTCTTTGAATTGTATCAGACATTACTGAAATGTCAGGATTAAGTTGAGGGATAAGAAAAATAAGTCCAAGGACATTTTCCCTAAGCTTTTGTGATTTGAAATCCCAGGCCTCAGCCAGTGCAAGGCCTCAGCCAGTGCAAGGAACACAAAAGGACATCACTCGTGACTGACACCCCACACTAATGGGTCAGTTGATCCCAATAAGCCACAGAAAATTCCCTATTCACATTCCTGTCTCACCCTAAAGGATCGGCAGGATTCCTATATAATGAACCCCAGGAATTACCCTCCTGTCCCACCCTAAACTTAGTCTATATAATCCAGACCCCGGCTTCAGCCCGCCCCAGAAGCGAGCCACTCCAGGTTTCCACCAGTTGACTCCGTCGCTAAATACTTAATAAAAGCCTACAGATCCGAAGTTTGCTGCCGGTCTCCCCCCTTCGTCCAGTGTGAGTCATTTGTTTTAAATAAGTAGACTCTGAACTCAACGAGCCCTACCCCCTAAAATTACATTTTAGCTGGATTATCAAGGGAAAATAACAAGTCATAAGACAGTGTACACCATTCACTTGCCGTATGCTCAACTGTGCAGTAGACTCCACTCCGGGCATTCGGATTAAAACATACACGGAACAAAGAAAAACCCCTGCCCTGCTGAGAGTGTGTCCCAGGATTAACAAATACAACACATGAGCAAGCTACAAAATATATTTGACGGTAATAAGTCCCATGGGGAAAATAAAGCAAGGCAACCGGAAGAGCCTCAGGCCTCTCCCTCGGGGATGCCAGATAGGGGGCAGCCCGAGACAGCAGGGAGAGGGGTGACTGCGCGGGCTCCCGGAACACCGGGACCTGCTCAGGCCGTTCTGAACACGGCTGTGAGCATCGCGCACGGAGCAAGTGGCAGGGAGCTCCCAGCGAGGATCCAGGCCGCAGCCCGGCCAGGGCGATACCACCGGGAAGCAATGGCTGGGCTACGGGAGCGACCAGGGGAGAGCCGGCCTCCAGGGCCCACCTTGCGGGTGACGTTATGCACGTAGGGGCAAGTGTTGCAGGCGAAGCGGTGGCAGCGCTGGCCCTCCTCCACAATCAACCCGTTGCCGCATCCCGGACAGAAGAGCAGCATTGCTCCGACTCCGCCACCTGGGCTCCGCGTCTGCGCGTTCCCTGAAGCAGGCGGCCTCGCATTCCCATTGGTCACCGCATCCGCCCCGCCCCTCAGCCCAACACTAGTCACGTGTCTGCGCTCGCGGTCCGCCCCCGCAGCAGACGGCCTCGCACCCCTCATTGGTCACCGCAGCTGCCCGCCCCTCCGGCCTACCAATGGCTGAGCTGCCTTACTTGCGCATGCGCGCTCCGCCTCTCTAACTGACGGATCCTCCGAGCCCAGCGCTCTTGTGGCAACCCTGGAGGAAGCCGAGGCCCCGCGTCAGCCGGAGGAGCAGGAAGACGATGAGGACGAAGAAGAGCTGCTACCGCACTCCGAGGCCGTGGACGTGTTCCAGGAGGGTCTCGCCATGGTAGTGCAGGACCCGCTGCTCTGCGATCTCCCGATCCAGGTGCGCGCGGGCAGCGCCCGGGGCGCGGGTGGGCGGCCGCGGGCGGCCCGTGACCGCACCTCTGGGTGTAAGTGAGCTTTGTCTGGCCAGGCCGAGGCAAAAGAACACTTCCTCACAAGGTAAAAGGTATTTTAACACAATATGTTTAAAAAGTCAAAGTTGAGGGCGGGGGATATAGCTCAGTTTGTAGAGTGCTTGCCTTTCAGGCACAGGGCCCTGGGTTCAATATCACAGGAAAAAAAAAAAAAAAAAAAAAGTCAAAGTCAATGCAGGAACTCCGTGGGAATCAAAGTAACGTGAAGACTAGGTCGGTGTTACTTGATTTTTCCATTTGCCTCAAGCGTCAATATGTTTTAGCACAGACAGTAGTCTACCTAATTAAAAAAAAAAAAAAAAGTTTGCCCATCATGGATCTTTAAAATTAACTTCTACCCCTATACACACACACCCTTGGTGCTGGAGGCCGTGTGCCTGCCGGGCACATGCTGTGCCACCTAGCAGCATCCCCAATCCAGCTTGTGCTTTCTTAGGTATTCTGTCAAAACACTTGTTATCATTATCATTTTTTGGTGCCTGCTAAGTTTTGCACACCTGTGTCACCCTAGTCCTGAGGCCCTAGCCTGGAACTTAATGCTCAGGGTTTCTGAGGGAGAAATATTGGACCCAGTATTCTTCTGCCTACCAGGCCCCATCCCCATATGGATTCATTCTCCCTGTTTCTTCACTCCTCTAAAGATGTGAGTGAAACATGAGGTTGGGGTGCCGAACAACTAAGTAAACCCTAAAATATAGGCAAGAGCCCCTTCTTACCCCTCATAAAATGGGACACCACTTTCTGGCCACTATCAGCTTGTTTTTCTTTGTTGTTTTTTGGGGTGGTAGAGAGCCAGGATTCCCATGTTCACCTTTGGTCTCCTCTAGGTTACGTTGGAAGAGGTCAATTCCCAGATAGCACTAGAATATGGCCAAGCAATGACAGTTCGAGTGTGCAAGATGGATGGGGAAGTAATGCGTAAGTCCTCCTCCCATTAGGCCTATACATTCATGTGGACAAGATGTTAGCAGGACTGGTCAGTGAGAACCTTGGGGGCCATGCCCAAGGGCATTAGGGCAGCCACAAACCCAATCTGCAGAGTAGAGCCTGACAGTTCTGGGTTCTCCTGTCATCTGAGGCTCTGTCCCTCATGGATCTTTTCACACTGTGTCCATGGCTGCAGCTGTGGTCGTAGTGCAGAACGCTACTGTCCTGGACCTGAAAAAGGCCATCCAGAGGCACGTGCAGCTCAGGCAGGAGCGTGAAGGGGGCATTCAGCACATCAGCTGGTAAGTGGAACAGCAGCTTCTTCCTTGGGCTTCCAGGGGCTGGTATGGGCTCCATAAAGAAGTAGTTCTCAGCCGCACATGTGCACACTCCCACCACTTTGCTGCAAAGCTATTGCAAGCACATTCAGACAGGGAGCAATTCTGTGTCTGGGACTCTTGCCTCATCTGCTTCTAGACTCATCAATATCACCCCACCTAGACATCTTCACTTTTGGATACTTCTGGATCTCAGTGTTGGAAAGTGGTCTCCCTCGTTGAATGCTTCACTTTTCAGTGTCTCCTGCCAGTCCTCACCTAGGTCCTGTCAGCCCTCATGCTCCTATGGATCAAGTGCCCTATAGATGTGTCTAGCACTGTTCCCAGTTTCATTAGTGAAGTGTTTGACCAGTGCTCACACGTCTCCTCCTCACATGTGCACTGCACAGAAAAAAAGGCCTAGAGGAAGTGCAGCTGCCCTAGGTGCCCTAGGGCTGAGTGCTGGAGCCTGTCATATCTGCAGCTCACCTCATCCTGCTCAAGGCAGCACACAATTTACCTGAGCCCCCTCTTGTAGGTCTTATGTGTGGAGGACATACCATCTGACCTCTGCAGGAGAGAAGCTAACAGAGGACAGGAAGAAGCTCCGAGAGTAAGTTCAGATCACATCTTCAGCTGTGGGGCATCTTGCCTGGTGCCCTCTAGTACCCTATGTTCTACCAGAGGGCTATAGCAACAGGGTTCCTGGCCAGACTGACACCTTCCCACAAGTAGCTTCCTTGGGGCACTCCCCATTAGGAGAGTAGCAGGCAGAGGAGCAGCTCCACCCCTGCAGTGCAATGGAAGAGTCTGGGAAGGTGGCCACACAGCCTCTTGGGCTAAGTATCACATTTATCCTCTTCCTTTCTTGGTCCCTCACAGGCCTGGGGGGCAGAGTGGGGGGAATTACAAATGAACCTTCTATAGGTCAGACATTGTCTGTTTCCTTGTCTTTCAGTTATGGTATCCGGAATCGGGATGAGGTTTCCTTCATCAAAAAGCTGAGGCAAAAGTGACCCTAGGACAGGGACAGCTCTGTTCACTGATGGTCAGTCCTTTCCCAGCAGGATGGAGCCCTCCTTCCATCCTCTCATCAGAAAAGATTTGGGCTGGCTGCACTGTCGGCATGAGCCCTGGGGTTCTCAGGACCAGGACAGGGTAAACCTTTGTTCCTTGCTTTCCTATGAACTTGGCCTGGGCTCAAAGACCTTAAAACATGGCAGTTCCCACAGGGCTGTGGGCCTGGCCTTATGTGCAGAATAAATCTGTCTGTTCGCCTCATTTTTTGAATAGTCAAAAAGGCATAATAGAGAGATCTGTCCCATCACAGAGGGGTGTTTAGGGCAGAGAACTGGTATAGGTAACTCCTGGCATCCAAGATGCCACACCTAAGCCCTGTGGCCACATCACATGCCTGTAACCATGGTCTTCATAGCTCTTTGTTTGCTTGTGGGGAAGCAAGAGCCCACATCCCAGAGTCTACAGTAGCAGTCTGGCCCAGATGTGGATGGGGCCTCTACCCACAGAGTCCCCTACAGCAGTGCCTTCCCCATCCCATTGTGGGGAAATGTGGCAGCACATCCCTAGGGTCCTCCAGGGAAGTGCACCCTCCTGGCTGAGAGGCTTCCCTGGGAACTGGAACAGCCTATGGGTGTACTCAAAACTTAGTTCCCTGTGTGGCAGAACTGTGCTGTCAGAGGCCAGGGACCTGCAGGGTCTTACTCCACAGCACTTAGCCAGAAGCCAAGAAGAAGGACACAGCCCTGGTCAACTTAGTGGCAGCTAAAACGCTCCCGGTCCATTTATTGGCCACATGAGGTGGTCGTCAAGGGTCTAGTTAGAAGGTTATCGTGGGAGAGTGTGATAAATGCCCAACAAGATAAAGTCAACAGGAGTGAGCAAGGCACAGGAGGTCTGTCAGGGAAGGCAAGTCCCTGAAGAGCAGGCAGAGTACATAGGCCCCCGAGTCTCAGGGTGGTTGTGGCCATCAGCACCCACAGCTGGCTCAGTGGAGCTGAGCATCCAGTTCATACTTCTCGCAGAACTTGTCAGTGAAGGGTATACAGGTGAGGAACTCGCACCACTCACAGCGGACAGGATAGAAGTAGAAGAGGATCACCAGGCCGGCCAGCAGGCCTAGGAAGACCACCTGGAAGATGATGATCTGGCAGCGCTTGCGGTACAGGTCAAACTTGCCGAAGCTTATGTAGGGCAGGAAGGCAAAGGAGAGGAAGAGGCCGCTGATGAAGCCTGAGATGTGGGCGAAATTGTCGATCCAGGGCAGCAGCCCAAAGGCAAAGAGGAAGAGCACCACAGCCAGCAGCTTGAAGAAGGCACGCCAGGGCCGTGCCAGGATCTGCCAGCTCTGGAAGAGCTCCACAAAGAGGCAGGCCAGGATGCCAAACTGAGAGCCGGCGGGGCCTACCTGTGGGTAGTGGGGTGGCTGTAAGCTGCAGGAATAAGCAGCTCAGCCTCATCTTCCTGCACCACTCCCAAAGGCAGGACACATCCAGTGCTCAACACAGGGCGAACCCACAGGCACACAGGGAGGGTCCCTACCCTGGAAGGCAGCTTTACCTCTGCCCTGTATGGCAGGAAGATGGCACTGGCCAGGTTGCCAGTGACGCCACTCAGCAGGTAGATGATGGCTATGCGGTGCCAGCCGGCCAGCTTCTCCAGGTCTCGCAGTACAGTCATCTGGAAGCAGATAGACACTAGGCAGTGCAAGATCCTGTGGGTAGTAGGGAACACTCAGAGAAGGTGGCTTCTTGCCACCTTCAGCCAGCCATTCTGAAGTCCCTGAGACTTCCCACCCAGCCCACAGATTCACTTGCCCAGCGTGCAGGAACAGGGACAGCCACAGGCGGTAGAACTGGTCAGGCACCTCAGGGTTGAGGAAAGGCAGAAGGCCACACACATCGTCCATGCAGTGCACCTGTGCAGAGTGGCCAGTCAGCACTCAGCAGTGGCTAGGGAGTAGGGGAGGGACATGCCTGAGGCCTACCTGAGAGCAGAGTGTGGCCTCCTCGTGGAAATAACCCCTCATGAAGTCACAATACTCCCGGGAGGTGATCTCGCACCTGGAAGGTCAGGGCCCAGATTTGGAGGAGACTGCTAGGTCCAGGGACAGAGGCACCACCACCCTCCCATTGGCCTTTTCTCCTTGTTGGAGCCTTGAGTTTTGGAACTTGGTGGGGGAGAAGGCACAGCCCTGGGCCCAAACTTGTGGCAACTGCATGCTCACCTGCCCTTGGTGCCAACGCAGCAGGGTCGGCCTGTTATGACACAGTCCATGTGAGGGTGGTTGGTGTGGTTCCCGGCACTGTTTTTAGTGCAAATCTGGGTCACAAACAGGGGAGAGCCAAGTCAGCCCCACCCCAACTCTTGCCCTACACCTCACAAGGTAGAAGACGGGACTCCCTTGACTTCAAACAGATCCTCACATCTGAGCCTCAGCAGGGCCATCTGTCAAACTGGAATGTCATCAGGCCTTCCAGGTCTATCCAGCCCTCTTGCTCTGCCTAGATGCTCAGAGAGGCAGCCTTAGGTGATGGACAGATTGGGCAAACGCCAGGGGCATGGTGTCTGAAAATGGGACGGTCCCACCCAGAGAGGCCTCTGGCATCACTGATGGGTGTGACAAGCTGACTTCCCAGCAATTCCCCACCCAGCTTACCGGCCACTTAGTGATGTCTTCTGGCCACTCATGGGGGTCCTCAGAGGAGGGCTCATCACACACCCTGCATGAGCCCAGTATGTGGTCAGAGCCTGCTTTGAGCCCCTGGCATTGGCACCCTCCCATTTGAGTCAACAAGGGGACACCTTCACCCTTCTGGGAAAAGCAAGGGCAGAAGAGGGGGCAGCCAGGAAGACTGACCTGGGATCCTGGTGGCAGACAGAGCCAAACTGCCTCTTGTGCCCGGCAAGGTCTGGGGCGCTGGGATGGACAGGCCACTTCACCCACACTGCTAGGGTGGACTGTAAGAACAGAGGGTCAGCCCTGGTCAGAGCCCATTCCTTGCCAAGTTTAGTCAGCAGTGAGGGCTCAAAGCCAGAGTCACAGGCAAAGTCCCCACCACTCCATCCCTAATCATTCAGATGCCTGATTCAGTCATCGAGAGATTCTGGAACTAGGAGCATAATTGCCAGTAGCTTTTTATATATTTGTTTGTTTGTGAGGTAATGGGGATCGAATACAGAGGTGCTTTACCACTGAGCCACATCCTCAGCCCTTCTTGTTATTTTGAGCGGGGTCTCACTAAATGGCCCAAGCTAGCCCTGAACTTGCCATCCTCCTGTATCCATTTTCTGCCTAGCTGGGATTACAGGCATACACTACAGCACCTTGCTCTTATTAGCTTTTCAAAAACAGCCTCTGCATCCTTAATCAGGGGACTGGTATAAACTATGGTATGGCCACAAAAGATGCGGGGGAAAAAAAAAATGAATGCCTTTTTTTAAAAAAACAATATCACTTGGTGGTGAAAATTACAGCACTGCCATTAAGGTCAACTTTAAGATACCTGCACACACACTAGACAGGTGCTGAAAGAGTACACCCAAACCAAGGTCGAGTCAAAAATCAAATGAACCTCCTGGTTGAGGAACCAGGGATGGAGGAGTGCAAGGTGAACAGACATCAGAGTGGCAGGAAGGGCCTCGTGTGGGCAATGCTATGGGCAATGCTACATGCCAAGAGCAGAGGTCAAAGGGAACTCAGTGGGGCCTGAGTCTAAAGGTAACTGCGGACACAGCATACACAAGGAGCTGTGCGGGACGCACCGAGCACTCCTCCTCTGAGGTCTGCACACAGCCAGATCGGTCATTTCGCACGCAACAGGCCGAGTGCTTCTCACGCTCACGAGCAGCACTGATGAAGCTGTGCACCTGTGGGTCCTGGCGCATGCAGGGCGAGAACTTGGCACCCAGGTGAATAAGGGCCTCCTACAGTAAGGGAGATGTGCAGTTGCAGCCCCAGGCCTCCTGCCCACCTCAGGAACTCCAGGCTTTGCCCCCAGCCACGTCCTCACCGAGCTGGGACCGATCCAGAAGTTTTCTTGCTGCACATACTTGACATTTTCGTAGACACCACGGTTCCGCAGCACCTGGAAAGTCAGGAAGTGGGATTAGACCAAGTCCATAGGGCTCTTTCTTCCTGGAGAGGAGCACAGGGGGTCCAGACCCTAGCCCCCAACCATCTGGGTCCCGGGAGAGTGCCAGGGGCTCACCGAGTCTACTGTCTCATGCTGTGAGAAGCCCACGGGCGCGATGCCATAGATACACACTGCTAGAATGGTGACCAGCGAGTGCACGAAGGTAAGCCAGTAGGTGAAGAAGGGCCTGCAGGGCGGAGCATGAGTGGGCGCATCCCCAAGGCAGAGCCCAGGAATCTGCATCCTAACCCCAAGACTTGCTCACAGGGCTGCAATCCCCCTACCTACCTGTGGTCGTCCATGTCCTCGATCTGGCGCTTCACATAGCTGTCAATTCGCTTGCGGTAGGTGCGGTTAGTAAGCCGGCCCACCATGCCCAGCCCATATGGCCGCTTCTCCCTGGCAAAGAGCTTGCGCACTGGCACTGCAATGCGCTGGCCCCTCCTGGGCCCCACAGCGCTCACCACCTCCTGTCGAAGCCGTACCTTGGGCTGCGGAGCTGTGCCACCCTCCTTCTGCTTCCGCCAGCCTCGCTCCAGGGGCCTGCAGGGAGCCAGCTCATTCACCTCCTGGGCTAGACCACCACCTGCTGCCATCCCTCCTAACGCAACCAGAGCTAGTCAGTCTTTATCCCGCCCTGCACAGGCCTTGGCTTTGATGAAGGGGGTGGGTGTCAAGTCCCAGTTTTAGCCTCTTTCTTACCAGTAAAGGAGCAACCTCAGGCCCCTCCCAGGATGGCAGGAAGGGACCCCAGATTCAGCAAAGGTTTTGTACCTTAGCAAAAGGTCACACTCCTCCATGCTGGAGTCACCCAGCCACCGGGTCTTGGGACTCCCCAAGTGGGCAGAAAATACTGGGGACATGTCTAGCCCTAGGACCCCCACCATAGTTGCCAAGCTAGGTTCCCACTGAACTAAGCAACTCACTCTAGGCAGTGAATGCTGGTGCACCATGCCCTAGGGTCCAGCTGCTCCTGACAATCAGAGGTCCCCCCCACCATGTACCCCACCCACCAGCTGCACTCACAGCATCAAGTGGCTGCGCTCAAGCTCACTGCGGTCCAGGGCCCCACCCGTGAGGTCGGCCTGCTCTGGGGCTTTCTCCCAGTCTTTGAGTGCTGCCTCCGATGGGGACTCAAACACCTCATCCGGGTATGTGGACAGCTCCTCATGGAGGACACCTTCCTGAGCAAATACACGAGGTCAGGTTGTATACAGAGACAGAGGCCATGGGTGAGGCCCTGCACTTTTCTTACCCGAGCAAAGAAGGATGTATCTAACTCTTCAGGGAAATCTGCTGTGTCCTCCTCCAGGAAACTGGCAGGAGTGAAGCTTCGTCGGTGTGCCCGGCGTAAGGTGCCATCCTTAGCAGAGCGGCCCTGAGGGCAAGGAGGTGACCTTGGGACCTAATGGCCACTCAGCTATCCCACCTCCACCCATGGCCCTATGCCTACCTTCACCAGTGCTGCAGCCGCCCTGAAGCTCATCTTGGCCACAGATTCACGCTTGCGCCGCCGAGGAAGCCGGTTAAAACCTGAGCGGGAGCTGGAGAAGGAGCAGAGGGAGGCAGCACCTGGTGTGACCGGAGTGTGCGGGGCGCTCAGGCCATCAGCAGTGTCATCTGCCATGCGGAAGGCCCGGCCGCGGGCCAGAGGGTCTATGATCTGGCAGAGGCAAAGACACAGTGGAGTCAGGCTAGGTTGGTGCCAGGAGCTCTCAACACACCAGAGCCACGCAAGCTCCACAGAGAGGGCGCCACTGCTACTGCTTTCACTCCTGCAGGCCCAGGGCAGCTGTATGGGTATCATCCCGACAGCCACCTAGTGGGGCCTCCTCCTCTCCCCTTGCACTGCTGGTCCCCCTGGTATGCTTACCTATCCAGAGGTTGCCCCTGGTACAATGCCAGGGCCCTTCACCTCACCCAGGTGGCCCTTCCCAGAGCATCTTACCTGCTTCCATGGGATCACCTGACTGTTCTCCCAACCATGAGCTCAGGTAGACTGTGCCCCGGCCCCCACCAGGGAATCAGAATGAGGGGACAGGGGACAATAGCCATAGGCGTACCTTCTGCATGCCCAGCTGGCATGGCCCCACATACAGTGGGGGTGGCGTCTCCGTGCTGGTCAGCGACACATTGTCCTGGCTAGGCAGATCCAGCTCCCGAATGACCTGGGGTTTCAGCTTCCCATAGCGCTGGCTGCAGTGACGGATGCTTTTGCGCTGCCACTTCTGGGTGCTGTCACTGTCCTTGCTCACTCCAAACCAGTCAGCTGTCCCCCTAGCATGGAAGGGACTCAGCAAGGGGCAGCTACATCTCCCCCTCCTAGGCAAGGAGCCTCAGAGGCCATCCTCCTGGACAGCAAGCTCTGCCCCAGCCTTCAGGCCCTCCGGGGGCTGGATGGAAATAGTCTAATTAGGAGGACAAGTGGGTTCCATCCCGAGTCTAGAGAAGGAGGCTGGCCCTAGGCAGCAGCATGGGAGACCCCAGCAGGTTGTCCACAGCCCTCGAACATGCAAACAACACATAGCTGGCACTGCCCTCAAGGGCCAGGAAATGCCAACACTGGCAGCTCTTTAGAAGCCACAGATAACATGCACACACCAGAAAACAGCAACACACCCATGACCTGACTGAAGTACCTGAGCAGGGACCAAGAGAGGGACTGGCGCTGTGGGGGCGGCCTGCAGGCAGCCCGGGGACCTGAGAGGGGCAGAGTATGGACTCGCCCAAAGCGCACCTGTCGGCTGTGAGGGACCAGAGCATTAGGGTGCGGAGACAGAGAAAGTGAGTTCTGGGCAGCAGAGAAGGGTAGTGGGGTGACAGCAGTTCAGTCCCCAGGACAGGAGGACCACAGCAGAAGAGAAAGCTGAGACAAGACAGACCCTTGCTCCTTCCCAGCCTCAATACCCAAAGGGGACCCTGTGTGCCTCCCTCTGGGGAGTGGCCAGGGCAGTACCTGCGGATGGTCTGTGTGATAGATGTCTGGCGCTGGAGCACAGGCCGCCGGGGCTCATGGTGGGGCGAAGGGACATGGGCCGTCTCAGCTGGCATACTCACACTCCGCAGGAAAGTCTGGGACCTCAGGGGCTGAGCAACAGGGTCACAGTGAGGAGTCTGGATGGGGCATAGCCACAACCCCGGATACTCAGCACCTACCTGCAGGAAGCTGGGCTCCTCTGCTGGTGGCGGCATCACAGCCGGGATGTCCAGCTTCAGCCAGGGTGGCTTCTTGCGCTGCAGACTGCTTGTGCTGTCCCTGCGGCCCTCACTCATGGTTCCAGGTGGAGTGTGGCAGGCCTGGAAAGGGGAAGGTGCTCAGTAGTGAGGCTGGCAAGTCCCTGAAGATCCACTGGGCCCAGACCCAGAGAAGACAGAAGCAGCGATATGCCAAATGGTGGTGCTCACAGCTTCACGGCTGGAGCCCAGCTAGTGCTCAGCACTGGTATGTCCACACCTTCCTGGTTCCCCTTACAGTCCTCGGACAACCAGGTCCACAGGCAGCACTTTCAGCACCTCCAATGAGCAAGGCACTTGGAGGTGCTCGGCACATGCTGGGGGAGACACAAGATAAGACCTGCCCTCTCAGAGTTTACACTCTGAAAATTATCACCCTAAAGAAGTAAGTGCCAAAGGGATGCTATGTGTGATGGGCAGAAAACAGCAATGACAGCTGCTTGGAAGGGACAGTGAGGTTCCCTGTGGCTCAGACCTTGAAGGGGATGAGGACTGAGCCTGGCAGGGACAACCTGGCTCCCTGTGGCCCAGAGCTTGAAGGGGATGAGGACTGAGCACAGCAGGGACAACCAGGCTCCCTGTGACCTGGAGCTAAGGCTTGAAAGGGGGTCAGTGTGCCCCTAGCCTGTCTTATCTACCCCTTGCCTTCTTTTAACAACTATGGCTTCCACTACAGAGTCAGAGGCACACTACACACAGAACAGAGGGTGAATCCCATCCATTGCACAGAGGCATCTCCACATTCAGAGAAAGTCATGGTTTCCCAGGTGGCAGAGCAGCAGGTGGGGCACTGGGTGTTTTGTACAAACCATATTCACGCATTAACCGTGATGACCACCAGGTGGCGCCTTGTGCCCCAAAACAACAGTGAGGCAGCCAGAGCAGGGACTTGGGGGACTGCATGCCTGACAACCCTGAGTATCTGAGGCCCCCAACCCACCAACACAGGGGAAGACCCAGAGCATAGAGACCAGGGTTCAACTATAGGCAAGTCCTGGCCTCCTTGGGACTCTATTACCCACATCATTTGTACAAAGGACAGTTGCTGCAGATCTGCACCCAGGAGGGTCTGGAAAACAGGCCCTCCATTATTAATACCTCCTTTATTAATCCTAAGTTCCTTAGCCTCTTCAAAGTGTGCAAACCTCAACAAGCTGCAAGTGGCTGGGTGTGTGAACCGCCCACTGCTGCCTCCAGGAATGGATTCCACTTGGGAGTCTCCCTCTCAACTGTTTGAAGGAGATCCAGGGCTTCCACAGGGCCATGTCCACCATATGACACTGCATATGGCCCTGGTGGGCCCTATACTGCCCAGTAAAAAAAAAAGGCCTAGGGTGCCAGCTGCAGCTCCTGCTGGCCCTACACAGACCAGGAACAGAACAGATAGCAGAAGGGAGTCCTCCTGGTTCCATCCCTCACATTCCAACCCCTTCTCCAAGTGATCATGCACTGCTGGGCCCAGGTGGTGGCTGGGGGGGCAAAGGTAGGGGGGCCCCCCTAACATCTACCCAGGGGTCCCTCCCTGTCTGACCTAAGCACCTCAAGCCAGGCAACATTTGTCTCTGCATCCCTGGGCCTGCCCATGCTGAACCCCTGTTGGTGGATGGAGGCCATGTGTAACACAGGCCATTCTGACCAAGAAATGGGTGTGGCAAGGTCCTTCTAGGAGCTAAAGCAAGCCAGCCCTCAGCATCCGACCTGTACCACATGTCCAGCCCAGATCTGGGTGCCAGGCATCAACTGGTGCCAGGTCAGCATCCCGGGGGTGGATACCTTCCTCTTCATCCCACAGCCATCTTTCATAGACAGCCTAGTAGGATCACCTGCTGGCTAAGGAGTGACTTAGGGGCCACCTCTGAGTTTTGGGCACACTACTCACAGAATCTGAGACACTTTCTGATGTGCTGGGAAAGCAAGCAGAGCACAGGGAGGGGCTCCTGAGCCTACAGAGGGGCCTCAGCACCCTCCCAGTCTGTCAGCCTGCTCCCAAGGTTGTGCTATGCCATGCCCATGGGGCCTAGGAGGTAAGGAGCCAGACACCAATAGGACGGAGACACCTTTGGCATTCCTGCTTAGTTCACCCAAGGGACCACTCCAGCCCTGCCACACAAAGCAACATGCCTTCAATCTTCTTACTTGGAACACTGATGCTGCTGGTGAGACTGTTATAGGGTCCAGAGAGGAGCAGGGCCAAGAGTACAAACAGAGCTACTGCTGCTGCTGGGAATCCATGGGTGAGCACCAGGGACTGGTCTCTCCAAGAATCTGCCCAGGTTTGCCCAGCACCTCCAGGTGGCATCCAGCTGGCACCTACTCAGTAGTGCAGGCCCCCTTTGCCACTAGATGATCCACAGGCACAATCCCCAGCAAAGTCTGTCCTTGAACTCAGTGCCTCCTATCTCAGGCATGCACACATTCCAGGACCTGCATCCTCAGTCAGACTGCCATCCCCCAACAGGAGCTCCCTGGCCTGGTTCTCCCAGAGCTCATGCACATGAGTGCAGTCCTCTATCCTGTCACTGCCTGGGACTGACTGGTTCTAGAGCAACCACAGGGTATACACATTGACAACTGCAGAGCAAGGCTAGCATGAAGGGGCCAGTCACTGAGACCCAAAGAGCAGGGGATTCCTGAAGGAGATGACCCTCAGCAGCCCTGGGAGGAGGAACTGACTGTTGGGAGCAATTATGAGTGAGAAGGGCACAAGCTGTGAGGGGAGAAGAACTGGGACCACGCACAGGCAACTGGACCCACCAGCCCTTGCTCCAGATGGGCTCACATTTGGCCCCAGGAAGCACCAAAGACCTCAGCTCACAATGGAGGCTCCAGCCCCTATCTGAATATCCTGTGCTGAGGGGAGGCAGGAAGGTGAAGGAGAATGCATGTGGTCCAGCAGGCAGGGAGAGGACACCCACCCTGCCCCACCAAATGCTGGGTACCCCATCTTGGCCTCAAGTGTGTGGGATTTACAAGGCTTGGGGGAGAAACAGGCCCAGACCAGACTGGCCAAGGAGCAACACACTGCCCTCCCACAGTGACCCACTATCCAGGCCTCCTCCAGGCACACAGTGGGCTCTTGTTTTCAGACAGCCTCAGGGGACTCTGCTTGGCTGGCCCCTCAGTGCAGGGGGGAACCCCAGCCAGGAGGGCATAACTTCCAGAGGTCACAGCATGAATCATTCAGCAACATCAGGACTGGACACATGCACGTGGGGGATGAAATGGAAAGTGCCGGGGAGCAGCACCAGTGGTGAAAGAGAGCTAGGAAGGGTGGGGTGGGTGCCCCTTGGGCACACCAAGCAGCTTAAGACTAGAGATGAGCCTGAGAGACGAGGAAGGTCAGGTTCCACAGAGACTGGTGTGGAGGGATGAAGTGTGGCTGCAGCTGCCAGGGCAGAGGAGATAGGCAGGGGACATCAGAGTCCTGCTGACTGGGGTGCAAGAGTCAGGTGCCAGGTACAGTGGCACACGGGCACAGGCCTATAATCCCAGCAACTTGGGAGGCTGAGGCAGAAGATTGAGAGTTCAAAGCCAGCTTCAGCAACTCAGCGAGCTCCTAAGGTCCTAAGCAACTTAAAGAGATCCTATCTCAAAATAAAATATAAAAAGGGCTGGGGATGTGGCTCAGTGGTTAAGTGCCCCTGGATTTAATCTCTGATACCAAAAAAAGAAGAGACAGGAGGCAGGAAGGAAGTAAAAGGGCTGGAGCCAAGCTGCTGACCCATACTTTGTCTCCATCACCAAAAGTCTTGAACAAATCCATTTTGCCATCTGAGAATATGGCCATGGCAGTACCAGCACACAGTTTATAGCGAGACCAGCAGCAGAAAGGCTGGTGCTGAGGGCTTTGAGGTGGAACAGGACAACCAGGCAGCTGGCAGTTTGAGAGGCCCAGAGCATGTGCAATGGAGGAAGCCACTAGAGGACCAGACCCTTCAGAGGTGCTACATTTAGCAAGGTATGGCCGAGGCACAAGGACACTGGGGCAGGTTTGCCAGAGCCATCATGAAGCTCTAGCCTAAGGTGTAAGCAGCAGCCTTCTCTGCACACAGGCCTGCCCTGGACACTCACAGGGCAACAGGAAGCAGAAAGCACAGCCAGCTAAGAGATGGCCCACTACCAAGGTCAGCTACAACAATAGGCCCCACCTAGACACCCAACCAGTCATGTCCTTAGCTCACCTAAGCCTGGACCCAAAAGAAGTTGGCTCCTCCAAGATCCCCCTCCATCTCTCTCTGACCCCTAAACTGAGGCCCCTGATCCCCCTTTGAGAGAAGGGTCTCCAGCTATCTGCAGCCTAGATCCCACTCCTCCTCCATTGTCACTGTGTAGCAAAGGGAAAGTCACCTGGCTTCTCTGCCTCCTCTGTAAATGGCACCATGTGGAGAACACTTGCTAGGCTCTTTGCAAACCACAAAGTGCTCTTCATCCTTCCAGTGATCCCTCCCTTTTCTGTGCAAGAAACAAGTTTCCATTTGGAGCAGGGCAGGCCTGAGATGGAGCAAGCAGCCTTCACCATACCCTTTTCCTGTCCCTAGGAAGACACACCAGCTCCCTGCCTCCCCACATCACCTATCAGCCACCATCACCCCAGAGAAGCAGCCAGACAGACAGTAACAGAATAAGGGACTTCCTTCTATAAGCCAACTGTAGGGGCAGCCTGGTGGCACACAGAAGAAGAGGCCACCCAGGGAAGGGCACTGTACCACAACTAACCCAGCATATGTAGCCCAGGGGTCACAGTCCCTGACCCACTGGAGCTGACAGGACAGACGCACCTGAAGGTTAGGGTACCCGTCCACACCAACCAATCGAAAGTGGGGACAAGGACTTGGTTGTACCAGATTCCAAGTGTGAACTGCCCCCTAAACTGGACACATCTAGTCCCCAATACAGGATTTGGCCAGATCCCAGGAGTTAAGTGAAAGCATAGCACACACTCCTGGCTGGTGGGGAAGGGGTCCAACACGCCTTGCTGGAAGGCAGATGAGCAGCCGGTCACCAGTCAGAGTTTCCCAGAAGTGCCCCTAACTGACCCTACACATGTGTTCCCTCATGCCCAGGAGCCCTCAGGCTCAGCAAACCCCTGCTGGACCCACTGGATGCAGGCTAAGCCTGGAGTGCTCCTGGAGGAAACAGGAGCCTGGCATACCTGCCTCAAGCATGATCTTAGCTGACCCCACCAACCTGTCACAGCACGTCCATCTTACAGAAAAGGAAACTGAGCCTCAGAAGGACCAGTCACTGCCTAAGGTCACAGAGCACCCAAAGGGAGTCCAGCACCTTGGCCAGGTCTACCCAGGAGCTAGGGTGGGGGTCCCTATCTGCTTGCCCAGCTACAGACCAGCTGTGGTCTTCAGCCCTGAGATTTTGAGGGCTATTGGGCCTGTATGCAACCTCCTACCACCCAGAGGCACCTGGGTGGAGGGAGGAGAGAGCCACCACTAAACAGCCAATCCAGGAACCAAGAAATGGGATCCTAGGGCACAAAGTCTATCCTGTCAGACACTGGGGAGAACAGGGATGCGCTGAGGCCCCACACACACTGGAAGTGCCTGAGCAGCAGCTGGAGTCAGAAGGATGCTGAGGGAGATCCCTGGTAGTCCACAGAGGGTAGGAAGACCTGCGGATCCTGGTGGCTAAGAGGTCCTGGAAAAGGTCAGCTCCCTAGAGTGAGGACTGGCTGTTCCCCGATGTTGGCCTCAGTGGGCCAGTGCAATGGGAGCGTGTATGGCCAGCCTGGAGCCCAAGGGCCATTGCCTTCAATCTAGGACCACAGATTCCCTTGCCCTTGCCCCATGCTCAGAATTACCCTGATGGCAAGGGGCTCAATTTCAAGGACCCCTGAAACCTAGTCTTCTCCCACCTCCCGGTAGGGGCAGGGGGCTAGGGCTGGCTCCACGCGGGTGGGGAGATCCCGGCCAGGGACAGCCCAGGCTTTTAACTGGGCTAAACCTGAAAAGCCAGTTTCATCCTTGAATCTCCCGGCTCCAACAGGAAGTGGGGGGGGGGGCTTTCCCTGCACCGAGTTAGGTCTTCCAAGCCCAGGCCCCGCCCACCCAGGCAGACACACAACCCAAGCTACACACTAAGGAACGCCGGTCAGGACCTTTCGGGCCCAGGACAGATCTGGGTGGGGAATCCCCTGCCCATTCTCCACCCAAACCCACAAACATGCCCCCAGCGGGGCATAGCCAGGCCCAAGCGCAGCGCCCAGAGCACCCGTCCGGCTATCACCCGGACGGGAGAAGGCCAACTTCCAGGAACTCGGCAGCGGTCTCGGCTCAGCCCCAGCCCGCCCCTCCTGGCCACCACGAGGGGGGTGGGGAGCTGTCTTTGGAAGTAGCTCCCCGCCGGCCCTGGAGCTCCCGTGTTTACAGACCGGGAGACGGCGCTGGGAAGTAGCCGAGGGGTCGGGCCCTACCCCGGGCGCCGCAGTCCACAGCTGCTGCTGTTACTCCTTGCCCCGGGAGCGCGCCGGGACAGGGACGATCCCGAGACGTCCCGCCCTCTGAGCTGGAGTTTCGGACACCACCCGCCGGAGGTGGCGAGGAAGGGAGGCGCAGGCGGAGGCCCAGGAACTGAGTCCCCGGTCCGAACCCTTGGTACGGCGGGGCTGGGGCCGAGTCATTTCAGCCACGGGCCATTTTTGCGGTGCGCCGGGCCGCCTGCGCCGGCACTCGGAAAACTCCGCGGAGAAAGTCGGCGGCCCAGGCGGGCACGCGTCCGAAAAAGTCCAGGCCCGGCTCGGGCCCCGCCGCCTGCCACTCACCGCCGCCGCTGGGCCGGGGTCCTCCGAGGGCGTCCGGAGGCGCCGGGAGGGCGCCCGCGCCGAGTCCCCGCTGCGCCCGCCCGCGCGCCGCTCCGGCCGCCCGCCCGGGAATGCCATGGAGCGAGGGGCGTGCGCGCCGGGGGCGGGCCGGGCCGGAGGGGCGGCCGCGCTGACTCAGGGCTCAGGAATGCGCGCCGCCCGCGGCCCGCCGGATACGCCTCCTCCGGGAAGGCCACAGGGCTGCGCTCTCCACAGAGTCCGCTTGCCGAGACACCTGTGGCCTGGGTTTGGCATCGCCTCCGCCAGTGTGGAAGAGTCTGAAGGATCCGGTGGTCAGCATCAGTCCTGGGCTCCGCGACCTCTCCCAGATTCCATTGAATCCTGAGTTTGTTCTGCCTCCACCCGTGCAGGGCGCGTGGGGGATGGAAAGGGTCCTAGGATCTCTTGAAAACGAACTGCAAACTCCCTCTAAGGCGGCACTGACAAGCCACTTATCCCAAGGTCAGAGTCCCACGTGAGCATTCACTCCCCTTGCACACATTCACTATGAAAAAACATTCCTGGCCCAGCGTGGTGGCACACGCCCATAATCCCAACTACTCAGGCCACTGAGGCAGGAGGATGGTAAGTTCCAAACCAGCTTTGGCAATTTACAGATACCCTGTCTCAAAAAATTAAGAGGGGGCTAGGGCTGTGGCTCAGTGGTATAGAGCGCTTGCCTTGCATGTGTGGGGCACTGGGTTCGATCCTCAGCAGCACATAAATAAATAAAATAAAGGTCTTGTGTCCATCTACAACTAAATTTTTAAAAAAAGAAAAAAAAATAAGAGGACTGGGAATGTAGCTCAGTGGTAGAGTACCCCTGGGTTAAATCTCCAGTATGGGAGGAAGACAGGCAGGCTTCCTCTAATCACTGCAAGTCATACAAGAGTGTTCTTTGCATTCATTTGCTTACAGACACACATGTTCACACACACTGTTTACGCACACAGACTCAGGGGCATACACCAACTCAGACACACATTTTCATGAGTACATACTTATACCACTCACACATTTGTACTTGTACATGCTCATGTTAACATGTTTACACACTGATGCACATGCAGTCCATCACACATCCAGGTAGAGCAGTTAAACCTTCCCTTGGCCCTGGGATCCAAATCCTGTTACCCCAGCAGGTGCTGAGCCTGGGCTGCAACCATCACCACTGAGATCGTGCCTGCACTGTGAGACACAAAATGGCCTATCTACTTTCCTTGGAGGCTGCTGGTGGGGGTTTCCCAGCAAGCTCTCTCCTGACACTGCAGACAGCTTGTGCCAACAGCAGGAATGGGAAGCGTGTTCCAGGGGTTTGGTCCAAGCTTCCATGGGTAGTGGTTTGGAGGTCTCCCTTCTTCCCACAAATGTGTCTTCAGACCCTGTGATGGTCACAAGGCTATTGCTCCCCCAGCCACATCCTTGGGGACCAGGTGGTATCAGGCCTCTGGGAACTGAGTTGCTGCCACCAAAAGTCAGCAAGCTGCATCCAGTGCCCAGCTGCATGGATTGGTCTTGAACTTGTGATCCTCCTTCAGTTTCCAGAGTAAAGTTGACCACTTGAGGGCTGAGGATATAGCTCTTTTGGTACAGTGCTTGCCTTGCATGCACAAGGCCCTGGGTTCTATCCCCAGCACGAAAACACACACACACACACACACACACACACACACACAACACACACACACACTTGACCACTTGGACTAAAGGTGCTGGTGCACTTACTGGTGGACCCCAGAGCCAGAACCAGGGGCAGAATCCTGTCTGTATTCCCATTCATCAAAGGGCATAGTGATATCCACTTAGTGAGCCCTCTACAAACACAGGTGGTGTCAAACAATTCTTGCACAGAGGGAGACAGTGGAAGTTTGGGGGGTGGGAGATGGAGGAAGCTCCTTCACTGGGGAGAGACTGCTGGTGCATCACGGATAAGCAGTGCCTGCGCGTGCCACTCTTCCTCCTATGCCAGGCTCAGAGACAGGACAGTCTCCATTCCTAGCATTCTTCACCCCTGCCAGGGATAAGCAGGTCCTGCAAAGCCTGGATGCCCAGACTGGGCTGGCTGGGCCAGCAATGATATCTCTCTGGAAAGCCAGGGACTGGGCTTGCATCCAACACATGCCACAGCTGAGCATCTGGTGTCTGTGGGTCCCCTCCTGTAGTGGGCACTGTAGGCACCATCCAGACCCATCTTGGAGACCCAAAGACTCCCTAGCTGCCAGGAACACCAGTCACAACTGAGACACACCCCTAGCCAGAGTCACTTTAATAGAAGAGAGCACCAAAAGGCAATGTACATCCAGCAACAGGTAAAGAGCTTTCCTTTGTGTTCATTCCCAGGAGATGTCTGTTCCCAAGCTCCAGTGGATCTTTACCATTGAGCTACATCCTCAGTACTTTTTGTTTTGAGACAGGGTGGTCTCTCAATAAGTTGCCTAGCCTGGCCTTGAACTTATGGTCCTCCTTCAGCTTCCAGAGCCACTGGGATTACAGGTGTATACCAACACCCCTCATCTTTCCAACTCCAGCTGCAGCAGCCGCTCTTGCAAACCAGTTCTCTACTCACTCCATATCAGGAGCAGGCCCCGCAGGCATATCCCTATTTCAGCATCCATGTCCAGGAATCCCCTGGCTGACTGACCAACCTTGGCATCCTGAGTGAGGGCACCTGAAGGACAGCATGAGCAAAGAAACATGGACACGTATATGTTCAAGCCACCTAGACATGTGTCTGAACACACATATGCTCTGCCTCATGTCTGCTCTACTGACCTATACTCTGGTGGAGAGGCTCCTTAAATGGAATCCCAGTCCTTGGCCCCTCTCTTTCCCCTTGATCCACCCTGGAGAAATGGAAATCAGCTGCAATTGCCTAACATACCCAAGGCTGTGGGACAGCCTTCTGGTGATGAACCAGCCTTGTTGTCTACCCAGGTCTTATGGAGCTCACTCCATGATATGAGGGGGTGGAGACACTGACCAGTAAGAGTAGTCCTGGCAGCCACACAGGAATCCTCAGTTCAGCCTCCAGGCCACAAGTAATCGCCCCAGGGGGCCAGCCCTTGGGCATTGGAGGGCCCTTGAATAGATCAAAAGAAACTGCCCCTCCCTGGGAAGCAGAGATGCAGGAATGGGCTTAGGACCAGGGCCTGGCTATTTGAGGAGGAGGCAGAAGTGGGCCAGGCTAGCAGGAGGCCTGAAGTCATAAGCTATTTATGAGGCAGCTGCCCCTTCCCCTTGACCCTGGGCTTGGCAAGGGGGTCCTATAAGCTCAGGGCTCAGGGCTTTGTATCATTGGCAGTACTCCCTTCTTAGGCAGGGAGGATGCAGCCCACACAAAACCCATTTGACCTGCCCAGTGGCTGCCCTCTCTACCCAAGGAACTGCCCCCATCCCCAAGCCTACCAGACATAAGGCCACTTAAGGCAGTCAAGGTGGCAGCCACTGTGCTGAAAAGGAACTCACTGGCTAGTCTCAGTTACAGAAGACTAAGCCAGTGTCCTGGACTCCTGGGACTGTGAGGCTGGAACCCTCTTCTCTACAGCCTTTAGTGCCAACAGGATCCGACAGCCACATCCCCCACAGCTGGAGGCAGCTCCAACCCTTCCACAATCTTTGGGGGGAGGGGCAAGGGGGCAGAGCAACCAGCTCATGCCAACACTGACCCCAGCCTTAACCTTTTCAGAGCATCAACACCTATGCATCCTCACTGATATCCTTGCCTTCCCAACAAAGCAGCAGGGCACTGTGGGGACAGGAGGCCCCAAGCTCCTTTCTCTCTCTTGGTTCCACCTCCCCTCCCTCCTGGCCAGTTTGCCAGCCAGCCCTGCAAACCACAGTGGGAAAGCCCAGCCCACCACTTCCAGCCTTCAGAGGGAGCCTTACACCACAACCAGGAAGTAGGGGGCAGGGAGGGAGAGACTGCATACCCCCCCCCCCAGGCCAGAACATCTGGAGAAGTGGGATGCTGGTGCAGGCCCCACCTCCTTCTGGGGCAGAGTCCAGGCTACCCACCAAATGGAATGAGCCTCTCTTTCATCCTGGATGAAAGGAGAATCCTCCAGAATGCCCATGATTTCTACAACACCCACATCCCCATGCTTTCATCAGGGAGAGAGGGGTCCAGCTGGGGCCTCAGTTTCCCTCATACATTGAAAGGGAAAGGGCTGTGGGGGTTGTTTTCACAGGAAGGGGGAGTCTTTGGGCGGAATGGCTGCAGGGGACAAGGAGGAAAGGGGGTGGGAGTCACATCCAGGCTTGCCTCAATAGCAGGGATTTATAACACATTGCCCCCACCCCCACCCCCGGAAGCAGCTAGTAGTGCCACAAACAGCTGGGTGGCTTCCAGCAGGCAGCAGGCTGAGGCTGCCCCTCCTTCCACAGGAAGTCTCGGTTGGGGCCCTTGGGGGTGGGATGGGATGGCTGAGCCTCAGCCTGGGTCAGAGTTCAGCCCTTGAGCTGGTCTACAGAGAAGCAGCTGGATACCAAGTGCCTTTTTTGGTCTATCCCTTTATCCTATCCAGTACCTTTCATACTGCACACAATTGCTCTGAGGCCTCTATGGTACCAAGGTCAGAGTCACAGAAATCAGAGCTCAGAACAGGCCCCTCAAGGATTTTAACAGGACAGAGGTGGGTTGTCGGGCGGGGTGGTGTTGGTGGTGATATTGTCTGCATAAGGGCCCAGCAGACCCAGAGGATCCCTACAGGGGCAGAGTGGGCAGCAGGCACTGGGTTATGCGGAGGGGAAAAGTGTATAGGGCAGCTGCCGCCCAGAAGGGCGGGTGTTCACGGGTCTTCACAGCCGTGGCCCTTGCCTCAGCCCCTTGAGGAGGCTGGCCACCCTCCAACCGGCCCGCCCAGGACGTGGGCGAGCTACTGTCCACATGCCTGGGCGCTAGGAGGGGTGAGGGCTCCGCTGCAGAGACAAAGTTCCCGCTGCTCCCCCTTTTCTTCCTCTGACCGGCTGTAACGACCCCGGCCCAGACGTCCATTTCCTGCCCACTACACTCAAATGCCCCGAGGTAGGGATAGGTAAGTCCGGGTCGAAAACTGGGCCGTCGCCTCCCGGCGCGCTCTCCATAGTGCCGACCTAGCCCCAAAGCAGGGGCTCCGCCCGGTCCTCAAGGGCCCAGTCCAGCTGCCCGGCGTAATAACTATTGGTAGGGGCGGGCTCTTTGGAGTTCGGCGACCAGGGGCAGCCGAGATGCAGGGAGGTCCCAGCCGCCTCCGGGGACTGCGGGAAGAAGTCTTCACTGGGCCGGGATCTGCTCCTCCCCAAGCGCGGCCGCCCCCGCCGGCTGCCTACGGCGCAGGCGCGGCCCCGCCCAGCCGCTGGCGCTTCCGGGCGGCGGGAGGCGGGCGCGCTGCGGGTCCCAGGGATGTTGGCTCACGGCGGCGGCGAGGCCGAACCCCATGGGAACTCCTGAGAGTGCGGCCGCGCCCGCGGGCCCTGATGAAGCCTCCATTTCCCGAACGATGCCGCCGCCCTTGAGCCCCCAAGTGACCGGATGCCGCGGGTCCGGCCATGGGCCAAAGCGGGTGAGAGCAGGACCGCAGCGAAGCCGAGGCTGAGCCCACGGCGAGCTGGCACAGTGGGCCGGGCTGCAGAGACCGTCACGTCAGCGTCCATTCACGGCTGACTGGCGGCCTCGGCCCGACGTGGACGTCAGCACTGATGTTAAAAATAATGGATGTCTCGCGGGGCAGGGCGCCAAGGGTACCGCCGGAGACCAGCGGCCCAGGAAGGCGCGTCCAGGCCCCGCGCTCACTTGCTGTCTTCCTCTCCAGCTTCCCGAGGCCCCAGACCCGCTGAGGATGCGTCTAAAGGTTTCCCGGCCATGTGATGGCGGAAGGGACCTCTCGCCCCACTTGCTCCTTATTTTGACACCCTGAGCAGTAACGCAGAGTGCAGTTAGGGACTGGCTGGGGTCATGCGCTGAGCATTTGAGGTGGGGTTGGGCAGATTATCAGCCCCATTTTCACCCAGCTGTGTGTTTCGGGCCTCCTGGGCCAGACAAGTCTGGGACAGTGGGAGTCTTGCCTCCATCAGCAGCCCGTGGGGAAAGAAGCTCTGTCTGAGTCTGGGCTGGTTTTTTGGTTTTGTTTTTTGGTA
Organism: Callospermophilus lateralis; assembly: GCF_048772815.1. Taxonomy (NCBI): domain Eukaryota; kingdom Metazoa; phylum Chordata; class Mammalia; order Rodentia; family Sciuridae; genus Callospermophilus; species Callospermophilus lateralis. The sequence goes on along the minus strand of NC_135323.1, from coordinate 8,947,567 downwards.
CCGAGGGTGCTCTACCCATGAGCTACATCTCCAGCCCTTTTTATTTTGAGACAAAGTCTCAGTTGCACAGGCTGAACCACAAATTGGAGTCTTCCTGCCATACCTCCCTAATAGCTGAGATTGCATGCATAAATTCCTGCACATGCATATATACACTGTAAATTCCTGGCTAGGGTTGGGTACAAAGAGCAGGGTTCCAGAAGCAAATTCAGAAGGTTCCCTGGGGTCAACATGATAAATGGGATCAAGAGGGTCCTAGCTCCTTCTCTGCAGCCTCAGACATCCCCTCCCAGGCCTGCAGCCCTTGTCACCAGGCTGTGCATCTCCCATGTGTGAAGGGCCCAAAGGGCAGTGTCCACCTCCCACCCAGCAGCCTGTCATCACTTGAGGTTGAATATGTCAGCCTTGGCATTGTTTGTGCCTCAGAGCAACCCATAAGGTCGGTACCACAGTTTGCAGATGAAAAAACTGAGGCAGACAGAGCCCTTGAACTCCCAGGGCCTGTTTCACCACATAGTTTTCTGTTGCCTCCTACTCAGATACTTTTGTTTTCCCGTTGCAGTTTTCCCGAAGGATGGGGCAAAAAAAGCGAATGGCAGAGAAAGAGTTGCAGCAGAGCCCACTGGACACAGCCCAGTCGCCTTCCCCAAAGGAGCCCCACTTGAGACCAGCCTCTTCCCTGGGCCCCCAGCGCAGCATCTATTTCTCCAGCCCAAAGGGCCACCCTGCCCGGCTAGGAACAGATTTTTTTGACCAGCCAGCCATCCCCCTGGCCCGCGCCTTTCTGGGACAGGTAATATCAACAGTGATATCGTCTCTGCTGAGGTTGCCATCATGAGGCCCTCACCACTGTTCACAGCTTGACCTGGCCCTCATGGACCATCCTTGTGCTGGCGCAGTTAACTGCTTTCCCATCCTGGTCCCTGAAGAGCCTTGTCTGGGGTCACTGGGAGAAGGAGGGCTGTCACCATCAGTCTTCCTTTACTTGCAAGGAGAGTAGCAGTTCACTGCCAGCTTTCCCACCTGGGACATGGACGCTTAGTCCCTGTCTACTTGGGACCCCTTCAGGGTAGGTCACTTGGAGGTACTATAACACTGTTGGCCCTCTATCTTTGAGGGGCTGGCCACCTTTGCCTGCCTTGTCTCCTGACAATCAACACTCATCAGGATGACATTTCTGATAGTTTATACACACGGGAACTGTGCAGCCACTGTCAGATTGCCAGCATCAAAATTGCCTTGGGACAGCTACCTTCCTACCACATGGCTCACAGTGGCAACTCTGGCAGCCCAGTGGCCCCTATGGCTCAATGTAGATTCAGGATCTGGGCTCTGGTAGACATATTGGAGTGAGAGCAGGGACCATCCTGGGGTGGCCTGCCATGCACCCTGTCACCACACATGCATAGCCATGGAGTCTTGGCTAGGTCTGTCTTGAGTACCATCTGGGTATTGTTCCTGGGTATCAAAGTCCCAGAATTGGCTTACTGACTCTCCCAGAGATTTCTCGGCCTACCCTTTGTCCTTTAACAAGCCTACTTTTAGGTTGAAATGGCCAAGAGAGCCAGTTTCTGTGACTAATAGAAAAACCAGTGTGTTGGGGCTGGGGTTAGCTCAGCAGTAGAGTTCTTGCCTCACACATGTGAGGCACTGGGTTTGATCCTCAGCACCACATAAAAATAAATACAATAAATAAAGATTTAAAAAAAAATTCTTGTAAAAAAAAAGAAAAGAAAAACCAGAGTGCTCAAGGCCCTGGCTCAGTCTCCAGCACTGAAACAAAAGCTAATGAAATAAGTCACCCTCTGAGCTGAGAAGGTTGCTGCCTCCCCCAGGAACACGTACCAAGAGTCTGGTGCTAACTCAGGTGTGGTGGTGCACATCTGTGATCCCAGACTCATGGACCATCCTTGTGCTGAGGCAGGAGGATCACAAGATTGAGGCCAGCCTCAGCAATTTACCAAGGCCCTAAGTAACTTAGCAAGATCCTGTCTCAAAAAATAAAGGGCTGGGGATGTGGCATAGTGGTTAAGTACCCCAGGGTTCAATCCATGGTACCCCAAAACAAAACAAAAACAAACAAAACCTGGGTGCTAAAAAAAAACCAAAAACCTAGCTTAGTGGAGAAGGGATGAGATTCTGTTCCCATGAAGATGCTTTCAGCTGCAAGGGCCAGAGGATCTTTCTGAAAGTAACTTAAATATTGAACATTTATGACATGACAAACAATATGAGGGGCAGGTGCACCCAGGATTGATGGTCAAGCATCAGAGTGCATCCACCTCTAGCCAGTGTCCTTGGCATGTCGTTTCCTTTTAGGCCTATATCATACCTACTGGAGTCTGTTGGTGGACAGGATGATGTCTAGCAGAGAAGAGGGTGCTCACCCTCTGTCCCTTTGGTTGGGGAGGACAGCCTTTTCAATAACCCAGTGGGTGCCCTTGCAGACCCCTCAGCAGGGTCACACTTTTATCAAAAGGTTCATTTCAGGGCTGGAGATGTAGCTCAGGGTAGAGTGCTTAAGAGTGCTCAAGGCCCTGGCTCAGTCTCCAGCACTGAAACAAAAGCTAATGAAATAAGTCACCCTCTGAGCTGAGAAGGGTGCTGCCTCCCCCCAGGAACATGTACCAGAGAACTAAGGTGTGCTCCCTGCAGAAGGGTAGCTGGGCCCCAGGGTGCCAGGAGGCATGGGGGCAGGCCTCCTCAGAGTCCTGGAAAGCTCTCCTCTGGAGATGATCAGGCCAAACCCAAGGTACTCACTCCTGTCCCCAGTGCTTTGGATGCCTGTGGGCATTTCATTTGATGACCCAGGACAGTCATCAATCCATCCTGTCCTGTGATACTGGCCCTCAGGCACCACAGCTGACCCTAACCTGAGTTCAAGGTGGCTGGCCTTCCAACTGGTCCCTCTGACCTAAGGATGAGGCAGTTGCTGTAGATGTGGCTAGTCCCTGCAGTTCTGCTGTGAACCCTGGTTGAGTCAGGCCTAGGTCTGGGTCTTCAAGCACAGGGGCAGAACTGCTGACCATTCCCAAGACAGTGGTCCAGGCTAGGGAACTGCAGGCAGCTGGTCCTGCTATTCAGGAAAGCTTTAGAGCTGGTTGGTGGGAGCTGAGTGTGAGGGTCTTTTGTGATTGCTTTGGAAGGTCACTCCACAGGCTCTGGAATACCCCAGGAGGCCATGTATGGATACCCTTGGGAACCTGTGCCTTCCACACTGGCCAGTCTCGTGCCGATATAATCCTCTGAAGGGAAATGGGAGAGGAAGTAGGGAGGACTTGAAGGTCAGCCTACATGGTGGTCATCTAATAGGGCTTGTGGCCTCAATGGTGGCTTTTGGGATCTAATTAGGAGACCCGGTACAGGTGCCAGGTGAGGGGGCCTGGCTGAGTCTGGCACATTCTGAGCTAGTGAGAGGTTGCACAGGCTGGAGACTGTTAGGGTGGATGTACCCATATCCCTTCTGGCCCTGAGCAGACTACCCACACACAGGTCCTTGTCCGGCGACTTGCTGACGGTACAGAGCTCCGTGGCCGCATTGTGGAGACTGAAGCATACTTGGGACCAGAGGATGAAGCTGCCCACTCAAGGGGTGGCCGGCAGACCACCCGCAACCGCGGCATGTTCATGAAACCCGGGACCCTGTATGTGTACATTATCTATGGGATGTACTTCTGCATGAATGTCTCCAGCCAAGGTTAGTAATGTTGGCAATGAGGGAGCAGGACTGGCACAGCCCCCTTAGCTAGTAGTTGGGGGACTCCCAGGAGGACTGGGTTGGCAGGCATTTTAGGAAGGTAGTGCCACTGCCAGGGCCAAGTCCAGGTTTCGGGAGCTCTGGCTGCATTGATAGGGCATGGTTGGCTAATGGGATTGGGCCCCTGTGGGATAGAGGCTATGGGACATACCTGAATGCAGAGCAGACAGATTCCATGAGGTTACCACTGATCCCAGAGCTTGAAGCTGATGGCAAAGAGCACTGGGGTAGATGTGGAAAGAGCAAGTTGTAGGGAAGCAAAGGAGAGATCAATCTGGGCTGAGCTGAGCAATTGTAGGAGCCTATCAAGTGGTCTGTTGTGGGGTCTGATCAGTTGTTCTCAGCCAGGAGCAATTATGCCCCTTAGGGGACATTAGGCAATATCTGGAGACGTTTTTGGTCATTTTATAGTTGGGGATGGTACTGGCATCTACTTGTCGAAAACAGGAGTGCTGCCGAACCCCTATAAGGCAAGGACAGCCCTCACCACACAGGAGCCTCTGTCACAGTGGAGTTGTCACAGTGGAGTTGCTGGCTTGGTGCTCTGAGAGAAGCCCTCACTTGTGAGTATGGCTCTGGTGTAGACTCTGCCCTTGGTGAACTCAGAGCACCATCCTGTCAAAGCCACTGCTGACCAGACAACCAGACTGTTTAGGGAAAACAGTAGGGGGTCACAGTATGCCATGCTGCAGGCCATGTATGTTGGACAGTGCAATGACGTGGGGATTTTGGCTGCCCAGAGCCTACAGCTAAGGATGTCGAGTGCAAGAGCCTTGGAGACTGGGGACATAAGGACTGCAGGACCAGCCCCATGTCTGGCCCAGAGCAGACATGGAGGAAAGCTCTCAGTGATTAGTTGTCCAGGAGGGTGGGAGCCCTTCCTGGAGAGCCATGATTACTCCTGAGAGCTGGTTGCAGAGCTCCTTGTTAGAAATAACTAAGCTCAGGAGGGGAGGGCTGGCCTCAGGAGAAAGGCTGAGCCTAGAAGTGCTTGGTGCTATGGTCAGTGGAATGGTGGCAGGGATGTGACCTATTCCTTTCTGAACATGTAACCAAGATGCCCCAGGAACGTGCAGGTTGTGGGGGCAGGACCCCCATATGGGTGAAGACAGGGTTAGGATCATCCAGATAAGAGTGGTAGCTGAGGATATGGTTGTCACCTGTGTAGGTGGAGGCAGCACATGGAAGTTCAGAGGGGCCAGGTTCAGGAGGAGGAGAATAGCCAGACTGCCAAGGCTGGAGCCCTGTGCAGCAGAGCAGGGGTGAGGTGGTGGAGGCTGGGCAAGAAGAGAGTAAAGGTGTTTGTCATTATATGAGACTCAAGTGCATTCTGTGCAAGAGCCAGGAAAGAGGTGTGCCAGAGTGGAGGCTGAGCTGCTTTTCCTTTATAGGTGGCTCTGGCTCAGCAAGGGGTCTGCCTACTTCCTGCAAAAGTGACTCAGGGTAGGGCTGGGAATATAGCTCAGAGTGCTTGCCTTGCATGCACAAAGCTCTGAGTTCAATCTCTAGCGCTGCCAAAAAAAATTAAAAAGTGAGGGTGGGCACAGAGGGTGAGCAAATAGCAAGCTGGAAGTAGCATAAGACTCAGAGGCTCCAGGCTTTGTTTTGAATCTCTTTGAAAACTGGCTGGTTATGGGGCTCACAAGAACCCAGCACTTGCTGGTTGCAGGCTTTGCTGCACGGCATGGCTCCATTCACTTGGACTGGCCCTGAGTGCTGACACAGAGCAGAGGCTAGGAGCAGACCCACCTGGCCAAGGTCCAAAAGTGGGTACTAGCTTGGCCACACTTGGGCCAAGCCTGACTCCCAGGTGACTGGGAGTCCAGGGTGCATAGGTGACCAGCTTTATTGGAGGGTCAGAGCTTTCCTGGCCTGGATCCAGGTCATCATTGTCCAAGACCAGTAATAACAGAGGCCCTCCCAGACATTCAGGTCTAAAGGAATTTGGATATCTGTGCCTTCTTGGTGGGTCCCTGAAGTAGCCTGGACTGATAGGGCAGGGCAGGGCTGGGCTGGAGAAGACCTCTTGTGGACATCTCCCGACATGCTTACCGAGAGGTGGAGGACAGTCCCTCTACTGAATCATGAGCCACGGCTGTTCTAGCATTCTGTGCCCAGGCCAACTTCCAGACTTGGCCAACAGGTTGCTGAGTGGCAGGCAGATGGGGAGCCATAGTGCCTGGCTAGGAATCTGGGCTCGTCCTGGGACTGCCCACTTCCTAGCAGGGTTATGCCAGTCCAGGATCACCAGCTGCTGGGGCCTCACACTTGCCACCAAATACAAGATGAAGGGAAAGGGGCTGTGGTTGTAGCTCAGTAATAGAGGGCTTGCCTAGCCTGTGTGAGGAACCGAGTTTGGTTCTCAGCACCTCATAAGAAAATAAAGTTAAGAATATGAAGGGAAAGCATGTGCTTTTGTGGTGGCAGCCAAGGGGTCCCTACAGAAGGAACAGCTGCCTTGTGGATGCAGGTGTGCAGAGGAGTCTAGACACAGGGAGGGGCAGTCCCAGAAGGCAGTGAGCAACCACGTCAGCACTGTGACACTGGAGGTGCACTGGAGCAGGAAGGCAAGGGCCAGGGAGGCTCTGCTTCCAAACTGTCTATCTGTCCAACAGGGGATGGCGCTTGTGTCCTACTGCGAGCACTTGAGCCCCTTGGGGGTCTGGAAACTATGCGCCAGCTTCGCAACAACCTCCGGAAAGGCACCCTTAGTCGGACCCTCAAGGACCGTGAGCTCTGTAACGGTCCCTCTAAGCTGTGCCAGGCCCTGGCTATTGACAAGAGCTTTGACCAGCGGGACCTGGCCCAGGACGAGGCCATGTGGCTGGAGTATGGTCTGCTGGGCCCCAGTAGACCAGCCGTGGTGGCAGCAGCCCGTGTGGGCATTGGCAACGCAGGGGAGTGGACCCAAAAGCCCCTGCGCTTCTACTTCCAGGGCAGCCCATGGGTGAGTGTAGTGGACAAAGCAGCTGAGCAGAAGAACACACAGACCTGAGCAAAGAGCCCACTCAGGCTTTTTTTTTAATTGATTAAAAACTAAATAAATGTTTTGCTTCTAGGGAACTGTTTTGTCTTTACAGAGCCCCTGGTTGATCATCACATGCCTAAAGTCAGTCCTTCCTCCAGGGTTAGGGTCAACAGGAGAGCCACACAGTACATGCACATTCTGGGGCAGGGTCCTGGCAGGAAGTTGAGCTGCCACCCACCACAAGGATGACCTATGTGGTGCTGTGGTGAGGCTGGGCCAGGTGGCCACACATGCTGATGCCATCAGAAGGCAGGAAGGAATATATCCCTTAGGATAGCACACAAAGTGGGGCAAGGTCACCGCAGATATGGCCAGGGCTAGGATGAGGGTCAAAACAGCCTAGGTGCATGTGTAAGGACACAGTCCTCACCAGATGCAAGTCTAGAAGGCACCCTTCAGCTTTTGGTGATGGTAAGGCTGTTGCGAGGACAAGTGAGAGTTAAAAGAGCAGAGGATGATGGCCTCACAGCTGCTGCTGAACCAAGGTGCCTGTGGTAAGGATAAGGACAAGAGCACTGCAAGCCTTCAGTCAGGCCAGGGCTGGCCATCCATGCAGTGCCCACCCTCACACCCCATTCTCTGCCTGGCTCATGTGAGCAGAGCCTGGAAGACGGCAATGACAGGGTCCTCATGGGTGGTCACCACCAGCACACTGCGGAACTTGTCAAAGAGCATGAGCAGCTGGGAGCGCCGAGTGTTCTCATTGTACATGATCTCCTCCAGGTGGTGGTGGCCGCGGAAGTAGTGAAGGAGCCTGGAGGAGGGGTGGCATTAGCCGAGACAAGGCCTGCACCCCGAAGGCCTCTGACAAACACCGGTGGGGGTTAGCTCAGCATCCTGGACCCAACGCCCACTGGAGTCCCTGGTGACCAGCAGTGGGCATGAAGTGGTCCTAACAAGAAGCACAGCTGTCTACATCTAGAGCCACTGAAGACTGCACCCCAGAGCGGGAAAGAGGCTGCCAGAGGCTCCATTCTCCCATGCTGCTGTAGCAGGGAGTCCCTAAGCAAGGCTGCAGATGGTCCTTTCCAGGGTCTAGAGTGTGGTTCACACTTAATGCTGGCAGCCTTACCTCTCCCAGGAAACCACACACCTCCAGTCAGGGTTGGGGGACAGGCTGTCAGGCCTATAAGATGCAGGGGTCCTGGGCAAATCCCTGCCAAGTCCTACTCAGGTAAGAACTTGCAGGGGATACTTCCAAAGACAGGCATATAGGCCCCAGACCTCAGTGACAGTGCTGAGATGCCATCTCACCCTGGAACATGTCATGTCAGGTATGCCCCTTCCACTTTCTATACAGCTCCACCCAGCCACCAGCCCCCACCTGGCAAACATGCGCAGATCCTCGGGGTTCTGGGCAGCGGGTACACTGAGGATGGCTGCCCGCTCATGCTCTGACAGGCTGGCCAACAGGCTCTCCGTCATTCGCTTGTTCAGTGGTGAATCCCCACTGGGGAGCAGCTCTGCACTGGAGTTGTCCATGCTGGGGCTGGTGAGGGTCATGTCATCACTGCTGGCTGTGGGCAGTACAGGTCAGGGAGCAGTGAGGGCAGAGCCAGCCCCCACCTAGGGACACATATAGGGCTCCTCCTGGTTCCCCAGCTGCCCTACCCAGAAACTTGGCTGACACCCATCCCCTAGGTGTGACATTCCCCCTTGTGGGTCTGACCTAGAACGTGGGAGCAGCCCAAGGACCCTGAATAGGTCCATGGCATACCCCCTGTATCCCTAGGCATGTCTGCGCATCCGACCACCTCACCCAGCTTGGAAGATGGAGCATCTGTACAGGCAAGGTCCTTGCATGAAGCCCACAGCCTGCCCCTAACCTGAGGCCCAGCACTTGGCAATGGATTTCCACCTTTAGGGATCTTCCTAGAAGTGACCATGACAGACAGTCTCCTCATGGGCCCTCAGGCACAGGGGTTTCAACTATCCTGGTGAAGTGAAATCCTGCTCTGATCCCAGGCTGGGGCTGCTCCTGGCCAGCAAGATCCTGCTAGAGAGGCCCAGGATAGCCATGGTGGGCAGAGAAGACAGGAAGGGTCTCCATGGGAGACATGGAGGCAGACACACATGTGTGCAGCCATGTGGAGGCACCTGTCACACTTCCTAGCTGCCACCCCCTGTATCCCCCATCACTAGACAGATGACCCAGGTGAGGGAACCTTACTTGGAGAGCCAAAGCTTAAGGCATTGGGTGTGCTGAGGCTGCGGCCGCTGACCCGGGCAGTGAAGGGGACGTCCTCCTCCCGCAGGCGGGGCTCTTCCTCACTGGGGGAAGCCATCAGGCAGACATAAGTGTGCAGCTGGATGAGGAGCCGGTGCTGCAGCATCCACACCACCATCTGGATGAGCTGGGTCTGTGGGCAGGCAGTGGGTAAGGCCGGTTCTCCCATCCCAGTGTCAACCTCCTATGGCCATGGCCCCAAACGGCTCGGCATACTCTGGTGCTGAATCATTGGCAGGAAAGCTCCTCACCTCAGAAAATAGAGTCCACAGCTGCTGGGAAGCTCTGCAATGCCTACTTGCCCCAAGGGAGGTCCCAAATCACACCACAGTGGCTCCTAGCACACACCTGGACTGTGCTAGTGTCTGGCAAAGGAGCAAGGCCTGGGATGCAACCCTACCTTTTCTGAGCTAGAACCATCTCTGTTTTGCCTCCCTCAGCCTCAGATAACTGGGAGCTGCTGCTGGTCCTAGTGAGCCAGTCCACCCCTGGGCAAACCCAGACACCGTTTGGAAACAGGTTGTTGGCAGAAAGTCCTCTTTCTGGATACACCTGAAGTCTGCACTGGACACACAAGTAGACCCCGAAGGAAGCCAGGAAAGGGTCCCCTGCTCAGGGTGGAGCCAGTGCCCCTCTCACCATACAACAGGTCCAGGCCAGGCCCTCTGTGGCTAGACCTAAAACAGAGCAATGTGCTTTGTGCAGGTCCCAGACCCAGAGCAAGGTGTATGTATGGACAGTCTTGTCCTTGAAGGCCTGCAAGGAACTGCTGACTAGGGTTACCTGGGCTGGAGTTGGGAGGGGAATGGGGGAATGTATGTGCTAATCCTTTAAAAAAAACAAAACTCAAAAGGACTGCAAAATATATAAACTTAAAGTGAAATTAAGAAATAAAGGGGGGGGGGGCTGAGATTGTGGCTCAGCGGTAGAGCGCTCACCTAGCACGTGTGAGGCCTGGGTTCAATCCTCAGTACCACATAAAAATAAAAGTATTATGTCAAACTACAACTAGAAAATAAATATTAAAAAAAAGAAAGAAAGAAAAAAAGGGGGACTGGAGTTGTAGCTCAGTGGTGGATCATTTGCCTTGCATGTGTGGGGCACTGGGTTCCAATCTCAGCATCACATAAAAATAAATAAATAAAGATATCGTGTCCATCTAGAACTAAGGAAATATTGAAAAAAAGAAATAAAGGGCCAGGTATGGTGGTGCAGACCCATAATACCAGCACCTCAGAAGCTGAGGTGGGAGGATCACAAGTTGGATGCCAGCCTGGGCAACTTAGCAAGACCCTGTATCAAAATAAAATATAAAAAGGGCTGCTGGTGGAGTACCAGTGCAATCCCCAGTATTGGGGAAAAAAAAGAAAGAACAGCAAGGGGCTTCATAAGCACTAGAGCATGCATCCCAGGGACTTGAGGGAACCAAACCTGGCTCCGCCTGAGCCCCTACAGGGTCTGGGGCAGCCACTAGGGAATGACCTGCAAAACCCACCCCATCACACGATACTGGGAAGCTTCTGCTGGGTAGGAGCACTGCCAGCCCTTGCCCAGGACGGAGGAGGCAGGATACAGATGCAGAGTATCTTGTTCAGCTGGAAGAAGCTGGCAGGGCTCCTAGAAACCATGCTCCATAAAAGAGGGTATTTAGAGCTCTGTCACGCTCAGCGTCTAAATGAGCTGAAAACACCAGGATTTTACTCTCATTCACAATTTGAGAAGGGAAAGGGCTTGATTTTAAGCATGGGTTTTGCCTGGTAGATCTGGATTTAACTAAAACAAATACTTGGCTTTTGGAAAGAAAGCCTTGAGAACACCCAGCCTATCTCAGACACCTGTCCTATCCCATCTGACCAGTGAAGGGGCAAACCTGCCTGTCACCTATGAACAGTGACACCCTACAGTCCACACAGGAAGCCACATACCATCTGCCATGTCAGGAGGAAGCCTCCCCACACCCAACCCAGGACCCTTGGATAAGAAGATTCCAGGCCCGGTGGCCATAGGACCCCCCTGAACACCCAGGGAAGTGGGCAAGAGGCCAACTCACTTGGAGGGGGGGGACACCTTCCATCTGTGGGCACCCCAAACCCAGAGACAGCACAACAGCCAGTGCTCACCTGCCACATGGCACCTGCAACAGCAAGCCCCCAAAACAAGGCAGAACGGCAGCAGCACTGAGGGTCTACAGCTCCTGCAGCTGCCACGACTCACCTCCTGCGCAGGGGGTGCCAGAGGATTCCTGAACTCGGACAAGGAGACAGGCAAAGAGAACTTGGCAAGGATGGACGGCAGGTCACAGGATGGGAACTGGCGGGAGAACTGCTCAGCCAGCGGGGAATACCTGGGGATAGACGAGTCCAGTGGTGGGCACAGCAGACCTGTGGGCAGCACCCTCAGCACAGGCCCTCAGTGGGCAATAGGGAATCTGTGCTGGGTGGGCCAGCCGCTGTAAGGACAGAATGAATGTAAGGTGACACAGCAGAGCTGGGCAAGCCTTCAGGTGGACAGAGTCCTGGCACTTTTCCTTAAGGGGTAGCAGAAGCCACAGGCACTGGCTACCCCAAACCCCTCTCTGATCTTGGTCAGGAGGAAGTGGCCCTGATGCAGGCAGGGCCAGCCAGACCAGACTCAGGATGGGCACAGTTGAAATCAGTCACTGGGTGGGAGTGGAAGTCTAGCCTCGAGGCCTCCAGTGCCTCTGGAGCCTGGCAGCCCAGGGAGCATCCCCAGAAGGGTTGACGGGACTCGCCCTCCCCACCATGGGCACTGGTGGTACTCACAGACACACGCTGGCATTGGGAGACAGCACGTAGACATTGTTCTCACACAGCGGGTAGATGATGACAGCTTTGCCCCAGTACACCAGGTGAGCCGCAAGCTGGAACACCTGCAGGTCACAGATGGCTGGGAGGACCAGGCCTAGGATACTATGGTCTTCCTGCTCTGGAGAAGCTGGTCCAAAGCTCATGCAGCACAGACCCTATGGCCATGGCCCCTGGAGTCCCTTCCCTGACTTGGGCAGCACCTCCCACCAGGTGGCAGGTCCCACAGTGTCTCCTGGGACCAGAGCCTTTTCATCACTGCTGCCTGCACTATCTACCGCTGCCACTTCCTGGCCAGACCCTGTGCTGCTGCGCTCTTGCTGAGGAACAATACTGTCAGGCCCAGGCTTCAAGCCCAAGAGCATGGGGACATTTGGAATGTTGGGTAGTGCAGGTGGACCCAGCGAGGCAGGGGGCTTGGCTGGGTGTCCCAGCAGAGGAACAGCTCTACCCACACCCACCAGGACCCCAGCTCGGCTCCCCAAGAAGGAGTAGATGTAGTTACTAGCCTAACACCCCTGCACACCCAAAGGCCCCAGATTTGTTCCTGTGGGCCCTACCTTCCCCTAGAGAACATCCTGCCACACTGTTCTTCTGGGCCCTCAGATATCAGGAGTCCTTTCCAGGAACCTCAAGCACCCCAGCTTCTCATGGAGGAGAGGTCTGAGAGCAACAGTTGTGCTCCTGCCTGTGTCTCCCTGGATACATTCTGTCCTTGGGGCAGGTGGGCCTCCAGTGTGTTGAACCACCCCTATCAGGACAGAGGCCTGCTGTGCTGCAGAGGACACATCTACTCAGCTCAGCAAATGGGACCCCCAGTGGTATCAACACGGAAGAAACAGCAGGTCCATCACTGCCCCTCTTCTCTCAACCCAAATGCAGAGCTGCCCATTTTCCTTGTCTCCACTCTTCTCTCTGCTGCAGCAGCTGGCCTTGTCTCTGCTGCAGCAGCTGGCCTGGTCTCTGCTTCTTCCAGGCCATCTCCACAAGCAGAGCACCATGTAAAGGCTAGAAGTCACAGGGCCACAACCCAGCAATGCTCCCTCTGGATTCCAGGACAGAACCTGCCCTTGCCTCCTTCAGCTGCCAGTGTCTTCAGCCGGTGGCTCCATGGTCACTCTGACTCTTGCTTCATGGGGCCCTTGTGATTACATTAAGGGCCTACCAGGAAAATCTCCCCATCTCAAGATCCTTAACATCCTAATATCTGTAAAGTCCCACAAAAGGCCACAACCACAGGTGCTGGGGTTTGGATGTAGATCTGTGAGGGTCAATATTCAGTCAGTCATAAGGAACATACACTCAGAAGGCGGAGGCAGGAGGACCACAAGTTTGAGGCCAGACTAGGCAACATAGTGAATCTTTGTTTCAAAATTTAAAATAGGGTTACCTTGTGGTTCAATGGTAGAGGGCTTGCCTAGCATGCATGAGGCACTGGGTTTGATCCTCAGCATCACATAAAAATTAATAAATAAAAAGGCATTGTGTCAATCTACAACTAAAAAATTATTTAAAAATAAATAAATAAATAAATAAAAGGGCTGGGGATTGGCTTAGTGGTAGGGTTCAACTCCCCATACTGAAAAAAAAATAATAATAATATACAATGTGACCATAACTTTATTTCAAAGTTATGTGTTTTTTTTTTTTTTTTTTTAGGGCACAGTGGCATGCATGTATAGTCCCAGCTACTCAGAAAGCCAAAACACGAGGACCTTTGAGCCCAGGCGTTCAAGACCTTGGGCAATATATACAGACCCCATCTCGGGTTGGGCTGGGGATATGGCTCAAGCAGTAACACGCTTGCCTGGCATGCGCAGGGCGCTGGGTTCAATCCTCAGCACCACATGAAATAAAGATGATGTGTCCACTGAAAACTGAAAAATAAATATTAAAAAAATTCTCTCTCTGTCTCTGTCTTAAAAAAAAAAACTAGATGGATCTATAGGTTCTAGAATATTAGATTAGATCTATAGGTTCTGGAATATTAGATTAGAGGGACTTCCTCTTTCTGTCTCTGTAATACCTGTAACATTTCAATTTTCAATAGAGAATATATTTATTTACTTATTTATTGGCTCTGGGGGTTGAACCCAGCAGTGCTTTACCACTGAGCAACATCCCCAGTCTTTTTTTTTATTATTTTTATTATTTTTAAATTTTTAGTTGTAGATGGACACAATACTTTTGTTTGTTTATTTTTATGTGGTGCTAAGGAACAAATCCAATGCCTCACATGTGGAAGGCAAGCGCTCTACCTCTGAGCTACAACCCCAGCCCCTTTTTTATTTTTTATTTTGAGACAGAGTCTTACTAAGTTGCCTAGGCTGGCCTAGAACTTGCAATCCTCCGGCCTCAGCTTCCCACATCTCTAGGGTTACAGGTGTGGCCACTGTGCCCAACTGAGTAAGAATATACTGATTTTACCATTGAACACTATTTGCACTAAGATGGAGCATGATGATGTTAAAACATCCCGTGACATTCACACCTGAGGAAGATGCTCCCCAAAGGACTAGCGCCACCTGGGGGCATGGCACCCTGCTTAAAGGCTGGCTGGGTGAGCCATTAAGGCTGGCCTCAGGGTTTCCACACAGCCTTGCTGCAGCAAGAAAGGGTGAGGCGCAGGCTCAGCACAGTGAAGACTGAGTGCCCGGCTCCTTTCGGCACTTACAACAGGATATGCAAAGCCTCAGCCTTCCCCATACTGGCCCTGTCCTGCAAGTGTGGGAATGGTGAGACCACATGGGTGAACAGGATGCGGTCCTCACTGGGTCCTGTCCAGTCCAGGAGCCAGAATGAAGCACAAAGCCAGACTCCAGTGCGTGCTCTAGCAGAGCAGATAAAGGTCAGGGCACACAGAGCACATCCAGATTCACACTGAAGGAGAATTTGAAATGCTGTTTTGGGAAAAAAATAGGCAGAAATGTCACTGCAGGAGCTTCACAGGCCAAGCTGAGCTTAGGGACCTGGGCAATGAGCCCAAGTGGCCTAGCCTTGGCATCTGCTGCCCCCTGGTGGCCATGTGGTGCATACCAACACCAGACACCCTGGGCCACCCACAGGCACTCCGGGTCCTTTCCTTGGATGGTACCCACGGCCCTGGCCAATGTCACCCCATCAAAAGCTGGGTCCTTGCCTGTCAGCTTCTTCTTGTGCCCCACCCGCACTCCAATCATATCCACCCTGGCCAAGGCTGAGGGTCCCTCCCTTAGAGTGCATGGCCCAGCAAGAGGGTGGCATCTCATACAAAGAAGAGGCAGCACAAACGTACACAGTGTGAAGGCCACAGCTCAGGCCCTGGCTCAGCATGTGGCGGGCCCGTGTGCAAGCTTCTGCCCTCATGTCCCACGCACTTGTTCCTGTGCCTCTGGGAGACTTCATGCACTGGCCAAGTGCACTATGTGCCACCTCCTCCGCAAAGCCAGCCCTGGGTCCTGTCCTCCAGACCTTTGCCCAGTGCTGGGAGTTCCTCCCTCCTGCCTCCCATAGCTCACCTCCATTTCTCTGCATTCGAGACCAAAGAAGTCAACCCAAAACTTAGGTCAGACTCAGATGTCAGAACCTCAAGCACCCCAGGAACTGGCCTGGTCAGGGCATATAATGCAATAGCTCTCAGCTGAAGAGAGGGCCTGGGAGGCAGCATGGTGAGCAACCTGCTTTCCTGGTGCCTCCCACCACCACCCTGGGGCTGCCTGCTCTGCATGCAATCCAAGTCCCCCAGGCCCTACCTGCAGCAAAGCCAGGTCAGCATCCTGGGCTAACTGCTGTAGGTTCTTCATAGCAGATGTGGTCTTGATCACCCGCACCAGAGCTGGGGAACAGTCAACAGGGAGCTCACTCAGCAGGGACTTCTCATCACTGAGCAGCAGCAAGGCATGGTAGGGGCTGAGAAGCAAAGTCATGTCAGTGGGCCTGTGAATCACAGGGCCCCTGCACAAGGCAGGCACCCAGAACTCACTGCACTGTGGAGAAGTAGGATGAGGGAGGAACCAAAGAGAAGGGCAGCAGTGTCCAGGAGCCTTCATAAAAAATCTGCAAGGCTCACTGCTGCCCTTGGGAGAAAACAAATTAGACCAAAACTGAGGTGGGCCATACTCTACCTCTGGGGTGCCCAGCACAGGTTTACTGATTGAATGAATCAAAGAATCTTTCCTAAGTAAATGGTCTCAAACATGGAAAAAGCAAAATCCTCTCCACAGACTACGAATAGAACTACCTAAAAATATATTTAGCAAGGGACTGGAGGGAAGGCGTCACTTGGGACACTGATGGGGGTGGGGAGGGTCCAGGCGTACTTTGCTTTCCCTGGTTTCCAAACATTCAAGAATGCGACCAGATTTCCATTCTTTTCCTTTTTTTTTTTTTTTTTTTTTTTTTTGTGGTGCTGGGATTGTACACAGGCACATTCTACTACTAAGCTACAGCCTTAGCATACCAGGTTTCTTTCCTCCTCTTTATTTTGTTTGGGGATCAAACTCAGAGCCTCGCATAGGCTAGGCTAGTGCTCCACCACAGAGCCACACCCCAGCCCCCAGGTTTCTTTTTACTATTTAGATAGTACTCAAGGAAATAGGGGACTTGGTGTAGGCGCATGTGTGCCTGTGCCGCAAGACTGGGTCTAGCTCACCCCTCAGAGAATATCAATGTAGCCGAGAAGCTGGGATCCACGTCACCATGAGATGACATCTGCCCTGGCCCAGGACTGGCTCCTCCTCATGCTCAGCCACACAGCCCATCAAGGCCCACTCACCCAGGCTGGCTGGGAGGCCCAGGGGAGAGGGGATGGGTCATTTCTGAACAGAACTGGACACAAAATCATGGTTTACTAAGAGTAGAATTCTACCTGCCAACTTTTAGAGGAAAATATATTTTTTTCTTTTTTGGAGGTACTAGGGATTGAACTTAGGGGGTGCTCTACCATTAAGCTACACCCCCAGCCCCATTTATCTATCTATCTATCTATCTATCTAAAATTTTTGAGATAGGGTCTCACTAAGCACCCAAGTAGCTGGGACTACCTGCATCAACACCACACCCAGAAAATAGTTTTAATGTGTTTTTTTTTTTTTTTATTGTTGTTTTTTGAGACAGGGACTTGCTAAATTACTTAGGGCCTCACTAAATTGTTGAGACTGATTTTGAACTTGCAATCTCCTGCCTCAGTCTCCCAGTCCCTGGGATCACAGGTGTGTACCACTACACCCAGCTCGGAAAAGAGAATTTCTGGAACAAGTCTTAGGCAAAGCTTCAGGAGGTCACCACAGGGAAGGGCTCTCACCGGATGGCTTTCAGGCTCCGCTCGATGGCCTCAGGGGGAATCAGGCTGGAGGCAGCATAGTGGATCTTGTGGGGCAGACAGAAGCTCACTTCCAGCCAGCTGTTGATGTGGAGCCGTACCACACCAGATGTGCATAGGCTGCAGAGAGTGGAGCCAGGACTGTTCACACAGCAACACTCTAAGTGCATGCACAGATCACAGCACCAGACCCAGTGTGGCCCCAGCACACTGCTCTGCTGGGTGGAGGAAACTGCAGGGGGAAACTTCATGGACCAGAAAGCATCTTTTCAGTTCATGTAAGAAAGCTTGTTAGGAACACACACAAATGCATCTCTCACTAGAAAAGGGGTGTCTGTGGCCCACTCAGCCTACTAGGGTTTAACGGAAGCCTCTTCTACCTCTAGGGCATCTAACTGGCCCCCTGCCTGCCTACCTGGCACACACAGCATGTCCATCCTGTGAAGGGGCCTGCCATGAATACCTGGTGCTGGCCCTCACAGGTTTGCCAGGCAGGGTGTGGGCTGTGTCCCAAGAGGAGAAGTGAGTAGGAGAGGGAATGTCAAGGTTCCTAGAAAGTTATAGTGGTGGGATGTGTCAGCATGGGGAAGATGCTCCCTGGGCTCCATCCTGACCTGCCTGAGGTGACAGTCAATGGCCCTCCTGTGTCCCTCTATGGAACAACTCAGTTCTCAAATAGGAGCAAAGCTCAGGACAGTTCTCCAAACCACCCACTGAGACAGGGCCTCCTTCCATCCTGTTTCCACTCAGGAGAGTAGCCAAGAAGTGCTTTTCCCATCACCTCCAACCTGCTCTGCTGGTTCTAACTCCCCCTGGGGTTAAGCCAAGACAGCTACATGGAGCTAAGTGTGGAGCTCAGCAATGCTACACACAGGTGACAATCACGTGAGAGGTGCTAAGGCTCCAGATCAGCAGCTCCAGGAGGGGTAAGGAGCTCAGCCCACCCCAGGTCAGAATGCACAAAGCCCCTCAGATCTCTGGAACACACTAGCATCTAGAGCTGAGATGGCCAGTGTGTAGGAAGCCCCACAACCCCTCCTGGCACCTGTAGAACATTCTTACAGCCTTGTCCCTGAATTCTCAAGAAATAGTTTCTCTCTCAGGTTCTCCATAGGGTTGGCATTCATGTCAAATCCTGAGGAACAGCCTGGCCTCTTAAGGAATCAAAAATGACACTGTGTGAGACTTGCCAGGGGACCCAGGTGTTAGCTGCTTAATGTGAGTAAGCAACAGTTAGGATCTCAGTATCCACAGTAGCAGGAGAGAGGAGCGACAAGGAGGTCCAGTTGGCTGCTCAGTGGCCGGCTCCATGGGAACTACTGGTCAGGCTCCTCCACTTCAATGGTGGTCAGATGGTGAAAGTAAAAAGTTCTTCTATTTCTTTTTTCTTTCTTTCCTTTTTAGTGGTACTAGGGATTGAACCGGGGGCACACTTCCACTGAGCTACATCCTCAGCCCTTTTTATTTTTCATTCTGAGACAGGTCTCCCTAAGCTGCTCAGGCTGGCTTTGAACATTGGCTCTTCCTGCCACAGTCATCAGAGTAGCTCATGGTTGCTCTTGGCCAAGAATCAAAACTGAACACCAAGACTCCTACCATTTCACTCACTGCTATTTCCTGCTCAAAGAGCTCAGCAATGCTGCACACAGGTGACAACCACCTGAGAGGTGCCGAGGCACCAAAAACTGTTTCCCACACTGTTCAGAGGACAGAACTACTTACAGCCTTGCACTTTGGGGGCTCAAACTCAGCAACACTGAGGAAGAGGAACATGACCATAAATAAGTTGCCCAGATGTGAGAAACACTAGAAAGCTACAAGACAGGTGAAGGAGAAGAGGGTACAGATGCGTGCATGGAGCAGGGGCCTGGGGCGGGGAGAGCCGGACAAGTGCCAACTGTGGGTGCAAGGAAATATGGGACACAGGTTTGGCCACCTTACACTGCTACGGCGTGGGGCCTGCTTATGATGGGTGCCCTGCTTTCCACATGGACTCAACTCTATTCTCCTGAGCATCTGCTCACCTGCAGCCGCCTTGCACCTCTGAGCACAAGGCACTAAAGCTGCTCATTTCAGACTAACAAGTTCCAAGTTCTGCAGTGTGGGGTACAGTGCCATGGCCAGAAGCACCCAAGGCAAAGCTCTACAGCAGCCAGGGGACAACAGTCCTAGGAAAGGGCCTGTGGACTCTAGCCTCTAACTCCAGGGAGTCAGGAGCCTCAGTGAAGTCTGCCAGGAGGAGGGAAGAGAAAGGTTTTTCCCTGGTTTGAAAGCCCAGTTTCAAGAACAGACCCATGGTTTAGGTCCTAAAAGGCTTGTTGCTTAGCTTGTACTTCTATCTTCAGGGTGTTTAATGGTCTGGCTGAAAACACAGTGCCCCAGGCTTATCCAGCTCTCACATTACCAGGAGGGCCCAGCCCAGTCTGCAAGGGGAGATAGATGATCCTGCCACAGCCCCGCATCCCATGCAATGACTGTGCAAAGGCAACATGTTATCTTCCACACCCAAGTTGGGTGTGCCCAAGCCAACCTACCCCCTTCACGCTCAGCATCTGGAAGAGGATGCCAATTCCCAACCGTTAGCTAACAATTGAAAGGTCATTTTGTGGTCTCACTCTGGTTATGTTCCTACCCTAGGACAGAGACATGTAATGCTATCCCAAGCACTGCATCCTCTGGCTCCATACTCAGGTTGGGCTATGCTCCACGTGGGGGGCACTGTGCAACCCAAGAAGTATAAGCGCACTGCGAGAGCCCAGCTAGTGATGTCATGCAGAAGCCCATGCACAGGAAATACACACTCCTGTGCAGGCCGGCCTTGCTCTGGAAACCAGCAGTGTGAGGCCCAACACCATGTGCCTCCTATCTGGCTAGGTCCCCATAATGTCCCCAGGCTCTGCCCTTCCAGGTCCACCTCAGGCCCTTGTGCCTGAGAGAACTCCATAGGACACTTCCAGATCACTGTCCCTCCTGCTGTTCTAGGTTCCTTCCACCAACAGTGGTAGAGCAGTGTTCCTCCACATGCTGAGCACTAGAGCTGCTACTGAAGGGATGTCCCTGCCCTCCTGGGGGACACAATCCAGTGGTCACATGAACAAGGCAGATGCTCTCACTGAAGTCATAGCACTCCCCAGGGAAGCATGTACTGGAACAGTCAGGGTGGCCTCCTGAGGGAGCCACACTTCCAGCCTAGATTCACAGGCATAGCAGGTACCAGAGGTGACCAGGATGACCAGGCTACTCAGTTATAGCACAACTCTAGCTCTGGATGAAGACATCGACTCAGGACTAGTCTCTCTGAAATGCCCCAGTCAGATCCACAGTCTCATTAAGCCTCACAGCTTCTTGTCTTTCAATTCTGCTCTGAGAAATTCCCCGGGGATCTGGCAGAAGGCCACTGTCAGAAGAAAGGAGCTGTGTTGTGTTCTCAGCTACCTGGTTGATTCTATACGCAGCCTCTCCTCTGGGCACGGTCTCAAGACCCACCATGGACCAGGTAAGATGAGGATGGACGGCAGGCCACAGGCCAGAGGATGCTCAGGCAGTTCCAGAGCTATGCAGGCACCAAGTGGGGGTGGGAACTTCTCCCGTAAGAACAGTACAGCTCCCAGCATCTCTGGGGCAGGACTCAGGGCCAGAACTCCCAGTACACAGGGTGCCTGGTCAAGGGAAGAACACCAGGGCTGAGCATTCTCACCTGAACCTTGAAGGTGTGTGCTCCTCAAAACTGTGCCCCCCAGGTGGCCCAGGCCGCCTGACGCTCTGAGCTGTGGCACTATAGTCACACAAGCAGTTGGTAGACAAGTTCCAATCTCCCCACTCCAAACCTAAGAAACCACTTCCCTTCTTTCTCTAGAAACAGAAAGCCACAGGTTTTCCTGTGCTTCAGTCTCAAGCTGGAGGTGTTGCAGATTCCCACTCAGAACAAGCCATCAACTTCCAAGGAAGGGATCTCCAGCTCAGCCAACTCAAGACCAGAGGGCAACCATTCTCTTGCCACAAAGAAAACACCTGTGCAACCTCAAAGGTCCTGCTCTAGTCAGGATGTGGCAGTGGCTGCTTGCAGATGCTCTGAAGTCCTCTGACACAGGGAGGCCCTCACCCAGAGGTTACCAGGTGACACAAGTGCCAGTCCAACAGGTCACAGAGAGCACAGTTGCTTCCCCCTTGAAGAAACCTGCATTTACCAACCAGGTGAGGGATCCAAGTAGCACTCAGAGAAATGAAAATGAGACAACGCAAACATGCAAGAAGACTCACCACCTCTCCATCATTTAAAATGAAAAATTTACCAAGCTCCCTGGCAAATCCATTGGTGCAAGTGCAAATGCAAATCAAGCACACATCCCAGAGAAGACGCATCAACCATGTGTGATGCTTTCCAGGATCCACCTCAGGGACAATGAGGCACAAGCACAAAATGACATCCACAGATAACTGAGCAGCATGTGTCACAGCAGCCATGTAAAGCATACAGGGAGCCGGGTGTGGTGGTGCACACCTGTAATCCCAGCAACTCAGAAGGCTGAGGCAGGAGGATTGCCAGCCTCAGCAACCTAGTGAGGCCCTAAGCAACTCAGTGAGACCCTGTCTCTAAATAAAATAAAATTTAAAAAAAAGGGCTGGGGATGTGGCCCAATGGTTAAGTGCCCCTTCTAAGTGGTTAAGAGGAAGGAAGGAAGGAAGAAAGAAAGGGAGAGAGGGAGAGAGGGAGGGAACACAGGGCCCTACATCAACCACAGCTGCTCACCAGGAGGGGGAGATAGTAGGAGGCCACAACTGCAGGGCAGGCAGAGGAACCAGACCCACCCGGGCTGCGCAGAAAGGTGTGCCAGGCAGCATCTACCGGGCATTGTGCTGGCACTGTGTGGGCCCTGCAGTGACAAGGCAGCATGTGAATGGGTGCTGCAGGTGCAGGAGCAGGAAGGCAAAGATCTAGGAGGGGTGGCAGCTGGGTATACACCTCTCGATGCAGCTTCAGAGCCAGGGAACATCTTGGGGCCACAGAGCAGTGGTCAGACAGAAGACCTTGCAGAAGAAATGGATGTCATGCTGGTCCACATTTAATAGAGCTGGTGCTCAGCCACCAATGTAATCAGATGGTGCAGGGTTTCCCTGATGCCCCCCAGTGTTTGCTGCCCTCAGACACTCCCAGAGCAGGAAATAGCACAGCCAGCCCCACCCAGCTCTGTCCACTGAGCCAGTTTCTTCATGGGTGAAAAAAAGTGGAACCCACCAACCAAAGTGGGACCAGAATTCCACTGTCCCCCTCAGCAAGAGCACCTTCAGGCTCTCACACATAGCTTCTAGCTGGTTTTCTGTGTTAAGGAGAGTCCAGAGGTGAATGCTCCAACTAGGCGCATGCTACCTAGCAAAGGGGCTATCATTTGAAAATGGCTACCAAGGTCACTTCTCATAAGAGTAGCCACAGTCTTCGTGCTCTTGCCCCATCTCAGTGGAAGGCCAGCATCCAAACACCAGAACAGTGTCCAGCATCAGGGACCCAGGTGCGGATAGCCCCAGGCTCCTGGAGAGCCAGAGAGCATGCCCACCTGCCTACCTGTCATATGCCTCCTTGAGGTCCCTTGCCAGCTTGCACTTGGGCAGGATGTGATGGAACGGGGACTGTGGGCCTTCATTTGCTGTAACAATCACAAAACAGAAGATTTCAAAGCTTCCACAGCAAGGAACTATGCACAGGCTGCTCAGAAGCCGACACTCCAACTGAATCACTTAAAACCACCCATTGGGAACTCCCTGCTTCTCACACAACCTGTGTCCTGTGAACTGAACACAAGCTGTTTGTCCTACCACTTCTCACGGAACACACTAGCCCAAAACCTTTGCCCTGTCCCAAAGGCCTGTGCCTTGCACTGTCAGGCCACTGCCCTGCTGGCTGGTGTGTTCCAGGCCCCCCTCTCACACATGTATGCTGATGCAGCTTACTTACTTATTGTGGGTACCTGGAATTGAACCTAGGGGTGTTTAACCACTGAGCCATACCCCCAGCTTTTTACGTTTTATTCTGAGACAGACTCTCACTAAGTTGCTGAGCCTGGCCTCAAACTTGCCATCTCCCAAGTCACTGGGATGATGGGTGTGCACCAATGTGCCCCACCCGACATCACAAGTTTTGACAGCTAATTTTCTTTCTTTCGTATTTCTTCTTCTTCTTCTTTTTTTTTTTTTTTATTTTTAATCGGGGAGTGGGGTGCTGGGGATTGAACCCAGGGCCTTGTGCATGTGAGGAAATCACTCTACTAACTGAGCTATATCCCCAGCCCTTGCTGGTGAATTTTCAAACAGAGTGAAATTACACCAAAGTCCAGGCCACTCTTGCTGCCAATCTGTGCATGACATTCACCAATTCTACTCAGAGCTACCAAGGCTGAGCCTGACTGCAGCTCTGTTCTACCTGCATCTTCCAAATGAGCTGCTGACCTTAGGAAAGGAGTGGAGTTTATCATCATGTACCCCATGGCTTAGCACTATGGGTATACCAAAAGTTATATGGTGGCCTGCCAGGAAAGACTATTATTTTTTAATATTTATTTTTTAGTTTTAGGTGGACACAATATCTTTAACTTATTTTTATGCAGTGCTGAGGATCAAATCCAATGCCTCGTGCATGCCAGGCAAGCATTCCACCACTAAGCCAAAACCCAGCCTGCAAATACTATTTTTGATAACTGATTAGTGCATAATTCAATTAAACCTACCCTCAGTTTGGCTAAAAGCAGGGAATGGAAACCACTCACCTTAAGACTGGACATCCCTGCCAGCCTCTCCCCAACTCGCACCCATGACCAAGGTTCTAACAGGGGCAGGGCCAGGCAGAGGTGTGAGTGCTAACTGAATGGTGCTGCCGCGTGTGGGGAAGGGAATCCTTCCAGTTGGGAAGTCAGTCTGGGCACATCCATTTGAGAAAGCAGACTTAATTTGAATGAGTCCCTTGGGAGTCTTCATGTGCCCTGGGCTCACTTGCTCAATGTTAAGCTCATACAGCCTCTCCACAAAAAGGGGACAGTCCCTGTGGCACAAGGCTGCTGTGAGCACTTCCTCAGCCATGCCCAGTGCACTGAAAGCCCGGAGACTGCAAGTACCCAAGTGCTCTGACGATGCTAGTTGGGAAACCTGGAGCTGTCCACATTAGAAGATGCCATCAGCCAGCCCAGAACCACTCTCACTGCTGCTCACCGTCAGCCACAGTGGACACCTCGTCCTGCAGCGCCAAGATCAGCTTGGCCTCCCGAGTGAGGTACTGGCAGCGGCGCTCCTCATGCTGCAGCACTGTAGCAATGCGCCGGGACAGGGTATGCAGACAGTTGATCACAGAAGGGTCAGCGTTGGCCTGCAGGGGAGAAGCCACACAGATGTAAATGTGCCACAGGTGCAAAGGAAATAACAGGCCAGGCACAGTAGCACTTGCCTGTCCTTCCAGCTCTGGAGGCTGAGGCAGAAGGATCCCAAGTTCAAAGCCAGCCTCAGCAACTCAGCAAGACCCTGTCTCAAAATAAAATAAAAAGGGATGGGGTGTAACTCAGTGGTTAAATGTCTCTCGGTTCCATCACCAGTGCCAAGAAAAACAAAAACATGCATAGCCAAAATTTAGACCATGAAAGAAACCTTCTCTACTCCTCTCCTCCAGGTGCCTCTGGAAGCCATGATTGCCAGAAATTTCCTATGCCCCTCCAGAAGCACTGGCTGCCAGCCCCCATTCCCTGCTCCTGGGAGGGCTGCATGATGGCTGCACAGAGGGGGCTCCACACACATTTTACCATGCCAGGATGGTAAGCAAAAGCAGGCTGTGGCTAAGGGCAGATTCTACCCACCCATCTGCTGTGTAACCCTGAGTGGTGGGACAACAAGGGCACCTCCCTCAATGAGGATCAGACACATTAAGCACTCAGACAGAGCCTGCCCTAAGAAAAGCCCTGCAAGTGTCCACACTCAGCACTGTCCTGATGAGCATGTTGAACAAGCCTGGCTATGTTACAACAGGGCACACGGTACTCTTCTGTCCTCAAGCATGAGCAGCTCTCCCCAGCTAACAAGAGGACCAGCAGGCCCCAGGCCAAGGCTCCTGCCCAGGGCTCCTTCTGCACCCACACTGACTAGGTGGAGGGAGGGTGAGGAGGCTCTCAGGAACAGAAGTGGACCCCACCCCCTCTGGAAGCTATCAGGGGCCACAGCTGGCCAGGCAGATGTATCCACCCAAGACCAGGGTGGAGTGCACAGCTGTGGGATCTGTGGAGCAGCTCCAGAGGGCAGATAACTGGGCCAAGCATGACCTGGTGGTTCTGGAGACCAACAGCAGTGCTGAGTCAGCCTGGGGAAGTGGAGAGAGGGTGCAGGACAGGTGGTGCCACCGATTAGAAATCCCTGTTACCAGCAGGCAGGATCAGACCCCTGGGTTCAGAGCTGGGTGCAGGTGTGGAGACCTTACTTAGACATTAGCACTTGGTTCACCTGCAGAATTCTAGACTCCCAGCAGATTCATGTTCACACACAGCCTGCATCTGGGCAGACTCAGAGAGGTAGCACTGCCCTCTCTCTCGAGGCCTCTTAACAGTATCTCTGACCTGCAGTGCCAATTTACAGGGCATAGGCCATTACCTCAAAACAAAGACACACTCAGAATCTGTGTAAATATACACCAGCAAAGCAGGGGGATAGAGAATGATCCTAGACATACGACACTCCCTTCCATAACCCCAAGAGTTCAACCCTCTGCTGCCAGTGCTGCCAGAGAAGGCACACTGGCCTCCCCCCGAGGATCCCTGATGTGCTGACCAGGTGCTGCCCCCGTAAGGTCCTAGACTGCACTGTGGGCATCTGGTGTCCTGTCTGCTCAGTCTTGAGAGTACCTGAGGCGTATGTGGGCCCAGCTGTGCAGGGACACGTGAGAAGCCCTCCACCTGGCACATGGCTGCCTTGGGGCTCTCAGAGTAGTACCCAAATCACGGCAGTACCACCAACAGGCTTCTCATCCCAAATGTACCCCAGCTCCCAAAACAAACTTCCAATTTACAGGAAACAGAGGCAGAGAGCAAGCCTGATGGTCTGCACAGGGAGCTAGCTCCAAATGTGGAACCTGTGCTGGACCAAGGGAGGAGCTGGCAGAGATACTCGCCCGGGTCACAGACCAAATGGAAAGCATGTCTGGCTTGGGAGCCCCAGCATGCCAAATGCCAGTAGACATCAATGTGAAAAGTAGACACGGTAAAAAGGCACTGTGGCACAAGGTGGGCGGACACGTTGTAGAGAGGCCTTCACAAGTGTGTAGGAATGAGCAATCATGAGGTCGGGCTTTTCTGTGAAACACAGGGGGAGGAAACAGATGGAGCCAAGTGCAAAGGCAGCGACTATGGGTTCCGAGACAGGTGCATGAAGCTGTCAGAATGTTAGGAGTGTTTTTAAAACGCTTCAAGGTGAACCAGTGTGCTCCCTGTGCGGCAGGAGGATCATTAGTCCAAGGCTAGCCTGGGCTCCTCAGGAAGACCAGTCTCAAAATAAAATGACAAGGGATAGGGATATAGCTCAGTGCTAAAGCACCCTCAGGTTCAGTCCCCAGGACCAAACAATGAATAAAGAAGCCAATCCTTGCCTAGGGGTACATTTCTATTTATTTGGATCTCTTACTTTTTTTTTTTTTTTTTGGTACCGGGTTTTAAACTTTGGAGCATTCAACCACAGAGCCACATCCCCAGCCCTATTTTTGTATTTCACTGAGAGACAGGTCTCTCTGAGTTGCTTAGCATCTTGAACTCTCGATCCTCCTGCCTCATCCTCTGGAGCCACTGGGATTACAGGTGTGTGCCACCGCTCCCAGCTGAATCCCTTACATTTTGACAGGTTTAATACAAAGGTATTTCCTTAACTAGTGAAAACAAACTCAGAAAGAACTGGTAACTGCCTTAAGAAACTATCAGGCTTAGCCATGTGCAGTGGCCACACTTGTGATTCCAGCTACTCAGGAAGCTGAGGCAAGGGGATCACAAGTTCAAAGCCAGCCTCAGCAACTTAGCAAGACCCTGTCTCAAAATAAAAATAGGACGAGAATGGTAGTGCACATCTGTAATCCCAGCAGCTCCAGAGGTTGAGTAGGAGGATGGCAAGTTCAAAGCCAGTCTCAGTAACTTAGCGAGGCCCTAAGCAACTCAGTGAGGCTCTAAGCAAATCACTGAGACTCTATTGCTAAATAAAATATAAAAAAAGGGCTGGGGATGTGGCTCAATGGTTAAGGGCTCTTGGGTTCAATCCCTGGTACCTAATGAATAAAAATAAAAAGGGCCAGAGGTGTATCTCAGTGTAGAATGCCCTGGGTTCAATACCCAGGAAAAAGGAAAAGAAAAAAACAATTAGTTTTAATTTAAAAAGGAAGGAAGGAAGGAAGGAAGGGAGGGAGGGAGGGAGGGAGGGGGAAAAAAAAAGAAAAATAAAGAGTGCTGATGAAAATGTGTAGAAGTGGGAACCCTTGTACCTTGCTAGTGAGAACGTAAAATGGTAACAGAGTCATGAGGTTGGAGGGAAAGGGAGAGAAAAGGGAAATTGCATGGAAATGGAAGGAGACCCTCATTGTTATACAAAATTACATATAAGAGGTTGTGAGGGGAATGGGAAAAAAATAAGGAGAGGAATGAATTACAGTAGATGGGGTAGAGAGAGAAGATGGGAGGGGAGGGGAGCGGGGATAGTAGAGGATAGGAAAGGTAGCAGAATACAACAGTTACTATTATGGCATTATGTAAAAATGTGGATGTGTAACCGATGTGATTCTGCAATCTTTGTAATGTTTTGAATAACCAATAAAAAAATAAAAAATAAAAAAATGGTACAGCCGCCACAGCATACAGTTCAGAAGATCTTCAGTCTCAACAAGGACCAGAGGACCCAAACTTTCACTCCGAGTGTGTATCCAAGAGGCATGAAAATATGAACAGGAGCCAGGTGCAGTGGCGCACGCTTGTAATCCCAGCAGCTTGGGAGGCTGAGACAAGTTCAAAGCTAGCCTCAGCAAAAAGCGAGACGCTAGGGCTAGCTGAGACTGTATAGTTCAGTGGCAGAGCGTTTGCCCAGCACATGTGAGGTATGGGTTCGATCCTCAGCACCATAAAAATGAACAAATAAGGGTTGGGGATATAGCTCAGTTGGTAGAGTGCTTGCCTTGCATGCACAAGGCCTTGGGTTTAATCCCCAGCACCACAAAAAAATAAAAAAATAAAATAAAATAAATGTATGATGTTCATCTACAACTACAAAAAAAAAAAAAATGCAAGGCACTAAGCAACTCAGTGAGACCCCTGTCTCCAAATAAAATACAAAATAGGGCTGGGGAAATGGCTTAGTGGTCAGGTGACCCTGAGTTCAATCCCTGGTACCAAAAAAAAAAAAAAAAAAGAAAAAAGAAAATGTGAACAGGAACACCCCCAGCAGTATCCTTCATTGCAGCCAAATACCCCCCAACACCCTTTAGTGCCCAGCAATGGGTGAAGTGTGGTACAGGCACAAGACACTTGTGATGGCCACAAAGAAACATGGCTCACACACCACAGAACCTGCCAAGTGGACCAAGGCCAGAGGCCAGGCCCCAGACGCACAAATCCCTCTGTACACAATTCAGCAGTGAGTCCACAGAGGCAGACCATAGCCTGCCAACCCTGGACAGAGCAGAGGAGAGGGCAACAGGTGGTAAGGAGACAGGGGTCTCTCTCTGGAGAGTGAAAGCATATGGATCCGGACAGCGACCAGGAGCAGGCTGAGTTGCAGATAAGAATTCAGTACCTCTGATGCCACTAACCTGGACCCTTAGAAATGGTAAATATTCTCCTTTGTATTGGGAAAAAAGAGGACCACACAACAAGGCAGACTCTGCCTACATGCCAGGGAAGGCGAGCGCAGTGCCCACCACAGTCTGAGCAGTCATGCATTCATCAGAAACAGGCTGCTTCCTGCTCTACCCTCCTCCCCACCCAGGTTGCCTACACCAACACTTACCCTCAGGGCGAACACCACATTAAAAAGAATCATGGTAGGCGCTTCCCTCTTCGGGGATGGATCTGTTTTGGAGACCTACAAAAGAGGCATAATTGCAATAAATTGAGAGCCATGCATGGGAAAGACCCCAGAGACTAGCAGAAGAGGAAAACAGCTCCCAGGTCTTTGAGAAGTGACTGATACCTTCCTTTCTGAAGAGCACCTGCTGCACAAACAGCTGTGACAAGAGTGGGGCGGTCAACAGAAGGAAGCAGAGTGACAGGATGCAGAGGGACCTGGGAAGTAAGGGGCCCAGACCTTCTCTGACAGACTTTCCCACTTCCATTCCACTGCCAGCCCCAGGGTCCACCTGACCTTCCCAGCTGCTTCTGCCAGGCATGACAAGTACTCAGGCCCACTTAGGGACAGGACAATGCTCAGGGCCAGCAGAGGCCTGAAAAGGCTCAGAGGAGACAGGGCAGCTGGCCTCATACCAGAGCCCAGTCCTCATCTCTGATCCCAGCTCTGTATCCACAAATGCAGAAGCACTCCTAGGGCATGAAGGAACTCTGCAAAGCCAACCACAAGTGACACCACAAGGGGGAGCCAAAGCCCCAGACTCCCTGCCAGTCACTCCCACAGGCTGGTGCCAACTCTCCCACCCACCACCCACAGGCAGTACCTGGGTTCAACCTCCAGGACTATCAAAAACAAAAAAAGAAAATAAATAAATAAATGCTTGCACCATTTTTAGAAAGCTCAGGGGTTGGCAGATGCTAGTCAAATTACTCTCTTGGATTCCCTAGAAACAGGTAACCTGTAAACAAAGAAAGCCACGTCCACAAAGACCCAGAGTGCGAACAGCAGAAGCTGACCATGGAGGGGAGCTGGGGGCGGAGTGCAATGCTCTGAGCTTGATGCCAGCATGGGGCAGTGGAGACAGTGGCAGAGACAGAAGCACCAGGGTGCCTTGTGCCTGCTAGCCAAGCACAGACCACTGGCAAGGGCTCCTCACTTCTCTGCTGGACCCCCAGGGTCTACAGAGGTGCACACTCACGGTAAGTGCCTGATCAGGTCTGCTGCCTAACAATCACCCTCACAAGAGCCAGTGTCAGCACCATTCTGAGCCTCATGAGCCCAGGATGGGCCAGGCCTACCTAGGGAGAGCCCTACCTGCCTGACAAGGATCACAACTGACCAGGGAGGGACATACCTGCCCCAGAGCATGCTGCAGCAGTGTCGGGTGCCCCACAAACCGCACATTATCTATCTTCAGTTCAAATTTTTGACCACACATTTCAGATTTGGTTGCCAAAATTGTTGCCAAAATAACATCTGAAAACCTTAAAGATTAAAAAAGATAAAAAAAGATAAGGTTAACCAAGGATCATGACACCATGCCCTATTCCTCCAGAGGGGAGGTCTCTGTGAATGGCAGTCATGTGAGCTGCTCTGC
The DNA here is from genome assembly GCF_048772815.1 of Callospermophilus lateralis. NCBI lineage: Eukaryota > Metazoa > Chordata > Mammalia > Rodentia > Sciuridae > Callospermophilus > Callospermophilus lateralis. The sequence goes on along the minus strand of NC_135323.1, from coordinate 8,916,999 downwards.
CCCAGTGGCTTTCTTGTAGCAATCCCAAGGTTAGGGAGGCAAAATCACCAAAATCACAGATAAAAGGCATGAGAAGCAGAGGTTGGAGGCACATGCTATCATCTCTACATGCTCTATGAAATTAGGAGAGGAACAGCTGCAGTCTGCATTTAAGAGGAGGATCGGCTGGAGCTGGCACTGTCCTAAGGAACAGTTCAATAAGCCTCACAGGTATAGGGAACCCTCCCAGCAGCCACTGGGCTTGCTGGCCTGCACCCTTGACACGGAGCAGGAACTGTGCTTTGTGGTGCAACTTCTCTGATCCTGAACTCAGACTTTCCCACTTCCATTCGGGAAGGACAGTGCAAACCCATCCTGTCACAGGACACCGGGATGCCACAGGGAGGTGGGAACAGCCAGGGCATGGGAGCTTAGCCATTGCAAGGCACACCTATACCCTTGTCTCCCTTCTGGCAAACTGGCCCCTCCCGGCTGGGGACTTGGATAAGGGAGATGGTCTGCAGGGAGGGGCACCTGGGGTGCATCACTGCCGCTTATCTCAGAGCCCAGGGCCTGGCCTCTGCTCTGGAACGGGTGTGCTAGACCATTGCTCCCACTGCACCCAAGAGTAGAGAGCACCTGCACTCTTCTACATGCCAAGGAAAGCACTTCTAACGTCCAAGAAAGAGGGCATGGTGTCTCAGGGAAGAATTCTCCTGCTGCCCAGGAACATGTTCTGCCCCTGGGCAAGGAACCCCACAGTCCTGACAGGCTACTGGACAGACTTGCAGTGTGTACCTTGTCATGCCCTCCCAGAGTGGGGACCATCGTTGTAAGTCCTCTGTTAGAAATGAATAATGAAGGCCAGCTTCCAACAGTGATTGTAGCCCCTCTCTGAAAGAGCAGATGGCTCCAGTTAAAGGTCTGGGGGCCATGGATTCCAGGAGACCCTGGACCAAGGGCCTTGCTGTGGCCAACTGACCCAGGATGACATGTAAGACAAGTACCTGTGAGTTCTCCCAGTCTCCTGGGCCAGGGGCATTCCACTGCCAAGCCAAAGGGCTAATGATGTTTCCGGCCTTCCCTCCAGAACTGGCAAGACCCTGTGGGTAGTCCGGGGTCGCCCTGAGCACACCAACACAGAACACGGGCCAGAGGGGCTGTCTCGCCTTTTGCAGACAGGGATGGTCGAGGTTCCCAGACTGATCTTGTTAGAAACATCTGGGGCCCAGACATGGTGTTGCACACTGTAATCCCAGTGGCTGAGGCTGAGGCAGGAGGGTCATGAGTTCAAAATCAGCCTAAGCAACTTAGGAAGACCCTGTCTCTGGGATGTGGCTCAGTGGTTAAGCACCCCTGGGTTTAATCCCAGGTTCAATAAAAGGAGAAAGAAAGAAAAGGAAGAAGGAAGGAAGGAGAGAGAAAAGGAAGGAAGGAAGGAAGGAAGGAAAGAAAAGAAAAGAAAAGAAACACCCTGGGACATGCAGGACCCGCACTGGCATGCTTGGTCTCTGCTTCATTGAAACATTATTCTCTGGAGCAACTAAAGCAGACACAGCAGATCCTAGTGTCTCAGACCAGAGGCATCACAGGTTTTCCTTAAAGACTCACTCTGCCCTGTGGCTTCTTTCTGAGGAACAGTGATGTGGAAGGTGGTTCAGAGGATGAAATCCCTACACTGCTCCTGCTTGAGTAGCTGACCCAGTGTCAGCACATCATGTCCCTTCTGAACAAACACCCTCCACTGGGTGGTAACCCAGGGACTAGGGACTAGCAGACAGAAAAGCAACCCCTGCCATTCCAGAAAGCTCACTTCTTCCTGCAATAGCCTAAAATCTCCACTAAAAGTTGTTGCTCTGTTATTAAGAGCTACAGGCACGCAGCCTGGGCCTTAGCCCTCAGGTACCAGACCAGGGACGCAAGCTACATGGCTGAGTGATGATGGGTCCTGGGATCCTCAGGCAAACAGGAGTAGTTCAGCTCATGTCTATAAAATCCAAATCCCAAGTGCCCTGCAAGAGCCAAATCTGCAAGAGCCAAATCCTGGCTGCCAGGGTCCACAGATAATGCCAACTAGAAAGTCCTGTGAAGCCTAAGTTAAAAGTCACACTCCCCTAAGTAGCTGTCTGGGGAGACCCCTCAGATGGCCCACAGGAAGACAGCTGGCCACTCTGCTCATCTCAGCAAGTTTGCCCCCCACAGAAACCCACTTGCCACAGCTTCGCACAGACACAGCAGCGTAATGAGATTGGGGGACAACTCACAGTTGCCACAAGCAAGTGGCAACAATTGCTTGTTGCTTCCAAAAGTTACAAAATTCTTGCCTATAAAAGCTGGTAAATGTAATACATTAAAATTATTGTTAGGGGCTGGGGACATAGCTCAGTTCATAGAGTGCTTGCCTTGCATTCACAAGGACCTAGTTTCAATTCCCAGCACCACCCAACAAAAAAATAAATAAAAATTGTTACAAAAACTAAGGACCTCTGGACTAACTTGGAAACCCAAGAAAAGCAGGCTTAGGAAGCTCTACCAGCCCAGACAGATGACAAGCCAGATTTTCTCTCCTTGCCAGACATTCTGGAGAAGGGCTTACTCTCTGACTGGGCTAGAAAGGAGCAGGCAGCCTGGAAGGGATCTCAGCTCTGCTCCCTGCCTCCCTGCTGGGAGTTCACAGACACTAGAGTACCTCCAAAGCACAGGAGGGACGCACTGTCGGGGGCACAGGGCCGACCCATCTCATCCCTGCCCTCCTGCAGTAATTCAGGATCACTCCCAGGAACGTCTTTGCCTCTGTGGGGCTCAGTCAATAACATTGAAACCCAAGCATCACACCTGACACCCAGACTTTGGTAGAGATACTATTAAGGGCCCTGAAAACCATAGACTAGAAGCCACAGCCACAGGTCTCAGTGTGGCAATGGGCAAGGTGAGAAACCCCACTCCTGCTCACCCACCACCTCCACAGGACTACTGGCTCCTCCTTGAGGGAGGAAGAGGTTTGAAGGCACACCTGGTCCCAAAAGACTTTCTGGTGCCACCAACCATGCCTTGGCCTCTCAGACAATGTTAAAGAGCTAAATAACTCTGGGTGGAGAAAGGGCAGGGACAGTGGGGAAGCCTGGGCTCTTGTGGGAGGACAAGCTAGGGCCTGTGTGCCTCGTTAGTGATTTTTTTCAATGTTGAGTGAAAACAGGAATTAAGCACAATTACAAGAAGAGAGGGCAGCCAGAATCAAGACAGAAAGATGGTGGAGAGGTCTCGGTCTTACCCTGCAACCAACTGCTCATCGGTTGGAGGACATGGTTCGCTGAAATGGGAACAGGACCATCAAGACCAAACAAAAGCACTGCTTTACAAAACCATGAAAAGTTACAAGATTATTTTTACAAAAACAGTATTAAAGTCTAGTAGAAGCACCACCATAAGCATTAACTGCTAATGTCAAGACCAGGCAGCTTATCAGACAAGAAAGAGGACACAGGCATTCCTACTTACCCCAGGGCATTCTCCCTGAAGTTCAAACTCTTACACATGTGCGCAGGCTGTGGGGAACAGGAGTCTCTTCCTTTCTTTCTTTTTTTTTTCTTTCTTTCTGTGTGTGTACAGTACTGGGGATTGAACCTAGGGGCACCCTACCACTGAGCTACACACCCAGCCACTTTTATGTTAACTTTGAGGCAGGGTCTTGTTAAGGTGCCCAGCCTGGCCTTGTATTTGCAGCCCTCCTGCCTCAGCTTCCCGAGCAGCTGGGTCACAGGTGCCCACTGCACCAGGCAAGAGTCACTAGCCTTTTTTTTTTGTGGTGCTGGGGGTTAAACCTAGGGCCTTATGCCTGCTGGGCAAGTACTTTACCAACTGAGCTACATCCCCAGCCCAAGAGTTGCTTTTTAAAAAGAAGCTCAACACTGGGAAACGTGTATCAGACACCAGGGCCATAAGAATTAGCCAGACGGGCTGGGGATGGGGCTCAAGCAGTGGCGCGCTCGCCTGGCATGCGTGCGGCCCGGGTTCGATCCTCAGCACCACATACAAACAAAGATGCTGTGTCTGCCGAAAACTAAAATAAATAAATAAATAAATATTTTTTAAAAAAAAAGAATTAGCCAGACACCTGGGCACAGTATCTCATCTTTCCAAAAATGGACTTCTCCTCTGTATGACAAGAAATCATCTGTAGAGGACAAAATGGAATCACCTAGGTAAAGCCTTCTGAAAACTGAAGTACCAGTGAATGTCGGCTCCCTGAGTTTCCACCTGGAGAGCCAGCCGGGCATGTTAGGTTCATTTGTGCAGAAAATATCTGGAGCTTCTGCACTACCCAACCTGAGCTTTCTAGAAAGAGTTTAAGAATTTATGTTCCTGGACAGAGATTTTTATTCTGGGGCATGCTGTTTTCCAAGTATCCTAAAGACAGAAGACACTCACACCTGGGAGTGGAAGGGCACCATGCCCACAGGGCTCCCTGCCACTCACCACACTGCCAGAGACCCACCCAAGAAACACAACAGTGAAGCCACACCTTAGCTCATTGGGCTGTGCAGTGCAAGAGGTTACGATACCTTCCAAAGGCTGACCAGAAAGCCAGGATCCTACCAGATCCAGTCTGACTCAGATGGACCTCCTGCAACCAGACAGGTCGCAATGCTACCTATACCTCCAAAGGCACAGCAGCAAGCACACAGGGCTTCGGGTGTGGGCAAGGTTTTACTTCCTGACAAAGACAAGATGCTCCCATGCCATCCAGACCGGTGGGGGAGAGCAGGGCCCAGCCACCCACAAGAAACTTACAGAAGACAGACAAAGGCTCAACCTAAGGAAGGTGCCCAAGTGTGCAAAGTTGGAATGGTACTTGGGGCCTGAACTTGTCCCCAGCAGGTGCCCTTTACTGTGAAACAAGTAGCCAGAACGGGGAGAACGTGGCCCTCTTCTAGCACCTCAGCACACTGTGGGGCAAAGCCACCAAGAGCCACCAAAAGCCTGGTGGAACTTCAGGTGTGCCTGAGGTGAAAGCAGGTGTACCACAGGCCAGAGAGTACTGGAGCTGGGCTACCTGGTGACAGCCCAACAGCACCCAAGGCTGGACTCGCTGCTGTGGGGCCAGGTCCAAGGAGGGCAGAAGTACCAGCTGACTGCACCCCACCGAAGGCACCCATGAGCTACAGGCACTGATGGAAGCCCACCACAGCTCTGGTGGGGGGGGTTCTTCTGGACAGTGTCTAAAGCACAACTTCCAGGAAAATTTCACACCAAGAGGCCCAGTCTCCTCCAAGTCCCTGACTCCCTAGGAGGGAGTGGCCAGAGGGCTGCCCGTAATCTCAGAGGGCCAGAAGACACCACCTCAGGAGGGGACCTGCCCATACCAGGCTAGTGGCTTCCCCATCCAGTGTGGGGCCCCAGGGGACACAGCAGCATGAGCGCCCCAGCCCCTGACACCCAGTCCACAGGAACACTGCCACTTTTATGATCTTTAACTGCAAGTCTCAAGACACAGGATCGTCCCCATTTTCTTCTGTTCCCACTGAATTCCAGAAGAGGGAGTAATAGTTAACTCCTACCCCTGAAGCCCATCCTGATGGTACACCTGAAAAACCAGCACCTGAAACAACACCAGTGCTTCTGAGGAGCTATTCAATTTCAGCAAATCTCCATTTAATGGCTGTGCTGGTCATGCTGTGATGGTGAGCAGCACTTTCTGCACCCTCACTCCCCTAAGGCCACGATCTGGCAAACTGACAAGCAGGAGCATTCCAGGGTCCCAGAGAGAAAAGCAACTCCAAGTGACAGTTGACAAGGACAGGGGGTGGATTTGCGGAACTGCTGCACCACCTCAGGAAGCTGCTGAGCTATGACAGGAAGGAAGAGCAGGGGCTTGGCAGGTTCTGGAGGAGACCAAGCAGCAGGGACTGGGTACCCAAAGGACTCACCCTAATGCTGAGAACAGGAGGTCAGCAGACCTTCATGTGCTACATCACCAAGAAAAGCCCTTCCTTTTTCTCTCTGGTAGTACTGGGGATGGAACCCCAGGTCTTAAGTGCACTAGGCAAGACCAACCACTGAGCTACAGCCCTAGACCTAAATGAAGCAATTCTTAAACTAATAAAGAATCTTCTGAAAAGAAGCATTCCGCTCCAGGAGTTTCCCTCTTCACTATGTTAAACACTGAATGAACTCCCTAGAAAACATCTTTATGGTTATTATAAGTCTCTGAAAATTAACTGCAGTAATTAGGTGTACCCCGTCTTCTGAGGAAATCCCTCCACCCAGACTGTTCCAAGATCTCTGCACCTTCAAACCAACCCTTGTGCTCAGTGAAGTTTGTGAGGAGAACATGGGAGAAGTGTGCACAAGAAGCACCTATTGAATGTGCAGGGGTGAGAGCTTCCCATGTGCCTGTAACACCTGAGTTTGTTCCAGGCCACCACCTTAAAGAGCAGGACAACCACAGGCCTCCACATGAAGGCTCCCTAGAGAGCCCACATTCCACTACCCAGCAGCCCCTGCTGGCCAGTCCCTCTTCCAAAGCTCATGCTCAGGTCATGTCATAGGCCCCTGCAACCTCATGGAGGATGAAAGACTCTCGGAACTGACCTCACCATGCCAGTGTTCGGCACTGTCAGAGAACCAGAGGGAATGGTACTAACTCACCACACAAGGTCTCGGAGGCCCAGCCCTGCACCCCACACAGGTCTGTCTGTGTCTAGGGAGCTCAGGGTAGGTACTTTACAACCCTGCCTCCTGCACCTGGGAGGTTCATTTTAACTTTTAAAATGAACATGAGAAGGCAGAAGTGGTCATTTATGAAGTTTCTACCCTAATAGTGCCTCTCAGAAAGAGCAGCAAAGAAAACTTGGGAAGGAGCAGGACCCACCTTTCTGTGACCCTAAAGAAGTATTGAGGGTCAGGCCAGCCCCAGATCCAGCACCAAGAGGGACCTGGCTGGCTGTGCTGTACCTGACTGCCTACATTTGAACTCAGGCAAGTACTGGAGGAACCAGGTGTGTGGACAGCAAAGGGGTCTGCTTTCCTCTAATAGGAGACAAACATCCTTCACAGACACAGCCCCACCTGTTCTCAGACCTACTTTACCAGCCACACAGCCCATGACTGGAGCAGGTGCCCAGAGTACCCAGCAAGCCAAAAAGACGGGCAAAGTAACCATCAGCTCTGCCCTACCTGGAAGCAACCACCAAGCAGAGAGGATACCAGACTTCTCAGGGGCCAACGCATGCATCAGAGGGAGGGCAGGGCTCTGCCCATGCCTAGGAGCAGGACTCCATTCTTGCCCTCAGCACCTTACCTGGAGTCACCGTCCTGGTCATCAGCATGGTCACTCGCGTTGTTAACAGCATATCTGCTACGGGGCTTATCTGAGTGAGCAAAAAAGGGAGAATGGCTAAGAAAGCAGGATCTTACCACACTCGACTGTGAATTCCCTAAGGTCTACGGTTTCCAAAACACAGTGCATCCATGCAACGGAACAGCATGCAGTCACGCAAAGGAATAAGCATATGTGAATCTTGCAAACATTATGCTGAATGAAATAATCCAGATACAGAAGGATGAATATTGTAATTGCACAGAATATTGAGAATAAGTAAATCCAGAGAGACAGAGCAGAGGTCAGCAGGGGCTGGGAGCAGGAGGCAGTGAGTCACTGCTCAATGATTACTGTTTCCATGTAGAGGCTGACAAAGTTTTAGAAACAGAAAACAGGAGAAGGTGCACAATATAACAAATATAATTAATGCCACTGAATTATACACTTAAAAATGGTTAAGGTTGGGCTGGGGCTGTAGCTCAGTGGTACAGCACTTGTCTCACATGTGTGAAGCACTGGGTTTGATTCTCAGCACCACATATAAATAAATAAATAAAATAAAGGTCCATCAACAACTAAAAATAAAATAAAATAAAATAAATGGCTGAAGTGGCAAATTTCATGTTTTATATATATTATACCATAAATATTTTTTCAGAAAAAAATGATGGTTTCCAAGAAATTATAACAATATGGGGAGATATTTTTGCTATGATGTTAATTCTTTTTTTTTTTTTTTGGGGGGGTGGCTACTGGGAATTGACCCAGGGTGCTTTACCATTGAGCCACATCCCCAGCCCTTTTCTTTTGAGACAGAGTCTGCTAAGTTGCTGAGGTTGGCCTCCAACTTGCAATCCTCCTGCCTCAGCCTCCTAAAGCACTGGGGATAGCCTATGTTCCCACCACACCCAGCTATATGTTAACTTTATAAGAAGGACGAATACATTGCATATGTGTGTACATATGCACTCTCTCAGTGTAAGATGGCAATTGTGTTGGGAAAAAAACAAAAGAATTTTTAAACTACATTCAATAGCCTTCATATTCACAAACAATAATACTTTACTAGAATAATACAGTTTAAACATAGTAACAAGCAGAACAGGAAAGATGTTAGGACAGAGGATATAGCAGGCACACCATTTTCTGGAAGATAAATATGAAGATGCCTTTTCTTCCCAGTTAATCAACAGGCTAATGGCCACCTGCAGAGGCCAGGCCTGGCACACACCTGCCAGTCCAGCTACTCAAGAAGCAGAGGCTGGAGGATCTCAAGTTCAACACCAGCCTGGCAAACTCAGGCTCTGTCTCAAAATAAAAACAAATGGGGGCAGTGGGGAGGCAGCTCATGACAGAGCACTTGGTTCAATCCCAAGCACTGAAAATAAATAAATAAATAAAGCTTGGGAGTAGGGCCTAACACAGTCAATGCTTTCAGTGAAAAGTTTTCAGTGAAAAGAAAAAAAAATGACCAGGACAACAGTGAAAAGGAAAAACAACACATGACAAACCCTGAGAGTACAATATAGCGGAAAGTTACAGAAAGAAGCTAATCAGCCAGCCACAGTAGTCACGCCTGTGGTCCCAGCAGCTCCGGAGGCTGAAGCAGGAGGATTGCAAGTGGGAGGCCAACCTTAGCAACTTAGTGAAGCTATAAGTAACTTAGTGAGTCCCTGTCTCAAAACAAAAAATAAAAAGTGCTGGATACAGCTCAGTGGTGGAGCCTTTGTGTGAGGCCCTGGGTTCAATCCCCCCTACCACACAAAATAAACAAACAATAAGAGACAATAAACATCCAAGGAAAACTCGGCAGACTTTTTTTTTTAAGTTCTTTTTGTAACTGTAGATAGACAGCATGCCTTTATTTTATTTGTTTATCTTTATTTGGTGCTAAGGCTCACATGCTAGGCAAAGTCTCCATCACTGAGCTAAAGTCCCACCCCTCAGAAGACTTTGATTAACAATCTGAGTGAGCAGCAGTCCTCAAGTATAACAAAACTTAGATTAGACTGAAAACCTGACTCTATAAAATCAACACTCTGTCAGAAGAGGAAAGATGTTAGGACAGAGGCTACAGCAGGCACACCCTTTTCTGGAAGATAAATATGAAGATGCCTTTTCTTCCCAGTTAGTCAACAGACTAATAGCCACCTGCAGAGGTCAGGCCTGGCACACACCTGCCAGTCCAGGTACTCAGGAAGCAGAGGCTGGAGGATCTCAAGTTCAACACAGAAGCAAACTGCATACATATTTACAGCTTTGTCACAAAAGCCTACTTTTACTTTAAATATGTAAAAGCTCCTTCAATTTTCTACAACTTGAAAAAAAAATCAAAATCAAACAATTCCAAGAGAAAATGAGGCAAAGGATACAAACAGTTCATTCACTGGAAAGGAAATGTAAATGGCTCTGAAAACAGAAAACACATTCACTCTATCAGACTCAATTCTTTACCTATTAGATCAACAAGAATTGAAAACTTAGTGTATTGAAACTAAATGTGGCCGGGCGCAGTGGTGCATGCCTGTAATTCCAGCGGTTCTGGAGGCTGAGACACGAGGATCAAGAGTTCAAAGCCAGCCTCAGCAACTTAACAAGGCACTAAGCAACTCTGCGAGATCCTGTCTCTAAAAAAAATACAAAATAGGGCTGGGGATGTGGCTCAGTGTGCCCCTGAGTTCAACTCCCAGTACCAAAAAAAAAAAAAAAAAACCCTAAATGTGGGGGCTGGGGTTGCAGCTCAGTGGTAGAGCGCTTACCTAATGTGTGAGACACTGGAGTTTGATTCCCAGCATTGCATATAAATAAAGGTCCATCGATAACTCAAAAAAAAAAAAAAAAAATCCACATGTGCCAGGTGCAGTGGCACACATCTGTAAATCCTAGCAATTTGGGAGGCTGAGGAAGGAGGACCTCAAGTTGGAGGCTAGCCTCAGCAACTTAATGAGACCTTAACTCAAGTTAAAAAATAAAAGGGTGGGAGGGATGTTGCTTAGCGGTTAAGCGTCCCTGGGTTCAATCCCCATTACCAAATAAATAAACTCACTCTCCCTTAGGCTACTTCTGGAACTGGCTGCTACAGACATACTACAAAATGATAATACAAAGAACTTGTGAAGTGTGTATCAGCGAAAGAAAACGGCCCTGAGCAGAGAACCAGAGTAAATAGTCAGAACGTTCACCCGGTGGAACTGGCTCGGCCTTGTAAAGGCGAGGCCGCGCCAGGGGTCGTCCAGGGTGGAGCTCCGGGGCACTGTGACAGCGGGGCGGGACGTGTGTGTCCAGTGTGCTTGCACTTGTGCTTAGACAGGGCAGCGGGTCCGCGCTCGCCCTCACGCAGACAGTCGGGAAAGGCACTGCAATAGCAGTTGCCTCCGCGAGGGACCCTGGAGGCCCGGGTGCGTCCTCCACCGTGTGTGGTTTTAAGGCTCGGTGCCACTCTGGCTGGCTGAGCAGCGCTCCACACCTCGGCGCCGGGCGGGGCCCCGGGGCTCGGTTCCGGAGAGACTGAGCCCGGGCCCCGGCGCGCACGGCCACCGCCGCCGCAGGAAGAGGCCGTCCGCGGGCAGGGGCAGCAGCGGCGGGCCGTGCGGGGGCCGGGGCCCCGCGGCCGCGGCCGGCCCACTTACTTGTCTGCGCCGCGGGGTGCTCCCGGCTTCTCTGGAAGGGGTACCTGAAGAGCAGCTTATTGCCCCTGCTGCCCGAGCTCACCAGAATCACGCTGATGGGGCTGGTGTTGTCCCCCATGCTGCCTGGGGCGGGGCGACCCGACAGGACGCGCGGCCAGGACACGCCCCGCGCCAGCCGCCGCCATCCCCGCGCCGCGCTCGCGAGACTTCCACCAAGTCCCGCGCGGGAGGCCGTGTGCGCAGGCGCGAGTGTCCCGGAGCGGGCGGCGCAGCCCGGCTTTTGAGCTGGTGCCTACGGCGCCAGTTTCTGCGATGTAAAAGTAGCACACTCGCGGGGCGCGATGGCCTAATCGTAGCGACTCAGGAGGATGGCAGGTTTGAGGCCAGCCTGGGCAATTTAGCGAGGCCCTGCCTAAAAAAAAAAAAAAAAAAAAATTCAAAGGGCTGGGAATGTAGCTCAGTGGAATAGCGCCCCTGGTTCAGCCCCGAGACCGTGAAGAAAACTAACGCATCTCTTTGGCAGAAAGTTGAAACGTAGAACTATAAAATTACCCAGGAACAGTAGTGAACACCTGTAGCCCCAGCTCCTGGGGAGACCCACGCGGGACTGCTGGAGTCAGGGAGTTTGGGTCCAGTCTGGGCAGCATATCCAAACCCTGTCTCAAAAAATAACAATAAGCAGCCAGAGCCGTGGCACACACCTATAATCCCAGTGGCTTGGGAGGCTGAGGCAGGAGGATTGCAAGCTCAAAGCCAGCCTCAGCAACTTAGTGAGGCCCTAAGCAACTCAGTAAGACCCTATCTCTAAATAAAATACAAAATTGGGATGGGGATGGTAGTTCAGTAGTTGAGCACTCCTGAGTTCAATCCCCTGTACCAAAAAATGCATTTTTAATTTTTTTCTGAAATTTACAAAAAGGAAAATAGTGTCTTTCTTTGGTTTTCACTGAGAGAGAGAAAATGGTAGCAGCTGGTTATTTGCCACTGGCGAGCACTGCCTTCTTTTTCTTGGGGGTTTTGCCCTCTGATGGTATGAATGAGTTCTTAGCATAGCCTTATCCCATCTCAGGTCTTGATGTAAAAGGAGGCCTGAGGTTCTCCCACGCTTGTCCCCAAAGTCCCTGGAAGGGTGCAGGAGCAGGAGGCCTGTGCCTGGGATGATGGCCAGTTGTGGTCATAGGGGCTTTTTGCCAGCCATGTGGCAAGACTATGGCTCAGGGCTCCCTCCTCTGATTTCCCTGGTGGTGCTGCTCATTGGACAGACCTATGGGGCTCCAGCCCAGCAATCTCTGGACTAGGGAGAGGGCCGGACATGGAGGAGGCCATCATTCCCTCAGTTATCCTCTCAGGGCCTACTTCCTGCCTCAACCTTCACAGCATTATGGATGGTTTACTTCAGACTAGTAAATGGCAAAGATACTGGCATTGGTGCCAAATGCAGGAAGATCATGAGCTCCCATCCGACAGAAGTCTAGGGTGCACCCTCCCAGGCTGCCTCCCAGAGCTCAGTACAGGACCCATGGTGCTTGTTGGAGGGTGCCAGCACTTCCCTGGCAGCCTCGCCAGCCCCATGCTCATGTACCTCATCAGCTGTTAGAGACGTCATGAGAAACTAATGTGACTCCATTTTTGAGAAACCAGCCTCTACCTCAGAGCAAAGCTTGTCCAAGGAAGGGGGCGTTACCCTTGGAAAAACCCACAGAGCACTCCTAAGCACATACCCACCCTGCTGAGTTGTCTGTAAATAACAGGAGAGGTCTGAGGCGCCAGGTGTCCCTGACTCAGTTAGGCTAGTGAGGACCCATAGCAACCCCCCCCCAGCAACCTCTAATCAACATGAGACAGGGAAAATACCTGGAATGCCAGATGACCCCAAGTAGTTTATGGTGGTTGATAACATGTTGGGAAACCATGTAGTTTAGAATGTACACCTCTTGTGGCCTAAACCAATCAGTTCAAAGGAATTCCCCTCTTGTACTAACCAATCACCCCTACCAAACTTGTTCCCACCAGTGAATGTGCTAATCAATGTTAAGAGTTGTTGTTTGACTTTCCCGAGGTATGGAATGATTTGCTGTGTGATGTTGTGACACATAGAGTATCCCCAAAAACCTATAAATCTTCACTGAACAAAGGACTGGGACTCACTCCCTGGGACCGCTGCGTCAGGAACGGTTGTGAGTCCAGGCTCGAGCTTGCAATAAAGACTCTTGCGTGATTGCATCGGCTCCTGGAGGTCTATTGGGGTCCCATGAATCTGGCATAACAGTCATAGCTCAGGACAGTGCCCTGGCTTGAGGGGCAGGGACCCCTACTTTGGACTGCAGCTCCTCAACCAGGAAAGGTTTGGAGTAAATGGTTTTGAAGTGCAGTCCTTACTCTAAGCTCTCACATTGTTTCCTGGATAAGAAGCTGCAGGGCCGGTCTTTGCATGCAATAGGGTACACCCTCAGAGTCTTCTCTGCTAAGGACAGACACCTCTAGAAGTCTTCCTTATTTTAAATTTAAATAGTTTTGATAACCTGCTTCAATGAAAGAAACCAGAAAGAAGTGGACTTTTGGAAACTGAAACCCCCAACCTTCCTCCTAGCCTGGGTGCCCCTGGGGTGGGGTCGGAGGCCACTTAGAAGCTGGGCCTTATCAGTCTTCACACTTGGGTTGCCAGAGGGCTAGGTGGGGCAGACAGACATATCTGCTACAGTCTTTTCCACTGTGGTGTTCCTACCCCACCAGAGAAGAGCTCAACAGTGGCAAGAATAATGTTAAATTCTGTACTATGTCCTGAGCTCCTGCAGTGACAGATGGCCCTTCCTAATGCTGACTATAACCCCCAACATGAAGGTTAAAACAGTGGAGCTGGGCTCAGGGTCCCCGGGTTGCATTCTCAGACACTAGTCTAGATATCTCCATCCTGGCCTTTGACTGAGTGGCCAAATGCCCATCTGAGCTTGACCCCAGCTCAGAATGTGCCTGGAGCTTGGAATTCTGCCCACAGACCTTAGGTCCCACCATCCTGGACTCACTGCAGAGACTCCAATTCCTCCCACCACAGGAAACCAAGGCTGGCCCAGCCCAGCCAACATCCTAGGCAAATCAAACTACTGGGCCAGTTCCCTCCTCTGTTGAAACCCTGCACACGTTTCATAGTTTCCCTGAGACTCTAATTCCTTATCTTAAAAATTAAATGATAATAAAATAAAACCCTCCCTCAAAGAGTGGTTGTGAAGGTCCAGGGCCCAATGTGAAGAAAGTTTGGTGACTCCACCATCCATCCAGAATGACCTATCACCTCAGACATAAGACCTCAAGAAAAGGCTCTGAGATTCAATATGGTCTACAAGTCCCTGTCTCCTGGGCATTTGGCATTTGTTCAACCATTTTAAAGTTGAGCAATTCAGTGGCACTTAGCATATTCACAGTATTATAAACCATCTTCTAGTTATAATTTTCAATGCCCAAAGGGAATCCCCTGCACTAAGCACTGGCTCTCCATCCCCTTCCCCTGCCCTGAGAAGTACTCATCTACTCTCCATGGATTTGCCTGTTCTGGGCTTCATATACAAAGAATCATATGATATGTAGTCGCATGTGTCTGGCTCAAATTTCATCCATGTAGAATTTGCTTTTGTTTGTTTGTTTTTGTATGCATGTGGTTTATTTTGGGGCTGGGGATTTAAACCAGGAACACTTATTACTGAGCTATATCCCCAGCCCTTTTTATTTTTAATTTGTTTTGAGACAAGGTCTTGCTTAGAGCCTTGATAAGTTGCTGAGGCTGGCTTTGAACTCATGATCCTCCTGCCTCAGCCTCTTAAGCCACTGGGATTACAGGCATGCACCACTATACATGACAAGTTTCATCCATGTTGTAGCATCTTATCAATACTTCATTTTTGGCTCCAAATTCCTTAATAGGACACCCATAGCACAAGAGTTAATAACAAGAATCAACAAATGGGACTTACTTAAACTGAAAAGTTTTTTCTCAGCAAGAGAAACAATAAGACAGGTAAATAGGGAGCCTACATCATGGGAACAAATTTTTATTCCCCACACTTCAGATAGAGCTCTAATATCCAGAGTATACAAAGAACTCAAAAAATTAGACAATAATATAACAAATAACCCAATCAATAAATGGGCCAAGGACCTGAACAGACACTTCTCAGAGGAGGACATACAATCATCAACAAGTACATGAAAAAATGCTCACCATCTTTAGCAGTCAGAGAAATGCAAATCAAAACCACCCTAAGATACCATCTCACTCCAGTAAGATTGGCAGCCATTATGAAGTCAAACAACAACAAGTGCTGGCGAGGATGTGGGGAAAAGGGTACTCTGGTACATTGCTGGTGGGACTGCAAACTGGTGCTGCCAATTTGGAAAGCAGTATGGAGATTCCTGGGAAATCTGGGAATGGAACCACCATTTGACCCAGCCATTGCCCTTCTCGGTCTATTCCCTGAAGACCTTAAAAGAGCATACTACAGAGATACTGCCACATCGATGTTCATAGCAGCACAATTCACAATTGCTAGACTGTGGAACCAACCCAGATGCCCATCAATAGATGAATGGATAAAAAAAAATGTGGCATTTATACACCATGGAGTATTACACAGCGCTAAAAAATGACAAAATCATAGAATTTGCAGGGAAATGGATGGCATTAGAGCAGATTATTCTTAGTGAAGTTAGCCAATCCCTAAAAAAACAAATACCATATGTCTTCTTTGATATAATGAGAGCAACTAAGAACAGAGCAGGGAGGAAGAGTAGGAAGAAAAGATTAACATTAATCAGAGACATGAGGTGGGAGGGATAGGGAGAGAAAAGGGAAATTGCATGGAAATGGAGGGAGACCCTCAATGTTATACAAAATTACATACAAGAAGTTGTGAGGGGAAGGGGAAAATAAACAAGGAGGGAAATGTATTACAGTAGATGGGGTAGAGAGAGAAGATGGGAGGGGAAGGGAGGGGAGGGAGGATAGTAGAGGATAGGAAAGGTAGCAGAATACAACAGTTACGAATAGGGCATTAAGTAAAAATGTGGATATGTAACCGATGTGATTCTGCAATCTGTATTTGGGGTAAAAATGGGAGTTCATAATCCACTTGAATCTAATATATGAAATATGATATGTCAAGAGCTTTGTAATATTTTGATCAACCAATAAAAAAACCTTTATTTTTATAGCTGAACAATATCTCATTTTATAGAAATATCATTACCATGATGCATTTATCTATTCGTCCATTGATGAACATTCGGGTTGTTTCCGACTTTGGGCTACTGCACATAGAAGAATATAACATCTTTAAACAGGATAAGAGAATCACTAATTTAATGGCACTAATATCACAAATGTGTTCAACAGCAATCAGTATAAGAGAGTGGAGGTGGAGCCGTGTGTATTGTAAGGGTTCTATGTTGGGGATCAGGGTCTTTGATGAAGGTCCAGGGCCCAGCGTGAAGAGAGTTTGGTGATTCCACCATCCATCCAGAATGAACTGTCACCTCAGACACAAGACCTCAAGAAAAGGCTCTGAGATACAATGTGGTCTATAAGTCCCTGTCTCCGTGCTAGAGTCTGATCAGCCTTCACCTTTAATGGCACTAATTTAATTAGTGCCATTAAATTAGTGATTCTCTTATCCTGTTTAAAGATGTCATATTCTTCTACGTACAGTAGCCCAAAGTTGGAAACAACCTGAATGTTCATCAATAGATAGATAAATGCATCATGATGATTTCATGGCTGTGGCATGCTTAGCTGCTAAGAAAGTTTCTGGACAAAGGTACAGAATGCTTAGCTGCTGTGGCAATGCCCTGCATGAGGAGGCTCCATTCTAGAGTTTTATCAGCCTACACCTTGATCTCAGGCACTCAGCTTCTGGGAATTAAAGAAACTCTCTCATTAGACAGTCACAATGTTTCACCAAGCTCCATTGCACCTAACCTGTCCACATAACAGTAAGTTGAACAATGGACTTTTTGAGAGGTACACAAAGCTCCTAACATTGCATGTTGCAACTAAAGTATGTAACTGAGGAATAAGCTGCACAATGTTGCTAACTCTGTAACCTGCCAAAGTGACACAATGAACACTATTGTACTACTGATGCCAGTGATCTAATGTAACCTATTGATATAAATAAGGGTGGCAGCTTGGGCAAGAGGCCATTCTGCCCTTCTGCCTTTCTGACCATTCTGCCATCCTGCCATTCTGCCACTTTGCCATTCTGCCACTTTGCCTCTGCCTCCTTTTTTTTGTTGTTTTTTTTTTTGTTTGTTTGTTTGCTTTTCTGTGGTGCTGGGATGGAACCCAGGGCCTTGTGCATGCAAGGCAAGCACTCTACCAACTGAACTATATCCCCAGCCTGTCTCCTTTTGATTTCTTTACAGTGTATCTCAGTGATACAGCATTTGCTTAGCATGGGTGAGGACATGGGCTCAATCCCAAGTACCACAAAAAAATTAAAAAAGAGAGTCAGAGACAGAGAGGAGGCAAGGTACAGAGTCAGAGAAGAATATAACAAGTAAAATTGACAAATTATATCCAGAACATTTTGTGTGTGTGTGTGTGTGTGTGTGTGTGTGTGTGTGTGTGTATGTTGTGCTGGGGATGGAACCCAGAGCCTTGTGCATGCAAGGAAAGCACTCTACCAACTGAGCTATATATCCCCAGCCCTATCCAGAACATTTTAAAAATTCCTGAGGAATAGTAAGACCAGCAACACAGTAGAGACCTGAGACATCTCTCAGACCTGTCAGGAAAGAAGAAAGACAATAGGAGACACAGGAGCAAGTCACAGTCTCATAGATCATCGGGAAACTGTGCACTGAAATCACAGGCCAAGCCCTGCACCCCACTAGAAAGGCGAAGATCAAGGGCATGGCAGGCACTTGAGAACGTAGAGCCAACGGAACTCCAGCTACTATGAACATCTCCTTGTCAGCTGCTCTGAAGACACCTGGCCCTGTCTGCAAAAGTTGAAAAGACATGAGTACAACCAAGCAACTCCACTCCTACGCACGCACCCCAGAGAACCTGGGTACCAGGCCACATGTGCAAGGATGAAGAAAGCAACCCAAAGACACATTCACAGTACAATGGAGTGAAGACAGACCACTACCCTGTGACTGGTAAATATCACAGACGCTAGTAGGTAAGAAAGAACAGACACAAAAGGGGACATAGCCAGGTGCGATGGCACACACCTGCAATCCCAGCAAGTTGGGAGGCTGAGGCAGGAGGATTGGGAGTTCACTGCCAACCTCCACAACTTAGCAAGGCCCTAAGCAATTTAGCGAGACCCTGTCTCTAAATAAAATATTAAAAAGGGCTGGGAATGTGGCTCAGTGGTTAAGCACCCTGGGTTCAATCCCCAGTACCAAAAAAGTGGGAGCACAATGTATCATTTCATTTATGATGGCCAAAGCATCGCGCACACACACACACACACACACACACACACACACAGAAACGGCTGAAGGATTTAGATGCATATATGGGGAGCTCAAAAGCTATTAAAGCCAGGCATAGTAGAGTACACCTATAATACCAGCAGCTCGAGAGCCTGAGGCAGGAGGATTGCAAGTTTGCAGCCAGCCTGGGCAACTTGGTGAGACCCTGTCACAAAACAAAATAAAAATGTCTGGGGATATAACTCAACAGTGGAGCCCCCTGGTACATTTTCCAGATAAAGGAAAGCAGAAGGTAGAGATCACTCTTGCGGAGGGCTGGGGTTGAAGGTGAGCTTCATTAAACTCAAACCGTCATGTGCTATATTCATAATGAAAAGAAAAGGAAAAGGAAACCTGCCCATGATGCTTTGCAGAATTTGGAAGTTTCAGAAACAAATAGCCTCTTGGGGAGTCCTGTCCTTGTGAGAACTCAGGATAGGAAGGGGCACATGCTCCCAGGAGGGTGAGAGGAGGCCGAGGGGTCAGTGTAGTTGGCAGCCATCATCCGCAGGACAGAGGGCAGCTGCCTTGGAAGCAGGATCCTGGAATCCACCATCATTACTTCCTCTTCGAGGGAGAAGAGCGACCCTGCAGTGCTTCTGGCCCACAAGTCCTCAGACACTGCAGTGGAGAGGCCCTCCCAGTTACCTCACTGGGCACTCTCGGTGACTGTCCCTCATGTAGCCAATTTCCCCCCTACCCCCCAGACTTGTCTCCCCTGCTCCATGAATCTCCATCAGCTGACCTGAAGCTCCCTGTATAATTTACTCATTCTGTCCTCTCCACCCATCTATCCATCAGACTCCATATCAAACCTTGGCATCTTCCTCCTCTCTAGGAGTAAAGCCTCACCTGCAGCCTTACATAGGCCCAATGCCCATGGGGGTCCAGCTACCATGCTGAGACACTCCAGGTAAGCATCCTGGGCCAGCTGTGGTCAGCAGCACTTGCCAGGACAGTTAACAAGCAAATGTAAGGGAATGCATGGTTGGGTACACCCCTGGTAGGTAGGACCCTCCAAGAAGATTGTGGGACAGTATGAAATCTAAGAAAGGCCAGCAAGAATTCCGATTTCTTCACATCCTGCCCAGAACTTATTTCATTTTTAAAAATTTTAAGTATTTATCTTCTGCTTGCTGCAGATGGAACCTAGGGCCCTGCACACACAATGCAGGTGCTCTCCCACTGAGCTGACCCCAACACTTGCCTTTTCAATTATGATCATCCTAGTAGGTGTAATGTGGTCTTTGTGATTTTGATTTACATGTTCCTCATAACTAATGATGTTGAGCATCTTTTCATGTACTTATTGGCCATCTGTCTTTAGTTTTTTATTTTTTATTTATTTATTTATTTTTTAAAGAGAGAGAGAGAGAGAGAGAGAATTTTTTAATATTTATTTTTTAGTTATTGGCGGACACAACATCTTTGTTTGTATGTGGTGCTGAGGATCGAACCCAGGCCGCAGGCATGCCAGGTGAGCGCGCTACCGCTGGAGCCACATCCCCAGCCCTGTCTTTAGTTTTTGAGCTGGGGATTGAACCCAGGATCTTGCTAAGTATGTGCTACCCACTGAACTTTACCCCAGCCCTGTCTCTACATTTTAAAGACAGCCAGAGAATGGGTTTTGTTTGCTACCTAAGACAGACACTCTCCACCTGAGACAGACCCAGAACAGTTTCCCTCATTGCTGGGTTAACAGGATCCTTGTTTTCTTAAAAGAAACAGAAACCAGAGACAAAGGGGGAAGAGGCTAGTACAGGCATCATGGTGGTGCATTCTGGGCCCCAGTTTGCAATTCTGAAGTGGTTAAGGACAGTACGGACTGAACTTCAAATGCAGGATGAGCTCCTGGGATGGCTGGGCCCCTATCTCCTAGATTCTGAGTCAGACTATGGCCACCGCCCCCTCTAAGGTCAGCAGGGGGTAGGAGTTGATAGCCCCTCACCCCCATCAGTCCCAGACTGCCCACTGTCACTCTGATAACAGACTCCACCCCCAGAACCCCTTTCCCTCTCCCAACCAATAGCCCAGCCAGACAGGGCCCCTGACTCTGTGCATATAAGGGGACCCTGGGGAGTAAGCATCACTAGGCTACTCCCAAGTGCACCCAGCTCCAGCACAGCCACCAACCCTCATTGCCATGTCTCTGACCAAGAGCGAAAGGGCCATCATCATGTCCATTTGGGACAAGATCTCCATGCAATCTGAGATCATCGGCACTGAGACTCTGGAGAGGTGAGTACCATACAGGGTGGCCTGAGTGACCAGGACAGAGGCCAGGGAGAGGTGGTAAGGAGAGGTCAGTGAGAAAGGGTGGGTAGCACGAGTTCCTGAGGAAGGGTCACTAGGAGTGTCAATAGGAGACAGTGTGAACTGCGATATGACTCAGTGGTAAAGTGCTTGCCTAGCATGTAAAAGGCCCTAGGTTCAATCCCCAGCACTGAAAAGAAAGAAAGAAAGGAAGGAAGAAAGGAAGGAAGAAAGAAAGAAAGGAAGGAAGAAAGGAAGGAAGGAAGGAAGGGAGGGAGGGAGGGAGGGAGGGAGGGAGGAGAAAGAGAGAGAGAGAAGAAGAAGAGGAGGAGGAGGAGGTGGAGGAGGAGGAGGAGGAGGAGAGGAGAGGAGGAGGGGAGGAGTGGGGAGGGGAGGGAGAGGGAGAGGGAGAGGGAGAGGGAGAGGGAGAGGGAGGGAGGACAAAGATGAAGATGAGTGGCAGTGAGGAGGGGGTTAGGGCCAGCCAGTTGAAGAGGAGGTGGGAGCTGAAGTCAGAGCTGTCTAAGTCCTCAGCAGCTCAAACATCTGTTGAATGAATGAATGAATGAATGATGAATGATGGACACTGAGGGAGAGGCAGTGTCTTGCCACACTGGAGCCTGGGCAATGGGAAAAATCAGCAATATCGACCTTTTGTTTTATTTTTGGCACAGGGGATTAAACCCAGGGACACTTAATCACTGAGCCACATCCCCAGCCCTTTTCATGTATAATTTTGAGACCGGGTCTCACAAAATTGCTTAGGGCTTAAATTGCTGAGGCTGGCTTTGAACTCATGATCCTCCTGCCTCAGCCTCCTGAGCCGCTGGGATTACAGGCGTGGGCCACCATTTCAGCAATGTGGATGGTTTTGCATTAATTTCTCAAAACACTGCGTTAAAATGTGATTTTCCTGAGTTTTGATTTGGGGGGGCACCCCTGATTTGATCCACTGCAAGTACTGGTTAGTCTCTGGTCTGACGCCTCCCCAGCTCACGCCCCACCCCCCCACCCCCGACCTTTCGGCAGGCTGTTCTCAAGCTTCCCGCAGACCAAGACCTACTTCCCGCACTTCGACCTGCACCCAGGGTCGTCACAGCTGCGCACGCACGGCTCCAAGGTGGTGGCCGCCATCGGCGATGCGGTCAAGAACATCGACAACATCGTCTGCGCCCTGACCAAGCTGAGCGAGCTGCACGCCTACATCCTGCGCGTGGACCCCGTCAACTTCAAGGTGGGCAAGTGGTCTGGGGTCCCGGTTGGGCGGGGCACCGGGGCGAGACCAAGCGCGGGCGGGGCCTGGACGGGGCACGCCCCGCCTACATCTACCAGAGCTTTACTTGCCCCGGCAGCTCCTGTCCCACTGTCTGCTGGTTACCCTGGCCGCGCACTTCCCTGGGGAATTTACGGCTGAGACCCACGCCGCCTGGGACAAGTTCCTGTCTATCTTGTCCTCCGTCCTCACTGAGAAATACCGTTGAGCACCGCCGCCGGGACCCCTCCCTTGTCCCTGAGCCCTCCCTCCCCCCCCCGCAACCCCCAATAAATTAGATGAGAATGGAACAACCTGGGTCCTGCATTCTTAGTGGAGGGGAGGAGGGGAGACGCTGGGGGATGCGTTGGGGCGTTGTAGGAATGCGGTCGACACTGGGGTCATCCTTGCCCAGAGGACAATCCCAGGGTAGTTTGGGGAAGGTCTTGGCCCAGAGCACTCCAGCACTGGGAGCACAGCATCCCGTGTGGTCTCCTCAGGTCGCACATGCATTTGCGACTCTCCCTGCCCTCCGAAACCGCCAAGAGATTATGGTTTTGCTTCGCATGGTGGGTGCGGGTCTGCACTCCTGATGTCCCAACATCCACCACCCTGGTGGCGGTGGACTTGAAGCCGTTCCCTCTCCCAAGCAGGGATCCGCATCTCTGTTCCTTTATGTCTCCTCTTCTCCCTACTGGAGGCTCCCTCTGCTGCAGACTTTGCCCTGCGCCAGTTTAGTCCCTCCCTCCGAGAATCTCATGGCATGGGGGTAGGAGTGGAAGTGGCCACAATTTGGCAGTGCAGGTTTGAACCTGGTTCACACTGACAAGGTGTGTGATCTGCACTTGCCCGAGCTCTCTGAGCCTCATGCATAAGATGGATTCACTAGATCTTTGATATAATTTTTGAGATCATAATGCAAGGTCTATGCCCAGCAGGCTCATGAACACCCTACACCCCAGCACTACATTTCAGACTCTGCAGCTTGCCTTTCCAAGGTGTGTGCTCATCCAAGACTGGTTTCCACACTCCCTGGCCAACTTAGGGAGGGCAAGAATCTTAGGGTCCAGCCTTTGCAGTGTTTCCCAAGCTGAGGATCCCTCTGTGAAGCAGCACAGTGCCAGGCCTGAAGAGAGATGCTGGAAGATGAGCCCTGGCTGTGGCTCTGTTTAGGCCCCCAAGAAGTCAGTGCCGAGGACCAGGGAGAGAAGGGAACTTGGAGGACTTGACCCACCATGGTCAAGTTCTAGGTCCCGGGGGAAGTCTACTGTGAAAGCAGCTGGCATTCCATTCTGGAAAGGATTGCTTTCTCCTTCCCATCCCAGCAAACAGGTACATCAAATGTGCCCTGGGTCTGGGCCACACCTGGGTACATTATGAGATTAGGGGAGGGTCTCAGGAACTCATGCTAAGAATCACAGGATGGGTGAAGTTGCAGTGCAGAAAGCCAGGTCTCTAAAGTAGCATGGAAATACAGCTAGGACCCACCCACCCCTATGCCCCTCCCATATGGGCACCTCCTAGTGGGGTTGCCAGCCAGTGAACTCAGCCCTGGGACATGAACCTTCACTAGGCTATAAAAGCTCTGACTTCTAGCAGAGCATAGAAGGGCACACCTGTAATCCACATGGCTTGGGAGGCTGAGGCAAGAGGATCGCAAGTGCAAAACCTACTCAGCAACTGAGCAAAGTCCTAAGCAACTTAGCAAGACCCTGTCTCTAAATAAAAATACAAAATAGGGCTGGGGATGTGGCTCAGTGGAGTGCAATCCTCAGTACCAAAAAAAAGAGAGAGAACCCAACGTTGCACTGTCTCCTGCTGACAAAGCCAACTCAGAGCTATCTGGGACAAGGTTGGCAGCCATAGTACAAGCATGGTGTGCATACCCTAGAGAATTGAGGACCCTTCTCCCATCGAGCCTCAGGTCCAATGCCTGCCCCATCGCCAACTCCTAACTGGCTGACTGCACTTCTCTGACCCCAACTCACATGCCACTTCAACCCACAGGTTGCTAAGGATCCTCCCACCACCAAGACCTGCTTCCTCCAATTTGATCTATCCTCTGGCTCTGCCCAGGTCAAGGCCTAGGTGAAATGGTGGCCAGCATGCTGGAGTTGGCCTAAGTGATCTGAGGGATGTGCATGCCCACCAGCTGGGTGTGGATCTGGTCAATCTCAATGTGACCACTAGGACATGATCTGGCAGCCACAGGCAACCTTGTCACAGGACAGAAAACTTATGGTTCACAGGATGTAGATGTCTGTGGCCTTCAGTCTCTACCACTGCC
This sequence comes from Callospermophilus lateralis, assembly GCF_048772815.1. NCBI lineage: Eukaryota > Metazoa > Chordata > Mammalia > Rodentia > Sciuridae > Callospermophilus > Callospermophilus lateralis. The sequence goes on along the minus strand of NC_135323.1, from coordinate 8,892,805 downwards.
ACAGTCTCTACCACCACTAATGGCACTTTCTCCACAGCTCCTGAACCACTGCCTGCTGGTGACCATGGCAACTCATCACCTGGAAGAATTCACCCCTGTGTGGATGCTGCTCAGATGATGCACATCCAGCCTGTGAAAAGCCTAGGATCAGGGGAGGTGGTGTGGGCTGGCCTTTGCCAGTGCTCAAGGGAGCCCAGCCCATGGCTAGGATGCTTGGACATCTGAGATGGCATTGAGCTCATGCACAGCAAATGCCAACAACCACCCACCCCAACTGGCAGGCTGATGCCAAGCAGAGGGCAGAGAGTGGGGAAAAGAACCTCTGACCCGCAGGTCCCTGTGTGGGTGAGGCCTGGCTGGCCAGGCCTGGCTGCTCACTCACCTGGTGCCAGCCAATAAGTGTAGCTAGGCTGGGCGGGTCCCAAACACCCGGGCCATAAAAAGCACTGCATTCTGTTGGTCCAGCACGCTTCTGGTTCTGACACAGACTCAGAAAGAAATCACCATGGTGCTGTCTCCTGCTGACAAGACCAATGTCAAGGCTGTTTGGGAGAAGATTGGCAGGCTTGACACGTACGGTTGGGAGGCACTGGACAGGTGAGTGTTCTCCTCTGCCCTGCTAGGTCCCCTGGTACAACACCCAGTGACCAACTGGCACCCTACCTGTTATGCCCCCACCCTCCTTGACTTCGCCCACCCACCACTTTCTCACTGAAGGATGTTCATGTCCTTCCCCACCACCAAGACCTACTTCGCCCACTTTGATCTGAGCCCTGGCTCTGCCCAGATCAAGCAACAAGGCAAGAAGGTGGCTGATGCTCTGGCCCTTGCTGCAGCCAACATGGACGACCTGCCTGGTGCCCTGTCCTCCCTGAGCGATCTGCATGCGCACAAGCTGCGTGTGGACCCCGTCAACTTCAAGGTGAGTGCTGGCACTGGACCGGGACAGGTGGGACAGGTGGGACAGGTGGACGGCTCAGGTGGCAGGGCACAGAACCTCACCTTTAGGTGAGGCATAGATGCCAGTGGCCTCTACCACCACGGACGGCCCTTCCTTTCTCCACAGCTCCTGACCCACTCCCTGCTGGTGACCCTCGCCACTAACTACCCAGAGGAATTCAACCCTGCGGTGCATGCCTCCCTGGACAAGTTCTTGGCCTCTGTGAGCACCGTGCTGACCTCCAAATACCGTTAAGCTAGAAACTTGATGGCCACACCCATCCATGCCAGCCTTGCCTCCCGGCCAGGCCTCCTCCCCTCCTGGCACCTGCACCTCTTGGCCTTTGAATAAAGTCTGAGCGGGTGGCAGCCTGTGTGCCCTGGTTCTCTGTGTCTGCTACATGCCAAGGTTGGGGTGGTTCTACTTATCTTGAACCAAGGACCCTTATGGGGAGGGGAGGGGTGCTGAGTTGGACCTACTCCAGAGAAGGCACTGAACCACGCCCCAGTCCTGAAAAGCGCCAGACCTCCCAGGGTCCCTCAGAGGGGACAGGGGAGGAGACTCCTACTGTCCACACCCTTTTCTGGAATGACCGATCCCCATTAAACATACAACCTAGGCCAAAACCAAAGGAGCTGGCCTCAATGGCACATGCCTGTAATCTGGAAGTTACTCTGGAGGCTGAGGCAGGAGGAGTATTGTAAGTTTGAGGCCAGTGTGAGCAACAGGGCAGGACCTTGTCTCAAAACACACATGCAAACAAAAGTAGGCTGCTCCAGATGCAAAAGCAGGTGCTGGAAAATCTGACTCCCACCAGAGGGTAGGTGTGCTAAAGTGAGTGTGCTGTTCCCAGCTGCCCTACCTCTGTCACAGTGACCCTCAGAGAGCAGGTCCACAGTCAGGCAAGGAGAGGGTGGGCTGGCTGGAGCAGACAGGGTGCCCTCGGGGAGCTTACTGGCAGAGCAGAGTGTTGCTCCCTCCCTGCAAATCCTGAGGCACAGTGACAGATCAGGTGTCCCCAGCCCAGTTCCCCCCTATACCCTGGCTCACTGTCACACATTCTCTGGCCCTGAGGCACTGAGCCATCCTGGGATCTCCCTGAGGATCTGCCCCTCCTGTTGTTGGCTGCGGTCAGGGATGCCCCTGGCCCAGATGCGGCATCTCAGGCTCCACACTGGGATCCTGAACACCATGCCTGGCTTCACTGCCCCAGGGTCTTCAGGCCAACTGCCAAAGTGAGCCTGCTCACACTGCACTGGGCAGAACTCGGAGGAGAGCAAGGACCCCATTCACCACTTTCTGGTCATGGGCCTCTTGGAACCGCTAGGGTGTCCCCTTTTTCCTCTCTCCCATTCACTCCTCTGCCTCTTAGCCAACCCATTTTTATTCAAACCTTGAAAATCCTTAAGGAATAAACTGACATCCATCAATGCTTTCTCTCTCTCTCTCTCTCTCTCTCTCTCTCACCCCCCCTGACTCCCCCCCCCCACAGCAACACACACAACATATACACACACGTTTTTTGCATTATCCAAAGCAGGGAACTAGACCCTCTACCCTGTCTCTCTACCTCACAGAAATCAAAGTGAACATCTGGGGACTGAGTTACGTGGCTTCCATCTGTACCAAGAGGACACTGGTTTGGCTGATCCCTCATGTTCCATCTTCCCTTCCTTCCTTCCTTCCTTCCTTCCTTCCTTCCTTCCTTCCTTCCTTCCTTCCTTTCTTTCAATGGGGTCTCCTAGTTTGCCCAGGATGGCCTTGAATTCCTGGGCTCAAGAGATGCTCCTGACTCAGCCTCCCAAGTATCTGGGAATACAGACATTCGTTATAAAGCCCAGCTTCATTCCAGTTTGCTGATCATTTCTCTTAACTTTCTGTAAAGATTTTTTGTCACCTGTTCTCATAAGTAATTTTTATTCTATTTTGGGGCTATTTATTTATTTTTTTTAAAGAGAGAGAGAGAGAATTTTAATATTTATTTATTTATTTATTTTTAGTTTTCAGCAGACACAACATCTTTGTTTGTATGTGGTGCTGAGGATCGAACCAGGGCCCCACGCATGCCAGGCGACCATGCTACCGCTTGAACCACATCCCCAGCACCTATATTGGGGTTTTTCAAAAATTTTTTTTAGTTGTACATGGACACAGACCTTTATTTTACTCATTTATTATTATTTTTTTTAATGTGGTGCTGAGGATAGAACCCAGTGCCTCACACATGCTAGGCAAGCACTCTACCACTGAGCTACAATCCCAGTCCCTAGTTTTTTCTTTCTTTGCAATACTGGGAATTGAACTCAGGAGTGCTCTGCCATGGAGCTACATCCTCAGCCTTTTGAAAAAATTTGAGACAGGGTCTTACTCAGTGACCCAGGCTGGCCTCTAACTTGTGATCTCCCCATTTCAGTCTCCAAGGAAGCTAGGATTGTAGACATGTCCCATGGTGCCTGGTATCTTTGTTTCTGTCACAGGACTGGGAATCAGACCCAGGGACTCATCCATGCTGAGCACAAACTATCACAGACTTCTATCCCAGCCCTTTTACTTTCTGCTTGGCGGGGCTTTTGTTGTTGGTTTGTTTCAGTTATGAGATGGGGTCTCACTGTGTTTCTAGGGTGCTCTCAAACTCCTGGGATCCAGTGATCTTCCCATCTCAGTTCCATCCCCCTGAGTAGCTGAGAATACAAGCATGTGCCACCACAACTGGCTCCCAGCCCTCTTTCTAATTTACACACGAGGGTTCTTTCCACCTGAAGAATGCAAGTCAAGTCCGATGCAGTGGCACACACCTGTAAATCCCAGCTGCTTGGGAGGATGAGGTAGGAGGATCACAGTTTGAGGCCAGCCTGGGCAACTTAGTGAGACCCTGTCTCAAAGGAACAGATAAAATGGGATGTAGCTCAGTGGTAGAGCACCTGGGTTCAACCCCCCATGCTGCCAAATAAATAAATAAAAATAAAACATGCAAAAGGTGCAAAAGAATGCAAATCTGACAGCTACTCTGATGCCTCAAGCCAGAGGATTGTTTGAGCTGGGGATTTGTGATCATCCTGGGCAACATAGAAAGACCTTGTCTCAAAGACAGAGAGAGAGAGAATATGTTAAGTGTTTGGCTGAAATATGTTCCACAGGCTAAGATTTGTCTTAAAGGGCTCCTGTAGGGCCAGGCTTGGTGGCACCCATCTATAATCTCAGCTACTTAGGAGGCTGAGGCAGGAGAATCCCAAGTTTGAATCCAGCATCAGCAAGTTAGGGGGACCCTGTCTCAAAATAACAACTAAAAAGGGCTAGAGATGTAGCTCAATGGTAGAACACCCCTAGGTTCAACCCCCAGTATGAGGTGGTTGAAGGCTCAGGTGGTGAAGAGGTTGGAGCAAGATGCAGAGAGAAGGTGGTCCCAGGTCTGGAGCAGGTGTCTTGGGTGCCTCTGAGTCCCCAGCATCTTATACTTCTCATCCTTCAGAGTCAGAACTAAGTGTGGGGCTGTGGGCAGAGTCAGGAAAGGTTGCAGGATCGGAAAGGGAAGGTGGGAAGAGCAGGGTCCTGGGGAACTGCTAAGGCAGGCCTAGCTCTGCCCTCTCTGGCCAAGGCAGTTTAGCCCTCACTAACCCCCAGACAACCAGGGCGGGCTTCTCTCCAGTAAGGGTCCTGAGGAAGGGACTGGCACAGCAGTGAGTGGAAGGGTGCCACCCAGGCCACTTCAGAACAAGTTCTTCCTCCGGGCCCAGGCCGGACACATGGGTGAACTCTCATCCCCTCTGCTCCTCAGTACCCTCCACCCACCACAAGCCCAAAGGACCATCACTTGTCACCAGCAAAGGGACGAGGGCAGGACCTGCTGGCACTCCAGTCCCTCTCACTGCTTCAGGGAGGTCCCTCGGTCTTCAGTCTAAAGCCTCTAGCCAGTCTCCCACTGGCTCCCCAACCTCTGCTCCATAGCCACAGGGACCTCCTCTCCCTGCCCCTGGAGGCAAGCCTCTGCCTCTCCTCCCAAGCCCCACCTCCAGTCTAGCCTCCACCAGGAATCCCACCCCAACCCTCAGGATGCTCAGGTCTTGCTCAGCCTGCACCTGTGCTTTTCACTGTAACCCCACTTAAAGCAAGTCTGGCACCATCTGGACAGCTGGGCTGTCACTGTGAACAAGAACCACTAGTCCAGTGGGGCAGAGGCTATCATTCGCCCAGCTGCACAGGGGCTGAGCAGAGGAGAGCCCCCACTGAGAGTCCATGACCTGGGGCCGCAGCAACCCCACCAGCTAAGGGAGCTGGAGCCTGGTGCGCCCTACTCAAGCGCTGCCAGTTTCGTGCATGGGTGCGTCTTCCTTCCTTGTGCCTGTCAGTCAGATGCAATGGCTATCTGTGGAAAGAGATGGGGCTGCTGAGGGCTGTTGCGGGGATGGTGGGCAGGGCACCTTTGTGGGGGGCACCTCTCTCTCTCCCGACTGGGAAAAGCTTCTCTTGCTTGCTTCCCAATTCACCGGTTATCCTGCTCAGGTGAGGCACATCTGTCGTGTGCTAAGCCTAGGATCAGGGGAGGTGGTGTGGGCTGGCCCTTGACAGTCCTCACAGGAGCCCTGCCCATGGCTAGGATGCTTGGACATCTGAGATGGCATTGAGCTCATGCACAGCAAATGCCAGCAACCACCCATCCCAACTGGCAGGCTGATGCCAAGCAGATGGCAGAGAGTGCAGAAAAGAACCTCTGACCCGCAGGCCCCTGTGTGGGTGAGGCCTGGCTGGCCAGGCCTGGGTGCTCACTCACCTGGTGCCAGCCAATAAGTGCGGCTGGGCTGGGCGGGTCCCAAACACCAGGGCTTAAAAGCGCTGCACTCTGTTGGTCCAGCACGCTTCTGGTTCTGACACGGACTCAGAAAGAAATCACCATGGTGCTGTCTCCTGCTGACAAAACCAATGTCAAGGCTGTTTGGGAGAAGATTGGCACTAATGGTGCTGCATATGGCACAGAGGCCCTGGACAGGTGGGTGCTCTCCTCTGCCCTGATAGGTCCCCCGTGTGCAACCCTGCCCAGTGACCAGCTGGCACCCTACCTGTTATGCCCCCACCCTCCTTGACTTCGCCCACCCACCACTTTCTCATTGCAGGATGTTCCTGTCCTTCCCCACCACCAAGACCTACTTCTCCCACTTTGATCTGAGCCCTGGCTCCGCCCAGATCCAGGGCCATGGCAAGAAGGTGGCTGATGCTCTAGCCCATGCTGCAGCCCACGTCGATGAGCTGACTGGCGCCCTGTCCTCCCTGAGCGATCTGCATGCGCACAAACTGCGTGTGGACCCAGTCAACTTCAAGGTGAGTCTGGCACTGGACCGGGACAGGAGGGACAGATGGAGGGCTCAGGTGGCAGGGCACAGAACCTCACCTTTAGGTGAGGCACAGATGCCAATGGCCTCTACCACCATGGACGGCCCTTCCTTTCTCCACAGCTCCTGAGTCACGCCCTGCTGGTGACCCTCGCTGCTAACCAACCAGAGGAATTCAACCCTGCGGTGCATGCCTCCCTGGACAAGTTCTTGGCCTCTGTGAGCACCGTGCTGACCTCCAAATACCGTTAAGCTAGAAACTTGATGGCCACACCCATCCATGCCAGCCTTGCCTCCCGGCCAGGCCTCCTCCCCTCCTGGCACCTGCACCTCTTGGCCTTTGAATAAAGTCTGAGCGGGTGGCAGCCTGTGTGCCCTGGTTCTCTGTGTCTGCTACATGCCAAGGTTGGGGTGGTTCTACTTATCTTGAACCAAGGACCCTTATGGGGAGGGGAGGGGTGCTGAGTTGGACCTACTCCAGAGAAGGCACTGAACCACGCCCCAGTCCTGAAAAGCGCCAGACCTCCCAGGGTCCCTCAGAGGGGACAGGGGAGGAGACTCCTACTGTCCACACCCTTTTCTGGAATGACCGATCCCCATTAAACATACAACCTAGGCCAAAACCAAAGGAGCTGGCCTCAATGGCACATGCCTGTAATCTGGAAGTTACTCTGGAGGCTGAGGCAGGAGGAGTATTGCAAGTTTGAGGCCAGTGTGAGCAACAGGGCAGGACCTTGTCTCAAAACACACATGCAAACAAAAGTAGGCTGCTCCAGATGCAAAAGCAGGTGCTGGAAAATCTGACTCCCACCAGAGGGTAGGTGTGCTAAAGTGAGTGTGCTGTTCCCAGCTGCCCTACCTCTGTCACAGTGACCCTCAGAGAGCAGGTCCACAGTCAGGCAAGGAGAGGGTGGGCTGGCTGGAGCAGACAGGGTGCCCTCGGGGAGCTTACTGGCAGAGCAGAGTGTTGCTCCCTCCCTGCAAATCCTGAGGCACAGTGACAGATCAGGTGTCCCCAGCCCAGTTCCCCCCTATACCCTGGCTCACTGTCACACATTCTCTGGCCCTGAGGCACTGAGCCATCCTGGGATCTCCCTGAGGATCTGCCCCTCCTGTTGTTGGCTGCGGTCAGGGATGCCCCTGGCCCAGATGCGGCATCTCAGGCTCCACACTGGGATCCTGATCACCATGCCTGGCTTCACTGCCCCAGGGTCTTCAGGCCAACTGCCAAAGTGAGCCTGCTCACACTGCACTGGGCAGAACTCGGAGGAGAGCAAGGACCCCATTCACCACTTTCTGGTCATGGGCCTCTTGGAACCGCTAGGGTGTCCCCTTTTTCCTCTCTCCCATTCACTCCTCTGCCTCTTAGCCAACCCATTTTTATTCAAACCTTGAAAATCCTTAAGGAATAAACTGACATCCATCAATGCTTTCTCTCTCTCTCTCTCTCTCTCTCTCTCTCACCCCCCCTGACTCCCCCCCCCCCACAGCAACACACACAACATATACACACACGTTTTTTGCATTATCCAAAGCAGGGAACTAGACCCTCTACCCTGTCTCTCTACCTCACAGAAATCAAAGTGAACATCTGGGGACTGAGTTACGTGGCTTCCATCTGTACCAAGAGGACACTGGTTTGGCTGATCCCTCATGTTCCATCTTCCCTTCCTTCCTTCCTTCCTTCCTTCCTTCCTTCCTTCCTTTCTTTCAATGGGGTCTCCTAGTTTGCCCAGGATGGCCTTGAATTCCTGGGCTCAAGAGATGCTCCTGACTCAGCCTCCCAAGTATCTGGGAATACAGACATTCGTTATAAAGCCCAGCTTCATTCCAGTTTGCTGATCATTTCTCTTAACTTTCTGTAAAGATTTTTTGTCACCTGTTCTCATAAGTAATTTTTATTCTATTTTGGGGCTATTTATTTATTTTTTTTAAAGAGAGAGAGAGAGAATTTTAATATTTATTTATTTATTTATTTTTAGTTTTCAGCAGACACAACATCTTTGTTTGTATGTGGTGCTGAGGATCGAACCAGGGCCCCACGCATGCCAGGCGACCATGCTACCGCTTGAACCACATCCCCAGCACCTATATTGGGGTTTTTCAAAAATTTTTTTTAGTTGTACATGGACACAGACCTTTATTTTACTCATTTATTATTATTTTTTTTAATGTGGTGCTGAGGATAGAACCCAGTGCCTCACACATGCTAGGCAAGCACTCTACCACTGAGCTACAATCCCAGTCCCTAGTTTTTTCTTTCTTTGCAATACTGGGAATTGAACTCAGGAGTGCTCTGCCATGGAGCTACATCCTCAGCCTTTTGAAAAAATTTGAGACAGGGTCTTACTCAGTGACCCAGGCTGGCCTCTAACTTGTGATCTCCCCATTTCAGTCTCCAAGGAAGCTAGGATTGTAGACATGTCCCATGGTGCCTGGTATCTTTGTTTCTGTCACAGGACTGGGAATCAGACCCAGGGACTCATCCATGCTGAGCACAAACTATCACAGACTTCTATCCCAGCCCTTTTACTTTCTGCTTGGCGGGGCTTTTGTTGTTGGTTTGTTTCAGTTATGAGATGGGGTCTCACTGTGTTTCTAGGGTGCTCTCAAACTCCTGGGATCCAGTGATCTTCCCATCTCAGTTCCATCCCCCTGAGTAGCTGAGAATACAAGCATGTGCCACCACAACTGGCTCCCAGCCCTCTTTCTAATTTACACACGAGGGTTCTTTCCACCTGAAGAATGCAAGTCAAGTCCGATGCAGTGGCACACACCTGTAAATCCCAGCTGCTTGGGAGGATGAGGTAGGAGGATCACAGTTTGAGGCCAGCCTGGGCAACTTAGTGAGACCCTGTCTCAAAGGAACAGATAAAATGGGATGTAGCTCAGTGGTAGAGCACCTGGGTTCAACCCCCCATGCTGCCAAATAAATAAATAAAAATAAAACATGCAAAAGGTGCAAAAGAATGCAAATCTGACAGCTACTCTGATGCCTCAAGCCAGAGGATTGTTTGAGCTGGGGATTTGTGATCATCCTGGGCAACATAGAAAGACCTTGTCTCAAAGACAGAGAGAGAGAGAATATGTTAAGTGTTTGGCTGAAATATGTTCCACAGGCTAAGATTTGTCTTAAAGGGCTCCTGTAGGGCCAGGCTTGGTGGCACCCATCTATAATCTCAGCTACTTAGGAGGCTGAGGCAGGAGAATCCCAAGTTTGAATCCAGCATCAGCAAGTTAGGGGGACCCTGTCTCAAAATAACAACTAAAAAGGGCTAGAGATGTAGCTCAATGGTAGAACACCCCTAGGTTCAACCCCCAGTATGAGGTGGGTGAAGGCTCAGGTGGTGAAGAGATTGGAGCAAGATGCAGAGAGAAGGTGGTCCCAGGTCTGGAGCAGGTGTCTTGGGTGCCTCTGAGTCCCCAGCATCTTATACTTCTCATCCTTCAGAGTCAGAACTAAGTGTGGGGCTGTGGGCAGAGTCAGGAAAGGTTGCAGGATCGGAAAGGGAAGGTGGGAAGAGCAGGGTCCTGGGGAACTGCTAAGGCAGGCCTAGCTCTGCCCTCTCTGGCCAAGGCAGTTTAGCCCTCACTAACCCCCAGACAACCAGGGCGGGCTTCTCTCCAGTAAGGGTTCTGAGGAAGGGACTGGCACAGCAGTGAGTGGAAGGGTGCCACCCAGGCCACTTCAGAACAAGTTCTTCCTCCGGGCCCAGGCCGGACACATGGGTGAACTCTCATCCCCTCTGCTCCTCAGTACCCTCCACCCACCACAAGCCCAAAGGACCATCACTTGTCACCAGCAAAGGGACGAGGGCAGGACCTGCTGGCACTCCAGTCCCTCTCACTGCTTCAGGGAGGTCCCTCGGTCTTCAGTCTAAAGCCTCTAGCCAGTCTCCCACTGGCTCCCCAACCTCTGCTCCATAGCCACAGGGACCTCCTCTCCCTGCCCCTGGAGGCAAGCCTCTGCCTCTCCTCCCAAGCCCCACCTCCAGTCTAGCCTCCACCAGGAATCCCACCCCAACCCTCAGGATGCTCAGGTCTTGCTCAGCCTGCACCTGTGCTTTTCACTGTAACCCCACTTAAAGCAAGTCTGGCACCATCTGGACAGCTGGGCTGTCACTGTGAACAAGAACCACTAGTCCAGTGGGGCAGAGGCTATCATTCGCCCAGCTGCACAGGGGCTGAGCAGAGGAGAGCCCCCACTGAGAGTCTATGACCTCGGGCCGCAGCAACCCCACCAGCTAAGGGAGCTGGAGCCTGGTGCGCCCTACTCAAGCGCTGCCAGTTTCGTGCATGGGTGCGTCTTCCTTCCTTGTGCCTGTCAGTCAGATGCAATGGCTATCTGTGGAAAGAGATGGGGCTGCTGAGGGCTGTTGCGGGGATGGTGGGCAGGGCACCTTTGTGGGGGGCACCTCTCTCTCTCCCGACTGGGAAAAGCTTCTCTTGCTTGCTTCCCAATTCACCGGTTATCCTGCTCAGGTGAGGCACATCTGTCGTGTGCTAAGCCTAGGATCAGGGGAGGTGGTGTGGGCTGGCCCTTGACAGTCCTCACAGGAGCCCTGCCCATGGCTAGGATGCTTGGACATCTGAGATGGCATTGAGCTCATGCACAGCAAATGCCAGCAACCACCCATCCCAACTGGCAGGCTGATGCCAAGCAGATGGCAGAGAGTGCAGAAAAGAACCTCTGACCCGCAGGCCCCTGTGTGGGTGAGGCCTGGCTGGCCAGGCCTGGGTGCTCACTCACCTGGTGCCAGCCAATAAGTGCGGCTGGGCTGGGCGGGTCCCAAACACCAGGGCTTAAAAGCGCTGCACTCTGTTGGTCCAGCACGCTTCTGGTTCTGACACGGACTCAGAAAGAAATCACCATGGTGCTGTCTCCTGCTGACAAAACCAATGTCAAGGCTGTTTGGGAGAAGATTGGCACTAATGGTGCTGCATATGGCACAGAGGCCCTGGACAGGTGGGTGCTCTCCTCTGCCCTGATAGGTCCCCCGTGTGCAACCCTGCCCAGTGACCAGCTGGCACCCTACCTGTTATGCCCCCACCCTCCTTGACTTCGCCCACCCACCACTTTCTCATTGCAGGATGTTCCTGTCCTTCCCCACCACCAAGACCTACTTCTCCCACTTTGATCTGAGCCCTGGCTCCGCCCAGATCCAGGGCCATGGCAAGAAGGTGGCTGATGCTCTAGCCCATGCTGCAGCCCACGTCGATGAGCTGACTGGCGCCCTGTCCTCCCTGAGCGATCTGCATGCGCACAAACTGCGTGTGGACCCAGTCAACTTCAAGGTGAGTCTGGCACTGGACCGGGACAGGAGGGACAGATGGAGGGCTCAGGTGGCAGGGCACAGAACCTCACCTTTAGGTGAGGCACAGATGCCAATGGCCTCTACCACCATGGACGGCCCTTCCTTTCTCCACAGCTCCTGAGTCACGCCCTGCTGGTGACCCTCGCTGCTAACCAACCAGAGGAATTCAACCCTGCGGTGCATGCCTCCCTGGACAAGTTCTTGGCCTCTGTGAGCACCGTGCTGACCTCCAAATACCGTTAAGCTAGAAACTTGATGGCCACACCCATCCATGCCAGCCTTGCCTCCCGGCCAGGCCTCCTCCCCTCCTGGCACCTGCACCTCTTGGCCTTTGAATAAAGTCTGAGCGGGTGGCAGCCTGTGTGCCCTGGTTCTCTGTGTCTGCTACATGCCAAGGTTGGGGTGGTTCTACTTATCTTGAACCAAGGACCCTTATGGGGAGGGGAGGGGTGCTGAGTTGGACCTACTCCAGAGAAGGCACTGAACCACGCCCCAGTCCTGAAAAGCGCCAGACCTCCCAGGGTCCCTCAGAGGGGACAGGGGAGGAGACTCCTACTGTCCACACCCTTTTCTGGAATGACCGATCCCCATTAAACATACAACCTAGGCCAAAACCAAAGGAGCTGGCCTCAATGGCACATGCCTGTAATCTGGAAGTTACTCTGGAGGCTGAGGCAGGAGGAGTATTGCAAGTTTGAGGCCAGTGTGAGCAACAGGGCAGGACCTTGTCTCAAAACACACATGCAAACAAAAGTAGGCTGCTCCAGATGCAAAAGCAGGTGCTGGAAAATCTGACTCCCACCAGAGGGTAGGTGTGCTAAAGTGAGTGTGCTGTTCCCAGCTGCCCTACCTCTGTCACAGTGACCCTCAGAGAGCAGGTCCACAGTCAGGCAAGGAGAGGGTGGGCTGGCTGGAGCAGACAGGGTGCCCTCGGGGAGCTTACTGGCAGAGCAGAGTGTTGCTCCCTCCCTGCAAATCCTGAGGCACAGTGACAGATCAGGTGTCCCCAGCCCAGTTCCCCCCTATACCCTGGCTCACTGTCACACATTCTCTGGCCCTGAGGCACTGAGCCATCCTGGGATCTCCCTGAGGATCTGCCCCTCCTGTTGTTGGCTGCGGTCAGGGATGCCCCTGGCCCAGATGCGGCATCTCAGGCTCCACACTGGGATCCTGATCACCATGCCTGGCTTCACTGCCCCAGGGTCTTCAGGCCAACTGCCAAAGTGAGCCTGCTCACACTGCACTGGGCAGAACTCGGAGGAGAGCAAGGACCCCATTCACCACTTTCTGGTCATGGGCCTCTTGGAACCGCTAGGGTGTCCCCTTTTTCCTCTCTCCCATTCACTCCTCTGCCTCTTAGCCAACCCATTTTTTTTCTGTCTTTTTTTTCTTAATTTTTTATTATTATTTTTTATTGGTTGTTCAAAACATTACAAAGCTCTTGACATATTTCATACATTAGATTCAAGTGTAGCCAACCCATTTTTATTCAAACCTTGAAAGTGCTCAAGGAATAAACTAACATCCATCAATGCTTTCTCTCTCTCTCTCTCTCCTCCCCCCCGCCCCCCACCCCGCGGCCACACACACTTTTTTCCATTATCCAAAGCAGGGAAACAGATCCTCTACCCTGTCTACCTCACAAAAATCAAAGTGAACATCTGGGGACTGAGTTAGGTGGCTTCCATCTATACCAAGAGGACACTGGTATGGCTGATCCCTCATGTTTGTCTTTCTTTCTTTCTTTCTTTCTTTCTTTCTTTCTTTCTTTCTTTCTTTCATTCTTTCGATGGGGTCTCCTAGTTTGCCCAGAATGGCCTTGAATTCCTGGACTCAAGAGATGCTCCTGAGCCTCCCAAGTATCTGGGAATACAGACATTCATCTTAAAGCCCAATTCATTCCAGTTTGATGATCATTTCTCTTAACTTTCTATAAAGATTTTTTGTCACCTGTTCTCATAAGGAGTTTTTATTTTATTTTGAGTTTTTTTTTTTAATTTTTTTTAGTTGTACATGGACAAGAACTTTATTTTATTACTTTATTATTATTATTTTTTTAATGTGGTGCTGAGGATAGAACCCAGTGCCTCACACATGCTAGGCAAGCACTCTACCACTGAGCTACAATCCCAGTCCCTAGTTTTTTCTTTCTTTGCAATACTGGGAATTGAACTCAGGAGTGCTCTGCCATGGAGCTACATCCTCAGTCTTTTGAAAAAATTTGAGACAGGGTCTTACTCAGTGACCCAGGCTGGCCTCTAACTTGTGATCTCCCCACTTCAGTCTCCAAGGAAGCTAGGATTGTAGACATGTCCCATGGTGCCTGGTATCTTTGTTTCTGTCACAGGACTGGGAATCAGACCCAGGGACTCATCCATGCTGAGCACAACTATCACAGATTTCTATCCCAGCCCTTTTACTTTCTGCTTGGCGGGGCTTTTGTTGTTGGTTTGTTTCAGTTATGAGATGGGGTCTCACTGTGTTTCTAGGGTGCTCTCAAACTCCTGGGATCCAGTGATCTTCCCATCTCAGTTCCATCCCCCTGAGTAGCTGAGAATACAAGCATGTGCCACCACAACTGGCTCCCAGCCCTCTTTCTTATTTACACACAAGGGCTCTTTCCACATGAAGAATGCAAGTCAAGTCCGATGCAGTGGCACACACCTGTAAATCCCAGCTTCTTGGGAGGATGAGGTAGGAGGATCACAGTTTGAGGCCAGCCTGGGCAACTTAGTGAGACCCTGTCTCAAAGGAACAGATAAAATGGGATGTAGCTCAGTGGTAGAGCACCTGGGTTCAACCCCCCATGCTGCCAAATAAATAAATAAAAAATAAAACATGCAAAAGGTGCAAAAGAATGCAAATCTGACAGCTACTCTGATGCCTCAAGCCAGAGGATTGCTTGAGCTGGGGATTTGTGATCATCCTGGGCAACATAGAAAGACCTTGTCTCAAAGACAGAGAGAGAGAGAATATGTTAAGTGTTTGGCTGAAATATGTTCCACAGGCTAAGATTTGTCTTAAAGGGCTCCTGTAGGGCCAGGCTTGGTGGCACCCATCTATAATCTCAGCTACTTAGGAGGCTGAGGCAGGAGAATCCCAAGTTTGAATCCAGCATCAGCAAGTTAGGGGGACCCTGTCTCAAAATAACAACTAAAAAGGGCTAGAGATGTAGCTCAATGGTAGAACACCCCTAGGTTCAACCCCCAGTATGAGGTGGGTGAAGGCTCAGGTGGTGAAGAGATTGGAGCAAGATGCAGAGAGAAGGTGGTCCCAGGTCTGGAGCAGGTGTCTTGGGTGCCTCTGAGTCCCCAGCATCTTATACTTCTCATCCTTCAGAGTCAGAACTAAGTGTGGGGCTGTGGGCAGAGTCAGGAAAGGTTGCAGGGTCGGAAAGGGAAGGTGGGAAGAGCAGGGTCCTGGGGAACTGCTAAGGCAGGCCTAGCTCTGCCCTCTCTGGCCAAGGCAGTTTAGCCCTCACTAACCCCCAGACAACCAGGGCGAGCTTCTCTCCAGTAAGGGTTCTGAGGAAGGGACTGGCACAGCAGTGAGTGGAAGGGTGCCACCCAGGCCACTTCAGAACAAGTTCTTCCTCCGGGCCCAGGCCGGACACATGGGTGAACTCTCATCCCCTCTGCTCCTCAGTACCCTCCACCCACCACAAGCCCAAAGGACCATCACTTGTCACCAGCAAAGGGACGAGGGCAGGACCTGCTGGCACTCCAGTCCCTCTCACTGCTTCAGGGAGGTCCCTCGGTCTTCAGTCTAAAGCCTCTAGCCAGTCTCCCACTGGCTCCCCAACCTCTGCTCCATAGCCACAGGGACCTCCTCTCCCTGCCCCTGGAGGCAAGCCTCTGCCTCTCCTCCCAAGCCCCACCTCCAGTCTAGCCTCCACCAGGAATCCCACCCCAACCCTCAGGATGCTCAGGTCTTGCTCAGCCTGCACCTGTGCTTTTCACTGTAACCCCACTTAAAGCAAGTCTGGCACCATCTGGACAGCTGGGCTGTCACTGTGAACAAGAACCACTAGTCCAGTGGGGCAGAGGCTATCATTCGCCCAGCTGCACAGGGGCTGAGCAGAGGAGAGCCCCCACTGAGAGTTCATGACCTGGGGCCGCAGCAACCCCACCAGCTAAGGGAGCTGGAGCCTGGTGCGCCCTACTCAAGCGCTGCCAGTTTCGTGCATGGGTGCATCTTCCTTCCTTGTGCCTGTCAGTCAGATGCAATGGCTATCTGTGGAAAGAGATGGGGCTGCTGAGGGCTGTTGCGGGGATGGTGGGCAGGGCACCTTTGTGGGGGGCACCTCTCTCTCTCCCGACTGGGAAAAGCTTCTCTTGCTTGCTTCCCAATTCACCGGTTATCCTGCTCAGGTGAGGCACATCTGTCGTGTGCTAAGCCTAGGATCAGGGGAGATGTTGTGGGCTGGCCCTTGTCGGTGCTCACAGGAGTCCAGCCCACGGCTAGGATCATCGGGCATCCGAAATGGCACTGAACTCGTCCGCTGCAAGAACCCCAAAGGGCAGCTAGGGCCTAGCATGCCGCTTCCCTGAGGGCGGCTGGGAGTGAGGGAAAAAACCCCGCGTTGGTCCCAGTGCGGGTGAGGCCCAGCTGGCTGGACGCGCCAGTCTGCCCCCTGCTGGCCAGGCCTGGGTGCTCACTCACTCGGTGCCAGCCAATAAGCGAGGCTGGGCTGGGCGGGTCCCAAATACCTGGGCCATAAAAGCGCTGCGCTCTGTTGGTCCAGCACGCTTCTGGTTCTGACACAGACTCAGAAAGAAATCACCATGGTGCTGTCTCCTGCTGACAAGACCAACGTCAAGGCTGCCTGGGAGAAGATTGGCGGCCACGGTGCTGCATATGGTGCGGAGGCCCTGGAGAGGTGAGCGCCCTCCTCTGCCCTGCTGGGTCCCGGGGTTCAACACCCGCCTCAGTGACCAGCTGGCACCCTACCTGTTATGCCCCCATCCTCCTCCTCGACTTCGCCCACATGCTGCTTTCTCCTCGCAGGATGTTCCTGTCCTTCCCCACCACCAAGACCTACTTCCCCCACTTTGACCTGAGCCACGGCTCCGCCCAGATTCAGGGCCATGGCAAGAAGGTGGCCGATGCGCTGGCCAACGCAGCGGCCCACGTTGACGACTTGCCCGGCGCCCTGTCCGCTCTGAGCGATCTGCACGCGCACAAGCTGCGTGTGGACCCGGTCAACTTCAAGGTGAGCACTGGGGCCGGGAAAGGCCGGGAGGGATGGGCGGAGGGCGCAGATGGCAATGTGGCAGGGCAGAACGTTAGGTGGAACACAGATGGCAGTGCCTCTATTGCCACTGACGGCCCTTCCTCTCTCCACAGCTCCTGAGCCACTGCCTGCTGGTGACCCTGGCTGCTCACCACCCGGCCGAATTCACCCCTGCTGTGCATGCCTCCCTGGACAAGTTTTTGGCCTCTGTGAGCACCGTGCTGACCTCCAAATACCGTTAAATTGGAGCCCCAGCGGGCCTTGCCCATCCATGCCCGTCAGGCCTCCTAGCCAGTTCCTCCTCCCCTCCTTGCACCTGCACCTCTTGGTCTTTGAATAAAGTCTGAGTGTGCGGCAGTCTGTGTACCCTGGGTTCTTTGTGTGCGCCTAGATCCCAAGATTGGGGGTTGGTGTTCTTGGGAACACATCAAAGACCTCTATGTATCTGGAGAGGACAAGAAAAGTTAAGGGAGGGAGGGACAGAAAGAAGCCGGGTTTGGAACCAGTTCTGGTGGCTGCCCAGAATTCGCTGGACACCCCTCCACCCAGCAGAGCTGTGCTGTAGTTCCTCCAGGCATTTCATTCCAGGGCCTTGAAGATTTAACACAAGTTGGCGGCAATACTTACTGCCTTTGCTCCTCCTCTTCATATTTTATCACACATGCACACACAATTACCCTCAAATGGCCCAGCAAGCTGGGCAATGTGGTACATGCTGATAATTCCAGCTATCCAGCAGGCAGATGCAGGAGGACTCTGTTGGAGGACAGACTGAGCAATTTATCAAGAATCTGCCTCAAAACAAATATAAACAAAAATGGCTGGGAGTTAGGCTTAGAGCACTTGTCTTACATAGGGTTGAGGGAAATTGGCCCAGCTCTCCCAGGGACCCTCCCAGAGAAGGGTGGTGGTGGTGAGGAAGCCACACTTCCTCAGAGTAACACTGAATCCTCTCGCTTCAGAGATCAGTCTCCTTAAAACCCCCAAATTCTCTACACAGTTCTGATAAGTTTAAGGGTGAGCAGGAATTGCAGATGCCATACCATTTTCTGGAGCTACCAACCCAGGATGTCCATTCTATGAATACTGTAGTCCTGGGGCCATGAAAGTCAGGAGACTCAACCTCTGGGCCCAGCCCCATGTCCACTCAGCTGCCCCATGTCATTGGGTGCTCCTGTCCCAGTGGAGCGGTAGAAAGAAGATCCAGAGCTAGGGAGACCTGGCTGACCTACCCCACATACTTCCTCCTAGCAGAGCAGGCCCAGGGCATGGGTATCAGAGGGAAGGCTTGAGGGCCATCTGGCCCCAGCCCTCCACTTAAAAACATTGTTCATGGGGCTCAGTGGTAGAGCCCTTGTCTAGCATGCGTGAGGCACTGGGTTTGATCTTCAGCACCACATAAAAATAAATAAAATTGAGGTATTGTGTCCATCTACAACTAAAATATTAAGAAACAACAACAACAACAACAACAACAAACCGGTCTGGGGATGTGGCTCAATTGGTAGCGCACTCGCCTAGAGTGTGTGAGGCACTGGGTTCAGTTCTCAGCACCACATAAATGTGAAATAAAGATACTGTGTCCACCTAAAAACTAAAGAAATAAATATTTAAAAAACAAAACAAAACCCTCTTTCTGCCCTAAGCCCAAGACTCATCCTTACTATACCCTTTGACTCAGTAGAATTCCAGGTAGGAGCCATCTTTGTTTTCGTACTGGGGATTGAACTCAGGAGTGCTCAACCACTGAGCCACATCTCCAGCCCTATTTTGTATTTTATTTAGAGGCAGGGTCTGAGTTGCTTATCGCCTTGCTTTTGCTGAGGCTAACTTTTAACTTGTGATCTTCCTGCCTTGGCTTCCCGAGCCGCTGGGATTACAGGCATGCCCCACTGCGCTGGATGATGGATGGGCCCAGGCACAGCTCCATCTTTGATATTTTGTTTTATCATGGAGGCCTCAGCTACGGTGGAAACACAACAAATGTACATCAGTGGACACATGTGCACACAAAATGTGGCTTAAAATTCAGGCATAAAAAGAAATGAAATTTGCAGGATGTGGACAAATTGTGAAAACATTATGCTGAGTGAAAGAAGCCAGACCCTGAAGACTACATATCATATAATCTCATTTATATGATATGTAAATCATATGATATATAAAATATGATATATAAATCCCAGTTATTTGGGAGGCTGAGGAAGAAGGATCACAAGTTCTAAGCCAACCTGGGCAACTTAGCAAGATCCTGTTTCAAAATAAAAAATATAAGGGCTGGGAATGTAGTTCAGTGGTAAAGCACCATTGTATTGAATAAGGAGGAGGAGGAGGAGAACAAGGAAGGGAGAGGAAGGGGAGGGAGAAGGCCAGCTATCCTATAAGCAGAATAAGCAGGTCTGTGGGGAAAGAAGCAGATTGCTGGTAACCAGGAGCTAAAAGAAGGGGATTGGGCAGTTAGTGCTAATGGCTGAGTTTCTGTTTGGCATGATGAAAAACCTCTGAAACTAGACATTAGTGATGGCTGCACAATTCTGTGAATGTTCTAAATGTCATTGAATTATACACTGTTAAGATGAATTTAATGGTAAATTATGTGAAGTCTAATTTTGAGGGGAGGGGAGAGACTTCAGATTGAATCTAGGAGTGCTCTCTACCATTGAGCTACATTCCCTGTCTTTTTTACTGTTTGTTTTGAGACAGAGATTTGTTAAGTTGCTCAGGCTAGACTCAATTCAACCCAATTCCCAGTAATGCATTAAAAATATTTAAAAAGGGGGCTGGGGATGTGGCTCAAGCGGTAACATGCTCGCCTGGCATGCGTGCGGCCTGGGTTCAATACTCAGCACCACATACAAAACAAAGATGTTGTGTCCGCCAATAACTAAAAAATAAATATTAAAATTCTCTCTCTCTCTCCCCCTCTCACTCTCTCTTTAAAAAAAAAAATATTTAAAAAGGTGTGATGTGTGTTAGGGCTGGGGTTGTAGCTCAGTGGCAGAGTACTTGTCTAGTCTAGTATGTGTGAGGCACTGAGTTCGATCCTCAGCACCACATATAAATAAATAAAAAATAAAGGTACATCAACAAATAAAAAATATTTAGGCGGGGGGAAAGGTGTGATATCGGCTGGGGATGTGGCTCAAGCGGTAGCGCGGTCGCCTGGCATGCGTGCGGCCCTGGTTCGATCCTCAACACCACATACAAACAAAGATGCTGTGTCTGCCGAAAACTAAAAAATAAATATTAAAAAAAAAAAAAAAAGAAAAAGGTGTGATATGGAATCTGGCAGAATATGCTGAATAGGTATTTACTATTATTATTTGGACACAAACCAGGCACCTAATAAATGTTCATTGTTCTGAAAGTAACATCTACTATCAGCCAGGCACCTGGCATTTGCTATCCATTTAATTCTCATGACAAAGCTAAGAAACGACTTATCCTCATTTCATACAATAAATTAGTAGACAGACTGAGGAAGGTGTCCCAATAGATACGGGAGGTAGGGGACACGCCAAAACACAGGCTGAAACTCAAGTGTTATCTGGGCATTACCTTCCACATAGCAAACTCTTTAACATATGGGGCCTCGGGGTTCAGGGAGACTGAGGGTAGCAGTCTGAGCACAGTGGAGACCCTCTGAGACCCGGGACCACAGGTCAGCGCGAAGGCTCAAGGCGCCCCCTGGAGGCCACGCAGAAGTCCTCCAAAGGTGCCGGCGCGGGCGCAGGCTGGGCGCCGGCTGGGCGCAAAGTGCTCGGCGGGAGAGACAGAATGGCGCTGTCAGCCAGGGACCGGGCGATGGTGCGCGCGCTGTGGAAGAAGCTGGGCGACAACGTTGGCGTCTACACGACCGAAGCCCTGGAGAGGTACGAACCGGGCGGAGGGACCCCTCTCCTACCCGCTGCTCGACCCACTTCGGAGACGCGCACTCACACTCCGTTCCCCGCAGGACCTTCCTGGCCTTCCCTGGCACCAAAACGTACTTCCCTCATTTGGACCTGAGTCCCGGCTCCGCCCAAGTTAAAGCTCACGGCCAAAAGGTGGCTGACGCGCTGACCCTTGCCGTAGATCAGCTGGACGACCTGCCGGGCGCCTTGGCCTCTCTGAGCGACTTGCACGCACACAAGCTGCGTGTGGACCCAGCCAACTTCCAGGTGAGCGTGCAGGCCAGGCGGGACCCAGCGTCGCCGGGGGAGGGGTCCCACCAGGGAAGGGTGTGGATGATGGATGGGCTCAGGCACAGCTCCATCTGCCCGCAGCTCCTGTGCCACTGTCTGCTGGTGACCCTCGCCCGGCACTATCCCGGGGACTTCAGCCCCACCATGCAGGCCTCACTAGACAAGTTTCTGAGCCATGTGACCTCCACGCTGGTCTCCAAGTATCGCTGAAATCCGGTGGGTCATCTGGGGGCCTCCAGGAGTTCCCTTTCCCAAGGACCCCGCCTTGAATAAAGTCCCCCAGAACTCGTCCTGGAACGTATGTCCTTTAGACACAGGGATGGATGAGTAACACTCAGTCCTCTTAAAGTGGGGGCGAGAGTCTGAGGCATAGGGTCTCACAGCCCTCAGGTGGTAAGGGCTGCAGAGGCGGCAGCAGCTCCTCACGTTGCTGGCTCCCTCCTGACACTCCTGGGATCCATGGCCCCTCACCCACCAACCCAGCCTAGGAGAAAACCAGGCACAGCCCCCACCCCTACCTCCAATAGAGGCAGAAGCTGCTCAGGGGTGGTGTCAGTTCCTGAGGGGAGGCTTGTGAAAATCAGGTGTTACCTGACTTTGGACCAGGTGGAAGGAGGCAAGTCCAGCCCCAGCACCCAGTCAGGTGTATGTGGGGGTCCACACTGGAATCATGCCTTCATCTAGTCTCCAAAGAGAGGAAAGGCAGGGTATTTTTTTCCATATAAAATCAACCATGGTAACTGCAGAGACTTTGGGACGTAATTACCCTATTTACTGCCCCTTTCTGCTAC
Organism: Callospermophilus lateralis; assembly: GCF_048772815.1. NCBI lineage: Eukaryota > Metazoa > Chordata > Mammalia > Rodentia > Sciuridae > Callospermophilus > Callospermophilus lateralis. The sequence goes on along the minus strand of NC_135323.1, from coordinate 8,871,018 downwards.
CAAAGTCAGGAACGGACCTGGCAGAGGACAAAGGTACATTCCAGAGCACCAGCATGGCAAAGACCTACCACCAATGGGCACAAACAGGTCTGCAGCCATGCATATTGCCAGTGGGCAGCCTTTCAGATCCTTCTAGGCACTTAAAAAAGAATGATAGCTTCAAATTACAGTGGGACAGCCAAGTGCGGTGGCACATGTCTGTAATCCCTGCTGCTTAGGAAGCTAAGGCACTTACCAACTCGGCAAGAACCTGTCTTTTTTTTAAAAGATATTTTTAAAAAGGGAGTTCAATCCTCAGTGCCAAAATAAAATATCAGTGGACAGAGCAGACCACACAGGAAGGATGTGTTGTTGGTCCTCAACCTTCCTGGGCTGGCAGTATACAGGCACTTGTAGGGGATTGTGGGGTTCCCAGAAGAGACTGGCATTGGAACCAGGAAACTGCAGATCCCCCTGTTCAATGCCACTGGGCCACTGTCCATCCACTAAGTGCCTGGACAGAACAAAACAATGAAGGGAGGTGAACCATCTTCTGCCCTTGATGTAGCGCTTATAGTTCTCAGGCCTTCCAAGCAGGACTGACTTCCTGTCCTGGGACAGCAGGTGCCAATACCACATAATAACTATGCATCTGCATGTCCTACTCCCTTTGTTTCTCTAAAGAATCCTAATATAGGAAAAATTAAAAAAAAAAAAAAAAAAAAAAAAAAAAAACAAGGACAGTAAAATTAGCCAGGTGTGGTCTAGTCCTGGCATTTAGGAGGCTGAGAAGATGGGTGGCTTGAGTTCAAGACCAGGCAGGCAACACAGTGAGACACCCCGTTTCAAAAAAAAATTTATTAAGGGCTGGGCTGAGTGGTAGAGTGTTTGCCTAGCATGTGTGAGACACTGGTTCGATTCTCAGCACTTCATATATATAAAAATTTTAAAAAGGTTCATCAACAACTAAAATATATATATATATATAAAATATTGGACACAATACCTTCATTTTATTTATTTTTATGTGGTGCTGAGGATTGAACCCAGGCCCTCACACTTGCTAGGCGAGCGCTTTACCGCTAAGCCCCAGCCACCTAAAAAATAATTTTAAAAAATTAATTAAAAATGTATTTAGCTGGGCACCATGGTGTAATCTATAATCCCAGAGTATCCGGAGGCTGAGGCAGGATTCCAAGTTCAAAGCCAGCCTCATCAACTTTGTGAGGCCCAAGGTAATTTGGTGAGATCCTGTCTCACTCACCCAGGGCTTTTCACCAACTCCCGCCTATGCGCTACACCCAAGGGGACCCTGCACAGGAGGCAGATGTGGCAGTCAACAACACTGCAAGTAGAGCCATTATGCCTTGCTTCTCTAAAATCGTTACCCATGCTGTGTTGATGTATTCCCATGGTAAGAGGGGTGTGTATACTGGGGAGACCCCTTTTGTTCCAACTCAGCCTGGGTTCCCTTGGGTATGATCATCACTCTACCTGGGAGGCCTTTCTGATGGGCAGGCTCCCCCACAGGACAGGGACATGCCTCCCAGACCCAGACACTACCCACAGTATGTCTGAAATGTATAGGCATTGCTGTGGAAAGCAAGGTCCATACTGGGTGAAAAGGTAGGTTGGCTACAGCAGACCAGAGACTCGGGCAGGGAAGCAAAGCTGCTGGGGATATCAAGGCTGCTGTGGTGCATGGGTTCCATTTGTCCTGGACCACTGTAAAGGGACACAAAGGACCACAGGGCTTCCCCAGCATAGGGAGGTGACAAGGTATCTACCCAGGGAGCTATGCTAGTTCAGGCCACCACAGGAGGACTGGAGAAACTGAATGTGGAAGCCTCAGGGGGCCTTGCCCCTCAGTTGCAATCAGAGGAGCTACGGTGTGGGTACTACAGGTCATTTGTTGGCATAACCTATTCGCTGGCAAAACAACAAAGGAAAACACAGCTATTTGTCCACACAGAGAAATTTATGTCTAGATGTAGAAAAGGAAAAACCTGTCACAGTGGTAATGGTGGGGGGACAGGAGGTGGTCAGACTGGCTGTCTTAGCCCCAGGAGAACAAAGGCTGTAAATGAACACTCAGCCTGGACAACTATGACCTGCCTACAGGCCAGTTGCTGGTTTCAGCTGGTACAGAAACCTACATAGGGCACATACATACAACAAAATACCAAGCCCAAGTGGATTCCATAGATTTCCTTCCCACCAGTCTTTTCTGTGGAGACAGGAAAGAACTGTCTCTGACCAGCAGCCATATCAGGATGTTGGTGGCCTTTTGGGTGCTATTTTGCCACATGTGCACCTAAACAGAGTAGAGATGAGTAACTGTGTTAACAATGAGGCAACAGAAGCTCCCTCTAAAACAAATGTAAACAGCCCCCAGAAATATTAAAAGGGGAAGGCGCTCCAGTGGCTACAAGTCAATTAGCAGTTACCCTTCACTTTGGTCTTAAGGCACCCATCCTGACAGCAGCAGCAAAGAGCTGAGAGGCAGGAACCACAAAGCAGCACCCTGGAATGTGACCCAAAGAGCACCCCTCTCTTCTCTGAAGATTGCCAGGTGGGTGCCAGCAGGGGCTTTTCTTTGCCCTGCATAACTTCAAATAGGGAATGGCAGGACACCTTGCCTGAGCTAGGATCTGACAGGCCAGCTCTGGAAGAGATGGATGGGGAATGTGCCTTCTGCTCCCTGCCTGCCTTCCAGTCTGTAACAGGAACTAGAGATAACCAGCAAAGATGGGTGTAAGTACAAGGACGGGGAGTCACATATACCTGGTTCAGCTGGGGATAGACACCAAAAGCCAAAAGGTGGCTGGACTGCAAGTTGCAGTCTTCTGAAGTGGGGAAAGCAGCAGGCCTCTCTCTACTGGAGTGGAGGAGGGTCCCAGCAAAGGACCTCAGCAGAGGACGGTAAGGAGGCAGCCAGTCAGGTTTATTTATTCCTACACAACATAACCCAGAACACAGGAGCAACTCTGCACGACCTAAAACTCACAGCTAGCTCCATACAATAGAAATTCAAACTACAAAAGATGAGTTGTGTTCAGCAAATATAAAGAGCAATCTTAGGCTGTTCTGCATGTTTTCATTGAGAACATCAGAGCTTGGGTTCAGATCTCGCCGGCCTCCTTCTCCTCTGACCTCCGTGAAGCAGTCTTCCCGTTGGAGCTCTCCAGCCTCCAGTCCACAGCCCCACGCTCACTCCGCCCATACTCCCAGGGCTCTTCTCTTGATGCACGCTCTCTGGAGAACCTAGAGAAGGGGAACCAGAGGCTCAGTGGAGGCTGCCACCCTACTTCTGAGTGGCTGTTCAGAAACCAACAATGTGGGCTCTCCTCAATGGATACGAAGGTCATGGTCCCGGGAGGCCAGAGGGCAGCAAGGGCTGCCATCTCATGCCTAACCGTCCATACAGGGAACATTAGGTACTCACTAAAAACTGACATTCACAAAGAGTTTTAATAAGGAAGTACAACAAAATTATACATATGAAATACAACCCACTACATAAAAATAGAAAGGGAAAAAGGCCAAAATTTAAAACCACTTCAGAAGTTAAGGAGGGTTTAGTATCAAAAGTGACAGTGCCTAGAGTCCAGGATGACTATTTTACTGTAGCTCCACCTAGGAGTCCACAAGGGACATGCTCCACAGTCCTCCCCGGTTCAAACCCTGAGTCTCACCATTGGCCAGGCTCCCCACAAGCCCAGTCTAGCCCTACCAGCTATGGAAGGGCCCACTGACAGACCCCAGCAAACCGTGGGAACACAAAGAGAAGGGGCTCACTCCTGGTTGCAGCTACTGAAGGAGTCAGAGTAGTTACTTGTATTTCGCACTCCGGTCCCTGGAAGCCCGGCGATGTCCCCGGCTGCGGCTCCGGGAACGGCTGCGATGGCGCCGGTGTCTGTCTCGGGACCGGGACCGGGAAGACTTCCTTCGCTCTCGGGAGGTAGATCTTGACCGCCTCCGACGCCGATCTCGGGAGCGTGACCTGAAAAAAACCCAAGGCTCTGATGGTTGAGATTGCTCAGAAAGCAAGCAGCCCAGGACTACCCCACTTCTGGGCTCAGGTTCTGACTGTGGCCTTACTTATTTCCTCCTGTCATCTTGCAAATGTGCAATTCAAGTTTGAAATATTCCCAAGAGCTATTCTGATGCCAGACCCACCCTGAGTGGCACTTCCTGAACACTCCTGGTTGGCCACAGGCCTCACCATCCCTAGAGCCCTTCACAAGCCACCCTGCCCACCAGATAAACATGTGGAATTGCAAACATCGATTATTTTTTTAAAAAATCTTGTGGAAGAGGCATGTTACTAAAAGAACACTATTAGGCATCTAGAAGCCTACCTCCTACGATCTCTGGTTCTGGATCCAGACCTGAAAAGGGAAAAGATGATGAACAATGTTCCAGAAGCATCCTCATTCTCCACTGACTAGGAAGGTGCCCACAACTTGAGGTGGAAGACTTTCCCAAAGACCTGTTCTCTCCTGGCTGCTCAACTACTTGGACTGCAGTGGGAGGTACAGAAATTCACAGGATGAGGCCCCACCCATTCTGTGGCTCACTGGCTGCACTGGCAGCACCCATGTCCATCAGTGCAGGCTAGAGTTACAAAGCTTTACAATGGACACCAGCATAGGTATACAGTCAGAAGACAAAGGGCTGCGTGCAACTCCACCGCCACCAAAGTTCCAGACACAGGCTTAGTGCCAGGTGAGCATCAATGGGCTCCTCTGGTTAGACAACCAGCAAGGTCTCATGTGACACCCATTCTGAGAGCACTGTGCAGTCATCATGGAAAAGGGGCCTACATGTAACTGTATCTAGACATGCCCAGCCACAACAGATGCATCTGTGTGCAAAAGGGATGGCAGGTCTTCTGAGGATGTTCTCATATAATACAAAGCTCTAAAAATCAACCACCATGAAAACAACAAAGGAAACAAAAGAACAGCAAGCATTGGCTCTTTCTGAGTCAGGCACTCAGGAATTCCTTTGGGAAAGCAGTTTTGGGGACTTTCAGGGGAAATAAGCTACCCTCAAAGGAAAGTGAGATTATTTCTAGCTCAGAACTCTTCTCTGAACTCCAATCAGAAGGCTATGTCTTGGGCATTAAAATTGAACATGGCAAGTCAAGTTCTACCCCATCCCTTCTCACACTACCTTCCTCACCCCAGCAAGTGCAAACTCGAGGTCAAAAAACTTCAAGTCATTTCCTATCAATTCTGTCCCCAGATCACACCCAGATTCCAACCACTTGCCTCATGAGACCGCTAACTCCTTCATCAGGATCCTCCCAACCAGCAACTCACTGATCTTGCTGCTCCACCCAACACCCTAAGCTCTCCAAAGGGAAGCAACACCTCCTGACATCAGACTCCATCACTCCTGTGAGTTTTTTTAATGATCCCACACCATGCAATAAATGTATGCCAGGGTACATATACAACCTCCAACCACTCACTCAGCCCAAAGCTCTTCCCTGATGTACTTTCCCTAGAGCAAAGTGTTGCCACAAGACAGCACACTCCTCTCCCAGAGGATCAGGTTCAACCCTTCCCATCTGCTGATGGCTGCATGCCCAGCAGTCAGTGGATCAGCTCATGTGATGAAGGAAGAACCTTTCCTAACTGTTCCTCTTCCTTCTCTTATGATTAGCATATGCAGGTGCTAGGCCAGCCTGTACTATGCAGGACTGGATATGCTGCACGTTGGCTTTCTTTTAGCCTATGCAGACCTTGACTGTTCCAAGCAACACCTCAGTACATGAAGCAGCATCTTCTGAAGCACTAGGGCTCCATGAGCCTACTAGCCTGTCCTTGCTCACCTTCTACTCAGCCGCTCCTCCCGCTCTCGCTCCTCCCGCCTCCTCAAGCGATCCTGATTTCTCTTCTCCTGCTTTTCAGCCACAGTTTTCTAAATAGATGAAAAATGGGAAAAAGAAAAAAGCAAGAAAAACTCTAAGAAACACTAACACATTTGTTTTAAAACCTTCTTAATCAAACCAGATGAAGTGGCAGAGGCCTGTAATCTTAATGACTCAAGAGGCTAAGGCAGGAGGATCACAAGTTTGAGGTCTGTGTAGGAAACTGGATGAGACTCTACCTTAAAATAAAAAATAAAGTCTTTGGGCTAGGATATAGCTCAGTTGGTAGAGTGCTTGCCTTCCATGCACAAGACCCTGGGTTTAATCCCCAGCATAAGAAAGACAGAAAGTGGGGCTGAGGATGTGGCTCAAGCGGTACTGCGCTCGCCTGGCATGCGTGCAGCCTGGGTTCGATCCTCAGCACCACATACAAACAAAGATGTTGTGTCCGCTGAAAACTAAGAAATAAATATTAAAAAAAAAAAAAAAAAGAAGAAGAAAGACAGAAAGAAAGAAAGGCAGGCAGGGTGTGGTGGCACACACCTGTAATCCCAGTGGATCAGGAGACTGAGACCCTAAGCAACTCAATGAGACTCTCTAAACAAAATACAAAATAGGGGGCTGGGGATGTGGCTCAAGTGGTAGCGCGCTCGCCTGGCATGCGTGCGGCCCGGGTTCGATCCTCAGCACCACATACAAAGATGTTGTGTCTGCCGAAAACTAAAAAATAAATATTAAAAATTCTCTCTCTCTCTCTCCCTCCACTCTCTCTTTAAAAAAAAAAAATACAAAATAGGACTGAGGATGTGGCTCAGTGGCAGAGTGCCCTGGGGATTGATTCCCAGCACCATCAATCAATCAATTAAAACAAACAAACAAAACAAAACAAAAACACAAACCAACCCCAAAACAAAGGACACATTAAAATACATTTGATGTTGCTACTTTAACAACTGTCAAAATCTTTAATGTGTTTGAGCTGTTTAGGTCAACCATATACCACTCATAGCAGCAATGGTTAAGATACTTCCTAGTGGAGGTGTGACGTACAGCACAGGTGGTGATGGAATGTTCCTGAATTTGATTGTTTTGATCATTTCACAACATGTACATATATCAAATCATCATGTGTTGTACCTTGAATGTATTTTTGTCAAATAAATATTTTAAGAGTAAAAAAAAAAAAAAAGATACTTCCTAGACCAAGTTCTTCGGCCTGTTGGAAAAAAGTTTTAACACATACCCACTTTTCTTTTTATGTACTGGGGATTGAACCCAGGAGTGCTTTAACTCTGAGTTACATCCTTAGTCTTTTTTTTTTTTTTTGCATGGGGAGGGGTGGTTGGGCCTCAGTAAGCTGCTGAGGTTGGCCTCCAACTTGTGATGCTCTGCCTCAGCTTTCTGTATCATGCGCCCAGCTAATATTCAAGAGTTTTTTTTTTTTTGGTACCATGGATTGAATTCACAGGTGTTTAACCTAACCACTGCGGCACAATCACAGCTATTTTTAATATTTATTTTAGAAACAAGGATCTCACTGAAGTGCTTAAAGTCTTGCTAAATTGCTGAGGCTGGCTTTGAACTCACAACCCTCCTACCTAAGTCTCCCAAGCCACTGGGATTATAGGCTTTGCACCAACCTGTCAAGCTTATATTTAGTTTTGATGCAGATATACACTAAGAAAACTGAAAACTTTCAGGTACAAAAAATAATGCACTAAGAAAACTCTAGGACAACATGGAATTAACGTATGATTTAAAGGACAAACAGGAATATATCATTCCCAACTAATTATATATTTTTTGGTACCAAGGATTGAACCCAAGGGTGCTTAATCACTGAAGAGTGCAGGCTGGCCCAGCACCTGCATGTGCTAATCATGAGGAACATCAAGAGGAACAGTTAGTTAACTTTTGAGAGAGTTTCTCACCAAGTTGCTTAGGGCCTGGCTAAATTGCTGATGCTGGCTTTGAACTCTCGATCCTCCAGCTTTAGCATCCTCAGCTGCTGGGAATACAGGCATATACCATTGCACCTGGCCATTCCCAACTTCTAAGGAGAAAATATTTTTGACAGTAGAAACCAAATAATTATTTATATTGTATTGAACACATATAACATACAACCTTTTATATCTACCAACTTATAAGAAACAATTTCAACTTGTGCATGGAGGGAGGGAAGGCTACATGGCCATATCCCCCCAAACTCCCCATCCTGCCTTTTTTTTTTTTTTTGTACCAGGAATTGAACTCAGGGTACTTGACCACTGAGCCACACCCCACCCCTATTTTGTATTTTATTTAGAGACAAGGTCTCACTGAGTTGCTTAGTGCCTCATTAAGTTGCTGAGGCTGGCTCTGAACTTACAATTCTCCTGTCTCAGCCTCCCAAATTGCTGGAATTACAGGTGGGTGCCACCACACCCTCTGGCCTGCCCCTTTTTTGAGAAATAGACAGTCTAAGTTGCCCAGGCTGGTCTTAAACTTGAGGTCCTACTACCTCAGCCTCTTGAGTTGCTGGGATTGTAGGGCTGTGCACCACCACATTCAGCTTCATACTTAAATTTAGATTCTTCAGGAAGGAATAGGGGCAAGCACTCTACTACTCAGCTACAGAACCAGTTCCATTTTCAGGATTCTTTGGATTATGATATTTTATCTCTTATGTGAAATCAAATGATAAAATTTGAGTATTTCACTATAAAACTCAAGTTCTTAGAGTGAATCAGAACAAAGGGTTTTTAATTTTTTTTTTTAAGTTGTCAATGGACCTTCATTTCATTTCATTTCTTTATTTATATGTGGTGCTAAAAATTGAACCCACTGCTGAGCCACAACCCCAGTCCCAAATTTTTTTTTTCTTTCTTTTTCTTCTTTGGTAGTGGTGACTGAATCCAGGGACACTCAACCACTGAACCACACCCCCAGTCCTATTTTGTATTTTTATTCACAGGCAGGGTGTCACTGAGTTGCTTAATGCCTCACCAAGTTGCTTAGTGCTTCATCGTTGCTGACGATGGCTTTGAACTTGTGACCCTCTTGTCTTAGCCTCCCAAGCTTATGGGATTACAGGCATGCACCACCGTGCCTGGCTCCCAAAAGGTTTTTGAAAATATAGAAATGTGAAGGTAGAGCTGGGTTATATTCAGTGGTAGAGCATTTGCCTGTTATGTGTCAGGCACTGGGTTCAATCCTCAGCACCACATAAAAACAAATACATAAAATAAAGGAACTGTGTCCACCAACAACTAAAATAAATCTTTTAAATTAAAACAAACCAACAATGATGACCAAAAAAAGTCAGTCAGAAATGGGAATTCTCCAGAAACACAGCTCACTATCATACCCTCAACTGATCAAGCTTCTCTCGGATCTGAATGAAACCCAGGTGTAACTTGCCCCCGAAGTGGTCTGCGAGGCGACGGTCGTTATCATGAAGACCCAGGTAGGCGGAACAGACCTCGCACACACGAAGCTTTTGCTGCTGAAAACTGGATGCAGGCATGGAATTCCTGTACTCTTCCTAGAGAAAGGGGGAGAGATGCACATGAGTCAACAGAAATGCCACCACAGACGGACCTCCGAGACAGAGCCACCTGAAGGGACAGCAGACATGGCTTTTAAATAGCCTTAGCAATTCAGAGATACTGTCTCAAAATAGATCTGGGGATGTATCTCAGTGGTTAAGCACCTCTGGTTGAATCCCCAGTACAGCCCCCCACCCAAATAAATAAATAAATAAAACATTCACAATGTCAAAAAACATTCAAAAGTTCTCAGACAAGCAGAACTATTCTGAGACCAGTGGGGAAGGTTAAGTCTCTGCTCTGCATGAGAAATCACAAACCAGAGAAGCAAGAAGAATCTTCTACAGATACACAAAAAATATAAACCATGAAGACTGTGTCCCAACATCCAGGAAACAACCCCAGTGTAGCTGCAAAAGTGACAGTGTGCAGGCAGACATGGTGGCACACACCTGTAATCTCAGGTACTCAGAAGGCTGGCAAATTCAAGACCAGTCTAGGCAACATGGCTACACACTGTCTCAAAATGAAAAATAAAAGGGGCTGAGGATGTAGCTCAGTGGTAGAGCACTATAATGCGTGCTGGAGGCCAAAATTTCAATACCCAAGACTATAAGAGGGAAAAAAAAAACCACAATGAAATCCATGATATTGAGCCTGGCATGAGGACTTACACCTGTAATTCCAAGCTACTCAGGAGGCTAAGGAAGGAGGATTAAAAGTTTGAGGCCAGCCCCAGCAATTTAGCTTAGGTCCTTGCTAAAATCTCAAAAAATAAAAGAGTTGGGGATAAGAGCCCCTGGGTTCAATTCCCAGAACAACCACAAATCCATTGTTTTATACAATTAATATGCAGTAATAATTATAATAAAAAGGGATTGTGTAATTTATGACAGAGGGCATCTGTAGCTTTTTTCAATTGTGTTCTATAATCCAAAAAGCAGAGAAATGAAAAAAAAAAAAAAAAATCAGAGAACTGCTAGGGAAATGCAAATCTCCAATAGCTCAATAGCCTCTCCTCAAATTCTTCAAGAGATTTAGTTTAACATCCTGTCCTACCTCTCCCCATCCTTCAAAACTTCTCTTCGTAAATCCCACCCTGATCCAAGAATCTACTCAGCTGACCACATCTCCCATTATCTCCTTCTTAGAATACTAATGACCAACATCTGTGCACTGGGGGAAGTTGAGCATGGTTTGAAGCTGACCTAAGTATAACCACTCCATGTGTACCTTTGGCTGGACTCTCCTCTTTCTCAAAGTCCCCACACTTTCCTTTTTGGCACTGGGAACTGAACCCAGAGGTGCTCTATCACTCAGCTACATCCCCAGTCTTTTTTTTTGGTACCAGGGATTGAACTCAGGGGCACTCAACCACTGAACCACATCCCCAGCCCTATTTTGTATTTTATTCAGAGACAGGGTCTCACTGAGTTGCTTAGTGCCTTGCTTTTGCTGAGGCTGGCTTTGAACTCATGATCCTCCTGTCTCAGCCTCACGAGCCACTGGGATTACAGGTATGTGTGCCATTGCGTCCAGCCATCCCCAATCTTTTTAAAAAAATTTTATCTATGTATCTATCTTGGTACCAGGGACTGAACCATGAGCCACATCCCTAGCCCTTTATTTTTTGAGAGTTGCCTAAGCTGGTCTTGAACCCCTGATTCTCCTGCATCCATCTCCTGAGTAGCTGGGATTAAAGGCAAGTGCCAATGCACCTGGCTGAAGAAATACAATGTTAGTCATCTGTCCTTTTTGAGAAAGAGATCTGAATACACTTCAAGTAAAGATTAAAATGATACAACATGGCAGTCACACTAAACTAGCAAAAAACATTAAAAAAAAAAAAAAAAAAAAAAAGACACTCCCACAATACTGGCTACAGTCTGAGTTGACAAAACTAACAGAGTGCAGTGTAGTAAGCTATCTGTTTAAAATGGATCACACATGTTATCACTTCCAATGAACTCTTGTAGTGTGTCTTACAACTCTTAACATCAGCACCAGGAGACAGGTATAAGAACAAGGTGCCTCACTGAATAACTGTTTGAAATGGTGACAAACCATCAATAACCAAGAAAACTGCCAACAAACATCCTTTGTCCATAAGAGTCCCCTATCAACTGTCAATGTGGGAAGAACTCATAAACAAGCTGAGTCAACAATATGAGTTTCAGAATAACACACACACTGCTGAAGCGCTAGCATAGCTTTTAAAATGCACAGCATAGGGCTGGGGTTGTGGCTCAGTGGTAGAGCATTGCCTAGCATGTATGAGGCCATGGGTTCAATTCTCAGCACCACATGAAAATAAATAAAGTCCATCAACAACTAAAAAAAAAATTTTTTAAATAAAATAAAATGCCCAGCATAGAACACACTATTTATGGGCCATATGAGCAACAAAGCATAAAGACAACTGAAGGACGCATGCTGGAAGGGAGGGAACTAGGACAGAGGACACAGCAGGAACTTAAGTTTTCATTATAATGCGCCATCTTTTAAATTTTTTTTGGTAGTTGTGTATAGGCAACATGCCTTTGTTTTTTTATGTGGTACTAAGGATTGAACACAGTCCCTCACACATGCTAGCCAAGTGCTCTGCCACTGAACTATAGCCCCAGCCCAGGCATTCTTGTTTTTTTAATTGCTGGAAAATTAATGTGGTGGTGAGGATCGAACCCAGCGCCCCACACATGCCAGGGTAGCGCTCTGCCTCTAAGACACAGCCCCAGCCCTCACCCATCTTTCATTAAGGAAAAAAACTTCATGCAAAAACGATAATTATTTGATCCTTCTGTTCCCTTTGTAGGTCTGAAACTTTACTAAGGTGTTTTGAGATGGGATCTTGCTATGATTCCCAGGCTAGTCATGAGTTCGTGGTCTCAGGTGAGCCTTCTGAGTAGGGGCCTATGCTCACTTTTGTAGTTGAGAAAAATTTTTTTAATATTTATTTTTTAGTTGTAACTGGACGCAATATCTTTACTTTACTTATTTATTTTTATATGTGGTGTTGAGGATTGAACCCAGGGCCTCACACATGCTAGGCAAGCGCTCTAACACTGAGCCACAATCCTAGCCCCTGTAGTTGAGAAAATTTAAATGCTATCCTAAACTCTGCTTATGCTGAGTGAAAATAGCCAATTTCAAACAGTTACATACTATATGAATCCATTTATTAGTTTTGTGCCCAGGCTAGCCTCAAACATGGGATCCTGCTGCCTCTCTCTCACAAGTCGTTGGTGTTTATAGGTATGTGCCGCCATACTTGTTAGTATGACTCCATTTACAATAACCTTTGTTTTGGGTACTGGGGATTGAACCCAGGAGTATTTTACCACCAAGCTACATCCCCAGTCCTTTATATTATGTATTTTGAGACAAAAGTCTCTCTTTGGCACTTAAGACCTTGCTAAATTGCTGAGGCCAGACTAAAAATTGTGATTCTTCTGCCCTGCTCTCCTGAGTCACTGGGATCACAGGTGTGCGCCACTGTGCACAGCAAAACCCTTGGTTTCTAAACTACCAGAAGACAACCCAAAAAGCAGAAAAGCAGCCTTGAGACTACTGAACATCTTGTCTGCTACTCTTAGAACTTGGAAGGGTGGGCTGGGATTGTGGTTCAGAGGAAGAATGCTCCCCTAGCATGTGTGAAGCACTGGGTTCAATCCGCAGTACCACATAATAATAATAAAATAAAGGTATTATGTCAACCTATAATTAAAAAATAAAATGTTAAAAAAAAAAAGAACTCCAAGGGTTCAGTGCTAGGCCCCACATGCCCACCCAACAGTCTCACCCTTAATCATCCTAATCTTGTCCCCCAGGGTGTTGCACTAGTACTGCCTCTTAGGGGTAGCTCTCACAGTGAGGGGTGAGAATACCACAGTCCTGGGCTTGGGCAGCCACAATCCTGCACACTGCTTCTTTTTTTGCAACCTGACATCCATGTGGGTAAAAACACCAAGCTATAGTTATTTAGTCAAAGTACAAATTTTCCTGAGCCATTGCTGAACAGTTAGCATCTGTTCCCTGTCAGCAGGGCTCAAGATGCACTGAAACCCATAGCTTCCCTCCTGACTGATAGAGGCAACAGAAGCCCAACATTCTAAACATAGAACTCTTAGCAAAGTTTAAATATGCACTCCATTTCCTAGAAACCGAACTACCCTACAAACTAGGGGAAGGCTGGTAAAGGTTTGGGAAGTCATGCCACCATGCCAACGACACACAAAGCATGTGAGTCACTGCATCATTGAAACTGTCACACTCACAGTGCTTCTGTGTGATGTGGTGTAAGAGTGAGTGCCACCAGCATTCAGCTATCATGCGAGCTTATTTATTTATTTATTTATTTATTTTTTTTTTTTTTTAAGAGAGAGTGGAGAGAGAGAGAGAGAGAGAGAGAGAGAATCTTTTTTAATATTTATTTTTTAGTTTTTCGGCAGGCACATCTTTGTTTGTATGTGGTGCTGAGGATCGAACCCGGGCCGCACGCATGCCAGGCGAGCGCGCTACCGCTTGAGCCACGTCCCCAGCCCCTATTTATTTATTTTTTTAATATTGCTTGTCAATGGACCTTTTAATTTATTTATAATGCAGTGCTGAGAATCAAATCCAGTGCCTCACACATGCCAGGCAAGTGCTCTACCACTGAGCTACAACCACAGCTCCCATGGAAGCATTCATATACAAAAGCACTGTATTTGTGGTATATATCTATTCATCATCCTTTACGGAAAAGAATTACAAGAATAAGGGTGTGGGCTGGGGATGTGGCTCAAGCGGTAGCGCACTCGCCTGGCATGCATGCGGCCCAGGTTCGATCCTCAGCACCACATACAAAAACAAAGAGGTCGTGTCCGCCAAAAACTAAAAAAATAAATATTAAAATTCTCTCTCTTAAAAAAAAAAAAAGAAACGAATAAGGGTGTGGTGGTACATCTCCTTAATCCCAGCAATGAAGGAGGCTAATGCATAAGAGTACCAAGTTAGAGCCAGTAATTCAATGAGGCTTTATCTCAAAATAAAGAGAAGGGCTGATGGGTTTAGGATTATGGCTCAGTGGTAGAGCACTTGCCTAGCGTGTGTGAGGCACTGGGTTCAATTCTCAGCACCACATAAAATAAATAAATAAAGGTATTGAGTCCATCTTCAATTTTATACACACACACACATACATATTCTATATATACATATATATACATATATATACATGTATATATATAGAGAGAGAGAGAGGCTGAGGATATGACTCAGCAGTAGAGTGTACCTGAGTTCAATACCCCGTAACACCAAAAAAAGTAAAACCGAGAAAGAGTATGTCATCTAGGATGACTCTGAGGGCACCGATTCACCAGGGGTCAGCATTTCCAGAACCAGCCTGCTCTGCCAACTTCGATGCCACCCATTGCTTGTGAATGGCTGAATGCAGTGTTCTGAAGGTCCCAGCCTGAGTTACCCTACTGCCTGCTTCCCTTAAGTGACTGGTCTCGGAAGGCATGGCTCCAAAACCCAGAAACCCTTGACACAACTTAAGTTAATATAACTAGGCATCTACCTAGTGTTAGGCTCCAACTGCAACCAGAAGCACAATAATAACCAAAACCAGACCTATACCAGGGCATTTACACACCATCTCTGCCCTTACCATTATTAATTAGCTCTGAGTCTGTGGGGTTCAGCCAGGGGGTCTCCAGAGTCACTCTACCCTAGAGACTGCCCCCAATCCAAAGTTGTTCTCACATTCAAGACCACATTTCTTTGGTGCATTATCTTCATCAGAATAAACAGGTAGATTAAAGAAGATTTCTAGGATAGTGAAACTACTCTGTAGGATAAGCCCAGTGTAAACTACGGACTTTAGGGTGATAATGATGTAGGTCATCCATCAATGGTAACAAACATATATTTCTGGTGGTGGGGAGCTGACAAGAGGAGAGGCTGTGTAGGAGATGCAGGGGATAGATGGGGAAATCTCCACGCCTGCCTCTCAAATTTTCTGTGAACTCTAAACCACTCTAATAAAAGTTTACTAATTAACTTTCATTTCTCTTCCCAAGACATTTCCCTCACTGACCTCAGCTTCTTTTTTCTTTGCACGAACTTTCTCCACTTCCATGAGAATCTTTTGGGATTCGTCCACATTTCCTTCAGCTCCGAGCTGCTCAGCTTTAGCCAAAAGTTTTCCTATTTCTTCATTCAACTCGTGTACTTTTTCTGCCTGAGGGGAGAAATAATCAAGTAAGCAGACACCTAAAATCAAGATTCTGAATGCAAAAGAGACAATTATTGTTGCATTCAGGCAACAATGGAAAAAAATGGAGTAGCTTAGGGCTGGAATAGTGCCTTGGTAGTATGACACTTACCAGCAAGTGCGAGGCCCTGGGTTTGATCCCAAGTACCACAAAGATAGATAGATAGATAAAAAACAATGATTAAAATAAATAAATGAAACGGCCAAGTTCTATACCAAAGTACATGTACATTTTAGGCGTCCTTATTGCCACCACCCGAAGTCGAAGCATTAATCTGTTTGTGGCGTTCCAACAAAAGCAGTGGCACAGCCAGGCGCAGTAGCCACTCCTATAATTCTAGGTACTCTGAAGGCTGGGGCAGAAGGGTCCTAAGTTTCAGGACAATCTGGGCAACTTAGTAAGGCCCCGTCTCAAAATAAAAAATGACTGGGGGGGGCTGGGGATGTGGCTCAAGCGGTAGCACGCTTGCCTGGCATGCGTGCGGCCCGGGTTCAATCCTCAGCACCACAAACAGAGATGTTATGTCTGCCGATAACTAAAAAAAAAATAAATATATTTAAAAAAAAAAAATGACTGGGTGTGGGGTCATGGCTCAGTGGTAGAGCGCTAACCTAACGTATGAGGCACAGGGTTTGATTCTCAGCATGACATATAAATAAATAAAGATCCATTGACAACTTAAAAAAAAAAAAAAAAAAAAATAGGACTGAGGATGTAGTTCATTACTGGGTTAAATCTCCAGGGCCACAAAAACAAAACATTTCAAAGAATCCTCTCATGTTGGTTATTTTCTGGTGTGTCTATTTTCATGTCTTCTACCACAGTTCTGGAAGGTAATAAAATGTCTGGGTGTAAGTGCAGAAGCTTATGCTGCAAATATTAATCAATAGAATTTAGCTTCAGAGGAGGCTAGGGTTGTGGCTCAGAGGTAAAGCACTTGCCTCACAGGTGTGAGGCACTGGGTTTGATCCTCAGTATCACATACAAATAAATAAAGGTTTTGTATTCATCTACAACTAAAAAATAATAATTAAAAAAAATAAATTTACCTTCAGAAACAAAATAGCACCTTTGTTCCAATTAGCGAATATATATTCTCTAAGAAATGCTTCTTCAGCACTGAGAAGGAAAACAAAGGAGACCTGGTTCCACTGAAGAGGGGACAGGAGAGGCGAGCAACTGCTCCAACACTGGGGTCATTCACCCACAGAGCTACCTCCTTTCCCCCAGGTGGATGTGGATAGATCACAGTTTGATCATCTTCCTCGAATTTTTCTTGTTTCTGCTTTCATATGGAGATGTTTAAAAAAAAAAAAATTAGGCTGAGTGAGATGGTTGCATGCCTGTTAGTCCCAGAAATTGGGAGGCTAATGCAGGAGGATCATAAGTTTGAGGTTAGTCTGGGCAACTTGGCAAGGTCCTATATCAAAAATGAAATTTAAACAGAGTTGGGGCTAGGCACCATAGAGCAATCCTATAACCCCAATGACTCCAGAGGCTAAGGCAAAAGGACTGCAAGTTTAAACTCAGCCTCAGCAACTTAGCGAGATTTTGTCTCAAATAAAAAATAAAGGACTGGGGCTGGGGCTCAGAGGCAGAGTGCTTGCCTAGCATGTGTGAGGCACTGGGTTCAGACCTCAGCACCACATAAAAATAAAACAAAGATATTGTGTCCACCTGTACCTAAAAAATAAATAGAAAAACAGAAAATTAAAAAGGGCTGGGGATTTGGCTCAGTGGCTAAGCAATCTGGTTCAATGTCTACTACCAAAAAAACAAATAAATAATAAAAAGGATTCATTCGGGTGTAGCTCAGTGGCAGAGTGTTGCCCAGTGTGAGCAAGGTCCTGGGCTCAATCCCTAGTGTCCTAAACAAACAAATAAGCAAAGTTAAAGAAATTATGCATAGAGGCGGGAAACAGATAAGGAAAAAAGGCAAGGCAGCAGCTCTAGGGGTGAGACCCTCTGGCATGGGCATGCTTAGTCATTCACTCATTGATGCTGAGGCACAGCGCCACCCACCAGTAATTCAATTACAGACAGCGATCTGTACCAAGGACCCCTGGTATACCTTTGCTGAAACTTCTGCACTGATCTCCTCCTGTGTTTCTGCCAACCGTTTCTTGGCAAGCTCAGTCCTCCGATCACACTCTGCAATAAAGGACTCCAAGTGATCCATTGCCTAGCTCAGGAAAAGCAAAGAAAGATGATCAATGATGATGCATGCCATAAACTCAAGGCACCCCTTGGTGTACTAGGAATGCACTATTCAGTTAGTTTCTGAAAGTCTGTAGTTTCAGCTATAGCTAACCAATCTGTAATTCCAATAAATCAAAGGTTTTGTTAAATCAAATGAATGCTAGGAAGCACGGTGTTCTCATGTGACTTTCTTGTGCATTTTCAAAATTTGACAACATTGTCAAGAACACATCTCTCTGGGATAGAAATGGCTACATAGAAGCCAGATGCAATGGCACACGCCTGTAATCCCAGCGTCTTGAGAAACTGAGGCAGAAGGATTGAGTTCAAAGCCAGCCTCAGCATTCAGCAAGACTGTCTCAAAAATAAAAAAAGGACAGGGAATGTGGCTCAGTGGTAAAGAACCCATAGATTCAATCCAATAAATAAATAAAGATATTACTGAGAGTTGTAAATTTAGTTATTGCCTACTATCTACAGAAGGAATACCAGTTCACAAAGAAGGAAAAGAAATTCTACAAAATCTGCTTACTCTGAAAAGCATTGGTGTGAAACATGAAGAATGAATAAGCTGTCATAGGCACTAAGGTTAATTTGTTTCAGCCTGGCAAAGGCCAACATAACTATAGGTAAACACAAACAGGACATCAACTTCCAACCATCAGTCTATACCAGCAATGAAAGAGAAATATCTCCTCCATTAGTCAGCTAGCTAATGATGGCATCATGTTCAGTATGTTCAATCAAGAACATTTAGTGGTGATGACAGATTTAGACAAAGTAACAAATTACCAAAACAGAAAGGAAAAGGTGGGTTGGAGATGAGAAAGCAGCTGAAAGAACAACAGGTTAAGAAGTTATGATGATCTGGATTCTTCCTCCAAAGGCGGACAGCAGGGTGGTTATCAGAAGGTGCTCCAGAGATGAGTGTTACTTCATGACCAGAGCGACACTGGAAAGGAGTCTCCAACATTTCTTCAAATTAACACAAACAGGAATGAGGCTCCAGGAGGCTGCCAAGTCTCCTAGGGACTGAAAAGGGCAAATCATCCCCCACTCACTGTGTCTGACTCCAGTTCCAACTCCGTAACTGAGAAAAATCAAAGTTCCTGTTACTGGTAGTATAAACATTCTGTTCAAGTCAAACCATGAGGAAATTAAATGATTTAGTCTTTGTGTGTGCCAACACAGTTGCATGCTAATTCCCAGGAAGATGAAGAACTGATCACCTGCACTCACCTGGGATCAAAGCTGCCAATAAGAACCTAAGATGCCCAAGGCTTGCCTAGGAAGTGCCCCTACTGTCCACTCAATGACAGCACTGTGCACCTGACAGACCCTGGGTTCTATGGGGCGTAGGGGGAATGGAGGATGGAGACCTGACAATTCTGCCAGTGCCTTCACTGAGCAAACCAATTACTTATACCACCAGCAGAACCTAAACTGGTTATGGCTTTGGATGTTTGAAAACCTAACAAATAAGTGGTAAAAACAGCATAGAAAAAGCAGACCCCAGAAGTCTTCTAACCCAGAATGTTCTTTAAAATGTGGCTTTCCTTAGTGCCCATCTTAGAGGTTAGTGTCATGAAACAGGAATTCTTAAAAGTACCTGGCACACCCTTCTTCCCAAGAGTGGGGCCCATAAACTCAAGGCCTCAGAACTTTAAAATATAAACTGTGGGGAGCCATTCTCACACGTGATTGGGCAACTCCCGGTTTGGGTGTGAGGCGCTCTGGCTAAACTGTGTAAGAGCTTTCCGGACCCTCTCCTGGTGCGAGAGCCTGTCTGTGTGGGGGTGTGACTTGACCACTGACCCTGGGGCCAATCACTGACCCTGACCTTGGAGTGCTGCCCCCCCCTCAACCTTCATTGGATGGAATTCTCCCCTGAATTTCTTGTTCCCCAATAAAAGGCCACTCCCTGGCGTGCTCTCTCTCTCTCTCTCTTTTGCTAGCCCTGAGTAATCCCTGCTGCCCTACCAGGTGGTTCAAGGTGTGAGTCAGAGGGAGAACCATCTCGGACCTGGTCATAGAAAAAGGTAACTGAGTCTGTGTGTTTACTTGATCTCACTAGCTAACTTTTATGCCAAGAACCTCATTAATGAAACAAGTGCGCTGGTCGCATGGTGGAATAAACTACTGATAAATTCATATTTTTAGTCCTTTCGGTAGAAATATATCTACTTAATCACACCTTTAACCTGCTTTTAAAAAATTTATAGCAAAAAGGACTTATATGCAGTGTCTAAAAGAGTCTGCCTATGCCACCACTCTACAAAAGTTCCGTGAATAGGACATCCTCCTCCTTTTTTTTCTTGCCAGCAAAGCCTCAGATTCCTGACAGAATCCTTGAACAGGAAATATGGGCTTCCAGCAACTACTCTGAAACAGTTTCTTAAAAAGTTGACCAAACACGATCAGTCTGTGGCATTTAAAAATTAACCTATGAAGGCTGGGGCTGTAGCTCAGTGGTAAAACTCTTGCCTTGCATACCTGAGGCACTGGGTTCGATCCTCAGCACCACATAAAAACAGATACTGTGTATTTATCTACAAGTAAATAAATACTTAAGAAAAAGAGAGAGAGAGAAAGAATGAATTAACCTGTGAGAGCTAGGGCTGTATTTCAATGGTAGAGCACTTGCCTCGCAGGTGTGGGACCCTGGGTTCAATCCTCAGCGAAAAAAAGAAAGAGAGAGAGAGAGAAAGAGAAAGAAAGAGAAAGAGAGAGAAAGAAAGAAAGGAAGAAATAAAGAAAAAAGTGAAAGAAAGAAATTGTGTCCATCTACAACTAAAAAAATTTTAACAACAACAACAAAAAAGGGAATTAACCTGTGAAAGCTGGGGATATAGCTCAGTTGGTAGAGTGCTTGCCTCAGATGCACAAGGCCCAGGGTTCAATCCCCAGCACCACAGCCAAAAAAAAAAGAAAGAAAGAAAGAAAAAGAATTAACCTGTGGGAAGCCAAGTACGATGGCCACAACTGTAATCCCAGTAACAGGGGCCAAGGCAAAGGATTACAAATTAGAGGCCACCCTGGGCAACGTACTAGGGTTCTGTCTCAAAATTAAAAGAGCTGGGGATACAGTACAGCGCCCTGGGGCACATCCCCCAAAGCACCCCCACACACACACACACACACACACACACACACAGACATACACAAGAATTAATCTATGTGAAGTTGGTGTCACAGCACACAACTAACCCAGCTCCTCTGGAGACTGGGGCAGGCCATCAGAAGCTCAAGGCCAATGGGAAACTTGGTGAGACCCTGTGCCAAAATAAAAATAAAAAGCTGGCATACAGCTTAGTGGTACAGCACTTACCTAGCAGGCAAGAGGCCCTGGTTTAAACACCAGCAATGCAACAAACAAACAAACACAACAAAAAACACCACCACCCACAAACCCTCATCTGTTGCTTCCAGCTGCCTGCAGGGTGCATCACAGGCAAAGAAAGGCCAGTAAATGCTTATTGCCTGGCCTTTTTTTTTTGGTACTAGACCCTGAACCCAAAGGTGCTTTTATAAACTGAGCCACATCACTAACCTTTTTATTTTTTTACCTTGAGACATGGGCTAAGTTCCTGAGGCTGGCCTCAAACTCACAATCCTCCTGCCTCAGCCTCCAGTCACTGGAATCATTGGCATGTGCCACAGCCACCATACTTGGCCAACCTTATTTATTTATGTGTGTATGGTGCCGAGAATCAAACCCAGTGAGCCTCACACATGCTAGGCAAGGCTTTACCACTGAGCCACAATCCCAGTTCCAACCTCTGTATTTTTAAAGCCCAACTATGAATTCTCTGAATAAGCAATACATGGTCACTGAGAACATACCAAAAAAAAAAAAAAAAAAAAGCTTTTGGTTTTTTTGCTACTGATAACAAACTTTATTTGTGGCATCCAATTTTTAAATCTTACAAATAACCCCGCCACAAACTCTGCATGTATTATGCGCCAATCTGTGTATATATCCAATGGATTTTTTTTCTTTTTTTAAGCAGGGATGGGGATTGGGGATAAAATTTCTGAGACAAGCCTGGCCTCAAACGTGTGATCCTCCTGTGAGCTTCCAAGTTGCTAGAAACAGAGGCGAGCACTGGTAGCACCCAGCTTCTAATCACATTCTTAGCACAGATTTGCAGAAATAAATCACAAGGTAGAAACTTTTAAACTTTTTTTGTTTTTGCCTACTATATTAGCAATCTGATAAACTTAAGCTGACTATATTAGCAACCTAATAAATCTAATAGCTTTATCTGATGTAGAAAACATAATTCTGTAATTCCAACACCTTGGGAAGCTGAGGCAGAAGGCTCACAGGTTCTAGGCAAGCCTCAGCAACTCAGTAATGCCCTAAGCATTTGAGACAGAGACCCTGTCTCAAAATAAAAAATAAAAATGGCTGGGGATGTGGCTTAGTGATAAAAGTGCCTCTGTGTTCAATCCTCAGTACCCACCCACCCCCCAAAAAAGTAATTCTTTCCCCTTCCCTTTTCCAAGAAATTATAACTTAAGAGTGTAATGTGTATCTTTTAAAACTGCATATGTTCATATTTAAGCATACAATTTCTGGTCCAACCAACCAGTTTTTCAAGTTATTCTTTTCATATCACATCTATTTTCTATGATCTAAAGCTGTGTAATAAAGTTGGTTTTAACATAAGTACTTTGATCCTTCCTGTATATATTTTAGTTTTCTTGACTACTTCAATGATTCAAAATGATCCAATAAATATTTTATGGTTTTTCTTCCATAGCAAGTATACCTGCTGAACAATAAGAGATGACTCATCTATTTAATATTTTAAATTTATATAAAGGATTGGCAAGACCTCTAAATTATACACAATATCATATTAAAAGTCAAATGCCATTTAAACCATGTATAATAAACCTCAGGCTGGGGATATAGGTCAGTTGGCAGAGTGCTTGCCTTGCATGCACAAGGCCCTGGGTTCAATCTCCAGCACCACAAAAAAAAAAAAAAAAAAGAAAGAAAGAATAAACCTCAGTAATAAAGCCTTCTACAGGACAGAATCTTTTTAACCAACGTACCAAGACTCAGCACTATAGCCTGATACAATGCAGCACACCTGTGGTAACAACTACTCTGGAAGCTGAGTCAGGAGAATCACTGCACACAGAAGCTCTAGGCCAGCCTGAGCAATACAGTAAAAGCTTGTCTCAAAAATAAAACTTTAAGCCTGCATGTGGTATAGGCCTGTAATCCCAATAGCGCAAGAGGCTGAGGCAGAAGATCCCAAGTTCAAAGACAACATCAGCAACTTAGTGAGGCCCTAACCAACTTGGTGAGACCCTGTCTCAAAATCAGAAATAAAAAGAGGTGGGGACTGGGTTTGTAGCTCACTGGTAGAACACTTGCCTCACATGTATGAGCCACAAGGTTCAATCCTCAGCACCACATAAAAATAAATAAAGATATCGTGTCCATCTACAACTAAAAAAATATTTAAAAGGGGTGGGGAGATTGGAGATTTAGATCAATTGGTAGAGTGCTTGCCTCACATGCACAAGGCCATGGGTTCAATCCTCAGTGACACACACACACCAAAAAAAAAAAAAAAAAAAAAAGGAGCAGGCTGAGGATGTAGCTCAGTAGTAAGAGCACTGCAGGGTTCAATTTCCAGTTTACACCCTCCCGCCCCTGCCAAAAGGAACAGGAGTCTTAACAGTAGCGTCAGTGTAAAAGCATTCTTGTTGATCTGACCACAACAATTTGGTTTATTTTATTTATTTATCATTAATAGTGTATTTCTTGGGGCTGGGGTTGTGGCTCAGTGATAGAGTGCTCGCCTAGCATGCATGAGGCACTGGGTTCGATCCTCAGCACCACGTAAATGTAAAATAAAGATATTGTGTTCACCTAAAACTTAAGAATAAATTTTTTTTTAAAAAAATAGTGTATTTCTTGGTTGTTCTGGGGACTAAACCCAGGGCCTTGAACACACTAACCAAGCACTCTACTGCTCAGCTACATCCTGATTCCTAACAAAAAAAAAATGTTTAAACACACAACTCAAAATGATGGTTGCATTTAATATATTTGTTTATTAGTAAATGTCACCATTTTGGTGTCAATTATCTGTTTACTATGACTGATAAAAACGGATCCTATACATGAGTGACCCACAGAATTGAATCTGATTCCTTCCCAAGGGTTGTACCATGCTGCTTTCATGAATCATGGCAGAAAGAAATTCAACACTTTCAGATACACTGCAAATCAATGTGTATCTCACAGAATTATTTCAATAATGAAAAAAATAATACTCAAACATCTGACAAGCTACACAAATATGTCCCATATGGCTTCAAACTTCTTTTGAAAAATCTAAATTAGCTAGGTATGGGGGCACATGCCTATAATCCCAGCTATTTGGGAGACTAAAGGGGAGGATCCTAAATTCAAGGCCATATTCTACAACTTAGCAAAATTCTATCTCAAAAATCAGAAGTGGAGAGCTGAGATTGTAGCTCAGTGGTAGAGCACTCGTCTAGCACGTGTACCACATAAATAAAATAAAGGTATTGTGTCCAACTACACTAAAAAAAAAAAAAGTCTGGGCACAGTGGTGCATGCCATGCAATCCCAGTGGCTCAGAAGGCAGGAGAATTGCAATTTCAAAGCCAGCCTCAGCAAAAGCAAGGTGCTAAGCAACTCACACCCTAAATAAAATACAAAATAGGGCTGGTTCAGTGGTCGAGTGCCCCTGAGTTCAATCCCCAATTTACTATCCCCACAAAAAAATCAGAAGAACTAGGGGAGTAACTCAATGGTAAAGCACCCTGGGTTCAGACCTAGTACCTCCTACCCAAATACACTCAATCTGAACAAATCATGGATTACTGACAGCCCATAACGTGATAACATGAGAATTACACCTGTGTCCTTTTCCCAGAAGCAATGACCACAAAACAATGGTTCAAGAAATCAACCTGTCAACCTGGACATGAGGGAGCTGATGGTACTAAGCCTAGGACTCAGATCATGTTCCTCCACGGGCCATAGGGAAGGCTGAGAATGTTGTGCCAACACCAGGTATTAGAACACAGTAGCAGCAGAGTGCAAGGGCAAGAATCAGGCCATTCACTCTACCTAGCCAGAGTTCCTGAGGCATTCTGCTTCCTGCAATTACAACTTTTACAGCAATCACTAGACTTTCTGATTAACTTATTTATACATGAGAATGAAATATGAAACTGAAAATCTCACTTATACAAAAAGCAACTCCACTGCTGGGATACCTGGAGGCAGATTAGAACCACTTAATTCTCCATTCTAGGAAATGTCCAATTGAGCTACTGATGCTGTTCTTATCCAAAAAATTTTACATATGAAGAAAACAGTCCGTCTTTATACATACTGAAAATAATTTGTTCTAGTTTACCGACCTTTATAACAGAAAGTTTGTACCCTTTGAGTGACATCTCACCATCTCTCCCAACATAAAGGAATTTCATTCATTCATTCATTTTCTGGTGGGACTGGGGGTTGAACTTAAGGGTGCTTTGCCACTGCATTACAGCCGCCGCCGCTCCCTCCCGCCTGCCCCCTTTTTTCATTTTGAGACAGGGTCTCATTAAGTTGCTGAGTTGGCTGTGAATTTCTCCTGCTTCAGCCTCCTCAGTCACTGGGAGTGTTTGGGAATTTTTGGTATGTCAGTATTTTGAGTTTCTAAATAGATAGTGGTGCCTAGCTTTCTCTTTTAACTTTCTGAGATATTATCATTATTATTTTAGTTGTAATTGGACATGATATCTTTATTCTATTTATTTATTTGTTTTGTTTGTTTATTTATATGTGGTGCTGAGGAGTGAACCCAGGGCCTCACATGTGCTAGGTGAGCGCTCTACCACTGAGCCACAACCCCAACCCCACTTTCTGGGTTTTGTAACATTTTAAGATAACAGAAATCACATCATCAAACCTATTATTTACCCAAATGGCTAATCCAGAGTTTTCAACATTGTTCACTGTACAACCTTTGTATTCCACACTGGTGGAAAACACAAGCTTCATAATAAATCAAATTATTATACATTTCAGTTATTTTCTGTAATCTCAAGTTTCTTCCATAAATGTATTTCTTTTTTAGCATTAATTTCATCATCATTTAAAAACTGCGTTGACATTTTAGTTCAATTAAAATGCTAATAAAATCTATGATCCAAAGAGATTCGTTACTAAAATGAGGACTTCAACCTATAAACCTATAGAACTTATCAGTTTGTGAAACCCTAAGTCTCAAGACTATGGTCACCATTTTACAACTGCTTATTTGCAAAAATTTAGCTATCTGATTATACCTAAGTATTGGCGGGGGTACATGCACTGATATTAGGGGTACAAACAGGAAGAAAATCCTCTGCTAGGAATATACCCTATCTAAATCCCCATACATGCAACCAAGAAGCTATTTTTAAAATTCCTATTATTATTTGTAATAGGAAATCTAGAATCAATCCAAATATTTATGAATAAAGACAGTTTTTAGAGCAGCAATGAAAAAATAAACCATGCCCAACAACAAAGGTAAGCAGAAATGTAATGCTGAATGGGGAAAAAAAATTCAGATCAAGATAGGGCTTCATTCACACCAGAGTTACATTCCCAGCACTGCCCGCCTCACCTTTTTTTGCAGTACTGGGGTGTTCTACCACTGAGCTATAGACCTTTTCTTATTTTGAGACAGGTTCTCGCTAAGTTGGCCCAAGTCGGCCTTCAATTTGGGATCCTCCCGCCTCAGCCTCCCAAGTAGTTGGGGTTTTTTTTTTATATTTATTTTTTAGCTGTAATTGGACACAATATCTGTATTTTTATTTATTTATTTTTATGCGGTACTGTGGATTGAACCAGGGCCTCGCATGTGCTAGGCGAACACTCTAACACTGAGCCACAATCCCACCCCAAGTAATTGGTTTATAAGCATGCTTGAAACCATATTTATAAAGCTCAAAACAAGAATCATAAAAATATGTAATAATGTTTTTGAAAGAAAATCATACACACAAAATCCTGGATAGTTAATAGGATAATAGGGGGCTGGGGATGCGGCTCAAGCGGCAATGCACTCGCCTGGCATGCGTGCAGCCCGGGTTCGATCCTCAGCACCACATACAAACAAAGATGTTGTGTCCGCCGAAAAGTAAAATAAATAAATAAAAATATTTTTTAAAAAAATAGGATAATAGACAAACAGATGTAGAATAGTACTCTAGTACTCTGCTAAAAAAAGAGTGATAACAAGTGCCTATTTCATTATTTTGCTTACTAATTTACGAATGCTACATTATTCTTATTCTACATTTGGTTCTTTATAGTAGGGATGAAGACCAAATAACACTTACATCCAATTCAAAGAACAGATCTCTTTCTTTACTTGCAATCTCATAATCTGCTCGGAGGGCCAAGTCGTGGATCTTGGTACATTCTCCTAAATCCATGCGCTGTGGGAAAACAAAACATTCACATATGAATATTTTGCAGAAAGTTGCAGAACATATAACAGGCCTTGAATTACTTTTTATGTTTTGGAATCAGAGATTGAACCCAGGAGTGCTTAACCATGGAGCAACACCCCCAGACCTTTTTATATTTTATTTAGAGACAGGGTCTCACTAAATTGCTTAGAACCTTGATAAGTTGCGGAGGCTGGCTTTGAACTTACAATATTCCTATCTCAGCATTAGAGTCATGCACCACTGTGCCCAACTATGACTTGGTATTTTAACAGATAAGATAAACTATATTTTTTTGAGTACTAAAACTTGACAAGAAAATTAAGAAATCAAATATGGCTGAGAAGTTTCTTTTACCACCATGATTTCGAGATACTTGGAAATGAAGCACTCAACAGTGTAAAGGTGCATCTCTAATTCAGATAAGTGAACTACAATCAAGAAAACCTATCATATTAGCTCTCACCACCTTTATGCACTTACTCTTTTTATTTGCAGTACTGGCATTGAACACAGGTCCTTGCATATGTTAGCCAAGTGCTCTACCACTGAACTACGTTCCCAGCCCTTTTTTACTTTACTTTGAGGGTCTTGGGAATACAGAGGTGTGCCACCATTCCTGGCACCACCAGTCTTATTTCTGCTGCAGGTGAAGCATTCAATAATGAATGTTTTAAGGGTTGCAACTGGCAAGGGCCAGAACACAGTATCATCGTAACAGCTTTCTAGAATTCCTCCTTGTGATCCTGGCTACTCAAACTATTCCATGTTGGATGAGAGAAGGCAGACCATGCAAGGAGGCTGAGCGTGGGGCTGGGGCTATAGCTCAGTGGTAGAGCGCCTCCCTTGTATGTGTGAGGCCCTGGGTTCGATCCTCAGCACCACATAGAAATAAGTTGTGTCCAACTACAACTATTTAAAAAACAAACAAACAAAAAAAAAAAAAACGGAGGCTGAGCGTGAAGAATCCCAAGAAGTTCCAAGCCAATATGGACAAAAGAGATATTGTCTCAAAATTTAAAAACAGGGCTGGGGATGTAGCTTAGAAAGGTGAAATGGATGCTTAGCATGTACAAGGTTATGAGTTTGATCCCTATTATGAAGAAAATGAGATGAAAAAATAAATAAATAAAAAGGAAAAAAGATGCTCTATGCTTAAGATGAAGAAACAAGAAGCAAAAAGGAAAGATGAATCAGAAATTGAGTTCTGGCAATTACAACACAACCTAACAAGTGGCTTTGTGTGGCTCTTGATATAATTAAAGCAGAAAGGGCTGATTCAGAGTCCAAAGAATCATCCAAAAATTCTTCTAACCTGGTAAATGACCCTAGACACATAACTGGATCACTCAATTGCCAAACTTGAGAAATAATAAGTCCTCTTACTAAAACAAAATGATCTGTGTTGTAAGATTAGCTTGATGTACTACTATGTGTTCTAACCAGATGTACACTAAATAGGTAACAATGAATGCTTTTTATCTAAACCCTAAGACCACAACTCTGTGCAGGCACCTCTACTCTGGCCATCTGGATAACAATAAAGAAGTTTGCACAGATGGTATTAAATTAATAAAAATTTTAGAAAAAAAGCACATGTCTATGTAACTAGTAAAAAAAATAACATTGAACTTCAGTAATTCCTTTAAGCTCAAACTATAACTATGGGGCTGGGATTGTGGCTTAGTGATACAGCGCTTCCCTAGCATGTGTCAGGCATTGGGTTCAATTCTCAGCACCACATACAATAAAAAATAAAGATCCACCAATAACTAAAAATATTAAAAAAAAAAAAAAAAAAAACCTGTAACTGTGACCAAAACTATTTTTTAAAGTTCCTGAATTATTATAAAATCCTCACATCCTATGCAAATTAAAGGACAGGCCTAGTCTTGTAGAAAATGTGTGCCAGGCTTAATAACAAAATACCATTCCATTTTACCAGCAACAGAGCCAGAATGGGGTTGGGCAAACAAGTAGTGGAATTTATCTTCATTTTGTGACTTTTCTCCATTATTTTTATTCTGAAGTCAGATGTAGCTCACGTTATGCTGATTATATACGGGGTCAAGAGGAAGGGTAAACAGTGGTTCTAAAAGCCAAAGTTGCAAGTAAGATCACTGACCCTGTAAACCTGATAATTTCTGCTTCATAAGTTTTTCTAAGTACCAAGTACTTTTTTTTTTTTTGATATTAGAGATTAAACCCAAGGGCACTTTATCACTGAGTTACACACCCAGTTCTTTTTTTTTTTTTTTTGAGACAAGATTTGCTAAATTGTCAAGGTTGGCCTCAAACTTGTGATCGTGTTATCCTCCTGAGTAGATGAGATTATAGGTGTGTGCCACTGCACCTGGCCTGGGTACTTACTATTCAGCCAGGTGTGGTGGGCCAGGCCTGTAATCCCAGCTACTAAGAAGGCTGAAGTAGAAGGACTGCAAGTTTGAGCCAGCCTGAGGAATTTAGCAAGACCTATGGATGTAGCTCAGTGGTAGAGTACCCTAGGGCCAATCCCTAGTATAGCCAAAAATAAATAGACAGATAGATACATAATTTCCACAAATGGAACTAAGTGCTTACAGCTGAAAAATGAGTGGAATATCAGAAAGAAATGCTTTAAACTAACAAAGGCTCTGTTGTTGAAAGAAAAAATCATCACCAAAGGAAGTTAAGAACTAAAACCTTTTAACTCAAGTACAAAAAGTCTTAAGTGCACACTGGCTTCTATTTTATTTTATTTTTTGAGAATTTTAATATTTATTTATTTTTTAGTTTTTGGCAGACACAACATCTTTTGTTTCTATGTGGTGCTGAGGATCGAACCCCGGCAGCATCGAACCCCGGCAGCACGCATGCCAGGCGAGCATGCTACCGCTTGAGCCACATCCCCAGCCCTGGCTTCTATTTTAAACACTCAACTATCAAGCAAGTTTTGACATTAGAAAATCTCACCTTAAGCAAAGCTCAACACTTTATTCATTGACGTGAGGGCTCTCAAAATTCACTGCTAACGCCGGGTGCAGTGGTGCACATCTGTAATCCCAGTGACTCATGAGGCTGAGACAGGAGTTCAAAGCCAACCTCAGCAACCACAAGCAACTCAGTGAGACCCTTCTCTAAATAAAATACAAAACAGGGCTAAGGATGTAGCTCAGTGGTTGAGTGCCCTTGAGTTCAATCTCTGGTACAAAAAAAAAAATAAAAAATAAAAAGTCACTGCTAAAACAGAGTACAAGTACAGGATTGGGATCCATGACTACCTTTTTTGGTATACCTTTCCAGCTATGTCAAGGAAGCAAGGAGACACTGGCCATTCCACAAGTAGCTGAAACATCAAGCTGAATTGATATACCACATTAAATTCTTCCAAAATACTCCAATTTGGCTATGAAGTCCAATGTGTCAGACCATTTTTTACTATGAGATGCAGTACCAAAACCTATGTTTTCCACTCTATGCTCTGGTGGTCTAACATGGCTGACAGAAACCCAAACATGATGGTACACATTCCAACTAGTAGTGAGTACTGAGGCAGGAGAATTACACAAGTTCAAGATCAGCCTGGGCAACTTAGCAAGAACAGTCTCAAAAGTAAAATAAAAAGGGTTGGGGATTTGTTCAGTAGTTGAGTACCACAAAAAAGAAAGCCAGATGATGGTGCATACCTTGTAACCCCAGCAACTTGGGAGGCTGGGACAGAAAGATCCCAAGTTGAAGGCCAGCCTGGGCAATTTAGTGAGACAGCTAGGAAGATAGCTCAATGGTAAAGCACCACAGTGTTCAATCCCAATGGGGAAAAAACAAACAAACAACAAACAAAAAATCCACTGTTGACAAGGAAGGCAACTAGAGGTGCCTGAATATTCAGGAAATGGAAGTTCTACCAAGACCACCACCTTACCTCCAATTGCTATTTTCATCTTCTAAACTCACTACATTTTCCCATAGGCCTCAATAATTATTTCCATTACTCCCTGACCCACCCCATTAACCACAGGAGAGAGTTTGACAAAAACTTGGACCAGGAGCAGCCCTCAGCAGGCTGAAGATTATAAACACTTTCTCTCTGCTGCTGAAGAACTATGTTCATTCCTCTTCAGTGTACTGCAAAAAGAACTGCAGAGAAGAGTGATCTGGTTCCACTATACCTCACCTCCAAAAAGCCCATAGCAAAGCTCAACACTCACAACCTCCTTTAGAATTCCCAATCCTCACCCTATTTTCAGCAGCCTCTAACCTTTGCAAAGCACTTTCTTCATGTGCATCTAAACTTCCTGGGTTTCTTCCTCCTCCTCCTCCTGCTCCTCAGCCTGCTCTAATTAAACATCTCTGTTGAGCTATCTTGCCCAATTCAAGCACTACAGTGATCCACCAAGCCCATTACTTTTTTCCACTCCACAGCTCTGCCTCCCTCATAACAGATCAGACATGCTCCCTCTGATCTTGCCTCCACCCAGAACATGATATCTCTGAAACCACACTCCTGTGTTCTTTTACCTTTCAGGTCTCTGCTCAAATGTCCCTCAGAAGCCTTTCCATATCATCCTAGCCTAAAACAGGTAGTTATCTACTTGCTGTCCACCCTCTTTCCCACTAAATAAGAGTGTGGATTTTGCCACTGGCTTGGGATCTCTAGCACCTGGCACACAGCACTGGTCTAATAATAAATATTAAGCAAATAACTTTTTTAACCTAACAAAAAGCACCTATGGGAAACCCTTATTCTGATTATTTTTCTTGCCAGTGTTCCAGAGCAATGCCAAAGGGCTCTGACCAATGAAAATATGACTGAAATCCTCAGTAAGGTTCATGTCCATCTGCTTTACTGCTTTTTTCTGGTATGGATTTGACAATGTTTCCAAGTAGTGATTCCTACACAAGAACGTATCCTACTGCTAAACTGCTCATCATTAATGGAGATTACTAATCTGCACACATTACTCACAATTTGCTACAGAAAATAACAGTATGATGTTTTCCTACCCTGGGTTAGACTGCAAGCAGGTCCCAAGTAACCCAGGCATAGGTTTGGTGTTCATTTCATGTCTACGGCCAGAAATGCCAGTCTTGAAGACTTAGTATAGCTGAGCAGTTCCTCAGCAGATATGTTCCCAACAGGGTAATAACAGAAGCCATGATTCACCATGAAGAAATGTTTTCTGGAACACAAGTGGGTAGTTTTTACATTCCACAAGGCAGCCGTAAAGACTTAAAATGGGGATCCTTTGTAGAACACTTTTGCTTTAAGTGAATGAATAGATGATCCTCCACCACTTATTCTTCTTAAATTGTATTTAATTTTGAATAAATGTAAATTCCACAAAACTAACAACCATTTTGTTCACCTGAAATAGATTCTACAGTCACTGGATATTGTATGGATTTCACAAAAAGGTGTTCCACAAAATTAACATCCATTTTGTTCACCTACAGTCACTGGATAATGTATGAATTTCACAAAAAAGTGACATAATAAAAACTAAAAAATTAATGCTATCCCCAACTGTTAAAAAAAAAAAACTATAGAAGAAAATATACCTTGCTTGGTAAAGAGCCTAGAATATAGTCAACCTGTAATCATACAAACAAATCCATCCAGAATTTTCAAAGAACTACAGGCTGACATAAAGTGCATATTGTGCTACATTAGGACGTTTGTACTACTTAGGTGTATGTATTTCATTGTGAATGATTCTACAAAAACTTGATAGCTTTACAAACAGAATTTCACACCACTGAAATATGTTCCATAACATAAAATTCCACCACACTAACTTGAAAATTAGCAAGTAATTTCTGCCTGTTGGAGGAAAATAAAATTTAACCTGAAAACCCTTCACTGTCTACACAACACCCAGGGTGAATATTTCATGAGGTCCCCAAAAATGTACCTACCGTCCCAGCCAGGATGTCATGGGGGCAGCAGTCCAGAAGGTGACTCTTGCAGACTCGATCATCTGTAAACTTGACCCTCTGTCTGGTTTCGTCTCCTGAAATTCATTTGTGGTTTTAAATAAGACAATATTATCAAGCTAATCACAAAAGGATATCTGGTACAACAATTCACCTGGATGATTTGCAGACTATCATTTCTGTGTTTTCCCCATCACATATTCTGAAAAGCTGATCTAGAGACATTTACAACTGGAGTAGAATACAGAATTTTTTTTGGAGGCCAAATTTACCATGAAGAATCACAATGATATCTGACTCCATCTTTGTGCCAAAAGAAGTCAAGGAGTCAGAAGTAAAAGACTGAGCACCAAAAGGCCATTGTCTAATACATATACATGTGGGCAGTGAGATACCAATGAGTGCCATCAATCAACTGTGTGACTTATAGTTGATAATTTCTACAAACAAAATCTACTTATTAGCTTAATCTTTTTGTTATGGAGAAACACAAAAGCGGTGGTTTGCCCAAATTTACATAAAGAAGAAAGGTTTCAAACTCTTATCACTGACTGTTAAATAATCTAGATCTATTTTTCTCATTCCCCTTTCATCCCCACCCTTAAAAAAGAAAGTTGGCACCTGGGAGTCACTTTTAACAAGACAATACCAAAAAAAGCAAAAAGGAACTAGGTTAGTCAATACACACTGTGAGCTCCAACACATACTGTACCCATCTGCATTCTTCAAGACCTCAGCTGCAGAATTTTATGCCCGCTGTTGAAAAGTTTTAAAGGAAAAGTTTTCTTGCCCACACCTGCAGTAAGGAAGTCAGGGGGAATGATACATAAAAGTAAAGGCAAAGTGGTATGTGACAAATTTTAAAGCTAATCTGTGTATAGGACACAGAGCTGTGTAATAGTCAAGGAGGAATATATTTTAGGATTTGCAAGCATCCAGGATTAATGTAGTGTCTTTTTATTGAAAATGTTTTCTTTCTAAACTACACTTTTAAAGTTACTTGTGAAAAAAAGCAAACACTTTTTTGTTATAACAGCTTAGAAATTGGTTGTGACTCACGGCTCGATGAACATGAGGCTTTTCTGCAACTCCCTTGCAGATTGATGTAGGCAGGCAAAGATACACTGAACCTTTATAAATAAAATAGAGGGGCCACAATTGTTCAGTTTGTATGAAATAAAAATATGGGAAGCAATTCAAAAGCAACTCAATAAACAAAGAAAGCTAAAAAGCACTTATTCACCTATGAAATAAAGTGCAAAGAATCTGCACAGCCCTGAGAATGTGCCAGTGTGAATTTACAACTTCATTACTTCAGTAGAAAAGGAAACAAACCACAGCAGGTATATGTTTTGCAAGGATGCATCCGCTTTATCCTGAGACAACCATGATCTTTCGCTCCTCCCTACAGTACAACCTACCTAACGACCGCCAAGCGCTGCCTAAGCAGAGGCTCTCCTGTGTGGTTGGGGGAAAGAGGGGCTGGAGAAGTACTAGACAGAAACCCACGTTAGAAAAGCTCAATTTATGGCTACCCTTCGATGGTACAGGACAGAACGCCCCAGGGTTTCGAGGCCCATTCTTCTGCCCTGAGGAGCCACAGAGAATTCCACCGCCTGGCTGCCAGCGACCCAGAGCCCGTGCTGGTTCCAGCCCTTCGCCGACTCTCCGGTTCGCGCGGGGGCGCAGGGCCGCTGCGCCAACGGGAAGCCGCAGGAGCCCCTCGCGCGGACTCCGATGAAGAAGCCTGCCCCAGACCCACGGCCGGCCCACTGGGAGCCCGGCCCGGGCTCGGTGGAGGCGAACCGGCTCAGACAAAGGCCCGGCTCCGGCTGTCCGCGAGCGGGGGAGGGGCGCTGAGCCCCGCGCAGACGCAGACGGCCATGGCCCCCGCCTCGGGCCGCCCGGCGGCCTCGCCTCACTCTCGCCCCAGCCCCTCTCCTGGTCGGCCGCCCAGACTCACCGTCCCGAGCTGTGCCCATGAGCTGGTCCAGCAGAGCCCGCATCTGCGCCTGGGCGGACATGGTGGCCAAGCGGGCGAACGGAACAGCTCCTACCGAGGTGGCGGCGGCTACGAAGGACGGCCGCGTCGGTCTAGAGCCCGCTCGGCTCTTGCCCGCCGCGGGGGATGCCGGGAGGAAATGCGTGGCGCCAGTGCTTGGCCTACTGGGAAGTGTAGTTTCCGGGGCGGGGCAGGCGTAGGCCTGGGGGCGGAGCCAAAAGCCCCCGACCAGGCACCGCCCACCTTTTACCCGAGTCGCGGCGCCGGCTGGGAACTTGCACTCCTGAACTTCCACAGTGTGGAAAGCGAAGTCTTCTACCAGCGGTGAAGGCGTGGGTTTAACACTTAAGTACCTGGGCTGTCTTACTTCTGTAGAATTGGCGTGCTAAACGTGCTCTCTTAGGGATTCCGCCAGCCCGCACTGAAGACTGAACCGCTCTACCGCTGAGCCAAATTCCTAGCTTTTTTTTCTTTCTTTTGTTTTGTTTTGTTTTGGACACACAAGATCTCCCTAAATTAAGTCGGCCTGGAACTTGCAATTTGCAGTTCTCCTGCCTCAGGCTCGGGAATCACTGGACTTGTAGGCGTGCGCCACTGCACCTGGCTCATAGGAGACTTTTTCTTTTTTTCCTTTCCTTTTTTTTTTTTAAATGATTTTTTTTCTTTTTTTTTTTTTTTTTTTTAGAGAGAGTGGGGGAGGGAGAAAGAGCGAGAGAG
This sequence comes from Callospermophilus lateralis, assembly GCF_048772815.1. Classification (NCBI taxonomy): domain Eukaryota; kingdom Metazoa; phylum Chordata; class Mammalia; order Rodentia; family Sciuridae; genus Callospermophilus; species Callospermophilus lateralis. Next base: position 8,835,051 of record NC_135323.1, on the reverse strand, counting down.
AGAATTTTTTAATATTTATTTTTTAGTTCTCGGCGGACACAACATCTTTGTTTGTATGTGGTGCTGAGGATCGAACCCTGGCCGCACGCATGCCAGGCGAGCCCGCTACCGCTTGAGCCACATCCCCAGCCCCTTTTTTTTTTAATTTATTTTTTAGGTGTAGATGGACACAACACAATGCCTTTATTTTTATGTGGTGCTGAGGATCGAACCCACTCCACCCGCGCTAGGCAAGCCCTCTACCGCTGAGCCACAATCCCAGCCTCTCAAACTACTTTTCATAGCTCATTATGCCCTGTGAGATCTGGACCCTCTGGAACCATAACTTACCTGGGTTCCACTCCCCAGATTTCCTCAGAATACTGCAGTCATCAATGCTTTTTCTGGCATGGATATTGTTAACTTAAAAGAAAATGGCATTCCAAGACTTCCCCATTTCTTCATCCTCCGCAAAGACCTCTAATAACACCTGATATTTGGATTATGATATAAACACTTATTATGCAAATACATACAGATAAAGGCAAAGATTTAAAAAGAAGGACCACAAAGTTCTTTTTTAAAGCATCAAAGGCTTTAGGACAGGAATCTCCTGTGTTTCTCCTTTGCTAGCAAAGCAATAAAACTTAGTTTTCCTTTTTCTCAAAACGGTGTCCTCGTTATTGGATTGGAACAAGGGCCAAGCTTTCATGAACAAATTTGGCACTCCATATTGGGACCCAAGAGCAGCCTCCACAACAGCTTTCTTGGTCAGGCCTGGCTGTCCAAGGAACCCCGCTTCCATGTTGAGGAATCATGGTATTGGTGAGTTTGTTGACAGCCAACTGCTAAAGAAATTGGGAGTGTGAGTTTGCCTTGGACCAAACCAGAGGAGCTGTTTCTGTGATTAAAGGGAGGGGCTGAGGGACTGGCCCAGCAAGTGCTGGAGCTTCCATTTGCTTTGGGGAACTCCTACCTTCTCTCCTTGAACTGCACAATTTGCTCCATCAGTTGCTCTACTTTGAGAAAAAGGAAACTAAATTCAGGAAAGTTGCTACAACTTTGGCCATTTGCATGATCCCTAACCTATCTATGCCTGCCTGCTATCTGCAGATCTCTGGATTGCTCTGATGCTGAATGCCCTTATCTGTCCATGACTTATCTGATAGAGAACAAGGACTTTGGGTTACTTCTCTCAACTTCACCATCTTTTAGCAGAAAGTACTTGGAGATGTCCTCACCCACTTTCCATAGAAATGGGATGTAGAAATTGACAGTGGGAAATTATAACAGGGGTTCACTTGATGCTTGGACTGTATCCTTTGGGGCTTTGAAGCTTCATGTTTTTTTCTTCTTTTTCCCAATCTTCATGTCCCTAAACTTCTCCTCCCTGATTTTCTTTTCCTTAAACTTCTCCTTCGTGACCTTCTTTTCCCTAAACTTCTCCTTCCTGATCTCTCCTCCCTAATCTCATTTTCTCTGAATCACCTTTATAAAACCCCTATTCCTACTAATGGGCAGAATCACAGCCTTTGGGATAGCAGTCCCCTCTGTTTCTCCTTTGCTTCTTTTTCCTTTTTTTTTTTTTTTTAAAAAAAAAAAAAACTCTTTTTCCCTAAAAAAAAAAGTGGGGGCTGGGGATGTGGCTCAAGTGGTAGCGCACTGCCTACCATGCGTGAGGCACTGGGTTCAATTCTCAGCATCACATTAAAACAAAATAAAGATATTGTTTCCAACTAAAGCTAAAAAATAAAAAAAAATTAAAAAGTGCTTTTTACCTGTTGTCTCATTTTTTATTATTCCCCTGAAGTAACCCTTTGAGGAGAGGTGGGGTAGGTATTATTTAATATCCTTTCTTTATGGATGAAGATACTGAGAAAGGAATAGGTAACTAGATAAAGGTCACAGAGCTGGTCTTTGGCAGAGGCAAGGATGGAACCCAGGTACTGCCTCCATGGAACTATCTCAAGCTGCTCAAGGGAGCTCACCTACAGAATATTTCTAGTTCCTACAGATCTTGATGCAAGTGTAGGAAATTCATATTATCCAGAAATGTGTGCTGCCAAGACCAAGCAATGAAAATGTCCTGGCCAAAGGAAAGGTGGTCAACATGAATATGCTTCATAGAGCTGAATGACACCTGTTTTTAATTCCAAACAAAACAAATTGCAACATCTGTGGGTAAAAACCAGAAGCAAGGGAGTTGACTTTTTATTTTTTTTTAAGTATAGTTTGTATTTATTTTTTAACAGACAGAGAGAGAATTTTAATACTTATTTTTTAGTTTTCGGCGGACACAACATCTTTGTTTGTATGTGGTGCTGAGGATCGAACCCAGGCCGCACGCATGCCAGGCAAGCACCCTACCACTTGAGCCACATCCCCAGCCCAGGGAGTTGACTTTTTTTAAAGTTGTGAGTATAATACCTTAGGACTGCTTATAATTTCTTCTTTGAAAACCTTTCACAAATGATAATTTAACATTACTGATGCTCTGAGAGAGGAAGAAAAGACTGAGTATAGTCATACTCTAAGGCATGACTATTTAAAAATATTCTAATACATGACTTTTCTTCCAAATGGTGATTTGAACAAAACAATTTAATCATCTTAATTCTGAACCTCCTTTCACTGCCAAAATTATTAAAAATCAACTAGGTATTGGTGAGAGTATAAGGAAAACTCTGATCGCTGGATAAACTGTGTAATGTTGGGTAATTTGTGCATATTCTTTCTTTTTTGGAGGGGGTACCAAGGATTGAACCCAGTTGTGCTGTACCACTTAACTGCATCCCTAGTCCAACCCATTTTGTTTTTTATTTTGAGATAGGGTTTGCTAAGTTGCTGTGTCTGGCCTCTGACTTGTGATCCTCCATGCTTGACTTCCCTAGTCTCTGGGATTATAGGTGTGAGCCACTGCACCTAGCTTCTTTTCTGTTCTTCATGTTGGATAATTTCTATTCATCTATGTTCAACTTTGCTGATCCTTCCCTTTGCTAGCTCAGATCTGTTGAGCCCCTCTTAGTAATTGTTTTCCATTTTGGTTATTGTATTTTTGAACTCCAGAATTTCCATTAGGTTGGACTTTTAAAGATAATTTCTAACTTATATGCCTTTATTGGAATTCTCTGACAACAACTGTTGTATTTCCATGTAATTCTTTAACATGATTTATGTAAGTTCCATGAACATGTATGTATGTATATATATATATAGATATGTGTGCATGTGTATATAGTTAGATAGATGGATAGATAGATAATTGCTTTGAAGTTTTTATCTGCTAAATCCAACATCTGAACTACTGGGAGTTTCCACTGACAGCTTTCTTTCAAATGATCATACTATTTTATATGAACAACTTGAGCATCTGTGGATTTTGGTAACCTCAAGGATCTCAGAACCAATTCCCCATGGATCAGAGGGAGAGATTCCTAGATGTATTTTTTTATATATATTTATTTTTTAGTTTTTCGGCGGACACAACATCTTTGTTTGTACGTGGTGCTGAGGATCGAACCAGGGCTGCACACATGCCAGACAAACACGCTACCACTTGAGCCACATCCCCAGCCCCTCCTAGATGTATTTCTATAAACCATCAACTACAAAAAACAAAACTTATTTTCTTTTTTTTTTAAAGAAAGAGTGAGAGAGAGGGAGAGAGAGAGAGAATTTTAATATTTATTCTTTAGTATTTGGCGGGCACAACATCCTTGTCTGTATGTGGTGCTGAGGATCAAACCCGGGCCGCACGCACGCCAGACGAGCACGCCACCGCTTGAGCCACATCCCCAGCCCAAAACTTATTTTCTAACAACATAATTTTCAATAGCAATGAAAACTGCAGAATTCCCAGAAATAAATTCAACAAAAGAGCCAAAAGATTTGTGTGCAAGAAATAAAAATCTTGGGGAGGGGAGAAGATGTGGGGATGGGAGGGACAGTTAAACAAGACAGACATTATTACCCTATATACATGTATGATCATACTACTGATGTGACTCTGCACCATGTACAGCCAGAGGAAGGAGAAATTGTGTTCTATTTGTGTACAATGTATGGAAATGCATTCTACTGTCATGTATAACTAATTAGAACAAATTGAAAAAATTTTTAAGAAGGAAAAATTTTTTAAATAAATAAAATTAAAATCTTACTGGAAGACATTAAAGAAAGACTACGTAAGTGTATATATAATTCTTCATGCTCTTGTTTAAGAAGGCAATATCTTGTCAGCCTCCTTCACCCACCAACTGATTTACAGAGCTGGACATGGTGTACACACCATAATCCCAGTAACTGGAGAGTTTGAGGCAGAAGGATTGCAAGTTCAAGGCCAGCCTGGGCAATTTAGGAAGACCTTGTCTCAAAATAAAATAAAATGGGCTGGGGACATAGCTTAGAAGTAAATGACTCTTGGTTTAATTCCAAATACCATAAAATAAAAATAAATAATAAAATTAAAAAGCCACTTCCTGACATCTGATTTTCTGTTCCTGGAGATCTTTAATGTGAGAATGGAAATGGAGGGACAGCCTCTGGCCTTGGAAGGAGCCAGGGAAACAGACTTTGCTTTCAACTACCACAGCCTAATTACATCTGTATGTGTGTACTTCCTGCCTATTGTCTCACTCTCCTGAAAGTTGTGAAATTGTGTCCCTGAGCCCCCTGAAGATGGGAGATTTGAGGTAAAAAATAAAACTCTCCTCTGTCTTCCTTAGAGCAGACTTTATTTTTTTATTTTATTTTATTTTTTTAAAAGAGAGAGAATTTTTAGTTATTTTTTCAGTTTTCGGCAGACACAACATCTTTGTATGTGGTGCTGAGGATCAAAACCGGGCTGCACGCATGCCAGGCGAGCACACTACCGCTTGAGCCACATCCCCAGCCCTAGAGCAGACTTTAAATAAACCTGTATTCTTCACAGTTCTGTCTCACAACTTTTTTTTTAAGAGAGAGAGAATTTTTAATATTTATTTTTTAGTTTTTGGCGGACACAACATCTTTATTTGTATGTGGTGCTGAGGATTGAACCTGGGCCGCACATATGCCAGGCGAGCGTGCTACCGCTTGAGCCACATGCCCAGCCCTGTCTCACAAATTGTAGTGAAGCCCAGCAGTGAAAATTTTGCTACTGGGCCAAGCACTGTGGCACTCACCTGTAATTCCAGTTTCTCCACTTCTGCTGGTAGGTGGGGTCTATACATGCTGCAGCTCTTAAAGGCAGACCATGCCCTGCAGTGCTGCAGCATACCCAGCAGCTCACCATCAATTTCTCCTTTCTGGGTTCTTATTTTGCGAATTTGAAGAATTCAATCAACACACCAGAATGACTGAGTGTAAGAGTAAGATTTACTTGCCTGTGCACAGAAACAGGACTCCTGTAGAGCAAGAGGAGAACTGACAAGGGTTGCTCTTTGAGTGTACCAGTCTAGGGGTCTATATAGCATGGGGCCCATGCTGTTGATCCAAACTTCTATTCACGTCTGCCCCACTTCCATTTCCTCACCACTTTTCTGCAAGTGAAGCTTCTAAACAGGTTGTGGTCAGCATATCATGCATGCTCTGGGTTCCAGAACTGCAGAGCTTCTGCAGTACGTGTCCTCACCATGCCACCACTGTGGGATGACAGGTTGGTGTACTCAAGATTACCCCAACACTGACCTGCTGTGCCTTAAGTGCATGCCAGCATGACAGGCTCTGCACTGCTGACTGAACCCATGCTTGCCACCTGTGCTCTAGCTCACCTGAGCTGCCACTCTGCTGTGACTTCTTAGTAGGAAACAGTGGGCTGTCTGCCAGGCTTGGCAGCCAAGTCATGTCACAGTTACTCTGGAGGCTGAGGCAGAAGCATTGCAACTTCCAGGCCAGCCTCAGCAATTCAGTGAGGCCCTAAGCAACTTAGTCAGACACTACCTCAAAATAAAAAAAAAAAAAAAAACTATAAAGGTGGATGCTGGTGATATAGTTCAGTGGTAAATCACCCCTGGGTTCAAGCCTAAGTACTAAGAAATGCCCCCCCCCATGTCATTGATGGTAACATGGGGAAGTGAAAGTTCCCTGAATTTCTCAATGTGATGGTAAAACCTCTGACCTCTGGAGACTTCTTCACTTACCATGTGCAATAGATCTGTAGCTGTTTGTCTAGTTATTGGGTTCAATCTCCAGTACCATGATTTTCAGAGCCAACTACTTAGTCAAACAGATTCAGCCTGGTTTAGGTTAGGTCCAAACATAAATAGGAGTATCATCTTTTACATATTTATATTTCTAGGAGAAGTGAGACCCAGAATTTGGAGACATTTCTAAGTCCTCAAAAGTCCAAACAAGAAATGAAATTGATCAAATTATACTGTTTTATTGTGTGCATATATGTATATATTATAACAAATTCCACTGTTACATATAATTATAATGTGACAATAAAAAAGGGGAAAAAGAATTTAATAGTCTTTACAGTCACAATTTATTAAAATAAGATATCCAGAAGTGTAAACCCCCCCCCCCAAAAAAAAAAAGAAAAAAAAATCAAAACAAAGAGACACATGGGGCTGTCTAGGCTCTGGAAAGATTTTTTTTTTTTTTTTTTAACCAGCCAAAGAACTGGAGTAAAAAGGAGACCACCTCAAAAAAGGAGAGGGACAGCAGCCTTTTCTCCTTTATAAAGAAGCTATTTTTATTTGTGCCTCACCTATGTTGCATCTGACTCTCATATAGGAAGAGTTCCATCATCTCTAACATAGTACTCCAGGGCTAAGGCCTGTCAGGTAGACAGTGACATGCACACAAAAATCAAATCAGGAAGCTGTCTGATCCAGAATACCATGTGTAGGTGTTAGGGTAAAACAAATGAAGCTATGACAGAAACTCTTACATATTTGGATTCTTTTTTCCAGTCCTAGAATTGAACCTAGGGGGTTCTACCACTGAACTACACCCTGGCCCTTTTTTCTTTTTCTTTTCTTTCTTTCTTTTTTTTTAGACAAAAGTTTCCCAGACCGGCTAGGAATTTGAAATTCTCCTGCCTCAGCCTCCAGAGTCCCTGAGATTATGGCTGTGGCCACACATCCACATGGCACATATGGATTTTTAAATGTGGCAAGTGCCATTGCAGATTGCTAGGGAAAGATGGGACTAATCCAGTAACTGATACCAGGACTCCCAGTTATACATATGGAAAAAGAAATGAGCTGGAACCCAGGACCCATGCTGGATTCCCAGCAGCTTTTGAGGCTAAGGCAGGAGGATTTTGAGATCAAAGCCAGCCTCAGCAACAGGGAGGTGTGAGACCCTGTCTCTAAAGAAAATACAAAATAGGCTTGGGGATGTGGCTCAGTGGTTGAGTGCCCCTGAGTTCAATCCCTGGTACCTAATAATAACAACAACAAATAAAATTACTTCCTCACTTTACACTCTATTCCAAATTAAGTTAAAGACTTAAGTGTTAAAACTTTGAAAACTTTACAGCAAATATGGCAGAGCAAGGTGGAATAGGGAATGTCTTTTTCCTTTTTGGTGCCCGGGATTGACCCCACGGGTGCTTAACAACAGCAACATCCCCAGCCCTTTTTTATATTTTATTTAGAGACAGGATCTCACTGAGATGCGTAGGGCCTCCTTAAATTGCTGAGGCTGGCTTTGAACTTATGATCCACCTGCCTTGGGTCCCAAGCCCCTAGGATTACAGACGTGCACCACACTTTTTTTTTTTTTTTTTGGTAGTAGGGGCACATAACCACTGAGCTACATGCCCAGCTCTTTTTATTTTTTATTTTTAGACAGGGTATCACTAAATTGCCGAGGCTGTCCTTGAACTTGTGACTCTCCTGCCTCAGCCATCCGAGTCACTGGGATCACAGGCATGCACCACCATGCCCTTTTAGAGAAGGATTTCTTAAACAAGATCAGAAAGTGCCAACCATAAAAGTTTGACATCTTCTTGTCTATATTAAAATAAACCGTCGTTCATCAAGACACCAGTGAAGAGACGCCGCCAACAGTATTCGCACGACGCTTCTAGGACAGAATCTAGCACTACAAAAAAAAGAAATGCACTCAACAGGGCAGGGGTGGAAGGTACCAGCGGGCGCGATCAGAAGAGGAACGCTGCCCGAGGCGTAGGCGACCGCAGAACGGATACGAGCCCACGGAGACCTGGCACATGCCTTCCTGCCTGCCGAAGCTGGTGTGGCGGGGGACGGCCAGAGCCACCGGCGCCGGGTGGGGTCAGTCGGTACAAGCTGAGACCGAGCCCCATGGTCTAGACCAGTATGGCAACCCGCGCGCAACCACACTCGGGTCCAAAGAGAAGCGACGCTCCACCAGAGCGCCGGGTTCCCGCGGAGGTTGGCTGCGGAGAATCAAAGGAGCCGCGCCGTGTTGCTCAGCAACCGACGCAAGTCGCCTGGCGGGGAAGTTCCAGAGACCTTTTCGCAGGACGGAAGTGACGTATAGTGGGTGGGGCCTCAGAGGCTGGCGCGTTCTGCGGCGGGGCGGGAGCTGGGCCTGCGGTTGAGGCGGGGCCTGCGAAGAGAAGGAGACCCGTAGCCGAGATCTGAGAGGCTGGCGCGGGGCGGGGCCTGCGTGGGGTGGGGCGGGGCCGACAGCGGGGTGGGCGGGGTCTGAACGGGCCCGCGGAGGGGGTAGCTTGCCGCGGGGCAGAGCCTACAGGCGTGATAGGCGGGGTCAGCGTGTAACGGGGCGGGGCCTACAGCGGGAATGGGCGTTTCTAGGGCGGGGCCTGCGGTGGGGCGAGCCACTACTCTAGGACCCTGTCCCGGCGCCTTGGTCTCCGCGGTGAGGCATTTCCCGGTGGCGGATCGCTGTCTCGGGACCGGGCCCCTGAGCCATCTTTCATAGTAGTGTGCGAGGAGCCCCGAGGGTGCCGCGCCCCGATCTGAGGTAACCCTATGTCTCGCGCACGCGGCTTCGCTCTAGTGGGAGCGGCCCGGTCGAGCACCGGGCTGCGGGGCCGCGGGACCGCGGGCGGGGCGCGCCGCCTGGTGACCGGCCTCCTCAGGCTGGCCCGAGCACCCGGAGCAGAGAGGTCAGCGCGCTCGGGCCTGCGCGTCCACTGACCGCCTGACGCGAAGCCGGGCCGCGGGGCCGGCGGAGTCCGGATCGGCCCTGCACTGCATCCGCTCTACCGGGCGCTGCGATGATAGGTGAAGGAGCGGACCCCGGAGGTGCAGAAGAGAAAGAGCAGAGCAGAGGCGTGGACACCCGGCGTGCCCGCTGGGGCGGGGGTCTGCTGCGCCTCGTCGGCTCGCAGTCTTTGCTGCTCCCTTGGCATGCTCCGGGCGGTGGGGTCATGAACCGGCTGCCACTGCGGAGGGGAAGCCCAGGAGCGTGGAGAGACCAGGGTTTGGTATTGTGGGTGTGGGGGGGTGTCGCCTGCTTACCCCCTCTACTGTTTCTTCTCTATTGGCCTTTTCTCAGGCTCCTGTGCTGTTATCTGCTGCTGTGTATCAAAGTTTCTGTGAGTTAGGCGTTCCGAGTGTCCCTGCCCAGCTGACAGTCCCAGGAGAGTCTAACTGAAGGATGGCTCTCCCACAGGGCTGGTGGCTGTAGTCCCTGACTTGCCTCAGGGCCTTTCCTTAGGACAGCTGAGAGAGAAGAGGGGGCTGGGGGGGTGGGGTGGTAGGGAGGAGGTGGAAACCACTATAATTTTTATGACCTGGCTTTTGGAGCCTGTGTACTCTATTCCTTAGGGTTACTAAGTACAAGGGACTCCACCTTCTGAAGGGAGACTTAACAAACAAAGAGTTTGTGAAAATAGTTTAAAACCACTGTACCACTTACCATCCCATCCTGTGGGAAAACTCCTATTTTCTGTAATTCTGGCTGAAGTTCTGGGCCTCATTCATTTGGGCCCTAAATTTCTGTAAATCTAATTAGTTAACCACACATTGGTAAGGAGCCCTCCATCCTCCCTTGAGTGGGAAAGGGTTAGTCCCAACGAAACCACACTGGGCATGTGGGAAATGGATTCTCCCAAGGACTGTCAAGGTACTCTTACTCTAGAGAAGGTGTGTCAGGTAGTCACATCTGACTTGTGCCCTGTTTCTAATCCACTCATAATTCATCTGCTCCTGCAAGCTGTAGATTTCAAAGAAAATAGTTAATTAATGCTTTAGTGAATGGCTCTTCAGAGCTTAACTAGAACTGAACATTTTTAAATTATTTCTTTAGTTGTAGATGGACACAATATCTTTATTTGTTTTTATGTGGTGCTAAGGATCACACTCAGTGCCTCACATGTGCAAGGTAAGTGCTCTACCACTGAGCTACAGCCCCAGCCCTATAATTGAACATTTATTCAGACATGTGTTTATGTTTATTTCTCACCTCTGCTGTGCTTTTGATCTTGGGAAACAAAGGCAATAAAATAAGTGTCTGCTCTCAGCTTTCTCACAGCCTGAAGGAGATCTCCCCAGCTACTCAGAGTCCAGAGCTGTAAGGAGCCCCTAAGCTGGAGGGCATGAGGCCTTGGTGGATGTGAGGCATGTATTGGCTTTGAAGGTAGGGTAGGAGTGAGTGGAGGAAGAAGGACAGATAAAATGGTGTGTCCAGAACAGCAGTGTGACTGGAGGAAGCAGAATTGGGACAAACATGGTGTGGGCTTTGGGGAGATGACACTGGAGAGATAGACAGGAGCCAAGAGTGAAAAGACCTCAAAATAATCCAGGTGTTAGTTTTTATTTTAAAATGGTGATGAGTCATTCCAGAATGATAGGCAGGGGAATAACATGACCAAGACATATTTTAGGAAGATTTGAGAGGGCTTTAGAAATTCTAGTGAGAAGTCCTAAGAATATAACATAAAGTGTTGGCCTTTGAAAAGAGGGGCTAGAAAGAAGAAATAGATGAGCTACAATCTACACAGGTGTTTTTGAGTCTTCTGAATGTCTCACTCAGAATTGGTTTATGTAAAACCTACAGACTTGGTATATTTTGTTCCCATTTTCATTTTTTCATTTGTAAAATTCTTCATGGATAGGCTTTCAGAATGCCTCACAAAAAAAAAAAAAAAAAAAAAAGGCAAGCAAAAGAAAAGAAGGAGTCTCCTAACCAACAACTAGGAAGCGATGCTGAGAATCGAAGTGAAGTGAGTTTCCTCAAAAGTGAAACAGATGTTAGAATCATCAAGAGATGGAGTGAGTATACAGGAGTAGTGTGCAGGCTGTGTGTTGACAATCCCTGGATGTGGGAAATGTATATACGTGCGGCCGTGTACTTTACTTCTGTGATATGTACATATATTTAATGAAAGTTTTTTTTAAAAAGTGGTAAAGAAGTAAATCAAAGCTGAGGGTCTCTGACCTTGTAGGGATGATCAGAAGTGATTGAGTTAGAGTTACACTTTATCTTCCAAACAGCTATTCCCACCACACTCACTTAATGTAAGGACAAGAATGGGGCTGAAGGGCTGGGGATGTGGCTCAAGCGGTAGCGGGCTCGCCTGGCATGCGTGCGGCCCGGGGTCGATCCTCAGCACCACATACAAAGAAAGATGTTGTATCCGCCGAAAACTAAAAAATAAATATTAAAAACTTCTCTCTCTCTCTCTCTCTCCCTCCCTCTCTCACTCTCTCTTTAAAAAAAAGAAAAAAAAGAATGGGGCTGGAGTTGTGGCTCGGTGGTAGAGTACTTGTCTGGCATGAATGAGGCACTTGGATTTGATCCTCAGCACCACGTGTAAATAAAGTAAAGATATTATGTCTGTCTACAACTAAAAATTATATATATATATATATATATATATATAAAAGAATGAATGACACTGACCTGCAGAAGAGCCACAGGTGAAACACCTACCCTAAAACTCAGAAAGAGTTATTCGAGGACCAACCCAGAAAACTCACTGGGTGTGATGATTGCTCATCTGAAATGCCAGTAGCTCTTATCCCTCAGCTTATCTTTAGGAAGCTCTGTGTGCCATCCTTGGTTGCTTTTAAAGTCCTTCATGTGAAGGAAAAGAACTTGTTGAGGCTTTTGAATGCTGACTGCATGTGCTGTGAAATTCTGGCTTTGTCAGGGAATCATGACCTTAAAATTTGTTCTCAGTCAAAAAATGAATGTGGGCCTATTCTTTGCCTCAAGATTTTTCTTGGTGAGGAGAGGAAATAGCTGTTCACTGTAAACAACTGGACTCTGTAACTGTCTTTGTCTGACATCTGCTTGGTCAGCTGGAAGCTCCAGTGCTGCCTTCTTAATGTTTGTGGTGTCCCTCAGACACCTCATGTTGGATTGCTGTCAAAATACATGGCCAGGGGCTTCAATTTTAGCTCAGTGGTAGAGTGCTAGCCTAGCATGTATGAGGCATGGGGTTTGATTCTTAGCACCACATATAAATAAATAAATAAAGGTATAAAAAATTGCACCTATAAAATACATGGACCAGAAGCTGGGCATGGTGGCACTCGCCTGAAGGGTGTTAAGTTCAAGGCCAGCCTCAGCAATTTATCGAGACCCTGTCTCAAAAAAACAAAAAGTAAAATGGGCTGGGGATGGGCTGAGGTTGTTGCTCAATGGTAGAGCACTTACTTGCCTAGCATGTATGAGGCACTGGGTTCGATCCTCAGCACCAAGTAAAAATAAATAATGTTATTGTGTCCATTTACAACTAAAAGTTTTTTTTTAAAAAGGGCTGGGGATGTTGCACAATGGTGGAGCATTCCTGGGTTCAGTCCTTAAAAAAAAACACATTCTACTGTCATCTATAACTAATTAGAACAAATTTAAAAAGTGATGAATTAATAAAAAGTTACTACACCTTGCACCAAGCCTCTCTTCCCTGTTTATTTCAACACATTCTTCCCTCCTTCTCTTCTTTTAATTTTTTTTTAGTTTTCGGCAGACACAACATCTTTGTTTGTATGTGGTGCTGAGGATCGAACCTGGGCCGCACGCATGCCAGGCGAGCACGCTACCACTTGAGCCACATCCCCAGTGCCCCCCCATTTTATTTATTAATTTTAATTTACAAGTTTAAATTATCCTTGATTTTTTTAAGAAGTCGCTTTGTAAAATTGTTATACCATCCAGTGGGGTGCGGTCATGTAAGCTGCTCTTTGAGTAGGAACATTCAGCCAGCTGAGCTAGAAATTTGGGGCAAACAGCGGGGGGCCTTCTTTACTCCCATAGGAGATCCAGACCTACCATAGGGCCTCACAAAGTGGCTGAGGTTGGCTTTGAACTTGCAGTCCTTCCTGCCTCCACCTCCTGAGCCCTGAGATTGCAGGTATGCACACTGTACCCAGTTTTCCAGGTTCCTTTATAAAGTCAGAGTTAAGACTTGAAGACATGCAGCTAAAATTAAATGAAGTCAGACTTTAAAGCATGAAATACATTTTTTAGGATGAAATGCTTAGTTCTGACTGATCTCTTGTTCATTTAAGGGAACATTGTTCATTGTTCCCTTAAAAGAGAATGGTAAAATGCACAATTTAAAAATTGAGCCAGGGGGGCTGGGGATGTGGCTCAAGCGGTAGCGCGCTTGCCTGGCATGCGTGCGGCCTGGGTTCGATCCTCAGCACCACATACAAAGATGTTGTGTTTGCCAAAAACTAAAAAAAATAAAATATTAAAATCCTCAAAAAAATAAAAAATAAAAAAATAAAAATTGAGCCAGGGAGCTCGGGTTGTGCTCAGCAGTAGAGCACTTGGCTAGCGGGGTGGTGTCCTTGGTTCGATCCTCAGCACTGCATAGAAATCAATAAAATAAAGATATTATGTCCAACTGCAACTAAAAAATAAATATAAAAAAAATTAGCCAGGTGTGGTGGCGTATGTTTGTAATCCCAGCATCTGAGAAGGCTGAGACACAGGAGGATCACAAATTAAAAGCCCACCTCAGCTACAGGGAGGCATTAAACAACTCAGTGAGACCCTGTCTCTAAATAAAATATAAAACAGGACTGGGGATGTGGCTGAGTGGTTGAGTGTCCCTGAGTTCAATCCCTAGTACCAAAAAACAAAACCTGAAAGTGGGGGATTCTTTCTTTTTGTGGTACGAGGAATTGAACCAGGGTGCTCTACCACTGAGCTACATATGCAGCCCTTTTTATTTTTCTATTTTGAGACAAGAGTTTGTGCTATTCTGCCTCAACCTCAGGAGTGGCTAGGTAGGCATGCCCCACCCCTTGTACTCAGCATGCGGGCATTTATTATTAAAGCAACCTGAAATGATCTTTCTTCAAAAATGCAGTTTTTATTATATTTCTGCAGTTTAAAAAATTAGACTCCCCTCCTTTGGAAATATCTGTAGACTTTCCAGTTATTTGATCTGACAGTTTTCATTCTGTCCTTCCTGGAGATTTCATGCTTTCCCTAATTAAAAAACAATTAAAATGAGACTTTTGTTTTTACTTTCTGTTCTCTCTGATTGGATAAACTAATATTCTTAAAGAACTTTTGGGAGAAAATGAAGTACCTATTTTCTTTCTTTCCTTTTGTTGTTGTTATTTGTTTCAGTGCTGGGGCTCAAACCAGGGGATACCTTTTATTTCCTTTCTGCGTGTGTGTGGTATTCCTGCCTCTTTGAAATGTCTGTGAGCTACAAACTCTTGCACAATTTTATTGTTCTTGCTCATAATGAGAGTTGTATCAGCATAGGGACAGCCTGTTTGCTCCCGAGGACAGGTGTGGCAGCCCCAGTGGCTTTGGGCACAAGCACTAGCTGTGTCTGATTTCCTGGCAGCTCCACAGTGCCAGGGGGTGATGGGTGAAAACTCAAGGATTGTCCTAATTCAGGTTGCCCTTTGAGTCATTTATTCACCTTAAGCAATGTGTGTCATGTTACTGCACTTTCTTTCCCACACATTTCCTTTCTTTTTTTGTTTTGTTTTATATGTCAAGAAATGTACTTAATAGTTATGATTTCAAAAGCTCAAAATTGATAGGAGGAAACTCCAGTCAATTATTCTCTGAAATTTATGTGAATTTCCAATTTCTGTGCTGAAAGAATGGTGACTGAAAGGACACAGAGCTATGAATCTTTTCCTTAGTATCTTCATCTGTTACATTTTAACCTCTCTTCTTTCTGGAAGGCAGTGTTTTTAATTCCCATACCATGGCTTATACAAGTGCACAAGTGCAATTCTGTTTTCCTCTAAGAACATCTCTTGAGTTCATGCTAACAAACATTAACACTCCTTAGGACTCATTTCTCACCTCCAACACTGTATTTTTTTTTTTTTTTTTTTAAAGAGAGAGGAGAGAGAGAGAGAGAAAGAAAGAATTTTTTAACATTTATTTTTTAGTTTTCATCGGACACAATATCTTTGTTTGTATGTGGTGCTGAGGATTGAACCCCGGGCCTCACGCATGACAGGTGAGTGCACTACTGCTTGAGCCACGTCCCCAGCCCCCAGCACTGGATTTTGCTAGCACAGAGGTACATGTTTTTGTCCTTCCCTTGGAAATTTCAGAAGTTTTGTCTTTTAGGCTGGAGTGGTTCTTGAAGTCCCTGTGGCCCACAGGTAGTGGGTCCTTGCTGTGCTAACAAATGAACTAACAGACATACTCAAAATCAGGAATATTGTTTACCCTGTTTGAGGTTTGCAGATGCTTCCTGGTGATATTAGAAGTAAATATCACCAGGGATTGTGGGCTGGGATTGTGGCTTCGTAGAACGATCGCCTAGCATGTGCAGGGCCCTGGATTTAATCCTCAGCATCACATAAAAATAAATGAATGGAATAAAGGTATTTTTTTTTAAAGAAGTAAAATGTTTCTGCTGTGGTCACTGAAAATGCCTAGAGCATGTTTTTCTTACCCCCTTTCTATATGGAATTCAACAACAGCAGTTGCAATGTGAAACAAAAAGAAGAAAGAGTTCAAACACCAACTCAGTTTAGGGCGAACCTTAGTTCTCTGTTGTTGCGCTTCTTAGGGTCTGGTTAGCATGTGGAGCCCCTTGTGCATGCTGTGAGCCACTAGGTCTCACTTTTTTGTCCTCTGCCGAGGTGAAGGCAGCCCCCACCCCGCACTGTTTGCCTTTACCCCTGAAACTTCTTCTGACTTCTAGTGGCAGCAAAGAGTGAATATCCACACGAAGGGGCCTGCAGGTTTCCACTTCCAACAGGGAGGAGAATTTCCC
Source organism: Callospermophilus lateralis (assembly GCF_048772815.1). NCBI lineage: Eukaryota > Metazoa > Chordata > Mammalia > Rodentia > Sciuridae > Callospermophilus > Callospermophilus lateralis. The sequence goes on along the minus strand of NC_135323.1, from coordinate 8,818,967 downwards.
ATTCTGTTCCCAAAGCCTCTGGGTCATTGTGCTCACACCGCAGCAGCCTCACTGCCTGGTAGCAGAGGCTCTAGCACTCCACTGTTGGAGAAGCTTTCAGGTGCACAGGATGAAGAAGCTGAAAGTAAAACCAGGCAGGCAGTGCAGTGGGCCTAGACTTCTTTTTTTTTTTTTTAAAGAGTGAGAGAGAGTGAGAAAGAGGGAGAGAGAGAGAGAATTTTAATATTTATTTTTTAGTATTTGGCGGACACAACATCTTTGTCTGTATGTGGTGCCGAGGATCGAACCCGGGCTGCACACACACCAGGCGGGCGCGCTACCGCTTGAGCCACATCCCTAGCCCCGGGCCTAGACTTCTTGCAGGTACACATTTTTCACATCTTCTTTTGAATTTCTTGTACTATACCAGAAAGAGCCCTGAAAAAACCCAAGGAATCATCTGTGAAGTTAAAAGTAGCCACTCTGGAAACCTACCCACATGTCAAGCTTTAGGTTAACGTGATAATGGAGAGTTCACCTTTTTGTTGTCAGCTTGCTAAGAGCCAAATGGCTGGACTCCATGGTTATGAGTGTAAGTGCCAAAGTACAGCCTGGCCCAAGGACAGTCCATGAGGACTTTCTCTATCAGGCCTCCAGAAACCTTGTCTCATGCTCTAGGCATTTTCCGTGACCACAGCAGAAAAGCATGGATACCTTTCTGCTGTCGGTGAGCAAATCTTTGAACCTGTCTCTTGCTGTCCTTATTTTCAAACTAGGTGAAATGTAAGCCAGCTCGCTTTGACTGTGCTGCTCTTGAGACCTTTAATACTACACCTGTTTCCTGGTGACTGAGTAGAGTTCCCAGGAAGACTTAGCTCAGGATTTGGGGGTCTTGGGAAGAAATTTCTGTTCAGCTCTTTAATTTTCGGAGACTTCCGCATCTATGTCCAGTGCTCTCACAGCTCTTCTGAAGCAGGCATTGAAGCCATGGGGAGGATGCTTAGCAGGAGTGCGCCTTCCCTTTGGTATTCACTTGGATACCATGTGATCCAGTCTAAGGACCCTACAGGACTCTGGTGTTTGCCTGGTGCCGTTGTGTATTTGGGCTATATGCTATGAATATCTTTTTCTTCCCCTCTGTGGAAAGGGAAATGAATGCAGTGGGTAGTTTTCAGGAAGCCAGTAATTATTTTGAAAAAGAATTGCATCATGCCAGGGTCTGGCTGTTCTTTACAGTGGGACTTCAAATTACCACAAAATTCCACTGTTATCTGTGTTCTCTTATTTCTTTTTTTTAAAGAGAGAGTATGTGTGAGAGAGAGAGAGAGAGAGAGAGAGAATTTTTTAAATATTTATTTATTTTTTTAGTTATCGGCGGATACAACATTTTTGTTTTGTATGTGGTGCTGAGGATCGAACCCAGGCCGCACGCATGCCAGGCGAGCGCACACGCTACCACTTGAGCCACATCCCCTTATCTGTGTTCTCTCAAACACAAATGATACAAAACAAGAAGTTTCTGCCTTTGGAATAAACTAGCTTTGTAGTGAGGTGGCTCTGAGGCATGCGTGGGGCTGCTTGTGGGAAAGCTGGTTCTTCTTGAACTTGAATGAACCTCTGATCCTGCCTCCCTTTGTAAAGTTTTTTCATTTTTTTTTTTGTTGTTGTTTTGGTATCAATGTTTGAACCCAGGGGTGCTTAATGAGTGAGCCATATCCCCCAGCCTTTTTTTTTTTTTTTTTTTTTTGCATTTTATTTAGAGACAAGGTCTTACTGAGTTGCTTAGGGCCTCTGGATTAGTTGCTGAGAATGGCTTCAAACTCAGGATCCTCCTGCCTTAGCCTCCCCAGATGCTGGGATTACAGGCGAGCACCACCGCGCCCAGCTTCCTTTCTTTTTTGATTTTATTTCTTTTTAACTTTTTGTTTTGACTAATTATGAATTCAAAAAATGTTGCAAAAATAATATCAAGCTGTCCCTGCAGCTTCCCCGTCCCTGAATAGAACCGTGACGTTTTGCAGCAGGAAATTGACATTAGGTAGGCCTTACCCTTTCAACTTTCACATGCAGTCATTCATTTGTGTGTCTGGCTTTTTCTGACCCTTCAGCACAGAGAGAGAGCTGTGTGACAGCCCTGGGGCCCAGGGACAGAGCAAGCAGAAGCCATCTCACACCCTGCTCCCTCCTGCCTTCAGTTCTGAGCTCTCACTAGCTGTGTCTGGTGTCTGTCACTGTGCTCAGGCCAAGCTTCCCAGTGGTGCCTGTGTGGCTTGCTCTTAGACACTCAGCTCAGGTGGGAATTTCAAGGGAAATGAACCCCTGGGTATGATTTATTGTGTTAACATAGGGAGGGGCAAGGCTGTCTTCTCTCCATCTGCGTAGGTGTGCTTGTAGGATAAATAGCATTATGTCATTTAATTTGGGCCTAGGGTCCTACCAACATTTGGCTTCTCAGTTTTCTCTCATAAAGAATAGAAGACTTCAGAGAAGGATCACATTATCTTTCATCTATTTTTTATGAAGTATCTTTGTTTTATTTTGGGGGCATGCTTGGGAATCAAAACCAGGGTCTTGCGCATGCTAAGCAAGTAATCTACCACTGAGCGACACACCCAGTCCTATAAAGCATCTTTACTTTTACTGGGACAAAAGTCTTGGAACTCTGTTAATGATTAGGAGGTAGGCAAGAAGCATGATGCTGCCCAAGTTCTCCTCACTACCTGAGCCACCTCCCGCCTCTGTCTGTTGGCACTGGTGTGCGGCTCCCTCCCATGGGAAGCCTGTCAAACCTCCAAAGACATTATTGGCAGAATTTAATCTCTCTTTTGTGAATCATTTATTATTGATCCCGATTTAAAAATAGCTGTGTGGGGCTGGGGTTGTGGCTCAGTGGCAGAGTGCTTGCCTTGCACATGTGAGGCACTGGGTTCGATCCTCAGCACCATATAAAAATAAATAAATAAAAGAAAGATATCGTGTCCATGTATAACTAAGAAAAAATTTAAAAAGGATTAAAAAATAGCTGTGTGAGGGAGGCCAGCTTTTTCCAGGATGAGGACTGTGGCCTTCTGGCATGGCCTGCCATAGCGAGCAAGGCCTGACTGACTATGGCCAGTCCAGCAGAACTGAGAAACTCAGCTGCAATAGCTATCTGAATCAATCTCTCTCTCTCTCTCTCTCTCTCTCTCTCTCTCTCTCTCTCTCTCTTGTGCTGAGATTGAACCTAGGGCCTTGCTTGTCCTAGGCATGTGCTCTGCCACTGAACTACACTTGTAGCCCCTGTCTACATTTTAATGATAGCCAGGGGAAGGGTTTTGTTTGTTTGTTTCCCTAGGACTTTGGATATTGTGCTAGTTGCTGTCTTTAGACTTTTCTAGACAACTGGTGAAATAATATAGGAGATAAAAAGGAAAATTAGCAAACCCTGAAAGGCCCAGCCTGAGGATGCTGGGTTGTTCACAGAATTGCCAAACTGGTAGGTGCCTAGCCTGAGGATTGCCCTGATGAGACCCTGCCGTGGCCATGGTCCTCCTGCATCCTTGGCCTCCTGTCTTCCCTTCATGCCTGTCATTTCCTGAGAGTGGCTCTCTGTTCCTTCCATCAGCCCTGCATACTCTTGGCATCCTTCCAACCAGTCCCTTTCCACCTAAATTAGCCATAGTCCTCTGGCAGCCAAGAATCTTGCCAAACTTAGAGTGGAAGCTGTGTCTGAGCTGCCCCAGTGAGGAGGTGGTAGGCCAGAGGTGAGCAGGCATTTTGCACCTGTGTCTTCCCAGTGGGTCAGATGACGGAGGGGTGTGTGGCTCCAGAAATGTGGTCTGACACCTTGAGTCTGTGCTCCTGGGTCATGATGTTCCCTTTGTGGTGTGATGAGATAAAAGAAGACTCCCAAGAAACCAAGAATTCTATTGGCTTTGAGTCACAAGTGGTTAAGAAACCAGAAAAGGACCTAATAAATAAGATGGCAGTTGCCACATTACTGGAGCAAGGCCTGACTGACTGACTGTGGCCAGTCTAGCAGAACTGGGAAACCCAGCTGCAACAGTTATCTGAATCAATCAATCTATCTATCTATCTATCTCTTTCTCTCTCTCTCTTTCTCTCGTGCTGGGATTGGTAGGATTCAAAACGAAGGGCTGTAAGCATAGAGAATAGAACAATGTTTGCCAGCCTCTTAGGGACACTGGCCATCACATGGCCAATGGTCATAATTATAGCAGTGGATTCACACCCAGGCTTTACAGACACCTGGAAGGCATGCAGGTGGAAAAGGAATGAGATGCTGTTCCAAGACAAGCTGGTTTGGAGTTGGTGAGGAGAGCAGCTTTCAGCTCAGAATGACTATGCTTTCCGATGGTGGGGTTGGGCAACATGGTAGGGGTCTCAGCATCCTCTCTGCAGCAGCGAGAAAGCTCTCAGCTGAGGCAGCCCCCCTTTCAGGACTGTGGAGAGCAGCACTTCCCAGACTTGGTGTGCCACTTGAGATCTTTACTGGATGTGTGAGGCAACTGTTAGGATTATATTTATTTAAAACTTTTCTTAAATCTTCTCAACTTTTTCTATGTAAATATATTTTCAAAGGAAATGTTGGAGTCAAGAGCTCAGTAGGAACCTGGCTGGAACCCAGAGCCCTGGCCCCTTGGTACATGCCGGCTCTCATCCACTTCCCCCAGATCCCCATGGCTGCCCTGTAGTTCTTTCGCCCTTACACCCTTCCAGCTGCACACCCTTCCAGGTGCTACTGCTACTCCAGAAAACCAGAATAATAGCTTACAACATCTGCAGTGAGCCTGTAGATTCAAGGAGCTGAACACACCCCAGAAAGGATAAACTCAAAGAAACCTGTGCCAAGACACGTTATAATCAAATTTCTGAAAACTAAAAACAAAGGAAAAAATATGAAAGCAGCAAGACAGAATTGATATTTTATTTTGGGGAAAAGACAATTTAAATGACAGAAGATTTTTCATCAAAACCATGAAGGCCAGAAAGATGCAGCATAATTTGTTCCCAGTTCTGAAAGAAACAGACCTACCAAACCCTGTCGAATCTTCAGTGATAGGATAGGAAAGAAGGCATCCTCCATGAAGGAAAGACAAGTGTTTCGCCTGCACATAAGAATGGCTGAGGGAGGGCTGGGGTTGTGGCTCAGAGGTAGAGTGCTCGCCTAGCATGTGTGAGGCACTGGGTTCGATCCTCAGCACCACATAAATAAAAGATATTATATCCACCTATAACTAAAAAATAAATAATAAAAAAAAAAGAATGGCTGAGGGAGACTTTTGGAATGGAAAGGAATGACAGTCTTGGAATGTTAGGAAGAATAGCAGAAAAAGAAAAATATGAGCAAATGTCATAGACCTCTCTTCTTGTGAGCTTCCTAAGATTTGACAATTGAAGCAAAAGTTTCCACTGAGATGGTTCTGTATATGTACTTTAGTCCTATAAACAGGGAAGGAGAGTCCAGGGACCTCCAGCATTAAGGTGTCCCTACTTCACTCCAGCCAGCAAGTACTGACACCAGTAGGTTGCAGTGAGTCAACCAGTATAAAGTACTACACATAGCAACCACAAACAAACAAACAAACAAACAAAAAAAAAAAAAAAAAAACCATAGAAACCCTGTAGCTATCTGGGTGCAGTGGCACACGCCTATGTTCCCAGCGACATGGGAGGCTGAGGCAGGAGGATCCCAAGTTTAAGGCCAGCCTCTGCAATTTAGTGAGATCCTGTCTCAAAACAAATAAAAAGGGCTAGGGACATAGCTCAGTGGTAAAGTGCACCTGGGTTCAATCCCCAATGCCAAAACCAACCAAACAAACAAACAGCAACAATAAAACCCCAAACCAACCTGATATGTATATCAAATGGGAATTCTAAAATTCAAATTACCCACAGGAAATCAAGGAAAAAAAAACAGGAACAACAAAATAGAAGGATCAGGGCTGGGGATATAGCTCAGTTGTTAGAGTGCTTGTGTCACGTGCACAAGGCTCTAGGTTCAATCCCCAGCACCACAAAAAAAAAAGAGCAAACAAAACAAGAAGGCAGTTTGAAGGCCTAACTGAGAATTCCATGAACAGTAAGTGGTCTGACTATACAAAGTAAAAGATTGGAAAAGTGAATAAAAAAAAAAAAAAAAAAAGAACAAACTCTAATCTGTGTGCTGTCTAAAAGAAACTCATTTCAAATGTAATGATATAGATGGGTTAAAAATGAAAGGATGGAAAAAGACATTCCATGCAGGCATTAATCAAAGAGAAGAGAAGAGTGACGGTATTGCCAGCAGATTGGACAGAGCAGGAAAATCAGTAGGGACAGAGTAGGAAGCCACATAACAAAACAAGAGACAACCCACTAAGAACATGTAGCATCTTCATCACGAATTTCAACAAACGAGAGCACACAACTACTGTGTGATCCAGCAACTGCTGCAGGGAAATGGATCATTCAACCTGCTTGTGAATGTTCATAGCAACTTGGTTCATGTTGGCCCATGCTGGAAGCCACCAGCATCCCCACAGAACTGGCTGAGCAGGTGGTGGACACTTACACAGCAGTACCCAGTGACAAAAGGACTGTGGAAAAGGCAGCCATGGGACAGTCCCAGAGGCATGATGCTGGGTAGAAATCCAGGATCCAGCATCAGTTCACAGACTGCTTCCATTTACAGGCATTCTCCGAATCACAACACTTGAGAAATGGGGAGTGTGTGGTAGTCACACCTTGGGGGTGGGGGGCAGGTGGGTGTGACAGCGCAGGAAGCACGGGGGCGATTGGCCACACTGCACTGGTGCACATGCTCACAGTGCTACTTCTGAGCTTTGTGAGTCACCACAGTTGCCATATGACTACCAGAGAAATGGCGAAGGGTACACTGGACTTCTCAGAACCATCTTCACAACCTTCACTAAACCTGTACTAAATTCAAAATAAAGAGTTTAAAAGGAGGGCTGGAGCTGTGGCTCAGTGGTAGAGCACCTGCTTAGCATGTGTGAGGCCCTGGGTTCAATTCTCAGCACCGAATATAAATAAATGAATAAAATAAAGGTCTAAAAAATATTTTTAAAAAAAGTTCAAAAGGAAACCACAGTTGATCAAAACTGAAACTTTCACACCTGTGGGAAGGAAGGATATCTGCTGGGTACAGATGTTCATTTGTGTACTGTGTAGAATACTTGCACACCACCATGGGGAAGGAACTGTTGTGTATGAATGCCTGCAGGACTCCCTGGGAGATGCTGGAGGAACCTCCCCATGCAAAAATCTGTGTTCCATGGTGAGTCTTAGTGACTCTAAGGTGTCAAACAAAGCACTTGACCCTTGGGCAGCTCCAGTCTGGAAATAGGATAGGTCTTTAAACTTGAAAAGAGGAATCAGCAGGACACTTGAGATGAGAAAGAGGATCCTAATGTTTGCAGAAGACAAGGATGACGTGAATGAGGCCCTGGATTCAAGTCCCAGCACCACATAAATAAAAAAGATGTGAAGGTAACGATTTGAGTCCCCTGTGCACACTAAACCAGATGCCTTGTGACATCTACACTGCTCTGCCACTTTGCACAGAAGACTGGAAGCCCACGTGGATACAAGAAACAGCTCCAAAAAGTGGGCAGGCCAAGCATAGTGGTGTGCACCTGTGGTCCCAGCTTCTCCAGAGACTGAGACAGAGGATCACAAGTTTAAAACCCTGTCTCAAAACAGAAAAGAAAAAAAGAACTGGTATGTAGCTCATTGGTGGAGACCTGGTGTAGCATGTGTGAGGCCCTGGGTTTGGTCCATAGTACCACACAAATAAATAAATTGCGTTTATTAAAAAGCAGACTATAGGGCTGGGGATGTGGCTCAAGCGGTAGCAGGCTCGCCTGGCATGCGTGCGGCCCGGGTTCGATCCTCAGCACCACATACAAACAAAAGATGTTGTATCCGCCGATAACTAAAAAAAATAAATATTAAAGTTCTCTCTCTCTCTCTCCTCTCTCACTCTCTTTAAAAAAAAAAAAAAGCAGACTATAAGAAACATTTTCCACTTTTACTATTAAAACAGGATTCTGATTAAGTCAAAATGCACAAGTGGTGGCTGGAATTCTATCATACTTTCAGCCCAGTACAACATAAATCTGCAGGTATCACGCACAAACAATTCAAAATTAAAGTTTATAGTGGAAAAGTCACCATGTTATAACTACCTCATCACAATGTACTTCAATCAAGACCTTCAGATATGCACCTCCGACAGGTAGGTGCTTTGATGCCAGGGTCCAGCCCCAGCAGAGATCCAGGGGTCCTGAAGGAGGAGTGGCATCAGCGAAAGAAGAGATGGGAGGACAGGTTGCAAGTTACAAGCAACCTCCAGAAAAACATTTGCTGCCCCTAGAGAGGGGCCTTTATTTTTATACCATTTTTGCAGGTGGTTTTTCAGGTAGTTAATGGATAGCCTCAAAGCCCAAAACTTCTTTGATTTACATAATTTTCAAGAGTTACAATCTTTTCTGACACATATTGATTACCTAAGATATTGAGTACATTGTTTAAAATATTTTTCTATAACCTTCGGCAATGATGATTAAGCTTTTACATGTTCACCTCAATCACTAGGTACTTGGCTACACAACTAGACTACATGTCTCTGGACCTATTATTAACTTCTGACTTTAAAGCATACCTATAATTATTTCATTAATCTTTAACTTTAAAGCATACCTATGATTATTGATAAGCTTTCTTACTTCTAAACTAAAGTGCCAGTAAAATGCACTTAAAATAGTGAAAGTCTATTACTTAAAAGCCTACTACTCTGAAGTACCTCTAAAATATATTTATATTAATTTTACATTATTCTGTTTTTAATTTCCAAGGTAATTTATTTTTTTCATATGACCTATTTAACTGCTTTCTTTAAAAGTTTCCTAAATCCTTGGTCAAAGCACACCAATTCTTATGTCTTTGTAATCTTTTTTTATTTTAATATTTATTTTTTAGTTGTAGTTGGACACAATACCTTTATTTTATTCATATATTTTTATGTGGTGCTGAGGACCGAACCTAGGTCTCGCAGGTGCGAGGTGACCTCTCTGCTGCTGAGCTACAACCCCAGCCCAGTAATCTTTAACTAAAGGGCAGGCTTTGTACCTCAACAGGGTGCTTAGTGCAAATTGTTAAGCTTTTCTTAGGAACCTTGATTTGCAATCTTTTTCCCTTGAATTTCTTGAAGAATAACACTATTGTTTGTCTCCTGAGAGAGATTGAAACACACCTTGGGGCATGTCTTAATTATATCCTTAGTCTCATTCTGAGAATTTTCTTGCAATCTCAGGCAACACATGCTTTTATTATTGAATGACATATGCCCTACCTATTATCCATATCAGGAGTATCATAAACAAAACACATTCCCTGTGGTTCCAGTTTCCAGATGGTGCGGCCCTACCACAGCATCCCCCACACTGTGACCCTGTCAGACAGCGGGTGCAGAATGCCTTCATCACTTTGAAAGTTAAAACTATTGGAGGAACTGCAAATAAGGAACATGTAAAAATGAGCATAGCAATGCTGAAGCATTAGAGCATTTTTAAAAAGTGACTCAGCAACAAATCTGAGCTCTTGCTGTTAGCCACTGTCCATGGATGTGTGAAGCACTAGTTTTACAATTCTGAGAAGGAAAATGTCACACTGCCATGTATAATCATCTCATTGTGTGCTCTGGACCACACATGATCTTCAGATCCTCTTTCAGAGTTTGATGCATCTCAGCCAATTTTCTCAGAAAGCTGCTTGTCACACAGCTTTTTTTTTTTTTTTTTTTTGAGTTTTAGGTGGACACAATACCTTTATTTATTTTTATGTAGTTTTGAGGACTGAACCCAAGACCTCACACATGCTAGGCAAGTGCTCTACTGCTGAGCCACAACCCCAGCCTACATGGCTGCAACTTTTAATAAGAACCTGGGTATTGAGGGTCTTGCAGACTTCCTTAGCAACCGTCATGAAGCTTCTGGGCTAACTCCTTACTTTGTTTGCAAGGTGGAGTACGGTGGCCCATACTCCTGTAATCCCAACATCTCAGGAGGCTGAGGCAGGAGGATTGCGAATTCAAGACCAGCCTCAGCAACTTACCAAGGCCCTCAGCAATTTAGCAAGACTCTATCTCAAAAATTTAAAAGGACTGTAGATGGAGCCGAGTGGTTAAGTGCCCCTGGATTCAATTCCTGGTACCAAAAACATTAAAAAGGCTGTGGTGGCACATACCTGTAATCCCAGCAGCTTGGGAGGCTGAAGCAGGAGGATCATGAGTTCAAAGCCAGCCTCAGCAATTTATCAAGGCCCTAAGCAACTCAGTGAGACCCCTGTCTCTAAATGTAAAAAAGGACTGAGGATGTGGCTCAGTGGTAAAGAGCCCCTGAGTTCAATCCCTGGTACCAAAAAAAAAAAAAAAAAAAAAGATAAAAAAGGCTGTGCCCCAGTGAAGTTTCCACATCTAGACCAGTATTGTGAATTTTTGAAATCTTCAGCAAGACCCCTATGATCCGCTGGTGGACCATAGGGGTCCTGCTGAAGATTTCTGTGCTTGTCAGAACAGAAGCAGTGACTTTGGAGACTCTCCCTGGTTTTTATTGTTGGGGTGGGGTTAGCATGCAGGGCCTACAGCATGCTAAGCATACTCTACCTCTGAGCTACACACCAGCCCTCACTTATTTTTTTTTTTTTTTTTTTTTTTTGTGGTGCTGGGGATTGAACCGATGGCCTTGTGCATGCAAGGCAAGCACTCTGCCAACTGAGCTATATCCCCAGCCCCCTCAGTCATTTTTAATTTAAATTTTTTTTTACTATCTAAAAATGTTAAGAGTGAATAAATGATCACTGAGAAAAATGCATGTAGTCATTTCTCTTTTAAATGATTATCAAGGAGTTGACTCACCAGTGGTCAGAAGGCCCCAGACCTGCATGCTAGTGGTCAACATGGGCAATGGACTTTTGGTCAGCCCACAAAGTCCTCCTGCCATTGACTCTTTCCAAGAGTCAGCTGTGGTTGCCTTGGTCTTGCCTGTTAACTGTAATAGGATGTAGCATAATTCTTTTTTTTTTTTTTTTAAGAGAGAGTGAGAGAGGAGAGAGAGAGAGAGAGAATTTTTTAATATTTATTTTTTAGTTATCGGCGGACACAACATCTTTGTTCGTACGTGGTGCTGAGAATCGAACCCGGGCTGCACGCATGCCAGGCGAGCGCGCTACCACTTGAGCCACATCCCCAGCCCCATAGCATAATTCTTATATAAACTGATGGCAGAGTGCAAATGGATTAGTAGTTTTATAAAAACTACTTGAATTCTTTAGGAAGACTTGTAAAGGTGTAGGTCAGCAAACACTGTAATCTAATTCGAGGCCAGGCAAGGTGGCACATGCTGGTAATTCCAGCAGCTTGGGAAGCTGAGACAGGAGGATCATGAGTTTAAGGCCAGCTCAGCAACAGCGAGGTGCTAAGCAACTCAGTAGACCCTATATATATATCTAATAAAAGACAAAAATTGAGCTGGGAGTGTGGCTCAGTGGTTGAGTGTCCCTAAGTTCAATACCTGGTACCCCCCCAATCTAATTTGATATGAATAAAACAACTATAAAAGACTGAAAAAATTTCTTATAAATCCAAGAGGATTCTACACTTGGGTCCCCAAGTTCTCCCTCTACTTTAAGTTGCAGAGTTGTGGAGGAGGAGCCCAGAGCTCTGGTCTGTGGGCCACACTCAGAGAACTTCCTCCTACATCAGAGGATCAGTGAATACATGTACATTTGTATAATTCAACTGACAGCGAAGTATATTATCTTATTTAAGACAAGTTACCTGCACTAGTTTGCTTCTAGTGATAGGAGTTTTCCTCTCAAAGCCTTTGTTCCCGTCACTTACTCTGCCTTGCTCAAGAGTTGCACAAGGGCACTGGCCAACAGGCTCTCACAAGGGGCCAGTTACCCTACTTCCCAACTGTGCTTCTTATGAGTAGAGGGTTTCGACCTGCTCCAAGTCATGTGGCCGAATTGGTCGCCCAAGGCAGTATTTTTTCACAGGTTCTCTAAATCAAAGCCTGGTAGCTGAGAAAGTGTCAGCACCCCCTGGTTTCTGCCTGTGCTATTCTATTTGGTCTGATTTCACATGGTAAATCATGCAGTCGGTTTAAGAGTTTATCTTTCCTCTCATTCCTAGAGGTCGCCTTTGTAACTCAGCTATGCTGGTCACATGTTTGCTCAGACTTGCCAGTGCATGGGCTTTCTGGGAGGGGCAGTTGGAAACCAGTGGCCTGTTTCTGCCCTTGAGAGTCACCTTTTGCACCTTTCAGAGTGTGTATCATATGTCGTTAACATTGGTATTTTAAAATTAAACATCCCGCTTTCGTAATCATATTTTGCGCACTATTGTGTGGTCTTAATTTTAGGTATCCAAATGGCTTGGGGATTAGAGAAACGGTTAGGGAAAAGAGCAGTTTGCTTTATGAGCTTGAGTCTGCGCTTGCGTTAACTAAAGTGGCTGAGAGTTCCAAAGCAGGAAACTCAGGACACAGTCTCAGATGGCTTGATTCAAAGGAGGGCGCCCTCCCTCTGCTGCTTTTCTCCAGGCTTGCAGTGGAGAGAGAGGCCCTCTTCAGGGGCAGGAGAAATCTGGTCTTCCTCTGATGCTCAGGTGGGGTGCACAGATCAGAGCAGATGCTCAGCCAGTACTTCTCCACTTGGCTGCACCTGGGAATCACCAGGAGAGCATCAGCAGCACTCCTGTCTTGGATCCCCATCCAGAGGAGCTGATTATTTGGTCTGGGATGCTGCAGTAGGATTATGGCAGCTGAGGCTGGGGACCACAGTTGTGGCAGGAACTGAGGGAGATGCACTGTCCATGGCTTCACAATTCCTAGATCTACATGGGCTTATGAAGACACAGTCTGCTGCCCAGGTCCAGTGACCAGCTGAGCTGGTAGCTGGTCAGGTGCTGCTATTCAACACAGATTTCAGGGGCCCCAGGCCCAGGTAGTCCTGGGAAATGTGTACTAGGGAGTGGATGGGCCTTTTTTTTAGACTTCCAGGTCCTTTTGAGCAGCACTCCTCATTTTTTTTTTTAAGAATTCATATTGTATGATTAACTATTGTTTGAAAGTAAGAGTGTCAGGGTTGCCAGAGCTAACAATATTAATAAATCTTAATAAAGAATTAAATTTTAATAAACTTTTAATTTTGAAACAGTTTTGGATTTACAGAATTATATGGATAGTTCTTATTTATCCCAATTTCCCCTATTATTAATATCTTACATTAGTATGGCATATTTGTCACAATTATTAAAATGATATGATACAATATTATTTGTAAAAATCCTTACTTAGATGTCTTCAGTCTTTCCTTAATGTCCTCTTCCTGTCCCAGGATCCCACTCAGGATACCACACTGCCCTTGGTGGTCATGTTTCCTTAGGTTCTTCTTGACACTCAGGTGCAATTTTCATCTCAAGGAACAATTTTTTATAGTAGAGGTACATCGCATGCAAAATTTGGAAATAATTACTTTAAAATGATACTCCTTGTTTATCTGAAATTTAAATTTTTGATAATATTTTTAGTGATGCATTATAATTATCCATAATAATGGAATACATTGTTACACATTCATACATGCACACGATATAATTTGGTCCATTTCATTCCCCTGTACCTCCTATTTCCCTCCACATCTTCCTCCCTCTGATCCCCTTCCTCTACTCTACTGGTCTTCCTTCTATTTTTATGAGATCCTGCTTTTTTCCTTATTTCTCTCTAGCTTCCACAAATGGAGAAAATATATGAACCTTGACTTTCTGAGTTTGGGTTATGAAATTTAAACTCAACTGAGCATTCTCTGGGATTATCTGGCAACCTGAAGTATGCAAGTGTAGTTTGACTATAGCCTGACATTATTTTCAACCTTGCCTTAGCAACCCTTGGGGAAAGGGTTGTTTTCATTTTGTCAACATGCATTTACCGAACTCTGTGGCCGATCTGGGACTTGGGGGTGAAGTGAAGTAGTTTCTGCCTTTAGGATTCAAAGCCCAAGATGACTAGAGATGCTTTTTTTAACTTTTTTTTTTTTTTTGGTATCACTTCTTGGCACAATGCATGGGTCACCGTGTCTCTTTTAATTTAACCCCTCTGGTGTCATATTTTTTTTTTTTTTTTAGAGAGAGAGAGAATTTTAATATTTATTTTTTAGTTCTCGGCGGACACAACATCTTTGTTTTTGCATGTGGTGCTGAGGATCGAACCCGGGCTGCACGCATGCCAGGCAATCGCGCTACCGCTTGAGCCACATCCCCAGCCCTGGTGTCATATTTTTGAAGGGCAGTTGACCACACTTAAAACATGTAAAGGTTGCAGAGCCTCCGAACTAACAGTTTCACTATAAAAATTTATCCTGTTAGAGGTTCCCAAACTTTCTAGGTTCATGGTAGCTCTAGTGTCTAGTTTTATCTAGTTTTTCACAGTACCCTTAGACCAAAAGAAATACAAAACAATGTTTTAAGTTGTTAGGTCCAAATAATAAGTATTTATGCCCTAGGTTGGTAGCTGTTTGAAAAAATTCACATACACTAGAAGAAAAATAATTTGTATTTAATTGTTAAATAAATTTCTTAACTAACAAAATGCATGTACCTCTTAGCCATCACACAGCTTCTGAAACCTTCCAGTCAGGTTGGACATAATCACACTTATTTCCAGAATCATTACTGATTTTTGTACAAGGCTCACTCTTTATCACAACACCGATAAAAACCCGACTGTACAAAGATGTGACATCACTGATCTAATGCTGAATACGTGAACTTCCTGGAGATGATGGTTCACAGCGCACCCCAACAGAGGTCAAGTGTTCCTGCATTTCCCTCAAAAGGATGCAGCTTCCCTGTGAGTTCTCTGGCATTGTAGGGGCACCTTGGCACAGGTTTCAGAGGTCTTAGTCCACAGAATGCCGGTTTCATTCCTCGGGGCTTGAGGTGAGCCAGGATATCATGGTGGAAGAGTGTGGCAGAGGGAAACAACTCATATGATGATCAGGAAGCAGAGAGAGAGCAGCACCCCTCATTCTTGCATAGTGCTTGAGGCTTAAGGGTGCTTGCTGTGCCCAGAAGGTGCTCTGCCTTCTGGTAATGAGGCAGCCACAGCTTAGAGAACTAAGGTTTCCTTCCCAAAGGGTTAGACCTTAATAATGCCTTAAAGACAGAAATCTAGAATTTTAGCATTGCTAAAAGAACTTCTGAAACATTTCAAGTGTCCCTTCTGGGGACCTGGGATGTAGAGCTAGGTTTGCAGAGCAGAGATCTCTCCTGGCACTGGTGCCTCACCCCCTGGTCCTGCTGGCAAGCCACTGCAGTCCAGGCCCCTGGCTCCCCCCCACCCCAACTGCGTTTTCCACAAAGCTCCTGCCACACCTTCCCATGCCATTCATGTGCCGGCTTAATGAGTCCCCCTCATGACTCATTGTTTGATTTCCCTTGCGTCCAACTCATTACCTATGTAGCCACACATTTCCTGATCTCCAAGATATTAAAACTCAACTCATGCCTCAGCACTGAGGAGAGGGCACACAGGTTGTGTTTTCAGTTGTGCTCAGACACACATGACATAAGATTTTCCATCAGTGACATTTGGTGCATCTGTGGTATTTTGCAATCATCGCCACACTTCTGTCATCCAGAAGGAAAACCCACTCCTGAGTGGTTCTTCCCCACGTCCCTAACCTACTTAATGTCCTGTAGATGTGCCTGTCCTGTGTGTTTCCCGCACACAGAGTCAGACAAATGTGGACACGGGTGACTGAGTTGTACCAGGGGGTGCAGCCTTGGAGGCTCACTCCCCTCAGCCTCACCTTAAAGGCAGCCCTGTAAGGACGGACCACATTTGTTCCTCCACTTATTTGTTGACGAACATTGAGGTGTTTCTCCCTTTTGGCTATGGTGAATAATGAAGCAATGAACATTTATTTATAAGTGTTTTAGTCTTTGCCTTAAATTATTGTTGGTATATAGAAGTGAAATTGCTGGATAGCGTGTAACTCTGCTTAACTTTATTTTTCTTTATTTATTTATTTTTAACCTGGGCACTTAACCACTGAGCAGCCCTTTTTATTTATTTATTATTTTCATCTTGAGACAGGGTCTCACTAAGTTGCTGGCTGGCCTCCAATTTGTGATCCTTCTGTCTCAGTCTCCTGAGCACAGTGATTACAGGCATGACCACCATGCCCAGCTCTTCTTAGCTTTTTTTTTTTTTTTTAATATTTGTTTTGATTGTAGTTGGACACAATACCTTTATTTTATTTATTTATTTTTATGTGGTGCTGAGGATTGAACCCAGGGCCTCGCACATGCTAGGCGAGTGCTCTACCACTGAGTCACAATCCTAGCCCCTCTTCTTAGCTTTTGAGGAACTGCTAGCCTGTTTCCCCACATGGCTGTACCATTTTCCCACCAGCAGTGTTTGAGCTCCACTTCTCACATCCTCACTCACATGTTTTTTTATTTTTTAAATAAAAACCATTTTAGTGGTTATGTGCACAGGATTTTCAATGAATTATTTTTATTAAATAAAGAAAAACAATGAAAGTCAAAAAACGAAAAATTCAAAACAGAAAAGAGCAGTCTCTTGTCTGGTCCATCCAGACCCATCCCTCAGGAGCAGTCTTCTGGGGGTCCTCTGTCTGCTGCCCTTCCAGCTTGGACTGCTGGCTTCCTGTTTGGGTAGATGAAGGCTTTAATTCACCTGATCCTGTGATCCCTGCCATCCTCTCCATGTAATTTGTATTAGTTAGGGCACCAGCTTGGCTGTTTGAAAAGGACCAGGATTACAGATCTCTTGCTGCAGCAAGGCATAAGCCTGTTTCTGTTTCACATCCTACAGCACAAACAACTCAGGGCTGCAGAGGTGGTTTTCAGATTTCACAGTGCCCCACTCTTTCTGGACTTCAGCTTTCCCATTTTCAAGTATGTTTTCCATTTGGGTTTCTGAGGTGGCCACTCCAGGTATCCCTACCACACCCACCATCAACCAGCAGGAGGAGGGGACTGGGCCATCAGAGTCCTTCTACCTCCCTCCGCAGCTGGGACTCAGAGGCTGTCACTCTGAGTCTGGCTTTCCCTGCCCCTGTCCATTTTTGTCCTGTGCCTCACTTCTGCTGATACACACTTTGTCTTACTGCTGTAACAAGGAGCTAGTGTTTGAGTGCTTACTATTGTTATTAGTGCATTACATGCACAATGACTTAATCCTTAAAATAGTCTTCTTGTCTCCTAAGTAGATATTATGTCCCTTTTACAGATAAGGGCACTGAATCGCAGACCAATCCAATCCCAGGTCACACGATGGGGCAAGGCTGAGATGCCACAGCCCATCTTCATTTGAGATTCCTTGAACTCGGAGTCCGTGTGCCCAAGGGTGTCCACGTGTAAGAACGTTGTTCCAGCAGCCTCTCCCATCTGTGCCCATGGAAGGGCAGGAGCTTGGCCAAACCCTGGAGCAGCAGGCAGGAAGCCCCAGTGTGAGAGTGCCCTTCCTGCCTGCTGTGCACACCCATGTGCCTTCCAGATTGACTGGAGGCCTGCTGGGTGGAATCTGTTCAGGCAGACACCCCGAGTGCTCAGGAAGCTGTATTTCTGGGGCTGAGGTCGATAGTGGCAGCTGCAGCAGACTGCTGGAAGACTGGACGCTGCGCATTTGCGGGGAGCTGCAGCTGCTGGCTGCTGGCCTTAATTGCTCCTGTTTTACTGATACAGTGACCAGGAGCTAGGCTTTGGGATGTGACAGAATGACGGACAACAAGGATTTAGAAGCCGAAATCCACCCCTTGAAGAATGAAGACAGAAAATCACAGGAAAATCTGGGAAACAGGTTGAAGAATGAAGATAACTTGAAAAGCACACCTCCACAGACCCGGCTGTCCCGCTGCCGCACCGTGGCGTTCTTCCTGTCGTTGTTTACCTGCCTTTTCGTGGTGTTTGTTGTCTCGTTCATCATCCCGTGTCCAGACCGACCAGAGTCCCAGCGAATGTGGAGGATCAATTACAACGCAGCAGGTGAGGGGGCAGGACTGTTGTCTTTGACAGTGAGTCAACCAAGTGTCTGCCAGTTCTGTGCCCCACTTGAAAAGCACACCTCCACAGGGGTTTTAGGGTGCTCCAGAGCAGCCTCAGTGAAACCAGAAGCACTTCTTCGGTTGGGTGGACAGGCACACACAGCTCGCAGCTACTTTTCTTCTATTTTCCTTTATTATTTTCTGGTACTAGGGATTGAGCCAGGGGTGCTTAACCAACATGAGGACATAAGCCAATGACCTCACATCCTCAGACCTTTTTATTTTTCATTTTGAGTCAGGGCATCACTAAGTTGCTCAGGCAGACCTTGAACTTGGAATCCTCCCGCTCAGCTTTCCTAGTCCCTGGGATGACAGGCATGGCCACCGCAACTGGCTTGGTTACTTTCTTTTTGATAATTTTTTCTATAAAACATACAACTGGCGGAAAGACTCAGGTGTCATGAAACATGGGAGGTATGCAGCAGGTGGTGTCATCCAGGCTTGTTCTGCTCTAGCCAGAGTGAAGTGTGCCTGTTGAATTGGTCTCCTCCTCTCGGGACAGCATGCACAGTTGTCCTGGCAGTGGGTGGGAGAGGCAGTGACCTCAATGCTGCTTTGCATACTTAACTTCTTTTGGGGAATAAAGAGAATTTCTCATTGAAGCCTCACTTAGTGTCACTTGCCCAGATTCCAGGACCACTGCTCCACCCCCCCCCACCCCGCCTCGTCCCCTTCTCCTGGTCCTGGGAAGGGAGGAAGGAGGATAGGTTGGTTCTTGTGCCTGGTAGACTTTTTGTTTCTGTAAAGTCACTTTTTCCAGGTGTTTCATATGCCTCGGGTGTGACAGCTATCACTTCACATGACATGCTAGGGACTGAATCCAGGGTGCTCTATCACTGAGCTGCACCCCAGCCCTTTTATTTTTATTTTGAGATAGGGTCTTTGTAAGTTACCAAGGCTGGCCTCCAACTTGTGATCAGCCTCCCGAGTCCCTGGGATGGAGGGTGTGGCTGCGTGCTGGCATTCTCTGTCTCTGAGGTGGTTATGTGGTACTCCCTTCATACTATCCATATGGTATATTACAGTAATGGATTTGGGGATGTTAAACAAAACTCAAATTGCTGAGGTAGAAGCCATTAGATGCTGGGTGTGTCTCAAAAACAAAACACAGAACTGAGGATGAAGCTGTTGTTGAGCACCCCTGACCTCCACCCTTTGTATCACAAAACAAACAAAAAGACTAGCACCACAGGTCACCTGAGCACACTTCCAGCCCATGTTCCGAGAGGCTGACAGGCCTTCCTCCTGGTGGCAGCAGGCAGCACCCTGGGCTCCCACCGTGGAGCCCCCCAGTGTGACAGCAGTCCTCCTGCCTTTTCTTCATGCCAGCCATACCAGTGGGTCTGAAGCAGCCTCTTTATGGTCTTGCCTTGCAGTTCCCTGATGACTAGTCATGTGGCCTGTCTCTTCATGTGCCGACGGGACACGTGTATCATTTTAGGGTCCTTTGCCCATTTTTCGCTGCATTGTTTGTTCTGTTATTGGGCCGTGGGAGCCTTTATAATCTGGACACTTGTGCCATATGCATATGACTTGCAAATATTTTCTCCTGTCCCATGGGTCATCTTTTTAATCTATTGATAGTGACCTTAGATGCACAAAAGCTTTGAACTTCGATGAAGTATCATCAACTTTTTGTTCTGTTGCCTGTGCTTTGGGCGTCATGTCTAAAAAATCATTCCTAAATCCAATGCCATGTAGACTTCCCTGTGTAAAGCACTTTATAGTTTTAGCTCTCTGTTTTAGACTGATTCATTTTGAGCTTTTGTGTAAGCTAAGGGCCCATTGTCATTCTTCTGCTGTTTGATTTTAAGACAGAGTGTATCATTTGAGTCCTTGAATAAAAGGAAGCAGTAGGCCTGTATGTGGACGGAGTGTGGCTGTCTGGGTCCCAAACTGGTCCAGGAGGATCCCTCTCAAATCCAAGCATTTAAAGCACCTATTTGTACTGCCTGAGCATCCTGCCTGTGTCTACACCTGCTAGGATCTGCCTGGCCTGTCACGTTCCTGAAGAATTGCTGCTTGTTTCAGTGTGGCAGGCAGATCAGAGCAATGGTCATGTTAGACTTGACCTTTCTGCAGACAAGCATGGCCTGTGGAACATGGTCTGTGGCTTCTTTTTCAGTTACCTATGACTTTCTGGCCATGGAAGACATAAACAGGGACAGGATCCAAGATGTTGTCTTTCTTTATAAAAATACCAACAGCACTGACAATTCCAACCAATCCTGCGCTGACGAAGGTATTTTGGTTTTATTTGAGAAGGAGGGGCTCCCTACAGGGAGAGGGGTCTTTGTTCTGGGTCATATTCTCACTTTTGTGGTGTTTGGGGAGGCGAGTGGTGAGATTCTGGAAACCATCCCATCCCTCTTCCTTCCTTCCTTCCAGGAGTGGGAAGGAAGGAAGGAGGCAGGCTCAGCCCTATCACCCACTTGGGGCTGTGAGTCTGAGCTTAGGGACCAGAGACAAAGAAAGCAGGGCATGAAGAGGGCCAGCTGCACCAGCTGACTGGAGGCTGTGGTCTCTCCCCTCAGGCTTCTCCTCTCCCTGTGCCTTTGTGGCTGCCGTGTCAGGGGCCAATGGCAGCGTGCTCTGGGAGAGGCCTGTGGCCCAAGACGTGGCCCTGGTGGACTGTGCTGTGCCCCGGCTGTCAGATGGCAAGTCGTCTGCCTGTGTCCTTGTGGGAAGACCCAGTTCTCTCACTGCGGTGGACCTGCTCACAGGTGGGCCCTAGGTGGCGGGCTGGGAGAAGAAAGGCATGGTGAGGACAGGCTCTGGCCCCCGACCAAGGATCTGACTCCGAGGCACTCTCTCCTGGCAGAAGCTTACACCTGTGGGTGCCACTTGGCCCAGATCAGGCCCTGCCCCAAGCTGGGAAGGGTCACATTGGCCCTGGGTGTTCTGGAGCAGCCCTTACCCAGTGTCCAGGAGCAGGAGGTCCCGGGTGGAGTCCAGGAAGAGAAGTCTTCCAGGAGTGACACTGCCGTTTTCCAGTGGCCACCATCTTTGCTCATGTGGGCGTGCCACATCTTCAGCACAGCATCTGTTCCTCTTGACGGGACATCAGGCCCATTCACACATGTTCCCATTTCTGAATGTGTGGGCCACAGGCCCTGAGAGTGGATGACTTCCCCAGGGCCATTGCAAGGTTGCTGGGAAGGTGTCTGCAGTGTACACCTGTACAGTGATGGTGTGCTTGGTTTTAGGGGAGACCCTGTGGAGCCAACCCAGCAGCTTTGGTGGGAATGCCTCTGTTCTGAGCCCTCTGCTCCAGGTGCCTGATGTCGATGGTGATGGGGCTCCAGACCTGCTGATCCTTACCCGGGAGGCCACGCAGGTGCCGGCCCACACTGCTCTCTTCCTGAATCCCCAACCCCAGCCCCATGCTGCCTCCTCTCTGCCTCCTTGTCCACTTCTACCTCCCAGAGAGGATCGGGTCTGACTCCAGACTCTCCTGCCAGGTCTACCTCTCTTCCACTGTCCTTTGTCACTGCAGGTCAGTGGGTACATCTATTCAGGCAGCACTGGGCGCCAGATTGGCCACAGAGGCAGCCTCGGTGTGGACGGAGACAGCGGCCTGCTCCTCCATGTCACCCGGACGGGCGCGCACTACATCCTCCTGCCCTGCGGTATGCCGGCCCCTGCGTTCCCAGGGGACACTTCCTACTCACAGGAGTGCTGGTCTTCAACAGATGAGCTCAGCGCCCTGGAGAAAGCAGCATGTAGGGAAGCTGGCTTCTGCCCCCAGGGCATCTGCTGCCCTCTGTCACAGAGGTGCTGGTTAATCCCAAAGTTCAGGGGACCCAAGCACCTGGACCATGGGTGGCAGCATGCTGGGTGTGGGGCTGCGGGGTGACCCTGGTAACTCCTGCTCCTCTGTTTTGAATAGCAAGTTCCCTGTGCAGCTGCTCTGTGAAGGGTCTCTATGAGAGGGTGACTGGGAGAGAGAGCCCCTTCAAGAGAGACCCCCTCTGGGAGAGCATGCTCAACACTTCTGTCACGAGGCAGCTTCTGCGCAGGTTGGTCTGGAGCATGGTGTTTGTTCCATGGGTCAGGCTTGGGACCTTCAAGGACCACAAAAGAGCCAAACAGGCTGAGGTCCACTGTGCAGCTCTGGGCTGTGAGACCATCCTGTATTCAGAAAAGGGACACAGACAGATGGAGGCCAAGCACAGCTGAGGAGAGAGCATCCTGGTGGGATGCCCCTCCTCCTCCCTGGGCAACCAGAGTCCAGTCCAGTTCAGGAGAGAGTGCCCTGGTAGGATGCTCCTCCTCCTCCTCCTCCTCCTCCTCCTCCTCCTCCTCCTCCTCCTCCTTCTCCCTGGGCAACCAGAGTCCAGTCCTGTTCAGGAGAGAGCACCCTAGTGGGATGCTCATCTTCTCCCCAGCTACCAGGGTCCTGCTTTTCCTCCAGCTGGGGGGCTGAGGCATGGGGCTATGTTGTGGGAACCTGCAGGAGTCAGTCCCCACAGGCTTGGTGGAGTGTGAGGCAGCCCAGGGACTGTGTGCTTCTTTCTGCTCCCCTGTCCAGCTCTGGAGCAGTCCGTTACTTGATGAGCGTTCCAGGGAAATCTGGCCAGGACTTGCTCCTTGTGAGCTCTGAGGCCTGTGTGCTCCTGGATGGACAGGAGCTGACACCCAGGTGGACCCTCGGTGAAGTCCAGGTCATGAGGTATGGAGTCAATCCCCTTGTCCCCTCCTGGCATCTGCAGCCCATCCCCCTCGCTGTTAGGAGGGTGGGGGGGCAGACTGGAGGGGTCCACATTTTTCTGCCAAAGGCCTTTTTCCTAGCCATGGTGCTGACCTGCCCCTATAGCGGGGCCAGTGAAACCTCTGGTTCTGAGGGTTATCTCCTAGTCCTGGGGCCAGATGGGCATCCCCAGCCCTGTCCTGGTGGGGACACAGAGGACTGAGTGGCACACTGTCCCCAGGTGTTTCCTTCATCCTAGTCTCTTTACAGAGATTCCTTGTGAACTCTTCTTCTCTATTCCTCTTCCAGAAAACCCATCCTTGGCCACTACAAGCCAGACACCTTGGCAGTGGTCATTGAAAATGGAACTGGCACTGATAGACAGGTGGGCTTTACTTCCTCCGGAGATTCCAACTTGACACAGTTGAGAAGCAGCACTGTGGCCCCAGAGGCAGCTGCCCTCAGACCAGAGAGGTGGTTCTGGCTGCCCCCAAGAGAGCAGCTGCCTCCATGCTGGCATGGCTAGGGGCATATGTGTCCATGTAAGCCCTGAGTTTATCCCAGTGCTCCCCAGTGTCCCCTCCCTCCCCAGATCCTGCTTCTGGACCTTGGCAGTGGGGCTGTCCTGTGGAGCCAGGCCCTCCCCAGCTTCCCTGGAGGCCCACCTTCTGCCAGTCTGCCAACTGCTGACCACCGCTCAGCCTTCCTCTTCTGGGGCCTCCATGAACTAGCCAGCACCAATGAGATGGTATGGGGGAACACACTCGGGATAGCCCTGCCTATCGGTGGCTGGCCCATCCCAAATCAGTTGAAGCCTAGTGGGAGTGGGCCACAGTGGGGAACATGCCCTACATTCTCCTAGGGCTGACAGGGGGCTCTGTGTTGGGGAGAGCTGATATAATGGATGCCAGGAAGGAACAGGACCAAACTCAGGTTGGGAAGGGGGGCTTCCTGGTGGGTGTCAGCTCTGGGCATGGTAGCTGTAGTGAGGCATCCCTGAAGGTGGCCTGAGTATTGCCTAGGATGTGGCCTTGGCCTGGGGACAGCGGGAGTGTTGAGGCCTGTTGGCGGTCCTCACTCCAGGAGCCCAGAGTCGCCCAGCACAGTCTGTACATGTTCCACCCCACCTTGCCCAGCGTCCTTCTGGAGCTGGTCAACATCTCTGCCCACATCATTGCCTTCGATGGTGAGTGTGGTCGTGGGCCCGGGCACCCAGGTCTGCTCTGGCTGACCCTGAGAGGCTCTAACAGCTTCTCCCCCACAGCGCTCCTGTTTGAGCCGAGTCGCCATGCTGCCTATGTCCTCCTGACTGGCCCAGCAAGCCCCAATGTGCCTGGCCTGGTCTCTGTGACCAAGCACAAGGTACGGGACCTTGTCCCAGGCAGCAGGGTGATTCGCCTGGGTGACGGCGGGCCAGACAGTGATCAGGCCATCAGGGACCGCTTCTCCCGGCTACGGTACCGAAGCTAGGTATAAATGGAACCAGCTGCAGCACGTGGAAAGACTCCAACTGCAGAAGCCAGGCACCCTGGGAAGTGGGCCCCTCCCTCAGCCTCCTATAGAATCCCCACTCCTGACCTGGTGACTACTGTCCACTTGGGAGCCATGGCCTTACTGGTCACGACCGAGGATGTACATGGGGTTGCCCAGGCCCCTGACCCAGCACTCCATGTGCACACTGAGCTGCACTGGGTTTCACTATGCCCTGAGAGTCTCAGCAGGCCAGGGTGCCCCTGCAGCCTCCTGGGCTGTGAGCAGAGCTCACCTTATGGCATGGCACCCTTGCTCTGTGCCCTCTCCTTGCCAGCTTCTCCCAGGCCAGAGAAGCCACTGTAGAATGTGCAACTCCCAGGCCTGATCTGTGTGCCCCTCCTCTTCTTGCCTGGTCCCCCCTCTGCACTGACCCCTGGGATCATGAAGATCAGAGGATGGGTGCTGGGGAAGGCCTGAGGCCTTGCAGCCCTCCAGGCCTACCCAGAGCAGATGAAGCAACTCTCATGGGGGGAGAGGCATAGGGATCTAGAGTGGGGGTGCCCCCTACAGGTGGGCAGGGGGCCTGCACCACAGCTCACAGGTGTCCTTAGTGCATCCACTTGGTGTCAGTCTGTGCCCTCTGCACACAGGAGCTGCTGTCCAATAGAGGCCCCATGTCCCTGGGCATGGGGGCACCTCCTGCCCCACTCCCTGGTGCTCACCTGATGTAGGACTCACTCTGTGCCTTGTCGCTCCTGAGGCCCAAGGGCAACTGCTATGCTCTGCAAGGAGCAGCCCTGCCCAGACCAGAACCTGAGCTCTGTAGCAAAGAGCCTGATGATGCCAGTCACCACAGAAACTACAGAATAAACGTGCACTGTCTCGAAGAGCCCTGTGGTCTGGTGTGAGCCCGCCATCTGCCTGTCTGCCCAAGGAGCAAAGCAGGAATTTACTGGCCAGGAATTTACAGGCCCAGCACTCACCATAGAGCCTTGGGAGCGAGTCCTGGGGTTTGAGAACTACTGACCAGCAGGGCACCAATCCCCATGTAAGCAGGAGCCTTGGGCCAGCATGGGCCTGCAGTGGAGGGCTGGGTGAGAACCTGCTACCACTGGGGCAGGGCAAGGCTGGGAGGGGCTTCAGGGAGATGCCATGCAGCCTGGAAATGAGGAGCCTGCCAGAGCTTGCTGTGGTTTAAATACAGCTCTGGTCTTATAGCCTCTAAGGTATCCTTGCTCCTCTTTCTCCTTGGGAAGGCCTGGGGTGGGGATGTGGGGTTAAGGTTGAACAACTGGGTGTTGTGCTAGGAAGTAGGTCCACTGTCCCTGAAAAATAAAGGCAACCCAGCCTACAGAACCTGAGCACAGAGGGGCTATAAGAGGGGCTATAGGGACAGTGGCATACATGAGAACTGCCAGGGGCAGAGAGAGGGTTTGCCTGGGGCTTCAGTAGAGCCATCCCTGGGGGAGGTGCTCTGCAGGTCACCTGGTGACTGCTAAGGACAGGAGTCTGTTCCCAGCTTCCCTCCAACCACAGTCTTCACCTCCTAAACTTGTTATCATGGCCATGGCCACTCAAGGGTCCTAGAGGCTCTGCCCATGCTATGCCCCTGCAATTTCAGGGCCTTAGAGAAGGCTGGGCACAGTTGCCCAGGAGGTGCTGTGTTAATGCCAGGAGTCCCTCCCATGAGCGCTTCCTTGGCAGTTTCCTCTTTTGGCCAGCATCCTCACAGGCCCCTGCTCACCTTGGGCTGCCAGAGCACAGACTGAACCCTCCACCTCCCCAAGTCTCAGTGCAGCCTGGAGCCTGAGAGTCTGGGGCAGAGAGACTCACATTGAGGGAGGTCACCTTTACACCTGAGCCATGCCCACTGACCTTTGCCTTGTGGCCAGCTCACACACACATGCCCCACATGCTCACACCACGTGCATTCACCAGCAGCATGACCAGTGCAGGGCTGAGGTCCTTTTATTTCTGCACCAGAGTAGATGGGGAAAGGATGTGGGTTAGCCCTGTGGGCGGGTGGCACCTCAAAAGGAACTAGCCCATGCCTTTAGCCTAGGTCTGGGGAAGCAGGGCACCCTCACCAGAGAGAGAATAACACCAGTAGCCCAAAGGAAGGTTTAGATGGGAGGAATGGACACTGGCTATGCCATCCTGGCAAAGACCTGCCCTGAGGGAACTGGGAGGCTCCTGGTCAGAGTGACAGCATGGAGTCATCTGTTGAACCTGGGGCGGGTACCATGGACAGCACAGGAGAGTAGGTGGAAGAAGCTGGAATGGTCTCAGCAGGATTTGGGTCACAGGGCGGGGGAGCTGCGCCTGAGCAGAGTGGAGGGCCCAGAAGCCTGCTTGTCCTCATCTCATGACAGGTGTCCTGTTGTGCCAGCTCTTTTAGTGTCCTCAGGTGGGGAAGGGCACCCAGTGCTGAGCTAAAGGCTGCAGAATGCCAGGGGCTCCACATGGCCTCGGCCTTGGCCTTCCTTTTCTCTGGGAACAAGTCCTTTCCTGGCCAGGCATGGCCAGTGAGATCCCTCCCCAGGACCAGTCCCTTCTGGGCAGGAGATGTCATGTCTGAGGGAAAGGAGAAGCTGGAGAAAGCCTGGCAAGGCTGGGCCCTCTGGACTCAGGTCAAGTGCCACGGGGTACAGGAGAGGGTGGCCACCATCACAGGTGTTGCTGGCAGGGGGTAAGCCTCCTAGCTCTCCTCGTCACCACCTGCAGCGCTTCCAGCTGCTGAGGGCTCCCCAGAGGAGGGCAGCAGAGCAGGGCTGGGGCTCGATAGCCGAGGCTTCCGCATGAATGGGAATACCCTGTGGCAAGAAAAGGCCAGACAAGTGACAGGAAGGCCCTGTCTCCTCCCTGCAGGGCCCTCACCACTCAGTGGGCACAGGGACTGCCTGGCCTCACCGTCTCTTTGTTTCCAGTGGAATCACAGCTTCTGCCAGTAGGCCCTGGTACATGTCAGACTTCATGAATCTGGGGTAGGAGTCCTGCCAGAGACAGCATCCTAGGCTAAGCTGGAGCTCAAGGGGACAGCACTTGCCTAGCACGTATGAGGCACTGGGTCCAACCCAGCATTTCTGGGGTCTTGTCCTGCCTACACAGAGGCTCTGACAGGAAAAGGGCTGGCAGCAGCCACCCTGACTTGCCCAGATCAAGGTGGACAGACCTGAGGAGACCTGGCTCCCATCTAGTGGGATCACAATACAACAAAAGATAGCCAGGAGCTACAGTGCCCACACAAATGGAGAGGTAAACCAGGCCAGCCTCAGCATCTCAGCCAGGCCCTGTCTCAAAATAAAAATGGCACCCCAGTGCCACCCAAACCAAAACAACTTCCAAGCCTCACTGACCACCCTTGGTCAATACTGGGGCCCAACTCATTATTTTTTAAAAAGTGATAACTAAGGAAGGGTCAAGCATGACTCTGCTGTGGGGTCTGCACACTGGAGAACCACAGCATAGAGTTGTGACACGGAAGCAACAGCCACAGAGGAGGGGGAGGGAACTGGGGGCACACAGGGTAGAAATCGGCACACACAGTAGAGGGCTGCCCTTGCTCCTGACAAGAGGAGCGGGGGAAACACGCTGGCACTAGAGATAATACTTGGGACAAAATCCAAACAGGCAACGTAACAAAAGCAACCAACACTGTGATGGGCCCCATGAGATTGGGTGGGGACATGAGCCCAGATGGGGCCCACCTTCTTCATAAGCATGTAGATGTGCAGTTGTGCATCGTCCAGAACGTAACGATGGGGCTGATGCAGCCCCTCCAGTGTTCGCTCCATCGTCCGGCTGTCGATGTTGACCCAGTGGGCAGCACCTGGGGCCAGGAACTGCCTGGGATGGAGATGGCATCTGGGAGTCCAGGCTGGACATGCCCACACACTGGCCAGCCAGTACCACTCCACCATACTCACTGGTACACAGTGTCCACCAGAGTGGGGATCTGGGCCTGCCCTCCAAAGCGCAGCTCCTCACACGCCTCCCAGAAGCTGAGGTTTTCCGCTATGGGCCAGGAGAGCCAAATCAGAGATCCTACCTAGGGGTAGCCAAGATGGGGATACAAGGCCTCTTGGGACAGGAGGATCCCGAGCTGGCCGGCAGCCTGGGAAGAAGGGCCAGCCAGCAGCCTGCCATGAGCAAGGAGTATGGGGCTTCTCACCACTGAACTCCTTCTGTAGAAAGTCCATGAAGTGGGCCCGCCCCATGGGGTCATCCAGGAGCTCCCGGAAGCTGAAGCCCCACCGCTCCACACGAAGCTTCGTGGGCACAGCTACCCTGGGAGGAGAGGGGTAGGGCTGTGGGGAAGTGGGAGACTGACTGCTACCAGCCCCCCAAGCTGGAGGCACACCCATGGTCCCATGGCCCTGTGCTCACATGGGTGAATTCATGGCCCAGTAGGCATCGTCATCTGTGACCCAGGGGTTGCTGGGCAGACATCCTGCCAGGATAGGGTCATGTGGGCCTCGCTGGTGGCTGAACGTCAGGAACCTGGAAGAAGTCCAGGCAGTGCAGAGGGGCCTCAGGGGCTAGCAAGTCCAGAAAGGGGCTGGGCTGGGGGTTTCCTGTCCGCCTGGACTCACGCCTCAAGGCAGATGGAGGACTTCACCCGGGTCCGGCCCAGCGCTTTCCTCGACCACTCTATCTAGGGTGCCAGAACTCTGAGTCAGGACCTGGGCTGGAGCACGGACCGCCCAAACCCCCCTCCCCCAGGACCTACCTCTCGCTTGTAGAAATCCAAGCTCTGTGACTGGAAGGAACAGGTGGCTGCATGACCAGCAGGTCTCCCCTTGGAACTGGACACCCACCTGCCCAATGCCCCTAGAGCAGAGCTCCTGCCTCACAAGACGTGGCAGAGGAAGGTTCAGCACCGCATCTCTGACTCTTTTAGAGAAAAGCCCCTTCTCCTTTCCCTAAACCTGGAAGATCTCTGGGAGCCTTTAGTCTGGAGACTTCTAGAATGTTCCATAGAACCTTCAGGTGTTCTGAGTGGTCTTGATGTCCCCAGTTATGTTTAACTTGTCATATTTTCAGAGGTATTTAAAGTATTCTTTTAAACAACACATATATACGTGAGAAGTCCTTGTACTGGCATCACATTGGGGAACTCAGCTCTATCTCAGAAACCTGGGGCCTCACAGCACCCCAGGTCCAGCAGGATGGCTGACCCAGGCTCCCTATGCTCCACAACCAGCACAAGGTATGGCGCTGGAGATGTGTACTTCAGACTCTAGCTTTCCCCAGCTCTTTGACTGCCTTTACTCAGGAAGAGTTAGGGTGCTGAGATAAGCAATTTCCGTCAAGAACAGGACACAAATCTTTCTGGACTCTGGTTTTGGTAAGAGCAGTTGCCTGTCCAGGGCCTGATTTCTGTGGTTTGCAGGCCACAGAGGCCCCGAAGGGAAGTGGAATGGTCCAGGTGCCGGCCATAGCCCTGCTTGCCACCCTCCCA
Source organism: Callospermophilus lateralis (assembly GCF_048772815.1). Lineage (NCBI taxonomy): Eukaryota > Metazoa > Chordata > Mammalia > Rodentia > Sciuridae > Callospermophilus > Callospermophilus lateralis. The sequence goes on along the minus strand of NC_135323.1, from coordinate 8,789,229 downwards.
CTTCCCTGGCATAGTCCTGGTCTGGGGGAGAGCCTTCCCCTCCCCTCCACCAGGGCCACTTCACTTACTTGCACCCAGGCAGCAGGTGGGAGGAGAGAGCACAAGAGTTAGGAGGGGGCTTATACCAGGAGTAGAGTAAGGCCCTTGGAGTGGCACATCAGGGGCATTTGTGTGGACTAAAGGACAGAAGGGGGATGGGAGGATGGAGCACAGCCCAAGCTGTCCCATGGTGGGTGGTGGGATGAGCCATGGGCAGGTAGGCCTGGGCAGGTGTATGTGAAAGACGCTTACCATCTGCACCTGATTGGCATTGTTGGAGCCCCTCTCTGGGCCCTGCTCCAACACATTGGGGACCCCAGGCTGCAAGAAGGAAATTAAGCTGGGGTGTTAGGTCTCTACCCCTAGGGACCCCAATTCTGAAGCTCTTCATCATTTAATGTGGAAACTGATGAGCAAGCAACCAAACCTGGCCTGATCCTGAGCTCCATCCTCTTTACTCACTCCCACCCCTAAGAATGGTTCCCCAGATAGAGTGGGCCTTGAATCACCTGCTGGACCTGAGTCTGGGGAAGGCCAGATCCCAGGTAGCACCCCAAAGCTCAGTTCTGTTGTAGCTCCTCCTGGCCCCCACAAAGGCCTCAGTCCCCCAAGGCTCCCCTATAGCCCTCCCTTAGACCAGGAGAGGATCTGACTGGTCCTGTGGTCTGGGGGTGCATGCAGCCACAGTCTTGAGTGTGTCACCTCTGGGTTCTCAACTGAATCACAGAATGACAGCTTCCTGTCACCCACCAGAACCAGGAAGGGCATGTCATTCCTACAGGCTCAAGTCAGAGTTTCAGGAAAGGTTCCAAGGATGCAGGTAGACCCCATTTCTGCCCAACAAACCCACCCCCTCATGTCACAGGGACTCACCGGGGGTCTGTTCACCAGCCAGTATGTCTGCTCCTGGCATGCAATGACCAGCCTGTCCCCTTTCCTGCGCTGCTTAGCAGCCCTGGAGGAAGGGGGAGGTTAAGCAGAATCCCCCTATTCCCACTCTGCTCAGGACCTGGAGCCTGGGATGTTTTCTGGTTCTAGGACTGCCAGGCTTGGTGTCACTGGGTGTGGGCATAGACAGGGACAGGGCTCACCGTAGCTGTTCCCGAGCCTGCATCACTACCAGGTCCCAGGTGTGGTTGATCTTCTTATGCAACTGGTCATAGTGCTCCTGGGGACATGAGGTCTCCAGTGGGTGACCCCTTGCATACCCAGTTCTGGGACATGGACGCTACCTCTTCAGTGAGAGCGAGGGAGCGAGTGATGCATATGTGTGTGTGTGTGTGTGTGATCTTTCCACCTGGAATGGAGGCCAGCCCACCCCTGAGGTCCTGTGCAGGGGCTGTCTCTCTGGCTCTGGGAGCATTTAGCTGCCCCTTCAGTGTGGGTGGGGTGGGGGCCTGCCCAGCAAGAGTAAAGCGGGTATGGACTGTCTCAAAGACTGAGCTGCACACTCTGGGGCAGTCTGTGAGGCTTGGGTTCTTCCTGCTAGACTCAGCCTGCTGGGCCTCACCTTCTCATGGGTGACCAGGGCTCCCTGCCTTTGTATGTTCTTCTTGGTCAAGTAGATGGCTGGAAAGACAGGGAACAGCTGCAGAGAGACAAGCTCTGCCCAATCCTGGGAGCTGGCCCGGTGCTAGCCCCAGGTCCTCCACACTCACCATAGTCCAACTCGGCAGCTGGCCACAGAGTGCTGGTCCAGAAGTAGGGTGTCTAGCCATGTTGTGGGGTAAGGATGTAAGGCACCTCCTGAGCCCTTCCACCCATATACTGCTCACCCTCACAGCTCCCATCTGCTGGCCATCTGCCCACCTCCAAGAGCTTAGTGGACCACTCTCCATTCTTACCACTTGGACTGAGTCCAGCTCAAGCTTTAGGATTTTGCACACAGATTGCTCCCCCCTAGGATAGGGTAGGGGTGGGGTCCTGCCCAAGCCCTGGATGTGGTCACATCAGAGCTTAGGGTTGCCTGGTTCTTGGACGTGATTGGGAAGGGCAGGAAGGGGCGCTCCATCATGTTTGAATAACACGTTGAGGTGCAGGTATCCTGTCCTCACCCCAATACAGCCTCCTTCTTCAGGAGTGGAGGCTTAAGGACATCCCCTGAAGGCAGCTGGCAGAGTTCTCCACAGGTAATGCCTTTTTATGGGGGTCCTAGAGTGGCCCCAGGAAACTGAAACCCCACCCTTAACTTGGTTCTTATCACAGGGACACTTCCAATCCTAGCCTCCTGGGGAGGGGGCGGTGAATCGCCAGCGATGACTTCACCACACCCCCCTCCAGCGCTAGCAGGCCCGCCCTCCCGAGTCCCCTCCGGAGTCCCCTTTGACAGGCGGCGGGGCAGGCGGGGTCGCTCGGGCGCAAGGCCTGACCTGGAACCTGTAGGGCGTCTCGTCCGGCCGGAGCGCCAGGCTGCGGGGTTCGCGCAGCGGGTATATGTAGCCGTGCTGCGCCAGCAGGCTGCCCAGGTGTAGAGCCTCTGCGGGGGCGTGAGTGAGTGCTCCTCCTGGCCCGCCCTCCCCAGCCCCTGGGCTGGCCGACCCTCACCCTCCTCAGAGATGCACAACTTCCGGACCAGCCACTCCACGACGTCGCCGCCTGCACTGGAGAGGCTGGGTGGGCGCAGGCCTGGCTCCCTGCTCCCCCCACCCCCAGGGCCCTCACCGCGCCTCACCTGTCACCGCGTGCGGGATGACAGTGATGAGCAGACGCTGGCTCTGCGTCCGCACGCCCTGGTCAGGGTCCTGCATCCTCACGACCATCCGCTCCATCTGGGCGAGGGGACCGTGAGGGGAGTCTCAGCGGCGCCCCCGGACCGACCCGGTTCCTGGAGCGGGCGAGGCCAGCCCCTGCGCGTCCCCCATCCCCCCCCCCCCCCGGGACCCTAGGGGCTGGAAGGCCCACCTTGCGGAGGTGCAGCTTCTGCGTGCGGGGGCGCCCGCCGCGGGGCGCTGGGCTAGCGGCCATGCCTAAGCGGTGGACGTCCGAGCGGCCCCGCCCCTCCCGCCTGGGTTAACCCTTGGGGCCTCGGGCAGAGGCCGGCCGCCCAGCCTGTGTTGGAGAGCCTGCAGCGCAGGGCGGTGACAGGGGCGACAGGGACCCAGGGATGCCCTCCCAGGTCTGGCCTGGCCTGAGCCTGGGGAGGTGGGGCGAGGCGCACCTTCGACAGGACGAGGGGGCCCGGAGGGGGTGAACTCGGACCTGGAGCGGAACCAGCAAATAGAGGCTCACCAGGGGAGGGGCCTGAAGGGAACAAGGGTTCTGGGCCTGCGGTAGTCCCAGGCTGCCAGTGTGTGTCCCCTAGGGCGAACGGGACCGGCAGCAGTCACTGCTGTGGGGTCAGAAGGGTCTCTGACAGCCTGAGGAGTGTTTCCCTGCAAACCACGGCACCCACCCACCGCACATGACCTTTGTGGTTGCCACAGGTTGGTGTGACCCTGACCATGATCATGAGCTGGTCCGCGTGGTTCCCAGCACTATGGGAGCTGTGTTGGCTTTTCCCTGTGTCAGAGTTGTCCTGTGGTTGAGGTTGCTGGGAGTGTGTGACACCGTGGGTTCCTGAACAGGGGTCCTCAGAGACTGGGGAGAAGAGTGGGGAATGGCCACATCCCCTTAACTACACAGGGGATTGGGTGGGACAGCAGGTGAACAGGCAGAGATCCTAGCCAGGGTGCCCTGGAACTATAGAAGGGGGTTTACTGGAGAAGGGAGGTCTCAACACCCCCTACCCATATTCACCCAGATTCCCAGGGTCCAGGCACTTTCTGTCCCTTCTCCAGCAGCTTGGCCATCCCCTCCTGAGATATGCCCAGGCCCTCCAGGCCCCATTAGGAAGCCCTTTATAAGAAGTAGAAATGCTATATATTTATCTCCCTGTGCCAGAGGTCAGATGGAGGGAGGTGGGTAGAGTGGCCTTGGGCCAGGAGCATCCAAACATGGCCACCTGAATCCATTACTAGTGCTGGCAGTGCAGGTCCAGAATGACATGGGGCAGTGGAGCTGGGGGCTGGAGGGGGCACCTGTCATAGGCAGGAACTCTTTCTCTTAGATCCCAGGTCACCCATTCCCCACTCCCATACACACTGTATGTGGGCGGGGGAGGGTGGGGTGTGTGTCAGGCTGGCTTTGAGACTGAGTGAACATCTGGATGCTATAGGCCACCAGCAGCTGGAGCTGTCCCCTGGAGACAAGTGACCTAATACTTCCAGTCCTGCAGAATAGGGCAGCAGGGATGGGACTCCAGTGCGCCCAGGGTCCCTTTGCAGGATTCTGTTTTGGAAAGACTGGCCAGGTGAAGACCCATCCAGAGTGCACAGAGGGCTGGCCTCTTGCTCAGACAGTGGGGCTCTGGTCTGATTCCTGGGTGTCCCCAGAAATGGGGATGGGGTAGAGGTGTCTAAGAAAGGGGGCTCAATCTGGTGTTGGGCAACCCCCTTTATTCAGACCCAGCCTTTGGTCTGTCTCCTGCCGAGGGTCTGCTCACCCCTCACCTGCCCTGGCTGACCCCCAAAACCCATCCCCAGCTCTCAGGTGTCAAGAAACCCTGGCTCCCCCCTCATCTCGCCTTCTATTTTCTTCATGGTTCTCTCCCAGAGGGCAGGACCTCCTGAATTATCTGGGTCCCCAGGTCCCTACAGATAAAAACCAGCCCTGCGGGCACATCCTTTAGTGTCTGTGGCCTAGACTGAGCTTCAGGGTGCTCAGACCAGCCTGCCGAGGTCCCCTTAGGGAAAAGCCCCCGCCCCAAGTTAGGTGGCCCCGGGAGTCCCCGCTGCCCAGACGGTGCGCAGGGGCGGAGGGGAGGGGCGGCGGAGGGCTGCTGGGCCCAGGTGTGGCCTGGCCGCCTGCAGCTAATGAGAGCCGGGGGACACGGGGGTGGGGGGAGGGGGAACGCACCTGCTGCACTTCCCCAGCCCCGCCCGAGGGCTCGGGGGAGACCCCCGCTCCTGAGGGAGCCGCGGGGCGGGGCGGGCCGCGGCGGCGGCGGCGGGGACGGCCGGGTGCCGGCGCCGTGCGGGCGACACGCGCGTCTCTGCGGGCTGCGCGGGGTCCGCGGAGCGGCTGGGGGCGCGCGGCGCGGGCGCGGCGCTGGGCGCGGGGGGCGCTCCCGGCCGGGATGAGCTCACCGCAGTCGCGCCGGGGCTGAGCCGAGCCGGGCGGCGGCTCCGCGTCGGGCCGCGCGCCACCATGCTGGGCCTGGACTCGTGCGAGCTGGGGGCGCAGCTGCTGGAGCTGCTCCGGCTGGCGCTTTGCGCCCGAGGTGAGCGGCTGGCCGACCGGGTGGCGGCCACGTGGGCGGTGGGCCTTCCCGGCGGCAACTTTGGGGGCGCGTGGGGACCTCCTGGCGTTGCCCGGCCTGACTCCAGCGTGGGTGGGGGCTTGATTCCCAGCGACCAGCAAGGGGAAGGAAGCCCAGGGTCGCGCGCCTGTGAAGTCAGGGAGGCACAGGTCTCTCCCCTAGGTGGGGCTGGGGCTCCTGAGAACCCTAGTCTGGAGGCTCCATGGGTGGGGGCTAGAGCATTATGGGAAGGGCCCAGAGGTAGGGACCCCCTGGAGGGCTCCGGGGCCACCACTCTAGCAGTAGTCCCAGCCCCGTGGTTCCCCACTTAGGGTCATCATTCCTCCACGTTTGGCCTCGGAGTCAGGGAGGGCCCCTGGATGGTCATCTGGCCAGAAGCAAGTTGGCCCCCCAAGGATGCCCCTTGGCCAGGTGCCTTGGGAGCCTCCTCCAGCCACCACGGCTCTTGTGGGAGAGGCAGGTGGGATGCTGCCTGTGCCCTGGGAGCCCTCACTGCTCTCCCTGGTTCACCCACCCTCTGAGTTCCACCACCTGCCTCCTTCCTAGTCCTTTGGGCAGTGGGAGGCACAGCTGGTCAGGTGGGGGTGCTCCAGCAGGATGCTCCAGTGCCAGGGTCAGCTGGGGGCAGCACCTCATATGCCTTCTCCAACTCCCAGTTCTCCTGGCTGACAAGGAGGGGGGCCCAACACCACTGGAGGAGGCACTGGACGACGTTGTGCCAGAGTACCAGGCACCTGGGAAGAAGAGCGCCCTGGAGATCCGGCAGCTGGACCCTGAGGACGAGAGCCTCACCCAGTACAAGAGAGCACTGCTGGGAACTCTGCCACCTGTAGTGGGTATGGGCTTGGAACCTGGGCCTAGAGGGCTGTGCCTGGGTGGGGAGCAGCAGGGCATGCTATGGACATTGCTCCTCCTCAGATCCCAGCCTGCCTAACGTGCAGGTGACCAGGCTGACGCTGATTTCGGAGCAAGCTCCAGGGCCCATCACCATGGACCTCACAGGTAATGCCTCTGCAGACCACCACCATTTGTCTCTGGAGCAGAGACCTCTTAGGACCCCTGTGCCCCATCCCAAGTCCCTGGGCCCATCCTGAAACCCTGAGGGCACCACACCCCACGTGGGGCTCCTGAGGCAGGATGAGCCCACCCTGGAGTTAGAGCTTACCTGCCATTTCCCTCCCAGGGGACCTGGCTGCGCTGAAAAGCCAGGCGTTCATCCTGAAGGAGGGTGTTGATTACCAGGTGAAGGTTACCTTCAAGGTGAGGGCAGCTGCAGTGGGGGGCACCAGCCGGCCAGTGCCCTGGCCCCAGAGGAACCTTTAACGCCGTCTGTCCCACAGGTCAACAAGGACATCGTCAGTGGCCTCAAGTGTGTGCACCACACCTTCCGCAGGGGCCTGCGCGGTGAGGGCAGTGTGGAGGGCCGGGTGGGGGTGAGGTGGGGCAGGTGGAGGGCAGCCCTGACACCCTGTCCCTCTCTCAGTGGACAGGGCTGTCTACATGGTAGGCAGTTATGGCCCCAGGGCTCAGGAGTACGAGTTCGTGACTCCAGTGGAGGAGGCTCCAAGGGGCGCACTGGTGCGGGGCCCCTACGTTGTCAGGTCCCTTTTCACAGACGACGACAAGACAGCCCACCTGTCCTGGGAGTGGGGCCTCCGCGTCTGCCAGGACTGGAAGGGCTGAATCCTGGCTCTGGCCCTTGTTCCCACCTCTGTCCACTGCTGCAAAGGACCCCAAGCTTTCCCTGGCCCCTGGTCAGTGACCAGACCCTGCCCTCTCTCCGTCCTGCATCCCGCCTGGCGCTGTGCCCCATTAAATGTCGTCTCGCTGCCCTCCGTGTGGCCTCTTTCTGCCTCCCCCTCCCTCAAGGGGGTGCTCTCAAGCTTTATCGTCCCTGAGAAAGGGCCCAGGTGCTACGTGGCAATTGCTGCTTGGTCCCCAGTCCCCTTATCTACCCCAACCTCCGGGGCCCGGCACTGCCATGGACGGCCAGCTTCTGCCTGTGCTGCTGCTGTTCCTGCTGGGGGCCTCGGGCCTACAGGGACAGGGACCTGAGAGACCCTCAGAGGATCTCCTGGAGGATACCCCTGGGGAGGAGGTCTCCAAGGAGGATGGGGTCTTGGTGTTGAACCACCGCACCCTGGGCCTGGCCCTGCAGGAGTACCCAGCCCTGCTGGTGGAGTTCTGTGAGTGTTTGCGCCAGTGGGTGGGGGGCCACAGGGACTACCCAGGGTCTCCAGCCCCAGCCCTGTGGACTGGGGGATCTTCCCAGAGGCACAGTGCCCAGCACTCCAGGCTTCCTAGGAGCACCCTAGGGCAGGGAGCTCTGGGATGGAGTGTGGAGGGGTGGTGGTTATGCGGGGAGGCCCAGGGGACATGAGAACACCGTTTGGCCATCTGTGCCCTCGTGCTGACATCCTGCTGCACAGCCACTTCTCCAAGCTGCTGGTGATGGGTCTTTCTGCAGGCTCTCTACAGAAGCATGGGGATCTGGGTCTGTGGACCCCCTAGTAAATAAATGTCAAATCCGTCCTCGCGGCAGCCTCAGGAGGCAGCCATGTGTGTCCCAGGAACCCCAGCCACACCTTGTTGTCCCTTAAGCCCCAAGCTTGGGGACCTGGAGAATCTGACTCCTGATCTCAGCCCGGCCATGGCCCAGGCTTGGGTGGGGCTTAAGGAGAGTGTGCACAGCACACCCCTGCTCCCTCGGGATCTGCGGGGAGGGGCTGTGGCTGTGGCTGTGCAGGCCTGGCACTCATGGCCTCATCCCCTAGTCGCCCCGTGGTGTGGGCACTGCAAGGCGCTGGCCCCTGAATACAGCAAGGCAGCTGCCTTGCTAGCAGCTGAGTCGGTCACGGCCACACTAGCCAAGGTGGATGGGCCTGCGGAGCGGGAGCTGACGGAGGAGTTTGGTGTGACAGGGTACCCCACGCTCAAGTTCTTCCGTGATGGGAATCGGACGCACCCCGAGGAGTACACAGGTGTGGGGTAGGCACAGCCTGGGGTGGGGTGGGCTGGGGCCTGCCTAGACTGAGGGCATACTCCACAGGCCCCCGGGAGGCCAAGAGCATCGTTGAGTGGCTAAAGCGGCGGGTGGGGTCCAGTGCCACCCGGCTGGAGGATGAAGAGGGTGCACAGGCACTGATGGATGCCGGGGACGTGGTTGTCATCGGCTTCTTCCAGGTAGGCTGGGCTGGGGGCCAGGCCACGGGGGCAGCAGTAGTGGTATCTGCCAGCCTCACAAGAGCTGGGCCTGTAGGACTTGGAGGATGAGGATGTGGCCACCTTCCTGGCCCTGGCCCGCGATGCCCTGGACATGACATTTGGCTTTACTGACCAGCCAAAGCTGTTTCAGAAGTTTGGCCTCACCAAGGACACTGTGGTCCTCTTCAAGAAGGTGAGTTGCACTGAGGCAGGGGTCAGGGCTAGGGCTATGGCCCTAGGTGACCTTCCTGGTGTCTAGTTCGATGAAGGACGGGCGGACTTCCCAGTGGACGAGGAGCTGGGTCTGGACCTGGGGGACCTGTCCCGCTTCCTCATCACACACAGCATGCTCCTGGTGACGGAGTTCAGCAACCAGGTGAGCTCAGCTGCCTGGGGGTGCAGAGCTGGCTGGATGGGCCCTGGGAGTCACAGGAAACCATTCCACAGACCTCCCGGAGGATCTTTGGCGCCAGGATCCTCAACCACCTGCTGCTGTTTGTCAACCAGACACTGGCTTCACATAGGGAGATCCTGGAGGGCTTCCGGGAGGCGGCTCCCCCGCTCAGGGGGCAGGTACTGGGGGACCAGGAGGAAGGGGTGACACGGTGGCAAGATGCCCAGCATGGACTCTCTGCTGGCAGGTGCTGTTTGTGGTGGTGGACGTGGATGCCAGCAATGACCACGTACTGCAGTACTTTGGTCTCAAGGCTGAGGAGGCCCCCACCCTGCGCTTGGTTAACATTGAGACCACTAAGAAGTATGCACCCCCTGGCGGGGGGCCTATCACCTCAGCCTCCGTGGCAGCCTTCTGCCAGATGGTCTTCAGTGGGAAACTCAAGGTGAGCTGGCTAGCGCCACAGGGTGGGGCAGGGAGGGCACAGCCACTCCTGGGGTCCTTCCCCACACAATACCAGAGCTCCCGGCCTGGCCCACAGCCCTACCTGCTAAGCCAAGAGGTCCCCTCTGACTGGGACCAGCGGTCCGTCAAGACACTTGTGGGCAAGAATTTTGAGCAGGTGGCTTTTGACGAAACCAAGAATGTCTTTGTCAAGTTCTGTGAGTACTGAGACTGGTGGGTGGGTGGGTGGGTGGGTATGCTGGGACCCAGCGAACCAAGTATGACACCTCACAGATGCCCCATGGTGCAGCCACTGCAAGGAGATGGCCCCAGCCTGGGAGGCACTAGCTGAGAAGTACAGGGACCATGAAGACATCATCATTGCCGAGCTGGACGCTACAGCTAATGAGCTGGAGGCCTTCACTGTGTCTGGCTTCCCCAGGCTCCTGTACTTCCCTGCAGGACGGGATCGGAAGGTGAGGAGCTAGGACTGGGGCTGGGGCAGCCAGGCCTGGCTCCGGGCTGACGCTGGTGGGCTGTAGCAGGAAGCGCCTTTAGCTTCCCACTCTTCCCCAGATGATGGAATACAAGGGCAGCAGGGACCTGGAGAGCTTTTCCAAGTTCCTGGACAGTGGGGGTGAGCTGCCAGCAGAGGCACCCACAGCCCCCTTCCAGGTATGCACCCCATCCAGGGTTCTAAGCCCTGGGAAGGTCACCTCCAGGCGGGGCTGGCAGGACTTGGGGTGGGCCGAGGGCAGAGCTGAGCTAGGCCTCTATGACCCTTTCTAGGAGCCACTAGCCAATTCCAGTGTGGGGCCCCGGGAGGAGCTGTAGCCACCACATCACTGCCAACTGCAAGTGGCAGGTGATCCTGGCTGGAGAAGCTGTGCTCCGTGAATAAAGAGCTTTGCTCCTAGACTGAGTGTGTGGTTCCTGGCAAGGCTGGCAGCACGGCCGTGGCCAGCCTCAGCCTCCTGGGCCCGCTGCACTGTGAGGCCTTTCTGCAGCCATTGCCTGCAGTGCCCTCCTCCACCATGACCTTCACTGATGGGTCTGAGGATGGCAGGGCTCAGCTGGGCCCATCAGCTGTAGTCAGTCACTCCGCAGCCAAGGCAGCTCCAAAAACTTTTATTTCATTACTATCCAAGTACCTTGAAAAGATCATTGTACAGTCATTGCATGGAAAACGGCTGGGTCAGCCCCCTGCTGGCCCTGGCCTGAGAAATGTACATATTTACATGGGCCCTTAGAAAGGAGGGTCCCCACCCGCTGAGCTGGCAGCCAGAGACAGGCCCCATGGTGCTCATTGCGGGATTCACACAGTGACAGGCGTGAGAGGGCATGTTGAAGGCACTCAGTGACAAGTACAATCTGCAGGGGCCCCTGCACCCAGCCTGGGCCTGACCGGGTGCCGGGACAAGTCCAGGGGGAGCAGTGACACTGGCGTTCGGAACCAGTGAGGCCTGCGGGTTGCGAGGTGGGCAGCAGGGGCTGCTGGGGTCTCCTGCAGCTCTAGGCAGGTAGCCTGGCTTGGGGACTCTGCTATTGCTGTGGTGGGCCTCCCTCTCCTGGGCAGGACAGACCAGCCTTGGGACTGCTCTGAGGTACCAAGGGCACTGCTGGGCACTCCCCGTGACCCCAGGCTCCGAAGCTGTGCTGTGCTGGCCTTATGTCAGTCCACCTTCTCCACCTTGCCGATGATCTTCTCCTCAAAGATGGGCAGGACAGCCGCGTCCTCTCGAACCTCCTCAAACACCACCCCACAGTCGAACTCGTCGCTCACCTTCTTGAAGTAGTACCTGGGGATGGGGCCGCAGCCAGTGAGAGGGGTTTCTCCCAGAGCCCACAAGTTGCGTCCACCTGCGGCCATATGATGCAGTGACTACTGTGGTGCTGCCAGCTCCCTGCCTGCTGGGAAGTGTCCAGAGCCCCTAGGAGCCCTGGCCTGGCCCAGGTGCTGTGATGAGGAGCAGGTGGGCGTGGAGAGCTGGGCTCCTCCCGTAGCCACTCGGTGACAGAGACTGACCTGGCAGCCTCCACCAGACTCTGAGGTTGGCTTTCAGGGCCCTCTCCACCCTTTGCCCTTCTCAGGGATCCAGAGGCCTCAGCAGGGAGGAGCTGAATTGTGAGGCTGGGGCCCAGGTCAACCCAGCACATACACAGGCCTGATACTACCCACTCCCCCACCCGCCCAGTGTGGAGCAGCAGGCAACACCTAGGACTGGGAGCAGTAGGCTGAGGGTGCAGACCAGGGCAGGAGGAGGTGGGAAAGCAGCTCTTCCTGCACAGCGGCACCTCACTAAGGCCCCAGGTCCTCTTCTTACCTGTAGCTGCCCTTCTTGGTCAGCAAGTCCTTGAACTGGCCCAGGGTGACTGTGCGGCCCCGCACCAGGGTCCGGTAGGGAATGGGCTCCCCGCAGAAGTAGTAGGCCACAACGATGCTGTCGCAGGGCTGGGCACTTCCGCTGCCGGCCCTCCGCTGCGCTCTCGTCCTGCAGGAGAGAGTAGCAGCTACTGGGCCTGCTGGTGCCTGCTCAGGGCAGCTGGGGCCCTCGCTCAGCAGCTCCACACCTGCAAAGACCCTGCCCACATGGAAGTCACCCTGGCCAGTCCTCACGGGCCTACCAGGACAGGTCCTGCTGCCTGGTGGGAGGTAGTGCCCACCCGCCACATGAAGTAGGCACGCGGCTTCTTGCCGTAGCCAGGCAGAGCACTTGCTGTCCCCACAACCAGGTGGCCACCTGCTAGTACCCGACTAATACCTAAGTTCTGAAGCTCTTGAAATATCCGAAGGGCCAGGACAGGGCAATCAGACCTCAAAGCAAAAGTCCCCACTGGCTACAGCTGGCCAAACCTCCAGGGCCGATGAGGCCAATACAACATCCTGCCCAGAAGGAGGTGGGTCCTTTCCTGGCAGGTGTCACACAGCTGCTAGATCTGGGAAGGCAGGTCACAACCCTGTGCTCCCAGAAGCTGCCCAGGCACAACAGGGCCTGGCCTCAGGTCCCTGAGCTGGGCACACCAGAAGCTTCCAGAGCCAATCTTATGGCAAGAAGGCAACAATGGGCACTTGTCTCCCTGCCCCCAGGTGAACGGGCCACCTTGGCAGTGTAACTCTTTTGCACACCAAGCTCCCAGGCACCTGCGTTTCTAGACCTTCCCTCAGTACTGTACTCTCAGAGCTCACGGAGGCCATTAGAGAAGTGCCACCCCAATGGACATGCTTCTCCAGGGACAGGAGGAGCAGGTGAGGAGTGCTCTGGAGCGGGGGCTCTGCAGTCCCATGTTTACACAGTGGATCCCATCCTTACGCCCCTCTTTGGGGTGAGCCCCCTATGCCTGCCTGGAGCAGGAACCAGGAAGCGGGAGGTCGGCCATGTCCATGTGCAGCAGGGCAGGTTCTCGTTCCTGACTCTGGCCAGTCATACTGTCCATGAACCACACCAAGTGAGCCCTGTCTAAAGCCCCTGGTACCATTTCAAGGGACATGGCTGCGACCCCACGCACCCCAGCCTGGGCACAGGCAAGCACAAAGTAGGAGGTAGTGCCTGTGTGGACAGGCCACGGGCCCAGACGCACCCTGGCCTTCCAGCCTGTCTCCACAGGGCAGTAGTGACTTCCTAGACAGGGATGGGAGGAAAGGTGGGAGCTGGTGCCCTCTTCTCCAGAACTGCCTCAGACATGGTGCCTGGACTCATACCCAGAACAGCTGCTCGACCTGACAGGGGTGTGCCAGACTGGCTGGGGTAGGTGGCAGTGGAGGACCCTCCAGGCACACGTACTCTGTCTCGGAGAGCTCCAAGTCCGACACGGCTGGCACCACGCTCAGCACAGGTGTGCACGCTGGCCTGACGCAGGTGCGTCCCCGCTGCATAACCGCCTGCACATACCTAGAGAACAACCCGCGTCACTGGGGAGGGGACCACAGCCAGCGCTGCCAGACAGAAGGTCAAGGGCAAGGGGAGGGGAATGTGCTTGTGGGAGGTGGAGGGGACGCCATACCAGGGCACCTGACTGTTGGGTCTGGAGCACCACATTTGAAGAGATGCGAGGGCTGGACAGCATTGTAGAGCTGGGCAATCACCCAGGGGTGCACAGTCCCAGGTTTCTGAGTTCTGAGTTGAGACATGGGGGCACTGATCTGGGAGTTAAAGCTATGCTTCGTCCTTAGGGACGACCCTCTGTGCTGCAGAGCCCACCTGCAGCCTCCCCTGAAGCACAGGGGCCCTACTCAGCAATCTGGAGCCCCTGGAGGATCCCTGGTCCTATGAGGGAGACCTGTCCTAGGGTCACAGTGCACTTCTGCAGGGCCCCATGTCTGGATAGGCTGCTGAACTGCCCTGAGAACGATTTCCACCCTGACCAGCCTGGGCAGGGCCCGCAAGGCCCAAGGCCACGTCCTTCTCTGCTTTGTTCCACATATCTAGCTGCTTTCAAAAAGCCCATCCCCTGGACAGACAGATAAACCCAGCAATTCCAGGATTCTCCCTACACCTGGAGTTGCTGGAACCACCAGATGGAACCATGGCATGGGAACTGCACCCCAAGATGTACAGCAGAGGCAGCTCCTGTGGATCAGCTGATGTCCCAGGCCAGGAGAAAACCACAGCAGGTGTCTTCCCAGAGCACCCCACCCAGACTGGGGCAGGCTCCAACCAGACATGCATAGGATCTCAGCACCAAGAGGGAACGACCCTACACAGAGGAGGAATGAAGAAGGCTAACAGCAATGTGGCTGCCCCTTCGGTTCAGGTGACTGTCACCCTGGCTCTGAAGTGGGTGCAGGCTCAGAGCCTGTTACAGGTCTGTGGCAGGGCAGTGTCACCTGACACCAGTGTAGCAGATGGGCTGGAAGCCTGCTGAACCCAGCCTTATCCTCTAGGCAGCCCCACAGCTGGGAGGACCCGAGATGCTCAGTGAAGGGCCAGTAACTTCTGAGGGAAACAGGGGCCTCTGTGACCATGGCCCAGGACCTGGTGAGGGACACATCTCTACGTATCACAGAGACCTGACCCACTGGGAATTCCAGCCAAAGGGTCAGAAGCGCATTCTCGCCTGCAGAGAAAATGCTGCTGCCCTAGAGGGAAGATGCTGCCTCAAGGGGCAGGCAGCAGGTGTGGCGCTTGGGCCTCAGTGCTGGCTGCAGTCCTGCCCACCACAGAGCCCAGATTACCCAGCGGCTGACGGTCACCTGTCCCTGCTGAGTTGGGGATCTGTGGCCTCCACCAGAACAGGTGCCAGAGAACACGCCAGCTCTCCTCCCCCAGGGGCAGTGGCGACATCCGGTATCCCACCTAGACCCACAGCAGGGCCACCTGCAGCCTCAGCAGAGGGGCAGCAGGCTGTCTGATCAAGTGCCTGCACCCACCTCTGCTTGGAGGGCAGCTTGCTGGCTCTCTCCTCCTCTTCCAGACGCCTGCGGGCCTCCTCCAGCTGGGTCAAGGGGTTGGGGGCCGGGTTGGGAGGCATCGTGGGGTCTTGAATGAAGAGATGCGAGGGCTGGACAGCATTGCGGAGCTGGGCACTCACCCAGGGGTGCACAGCCCCAGGGCGCTCGACGGACAAGGGCCTGGAGCTCTCGTGAACCTGCTGCTTCCTCGCTCCCGAAGACCTTGGGGAGCAAGGACAAGCATGGCAGTCCCAATGCACTGGGCGGGAGCAGCTGAGGCCTGAAGCCGGCTTCAGGGGCTGGTGAGCTCCTAGCACTCAGCAGGTACATTCCTGTCTCGTGGGTTTTTCAACTTCATTTTTAGCAGCTTTACTGAGATGTGAACCATATACAATATACGCAAACTCTTTAAAACCATACACCATATACTATACATACTATTGTTAATTAAAAAGAAATTATTTATGGTGCATGCCTGAAATTCCAGCTGCTCAGGAGACAGAGGCAAGAGGATGGCAAGTTTGAGTCCAGTCTCACCAAATTAGCAAGGCCCTAAGCAACTTACAGAGACCCTGTCTCCAAAAAAATAAAATAAAATAAAAAAATAAAAAAAGGGTTGGGGGATATAGCCCAGTGGTTAAACCCCTGGGTTTAAAATTTAAAGAGTAAAAATATAAATAAGTTTTCAGGACTGGGCACATATAGCTCAGTGGTAGAGCACTTGCTTAGCACACATAAGGCCTTGGGTTCAACCCTTAGCACCACCAAAAAAAAAAAAAAAAAAGAAAGAAATGTCCATGGTGGAAAACCTGGAATATACAGGAAATTAAAAGAAAAACTAAATAATTCACAATACCCTAATTTATAAATAGCCACTCTCAGTACACACACATCCCCTTACCCACTAAAAGCACATAACATAGCTGGCCTGAAGGTACACATGTAGTTTTCCCTGATTTTCCCACTTAACAATCACAGCCTTCCCTTCACTGTGCCCTGGGAATGTGTTCTCCATCCACAACACCCCACCAATGAACCCCCTGAACAGTCAGCAGAGACACAGCAGTCTCTGGACCATGGGGGAGACATCAGAGAGGGCTGTCCCCTCAGGCAGGGGCACCTCAAGACAGAGTCAGGGCACCCAGCCCTAGCTCACCCACCATCCTTTGTAAAAACCATTGGAGAAAAACCACAAGCCCACCTACACCCGAGCCCGAGCTGGACAGGGCTCCCTGAAACCCTGGGGACAGACTCTGTGGGCCCAAACAAATAAAGGGGGTGGACAGTTGCCTCCCCTGACAATCCCAAGCCCCACTGGCAGATAGGGCTCCCATTACTCTCTCCAAGTCCTCAAGAGGGTGGTCTGTGCTGGCCAGGTGTGGGCTGACACCTCTCTGTGGCACTGGACACACAAGGGACATGGGATGAGACAGGGGAGTGAGCTGATACTGAGGTCCACAATATATGGTGCTGGCCCTGGGGCCCTCACTCCACACCACCCCAGAGCAGCCTCTGTCCTCAAGGCTGGGAACAAGCAAGTGAGAGCAGATGGCATCTCCCACGGCTGCTGGCTTTCCTGTCCTGAGCTGGCCCCTTTTGGGGGAGGGCTCATGGCCCAAAGCCAGGAATAACCTCCACAGAGCAGGAGGGTTCCTGTGCCCTGGGAGAGGCTGCTGGCTAGCTCTGGGGAGGGGGCCGGCGCTGTGGGCACTCACCCATGGCCAGCCTTCCTGTGCCTGCTGATCTCCTTCTCCCCTTCGATGATCCACTGCATGATCTTCTGGTTCTTCTCCGCGTCCTCGGCAGGACCCGGCACTTCGGTGCTGCCACCCTTCCCAGGGTCCACCTTCTTGGAGCTTCTTTTGGAAGGTGCGCCTGCCTTTCCCCTGTGAGAGGAAGACCTGGGGGTTGCCCTGACCTTCTCCATGGCCTTCTGAGCCCCTGACACTCCACAAAAGGGCACTGTGCCCACTGCAAGGTGGATACCTCTACAACAGTCTCCTGCTGCCTGAGCACACCATGGGAAGCTATACTGGTCACCCACAACCCACCAGGAGAAACACGGTGGACTGCAGCCCTGACCTCCACCTCCTATTCTCAGGGCCAAGCAGACCCTCCTTACCCAGACCCTGACCCTGTGCCTGGACCCCACCTGGCTCCAGCCCAGGTTTCCTATGACTTTCTAGGGAAGCTCGGGCCTCCACAGGGATAGCCTGGCACCCTGGCCCTGCTGCTGGCCACTTACCATCATGCACAGGACAAGGACCCCACCATTCCCAAAGCATCCAGTGGTGCAGAACTCACCCACAGGCCACGTCACAAGTGTTGGGGATAGCGCCTGTATTCTCTGAGCAGCCACGGGACTTGGTTGCGTGACCGTGAGGCTCTGGGCCCCATGTGAAGCTGCTCTGGGCTCTGCGAGAAGATTCGGCCTCCAGCTGCTCCTTGGGCCTGGATGTGCCGTGGTGCAGGTGGTGATGAACGTGCCTGTGGTGGTGCAGGCCAGCCACATCCAGCTTCATCCCGGATCTGGGCATGTGCTTCCCATGGCCCAAGGCTCCACCTCCCAATGTCACCATCTTTGCCATGTGCCCACTGTCGGGGGAGCGGTGGCCAGGCCCAGGGGACTGGCAGCCAGGTGTCCTCATGACCCGCTGCACATGCTCGTCCAGGATGCTTTCGGGGTTCTCCTCATGGGCATCCCGCAGCCCGCCACAGCCCACATCCACATAGCGGGGTGGGAAGTGGTGCCAGGTTGGGGCAGGAGGCAGCTTGTGATTCAGCCCCGGGGGCCCAGAGGGGAGGTCTCCATCCTCACCTTCTTCCTCCTGTGGGGACAGGCAGCACCTTCAGCACCAGTTGCACCCAGAAACCTCACATGAGAGCGCCAAATGAGAGCAAGGACTGGCAAGTGTGATTCAGAGGTCAAGAGAAACTGTCCCCCCTCAGGATGTGGTCAGCCAGGAAGAGATGTCCAATTCCAGGACACCACGTGCTCAAGCCTTCAAGGGCCCTGGAGCCTCCTTGGACCCTGCTGACTCCATTCTGCAGGCTGAGGGCAGTGGCAAGAGGATAAGCACCGAGGGGAGCCAGTGACAAAACTCTTCCTGGACTTAGTTTTCCTGTTTCTCAATAAAGTTTTTTTTTTTTTTTCTTTTGATTGTTTTTTTCCATTCCTTAATTTCACTGCCATACATATGTCCTACGACAGCTCCTGAGCAGCTGGGACCACAGACACGCACCACTATACCCACTTACAACCTGCAGCTGGGACCACAGGAGTGCACTCACTTACAACCTGCATCTGGGACCACAGGCGTGGCCACTGCACCCACTTACAACCCACTTTAATACAAACATATTTCAAGATACTGAACACCAAATTCCTCACAAATGCAAAAGCATTGAAGCAGTTACGACCCGTGTACCAGAGCTGCGGAGGCACATGCAGGGTGGCTGGTCGATTGGCACCTGTGGGACCTGTGGGACAGAGGGTAGCCAGTAGATGCTGCCTGCCTATGGGGCTTGGGAACTCTGGGGGACAGCTCTTAGCTAAGGGTATCTCTGGACTGGCAATGCCACTATTCCTAAGGGAGCAGGAGAGAGGGGAAGGCCAGATGCCTGAGGACAGTCATGTCGTCCTAATGGTTCTGCGTCTGCAGGATCCAACTTAGGGTCATGGGTGCTAGGGACTAGACCCAGGTCCTCAAGCATGCTGGCAAGAGCTTGACCTCTGGGCCACACCCACCACCCTGGTTGGATTTGGAACACTAGATTAATTTAACTGCAGCTAATGGTTTCACTATCTTCTTGGTGTTTTTATTTTCAAAATTTTATAGTGATAATAATTTATTTTAATAATATGGTTACAAATACATTTTAAAGATATGAGTCTATTCCTTCACAAAAAGGACTACCATCTACATCATAATGAGAACAGTGCATGGGGCAGACTGGGATCACTGTGGACTGCTTGGCAGAGGTACCATGCCCAGAAGTGGAGGCAGCCCATGGCAGTGATGGCTTGAGGGGAGCCTGAGCTGGAAGAATCTACCTACAGAACCCCCCACTCCCAGTTGGTATCAGGAAGACACATGCTTCTTTCCGAGTCAGAGAAGGTAGTTCTGCTCCCGTCGGGCAGCCGGCCAGGCCCTGCTGAGCTGGTACATGCTGTCCTCCTGCCCAGGGCAGAGCCACCCCACCTGGCCAGTTGGGGGGTGGGCAGGGCTGAGGTAGCTGAGCAGCCCCACTGTGTGAGCTCAGTGTGGCACTCTCCCGGTCTGCCCTGAGCACATTTCTAGAGCTAGCTGTGATGTGCCCAGGGCCGTTCTCATAGCAGAGGATGAAGTCTGAGACACTGCTATGTACACTGAAACACTGACAGAAACCCAGGGCTCAGCACTGGAAGCTCTGATTGCATGCTAAGGCTGCTCCAAATATTTGGGTTTGGGGACAAGGCTATGTACATTCCTCTTCAACAGTGTGTGCACACTTAGCACCATCAGTGCCACCAGATGCCAGCTGCGACAAGGCTCCTGGGCCACATCACAGAGTGTCCAAACAAGAGAGCTGCTCCTGTGAATAGCAGCTCACCTGACAGCATCTCACTCCTGTCTGCCAGAACCTCCTAGCAGTGAGGCCTGTACACGCTGCTGGCAGGTGGCTTCAGGCAGATTCCTGAACTTTGGGGAACCACTGAGTCATCCCCAGGGATGTGAAGAGGGTGAGCTAACTAGCATATGGGAAGTCCCCACCAGCACCTTCTCACATTAATGCTCTGCTGCCCGGAGTGGGGGGAAAGGCGACTGCTGCTGGTCTCAGTGGCAAGGGAACCAGGCCTGTTCCCTACTACACTACATGAGGAGCATCTGCCCAATCACTTGTCCCCAGACCACCACTGCTGGCTCTTCTGTGTGCTCCCCTGGGCAGTGTGAGTGAGCCAAATGAGAAGGCAAGCCTGTTGGGGGTGTTAGGGCCTGGGGGGCTGAGGCCACAGGTTAAATAAGGACATCAAGGAAGTGGTGGAGAAATAATTCCTTAGAGAGACATCACAGTTTGAACTTCAGGTATGGAAACTCATATAAATAGGAATGCCTGCATTTTCAAAGTATTTATGGTCACCAAACACTGCAAGGAGAGCAGAGGAGGCCTTTCTATGAGTGGCACAGAGAAGCCCAGGGTGTGAGTCCCATGTGGTGGTCTTGACAGGAAGGGAAAGGCCAGGATGAAGAGCCTGCAGCACTGGCTATTTGCCTCAGGTGGCCCAGGCCACCAATGGGGCAGAGCACAAAGGGCTGCATGGCCCACCACCCGGTCAGTCTGTCAGGTGCTGGGGGCCTGAGGGTCTCCTCCCAGTACAGGGCCACATGGCCCCCTAGGCCTGTGAGAGAAGGTGCTGCTAGGGTACAGAGTGCCAGACAAGAGGGTCAGAGGAGCACGGTGCCAGGAGGAGCAGGGGCTGGGCTGACCTCAAGGATCCGAGTGGGGGAACACACGGCAGTGTAGATGCAGCTCTGAGCACAGCCCACTCACCATCCGCACACGCTTCAGCCGCTCCTCCAGCTTCTCCTCAGCCTCCCGTGTGCGCTGGACAGCCTCCAGGCGGTGGATAAGTTCCTCAGCAAACTTGTGTGGCTCCACTCGGATCTCCTTTGGCATTCGGTAGGTACGCTGCAGGAAGACATGGGCATAGGCAGCATGCCCCACACAGAGGCCTCCGCCTCTGTGGTCAGCAGCATGTGTGCTGAGGACAGTTTCTGTCTACAGCAGGTGTTCTTCTTCCCTCTTACTCCAGCACTTTCCCATTGCCCCTGCCCTTGTCTGCACTCAGCCCAGAGGTAGGGACTCTAGGGACGACAGACTTGGAGGCTGAATGAGCAGGCTGTAGCACTCTGAACCCAGCACTGCGCCCTGTGCCGAGCTGTGGGGAGCCATTCTCACACGTGACTGGGCGACTCCCGGTTTGGGTCTGAGGCATTCTGGCTGTATCGGAGCTTTCCCGGCTTTCTCCTGATGAGAGAACCTGTCCGTGTGGGGGTGTGACTGACCACTGACCCCGGGGGCCCGATCACTGACCCTGACCTTGGAGTGCGGCCCCCCTTCAACCTTCATTGGATGGAATTCTCCCCTGAATTTTTTGTTCCCCAATAAAAAGCTACTCCCTGACGTGCTCTCTCTCTCTCCTGCTAGCCCTGAGTAATCCTTGCTGCCCTACCGGGCGGTTACACATGAGAACCAGAGAGGGAAGCCATCTCGGACCTGGTCATAGAAAAAGGTAACTGAGTCTGTGTGTTTATTTCGATCTCACTAGTTAACTTTTATGCCAAGAACCTCATTAATGAAACCAATGTGCTGGCCGCATGGTGGACCAAGCACCTGCAGCCTGTGCTCATGAAAGCACTGAGGGCATGACACCAGGGGAGCATGCAAAGGCTCAGTGCACAAGGCCACCAAGGACGAGAGGCTAAAGATAACCCATGTGGCATGGTTGCCAGCAGGCCCAAGGTGGGTACGTGGTGCCATGGCACCTTCAGGGCCTCTGTCTGGCAGGGATCCATGACAGGCCTGCCAGTAGTGCCATACTCGAGTGTGCATGGATCGATGTGGACTCAGGGGTCTCCTACAGCATGGGAGGCACAAAACTCAGAGCACAGGGAGAGCTCTGGAATTCAAGAAATTTTCCTTTCTAAAAGAAGGTAAATCTGAAACGTTTTATAGTGACAGTACTTTTAACTTTTGGGGAGGCTTTACCTTGAAATAATTTTGAACCTTAAAACAGCTGCAAGATCATCAGTAGGCCTGCACGACCGTACAGCTGCTGGCCTGGCCAGCAACCTGCACGCTCCACAGATCCATCTGCACTAGCTGGAGTGCACTGAGCAAAAGCAAGGAAATGCCACCTCTGAGCACAGGACAGCTGTGGACGGAGCAGCCTGACCCTGCCAAGGCATTCCTGTCACATAGGGCTCAGGCCAATCTTACCCACCCCATGATGTCCCTGTGACAAAACATATTTAAAACTCCAAGCCAGTATGGCGCAGTAGGACTGCAAGTTCAAGGCCAGCCTGGACAATTTGTCAAAAGCCTGTCTCAAAAATAAAATAAAAAGGGCTGGGGATGTAGCTCAGTGACATGCTTGTCTAGCATGGGTGAGGCCCTGGATTCCATTCCCAGCACCACTCATACCCACACCTAATTCAAGCCACCAAGGTCTATGCTGGAAAGGACCCAGCTCCTCCTAAGCTAGGAGCAGAGAGGGGCTCTGGTGGACAAGGGAGGTGGCCTGAGGAAAGCCAGCAGATGGCTGCCCCTCTGAGGTCATGCAGAATATGGCTTCTAGTCATGGTGGCTCAAGGCCCAGTGGGGAAGATGTGGGCAGGGGGCTGCGTCGCCTGTGCTTTCCCCCCATGTCTCACCTACAAGACCAGAGGAGAGACCAAGCAGTACAGGGGAGAAAGAAACCCAAGCAAAGGCTGAGAAACATGACATGCAGGGCTCAGAACAAGGCACTTTCTGAATAAAACAGACCCCCAGACAGTTAAACAGTGTTTGCAGTTCCAACAGGAGGCCACAGGTCCTGGTCAGCCCACCTACTGCAAAGCCCCGAGCCAGATTCTTGGACCCCCTGCCTCTGCAGATTGCTCCTCTAGTGAAAGGGAGCACACAGGCTCCTGGGCAGCACATGGTGACACGCCATTCCGAGTTGGTACTATCCAGGGGACCAGACCCCACCTGTTGCCAGCCACATCCTGACTGACAGGTCCCAACAGGAGAGAAGTATCTACTCCAGAGCTGTCCTTGAAGGAGGAGATCATGGATGGAACCTCACATCATTGCTTCCCGCAAGATGCAGCACACTCTACCTTGCAGCAAAGGGCCCAAGAACAAGGGCTGTGGAGTTGAGGAAAGGGCAGGGCTCTGGGCCTACCAACGACCACGCCTCCTCAGTTCTGTCTTCCTGAGTTCCTGTGATTATCGGGAACCTCGAATCTGTGTTCCCCACCCAGAACAGGCTCCCAGCGACTAGTCTCTAGCCCTTCTCTGCTGCATTAGAAGGAGTGCTTCAAGCCTGGACCCAGCTCACCAATGTACTCTTCAGGCTTTTTTAACACTCTCTATTTTATGTTTAACTCACCCACTCAATCAAACAGTTTTTATCGTCAAGGTTCAGCAAAGCGGCACGAATGGCAGAGAGAGCATCCAAGAGGGCTCAGCTGCCCACTGTCCCCTACACCCTGATCTTGCTGAAATTTCCTGCCACAAGGACCTCCTGCCACAAGGAGCCTGAAGCCTCCTTGGCCTTAGTCTCCCCTAGTGTCCAGAATGCTTGGCTTCTGAAAATCAGAGGTTGACTGCTGTGCAGAAGGCCCTCACCTTGCACTGGCACTGCAACTTCTGGCAGATCTCACTCCCCTGTGTTCACAGGGCCCCTCTGGCCAGGCTCCAGCACTGGCTTGAGAGGTCCTCCCCATGCACAGGGGGTGTTGTGAGGTACCCACTCCCATCACGCTGGTGTGGACTCAAGAACCGTAATTTACTTTCACTGACTTGATGCCTAGACTGTTGCTGTGCTGGTGGGGCCAGGGGCACACCAGTCCTGAGTACAGAGTATGTCCCCCTTATTCTTGCCGCCTTTCCTCTTCCAGGTCTCTACTTGGGCACTGGTCTGAGTGTAGATACCTACTAAGCACATCTGTGCTCCTGCTATGCACAGGAGCTGAGAAACACATATCCTGCAGGGAGGCCTGGCTGGGAACAGGCTGTCTGCTCTGCTGAGGCCCAGGCTGCTCCAGACGCATGAGTGGCAGGCACCTGAGGACATGTGCAGATGCACACACACACCACTGCACACACAAAGCCTACAGCATTCTCTGATTTTGTAAGTGGACAGCAGGGAGACAACACAGCTACCCACCCATTCTTCTCCCAGAAGAAAGAATAAACAAGCATCTCTCTTCTCAACCATGAACATGGTTTCCTAATTTGGAAATTAAAGGTTCTGCCCCAAAAGCTAAAAGACACAACTAAGAAGTGCAGCCTGAGTATGTGTGAGGCTCCTGAACACCTGCTTGGTTCCCCCTTCACCACTGTAGAGCCTGGGGGTGAGGTGCAACCACTAGCTTCCCTCATCTCCCCTAAAGCATCTTTCTGCTCAACATCAGTATGCCAGAGTAAGGAAAGCCAACTGCTCCATTTGCAGACAAGGGTACTCTGCCAATGGAGACTGGCTGTGAATGCTCGTAGCCGCCAGCACTTGAGGAGCCGCTGTGACTTGGTCCAGGAGGCAAAGCTCAGGCAGCCTTGTGGTCAAGGTGTCTGAGCAGAGATGCCTACTGTTCAGCCTCAAAAAAGCTGATTCTCAAAGTTCTCCTGGAGCACAGCAGTGCCAGCTTTCACAGAAACTGTCAGGGGGCTGCAGAAGGCCAGAGCTGGGCTCCATGTCACGAAGAAAGCTTCAAGTTGCCCTCCCTCAAGTGGGCATCTTGCTCAAAGCAACAGGAAAAGAGTACCATGAAGCCAAGTGTAGAACAGGTCCTGCCACCATGCATGGCTGTGCAGCCCCCAGCCTGGGGCTCAGGCAAACAGTGCTTGCAACACTGCTGCTCCAGAGTCATCCAGGTCAGAGCAGGTGCCTAGAGGGGACTGAGCCTCCAGGAAGTCAGGCACCTGCCTCTCCTGCTTGTCTGCCCCTGTGGCCCCACTCTGAGTGAGAACAGGGAGCATGGTGGGGCTTGTACTTACAGGAATGTGAGGTAGAGGTACCCTCCCGTTGACTTGGATGCTCTCCTGCATCTCCCTACGGTGCTGCTTTCGGGTCCGGTATGGGGGGACTCCATCCCTGTGCAGAGAAAAATGGCAGCTGTTAACTCACAGGGGAAACAAGGCTCCAAAGAGCACCAGTCAATCAGTGATGGTGGCGACAACCACCAGAGTGCAGCAGTCCACGTGCTTACGTACACAGGACAGCACATGCATGCTCATAGGCATGGATGTACTCTCATATATACAGACTTGCATAACACACACATTCATACATGATAGCAAAGCCTAGGAGCTTAGCCACAGTATGTTCCTCCAGCTAGTATTTACTGAGCATTTCAACAAAATTCAGCTCTGCTTGCTTTACAGCTCGAAGTTGATTTCTGAAGTGTAGGGTTAGAATAGGTGACAGTGTGTGGTTACAAAGCTTCAGTTAGTGACTGCTGGCTTGGCTCATTACCGAAACATTTGCAGACCCTGCTTTGTCCCTAGGCCAGGGCCATGATGTGCCTGCAAGGGGCTGCCAAACGGACCACAACATGTGAGGGCTGCAGAAGGAGCAGCTGAGATGCCCCAAGACTGCTGAACGCTGGACTTCCACAGCACTGTGGACTATCTCCTCCAGGCCAGTGTGAGACAGATCTGAGTGGCACTCAAGGGTCTTCTGGGACTACAGGATGAGGGTAGCTAGCCGCAGGGCTCTCTTCCAATGGGACAGCCACCAGATTCAGCATCTGCACATTGCCAAGCACACTTCTCACTGCTGCAAAGCTTCTTGGGCACAGCAGCAGCTGGAGCCAGCATGATGCAAAGGAGCCCCAGAGTCGGGAGACAGGACAACTGAGACGCTGGAGTGCCACACATTCCTCTTGCCACCAGTCTTTGGTGACAGGAAGGACTGGGTAGGTGCCCCTCCACACTGGATGGGATGGCCTGTTAAATACTCTGACCACAGAAAGGTCTTGGGCTCGTCTCCAAGAGGACAGAATAAAGGTGTGTGAGCAAGGACCCTGAGCCTCTCCATGCCTGGGCAGAGGTTCAAAGTGCACTCAGTCCATGGATCTCACAGTGGCCAGCTTCCGGTCTGTTGCCATTTGCCCTCTCCCCACCAGGGAGTGCTGGGGGGTGGGAAGGTGCTAAAGCCTGGGAACACCTGGGCTTCCCTCCAGAAGCATCAAATATGGGAGAACACCTGTGGTGTTGAGCCCAGTAGCCAGCCCTCACCCAGGAGTACTCTTTCCAGGTATCCCTCATCCCAGGTGTCCTATATATAAAAAAAACACCTATCCAGACTCAAAGACTGACCTGAGAAGACAAAGTATAGCAAAAAGCGAGGCTTTACTGACAGTCTTGTGAGATCGGGTGTCTATTATCAATTTTTTCAACAAATAAATTTTGATCTGTCTTGTTCCTAACGTGCTATGGGTCTAAGCTCTGGCCCATACCACTGAGCTGAGGACGGTCACAGGACATTCCCATCCCACAGGTTCCCCAGAAGTGTGACAATGTAGGGATGTGCTTCTGACTTACTGTGATAGCAGGAGATGCAGAAGCTCGGATGAAGCTGTGGCACAGTGGGCAGACTGCTAGCCTGACCACCCCTTACCATGGGGAACTGGGCTCAGCACCTGAAGCTGCATCATCCTGCCACCCTAGACTGCCAGCTCCCAGGAAGGCTCGCCTGACACAATATTCTGTATCACACCAAGGGTGTGTACAGAGCAGTGTCAACAAGGAGGTGTCTCTGCAGCCACACAGCCTCCCAGAGACTGCACTCCTACTCTGCAGCAGGCTCCTCTGCCTGCTGGTCTGTGCCTACCTTTCAACTGAGACACCAGATTACACAGCTAAGGAGAAAACAGAACCTTCAGTCTGCCTCCACATGTCCCTGGACTTTCCTCTGTCAAGACTCCAGGCAGCTTCAGGCATAGCGTACTTGGGTTCTAGCCTGAGCTAGGTTTCTGGGGGTGCCACCCACAGTGTAGCCCACCTGTGCTTGGCTACACTAGGCCAACTCGGGGCAACTAGAGACAAAGCCCAAATCCAGGTCAGGGCAGAGCCCAGAGCCAGCAGCCTGAAGCTAGGCTGCAGCACACTGTGTGGGTGCAACTTACACACTGCTGTCTGTGAGGGACAGGGTGTCAGCATCGCTGGACAGGCTTTGCTGCTCACTGTCGTTGGCACTGGCGGCAGGGGCCAGGGCGCAGCCGGAGCTGACGTAGTAGGAGTGCACTGGCTCCCGCCAGGGTCCATACCTGCAAACAAGGAGGGGACATGAGTGGCAGCCTGTAGTGCCCTTTAAGTCCACATCCCCAGAATTATCTGAATATCTTACTATACGAATTAGAAGTGTCAACAGTTTAGGAAGAAAAATGGACCAGAAAAGGCCAGTGTCCCTCCCTCCCTCCCCAGTCCCTGTGAGTGGGCCCAGGCCTGGGCACCATTCCACCTGTACCTGCTTTGGGAAGATGTCTCAGTAGGCACAGATGCTCACATGAGCTTGGTTTCTATGCACGTAACTAGAAATGGAAGGAGCATAGAGCTGGCCCTTCATCCATGCTATTGGCTACAAAGCCCACCTGGCCTCCAGGTCCACTTGGGGCATTTCCAGAGCAGGAAACAATGGGCTGGGAAGGGCAGGCCTCAGCAGCCTCAAACTGGGTTGATCATAAGCAACCAGGACACTGGTCTGCCTTCCAGCATGCAGGGTCAGCCTCCCTCCCTGACATGAGCAGCCCCACAGGTGCCAACCTTCAGCATCACATTCTTTACTGAGTATCAAGATGAGCTATTTCCAATGACACCATTGTTGCCACTTTCCCAGTTAAGTACTCAACTATTTTTAGTATAGCTACTGCCACTAAGAATATCAAACTTTGGTAATTTTCTACAAACATTCATTTAGTCAAAAAGAAAAGCTCAGGTGAGAGAGAGAAGTCCCCACTGCAGGCCCCCACCCTGCCTCCACTCTCTCCTGTCAACACCACCTGGCCACTCCAGCAGGATCAAGCCTTCCACATACCTGTCTCTGACTCGGCCTCCCAACCCACCCAACAGTTCCAGAAGTGCCTTCCACATACATGAGAGCTCTTCTACAAAATGACAAGGAGGTAAGGGCAGACAACCCAGTGGAGATCATGCTTCCCTGGGTAGTGAGCAATGTGGTCAGAGGAGGAGGGAGAGGGGAGGGACACTCAGATGGGAGGAAGGAAAGAAAGCGAGGGGGCGCCAGCCACCTGCTTTCCTTCTAAACTCCTGGACAACTGCACTGGTTCTCAGTGCAGACCACCAGCACTGCTGACAGCTCTGGCCTCTGAAAACACATGCACCACTGAGCTAATGTGACAAAGCTTGCTGTGGCCAATGACAGGTAAGGGGGTGTTACCTGTACTGTAGGACCCACTTTGACAGCAGCTGGGAGCTGCAGAGGAGGCTGTGTGTGGCAACCACACTGCCAGGTGGCACAGCTAGGCTCACTACAGTCCTCAAAATATACTCAGTGGGGTCCACACAAACATGCTCAACTGACTTTTGACAGAAATGCAAATGCCATCCAACTAAGATGGCCTCCTCAACATGGTGCCGGAGCAACAAGCACAAGCCAAAACACCAGACCTATCCCAAATCCCACATTTCCTGCAAAACCCCCTCCAACAATCACTTCTGTGGCCACTGGGCATTTTTAGCCCCGTTCCTTCCCCTACTCGCCCAGGCCTCAGTGTGGGCCTGCCACCCCATCGGTTCTGCCCATCCCTACTCGGTACCCACTCCACTGTGGTTCACTGCAGAGACTTTGGCACACAGCACTCCCCTCCCACCTGTCACACGAAGAGCTGGCTTCTCAGTGAGTCCCTGGTGCCCAAGACCAGGAATAGGTTCCACTTGCTGCCAAATATGGATCATCCCCACACCTCAGTAAGTCCATGACGAAGAAGTGGCCTGTGTCCTGGGGCTCAGCCCTGTGTACACAGTGGATCACAGATTACACAGTAGCCCAATGTGTACCCACCCAAACCCTTCTCAACTCTGTCCGATGTCTGCCTGGGCCCAGTCACAATCCAAACAGATGGCTCCTCAGGCCACTGTCCAAAGACAATGTCCCACTCCAAAGTCTACTCACCCACAATGTGTGATAAGCTGTCTCCCCCACATATCCCTTAAGCATACCCATGGAGCATAAGCCAGCTGCTCAGAGAGCTGTGTCCCTGGAGCATAAAAATCAAACCAGGGAGCACAGGATGACTTCTTACATGGAGCTCAGGTTGGTTCCCACAGACAGCCTAGATCATGGGGCTGGGTAGGATGTAGCCCTGGAGAGACAACAGCATGGCTAAGCAGCAGGTCCCCAAACTCAAGTGATAACAGGCAAGGCAGTCTCAGGGGCTGCGAGACCTGGACAGTGTCCTGATCTCTCGGCTGGACTGCTGCACAGAAAGGACACTGTCCCAGGAACAGGAATGGCTGACACTTGGGTATGGAAATTGTGATGTCCACCCAAGATACAGGACTCTCCCACCTGCTCCAGGGTATGCTTCTGCTGGCCCAATCATCACCCCAGCACCTGGAAACAGAACCTCCATGAAATTGATGGGGTGCTCCCACCCATACGTCCCCAGGCTACTGCCTCCCAGAGACCCAACTCAAACAGCACTAATTCCACACCCAGAATTGTTGGCTCCTGGCGACATCCTCCAGCTCTCCAGGTGAGAAAAGAGTCCATTAGTCATGGGGCAGATGTGCTGGGGCCTGCAGGCCACCACTAGTGTCCAGTCCTTTGCCTGAGCATCACATCAGCTCAGTCCGGCTCTGCCTGAGCCTAGACACACCTGATTTCAGATGAGGGCCCAGCCTCTGCCAATCCCCACCTCCAATGCTTACTGGTATAGGGAAGGACCCTAGCACAGACCACGGACGCCCCCTCTAGCCTCTCAAAATGAAGAATTGAGGGTGTAGTTTGAGTCGGTATGTGTCCCCTGCTGGACCACAGGAGCAAGAGCCAGGTGAAAACACAGGAAATGGGTCCACAGGGAGCTGTACCTCACCACCCAGGGCAACTTGCCCCAGTCAGTGGCTTCCCTGCAGGGACATTCTAGCCCAGTGTCCTCTGAGTGTTTACTGATCACACCATGGCTCAGCAAGGCCATTTGTGTTGGCTCTCATCCCTTAGTGAAAGCTTCCTTCTACTTGGTGGCTTTCCAGACTGGTCCTTCCTGAGCTGTCTCAGGAAGCCACTCAGGAGCACTCAACAGGCGGTTGCCTGGTGGGGCTTTGGGGACCATGTGGACCAGGTCCCCTGCAGGCTGGCTTGTCAACCTTCTCCTGCCAAACTCCCCAGGGATAGAAGAGTGACAGAAGCCTGAATACAGAGCACTCCTGAGCAGGAGGTGCCCATGGCACAGTTGCAGACAGGAAGTACACACCTGCTCCTAGGCTGCCAAATACCCCAACAGCAGAGTGGGCAGCACGAGTTCTGATGCATCCCAGGAGGGGGAGGGTATCCTGGCAGAGCAACAGAAGCCAAAACCCTCTGCACCCCACCCCTGCAGAGGCACAGTCAGAGGAAAGGGGTGTGCCACAGACACAGGGAACAGAACCACCCTTCCCACCCAGCCTTCAGGAACATAGCCCTCAGCCCCTACACCTAGCCACCAGACAAATGAGCACAAGAAAACTGCCTCTAAAGCTAGAGTTCCTGAGCCATAGACAAACAAGGGACAGCACGCTCACAGCCACTGCCAGGAGGCCTGTGCCTCAGACTCTTTGCACCCCTTAGAGTTCATCTGTTTGCTACTCCAGCCATGCCACTGTCTGTCACCAGCAGCTAGCCTTCCTGTTCTAGAATGCTGTACTGTCACTCCGGAGCTCCCCTCCCTGGCTGGCTTTCCTTAGGATACTCCGTGGAGTCCTCCGCACTGCTGCTCACATCAGCCTCCCATCAGCACAGCAGTATGTGTAGAGTTATGCCCCAGCCTCCTAGTCACAGCCACACTGCACAGCACTGTACAGCGGGCAGTCCACCCTGACCCCAAGAGCCAAGCAAAAGCCAGTGCCCCTTGCCACCCTCATGTCCTATCAACAGAATGTGAATCTAGACGCAAGTCTGGGTCTTCTCCACCGCTCTCATGGATCAACAGTGAGACAAGAAGGCATCACCCTAGCCCAGAGGCAAGAAACCGCCAGCCTTTGGTGTGTGTCTGCCTGAGATCCTGCGTTGCTCACAGTCTGGGAGCTGCCAGTCCTGGGCCTGGGAAGGAGGGCAAGGCTGGTTTCCCAATAAGGCAACTCCTTTCCCACTGGAAGGCACAGACAGCAGTGATAGAAGGACCAGGTGCATGTTTCCTTGCTACAAATTAGTCTTGTCCAATGCATACACTCACACTCAGGTAAGATCTGCTCTCTTCTTATTCTTTTTTTTTTTTTTTTTGGCACTGAGGATTGAACCCAGGGGTGCTCTACCACTGAACTACATCCCCAGTCGTTTCTGAAAATGAGTCTTACTAAGTTACTAAGGCTGGCCTTAAACTTGCCATCCTCCTGCTTTAGCCTCCATGGTCTCTTGGATGACAGATGTGTGCCATCATGCCCTATCCTGCTTCTGATTTTTAGCAGCAGTGACCCACATTCACATGGAAATACTGTTCCTCGCATAACACATATCTCGCTTCTGCACCTAAAGATCAAAAAGGAGGATATTCTGAGTATTCTCCTTTTTGATCTTTAGGTGCAGAGGCGAGATATGTGTTATGTGAGGAATAATATTTCCTCCATGCAAGATAGAGCCTGGCCTCTACCCCTGAGGGATCAAGGATGCCAGCCCCCCCATCTGCACCCCCCATGTCACAGCCTCCCAAGCCACCTCCAGGGACAGGCCCAGATGAAGTGAGGCTGGACAGTCAGGCTGCCCTGGGACCCACCTGCCACTAGGATGGCCCCCTCCTCGGGAAGATCAGAACTCTGGGATACCTCCACAGGACAGGATATGATGGGAGGCCACAAAAGGTGAAAGGAATGAGTCACCAGGCAGTAAGGGTGGAGCTTCACTCTGCTTCAGGTGTTTTACTTCTTCTTCTCATACTTCTGACACTCCACCCACTCACCTCAAATTACACATCAAAGGCCCTTTATGGTCAAAATCACACAGTGGGTCAGGAAGGGTGTGTGCTCTGCAGAAGGAAGGTACAGCAGACTGGGGTGGCATTCACATTTGTTGCCCCAGGGGGCCACCTTGGAGAACCCTGGCCTCCTATCCATCACACCAACACCTACAATTACAGACTGGGAGAGTCATCACTCCAGGCCCTGAGCATCCTAGTGAACAGCACGCCCAGCCCGGGGTTGAGGGTCCCACATACAGTAAGAGCCTGGACACAAACCGGCAACCAAACTGTCCCTGGCTCCGTGTCCCACACACCGGTTGGAAGGTGGACACAGTGGTAAAGGTTCTGTGTCACAGTTAACTGATTCAAATGCTTTAACAAATCCAAGGCTCTGAAACAGCAAGTCCATGAAGCCTGAAGGCTGGTACTCCTGAGAGACACTACACAGCTGGAGCACGACCGCCATGCCACCACCAAGCTCCACAGAGGAGGCAGCAGCAGCAGGCCACATCTGCATCTGCTCTCTGGCCCAGTTCTACATTCTGTGCTACTCAACCTGTGGGTATTTAAAATAACCATTCGAACCAGGTGCATGGCACACTCCTATAATCCCAGTGGCTTGGGAAACTAAGGCAGGAGGATGACAAGTTCCCAGCAGCCTCGTCAACTTAGTGAGGCCCTAAGTAACTTAATGAGACCCTGTTTCAAAACATAAAAAGGACTGGTGTTGGGGCTCAGTGGTAAAGCACCGCTGGATGCAATCCCTGATACCCTCCCCAAAAAATAATAATAATTAAAAAAAATAACCATTAGGGGCTGGGATTGTGGCTCAGTGGTAGAGCTTTATTCTGCCACATACGAGGCCCTGGGTTCGATCCTCAGCACCACATAAAAATAAATATTTAAAACTAAAAAATAAATATATTTTTAAAAATAACCATTAAACAGCGGTTGTGATGGATTTTATTGCAAAAAAATAGAAATAAAAAATTTGTATACGTGTAGAAGATAATGTGGATTAGGATCCTATTTTTTAATTTATTTATTTTTTAGTCATTGATAGACCTTTATTTTGTTTATTTACATGCAGTGCTGAGATTCAAACCCAATGCCTCACACATGCCTGGCAAGTACACTACCACTGAGCCACATCCCTAGCCCCAGGATCCTATTCTTTTTTTTTTTTTGAAATTTTTTATTTATTTTTTTTAGTTCCCAGTGGACACAATATCTTTATTTTATTTTTATGTGGTGCTGAGGATCAAACCCAGAGCCCCAAGCATGCCAGGCAAGCATGCTACCGCTTGATCCACATCCCCAGCCCCCAGAAATTGGGGAGAAATGAGGAGAAATTGAAGGCTGTATATATGCTGAGAAGAATCTAGAGGGGCCAGGCTGAGCAGTGTCATCCACTGCCCGCTCACCTACATTTTCTCGTTCCCACACCAAATGTGTCTCCTACCTGCCTGCAACAACAGTGTGCTCTGTATGGTACAGCTGCAGAGCAGTCACTGGAAAGAGGAACTCAAGTATGTAAAAAAGGAGCCCTTTAAAATGACAAAGCCCCACAGGAGATGCTTCAGGGACCAACTAGTCAGGGCTGTTGAAGTTACAGGCTGCTTTCCTCAGGTCCTGAACCCTCAAACAGCATAGGAGCCAGGTTTGCAGGGCTGGCTGCCTGAGTCCCCAGGGTAAGCACAAGCCCTTCAGGGCCTGGATCTACACAGATGGGTTTCAGAACTGGTTTTAGGGGCACCCAAATCTGATGAAGAGTGATAAGGTTGAAAAGGAAGGGAAAGAAAATGTTTTACATTAAGTGTCAGCTCCTCCCTCGAGCCTTGAACTGTGCAGACACTGGGGGAACCACTGGTTCCAAAGCCATGTGGGTACCCTTCAGCCACAGTCACATTGAATATGGCACTCTGACAGGTGCAGGGGACTTACTAGCCTTTGTAAAAGAGGTCTGCATCTGTCACCCAAAACCAGTCCTCAGGGCCTCGAAGAACTCACCTGAAGGAGGCCAGGTCTCAGCTGAAGCTACAAGACCAGAACAATGACTTTTATAAAGCATGGCTTACTAAAAACCTTAAAAATCTTCATATTTATAAGCCTGGTTAAGGTCAAAAGTCTATCCATAAAATATCTGATCTGTTCTTTTTTTTTTAAGCCCCCCACTTTTTTAAATCATGATTTTTTTTTGAGAGAGAGAGAGAGAGAATTTTTTAATATTTATTTTTAAATTTTCGGTGGACACAACATCTTTATTTTTTTTTGTTGTTTTTATGTGGTGCTGAGGATCGAACCCAGCGCCCCGCACATGCCAGGCGAGCGCGCTACCGCTTGAGCCACATCCCCAGCCCCTGATCTGTTCTCTTGAAGTAACTCAGGAACCAGAAACCCCACATCAGGTTCACTCTACTCATGTCCCAACCCCACACCTGGGTGATTTTCAGACTCAGCTGAGTAAAAGAAGCCTCCTCCATGAATGGAGAGCCTGCAGGAGAAGCTGAGTGCTCTGCTTCCAAGCATATCACCTGCCTTGCTGCCCAGGGTCTTTTCCACACTGTTTTAGCAGGATGTTTTAAAAGAGCCTCACTTCACCCAAGTGAATCTGTGGTAACAACCCACAAGGACCCATCCAATGTCCCTGTGAGCCACAGAAGGTTGACCACAGTTGCCACACATAAGAACAGAAACAAGACAAAAATGGCCTGGACTGCTTTTATTTGCAAATCTTTTTGTTCACCAGCAAAATGTTTAATCCCCAAAGTTTTCAATATACTCCACATAGCACCATGAGTCTCACACTCCAAAGGAAGGGAATGTCCAAGAACCAAGATATGAGGACAATTCATGAGCGGCCTTCATGCATCTCTCTGATGCTCACCCATTCTGAGGATCTCGAAGGCATGTCTCTGCCACCATTACCTTGGAGTGCCAACCCTTGATGGGCCCATGGATTCCATAGGCCCCTCCTCCAAGACCCTGGCGAGGGCAGACAGGAAGTCACTTGACCCCCCCCAGGCATCACGACATCACGTCCCATGCAATATTCCCATGACTCCTCACCCGCTCGCCAGCCAGCGACTGAAGATGGGGGTCCACAGTGCATGGCTTCCATGGCCACAATGATGACAGCAGCCAGTCAAGAAAGCTGGGAGAAGCTGGGCTCAGTGGCACACGCCTGTAATTCCAGCGGCTCAGGAGGCTGAGGCAGGAGGACCACAAGTTCAAAGCCAGCCTCAGCAACTCGGCGAGACCCCATCTCTAAATAAAATGTAGAAAAGGGCTGGGGATGTGGCTCAGTGGTTAAGCACCCCTGGATTCAATCCCAAGTAACAAAACAAAACAAAACAAAAAAACTTCAGCCCTTCCTGCTCTGCTGTCTTACCTAGTGTTTTCTACAGTACTTGTCCCCTGAGACACTGGGCGCTCTACTCATCTCCACCAGGCATCTCTCCATCAGCACCCAGCTCCATGAATGAAGGGTTTCTGTTTGCTTGATTCACCAGTCTCCTGACCTAGAGAAGCCTTGTCCCACAGCCAGCTGCACAGTGCCACATAGTACAATCTTTCCTGTCTGCTCAGACTCGATCTCTCTGGAGCCCACACCTGCCACTTTCCCTTGGTCTGCTTTCATTCTCCACAACACTCTTAACAGTCTGCTACCATAAAAAGGGATCAAGTCTTCTAAGATGAAGAACTCCTCAAGAAGACCCAATAAGAAGACCCTAAGAGGGAGAAGCAAGCCCCAATTCACTTTAAGACACTAAGACACCAGTGCTTCATCTGTGCTGATGATGCTGGAAGCCCACTGCACAGAACAGCGCATTCTTAAGAAGGGCAGGGCTTCAACTCACAAGGGGCCACAAGGGTGCTCAAGGCGCCCCAAAGTGATCTTCCAATGAAGAAGAGCCCTCCGTGCAGTGCAGTTGTACACACCTGTAACAGAACTATTTGCTAAACTCCAAGTGCAAAAGCTGGCAGGCAACCCCAACATTCCAGACTCACCAGCCAGAAGGCCTTGCACACTCACCCTTCACTGGGCTTTCAAGTCTATAGAAAGCAGGCAACCAAGGGCATCACAGGTCACATCATCATCCAGGAAGAGAGAAACCAAGACAATACTACCCTATGCAAAAAGCAACCCTAAAATCATTTAAGAAATCACATCAGCCAGGTGTGGTGACGATGCCTGTAATACTGGAAACTGAAGAGGCCTAGGCAGGAGGATCCCAAGTTCTAGGACAACCTTGGTAACATAGAAAGACCCTATCTCAAAAGGAACAATAAAGGGGCTGGGGTTATGGCTCAGTGGCAGAGCGCTTGCCTAGCATGTATGAGGTACTGAGTTTGATTCTCAGCACCGCATATAAATAAATGAACAAAATAAAGGTCTATCAACTTCTTTAAAAAAATTTTTAAAAAGGAACAATAAAAACAAAAGGGCTGTGGGGAAAAGGGTACACTGTACATTGCTGGTGGGACCACAAATTGGTGCGGCCAATATGGAAAGCAGTATGGAGATTCCTGGGAAAGCTGGGAATGGAACCACCATTTGACCCAGCTATCGCCCTCCTCGGACTATTCCCTGAGGACCTTAAAAGAGCATACTATAGGGATACTGCCACATCAATGATCATAGCAGCACAATTCACAATAGCTAGACTGTGGAACCAACCTAGATGCCCTTCAATAGATGAATGGATAAAAAAAAATGTGGCATCTATACACAATGGAGTATTACTCAGCACTAAAAAATGACAAAATCATGGAATTTGCAGGGAAATGGATGGCATTACAGCAGATTATGCTAAGTGAAGCTAACCAATCCTTAAAAAACAAATGCCAAATGTCTTCTTTGATTTAAGGAGAGCAACTAAGAACTGAGCAGGGGGGAAGAGCATGAGGAAAAGATTAACATTAAACTGAGATGAGTGGTGGGAGGGAAAGGGAGAGAAGGGAAATTGCATGGAAACGAAAGGAAACCCTCATTGTTATACGAAATCACATATATGAGGTTGTGAGGGGAAGGGGGGGAAGGGAGAGAACTGAACAACAACAGATGAGGTAGAGAGGGAAGATGGGAGGGGAGGGGAGGGGGGATAGTAGGGGATAGGAAAGGCAGCAGAATACAACAGTCACTAATATGGCATTATGTAAACATTGTGAATGTGTAACTGATGTGATTCTGCAATTTGTATTTGGGGTAAAAATGGAAGTTCATAACTCACTTGAATCAAATGTATGAAAGATAAAAAAAAAATTTAAAAAAAAAAAAAAAAAGGGCTGGGGGTGTAGCTCAGTGATAGAATACTCTGGGTGTAATACCCAGTGCTACAAAAAAAGAAAAAGACAAAGAAAACATCATGAGAACCCAAAAATAGCAACACAAGCACAGGACTCTGCCAGAAACCAATTGCACCCAGTTCATGAGGCTGAAGCCTCCTCATGGGGCTGCCTGTGGGATAAGGACAAAGCCTGTGACCCACAGGGAGTGAGCACACCTGCAAGGTATACATCCTCCCCCCCCCCCCGGGGGTGGGGGCAGGGCTCAGAAAGATACCCACCTCCCATGCTCTGATTTCAAACTCCAGCTCTGACTGTGTAATCAATCAATGTCTGGTGTTTTTTTGTTTTTTGGTTTTTTTTTAATGGTATTCCAGACAGACTAATACCACAGGGTGAGAAACAGGAGAAGTGGCCTCCTTGGAAAGGCAGGGGCTAGGGATAACTAAATGCAACTATCAACCCTTTAGGGTTATTTTAATTTTTCTTTATGTCCATGTTTTTCAATGAAAAGTAAGGTTAGTTTTAAAAAGAGCTAAGATCGTATTAAAAGGAAACATTTAGAGCCAGGGGTGGAGGCACATGCCCTGTTCAGAAACACACCAAAGCAGAGACACATCCTGAAGCTCAGGACTGCAACTGACACTCTCAAAGGGCTTCTCCATTTGAGACTTCTGCAGTCTGACCACTGACCACGCACTTCATGGACACTGGCAACATGTCAGACCAACCAGAGCAGAGAATGGGCACTTTTAGAGTACTGCCCACAGAAGGATGTCCATGAATGCAAGCATGGTGGGCCAACCCAAGGACCTCAGGTCTCACTCCTGGTGCGTGGGAAGGCTCTGCAGCCCTGGAAGAAGGGACAGCACCTATGAAAGACCCCTCTGAGGATGCAGGGAAGACTCATCAGAAGCTTCCTACAAGAATCCAGTTGGAGGCAGTGGGAGGCAAGAGGAGATGGTGCTATTGATGGCAATCCACCAGGGCCTACTGCTGACCTGGATGAGGGCAAGTAAGTAAAAAAATCAAGATGGCTTGGGCTGATCTGATGTTGGTGGTGCCACTTTCAAGCTTAGAGAGTTTAGAAGAGGAACAAGTTGGGGTGGGGAATTGATATATCTCACCTAAGGAAATCTGGTTACTATAATCTGTGTATTCACCAACACAATTGTAACCATCTGTAACCCAGATGAGAATTTCACTGTTTCCAACACTGTCTGCATCCAGAGGATGCTGAGGTTGCTACTCAACTAGAGCTGAAGCCCATGAGCTGAAGCTGGGTGCAGGTTTATGGATGCAGGCTCTGCCCAGGCACTACCTCAAGGTAGAACATGACACCTTCAATCGGCAGGTCCTTACTTTATTATCCCCATTTCACAGAAAAATGCAGAGAGGCATAGTCACACCATAGGCAGGACACCCCCACAGAAGTCAAGCAGGCCCTAAATTCAGTCACTGAGCCTCTCATTCTCCAAGCATACAGAAAGTTCTGGCAGGAAACGTGGCTCTTCCAGTCACTTAGTTCAGGAATAATTTTTAAAGTTTCCCTTGGATTTTCACAAACAAAAAACATTTTATTTTTAGACCTGGATCAAACAGGAAGTACATTCCAAGAGAGACCGAGAGAAAGCCACACCAGTGCACACCTTGCAGGTCACAGACCTCCTGACCACAATGTGCTGGACAGGAGTCTGAGCCCTAAAAGACCTATGGGCTGTCCAGCCACCAAGGCAAGGGAAGCACCACCAACTCTGGTTCTGAGCATGACAGTAGTATATAAAGGCTCTCTTTGGAAGTAGCTCCGGTACCCTGTTCTGGAGTTGCCTATTCAGGGACGAAGTTCACCCGTTGTACCAGCCACACATCTGGAAGATGCCAGGAATGGCAGCAGGGCAATGCTCTCCTCTCAGCTTCCTGCAACAAGGCCTACAGCAGAAGGTAGAGGGCTGTAGGGAGGTCAGAGGTCAGGCTTCACAGGTGAGCTGCCATTTGTCACAAATGACCCTGAAGAGAAGGGGCCAGAAGTCAAATCAGCCTATCCCATGTCTTCAGATTCGGAAACAACAGACTACATTCTCTTCTGCAGCCAGATGCTTTTTACCAGAGCACTTCACTCCCTTGACTCAGAAGCCAGGGTCCATCTTCCAAATGAAGCTCTGTATATACTTTGGGCACTTCCTCTTTTCACAATTTCTTCTCTTGATCTTTTAAGCCATTACCAGAAATAGTCAATTAACTAACAGGAAGATCCCACAGTCATTCAGGCAAACTCTGAGGGGCCTGGAGAGCAGTGCTGGTCTTGGACCTGAAAGGACACTCTTGTCTTCTGAGTGGTCAGGCACTTCGTGCCAGGAACTCAGCCAAACCATCAAGTTGCTCCTGCTCTGAATGGCATCCATGGTCCAGTCTCTGGCTATGGTCATAGAAACTACTCCTGAGTTGGAGTGGGCTAGTCCTAGTAGGGCACAGAAAACATCCAGGGAAGTCAGGCACAGTGGCGCACGCCTATAATCCTGTCTACTTGGGAGGCTGAAGCAGGAGGAACATAAGTTCCAGGACAGCCTGGGTAACTTAGCAAGAACTTGTCTCAAAATATAATTCACAAAATAGTTGGAGATGTAGCACGGGGTAGAGTGATTACCTAGCATGTAGGAGGCCCTGGGTTCAATCCTCAATACTGGAAAAAGAGAAGAAAAGAAAAGAAAAAGAAGATACCCAGGGAGATTCTTCCCTCGGGGTCTTCTCAGCTGGCAGGAAAGTCAGGGCATCAAACTGAAATGCCAAGAAACCTCTGCCACCAACAGCCAGGTTGCTCCAGGCCTACCCTGGGCACCTGTATGTCAAGCCAGCCTTCCAAGGGGACTGAAACCCAAGCTGGCCAACTAGTATGCTGTGGTCCTTGGGCCCGACAGCCAATCATTCAGTAAGCAGCCAGAAGCCTGTTGATTCACACCAGCTGAAACAGAGGCAAAGGAAGGAACCAGTGAGGAGTTCCACGACACCTGGACCCAGGGGCTCCAGATGACCACAGGAGGATAGCAAATACAGAAAAAGGTCAAAAGTATCCTATTTTCTTGGTTTTGATGGAGAGCTAAGTATAAGACTCATCTGAATTTCCTCAAGTCACCTTTGTGAATATCACCTGGCATACTCAGACAAGCACACAACAAGCACACAAGCAGAGCAGCCCACACTATAGGAACCTAGCTAAGCCCCCTGATGTACAGCTCTCCTAGATGGCCCTCCTGACACATCCCTTCACACAATTCAACACTGCAGCTGATGAGCAAGTGAGGCTGAGCTCAGGGTCTCCTTCTGGTGTGTGGTCGCTGCTTCCCTCTCAGCCTCAATCTTCCCTTGAGGAATCACCCTCTCCCACCTGGAAAGCAGCCATGCTATCTGGGGGCACCCAACTTTCCTTCCAGGATGGCCCTACATAGTTTAAGCCAATAGCACAGCCTCAGG
This sequence comes from Callospermophilus lateralis, assembly GCF_048772815.1. Lineage (NCBI taxonomy): Eukaryota > Metazoa > Chordata > Mammalia > Rodentia > Sciuridae > Callospermophilus > Callospermophilus lateralis. The sequence continues at coordinate 8,748,850 of NC_135323.1, read as the reverse complement.
CCCTTAGAACATGGAACACATAAGACACAGTGGCACCAGTGTCCCCCCACATTGGCAAATGCAGGGTCTTCCTTTGATGCTGTGGCAGCACTTGTAAACAAGGAGGCCCAGAGCCCAAATTCACTGTGTAACCATGTCCAACACAAGGGAGCCAGCAAAGCAAAACTGACCATCAGGAGGGCAGGGTCAGTGGAACATGAAGGAGAGGGCTGCAGTCAGACAACCCCTTCTCTAAGCCCAGGTGTCACTCCCCACTTCCTGCCTTCTAACTGAACCCTGGGGGACAAGCAGAGTGCCTCCAAATGAGAATCAACATGATCCAGGACTAGGGTGTGGTCAGTGACCAAACACTTGCCTAGCACACTCCAAGCCCTGGGTTAGACACCCAGCACTGCAAAAAGAACAAAAACACCTCAGTGCTAATAAGATCCCAACATCAGAGAATTTTAAACCACAACACTGTACCACAGGTAGACTTGGGTGGGACAGGGCCATGGCAGAAGGGATTCTCCTAAACTCCAGGCCCCTCTGCTACCAACAACAGCTCCATGAGGGAGCTAAAATGCCACCCAGCAGAAGCAGCCCACATGCTCTATTCATTTCAAGCAAACACTATGTATTACAAATAGAGCAAACCAAAAAGAACAACAGCAGTACTGCTGCTATGATCAAGAACTGAAGAGTGCTCAGATGAGCTGGCCCAGGACATGTAGATGCCATTGTTTTTAAAATTAGAAATCAGAATTGAGCTGGGTGTGATGGCCAAGTCTGTGATCCCAGCAGCTTAGGAGGCTGAGTCAGGAGGATTACAAATTACTGAACACACCTCGCCTTAGCAACATGGCGAGGCCATAAGAAACTTAAGCAGACCCTATCTCCAAATAAGATATTAAATTTTTTATTTGGATCTGGGGATGTGGCTCGAGTGGTTAAGCACCCTGGGTTCAATATTTTTCTTGCAGCCCAAGCCTCAAATTCTCAAATGTAGTGTTATCTTAACAAAGTTTCTAGTCTATTGTAAACTTTTTAGGTTTTTTTTTTTTTTAAACTGAGGGGCACTTGGCCATTGAGCCACACGCCCAGCCCTATTTTGTATTTTATTTAGAGACAGAGTCTCGCTGAGTTGCTTAGCGCCTCGCTTTTGCTGAGGCTGACTTTGAACTTGTGATCCTCCTACCTCAGCCTCCTGAGCTGTGCACCACCATGCCTGTCTTAGGTTACGCTTTAGAAACTGTTAGTTACACCAGCCTTAACAGGATTTGTTTTTTGGTTGTTTTTTTTTTTCTTTTCTTTTTTGTACTGGGGATTGAACACAGGGGTGCTCTACCACTGAGCTGCATCCCCAGTCCTCCCGGGCAACTGGAATTATACATGTGGGCCACTGTGTTGAGCTTAACATGATATTTTTAAGGCATATTCTGTCCTAAAAAACTTACTAATAAATAAAAGCATTTAAGAAGAGGCCCTGGGTTCAATCAACACTGTAAAAAAAATAATAATAATAATAACAACAACAATAATAGGCAGAGTGCAGTAATGCAGGCCTATAATCCCAGTGGCTCCGGAAAATGAGGCAGGAAGATTGTGAATTCAAAGCCATCCTCAGCAAATTAGAAGGCACTAAGTACTCAGTGAGACCCTGTCTCTAAATAAAACAGGACTGGGAATGTGACTCAGTGGTAGAGTGCCCGAGTTCAATCGTTGGTACACTCCTCCAAAAAAGAAAAAATAAATAATATTAATAGCAGCATTTGGCTGACAACAATAAGAAAAAGGAACAAAAAGATTAGTCAAGCAGCCAGGAGCAGTGACCACGCCTATAATCCCAGCACTCTGGAGGCTGAGACAGGATGATCACAGTTCAGAGCCAGTTTCAGCAACTTAGAGAGACCCTGCCTCAAAATAAAAAAATTAAAAAAAGCTGGGATGTTGCTTAGTGGTTAAGAGTTCCTGGGTTCAATCTCCAACCCCCCAAAAAAGAAAACCATTAAGCCAGGTGCAGTGGTGCATGCCTGTAATCCTAGTAGCTCAGGAGGCTGAGACAGGAGGACCGTGAGTTCAAAGCCAGCCTCAGCAATGGCAAGGCACTAAGCAACTCAGTGAGACCCTGTCTCTAAGTAAAATACAAAATAGGGCTGGGGATGTGGCTCAAAAGTTGAATGCTCCAATCCCTGGTACCAAAAAAAAAGAAAACCATTAGTCAATCCACGTTGACCACCACTTAACTACAGGGTCCCACTCTCAGGTAACCCTCAGAAGAGTGAGTCCTGTGCAAATCAGCACATGCCAGTCTCTCCACAGCAGCTGGTCCTGGTGTCCAGCAGCTGCACCAGGACCACGGCACCTGGCGGCAGCCTCATGCTTACAGATCTTTAAAGTCCCCCAGGCACCAGCTCAGGAAAGGAGTAGGAAATGCAAGTGTTCTGCTCACACATGCAACAGACGGCGACCTGAAAGCCAAACAGTAGGGAAAGAGTGAAGAAGCAGTTTCAAAGCTGTAGAGACTTCTTGAGAGCTTTGTGGCTCCCTCCAAGCTGCATGTGCACCTACATGCACATGCACAACTGGTGAGGACCACCAGACAAAACATCCAGGCTGCCTTGCACTGACCTACCACACCCACACCACAGTTAGCAAGCTAAAGGGTCCAATCCTCGACTCCAAGCACAAGTCCCACAAGTTTCCTAGCACTCAGAAACTTCCCTACCAGGCCTCAGTCTCCAGGAACAACCCTGCAGGATCACTATAGAAAGCTACTGGAACTCTCCATGCATCGATGCACTTGAATGTCCACTCCTCCCTTTACCTAGCCCAGAGAGTTGTGTCTACACTTCTGTGCAAGAGGACACAAGACTAACTGCTCCAGGATCAAGTTCCAATGTCATCATGACTTGTGAGAACTTCCACATTCCTAATGATATACCAAGCCGCGCAGTCTGTCCTCAAAAAAAGTATTCTCAACATCACAGACATGACAAATATGGAATCAAAACCTGACATGACCAAAGCGGCAGCCATATACTCAGCTTGGGCTAAAAGATCCCGTAACCAACACCCTTCCCTTGTTCCTTCTCCAGGTCTCAGAGGTGAGCACAGAAAACAGACACCTGGTGACTCACCTGAGCTCTCTGCCCTCGCTGTACCGTCTACTTGAGGCCCTCGGGGCGGCTGTCTCCAGGAGCAACTTCTGAGTGAGCCTGCTGGGGGGGGCACCATCTCTGCCATCATCCTCTTCCACCGCATCCTGGTCACATTTCCACTCCTCATCTTCATTCAAAGTGGGCAGGTATCCAGATATTCCCTTCCCTGTCCCTGACCCTGAGCTCTGGTCACTGCAGACCTTTGGGCTCTCCGAGCCTGTCCTCGTGTATTCCAAGTAAATGTCAGACTTGAGAAAGGACGGGTAAGTGTTCTCCTCCATGGTGGACTGGATCTCCGTCTGGGCCTGGTCAAACATGGCAGGGTCGATCTGCTGCTTCATGACACAGTCCTTGATGAAGCTCTTGGTGGCTGGCTTGGTTTGCCTGGACACGATGCCATTACTATCCAGGATATACTTTCGGTAGATGGCTCTTGCCAGCTTCAACCTCTTCTCCTCGTTTGAATTGCAGGGCTCAAGCTTCCTGAAGCCACTGCAGGCGAACCAGAAGTCCAGCAGGTCAGCACAGCCCTCCTGCTTCAGGAAAGTCCTGAACAGGCTGATCCCATCCTGGTCGTCCAGCAAGGAATGCAGTGACTCAGCCCACCGCAAGTACGGTGGGGTAGGAGAGGCACTGCCCTCAGGCTCGTACCCCAGATCCAGATCTGAGCGCCTCGGGGTGGCTGTTGAGGTCTCGCCTTTAATGCTGACACCTTTCCCAGAGCAGAAACTGTGGCTGATGGGCCTTGGGTCTGTGGACACCAGTTCTCCCTCCTCACCAGGCACTGGGGGCCGGGGGGCATCTTCAGTGAAACTTGCTCCAAGGTCCAAGGGGAAACCCTGCTCCTGGACACTCATTCTGGGACTCTGCGTCAATGAACAACGAGCGCTGCACCCTAATACATCAGTACTTACGGCTCCAAGGGGAGGCAATCTGTCCTGTTGAAACCATCAAGAGGACAAGGGTTAGGAAGGTGGCCCTTGGGACACTATCAGAGGTTCTCTGAGACGAAGCTAGCGGTGCCACCCTCCCACTCTCACTCAAAGCAGAAAGCCAGTTCCATTTCCAGCAGAGACATATTTTGGCCACACAGTATGCTCTATATCATATATGACTTGTGAGAGCTTAAAACTACAGGAAGGCCTCTCACACTAAGTGGATGTCCAGAACACAGAGGATACCTTTCCCCTAAAGTGTCCTTCCACGAGACCAGGGGTCTGAGGGAGGACCAACAATTCTGGCCCAAGAGCTGAATGACCAGGAGGGCTAGAGAAAGGAAAGGTACTCTCAACCCTGACCCCTGGAACCAGTGGCTCACACACAAAGTCCCTCACACACAAAAATAATCACCTCACCTGCCCAGTCGTCAACACTCAGAAATGGGAGAAGCACGCTATAGATCTATAGCAGGAGTGCATCTTCCAAGTCCCAGAGCCTCTGTTGCTCTCTGCTACTGCATCACTTCATATTTGATATGCCTGCAACAGATGCAAGCACCCAGCCAGGTATTTCTCCTACTCTACACACACCTCAAAGAGCAGCTGGCCACAGGTTGCCTTCAATACAGTGGGATTGGTGATACAAGGACACAGCAAGTAGGCATTCAGAAGTCATCAATGCAGGCAACCTTAGAAATGCAGAATTACACTAAACTGTGAGTACCTGTATTATGAGGAAAATGTCCCTCTGAAAACAAATGGTGGATGGGGACATTAAGGAACAGAAAAAGTACAGAACAAATTAAATCTAAATACAAGTATGCTTTTTGGCTAAAGAAGCATATAGCTCATTTGATTTAACTCCCTAAGCTGAAAAACCAAACCACACATCCTCTTAGAGGTTATTCTGCTAGGCATGATGACACAGGCCTGTGATCCCAGCTACTCAAAAGGTTGAGGCAAGAAGACTGAAAGTTCAAGACCAGCCTGGGTAATTTAGGGAGATCCAGTCTCAAAGTTAAAAATAAAAGGGCTGAGAGTGTAGCTTAGTAGTAGAGGGCCCCTGGTTCTATCCCTAGTTCTTGAGAAAAAGAAAACAGTATTCATACATACAAACTGGTGTTTATTACTACTGCTGCTGCCACTAGTAGGTGGAAAATGTGCAGGAGACTGCCCCCGAGCAAGACCTGGAGCCCAAGAGCCCTGGCTGTGACTCTTAACACAGCCCTTACATCCTTTTAACACAGAATGTAAGGATCCTAGCCAAGCAGACTGGAGAGGGGACTATACACCATCAGGTCAAACACCTGGAACACTGAACAAGCCAGAGTGCACAAAGTCAGCCCCCCTAGAACCAACTCAAGGGGGCTCTCCCTGGCTACTACTGCACACTGCTGGGCCCTAGCCTCCATGAAATCTACCCCCACACCTACATTCTCACTGCATACTCTTCACCTGCCAACCACTACTGAAACCCAGAGGGACAAGTCACACACACAAAAAAGGAGGGTCACCAATATGTGCCCAACATCATCACAGCTACAGACTTCTTAGAAGACTGTCATCTCAGCCTCAGCAGGGCCAGCCTGTTTGTTCCTTCGGATCAAGATCCTGTGCTGCTCACAGAAACCCCCTTTCAGCTCACTTTCTCTGAGCCCCATCATCTCAGAGTGAGCACCCTGGGTGTCTACAGCTCCACATCATCTCATGATGTCTAGCTTCCTCTTGTCTAGGTTGCCACTAGAGGAAAGAGGGCCTGCATTCCTGACCACCCTTCCAGATACACAGCAGTCAGCTCACAAGCCCTGAGAAAAAAACAAGTTACTGGGAACTGAAGAGCAGTAGTTTGTAATGTGAGGCTGGCTACTGTTGCTGTCTCCAAAGCGTTCAGGCCTCCCTATGAGTGACTACAGCAGGACCCTCAGTACCTAACACAATAGTCTCACAACAAAGCATACCTACAAATATTCAATTGACTGGCACTGAAGAGAAGATGCTTGTCCTAGACACAGCTTTTTTTCAGATGCTGAGCTATTCTTGTGCAATAGAGGAGGCAGCAAATTCAAGACACAGTCCTTCATTACAGAACTGCAGCTTCCCTTCAAAACTCACATTTTACTGTGTAAACCCAGTCTCTCCTAACCATTTTAAACTGCTTTTCAGAGCCCAGAGGAAACTTTATAACACAAGTCTCTTTGGTCATCAACTGAAAAAAGAACTTCCATGTCCCTAGAAGCACACCAACACCTCCACATATCACTGATGCTGAAACATTCCAATCCCCCAAATCTCCAAGCTCCCCCAGGGAAGCATACCTAGCATTTAGGGAACACACACATACATACCACACATAAGGCAGCTACATTAATTCAGGCAAGGCAATGCCCACGAGCACCAAATCTGGCCCATAGCCTGTAACCATCATCAATAAAATGATTCCATAAAGGGAACCTTAAGTCTGATATGGTATTTAAAATTCAAAATTCCCTTGGGCAACACTGAGGCACACACTTCTGGGTACCATGTCAGCAAACTTGATGCTATAGGCTTGTGTATGTATTTATTTTACACAAACATAAATTCCAAACATTGATTTATGTGAAGTGTGAAAGTAAGCGTCTATTGATGACACTCCTGTGGGTCAGGGCTACTGTTTCCCATGTTATACCCTTCCCCATCATCTAAATTCTGAATGACCAGCGCAGCCCAAAAAAGTTCACTCAGCTTCTCTGAAACAAGAAATCAAAGACAAGTAAACACATGCTGCAAATCAAACAAAAACACTGTGCTGCCAGGTGCAGTGGCACTTGCCTGTAATCCCAGGGTTAAGAGGCAGGAGGATCATGAGTTCAAAGCCAGCCTGAGCAACTTAGAGAGGCTCTAAGCAACTTAATGAGAACCTGACTCAAAATATAAAAAGGGCTGGGGATGTGGCTCAGTGGTTAAGTGCCCCTGGGCTCAATCCCCACTTCAAAACAAAACAAAACACCATGTTTATGTGCTTTCGCACACTTACTTGTTCCTGAACGAAGGGGACTTCCTAAAACTGAAACCAGCTAGTGCTGGCTCTCTGGGGCAGACAGGAGTCCAGCTGCGTATATTTTCTAAAACAGGGACTGTGGATCCAGGAAACATGCATATGAGCAAAAAGAAGGTTTCACAGTACAGTGACAATCCCTCTTGGAGATGGGCTGAGAAAAGTCCCCAGAGGATTGATGTGTCTTTTCCTTACTGTCCTCATGCCAATCTGAAAGTGTGCAGCTCTGGTTTCATACGGGGGTGGGGGCCGGAGGAAGGTTGAATTCAAATTTTGTGGTGAGGACAGAATCTAAGATCTAACCCCAAGACAGAGATCTGTATTTTGGCCCCCAACCTGAAAGGGTATGGTCTTCAGAGCAACTGGTTTTTGAAACAAGCCAAACCACAGGCTCAACCCACAGAGTGCCCTCCTGTGGTGGTCGCAGCACCATTCCTACTTATGGGGGAGGAGGCAGGATGAGGGGAGGGAGGTCCACGCACACCCTGGCCTCAGTAGCTACTTGGAATCTCAGACACCCTAAACAAGGACCAGGCCCAGGGACCACAGGAGGCATCCCACACTATGTCAACCACATATCCACCTGTAGAGACCATCTCCCTTTCCTGTTCACACAACCCAAGGTCAAGGCCCTTCCTAGCATACCAAGCAGTCCTCCTAGCACCCCCCAGTCGCCCACTTCGGCCCCCACTCCCTCAGGCTGCAGAGGCTTCACTTCTGAAAGCCTCCCAACACACTCCCTGCCCCGCCCACCCTGGGCCTGCACAGCCCACGCTCCTGCACACTTCCTCACACACTCCCAGCCTAGCAACCCCTCGAAATCCGCACAGCCAACAATCCCGCAAGCCTCCCTTCACGCTCCATGCCCCGCACACGCTTGGGGCTGCGCAGTCCGCAATCCTGAAAGCCTATCCGCCCCCACGCCCTGCATTCTTGCAGGCCTCCCGGAAAACTGGGGGTTCCGCTCACCCTCCAGGCTGCACAGCCCGCACTCCCGCACGCCTCCTGGAACGCACTTTGTCCGGCACACTCCCAGTCCCGCACGTCCCGCAGCCCCACACCTGCACGCCTCTCCGCACTCTCCGCCCCACACGTCCTCGGACCCCCATGGCCCGCACACCTGGTCGCCTACCCGCACACTCCCGGCCCCAGCACGCCTCCCGCGCGCACGCCGCGGACCCCTCTTCCGGGTCCGCGCCCGCCGGCCTAGCGCGGCCTACACCGGCGGCGCGGGAGGCAGGCCCTCCCGCCGCAGGAGCGCGCCCGCCGGCCCCGCGCTACTCACCGGCGCGCGGTGGCTGTGGCGGCGCGGCCTCGGGCCCGGCTCCCGGAGCAGCACGGCCCATGCGCTCAGCGGCGGTGCGGCGGGCGAGCCCCGGCGGGGGCGCGGCCCGCGGCGGACCCCATCTCGGCTGCGGTCGCTTGGCGGCCGGAGGCCCGGAGGCGGGCACGGGCAGGCCGCGGACGCCGCCGAGGCCCGGCCTCCCGCTCTCACAGGCCCACTCCGCAGGGACGCGGCTCCCGCCCGACTCCCGCAGGCTCCTGCGGCGGCGGCGGCGGCGGCGGCCGCGATCACTTCCCGGGGCCGGGGCCGGGGCCGGGGCCGGAGCCGGAGTCGGAGCCCAGAGCGCCAAAGCCCAGGCCGAGCGCCCCCGCCGGCGCCGCCCGGAAGTGCGGGGGCGGGGCTGATGGTGGGGCGTGGTCGGGGCGGGGCCTCGCGCTGGGGCGGGGCCGCAAGCGCAGAGGAGGAGGCGGGCCTTGGGCCTGTCCGGGTTAACTGCAGACCCCAGGACGCGGCAGTGCGTTTGGGAGGGTCTCAAGGACTGCAGCCTCCGGGAGCCTGAGCTGAGCGGAAGGCCGGCCCGATGTGAGCACCGCAGTGAGCACGCCGGGTCGCAGAGCTTTTCTACCACTCACACCATCGAAGGCGGCCCCGGGTGTCTACCAATTTCGAGTCCGGCCTGCGCCCAGCCAGCCTCCAGTCCCCTCGGCGAGGGAGCTGAAGCCGGAAGAACTGGAAGCTGGATGCCTGCCTGGCCGGCCCTGGACAGGAGGCTCTTAAGTCGGGAACCATCACCGCCTGCCCAAGGCATGCGAGATGCCTATGAAAGCAGATGTCCTGGGGGTTGGGCTGTCGTGGACAGGGCAGGGCTGATCAGGATATGAGCTCCTGGTGACTGTCCAGCCCCTTTATTTTCCCTTTCTTTAATTTTTTTAATTGTATAATCTTATTTATTTTTATGTGGTGCTGAGGATCGAACCCAATGCCTCACACACGCCAGACAAGTGTGCTACCACTGAGCCACAAGCCCAGCCCCTATTTTCCCTTTCTTAATACCCACTGCTGTCCAGAACCTCCAGAAGGTCGACTGTGGCTCTGCCCTAGACAGTAGGGACTTAGGATGAGGACACAATAAATGATGGTTGCCACTTGTACAGGAGGTAAAATCTACAGAGCTGTGGGCTAGGGTTGGCCACTGCTGCTCCAAAACACAGATCCCTCTGCCTTAATTTCTCCCAGGCACCATCCAAATTCAGACAAGGGCTCTCCTTCCCACTGCTGCCCAAGGGTCCCACTAGTCCAGGCTAGCCTGAGAAGGAGGGCTTCTGCGTGTCCTGTTCTCTGCCACCCCCATCTCCATGACATCTTTTGCTGAGGGCTCAGGTCTGAGCCCCCAAGCTCAACAGGCCAATTCCATGTTGCCCACCACCACTAGATGCATGACAGAAGGCCCACAGCTATAAGCACTCAACAGCGGGCAAGGGGATGTGCAGCCATACCTGGCAACAGCCCCTGCACCGGCTCTCCACTACCATCCTGTCAGAACCAGCACCTCTCCCAATCCTGGGGCCGTGCCCAGTTCTTAGCCCTCCATCAGCCACTCCCAAGGAGAGGAGGTAGGCACTAGCCATTGCTGTCCCTTTGTCTGCCACCCCATGACAGCCAGGACACTGTGCTTCACAGAGCTATGTCTGCCTGGTACCTCACAGGGGCCCTCATTACACAGCCATAAAATCTCAATCAGTTCAGACTCACTTCTGCACATCCAAGGCTCACAGCTCACCATCCAACCCACACCTTAGCTGACAGCCATCACCTGGCCTACACTCTGCTTTAAAACTCTGAGCACTCCCAGGAGCCCACACCATTTCAGGACCATTCCTGATGTTATGTCCCACCTACCACCCTCTCCTCAATGCATCTAGTCACTTGCTCACCTCAATGCTTCCACCATGATGCTCTCCCAATGCCACTATCATATCTATTGGATATTGTTCATCCTTGATACCCAGCCCCTTATCCTGCATAGTTAGCTTCTAGGCAAGCACAGAAATCCTGGCTTGGGGCTCTTGAGTCACCAACCCACATCCCACCCTACTGCCCACCTGTGGCACCTGCCTGGGGTGAGCATGTGCAGAGACATCGCAGGCCTAGCCCCTGTTGCCTGACTGTCTGGGGACTCAGCATAGTGCTGGATGCCCAGGGTTGCTGTAGGAAGGGAGTGGCATCAACAGGGGCTACTGGAGTGTCCCAGTCTGCCAAGGTTCATTCCTTGGTCCATCACTATGCCCAGTGGGTCCTGTCAGTGGGTGTTCTACTCACCCATAAACTGCCAGGATAGCCCCAGGTCCAATAGTGCTGGCACTGGAAGCTTCCTTGCAGCCCCTCCCAGCCCAGTTAGCCCCAGAGCTTAGAGAGGACAGTGGGTGGTCACTGAGTCAGCAATAGATAGCCCTCATGGCCCAGCAGGCCACTATAAGTTCAGGGAGTCCTGGGCAGGCTGCACAAATAGCAGAACCTCTGAGACATTGGGCTTGGGCTACCTCCCCGCTCCCAAACCAGGGTCCCAGTGCTTGCCTCAGTTCTACAGAGCTGCTGCCACGACCAGGCCAGGCTCTCGGGGTCAAGTCCACGTCCATCCTCTTCCTGGCCCACGGTGATGGGTGTCCCCCAGCCCTGGGACCAGAACTGGACCCTTGGGCCTCCGGCTCCTTGGGGCCCCTGCCCTGCAGGGACAGGAAGGGAATCAGGAAGCCTGCAGAAAATATGCAGCCCTGCTGGGGTGGATTGTGGTGTGACCATGAGGGACAGTGTTGGCACAGGGTGGGGTGGGGGTAGGACCAGAGGAGGGACCCCTGGAGGCCTCTACTCAGAGCTAGCCTAAAGAGACACTGAGGAAGGAAGGGGCAGGTGATGTGGGACAGAAGAGGCTGGAACCTGAGGAATTTTCAGGAAGCAGGTTTATTGACTGCAGGGTTCAGAGGGGGCTATTTCCTAAAAATTCTTTCTCTGAGCAATGAGTCTAGAAATTCTTTGAACTTTATACCCACTGGTGGGGGACTTGGGAGGTTCATATGATAAGTGCTGTTTTTTCTTTTTCTACAAACCTGGCATTTACAAAAAGAGGAAACTACCAACCACAATGCCCTCTGCACAAGTTTTTGCTGATAAAAAGCTTTCTGACAGGCTAAGAGGAACTTAACATGCCACAAATATGGTGGATGTTTCTGCTTAATTATGGTAAGGGTCTTCTGCATGTAGGTCTCTGGCCTGCTTCACAGGCATAGCACTGGGGGCCTTGCTTCTGAGAACTTGGCACCCTCTTTTCATGAAAGAGTCCTTTTGAATGTGAATGCCTTTGGGGGAGCTGGAGTTTGCCAGTAAAGGCTTAGATTTAATTAATTTCCTTGACATTTGTTCAGGCTTTCCATGAATCAATCAAAACCCTTCAAAGCGGGCTGGGGATGTGGCTCAAGCGGTAGCGCACTCGCCTGGTATGCGTGAGGCCCGGGGTTCGATCCTCAGCACCACATACAAACAAAGCTGTTGTGTCCGCCGAAAACTAAAAAACAAATATTAAAAAAAAATTATCTCTCTCCCTGTCTCTTAAAAAAATAAAAAATAAAAAAAACCCTTCAAAGCAAAAATTATGTTGTCACTGGGCGTGGTGGTGCATGCCTGTGATCCCAGGAGGATCACAAGTTCAAAGCCATCTCAGCAAAAGCAAGGCGCTAAGCAATCCAGTGAGACCTTCTTTATTTTTTAATTTTTTTTTTTTTTTGGTGGTTATATATGGACAGAATGCCTTTATTTTTATTTTTATTTTTTTTATGTGGTGCTGAGGAACGAGCCCAATGCCTCACGCATGCTAGGCAAGCACTCTGCTTCTGAGCTACAACCCCAGCTCTGTGAGACCATTTTTGAATAAAATACAAAATAGGGCTGGGGATATAGCTCAGTGGTCCAGTGCCTCTGAGTTTATCCTTGGTTTAAAAAAAAAAAAAAAAAAAAAAAAAAAGATGTGTCGATGTAGACATAAAAGGAATACTTTGAAACAAAATGAACTTTGTCCACTTGGCTGAGGAAGATCATTTATAAACAAGAGAAGGGAATCACCTAAGATGCCCCTGGAACACCTGCAGAGGAGGGTCTGGCTGTGGGGGAGAACACAGAAGAGGGCAGCTGCAGAGGGGAGACAACCAGTGTCCACAAACCAGCTGTAGAGTGGAGGACAAGGAAGACAGATCTGATCACATTCTAGAGGAGGGGATCCCAGGCTTGACCTGTTCCTGTCTGTCCCTTCCCTGCCCTCATTGCCCATTCCATAGATGTGGGAGGTGGAGGTGGGCAAGCAAATTAGGTCCCTGTTGTGGGAGGAAGCACTTGAATATCTTAAGTGGTTTTACTTGTGGTTCTGAACACACTGTGAAAGGAGAATTTTGATGTTCCAGTGCCAAGTGTAAGGCCAACCTTGACGGCCAGCCAGCTACCTTCACATCACACGCCTGGCCCTGGTGTCCCTGAGTCTTTTCTATCAGTTCGGAGCTGGGGCAACAACAAGAAACCTTAGAACTTATCCAAGGGTACTCATAAGGTCTTTGGTAAAGAGCAGAGTTATGAGTGGGTTGTTCTTTATACTTCAGGAAGTATCCACAGTGATATTACTGCTACAACTAGAAAACCTCTGTAGCAGTCACCATCTTCCCATTAACAGCAGTATGAATTAACCCACGGGAGCAATACCCTGAGGGACAGAGCTGACCTGTGGGTAGTGGTGAACAGGGTTGCAAGCCCAGTCTTGTGGCTTTCACATCGTATACCAAGCCCCCCATTGGCCTGGGGACAGGTGAGATGATACCACCACCTTCCTGAGACATGTGTTCTGCCTTCGGCTTCCTGGGCTGCCTTGCTCCTGTGGTCACTGTGGGCTGGGGCCTCCCTGGGCCCCAACTCTGCATCTGGCAGCCATTTAAGCATTGACATGGCCCTTGAGGGGCCCTTCCTCCCTTTGCCTCCAGGCTATTTCCCAGCCACCATTTTGCACTATCCTGCTGTTAGAGTTCTCTGCTCTGGACAGCCTAGCAGCTGGGGCTGGGGGATGGAAGAAGGCTCACACAATCCAGCTCCACCACTGAAACCATGAATAAGCAATGGGTAACCCTGAAGGTTACTGCTCCCAGGACACATGCCAGGTGAAGAGTGGACAATCAGTCTTGCTGGCATGGCTTTTAGAAGCTCCTGCTGAAGTCATTGCTCTTCCCCTCTGGTTCAGAGTCCAGAGCTATTATCTGTCCCAGGCCCAGTAGGCTGGCATCATGCTTTCCCCCTGGAGCAAGCAAACCCATGTTCCCACACTAGCAGATCTGACACAGTACCCCAAGTCCCTATGGGCCCTAGGTCTTAAGAGCTGGGCTACCAAGGCCAACAGGAAAACAGTGGTACCAGACCAGGGTAGGGCTCAGCTAGTTCTCTATCCCACCTCCATGGGTCCCACAGCAGTCTCCCTCCTAGGGTACTGGCCACACCCTCTGACTAGAGACTGACTACTGCTGTTCTAAGGGGAGTCCTCCCACACTGCCTTTTGAAAGTGTTCTGACCCTCATCCCACCCTCAGGTGCCTGAGGGGAGGAGACGAGCAACATGCTGGCATGCCTAGTAACTCCAATTCTGGAGCCTCAGTGACATTGGTGGGGTGGCCACTGGCCCAAAGCCTGCCTGTGTCTGGCGAGCGCAAAGACCTCTCAGCTAGAGAGTCCTTATTGGAAAAGTGAGGGTCCTGACCCAACCTCACCTGCAGAGCTCTGTGTAATCCTCCAGGGATAGACCTGAGTGGCCTGAGGAAGACTACAGTTGACCTGGCCCAGTCGGGTGTCTCAGATATGTCCTCAGAGAGCTAAGGGCCTCTTCTCAGCCCCAGGGCCATTTCCCCAGGACAGGTGGTGTCCTCTGGTGGGGGCATGACCTCCGAGGGCCTTTTCAGCTAAAGTTACATCTCCCTGACAGCCTCACACCACTTGCTCTCACCATGGGCACACCTGCCGTCCTGCTCACAGACCCCTGCAGTTCCCTCACTGGACACCCTTCCCCGTCCTGACAGCCTCTGTCCACACAGGCCTTTCCAGGTTCTGGGTGCCCTTGCACCCTTGTTGTCATTTTTCTTCCACCTCCCTCATCTCAGTGAGTCCCAAACATGCAGAGTCCCAGGAAGCAGCAGTTGGTGACAAGGGGACATCCTTGTGGGGGTGAGGAGATGTCACCCGGGCAGGCAGCTGCCAGTATCATCAACCTGCCTAAGCCCCTCCTCTGCCCGTGCCTCTCCAGGCTGCCGCCCTCTACACTGCTGTCCCAAGATGTCTCTCTCGGCTGCCTAGGAACGCTATGGCCACTGCGGCCAAGTTCTGAGTATGTGATTATGTATGCTGGGGTCCCTCCAGCCCCTTTGTTGCTATCGTGGCAAACAAAAGTGCACTGGATTAGCCACAGTGGATTAAAAGATTTGCTTCTCAGAGTTTACCTAATAACCTAACAATCGCATCAACAGCAGCTTTGAACCCCCAGGATGCACTTGCCAGGCCAGCTGAGAGTGGGAGGCTCTGTGGGCAGCAGGAGTGTGGTCAGGTGGCTGTACGCAGCCCTGCCCACAGGCAGGCTTGCACCCTGGCTTTTGCAGGCCCATCTGGGCTGGAGACAGGGAAAGGATTAGACACAAATACAACATGGAAGCCCAGGCAGGGGACTGGGCCCTGCCAGGATCACCTTCCGAGAGCATGGGTGTCAGGGGACAGGCCTTGCCTGTGCCTGGCCCCCCAGATATACCCATGCATGTCACAGCAGCAAGGACATGGGCAACATGGAGGGTGGCTAAGGTGGCAGGGGACACATGACAAAGGCTCCACTGCGCTGCAGTACAGGGTCCCTCTGCTGTCACCCCAGAGCACGTACCCTTGCTCACACACATGTACATGCACATGTGTATGCACACATTTGCACATATGCACGCACACACTCACACGCACATGCATGGCCCCTTTGATCTCCAAAGGGGCTCTATTGACAAGCTCTTAATCGCAGCTGCCCGTGCAAGGTCTGTGCTCTGAAGTCCCGAGTAATGGGATTTGGCGCGTCTGATCCATCTAGGCTGGCTGCTCCCTGTTATATAGGTGGACAGTTTTTTCTGTCGCTTTTTTTCCCCTTCTCAAAAAAATGCTCCTTAACCACACTGACTTGACACGGCTTGTCGCTGAGCCCAGGCACGGTGGCCAGAACGCCAGGGCCCGGGCCAGTTGAAAGCCTTTGATGCCGCTTCTGTGTGAAGTCTGATGTGAGAGACCTACCAGGGCGGTTTTTGGGTCCGTGGTGCAGTGGGATTCATCTGCCTCCTGTGGTTTCCTTTGTCTCTTCCCCTGACCCTTCCTTGGGACATGTGGGGAGAGGGCCCAAGGGTGAGGGTGCGAGCGTGTATGTGTGTGTGTGTGTGTGTGTGTGTGTGTGTGTGTGTGTGCATGTGCGCGCACAACAGAGGGTGGGTGAGCCCAGGGAAGGGCCGCAGCCACAAGAACAATGGGCTGCAAGACCACGTCCGTCCACCTGTCGGCCTGTTCATCCATCCATCTGTCCACCCGCCTGGCTTACCTCACCTGCCTGGCTCCATACGCCTGCTCGCGCCCCACCGTCCTGCTGTCCGCCATGATGGGCTCAGCCGGCTGTCCACTTCCAGCCACTCCAGGAAGCGGGTCCCTGCTCTTGGCCACTGCGTGGCTGGGAGGCAGAAGCGGGACTCTAGGCTGCAGCTCGGGCTCCCGCCGCCGATTGGCTGAGGCAAGGACCAGATGACGGGCCTCGGAACCCTATGGTAGCCATGGCAACCAGCCCCTTTAGACACCGCCACCCCCAAGCCACTCCTGACTGCTGAGGGAGCAGGCGGCGCCGCCAATGGGCCCATGCCAGGGTCCTGTTGGAGGGGCGATAGGGTGTGGCTGCATGGTAGCTGCTCCCAAACCAGCTCTTGAGCATTTCCGTGTGTTTCATGCATGTCCAGTGTGAAAGGGGCCTGTCCCTCTCATGGCTTGTCTCTGGCGCATATGGGAACAGTTACCTTGCAGTCCCTTTGCAGCTCTTGCTGAGAGTAGGACTTCAGGTCAGGCTTGCCCCAGGGGCTGAGAAAGCCAGGCCCAATCTGGTGAGAAAATAGTGAGTGGGCAGTGGGAATAAGAGCAAGGAGAGCTTCCCAACCTAGGTGGGCAAAGTCAAGCTGTCAACCTACTTCAGACAGCCAAGAGCCTGCCAGCTTAACCATGCCTGCACATCACTCTGCTCTACCCTCACAGGCCATAGCCTGTTGAACACATGGACCTATGGTTGCAATTCCCTCCCAAGAGCCTTCCAAGGTCACCAGCCTGCCCCTACTCCCTATGGACCTTGAGTCTCCACCAGGCAGGACTCTGGGGCCTAAGCACATTCAGCCACATACTGGACTGTACCTGTTCTCCCCATGGCTGCAAGCCCTCTGGAGTACAGAGCACTCCTTGCCTGCAGAGCCCATCTCTGCCCACATCAGCTCTTAGCAAGGCTTTCTCGATATCCCACATAAACCATGGTCTCAGCAAGAGTGTCATGAACCATTCCTTAATGGATTGATCATCTTGGGAGCTGCCTTGGAGCCACCTCAATCCTGTCTCTGTGACAATCAAAACAGCCTGTCCTGTCCAAATGCTCTGGAAGTTACACCACCTGGTCAAGCATCCTTTAAACGCCTCCTGAATGCCCTTGAAGCCTCCATCCTACTTTCTGGCCCAGGAACATTTGCTGAGCAGAATGATCAGTTCTTGGGCTAAAAAGCAGGTACAAGCCTGAGTTATCAGGAAGAAGCCAGGGCTGCAGCAGACCCAGGAGGCTTGTGAGGTCATAGAGGTGGCCTCTACCCAGGCCAGGGCCTAGGAATGGGGGGCTGGCTTATGGGTCCTGAGGCTCCTACATCCGAGGCAGCAGGCTCAGGGGTGGCTGGGTTGGTCCCAGAAAAGTAGGCTCAGGATGGATGTGGCCACTGCTGGTATGAAGCCATGGCCAGTCTGAGCATCAGGACTTCAGCCACTTAACTGGCCCCTAGATTTGGCCTGACCTGAACCCAGCCTGAGCAGCCCTGTCACAGAAAGAGCCCTGGACTCAACCAGCCTCCCCCACATGCTGGAGCCACCAGCAGACAGGTGTAGTCCTCGGGCAGGGTGTGGATGGGGATGCTGGCCCAAGCCAGCTGGTAGTGGTTGAGAAGATGTGCCCATTCTGGGGCATGGCATGGGCTGGGAGAGGCTGGGGTGCCCTGCACAGAGGCAGCCAGGATGATGTGGGGCCCATGCTGCAGGGTGAGTTCAGTGGGCCCAGGGTTCCAGCTTGGGACTGGCTCACAGGGACTAGAGGGAGCCTGGGGACTCCACATGACCTGACCCCGTCTGAAGGTAGTGGAAAGTTCCTACCTTATCAGAGACTGTGGTGGCACAGGCGAGGGAGGAGGCGTCAGAGGACATGAGGTGAAGGTTTGACGTGCACAGGTGGGTGTGACATGTGGATGGACCTCATGTTGGCTCCCTGGGCTGCCACTGCACACAGGACCCACTAACCACCCCATGTCCACTCCACCCCAGCTGGCACCAAACCTGCCTTCCTGGCCTTGCCTGTCCTATCTCTAGGTGGAGTGATGGGTCACCTCTTCCTGGGCCTCCAAAGCTCAGCCACAGCAGCAGTGAGGGTCCACTCTGGTACCCAACCTCTTCCACACCTACAGCCCCTTTGACACTGACCTCAGGCTCTGCTGTTGTAAAAATATATGGACTCAGTCAGTCCCAGAACACATAGGGGTGTCTTGGCCCCTGAGGGCTGGTCAGGTCCAGTTGATGCAGGGCCAGGGTGTGGGCCAGCACAGGGCAGCTCTGCCTTCTGCAGGTTTGATCTTGGTCAGCACAGACCTCTCCATGGCAGGCCCTCAGCAGGAAGAAGGCTGGCAGGTGTAGTCCAGGGGCACAGAAGGGAGGGTGGAGGAGGGCAGGAGGCATGGGCAAGGTCATCGGGGGCTCACAGCTCTGTTCCTTACCTGTGCAGGTCCATGTATGTATGTATGTGAGAGTGTCTGAGGGAACGCAGTCCCCATGTGCCTACAAGCTCAGAAAGCAGCAGCACAGCCAAAGACCCAGACCCAGGTTAGTTTCACCGAGGACCACTATCCTTTTCTGAGTCACAGACATCTGTGAGAATCTGATACAGCTGACGCTCCCTCCCACCTTAAAAAGGCTGCTTTGGATGTAAGCCAAGGTCACACCCAGCACCCACTTCAGTTGGGTCTGGCCTCCCTGAGGGGAGTAGGAACAGCCTCGGACTCCTGGAGGCTGTGTGGCCCCTTCTGCCACAGCCTTGCAGCTCTCGGGCCCAGAGCCACAACCCCCAGTCAACTCTGACAGGACATGATGCTTGCCTGCCCAGTCTGCAAGGCCTGCAGCCCCACCTGACCCCTACCCTGCTCCAACCACATGCCCCTCCAAGCCAGCCTGACCCCAGAAGCCCCATGGACTGACACAAGAAACCCCACAGTCCTGCTCGCCTGGGAGCCTGGTTGTGGTTAAAGGGCAGAAAGTGAGCAGGGCCCAGTCAGCAGGCTGGGGACATCCTGGCACTTCTCCAGCAAGGGCCTAGGGCCAGCCCCAGCCCCAGGCATGAAAACAGCAGGACCGGGTGGCAGGCCCAGAATACAACCAATCTGGCTGGAGCCAAAGACCTCAGTGCCACATCTATGGCTCAGACACCTGGGTAGAGCCTTGTGGGAGGGTCAGAGCTGACCAAGCACTGTCTGTTTTGGGAATTTTTTTTTTTTTTAATTATGCACAAAAGAGGTGTGTTATGTGACACTGATAATGTAGGAAGCACCAGGACACTTGGGGACAGACTAAGATTCTGGGGGTACATCCCTTGGGCTGACCCCAAATCAGGCCCCAACCCTCACAAACCTCTTTATGGGCTATGGAGCCTTCCAGACCTTCCTGTCCCTGCAGGGCCAGCTACATGTTCCCTTTGGATTCTGTGCTGTGAGCAAAGCCCAGGCACGGGTGCTCCCACAGCACCCTGGGGAGCCCCCTGCTCCTCAGCCAGTGGCCTCTGATGTCCCCTCTCTCTTCTTGCACCAGCTATGGCCAGCGTATGGCACTGAGGACATGCACCAGCACCTCTTCCACACACAGCCTGGGGAAAATGCTCCCATGGTCCCTGAGAGAACTGAGGTGCCTCAGTGCTTAGGGCTTTCAGGGAAGGATAGGTGCACCCCAACCCTCACAGTGCCTGATTCAGCTTCCACCCCAAGCCATAACCCCAACCAGCAGGATGGGTGGGGGTTGCTAAGGAAAGAGAGGCACTGAGGTGGCAGTCCCTAAGTCTGTGTACCCCCCACCTCCTGTATGACCACAGAAGTTGGTGCTGACGTGCCCACCTATAATCCCAGCTACTGAGGAGGCTGAGGCAGGATGGTTTCCTGTGGTAGTAGGGATTGATCTCAGTACCACAGGAAAAAAATTTAAAAGCTGCCCTCAGCAGCCCCTCCAAGTTCCTGCAAAGCACAAAGAGGCCCTCCTCAGTCCCCAGAGCCACCGCAGTGTCCCTTCCATTGCTCTGAAAAACACTCTGTAACAGGCAGGGATAGGCAATGAGAGGTGACAAGTACACTCCTGTTACACCCAGACACTTTAACTACTTGGGACCTCCTCCCAGAGTAAAGAAAGCACCAAACTAAAGCATGATCACCATGGCTCAGTGGAGATGGCAGCTGGAGCCACAGGTGTACAGAGCCCACACTGGGTCTCTGGGGCAGGGGTGAGGGAACTCCAGTACTCCAAGCAAAGAAACACACCCACACAAACAGCTTAACTCAGACTTTACTCACTCAATCCCACAGCATAACCAATGCTGCCCAGCATGTGCCCCCATCTGGGCAGGCCCTCTTCTTGGAACCAGGCCTTCTGGGGAACTTGGGATGAAAGGCCCCTCAGACCTCCAAAAAGCCTACCCCAGGAGCTCTGTGATTACTACACAAGAACAGGGTTCACACTGCTCACAGGTGGTCCTTATGGCCACCCCAGACTCTGTCCACACTGCTAAAACGCTCACAGGGAAAAGCTATGCCTGACGATCAGAAACAGGAGGGCTTGTGATCACTTCCTGCTGGCTCTCTTCAGTGCCACTGCGGGCTCCAATAGCGCCTGCTGTTGAAGCTGCTCAACCAGCTCCTCTACGTAGACCTTGAACAGGGGTACAGGGTCCTAAAGGGAAGAGGCTCATGGTGAGCTCATGGTAGCCTAGAGCAACTGGGCCCCTGGGGTGGATGTCTGGCCAGGGGAATTGGGCACGACAGGACAGGGCCTTCAGGCTCCATCACAGAGTCATGCCAGCTTGCTTGCCAACCTGGAGGGCAGAGCCCACCCAAGAGACAAGGTTTCTCTCCCTGGGAGTTGCAGGAGTTCCATGCCCACCCCTAGCTTCCTTGTGGTCTCAGATAAACTGAGCAGAGGGAATGGGACAACCAGCTGATATGCTGCAGGAGGACCCCATTCTGGAACTACCAGACCCTCCCAGGAAGAGCCTGGGGGATGTTGGGTGCCCCAGCTAACACACAGTGCCAAGTCCTATTCCTCCCGCTGAGAGGCTGGTACAGGAGAGAGAAGGATCTCAAGGGGCAGATGCCTGCCATGCTTCTCCCAGGCACAGCTGGAGTGTGAGTTCTCCTCCAGGCTTTCCCCGAGACGGCACCCCCACACTCCTCCACCTGTGGCACACTCACGAATACCTTCTCCTCCAGGAGCCTCTGCTTCTCCACAGCCTCCTCCAGCGTCAGGCCCACCCACTCAGCCTCTTCCTCTGGGATGGCAAACTCCTGTGCAGGCAGAGGGAGGGCAATGAGGTGGGGCTGGCTAGGGGCCACAAGCAGCAGGAAGGACAGGATGGGGAAGCCTTTACCTTGTACTTGTTGTAAATGGCTGCCCTCTGCTCAGGGTCATCAGGGTGCAGTGCCGGGTCCTGTCGGGCAAGCCTCAGCAGCATTGCTCGCTTTAGGTCCATCCCAAACTTAGAGCACAAGTCCTCCTTCGGGGTCTGGCGGGAGGCTCACATGGGACCAGGTGCTGACAGCAGGGCCCCATCCACCCTGCCAGCCAGCCCTGTCAGGCTTCTAGCCAGAGCAGGCCAAGCGTGGTAGACAGCACAAGCACACAGGCCTGGGTGAATGAGGACAGAAGCAATTCCAAGAGCAGGAAGGAGGTGGCCACACTCACTCAGGCCCCTTGGACAGGTCAGCTACCCACAGTGAGTGATTCTCCTGCGGGCAGGAAGCTTCAAGGGGCCCAGTCACACTTGTTTTACCAGTGACCCTCTACCAAAGATACCACATCCTCCACTGTGGTGCTGCTCTGGCCTCCCTGAGGTCTGACTGGCCACCAGATCCCACTGTTACTAGCCCGTGCTTGCCTTGAGGATATAGAAGTCAAACCCAAAGGCTTCATCGATGAGGTCCAGAGTCCTCATGGTCACAGTCACGGAGAACTTCTTGTCTAGGATCTCACTGTAGAGCTCACGTTGAAACAGCTGTGGTTTCCACACCTTCTTCACCCTCTTTGAGAGCTGAGGTGCAACAGAGATCTGTGAGTGCTGCTGCTTCTCCCTGGTAGGCTGGGCCTGTGGTGTTCCCCAAGTCCTCATGCTTTCTGGAGACAGACTCCACCAACCGCTGGGAATGGACAGAGGAGCCCCAGCCTAGACCTGGCTGCTCACTGGAGGTTGGCTGCCCCCATCCTTACCCCAAGATTGCTGGTGTGTATGCGCCAGAGGAACACACAGCTTTGCACAAGAAAGCTAGACAAAGAGTAGCAGGGAAGGTGTCACCGGAAATGTGTCCTCTGAAGCCAGCAGCAGAGTCCCAACAGAAGCAGACTCAGGAGCCAGGTTGCATCCCTTGCAAAGAATCCGACTCTGGGTCTCAGCCTTTCTAATTCTGCCCACAAAGGAGCAACGCCAGCCCTCAAGTGTCACAAGAATTAGCATCCTACGAGCGGGCAAAGCAGGCGGGTGACCCCCGACCTCCCCTCCTCCCACTCTCCTGAGCACACAGGCCTCACCCGCTTCCTGGTTTCTGACCTAGCACCACCCCAGCGCTGTCGCCCGGATCCGGGCGCACCCACCTTGTCGCCGTTGACGTATCTGTAGCCCACGACCCAGCCCTCGCCTCCCCACAGCCCCTGCTGGGACTCGGGCGGGTAATAGATGGGGATGGGCACATCTTCCAAGCGCTCCCGCTGCCCGTTCGCGGGGTTGACCCTGAACCGGGCACCATGGGGCCGGTAGTGCACGGGGGCGGGCGTCCGCGCATCCTCCAGAGAGCGTAGAAAGTGCGCGGGCAGGCGCGCGCAGAGGCCTTGCTTCAGCTGTAGCTGCTTCCAGAGGCGGACCGGGAACCTGTGCAGCGGCATCGCCGAGCGCCGGTGACCCACGACTTGCTCCCAGCGGAGCCGGAAGTGCGTCAGGCAGCCGCGACCTCTGCTCGCCGCTGAACGGCCGCGAAGCCCGTCTGTCTAACCTCGTCCCGCCTCCTTTCCGACTAAGGGACCAAGGAAAGAGCCCGGCAGAGACGGCGGCGAATCAAGAAAGGCATCGTCGACAAAGTGTGGCCCAGAAAGGGCCCGCGAGGGGCGGTACGGGCAGGGCGGGGCTTGCTATCCTGGGCCTCGCCTCCTCTCGCCCAAGGAAGCAGAACAGGGGGAAAAAAAAGTAGTGACTCAATTGGCTTGAAAAATCACTGTATAATATTAAATTCACCAATCACATAAAAATATGTCTTTATGCCTTGGAATATTTTACCCACTGAAACACCATATATGCATGTTTCCCCTCTTAGAGGTTGGGAATGCTTTGGTGGCTGTGCGCAAGGTGCCTGGGGCTGGTGGAACTCCAGAAGTCCTGGCCCTGAACAGGCCCAGAGAGAAAGCCCCCAGAGCTGGAAGGGCCGCCTCCTGGTCCTCGTCAGCACCAGCTTTCCAGGGGCCTTTTCCCCACTCCAAGGGAAACAGCACTTAGGTCTGGGGGCAGAGCTCTCAGGAGCAGGAAGGCTGGGCTGGGTCTCCAGAGACTCCTCCCCAAGCTTCCCTGGGCCTTGTGCAGGGGTCAGCCCAAAAGGATGCTCACCAGACAAGGCAGGGACCTTGAAGTGAGCAGTACACAAATGCCTTGCAACAGTGTGCCTCCTGGGGCCTTCAGAACTGCTGAGTAGCCTCCTCCCCAGGAAGCTCTCCTCAGGATGGTGGCTCCACTGCAGAGAGCAGGGGAAGGGCAGGGCTCTGCTGCATCCTTGAGGGTCAATCAGCTCTTTGGTGATCTTGGTTTCTCCCACTGTAGCTGCTGCCACTGGGGGGGGGGGGGGGGGCGGGGAGTGTCCCCATACCTGAGGCAGCTGGCATTCAGGGGCAGAATGTAAGGGATGCTAGGAATGCCCAGCTGCCAACCTCAGTGGACTGGGGTCTCTTTGGCCATGTGGATCTCACATCACAACTTTACAGGGGAACAGGGAGTCTCCTCTACACCTCTGGCCATTTCAGGCCAGCAGAGCACATGGTACCTGTGGTTTTCAGGGGCCACTGCAGAAATTGCTGAGACCTGCAGAGGACTTCAGCAGCAGAAGCAAGGAGCTGGTTGAGTTGGGGAGTGGTGATCCCTCCTTCTAGAGGAGGAAGCTAAGGTCTCAGGGCAATTTTATTTCGTTAGGAACTAATTTGGACAGGGCTGGACAGGGCTCCTCTCCCTTGGTCCTGCTCCTGACTGAAGAAGTTACAGTAGCAGGTGTCCCCAAGCTGGCTACGTCAAGTCACTGTGTATAGCTCATCCTGATTGTTCTTGCAGATCTGATAATGGCAGGGGAATTTCTGTGAGCAGGCCCAGGGCTCAGTCTGCTCCTCCCGTGGTGGTAGCAGGAAAGCCGCGCTCCCAGCCAGCAGTATGTGCCAGATGCTATGAGTGTAGTAATAATTGTCACTGGTCATCATGGAGGTATAGATGGCAACGCCCATAGAGGCCA
Source organism: Callospermophilus lateralis (assembly GCF_048772815.1). Classification (NCBI taxonomy): domain Eukaryota; kingdom Metazoa; phylum Chordata; class Mammalia; order Rodentia; family Sciuridae; genus Callospermophilus; species Callospermophilus lateralis. The sequence continues at coordinate 8,724,363 of NC_135323.1, read as the reverse complement.
TGGAGATACCAGGAAGGAGGCAGAAGGCCCAGCGCTGCCATGACGTCGGGTAGCATTGGTGCCGGTGCCGGCAGCGCTGTACCTGGAGTAAACAGCCATACAAGTTTTGGCATAGACTGGCTACTCCCAAGAGTCCAGCACCAGTGGTCGTGAGGCTGCCCAGATCTGGGCAGCAAAACCATGAGAATGGGTTGCTAAGAGGGATCAAGGGTACATGGCCACTGGTCCTCAGACCCAGGTCTTAGACACAGTCAGGCTGGGCTTCTATAGGTGCCACCAGAAGCCCTCAGCAGAGGTGGGGCATTTGGGTCCTAGACTGGATAGTAGGAACAGGACTGAGTGTGAGGCTGTCTGCTTCTAGAGCTTGCCCTGGATCCTTACCCACATGAAGGCCATGATCATAAAGGCAAAAAGGCAGGGCCCCATCATGTTCCAAATGCCTCTGCGATCCAGCTGCAGGGACATGGCGATGACCAATGTGCCCAGGAGAAACAGGACCTGGATGAGACACAGGAATGACTGCAGAGTAATGACAGTCTTGGACTGGGGATGGCACCCAGCATGACAGGTACATGGGCCATCCCGTTGCACCCCATTACCTGCCTGCACCTCTGCCCACCCCACTTGGAGCTACTGGTAGAATTTGCTCTGCTCTGCCCAGGAAGAGAGAAGTATCCTCCTCCAGTTCCTGTAGAATGGCCACAGGTGAACACTGGCTAGGCACTGGAGGGGGAACTGACTTTGCCTGGCAGGCCCCTCCAGGGATGAGGTGGTGATGCCCCTCTCTGAGGAAGGAAACAATCTGGACAGCCATATGTGGCAGCTCTGCACCCACACACTCGCCTGCCCCCTCACCCCTAGGTTTCAGGGTAGCCTCAGTCCTCCCCCAGATAGTTCCTATGGGGAACTCCCACCCCCAAGTCTCTGTCAGATGCCTCTGCTCACAACCTGCAGGTTCATGGCCCAACACTCAGCCCAGCTGGACTCCCACACTTTGGAGCTTTCTTCCCTCAATCTCTGTGCCTTGACCATAGGGTTTCCCTGGTGCCCCTGGAGGCAGTACCTAGAGCAGACCTGGCAGAAAATATAATTCACGGGAACCAGAGACTCATCTCACTGGCCAGGTCCAGCTGCCATGTAAAACCTCCAAAGTGTCCTGCACATCATGGAACTCAGGAGCATGGTGGGGCTTCTTAGGGAGGCCTGACTTGGGGTGGGCTCCTCTGTGAGCAGGGCCCAGACAAGGGCTGAGGGCCTTGCATAACCCCACTCATGACCTTGTTCCTGGTGTCCTCTGATGGCCAGAATTCTTTCTCCACAGCTGCTGTGGCTTCTTCTGAGGATAGCTGACAGTCATGTGAAAATCAAGGCTCAGGGCCATGACTATCCACTGCCTACTGCCTTGTGCATGCTACATGTAAGGGCCTATGCTTCCCCAGAACCCAGCCCAGTCTCAGGTCACTCACGTGTTTCAGGACTGTCTTCAGCCTGGCCATGCAGAGGATCGTGACCCAGGTGGACACCCCAGAGCCCAGGAAGTCGCAGTACTGCAGTGTGTCATAGCTGAGGATGCACAACACCGCCTCCCCTGGCTGGTCACAGGCATGGTAGAACTGCCAGATGGGGCAGTGAGCAGCAGCCCAGACATCCCCCCCAGGGGTCCCCAGAGGGGTGGGACATGCCTACCGTGGAGAAGAACATGGTGTAGAAGTAGACAGAGGCCTCCACTAGGAAGGCACGCTGCACAGACAACATGATGGGGACCAGGAACATGAGGTTGCTCAGGGTGAGCAGCAGTGCGGCCACCTTCTGCTGGGCCACCGTCTGGGCCGTGCTATTGTCAGTGCAGCTCCACCCACGCCAGCCTGGGGGCCATGCAGTATTCAGGGGCCTGAGGCAGGCACCTGGGGCCAAGGCTCCAAGTGGGAAGCCTTCTGAATTCCAGATCCCTACCATCACCCAGGTGCAGACTGCACAGGTGTGGGTAAGAATCGGCAGGTGGGAACAGATGTGAACAAGTGGGGGCAGGTATAGACAAGTAGAAACAGACATGGACAGGGAAAACAAGTGTGGGCAAGTATGTATAGACATGGGCAGGTATAAGTAGGCCAGGGGTAGGGGAGCCAAGGTCAGCAGATAGGACTACCCCTGGAGACACCTCACTGTTTTTGCCTAGGCGGTGGATCATAGCAGGCATGAGAATGGGGACAAACCATTTGGCCCTGCTTTGCCTGCATGGGTCCTCTCTGCAGTCCTGGTGCAGCTTCCACAGCGGATGTACAGGGCTGGGATACCAGTGTCAGCAAAGATTGTCCCTAGGTGTGGAGGTCCCAAGCCCTCACCTGCCTTGCAGCTGCAACCTGCATACAGGTAGCTATATCTTCGCAGCAAGAGGCACTGGCCATAAGGTCCACAGTCATTCAAACATGGCACCAGGTACAGTACGGTCTCTACATGGACCATGGCCTGTTCACAGACCCTGAAAGGAGGGGACATGAAGAGGTTGACCGCAGCCCTTTACAGCCAACTTAGCACCACTGCTCCTAACAGGCTCATGAACAAATGAACCCAGAAAAGGTTCCAACAGCCTGGACTGATGCTCCTTCCCCCTGCCAGGGCTGCCATGGAAGGGATGGCCAGGCAGAAAGGGGGATCCACCCTGACACATGGAGACAATCAATTCCTCACTTCTGTGGGGAGCCAGGTTTCTCCCACACTCCCCATCCTGTGACAGCCACTGGCCTCAGCTCAGTTTACATACCCAGGACTCTCAGGACACAGGAGCTGCAGGGAGAGGTACCAGCTGCTTGTCTCTGGGTAGGGGATGATGAGGTTGGCCACAGGAGAGGAGGCACGCAGAGATAAGGGGTAACCCTGGAAGAAGGCTGCATGGAGTGGGAAGGCCCATCAGAGGGGATGGAGGGGCCGGCCAGTCACCCTGCCAGTCACTCTGCCAGGTGCCCACTGTACCTGTGGTGCAGTTGAGTGAAGTGTTGAAGCTGAGGAAGGCTGAGGCAGCATTCACACAGGCCACCACCAATGTGTCCCCTGAGACCTCGGTCTGGAAGGGGAAGCAGCACAGGGTTAGTCCCCTGGAGATGTGGCATGGTGTCCACTCCTAGCACAGTCTCTCTTTCCATTCAGGGGATGGAACCCAGAGCCTCAAGAGAGCCTGGCAAGTGCTTGAGTGCCTTTCTTGAGGCTCCTGCTGGATCAGGGCTCACCCCAAGCCTTCCCTCCTGGACCTGCCTCCAGCTGTCTCTGACCCTAGTGACTCCATAGCCCCTTCCTCAAGCTCATCTCTGGGATCTGCTGACAGGGCTGCCTCATGCCTGTTGGTGTCACTGTCACCCAAGAGGATGCCAAAATCAGTGCACAAAGGCCTAGGTAGGTTATCCAGTACCCTGAGCCAAGTCTGGGCATTAGCCACTTGCAGACAGGCCCAGCAGGCTATCAGGAAAGTACCTTGTTGACCTTCAGGGTGATGGTGAGGGAACCCCCACTGTCCATGCCGGTGTCGAGGCGGAGGCGCAAGAGGGAGGGAGCGTCAGAATGCACCAGCACCGAGATCCCATCCATGGGCTGAAAGCGCACAGACACTGTGTCTATGTCCTCCCTCATGACCGGGAAGCTCAGGAGGCAGAAGGCGCCACCGCCCACCCCACTGCTCCTGCCCAGGCCCTGATGGGCAGGGCCTGGGGACAGCTGGCCCACGGAGGTATCATGGCTCTGGTTTGGGCTGTTTCGCAGAAGGCGCTGGAAGGTCATGCTCCATGGCCTGCAGGCTGCCAAGAGTACCAGGCTCAGCTGGAGGAAAGCCTGGGGGTAAGGATGGGGAAGAGACACTCCCACCCAGCCCTCCCTGGCAGCCCACCTGTGAGGGCAGCTTGGGCTATGAAGGCCACTGACACCTGGGGCCCCACCAGGCTCTCAGCTGTTACTTGTAGCCACCGGCCCCAGGGTGGTGACGGCAGCAACAGACGACAGGACAGTGTGGGGTCTGTGCAAGTCAGCACCTTCTGGAAGTTGCTGGGAAGGGTGGCCCCACCCACCGTGAGACGCACAGGGCAGCCCGGGCTCCCACTGGACACACAGCCCTGCAGCTCCAGCAGAAGCTCCTGGGTATACTCAGGGACGAAGATCCTGCACAAGGTGATGTCCTCCCTCAGGCTCTGCGCTTCCTCCAACCCACTCAGCTGGGGCATCCAGCCTACTTCCCAGCTCCAGGACCCCAAGGTCCAGGACCCAAAGGCTGGGCCCTGCAGACCACCCCAGGCCCCACTCACTTGAGGTAGTTGGGGTGGGAGAGGAGAGTCTGTGGAAGGGGCACATCAGGCTCCAGGATGGAGACTTCCATTGCCCGCATGACCAGCATGTCAGGCTGAAAGACGTAGGCACAGGTGGGAGCAAAGCCCTAGGGAGAGAAGAAGCTTAGGGTGTCAGATAATGCAGGGTATATGGCGAGCAGCAGGCCTTTGGGCACAGGGCTGAACCCAGAGCAAGGGCTGCTCCAAAGAGGGGGATGAAAGACCATCCAAACACTCAGGGGCTCCCCTCACCTGTACCTCGATCTTCTGGGAGGAGGGGGGCAGATGGGCGGCCACAAACCAGTCCCCAGGGGCTGGGTGGGAGACGTTCACAGAGGTGTTGTCCAGCAGCATGGAGCTCAGCAGTGCCCTGACTTGGAAGGAGGGCTGCTGGATGGTATTGTTGGGGAAGCTGGTGCCTAGCGGGTTGACAACGGGAGGGGCCCCATGGCGGAAGTGCCTAGAGGTAGGAGGATAGGGCAGGGATCAAGTGAGGGACCTTGGTCAGATGTGGATACTGTGGGCAGGTGGGAGGCTGGGCACCTACACGGTGATCTCCACATCGGTGCAGGGTGTGCCGCTGCCCCAGGACACGTGCAACAGCCAGCGCAGCAGCACGGTGTCTGGGGGCACACGGAAATGGAAGAGCCGGATGCTGCCGTACCAGCTGTAGGAGGACAGCTTCTGCGGGGCCTGGGAGAAGTGCTCTGACACCAGCCCGATCACTGCAGGAAAAGGCACAGTCAGCCAGTTCGAGGGCCCTCTTGCCTCCAGCAAAAAAAATGAGGCAGGGCTTAGGTGCTGCACTCAGAGGCCCCCAAAAGGAAAGGACTCTGGAAACTAGGTCCTGGAGCTGTGCTAAAGCCCCAGTCTTGCCAACTTCAACTTCAGCCAAGGTCCTCACTGCCCTCTGGCCCCTGGAGGTTGTCCCTGGTTTCTGGAGTTCTCCCTCAGGCAGCCATTCCTCCACCTACCTCCCCTGATGGCCAAAGGAACTTCTCATCCTGCAGAAGCTCCCAACAGCCAGCCCTGGCCCCCAGTTCCCTGCTTCCTAATCCTTCTCTTGCTTGCCAGTGTGCCCCATCACTCAAACTGCATGACAGTCTGGCAGAGGTGGAGGCTGAAGGACACAGGAGGTGGTCAGGCAGGAGTCCCCACCCCTCCTGATGACTGCCCTGGGCACTGACTAGAGGACACACTCCTTGCTGAACCCCAGGTCAGAAGCCTGGCCAGGCATGGGGATCAAGGAACAGCTGGCCTCTGTGCTCCAAGTAGGTGAGAATTTAACTGCCCTTGGAGCACACATCCAAAGGTGGCTATGAAGACTGAAAGCAAGGGCCCATGGACTTGGTCATCCACTTCTGGAGCCCTGCGTGGCCACGGGTGCCTCTTCCCCTCACTAGGGCCCCTTCCCCTCCAGGGTCCTCATAGGTGGAATGGACAGTGTTCCTTCTGCCAAGGTTAATAAGCAGTAAAGTGCTTCAGGAAGAAACAGCAACATCTGGTCTCACTCTCTGGGCTGAGCACTCCCACTCAGGAAGCCTCCCTCTGCCTCACTGAGAGAATGGCTGGCACAGGCCTCCCCCAGGGATGGGGAGGGAGCCAGGTGAGCAGCTGGTTCCCCTGCCAGCCTCGTGACTTCTCCATAGAGGCACCTGGAGAAACAACAGCAGCCTGCTGGCAAAGTCACAGGAGCACCAGAGGAGCCTGGCATGGGGGCTGGGTAGGAGTAGGCTCTGCCCACAACTCATCACAGGCTTTTCAGGTGTCTACTAGTCACCAGGTCCCACTTTCCAGGCTGTGGTTACAGAGCTAGGAGCTGCTGTAGGCCCTCAGGTGATATGACAATGTGAATAGAAACTAAAGTTCTGGGAACTGAGGCAGGGCATACCCCTGGCCTCAGGTTTGTGGGATCTTGAAGAAATGGTCATCTAGTCAGGCATCCCATCTCTGAGGGGCCAGGAAGGGAGAACACCCTGCAGGTGCAGCTCCCTGACCATCCATGGGAAAAACCCTTACTGGCCCCCTACAATGCCAGTCTGAGGATTCCTGGTACCTAGGTGGTAGCTGTGATATTTCAACAGATAAATAAGAGATAAGAGACCAGTTCTAGGTTGCCCTAAGACTTGATCCCATGTCCCCAGGGCTACACAGCCCCTCCAAAGCTTCTGGAGGCTCTGCAACCCAATTTCCCTGCCCAGATGCCCACACTGGTATCTTGGTGACATATATGGTAGTCAGCAAGATAAGCCGAGCCCCATGTGATATCAGAAAGGGTGAGGAGCACCATCCATAGGCACCCTTCCCTGTCCCACACACTCCATAGAAAAAGGGTTGGGTGGGGAAAGGGGAAAGGAAGTCCCTGAGCCAGCCCTGAGACCCTTGTCCCACTTCTTCCAAACCAGCTAGAGACCTGGCCATGCTCAGAGCCCAGAAGTCAGTAGCAGCCTGCCTTTCAGCTGACCTGGGAGGAGGTAGGGTCTAATCCAGGTCACCAGGCCTCTACCCTATCCTTCCCAGCCTAGGTGCTCCCTGCACCACCTGCCAGTGACACCCTCACCAGGGTCTCATCCAGGGGATGGAAAAAGAGGAGAAAGTGAGTAATCAAATCCAGGGTAGCATTTAATCAGGAGCATTGTCCTCAGGAAAACCTGTCTTTTAAGCTGCACCAACCTCAAAAACCAGAAGGCATGGACCTCAAGAAACAGAAGCTTAGAGGAGCAGTATTTCAGAGAAAGAGGGAGAGGCTGAGCACAGGGAAGTGGAGGAGCCAGCCCCTGGAGCACTAGATGAACCCCAGAAGCCCGAATTACAGTCTAGAGGTAAGGGTGTGTAGGGACTGAGGTGTAGACAGCCTGGCTGTCCCAGTGCTAAGCAGAGCCCAGAGGGGTGGCACACCCTGGTCTAATCACCTCACTGGACCTCAGTCAAGGATGGGAAACCTCAGGGAAGCAAGCAAGTTCCTCGCTGAGAAAAGGTGCCCTTCCTCCAGATCCGCCCTTGCAGGCGGCTGCCTCAGATCAACTGAGTACAGCCTCCAGGAAGCAAGGCGAGCAAGTTCAAAGTGTTTGCACTGGGGGTGGGGAGGCACCACGAAAGGGGTGCATATGGGACCCCTACTCCGGGGTCTGAGCAACTTTCTTCCATCTCTGTCCTGCGAGAGGAGATGGGGCCCTTAGAACCCCAACCCCACCATTCCTCCCAGCGGTTTCCGACCCGGGCCCCTGAGCCCCTCCACCTCGGCGCTCAGGTGTGCTACCCGAACGCTCTGGGAGCAGGAGGGAGCGAAGCGCACTTTCCGAAGGGCCGGCCTGGCCGAGCCCCGCCCGGGGAACGGAAGAAGGAGCACAGGCATCTTCTCTGCCCGAGCGCACCAGGAAGGGCGCCACCGGGTGGGAATATAGGCCTAGCGCTGGCGCCAGGTGAGCGCACAGGTACCCCCGTGAGTCACAATCGGGTCCCGCCCCCAGGCCCTCCCCCCACCCGCCGCGACCCCAGATGGCTCAGCTGTCCTGCGCTCGCTCACCGCTCTTCCTGTGGTCGCCGGCGGTGGCCGGCGGGGACCGAGTTAGCAGCAGCAGCAGCAGCAGCGGCGGCCCAGCCACAGCCGCCGCCCGCGCCGCGCCCCCGGTCCCGGCCCGGCCCATAGCTCCGAGCTTGGCCGGCGCTACCCGGCCCGCGTCCCGCGCCGCCCGCCCCCGCTGCCGCTCGGGCAGCCCCCGCCGCCTCTGCGGCCGCCGCCGCACTCCGGAGTACGGGCTCCCATTGCCCCGCGGGTTGGGTCGCCGGCGCCCGGGGTACTTCCGCCTGCGAGGCCCCGCCCCGCCGGGAGCCGGGGCCGAGGCCCGGAGTGGGGAGGGCAGGAGGGGTGGCGCGGACCGGGAGGGGCGCGGAGGACGCCGGAGACGACAGCGTGGGGCCGCGACCCCGCGTGCAGCGTCAGGGGAGATCTGTGGCCCTGGGTGGAGGGACACGTAGGACGCGTGGGGGAAAGGGACCGAGTGGACGCATGAGGGCCGGAGGGCCAAGTGAAACGCAGATGGACGGGGAACAGAGGGGTCACGCGGGACGCACAGCGGGATGCGGGGCAGAGGGGTCACTCAGAACTAAGGGGCACGCTGAGCACGTCTAACGCGCAGGAGGTACAAGGTGGCAGGGGCTTCTGGGCCCCGGAGCCCTGGGCGCGTGAGGATTGGTGCGCCTTTCATAGCTGAGTCCTCTGGCGTGGCCTCAGGCCCATCATATTACGAAACCGCTACAGGATGGGTAAAACCCATTCATGGAAAGATGAAGTTGCTTTTTGCACTTTTGGGAATTTATTAACTGGATAAAGGTGGAGATTCACATAGGTGGGTGGGACTAGCTCCTCACCTGCTGGCAGATTCCATGCAGATTAAGGATTAGTATTCAAAAGCCCTAGGGGAAAACCCAGAAGGTGTGAGAGGCAAGACTGGGGAAACCAAAGAGGTGAAAAGCTTTCTGCAGAGCAAAACTGCAGGAGCAAAGTGTGTGTGTGTGTGTGTGTGTGTGTGTGTGCGCGCGCGCGTGCTGTGTGTGTTTGTGGGAGGTGCTCCAATTAAATAAGCCCGCAGAGGTGATCCCAAGAATAATAAGTGAAGATCTCCTGCAGACCATTAACACCAAAGCTCTTTGAAAACGGTCAAAATGCTACACAAGGTCAGGCAAACCAACAGGAATGGTGCCCCCTCCCTTGCTAGAAACGGACACAGATACTCAGATGACTATTCCTATGGAACAAATCACAGACCAACAAGTTTGATCACACAGGAAAGGTGGATTGTGTAAGACTGGGAGATTAGGTTGCCTCCGGGACCCACGGGGCTTTCCAAAAATAGCAGGAGCAGGCAGCCTGGATTGGTAATTCACCGCTGAAGTCTACCTGTTGCTGTCCACAGAAGTGGGAGGCTGTTTTTGTCCACCACTATTCTGTATAGATATACCTAGAGGATGATCAGTAGTAATATATAGAATTGGAACTATGAAGTATCCATATCATGAAGCAAATACTGTGAAGTACTTGCTTTGTTGTTTGGGAATGTGCTACCAAGTACAGCACCATTAGCTGGAAAAGGGCAGAAAAAGAAAAACTAAACAAAAAAATGTCCAGAAAGCTACCATTTTTTGAAGAAAAGGGGGGAAAAATACATCTCACTCTCGTGTCAAAGGCATAGCTGTCTCCGGAAGGAAAGATCAGCAGCGGATTACACTGGTTGATCCTGGGGGAGGGGAACCATGTGCCTGGAACCATGGTGAGGAGGCCCTATACATATTTGAATCTTTGGAACGTTGTACTGGTATTGGGGAAAGAGAGTTGACCTTGCTAGTCCAAGGCCACTGAAGGCCAGAGAAGGGCAGATGGAGAGTGTTGGCTAGAAGGAAGGAGACCCTGAGATCCTATATTTTTCCCCCCTGGAATGTGGGCTGGGCCCTCTTTACCCCTGACTGCTGGAGGCTCCCAGGCAGTTGTCAGTTTAAAGGGATAGAGGTCAGATTCTGAATTTTGCTGAGCTGTGATTTTAATGCACCACACTGTAGCCACTGAAGCGACCCAGAATTGTGCCTGGACAGCAATTACGGTGAGCAGAGGATGCCCCATTTGCTGCCCCAGGCTGGGCTCGGAGTCCCCCTCAGTCCTCCCCACTCCAACAACCTTCCCGAGTGTGCTTCTGTGTCTAAGTTTCCAGTACCTCAGGTCCCCAGATGGGTGGGAATGAGGTTGCAGAACTCCTCTCCAGAGCTAAGTGATAGCTGAACAATGGAAGGAGTTCTGCCACAGGAAGCAAGGCTTCACTGCACTAGCAGTTAAGGAACCATAAATTAAAAGAAGTCACCTGGTTAGGAAAAAAAAAAAAAAGGTGGGGGGGAGCACTTATTGCCCTACCAGGGAATGGGCACCTCACCCTTTGTGGACAGGAATGTGAACCAACCTTTAAAAGATAATGTGGCAACATTAACATGAAATAGAAAAATAGGACCTGGGGACAGATACACAAAAGTGTTTGCTGTAGAACTGTTTGCATTTGCAAAAACCTGGGAGCTCCTAGAGGGTTGAGTGAATAATTCATAGATATGTTCTGAATATTGATGCACCTTTTAGACAAGTCTGTAGGTCTTCTGAAGGGTGGCCTATGAAGCAGGAAAATCCAGTAGTTGGTTAACATGGATACATCGTATTTCCAGGCAAACCAGATTACCCTTCCCCTCCCTAGCTCAGACTCCAGTGAGCACTGGCCCCAGAGTAGACTGCTTGTGGGGAGAAGGTTGCAGAAGGGGTACGAGAGATCCCACAATTGGTGTGCTTTTCAGCCAACCACAAAGGTGTGCTCTGTGTACAAATTTCAAAAGTTTAACAAATGGAGGGTTGGGGCTGTAGCTCAGTGGTGGAGTGCTTGCCTCATATGTGTGGGGCACTGGGTCCAATCTTCAGCACTACATAAAACAAATAAAAATAAACGTATTGTGTTCATCTATTTCTATTTAAAAAATTAACAAATGGAAACCAACCAACCAAACTATAGTTCAGTTAGGTCAAATAACCATAGTTAAGGGGCAGTACTTAATTTCTAAGGGTGTTTCTTAGCTTCTGGCCCTGTTCTGGAGAGCAAGCAAGTATGAGAAGTTCTCTCCTGATTGCCTACCCTTCCCTTGACCTAGCAGATACTCAGCCTCATCTTTTATTTCCCTTCTAGCTGAAAACAGGTCCTTGTCCTGCACATATTGCAGGAAAGTCTGAGGCTCTCAGACACCCTGGGCTGCACTCTCCCATCCTACACCCAAAGTCAAACCCTCCTTCATACTATTTTCACCCAGCCCTTTTTATTTTATTTTGAGACAAGGTTTTGCTAAATTGCAGAGGCTGGCCTCAAATTTGCAGTCCTTTTACCTTAGCCTCCTGAGTCCCTGGGATTGTGGGCATGTGCCACTATGCCCAGCATACTATCTTGTTTCTTGTTGCTATGTGGTGTGTCTTGAGTCAAGAAGTGTGAGTCTTCTTCCTTTGTTATTTTTCAGGCTTTTACTGGTTATTCTGGGTTTCTTGCAAGTCCATTGAATTTTAGGATCTACTTGGCAGTTTCTACAAAGAAGTCTGATGGTATTCTGAAAGGGATTGATTTGAATCTACTGGTCAGTTTGAAGAATATTGCCATTTGAACAATATTGAGTCTTCCAATCATGAACACGGCGTGTTCTTTCATTTATTTAGAATTTTATTTCTTTCAACAATGATTTATGGTTTTATGTTTTCAGAGTATAAGAAGTCAAAAAAAAGATATCAGAAAATAACTTTGAGATGGATGAAAATGAAGACAAAACATATCAAAACTTAGGGAATTGAGCTGAAGCAGTGCTTAGAGTAAAATGTATGGCTGCAAACACCTGTACTAAGAAGTACATTCTCAAATCAGCAACTAGTCTCCTACCCTAAGCTCCTGGAAAAAGAAGGCCACTTTTGTAAAATATTGTACAGAGAGTTAAGCCAGAGCAACTAGACAAGGATGAAATAAAAGACACCCAGAAAGAAGAAGTAAAGCTACCTCTGTTTTCCTTCCTTCTGTAAGATCAGGTGAGGTGGGCAGGGACCAAAGGAGGCAGATTTTAAAAGTCCGCCAAAGGAGACTTTATTTGAGATATCACTCCCTGGCGGAACTGGATCAGACGGACAGAGTGGACTGGAGAAGGGTCTGAGGAGAAACCGCCTGGGAGCTTGACCAGACTGGGATTTTATGGGGCTCATGGCAGGAAGGAAAGGGCTTGGGACAGGAAAGGGGATTTTTAGGGTCCCTTGTCCCGCTGGAGTTGGTCAGGGGAACTGGCTGAACTCCAGGATTGGCCAGGGGTTCTGCTGATTGACAGGTGTTAGTCAGGAGATCCTGCTGATTGACAGGTGTTTCTGCCAGCACCTGATTGATGTTTCTTTCAGGAACAGGCTGCTTTATTCTAAGTCACTGCCACCAACCTGACACCTTCCCTCCCTCCCGCCCGCCTTCCTTTCCCTTCCTTTCCTTTCCTGTACTGGGGATTGAACCCCGGAGCGCTCTACCAGAGTGCATCCGGAGCGATTTTTGTTTTTTATTTTGAGGCACGGTTTCACTAAGTTGCTTAAGGTCTTGCTGAGGCTGACCTTGGACTTGGAATCCTCCTGTCTCAGCCTCCCTAGTGGCTGGGAGTATAGACATGTGCCACTGTGTCCAATTCCTGTGTTCTTTCTTTTCTTTCTTTCTTTTTTTTTGGGGGGAGAGGGAGGGGGTACCAGGGATTGAACTCAGGGGCACTCACCCACTGAGCCACATCCCCATCCCCTATTTTGTATTTTATTTAGAGACAGGTCTCACTGAGTTGCTTAGTGCTTCCCCTTTGTTGCTGAGGTTGGCTTTGAAATGGTGAATCTCCTGCCTCAGCTTCAAGAGGTGCTGGGATCACAGGCAGCACCCTGCCTCCTCTGTATTTTTTTTTTTTTTAATATTCATTTTTTAGTTGGACACAATATCTTTATTTTTATGTGGTGCTGAGGATTGAACCCAGGGCCTCACGCCTCGCATGTGCTAGGCGAGCGCTCTTTCGCTGAGTCACAATCCCAGTCCCCTCCTCTGTTCTTGTATGGCATGGATCATCTATGTCCAAAGTCTCTTGGAAGTCTCTAAAAAACTGTTAAAACTATTAAATGAGGCTGGGAATGAGGCTCCATGGTAGAGCACATGCCTGGCATGCATGAGGCCCTGGGAATTGCCACTCTAAAAAAACCAAAAAAATAATAAATGAGTTCAGTGAGGGTGCAAGATTCAAAATCAATATATAAAAGTCAAATCTATTTTATATACTCATATTCAACAGCTGAAGACCAGTTCTATTCAAAGTAGTAGCAAAATAATTTGTGCTATTCAAAAGCTTCTTAAGATCTAGCTGATCTAACATTTCAAATGAAGTATTTTTTATTTTTTTTAAATTTATTTATTTATTTTTTTAATTTTTAATATTTATTTATTTATTTATTTTTAGTTGTCCGTGGACACAATATCTTTGTTTATATGTGGTGCTGAGGATCGAACCCGGGCCGCACACATGCCAGGCGAGCGTGCTACCACTTGAGCCACATTCCCAGCCCCTTTAATTTATTTTTTAGTTTTAGGTGGACACAATATCTTTTTTTTTTTTTTTCTGATTTTTTTATTTGTGTATCTATCACAGGTTGAACAGCATCAAAACAAAGCTTATCAGAAATGATAAACAGTCACCTATTAGATAACAGATTTTGTCATATTAGGGCATCATTGGCATAACTAATTTTTTTTTTTTTTTTTTTTTGTATGGAGGATTGAACCCAGGGCACTTAACCACTGAGTCACATTCCCAGCCCTTTTTTATTTTGAGACAGGGCCTTGCTAAATTGTGGCTGGCTTTGAACTCATGATTCTCCTGCCTCAGCCTGGTGAGCTGCTGGGATTATAGGCATGTGCCACTGTGCCTGGTTGCATAACTGTTATTTTAATGTTAACTAAGCCAGGCTTTTTAAGGAACTATCTATACAAAATGATACAGGCCATAAAACAAAACATTCAAGGAAAATAAACAGTGGCTTCTTAAAATTACGTGATGAGAAAAAATTTTTGAGAAATAAACATTTCCCTTTTAAAATAACATGGACTACAATTAATATTTTATACTTTCTTCTGGACTTCTTATGAATACTGTTCATAAAATAAAAACCGTACTTTTATAAACACTAAAATTTATCATATAATACAGTGGCAACTAATAGTTTTTTTCTTAGTCGTTCAGTATAAATAATTAATCAAGAATTTTCTTCATATTCTTCAAAGCCAGTCAATGCACTTGATTTTAAATTTACCATTTCTTTTTTTTTTATTAAATTTTTGTTCTAATTTGTTATACATGATGGCAGAATGCAATCCATTTCATATTACACATATAGAGCACAATTTTTCAAGTCACTGATTGTACACAAAGTATTTTCACACCATTCATATCTTCATATATGTACTTAGGGTAATAATGTCTAACTCATTTCACTGATTTAGCATTTATTTTAAGAATTAAACATATACAACACACTTTTAGAGATTATAGGAATATAAAAAATATTTTAAATTCTTGCACTTTTTACCTATAGAGTGTTCTAAGACATTAAAAGATGTTTTTCTTTTTAATCAATGTAAGAATAATTGCAGAAAAAAGATGAGTGATTTTTGTTATGCAGGCAAATGAATAACCAGGAAGAAGGCAGTCCTATGAACTAAAATACCATTCCGGTACTTTCAAACAATTCCTTTTTGTTTTATGAAGTATAACCAATCCCCCTATTGCCACAGTGAAGTTCTTTTGGGTGGTTGAGATCTCTCCTTCACTCTTCTTCTGGTACACCTAAGGAAATGAGCTGCAGAGTTCTATATCTTAGGGGAACGGGACTTGGGAATGGAGAGGCATACATCTCCTCTGAAGACAGTTATGTCTGTGCAGCTTTCTTCTCAGGGCCAAATTAGCTGGTCTCTGTCCGTTGATTAGGAGAAGACTCATCACAAAAATTAAAAACACACAAAAAAAATGTTGAAATCTCATTTTCCTGCCACAGGCAAGTGGAGTAATAGCTCTTAAAGTAAACCAAACAATCTGTAAATAGTCTGTGCAATATCTGTGCGGCTCTCCTCACATTCTAATGACAAACCTCAGAGGACTGCCAGCTGCATTTTCCAGAAAGGTTAATGATCACATCAGACAAGGTTACTGGTGCGCTGTGCTGTGGTCAACAATATCTTTATTTTACATTTATGTGGTGCTAAGGATCGAACCCAGTGCTGTGTGCCTGCTAGGCGAGTACTCTATCAATAAGGTATAACCCCAGCCCCATATTTTTGATTTTCACTACTAGGTATTGAACCCAGGAGTATCGCATCTCCATGGAGCTTCATCCCTGCCTCCCTGCCCCCTTTCTTTTAAGACAGGACCTCACTAAATTGCCTAGGTGGGCCTGGTACTTGAGACCCTCCTGCCTCAGCCTCCAGAATCACTGAGATTTCAGACATGTGCCGCCACCATGCCTGTCTTGCTGATATCTACTAATGATATCTCATTTTATCTGTGGTTTCTGTTTGTGTTTGCAATTATGACCATGGTTTGTCCCATATATTCGCTTTGAAATGATTCAGCATTCCCATCAGAGGCCTGCTGAGAATAAATGCCGGATCTTCTCCATTAAAAATCAGGGATCAAGCAGAGGCTGAGAAGCCCTGGTCTCCCCTTGTCCCTAATCCAGGTCCACTCTCTAGAGATGTGATTTCCAGTATAGCCTCAGGTCCTGCAAGGCTGCCGCTCCAAAGAAACTGACCCCAGAATTTAGTGCTGGTGTCGTGTTGGGCAAAATGGGGTGAATTAGGACTCATGTGGGACCTTCCATGAAAAATAGCCTGGGCACTTGCGCTGCAGACACAGCTCAGTGGCAGAGCGCTTGCCTAGCATGTGTGAACCTCAGGGTGTGCTCCCCAGAATTGCAGGACAAACGTATCACATGAAAGACCCCAACCACTCGAAATACGAAAGTAAGGGAGCACACCAGGTCATCCAGAGATGGGTTTATTCAGTGCAGGCTACAGTAGAGGTGGAAGCGTCAGCAGCAGCAGCAGCAGCAGCATGGTTTAGGGACTTACATAGCCCCTGAGGGAAATGTGCATGGTTACAATTGGCTGGGTGATGGTAAGTGCCTGTTGTTAGTTTCCTATTGGGCTCCTGGGCAGGTGACTGGTCTTTTGGGGGATTCTTTTGGTGGAATTTTCCTCCTAATCAGGAAGAAGAAGCCGGAAGCCTAGAGCCCTAGGGGCGACTGCCATTGTGGGGTGGTGGCCTGGCCCTGTCCTCACTCTGTGCCCAACATTCCTCCCTTTTTGATTTACTAAAATGTAAGGGACACCGAGTCCTCTGGCTAATTCCTGCTGAGTCAGGGGCATTGTGGGGTAGGAGGAGGAGTGTTGGGGGAGGAGGGCTGGATAGGGAAGTTAATAAGTCAGTGAGTAATATCAGCCAAATCAGTAGATGCCTGCCAAAGCCCGTGATTTCGGGATGTGGGGGAAGTCTATGAAGGTGCCTTGTAACCATAGTTCTTCAAGGGCCTGCTCCCAGTTGGACACGATGAGGAGGTCAGGGAACAGCCATGCATCTTCCTGAATCGCCTCCACCAAGGACCAGAAGCATCCCTGGCTGGGGGTCCCAAAGTCATTCCTCTCCTCCATAGATCACACAGGCCACAATTACAGGGGCTACAAAGAGAAGGGTATAGATAATTTGTAAGATTTGTGGAGGATAGACTGAGAATCATGAGAGACATCTACAATCCCGTTACAAGCAGTAAGATCAAGAGGCCTTAGCCGCTGATGAATCCCTGGTGGTACAGCAGAGGCCTCGGACTGGTGGTGTAGTTTGAAGTGAAGAGCCCTCGGGGCAGCGAGAAGTTGGTGGGGTACATGAGAAGTTATAACGTTGAGAGGTCCCCTCGGGATGGGTCAGCCTCTCTTGGAGTGGTTGATAATGCCTAAGAAGGAGCTGGTTGAAAATTTGGTTAGAGTGGGCTGGGGATGTGGCTCAAGTGGTAGCACACTCGCCTGGCATGCGTGCGGCCTGGGTTCAATCCTCAGCACCACATACAAACAAAGATGTTGTGTCCGACAAAGACTAAAAAATAAATATTAAAAAATTCTCTCTCTCTCTTTAAAAAAAAAAAAAAAAAAAGAAAGAAAATTTGGTTAGAGATTGTTGAGATCTGAGAGCTGAGACATCTGAAGATGCAAGGAATGACAGATAAGATGGTAAAAATGGCAGCGAGGGGCCCCAGCAAAGGTAATAGCCAAGGAAACAGACTCTCCTATGGGCTCCATGCCTTCCGGACAAAGGATTGTTCTTGCTTTTCCCTGAGGTCTTTAATGACTTGCTTTAGCTTGTGCATGCTGTGGTCGGTCATCCCAGCCTGGCTGACATAATCATAGCCCTCCTTGCCCAGGAACACATATGTGCCTCCCTTTCCAGCTGTTATAAGGTCTAAGGCCCGTCTATTTTGGAGGACGACCTCTGCCAGGAAGGAGAGTTGGGCCTGGAGGGAGTGGATGGCGCTGAGGGAGGCCTCTGCCATTTGTGTGAGTTTGTCCCCAAGGTGTGCCAGCTCCTGAGAGAAGGGTTGAGTAATGACCAATGCCCCCGATGGCTACCCCTGAAGCGCTGTTGAAGCCACAAGGCTGACTCCCACCAGGACGGCTGCTCTCCTGTGGTGATGACTCTCAGGAGATGTAAGGATGTCCTCAGCCTCGGCCAAGGTGCATAGGGTGAGGCTGGGGATAAGGATGATGGGTAACAGGCCCCAGCGTGGTCGGAAAGATGCAGGAGAACAGGTAGGATCTGCAGAGGAAAAGTGCAGGAGGAGGCAGAGTGATGTTGGTGTTGAGGGTGTTATGGTCCCCCGCCCCCCCCCACCCGGGGAAAATGAGGAAGTGGTTGCCTAACAGGTGGTGATGTTAATGAACAGGGGAAGACAGGTGTAGGGTGGGAGATATGGGGCTGTTGGTGGCTGGGCAGGACCCAGTGGAGGTGGGTGGCATTAATAGCGACAGAGGCCAGTAGGGGTCACCAGAGAGGCACACAGAGAAAGCAGGAAGAGAAGTTGGAAGTAGAATCTTGTGAAGGAGCTGGAGGGAGTGTTAATATCCTATCCCATGAGAAGGTAGGGAGCAGTTTAAGGATTTGTGCTGTGACTTGATGTGAATTTGGGTGGCGTGAGGAGGAGTCAGTAATAATCTTTTTTTTTTTTTTTTTTTTTTTTTAGAATTTCAGTATTTATTTTTCAGTTTTCGGCGGACACAACATCTTTTGTATGTGGTGCTGAGGATCGAACCCAGGCCGCACGCATGCCAGGCGAGCGCGCTACCGCTTGAGCCACATCCCCAGCCCCAGTAATAATCTTTTTTTATGATGATTTTCCCTCTGCTGCTGTACCCGTTGGAGTTGTAGAAGCCTACAGCTGCTATCCTGGATTGCCAAGAGGAGGGATCGGGAAACTGAAATGTAACATTGTGGGACCCACTGGTTGACTGTAGGCACCCGGCCTGATTCCCCATTGGGATTTCCCCATGGTGGGATGGGACCAATGATATTCACAGTTCCAGGAAGGGCAGCCTACCCAGCCCAAGAGATCCTTGTGTCATTTTGCTGGTCCTCCTCAAAGCATAAGAACTTAGGATAGCTGGCCAAACCATGGCCACATTGATGGGCACAAGTGGAGACTGCATCGAAGGAGAGGGTGATGGAGGGGCAGCTAGCTAATGGGCAGGAGGACTGATTGAGTAGATGGGTTTCCTGACCATGGTTGTTAAGCTACCAAATTTGAAAAGTGTACATGCATGGCGGGGTACTGCAAGAATTGGGGGCAAGCCTGGGAAGAGGGAGGAAGAAAACGTGTAAGAGGGTCGTCGTGAGCAAGGCTAGCATGATGTCTGGGAGATGCGGAGCTTAAGAGGCCTATCAGGGTGGAGGTGAGAGGTATAAGTGGGTTTAGGAGGTAGTGCAAGCGAGGTGTTTGAATGTTGTTCCTCCTTGGCTCGGCTGGGAGTCAGCTTCTGTCGGGAGATGTGAATCCAAGGGGACAGCATAGCTGATCCTTCCAAGAGTCTGGCTGCTGTGGGGGTAGATAGGACAACTTGTAAGGGTCTTTTCCATTTTGGGGAAAGGTCTGGGCTCTTGGAAAGGGGAGTATAATAGACCCACATGCCCGAGGTTAAAGGGAAGGTCGGGGAAAGATCAGATGCATCAGGCAATAGGAGGTCTTCATGTTTCCAAAGTTCAGAGTGGATGAAGGAGAGAAGAGGAAAGGAAAGGTTTTCAGCCAGGTGCCAGGAGGGAAGGAGTGAGGCCAGGGGGCAGAACCGGGCGTCCGTCCATAAAGGACCTCGAAAGGTGAGAGTTGTGAGAGTTTCTTTGGAAGTACTCTAAGGTGGAATAAGGCATGGGAAGTAGCTTGACCCAGTCGCGGTGAACCTCGAGGGAAAGTTGGGTTAAAATTTCTTTAAGAGTGTGATTGGAGCGTTCAACCTTACCAGATGATTGTGGATGGTAAGGGATGTGGAAGTGCCAGGGTAATCTAGGAATGCTGTGATTTGTTGTGTGATCTGAGAGATAAATTCAGGTCCGACTGAAAGGACCTGGGTACCCCGAATCTTGGTATAATGTCAGTTAATAGAAGGCGGCCACAGTGGAGGCTGTCTTGTGGTATGTGGGGAATGCCTCTACCCAGCCTGAGAAGGTATCAATAAAGGGTATTATAACCACCTCACCGCAGGCATGTGCGTAAAGTCAACCTGCCAGTCGGCTCTGGGGATGTGACCTTGAGCTTGATGAGTAGGAAAGGTTCCTGGTTTTGGGGGGTTTGGGGGTTGACTTGCTGGCAGACTTGGCAAGCAGTGGTGATGTCTTTAATAAACTGTTTGTTGAAGACAGGGTAAAAAAGGTGAAGAGAAAAGTCTGTAGGGCTTGGGGGATTAGGGTGGAAGATTGAGTGTAAGTAGTTCAAGACCTCCCTGCAGTTGTGTAAGGGATGGATAGATGAAATGGGGAGCAAGGAGGCAGGGTTTAAGGGCACTCAAGCCAGGAAGGAGGTAGAGGTGTCATGTATGAAAGTCACTAAGAGGGAAAGGATGCAGCAAGGCAGGAGAGTCTGGAGTCCCTTGTATCTTAGGAGTTCTTAGAGATGATGGGGACTGGCAATTGTTATAGGTGCTCCAAAAGTTAACTTTGTAGCTTCCAGGAGCAAGATATAGGCCACTGACAGGGTGTAGAGACATGGTGACCACACCCAAACAATAGGGTCTAACTGTTTAGACAGAACAGATAAGTCACAGGGGCAAACAAGGGGCCTAACATTCAACCCAACATTCCCAGGGATAAATTCTGGTTCTCATGGCAGTACAGAAGGAATGGTCTTTGAAGGTCAGACAGTTGCAGTGCTGGGGCTTGCAAAAGGGCTTGCTGGAGTTTTTGGAAAGGCTGGATGGGGTCTCCTGTAGGGACCTTGGAGGGGAAAGACTTGACAAGGTCATATAGGGGTTTCACTAAGAGAGAAAAGCTGGGAATCCATGTTCTAAAGTATCCTGCTAGCCTCAGGAATGAAAAGATTTCCTCTATGGTGCTGGGAGTCTGTAGTTGGTTGATATAAGCCTTGTGATTGGTGGTGGTAGTCATGGAGCGGTGGACAGAACAGGTTCAAGTAGGTAACCTGGGCCTTTGAAAGTTGGCCGTTAGCAGGAGAGACCCGGTAGCCCCTTTCAGCTAGGAAATTGAGAAGAAGTGAGATGTCATTCTGTGATTATTCCAGGGAGGGACTACAGAGGAGTAGGACATCTACTATTATAGTAATCGGGACTGTGAGAGGGACAGGTCATCTAGATCAGTGGCCAAAGTTTGTCCGAATATAGAGGGCTTTCCCGGAAGCCCTAGGGTAAGACTGTCCAGATCAGTTTGCAAGACTGGCGTGTTTTAGGATCTGTGTGAAAGCAAAGAGGTCCTGGGACTGTGGGGCCAAGGGGATAGAGAAAAAAACATCCTTGAGATCTATCACTGAGAAGTGAGTTGAGGAAGGAGGTATAGAGGATGGGATGGTATATGGGTTTGGAATCAAGGAGTGTATGGGTTTAACAGCCTCATTGATCAGCCGGAGATCTTGAACTAAATGAAAGGTGCCATTAGGTTTTTTTCACTGCTAGAATAGGAGTGTTGAAAGGCGAGTGGGTGGGTCTGAGGAAGTCCTTGGTTAAGAGAATTTGAATGATGGGCTGTAGGCTGATCAGGCTGGCAGAGGGAAGCGGATATTGGGGTTGACATGGATAGGCATCTGGATGTTTTAAAGTAATAATAACGGGGGAGCAGTGTGCAAGTGGTGGGGTTGTGGTGTCCCATACCTTGGGGTTGACTTTGTCTGGGGGAAAGGGAAGGGGGAGTTCCTCCTCTGTTAAAGGGGACATGATTAGTGAGAGAATGTAGGAGATTTGTCAAGATTGAAAGTGATGGATGTCTCAAATTTGAAGAGGATGTCTCGCCCTAGCAGGGGAACTGGGCATTGGGCTATAACCAAGAATTGGTGGGAGAATATTGAAGCCAGATTTAAAATTAGGTAGTCAGTGTAGTTAGGTAAATCGGGTCTAAAATGGAGGCCATGCTGAGAATGACTCAGGAAAAGGACAACTCATGGAATGTTAATGAAGTCCTGAAAAGGCCCTAGGCCAAAGTTCATCCCAAAGAAGTGTTAATGAAGTCCTTCCTGCTCAGACTACTTCTTTGGCCCACCTGTGTCCCACCCCTCGGGCCTTCCAACCCACATTCCATCACCAAAACTATAAAAAGGGGAAACAACCACACTTCCACGGATTCCACCTCTTGGGTCCCCTTCTACCTCCGGGAGAAGTCTTTTCTGCTGTCCTTTAATAAACTTCTAATTTCTACTCTGACCTTGCCTCGGCGTGCTTCTTTGGTGTTATTCTTCAACACTAGGGAAGCAAGGACTCGTCACCGGTCAACAGCGGTAAGAATATGACCCTGAGGAATGAGCAGGAGATTAGGGCAGTGATCCTAGGCATGAGGGTTTGGCCTCCTACTGACATGGGTGTTTGTCTATAATGAGTGTGACCCTCGGTTCCTGTGTGGTGATGGCCATCAGGGAAGGAAAACTTAGGGTCCTGTCAGTCCTCCGCCCCTAGTCCCAGAAGGTCATGTGTGAGGCTATGGGCCTCCCTGGCCCCCTTCGGGTTCCAGGGTAGTCCACAGCCCAATGACCAGGACACTGGCACTTTGGGCAGGGTTGGATAGGAATCTTTGGGTTAGGGCAAGCCCTGACTCAGTGGCCATCCCTTCCACATTTGAAGCATAGCCCTGGTGGGCCATTTAGAGGTCCTTTAGAGGATGAAGGGGGGGCTGGATGCCCGAATGGCCTGAGCCAGCATCTGGTATTTGTGGGGTTTGGCCTTTTCTTCCCTATTATTGTAGACCTTGAAGGCCAGCGCCAGCACCTCTGTGGGGTGAGAGGCTCTCTTTCTAACCTGTTTAGTTTGGCCTTTATGTTGGGGTAGCTTTGGTAGAAGAAATGGGTTGTTAGGAACTGTCTCCCATTAGGAGTTTCGGGGTCTAATTAGCATATTGTTGGAGGGCCTGAGTCAGCCTATCTAAGATAAAGTGGAGGGGTTCTGATTTTTGTCTTGAATGATCTCTTGGAGATTTTTGAATTAACTGCCTTCTGAGTTGCCTGTCTGAGTCTGGCAACTAGGCAGGTGGAAAATTGGTCCCTCAGGGCTAATCCTGCAACAGTATTATAGTCCCAACTAGGGTCCTGGTCAGGGACTGCCTGAGTGCCTATCGGGTGAGCTGAGGTGGTTTGATGAACCTCATCAGCATAATTATGGGCTTGTACCCAGACTCATCTGTGCTCTTTTGGGAGAAGAGTATTGGCCAGGATCATGTAAATGTTGTGAAAAGTGAGGTTAAAGCCTGAAAAAGGTATTGAAATTCCTCAGTGTATGAGGAGGGGTTGGAAGTGTATGAGCCCAGGCGCTTCTCAATTTGGGAGAAGGGAACATGAACCCTCACAATGCCTTCAGCACCCACCACTTCACAGAGGAGGGAGATAGTATGTGAAGAAAGGTTGAGTTTTAGAACAGGTTGTAGGGGGACTAAAAGGGGGCTGGGGAAGTGATGGGGGTGATGCTGAAGCCAGAATTAGACAGGCAGTCAGTGTAAAAAGGTAAATCGAGTCAGATCGGATCCAGGAGGCCAATTTTGAGTTTGTCTGGGAAGTTGTAGACAGTCCCCTGTGGGATCTTATTAAGAACCAGCCCCAGCTCCAACCTGTTGCCCAGGTAACCTGTCCCAGGAATTCTTCCTCCCAACAGGGAGCCATAATGTGTCCTTGCCTATTCCATCCTGCCCTTCCCCCTTCAGCCCACCTGTTTCCCACCTTTTGGCCTTCCCACCTAGCATTCCTGGGCCTAGTCAAGTATGCAGGAAGGAGAAAGATTAGGGGGAAAAGGCAGGAGAACAAAGGAAGCCCAGGACGTATATAAAAAGGGCGGAATACCTCACTTCTTGGGATGACGGGATAAACCCTGCTTCATATGCTTGCCTCAGCAAGCTTCTCTAATGTTCAAACATCAACTGCGTGGGAAAGCAGTACTTGTCACCGATAACCAGGCGGTATCAATGCGGGGAGTGGGGGGGTGCCCAGGGCTGCGGGGTAGGAGGATTAAAAGCCTAGGAGGGGCGTATTTCCCTCCCACAGGTGGTCAGGGGTACTGTCTGACGATCCATGGTCAGTTTCCCCTGAGAGTCCACCTGCAGGGGTGAGCAAGAAGCAGGAAACTTACCAATTGAAGACCCTTGGTGGATATGGGTCCTGCAACCAAGGAAATGGACTGGGGACGAGTTGAGGCCGGTAGGGGTGAGTTCGATTGGGGTCCTCACCTAGTGAGGGTGAGGGGAGCCCAATCTGAGTCACGGCATTAAGAAAGACCCCAACTACTCTAAGTATGAACGTGAGGGAGCACACAAGGTCGTCCAGAGATGGGTTTATTCAGCGCAGGATACAGTAGAGGCGGAAGCGTCTGCAGCAGTAGCAGCAGCAGCAGCAGCGGTGTGGTTTAGGGACTTACATAGCCCCTAAGGGAAGTGCCTGTTGTTAGCTCCCTATTGGGCTCCAGGGCCGGTGACCGGTCTTTTCCTCCTAATTAGGAAGAAGAATCCGGAAGCCTGGAGCCCTAAGAGCGCCCTGTCCTGACTCCGTGTCCAATATCAAACAGTTGGGTTGGTAACAGAGGCAGAACTAACTCTAGCTGGATCTTATTATTAAATTTTATTTGCTTCAGATATTAACAGAAACCGACTCGGAGGGTTTCCACGTGCCTGGAGTGGGGAGTGGGCCCGGTCGGGTCGCCCCTGGGGCGCGCGGGGCGGTCCTGAAGCGCGGCCCCGCCCCGCCCTGGCCTCGCTGAGCGCTGCGCCGGGCGGGCCCGCATCATGGGCGGCCTCTTCGGGCGTGCAGCGCTTTGGGCGCTACTGTGCGGGCCGCGCCCCCCGGGCCCGCACCAGCTGGTGCGCCCCAGCTCGGGTGAGTCGGGCGGGCGGGAGGCGGGCGGGAGGCGGGCGGGCGGCCCCGGTCTTTGTTCGCGCACGTGCGGCGGGCAGCCGGGAAGCGCGGGCCCGGCACGGGCTTGGCCCTGCGCCTTCCTTGCATTCCCGCCCTGCGGGGCCCAGCAGCCGCAAAGCCTCAGGCTACTTGGCTCTGGGGGTGCCGAAGGTCCGGAGCAGAAGAAACCCAAAGGCCAGGTGGCAACCCCGAGCGTGATGGCGGTCCCAGTGGACCGATGGCTTATAGGGGACTCCCTGTGGAGCCTTTGTTGCCGGGGTCGTCAGTTCCTGGACAAACTGGGCCAGAGTCGGGACACCAGGCCCAAGGCTGCCTGGCCCAGCCCTGCGTGGGACCCCTGCCCTGACGGCCTCCCCTCAGTGCGTTTCCTGAGAGCCAAATATCGTTTTTCTTCCATGCGCTCTTGAAAGCGGACGGCCTCCCCCAGGCACAAACCAGCCAGCACCAGCGCTGGTTTGGGAAACAAATAAGCTAGTGGAGGGAGGTCTTGCCGGGTTCCTTCAGCCCCGAGGGGTGTGCTGATCCCCCTCCATTTGCTGCCCTGCCTGTACGTCACGGTTAATTTTCCCCCTGAGGATGGAGCTCTACACCTGGCCTGCGGCTTGGTATTTTTCCTTCATTCTGCCCATCTTCTTTTGTGCGGCATCCAAGGTCTGGGATGCTCCTTGCTCTGGGAGTGCTTTGGGGCTGCAGGACGATGAGGGTGCCTCCCTGCTCCCTGGCAGTGCCCTCCGGAGAGAGGCTCAGGACTGGTCTGAGTCAAGCCTGACGTCCTACAGCTGCTGAGTTCCTGCCTGGCGCCAGTCTCCTCAATTATGGATAGGAACCCCTCCATCTTTCCTCTCATTAAGCCCCTTGTGTCCCCACTGCCTGGCCCATCTGCACTTCCCCTCTTCAGGTGCCTACACCAGAGGTGGCTCTGGGCTCCTCACAACGTGACAGGGCTGGGGTTCAGACAGCACCTGCCATTTCCTGAAGGACAAGTGGTGTGCACTTTCCAGTATAGCTTCTCCAGGTCCCCAGGTGGGCTTCAGCTAAGCCCGGCTGGGCCTCCCTGGTTTGGTGGGCTTCAGCTAAGCCCGGCTGGGCCTCCCTGGTTTGGGGGCTAATTAAGATGCCTTTTTTCTTTCTTGGTACCCAAGACTGAATTTAGGGGCACCCAACCACTGAGGCACAGCCCCAGACCTTTTTTTGTATGTTATTTAGAGAAAGGATCTGAGTTTCTGAGGGCTCTGCTAAATTGTGGAGGCTGCAATTGAACTTGCAACCCTCCTGCCTCAGCCTCCCAAGCTGCTGGGATTACAGGCATGTGCCACCATGTCTGGCTTTAAGATGCCTTTCAAGAGAAGCTAGCTCCATTCTCCATTTGGGCATATTTTTTATTATTTTTTTGGTACCACGGATTGAACTCAGGGACCCATCAACCACTGAGCTACATCCTCAACCCCCCCCCTTTTCTTTAAAGAGAGAGAGAGATAATTTTAATATTTATTCTTTTTTAGTTTTCAGCGGACACAACATCTTTGTTTGTATGTAGTGCTTAGGATCGAACCTGGGCCACACGCATGCCAGGCGAGTGCACCAACGCTTGAGACACATCCCCAGCCCCCATCCTCAGCCCTTTTTAAATTTTTTTTGAGACAGGGTCTTACTAAGTTGCTGGGGCTGGCTTTGAACTCACAATCCTCCTGCCTCAGCCTCCTGAGCTGCAAGGATTACAGGTGTACACCACTGCACCAGTCTTGGGCAGTTTTTGCCACTGTGTGGGAGAAACCTGTGGGGACAGGCTGCCTTGGGTACCCCTAGCAGGCAGTGCTAGGAGGTAGCTCCTGTTCGGGAGTGCTGTGCTTGTTCCTTCTAGAGCTGCCCTGCATAAAGGCACTCTGAAGCCTAGTGCTGTCTGGGCCCAGGCAGGAACTCAGGTTGGGGAGATGTGAAAGGGTGAGGTAATGGCAGCCCTAAACTTCCCCACTTTTAAAGGAGGGCCCTCCTGGACCCAGGAGCGCACCCTGGTTGCAGTGAAGCCAGATGGGGTACAGCGGCGGCTCATCGGAGCTGTGATCCAGCGCTTTGAGAGGCGGGGCTTCAAGCTGGTTGGCATGAAGATGCTGCAGGTATCAGAGCCCTTGTAGTGTTTGAGGTACTGGGGGTGCTTCTTGGCTATTCACAGCTCAGTCCAGTGTCATGGGGGTTTTCTGGCTTGGTATTTGCAGGTGTGGGGAGGTATCTGTCTGGGATGCCAGCCTATGTAGGTATTAACTGCAATGTGCCCCGAGGTCAGGACACCAGTTTTTTTTTGGGGGGGCTCATCTTTAGGGACTCCTCTTACCCCTCTCCCATGTTACCCAGGCACCTGAGAGCATCCTTGCTGAGCACTACCAGGACCTACAGAGGAAGCCCTTTTACCCAGCCCTCATCAGCTACATGAGCTCTGGGCCCGTGGTGGCAATGGTAGGACAGGACTAGGGTGGAGGACGTGCAATGTGGGTGTGTCCTCCACCAAGCACAGGGAAAGGTTTGAGCCCTGGGCTCTTGGTGCTCCTCACTTCTCCCCAACTTGTAGCTCTGTACTGCAGGTCTGGGAAGGGTACAATGTGGTCCGCGCCTCAAGGGCCATGATAGGACACAGTGACTCCACTGAGGCTGCCCCTGGGACCATCCGGGGGGACTTCAGCATCCACATCAGCAGGTACTGGGAGCCTGATACCTGGGTTGCCTGCTGTGGGGTGAGGAGGGCCATTCCAGCAACAGCATGCAGATCCCAAGGCTTGGGTTTCTTGCTGGGTGGCGGGTGAAGCTGTGGGAGACCAACCTTGCACGTAACTGGGTCACACTCCCCGGCTGGGTGCTGAAGCGCTCAGTCACAGAAATGTGACAGAGCTTTCCCCACCCTTGGTGGGGGGTGAAGCCAAAGAGGCTTGACAGTGGGACATCATGAATAATACTGACTAGAACAACTTCTTTCCCTGCCCTTCCATGCACTTATTGATGATGACACATTCTCATTGTTTGTTGTTTTGACTGTACTCTGTGTTGTGTGTTATCTGTCCTGCCAGATACCCTGAAGGGCTGGTGTGGGACACTGGTGGGGAAAGGAGGTTCCCAAAATTCAGGGTTTGGGCTGGCCCCAGAGGCTGGGCTGGCAGTTTTCTGGCTCCTATTTTTTCTTTTCCTTCCATAGTCAACTGCTTGCTCCCATGGGTGCAGGGGAGCAGCAGATTGACCCTAGGGCCCTCGGGTGCACACTGGAGACTAAGCTACTTGTTACCTGGCACAGGAACATCATCCATGCCAGTGACTCAGTGGAAGGGGCCCAGAGAGAGATCCAGCTGTGGTTCCAGAGCAGCGAGCTGGTGAACTGGGCAGATGGGGGCCACTACAGCAGCAGCTACCCAGCTTGAGGGCTTGTGCTGCCCTCAGTGCCCCAGCAACCACCCAGGACCAACTGCTTTGGTCAACAACTCAAGCCACACCCATCCTGTCTCCCCCAAACCACTTTCTTGCTCACTTTCTGCCCCACCCCAGCCCAAGGGAGTTTGAGGCCCAACTCTATGTGCCTTTCTGTATCCTAAGTCAGCACAAGATTACCAAATCCTTCTGTACCAAAGTGCCAGACAACCTTTGGGCATCCTCAGAGGTCACCTTAACTGCTCCAAAGGAGACACATTAAAATCCACTGCTTATAATGGGGGTGGTGTGCTCATTTTGTCTTCTGCCATTTCTGAGACAGTAAAGATGCTTTTATGAAGTAGTAAACAGAATAAAATTGAAGTTTCCTGCCTTGCACATACAGAAGGGGCTCCCTGACTTTGATGACTGTATGAATCAGGCAGGAGTCCAGAGCCCTCCAGCCTGAAATCTGGGGAAATTCTAGTGGAACTCTGCCTAGCCAGTCTGATTCTACTGAAGGAGAGTGGAGGAAGGGAGAGGTAGGGACTAGGACCACACAAGGCACAATGAGCCTGTGACCATGGTGCCTCCCACTTAGTGGCCTGATTTCATTCAACACCAAAAGCTGCCCAGCAGTAGTATTTTTTTTTTTTTTCCTGGCACTGGCAATTGCACCTAAGGACTTCATGCATGCTAAACAAGTGCTCAATCACTGAGCTACATTCCAGACTTTTTAAAAAATTCTGGAGACAGTCTCCCTAAATTTGCAGAGGTTGGCCTCGGACTTGCCATCCTTCTGCCTCTGCCTCCTGAGCTCCTGGAATTAAAAGCCAGCGCCACCGGGCCCACCTGGCGTCCGCACATCTTCATGTTGCCACAAGCTGCTCACATCCATGGGTCCTGAGGTTGCTTCTCTATAGCCCAGGTTACAGGGAGGCCGACCTGGCTGTCACTTCCCCACTTGACACGGAGCGACGGAGGTCTAGGGTCTGGGTTCTCAGCATCGGCCTCTGAGCCGCTACAGATGGTATGGGCGAAGTGCCGAGACGCTCTCCACCCGGCACAGGGGCAGTCCTGCGTGCACGCCCAAGCCTTTTCGGCCTCAGTTTCGCGGGGTCATGTTTCCCGGGGTCATCCACCACGGGGAAAGCGTGTCCGCGAAGCGGGTAAGTCCGCACGCCGAGCGCCCCACGAACTGGCCTTAGTCCAGTAGTCTGAGTGTGGGTGAAGAACGGTCGCCTACCATTACCGGTGGGAAGGACTAACAAAACGCGATTTCACCCCTTACTGCGCCTGCGCCCGGAGAGGCGGGGCGGGAAGTCTGGGGAAGGAGCCTGTGGTGGGGCATCCTGGGGTGGGAGGGGCGAGGAATTCTGGGGCGTAGCCGGCGGGTCTCCAATCCTGGTTGGTTGAGGGCGGAGGGCTGATAGCCTCACGTTCAGAGCCTAGAGGTTTCGGCTTTCTTGCCGTCTGTCCTGCTACCTGGCCTGCCCTAAGCGCCATGGCTCAGCTGCCGCCCGACGTGGAAGAGGACGAATGTCTTCCTGAGTACCGCTACCTGTTCTGCCCGGACCTGCTCCAGTGAGCGCCAAGCTGGGCTGCCCTGGCCGCGCGGGACAGGCGGATGGGTTGCAGACTGTGGGAGCGGGTTGCGGCCGGTTAGATAGTGCGCGCAGATGCTCGCATCGGGATCTCCCGCGAGCTTAGAGGAGAAGTCCGTTTTGTCTGGCAGGCTTAGAATCTCGGGAAGGTGGGCAGAGAGACTGTGGGGATGGGGGTTGTCTGTTTTGAAAACGTATCGTTGATAACTTTCTCAGAGAATTTTGGTTAAAATTGTCCTTTTTGCTGCTGGGGATGAACCCAGGGCCTTGTGCTCCCTAGGTAAGCGTTCTACCACTAAGCTACACCCTAATTCTAAAATCATTTTTTACCCCCAAAAGATCCAGAAAGCCTAAAAGATTGCATTTTATTTTCGTACAAAGTCCAACAGGATGGAAGGGCCTGTTCAGGGGACCAAAGTCCTCCACAGGTCACCAGCCCTCCCTGACAGTGTTTACTTATGTGGTACCGGGGATTGAACTCAGGGCGCTTTACCACATCCCCAGTATTTTTTGAGACAGGGTCTCATCAAGATGCTTAGGGGGCTGGGGATATGGCTCAAGTGGTAACTGCGCTCGCTTGGCATGCGCGGGTGCTGGGTTCGATCCTCAGCACCATATAAAAATAAAATAAAGATGCCGTGTCCACCGAAAACTAAAAAATAAATATTCTCTCTCTCCCTCTTAAAAAAAAAAAAAAATGCTTAGGGCCTCACTAAATTGGCGAAGCCTTGAATTTGTGATCCACTGTGCCTCAGCCTCCCAAGTCACTGGAATTATAGGCATATGCCACCTTGTGCCTTATTTATTTTTGTGGCGCTGGAGACTGAACCCAGGGGAGCTCTACCTATGAGATACACTCCCTGCCCCCCTCCCTTTTTTTTTTTGAGATAGGGTCTTGCTAAGTTGCTGAGGTTCACCTTGAACTCATGATTCTTCTGCCTCAGACTCTGGGGTAGCTGGGACAACAGGTGTGTATTGCCATGCTCAACAAAAGTGACTTTTTTTCTTTTTTTTTGTGATGCTGGGGATTGAACTCAGGGCCTTGTGCATGTGAGGCAAAGCACTCTACCAACTGAGCTATATCCATATCCAACAGTGACCTTTTAAAAGGTCACTTCTTTCCTTGTTTCAGGGACAAAGTGGCCTTTATCACAGGAGGTGGCTCTGGAATTGGGTTCCGGATTGCTGAGCTGTTCATGCGGTGAGCACTATTTTGCCCCCCCCCCCCCCCCCCCCCGCTGTTCTTTATTGCCCCTTGCCTGGACCTGGCTGGATCTTGGGGATGAGCTGAGTGCTTCCAGAAGTGGCAAGACTTGGGGGTCTCCTGTAGATCAGGAGATTGTGTGGCTGTGACTTCAGAGCCTCCTGAGGCTTTTAAGAGCTGAAGATCAGGGTGGGCTGCCTCAGACCCCTTTGCTATGAACAGAGTGTGGAGGTGAATTCCACTGGAAAGAGACTCTGGGATACACCCACTCCAGGAGGACTCATCTTCAGGGCTGATGGCCTCATGCAGAACATGGCCACCCATGCCTAGAGTTCCTGTGAGGGTTAGCTGGGATACCATGTCTCTCATGGAACTTGTCTACAGGTGCTGGTGGTGGAAGTGTCAGGGAGTGGGCCAGGGGAGCACCCTGCCCAAGAATAGACTCTGTCCTTTCCCCTTAGCCTCTAGGAAGGAGGGTGGAGCATGCAGGGCTGTGCAGGGGACCTGGAAGGCCTGGGCCTGATGTCAGTGGCTCACCTCTGCTGTTCCACCATGTCCCACATACCCATGTGGCTGATATATCCCAGAGACCTGGCCCATGTAGGAGGGGCAACCATGTACCTACCTGAGGTCCCTCCAGAGCTGCTCAGTCTTGCTCAGGCCCCTGTGCCTTTTGCCAGTTGCACTTCTGCCCCCAGCTATACTCTATCTGAGACCCTGAGGGAGCCCACTGGTACATCTGCTATCCTCAGGCTTGCCATCTGGTTTTGCAGGCATGGCTGCCACACGGTCATCGCCAGCAGGAGTCTGCTGAGAGTTTCCATGGTGAGAGAGCCTCTCCTGTGGCCTGTCCACAGGTGGCTCTGGGGCCCTGAGCCTGGGCTGGGAAGGTCCTGAGGCCCAGGGGATGCTGACACAAAATCTTGCTCCCCTCTCAAATATGGAGCCTCAGTGGAAGTGGACTCCCAGAGACACCTTTGACTTAAAATTCTGATTATTTGTCCTGTGGGGATCATTTTTTAGAAGATAATTTGGCCCCAGGAGAGTTCTCTGGGCTCTTCAGGGCAATGAAGGTCATCATCCCACTGACTAGGTCCTCAACCTGGGGGGAAACTCTGGATTCAAGTGGGGCTTCCATTGATCTGTGATGATGGCCTGGAGGGTGACCCAGAGGGACAGGGTGGGAACAGGTTAAAGGCAGTGGAGAGTGTGGGATGTCTTACCCATTTTTTTTTTTACCAGTGCCAAGAAGATGGCCAGTTTCAGGTGGTGTCTTCAAGAGTGGGAGCAGCAGGGTCTTAGTGGAACTGAGATTAATCATCTACATCAGATTCTGAAGGTTCTTCAGGCCAGGGCTATGGCCTACCTCTCTTCCTGGCCACCCACCTCTTTTCCTGGCTCTAGGCTGCCAAGAAGTTGATTGCTGCTACTGGCCGGCAGTGTCTCCCTTTATCTATGGATGTCCGAGCTCCCCCAGCCATCATGGCCGCTGTGGACCAGGCACTGAAGGAGTTTGGCAAAATCGATATCCTTATTAATGGTGCGTTGGACAGTGCTTTGATGCTGAGGGAGGCTAGAGGCTTCTGATGGTTATAGTATGGTAATTGAGAGGACCCAGAGCTCTGGTGGAGGGTCAGGGATGGTACCAGAGAGCCCCAACACCTGCACCAGGTTCAGCTCTAATCCACACACCTGCAAGACCCAAGCTCCAGGCCTCTGGCTCTGTTCTTTCCAAGTGGTAGGTTAGCTCAGTCTCAGCTCAAGAGGATGCCCTATGAACATGACTGAATCACAAGTCAGGGGTGCCCTTTGTCCTGAAATTCCCAGTTAAAAAAAAGTAACACGGTTTGGGGAGCAGCTCAATAGTAGAGTGATGTCTGCAAGACCCAGGGTTCAATGCCAGCAACACATACATAAAGTAGTAGACTCCATTGTTTAGTATAGTTTTAGATTTACAGAATAATTAAGCATTTATTCACAGAAGTCCACATACCTACCCGACATAGTTGTCCTATTATTAACATCTTCCATTTGTTGCAATTGATGAACCAATATTGATTTTTTTTTTTTCCTTAATGACACTGGCTTGAACCCAGGGGTCCCCTACCACTGAGCTATATCGCCACCAGTCCTTTTTTTTTTTTGTCTTTGTCTTTTTGGTACTAGGGATTTAACTCATTGGGGTTTAACCACTGAGCCAGCTCCGCAGCCCTCTTTTATTTTTTATTTTGAGACAGGGTCTCACTAAGTTGCTTAGGGCTTTGCTAAGTTGCTGGGATTATAGGTATGCACCATCACGCCTGGCTCCAGCCCTTTTTAATTTGTAAAAGATTATCACTGAGTTGCTGAGACTGGCCTCCAGTTTGTGATCCTCCTGCCTCAATCTCCTGAATTGCTGGATTATAGGTGTGGCCACACACCCAACTGATATATATTATTTACAGTCTGTAGTTTACATTAAGGTTCACTCTGCTGAAATTCCCTTTAAAAACATCTCCTATATTGGTTTCTAGAGTACCACAAAATGGGTGGCTTAAAACAAGAGAAATGCTCTCATGGTTCTGGAAGCCAGAAAATACAAAGTCAAGGTGATAGCAGGGCTATGCTCCAGGAGAAATTCTGCTCTGGGGCCTTATCTTAGTGCAGAGTGTGGGGCAAGCCTTTGTTCCTGGAGTGGGGCTACAATGGCTCTAATCTCTGTCTCTGTCATTACAGAGCCTCCACTCTGCACGTCTTTGTATCCTCTCCTCTTATAAGGACACCATCATGGGATTTAGGGCTCACCCCAATTCAGTATGACCTCAATTTGAGAGCATCTGAAATGACCCTGTATTTACCAGGCATAGTGGCACATACCTCTAATCCCAGCAACTCAGGAGGCTGAAGCAGGAGGCTTACAAGTTAGAGATCAGTCCGGGCAATTTACTAAGACCTTGTCTCAAAATTAAAAAAATGGCTGGGGATGTAGCTCAATGGTTGAACACTCTGGGTTCAATCTCTAGTACAAAAGCAAAATAAAACAAACCCTAATTTCAAATAAGGTCTCGTTTACAGATTCCCAAACTCCTCAGAGGATAACATACTGTTCTGTCTTACTCCTGCCTTTCAGGAACTTATCCAAGTACTTAGTCTCCTACCCTGTACAGCATTGCTCATCACCTATCGGGTGTTGGGCTCACTGTGCACCCTCCCTTTGGGTTTCTGCCCTCCTGGCCCCCCATCTTCCCCAGACTTCAGCATCATCATCTGTCTCCTCTGCAGGTGCAGCTGGAAACTTCTTGTGTCCCGCCAGTGCTCTGTCCTTCAATGCCTTCAGGACTGTGGTTGACATCGACACAATTGGCACCTTCAATGTGTCTCGTGTGCTCTATGAGAAGTTCTTCCGGGTGGGTGTCCTCTCGGCCAGGATCTCCCCTCTGCCTGCTGCCCACTTACCACCCCACCCTCCTGTGTTACAGGACCATGGAGGGGTGATCGTGAACATCACTGCTACCCTGAATCTCCGGGGGCAGGTGCTCCAGGTGCACGCAGGCTCTGCCAAGGCAGCTGTGGGTATGGGCAACCCTTCTGGTCTTTCACCTTGGGCTCCCAGGGGGTCCTCTCCTGACCATCCTGGAAGCCACATTCTCCAGGTGATCCCAAGCCCATTGGTGGGTAGGAAAGGGCCTAGCCTTGACCCTAGGCCCACACTCACACCTAAGCCACTCTAGGAGACAGAGCAGCAGCCCCTGCTTCCTTAGACCTTCCCTAAATCTTCAGCTTCCACACAGATGCAATGACACGGCACTTGGCTGTGGAGTGGGGTCCCCAGAACATTCGCATCAACAGCCTTGCCCCAGGCCC
Organism: Callospermophilus lateralis; assembly: GCF_048772815.1. NCBI lineage: Eukaryota > Metazoa > Chordata > Mammalia > Rodentia > Sciuridae > Callospermophilus > Callospermophilus lateralis. The sequence continues at coordinate 8,689,824 of NC_135323.1, read as the reverse complement.
CATCAGTGGCACAGAGGGCTTACGGCGATTGGGTAAGTCTTCTGGGGAACATGACCTGCCATGGGGTCACTCAGGATACTGGGCACCCACATATACTGCTAGAACCCTGGGGGGTTGAAAAGCCATCCTGTTCTGCTCCACTAGGCCTGCTGAAATTAGCACCATCCATCGTTTTCAGATGTGGTTCAGAGGCAGAGCTGGCTAGGGAGGGTAGAGGACCCTGGTCCTAGGGCTCATTGCAGGCCCCCCTCTTCCTGCCCCTGCCTCCTGCCCTCTAGGTGGTTCCCCGGCCAGAGTAAGCACAAAGGCCCTTGTGAGCCCTCTGCAGAGGCTGGGAAACAAGACGGAGATTGCCCATAGTGTGCTCTACCTGGCCAGCCCTCTGGCTTCCTTTGTGACCGGGACCATGCTGGTTGTTGATGGTGGGGCCTGGCTGACATCCCCTAATGACACCAAGCAGCTGGCAGACTTCGAATCCTCCTCTGCCAAGCTCTAGGTGAGGTGTTGCTCCTGCTTCTGGGGTTTACCTGTGTCCTTGGATGTTCCTGACCATGCCCTGCAAGGTGGAGCTGTATAATTGCTCCTGCCCCAGCCTGAGTACATGTGGGTTGCTGCCGATGGGGTCTTCAGCTATACAGGAGTGTACAGTGCCACTTGATCTTCCTCAGTGACCTCAGCCTCTGCTGGAGTTTTTGGAGGATATTGGAGGGATACAACTTTTGATACACAATATTGTATCCAGAAACAGGGAATACTTCTGGGAGCTGTCTCTCTTGCAGTCCACAGCAAAGCCAAGAGCACTGGATCTGGTAGTGCAGCCCTTTCTCAGGACTGAGCTGTACTTGCACTCTGCATCCCCTCAGACTATGTCCTGGGCAGGAGTGACTAGCCAGTGAGCCCAGCCTGCAACCTCTCACACAGACATCTAGAATTTTTCCAGGAAATGCAGTATCTTTTTGCTATAAAAATATATACGTTGCCTTTGCAGAAAATTTTATAAGGAAAAAGAAGACCATTAAAAAGAACCACTCACTCTTTTGGAGGTAGGGTTGCACTTGCTTCCCATCTTTTTCTGCCTCTCCTCAACTTGGACACTCCTATGCCCTTTCTTCTCCTGGCCATTCTGCACATGGGAGAGGGCAAGCAGCAAGGCTTCCAGCCAAGGCTTCAGCCCTATGGCTGCCCTTGTGGGAGGAAGCATCCTCCCCATAGCCTACTGGTCTCCCTCTTTTCTGGCTTCCCAATTCACCTCCACCTCAAACCCTAGACATGTTCAGCTTCAGTCCCAGGAAAGAGATGTCTGATGTAGTTTCACTATTGCCTGCCCCGACTGGCAAACAGTATTGAGTTTACAGCTATCCACTGGCTTTAGAAAGCCATGATTTCAACTTGCTATTCCTAACCTGTAAAGTGGGAGCAGCTGTAGGTACCTGCATGAGGGAAGGCATTATGGGTGTCTACTCCTGCCTGCTAGTCAGCAGCAGCTCTGTGCTGCTACTCTAGCAGAGATCCTTATCCCCGACCCTTCAAGCCTTATCATGGTACACCTGATGTCCAGCCTCATTCATCCTCCCTGAAGGTCCTCTGTAAGGACTTGGCAAATGGGGGCTGCACCTGGAGCCTGCCTGTGGCCTGCATCTGGGACTTGCGTCTACACTGGGCTACTGGCTGTCTCTGGCAGTCAGAGTGCCTTTTTGATACTGGCCCCTGTGTGATGGCCACTGGTGCTAGTAGACACTTCAGGACTCTCAGCCCCTCCTATCCTGGCCCACCTAACAGTAGCTTCAGTGGGGACATTTCCTCCTGACTTCTCTCTGGCCAGGACATAAACTCCATGGTCCCTGGTTCACAGCAAAAGAAGGTGGGATGCTGGTGACTGTGCCTGCCCTCTCTAGGAGATGGGCTCCAAAAGGAGTGGGGTACAACAACCCTGGGTGAGGTCCTATCTGAGCCATGCTGCCCTGGAATGAGCCAGAAAGCTCAGTATGATCTGGGGAGGTGTCCTGCTTATCTACAAGTCATTCAGAGACAGGAGTGAGAAGCCTCAATCTGTCCTAGGTGAAAGCTGCTCTCCTAGCCTGGGACTGCCTGGTGGCCTGGAGGGGCAACTGTGGGGATGGTGCTCCAATCCCCATACAGGGACAAGACCCACTTGGCAGGGCAGTCAGCAAGGTCCCAGGGAGTTGCCTCATCTTGGAAAATTCTCTGCACCACTGAAGTGTAATATATTAAGTGCTCTGGCCTCAGGCCATCACCCTGAGAGGAGGTGACCTTACCTGTCCTCAGCCATTGCAAGTACAGTGGGTGGCAGGCCTGCTGTAGTGCTGCCTGTAGGCAGCTCAGCTTCTACACTGGGCTGCACCTGCTGGTTAAACATTTGGGGCCAGAGTGTCGTGCTATTGGAAAAAAAAAAAAAAAAAAAAAAACAGGGCTGGGGCTGTAGCTCCGTTGGAGAGCACTTGCCTAGCATGTGTGAGGCACTGGGTTTGATTCTCAGCACTGCACATAAATACAATAAAGGTCCATTGAAAACTAAAAAATAAAAATACTTTTAAAGGATTTTATATATATATATATATATATATATATATATATATATGTGTGTGTGTGTGTATATATATGCACACGCATATGTACGTATGTATGTGCGTGTGTATACACACACACATACATATATATAAAGAAAACAGTTAAATAGTTATTAGGGAAGTATGGAGAGTGAGAAGCAGAGGCATTCACCAGCCCTCTGGAATGCACGGAGCTTTCTGGCTGTAGCTTGGGGCCTGCTATCCTTCCTCATGAAGCCTGACTTCAGGGGAGAGGCCCTAAGCCTGCTAGTTGTGGCCATCATATTGTTGCCCTTGAACCTTGAAGGCAGTTAAGATGGGAACATTGCCCAGCAACTGGTCTGGTTAAAAAGAAGCCCCCTTCTGGGACCCATCCTCAAGATTCCCTCCAAGAGGACAGAAGAGCCAGGAAGTGGGCCTCAGGGCTGTATGTCTTTCTATAGTCATGATGGAGACATGATGTTGAAGGCAGCCTGGCTATAGGAACTGGCCTAGATAAGCACCGAGCCACACTCAGGGTTTTTTATTCTTTATTATCTTTTTTTTTTTTTTTTTTTTTAATATGAGGGATGAACCCAGGGGTACTTAACCAGTGAGTTACACGCTCAGCTCTTTTTGTTATTTTTTAAAAATATTTTTTAGTTGTGGATGGACACAATACATTTTTATTTTATTTAGTTTTTTTATGTGGTGCCTCATGTGTGCTAGGCAAATGCTCTACCACTGCACCACAACCCCAGCCCAGTTCCTTTTAAACAGGGCCTCACTAAGTTGCTGAGATTGGCTTTAACTTGTGATCATCCTGCCTCAGCCTCCTGAGTTGCTGGGATCACAGGCATGCATGGTTGCACCTGGTCTTATGAAGATATATACCAGGGATTGAACTCAGGGGCACTTGACTACTGAGACACATCCCCAGCCCTATTTTGTATTTTATTTAGAGATGGGGTCTCACTGAGTTGCCTAGCACCTTGCTTTTGCTGAGGCTAGCTCTGAAATCTCAATCCACCTGCTGCAGCCTCCTAAGCCACTGGTTATCTTTAAAGATAGAAAAGATGACCAGTTCTTTGAAAGGAAGGGTAACTTGTATCTTTTTTTTTTTTTTGTGGTGCTGGGGGTCAGATCCAGGACTGGTGCATGTTGGGCAATGGCTCTACTGCTGAGCTACCCACCCAACCCAAGAAGGATAATTTCATCTATATAAGCCTTGGGCAGTGAATTTTCTGTACCCTTGGCTGTGGAAGGTGACAGGCCCTGACAATGCTAAGCTTCCTCCGCCATGGCTAAAGCTGTTTAATTCATCCTCTGTGACTGGGTGTGTGACTCAGTGGTAACACTACCTCTTATGTATGAGGTTCTAGGCAAACAAAATTTCATCCTTTGAAAACTATACATAAAAACAACACCCAGAGCCAAGATGCAAAGCACCATGTCCTCAACAATGGTTCAGGAAGAAAGGCTTTGTGTGCTGTATCTGTTGAAAGAACAAGCAAACAAATCCCAACTTCTTTACTCCACCCTGTCATGAGGTGTGCAGATTATTTCCCAGATGTCACTGGGATCCAGGGTCTGCAGTGAGTATCTGGGTGTGCTCATGTTTCATAAAGCAGAGAGAACCTTAAACATGTTCAGAATAAATGGTGATGATTTGGGGAGTTCCACCAACGACTTCTGTTGCCATGGTAACCCTGAGCAAGCCAGCTCTGGCCCGCATGTGCTGCAAACCCTGGGACCAGCGCCTACTCCCCACACTTTCCTGTTGCTGGAAGGTTTTCCCAGATGCTAGGGTCTGCCTCTCTGCCCTTATCCCTCCTCCCTTCCCAGCATGGACACTGTGAAACCTGCCAAAGCTCTGTCACCCCATGGGGCCATGGTAAACAGCTGAGGATGACCTTCGCACTTGGACATTAGTCCACTCACCAAGTGAGCACTGTGTGTGCTAAGTGCTGGGGGACCCAGAAGTATGTGAGCTGAGCTGGGTACAGTGGCCATGCCTGTGACTCCAATCTCTTGGGAGGCTGAGGCAAGAAAGTCATAAATTCCAGGCTAGCCTCAGTAACCTACTAAAACCCTGTCTTAAAATGTGACTCTCCTAGGAGGAGCTGATGTCTCCAGTGGTTTCCTGTCTTCTCTCTGCCTGTGTCCATGTGGGCTCCTGGACTGAGGTGGGGAGCATGAGATGATGGATCCTAGAGAACCTTGCCAGCTGCAACAGTGGAGGCTAGCAAGTGTTTCTCCGACCTCCACATCATTTCATCCTTTATCCTATGAGACGAGACAAAGCTGCCTGGCAGCAGTCAAGCCCCTTCCCCAGGATGCATGTCCAGGCAGCCAGAAGCATCTTACTTGTGCTTGGCTCTGTGCTGAGGCCTAAGCCTACTGAAACTGGGGAAGAGTGGGGCAGGTGGGGTCTCCAGATTACAACTTCCTGTGCTGGCCTCAGATCTGGGCTGGTATGTAGGCCCCAGTTTTTCCCTTAGGACACATTAGGCATTTCTCTTGGAGGCATGTGGCAGACCCACTCTGGCCCTTTGGATCCAAGGGGGGAATGTCTGGGGGATTCTGGGTCCTTCACAGGCTCCCAGGTGGGGTGGGGCAGTGCACTGGAACTTTGGGAAGAAGCTGGGACACAGACCTTTGGAACCCAGAAATAAAACAACCTACCTTCCTTCCTTCTGCTCTTTCTGTGCTATGATCAAACACAGGGCCTTGTGCAAGCTGAGCAGAGCTCACCACTAACCTTTATCCCTACCCCTTCCTTCCTTCCCTCACCCCCTGGGCATCACAGCCCAGCTGCCACCTGCTCAGGTTGCTCCTTCTGCCAGTTGACATCCAAACTCTTGGGAAAGATGGTTTGCTCTGCTTGGATCATGTGTCAGTTCCCTCAATAAATTCATCTGGTGAATGTAAATACAGTGGTTCCCCCTGAAGCCAAGGCTTGGAGAGTACTGCTTCTACAAAATTGGGTTCCCAAGGCCTGACTTGGTGGAGCACACCTGTAATCCCAGTGGCTGGGGAGGCTGAGGTAAGAGGATTGTAGGTTCAAAGCCATCCTAGGCAAAAAGTGAGGCACTAAGCAACTCAGTGAGACCCTGTATCTAAATAAAATATAAAATAGGGCTAGGGATGTGGTTCAGTAGTCACGTGCCCCTGAGTTTAATCCCTGTACCAAAAAGAAAGAAAATTGGGTTCCCAGATCCTCCACTTCGGGTCCTGTCCTACACTAACCCAGGTCACTTATAGACATTTATATCAGCCAAGCATGCTGATAAGCCTCTGTGTGTATCCCATGTGACTGTATGGGTCTTGGGCCCCTTGCCTGGTGCCAGGGGATATGGATAACCTGGAGAGAGTAGTGGAAAGATGGCAGATGGTGCCAAAGAAGGAATGAGAAACAGGTGTCAGAGATATAAAAAATTAACTTTTAACTCCCTAGCATCTCATGAGATGTGGACAATGAAGTGGGCAGTGACTTGAACAGGCATTCCTTGCCCCAGGTCAAAAGCTTTGAGCTGCCATGGAAAGGAAGCTCCAGGGCTAGGAGCCTCCCCACAGGCCGCACTGGGTGTGGGAGGCATGGTGGGTGCCATGTGGGCTCTGAAGAGCTCCGGGGTGGCTGGAGATGCTTTGTCATCACAGGAAGCCGGTGCCAGCAACTTCAACTGAGATGTTAAAATAAGAAAATCTGCAAAACCTTGGGCTGAGTGAGGAGGAGTTAAACTGTACCTTACAAACTCATGCTCTACTTTTACTCTGAGAAAAATGTACTTTACCAATTTTGAAGGTGAGAAAAAAATTTCTTCCCACTGAATAAAATATCAGTAAACACATAGCAGAGGCCAGCAGGGAGTGTGACCTAGACCTAAAATTAACTTCTTGCTCACTTTGCTTGGTGAATACATGTTAAAAGGCACAAGGTAGGCAGCCTTCTCATGAGGGACATGAAAGACTGCACACATGCAGAGTGTATTCTTGAACGAGTTGTGACAGCTATTTGGGCCCCTGAGATGTCACAGTCAAGGTTATGAGCATGCACATCACCTGTCCAGTCTTTGCCTGCTGGTCATGTCTTCCTCTCACTTCTGCCCTATCATCAGGTGACCTCTAATCTGTTCTCTGTCCCTATAGTTCTTTCTTTTTTTTTTAACGTGGTGCTGAGGATCGAACCCAGTGCCTCACATGTGCAAGGCAAGTGCTCTGCCACTAAGCTATAACCCCAGCTCTTTTTATTTTTTTTCCTTACTTCCTTCCACCCCACAACCCTGGGGATTGAACCCAGGGCCACTCTACCACTGAGCTACATCCCTAGCTCTTTTCATTTTATTTATTATTTTCTTTTTTATTTATTTGTTCTTTTTAGTTATATATAACAGCAGAATGTATTCTGACATCATACATACATGGAGTAAAACTTCTCATTCTTGTGGTTGCTTATAATGTGGAGTTACACTGGTCGTGTATTCATATTTGAACACAGGAAACTGAAGTCCTATCTACTGGACATTCCCATCAACTCGTCCTTTCCCCTATTCCCCCAGTATTTTAAAAAATTTGAAACAGGATATAACTAAGTTGCCCAGGCTGACCTTGAATTTACAATCCTCCTACCTCAGCCTCCTAAATTACTGGGGTTATAGGTATGGTCATTGAACTGGGCGTTGAATTTGCATTTTCTAGAATTTTACAGCACTGGAATTGCATAATGCGTACCCTTGTCTGCTGGCTCATTTTCTTGAATATTGATATTTTGAGATTCATCCATGATGCTGTGTGAGTTCATGTTCCTTCCTTATTATTCCTGAACTGTATTCCATGGTATGGATGTTTGTTGATTCACTGTGAGAGAGAGAAAGTCCATGGTCCATTTTCAAAATATAGTATTTAGCTTTAAATGTAAAAGTACTGAGGATGGAAGAAAAGGGAAGAGGAAACAGAACAAATGGTTACCAGCCCTTAACATCTGGGTGTGACAGATCCACAGCCCCTTGACAAACAAGAGGTGAGGAGAAGGGGCTGGCCTGAGGGACAAAGGTAAACTTCATATATGGTGGCTTTCCAGAGAACAAAGGGAAGTAGGGACAGCTAAAGGTACATTTCTTTAAATAAACCAACAGGAGACAGCAAAACCTAGGCAGAGCTCTGCCCCTCTGGGCCGCAGCCTCCCAGGGAGAGTACTGTGGCCACTTAGTCAGGCCCTCTACCCATCCTGCTGGAACTTCCCACGGGGCCAGCTCCATCTTGAACTGTAAGCTCCACGATGCAGGACTTTCAGTGCAGGTACCCAGCCCTATGCAGCCCTCAGTGCTGGCTGGCTGGTGCCCACTTTGGAAACAGACCCTCTTTACCTACTCAAACTACCTTTAAGTCTTTGTGGTAGGCTGGGGCATAGCTCAGTGACAAGGCGCCTGCCTAACACGTATGAAGCCCTGGTCAATTCCCCATGCCCTCAAACTGACTTATAAAGATGACAAGGAAATAGGTGGGGAGCTGCTCAACACACCTGTAATTCCAGTGATTCAGGAGACTGAGGCAGGAGAGTCACAAGTTTCAGGCCAGCTTAGACAATTTAGCAAGGTTCTAAGTAACTTAACAGACCACAAAGAAGACATGGCAGGTCTGAACAGCTGACTGAGCTGGACAGTGTTGATTTTAATGTTTTTTTAATTAAAAAAATTTGATTCTCGAAAACATGTTGATTTTTTGTGTTTTTCTTTTTTTTTTTTTTTAAATACACAACAGTGGAATGCATTACAATTCTTATTACGCACATAGTGCACAATTTTTCGTATCTCTTTATATAAAGTATGTTCACGCCAATTTATGCGATTATACATGTACTTCGTTTTTGTTTTGGCATTACAATTCTTTTTTTAACATATTTATTTTTTAGTTGTGGTTGGACGCAATATCTTTATTTTATTTATGTGGTGCTGAGGATCGAACCCAGGGCCTCGAACATGCTAGACGAGCGCCCAGTCCCCGCATTACAATTCTTAATACACATATATACCACAATTTTTTCTTATCTCTATTGGTATATAAGGTATGCTGACACCCAATTCAAGTCTTCATACATGTACTTTGTATAATGATGACCATCACATTCCACCATCCTTGATAATCCCCTGCCCTCTCCTTTTCCCTCCCACCCCTCTACCCTATCTAGAATTAATCTAATCCTCCCATGTTCTCCCTCCCTATCCTACTATGAGTCACCCCGCTTTTTTGGTGCTGGGGATTGAACCCAGGGCCTTGTGTATGCAAGGCAAGCACTCTACCAACTGAGCTCTATCCCCAGCCCTGTTTTTCATTAAAGAAAAAATTTTTTATTAGTTTTTGATGGATCTTAATTTTATTTATTTATTTATATACGGTGCTGAGAATCGAATCCAGTGCCTCACACATACTAGGCAAGCGCTCCACCACTAAGCCACAACCCCAGCCCTGTTTTTTCATTTCTTATGTTGCCTTTTTTCTTTCAGAGTTATAGATATGAGTTTATTAGAAGGAATAGGAAAGGGGAAGGAGTACACTCTCAAGGGAGAGAGCAGGTCCTCTCAGAGGACAGGAACCTGTGCCTTTCATCTTTCACACAATGACCTTTTGTGTGTATGAGGGGTTGAACTCAGGATTAACCACTGAGACACATTCCAGCTCTTTTTTTTTTTTTTTTTTAAAGCTTTTTAATTTACTGACTTAAATTTTTTAGTTTAAGTCAGGCGCTTGCTATTTTTCTGAGGCTGGCCTTGAACTGAAGACCTCCCTGCCTCAGCTTCAGGAGTGGCTGGGATCACAGGTGTGGCCGTTTAGCAGGAAGGTGCATACTTTCCAAGTGGTGATTCCACTTGGGCAGGTCTATCAGGTAAGCAATGGACATTTTTCCAGCACTGGCATGCAGGAGCACCTATCCCTCAGAATCTAGCACCTAGGATCAGAGGGAGCTGTTACCTTACCTACACCCCATTTACAAAGGCTGATCCTTCATTACAACTGCCTCTGAGGCTGCTACCTGGCTAAAGCCCAGCTCTTGACAAAACTGGGGATGATTTTTTTGTTTGAATGTAGCATCTTCCTCATGGATGGACACATCTCTTACAAGAAAATGGCAATAAGGTTTGAGAAGGGAACCCCTCCTTACCTTTTTGTTTTCTAAAAGAGATTTGGAACATTACAGTTATACATAATAGTAGGGTTCATTTTGACATATTCATAAAGGCACATAACAGTTTTTTTCATTTCAATCCCCCTGGACTACCTCCTTCTCTCTCTTCCTTGGTCTGTTACCCTTCCTCTACAATATTGGTTATTTATTCATTAATTGATGCATTATAGTTACATTTAAGATTGGAATGCACTGTGGTATATTCATACATGCACCTAGAATAATTTAGTCAATTTCATTCCCCTGCTCTTCCTTTCTCCCGCTTGGTGTACTTCTACTGTACTAATCTCCCTTCTATTTTCAAGACGCCCCCCCCCCTTTTTTTATTTAGCTTCCACTTATGAGAGAAAACATTTCACCCTTGACTTTGAATCTCATCTTTCTTTTCTCAAAGCCAGACTCACCAAGTCTGGTGCTACATGTTGGGAATTTTGCCATGGGAGATGATTCAGTTAATTAGCAGGCTCCTGGGGTGTACACCTGGAAGCATGTTCAGTTCCTTTGTTTCTTGCCAAAGCTGTTTAGGAAACCACACCTGGAGCTGTTGGCCAAATGTGAAAAATATTGCTCACACTCGTTCAGGAACGCTAAATTTGGCTACCCGCTGGGGGCGGGGGATGCTCACCTGTTCTGCCACTGCCATGCCTGGTGTCCATGACCCTGTCCCTTTGATGACAGTGACACTAGGGACAGAGGCCACTTGCTAACGACAGCCAAGGGCTTGGGAGGCTGACCAGAGAGATCAGCTCCTCATGCCTGTAATCCCAGAAGCTACGGAGGCTGAGACAGGAGGATCGCAAGTTTCAGGCCAGCCTCAGCAACTTAGAGTTATTGCCATTTTCTCGCTAAGCAACTTGGCGAGACCCTGTCTCAAAATTAAAAAAAATATAAAAAGCTGGGGATATGGCTCAGTGGCAAAGCGCCCCTGGGTACTCCCCCCGCCAAAATACAAATCCCGTAAACAGATTTAAAACCAGGGCCTCAGCCCGTCGCCGCGCGTGCTGAGGTGCGAGTCAGGTGGCCTCATTTGTGCGGCCCGCACACTCGGGAAGGTGCCCCGTCTGCCTCCCGCGAGACCTCTGCAGCAACTCGACCTCTGCGCGGCGCCTTCAGCGCAGCGCTCCCTGCACCTACCTGGGAGCCCGGAGTGAGCGCCTCTGCTGGTACTTTGGGGTCGTCACGTGCAAGGACCTTCGGTCTGTCACCCGCACCACCCAGACTGCTACCAGATCCCAAATGCCACATCCAGATCCCGCCAAGACTCGCATCCGCCCTGCCCCCGCCGCCGTTTTTATATCCCGCCGGCGGGGCGGGGACACAGGCGCGGCGCGCTGACGTCAACCGCATGGGGCGGGGCCGTGCGACATCACGCTCGGTACCTCAGCATCTCTCGCCCGGTCCTCTCTCGCCTCCGCTCGGCCACCGGCCCCGAGGCCGCCCGCTGCCCGCCGCCCGCCCTCCGCCCTCCGCCCTCCGGCCGCGCCGCCGCCATGGTTCCGCGCCCGCCGCGCCGCCGCGCCGGGGGCCGCTGAGGCGCGGGCAGGATGGGCGAGGGCGGAGCAGGGCCCGAGCGCCAGCCCGAGCAACCCGGGAGCCCCGCGCGCGCCCGCCCGCGCCGCCGCGGGGATGCCCGCGCCCGCCGCCGCGCCCTGAGCGCCTTTGTCTGCCGCCCGCGCCCGCCGCACGCCTAGCTTGGCCCGGCCGGAGCATGGAGCCGGGCCGGCCGGCCTCCCCGCCGGGCCGCGGCGAGCCGGCGAGCGGGGCCGCGGAGTCAGGGGACCGTGCGCTCTGCGCGCCCTCCCGCCGCGGCCCGTGCCCAGCTCTCGCGCGCGCGGTGGGCGAGCGGACGCAGGGGCGTCCCGGCCCGTCCGCTGACCCCAGCTCCGCGCCGCCGCCACCCGGCGAGCCCGCGGCCGGCCTGGAGGACGACGCGCGCCTCCGCGCTGTGTTCGACGCCCTGGACGCGGATGGGGACGGCTTCGTCCGCATGGAGGACTTCGTCCAGTTCGCCACCGTCTACGGGGCAGAGCAGGTAACCGGCCGGCCTCGCTCAGCTCGGGTGGCGTTTCCTTTCTGGGCTGAGTTCCCCGGATCAGGACCTGCACCAGCAGCGTGCGTGCTGGGCCCCCGGTGCCCACCTTGGGCCGCTGGAAGGAGCATCGCAGAGGCCAGACCCTTAGCCGCCTGTTTGCAGCGCGGTGGCTGCTGTGCATGCTTGGCACTGGTCCTTCTAGATTCCGTCTTTTCTAGTCTGGGAGACAGCGCTTACTGAAGGAATAAAAAATGTTCCCTTCTGTGCCTTCCGTGCGCAATTGCGGGAAGGGAGGAGCGGGAGCCCAAGGCCACGTGCCAAGTGTAGCAGAACTCCACCAGAGCCTTGTCCACCTTTGCGATAGGGGTGGGATGCTCAGCTGGACTGCGGATGCCAGGTGCGCACAGGGTCCCACGCACACCGCCTGTGGCTGTTGGGGACACTGATCTCAAGACTGAGCTTTTCCTGTCTCCCTCAGCACTTGCTGGAGTTCAGGTGGAGGTGACATCAGGCTGTGTGTGTTCTTAAGACTCGGAGACATCAACCAGGAGACCATGTTCACTTTTAAAGGTTTGCTCCAGTGGTAGGAAATCCCCTAAGTGCTGATCTGCTCATTTTCATGTTGTTCGTTTCTTACACATGCAAACATTTGTTAAGTGGGTGTTCAAATACATATGGGTGTTGGAGCCAGGAGTCTTCAAGAGGTAAAATTGACACACTGCTGCTGAGGGTGTCAACCATAACTCTTTTTGGGGGGCCGGGTGGTATTGGGGATTGAACTCAGGGATACTCAACACTAAGCCACATCCCGACCCAATTTTTTAATTTTATTTAGAGACAGGGTCTCACTGATTTGCTTAGCTGCTCCATTGCTGAGGCTGGCTTTGAACTCACCATCCTCTTGCCTCAGCCTCCTTATTCGCTGGGATTACAGTCGTGCCCCATCACCGAGCCCAGGCAACATTAAGAACTCAATCCCAGCGACTGGGGAGGCTGAGGGAGACCATGATGAATTCAAACCCAGCCTCAGCAATTTAGTGAGGCCCTAAGCAATTCAGTGAGACCCTGTCTTCAATAAAATATTAAAAAGGGCTGGGGTTGTAGCTCAGTGGTTAAGCATCCCTGGGTTCAATCCCTGGTACCAAAAACATAAACAACAACAAAAAAAGAAGAACTAAAAAGAAACTCTTAAGGGGCCCATGTATCCCCCCCTTTACCCCAGTACCCACAGTACCATTGAGGCCTACAACCTCCTGCACATCAGTATGGAGGTCGGCCAGGTGCTGCTTAACTCTGGGCTGCACTGTACTGTTCGAGTGGGTCTAGTTGGCAGAAATGTGTCACTGATGACTTTCTATGGAGATAGCTGAATTGTGGTTGCTGGTCCAGGTTCTTTTAAGGCCTTTCCTTCTTGCCACTGGTGATGTGTCTCTCCCGAAACTTCCTCTTGCTTCCTTAACACAGAAGTGTCAGGCCAGCTGCACATCTGCTTTTCTTTACCTGACTGCCCATTTGTGTTTTCACTGACTAGGTGCCATGGTTCTCCAAGGTGGGAACTGGGTAAGTAGGATTCATCCCCACTTTGCAGCTCACATGCTTGGAAGCCCAGAAGGCTATGTAGCTCTCCCAGAGACCCACAGATAGTGCTAGAGCAGGGAAAGAACTAGTTCTATTGGCTCTTCACCCATAGCTGGCTTCTTAGGTGTGGTGGCTCAGAATATGTTCTGCCAAGTTTCATTATACTGACTTCTGTGAAATTCTCTTTAGAAGCATTTTTTTTTTTTTTTTTTGTCATGATCTTCCCAGCTGATCTTGGTGGAACAAATTTTGGATTTCTGTTTGGGACTGAGCTTGTAATCACAAAGTAGAAATGGGTCAGAATTCTTTGCTTGATGGTTCCTGGTGGAACCTGAAGAGGGGGTGAGTGCGTGTCTCAGCACATGGTGGGTTGGGAGTGTGGAGGGGATCTTGTGGCGTGGTCTTCTGTCTGTTCTCTCACAGCTTATAAGAAGCAGTACAGGCTGATTTAGGTGCCCAGAACTGGATAAGTTTTCAGGTGGTGGTGAAAAGCTCTCCATTCCTTTGAGCTATCTTAGTTACTATTTTGGATCAGATAATGTACAGTATAATGAGAGGTTGTTTTTTGTCTCTGTGCATGGTTTAGTAGCCTTCATTACCACCCAGGTTTGCTTTTTCTTTTCCCAGTCCCAAGTCAGAAGACATTATAGAGGAGCAAAGACCAGAAATATTTGATAGTGGAATAGTTTAGAGAAAAGTGGGAGTGGTACCCCTCATGATAGATATCTTTTTTTTTTAATGTATAGACTTTATTTTATTCATTTATTTATATGTGGTGCTGAGGATCGAACCCAGTGCCTCACACATGCTAGGCAAGCACTCTACCACTGAGCCACAACCTCAGCCCATGATAGATATCTTGAGTTCTATTTATTTATTTATTTGGTGCTTGGAATTGAACCCAGAGTTACTTTACCATTGAGCTGTGACCTTCTTTTTTTTTCCCCTAAGTTTTGGAACAGAGTCTCACTAAGTTGCTGAGAGTTTTACCAAATTGCTGAGGCTGACCTCAAACTTGCAATCCTCCTGCCTCAGCCTTTTGAATTGCTAGGACTACAAGCATGTACCACCAAACCTAGTTTACTTAAAAACTCTCTTTTTTTGGTACCAGGGATTGAATTCAGGGTCATTCAACCACTGAGCCACACCCCCAGCCCTATTTTGTATTTTATTTAGAGACAGGGTCTTACTGAGTTGCTTGGCGCCTTGCTTTTGCTGAGGCTAGCTTTGAACCCATGGTCCTACTGCCTCAGCCTCCAGAGCCACTGGGACTACAGGCATGCACTACTGGGCCCAGTTTAAAAACTTTTAAAAATGGAAACACATGCTAAATTAGACAGAATAGTTTAGTGAGCTCCCAAGCCTTTGCTTAGTCTCCACAGTTTCAGCAATCTGGCTTTATCTGTAAACTCTTCCTTCTCCCTTTTTTCGGTACTGGGGATTGAACCCAGGGGCACTTTACCACCAAGCTACGTCCCCAGTCCTTTTAATTTTTATTTTGAGACAGGGAGAGGCTTGCTAAGTTTTTAAGGCTTTCCTTGAACTTGGCATCATCTTGCTTCAACCTCCCAAGTCACTGGGAGGAAAGGCATGTGCTGCTTTGCCCAGTTCCTCCCCTGTTTTGTTTTGTTTTTTAATTTTTAATTTTTGGATTCATGGGATTGAACACAGGGGAGCTTAACCACTGAGCACACTTCCAGCCCTTTTTTGTATTTTAATCAGAGACAGGGTCTTGCTGAGTTGCTCAAGGCCTTGCTAATTTGCTAGGGCTGGCTTTGAACTCACAATCCTGCCTCAGCCTCCTGAGTCACTGGGTGGGCACCGGTGCGCCCAGGACCTTCCCTGTATTTTTGAAGCAGATTCCTGACATCATGTAGTTGCATCCATAAATACTTCAGTATATATATCTAAAAGATAAGGGTTCTTTTTTAAAGGTTCATCACTTTTCTAAATCCCTAGGGACAGTTCAGATAAGCCAGATAATAACAGTAAAGACCATAAATTTCTGTACTTAGGATTTCAAAATACTGACTGTGTGAGACTCCTAGGCCAATTACATTATTGTCTTTGATGGTAGCAACTCGATTATCTTGGGTTTTGTCTAATTTTCAGAGGCAGCATGTCCAGTGTCTTTTGTGTAGCCTGTTTATGAAGGCAGGATTTAAATTATTTAAGTGGGTTATCTGAATCTTTAATCGGAGTGGCTCCCATTTATAATACAGACAGCTGCCTTGTCCCTCTTTCTGAGCAGCATCAGGGCGTTTGGGTCTCCTTATTTCAGCTGATGGATCAAGTGTGGTGTAACATGACCCAGTGTTGGGTTTGTGTGGAGATAAAAGGGGGAAAGAGCCACAGGGGAGGGTTATGGTTGCATGTTGAAGCCAGGATTTATAGTCAGATGTGCCTGGGAAGTGGGTGTGAAGTTCAAGGCCTTGACTTCTCTGAAGGTTCCTTATTGATAGGAGCCCTCATACTGAGGGGGCTGATGCCTTGATAATGACCAGCAACCTGTCATGCAGTGGAGGTCCTAATGTGAAATCTGTATGTGGGGAGGGGTTAGTTCCTTTCTGTTCTGCCTTCTGAAAGGAATTAGTTATAACCCTAAAGACCTTCTTCACATTTGATTTTTATTCTCAATTAACCTATTGCATTTTAGTAGTCACTGATTCTTCTCAGAAAACTGCCACTGAGTGCTGAGCACCCTTCAGTAATCTTGGTGGGTATTGCCTATCCTCCTCAGTGCTTGCAGGAGTGGGCTGGTGAAGGAGTGTCCACCTGCTGGTCTCCTGTTTCCCATTCTTGCACCCCTGCCAGTGGGCAGTTGGCAATTCCTGGGGATACTGGACTGTGCCTTTCATTGCTTCAGTGTTCTTTCTAGTCTCTACCCTGACTTTGGACTTGAGTGTGAGTGTGTGAATGAGAGTATGTGTATGTGGACTAGGCTGTGAGTGGAAGTGAAGTATATGAACTTGTGTGAGCCAGCAGGTGTGTATAGCTCTGGGTCTGGGTGTCGACAGAATTGCCAAGGGGCAGTTGAAGTTCCTGATTGGGCTTGGGTTATCACGGCATTGTTAGTGTCTCAAAAAATGCCTTTCTATGGCCAGGCCCAGTGACACATTCCTGAAATCTCAGACTTGGGAGGCTGAGGTAAAAAGGATGGTAAGTTCAAGGCCAGCCTGGGCAACTCAGTGAGACCTTGTCTCAAAATAAAAAATAAAAAGGGGCTGGGGTTGTGGCTCAGTGGTATAGTGCTTGCCTAGCATATGTAAGGCACTGGGTTTGATTCTCGGCACCACATATAAATAAATAAAATAAAAGTCCATTGATAACTAAAAAATTAAAAATAAATAAATATATAAAAAGGTATGGGGTTGGGCTCAAGCCCCATTACTGTAGGCACATGCATGCATGCACACACAGACACAAACTAGTACTGGAGTGTGGCTCTGTGGTAGAGCTCTTGCCCAGCATGCACAAGGCCCTGGGTTTGATCTCCAAAAGCTAAACAAATACCAGTAAATTAAGAAAAAACAAGGATTGCTTGTAATCCTATCACCCAGAGATAGCTACTTACACATTAATATGTAAATTAAGATGCATATAATGTGTTTCATGTTACAAAAACGATGTAATTCTCATGGATGTTGCTTTGAATGTGCTGCTGCTGCTTCTTTTTTTTTTTTTTTTTTGGTACTGGATATTAAACCTAGGGCCTTGCACATGCTAGGCAAGTGCTCTACCACTGAGCTACATTCATAGCCTTTTTTGTTTTATTAGGTACTGGAGATTGAACTCAGGGGCACTTGATCACTGAGCCACATCCCCAGCCCTACTTTTTGTATTTTATTTAGAGACAGGGTCTCACTGAGTTGCTTAATACCTTGCCATTGCTGAGGCTGACTTTGAACTCTCTATCCTTCTGTCTCAGCTTCCCAAGCCACTGGGATTATAGGCATGTGCCACTGTGCCTGACTTTTAATTTTTTACATAGGGGCTCATTAAATTGCTGAGGCTGACCTTGAACTTGGATCCTCCTGCCTCAGCTTCTGAATAGCTGGGGTTATAGGTGTTGTGCCACCAAGCCAAGTTTGAATCAGCTTTTGTGTTTGATTTCTATTATCAATTCAGAATAAGTACTTGGCTGGGAGTGGTGGCACCCACCTATAGTCCCAGAGGCTCTGGAGGCTGAGGCAGGAGGATTGTGAGTTCAAAGCCAGCCTCAGCAGCAGCCGTGCTAAGCAACTCAGTGAGACCCTGTCTCTAAATGAAATATAAAAAGGGCTGGGAATGTGGCTCAGTGCTTAAGTGCCCCTGGATTCAATCCCCAGTACCCTCCCCCAAACAAACAAACAAACAAACAGAGTGCATATTTGAATATCAATTCAGACATGTACTTTAATGGAAGCCTAAGCTTTACTTGTCCCTAGGAAGATTCAGAATTATCTGTTAAGGACTATTGCAGTTTACAATCCAATTTACAGAAAGAGATTGTGGACAGTGCTATAAAGGGCACCAAGCTCATGACTTGCTTCCCTTCCACATGCTCATTTTGTTTAAAGTCCAGAAACAATCTGAACATTAGGTATGGTAGAAATACCTGACAATAGGTTTAGATATCCCTTAAAATTATTGTGTAATCCTTGAAGGTGATAATTACAGAGACTGTAGCCTCATTGACTGGCACTCACCAGAGAATACAGCAGTGTGCTGAACTGATGGAATATATACAATGTGAAAATCATGCTTGTGTCTTAAGCTCTGAAGATAAAACATTTGCGTGTTTTTGCTTTGACTTAATTAAGGTTTCTGTTGATACACAGAGCACATCTAGAGAAACTCAGATTTTCCAGTAAATTAAAGAATTATATAGAACATCAAATTAGCATGTACAGATGCTTATTGAAGACAGTATTAATTTTTATTGATATTTGGGAAAATGCCTGTTACAAGATGCCTGCAGCAGGGCACAGTGGCATACGCCTGTAATCCCAGTGGCTCAGAAGGCTCAGGCAAGAGGATTGCAAGTTCTAGGGCAGCCTGGGCAACTTAGGGAAACCCTATCTCAAAATAATAAAAAGGGCTGGGAAATGGCTCTTTGGCATGTCTTTTGGCCCTGGGTTCAAACCCCCATCAAAAAAAAGCAACCAAGCAAGTACCTGCCATTTTTGAATGCTGGCTTCCAGCTAGGCATCTGGCTTCCACTATACTTTACATGATGCTTATGTGTAAAAGTAAGAAACTTCAAAGAAATTCTTTTTTTTTTTAATTTTTAATATTTATTTATTGGTGGACACAACATCTTTGTTTATATGTGGTGCTGAGGATCGAACCCAGGCCGCACGCATGGCAGGCGGGTGCACTACCGCTTGAGCCACATCCCCAGCCCTCAAAGAAATTCTTAATGGAAAAAGTTATAGTAACTGCACTGTGATTTCCAAAAATCCTTAAGATAGTAAATTAGGATAAATGGGTTTTGGGTCATGGTGAGAGAGGAAAATAAATTCGTTTAGTAGATAGTTTTATTTTCCTGTCTAGGTATTTCACACTTTTAGGCAAAGGGGTATTACTCTTGTTGCAATCTTAGGATGTTCTTGATTTCGTGTTTCAGCTTGAGCTCATGTTGAACAGGGGTCCTGGCTGTGCATGGGCAACCATTCTGTCTTCTCAGTGTCTCCTGTGCTCCTTGAGTACTGGTGAATGTAGTAGCCTCGAGTATGGGCTGCCCTTTTCTCCAGGGAGGCATATTGGGGCCTGGCAGCATGAATGGGTTCTGTAAGCCTGTCCAGGGTGAGTCAGGTCCAGGGCCAGAGAGCACTTGAGCATCGCTAGCTTTAAATGGAGTGAGCATGTGAACCACACCTTGGTCTAGCTTTTTTTGCCCACCACTTCTGCACGTAAATGATGTGAAACCCAGTTTTGACCCATGTCTTCAGGATGATTCAGGGATGTATAGCTCCTGGCAGCCTAGTTAAGAAATCTGTGTTGTTGTTGTTGTTGTGCTGGGGATTGAACTCAGGGGTTTGTGTGTGCTTAGGCAAGTGTTCTACCACTGAGCTACATCCCCAGCTCTTTCTTTAAAATTTTACTTGTTTATTTTTATATTTATTTAGTTGTAGATGAACACACAATATCTTTGTTTTTATGTGGTGTTGAGGATTGAACCCAGTGCCTCACACATGCGAGGCAAGCACTTTACCACTGAGCACAGCCTCCGCCCCTAAAATTTTATTTTGATACTAGTTTCAGACTGGTCTTAAACTTGTGATCCTCTTGCCTCAGCTTCTCTAGTTGCTGGGATTACAGGCATGCATCACTGTTCCTGGCTTTGATTTTGATGATTTTTTAACAAACTTTTTCACAAGTTGTCTAAAGGTGCCTAGAGCTGTTCATGCCCATTGCCCCTTTGCAGTAGGATTTCTCAATGTCTGTGAGCATTTACCTTTTGGCCTAGCAATATCATGCCTAGTAACCTACTCTGAAGATGTACCTCCATAGCATTATCTGTGCTATAAAACATTGAAGCCATCTAGATGTTCATCCAGGTCTCAGGGTCGAGAACTTGCAGCTATAGAGAACAGGAAGGGCCTTCGTGTAAACTGGGAGGAGGCAAGGATACAGTAAGTGACAAGGGAGTACACATTAGGGCATCTTTGTGGGAGCAAAGAGTGGGGATCATGATTCCCAGAGACAGCATAGATGGCAGTCATTGGGCGGATGTTTAACAGGAGCCTTTCAGTGGAAGTGGAAGGGAATCGTGCACTTAAAAATGGTTCACACCACCAGTTAAAGACAAGAGAAGAGAGTGGAGGCCAAGCCTCCGTGGTTAGGCCTGAGTGCTGGGGCAGAGGAGGCTAGGATGTGCAAGAAGCCATAGCTTGTGACCCCAATGCCCCAGACTAGGCCTCTCTTTTCCTTGATACCCACTTCTGATCCTGACCTGCCCGAGTGGTCACCCCAGGAGGGTCATGTAGATGTCCATCAAAGTGAGGCCAGACTAAGGAAAAAAATTAGGAGGAAAGAATGTGAAATAAGAAAGAAGAGGAAATAGTTCATTTGCTTCTTTTTGAAAAATGAAATAGGAAGAGTACCAGGCCTTGGCACTGAAATCCCAGCGACTCAGGAGACTGAGGCACTCAGATCACAAGTTCAAAGTCAGCCTCAGTAATTTAGTGAGGCCCTAAGCAACTTTGTGAGGCCTTGTCACAAAATAAAAAAGTGATGGAGTATCCCTGAGTTCAATCCCTGGGGGTGGGGGAGGAAAGAAACATAGACAGAATAGACTAGAAACTTAATTCAAAAAGGTAACATCTGAGTACGTAGGGGCACAGTGTATGGGGTCTGGATATGAATGAAATTCTCTTTGAGAATACTTTTTTTTTTTTTACATAATTTGGGGTTTTGATCCATGCAAATACTCTACCTATTCAAAACTAATTCAAAATACAATGATAGGGAAAAAAAATCTAAAAGTGAATTAAAATAGAAACAAATGAACCTAAACGTTTATTGAATTAGTAACATATGACCCATAGTTTAAAGTAACTCAGGCAACTTGGATATAGTACTTTAGGATTAGTAGAATTCATTCAAAAGAACACAAAGAAACTTGCTACACAGTAGTTTGTTGTTGATAGCCATGTCAGGTAGTGAACCTAAAATTCTTTCCCATATGTTTTAGGGTAGAGAAGGTAATAAACATATTGATTCTGGGAACTAGGGTTCCCTGGAGAAAGAAGATAAAAATGTGGTATGGAAAAAATGAGGAAGAACCTTGTGGTCTTGAGATTTAAATTGGAGGTATCAGTATCAGTTATGATAAAAATATTGAAGGTCCAGGAGAAGTGACACCTACCTGTTCTCCAGGTGATGGGTACCAAAAATTATTTCTCTTAAGGGGTCCAGGGAGCCTTAGAGAAATAAATAAATAAATGACTTATTCTAGGCTCTGAGCAGGCAAGTGTGAATTTTCTTTTCTTTTTTTTTTTAATATTTATTTTTTAGTTTTAGCTGGACACAATATCTTTATTTTTATGTGGTGCTGAGAATCGAACCCAGTGCCTCATGCACATTTGAGCCATATCCCCAGCCCCAAGTGTGAATTTTCTTGTACCAGAAAACAAGAAAGTGATCAGAAATTGATGGGGGACATATCAACAAAAGAGCCACTTAGAGGAGTTCCCTTGGCCAAACTGAGACATTTTGAGCATAAAAAAACAATAATGATATTGGGTGTGATACCACTTACCTGTAGTCTCAGTTACTCAGGAGACAGAGGCAATAGGATTGGAAGTTTTGAGCCCAGACTGAGCAATTTAGTAAGACTCTAAGCAGCTTAGCTAAACAACCTCCTCCTCCTCCTCCTCCTCCTCCTCCTCCTCCTCCTCCTCCTCCATGATGCTGGGGATTGAACCCAGGGCCTTGTGCATGTGAGGCAAGCACTTTACCAACTGAGCTATATCCTCAGCTGAGAGACCCCATCTTAAAGTAAAAAATAAAAAGCTGGGATGCAGTTCCCAGTACTGCAATAAATAAGTGAGATCAATAAAAATAATAACCCATTACAGGTTAACATAAATGGCATTTGTATGAAACATGACTGCTTCTAAAATAAAATTGGTGGGGAGAGCAACCTTGCTTCACATTTATGCAGTCTGAGGAGAGCTGTACCTTGCCTGATTCTGCAGGCCATCTGCTGTGTCATAGAGCTCCTGAAAGTTGCTGCACATTTGTGAGAGTAAGCAGAAGAGGAAGCAGAGTGTTCTAGAATGTCACAAGATTCATTTTGGTCTTGCAGGACCCCTCTCCCCACACCAGACACCAGGGTCTGCAGGAGTCATTGCACCCCATGTTGGGCTTGCCAGAGTGATTCTTAGGCTTGGCTACAGCAGTGGCTGGAGGCCATCAGGGCCCTATGATGCTGCTGCTCCTGGTCTTCATCTGCTGGTGGAGAGCTCCTTTTGTGTGCTCAGGCATGGTTGGCCTTCATCCCAAGTCCTGTTCTGTGCTGTTCTTTTCCCTCACTCTGCTGAATTCATCCAGGCATCAGTGCCTCAAGGCACTCACTTCTGCTAGTGCCTCAAGGCCTCCAGGCTGCAGAGAGACTCTCTCTAGCCACACAGAGGCCTGCGACCTTGGTGCTCACACCTCCCTTGGTTTTCTCCAGCCTCAGTTTGCCATGCTCTTTTTGCACTTGGGGTGATTTAAGTCCCTCCAGTGAGGTAGTGTGCAGCACCCCATTCAGCAGGCTGCACCTGCTCCACCCTCCTCCACTCCCAGACACTCTTGGCCCTCTCTCTGAATGTTCTTTGCATTTGTCCTCCGTTTTAGATTTCTGTTAGCTTGTTCTGTGGAAGGCACACCCACTTACTCCCTTCTGTCCATTCTTTCATTGGAGTTAATTGTAATTTTGGTTATATAGCATTCTGTTTATCCAGTTTTGATTGCTGATATTGCTCACGGTCAACTCATGGAATGTGCTGTGATTACTTCTCTTCTAGCACGACCTTTCGCTTTTCCTGAAGTTAGTAATCACCTGTTTTCTTGGTTGGTTTTCTTTTCCAGCCTCTGCTTGGGGTTGGTTCAACTTGTGTTCCTGGACTCCTCCATTATTGTGCTGTCCTCTCTTCCAGGTAGAGATTCCCATCTACCCCTCTGGCCCTGACATCCTGCCTTGGGAGCACCTTTGGCTGTGCTGACTCTGCTCTGTAGGGTAGAACAGCCACTGCCTGGGGAGGCTGGGAGGACCTTGTGTAGATGCTAGGTGATGCCTGCTGCCTGCCCTGTTTGCTGATCCTGGCTGGGCCTGTGGTTTTGTGCTGGTCACTGTCCATGTGCAATGCCCACTTGTCCCTTCCTGTTTATTTTCCAGAATGTTGGTGTCTCTTTGGTGTTATTTTCCAGGGGGTTTTCAGAAGGGCATGAAGGTATGTGTCTGAGCATACCCCATTCAGCTGTGCCTAAGCCCTTCCCTATGTCCCACATGTCCACCTATCACACTGAGCTTGGCACTTGTATCTTTTCCTCATGATTTCTCCAAGGCCCACTGATCTAAGTAGAGTAAGTGCTGTAAGCGGCACAAGCTGGGAACGTGCAGGCAGTGGCACTCTTCTGTGCTGCCTTAGCTTCTTGCCTGAAGGTGGTCTTCATGAAACCTTTCAGCATGTGATTTCTAAGTCATTTTTCTTTTTTTTTTTTTTTTTGTGTGTGAACATTTCCATAGTGACAAAGTCCACATAGGTGAATTAGATTTTGTAGCTCTAGGATATCTCAATTTTGTTAGACAGTTGTGTTTTTGTTAGGAACATTGCCCTGTACCTCTGACTGTGGTTGCTCTTCCTAGCTATGGCAGGACCCAGTTTTCATGCTGTGACATCCAGGCTGTCTTGGACCTTGGAACTGCAGCTGCTTGAATGAGAAGTCAGGCTTTTTGAGCATTTCAGAGCATTCTTTTTAGCACTGGGGATTGAGGCTGGGGGTGCTGTATAGCTCCAGCCCTTTTTAATTGTGTGTGTGTGTGTGTGTGTGTGTGTGTATTTTATTTATTTTTAAATAAAATTTATTTTTTAGGGGTAGTTGGACACAGTACCTTTATTGTATTTATTTATTTTTATGTGGTGCTGAGGATTGAACCCAGGACCTTGCATGTGTGAAGCGAGCGCTCTACTGCTGAGTCACAACCCCAACCCCTTACTTATTTATTTTTATGTGGTATTGGGGATTGAACCCAGTGCCTCACAAGTGCTAGGCAAGTAATCTATTACTAAGCTACAACCCCAGCCCTTATTTTCTGTTTTGAGTCAAGGTCTCTCTGTTTGAATTGATTGAATCAATTGAATCCAGGGCTTGGTGCATTCTAGGAAGCACTCTGCCACTGAACAGCATCCACAGCCCTGCTCAGCAAGTGTTTTTGGTGAGCACCTTTTGAGTACCTTTCCTGTGTTGGGCAGTGTTAAAGGTGGGAGTAGAGTGAGTAGGACTGTCCACTGCAAACTACTGCAGACAGTGAGGGCAAAAGTGGAGGTTGTTCAAGGCCGCTTGACTATGGACAACCTACTTTCTCTGGAAAGATCCCAGAAAAGAGCTATTCTTTTCTTCTTTGAAGTGACTTCTTAACTGACATCCTGAAGCTAAGGAACATTAGTGAGGCAGAGGAAGGGACCTTCCAGGGGGAGGCCTAGCCTGAGGGGAGGCTGCACAGAGAAGAGGGTCACTTTGGAAGAAAGGACAGAGAGCCTGCAGGAGGTGTGGCAGACCAAGGCTGCAGGTCTCTTTCCAGAGTGTCTAGAATGCACTAGAGTTTAAGTAGAAGAGGGGAGTTAGTAAGAAGTAGGGTTTCAAAAGGTGGCTCAGTTTGGAGAGTACAGGAGTGGATGGGGAGATGATCAGGAAGGCAGAGGGACAGAATGACAGGGTAGGGTGAGCTCAGACTGATCTAGGGGAGCCCACTGAGGGTGGGACTCCGGGCAGGGGGAACAGGGCAGCGACTGCGGGAAGGAGGACATATTCTGGGACATCACGGTCAACTCATGGAATGTGCTGTGCCCAGGAGAGAGCACTAGACTGGAGGGTATGGTCGAGAGTGCAGTCGTAGGAACAGAGCAGTGGGGCACGTGCATCCCTTTACATGGGGACACCTGTAATAGGTGCACGTGCATAGTGCTCTGGGATCCAGCAGCATGGTGCTTCCAGAGGCTGCAGAGGCCTCCTCCCTGCCATGTGCCTGTGTTTTTTTCCCTTGGTTAAGTCACATTTAATATTATTATTTGGTTACTAGGGATTGCACTCAGGGGCACTTGACCACCGAGCCTCACCCCTAGCCCATTTTATTTTTTTAATTTTGAGATAGGGTCTTGCTAAGTTGCTTAGGGCCTCACTAAGTTGCTGAGACTGGCTTTGAACTTGTGATCCTCTTGCCTCAGCCTCCTGAGCCATGGGATTATAGGCAGGCACCATCACACCTGGCTTACATTTAATATTAAGAGAAAAAAGTCCACCTGCTAGGAATCTCTTGTGTCTGTTTTTGTATGTGAGCAGCACATTGAGTAAATGTGCTTCATTTCTTAAACACAGGCAAGCTGCAAAACATTATTTGTCACATTTACCTGATGCCATTATTGGTCAACAATCTACTTTATGATTTGGTGATTTTTTTTAAACAATATCTTTATTTTTATTGGTTTTTATGTGGTGCTGAGGATCGAACCCAGTACCTCACACATGCGAGGCAAACGCTCTATCATTGAGCCACAACCCCAGCCCCCTTTTTTTTTAATTGTAAATGGACACAATATTTTTATTTATTATATATTTTTAAGTGGTGCTGAGGATCAAACTCAGTGTCTCACTGGTGCAAGACAAACGCTCTACCACTGAGCCATAGTCCAAGCCCCAGACATGGTGATCTTATGGACAGTTTCAGAAATTGGGAGCATTGAGCATGTTTCTGCATGGAGTCTCAGCTTCTCTTTTTTACTGAAGATGCACTGTGAGTGGCTTATGAAGCTTGGATGGCACATGGGGATGAAAGTGTTTTCTTCAGAAGTCAGGAGCATAGGGAGAGGCTAGTCTACAGTGTGTCCTACCCTGCTCAAGAGCAATGCTGAGCCCAGGAGGCTACTTCTGCTCCATCCTGCTTTTTTGGTATGGATCTGCCATGGATGTTTTGGGCCTGGCTAGCTGGCACCTAAAAGTCTGAGGGATGTTCTCTTGACTGAAAGAGGTCCGTAGCATGTTGCTAGGGACCTGTTGACTCTTGGAAGGTCAGAGGTGTGTCTTCCTCTCAGAGACAGCCAGTTGCTGGGAAGTAGGCTCATTCTTGACGAGGGTGTGTGGAAATCCTGGGTGAGGACAGGGAGGACTAGGAGGTTCATTGCCCTTGATGGTGGGGAACAAGTCAGTAGAGGTGGCCACCCCTGGCTGCACTGGTGGCTCTTGCTCCTCATCCCCTTTCTGCAGATCCTGGAGGGCCAGCCGGCTCCATTTGTCTTCAGATTCATTCCTCATAATCAGTACCTGCTTGTCCTGGTAACTCATTTTTTCATAAAACCAGTCTGAGGCCCTGGTTGAGTGCTCCCCAGACACCATTAGTGAGACATTGCTGGGGGTGGACTCACCTCCCCAACCTACCCTTCAACCCATTGTTGTTGATTATTTAAAGGCTGCACATAGGCAAATGATGAAAATAAATTATTTGTAATACTCTGTAGTGATAATCGCTGTGCTTGGTACTTTGTAACTTGTTCTACAGACTGATCTGCATTCATGATCCCTCATGTGCTTTGGGGCTAGTTTGCAGCTGGTGCTAGCCTTCCAGGGCTAGAGCCCCAAGCCCTGTGCTGCTCCTGAGCACGTATACATTCCTACAGTGGGCATCTTCCTGTCTTCCTCCCTCGATGTGAGGACACAGCCCTTGGGTGGGCCATAAGCTCTCTGCTTGGCGCTTTCTGAAAAAGTTATGTGGGGTGTCGTGAGTGTGGGGATGGCAGCTGGAGCTGCAGCTCTGATGGAGGCCTATGGTTCTTTGGTTCAGTGTAGCCCTCCGTGGCCTGGGCTTTTACTCATCTTTCTGAGCTGGAGGTTCTTAGCGCCCAGGGCATTAAGACAACTGCAAGGTCTGTCAAATAGCGCTGGGCTTTTCTCCTCTTAAGTCTCAAATGGGTGGTGCTGGTGAGGTCTGAGGATTTGCCGCTGGTCTGCACCCAGTCCAGAGCAGTACTGCTTACCCTGGATGAATGACTCGAGGTGCTTTTAGACTTGAGGGGCCCAGCTATGGCCTCACCATTTCATCATACCTGGCTGGGCGCAGTTGGGTAGAGAGCAGAGTCTCCAGGGTAACTTCCCTTTAGTGAGGTGGCCATCTTGACTCTGAAGGAAAACCCTTGCAGTTCCCAAAGCAGTGGAATTACTTGGACTTGGCAGTGTTGGGGGCCGCCCTCTGTGATGTGGGGCTGGCCCTGTAGAGCAGAGGCTCCTTAGGGGCAGGCAGCTCTGAGAAGACCAGGGAGATGCTTGCTGAGAAGAGGCTGAGGTTTGATCCTGACCTGTGGGACCTAAAGCCCACAGTTCTGTGGTTGGGGCTGCCTGCTGGGGACAGCCCCGGCAGCCTGACCTGCAGGTAGGAGAGGTGCCACTGACTTTTGTTGCTGAACTGGGTAAGCACGTGGGTCCTGTGCCCAGCTCCAATTGTACGCTAGGGACAACATCCCTATGGCATTATCCTGTCAGGTGAGGCTCCCTGGCTGGGTGCTGCCTGCTGTCCAGCTCAGGCCCAGCCCAGGCCCAGCCCACGTGAAGCATCCTCAGCAGGAAATTTGGGGCATGCTGGGTGGGTGCATGGGCTGTGATTTGGAGAAGCTTTTTTTTTTTCTTCTCAGTCTGGAGCCTTTTCTCTCTGATAAAGGGTGTCATTGTTTCAAAAGGAGCAGAAGGTTGACTGGGGAACAGGGCGGACTCCGCCCTGACTGTTTTTCTGCTGTTGCTCTTTCTGCTCACCCCTCAGGACTGAGCTGCCTGAAGCCCTTCGTGGGTTTTGCCACTGGGAGGCAGCAGTCTTGAGAGAGTAGGTAGAGAAGAATCGCTTTTCTGTGAAGGGGTGGTAGCGGTTGCTGGGCAGTCCCGAAGCAGAGAAGTGATCTCAGAAGGAATTTTGCATCCTCGCTTGGTCTCGGGTAGCATGTGAGTGGCCCCTGTGAGCAGGAGGTCGGGATCTACCTGCTCCCTGCCAGGTAGTCATTGCGCAAAAAGGGCAGCAGGCCATCATCTTTTTTTTGGGGGGGGGGTGCAGTTCCTGGGAGTCGAAAGTCACTCTGCAAGCTCTCTCCCTGCTCCACCCACACTCTCAACCCTTCTTTCTTTCTCATGTGTTTACAAAGTTGTTTTCATTGTGGTGTTACGTGGGTTGCTTTACTAAAATCCAGGAAAAACAAATCCAAAGTTCTCTTGCTGTTGTAGATGAAAAGCCCTTTCATGAGAAGGTTTGTCCCTATCAGCACAGTTGCCCCTGTCCCTGATGACACAGCTCTCCTTGGCTGGTGAGGAGAAAGAGAGCATGAAGTAGCTGGACATGTCCACCTTGTGCCTAACTTTTTTTTTTTAATATATATATTTTTTAGTTGTAGTTGGACACAATACCTTTATTATTTGTTTTTATGTGATGCTGAGGATTGAACCCAGGGCCTTGCATGTGCTAGGTGAGTGCTGCACCACTGAGCTACAACTTCATCCCCTGTGCCTAACTTTTTTTTATTTGATCTTTTTTTTTTTTTTTAAGTTGTTGATAGATCTTTATTTTATTTATTTATATGTGGTGCTGCAAATCAAACCCGTTTAGCCCCAGCCCCTGTGCCTAACTTTTAAGCCTCCTTCTGGGAGCCCTCCTTGGGACCTTTCTACATTTCTGCAGAAGCATCAGTTAGGTTCAGTCAGTAGTAGGTGCTGGCTCTCCTAGGCTAAGAGTCCTGCAGGGGAATCTCTGAGCATTTGCACTGTGTGGATCAAAAACCACTTCTCTTTGGTTAGCTGCTGCCTTTCATATAATAACAAGAAACTTAAAAAGGAAATAAGAGGGGCTGGGGCTCAGTGGAAGTGCATTTGCCTGGCATGTGTGAGGCACTGGGTTCAATTCTCAGTACTGCATATAAATAAATGAAATAAAGGTCTATCAATAACTAAAAAAAAAAAAAAACAAAAAAAAAACAAAGAATGATGGAGAAAATAAGAATTCTGTCTAGCATTGTTAATCTCTTCAGCCTTCTAGCTTTAAATTATTTATATAAGACAAAACCAGAGTCATAATTAATTTACAGCTTTACCCTAGTTTAAATCAATTGTGAGTACCTCTTGACATCAGTATCTTTATTTCTTTTCCTTTTTTAGGGGGAGTTACTGGGGACACTTAGCCACTGAGCCAAGTCCCCAGCCCTATTTTGTGTTTTATGTAGAGACAGGATCTCATTGAGTTGCTTAGTACCTCGCTTTTTCTGATGCTGGCTTTGAACTTGCAATCCTCAGCCTCTCAAGCCACTGGGATTATGGGTGTGCGCCACTGTGCCTGGCTGCCAGTATCTTTTTTTTCTGTCTCACAATTTTAATGGACAGAGAGTTTCTCCATTACATGAACAGACATGCTAGAATGTATTTGGTCATGATTTTGTCTTGGCACTTGGATTCCTCTATTTACTGTTACGTTCTTTCTTATAGCTGAGTCTTCCTGCACGATTTGTACTGTATCCTCAAAAATGGAATTGCTAGGGCAATGGGTATGTAGATTTTGTCAGGGGTGGGATTGGGGATTGAGCCCAGGAGATAGGGTTGCTTAGGGCCTCACTAAGTTGCTGAGGCCGACCTTCAACTTTGGATCCTCCTGACTTATCTTCCCAAGTCACTAGGATTATAGGTGTGTGCTACCATGCCCAACTCAGTTTTTGAGAAATCTTTTAATTTTTATTTTTTGCATTGCTAGGAATGGAACCCAGAGCTGCACACATGCCAGTCAAGTTCTCTCCCTCTGAGCCTCACACCCAGCCCCAGTGCTTTTCAGTAAAAAGGGACAGACAGGGGCCTCAGATATCTGAGGAAAGCCTGAATCAAGGAAGACAGGAAAGAAAAAGAGGCAGCCAAAGCCACTGAAGGGAACAGAGTCAGTGCAGAGAGCAGAAAAAAGCATGAAAAGTAAAAGCAGATTCATACCGTCAGGAAGGTTAGAGATGACAGTACATTCAGAGAACTGGAATTAAAAGGAAAGTAAAGTATCTAGCCAGGTGTGGCAGCCATGCCTGTTACCCCTGCTGCTCAAGAAGCTGAGGACAGATGGCTTCAAATCCAAGGCCAGCTTGGGCACCTTAGCAAAAACTGTCTTATTAAAGTTAAAAAGTGCTGGGGAGGAGCTGGGGTTGTGGCTCTATGGTAGAGTGCTCACCTAGCACATGCAAGGCCCTGGGGTTCGAGCCTCACAACCACATAAAATTAAGTAAAATAAAGGTATTGTGTCCAACTACAACTTAAAAAAAAAAAAAAAGTGCTGGGGATGCAACTCAATGGTAGAGTCCCCCTGGGTACAATCCCTAGTACCAAAAAAGGAAGAGAGCAAGTATGAATCCTGATGCATGACCTTCAGCTTACTTGCTCTAGTGGGTGTGTGAAGCAGACTCCATGAGGGTTAAGGCTTCCTCTGAACTCTGTCCAGGGCCCCTGAAACCCCAGTGTGGCCTGCACTGAAGCCAGCAGCCTTCAGCAGGCTGTCCTCACCCAGGCTTGAGGGATGAGTTTCTGCTGTTTTCCTCTCTAGCTCTCTAGACAGCTAGGTATAGAAAGCCATCTCTTAGGGGAATCTAGGGTCCTCTATCTTTGGTATCCAGCTTTCAGAAGTTCCCAGGTCAGAGTGGTAATATTTCTTTACTTTGTTTTCTTCCTGATATGAGAATGTAGGCCAGCCTTCCCTAGTGAGCACGTGGCAGGGTATCCATCCATTCTTAGGGAGATCCTCTGCCATGAGAACTTGGAAGCATGTATGTCCTTGACCTTGACTTAAATCTCCTTGACTTGGGTTTTTTTTTAAATTTAATTTAAAAAATTTTCTTTTAATTTGTTGATAAACCTTTATTTTATTCCAAGGTGCTGAGAATTGAACCCAGTTCCTCACACATGCTAGGCAAGTGCGCTACGGCTGAGTCACAACCACAGCCCTAATTTTATTTTTTTTAATATTTATTTTTTAGTTGTAGTTGGACACAATATCTTTATTTTATTTATTTTTTATTTTTATGTGGTGCTGAGGATTGAACCCAGTGCCTCACACGTATCAGGTAAGTGCGCTACTGCTGAGCCCCAACCCCAGCCCCAACAACTTGAGTTTTATAGTAAGCATCACTAAAATGTTTTATTTAACATCTTTGCAGCTGGGTGCAGTGGTGCACACCTGTAATCCCAGCTGTTTGGGAAACGAGGCAAGAGGATTGCAAGTTCAAAGCCAACCTCAGAAAAAGCAAGGCACTAAGCAACTCAGTGAGACCCTGTTTCTAAATAAAATACAAAATAGGGTTGGGATGTGGGGGTATGATTCAGTGGTTGAGTGCCCCTGAGTTCAATTCTTGGTACTGGGGGGAAAAATCTTTGCAGGATGGGTGTGGTGTTGCACACCTGTAATCTCAGTGACTCAGGATGCTGAGTCAGGAGGATTGTGAGTTCAAAGCCAGCTATAGTGATTTAGTGAGGCCCTAAGCAGTTCAGTGAGACCCTGTCTCTAAATAAAATACAAAAAAAAGAGGTAGGGATCTGGCTCAGTGGTTAAATCCTGAGTAACCCCCCCCCCCCACCAAAAAAAAAAAAAAAAAGATGCCTTTCTCCTTTGCCTCCAGTGTGGGTGGAATCCAGGGGTGCTCTACCACTCAGCTACTCCTTAGCCCTTTTTATTTTTATTTTGAGACTAGGTCTTATTAAATTGTTGAGGCTGGCTTGGAACTTGCCATCTTCCTGCCTCAGCCTCCCAGGTAACTGGGATTATAGCACGGCAAACATCTTTGCATTTTTAAGAATACTGCAGTTATCTCTGTTAGAATGAACCAGCCAGTAAAGCCTCCCCACTCAAGCTGAACTTGTCAGCACTACAGATATTCACATCACTAATCAACCTTTAGAGCTCAGCCTATAGGAAAAATTGCCTATTCTTGCTGCTTGTGGCATTTGAAACTAACTACTGTTTTCATGACTGTCACAGGAAAGTCAGAATTTCATGACTTCAGACTGTACAAGTCCTAATAGCAGAAAGACTACCTTGTTAGTGGGCTCCGCGTTGTGTGGGAGGGAATTGGCATTGCTGCACACAGGGTGTTTAAACTGATGCAGACAAGGAGGACCCCTCCTCTTGCCCAGAGGGGCCCCTTAGAGTTGGGAGGCTTTGGGGAAGAGGAGCAGTGGCTTGCCTGGACCCAGGGAGCAGTTTTGGCCATCCAGAGAGGGTTTCTTCCTCAGGCCGAGTCTGCTCTTCCAAAAGCCATCTGTTGATTCATTCCATAGTGGGCATGGGGAACCCAGTGTCATGGACAGGAGACTGGGACTGGATGGTAATCTGAAAGAAGTGAATTTACAAAGCCAAGTTTTCCTCCAAGGTCTAAATCAGTTAAAATGCAGTTCCATTCCAAGATTTTTGTTTGCAGGAAGCTGGAGTGAATGTCCCATTTTTAAGGCCTAACAGAGAAATGCATATGCTATGCAAGGACTTTACACACACATGCCCTTTCTCTTCTGAGCTTTCCCCTCCTAGTTTGGTCTACTGAGCTACGTAGTTCTGTGATTTAAAAAGTTGTTGTTTTAAAAAGTGGATGTTTTTTCATGTGTGAAAGTGGAGACAGTAAAACACAGACATCATATGTTATTCTTCCAATATAAATATTTAAGTCTATTTCTGATAGCTAAGCATTTACTTTTTTTTTTCTGTTTTTTTAAAATTTTATTAGTGCATGCTAATTATTCAGAATAGTGACTTTTATTATAACATATTCATACATGCATATAACTTATTTTTGTTCTTTTTAGATATACATGACAGTAGAGTATATTCTGACATATTATACATACATGAAATAAAAGTTATTCTAATTAGGATCCCATTATTGCAGTTGTACATGATGTGGAGTTTCACTAGTAGTGAATTCATATGTGAACATAGGAAAGTTATGTCCGATTCATTCTACTGTCTTCCTTATTCCTATTCCCTCTACTTTCCCTTCCTTCCCCTTAGTCTAATCCAATGAGCTTGACTGATTTTTTTTTTAATATACCAGGGATTGAACTCAGGGGCACTTGACCACTGAGCCACATCCCCAGCCCTATTTTGTAATTTATTTAGAGACAGGGTCTCAATGAATTGCTTAGCACCTCACTTTTGCTGAGGCTGGCTTTGAACTTGTGATCCTCCTGCCTCAGCCTCTAGAGCCACTAGAATTAGAGGCATGCACCACTTTGCCCAGCTTGACTGGGAATCTTCACTTTTTTTTTTCCTTTGGATGGGGTCTCACTGTGTTGCCCAAGTTGGCTTCAAACTCTCTATCCTCCCATCTTAGCCTCCAAAGTAGCTGGGATTACTGGCATGCATCATCACATTCAGAGGAATCTTTACTTTTTTAGCGGATTCTTCTGGCACATTACTGTTTGAGAGTTACCTCACCAAGTTCTAAAAGGAAACTAAAAAAGACAAAGTAGCCTTTTTTTTTTTTTGCAAGGTTATGGGAAACAACAGAGATCAGGATACCAATAAAATCCTTTAAGAGTTATGGTTGTGCAGATTTAATCCCAAATTCATATTACTAAATGGTATCAAGCCATTCATCAAGCCATGAATGAAGAACGTAATTCTGGACTGATAAGAGTCTTAGGCTCCTCACAGAAACAAACACAAACTCTTTCTAAAGAAAGGAGCATGAGTCTCAAAAAATTCCCCTATGTAATTTTCCACAAAACCCACCATCAAAATTTAAAAAGCACACAAAGAAACAAGGCACCAGGAACAAATGTTAACAGAAAAAACAGACAACTTGGATATTGGAAATGTCAAATAGAGACTTTAAAATAACTCTGCATAGCCAAGCACGGTTGTTCACACCTGTAATCCTAACAACTCTGGAGGCTGAAGCAGTAGGATCACAAGTTTAAGGCCTACCTTAGCAAGATCCTGTCTCAAAATAAAAAAGGGTTGGGAATGTAATTCAGTGGTAGAGCACCCCTGGGTTCAATCCCCAGTATTGAAAAAAATAAAGTCTGATATTTAAATAGCTGCTGTGGGAACCAAGAGACAATATGCTAAAGAAAATAACTGCCACCTAGAGTTTAAAGTCCATTAAAATAAAAACATACTTGAACAAGCAAAACTAGTTTGCCTCTAGCAATCTGTCATTAAGGAACAAATGTATAAGAAGCAGGAGAAATAAAGACAAATGTGGAAAAAATCTAAATAAACATTGTTCAAAACAGTACTTCTGTGATGTTAAATAATAAATATTTTTTTTTCTTTTTTTTTTATTGGTTATTCAAAACATTACAAAGATTGCAGAATCACATTGGTTACACATCCACATTTTTACATAATACCATAATAGTAACTGTTGTATTCTGCTACCTTTCCTATCCTCTACTATCCCCCCTCCCCTCCCCTCCCATCTTCTCTCTCTACCCCATCTACTGTAATTCATTTCTCTCCTTATTTTTTTCCCATTCCCCTCACAAACTCTTATATGTAATTTTGTATAACAATGAGGGTCTCCTTCCATTTCCAAGCAATTTCCCTTTTCTCTCCCTTTCCCACCCACTTCATGACTCTGCTTAATGTTAATCTTTTCCTCCTGCTCTTCCTCCCTGCTCTGTTCTTGGTTGCTCTCATTATATCAAAGAAGACATTTGGCATTTGTTTTTTAGGGATTGGCTAGCTTCACTTAGCATAATCTGCTCTAGTGCCATCCATTTCCCTGCAAATTCCATGATTTTGTCATTTCTTAGTGCTGCGTAGTACTCCATTGTGTATAAATGCCACATTTTT
This sequence comes from Callospermophilus lateralis, assembly GCF_048772815.1. Classification (NCBI taxonomy): domain Eukaryota; kingdom Metazoa; phylum Chordata; class Mammalia; order Rodentia; family Sciuridae; genus Callospermophilus; species Callospermophilus lateralis. The sequence goes on along the minus strand of NC_135323.1, from coordinate 8,654,959 downwards.
TTTATCCATTCATCTATTGAGGGGCATCGGGGTTGGTTCCACAGTCTAGCTATTGTGAATTGTGCTGCTATGAACATCGATGTGGCAGTATCCCTGTAGTACGCTCTTTTGAGGTCTTCAGGGAATAGTCCGAGAAGGGCAATAGCTGGGTCAAATGGTGGTTCCATTCCCAGCTTTCCCAGGAATCTCCATACTGCTTTCCATATTGGCCTCACCATTTTGCAGTCCCACCAGCAATGTATAAGAGTACCCTTTTCCCCACATCCTCGCCAGCACTTGTTATTGTTCGACTTCATAATGGCTGCCAATCTTACTGGAGTGAGATGGTATCTTAGGGTGGTTTTGATTTGCATTTCTCTGACTTCTAGAGATGGTGAGCATTTTTTCATGTACTTGTTGATTGATTGTATGTCCTCCTCTGAGAAGTGTCTGTTCAGGTCTTTGGCCCATTTGTTGATTGGGTTATTTGTTTTCTTATTGTTTAATTTTTTGAGTTCTTTGTATACTCTGGATATTAGGGCTCTATCTGAAGTGTGAGGAGTAAAAATTTGTTCCCATGATGTAGGCTCCCTATTTACCTCTCTTATTGTTTCTCTTGCTGAGAAAAAACTTTTTAGTTTAAGTAAGTCCCATTTGTTGATTCTTGTTTTTAACTCTTGTGCTATGGGTGTCCTATTAAGGAATTTGGAGCCCGACCCCACAATATGTAGATCGGAGCCAACCTTTTCATCTATCAGACGCATAGTCTCTGATTTGATATCAAGGTCCTTGATGCATTTTGAGTTAACTTTTGTGCATGGCGAGAGGAGGGGATTCAGTTTCATTTTATTGCATATGGATTTCCAGTTTTCCCAGCACCATTTGTTGAAGATGCTATCCTTCCTCCATTGCATGCTTTTAGCCCCTTTATCGAATATAAGATAGTTGTAATTTTGTGGATTGGTTTCTGTGTCCTCTATTCTATACCATTGGTCCACCCGCCTGTTTTGGTACCAGTACCATGCTGTTTTTGTTACTATTGCTTTGTAGTACAGTTTGAAATCTGGTATCGCTACACTTCCTGATTCACACTTCCTGCTTAGAATTGCTTTTGCTATTCTGGGTCTTTTATTTTTCCATATGAATTTCATGATTGCTTTATCTATTTCTACAAGAAATTTTGATTGGCATTGCATTGAACCTATAGAGAACTTTTGGTAATATTGCCATTTTGATGATGTTAGTTCTGCCTATCCATGAACAGGGTATATTTTTCCATCTTCTGAGATCTTCTTCTATTTCTCTCTTTAAGGTTCTGTAGTTTTCATTGTATAAATCTTTCACCTCTTTTGTTAGGTTGATTCCCAAGTATTTTTTTTTTTTTTGAGGATATTGTGAATGGGGTAGATGTCCTCATTTCCAGTTCAGAAGATTTGTCGCTGATATACAGGAATGCCTTTGATTTATGCGTGTTGATTTTATATCCAGCCACTTTGCTGAATTCATTTATTAGCTCTAGTAGTTTCTTTGTAGACCCTTTTGTGTCTTCTAGGTATAGGATCATATCATCCGCAAATAGTGATAATTTAAGTTCTTCTTTTCCTATTTTTATGCCTTTAATTTCTTTCGTCTGTCTAATTGCTCTGGCCAGTGTTTCGAGAACTATATTGAATAGAAGTGGTGAGAGAGGGCATCCCTGTCTTGTTCCAGATTTTAGAGGGAAGCAGTTACTTTTTTAAAAATGACATACAGGGGCTGGGGATATAGCTCAGTTTTCCCTCGCATGTACAAGGCCCTGGGTTCAATCCCCAGCACCAAAACAACAACAACAACAACAACAAAAAAAAACCCCAAAAAACCATACCATTATAACATCCAGAAATAAAATAATTCTTTAATGTTGTCATGGTTTTGCCAGTGCTGCCCTTTTGCTGCTCTTATCCAGAGTGCTACCTTGCAGGTGCTCCTGTTCTTTCCATACTGCCGTACTCCTTTGTTGGTCTCGGGTGATGCTGACTCACACTGAGAATAACAGCTTTATGCATTTAAGATACTTCGAAGTTGCTTCCACAGGTGTTCATGAAGAACCAGTTATTATATACCTTTCCTGTCTCCTAAGTGCTTGTGAGTTTTGAAAATGGTATGAATCTTGTCTTTGCTTATTTGTCGGGATGGTTTGGATTTGCTCTCCTGGAGTCTAAGTGAGGACAACTGGAATAGAGTGCATGAACTCTCCTCAGGTGCAAGGGCAGCTGGGCTGCCTGCCCGGAGAGCTCAGGAACCCTGGGTGTGAGCTTGTCTCTCTGGTGTTCATTGGTGTTCGTTAGCTGATGCAGCTCAGATGTCTCATCATGCTCTCTGTGGACCAGCAGGGAAAACCCACTGTACATGCCTAGCTGCTCTGCAGCCTTTTAGAAAGAAGTATACGTGCCAAAAGTAGGTGAACTTCAACCAGGCTTTTGAGAGTTGCCTCTGCCACTCTAAGCAGATCCAGTGTGGTCTGGGAATGGTGGAAAGAGCCCCTTGGCTTCTCAGATACTTTTGTGGAAGATGTGGTGCATGTGTGATAAGGAGAGTAACCCAGGGTGGGGGTGTCTCCCTGTATAGGGTGCTCTCCACAGCTGCTCAGCCTGCTCTTGGCGTTCTAGGGAACTGTGGCTGGGGGCTGTGGTTCCTTCCGTCCACATCTGTGTACAGCCTGTGCAGTTCCTTAGTATGCTTTTCATTGCCAATCCCGCCCTGGTGGTGATTCTGAGGGCCCTGGGCCCACTTGCTGGGAGGTGTGGGCTTGCTTGGACCACTTGGGTTTATGCCTCCAGGCTGATTTTTCTGGCTGTGCTGGATTTTGCAGGACTGGGTGAATTGTGTTATTTCTCACAGTCTGATTGGAGTGTTTTGGTTTTAGAAAATTAGAAACCAAATCATCAGATATGTGGAAATTGTTCTATCCTCTACAGCATGAAGAAAGTGTAGTTAAAATAGACCCTTAAAAGCATACACTTTGATTCATCCTTGATCATTTAATATGGTAACTAAAGGACCTACTGCTAGTTATTGTTTAAAGAGTATTTGGTTTGGGTTTCAGAATGAACACTGCTAGCAGCTTTGTGTTGGTAATTCTAGGGAATCTCAAGAAATGAATGGCCAGTGTGGGTTCTGATTAGATGACTTTCCAGTAATCAGCAGGACTCTGTGGAAACCTTGTGTGCTTTAGGCTTTCCTGAGATAAGAAGTTAGGGTATTGATAAAGAGCTCTGGTTATTTATTTTTTTCCCAAGAAATCAGCTGATAAATGGATTTTGGAGCTTAGTGTCATGCTAATGCGCAGAGCCCTGTAGTCAAGGGATGATTGCCTCATCTTGCCATTGCTGAAGGAGACGGGGGACTTTGGCCTGAGAGCTCATACTGTTGGGACCAGTCAGGTCTGACTTGCTGTTGTACATGATGATGGTGGTGGGAGGGTTGGATGTAGTAACTGGTTCCCTGGGGTCTCCTTTCCTGGAGTCCTTGAGTCTAGATCCCCTGGGGTTATGCCTAGACTCTGTCTGGGCGCTGTCTGTCTCTGCTGTCTCCGTGGCATCTGCTGGGTCCTGAGAAGGACAGTGGTGTGTGCACTAATATCTTCTGTCTTCTTTTCCTGCTTGTCCCCATGGGGCTGCCTTTCAGGGCCTGTGCTTTGCCCCCTGGGGCAGTCCCTCTAACTGGACTTGTACATTACTCCTTTAATTGCTTGTGCACCCGTGGCTGTCCTTGGCTATGAGCCCCGACTGCTCCTGATACCTGTCCAGCCTGTGCAAATCAAGCAGGATCATGTCCCTGCCCCTCCCCATCCCAGTAGTTGTGTTGTGCTAGTTGGTTGCATCTGGGTCTCACCCCCAGGTTTTGGGGGTATTTCCAAATATTTCAGTAAGTGCACCCATCAAACGTGCTTTGAGTTCTCAAGAGTTTCCACATCTATAGAAATTAACATTATTCCTTGGTATCATCAAATGCTCAATTGGTGTTCTAATTCAGTTGTCTTTGGGTGGAGCATTTTAAATGCACTGTTGGGATCTGACTATTGTGGAGATCCTCTTGTGCTGCTGGGTTGATGAGACTCTTCTGTGAGGTGTTCCTTCATCTTCTCTGACCATGTTGGCCCTGCCAAACTTCTCACAGGCTGGATGTTACTGGCTGCGCCCCTGGCTGCTGAGGCATGTTCTGTCTTTTTCCTCTGGTGGGTGTGTGGCTGGCTGTGATGTCTGTGAGTCCTTGTACTTTGACAGTGACTTCTGGTACTCCCTTACTGTGGAGCAAGGCATGGGTGCCCTCTGGCTCCACCATTCTGTCCTTTTGCTAGCGGGCTGTCAGGAGCTGGCTGGTGCCACCCTCCCGTAGCCCAGTGCTGCCCTCACCTGGGACAGGCAGGCTAGACAGGCAGCTCCTTCCTTTGCTTGTTCTCTGGGTGTAAGTTCAATGGTATTTATTCTTCAGCAAGCCCCTGACCCCAACATTTTTTTTTAATATTTATTTTTTTTAAGTTTTTTTAGATGGACACAATATCTTTTTTTTAACATTTACGTGGTGCTGAGGTTTGAACCGAGTGCCACGTGCATGCTAGGCGAGCACTGTACCACTGAGCCACAACTCCAGCCCCCCAACATTTTTTTTAACATTTATTTTTTTTGTTGTATACAATACCTTTATTTTGTTTATTTATTTGTATGTGGTGTTGAGGATTGAACCCAGGACCTCACACATGCTAGGTGAGCACTCTACCGCTGAGCTACAACCCCAACCCAACATTTTTTAGACTGAATAATCAGGGTCTATAACTTGGTGGGTTGGAATGTGCTTGAAGTGTTGTCGCCATTTCTCATCACCTGCCTCAATCTCTTCTGGCTGGTGGAAGCCTCTTGCATGGCTCCTGAGTTCTGTTGTTGGAACCAGCAGCTAGGAGTTTGGTTTCTTTGAGCTTTGGTGTGACAATGGGCACCATGCTTAGCTGGCACAGTTCTAGAGACTCCCAGGGGTCTGGTTTCTTTTGTGGGAAGTGAAACACAAGCACCACAACCTGGGGCCATTTTGAATGGATAGAACAAAAGTTTTTGTTTATTCTTCTCCCCCCCACCATTTTTAGTTGTAGATGGACACAATACCTTTATTTATTTATTTATATGTGGTGCTGAGGATCGAACCCTGTGCCTAACGTGTGCTGAGCTACAGCCCCAGCCCAAGTTTCTATTTCTTTAAATAAAGCTGGGCTGAGGATGTGGCTTAAGTGGTAGCGCGCTTGCCTAGCAAGCGTGAGGCACTGGGTTCAATTCTCAGCACCGCATAAAAATAAAAAAAAAATAAAGATATTGTGTCCATGCTCACCATCTCTAGCAGTCAGAGAAATGCAAATCAAACCACCCTAAGATACCATCTCACTCCAGTAAGATTGGCAGCCATTATGAAGTCAAACAACAACAAGTGCTGGCGAGGATGTGGGGAAAAGGGTACATTTGTACATTGCTAGTGGGACTGCAAATTGGTGCGGCCAATTTGGAAAGCAGTATGGAGATTCCTGGGAAAGCTGGGAATGGAACCACCATTTGACCCAGCTATTGCCCTTCTTGGACTATTCCCTGAAGACCTTAAAAGAGCTACAGGGATACTGCCACATCGATGTTCATAGCAGCACAATTCACAATAGCTAGACTGTGGAACCAACTTAGATGCCCTTCAATAGATGAATGGATTAAAAAAATGTGGCATTTATACACAATGAAGTATTACTCCGCACTAAAAAATGACAAAATCATGGAATTTGAAGGGAAATGGATGGCATTAGAGCAGATTATGCTAAGTGAAGCTAGCCAATCCCTAAAAAACAAATGCCAAATGTCTTCTTTGATATAAGGAGAGCAACTAAAAACAGAGCAGGGGGGAAGAGCATGAGAAAAAGATTAACATTAAACAGGGATGAGAGGTGGGAGGAAAAGGGAGAGAGAAGGGAAATTGCATGGAAATGGAAGGAGACCCTCATTGTTATACAAAATTACATATAAGAGGATGTGAGGGGAAAGGGAAAAAAAATCAAGGGAGAGAAATGAATTACAGTAGATGGGGTAGAGAGAGAAGATGGGAGGGGAGGGGAGGGGGGATAGTAGAGGATAGGAAAGATAGCAGAATACAACAGTCACTAGTATGGCAATATGTAAAAACGTGGATGTGTAACCGATGTGATTCTGCAATCTGTGGGGTAAAAATGGGAGTTCATAACCCACTTGAATCAAATGTATGAAATATGATATGTCAAGAGCTTTGTAATGTTTTGAACAACCAATAAAAAAAAAAAAAAGAAAAAAAAAGATATTGTGTCCACCTAAATAAAGCTGGAGGTGGTGGCCCCCACTTGTACTCCCAGCAGCTTGGGAGTCTGAGGCAGGAGTTCAAAGTCAGCCTCAGTAACTTAGCAAGGCCCTAAGCAACCCAGGGAAACACTGTCTCTAAAAAGGGCTGGGGATATGGGATATGGCTTAGCACCCCTGGGTTCAATCCCCATTACTAAAAAAAAAAAAAAAAGTGATGCTTAAAATTCAAATTCAGATGATGGGCAGCTGTTATCCAAACATCCTCCAAAGCTCACACTGAGACTTAGTCAGCAGTATGAGGTGTTGTGTGGCCATCAGCAGATGGGTGAGTCCCGAGGCAGGCCTGGCAGCCCACTTGGCCACAGCAGCATGGGTGTGCCGGCAAGCACTCGGGGTTGTTGTTGCTGCTGGCAGTGGGTGATGCTCCACTTTGCTTCCTCTATGTCCTCACTTCACTTTTGTGCGGCTATTTAAAGGGTTAAACAGCCTTTTCTCTTTGAAATTCAAGAAGCTCGCCAGCATAAGTCTTGAAGGGGTCTTTGGGCCTGGGGAGTGGGTCTTCTCCAGGTGCTGGGGTGTTCTTTCTGTCTCTGCTTGATCTTCAATACTGGGGAACTCCTTCAGCAGAGCCTCACATTTGCCTATGCTCCAGTTTTCCCTTCTGCATTTTGCCAGATCCATGTGCTTGCTTCAGTACTTCTCTCTTTCTCTTGAACCTTCTACTGTCTTTTAAGTGTGGAGATCAGGGTGCATGTGAGTTTGTGGAAGCCCTGCCTTGCAGTTCCACATCCCAGAAGGGTCCCTGTGTGCTGCTATCAGCACTCCTCCTCCCTGGGTCCCAGGCAGGGCTGATCTGGCTTTCATCTCACTGACTTGTCCTTTCCAAGAATTTCCTTTCATGAAACTGTAACTTGTGGTCTTTCCTGTGGCTTCTCTGCTGGCAAACACTTGGGCTCTGCAGAGTAGCTGGACACAGTGTTGCTGTGGACTCACTGTTCCTTTCTCTGGGGTCATTGTGCTGTACAATGAGCTCATGTTGTACTTTTTAAAGAGACTACCTGCCTAATGGCTCTCAAGGCTGCCAGACCACATCATGTTTCCTGGTGAGGCTCGGGGATTTCTCCTCATCTCCAGAGCTTACCATTGTCAGTTGTTTTGAGATGGGGTTCCTCTGTGTTGCCCCAGCTGGCCTTGAACTCCTGGCCACAAGTGATTCTGATCCTCTGGTCTCAGGTTCTTCAGTAGCTGGGACTTACAGGCACATGACACTAGGCCTGCCTCTGTGTATGGCTTTTCTTTCTTTTCTTACAGTACTGAGAATTGAACCCAGGGACATGCTACCCGTGAGCTACATCTCCAGCCCTTTTATTTATTTTATAATTTTGAGGAAGGGTCTTGCTAAGTTGCCCAGGCTGGCCTTGAACTTGGCTCCTTCTGCTTTAGCCTCCTGAATTACTGTGACTAAAGGCTTGGGCTGCTGTGCCTGGCTATATATGACTTTTTGAAGTGTAAGATTTTTTTTATATATATATTCTGGATATAGGTCCTTTACCAGTTATATATATATAATTTTTAAAAAAATATTTATTTTTTTGTAGTTGTACATAATAACTTTTATTTATTTATTTTTATGTGGTGCTGAGGATCAAACCCAGGACCTTGCATGTGCAAGGCTAGCTCTCTACTGTTGAGCCATAACCCCAGCCCCAGTTATATATAATATTAAGTATGCAAATACTTCTTCTGATCTGTGTCATGCCTTCTGGTATTACTAAATGTTGTCCTTTTGTTTTTAGTACTGGGTATATGAATAAAAATATAATATAATATAAATAAATGTATATTTATAATATAAATAAATAAATAAGAAGGCCTGGGGATATAGTTTATTTATTTCAAGACAGGGTGTCATTAAGTTGCCCAGGCTGGCCTCCCACTTGGGATCCTCCTGTCCCAGCCTCCCAAGTGATTGCAATTACAGGCAAGTTCCACTGTGCCCAGCTAATGTCTTTTTCTCCCCCAATATTTTTTTAGTTGTAGATGGACACAATATCTTTTTACTTATTTTTTTCTGTGGTGCTGAGGATCGAACCCAGTGCCTAATGCATGTGAGGCAAGCACTCAGCCATTGAGCTACAACCCCAGCCCCTAGCTAATGTCTTTTGAAGAACAGAAATTTAAAGTTTTGTTGAGATCTGACTTGTCCTTGGCAGCACAGCCTGGTCTTCTTCCTGAAGAGTTGTGCCCTCTGTATCATCCAGGTGTGAACCACCCTGTTATACTTTTGTGAGCCTGATGGATGTCAAGGGTCTGTCCTCCCAGAGACCCAGCACTGCTGGGAGAGCATGTCTGGGTGGTATGGTTTATGCTCTGCATGAATGTTCCAGGCCCTTGTAAGAGCAACTTCCTGTCCTTCCCATTGGAGTCTGGCTGTCAGCTCCGAGAGCGAGGATCTTACTTCCATGGTGCAGGATCCTCAAGGACACCACCATCCTGTGGCTGGAGCCATTCATAATGACTTTGGCGGCTACCTTTGCCTCTTCCATCAGAAGCATCAGTGGCTTCTACTTCAGCTCTGTACCTTTCTATCAAGCTGCTTCTGTGTGGTGAGAGGGTCCAGTGCATAGTGTGTGCCCTCCCCAACTTTAAGAAGGCTCTGGGTAACATATTCTCATTTGGCATTTGCAGGTGAAGGACCTAACTCAGTACTTGGATCCCAGTGGGCTCGGTGTGATCAGTTTTGAAGACTTCTACCAGGGCATCACAGCTATCAAAAATGGAGGTCAGTGGTCCCCACCATGTCTCCACCGCCTCTCCCCTTCCTGCACTGCCCCATGACCACCCATCCTGCTCCACTGCTTGCCAGGTTCCTTCCTGTTCTTTGCTCTCCTTACCCCCGTCCTCCAGAGTTGACAGACTAAACTGCTGTCCACAGCTTTAGGAAGCTGCTGACCTTCCCTGAGTTTTTTTGATGAAAAATTTCAGAAATACTCAAGAAGTTGTACAGGAGCACCTATGTGCATTTACAGCACCATCTGCTGGGTTTTCTTACCATGCCCTCATCTGCATGTCTTTGTCTGGCAATCCATCTATTTAATGGAGAGCACTTCAAATCAGCATGCTCTGTGTACCCCCTGGACAGCTCAGTATCCATACCGGTCCCCACTACTCAGAGTGTGTTTTCAGGCTTTGATGAAGCATCCTGTGGAATGTGCACATCTGAGTGTGCTGGGCTGTGCTCTGACAGAGCTGGACACTCCACAGGCTGGCAGGGCTGCTCTCAGCACTCCTTCTTGCCCTCTCCTGTCTCCTTAGATAGGCCTTGCCTCTCCTGAGTTTCATGTGTGGAAGCACATTGTTCACTGCATGCCTCCTGGTCTACTCTCGTGGCATGTGAGTCTCTGTTGTTCTCCCATGGTGGTTAGTGTCCCTCTGCATGTTGTCCCCACATCCCCATGCTGCTGCAATGGGCACCTGCTCTGGGCTGATGGAGTAAAGCTCTGAGGACTTCTCTGTACAGTCTTTGTGTGGAATCAGTTTTCCTGTCCTGGGAGTAGCTAGCAGCAGTAGCCATGTACTGGGCGCGAGCCCAGTGTCCTCACAGGGGTCTTGCCACTTTACACTCACCCATTGCCCCACACACTGTCCCTTTAAATCAGACTCTGCAGCTCTGCTGGTACTGTTCCTTCTCAAGCCCCTGTCTCCTGCTTGTAGTCTGGGAACAGCAGTAGGGTGTCTCACTCATAGCCTCTGCCCTCGTGCTGCACATGGGCCCATCAGACCTTGGCAGGGGGTGGGGGGTCCATGGTCACTGAGTGTGGTCAGGTTCAGGATGACCTTGGATCTCAGGTCTTTTCAGTAGCTGTCTTGTCTGTCTCTGCCCCATATTCTAGCCTGGCAGTGTCACTAAGGGGCGGGGTTTCCTGAAACCCTGAGTTTGCCCTGTGTCCCATTTTTATCCAGACCTGTGCAGGCACCAGCTTGGCCTTGAGCACTCCTTGGTGCTCTAGCAAGGGGGTAAGCCGGTGGGTAGCAGCATGAGGGCTCCTGGGCAAGGCACCGCTATGATCAGTGCAGCAGGTGGGGACCCAGGGGACTGCAAGGCCAGCCCCAGAGCCCTCTTCGTGGAGGGTGGGAGACAGGAAGTGTGATTACCAGAGAGGGACCCTGGCCAGGGTTTGATTTCTTACAGCACCTTGATATTTCTAACAATGTTAAAAGTATTTTATCCGTTTCTAATTTAGGTTATCCATGAAAACCAAGGTATCAGACAAGTCTAGTAAACACTTTAAGTCAGCTATTCTTGCAAAAGAAAGAGGAAAAAAAAAAAAAGAAACAGATTTTATTTACTTTGAGACAAAGTCTTGGCAGTACTCTCGCCTCAAGCCTGTCAAATTGCTGGGATTATACGTGTATGACACGGCTGACTGCGGATTTGCCTCATTGTTATTCTTAAGTAACAGACTGGCCCTGTGCAGGCATCTGGGTTTTTGGTGATACCTTAACCCTGATTCCCTGGAGCTGGCTGTCTGTGGTGGGGCCCTTCATATCTCCACCCGAATGGGGTAGAAGGGTGATGGGTACACGGGGCAGGGACCAATGAAGAGACTGTTTCAGCCCAGCCACATACACGCTTTGCACATTGCTAGTGCTTAAATGGAGTATTTATGTAACCAAAGATTGACTGAGCCACTTCGGAAGACCAGGAGAGGGAGAATGAGGTGGAGTGTGTTAATTGTCATGGGCTGTGCCAGAGCCTCTGTAGAAAAGTCTAGCACTTAAGAATTCGTGGGAGGGAAATAAGACAGCATATTTTGATGGGGAGTGGTCAGAGCTGCTTGTGCCCTCAGCCTCTCAGCATTGTCACTTGCTGGCCGTGGACAGGTGTGACAAATGTGTGAGAAGTAGCAGGCAGCAGCTGTGACTCCACGTGCTTTCTGTGAGCATGGTAGCTCTTCCTCAAGACTGCTCCTCTCGTCACATACATTACAGTGACCTGTCTGCCTCAGTGGCCTGCTGAATGCTATGCACTGGCCTCTGCTGGTCAGTCACCTTGCCCTGTCTCACAAGGCTGGCAGTGTTCTGTGGTCACATTCCCTGATAGTCTCAGCACCCCGTTGGCTATGTGCTATGTGTGTGGCTGGTCAGGGAGAGTCCAGTTGTACTTTTCAGGTCTCCTGACAAAGTCAAGTCTGGGAGGAACAGCGGCCCCTAGGGCAGTGGGTATGAGTGAGAAACAACTGCGACAATGGCATCTTCTTCTGGATCCTGTTGACATGAACTCAGCCACTGAGCTGTGGGGCTACCTGGGGGCTTGACTTGGGTGACTGGAAAGAACTAATGGTTATATCCCTAGGCCCAAGATGTTGTGCCTTGGGTGGCTAAGGCCCACGTCAGGCTGCAGTGAGCTGGCCAGCCCTCTGTCCATCCTTTCCAAGAATGTGGCCCTCTAGCAGGAAGACTACCAGCTTCTGACCCAAGGCTGGCTCCTGGGTCTTGTGGGTCTTGAGCCGGCAACTGTGTCTGTCACTATAGCACTCATAAAGAAGACTTTGCCAGTGTTCAGGCAGTGGGTGTCCACAGGCGTAGGTGGCCAGGCCAGGCCATGTGCTGTGGGATCTTCTCTGTGAGAGAACCAGCCTTAGAATTCCAGCCCAGTCTCAGCACCAGCTTGGTGGGCCTGCCCTCAGAGCTGATGTGGGCTTAAGGAAGGAGCGCTAGTGGGACCACAGATGTGGGACATGCTGCTGCTGGGGCTGAGGCAATGGCTTTGCTTCTCTGTGTTTGTGATTTTGAGACTTTGTTTAGATTTCATCAGGGAGGGAGAGTGAAAATATGAACAAGGCAGAGATGGTCCTGAAATTATTTCATAGCATGTGTGAAAAAGGAGCGAACGCATGATGGCCCAGACTGCCTTCCACAGATGCTTTTCAGACCTTGCCTGGAGCCTGCACAGCTGCCGGCACTGGGGACTAGCAGAGGCTACGTGATGTGTTGACCTAATTTGCAGGGAAGTGCCAGGAGATTTTACTGTCATGGCTACAGGCCTTGTTTCAGAAATAGTGAGATAGGGAGGGACTTGTTACAAATAGGCCATTGCTCTGGCTCATGTACACCTCAGGCTCTGGAAGAATAAGGGGAATGGGAGTTAGAATTTTTCAATTTTAATTGAACATTGTTTCATTCTTACAGAGATAGCTGATATGAGGATACAAACAATACAAGCTGTGCTCGGGTCTCCCTGGGACTCTGAGGTTGGGTGCCACCCGAATCATGTGTCCAGGTGCTGGAGTGCTGGCTGTCTGACACTTCTGAGTCCTGAATTTCCGTTTAAGAAGTGCAAGCACTCCAGCATCCAATGGTGGCAACCTGCCAGCAGCAATCTGACCTGTGACCAAGTATGCAGTCCTGTTGCCCTGGGAAGATGGGCCCTCCTGTGCTGTAGAATTCTAACGGTCCCATCTGTGCCAGTGGCATCTGCGTCATGAGCTTGAGTAGTTCTGCTGCAGCTTGCTACAACCAACTTACACCAGTGTGGGAACCTTGGCCAGTATGGTGGGGGAGGGCCAGGTCTGCCTGAAGAGCCAGGCAAGGCTGGACTTGAGACCTTGTTACTCCTGGCTCCCCAGAGGTTCAGTCATATACCCCAGAATGCTGCATTCAGCCCCAAGAAGACTTGTGGTTCTTGAAAACCACAGAGGACAACAGCATGAGTTGCCACGTGTGTGAAGGTTTTAGTTTGCACACTGTCAGGAAATAGTTGTCCTGATTTTTATTGAGAGACATCTAGAAACTGGATGGGGCAGTAGCATGTCCTTCTGCTCCATGGATGCCCATCCTTGCTTCCCCATTAACCCAGACCTTTTGGGTTGTGGCACCTATGTGGTACTCACCCATGTGGTCCAGATCACAGCAGGAACCTTCTTTGGTCCCTCCAGCCTAGCTGTAGGAAGCCATCCTATTTCAGAGCTTCTCCCAGGAGAACTTGGCACTCGAGAGACTCGACTCTGCTTTTTCCATATGTGGCTGGTATCAGGTGGGTCATGGTGAAGATGCTGAGTGAGTGGTTGATGTGTCTTGACACCAGGAGGCAGAAGCTGCCTTGCTGCCCCTTGCCCTGTGAGTCCTGCCTCTGCCTCAGTTCCCATGGAAGGAGGCAGGCAAGTGCAGTGGGATCTATGTGTTTGAAGAGCAGTGAATTCTGTCTGTCCCTCATGAGTTTTGTCTATGAAAGGAAAGGTGTATTTTGGAAGATAGTCAAGTAGAAGAGGGGAATGTAAACTGCCTGTGAGTTCAGCTACAGGATGGGTGTGTCCTGTGCTGGTTCATGGAGCCCGTGCCTCCCCTGTCACCAGGGGTTTGGCTCCTAAGTCTGGATTATTAGTACCTGACATTCTGTAGAGTCTGAAGGGCTTGGTGCCTTGCTCTTTTTTTTTTTGGTAGTGGTCTTTGGTTTTTATGAGGAGTGAAGTTGTGCTGTTCTTCCCTGACACCAGTGCCCAGCCTTCGGTGGAACCCCACTTCCTGGGGATGTGGCCTCCAGTCTCGCCCTGCTGGCCTCTCCCCTCTTGCTTCCCCCACAGCAAACTCCAGACCCTCCCTACTCCTGACTGTGTGGCACCTTGCACCTCTGGAGGCTCCAGTGGTCTCACCAGTGCTGGGTCTTGTATCCACAGAGTCCAACAGCCAGCTGCCCAGCGTGGTGCCTGCCCAGGATGAGGATTCCTCAACCTGCGCTGATGAGTTCTACGACTTCGTCACCTACGAGGCAAGTGTTAGCCCAAGCCTGATGTGTAGCTTCTTCCTCTTTGTGCTGCGTCCTGTGCCAGGGATGCCCCTCATGAGGGCTGAAGCATCTGTCCCATCTTTGCACCTGGTTGGGGGTATTTGGGTGTTGGACTCTGAGCTCTAGGGGCCTTTCACTCCCCACACTGTTCCTGGGCTCTTGCAGGAGTTTCCCTTGGACATCTATGGAGCAGAGGTTGGGTGGGCTGTCAGGGCTCTGTGGTGACAGCACTGTCACCCTCTGTATGCAGCAGAAGTCTGCAAGATTTGAAGAACTTTCAAGCAGTGTTTATGTTTGGGGACATTTGACTTAACACCTGCGTCCTGCTCCACTGTTCTCCACCTCCTGCTCCCAGGTGTATCCAGGGTGGTCATGATGATGTGTCTCCTTAATTGTGGGTCCCTTGTTGCCAACATAGCTAGAGACGTCATGGTGAAGAAAGACAGACCCTGAAAGCATGTCCAGGAGGCAGGAGATCTGGTAGCTGGGTCTGGAATGCTTGCTTCATTTATTCATTTATTTGGGAAATTGAACATGTAGCCTCATGCATGTAGGCAAGCACTCTACCTGCACAGAGCTACATCCCACCCCTTTTAAAAAATTTTATTTTGAGACAAGTTGCTGAGGCTGGCCTCGAACTTAGGATCTTCCTGCTTCCTCCTCCCAAGTAGAATGTTTTCAATACAAAATACATGGAGCCTGTAGTCCCAGATGCTCAACAGGCTGATATGGGAGGAGGATTGCTTGAGACCAGGGTTTGAGGGCAGCTTGGGAAACATAGTGAAACCCCATCTCCCCAAGGAACAACATGGAGTTAACCTAAGCCCTCCAGCGGTGCCAGAGAGGCTGGAGGTAGCAAGCACTAGCCCTAGTCAGCCCTCTGCAGCTTGCTAAGGCAGCAAACAGGCTGGACTTTGAACCCGTGCTCTGAGCCTCAGCTCCCTTGTTACATGATCAGTTTTAGGTTTACTGAATGGAACCAACAGAAGCTGTCCATTTGTGTACACCCTTCTGCCCACAAATGTCTCACACTGGTGGGCCTGTGCTGGTACCTAGTCACTAACAAGGAGGACACAGCTGCCTTGGTGTTGTGCTTTCTGTGGTTCTGACAAAGCGAGGGCGTCCTGCCAGGCCTCCTCCTCCTATAGTACCTTGGAACTTGAGCATAGTGTGTTGGCTTCTCAGTCCTGTGTGTTTGCGTTTCTCCATGTCTTGCTTTTGGGAGTTTCCAGGTGTGATTTTCAGAAGAGCAGCACTAAATACCACTGTGAAACTTATGAAAAGCGTCTACTCTTAAAAGAATGGAAAGCTGGCACATCACATAACCATAAAAGTCTCACATGCTTTTTGAGTGCAGAAGGGCATTACTTCCATTGACTGTGCTTGAAGCCTTGCTCCTGGTCATCTGCAGGGATCAATAAGCTTTGCCTGGTCTTTCTGAAAATGACTCCAGTCAGAATGGAGTTTTCTAACTGGGAATACTATGTGCTCTAGCACAGTGCCTATGGGGTACAGGTGCAGTTGGCTGCTCAGGAGCTGCAGCTTCCCCGGGACCCTTGGGCTTGTGCCTGTAAAGGAGGAGGCCATTGACATGGGCAAGTCAGGGAGGTGGGGCTGATATTGCCCAGATTGTCCTGGGAGGGAAGCTTGTCTTAAGTCTTTCTAGAAGGGCAGTGGGCAGTTGCAGAGAGGAGAGGCCCCCCCCCAACCCCAGATGACAAGACCTCCCAGAGGGGTCCTGGCCATACTTCCTAGGTGCTGCCTCCTGCTTGCTGGCGTCCTTAGAGAGGTGATGGAAATGTGTCCTTAGTACAGACTGTTATCAAAGCGTAAAACAAAAGCCGCCTGTTTTGGGCCCTGACTGTTTGTTACAGCCAGCAAGGACATCTCCTGGACTTTGCCTCTCCCTTCCTGGCCTGGCCAGCATCAGTGATGGGCTTAACAGAGCGTGTCTGGGAGCAGTTAGGTTGTCTCCTATGCTGTGATGTGGCTTCCGGCAGGCACACAGGTTTTGCAGCAGCCCAGCATGAGTAGCAGATAGGAAGACCACAGTGAGTGGAGAGAAAACAGCAACTTGGTCCATACGGAGGTGTGGTTGGGAGGCTGCCCTGCCTGGCACACCCTCCCTGGAGCCCGTGCACAGATCCAACCCTGTGAAGGTACCGGCTAACGTCTGAGGGTAAGAGGCGATGCTAGTGTGTACTGTGCCCAGAATTCAGCGTCTCATGGAGGAGGAAGGTTCAGGGAAAAAGGAGCTGTGACCTGGATTGGGGGGAGCCATGCGCAATGGCCTTGGACCATCCATCTTCAGCTTAGACAATGTATTAAATCGTGAAGTTTACTAAGAAGTGCTTTGGATTTTTCAAGTGAGTTAGTAATAGAAGTTGTTGGCATAGACGTGCTGGCTCCTGGGCCAAGCTGGGTCTGTTTGCTGGCAGGTGTGGTGTGACCAGGGGTGCTGTACTTGGGATGCGTCCATGGCTGTGGGTAAGCAATATGCTCCAAGATGCTCCATTGCCTCTCTGGAGAGGCCTCTAGGAAACAAACTTGCTTCCTGGTTCACTGAGTGTGTGTGTGGGATATGCTGCAGTAGCTGGCTGAAACCATGCATCTTGGCAGGGAAAAACTGGTATTCCTGCCCTCCCAGCTCTCGGCCTCCTGCCTGACTGGGCCACTTCCTATGCCCTCCCTGGGCTTCCTGTTTCTGACTCAGAGGCTCTTTACTATCTCTGCAGGAAGACCCAAGTGCTCACAGCAGTGCTATGTGGACAAAACCAGCAAGACCCTGTTGGTACCTTGTTGGAACAAATAGAGGGACAAGTCTGAGCTGAATTGACCTGTCACATGCAGGGCTGGGCCACCCAGTGGTAGATATTGCTTCAGGCGCGAGAGCCTGAGGCTGGGCAGCGGCCACCCTCCTGGGTCTATCTGAAAGGCGGGAGGCCACCTGGCACATAGTGTCCCTGCCAGGCTCGCAGGGCAGTCAGAGTCTGTAGCACTGTGCCATTGTCCTGTGTCGGGATGGCGCTATCTGTTCCATGCTGCCCTGACCGAACTCTCTGTGACATGAGCAGCTTCCAGCGCCTGGGCCTCCCTCCCTCCCTCCCTGGAAGGAGAAGCTCCTGGCTCCCACTGCGATCTGCATTTGAGGAAAGAGTGCTGGCTTGTCCTTATGATGTCAGGGTGATCGGTGAGGAGCAGGGTCCACAGGGCCAGGGACAAGCACGGGGCTCTCTAGAAGTGTTTGGCTTTCTAGAGGGCCCACCTTGAGGTAGAGGCTGCTGCTTACAGGAAGCCAGCTCTGTGGGTTCCTGGTTGGGATCTGACCTCATGGTTCTTGATGCTGAGGGTCAGGTGTGTAGCTCTACCTGCTCCCCTGTTCCAGAACTCAGTGCTTGGTGCTGGCTTCAGGGGACTATCCTTGTGACCAGGGGTAATGGTCTTTTTGGTGGGGAGCACTGGAAATTGAACCCAGGAGCACTTCACTACTGGGCTACCCAGTTCTTTTTATTTTAATTTTGAGATAGGGTCTTCCTAAGTTGCTTAGGACCTTGCTAACCTGCTGAGGCTGGCCTCAAATTTGTGATCCTCCTACTTCAGCCTCCCAGATTGCTGTGATTATAGGCATGTACCACCATGCCCGGCAAGTGGGCAACATTCTTTTGGAAAATTTTCATTAAATACTGAAGAGCCGAACCTGCTCTTTTGTTGATAATCACATTTTGACAAATCTAAGGAGGGTTTTTCAAGTGCTGGTGGGTGAGTTTGTAGCTGCACCTATGAGTACTGTTCTGCCAGCAGCTCTCCTCAGGTATTGTCAGAGGCTAGAGTTAGGCTTTGTGTCCTGTTCTGGTGCTGTCCCCCAGGGGCTGGCCTCTAGCAGGCCAGCCCAGAGCCCTGGCCAAGTGGGGTCCTAGCCTGCCTTGTTTGGAGGGAGCTACTCAGAGCAATGAATGGAACTGGAGTTGACACCTTGTAAGGTGACTTTTTTTGGGGGGGGTGGTGGAGTAGGGGGGATTGAACTCAAGGACACTCAACCACTGAGCCTCATCTCCAGCCCTATTTTGTATTTTATTTAGAGACAGGGTCTCCCTGAGTTGCCTAATGCCTCGCTATTGCTGAGGCTGACTTTGAACCTGGGATCCTTCTATCTCAGCCTCCAGAGCTGCTGGGATTACTGACCTGTACCATGCCTGGCCTTAAGGTGACATTCTGGTTTTGGATTTCAAAGCAGATTCTTCCTATGGATTCCTTAGTTTTTTGGTGTGTGGGTTTTTTTTTTTTTTTAAAGTTGTTGATAGACCTTTATTTTATTTATTTATATATGGTGCTGAGAATCGAACCCAGTGCCTCACACATGCCAGGCAAGTGCACTATCACTGAGCCATAGCCTCAGCACCCCTTAGTTTTTTGTTTTTTTTTCCAGTGCTGGGGATTGAACTCAAGGCCTTGTACATGCAAGGCAAGCACTCTACCAACTGACTGCGCTATATCCCCAGCACCCCCTTAGTTTTTTTTTTTTTTTTAATGAATTAATTTTCTTAGATTCTGGAGAAGGTTAGGTTTCCCTTGAAAACTTGAGGATGTAATTATGAAGCTCACTCCACAGGACCAGCCCAGACCTCCAGGCTCCTGGCCTCATGCTTCATTTGGGGGTCCTAAAGGCTCAGACTCACCAACAGTGGGACACTCCTGTCTTCACCTCTACAGGTGGCTCCTGCCCATGGATACCACAGAAATGGGTCCCCCTAGGACTCTGGCACCTCTAGGTAAATGTTAGAGTCTGTAAACAAGTCTGGATGGCGCCTGGCAAAATGCCAGAGGGAGTGGTTTGTGAAGTAACCCCAGCGAGCCATTAAGTGTGGAGATTCCTTATTGGTTGACTGCTGTATCTATTTTATGCTAATTAAGATAAGCTGTGTGGAATGTATAAATACCTCTGTTGTCTTACAATAAACGGCTCCCACTCCTGCTGTAAAAAAAGAAAAAAGGAAAAGAAAACTTGAGGATGTAATCTGACACCCAGAGTTGCATATTCCTTGTTGTTCCTATCTTAGTCTGGCTTTCTACCCTCTAGAGACTGGTGCCCTCTCACATTAATTTCTGTGCTTTAAAAAGCACCTGCCTGTGTTACCTGCACCCCTGTGAGGTGGCTGCCTCAAGGCTCTAGCTTGAGTCCCATGGCTTTCAGTGGTGGGTGAAGATGGAGGTGGGTTTCCCACTGGCCCAAAGGCCCAGTCCTGGTCTTGAGATGAAGCTCCAACGTTCAATGAGTCCTTTGGGTAGTCCTTGATGTCTTATCCTCCTTGTGATACCAGATCTGGGGTTTAAAGTGCACCTTTTTCCTGCTAAAACTGGAGCTTTTCTGAAGTCTTACTTGTTTACAAATCATTAACCTCAGATTGTGAGCATGAAATAAAAGCTGGATACTGCTCCTGACCTGCAAGTGCATTTTAGTGAAAATTGAGATTGAATTCCATTTGATTTGAAAATGTCCCCTTAATGATTCTTTAGTTTTAAGTTCATTTGTACAGACTATAGATGTTATTGTCTGCTGTATGCCAAGCCCTATGCTAGGTGCTGGTAAGAGTAAAAACAGACATGGCCAGCGAAAAGCAGATGTTCAGCTAGAAGCTGGTGAGTTTTTAGACGCTAACCCTTGACTGCATACCAGAGTAGCAGTCTGGACATAACAGCAGTTGATAGTGACTCTCCAGTGAGGACCCTTCTCGCACCACTGGATGTGAACTCCTCGGTCGTGAGCAGCCCTCATGTCAGAAGCCACAGGAGGGCTCTGCTGGGCTTCACCTGTGCTGTTGAGATACTTTGCATCTGTCTTATGCATGCTTATTTAACTGACTAAAAATGACTCCCAAGTAGGGCGCGCTTATCTAGCATATATGAGGACCTGGGTTGTATCCCAATACAACCAAAAATGTTTGACTCCAAGTGTTTTTGTCTGCTCTTGTACATGTTTCTATTTTTTTTTATTTTAAAAAATATGTGCCAGAAGGCATGGCACATGCCTATAATCCAGCCTCTACAAAACCAAGAGGATGGGAAGTTCAAGGCCAGCCTGGGCAACTTGGCAAGACCTGATCTCAGAAAAAAAAAGTAATAAAAGGGCTGGGGCAGCACAGTGGTAGAGCACCCGGGTTCAATCCCCAGAACCACATACATACACACAAAACCCAAAACCAAAAATTCCCCAGAATGGAAGAACTGTGGTACTGGGATGTGGCTCAGTGGTGGAGTCTGTGCTTACCTTTATCGCCCCCGCAGCACCCCCCCGCAAAAAAAAAAAAAAAAAAAAACAGAACCCGACTCCAATCCTGTGTTATAAACTATCATCTCTATCTAGAGATGTGCTTTGAACTTCTGCTGGGCCTGTATGTCCTCAGTAGCAGTGTCACCTCGCTGCCCAGGCTAATCTGTCTGTTGGTGTTCTTTTCCAGGCCAACGAGGTGACAGACAGTGCGTACATGGGCTCAGAGAGCACCTACAGCGAGTGCGAGACCTTTACCGATGAGGACACCAGCACCCTGGTGCACCCTGAGCTGCAGCCTGAGGGGGATGCTGACAGCGCTGGTGGCTCAGCTGTGCCCTCTGAGTGCCTGGACGCCATGGAGGAGACTGACCATGGTGCTCTACTGCTCCTCCCAGGCAGGTGTGTGCCCACTCCCCCTAGGGGACTGCCAGCTGGGCAGATATGGTCCATGGATCGTGCTGTCCGGCGGTGCCTGCCTGTCATCACAGAGCCACCCTGCTGCACAGTCTCTTGCACTGCCTCCTTGTGGGAGGTGCTTCTCCTGGCAGTGAATGGCATTGGCTTCGGTGTCTCAAAAGACAAACCTTGACTTGGTCTCCTATGTCTTGTCAGCACACTTCTTCGGAGCTGGACAACACAGTGCTCATCAGATGTCTTTGTGGCACCCTATCCATACTACCTGTTCTGATCCCCTGCCCTGCCCCCAGGGTGTCCCAGTTATCCTGTGTTAGAAATTTTTGGGGAATGGCCAGGGTGCTAGGAAAAGGAAGGGCCAGCCCACATAGACCCTGGAAACAGCCCTGTCTCACCCCTCACTGCTGGGAGCCAACACAGCTAGCAGCCTAGAGCGTCTGCATTGTTTTTGCTTCTTGTACCTCTCCTCATTTTCAGCATTCATCACATTACACAGCACAGCCCAGATGTTACAGTGTTGCTGGTGCACAGGCCTGAGTACCCATCCAGCTGGCTCTTCAGAGTGAAGAGCTTGTCCTGTTGGAAGCCCACGCCCTCACCAGGGTGCCCCCAGCCTCCTCCTGGGCATATTTCCTGCACAGCAAGCCCTGCCATCTCACCTATATCCATGCACACAGGGGTCCCTTATAAGCACCCATCTTCTTTGATCTAACCTTGAGTTTTGAGACGCATTTTGTTTTGGGGCATAGGCATCTATCATTTGTTCTTTATCATTAGGGGATCCCATCCCACTGGACCAGTTTGCCACAGTTTTTAACCTGATGGAATGTCAAGGGAGTTAAGTTCCTTCCTATTTCCAGCTTTGAGAGTTAAGTTGCTGTGGGCACTGTGTGTCTTGTGGCCTGTGTGTCCCTGAAAGCACTATGGTGGGTCACTGGGGGCACATACTGCAGTTTTGAAGTTCCCACAGCTCCTGCAGTCAGAGGCAGCTCATAGACGGCTGTGGGTCCCACTGTTCTCTCTCGCCTGAGCTCTCCCCACAGGGAGCCTGCAGCTCTGGGGCAGCAGTGGCATAGCCCAGAGTCTGGGAGGCTGTGCACCTCTTCCTAGGGTTAGTGCTCTCTTGAGCTCCTCTTTTGTGAAGCACCCACTTGTTTGTTGTCAGCAGGCTTCTGTGAGAGGTCAGGTGGTCTCTGGCAGTGGGGGAGCGTAGGCAGGTGAGCCATAGCTACTGTCTGCAGAAGTAGCCATGGTAGGGTGTGGCCTGCCTTGACTGTCAGGTGGGCTCTGTTGCCTCAGAAGACAGAGTGGTGTAGATGTGAGTCCTTAGCACCTGTGTTACGGAAACTTTCTCCTGCTTTGTTGGTCTGCCTTTCATTTTGAGGAGCAGGTGTTTTTAGTTTTATGATAGTATAGGTTATCCATTTTTCTTCAGCAAAATTAGCATCTTGCTTACTCCATAGTTACTATGATATTTGTATCTGCTTTCTTTAAAGCTTGATTCTTTTGCCTTCATGTTCAGGTATGAACTTCTACGTAGCTGGCTTCTGTGTGTGGTGTAAGGTGGGGGTCATTGCCCAGAGAGACATCTACTGGAGCAAGTTACCTTTTCAAGTCTCCCCTTCACCTACGGTCCTGTGAGGTGGCTATGTGGGGGCTGCTCTGTGCTGTCTTCCTGGGTCGAGGCCACTCTGAGCACCGAGCTCACTGTAGGGTGCAAGTCCTTTGGCTTCATTTTTCACAGTCTTTTTGATCCCTGGGGTCCTCCATATCTGCACATGTTGAGAACTAGCTGTGGTTTGGGGAGATGAGTTGCAGCTGGGACGGTGATGGCTCTGCTGCACTTGGGCGGATCAGCACTCTACTGCTGGTGTCTATCCTTGTACGTGACCTCACTCTCTGTTGCCCAGGTCCTTGGGTTTGGGTGTCCCATGTAGGTGTGCTGTTCTGGTGGAGGCCTGGAGGGATGTGCCTCTGGGGCTTCTGCCCTGTGGACATGGAGCAGCAAGTGCAATTGACACCTTGGCTTGCAGCAGGACGGAGGGAAGAACAAGCGTAGAGGGGCACTGTGGTAAGGCCTGTTAACTTTGGTTACAGTGCTCTTAAAAAGTGTTCTGGGAGCTGGGGCTGTGTCTCAATATTGGAGCATGTCTTGCACATGTGGGGTACTGGGCTTGATCCTCAACACCACATAAAAATAAAGATATTGTGTTCATGTACTACTAAAAAAATATTTTAGGGACTGGGGTTTTGGCTCAGTGGTAGAGCGCTTGCCTTGCATGTGTGAGGCCCTGGGTTTGATCCTCAGCACCACATATAAATAAACAAATAAAGGTATTGTGTCCATCTGCAACTAAAAAAAAATTAAAAATATATTTTAAAAAGGGCTGGGGTTGTGGCTCAGTGGTAGAGCACTCGCCTGTGCAGGGACCTGGGTTCAATCCTCAGCACCACATAAAAGTAAATAAATAAGGGTATTGTGTCCAACTGCAACTAAAAAATAAATATTTTTTTTTCAAAAAGGTGTTCTGGGCCGGCGTGGTAGGACACACCTGTAATCCCAATGGCTAGGGAGGCTGAGGCAGGAGAATCTTGAGTTCAAAGCCAACCTCAGCAACTGCAAGGTGCTTAGCAACTCAGTAACACCCTGTCTCTAAATAAAATACAAAATAGGGCTGGGGATGTGGCTCAGTGGTCGAGTGCCCCTGAGTTCAATCCCCAGTACCAAAAAAAAAAAAAAGTGTTCTTCTGATTGAGTTAATTTGAACTAGGTAGTCAGAGGTGAGGAAATGCCAGACCTGGGAAATCCCGGGGTGAGGTTTGTCTTGGGAGGGTTCCTGACCTGCAATGTTAGCTGCATAAACAGTGTGGTGCCCTGAGGGTTGCAGGACAACAGGCCGGTGTCTGGTTTGGGACATGGTTTTTAGGAAATGCTGAAGGTGCAGGTATTAGAGGAACTTGCTAGTGACGGCGATCTGTTTGACCCTTAAGCTGATAGCTCCCATTTTCTGTGGACTCAGTGAAGGAAGAGTGTTTGGACGACCCAGTGCAAGATACCCTGTCACTCGCCCCTTCCTGAGGTGGAAGCAGGGCTCCTCCACCTGGGCCCAGGGCAGCTGCACCTGGCCCCATGGCCACGTGTGCTTGCCCCTGTGGAGTCCCCTCCCTTGTAGGAGTTCTCTCACAGGATCCAGGTGCCTGGCAATTCTGAGAAGCAGGAAAAATTGCCAGGGACCATCTCTTCTGTCACCATGCCCCACAAGGGGTCCACCTGTAGTTAGGGTGAGCCACGCAGTTCAGTTTCTGGGTGTCTGGAGAACCTACTCCACATAGTAGGCACAGGCTGTAGCACCCAGTGGAGGCTGGAGCTGTGTGTATGGAGCCCAAAGATGGTGTTTTCTCCTGTGTGCAGAGCACTGAGAAAAGGCTTACCTTAAAATATGTAAACTAGGCACAGTAACAGCTTAAAATTAACTTGTAATAAATAGAACAATTAAAACAATATACTATGGCCGGGCACGGAGTGGCGCATGCCTATATTCCCAGTGGGGAGACTGAGACAGGAGGATTGCGAGTTCAAAGCCAGCCTCAGCAATGGTGAGGGGCTAAGCAACCGAATGAAACCTTGCCTCTAAATAAAATACAAAATAGGGCTGGAGGTGTAGCTCAGTGGTTGAGTGCCCCTGAGTTTAATCCCTGGTACCTGGGGGAAAAAAATACTGCAGTAAAAAATATTTAATCCCAGCCACTCCAGAGGCTGCAGCAGGAGAATCCAAGGTCAAGGCTAGTCTAGGCGACTTAGTGAGACCTGCCTCAGAATAAAAAAATAAATTGACTGGGGATGCAGCTCAGTGGTTAAGAGCCCCTAGGTTAAATACCCTGTTTAAAAAAATCCCAGGTGGAGGAGCCCTGCTCCCACCCCCGGAAGGGGCTGGGATTGTGGCTCAGTGGTAGAGTGCTTGCCTGGCACATGTGAGGCACTGGGTTTGATCTTCAGCACCACATAAAAATAAATAAATAAGGTAAAGGTATTGTGTCCATCTACAACTAAAGAAATATTTTTTAAAAAATTATATATTTAAAATATAGGAATTGCTTATTTCTGGAATTTTTCAGTTAATATTCTTGGACTCGGTTGGCCTTGGTTGACTGAAACTAGGAGAGAGAGGCCATGGTTAGGATCCACAGAGAGCTCAAGGTGCTTCCTCTTCCTGGAAGGCTCCTGTGTCTGAGGCCCTGGGCTCACCTGGCTGCCCAGGACTGGGCAGTGACGTGCATGTCTTGTGGGTGTAAAACTGGGACTTGCTCCCTGTGGGGCACCATGTGGGCCTCCTGCCTGCTACTGGCATGCCAGTCCCTTGTGGTTCCCTCTGGCCAGAGGAGTGCTCTGCGTTGCCCCTGAGCATCTCAGAGCTGGACTTGTATGGATCCTTTGCATGCATGTGGCTCTGCTGGTGCCTGACACACAGCACATGTCCTGTGAAGGAAGATGTGAGGAATCCAGTACATTCGGGTGGTGCTGCTCTTTGTTTGTCAGGCTGAGTATTTCATTAAAATCAACTTCACCTGCTTCCATGTTCTCCCAGGACAGCTGGGCTGATGGCTGGCAACTCACTTGTGGGGAGGTGTGGTTGTGCAGCCAGGTGGCCTCTGTTGCCTTTGCAGGCCCCGCCCTCGCAGCCAGGCCGTCGTCATGGTGATGAGCAGCGAGGAACATTTTGAGGACTACGGTGAGGGCAGTGAGGCCGAGCTGTCCTCAGAGGCCCTCTGCAGTGGGGAGCTGGGCTGCAGTGACACCGCTTTCCTAACTCCCAGGTAAAGTGGCCCTGAGCTTACCCCCCCCCTCCCTTTTCCTGGGTAGTTATCCAGTGTCTCTGTTTTGGATTCTATATGTTGGTAAGAGAACAAGGTGATGTCAAGTGCACCACACTCAGATTTTAAGTTTACATCTGGGTGGAAGTTAGCTGACATACCACCAATCACTGCAAACTTCTGAGGTCTCAGCAGCTCCAGGAGGCTTGAAGGTGTGCTTGGAACTTGACATGCAGGTTCCTTGGCACCTGGTCATGGACCACTCCATGGTCTGTGGCTTGGTTGGAAAGAGGTTTTAAAATCTCAAGCAAGTCCTCAGATACACTTGCTTGTAATTACCCAACGTTCCCAAACTCTCTGGAAAGTTGTGGCTTCGAATAGCTGAACTATAACTCTTGGGGTGGGGGTGACACACCTACTTTCTCTTAGGCTGTGCATGAGGAGATCCTAGCAGAGTTCAGAGTTGCCTGGCTTAACCTATTTGAGGACCTGAGTCTGCTAGAGGCTCCTATAGTTCTCCACCACTGCCAACAGCAGAAGCTAAGAGTCTCTAAACCAGCAACCAGAAGAAGAGATTATTCCCTTGCCAGCCCTGTGGAGAGCAATGCCAGTTCCTGAAGCCACTGTGGGGTGGAGGTCCTCTGAGGTGTCCCTGGGGATGAGGCATGGGCTCATCCAGCTGAACTTGGCACTTCTGAGCCTGTATCTCTGTCCTGCTGTAGAGTTTCTTTCTTTTGTGTAGTTTGCCTCTTACCCAGAGTTTTCATTCAAAAGTATAACTTCTGTGCTACGTTTAATGTTTTCCTTTCCACCTTTCCTTAAATTGAAACTTCTAAAAGAATTTCTACTAGCCTGTGAGCCCTACTGCCCCAAGGATGACCTCCTAACTTCTGCTTCTAGTTGTAGGGACCCCCTGAAGCAAAGTCACAGGAGGTCAGTGAGCATCCCCAGAGTATGACATTCTGTTTCTCACAGTTCTCACACATGACAAACAAACAAAAAGCACGAACTATAGGGCTGGGGTTGGCTCAGAGGTAGAACGCTTGCCTAGCATGCATGAGGCACTGGGCTCGATCCTCAGCACCACATGAAAATAAAACAAAGAGATTGTGTCCACTTATAACTAAAATATAAATATGTTTTTTAAAAACATAAACTGTAATCCCAGCAGCTCAGGAGGCCAAGGCAGAGGATTGCAAGTCAAAGCCAGCTTTAGCAACTTAGTGAGGCCCTAAGCAACTTAGCAAGACCCTGTCTCTAAATAAAATATTAAAAAGGGCTGGGATGTGGCTCAGTGGCTAAGTGTCCCTGGGTACCAAAGAAAAGCACAGCCTGTGAGCAGCGCACTGTAGTGCATGGTTCTTGACACTGATGTGTAAAATGGTACAACAGGCCAGCTCCAGCTGTGGTCAGGGCTTGCTGCCATGTTGGCCAAGAGAAAGCTGTGAACTCCTTCACCTTCTTGTTGGTGAAAGGTTGTGCTTTACACTGAAGCCATTAGCTGCACCAGTACTGTGCATTGTCTAGGATAGATCTGGCTAGTGGGCATCACCTGGAACAGGAGGTATGTGTCACAGGCTCCTTGGGGTGATAATGAAGAAGAGCACACGGGCAGTCTAGAGAGCCAGAATGTTCTATGTCTGGTTCTTTTCCAACATGCTTTCATCCAGTGCCCACCTCATCCCCGGCCCTCATGTGGCATCACAGATAACCCGACAGGCCCTCCCCTGTGCTGAACTGTCGCTTCTGTCTCTCTAGCTCCGACCCGCTTGCCTCAAAGCTACACAGCATCCTCACTGACGAGGCTTTTGAGTTTTACTGTAGCCAGTGCCACAAACAAATCAACCGCCTTGAGGACCTTTCTGCCCGCCTGAATGATCTTGAGATGAATAGGTAACGGATGCAGCACATGGCCTTGCTCTCTGTTCTGGGCTGAGGGAGACTCCCGCTGCCATAGCCCCTTGCTGGTGGCTCTGGTCTGGCCAATGCTGGGGACTTCTTCCCAGGCTCGGCCCAATCTCTGGAGCAAAGGAGGGTATCCAGACAGTGGGACTCTTCCTGCAGCCTGGCCCTCCCTGCATGCTGTGAGCTGTGCTTGCTTTCCTGTTCCCTCTTCCATCTGCACGAAGAGCCTCCTGGCCATTGTTTTCTTGGGGGAGGAAATGAAGGGTCCATTGTGTATGAGGTTGCTTCCCACATTTCACTAAGTGATTATCTTTAATTGAAATGGGAAATTTAAAGATTGGTCTTCAGAAGCATGTTTTTAAATGGCTTTTGGGAATGCCAATTTAGTTAGGGTTGTGTGTGCTCAGTAGGTCCGGCTCTGTGCTGCAGCCAGAGACCCAAGTACAAGGGAAGCCCAGCTCTGCTGCTCTGTCTTAAACACCAGCCTGTAGCTGCCCCTTGGCCAGACCCCATTTGTGTCTCTTCCCTCCTGCTGTGGTTTACATCGCAGCCCTCCTTGTCCTGTCCTGTGAGCAGACCCAGCTTGGGTCGATGTTCAGGGAGCTCCTCCTGCCAGTTCCTCATAACTTCACAAACTCACCCTAGAAAAGTTGTTTTTGCACATGGGCAAGCCCTTAGGGTAGGCTGCTTTGAGGGATGGTTACTTATGAAGCTTCCCACAGAAGTCCCTGCTGAGCAGAGGTGGTGAGTGACCACACGGGCTCCAGCTGGACAGACGCACTGTGGGCTATGGGAGGGTGGCAGAAAGGCAGACCTTCCTGCAAGAGTCTGTCAAGGCCACCTGTGCTTCCGGTGGAGCATGCCCTACCCTGCCTGTGCCTTCTGGGCTTCAGCTAGGTGGAGTCCTCCCAACAGTGGCCTCAGCAGCCCCACCTTCCCCTTGTCCACATCTGTGTGTGCTTAACACTCCTTCCTGTGTTTCCTGCAGCACCGCACAGCACAAGCCCCAGCAAGTGCCAGGCACATTGGAGAGAATGGGGTAACCCAGCCTTTGTAGTCAATTGGCAGCATCAGGGAGCCAGGTGGGTCCTGGCAATGTCAACAAGGCAGAGCAATCTTTGAGGGGCACTCCTGAGGAACCTGACTCTGATGACTGCAGTGGTCCGCAGTTTGGAACTGGCCTCTACTTAGGGGAACCCAGTTCTTACCCACCATGGTGTTCAGCTAGAAGTGCAGCTCTCGAAGAAGCCTTGGCTTGGCTGGGGAGGGCTGGTGTTCTTCCTGTGCAGAAGTGCCCCCTGCCAGAGAATGCATCTGAGTGCAGGCCTCTTGTGAAAGGAAATGTGTCTTGTCTTTCTCTTGCTGAGGATTCCCACATGGAAGCCATCTGTTCCCATGCCAAGGACCTGCCAGAAGGTGGCCCTGGTTACCTGCCGGCCAGAGAACAGGCTCGGCTACCTCTTGGTGTGGCTAGAAAGCCCTTATCCTTGAGACGGGCTCAACCAAGGGGCACTGGTAGAGCCCAGATCAGTCAGCCAGGGCACAAGGAGTGGAGGTGGGCAGAGTCCTGCTTCTTGTCCTGCGGACCACCCTGCAGTGAAGGCATGTCAAACTGCTTAGGCCACACCAGAGGTGTGGACAATGTCTGCCAATTCCTGTGCATTTTCCAAGTACCAGGAAGTCTGAGAAAACCATCCCTTTTGTAGATACAGAAGTCTTCCTTATCCAGGGGTGTGTTTAAATCATGACCTCTGTTGCTGACTGCCTGTCCAGCTCTGAGGGTTGCTGAGTAGCCTGAGCAGTCCACCCTGGCCTGTTGTCAGAGAGTGTCAGGGATGCTAGGGTTGCCCAACGCCAGCAGGGCCCAGTCAGGAGAGGGGCCACGTGGTGCCTCGAACAGGCAGTGTGGCTGTGTGGCCAGAGTGCTCTGAGCAGGGCTGCAGGCAGCTGCAATCAGAGGCCAAGGGCAAGCTGTTACCCACTTAGAGTGGGGTCTGGGCCTGTAACTGGGGCTGCCATCCCACAGGAATGTAGGCAACAGACTTCACAGGGGTGCTGCACTCTTAGGGATTGATGGGGCCTGCCTTCTAGAACCTGCTGGAAAATCACCCTGGCCCCCAGGACAGCTGTTCCCCAGGAGTGGTCTTTTCAGAAGCACTCAGCTACCAGGCTGCTGGACAATGTGCTCCAGAGGAGTGCCACCAGAAGGCCACTGGGAGGCACAAATGCTAAGGGACTAGGAGGAGGCTAGTTCTAGTGAACTCACTCTATCTCTCCAGTGCCCTCTGCTGGCAAGATGTAATAAGAAACGCAAAAATGTGTGCTGGGATCCACCTACAAGCTTCAGAGCAAGTGTGAGGGTGAATTTGAGTCAGTGAGCAGAGCACTGACGGGGAGGGGGGCGGTCTCTTCAAGAGGCTGTAGCAGCGTGGCCTCCGCCTGCCACCATGCCAGGTAGGCAGCCCCTTTGTCTGGAGAATTATCTTCCTTGCCTGAGTTTCAGTCTGGCAGGTCACCCTGTAGGCTTCAGGAACCAGAGGGAGGGTGCCTTTGGCCTTTGCCACTGTGGATCACTGAATTGGATGGACACTCACCCTGGGACTGGCCACCTCCCAGGATTCTAAGTCCCTGCCCCACAGGTTTTGGGCCGGGGTGCTGCTGCCTAGGTCAGAACCACTGATGGGCTAATGACCAGGCCTCTGGACAGTCATTTGACTTCAGAGGTGCCTGAGGCAGGCTGTTTACCAGTGCTGTGGACAGACATGGGCCCCTGGCCAGCTCTGAGCTACAGGCTGGTTGCCTTATCAGGGTCTAGAGGGTGCTGCCGCACCATCCTCGCTGTCCTGCATGGGTGTCCTGTGACAGGGCTCGGGGGCTGGGGGCTGCATGCCTGCACCCACTATCTCCTCCGCCTGAGCTTCCTGCTTCCTGCTGTTCCTCTCTCTGGTCCTGATACTTTTCCTGTTTGTTTGGTTTTTGCACAGCCCAGCCAAGCAGCTGTCCAGCAGGAAGGTGGCAAGGTAGGCAGAGCCTCGACTGCTTGCTGACTATACTGTGAAATGCATTGATAATCTTAGTTTCAAAAAACATTTTAAAAAGCTTTTAACAGTTACTCTTCATGGGAGGGCTGGGGTTGTGGCTCAGTGATAGAGTGCTAACCTAGCGCAGGTGAGGCACTGGATTGGATCCTCAGCACTGCATAAAAATAAATAAAAATAAAGGCATTTTGTCCACCTACAACTAAAAAAAGAATATTTTTTAAAAAGAAAAATAAATTACTTCATGGTTTGGGATAGAAGTCAGTGGAGGGAATGTGTTGTGGAAAGAATGTCCAGGGCCATGGATTAGACTGGGCCCAGGACTGGGAAGTATAGATTAGGACTTTTGGGTGTTCCCCTGTTACTGTGTGCTCCCTGCCTGGGCTGGAGGACACTACAATCCCCCAATGTATGCTGCAGGTCATCTCAGAGACCCAGTGAAGGCCACTGTCCCAGAGCCTGCTGCCCAGCCCATGCCTTCCTACAGTGTCTCTCCTGGCTTTCGTACTGTAGAAAGTTCTAGCAGGCCAGTTCTGTGACAGTCTGAGACCCCCTGTGCAGGGTGTGGGGTGTAGTCACCCCTCCCAGGACACTGAGGTTGCTTACTTGCCTCCACAGCCAGCCCTTTGTGGAGGCCGGAGGGTTTCCCTCACACCACTGCCCAATTTAGGCAGGACATCTCCAGGTCCTGGGGCATCTCCCCCATACCCCAAGTTCCTTTGTTTCAGGGATCATATCACCTGGCTCTGTCCCCACCTTCCTTCCCCTTATCTCCATTTTTTTTTTTGCCTAGCACATCTTCCTGTGTTATCTTGAGAAAAGAGCTGCCAGGAGGTAAATCCCAGCCCCTTGGGAGTAGTTCTGCTCTGCCCATGTGGGGCCCTGGCTGTGAGTAATTTTCTTCTAGAAAGTTGGAAGCTGTTGCTTGGCTTCTGGGGCCAGGGTTGCTCCAGAGAGGTTTAATGTGTTTTTATTTTTGTTTCTTTGTGACAGTTTTTCCCTCTCGGGAAGCTTCTACAGTGTTTCTTTGTTTCTGAAGTTCAGAATTTTATGATGACTTTAATATTTCCACTAATTATAATGAGCCAAAGAGAAATGGGCCTGCTCCCCTTGGGTTCTGGCTGTCTTGCTGCTCATGCCTCCTGCTTCCCACTTCATGCTGCAACTCCTGTGGCCCTTGAGGCTTGGGCTCTGGAGCAGGCAGAGGTGTAGGTCTGCACCCCACCTTTTCTGGTTGAGAAGAACCTAGGGCTCTCAGGCACAGCCTGAATCTAGGATGCACATTCTTTAGCATGTCCACCTTAATGTCCCTGTCATTAGAGCTTTTTGTCCCCAACACATGGTGTCTGGTAGGACTGAGGAAAGAGAGGACCCACTCAGCCATGTCCCGTGGCCTCCCACAACTGGGCCTAGCAACAGCTCTTGGGGCCTTGTGCCTGGACACGTTCTGGGAAAAGCAGAGAGAGGCGTTTAGCAAGCTGGAGAGGAGACAGGACTGGGCACAAAGGCTTCATCCTTTTAAGAACTTACTCTTACATCTTTCCAAGAACTTACTCTTCCTCTATAGACACTCTTTGTTGTAAAATAGCCTTGCTTACAGGTATTGGCAGTTAGAGTTTACCTGCAGAGAGGCACACCATTCTGCAGTGAGCCTGTCTGCATGCACTCTATCACTGAGATGCCTCCCAGCCCGTTTTCTTTTAATTTTGAGGCAGGGTCTCACCAGGTTCCCCTGGCTAGCCTCCAGCTCAGCCTGCTCCTGCCTCAGCTTCCTGAGCCCTGGGCCATCAGATCCTTGGGAAGTGCAGGAAAGTTGTGATTTACTTTGCAGTTTTCAGTCTTTTGCATGTACATTCTAGCTGAAGTGGTAGGTTCTGTGGAGCCAGTGGTGGCTCTGTAACCTGGCAGTGTCCCTCACCTCCCAAACCATTTATTGGGAAAGAGAGAAGTATGCAGGCCCAGTCAATGCTGAAGAGGAAGCACAACTCCATTGCTGATAAGCTGATGTAGGTTTTTAGTGTGATGGCTCCGAGTGTTCCGTTGGATCTGTAGTGCAGCTGTTGGTAAACATGGCCTCAAGCATGTCTGAACGATGCTAAAGATCCCATTTCCCAGGAAAGAGAGGCTCATGGAGACTGAGCACTCTCTCAAGGTCACACAGCTCTGAGCCTGGCTCAGTGCTGAGGGTCCAGGGTGTGGAAGGACATGGACACGAGGCTCTCTGTCTGCACAGCTCTGAGAATTGTGTGGACTCTTACTGAACTAGCATTTTCAGATTCACCACCCCAGTGTGAGGACAACAGAGTCAGGTGTCTCCCAGCCATGGGTGGGGCAACACCTGTGGGCATGACCGGACCCAGGTGAGGCTGAGCAAGACCCCCAGGGCCCATGCCTTTCCCTGGGACTCCTCATTGCCACTGCTGCAGGGAGAACCTTGAGCAACAGTGCCCATACTGGAGCCCAGGGCCAGAGTCAGTGTCTGCCAGCCTGCTCAAGGCAAGCGTGCTTCCTGTCCTGGTGTGGGTGACGTCAGGTTTTATTGCACCCAAGTACAAAGTACCCTGCTCCCGTTAGCTGCCGTGGAGGTCCTGTTCTATCAGGCTCCAGAGAGTGCTGGGAGGACAGAGGCCACTGAGTGCAGCCTGCTCACTCCTGGCCCTTCGGTAAAGGCCACAGCCGGGAGCCCCTAGCTCAGTGCTGGGCCAGGAGTCTGCCGCCCCAGGGTGGGGAGGCTTGTGCCCACTATGCTGTCTGCCTTTCGGAGGGATACGCAGGTGCTTGTGTTTGAAGAGCTTGTCATTTGGTTTTCCCTCTTCTTTCCTCTGCTATTGATTCTTTTCCATAGGTACCTGCACCAGTCGGGGGCCCTGACCATGGAAGCCTTAGAGGACCCTCCCCCAGAGCCTTTGGAGGGTCCAGAGGAAGACATTGCTGACAAGGTGGGCCTTGGGCACTGGGGGCTAAGGACCAGGAATAGGTGACTAGTAAGTTCCCTCAGGGGTTTAGTGGCCATGGGGTAAAAGTAGAGCTTTTGATGGTTTATGGGTGGAACCAACTGAAGAGAGTGGGACTGAGCAGCAGAAGCCATTCACCTTCGTGCCCATGTCTCAGGCAGCACACAGGTGCCTGTGTGGACGTGTGTGGGTCAGTTTGGGGGAGTAGCATTAAGGGACGCACAGTTTCAGTTCATCAAGCATGTAGAGGCAGGGCCAAGGGTGCTCAGGGATCAGGAGAAGAAGCACAGCCAGCAGTACCAGGAGTAGGCTGTTTTCCCCAAGGGTCTCTCCTAGAGTGGAGTAGAAAAACAGAGCAGGGAGCTTCACCATGGTCAAGGCCCCTGGTTCCAAGGCCAGTATGAACTTTAGGCAGGTGACAGCTGCTACATACTGTACCCTGCCTCTTGCACCTGACTTCATCTCCTCTGCATGCCATCTCCTGCACCTGACCTTGCCTCCTCTGCATGTTCCCTGCCTCTTCTGCACCACTCTTCATCTCCTCTGTACCACACTTCACCTTCTGCACTCCCACTCACCACCTCTGTGTGTTTCCTGCCTCCTCTGCATATTCCCTGCCTCCTCATACCTCTTAACCTTCTCTGCACCCTACCTCAGGTCCTGTGCATGCCCCCTGACTCTGTAGCCCTTCTCCATGGCAGCTCCACCTCTTCAGCTCTGCACTTTGCTGTGAGTCCTTCCTCTACTTACCTTCATTCCTTCTCCTACCTGTGCATGTGAGTTATCTCCCATCATGTGAGGTCCCTGAGGGACAGAGGGCTTCAGAAACAGGCCTTGCTGCTGGATTTGATAGTACACATCTGTAATCTTAGCAGCTCGCGAGGCTGAGGCAGGAGGATCACGAGTTTAAAGCCAGCCTCAGCAATGGTGAAGCGCTAAGCAACTCAGTGAGACAGTGTCTCTAAATAAAATACAAAGTAGTGCTGGGGATGTGGCTCAGTGGTCCAGTGCCCCTGAGTTCAATCCCCAGTTAAAAAAAAAAAGAAAAAGAAAAGAAATGGGCCTTTCTATCCCCAGGCACCCAGACCTCCTCCATAGGCTATATCTGGTAGAGCAGGGACCCCCACTTGTAGAGGGAGCTGAGCCTTGCTATCCCATGTGCCATTTAGAAGGGTGCTCTCAGGGCTCCGAGCCATTGGACCCCTGATGATGACCTGTGTCCTTGTGCTATGGAGGTGAGCGTGGCCCTAGGGGGAGCTGCACTGTGGTGATTATGGAGCAGTCTCCAAGAACCAGGTAGACCCAAGTCCAGTAGATAAACAGCTGTGGAAGTCCTGTGCTGCCCCAGCCTGTTCCCTGGTGCAGTTCTTCTGCCTCTGTTTGCTCCTCAAGCCATCATTTTGTTATCCAGGTTGTCTTTCTGGAGAGGCGGGTGTCAGAGCTGGAGAAGGACAGTGCTGCAGCCGGAGAGCAGCATGGTCGGCTTCGGCAGGAGAACCTACATCTAGTGCATAGGTGAGTCTTCCTGCAGCCCCCTCTGCTCCCTACCCATACCTTCTCTGCCTCATAAGGTATCCCTGGAGTTGCTGGATGGGCACCTGTGCATGGCTCAAGGGCCATGACTTGCTGGCCTGAAGCTCTGTTGAGTGATCTGTAGCAGGTGTCCAGGGCCTCGACACATAGGGCATCCTAGGATCAAGGGACCTAGGACGTGATGCTTAGTGGGGAGCAGTTGGAGGTGGAGAGCACAGTTTAAAATCCTAAGGAGGGAGCAGGTATGGTGGCACACTCCTGTAATTCCAGCAGTTCAGGAGGCTGAGGCAGGAGAATTGCAAGTTAAAAGCTTGGAGGATCACAAATTCAGAAACTTTGCAAGGCCCTGTCTCAAAATAAAAAATAAAAAGGACTGGAAATGTGGCTTAATTGTGGAGTTCTCCTGTTTTCAATCTCTAGCACCCCCCAAAAAATCATAAGGAAGGCTGGACACAGTGTTGCATACCTGTAATCCCAGTGATTTGGAAGGCTGAGGCAGGAGTATCACATGTTGGAAACTAGCCTCAACAACTTAGTAAAACCCTGTCTCAAAATAAAAAGGGCTAGGGTCATAGCTCAGTGATAGAGTATTCCTGGGTTCAATTCCCAGTACTACAAAACAACAATAACAAACACCAGAATAGGCCCAGGACATGGCTCAACACAGAGCAGAGTAGATGTTTTGCCCACTTGAGGCCCTGGGTTCTATCTCCAGCTCCAAAACAAATCCACAAAGAGATGTATCTTTTCATAGTGGATTTTACCCAGAGCCTTTCTAGGTCAGTTTTCTGGAGAACCTGGAGGCTGGCTCAGGGTCAACCTATAGCCAGTGGGCTGTCAATATGGTGACACGTTCCTCAGGACTAAAACACTCAAGGTCATTCCAGATGAACTTGGCTGCACGAAATAATCACATAAGAGACAGAGATTTTTCTTTGGGGTCCTGTAATGTCTCCTCTGATCTTAAGGGTCTGCAGAAAGAGAGAGAGAGCAGGAGCTGAACCCTTTTATTGAGGAGAAGCCAT
This sequence comes from Callospermophilus lateralis, assembly GCF_048772815.1. Taxonomy (NCBI): domain Eukaryota; kingdom Metazoa; phylum Chordata; class Mammalia; order Rodentia; family Sciuridae; genus Callospermophilus; species Callospermophilus lateralis. Next base: position 8,618,907 of record NC_135323.1, on the reverse strand, counting down.
TCAGATGAAGCAAGGGGTCAGGTTTCAGGGGATTGAGTCTAGCTTTGTGATATCTGCTGTTAGCAGGTTGACTGACATTTAGGAAGGCCACACCCAAAGGCAGAGTAAGAGAAGGGGGACACACAAAGGGAGCTTCCATGGAACATTCTGTCCCAAACAGGGCAAAGGAGTAGTATTACAAAGGAATAGATGAGTGTAGCTCAATTCCAGGGGTGACCCGCCTATGTCTGAAGACACGCCCTCAACTTCCTGCACTGGGGCAATGTCCAGGTTACCACAAGATATAGTGACTGGTCAAATCCTCTCCGCTCCAGGATGGAAGGCACAAATCATTCAGAGTGGCTCGCTCCCCACAACTTAAGATCCCGTTTCTGGAAACTCACTTGAAGTATTCCCATCATAGCATTGGTCTGTGCATGGAGCCTGTAGCTCCTGGTCACTGTGCAGCCTACATCCTCTGCAGGCCCTCGCTCACACTCACACTCACCAAAGGCAGATGTATCTCCCTTTCACAGATAAGAACCCTGAAGCTGAGAGCTCAGATTTGCCAGGGCCTCAGAGATAGCAGGTGGTCTCTGGGGCTTGGACACAGTGTGTGCTGGAGGAGGTCAGGGGCCCTGGGTAAGGGCAGGGAAGAGCAGGCCAGGGACATCTTGCTGGACATAGTTTCCCTCTAGAAGACTGTGGCTGTAGCTGTTGCTCAGTAGCAGGAAAGCAAATGGATGTGACGTACAGCCAGTCAGGATGGGGCAGAAGCTCAAGAGGGTGTCCCGAGAGGCTCTTGTGGGCCCATGGGAGACGTTCTTTGAGCCACCCCATTACCAGGCTGCCAACCACAGCTATACTTGAGCCCCGGGCTAGGACTCTATCCCTCTGGGCCTGTTTCCTCATAAACCACTTGAGCCAAGTGATCATAAGGGAACAGTGGACTCATGTTGTAACCCAGGCCCTCCCTAAGCACAACTCACACAAGGTAGAAACTCAAAACTGCTGTTGTGGGTTGGGTTGTGGCTCAGTTGTAGAGTGCTTGCCTAGCATGCGTGAGGCATTGGGTTCAATCCCCATCACTACATAAAAATAAACAAAATAAAGGTATTGTGTTCATCTACAACTAAAAAATATATATATGAAAAAAAAAAAAAAAGACTGCTGCTGTTCAGGAGCACTGAGTCAGGACTTACCTTCTATCACAGCACAGGTACCCGCTGCCAAACAGGCTACACTCTCCTGTGGAGTGCCAGCCAGCACTGCTGCCGAAGGGAATGGGGGCCTCAGGTGTGTGGCCTCTCCAAGAGGGTACATCCTGAGCCTTCCCTGGAGACCCTTTCTACTTGCCCACCCCCTGAACCAGGGTACCCTCTCACATCCACCCTGGTAATAGTGAGGCCCCATTTTTGGTATAGGGCGCCTGCCTTCTGGGGTCTCTGAGTACTCAGACCTGGGAGCATTGTGCCTGTGCAGCTTTTTCTACTCTATGCCCCTTTCCCCCGCCCTCCCTGCACCTGTGCAGGTTGCCCTTGGCGTTTCACATCCTGCTGTGTCTCCAGTGCTCACTGTTTACTCCTTGGCTTCTGGTCCCACTTGTGCTACTTGCTTCTGAGGATGATGATTGCTGGGAGCTGCCTACTCAGGCTGCTGGGAAGCCAAGTTCTCCTGTAGCTCAGTTGGCTCCAGAGCTGGCTGGCCTGTGCTGGTTTTCAGCCTTTGCCTCTGGACAGTGTGTCTGTCAGCTTCTGGGGACTTCAAGAATCCTCTCCATGTCATCTCTTTCTCATTTCTTTCTCTCAATGATAATAGTCCTCTTCATTTTCCTAATTTCAGACTTTGTTTTTCTGTGCATTTTTTCCTTTGTATTTTCAGGTTTTCTTCCTCAACTCTTCTATTGAGTTTGAAACTTTTTTTCCTGTTTTGATTTTTTTTTATTCCTTTTCTGAGTGGGGCTGGGGATTGAACCCAGGTCCCTCAACCCTGTTTTTAATTTCTAAGAGTTAGGTTTATCCACTCCTCCTACAGCAGACCTCTGGTTTTTCTTAGAGCATTTGGCCCGGGACTGGCCACCGTGGGACCTGGTTCTCTGTATATTCCGAAGCTTCTTTTGCTATCTTCACTCTCACCCACCAAAGAGGATCAGAGAAGCATGTGACAGGACTGGGGCTATGGGCCTTACTGTGCATGGGCAGGGCCTCTGGTGCTTCCCTAAGATGTCCAACCTGTCCTGCAGGTGGTCATGGAAGGGGCCAGGTCTCAAGACCTGCATAGGGCTGATCTCCAGATTAGCCCAGAGGCAATTCCTCCTAGCTGTGTCCCCTCTGTGGCCTCTGCACCAGATGTGCCCAGCACCAAGTGCTGGACCTGGCTGAATGTGGTGTGGACCTCACCATGAGCTGACCATGTTGCATTGAGAATCCATGCTCACCCTGTTGGAGTCTGTGCTCAGCCATTATGTCCATTTGCTGCAGAATGCTGTGGCCCTTGGACTCTGGTGCTTTCTGGCCCCTCCCCCAGGCCTCATGTATCAGATTTACAGGGCAAGCAGATGCCAGGGTCAGGACTGTGCCCTGGGAACAGGCACCTGGGAGGTCTGAAAAATACTGTCTCTTCCCCTTTGCATTCAGAGCCAATGCCCTGGAGGAGCAGTTGAAGGAACAGGAGCTCAGAGCCCAGGAGATGGTCCTGGAAGAGGCCCGGAAGCAGAAGGAGCTCCTGTGCAGGATGGAGCGAGAGAAGAGCATTGAAATTGAGAACCTACAGGCCAGGTAGGTGAGGCCTCCAGAGCAGAGAAACCCACCAACCTGAAAGGGGAAGGGATCCAGAGAAGTTTAGTTGTAGAGTACAGGGAGCCTAAGAGGAGAACCTTAGAACTCTTCTAAAGCCTCCAACATGCATCCAGAGACTGCAGCATGTTAGCTTCTATAGACCTGTCCCCCTCACAGATCCCTGTAACACACACCCCAGCCAGAATCCCAGGAATTTGGGGAAGTCAAGGCAGGGAGATCTCAAGCTCCAGGCTAGCCTGGGCAACAGAGACAAACCTGTCTTTTGTTAAAGGAAATGGACAGGATTGTTTCTGTGTACACTTAGAATTTACAGTGTCATTACTGGTACATTTACAAATACTGCAGAGGGGAGCCAGCAGGTAACTGACCTGGCACATGCATGTACCCACTGATGGGTGATGTCAGAGGCACACTAGGCCAACTGAAAGATCTCCCAGTGGCCAGAGCTGAGCCACCTGAGTAGCTCAGCCGGCAGTCCTGCAGGAGCACAACCCCAGGTGCAGACTGGACGTGCAGCATGGTGCATAGACGATCAGTTGATAAAAACATCTGAGAAGACACAGCCCTCCTTTCATAGGATTCTAGAGAGTTTCCCTAGACACGCCTTCCTGGAGGTGGTGTGGGTCTCTCCTACTCTGGGCCTCCACTCAGAGACTGGTTCTCTAAAACAGAGTGGGCAGAAAGCAGCAGCCTGGCAGAGGGGACACCCAGCAGCCATACCTTAACCAAATGACCCGTGTGAGTGTCAGGAATGGTGTGACAAGACAGGCTGTACATGGTGGTAGGGTCTTGTCTTCCCAAACCCATTGCCCCAGAAAACATCAGACAGAAACAACTTGAGACCCAACGTGAGGGATGTGCCGGGACTGCTGCACACTGTCAGGGTTATGAGAAAGCAGGGCAGTCAGGGAGACTCAGACCAGGGGACTAATAAGACATGAGAACTGATGCCATGGGGGTCCTTGGATGGGATTCTGGGCTTTGGTGGGAAATCCATAGCATGTGTCGTTTTGTTGAAAGTATGGCTCAGCCGGGCATGGTGGCACATGCCTGTAATCCCAGCAGCTCAGGAGGCTGAGTTAGGAGGATCCTGAGTTCAAAGCCAGCCTCAGCAACTTAGCAAGGTCTCAAACAACTCCAGCAAGACCCTGTCTTTAAATAAAATATAAAAAAGGGTTGGGAACATGGCTTTTAGTTGTTAAGGACCCTGGAGGTTCAACCCTTGGTACCCCCCCCTCAAAAAAAAAAAAAGAGAAAGAAAGAATGGCCCAGCTGAGTGTGGGCCATGATGAAGGTACCCAGGATGAGCAGTGGCAGCAGGAAGGAAAGGGAGCAAGCAGACCCTTCGGACACTAATTTTGCTTGAAACTTCTCTGAACCTAGAGTGTTCCAAACCCAGTATTTAGAAGCATTTGTGGGCTACAGAGAAGCTTCAGCCTTGAGTGTTCATGTGGGGTCAAGACTGGCCACTGCCCCTAGGAGGCCCTAAGGGCCCTTCCTGCCCTTAGAGGTACATTTTCAGGAGAGTGGTCCAAGCTGTTGTTATGCTCCAGGCTGCAGCAGCTGGACGAGGAGAATGGTGAGCTGCGGTCCTGCACGCCCTGCCTGAAGGCCAACATTGAGCGTCTGGAAGAGGTGAGCCCCCTGTCCGATTGCAGCTGGGGGTCCAGGCCCCACCCTACTCCAGCTGCCCCTCTGCCCTCTGCTCTTGACACCAGCAGGGGAGTCAGGGACTCTAGAATGGGGAGCTGCTGCCAATTGTGGAGTGACAGCACCTGGCCTGTTCTGTGTAAGGAGCTGCCCTTTTCTGGAAGACACTGGACCTTACTTGGCCTCCAGCTCTCCCATGGACTCAGATCCCTGGGGCCCACAGATTCCCAAGGATCTGAGTGAAGGGATTCCCTCCTCCTTAGATATGCAGGCAGAGGTGAGACTGTGTCTGTGTCACAGCTCCCCACCTCCCCTCCCCTCCTGTCTTTCCTCCTTGAGTGCCCTCTGGAAAGCTCTGAAACCAGAGGATGCTCCAGGATCACTTGGGCTCTGGCTTGCATGAACCAGAGGTGCCAGGATAGAGCTTCCCACAGCCATGATTTAGGTCCCATCTATACAAAGGTCCTTCTCACCCTGCCTCTTGAGAAGTTACCATTGTGGCCCATGTGTGCCTTGGCCCTAAGGTAGGGCAGCCTTGAAGGCTTAGGCACAGCTCTGCAGAAATTGATCCTAGGGCCACTATGCTGGGGTGGATTGGGAGCGGGTCTGGGGTGGGCTCTTCATGCACATGAATGGTGTCTGTTTTCATAGGAGAAGCAGAAGTTGCTGGATGAGATCGAAGGGTTGACGCTGCGGCTCAGTGAAGAGCAGGAGAGCAAGAGGAAGATGGGGGACAGGCTGAGCCATGAGCGGCACCAGTTCCAGAGAGACAAGGAGGCAACCCAGGAGGTGAACAGAGCCACTGTCCCTTTCCCCACCTGCCCTGTCACATGTGGTGTGCTTCCCATGCATGGCTTTCAGCTGCTAACCGGTGCCCACGGTTGCCTTACAGCTTATAGAGGACCTGCGCAAGCAGCTGGAGCACCTGCAGCTCCTTAGGCTGGAGGCTGAGCAGAGACGGGGCCGCAGTAGCAGCCTGGGCCTGCAGGAGTACAACAGCCGCACCAGGGAGAGCGAGCTGGAACAGGAGGTCCGCAGGCTCAAGCAGGTATGGCTTGGACTCCCACCCACCCTGCCTGGAAGCTTTTGGAAGACTGCTGAGCTCGGGTCCCTGTCTTAGCCCAGCCCCCAACAGGGGCCCGGGCCCCATGTGATGCTGCTGTGTCCCCAGGATAACCGCAACCTGAAGGAGCAGAATGAGGAGCTCAACGGGCAGATCATCACCCTCAGCATCCAGGGCGCCCGGAGCCTCTTTTCCACAGCCTTCTCTGAGTCTCTTGCTGCTGAGATCAGCTCAGTGTCCCGTGATGAGGTAAGGGCCCTGCCTACCCGTGCCCATGGTCTGCACGTCCCATGCTGACTTGTGCTCTCCCCACAGCTCATGGAGGCTGTCCAGAGGCAAGAGGAGATCAACCTCCGCCTGCAGGACTACATTGACAGGATCATCGTGGCCATCATGGAGACCAACCCGTCCATCTTGGAGGTCAAGTAGTCCCTCCAAGACCAGCCTGGCTGCTCAGTCCTCCACCAGCACCCAGAGAGCCCCTCGCACCTTGAGGAGCTACGCCCAGGCAGTGGGGCTGCAGGGGGTGCACAGCAGTACCGAGGAGGGAGAAGGAGAGCCCCCAGCCTGTAGTCCACAGTGGACAGGGAGGGAGCAGGGCCTCTCAGCCTCTGTGCAGTGTCATGGGAGTCTCAGGCTGGGGCAAGTCCCTCTGACTCCCTCATGACAGATCCCTCTTCCCACCAGGGCTGACAGCCACACAAGCGCCCTGACACATCCAATCCCGGTTGCTCCAGATGGACCCCCTGTATGGGACATGGTGGTGTGGGAAGGACAGGTGGGTGAGGCTGACACGTGCAGGGTCTGGCTATGAGCCACTGGCCCCTAGTGCTCTCCTCCCCAACTGCTCAGGACATCACCCAGCCAAATGCCACCTCGATCCAGCTTTAGGCCCAAGGGCCTCCAAGCTGTGCAGCCATCCTATGGCCTGACCCTTGCTGCAGTAGCCCTCAGGGACTCTTGACTCTTATGCCAGGACTGGGGCAGGAGCCCACTGAGACTCTTTGCTCTGAAGTCAGGACTTGGGATCCCGACTCTGGAACTCATTGCATGGATGGTGGACAGTGCTGTCCTGACTCCCAGGTGCAGGGGCCACTTCTCTGGGTGTGGCCTGCCTTGGCCTCCTGGAGCAGTCCTCCCTAGGCGGACTGCCATCGCCTTGGGTGAAGTCAGATTTTTTGGGTCCCGGTCCAGGATCTGAAACCTCATGGCTCTGACTTAAAATCGCTGTTCTTCCTGAGGGTGCAGGAGGGCAGGGAAGCAGGCTTTCCCAGGACTTGAGCAGTGGCTCCTTGCAAGCTGCTGGCCCATAGCCTGTGGGAGTGAGTGCGTGCCTTGTGCACCTGCAGCCCTGCGCCTCCACATGGCCCTCCACACTAGAGCTTGTGTGGCCCCGTGTTGTACAGTTTTGGGGAAAGCCTCGGGTGTAAATCAATGTAAACTTGGAGGAGAGATTTTTCTATCATGTAGAGTAGGTATTTTTTATAGATTGAAGGTTGATCAATTTTTTAATACTTTACAGAGAGAAAACTATCTGTGTATACACATAAAAAAAATATATATATATATATATATATATATGTATGTATAATATATAAGTACTGGAGCCTGCCTCTCTGTGCCCAGATCCTAGCCCTGACATGACTGTGACCTGTCCTGCTGGCCACCAGCAGTGCTGGGGCTGCAGACACGCTTCCAGGAGATATACCAACCAACCTGCACGCTGCTTCTGTTCCCCAGAGAAATGGCTCTTCCTGCCAGGAAGCAGGAGGGTGGGAGACCAGGAGGGTCTTGCCCGATTTGTCAAGCCACCACAGATTAAAGCTGTTATCATACACACAAACTCTGTCCTCCAGCAGGTGGTGGGCTGGGGTGTCCCTGGGCCAGGCCCTGACTTCCCCCAGGTGTCTGGGGACATTGGTCAGACCTCACAAAATCTTGACTCTGCAGCTTGGCCAAGCCCTTCCCCTCACCTAATGCTCCAGGACAGCATGGCCTCCAGGCTGGGCCACCCCCAGGACTCAGCCACTGTGGGTAGGGTCTGGATCTTTAACTCACCCTAGAAAAGTGCCCTGCCTCAGGGGCGGGTGTGGTAGGACAGGCCCCAGGCTATTTTCTCCAGCTACTATCCAGGTAAGATGTGGCCTGAGTGCAGCCCAAGCCTCCCCGAGGCCACACTAGGCCTCTTCAACCCCTAGGCTGGTGAAGGCCCCAGCATATTCCTTATTATTCCAAAGAAGGAATTTGGAGGGCTCCACAGAGAGGATTTGAACATTTTTTTTTTTTTTAAAGAGAGGGGGAAGGAGAGAGAGAGAGAGAATTTTTTTTTTTTTTTTTTTAGTTCTCGGCGGATACAACATCTTTGTATGTGGTGCTGAGGATCGAACCCGGGCCGCACGCATGCCAGGCGAGCGCGCTACCGCTTGAGCCACATCCCCAGCCCCTGAACATTTTTTTAAGAGAGAATTTTTTCAATATTTATTTTTCAGTTTTCGGTGGACACAACATCTTTATTTTTTTTTTTAATTTTATGTGGTACTGAGGATTGAACCCAGTGCCCCGCGCATGCCGGGCAAGCGCGTTACCACTTGAGCCACATCCCCAGCCCTGGGTTTGGACATTTTTATTATTCATGTGCCTATAAACAGGGAACCATCTAAGTGTGGGTTTCTGCAGATGCTTTATGCACACGTGACCATTTTCACAACCATGGTCAATCTGCTTCAGTCCCTACCTGAAGACTGGGGAGGAGGGAAGGGACCTATTCCTTGCCCTCCCCATGGTTCCTGCAACTTCTTAGTTCCCCTCCAGGAACAAGCCTTCTAGGCACAGACTGGTATCACACCCCACTGAATTGCAAGTCTCATAGTGTCCCTATCCCTGAGATGCAGCTTGTCAGGGATCAACAAAGGGTAGGGCCATGCCAGGTGGTGAGAGGAACACCCCAAGGCAAAGAACATTGAAGGTTGTAGCCCCAGGATGGACACCAAGAGGATAAGTGCTATGTCTGATTGGAAGGCAGTCATGTCTGATATCCCCTTGAAACACCTACCCAACCTAGGTGTCCCTGGAGCAGCAAATGGCACACCTGCAAATCTCTACCACCCTCATACTGACCTGCCTACTTGCCCACTGGTCAGACACAGATGGAGAAACTGCGGCTCAGAGAGGCTGAGGACTGATTTGTAATTACTACCCCAAGAATGTTAAAATTCTTGAGTTATCTTAAGCATTATAAGAATTTATCTTTTTTTTTTTTTTTTTTCCTTCTTTTGGGTCAAACTCAGGCCTAATACATGCAAGGCAAGCCCTCAACCATTAATCTACATGCCCCACTGGGTTCTGCTGACTGCTCAGCTTCCACTCTTCCCAGAGCTGGTAACTTAAAGGGATATAACCTGGCCTGCAGTGGGGCTTTGTCCTCAGTGGGGAGAGTGAACAGGGGGGCTCCAAGTACCAGAGCCTCTGGCCCAGGACTCCTGGACACTTGGGTAGAACTGAAATAGAAATTTGGGATCATGGACACATCAGAGGCTGAGTTTCTGCCTGCAGGGGTATGGTCTGCCCTCCCATCTATCTGGGCTGCCCATGGGATCTGCCTGATAAAGCAGGGCCCCAATCTACCTGAAAGCTAGGAGCAGGAGCCTCTCCACCATGGGCTGGCAGCTTCTTAGTTCCATGTCCACAATCCAGTTGGCCCCCACCAAGAGTCATTGGGATTGCTGTGCTGGCCCTCTGGAGTGTCCAGCTCAAAGAAGACAAGCACTTGCTTGGAACATGGTGGGGAAGGTGGGTATAAGAGCCATTGTTAAATGAGGTGCCCAGAGACCACTGCTGAGAAGGACCTGCAGGTGAGCAGGAGCAGGCCCAGGTCCACTGGGAGCTCACCTGAAGCATGTTCCTGGAGGAGAGAAGGCCTTCAGTCCTTTAGGAGACCCCAGCATGTCCTGCAAGGATGGGGGCCACTCCTTCCCCACAACTGTACAGTGACCTGGTCAGGATGTCTCTGGTCAGCTCTTAATGCTGCACAGAGCCCCTGCTTGAGTCTTTCAAGTCTTGGTCCATTCTCTTTGATGGAAAAGCAGAGGCAAGGCTCAGGCTCAGTAGGTTTGAGTGACTGGTTAGGCCCTTCCACTTGCCGAAGGCCCACAGGGCAGGGACTGGCCAGGGCCAAGAACTCTGTTCTCTTTATGTGAGGTTTTATTCTTTGACACAGTTGTGTGGCCTGCAAAGTGGGTAGTCATGATTGGACAAATCTGAGCTTGGGACCAGAATCTCTCATGCCCTCACATCAGGCTCACAGAGTGCACACCCCAAGAACCTCGGCTCTGATGGCATCTGGGTCTCAGTACTGCTGACCCCAGAAGCCTGCACATATTGGGCCCCATGCTAATCTGGGGAAGATACTGGCTGCTTCCGCAGATAGCCGCCTCCAGTCCTCCACCAGCTGTCTTGTGGCAGCAGCTCAGGTCTGTCCCCTTTTCTAAGTTGTCCTCAGGCCAGGACTTCACTAGCACAGAACAGAGTCAACTTGATGAGGCAGTGCCTCAGAAAACTCAGGATGAATGCAGATGACCAGAGATGAGCCCTGTTGTGTCCCTCCTTGCACAGCCAACATCTTAACAGACTGCTCCTCATGCGCTTTCTCCCATGTGAGGACAGTCCTTGTGCCTGTCCTCCCCTCACCTCCACAGTCTGGCTCAGGAAACCAAGCAGTGAGCTAACAGGAACCTCAACCATCAGGCATTCCTTCAGCTGCTTCTCTGGCTAGGAGGCCACAAGGCACATACTACTCTGCAGGCTAGGCCGCTAGCCTCTGGCCAGGGAGCCACCCAGGTGGTACCCAACAGGCTGGGGAGGGAAAGGGCCCACAGCCACTGAGAGCCCACCCACAACTCCATCTTCTCACATGGAAGCCAAGAGCCTGCCCAAGTCACTTGAGAGTGCCCATTAGTGCCCCTTAGTTCCCTGACCAGGCAGCCTGTTGGCCTGCAGTGGGTGTATCTCCTACCTCAGGGTGCCCTGGTGTGGACTGCCTAACCCTCAGCCTGGGGCTGATTGATTCCAAATTGACGGAGGTGACCTCCTTATCACAAGCATCACAGGACAGATAAATCTGTCACCTCAGAGCACTCAGGAGGCTACAGTCTATCCTGACTGCCAAAAGCACCATCCTCCCCAACAGGTATGGTATCCCAGAGAAGTATCTGGAGAGTCTGATGGCGCAACTTTGGCTCACTGGCTCTCCTGAAGTATGAATATCCTCCCAGGAGCATGATCTTGTACCTGCAGGTCCTACTGTGATGGGTTCTGACTTTATGGAGCAAACTTCACTCTCTCTCTCTCTCACTGGTAAAACACCGTCATCCTGCTACAAAAATGGACCACAAGCAGCAGCTCTCCCGAGGTCCAGGTAGGCCATCCTTCTGGTCTCCCTCTTCTGCAAGGTCCCTGGCAGGCTCAGATACCTTCAGCTACACTTGCTGGCTGCAGCTTCTGCTCCCTGCCTCCTTCACAGCTATCCTGCTGCAGAGAACAAAGGGCCAAGCCGCCTGGAACTCGCCCGAGCCCGACCCCCAACCCCCGCTCCGCAGCAGCGGACCCCCGACCCCAGCTCCGCAGCAGCCAACCCCCACTATGGTGGAGCAGGTCTCTGACTCACAAAGGACCCCAGACCCCGGGTCCTCAGGGCCGGAACACGTCTACAGCGCGCGCGGGCGGAGCTCCCGGCCTGCCTCGCGCGCCGCGCGGCCCTCTGGGAGCCCGGCCCGGCGCGCTCGTGGCGTCGCGTGCGCTTTGACGCACGTCGCCGTGGGCGCCACGCTCGGAGGCGGTGCAGGGCGGCTGGCGGGAGGGCTGGCGCTCCGCGGCTGAGGCGCGCGAGGCCGGCGGGGCGGCGCAGCCGGCGGCGACGGCGCGCGTGCCTCTCGGGGGAGCCGGGGGGCCCCGCGCCGCCCGGCCGCGGAGGAGGCGCCGCCGGCGCGCGGAGGTGAGTCCACGGGCGGCCGGTCGCGCGGGGCCTGGCGGCGCGGGTCACTCGTGGGGCCCGCGCTGGCGGCCTCGGCGCCGGCCCGTCCTTGAGTGCCCTCTTCTCCCGGCCAGGCACGAGGACGCCGCGCGGGGTCCCGGCCATTGGCACTCTGGGGCGGCCGCTGGAGCGCCCGCGGCCACCCGCGCCGCCGCCTCCCTGTTCCCCGCGGGACTTTGGCGATGGCGGGGCGTTTAGAGAGTCCCCGGCACCTGCTCTGGGCCTGACAGGGAGGCCCGGCGTGCGGCCGGGTGACCCTGACTGGACCGCAGGTAACAGGACCCGGAAGCAGCCGGGAGGCCAGGAACCCGAGACCAGGCCTGGGTGATCCCTGGTTGCCTGCGGGCCTGCACTCCTCCCGGGAGCTCCCCTCGGCCCTGGGCTGAAGGCTGCGGAAGTGAGTCACCGGTGTGGAGCGTGCCGACGGCCAGGGGTAATCCTGCCTGTCCAGCTTTAGTGACTTTCTAAATGCAAAGAGTGGCAAGAGCTTGGGTTTCCCTGGTCCGGCGCCGACAGGGGCAGCCAGGACTCCGTAGCTTAGCAAGAGAGGTGGGTCTTAAAGGAAGCCTGGTTCTGGCCCCTGACCCTACACCTGTGTGAAAGCTTCAGCCTTTCTACCGGGGAACCTGAGGTCCCTCTGCCGCTCCACAAAGGGAAGACAGGCTTTGCCTGGTATTGATGATAGTGGAAGCTCCTGCGTGTCAGACCCTGCCTACACCAACCTCCCCCTGGCTTCTTCCCAGGCAGTGGCGCAGCACTCTGGTAACTCCCATCTTAACAGGTGGGAAACAAGCTGAGGGATAGCACTTGCTGCCAGGAGAAGGGTGGAGAGAACTGGAGTTCCAGGTCTTTGACTCACAAAGGCTACTTTTCAACCTCCTTGTTTCAGGCCAGCCAGGGTTCTGCTGGCCTGAAAACCTCCAGAAACTACATGCAGTTCATGAGCTGGTTTGTGAAGAGCCTGAAGGAAGGTGTTCGTCCTCATGGCCATTCAGACAGAGCAGCCCCAGGTACAGCCCTTAAGCTCTCAGTGTGATGTCTCTGCTCACTGCACCAGGTAGGGACAGATACTGAGAAGGCAAATGATATTAAGTGGAAACAATTTGGGCTCTTTGAGAAACAAACCTACAGAAATGCAGGCATGCTGGTGACTTGCCACTTCACTCTCATTCTGACCTTGGGGGCCATCCTGAACTGTGAGGCACAGCTGTGGGATTGATCTGTCTCTTCATCACACATGCAGGCTCTGAACTCTGCCCTGGGTCCTTGGAAGGGGGCTCTCTGGTTCTTTTGCTGGTTTGCTGTAGCTCTGTAGGACCTTCTAGTACCCTTTCCACACCCACTAGAGCACTTGGTACCATGGGTGCATCCTGAGGTGCCATGTGGTGTTCTCTTTCCCCACCCTACTTCCTCACTCCCTCTCACCAAAAACCTAACTCATCTCTAACTTCTCAGCAAGGACACAGGCTCTACCACTGTGTCTTGATCTTCAGAGCTATTTAACCCATGCCCTGTCCTGCCAAGAGAGCCCAGAAGGTCTTTGTCAGGCTCCAGTGTTGTACTGGCTCTCTGTATAGGGTTCTGCTGGCAGCATTCCTGTTTCACACATCTCCCCTTCTGGGTGCAAACACTTAGAGGGTGGGTCCTATTTCTGTCTCAGTAGGCCCCATTCCCAGCTCTGTCCAGCCCTGCACTGAACAGGTGGCCAGTAAGCATCCTCAGTCAGCTGTTCACACAGCAGCTCTGGGTCAGTTGGGTTCTGAAGCCGAGGGTGGGGGTAGGGGTTGTTCCTGTAACGTTGTAGCCTCTTTGGAAATGGGGAAGGGGTGGCATCATATGACCACAGCTTGTTTCTGAGTCTAAGGAATCGACTTGCTGGCTTGTGACTCTTTCGTGTCACTGGAAGATGCCAGAGAAGGCTGTGGGTAGACTAGGCTGGGCTTGGAGACCTATTTAGTCACAGTATTGTCACTCCATGGGCCTCTCTGCATGGTGCCATCAGGACAGGGCCTGCTGCCAGGCCCATGTAGTACAGGGAATGGGAGCTATGGGAGGACAGAGAGGCACCCTAGCCTGGTGCAAAGACCAGAAGGGCCATATAGCCCTGGACAGTCCTGTCCCTTTGCATTCTGCTGCATGGTTGTCCAATGATGTGACTATCCCTCCTACAAGGCTCACCAGGCATTGAGGCAGGCTTGCTCAAGTCTGTGTGTTGTGAGACCATGTGGGACATGTGCCTTGGACTCTGCTCCCGTCCAGGCAAACAGACACACTGTCATGGTTTTACTGCCCCTACCTCCAATTCCATGGTGGTCAGACTGGAGGACATGCCTGGACAAGGCTTCAGGATATTAGGGGGAAAACAGGTTGATAACTGCTGTTTGAAAATGTCATCATAGCTACGCTCATTGTGGACAGGACTTGCAGCTTCTGGCTCCTCTGGGAAAGCAATGTGCTTCACTGCAGAGGGAACCTCTTCCACTTTCCTTGAAAAAGTTGCCCTTTGGAATTAATTACTCAGGCAGGTTGAATTTTTTGGACTTCTGCTCCTTGTCTAATCCTACCCCCATGCCCTTTTAATGGGAATGACAGCAAATTCTGGAGCTATTTGGAATCTCTGCCTTTCTGGAGAGGTGGTTATGGAGAAGCCAGAACTTACTAGGCAAGAAAGTGCCAAGAGATCTACTGTGGAACAGGATTCTGTATTCCCACAGTTCCCTGTCTGCTTTTCTTTGGGGCCATTGGAGGACTTGGGTGCCCCTGGAATTTCTGTTCTGCTACCAATGGGGTCAGTAGACCACCCAGACCAGGGTTTTCCTTCCACCATTGACAAGAAAGAAATATGAAAGTGCCGAAAAACAAGAGTGCAACCAGGTATGGTGGCACATGCATGTAATCCCAGCTGCTCCAGAGGCTGAGGCAGTTGAGACCAGCCTCAGCAACCTGAGAATCTGTCTCAAAAAGGGCTGGCTCACATGTTTTAAGTCCATTGTTCAGTCCCCAGCACCATATACACACAAACCAAGTGCTTGTCTTGTATATTTTTTCCTCTGTTAAAAATAGTATTCCACATTAAACAATATTGAACTTGTGAACTAAAATCCTAATTATGTGCTTGTTTCCCTGACAATACCGTTTTGAAGAGCATAATGTTTTTCACAATGCATAAATAAGGCGTCTCTTAAGACACAAAAAGACATGCAGTATCACCCCCTGTCCCTGCCTAGGATGCAGCAGTATGAGTATATAGATGACCCTCCAGATTCCTGTCCTGAGCTGCTCAGGAAACCCATCTCTTCTCATACTGAAGAAGGCCAACGTTCTCAGTCCAGCCCCCTGGGTCTCCTAGGCAAGTGGGGAGTCTCGTGGACCATGTGTCTCATGGACCATGCAGTGTTAAGTCCTGATTTTCTTCCTGAGCTAGTGGCTGAACTTTTAAGATTGGACGTACTTGGAGAAATCTGGAACTTAAAAGAGAGCTGCCCTGTAGCACATGGTGGGAAAGCTTCATCTTGGGAGGATGAGGGGACAGGGCATGCTTCTTCCCAAGTTTGTTGGCAGAAAGTAAGTGCTCCTACTTTTATTTCAGTAGGTGGAATTTTACTCTCAGAACCTCCGTGATTCATTCTCTGAGGTGGACAGCATCCTGCCTGCTCTAGTGAATGGTGGTATCCGCTGTCCCTTGTTCACATGACAGGGCAAGATCTGAGCCGGTGCAGGAGACTGCAGAGTGCCCAAGGAAGGATAGGATAGTGAGTGCCATGACAGTGGTCCCTCCATGGTGATCAGGTGTTGAGAAGAACAGAACTGGGATTGTTGTTGCC
Organism: Callospermophilus lateralis; assembly: GCF_048772815.1. Taxonomy (NCBI): domain Eukaryota; kingdom Metazoa; phylum Chordata; class Mammalia; order Rodentia; family Sciuridae; genus Callospermophilus; species Callospermophilus lateralis. Next base: position 8,603,565 of record NC_135323.1, on the reverse strand, counting down.
CAGAGCCCTGCTGCCACCTGTGCACCTTTTCCTGGCAGCCCAAGCTCCCTCCCCAACTGGTGCTGGTCTATGGTGCTGCTCTGCCCCTGAATTCTTGCCCAAGGTCTTTCCTTGTAGCAGTGCCAGGCCGAGGCAAGTCAAGACAGGATCTTGAACAGTCTCCTTTGCCCATTCTGGCTGGTCTAGAATTGACCACAGGCCTTTAGAACTAGACTAGACAGGTCAGGGTCCTCACACCAGGGTAATGAAAAGCCAGCTACACCATGCTGCCCCAGGTCCCTGGTCTACTTCAGTTGTGGGACAGGTGGAGTTCCTAACAGGAAAGGGCCCTCATCCATGTGTGCTGTGGTAGGACAGTGAAACCTCCAAGTGGTTCTGGGCCCTAATGGGGGGTAGGGCCTGGGCCACATGGGCAGTAAGGACCATTTCCAGGAGTCTGGCCTGTACAAATAAACTCAAAGACTGTATGGCACTCCCAGGCCAGAGTCCAGACACTTTTGGAGGAGTGTACTGACCTTAGGGCAGCAATGCAGCAGGAACTTGGTGTCTTTGGATTCAGCTCCCAAGTTCTGTGGTTTGTTTATGGGATTGTTTGGGCTATAAAACTGGAATAGCGGGGTTGGGGTGCTGTGAGGACCCCTCTCTATGACTGATACCTTGGACCCTTCATTGGTTCCCTGGCTCCAAAATCCCTCCAGACCTACTGCTATGCCCTGACAGATTCTGGTTCTCTCCACCTTTTGGGAACCCCCCCTTAGGAAAACCATGCTTCCAAGACTGGGGCCATGGTCTTGTCATTCCAAGACACCACCTTGCTCTCCTGGATGTCCTCCTGTTATCTGGGGGTGTCCCTCTGTGTACCCAGTAGAGATGCCGGAGCAGAACTGGTGTGGAGCATGTGCATGCCCCAAACCCTGACACAGCTTCCCCTTGTCCTCCAGCCCTGAGGGGCCTGGCCAGGGAGCTGACATCCCTGGGGAGTAACCTCTCCACTTGTCCCCAGGGAATACCAACCTGCCAGTTCTGGGGGGGCAGAGGTCACAGTTGAGTCCTCCCCTGGGGTGGGTCCTGGCCTGGTTTCTTATAGGGATGAGAGGGAAGGTTCACTCCCTGTACTTGGTCCTTCCGCCTTACAAGGCAAAGGCTTTGTTTCCTCTCACAGTTTCTGTAGTTGGCATTGGTTCCAGTTGTCCCTAAGCTGTGGGAAACAGCTCAGAACATCATCCCAGGCAGCAGCTCACTTTTGGTGTCACATCTGACCTGGGGTCCTCCTGGTCAGGTGAGTGCAATTCTGGGGTATAGTGCATGGTAATAGGTGTCAGGCTGGGCTGGGACTGCCACTCTTCCTGCTGTCCCCCACATCCTGTTCCAGGTAGGGGTGTTACTGGAGCTGCTGCAGTTAAAACAGTGGCGAGATGGCCTTTTGTAAGATTTAGGAAACAGGGTCCTGTCCTGCTCAACTTGTGCTTCTCTCTGCTCTCCCCTGGCAGCGTGTATCACAGATTAGCAGGACAGGACAGGCACTGGGGACCCTTTGCCTGCACACACATCAGGAGCACAGGATAGGGTGGGCACCTTCCTGGCCTTTGCTAGGTACCATCCCTAGGTTGTTCTGGGAGTGAGGTATTCCAGCTTTGGGGAGCAGTTCCAGGCAGAAGGTGATGTCACCCTACTCTGGCTACTGCAGTGTGGGCCCTGGGCCTGGGGCAAAGGGCAGGTAGCACCAGGGTAATTAGTACCTTGTCCTTTCAGGGCACTGGTGGCCTCGCTTCCATGCTTCCCTGAGACCAGATATAGGCTGCTGACCCATTTAAAACTAGGGCAGTGGTTTCCAAAAGAAAGCCCTGAAGGAACTGGCTGGGGCTGTCCCAGGATTAGGCTGGTGCAGAACCCAGGCTGTGCTGATGCAGGGAGTCTACCAGGCCTTGAGACCGAACATCTCTTCCTCACCACACCTTTCCTTTCCCACTGAGGCCCAGAGGCTTGCATATCATTATACTCTGACTTTTGAAAAGTGTTTAAGTCTCACAGCAATGAGAAAGTGAGCCACCCTCAGGGGCCTCTGAGCATCACTGGTTGCCATGACCAAGTACCTAAAAGTCTGGCACACAGCAAAGGCCACTGGTGTCTGCTGAACACATGATGGGCCAAGCACAGAGGGCACTTGCCAGAGCATCGACCTTTGCCCAGTGGATGGCCCTGAGAAAGGCAACTCAGGCCTGTCATATGGGGAGGGACTGTGTTCTGCTCTGTGTGAGGCCCTCACCCTCCTGTTACATCTAGATAGAGTGGGCAGCACTACTTTGTAAAATATCCCACTCTATCCCTAGATTATTTAGTCGTGGAGCTGTGATGGGAATCTGGGCACTCCTTGAGGGCTGCCTCATAAATGATGCATATCTGCTGGTGTGTCCCAGTCCCTTTGCCTGAAAAGTGTCATCCACAGTGTCCTTGGGCAAGTGGGATGGGACTACCGGGGTGACCACCACCTCTTTAGAAGGCTGGCCAGAGCCAGAGGAACGTCAGCTCAGGCAGGGCTCCTTGAGCTCCCTATGCCTATGGAGGCCCTGAGTACAGTTCTTAACCTCCCTAAAGGAGGACTTTTGGAGCATTTGCACAGCTGTCCACACATGGGGTTACCCACCAAAGGTGGCATGAACAGGATTGGGACTAAAAGCTGTGTCCCAGGAAGCAAACAGAGGGTGGGGTTGGGTTTTGTTTTGTTCTGTGATACTGGGAATTGAACCCAGGAATCTCACCCAAGCTAGGCAAGCTCTCTACCACTGAGCTACAGCTACAGCTACAGCCTTTTTTATTTTATCTAGGATACAGACTTTAGCCAAGTTGGCCAAGCTGGCCTTGAACTTGCAGTCCTCCTGCCTCAGTCCCCTGAATGACTGAGGTCAGCCAGGACAGAGTCTTCATCACTTTTCCCTGCCATTCCTCTGTTCCTTTGGGTTTTTTGGTACTGGGGATCAAGCCCAGGAGCACTCTATCTCTTTTTTTTTTTTTTTAAGTTGGGGATTAAACCCAGGAGCACTTAACTACTGACCCACATCACCAGCCCTTTTTATTTTTTATTTTGAGACACTATTGCTACGTTGCTGAGGCTGGCTTTGAACTTGTGATCCTCTTGCCTCAGCCTTCTGAGCTTCTGGGATTACAGGTGTGGGGCACTCTACCTCTGAGCTATATCCCTTGGTCCTTTTTATTTTGAGACAGGGTCTTGATAAGTTGCTGAGGCTGGCCTTGAATTTTTGGTCCTCTTACTTCAACCTCCCAAATTGCTGGGATTACAGACATGTGCCTTTTTGTTCCTTTTCTTCTGAGCACTCAGCAAGAAGGGACTATGTTGTCCCTGTCCTCCAAGAAAGATCCCCACATGCCCCTGCCAACAGGCCTCCTTGCCTTACCACTGGGAAATTTCCCCAGACTGGATCCTGTTCTGGGAGGGTGTCCTCTGAGCTCAGGGGAGAGATATGTTCAGGCCAGAGTGCTCCCCTGTACTGGTGGACACCATCTTTGCCCCAGGCCTGCTAAGAGACCAGTAGGGAACAGGTGGGGCCTTGCGGGAGTTTGTGCTTCTAGTAGCACACATAGCATCCTCAAGGGCAGGGTTTATGGTGCCCCTCAAGGCAGGCAGGTGGCCTCTGAGGTGCACAATTCCTATATTCAAAAGTGAGTATGGGCAACTCCCGCTGTTGGAACACACCAGTTCAGGACCTGGCTGTGAGTAGTTTCTTCCACTGGATGTGGCTTCCACTCACCATCAACTCAGGGCTTGACTGCAAGAGGGAAGCACCAGAAATGCCAGAGCCATTCCCCATGGAGGCTCCTGTAAGGAGGAGCTCTTTGTTCCTTTTCTGTTCCATGCTGCTCTGCCACTGATGTATAACCTCAGGAGAGGCAGGAGTGCTTGCTAATGTGGTACTGACACTGGGTTACTGGCTGGACTTCCCCTGGCAGTGGCGGCCCCGGGAACTGGCAGGCTGAATTTGATCCTCAAAATTGACCCACAGGCTCACTGCTATGCTTGCTTGCTAGCTACCCCTTCAGAAGCCACCAGCACACATGGGCCTTGAGTCCCATGAGGTGGCATGTCCACATTAAGAAAAGCTTAACGATAACAGTCCAGAGAGCTTGAGAAAGGGAACTCAGGATCTCAGTGATGCCCTGTAAGATGATTTTATGCTGTCAAGACAGCATCCTAGGGCTGGGGTTGTGGCTCAGTGGTAGAGCACTTGCTTAGCATGTGTGAGACACTGGGTTCGATCCTCAGCACCACATTAAAAATAAAGGCATTGTGTCCATCTATAACTACTAAAAATATTTAACAAAAAAGCATCCTAGATATGTGGAGCTGGAGTTCTTGCTACCCAAGGGTGGCTTGTAGGGCATCGGAACCTGTGCAGCTTTGCTCTGGCCTGGGCTGCCCAGGCCTTCCTTAGGGAATAGACAGGAAACATTGGATTTGGGGGCCACATGATCTCTGAAAGCACAGGTGACGCCTAAATAAATGAGCTGGCCTCTACCAGTATGAGTATTTGGGGACATTGAAGTTTGAATTTCACATAATTTTCACCTCCCATAAAGTGTTGTTTTCTTTTTGATTTTTCCAGTCAGATAAAAATGTCATCATTGTTCTGCTGGCAGGCTGGATTTGACCCTCAAGCCATGGTCTGCAGCCCTGTTCTGCACCAGTGTGCTCAGTGCCTGGTTTGCCATGGGCAGAGGCCTGAGCAGCCACAGGACTTGCTAGCGCCCACCCCATCCACCTCCCCAGCCCCTTAGGAAAAACAACCCCTCACGCTCTGAGGGAGATGGCGGTCAGGCGGACATTATTGCTGCACAGGGAACTCGACTGGCTCTGATTGAAGCCCTGTGGCTTGGGGGTGTCTGGGAGGGGCTAGGCCCAGTGCTGGGAGTCCTCCCTGCCATCATTCTGACTCAAAGGCACCATGCAGCCCATCTGCCTACCACACAGGAGCAGCTACTAGGGCCACCCCAGGCTACCTGTGCACCAAGGATACTTAATGTAGCACCTTGTTTTGGTAAACCATCTTCCCCCAATTGCACCCTGACCAGATTTAGTGTCCCTTGGACTTATGCAGAAGCCAGGGAAAGGACTGTTGTCATATAACATCAGGTATAGGGGTAGGGACCACTGTGGCCACACAAGGCTGTTATTGATCAACCCAATCAGAAAGGCAGCCCAGATGCCCAGCTTGGACCAGGTATTCAATGTAGGTCAGCCTCAGAAGGTCCTCCTAGGGTTATTTTCAACCTCCCTTACCCAGTGGGCATAATAAGATGGTCTCTCCCACAGTGCAGACAATCCATCTGCAGAGGTCCCAGTGAGGCTTGCTTCTGGTCACCCCTGGGGTAAATCTCTTCTGGAGGAGAGACAGAGGGCTAGCCCTGTCCTCAGCCTTGGTCAACCTTGGGTTTTTGTCTTTCTCCAGGTCTGGGGCCATGTGGGTTTGTGTGGCCAGCTGCTGCCCTTCCTCTAACTCTTGGGGCCTCCAAGTGCCCTTCTCTGAGGCCTGGATCAACCCTGCCAGCTCCCTCCTTTTCTTTTGGTTAGCCATCCTTGTGGTCTCTGCCCCATCACAAGACAAAGCCAGCCATGTGACCCCTTTTCTAAGGAATAGAACACTTTTGAAAACCAGAGACAAGTGATTAGGGGATTGTTGGATTTCAGGGGCAGGGCAAGGTGACATCCTAGGACTCTAGTATGCCCTGAGCCGAGGGATGGAGGGGTACTTCAGCTCTGTCGGGTGCTAGCCTTTCGAACCTGACCTCCACCCCTTGTGGGGCCTGGCTCTGGGAGGAGCCTGTGGTATTGAATATTCAGGGTGAGGCCCAGGTCTCTGTGCCTGCCTGTCCCCACACTCAGAGCTACTTGGCATGCTGGGAAACCCTTCTAGGATCTAGGGCTTCATCTGTAAATCACACTGTTTCTTTTCTCTTTATTCTCTCTCTGTGTTTATTTTTGTTGTGTCACTGACCAGCCGGCTACCCTGTCTCCGGCGTGGGCATTCTCCTCTCTCCATGCTCCTGTTCGTGTGCCACCGGCCAAAGGTGACCAGGCCTGGCTTTCAGCGTGGCCGCTATCAGAGGGGCCATGGGGAGCTCCGCCTCCTCCCTGGCCACTGAGACTGAGTCAGACCACGGCTTCCCCCGGGGGCCACCATACCCAGGGCCCCCGGCAGCGGCTGATTGGTGTAGGAATGGCCCTGGGGGGCCCATCTGGGGGAGTGCCCTGGTTGCCAGGCAGCACCCACGCCCCCGGGCCCGAAGGTAAGAGGGTGGGAAAGGGCTGCCCCATAAGGGTCTCAGGAAGGAGGCCTCTTTTTTTCAGGGCGTCCCTCCTTGGCAGAGGCACATGCTCAGAGATGGGGCCTCTGTTTCTCAGGTCTTGGGCACCTTGCTTCTGAAGGCCAAGGGCATCCAGGCTCTGAGTTATCTCCACTTTGGACCCAGAAGGTCTGGGACCCTCCTGGGCCAGGATGTGCTGCTGATCCCACTGTTGGGCACTTCTTTCCTGTGGCCTGCTCTTGTGAACGCTATCTGGAAGCCAGGTGCAGTGGTGCACACCTCTAAACCCAGCAACTTGGGAGGCTGAGGCAGGAAGATCACAAGTTCAAGTCTGTCCTCAGCAGTTTAGCAAGATCCTGACTCAAAATTGAAAAATAATGGCTGGGGAAGTGGCTCAGTGGTAGAATAATCTGGATTCAATCCCCAGTTACCCCCCCAAAAATGTCTCTAGACTAGCTTGGGAGGTAGAGGCTGTCAACCTGGAGGCTGGCCCACACACGAGTTCTGGCTTGCATCCCATGGACTCAGGGCTGAATCCTGCCTGTGGTGCTGCTGCTCTAGCATGGGGACACAGTGACAGGCCTACATCTGCTGCCTCCACACAGCATGTCATTGCTGCTGGTGTGGAGATGGCCTGATGCTCACCAAACTCGAGGTTTGGGGCCTTGGGGTAGATATGGTAGCAGTAGCTTCGTTCTCTTGGGAGCCCAGGCCTTTGATCTGAGATTACACATCCCTGTCCCTCAATCTGAGGCAACTGCAATGCAGTACTTGACCATGGTTCCACAGACAGCTCATTTACCTGCCTGCCATCTTGTAGACACAGGAAGGGGTGGGCCACATGGAGCTGTGGGCCGCATATGGAAAACTGTCCTCCAGGGTTAGCTTTGGTACAGAAGTCTGAGCTCCTGGCAGACCAGGAATCAGGGGGTGCTAGAGGGGATCAGTGAGGCTTCAGGAAAGTGTCTTGTCTAAGACTTACCCTAATGGATGAGAGCCACTAGGGAACTTGAGGTGCAGAGAGAGGACAGTGGCCACTGGTGGAAATAGCACTGCTTCTCTTGCACAAGAAGGCATTGGAGCATGTTACAGTTCCCCTTATCTGCACCACAGGTGCTGGGGAGCAGTGAGGGGATCAAACCCAGGGTATTACTGAGCTACATTCCCAGCCCCCTATACATATTTTATTTAACATCTGTTAATAGTGTGGTTCATTTTCAGTTTGTAGCTTTGTACAAACATCCTCACAAACCCATTTGCAGCATCTCTGCCCCTGAAAGAGGTCCCCTTTGCAGACACCCTCATCCCTACCCCCAACACTGGCCTCAGATAGCTACTGACATGCTTCCTGACAATAGGTCTGCCTTTTCCAAAAATGCAGCATGTGGCCTTGTGTCTGGCTGCTTCCCTCAGCATGAAATCCTCAGGCAACACCTGGCACCAACAGTAGATTCCATTCCTTTCTTTGCTGAGCAGTAGTCTGTCATTAGTATAGCCCACCTCTTGTTTCTGCTCATGGACACTTGGGTTGTTTCCTCTTGGCTTTTATGCACAATTCTGCTGTGGACATTCATGTTGAAGTTTGTGTGTTGACAAGTGTTTTCCTTTTTCTTGGGTAGATTATCCTAGAGTGGAATTACTGGGGCTTACAGTGAGTTTATGGAACTTTCTGAGAACCTGCTACACTACTTGCACTTCCCCATGTTAGACAGTGTTCATTGGGTCAGTCTCTTTTACTCTAACTACCTATTATGTTGTGCAGTGTTATTTCCCTGGTGGCTAATGATGTTGAGCATCTTCTTGTGTTTTCATCTGTCCACATACATCTTTGTATTCCGTGCATGTATATTCTAAAAGACATCATTAAGAGCAGAACCCCTGAGCCTGGGTGGAGGCTGGCTGCCACTACAGCTGACCTGCATTATCTGTTACATCAGCAGGCAGCATTCTAGCAATGAGCATTGACATGCTTGCTGCATGGGTGGGATTAAGTTCATGTGTGCTGATAAAAATTCAAATTTTTATTTTTTGAAGTTCAAGGTTTTAAAATCTGTTTTTAACGTCATACTTACAAATTTTACTTTAGCATAGTTCTTTTCATCATAGAAATTTCACACATTCAACCAGATTGTGGTGGTACAGTCCTGTAATCTCAGTGACTCAGGAGTCTGAAGCAAAAGGATCCCAAGTTCAAAGCCAGATTCAGCAATTTAGCAAAACCCTGACTCAAAATAAAAAGGGCTGGGATATGCACCTAGGTTCAACCCCAGTACCAAAAAGAGAAATTCTACATATTCAGTAAATATCTAAGCATCACAAAGAAATATAGAGAAAAGCATTTTCTCCCCTGCCCATTTTCCAGAGGGAGAGGCCCTCTCAGCTCTTTCATGCACCCCAGGGCCAGAGTTGGAGACCTCAGGAAGGCTATCCAGGTATGGACTCCAGGCAGCCTCAGCCATCATGCTCCCTGGGCATTGACACTGGTTGTCCCAGGCCCGTCTTCCCTGGAACTGTCAGGAGAATGGCGGTAGCCATTCAGGAAAAGCTGAAACCCCAGACTAGCACCACAGGTGTTGGCTCTGGAGTGTGCCCTTTGTACTGCCAAGGCTGTGCCCAGAGCATAGATGTGTTGCTGTGAGACTTTAGGTCTTGGCCTGAAGGATCACTCACAGTGCACGTAGATACACCCCTACCCCCTCACTCACCCTGACCACCAGACACCTCCCTTGGGGCCATTGCTCTCAGATAGCCTGTTCCCATGCACACTGCAAGGAGGCCTGGTCTTAGGCCTACTATCTGCAGCAGCGAGTAGCAGCCTCCAAGGCATATCAGGAGGAAGTGCTGTTAAAGACCTGAGGAATCTATAGACCTGCTGGCTGGAGAGGGCAGTGTGGGGAAGCTGGATACAGCCGATGGTGGGAAAATAGGAGTTGAGACTACACTGTGACTGCCCTACAGGACTCATTCCAGCACACATGTGCAGGCAGCAAAGCACAGGCATGGGAGTCTGGCAGACCCTTTCCCAGCTCTGACAGGACACCAGTGGGCCAGGAAGGGCTGTGGCAGCAGTGACAACTCCTGACACCTCTGAGGAGGTACACCTGGGCACATTGCCTTCTTGAGTAAATTCTCACAATGCCCAGAAAGGCAGGCACTGCCCCCTCAGGTAGTCCTTTGTAAGGATAAGGAAGTCACGGACTACCTCAGCCTGGGAGAGCCTAGTGTGCAGATCTCTGTCTCTGCTAACTCCATATCTGTGTCCAGTGTCTTGCCCAAGTGCTTAATTAGTGAGCAACTGGTTCAGACATTGGCCACCTAGAGAAAAAGATAAGGAGGATGCATCCCACCCAGAAAGGCCAACCAGGCTGTGGACTGTGGCCAGCCCAAGGAAGAGTGACATGCCCTTGTCCCCCTGAGAGTGTCTGGTGGAAGCCCCCAGGGCAGAATCTACCATGAATACAGATGGAGAGCCACCAAACCAAGCCTGGTGCCTTTGGGGAATTGGCAGGGTCACTCATTGGGCTGCACAGGTAGTCAGGGGCATTTGTCTCAGTGTGGCCTGCTGGGCCAGCTGCCCCAGAAGCCCAATACCAGAAGTCAGGTGGCTTTGACTAAGGCCCTGTGAATGGGACACCTGTCTCATTTATCTCTTCCTGAGGAAAGCCCAGGACGTGCAGTCTCTATGTGCTCCAAGCACTCATTTCCTGGTTATGTCGGGTGGACTTTGTACCCCTCCCTTCTCAGCTAGAACTGAGTGTTGGCAAGGCCCAGGGAACTGAGGGCACAACAGGTGTTCTGTGTTGATTTTCTGGCAGTTGACTCAGTTTCCTTTTCTTGTTAGCCAGTTTCCTATGAAGGTAGATTTGCTTCTGTGTCCTCCAGGACAAGTGCCTCAGGTCTGAACTTGTGTGCTGTGTAATCTGGGAGCATTTTATTTTGAGAATTTTGAAGTACCTTCTTTTTTGTGTGTGGTACTGGGGACTGAACCCAGTGGTGCTTTATCACTGAGCTACATTCCCAGCCCTTTTAATTTTTTAAATTTTGAAACAGGGTCTCACTAAGTTGCCAGTGCTGGCCTGAAACTTGCAGTCCTCCTGCCGCAGCCACTCAAGTGGCTAATTGATGCAGGCTTTTACTTATACACTTTGGTAGTATTCTGGCCTTGTCTACTGATGTTTTGTGGATTTCAGGCTTTGAGTCCTTTGTCTCTTCCCAGATCCTTCAAAATGGAGAGTAGCCTTGAGTGATGGGCAGTAGAACAAGTGAGCCAAGGAGGCTGAAGGATAGGCCCATCATTTCTCCTGGCTGTTGTGCTGGCCCTGCATCCTTTCATGTCATGTCATGACCCATGTCATGCAGAAGTGGTCAGCCCTCAAAATCCCTGGTCCTTTAGGCCTCTCCCAGCCACAAATAAGCCACTGCTTTCTGTTCCTCCCACCTTACCCCTGTTTTCATTTAAACCTTTCCAAACTGTGGACAGGGCCTTCCTGACTCAGTTCATCTTCCAGGACAGCTCTGTCATGTCCTCTCAGATGCTGGTCAGACTAGCAGACACCATACCTGGATATAAGCTGGGCACTGGCTATGCTAGCCAGCTCCCAGGGGTACAGAGACTTGACCCCCACACTATTGTTTTTGAGGTTTTTCCTGCTCAAATCTATGCTGACCAGGGACCTAGGGCCAAGACACCCTGCCCTGAGAGTTGTGTGATGTCAAATGCTGCATCAGTCTGTTTTCTCTCTGGAAAATCCTCCTGAGGAGTGGGTTGTGAAGGGTCAGCCCCACACAGGTCCCCACTGCCCAGCTTGACTATGCTCCAAGTGGGTGTGCAGGTGGAGCCAGTTGTCCATTGGTATGTGTTCTTGCATGTGTGTGCATGTTTCTGTGTCTGCCTATGCTGCACTCTTTGCCTCGACCATGAGCCTTTCTCTGAAGAGGGAAAGGGACAGGTTTCTTCTCTCCAGGAAGTCTTTCTGGTGTTTATGAGCATAGAATCCCAGGTCAAAATGGACTGCCTGGCCTGGGCTCTGAATCCAGCCAAGTGCATCCTCTCTACCCCAGGGTTCTATGGAGCCCCTTCTGTTCACTTGGGCCCTGCACTGTACACTGTGGACAGTGTGCAAGGGCAACCAAGTGCCTCTGCCATGTGAATCCAGTCACACTTCCACCTACCTTTCTTGCAGGGTCTCTGCCTGCACAGAGAATCTGCTTTGGAGTCCTCTGGGTTCTGGGAAACAATTGTGTTGCTAGGGGAGAATTCCCACCCCCCCAAAAGAGGCGAGTTTTTATTCTTCCTAAACCAAAAGGGTTAGAAGCCCAAGCTTCGTGCCTCATGCCTGTGCCTCACTATAAAGAATAATTGATTTTCCTGCAGGCAGAGCAGCTACAGTCAGTTTAAGAGATATTGTGTAGTATTGAGACCCCCTCACCCTGGCATAGCCCCACAGGCCCCACCCTACCCCCAATCCTGGACCTGGTGAGGCCCTGGAGGAGTCATAGTACATCCCTCCTACCTTGCCTTGGGCCCCAATGCCTCCCCTTCCATCCAGGAGTAGCAGGGACTTGACCTGGGGAGCAAACAGGCCAGGGGCCCAGGAACCCTCCTAACACAGGGAGCTGCATTCAGGGCTGTAGGCAGCCTCCCTCTGCGTGCTAAGCTCAGCCTCTGGTTCTAGCACCTAGCAGGAGGGAGTGCCCTGTCCTCAGAACAGTGCTACCTCTGGGCAGGCCCACATAGCATCTGTCCTGCAGCCTCAGCTGTGCTTGAGCAGCCCTCTCGGGCAGACTTCATGCAATACCCCCATAACTATCACTGCCTAGCTAACAGAAGGGAGGGCCAGAGGTTGTAGACCCTCTGTCTCTGTCCATAGCTCCCCTGCACCCCTGAGCTCTGGGCACTGCACAGCCTAACCCCACATTGACCACACCAGGTTACCAGTTCTGCGGTCACAGGCAGGTGCCTCCCCCAGGACCATTAGCCCTCCCTGGGAGGGTGGTGTCCTTCCATCTATAGAACATCATGATCACGGACCCCACAGGAGCTTCCCTGACCAGGGCCTTTCCTTGCAGCCATACACACTCGCCTGGGTCTATGGCCGCGGTTGGGGAGTGGTCCTGTGCGCGTTGCACCTTCCTGAACCCGGCTGGCCAGCGCCAGTGCTCCATCTGTGAGGCCCCTCGGCACAAGCCTGACCTGGACCAGATCCTGCGGCTCAGCGTAGAGGAACAGAAGTGGCCCTGTGCCCGCTGCACATTCCGGAACTTCCTGGGCAAGGAGGCCTGCGAGGTGTGTGGCTTCACCCCAGAGCCTGTGCCTGGAGCATCCTTGCTGCCCATCATCAATGGGGTCCTGCCCAAACCACCCACCATCCTGGTGGAGCCAAAAGGCAGCTGCAAGGAGGAGACAGGCTCTGTGCGGACAGCAGGGATAGTGGCCCTAGAGCCAGCTGGAAGATGCACTGAGGAGAAGGAGCAAGAAGATGAGGAGGAGGGGGTAGAGCCTGGAAGTGGATGGGCCTGCCAACGCTGCACATTGCACAATACACCCGTGGCCAGCTCCTGCTCTGCCTGTGGGGGCCCCCGGAAACTGTCACTGCCCAGGATCCCCCCAGAAGCCCTGGTGGTACCCGAGGTTGTGGCCCCCGCAGGCTTCCATGTAGTACCTGCCCCACCCCAGCCAGTGCTCCCTGGGGAAGGTGCTGAGGCTGACACTCCCTCCACCAGCCAAGGCCCAGCCTCTGCTGACCAGGAGGCTCCCAGGGTACCTCCTTTCAGCCCCTTCTCACCCACTCTGCAGAACAATCCTGTGCCCCGAAGCCGCCGAGAAGTACCCCCCCAGCTTCAGCCACCTGTGCCTGAGGCTGCTCAGCCCTCTTCCTCCACTGGCTCCAAAGGGCCCCCCCAGGGCCCAGGCCGGGCCACGGCTGCTGGGGCCTCACGCCTGGCAGAATTGCTTTCAGGCCAGCGGCTAAGTGTGCTGGAGGAGGAGGTGGCCCCAGGGACCATCCTTGCCCGCTGTGAGGCCTGCAGCCCCTCCCCAGGCAGTGATGTCATTGATCTAGCTGGGGACACTGTGCGCTACACACCCGCCAGTCCCTCCAGCCCCGACTTCACCACCTGGTCGTGTGCCAAATGCACACTCAGGAACCCCACAGCTGCCCCCAGGTGCACAGTATGTGGCTGCTCTAAGCTTCATGGCTTCCAGGAGCACAGTGAACCCCCCACCCACTGTCCAGACTGTGGGACTGACAGACCTGGCCCCTCTGCCCACAAGGCCACCAGTCTTCTCTCTGAGCGTCCAGGCCAATGGGCCTGCCCTGCCTGTACCTTGCTCAACGCACCCCGGGCCAAGCACTGTGCAGCCTGCCACACACCCCAGCTCCTGGTGACCCGGCGCAGGGCTGTGGCGCCCTTAAAGCGTAGAGAGAGTATGCATGTGGAGAAGCGGCGGCAGACAGATGAGGGCGAGGCCAAGGCTCTCTGGGAGGACATCGTGGCCTTCTGCCGGGAGGTGAGAGGCCTCTTCCCCACCTGCTGACTGCTGCTCCAAGCCCCTTCATGCATGTAAGCCCACAGAAAGGTAGGGTGCAGGCAGGGCTTCTCCAGGCAACATGGAGACCCCACTGAAACTGGAGGTCAGGACACCCTTGTGCTCTCAGAGGCTGAGCCCGAGGTGGCATCCTCTTGCCTCTAAAGGTAGCTGGAAGAACAGCTGCCCTCCCTTTGCTCACAAGTGTTGTGACCTGCCTGTCACCATCCTGTGGTATCTAACTCATTTGCCACATTTCCCAATGCCCACTCAGATCAGGGTTCTGAGCACTGAAGTCTGGGCTGCACATAGACCCCATGCCATTGCTCTGGGGCTCTGCTGGGAGGGCAGGTTTTGCCTCTGACAGGTAAAGTGAGGCCACCCTTCCTGGCCTGATGTCCAGCCATGGTCCCTACAGAACAAGGTGAACTTTGTGGATGATAGCTTCCCCCCAGGGCCCGCATCTGTGGGCTTCCCTGTGGGCGACAGCGTCCAGCAGCGTGTGAAGCAGTGGCTACGGCCCCATGAGATCAACTGCTCCGTCTTCAGGGACCACAGCACTGCATGGTCTGTCTTCCACACCCTCCGGCCCTCAGACATCCTGCAGGGGCTGCTTGGGAACTGCTGGTGAGGCTCTGGGCTCCTGGCAAGGGCCCACAGGCCCAAGGGAGGATGGTGAGGCTGTTGGTCCAGCTATGGTCACTTAGTGAAGCTGCCTAACTCCACACAGGTTTCTGAGTGCCCTGGCAGTGCTGGCTGAACGGCCTGACCTGGTCGAACGGGTGATGGTCACCCGCAGCCTGTGCGCAGAGGGCGCTTACCAGGTGCGGCTGTGCAAGGATGGCACATGGACCACAGTGCTGGTGGATGACATGCTGCCCTGTGACGAGGCCGGCTTCCTTCTCTTCTCGCAGGTGGGCAATAGGCAGGGGTGTGAGGCTGGCTTCCTCCTCTCCTTGCAAGTGGGCAATGGGCCTGTGGGGGATGGGCTGAGGCGGGATTTGTGACTCCAGCCCCTCCCCAGGCGCAGCGGAAGCAGCTGTGGGTGGCCCTCATCGAGAAGGCGCTGGCCAAGCTGCATGGCTCCTACTTTGCCCTCCAGGCAGGGCGCGCCATCGAAGGCCTGGCCACACTCACCGGCGCCCCCTGCGAGAGCCTGGCGCTGCAGGTCAGCTCCACTAACCCCCGCGAGGAACCCGTTGACACTGACCTCATCTGGGCCAAAATGCTGAGTTCTAAGGAGGCTGGGTAAGAGGGGCGGGTGCTGCCATGGCCTGCGGCGTTGGGCGGAGAGGCGAGGCGAGCGGTGGGAGAAGCGGGGGGCAGCACCCTCTGAGCTGCACCTGCGACTCACACGGTGCTCCAACGCAGGCTGGCCATGGTCTGGAGGCCTGACCAGGATCTGCCCCAGGTGGGGCTGGGGCTGTGGGAAGAGCCCAGTGGCCATCGCCTCCTGCATGGAGCCAGGGGTGGGGTGCTAGCCCACAGGGTGCCCGTGGGAGGTATTCAAGACCTGCCCTGCCCTGGTCAATGTGTGATCCCTGAGCCAGCCCCATGTTTCCTCATGGTCCCCACCTGCCCCAGCTCAGGCAAGGTGGAGGGCTAAGTCAAAACTTCCTGGGCATGTCCTATGTGGTTCCTGGGGACCCATGTGCCCCAAAGGCAGGGAGGAGCCCCTTTTCACCACCCCTGCCCATCCCAGTCAACGAGCCATTCTGTCCACACAGGTTCCTCATGGGTGCCTCCTGTGGTGGGGGTAACATGAAGGTAGATGATGCTGCCTATGAGAGCCTGGGCCTGCGCCCCCGCCACGCCTACTCTATCCTGGATGTCCGTGATGTCCAGGGCTCAAGGTATGGCCTGGCTGGCTGTGGGCAGCCACATATGTGGACATGGATGGGAGCTTTAGAGGTGTAGGCATAGCCCCTCAGCCCTGTGTTCCTCAGGCTCCTACGACTGCGGAACCCCTGGGGCCGTTTCTCCTGGAATGGCAGCTGGTCAGACGAGTGGCCACACTGGCCTGGGCACCTGCGGGGCGAGCTTATGCCACGTGGCAGCAGTGAGGGTGTGTTCTGGATGGAGTACAGCGACTTCATCAGGTACCTGGGCTGCCTGCCTGTCCTTTGGCTACGAGCATAGCCAGCTCTCCTGCTATCTTGGGCAGGCAGCAGCTCATCTGTGTCCTGGCCTTTGTGGGGGCTCTGAGCCACACCTCTGGACAGACCTGGGATCCAGGTCAGTAGGGCTCATGTTCTGAGCCATCCTGTCCAAGCACAGCAGCCAGGACAAGCGCTTCCTTGCTGGAAGGACTTTTCTGATCAGTGGTACTGGATGCTGGTCTAAGAGATGCTAAGGGCTCAGGGATAGGGTGGGGGTGGTCATGCTGCTGGAAGGCAGTGAGCTGGGAGCCTGTGGGTAGTTGCTGGGAAGTGGATACCGCATCCTGGAGCTGGGCATGGGGCTGCACTCTGCTCAGAAGCCTGTTCTTGCCACCCAGGTACTTCGATTCTGTGGACATCTGCAAGGTGCACTCAGACTGGCAAGAGGCGCGGGTGCAGGGCTGCTTCCCCAGCTCAGCCAGCGGGCCAGTGGGCGTGACGGCACTCACGGTGCTAGAGCGAGCCTCGCTGGAGTTCGCCCTTTTCCAGGAGGGCAGCAGGTGGGCAGCAGGCAGGGGGCTCTGTCAGGATGGGTCCACGGCCGCACTGCACAAGGCCCCAGCTTGCCGTCTGCCACCATAGGCGTTCGGACGTGGGGGACAGCCACCTCCTGGATCTGTGCATCCTGGTGTTCCGGGCCACCTTCGGCAATGGTGGCCGCCTAAGCCTGGGCCGCCTCCTGGCCCACAGCAAGAGAGCAGTCAAGAAGTTTGTGAACTGTGACGTCATGCTGGAGCCCGGAGAGTACGCAGTGGTGTGCTGTGCCTTCAACCACTGGAGTCCCACTCCACCAGGGCCCCCCACCATGCAGGGTAATGGTTCCCCTAGACCCTAGGCCCCTCCCTCAGAGGCCAAAGGCCCACCCTGCAGGAAGGCTGCCAGCTCCCTCACACATGCTCCCCCACAGCCTCCAGTCCCTCTGCAGGGGTTCCGCGAGGTACCCCTGAGCCTCCTGGCCACGTGCTTGCGGTGTACAGCTCGAGGCTAGTCATGGTGGAGCCAGTAGAAGCGCAGCCCACCACGCTGGCGGACGCCATCATCCTGCTCACTGAGAGCCGGGGAGAGCGGCACGAGGTAGGTGAGGTCCCTGTGTGGTGGAGGGAGGCCTGTGGCAGGGGGCAGCTGCCCATGTTGGCTATGTGCAGGGCCGCGAGGGCATGACCTGCTACTACCTTACACATGGCTGGGCGGGGCTCATCGTGGTGGTGGAGAACCGGCACCCCAAGGCCTACCTGCACGTGCAGTGCGACTGCTCCGACAGCTTCAACGTGGTGTCCACGCGCGGCAGCCTACGCACCCAGGACAGCGTGCCGCCCCTACACAGGTGGGAACCCCCGGCCCCACCCCACCCCCAGGCCCCCACTGGTCCTCACTAGCCCTCTCCCCCAGGCAGGTCCTGGTGATCCTGTCCCAGCTGGAAGGCAATGCAGGCTTCTCCATTACTCACCGCCTGGCACACCGCAAGGCAGCCCAGGCCTTCCTCAGCGACTGGACAGCCTCCAGGGGCACCCACAGCCCCCCACTCACACCTGAAGTTGCTGGCCTACATGGGCCCCGGCCGCTGTGACTGCTGCGTCCTGGGGCAAGGGCTGTGTGTGGACTGCCCACTGCCTCTCACACGCACTTTATGAGGGAGACCCCAACGGAGGACGCTTGAACCAGAATCTCAGGACCCCACCTAGGGAGCCACCAGCCTCAGGGCGCAGCTTCCCTTGGGCCCCCCACCCCTGCCCTGTCCCTCCTCTCCCCTCCCAGCCCCTCAGTCCCCAGGCCAGGCCTCCCAGCTGCCAAGCAGAATACCTCGAACTGGACAGGCTGCTTACTGGCCACTCTGACCTGCCACCTGGGGACAATTTCAGGTGGCCAGGGCCAAAATGGGGGCTGCCCCTTCACAGTGAGTGTGGGGTCTCCTACCAGGGAGAGGCAACCAAGAGCTCTGTTCACAAAACCAAATCTGGGGTCAGGAGCCAAGACCCCATGGAGAGTCGGGACCACCCCCCTGTGGGGCTCAAGGTGTGCAGTTTCCCCTCAGTTTGCCCTAAGAGCCAGCCAGCCTCCTTGCCTCAAGAAGGCAAGCAGGGGTCCCTGGAGCCCTGGCATTTGAGTAGTGCACCTCAGGAGGCAGGTGCCTGGTGGCCACAGGCCAGGGCTCAGGGTCAGAGGGGTCCCTGTCTAGCTGCCCCTCCTGCGACACTATGCAATTCCTGGAGCATCTACCAGGATCGAAGCCATGACGGGCAGTGGGTTGGGGCGCTGGGCCAGCCCTGCTGTCTGGCGAGGTGTTCTGTCCTCAGCATCCTGACCATGGCCAGGTAGCCAGGGTCCAACACCCTGCACCAGTCCCATCCCATGGCCTCAGCCCAGCTCATCATGGGCATAACAGGGCATAGCTGTTAGAAGCCCGGGAGCTGAGCTGCCTACCTGTCTAGCATCCCCCCAGCTGTGTATTGAGGCCAGAGTTCTTGTCTGCTGCAGGGACACAAATCCAGCTCCCTGAGTCCCCTGCCCGGCCACCTCTGTCCTGCAGCTCCCGGGCAGCAGGCAGCCAGCCTGCCCACGGCTCTCGCATCCCATGGGGTCGTGGGTTTTTACACCTAGAGAAACATTCCCCCTTCCCCAGGCCTCCTTTCCTCTGAGCTGTGAATGTTTTTAACCCTGTAAATACGGTCAGCTCTTTGGACACGCAGGCTGTTGTACCAGCTGTCAGTCCCTCCCTGTCCAAGGCTCCACAGGCGGTTCCCACTCAGGCTCCAAGGACCAAATAAAATCATTTTGTTTTGTAAGGGAGCCTTCTGTCTGTCGCCACCCTCCTGGGGTCCAGGCCCTGCAGGAAGCACAGGCTGTTCCCAGCTGGCAGGTGGGGTCTCTGCTGGTGGAGCCCTGCTGAGGGGCACTGGGGCTTGTGCCATGAATGCTCATTGCTGCCTAAGGTCAGCCTCATGTGAGCCTCTGAGGGGTGGGGCAGCCAGGAAGATGCTCTGCAGGAAGGACCAGGTATCCAGGTAGACAGGAACTGCAGCCAGACCCTGCAACCTCAGCCAGACAGGAGGGTCCATGTGAGTGGGTTCCTGCTGTGTTCAGGGCCCTGTCTGAACCCATCAGTCACCAGGCAGGAGCAGATGGAGCAAGGGGGGCAGAGTGGGACAGAAGCTCCTGCCCTGCAGTTGCTTCCACGTCCCCTCCTGGCCTCCTGGTGTCACAGGTGACGCTGAGCCACTCAGCCTGTCTCTGGCCAGCAGCCCAGGCCCCTTTTGGGGCTGGAGGACACCCCCTGGGCAGAGCGGGGGCTGGGAGTGTGCTACCAGAGTGCTGTGTGTAAGAGGCCTGTCATAGGCCAGCCCATCGAATGTGAAAGCAATTAAAGCCACCAGCAGTGTTTGCTCCGGGCGGGCCTCAGGCGGCGGGGCAGCTGCCACAGCACATCTCACCTCGCGCCCACAGGCTGCCTGGCCCCTCACGTCTGCGCACCAGGCTGGACCTCTTGTGGGTGGGGGCCGGGCCTGGCTCACCTGTGTATCTGGCCAGAGCTGCCTCTGTCCACCCCTGAGATCCCTGGGCAACTAGGACCCTGGCTCCTTCCAAGGCCCCTTTCATATGCCCTACCTGGCACCCACCTTCCTCTGGCCTCTGCATTCTCCAGCCCCAAGACAGCCCAGGAGGGAGGTCCAAGTTGGGAGATAACTGCCAGGACCGGACAGGGTGTCCCCGACAGGCCAGCAGCAGCACACCCTCCCCGTCTGACCCAGCTGATACCCTCCCCTCCTTTTGGATCCCAGCAGGCAGGGGATATGAACCTAAGGTGTCCATAAAGGAGGTGGGGGCACTAGCAGGCAAGACCCTTAGGCCAGCATTAGGCAGGAGGCAGGAAGGGGATCTTGATGCAAGTTGAGGCAGAGTCCTGGAGGAGGAGGAGGAGGAGGAGGAGGAGGTTCTGTGTGGAGAGCAGGTGGGGAGTGGCTGGGCCAATCCAAGGAGTGGGTCTCAAACACTGTCCCATCAGTGGGCTGGACTGGGCAGTTCAGCCATCTCTAGAGTGCACCTGGTACCTGAGCCAGCCTATAGACAGCAGGGTGGACTGGCCCTAGAGGGGTTCACAAAGCCCAAGTGAGAAGCAGACAGGACTAGCTGCTAAGGCAGGGAGTGGATGCCAGGGGTTTTAGGGGCCCTGCCTGGTGGTCTCCACCCCAGGGTCTTCCAGCCCTCTCCCCCTCCACTCTGCCCCTCATCCCCTCCCCACATCTCTACCCTTCCCCACCTTGCTCCCCGACTTCCTGACCACTTGGCCCCGTGCCCCAGCCCTCTCCTATCCCTCACTGTTGGCGCAGCATGCTGCAGCAGCCTTCCTGGGCAGCGGGTTCTCACTGGTGAGGCCTCCCTGTCAGAAGCATTTAGTGTACAAATTAGTCGCAGCCTCCCTGCCTCCCTGCTCTGGGCGCTGGGCTGACAGAGCTGCAGCTTGGGGCCCTCTCCTGCCTGCCCAGGGTATACACTGCCAGGTGTGGACCCCTGGCCACTGCCCACATTCAAACAGGAAGGCCCATCCCCTGGGCAGCCAGGGCTCTCCTTGGGGCCCTTGACTTTGAGCTGGACAGTCATGTCTTCTGGGAAAGCTATGGGAATCCAAGCCTAGGGCCCACCACCTGCATTGACCCAAGAAGAGCTGAGTCCCGAAGTTGAGGGCAGCACTGCCTAGACCTGGGTCTAGCTCACAGGCCCCCACTGCCCCACCCGACAGCCGGCCTGCCACTCAGGCGGGGAAAATCATCTGTGACAGGCCCAGGAAGGCCGGCCCTGGGGGCCGCAGAGCAACACGCTCAGCCTCTCTTCCCAGCATATGGCTGCTGTCGGCCCCGGGCACTGCTCATCCAGTGCCAGGCTCAGAGACCGGGTGGGGGCATGGGCAACCTGGGTCTCTCGTTCCACCCGCCTTGCCGGCTGCACCCTCATGAACCAAGAGGCCCCTGCCCCAGCAGGAATGTTCCCCTGACAGGGAGCTCACTCCCACAACAGCACACAGCACCTTCTTCTCACCCTCTCAAGGGCTTCCAGGAGTGCCATTTGTCCAGGAGGGAAGCAGTCGGATCCCAGGATGCCCCAACCCCAGGAACCGCATTCTTGCCCAGCCCTCGTGAGCCCAGGCTCTCCCTGCCCACTCAGCTTCCCTGCCCTGTTCCTCCCCTCATGAACCTCCCTCAGGTCCCCAGTCTCCTCAGGGTCTTCAGCCTCAGTCCTGGGCAGGACCCTCAGAAAATATGGCCCTCAGTCCAGCCCTGGACCTGCCCCAGCCTGAACTCCCTAGGACCACATCAAGGAAGGTGAAGCCCAAGGATGCCTGTGCCCTCCAGCCAGTGCTCCTCAGTGAGTGGGCAGGCATGAGCTATGGCCAAACATCCTGTGTGGCTCTGACCACCCCAGAAAGACCCAGGGCTCCTGCCACTGCACAGTCCCACTGTGGGCTTCAGGGCTGGCCTGGGGGTTCTATCCCATCCTTGTGTCTCTTAGACAGGTGCTGGGTGGCCCAGCCACACACCTGTCCTGGCTAGGGGTGTGACACTGAGGGGATGGGTCAGGTCTTCCCCCAGGCACTGAGTGGCCACAGACCCCAACTGGCCTGCTAAGCCCAGCACACAAGCCCCCCACACAGTCAGTTCTGGCAGAAATGAAGGTGACAGGCTGGCAGCCGTGGTAGACTGGGCAGAGAAGGTTAATGGCTGAGGAGGGGCATCCTGCACCAGCACCCAGGTACCAGGCCCCTGTCCAGAATCCCACTGGAGCCAGACTGAGTCTCCACCTCTTCTGCAGAGAGGACTAAGGCCCAGGGAGTGTGAGCAGGGGTCCACTGGCTCTGGGCCACAGGGGAGTCCAGTCCCTGTCTCAGGAGGCAAGGGCCACCTCCCAGAGCCCAAGATTTTCCCCTGGGGGAAGGGTTGTCTCAGCAGGGAGTCATGACCTAGAAGGAAAGGGATTGGATGTGCTTCAGAGCCCCTGGGGCAGAGGGCAGGAGACAGCTATCCATGCCCAGCCCCAGACTTCTCAAGCAAACCCAGGGCTTGCCCCAGAGTGCAACCAGGGTGTGCCTTTCCCTCTCAGGGTTTGTCCCTCCTCTTCTCTCCCATCAGGTAGGGGAAGGGGCTCCACTGATGGGCAGAGTGGGCCCTTCCTGCTACCTCCTGCTTTTCTGACCCTGTCCTGGCCTCCTCCCCGCTCTGGGGCTACCTAGTTACCTGAGCTTCACATGGCTTTGCTCCTACATAACAAGACCAAGCTCCCTATGACCAGGACTCCCCAAGACTGACTCCCTAAGATAGGTTCCCCAAAGCAGGCTCCCCAAGATGGGCTCCATAAGACAGGCTCTCCATGATGAGGCTCCCCAAAACAGGCTCTCTAGGGCTCTCCATGACATATTCCCTAGACAGACTCCCTAACACCAGGGCTCCCCACAACCAGGCTCTCCAAGACCAGACTCCCTAAGACCACAGATCCCCAAGACCACAGCTCTCTAAGACCAGGGCTTCCCTGGATGATGGTCATAGCCTCCAGCCAGCCCATCCCCTGTGCTGTCAAAAATAGCTTCTCCCAGACCCTCAGAACTGTCAGCCTGAGGCTGGCCAGTGAGGACTAGAGAGAACACAGCTGTCCCTGGGACCCCTCACTCCCACTGTCTCAGAGTGACTTTGGCCTCTCTGGTCAGTTCTCATAACGAGGGACGGTATCCTGGCCCCCACTCTCCACAGGGCTGCTGGCATGATGGCAGCCCAAGCTGTCTCCCAGCCTGGGGCCACCTGCACGGTCAGCTGGTCAGCTGGGCCAGGCCAGTCAGGGAGAGAAGGATGGCGTGCTGTTCTGGCCACAGCACCCCTCCCATCCCCCAGCCCTTCTGGGGTGTCCCTCAGGAGTGGGCTAGTGTCAGAAAGGTGACATGGGGGCAGGAGGAAGGTTTTGCCCATCCCCCAAAACCATGGGGCCCTGATCCTTGGTCAGCAGAGGGATCCCTGCCACCACCCCACTGCACAAACTGGCTGGTCACGGAACCAGGTGATGCTAGGCTTCTGGGTCCAGTGCTCCTCTCTGGCTACCCCATTAAAAAGGCAACACCAGAAGCCACTTGAGGGTCCTCTTCTTCCCCCCAGGACTTCTGCTCCCCTGACCTAGGCTAGGGAGGCCCCAGGAATCAGTAGCTGAGCCTGCAGGAAGCCTTGGGGTACAGGGGTCAAGTGGCTCTCTGCCTCCACAGAGTAGGCAGTGACTACTCCTCTGGCTGGAGCCACTATGCCGAAAATTGTCACACAACTCTGGGTCAGGAGTCTTCTGAGAATCACAGGCAGACTCCTGGAAGAAAATCATCTGGCTCTGCCCAGCTGCATTTCTGTCCACTTCTAGGATGGAGTGGATGGATCAGGTGAATTTCTGCCAGGACCGGCTGAGAAGTGGGACCCTGGAATGTTCAGTTTTGACAGCTGCAAAACAGCTCTGGCCATGAGGACACTGAGGGAGAGTGTTGCCCGGATTCATGGTGTGCTGGGTGTTCCAGGGCCTTCAGGTCCCCTCTCCATTGCACAGGTTCTCCCAGGAGTGTGGCCAGTGAGAAGAGGTCTTTGAAACAGCAGGCGAATGCAGCCCTGGGGCACCTCCCAGGGAGGGAGGAATGAGGACAGAGCACTGCGCTGCACCCAGGTAGGGTGTCAGCGCGAGGTGACAGCGCAAGGCAGTGGCGGCTTTGGGCCAAGCGTGGGGAGCACACCCATTTCGCCTCCAGTTTGGAGTAAAGGATCCTCCGTAGAGGCCAACGGGCCCAAGGAAAGCTGCAAGGGCGCGCTGGCTCCACTGCTTCAGCTCTAGGCGCGGTCCCTCCCAGCTGGCTCTGGGGGGCAGCCTGTCCTGGGGCGCAGCCCGCAGCCCCAACCTGGGCGGCTGTCAGGGGCCACAGCCTTGACTGATGAGCGCTGACGCCCCCTCACGCCGCTGCTGGGACTCGGGAGACTTGGCCGCCTCCGCGCACCCCCGCGGCAGCCTGCAGGCGACGGGGGCGGGGACGGTGCCAGGCGCCCCTCACTCGCCGCGCACCTGCGCGCCACTCGGGCTCGGCTGCACCGCGGCGTGTCGGGCGCTGTTCCATCCCGAGCCGTCCGGTGAGGCCGGTGAGTGCGCCAAGGCGATGAGGGAGGAGGTGGGGCGGGCGTCCTGGGCTGGGGCCGTTCCGCCTCCCCCGCCCCAGCCCTGTCGGAGGTCGCGGCGCCCGGAGCCCGCGCCGTGGCGCACGCGCGCGCTTCGCCGCCAACTTCGGTGGGCGCGAGGCGGCGTCGGGGGGACGCGGGCAGAGGCGGCGGTGGCTCCAGGGTCGCTGCCGAGCGAGGGCCGCTTCCCGCGCCCAGCCTCAGTTTCCCTGAGGCGTCCGCGGGCGCGGGCGGGAAGTTCGCCTCTCCGCGCAGCCTGGCGCAGACTTGGCGGGCGCCGCAGGCTCGGCTCGGCTGGCGGACGCGGGTAAGGCGGGAGGCGCTTCCCGCGAAGTTGGGGCGCCGGGGCGGGCCGGGCAGGGCGCGGGGCGCAGAAAGCAGCAGCGCGGCTCCCCCAGCTCCCCACTGCCACTGCGTTTGGGGTCCAGGCTCTGCCAGGGGCCACCTTGGCGCCGCCGCAGCGGGGAGTCGGGGGAAGGGTGTGGGGTCCCAACCAGCTGCGCTTCAGCCAGGGAAGACTGGGTTCAGCTCCCTCATTAGCCCATGGGTGGCGCACCCAGAGTCCCGAGTGCTCAAGGAGATCGGCGGGCTGTGACCTGGTGGCTGGCCAGTACCTGCTTCAGCGGGTTCTCCCCCAGAAGGGGATGCTTCCAAGTGTCTGTGAGCTTGCACCTGGGCACAGGTTGGGATGTGCTGTGTGGAGGTGAGTGTTTTCTTGTGTGTGCCGGTGTGGGGGTGTCCTCCCTCCATGCATCCGTGCTGGGTGGGTCCCGGATGTCCTCTGGGTCCTCATGGGTCAACAGCTGATAAGATGGCTTCCAGAAGAGCCCCCCCCTTGTGCCTGATC
Organism: Callospermophilus lateralis; assembly: GCF_048772815.1. Lineage (NCBI taxonomy): Eukaryota > Metazoa > Chordata > Mammalia > Rodentia > Sciuridae > Callospermophilus > Callospermophilus lateralis. The sequence goes on along the minus strand of NC_135323.1, from coordinate 8,578,539 downwards.
TGGAGGGAAGCACAGGAGGAACCCCCATTGAGTCCAGGGGCCCAAGAGGAGCCCCAAATCTGGGCTGGGAGGTGGAGTAGGAGGCAGCACCAGTTGGCACAGCTGTGTGGCTCCCAGGGCTGGGTGATCGATGGCCCCAGCACAGCCGCCTCTGTCGCCTGAGCACTCCTATCTGTCATCTACATCTCGTGGGGTGGGGGACCAGGCAGGGAGAAGGGGCTGCTTTGTACCCACCAAGTCCAAGCTGGGTCTGCAGCCCCTTCCTGGGCCAGCCGCCTCCTTCCAAACTTGCAGCCCTTCTAAGCCTTTGCTGGCCCACACTCCACACCCAGGTTTGCCGATGCTGCCCTGTGGGGCCTCAAACATTTGGAAAGATAGCCCTCCCCACCCCCTGGCCATTCCTCTAATAGAGAATCTAATAGAGATGCCTACCTGGTGTTTGGTGGCCACAAGGGTAACTGCAGTGGGCAAAGCATAATCACCATCAGGAAGGAAGGCTGTGTCCAGCAACTGCCCAGCTATCCCCAGTCCTGCCCTGGCCATTGTGAGGCACAGTGTGTCCACACTTGTGGGTTTGTAACTGTGTGTGAGTCCCTACAGTATCTGCCTGTGTACTTGGGTGTGTGTGTACACATATGCCCTAACTCTGCTCTGGTGTACGAGTAGCCATGTCCACCGAGTAGGGTAGGGCTGTGTGTGTGTGCCAGGCTCTCTGCACAGGGAGGCCTCTTGTGCAGAATCGGCTTGCCATGCAGAGGTTATTCCTGCAGGGGCTGAACAAGGGTTTCTGCAACCCTGCACACGACACACACACCCAAAGCCTGTGTGCACACACACACACCATGCACCCCGCCCAGGCACAAGTGCTGGGGCAGTGGGCAGCCCAGGTGGCAGCCCAGATGGAGTATGGAGCAGTTTCCAAGCCAGCCTGTGTTGTGGGGCGTGGGGAGAAGAGGGTCTTGGCTGAGCAGGGCCACTGCAGGCTTGGTCATTGACCTGCCTGAAGCCTCCCAGATGGAGCTGGGCCGAGCAGGTGGCTGTGCCGAGGGGCCATACTGTGAAATTCACTCCCCCAGACTGGGTTGGCCCCACGTGAGGCTGACTCCCTTCAGACATCTCCTGTGCCCACCTGACACAATGGTGGAGCATCTCAGGCGTGTAGGCACACATGCAGTGTTAACCAGACACTTGCGCCTCTGCTAGTATTGGGCATGAAGCCCAAGGGCACTCTACCACTGAGCTGTTCCCTAGCCCTTTTTTATTTTTTATTTTGAGACAGGGTCTTGCTAAGTGGCCCAGGCGGGCCTGGAACTTGCGACCCTCCTGCCTCAGACTCCTGACTTGCTGGGATCACACAGGTGTGCACCACTGTGCTCAGCTGCCTTTGCTACTTTCTGTCTCAGTCGTCTTCACCTTGGCCTCTGACTCCACAGAGGCAGATGGCTCAATAGGGGCTGGGTCTCTGGAGGGGCAATGGTCACATTTGGCTTCCTTCATTCACTTACCAAATGCTCTCAGGTGCCTGCCTGTGTGGAGGTGGGGCTGCTCAGAAACTGACCATCCCAGAAATTGGCCTGCAGGGGCCAGCATGTACTCATGGCCAGGGGGATTTATATAGGACCACCCAGTAAAATGCAGGAAACCCAGTTAAACTTTTCTTTCAGGTAAATGATGAATAATTTTTATTGTAGTTTCCAAATTAGCAGAGCCCATACTTACCCTAGAAAGTTACTGGATGTCTGTGTTAGGTTTGACTGGGTGCCTCATTCTTCATTTGACAATCTGGAGGCCCTATAGGTTCCTGGAGAGGCATTCAGGGAGGGGGCTAAAGCCACAGGCAGAGGAGGTAGGGGCACCTGGGCTCTTTTCCTGGAGCTGGGGAGCCCTGAGGAAGGGAAGTGGGAAGTCTGGGGGACCTGGTGCCGACTGCAGTCCCCTGTCTGCAGGTAGCCATGGTGCCCCAGTCTGCCCACTAGCCAGCCACCATGTCCCGTGAGGCTGGCTCGTGCCGCGTGGGAACTGGGGCCAGGGCAAGGTCTCGGAAGCCCAAGAAGCCACACTACATCCCCCGGCCCTGGGGCAAACCCTACAACTACAAGTGCTTCCAGTGCCCCTTCACGTGCCTGGAGAAGTCCCACCTCTACAACCACATGAAGTACAGCCTCTGCAAAGACTCCCTCTCACTGCTGCTGGACTCCCCAGACTGGGCATGCCGCCGTGTCCCCTCCTCTCCCAGGCCCCACATGTCTACCCCAGATGGTTCTGGGGATCCCCCAAGCCGTGGCAGGCAGCCCACCATGCCAGACGCCATGGTCACTGACGGCCTTTCCCAGCGCCATTGCAGTGAGGGCCCTAAGCCTGGGGCCAAGGGGTCTCCAGAGTCACTGCCCACTCTGGCCAGGGCTGCTCAGAAGGGTCCTGGCCCTGGTGGGCTCCTGATGGAGTCCTGGAAGCCAGAGCTGGGCAGTGGTACAAGGAGCATGGCTGTAGGGGCTGTAGCCTCAGCAGGCCCTGAGAGAAGTGTCCCCTGCTACCCACCACCCACCCCGGGTGAATTCCCAGAGGCCCAGAGCATCCACCTGTCACTGCTGGGTGTCAACTACCCTCTTGGCCCTGGCCTCTTCTCCTACCTGGGTCCATCACTGGCTGCTGCTGCCCACATGCCCTTCTTGGCCTCAGCCAGCCCTCTGCTGCCCCCAGCTGCCACCTTCCCCTCCCCACAGTCCCCTGAGCGGGCCGCCCCAGCCCCTCGCCTGTATTATCCTCTGCTCCTGGAGCAGAGTCTGGGGCTACCAGCTGGCAGGGCCGGCCCTGCCAAGCCCTCTATGCCCCCTAAGGGACCCCCTGGGACTCTGGCTCCTGGGCTGCTGAAGGTGCCCATTCCAGGGCTGGGGGGGGCCTGGCCCCATGGCACCCCCAGGGATCCAGGCCAGGAGGGAGACCCCCAGAGACAGCTGCCCCTGGGAAGCAGGCTGGAGCTCCAGAAGGCCTCCTCAAGCCTGGCGAAGTTTGGTTCCCAGAGCAGGTGGGTGCCTTGGACTGCGGGTTCTGGGAATGGAAAATTTAGGGAAGGGCTGGGTTGGGGGTGGACCCTATTCCATGTTCCAAACTAACTTACTGGGAGTACAGGCTCCAGGCCACAGAGGAGAACTGAGACCTGAGAGCATCTCATCTGTCTTTGGCGAGCTCCTAACCCTAGACTGGCACTTTATTCCATTTCCCTGGGGCCATGGGTGACATGCTGGTCAGGGACCCAAGGGGCAGGGGCTGGGGCACTGTGGGGAGCTTTGTGACCTTCTGATTGACTCTTATTCTGCAGCCTGCCATCAGGCTCCTCCCTGATGCTCTGGCCTGAGGACAAGGAGCTGGGTGACCCCAAGGCCTCAGGTCCTGAGGTCCCCATCGCCCAGCAGTCACAGGCCCAGGTGCTGGGAAGCCCAGGACCTGTGGGTGAGGACCTGACCCAGGCCCTCGGCGACTATGCCAGGGTGGAACAGTACCTGGGGCAGTTGATGCCTGTTGGGGGCCTGGCCCCCCAACCTCTGCGGGAGCAGCTAGGAAAGATCCGTCGAGAGCTGCTCACCATCCACCAGGCACTGGAGCGGGCAGCACGGCCACTGGACACACCTCTTGACCTCTCTGTGAAACGGGTGTCTGCCAAGGGATCTGAGGCACGAGCAGAGGCCTGGGAACTGCCTGAGCTGGGCCCCACACTGGCAAGGGGGACCCCTGAGACTCCCAGCATGCTGGGCCACACAGCACCTGAGCCCTTTTCCAGCCATACCACCAAGTGTGAGGCAGACTCCAGTGTCCCACCCCCCAGCCTTCCCCTCCAGGCCCATGAGGACCCTGTCATTCCTGGCCGTGGCTGGGGTACTTGTGTCCGGGCTGGGGGCTCCCAGACCCCTAAGGATATCCCTGGCCTGCAGAGCCCCACAGGTGCTGAGGTCTAACCACAGCCACTAAGTGTGATGGCCCTGCCCCTGCTCTGGGCCCCCTGCCAGGAGCCTGTCCAGCCTGTGCATGTGGACAGACCCCACCAGCCTGTGATTGAGGCTGATTCAGAGCCCTGTGGAAATTGCTTGGTCATGGTTATTTATTGATCACAGTCATAGACATTAAATAGATACCACCTTCAAACATGCTGCCTGGGCCTCCTTCCTTTGCTGCCCCAGCAAAAGTGCCTGGACATTCCCAAGGAAATGTCAGAGCCTGGACATCTTGGGTGGGCAGTGTCCCTGACCTCCCTACTGGCCTCCCACCTTCCATCCCAATGCCCTTACTTAGCCCTCCTTGAGGGCCTAGGGACAGAGACAGGATGGGCAGGGAGATGCCTGGATAGTCTGGGCTGCTCAGGATGATCTCACTTGCTTTTTAGGGGTGGGCAGGGTCCTGGGCATCCTGCAGCCCCAGTCAGCCCAGTCTGCCCTAGCACAGCTTGTATGTGGTTACATGATGCCTCTTGCATTCTGTGGCTCAGGGCTGCTCACCCTATGTGGCCTTCTCTGGGCCTCTGCCAGTCCCTGCAGCCATGATAGGCATCGGTGGCCTTCACAGCTCGCTGCCTCCCTCCCACTGCCCGCTTGGCCTTCCAGGGTGGGGGTGGGCATGTCCTCCATGGCCACCGGGAACGCCCAGTGCAAGCTGCCCTCCAGGTGCCATTCCTGTCTGTACCTGGCTTGCCAAGCTGGGACTGGGCCAGCCAGGCTAGGGCCAGTCAGAGCAGGACTCTTGACTGCCCCATTGACCGTGCTGCCTGGTGATAGCATCAGCCAGCCACCCCACTGCAAGGCGTTACAGGCAGTGTCTGGAGCTGGGGTGCTGGTTGGCTGGGTGAGGAACACAGAGTGGGTTGCAGATTGGGGTCAACAGGTACCAGCTGAGTACTCTCTGCCCAGAGGCTTCCCAGGGGCTATAGGGCAGAGCCAGCTGGTGTCTGAGGACAGAGGTCCTGAGTCTGAGGTAGACCCTGTGACACCCCATGTCCACTGCACCTCAGTTCCTCATGCTGGGGGTAGCCTCACAGGAGCAGAGTCTGAACCAACCTGCCTTTGTGGAGGGGTGGGAGGAGGGTGACTCAGCCAGCAGGTCACCTTCCCCAAAGCCCTAATGCAAAGGTCCTGCCTGGGGGCAGTGGCCTGGGGCTGCCTGGCTCTGGCTGTGATGGGGCCTGTTAGAAAGGGTTGGGTGAGGCTGAGAGGCACCCAGGCTCATAGCAGAAGTGGGAAGGTAAGGCCTGTGTGCGGTTTTGGGAGAAGGCCCAAGGCAGGAAGTTGTCAGCAGCCTGGGGACTTGGTCCATGTTCCAGAGCTTCCTCGGGCTCTTGCATAACTGGCACTAGCCAACTGCCCCTCCCATTTGTCCCTGCAGGGAAACTGCCAGGCAGCTCCACCCCTCCCTCCACCTGTCTCCAACAACAGAGGCCAGGCTGCCACAACAGGAGCAGGGAGTCTGACCCAGTAGGAACTCTGGCTGGCCACTCTGGATGGGGGCATCAGAGAGTCCTAGAAAGGACTCACCTAACAGATCAGGGCTTGGAGGTCTCCCTGAACTGGTCACAGACAGGGGCTGAGACTGGCAGGAGCTAAGGGAAGGGGTCCCATGAGCAGGTGAGTTTGGGAAATGCCACTTATCTGCCACTCCCTCACTCCCACCCCAGGACACTGCAATGCTGTGCCTTTCATGGGTGGGCCACATCTCCCAGACTCCAGCTCCAAGGTACCTGATCATCTGGGTAGCTGCTGAGTTTGGGGAGCAGACAGATACCCCAGATCAGCCCCATGGTGCCTCAGGAAAGGCACCAGGAGCCACAGTGGGCCATTGCCACCTTTTTTGCAGCTGCAGAAGAACTGAGACTGACTTCACCCATCCTCCTGCCTCTGGCCTCCCTCCCCAACTTCCCAACTTCTTGGGCACCCCTGCTGGCCACCTGATCCCCACTGCACCTCACACTGGACCAGCCTGGAGACCTCATTTGTTCCCGGCCGCCCCGGCTGCTTGGGCAGATCCTGGCGCCTGCAGGGGCTGCAGGGGGGCCCCGAGGCCTGCACTGCTCCTCAGATGGCCTGCTCTTTCTGACAGCTGGGGCTGCACCCTGCATCCATGTGCTGGACCTGGAGGGACGCTCCATTTGCCGCCTGTCCTGCTGCATGCGGGAGGCTGGGAACTTTGTTCCAGAGGATGTGGCTGTAACAGCTTCGGGACTTGTGGTGGTTAGCGACCTCATCCATGGGGCTGTCCATGCTCTTCAGCACACTCCCCGGGACCCTCAAGGGCACTGGGTGACGGTGGGCACATTCCTGTCCCCTCGAGGGCTGGCTGTGGATGCCCTTGGCCGATTCCTGGTGACAGATTATGTGCGTGGGGCTGTGCACAGCTTCACATTGGGCCCTACCTGGGAGCCCTTGGCCCCAGCCTCAGTGCTGGGTCTGGAGGGCCCTTGCTGGGTGAGCCCAGAGCCTGATGGGGGCCTTGTTGTGAGCGAGGAGTTTGGGGATGTGTGGCTGTTTGGCAGTGCCTGCCAGCCCCTGGGCTCCCTGGGGGCCCTGAGGGGGCATACCTTTGGTCGCCCAGCAGGGGTGTGCTCTGATTCAGAGGGCAGTGTTATTGTGGCTGACGAACAGAGGCGCCAGGTGACCCTGTTTCCCAGGGTTGGGACGCCTATCTGTTTGCTGTCAGAGGGGCTGCAGCGACCCTTGCCTGTGGCCTGTTCACCCCAGGGCCACCTTGTGGTGGGAGATGCGGGGGACAACCATATTAAGGTGTACCAGTATCTTGGGAGTTGGCCTGATGATAGGCCCTGGTAAGGGCAAGCCTCACCATGCCTGGCCAGCCTGAGGCTATGAAGCACCATGGGAGCTGGTGGGCTCTTCTGGGGCTACTGGCCATGCTTCATGACTCTGAGCCCCCATTATACCCAGACCTGGTCCTTTTGGTGAGTACTTGCATCTCATCCATAGCCAGAGATTAGCTGCCTTTCAAGCTTCTTCTACAAATCTCTCAAACTGGGCCCTCTCTGTGTCTTCATCCAGTGTGCCCCTGGCCCTGCACTCAGCATACCCTGTCCACTCAGACCCTGGCTTGCTGACTCAGGTCTCAGGAAGCCTGGGCTTTCGTGCTGGCAGTAGAGGCTGGAGGTCCTTGGTGTGGTAGGCTGCCTGCCAGCACATACCAGGGAGGATCCTAATCAGAGGCAGGCAGGGTGGGTGTGGCTGGGCTGGGAGGCTTGGGGCAGGGGTGTGGCCCCTCAGTGTCCCCCAACCTCAGAGGCACCCACAGTACTGAGTTTTCAGCAGCTTTTCTGGGTCGAGCAGAGGTAAGGAGGAGGCAGAACAGAGGGGCAAACTTTGAGGTAATCTGGGAAGCACATGGCTGGGTCTGGAGTCCCAGTGCCCGCTCCTCCACTCCCCCATGTGAAACCATTTTGAAGACTTGTCTGAGTCTTCAATTCTCTGCAAATTGCATCCAAAAAGCTCCAAGTGCACGGGGCAGGAAGGTTGGGAGGTTCTAGGTAGCACAGGTCCTGAGTAGCCTTCCTCTGAGGACAGACTTCTGGTGCTTTAAAAAAAAGAAGAAAAACCATGGCCTTTTCTCCCATGTTACAACTGGGGAAATGAGACTTGAAAGGGGACAAGTGTGGGGGTGGGTGCTTGGGGGTTTTACTCAGCAGTCTGCGAACCTGTGAGGGGTCTTCATTGCCTTGCCCAGCCCCTGCAGGCTGTGAGGTGGCGCTCCATCTATCACCAGGACACTGACATCTGTGGTTACACCTGTTGAGATTTTCTCAATATGTCCGGGCCCCTGTGGGTGGGGGATTAAATGGGCAGATGTAGAAAGCAAGCGGAGTAGGTGCACAATAAATGTTAGAAGATGCCCCGGTCTGAGATTTTGCGCCTGTGGCGGGAGGGGCTAGCGACTCCAGAGTGCGAGCTCCTGGTAATCCCGTGGCTGCGGCCTAAACTGGTCCCAGCAGGCTAGGCACAGCAGGCCTGCAGAGGTCTGGGGCAGCCCATAGGCAGATAGTAGTGTGGGAGGTACGGCCTGGGGCCGCGGACAGCTCCTTCAGGATTCCACGCGGGGCCTGACGGTCCCTTCACCCTGGGAAGGCGGGGCCAAGGGGCGTCGGGGTCCCCCAGGGCCTGGCCCTCCGGATCCCTCGGACGAAGATACCGCTCAGGCAGGACCGCCGCGCGCGCGGAACGCTCGGGCGCGGCCAGCGGGCAGCCCGGGCGCCTTTGGGGGCCGGACCGTAGCGCGGCAACGCGCAGAGCGGGCGGAAATGGGGCTAGTGTCCCGCGGCGCGGCCGCGGCGGGGCTGGGGGGCGCGAGCGCCGTCGTCCGCCCTGGCCCGCCCGACGCGGTCCCCAACCCCGTCCCCTCCCCGCCGCCCGGGGGCGCGGCCCGGGGCAGCAGCCGGTGAGCAGGGGGGAAGCCGGTGTCTGCGGGGAGTCCGGGGAGCCGCCGGCCGGGCGGCGGGAGCGAGGGTCCGTGGGGCGTCTCCTGGCCGCGGGCTCGTTTCCTCGTCCGCGCCGCGGGGACGCCGCTGCCGCCCTGTCTGCGTCCACTTGGGCGCGCCGACGGGGCCTGGGGCGTCCCGGCCGCGGCTCCTCACCCCGGGGACGGGCGGAAGAGGTTCACCTGTTCGGAAGGCAGGAGAGTTTCGTTTCGTTGTTTAAACCGTGCGGGTGGAGCTGCACCCTGGAGAGGCCTCATCCGAGGAGGGTTCCAGCGGGTGTCCCCCGCGTCCCCTGGCCCGTTCATGCGGAGGCAGAGCTCCGCGGGAGCAGTTCTTTCGCCCCCGCCTCGCGCTGGGGGCTGTCTCCTTCCTGGCAGAGGAGCTCGCCCGGGCTCAGGCCGTGCTTTCAACCAGGGCTTTCAAGATGCTCTCCTTGCCCAAATCCTGCCTGCCTCTCAGTCCCGCGCCTTCTCTGCTATCGATCGCCTGCTCTTTCATCTTTTTCTTGCTGCTGGATTCCCCGCAGCCTGGCGAGCGCTCTCGCTTGCGCCGCCGTCACCCCTAGAGGCTGAGGTGGGAGCAGAGATGAGAATTTGCCCCATCATTTGTTGAGTTCTCTGGCGCCCCACGGATCCGAACATAAACATCTGCCTTCCAATCTCCTTCCTTAGACGTGAGGAGCTATTTATCTTGTTTTGCTTTTAAGGTAAACGTTGTACATGAACCATGCTACACACAAAGGAAGCGCACAGCTTGTGTGCATGCAACTTACCCAGCTACCCACCATCTGTTTACTGTTAGGCCAAAGGTGTTTCTCTTCCATCAATAGCCATGGACCGTTTCCCTCAGTTCCTGTGGAAGATGTCCCCCACCAGGCTTGATGATTCACAGCTGATGTGTCCTGAGGGGTTGACTGACAGGAAAAACTTATACCATTCTAAGTTGTCGACTGTGACAGTCACCAGCCAAATGCTGGGCACCTCACAGCCAGAATCTCTCTGTCCCTCTCACAATGCCCCTGGTGCCTTGTGTCAGTGGCTCCCTGGAGTCAGGCCCTGCAGAAGGGACTGGAAAAGAAATTGGCCCTTGATGCCAGCCATGGGGCCCCCTGTTGGTCATGAGGGTTATCCCAGTGGTATCAGCTGATTGACTGCCCTCTCTAAATATTGTGGGGAAGGGGCATCTGGGAGTTCTGCAGCTGGATCTGTAGGTATCCTTTTCAACCAGGACCCATAGCTATCAAAGTACCCTCCAGCTACTGCTCTGGTGTACCTACAGGGCCGATAGCAATTACACCACGGTCTCTTGAGCCCTGGATGATTGTGTCTGTGTGCGGCCCTTACAGACATGTGTGTCCTACTCTGTCCCCTTGTCTCTAAGGGCTTCATGAGCGCTGAACCTGGAGACCCATGCTGAATCCAAGGTCTGTTTCCCTCCCTTAGTGTGGCCACCAGCTTGGAGGTCTTTGCTCAGGATGTCTGCTGTCATTTATGTAGGCGAGATGGGCAAACATGGGCACCCAGACCCTGCCAGCTAGCCTAGCAGGCCCTCACCACCATATGGGGCAAGGTGATCCTGTCCATTAGACCTGCTGGAAAGGACTCTGGTGAAGGAATGAGAAGCTGCCTTTCTTTGCAGGGGCTACCTCCAAAAAGGTTTCAGCCTCACTAGTTCACCTCTGGGAAGGAAAGGCCTGGGGCCCTGCAGAGTTCAGGATTTGCAGCTGCTTGGGGCTTTTCTTAATGCTCCAAGGCCACATTGAGATAGTGAGGGGCCAGGAAGGCTGGTGTCCTCTCAGTCTGAGAGAACATGAGGGTTTCTTCCATACCTCCAGGGTCCATGAACTGCCACCCCATGTCTAGATGGCTATATGGTTGAAGAAATACATCCCAAAGGTGGGAAGATACTCCCCTGCTGGGAGCCCTGATCTGAGGTAGCTGCTGGAAATCCCAGGGAAAGATGAGTACTGCTCAGGGTCATTGCAGGTAGGGTGGAGAGTCAGAGTGGATACAGAAACCCTGTGAGAACAGCAGAGTCTATTTTTCTGAATGTGGTGGCCAGTGGATGCTCTCCCTGCTGTGAAAGGGAGGCTCCTTCAGATTCTGGCACCTCCTGGGCCTCTGCATGGGTGCCTAACTATGTATGTATGGTTGGTTTCCCTCAGTCCAGAAGCACAGTGTTTTAAATTTTTATCTTTTTTTTTTTTAATTTATTTTTTGGTTATAGATGGATACAGTACCTTTATTTTATTTATTTATGTGTGGTGCTGAGGATTAAACCCAGGATCTCACATGTGCTAGGTGAGTGCTCTACCACTGAGCCACAACCCCAGCTCTCTTTATTCTTGTTAACTTTTTTTTGGTTGTTGATGGATCTTTATTTATTTATGTGGTGCTGAGGATCGAACCCAGTGCCTCACACATACTAGGCAAGCACTGTACCACTGAGCCACAACCCCAATCCCTATTCTTGTTAACTTAATATATGAATCCTGGTTTGTTAAAGTTGTAATTTTTTAAAAATATTTTGTTTATTGTATTTGTATTTTTTTTTTTAGTTGTTGATGGACCTTTATTTTTTAATTTATTTGTATTGAACCCACTGCCTCACACATGCTAGGCAAGTGCTCTGCCACTGAGCCCCCAAAAGTTGTAATTTTTAAAAAATATTTTTGTAGTGTTGATAGACCTTTATTTTATTTTTTATTTATTTATACGCGGTGCTGAGAATTGAACCCAGTGCCTCACACATGCCAGGTAAGTGCGCTACCACTGAGCCACAGCCTCAGCCCCTATAATTAGTTTTACTTTGTTGAGACTGTACATTTTGCCATATGCTGCTCAAAAAAATCTCTAGCCTGGTGCCATGGCACACATCTGTAAACCCAGCTATGTGGGAGGCTGAGGCAGGAGGATTGCAAGTTCAAAGCCAGCCTCAGCAACTTAAGAGGACCTAAGCAACTCAGTGAGACCCTGCCCCTAAATAAAAAGGGCTGGGGATGTGGATCTGTGGTTAAGTGCCCCTAGGTTCAACCCCTGTACCAAAAAATTAAAATTAATAAATAAGAAAAGTTAGGGATGCAGCTTGGTGGTAGAGCTCTTGCTTAGCATGTGTGAGGTCCTGGGTTCAATCCCAGGCACCACAAAAAAAGAAAAAAATATACAGATGATCAGAGTCCTTTACCTGTAGCTCAGGTACCCCTTTCAGGTGATATCTATCATGCACATCACCTTGACTTGCTGTTGTACATGCAGCTGCTGCTTCATGGGGCAGCACTCAGGCTGGCCTCAGGAGCATAGCCCATGTGAGATGGGTGGCCAAGACCTACCAATGTCTTCCACCAAACCCAGAACTGGGTTTCCCCAGCGTCTGCCAGGACTGTTTGCCACGTCCTGCAGCATGCCCTGAGTCAGCCCTCTCCCCTCTCTTGCAGGGTCCCTGGCATGGTGCTCAAGGCCTTCTTCCCAACATGCTGTGCCTCAGCAGACAGTGGCCTGCTGGTGGGACGGTGGGTCCCGGAGCAGAGCAGTGCTGTAGTGCTGGCTGTAGTGCACTTTCCCTTCATCCCCATCCAGGTCAAGGAGCTCCTGGCCCAGGTGCAGCAGGCCAGTCGGGTGGGCATGGCCGTGCTGGGCACCTGGTGCCACCGCCAGCAAAAACCTGAGGAGAGCCTGGGCCACTTCCTGGAGGGCCTGGGCACCATCTTCTCCCATGAGCCTTGGATACAGCTGTGCCGGGAGAGGGGCAGCAAATTCTGGAGCTGCAAGGCCATCCACCGGCAAGTGTCTGCTGCCCCTGATGTCCCCAACGAAGACCAAGTCATGCTAATCTTCTATGACCAGCGCAAGGTGCTGCTATCCCAGCTGCACCCACCTACAGTTGTATCTGATCACCAGGATGGAGATACTATGGCTAGTACTGGGGGCCTGGCTGTGGTCTTTGATACGGTGGCACGCAGCGAGGTGCTGTTCTGCAGTGACCAGTATGATGAAAGCCCTGTGCGGCTGAGCCACTGGCAGTCAGAGGGTGTGGAGGCCAGTGTTCTTGTGGAGCTGGCAAAGCGGGCCTCAGGGCCAGTCTGCCTGCTGCTAGCCTGTCTGCTGTCACTGATCTCAGCAGCCAGTGGCTGCCGGTAGGTGCTCCTGGGATTTGGAGGGTATGGAAAATGAGCAGGCCATTAAGAGTTGCCCCTCAAGTGTACAGGGGCCCAGGCTCATGTGGGCCCTTCCTTAGGTGTACAGCTCACCCTGGGACCTCAAATTGCCTTCCCTCCCCTGCACATCTCATGGGACATCCCAGGGGTGGCTGTGGTTCCTATGTTTCTTACTCCTGGGGTGGAGCCAGTTCTTCCCGCAGCCTTGGTTATTGCATGGGGGCCCACCAGACGGGGGTATGAGCTGCAGATAGCTCAGATCCCTGAAAGAGAAATCAGATGAGGTCTGCCCTTCCTGAGGTGCTGACTTCTTGAGGCACACAGGCCCAGTGCTTTCCTGCTGCCCCCACTTCTCCACCCAGCAGGGCTTCAGGTGCTGCAATTGCTTCCTCCAGGAGAGGCAGTCCCTCCAGGGTATGGGGTGGCATTCAGTCACCCAGGCTGACTGCCTGGGTGCTGGCTGATCTCTAGAAGCACCTGCAAGGGTGCCAGGAGTGCCAGGGGGTGTTGTGAACAGAGGGCCTAGGAGCTGGGAGTCCCTCTCAGCCTGAGGAGATGTTTCTTTGGTGCTATCTCCCTATGGAAGCAACTACACGTCCTCATTTGTCTCCTTCCCTGAGGTGTGGGGATTTGCCTTCCCTGCCTATTCAGGGGCTCTGAGTAAGCTTGGGCACTGGCCTGGGAAGTGAGCCCCTGGCAGTCTAGGGGGACACACTTGGCTTGTGGGAGCTGCTGGGGATCTTGATGTGAAGAGTGAGTTTGAGGGTTTCATGACAGCCTTGGGATGAATGAGGTGGAGGTATGTGTTGAACGGAGGTGCAGTTCTGTCAGAGAAGGTCTTCAGCTTTTATCATGTTCTCAGAGGACCCAGGAAGGTTAAGAGCTGCTCATGTGCACTAGATATTGATTCTCCTGTCAGACATATGGTTGGTGGCTATCAGCACTGAAGGCATGACTATCACTACAGGAGTAAAGCCCCCTTCCCCCCTCATGGTTTTGTGCCTTGCTTAGCAGCTTCAGGGGTGTCCTGAGGGACCTAGGCCATACAGAGCCTATCTGCAGCCTTGGAGAGACCACTGCACAGGTGGGAGTCTCCTTGCAGCCAGTGAGAAGTCACCTTCTGTCTGGTTGGCACTTAGGATGAGGAGGCACATTCTTGGAAGTGACTCAGAGCCAATCATTTGAAGAGGAAGGAGGCCTTTCAACCTTCTAAGGTCAGGCCTCCCCTTCCTTCCTGGGTCTTAGGCATGCATTAGTTGTAGCTCTGCACTTTCTAGGAGCCTGTTAGTTTTTTCCTGCCTACAGAGAGGCAGACATAATGATGCCTGTGCCCCTGGACGTGGGTCTCTGGTTCTCAGACTTCTATGCATAAAGCCAAGTTGCCATTGGGCAGTTTTTCTACCTTAGCCCTCAAACATCTCTAGTATGTGAAAGCCTGTGGGGTATGGGTATGCCTTGTGAGAAAGCCATGCTCCTTGTGGAGTGGTCAACTCCAGTGACCTTTGCTGAGCCATCTGGCAGGCAGGGCAAGGCCCGGTGTCCAGAAGGTCACCTGATACCATCTTGGGGCCATCTTGAGACTTAACCTTGGGAGTAGGCTGATGGGTGGAGATGTGCTTCAGGGCAGAACTTTATGAGGAAGGCAGGCTCTATGAATTGGGAGGCCACCTTCTGGGAGTTCTGCCTACCCGACTCGTGCTTCCTTGCTAGGCCCTGTGGTCTCTGCAACCTCCTTGCCCTGCTGAGTTCTGGAGTGAGGCTACTGGGTTCTTAGACTAAGTCTGGCCTGGCTTTTGCTCTGTACCTGCAGGGTGAGGGGCATTAGCAGGAAGGAGCACCTGGAGGAACAGAGGCAGAAGCCCTGGTCTCTTGTGTTCCCTGCAGGCTGTGGAAACTGTGGCCCCTGCCCTTCATCAGGAGTAAGCTCTCCACCTGTGAACAGCTCCGGCACCGGCTTGACCATCTAACGCTTGTCTTCAGCACCCAGAAGGCCCAAAGTCCTGCCCAGCTGATGAGGTGTGGGCCTGGTTTGGGGTCTCCTTCCAAGGTGGGACGGCCATGGGCCCAGCCCTTTCCTCACCCCCATTCTGTACCAGACCTGTTGCACTGATGCCCTCAGCCAGGCCTCCCCATGTGACCTCAGGCTTCCCTGGGCTGCCTCACATCACTCCTGGCTGACCCTCTTCCAGGAAGGCCAACATGCTGGTCTCTGTGCTCCTGGATGTGGCCCTTGGCTTCATGTTGCTGTCCTGGCTCCACAGCAGCAACCGAATTGGACAGCTGGCTGATGCCCTCGTCCCTGTGGCTGACGTGAGTGGGTCAGGGTGGAACCTGGTTCCTGGGTGGAGGGCTCTCCTGGAGGAAGCTGACTCCCCTTTGTTGCCTGGAGCAGTTTTCTTGTCCTCACCTTAAAAATACCCTGAGCATGTGCTGTTGGGGTCTTTTGGGACCTGTGTCTTGCGGGGCAGCATTTGCCAAGTACCCACCTTCCCTTCCTGAAGGTGCCTATGTGCATTTGTAGTTGAGGCTTTTAAGGGGAGCCCCTCCTCCCGTCAGGCCCAGTATCGTGACTCTTCATTGCTTCTTCTCTCTGGGATCAGTTCTGCTCTCCTGGCTGCTGGTGCCCTCTGTGGTCAGCATCAGGAAACTTCTCAGTGCCTGGGGCTGTCTGCATTGATTGGGATTCCCATGCTGAGACCCAGGGGCACAAGTTTGGCGTCTGTGTCCCTGACTTCCCCTGCAGTGTCTGTGCACCATGCTCAAGTCAGGGGCAGCCCTTCTGGCTCCTCCCTCTGGCCTGCCTACAGTATTTCCACAATGCCTTGGAGCCTTCTGCGTCTGTCTCCCTTGCTTGGAGCTGAAGTCCTTTCTCTCCCATTAGGAACTTGTCTTCCCTTAGGGTGGTTCCTTTTGCCCTTTAGCCCAACCGTGGCCTTTGGAGACTCAGTCTCTGCCCTGTCATTGTCTAGGCGGCAGGGATGGGCTTGCTTATGGCCAGGCCAGGACTCTGGGGGCAGGAGCAAGCACCTCTTGGCTCTCCTTGGGCTGTGGGGATGCATGGAGGCCAGCAAAGAAGGAAAGTGGGGGAGGGCTTGGCTGCTTCCACACTCTACCTCTTGGCCAACTTCGTCCTAGACCTCCCTTTTGCAAAATTGCTCAAAAATATCAATATTTAATTAAAAAACGAAAGTTTCTTTTTACTGCCATGCACTTATCCCTTAAATATTAAATAAGTTCTATTTATAAAGAATGTTCTTCTCTTCTTGCCAGTTCTGAAACAACTGAGATCTTAGTGTGGAGTTGGGAGGGGTCTTTGATGTGGGTGGGTGGGGATGCAGAGGTGTTGCTCCTATGGCCTTGCTTTGGCTGCAAAGCTGAAGGCCCTTCAGGGCCTACCCCTGTGGACAATGCTGTTCCTGGACCTTGGCTCCCCTGGGTGGCTCCCCAGCTTCCCTGCTTATTTTCAAGGTCCCTGCGCTATCTCTTGTCCTTGTCCTATCCTCTGGGGGACCCTGCTTCCAGTGATCCCACCTGTTGTCTGGGCCCCTGCTGGGCCTGATACCCTCTCACTTTGGCGAGGTCATCCTCAGGCCTCTGTTGGAAGGTGGTGGGGTGGGATCTTTGGGAGGCTTCCCTGTAGGGCTTGAGGTGAGCCATTGTCCAGCTTTGGACATGTTGAGGCATTGGGTTGAGGTGAAAGTGGTGAGATGGGAGGGAGAGGAATAGTCTTTATTTAATTTTTTTTTGTATGTTGATGAACCTTTATTTTATTCATTTATTTATATGTGGTGCTGAGAATCGAACCCAGTGCCTCACACATGCCAGGCAAGTGCTCTGCCACTGAGCTACAACCCCAGCCCAAGAGGAATATTCTTATGTGGAAGTTGGTGCTCACTGAGGACCATGTGCCCAGTGGGCCAGGGGGCAACTAGAGCCTGCTGGGAGAGGTCCAAGTCCCAGAACTCATTTTTTTTTTTTTTTTTTTTTTTTAAGAAAGAGAGAGAGAGAGAATTTTAATATTTATTTTTAAATTTTCGGCAGACACAACATCTTTGTTTGTATGTGGTGCTGAGGATCGAACCTGGGCTGCACGCATGCCAGGCGAGCGCACTACCACTTGAGCCACATCCCCAGCCCCAACATCTTTGTTTGTATGTGGTGCTGAGGATCGAACCCGGGCCGTACGCACGCCAGGCGAGCGCGCTACCGCTTGAGCCACATCCCCAGCCCCCCAGAACTCATTTGTGAAGAGAGGTTCCATGGCCAGACTGGGAAACATTGCCCACCTACATTAGGAGATGGTAGTCTGAACCTGAGGAGGAAGGATGCATGGACTGTCTTTGCTCTGCCCAATGAGCTGGCCTCAGCAGGAGCCCATTATAGGCAATCTCAGGAGGTGCAGATACTGACCCAAACTACCTACCTGCCCCCAACATGCCCCCTACTACCATGTCCCTGCAGCACGTGGCCGAGGAGCTCCAGCATTTGCTGCAGTGGCTGATGGGTGCTCCAGCTGGGCTTAAGATGAACCGGGCGCTAGACCAGGTGCTGGGCCGCTTCTTCCTGTACCACATTCACCTGTGGATCAGTGAGTGCCTAACAGGGGGGATGGGTAGTCCCAGCAGGGCTTCATAGCACAGGGACCTGATCCCCACCTAAGGAGGACTGTGGGGCCCAGGTAGGCCCTGCCTCCTTTGTCCCCTCTTCCTGGCTTCCCGAGCGTGTGAAGCCTGCTGTGCTAGGCCATCTCAGCTGAGGGTCAGGGCCAGTGGCATGGTCTGTGCACTTGAAGTTCCGTGAGGGGTCCATCCTTAGAAGCTGGGGATGGGGCGGTCCCAGGACCACCTCAGGCATCTCCTCAGGGCTGGCCCTGTCCTTCCAGGCTACATCCACCTCATGTCCCCTTTCATCGAGCGCATCCTGTGGCACGTGGGTCTCTCAGCCTGCCTGGGTCTGACAGTTGCCCTATCCATCCTGTCGGACATCATCGCTCTCCTCACCTTCCACATCTATTGCTTCTATGTCTATGGTGCCAGGTAGGCATGTACTTCCTGGGTGCAGCCCTCCCAGCCCAGGATGAACAACAGGCTCTGGGGCCAGTGGGTGAGCTGTGTAGTGTGATGTGGGCTTGGCTGGCCCTCAGTGCCTGCGTCCTGCAGGCTGTACTGCCTAAAGATCTACGGCCTATCATCTCTCTGGCGTCTCTTCCGGGGGAAGAAGTGGAATGTTCTGCGCCAGCGGGTGGACTCCTGCTCCTACAACCTAGACCAGGTACCAGCAAGGCTTGTGTGGGAGGTGCTCCTGGCTGCAGCTAGCCTACATGGCTGACCCCATCTCCATTCCTTCTGGCCCTGCCAGTGCAGCTTCTTGGGCTCTACCGGGGCAGCTTGCTCTTGTCCATAGTTGCCATGGGGAGGGGGTGCCTTCAGATAGTGCAGGTTTTCCCCCAGCTAGGAGACAGACCCTGCTTCCATTCCCCAGCTCCCTGGTCTCTCTAGGCCCTGAGGCTTCAGACACAGAACCTACTCTGGCTTGTCCCATTCTCTTACTAGCCCTGCTACAGGGACAGTCTTTCCTAAAGTGAGCTGTGTATCCCACTGGCAGACTCCCCATGAGGCACCATGTCCACAGGGCTCCTGGGTGTACCCTGTGTGGTATTAAGAAAGCTGCCTGAGCAGGCTGTCCTGAGTGCATTCAGGAGGCTGAAAGATCCGGACTGTAGTTGTAAGATCAGTAGGGGTGGGCAACAGAATATGGCCAGTGCTGTAAGGGCTGCCCTTGCCCAGGGTCTTGTGATGCCAGGTGTGCCGGCCCCTTCTCCCCACAGCTGTTCATTGGGACCTTGCTCTTCACCATCCTGGTCTTCCTTCTACCCACCACGGCCCTGTACTACCTGGTGTTCACCCTGGTGAGCCAAGCACATCATTACTTGGGGTCATTGCCATCTCTGCCTGTGAGACGGGCAGCTGTGGGTCAGGCTGTCCACCACATAGGCCACATTAGCTTGGTTGTTCTAGACCCTCTGGGCAGTGCTAGGTCCTGGAGTAGTTAAAGGTCCTTAACCCTTCCTGCTCTGAGGCATGTGGCTTATGCTGGAAGAAGAGGTGGGGCTGTGGAGTAGCGCTCCTTCAGTGCTGTGTGCTGGAGGTGGGCAGCACCCTGATGGCCCAGGCCCTCTGGCATGATTTGTCAGCACGTGGGCCATGGGATGCACCATCTCTGACCTGGTGGGAGGGTTGACTGCTCTGTCCCCAGCTCTGCCCAGGGCAGGGCTGCTGTTTCCTTTCTGCCTCCTGGGTATCTGGGCCTTAGGGTCAGGGACCTTGGCCATACCCCAGAACTGTTGGGTTGCTCTGCTTGGGGGCATGGCCAGCGTGCTCTGGTCATGTCCTGGCTCAGAAGTCCTCAGTGTTGCCCCTACTGCAGCTCCGGCTCCTGGTGGTCACTGTGCAGGGCTTGATCCATCTGCTCGTGGACCTCGTCAACACCCTGCCTCTGTACTCTCTTGGACTCCGGCTTTGCCGGCCCTATAGACTGGCAGGTGAGTGCTGTGTGCTGAGCACCAGTCGCTTGGCAGGCCCTGTCAAAGCAACTGCCACACTGGCTGTCACACTTGCATTTCCTTCCTGGAAGCAGTAGCATGCGTGGTGTGTATGGCAGGGCAGACAGGGCCTCCTGGTCCCAGACATTGCTGAGCATCTGCCTTCAGTGAGGTGGAGGGAGAGGCCCCCCGTAGGCTGAAATTCAGGTACACAGAGACTTGAGTCCCAGAGGCAGCTCTTTCTATGCCTCCCTCCCTTCTGTAATATGTGTGGCTTGCTCTAGGGTCTGTCTACATTAGGTACATCTTGTCTGACTGTAGCTCAGGGAAGATCCAGCCCCATGTGGTTGTGTGAGCACATGCCTGATAGTACCCACCAGCCTTGGAGGCAAACTGGGATGAGGGCTGCAGGCTGGCCAGACCCTGTGTGACAGGAGTGCCCTGCACTGTATTGCCAACACCCAGCACCTCAACTTTCTCTGCACAGTCCATACCAAAGGTGGCTGCCTCATTGTGTTCTGATACTGGCTCAGGGGAGATGCCTTTGAGGGAAGGCCGACCCTGGTGGATGTGAGGCTGTGAGTCAGCTCATCTGGCTCAGGGGCTTAGAGCACAGCAGGGGACTTGACAATGACCTGATAGCCACCATCTGGCACCCATTCAGATGGTGTCCAAGGTGACCAGCATGCCCTGGTGGCTCTACCAGCCAACTCAGAGCAGGAGGATGTAGAAACACATTTGTCAGCTTTGAGCCAAGGTCTGCCTCCTTGGAGGCTGGGCATCCCCCTGCTGCTGGACACCTACAAACCCTTTTGAGAACATCTTTGCAAGCCACTTTTCCTGCTGCCTCCAAATGGCCTAGGCCAGGGACCCATGTGCAGCTTTGCCCACGTGCCCTCTTCCCCGACCTCTTGTTCACCTCAGGGTTGGAGAACCAGGCAGGGGCAGAGCAAGTCCCCATGGCAGCCTGGCTCCTTCCTCACCACCCGTGGCTTATGGCCAGAGCAGAGTCCTTTTCAACTCATATGAAAAGGATGGTGTTCTCCCTCTCCATGTTAGCTTTGGGAACTCTTCACTCCTGCTCTTTTCCAGAACTTTCCACCTTGGGAGGATCTAGGCTAGAGAGCCCGAACTGCAGGCCAGGCTCCTGAGGGTCCTCAGATCAGCCAGCCACACAAAAGTTGAAGGACAGAGGCTAGTAGGGCGGCCACCACCCAGCAAATGCCCTGTCCTGTCAAGAAAGCAGCATAGTCTGCACCCGCCTGGCACTTATCCTGCTCTTTCTAGCCTGCCAGACCTCAGCTTCTGCTTGCCAGTGACATTCAGAGGTTTCAACGTCGCCTAGGAGCCAGCCCCAAATAGGCAGATCCACAGGGTGTCTGGAGGGAAAGTTGTATATGCCCAGAAGGTCCGGGTGCCATCTGGGTGTGCCCAGGGGAAGGGGTCTTCACTGTTAGAAGTCTCCACCCATATCAGCAAGTGGCTGCTGCACCCCAGCAGGGTCCATGAGAGCTGTCTGCGGGGCTCATGTGCTTCATGGGGTAGACCTACCCACTCTTAAGCACCCTGTTCTCCTTACAGCTGGTGTGAAGTTCCGTGTCCTAGAGCATGAAGTAGGCAGGCCTCTTCGCCTCCTGATGCAGGTAAGGCCTCTCAGTACCCTCCATTTCAACCCAGAACTGGGACTCCTACCATGTTCTGCCTGGTTCTGGAACAGCTGGGGCCAGGACCCAGTGGAGCCAAGGGGTAGATTCCATAGAGGAAGCCTCCCAGGCTTTTAGGCACTATGGCCAGCAGGGCTGGAGCACTTACTGTGGTCTGCATGACTGATGCCTGGCCCGGTCTAGTCTGTGAGAGCCCCCTGCCCAGAGTCACAGATACCCTGGGTTGCTGGGGGCTACCCCACTTGGCCTGGGTCATCTTTTGCCATGGGCCCTATGGGACTCAAGTTCTGGATGGAACAGAACTGACTTTGTGAAAGCCTTGGGACATGCAGGTGTGCCCTGTGACTATGCACCCATAAAACTCCTTCATCTTAAATAGTCCTGGGTGCTTGGTTCCTGCAGGAGGGAGCAGGGCAAGTTTGGGGTCACTTTCCAGGTGTCAGGCTGCCTCTTGGGTGAATCCTTCCTGCTCAATGTGGTGTCTTTTAGATGTTGAGGCAGCCAAGGACTTTGTGATTTTACCTGCCCCAGGAGGCCCTTGGGAGCTAAGTGAACCCTGGCAGGGAGCACTCCAAGAGAATGTATAGCTCCCACCTCATCTCGCTGTTCCAGGGGAATATGGATCACCTGCCTCCCTGGGGTCAGCCCAGCAAGCCACAATGCCCACATCCCAGTGTTTTCTGTGCAGACATGGGTGAAACATTCCCAACAACCCACTAACCACTGCCCTGTCCTTCCAGATAAACCCTCTGCCCTACAGCCGTGTGGTGCACACCTACCGCTTGCCCAGCTGTGGCTGCCACCCCAAACACTCTTGGGGCTCCCTGTGCCGCAAGCTGTTCTTTGGAGAGCTTATCTACCCCTGGAGGCAAGGAGGGGACAAGCAGGATTGAGGGCCTGCCACAGCCCTCCCAGTACCACTGCACAGCTTGGTCTTCCTGCCCTCTGCCAGGGTGGTATTGACCTTGTGGGCAGGCCAGGTCACACTGTGCTCCTGAGTGAGGGCAGGCCTTGCTCTTGAGTGCCTGATCTGGATCTTGGGGGCCTACGCAGTCCCTGCCAGGCAATCAGCTGCCACCCCACAACCCCATCCCTCTCTAGCACCATCTGCCTTGGGAGCCTCCCCCTGGTCTGTTGTGATGCCTGGCAGCCCCCAGGCTTGCCCAGGAGTACCACCACACCCAGACCCTGTGAGGGTGCTGGCAGGTCTTCCTGGCTGGTCCCTGTCAGGTGGGGTGGAGGGACCCTCCAAGGATGCACTCCTAGGTCCCTGAGGACTTCCAGCTACTGCAGTAGAATGACCCCATCTGGGGAGTTGAAGCAGCTGCTGACCCAGCCCCAGCCCTTATGGACCGGAGCCCTCACCCTGAGCTAGCCAGGCTGTTTGCCGGTGCTTCCTGGGGACTGCTTCGTGAGGAGGATGTTGACAGGACATTTGTGCCCCTTCGCTGGAAGCTGGGCCATCTGGTCAGCTGGAGTTGCCTTTTTGGAAACTGGGTGTCCAGCCACCTGGCTGCCCCACTTCTGCCCAGTACTCAATGGGACAGGTCCTTTGATGAAATCTTCTATCTTCTCACTGGCTTCTTGTGGAAAGAGGCAGCACCTTCCTGGGCAGTCAGTTCTGTGGACTACCACGAGTGGCCTCCAGGATGTAGTTTGGCACTTAGGCCCAGGTTTCCTGCCAGGGTCCTGTGTAAGCCAAGCACCCCAGGGAGAGGGAAGCCTGAAGGTGCTGGGTGGTGTGGAAATGTCTGTGCTGAGGGCAGTGAGCCCTGCCTGTCTCTCGGGCACTTGGGACTGCCCATATTCCTTTGCTGCAGGCCACAGCAACACTAAGTACCCAGTGGAGGGTGCTGGTAGGGATGGGTCCTGACCCTGCCTTTTTTGTTTTGTCTTGAGAAGGGGTCTCACTGTGTTGCCCAGGCTGGTCTATAACTGGGTTCAAGTGGTCCTGCCTCAGTCTCCTTATTAGCTGGGACTATAGGTATGCATCCTGTGTCCAGCTCCCTGAACTCTGCCTTTCCCCGTGGTGACAATAAAGCCTCCCACACGTGTGGAGCACCAGCGTGGTCTTGCCCGTTGAATGTGTGCAGCAGGTCTGAGGAGGCTTCAGGGCGGGGCGGGCAGACACTTCCAGGGCAGACTTGATTTTATTGAGGGGACTGCCATGGCCTGTTTCTTGTTTGGGGCTCCCTACAGCAGTGCTGTTGGGTGGGTGTGCAGGCCCTGGGCTCTGGCACAGGCCCCAGAGGACATGGCACCATACTCTCATTATGGCCTCAGCTAGGCATAAGGGATTGGCTCCTGGGGCAGGACTGGAGGTAAGTCACTCCCTGAACTGAACTGACCCCACCCATCCTGCAGCCTCTAGGGGCCTTGGAGCTTTCTGCTGTTGTTCTGGTGCAGAGGGAGGGTGGAGTCCAGAGCAGTCCCTTAGCAGCTCCCTGTCCTGGTCTTCTCCCAAGGGCCAGTAGAGACCAGCTGATGAGTGCCAAAGGGTCTTTCATTGGATTGTGCCCACTAAAAGCCTGCTCAAAGCGGCCTCTGACCCCTGTGATGCTAGGGGCTGCCTTCCAGGAGGCCTGTAGCCAGCTTCTGGCCTCAATTGCAGAAGCCTCTGACTGGGGCTTGGCAGCATGCAGCTGCTGGGGCTCAATGACAGGGGCCATCATACATTCTGCCTGTTTCCCCCACTGCTGTGCCTGGCCACCCTGCCTACCCTTGTGCTACGTATCCACATCCTTCCACCATTTCTGGGCTCCCATCAGGAAGGATCCTGCCCCTGAGCCCATCCCAGTGCTGTGTGGCCCTATCATGGGATTTTCTTGGCAGCTGTTGTCCTATGTGTAGAGAACACTGGCTACCTCAGTCATTGAGAGCTGCTACCTGCTGAGGAGTGGCCCTGTTTGGGTGTGTCTCATGATTCTCATGATGAGATGTAGTTCATGTGTTTGTGGCATGCTGTCCTTGACAGGGTGTCACCTTGGGAGCACATGATGTCCACTTGTCTACCTTTGGTGCTGTCAACATTATTGGCCAGGAGCTGTGCCAGGCTTCCTACTACAAAGGTGTTTCCCCTTATAATTAGCAAGTTATTTGAAACCACTTGGAGCCATGTGGACATCCATTCTTTCACTGCTAGCTGGAGTGTCCACCAGTTCTGTCCATTTGTGTGATGTTAGTAAGATCTATCCTTGGCATCAGGCTGGGGCCAGGGCTCCTTAGTGACTAGGGCTTCCTGGGCACAGGGTTTCAGAGACAAACGTCTGTTTGTCCCAGTAGGTCAGTCTCTAAGGGCTGGTGATATGGCCCAGAAGGCAGTAAAGAAATGGTCTGTTTTCTGTTGCTGTAACAAAATACCTGAGACTGTGTGATTTTGAAGAGTAGAGATTTATTTGAATCATGGATTTGAGGCAGGAAGTCCAGGAGCAAGGTGATGGCATCTGACACAGCACTGTGCATTAGAATATGGCACAGGGCATCGCAGGGAAGGACAGTATGCATGGCAGCTCAGGTCTCTCTATTTTTTGTGGTACTGGGCATTAAACCTTGGGACACTTTACCACTGAGCTACGTTCTCAACTCTTTTTATTTATTAATTTTAATTTTATTTTATTGGTACTGGAGATTGAACTCAAGGAAATTCAACCACTAAGCCACATCCCCAGCCCTATATTATATTTCATTTAAAGACAGGGTCTCACTGAGTTGTTTAGCATCTCACTGTTGCTGAGGCTGGCTTTGAACTTGTGATCCTCCTGTCTCAGCCTCCCGAGCCACTGGGATTACAGGTATGTACCACTGTACCCAGCTCTTTTTATTTTTTGAGACAGGGTCTTACCAAGTTGCCAAAACTGGCCTCAAACTTGTCATTCTCCTGCCTCAGCCTCTTGAACTTCCATGGAGCCCAGCTCAGGTCTCTTTTAAAGCCACTAATGCCATCATGGGGCCCCAGTCTTATGACTTCCTCTAATTATCTCTCAAAAGCTCCACCCCCAAACACCACTATGCACTTGGGGATTAGGTGTCCAACCCATGAACTCTTAGGGGATACATTTAAACCACAGCAGGCAGCCTGGAGGGGAAGAGCAAAACCACCAAATCTCTTCCTTTGTCCCCTATGCCCCTCACTTAGACAAGGCTCAGCTGGAGTCTGGCTCTAGTCCTCACCCAAAGCTAGCAAAGGGAGATTGTCAGCACCCTTCCTCAGATGCTCCATGGGAGGGTGGGGCCAACTGGGGACTCCTAAGGGGAGGCCTTGCCTACACATCCACTGTCTGGCTGCTTCACCCTTAGCCTGAGGTCCCTAAGCAGCAGGGATGGTGTCCTATCCCTCCCTGGGCCCCTTGGGCCACACCTTGTCTGGTGCTTGTTGGACCCCAGTGCATTCTTGCACCTGCATGGGAGGCCAGCTCCTTCATCCACCAAACCCCAACAGTAGTCATCACAAGACTGTCAGAACCAGGACCTCATACCAAATGTGTTTCTGCAAGGACTTCTGCTCAGCCATTGTCTGTTCCACCTCTGACTTATCGTCCTTGTGGCCAAGGATTGCTGTTCCATAACAGTATGCATAATCCTCATCCTTGCCTTTTGAAGCACCCCTTAGAGAAGAGCATGGTGGTACATGCCTGTGATCCCAGCCACTCTGAAGGCTGACTGCATTGCAAGTTTGAAGCCAGTCTGGGCAACTTGGTCAAATCTTGTCTCAAAATGAGAAAATGGCAGCCTGGGGCTGTACCTCAGTGGTAGAACCTGCCTAGTGCGAGGCTCTGGTCCATCCCCAGGACCATGCATGTGATAAGGCCTCTCCTTGCATTAACCTGCGTGAAAATGCAGTTTATTATGGCTGCTAAATGTTCACAATACTCATTCCTAAATAAATCCTATTCTTTGAAGCATCTCTGGTTTTTCTTTTCTTTTTGTACTGGGGATTGAACCCAAAGCCTCCTGCATACTAGGTCAGTGCTCCACCACTGAACTGTGCCCACAGTCCTTCAAGATGGACTTGCAAAGTTGCTGAGGCTGGCCTTGAACTTGCCTCTTGAGTAGCTGGATCACAGATGTGTACCACTATGTCCAGTGGCCTGTTATTTAGTGTGATAGTATAGGTGTATGGGAGAGGATTTATCAGGAGAATTGGCTCATGTGATTTGGGTGGCCAACAAATCCCATGACAGGCAACCTGTAAGCTAGAAACCCTGGGACACTGGTAGTATGGCTCAGTTTAAGTCCAGAGGCCTAGAACCAGGGAAGCTATTGTGTCACCCTCAGAGATTAAAGGCCTCAGAACTCAGTTGGGCCACTAGGCTCAGACAGTCCTAGGGTCCAAAGGTTGGAGAACCTGGAGTCCTGATGTCTAAGGCAGAAGAAGGGTGTGTCCTGACTCCAGCAGAGGCCACTGTGCCTTTGCTGTTTGCTCCCTCTGGGGCCCCAGCAAATTAAATGGTGCCATCCACTCACAGGACATACTCCCCTAGACACACCCAGAATAAAGCTCCACTAGCTCTCCCCACATTCCATAATCCAATAAGGTGATGCCCAAAATTGACCCTCACAGGTGTTTGTGATTTCCAGTCTCTGCAAAGAGGAGTCAGTTTCTCACCACCCTCCCTTCCAGCAAGATTATGGACCTTCAAACACATCAGATGTGCTGTAGGGGTGGGGCCAGGCCAGAGACTAGGCTCCTCTGGTCAGAGTGACCTCTGTAGAAGAGGCCGTCCATGGCCAGCTAGGTAGTGAATGCTCAGTCCCTGGTCTCTCTGGGTACTCAACCCCCCCCCCCCCCCAGCTCAGGGCCAAGACTGTCTGCCTCACTACTGGTCTGTGAACATGAGGTGTATTGTGTGTATCCCCTTTCTGTAAGCATTGGTGGCCATGTCTGCTATAACCCCATGTCCAGGGAATGGCCACTCCTGGGCAAAGGTCTTAGCTAAGACACAGGCAAGAACTTCTGGGCTCCTTTGGGATTACAAATGAGCTGAGCTCAGCCCAGCTTGGAGGCCTTGGTGTGGCTCTGGCCACCAGGACCCAGAAGCCCGTGTCCCCACCCACCCTGGCCAAGAGGACACCAGGAAAGCCTCTCCCTGAAAGCAGGTGAGGAAGGCTCAGCAGCTCACTCACCAGGTGCTGCTACCCTCTGGAGGCTCTCCCAGAAGCCTTCTCCAGCACTGCATAAAACAAGCTGCAGTGTCCCTGCAGCTTGGCACTCAGCAAAGTTCACATCTTCAGCTCTGGACAGCAGAGAGAGTGGCTCAAGTGTGGTGCTGCCCATCCAGGGGTGTAAAGAGCATCTGCTGCTGGGGAAGGAGGTTCCTGCCTGTCCTTATCTGCCACACAGACCTGAGAGGTGTTGCAGCTGGGGCATCCTCTGTTGCCCTCAGACACATGGTCGTTGTAATGACATGACTGCTTCTTCTGCACAGATCTCTCTGCAGAGAGTCTTAACAGTTCTGTGACCACATGCAGCAGCAATACTTCATACTCAAAGGACTGCACTTGGGTCAGCTTTGATGACTTTTTGGGGTTTTGGTGTCATATATGTCATAAAATTCACCCATTTTGGGCACATAATTCAATGACTTTCAGTAACTTCACCAAGTGGCATGACCACCACCTATCAAAAGAATTCTGTACCCATTAAGCAATCACTGCCTCGTGCCCCCTCCCCCAGCTCCTGGCATTTACTACCCTTTCTGTCTACGGATTGGCCATTTTGGACATTGCAAATAAGTGGAGTTACGTAATATGCATGGTTGGAAGTTTCACTCGTGGATCAATACTCCGTACCTATTGACGGGTAATACACTCCATACTGTATTTTGTTTATCATTGATCGGATGGATCTTTGGGCGGTTTCCTCTGGATGTTCACGTACAGGTCTCTGTGCTGACCGACACGAGTTCTTGCAGGGTGCGACCTTCGCTGCTCCATTTTTGAGTTACAAGTTGTTACCTACGTGGCTTGAGCGAATGCCTTCTCCTGCAAGCGGCTGACAAGACTTTCGGCTGGACCTTTGCGTTGCACCTGCCGCGGGCTGCCCGGCCCGGCGGGTCCCCGCGCGGCCAGCGCTGCCCCGCCGCGGCTTGCTACCGAGATGCCTTCGTCCCCTCGGCTGAGGGGGCTAACCCCACACCAGAGGTCCGCTTGTAAGAGGAGCGTGGCTGTCAGGCGCTGGCCTGCGCCCACGGGCAAAAATCCGGCGTTTCGGCGGAAGTACCGCCCCCGAGCCTCGGAGCGTCTATAGGTCGCCTCCGCCCCCCGCACGAGGCTGACGCGCTTGAGACAGCCGACTGGGTCCCCACGCCGCCCTCTGCGAATCTCTAGGAGAGCAGCCGAAGCAGCTTACTAGGGGACTCGATAGTCTCGGATGCACTCACGTGGCCTCAACCGGGAACCGCCACCGTCCAGCCACCAGTCCACAGAGGGAAGGCGGCGCGTGGAAATGCCTGGAGTTCCAGGCACCTAATTGGCAAAAGTTAGGGAAGGGGCGGGGCTTTCAGTTGCGATCGACGTGCCGGCGGCCCAATGGTTTGTCAGAGGTGGTCAAGGGGGACGGGCGAGTGTGAGAGGTGTTGTCGGCTAGTGGGTGGGGCTGCAGGGGTTGCCTGGGACTCTGCGGGAAGCCGCAGAGGCCAGTGGTGCTGATCGACGTGAAGGGGAACCAATGGTTCAGGAAAAGCGGGAGGTGAGTATCCAATGGCGAGGGTGGCGAGGTGGGGCGTCCGCTGTCCCCGCAACGACGTGTGGGAAACGGCGGGGGCGGTGGGTCGTGAGGGACTGGCTGCCCCTCCAACAGCCTCGGGAAAGGGGGCGGCGGGCGGCCAATGGCTACGGCGAGGGGTCAGGGAGGGGCGGCGAGGGGGCGGGCGACCGGAGACTCCCGGCTCTGTGTGGGCAGCGTGGGGGCGGGGCTTCCGTGACGGACGGAAGGCTGGACCAATGGTCCACGGAGGGTGGGCGGCGGGTGGCCAATGGCGGCGGCGCGACCGGGGGCGGGGCGGCGGAGCTGCGCGGCGCTGTGCGGAAAGCGGCGGGAGGCGGGAGGCGGCAGCAAGGCTGAGGTGAGGCGGAACGGCCGAGCGGTCGGGGCCTTCGCGGCGGGCCCGGAGCCGCTCACCCGCCTCCGCCCGCAGGTCCGGTGGCGGCGCCCGTGGGCCGCGGCGGGCGGGAGGATGGGCACTCAGGGCAGCCCGGTGAAGAGCTACGACTATCTGCTCAAGTTTCTGCTGGTGGGCGACAGCGACGTGGGCAAGGGCGAGATCCTGGAGAGCCTGCAGGACGGCGCGGCCGAGTCCCCGTACGCCTACAGCAACGGTAGGGCGGAGGCCGGGTGGGAGGAATGCGCGCCGCGAGCCGGCCGAGGCCCGCTCCAGGCCTCCCGGGACCGGCGAGGCCTGGTCGGGCGCGGTAGCCTCCGCGCGGGAGGCGGTCCCGCCGCGCAGCCCGCGAGGGGTTAGCTTCGGCGGTCTGCCGCTCGCGCGGGGGAAACACCTCGGCAGCGGTGTTATTAAACATCTCCTTTAACTTCCGGGTGCATGGCTCGCGTACACAAGGTGGATTGCACCACCACCGCTTGCCCGAGCCTGCCTCTGGGTTTAGGAGTGTACCGGGAAAGTGTGGTGGACGGTTGGCGCGGGGGCCTTCAGGGGTGTGTCTTAAAGAAGATCCCGGGGCTCCCGAATTCCAGCGGAGCTGGTGGCCAGTCAAGCATCCATCCTTTCACAGGCTCTTACAAGCTCGGGAAGTGCTGTCTCACCTAATTGTACTTCTCCTGTCATTGTTGTTCTCTGCCTTCCTGCTTTGTTTCTTGGGCTCTTGTCAGTCCTGTCCGACTGCCCTGAGCCTTTGCAGTTTGCTGAATCGATTGCCCCGGGGCAGTTGAGAGTGTGGGCATGGTATCTCCCATCCATTGGTTTTAGGATTTGTCAAGCTGGGCTGATGCAGAGGGCCCTGCCTCTTGAGCAGCAGTGCCAAATCCTGAAGGTCCTGACCAGAGAGGAAGAGCCATGGGTTTGTTTTTAGGTGGGGGGCTCACACTTAAGGCCCTTACACCAGCTAGGCCCCTTGACTAGTATTTGACATTCCAGAGGTTATTTTCCGGCTGGGGCAGGTGGCCAGATTGTTTTTCTAGTAGTACTGTCGCCTCCTGGCACCAGACTCCCAGGAGGCTAATGCAGGAGTGCAGGCTGGGTTGGGCTTTTATAGTGGATTAGTGTTTTCCTGGGATATTAACTTGTGCTTCAGAGGATTGGCTCAGTCCCACTGGCTACTCCACCAACTCCACCTCATGCACACAGTGACTAGCTGGAGAGATAGGGCCCTTCTTTCTCTTCCATCCCCTTTGTCAGGCTGCTGTGCCTTCCTACAGTACGTTAACTGAAGTGGAACTTGTATTGCATAAAATGTGGAGATCTGCAAGACACGGTGAGCTTGTGTCACAGAGGTCCATCTGCCAGAAGTGATGTGGAAAGCCTGCACTTAGACTAATGGCAGGGCTTGGGCACACTTGTGCCCCTGCAGGCATCCTGCAGTGTCAAGTTTGGTGATAGCAGTGTCCAGGGCTCTTTAGGTTAAGATATGCACAGAACCAGGAGTACTTGTGGTCAGAGCATCACCTTACTGACCCAGGGTGAACTTGATGGGACTGAGAACACTTTGGTTTCCTTAGGGAGACTGTTGGGGGTTTGGAATCTCCAAAGCCGCTGGTTCTCAGGATTCAGCACTGTGTAAGTTTGCTGCTGTCTTTGAAAGATTTGTGGTAGTTGGAAGCTTTGGATTTCTAGTTGCTTTGTGAATAGGTGAATATTAACTTTTCTCATTTGTGAGAAGTGCCTAGTGTGTCCAGTTTCTTGTTCTTGGCCTACACTTGTCTGGTTCCTCTGATCAGGTGGCAGGTGGGTCCCCACCTGGTAAGGGGCATGCTGCTTTAGGGTGACTCAGACCTCCTCCTTGATATCAGCTGGATCACTTACCTGCCTTGAAGGCAGGTCTAGCTTGTTCCTGAGACAGGTATGCAAGTAAGTTTGGGCTCCAGCTTCACAAACACTTGTGTCATCAGAATGGCTTCTTGGAGCAGTGGCAGTGTGTTGCTTGGTCTAGGTGCCTTGGTTTTGGATCTCTGTGAAGCTTTGGTTTCTCCTAGTATGCAGCAATGGCTTTAGGGGAATGGTCCTATTCTCTTTGGGACAGAACAGGATACTGAGTAGATATTCTCCCCGGGTAGCCACAGGGGAATTATGCTCTTGAGCAAAAGCCTCACTACTTCTTGGGAGGGTGTGCTGTGAGCAGCTTCTACTTACTGGCCCTATTCAGCTTCTACTTGCTACCACACAAGCCTGTCCTTGTTCATCTTCAGTTAAACTAGTTACATCTTCCTACCTGGGTTCCTACAAAACTTCCCTGGGTGTTAGGGGTCTCTGGGAAAGTCTAACGTAATTTGTATGCCGCAGCCTGGGAGATTTGTGTGGGTTAATGAGATGAGTCCACGGGTATAACTTGATTTCTCCCCCTCTTCCTTTGGGAGTCAGTATTGGTGAAAGCTTCTGAGTGATGCCTTGTCCATTGAGCCCAGGGATTTGGGAGGGAGTCAGGGGATTGTGGACACTGCAAGGCTGACATGGAGGTTTGCTACAAATGTTGGGACCTCCTGGTTGTAGAGGTGTATGTGGGACCAGATGATGCTGTGTCCCCAAAGTGAGGACACTGTGTGCCTGTGTCCTGTGCGAGTTGTGATCTCCCTGCTGGAGCCAGTGCCAGAATGCCATATCAATGCCCCAGAGGCCAGTCCAGATATTGCTTTGCTCCCAGTCCATGTCTTTCTTCTCTTATTTGGAGTTTTTTTCTCTCTTAACTGCAGATTCAAGGGGAAACCTGAAGTGCTTCTCTGAGCTCTGTTTCCCTAAGTCAGAAAACATCTTCAGGTCAAGTATCCCGTGTTCTCATCTGTTGCCTTGCTTCTATGCTAGCACCAGGTTTTCATTTGGGAATGCTAACTCAGTGTGTTTTTAAGTGAATAGACAGCCTGTGCGCAGCTTCCCTGGACTGTTGCTTGGTGCTAGTCACATGGTCACCATAGCAACCCCTCATGGTTTGTTCTTTCTTCTGTACTTGGCCGGGGGCTCGGGTCTGGGTTTCCTGGATTGATTTGTCAGGGTCCTCTGTTATAAACCAAGTTTTCTAGTAGGGCTTTGGCCCCAGGAGGAATAGGAGCAATCACCATGGTAACAGCTAATGCCTCCAATATGTAATGTGTCCCCAGAACACTCCTGAGCGTTTCTCTCTATTCCTCATTTAATCTTTACCACCACCCTGTAAGAGAAGCACTGTTTTCCCCATTTTACAGATGAGGAACTGAGGCTCAGAGGCAGAGAGACTGCTGCTGTCAAGAGCAGTGTGGTCAGGGCCGGAGTTGTGGCTTAGTGATAGAGTTCTTGCCTAGCATGTGTGAGTCGCTGACTTTGATCCTCAGCACCACATTTTTAAAAAAAAAGAAGAAGAAGAAGAAAAAGAAACAAACAAAATAAAGTTTTTTTTTAAAAAAAAAAGAGCAGTATGGTCACTGTGTTTGTGGGTCCAGCCTTCTGATTTGGAGGGAAGCAGGCAAACCTTACAGTGAAGTAGCAGAGGATTATGGCTCTTTTCCCCTTGCCCCCATTTTCATTTCTACTCTAGGGCTTCCTGGTTGCTGCATGCCTGCTGCTTCTGTACACTGCTTGAGACCCTGAGAAGTTGATCTCAGAGGACTTTCCTCAGCTCCTGCCTGACCCCTGCCAGCATCTGGAAACCCACATCATTGTTTGGAGTTGGAATTTTTTTTTTTTTTTTTTTGCCATGCTGGGGATAGAACCCAGGGCCTTGCCCATGTGAGGCCAGTGCTTTCCCACTAGCTCTGCCCCTAGCCCAGGAGTTGACACTTATTTTTGTGTGTGTGAGGGGGTGCTAGGGATTGAACATAGTGGCACTTTAGCACTGAGCTACATCCCAGCTTTTTTTTTTCCATTTTTTATTTTGAAACAGGGTCTCAGTAAGTTACTGAGCCTGGTCTCAAACTTGTGATCCTCCTTAGCTTTCGAAATTGCTGCAGTTACAGGTGTGTGATACCACACCTGGCTAAATGGCACCACTTTTTTTTTTTTTTGGGGGGGGGGTACCAGGGATTGAACCCAAGGGTACTGAGCCACATCCCCAGCCCCTTTTTTATATTTTGAGATAGGGTCTCTCTGAGTTGCTTAGGGCCTCGTTAAGTTGCTGAGGCTGGCTTTGAACTTTCCCCTCCTTCTGCTTTTGCTTCCCAAACCGCTAGAATTATAGGAGTGCAGCACCGAGCCTGGCATAATTATTGGCACTTTTTGATGGACCATTACAACTCTTCTCAAGGCAGGTTTGGCCCTTCAGGTGCTGACCTTCCTTCCAGCTCTGTGACATATGCTGTCCTCCCTCTGGGGAGCAGGCCTGAGAGCAGCAAGGAAGGGACCCTTTAAGATGGGATGCAATAGGCTGGGGGAGGTGCAGCATGCTTAGATGTGATAGGAATCTACAGAGGCATATGAACCAGCAGAGGGTCATGCATAGCTTCCTAGAGGAGGGGGCATCTGAAAAGAGTCCTAGGGTTTCTCCTTCTCTCTCTCTCTCTCTTTTTTTTTTTTTTTGGTACCGGGAATTGAATTCAGGGTCACTCAACCACTGAGCCACATCCCCAGCCCTATTTTATTTAGAGGCAGGGTCTCACTGAGTTGCTTAGTGCCTCGCTGTTGCTGAGGCTGGCTTTGAACTCCTGATCCTCCTGTCTCAGCCTCCTGAGCTGCTGGGATTACAGGTTTGTGCCACCATACCCGGCCCTCCTTTTATCTCTTTACCATTACCTGGTCCCACCTGCCCTCAAGAGAACAGATTTCCGTGTCTGTGCTAACTGTTCCATGTTTTATGCTAACTGTGCTGCTTTGTAAATAAGATAATCCTCAAACATGGAAGCTGCTGAAGTTCACCAAGGTGCGCAGGTCCTCCCTAAGCTCCCCAAGTAGGAAAGCCACTTCTTGTCAGCCATGATTAGGGAGGGAAGGTAGACAAGGACAGCTTGCTTGAAGGGCTTGGGGGAGAGGACCAGTTCTGGCCCCAGGCAGTGTAGCTGGGGGCCAGTGAGAGTTCTTAAATGAAAACCAAGCTTCATTTTTCCTTCTGCTTTTCCTTTTCAATTAAAATACCGAATTGTGTTTTCCTGGGTCTTTAGCATTGTCATAAATTCTTTCAGATGACAGAGCAAATGCTTAAGTGGCAGGTATATAGCAAGTAGAGCTAGCTGTCGTGCAGTTGGAATTTTTGTGTTGTAAATACATACTGGCATCTTTTTCTTCAGCGTGATTGTGTTTTGGATAATGAACTAAATTTAACACTGTTTCAGGAAGGAAACCACATCAGGGAGCCGAGAAGTTGGTGGGAAGGACACAAAAGGAGAGATAGGGTTCCTAGAGGGTCCTTTTGCCTCCTATTCTGTTTAAAGATTGTAGCTTGGGCTGGGGATGTGGCTCAAGCGGTGGCGCGCTCATCTGGCATGCGTGCGGCCCGGGTTCAATCCTCAGCACCACGTACAAACAAAGATGTTGTGTCTGCCGAAAACTAAAAAATAAATATTAAGTAAATAAATAAATAAATAAATTAATTAAAAATGACGATTGTAGCTGGAAAGGTGTGAAATTGCTGATCCCAAAAAAACTGCTGCTTACCTGGGTCTGAATCCTGTGGTAACTGCATGTGGAACAGGAAGGAGATAGAGCTGCACCCAGCCCCTTCTCATGGGCAGCATCCAGGATAGACACTAGGCCACATGGGTGTGGGGGGCCCATGGGCTACATTGGCCAGGATGTTGTCCTGTATCATCTAAGAACACAAGGAAATGTCATCGGCATCCAAATCCTAACTGGGAAAAAACTGCAGAAAGAATGCAAGAGGAGCAAGATGTGGTGGCCAGGCCTCTGATCCCAGCACCTCTAGAAGCTGAGGCAGAAGGAGGATCCCAAGTTTGAGTTCATTCATGGCAGCCAGGAAGCAGAGAGAGAAAGGGGAGGGGGCCACAGGGAAGATGAATCCTTCCAGGAAGTGCCCCCAGTGACCCACTTCCTTCAGTCTTGCCATGCCTGTCTATAGTTAACATTCAGGTAGTTCATTTAAACAGCCCTCACAGTCCGATCATTGAACACTCCTATATTAACATAGGAGCTATCCAGACTATACCCAAACCATAACAGGCTGCCAAGGTTCTCTGCTGGGGTCCAGAAAATCGATGTTGCAGGAGAGGGGAGTGTGGCCAAAGGAGCCTTGATCACTGCTGAGGCTGCATGCTCTACTCCATGTCATGAGCCTTGCTCTGAGAGGTGGCTGTTCATCAGTCCTAGCCCAGGTATGGTACCCATGCCTTTGCAGCATCCTTCAGGCTGAGGTCTATCACACCACTGTGGCAGGGCCTGCAAGACCGATGAGCAGAAAAGAGAGGGCAGGCTGCAGCCCTGCAGACAGACCTGTCTTTAGTCCTGGGGCTCTAGAGTGTTTTCTGCCTACCTGGTCCTGCCCGGGTGGGGTTGGTGGATGCTCAGTGGTATTCCTTCACCTCCTCAGCTGTGAAATAGTGGCTTCCTGTTGCTGGCTTGTCTCCCCCATATGCTGCTATAAGTCAGAAACATCTTTGGATGTTAAGTGTCATACTGATGCAAGGTTTTGTTCCTTTACAGCCCCCCTGAATGTGGGGCACCTTCAGGCAGCCTTGGGCCTTTACTGTCATCTGTGTCCCTGAGCATGACCCTGCTTCTCTTGGTGGAGAGAGGTATTATTACATTAACAATCTTTCCCCTCCCACCACAATGCTGGGGAGTGAACTGATAGCCTTGTGCTTGTTGGGCCAGCACTGTATCACTGATCTATATTCCAGTCCCCTCAACTTCTTAAATGACTTTTATTAAACATGGATTATTATTATTGGTACCAGAGATTGAACCCAGCCACATTGATTGAACTATGCCACATCCCCAGCCCTTTTTAATTTTATATAGAGACAGGGCTCTCGCTAAGTTGATTAGGGCCTCACTAAGTTGCTGAGGCTGGCTTCAAACTCACGATCCTCCTGCTTCGGCCTTCCGAGCTGCTGGGATTATTGGTGTGCGCCACCGTACCCAGTTTAAGAAATTGTTTATTTGCTTATTTTTAGTGGTGCTGGGGATTGAACCCTGGGCATTGTGCATGCAAGGCAAGCACTGTACCAACTAAGCTTTTTCCCCAGCCCCACAAGAAATTATTATATTGAATTTTTGGAAGAATTCTGGTGCTTCAGTGTGGCACAGACAGTTAAACACATAACTCATAATCAGCAAGTGAATAAAGCCAAGGTTATTGTCTGTGGGAACAGAAGGGTTTGAATTGTCTGTGGGAACAGAAGGGTTTGAATTCCCCAGCCCTTTTTATCTTTTATTAAAAACAGTGTGGCAATTTCTTAAAAATGACCCAGCAGGGCTGGGGCTGTAGCTCAGGGACAGAGCACTTGCCTAGCATGTGTGAGGCACTGGGTTTGATCCTTAGCACCACATAAAAATAAAACAAATGAAATAAAGACATGCTGTCCATCTACAACTACGAAAAAAAAAAAAAAAAACCAGTGACTCAGGAAACCAGTGCAGGAGGACTGCACAATTGAGGGCATCTTTAGCAACTTAACAAGACCTTCAGCGACTTGGCAAGATCTTTCCTCAAACAAACAAACAAATATAAAAATGAAAAGCACTTGGAATCCTCAGTATTAAAAAGAAGAAGAAGAAGAAGAAAAATGTGGCTCTCTCTCTCTCTGTATTCTCATCAGCAATGCATGAGAGTCCCAGTCACTAACTTCATGGCCAACATTTGATGCCATCAAACTCTCTTATCAGTTAAATTCATTGAGGTATAATTTATGTACAAAACACCTATTTGCATTTAAAGTTTGGAATTCGATGAGTGTTGACATTTTTGAACATCTGGGAGTGTACAAAGAACTCTACACATAGTCCTCATGTAGACCACCCCTTCCCACTCTGGAACTGGGCATCTGCTGGTCTTTGTGTCACTGTAGATTTGCTTCATTTTCTAGATTTGTGTATAATGGAGTCACATATATGAACCTCTATGGCCTCATCCGACATTTCCTGGGAGAGGGTTGCACCTTGTCATGGTTAGTGTCCTCCCTTCTCTGTGCTTTGTGGCCCATGTGTGTAGTCCGTGGTGCCTAGGTCTGTTCTAAAGATGGGCTTTTAGGTGGTTTCTGTTTTGGGGTTGTTCTGAAGAGTGCATTTGTAAAAATTCTCACGCTTTTGGCAAAGTGTCTCTGCATTTCAGTGAGGAATTTGCCCAGGAGTGGATGTACTGGTTGTAGGGCATGTATATGCTCAGCCTCAGAAAACACCACCAGTTTTCTAAGCAGTTGAACAGTTTTTCCTCCAGCAGGATTCCTTGCCATTTCCTTTCATTTCAGCCAGGCTGGTGCTGGGATACCTGTTTCTTTGTAACACCCAAAGAACAATTCCAACCTCTAGAGCCACCTTTTGTTACTTAACTGTTTCCCAGTGGTCTTATTTTTAGTTTGTATCCAATCCTATATAATAAAACAATGTTGCAGTAAATAGCCTTTTGTAATGTTTACACCATTCTGCTTCTTTTCTCTTGCTGCTCTACAGTGTTACCTTATGGTGCTGGAGGTTGTAAATCTGACCCCAGCTTCCCTGAGCTAAAATCCAGGTACAAGGTGTTAGCAGGTGCATTGCTTTCTGCAGGATCTGTAGGAGAGTCTGATTGTTTGCTCTTTGGGTTGTTAGCAGAATTGAGTTCTCTGCAGTTACAGAACTGGGATCCTTGCGTCTTTACTGGCTATAGACTGGGCCTGAGCTTTTAGAGGTCACCTGTGACTGCTTCCTCCATCTTCAGGGCTGGCAGCAGTGGGTCACATCCCTCTGATGCTTCTGATTTTTCCTTCTCCCTCTGTCTCATCTAATTAACTTAAGATGAGGCTTTTAAGGAGTCACATAAATAAATCAGGTCCACCCAGAGAATCCAGGAGAATATTCCATCTCAAGGGCCATATCTTCACTTTGCCCTGTGAACTAACCTGTTTTAATCATTTTCTTTCTTTTCTTTTTTTGATACTGTAGATTGACTCCAGGGTACTTTACAACTGATCTATATCCCCAGCCCCCCTTTTTGAGACAGGGTCTTATCAAGTTGCCCAGACTGGGCTCGAATTTGCAATCCTCCTGCCTCAGCCTCCTGAGTAGCTGAAGTTATAAGCATGAGTCACTGCACCCTACTCTAATCTATTTCTTTATTAAAATCATTTTACAAACTTAAATTTACAGCAATAAACCACTGTTCCTCAATACCCACGAAAAAGGAATGCAAAGATTTAAGAATACTTGCTTCTGAGCTGGGATTGTGGCTCAGCGATAGAGTGCTCCCCTAGATGGGCAGGACCCGGATTTGATCCTCAGCACCACATAAAAATAAAAAAGGCATTGTGTTGTGTCCATCTACACCTAAAAAATAAATATTAAAAAAAAAAAAGAATACTTGCTTCTTAGCTGGGCTCAGTGGCACATACCTGTAATCCGAGTGCCTTGGGAGGCTGAGGTAGGAGGATCATGAGTTCAAAGACAGTCTCAGCAAAAGTGAGGCACTAAGCAACTCAATGAGACCCTGTCTCTAAATAAAATACAAAATATGGGTTGCTCAGTGGTCCAGTGCCCCTGAGTTTGGGGGTACCAATCCCTGATAAGGCCCCCCCCAAAAAAAGAATACTTGCTTCTTGTCAGGCATAGTGGCATACGCCTATAATCCCAGCAATTTGGGAGACTGAGGCAGGAAGATTACAAATTTGAGACCAGCTTTAGTAAATTAGCAAGACTATGTCTTAAATTGGAAAATTTTAAAAAGGGCTGGGGATATAGCTCAATGAAAGAGCACTTAACGTAGCAATTTGAGAGGCTGAGGCAGGAGGATTACAAGTTCATAGCCAGCCTAAGCAACTCAATGAGACCTTGTCTCTAAATAAAATATAAAAAAGGGTTGGGGATGTGGCTGAATGGTTGAGTGTCCCAGGGTTCAATCCTGGTACCAAAAAAACCTACTTGCCAAGCATGCATAAGGCCCTACTTTCAATCCACAGTACCAAGGGGGGGGGATGAATACTTGCTTCTCTGTGCATGTAGTGGCACAAGTAGGATGTCCCCACTGTGCTTCTGACAACATGATGCTGTCTGAAGCAGTAGGATTCAGGAGCACAGTGATCTGGTGCGTGGGCTTTAAGAATTCCTAAAGTTGTATCATTTTCTCAGCCATAGTGCCAGGTTCCAGAGCATGCTCTTTGCCTGGTTTTCACATGGGGCAGTCCATGGCATCAATTCCCCCTAGACTTCTAGAGCCCACTGTGTTCACTGTTGTCAGGGCCCAGTTCATCCATTCCATTTCTGAAATTACTGCTCAGTCTGGGTTAAACATTGCATCATCGAGGTAGAACACTGTTTTGATCATCTTTTTCGTCACTGTGATCAAAAGATCCAACAAGAACAATTAGAGGAAGAAAAGCTTATTTGGCTTACAGTTTCAGAGGTCTCAGTCTGTAGACAGCCAACTCCATAGATCTGGGCCCAAGGTGAGGCAGAACCTCTTGGCAGAAGACTATCATGGAGAAAAGCGGCTCAGAACATGGCAGTCAGGAAGCAGAGAGAACTCCACTCACCAGGGACAGAATATAAACCCAAAAGTCATGCCCCCAGTGACCCACCTCCTCATGCCACACCCCACCTGCCTATAGTTACCACCCAGATAATCCTTCAGTGGATTAATGCAGTGATTATGCTACAACTCATAATCTAATCACTGCCTCTCTGAAAATTCTTGCACTGTCCTATCACACATGAGCTTTGGGGGGGACACCTCATATCTAAACCATAGCAAACACAAAAGGGTCTCTCAATTCCTGCACCAAAAACACCATGGTCAGTTGGAAATCCTTAGTGGCAGAAGTGACAACCAATTATCTCTGCTTGGAGTGGGCCTGCATCTCTCCCACTGGGCCTCTACAGCACCAGTGTGACTGACAATGTTGGGACCAGTCACCAGAAAGGCACACTCTGATCACCTCTTGCAGGACTTCCTTGTAAGGTTCTTGTTGTTGTTGTTTTTAAATATAGATTTTTGTAGTATGGATCAGAAGAGAGTATGTGTACTTTCTGCTAGGTATTATGTGGTCTGGTTGCATTTTGCTGCAGCCTGTTGGTTAGCTTACAGTTTCTATGGGTCAGGCTTGCTTGGGTCCTCACAGAGTCTCAGGGCCTCCCATAGGTGCTAATTGAGGTGTTAGCCAGGGCTGGAGCTCGTCTGAGGAACGACTAGAGAAGGTTGCCTTCTAAACTTAGCTCCTAGTGAGCTGCCAGCCACCCTCAGTTCCTGGCATCTTCATGGGGTGCCTTACTTCACAAAACCAGTCAGTCAGAATCCAGTCTCATGAAACAGTCTTGGAAGGAACATGCATCCATATTCTGTTGATCAGAAGCAAGCCTCAGGTCCTACTCACCCTCCAGGGGATGAGTCCCAGAAGCCAGCCCTGGGCCCAGCTGTAGGCTGGTTCCTGCCTCTCTGCCCTCAGCAAGCTACACCAAGTTTCAGCTCTTGGAGCTCCTGCAGGCTCCTCTTTTTTTTTTCTATGCATGTGGCTCTTTTCTTCTGAGGAGGTCAGAATCCTCCCTGTGCAGGTGTGGACAAAGCATCTTACCCTCAGGGTAAGGCAAATGAGGACAGATGGATTGCATGGAGGGTCCCCAAACCAGTGTGGGGAGCCAGTGTGCACATCCCAGATCCTACCTGGAAGTGCTGGCCCTTTCTGAGCCTCACCTTGTAAGAGCAACATGAAGGCTGGCACTGGCAACCTTTGCAGGGCCTGACCTGGGCTGGCCTGTGAGCCCACTGTCCTCCACACCACCATTTCATGAAAGACTTTCTATCTCTGGACACATGGTCAAAGCTGCTTTTTCTTCCCAAAGCAACGATACACCAAGGAACAGTGGCCACCTCTCCTGGGGCATCAGCTTTGGACATTGTGTTGAAATCCACTGGTGCATACTGCATTCAGGTAGCCTGACATGGGCTCTGCTTTCTGGTAAGAAGGGACCTGCACACAGCCTCCAACAACTGGCTTGGTGTGGCCCTCCACACGATCCACCTGTCCTCACTTGCCTCCCTACAAGGGTGAGGTGCTTGGCCCACACCTGCTCAGGGGAGGCTTCCGCCCTTCTTAGGAGAGGGAAGCTGCACAACAGGAGTAACCTGTTGGGGATGGAAATGTTCCCTTTCCCCTGGACACTAGCATTCTACTTTCTGGTGCTCAACTGAAAGGCACCCTCTTTTCTCCTTAATCTGTTTTTTTTTTTTTTTTCTCTCTCATTTTCTGTTCATTGTCACAAATAAAAACCTCTGTGACTCTTAATTATGTTGGAAAGGGGAGGAATAATTACATATTTATTCTTTTAAAAAAATTTTTGTAGTAGTAGATGGACAGAATGCCTTTATTTTATTTATTTATTTTTATGTGGTGCTGAGGATCAAACCCAGTGCCTCATGCATGCTTGGCAAGTGCTCTGCCACTGAGCTACAGCCCCAGCACTACATGTTTATTCTTGCCCTGTCTTCCATAAATGCCCAAACCTTAGGCAGAACAAGGCATCACGTGTGCATTGTGTGTTCATTCTCCCATGACTATGCGGCATTGGCATTCCTGGGAAACACAGTATTAACATAGGACAGAGTCAGGTCCCACCAGACCCCTGGCACAGGTGTTTCCCTGTATGAAAACTTGACTGGGTGTTTGCACATTTGTGGGTCTCAGGACAGTTCCTCATGGTACAGAAGAGCCACATACATGGTGGTTCAGCTGATGTCTCTAACCCATGCCTCCTAATCTCAGGACAACAAAAAACTATTCCACAGATTCCAAACACCCCCTTGGGGTATGCAGCTTCCACAAGAGCCACTGCTAAAGCTCATGGTCTAGACAACAGTCAGGCTTGATTACCATCAGCTCCCAGAATGGTGCTGGTGTATCATAGAAATTTAAGACTGTTGTGTGTAGTGAATTGCCACTGCCTCAAAACCCCCCTAAAGTAACAGCAAAGACATTTTAAAAATATGGGAGTCTATAAGGTGAAAGAGGTCAGTAGTTTAGGAAACAGGGTATGCTGCCACGGCTGAGTGAGGGCTGCACAGAACCCCCTGGACTTCGTTTGAAGATGGGCTGAAGTCAGAGCAGGTGTGTGGGAGACTGACCTGGGTCACATGAGCCGTGGACACCAGACACTACCAGGGATGGTGAAGGTAGGGAAAGCAAGGAACTAGGAGTAGTCTGACCCCAAATCTGTTCTGAACAGGGGCCCCTGAACCCCATTCCAGCACTGGTGGATAGGAGTTCACGGCAGGAGCCATGTCTTTACTGCACAACTAGTAGTCAAGAGAAATGCCCCAACAGCTCCCCTGTGAGCACCCAGTTCCCAAGCCAGAGCCTCATATCTTCCCACAACTTCTCAGGGTCACTCTTTGAGGGGTGAAGGAACAGCCAGGGTCACCAAAAGGACAGACCAAAGCAGAGACACAAAAGGACCTCAGAGAACATCTCACCACTAGTGTGCTGGAGCCAACTGCCTTCAAGAAGAGAAACAAGGATACTATCAGGAAGGACATC
The DNA here is from genome assembly GCF_048772815.1 of Callospermophilus lateralis. Taxonomy (NCBI): domain Eukaryota; kingdom Metazoa; phylum Chordata; class Mammalia; order Rodentia; family Sciuridae; genus Callospermophilus; species Callospermophilus lateralis. The sequence goes on along the minus strand of NC_135323.1, from coordinate 8,535,987 downwards.
CAGACTCCAGAGAGCTTCTAGAAGTTACAAATCAGCAGAAATATTTAAAACCACCACAGAAAGGCTAGAAAATAAAGTTGAAAACAGAACAAAAAGAAAGGAAAGATCAGACACCTAGTCAGTTATCCCAGTGGTCACTCTGGCCAGCACAGGTCAAGATGACTGATAGCAGCTAGGTGTGTAGAGGGATAAACTGAGGAGTACAAGCATACGGAGTTACCCAGCACCAGGGGTGTGGAGAACTGCATAGAGCACTCGGCAAAGAGGTTGTTCTAAGAGCTGTTAGAAGAAAAAGGCTCTGGTGGAGGATGAGGAATCAGACAGTACTGGCCTCTCTGGGAGTCACTAAGCACCTGGCAGGACTTGGGAATGACATTGCAGGATTTAGGCTCATGTAATTTTGGACAGGGAGGTTGCAGCCATGTGGTACACAGAGCCAGGAACTCTGGCTGATGACTTTGTTCTCAGGAGTGAGGCTGGTGTTCTGACCTCCCTGCTTCAGTTTCTTTCTGAGTCTCATGATGATAGTGCTTCTGGAGTCTTATAAGTACATGTGTTAGTGCAGGTCTGCCAAGAGGTAACAGCTCACCAGGGTCAGGTGAGCTAGAGGGCCACTGGGGTGGAGCTGAACTAGTGGTAAGGCCTTCAGACCCACCTAGAGCCCCTGGCACTCGTGAAGCCTTGGTATAGACTAGCTGAAGGCCCTAGAGAGGCACGAGCCCTTTCAGGGGCCTTGCCTTTTTAACTGAACAATATATTATCTGATATCCTTAAAAAAGAGTGATTTTGGGCTGGTGTCGTGGCTAGGGGTAGAGCACTTGCCTAGCACATGCTAGGCCCTGGGTTCAATCCTCAGCACCACATAAAAATAAAGGTATTGTGTCCAACTACAACTAAATAAGTAAATAAATATTTTTAAAAATGAAGGGAAAAAAGATGGCACAAGGATGGATGGACATGCTGGGGCTTTGGCTCAGTGGTCGGGAGCTTGCCTGGCATCTGTGAGGCACTGGGTTTGATCCTCAGCACCACATAAAAAAGTAAACAAAACAAAGAGTGGATGGACCTCTGCATGGATGACATCCAGACTCCAGCTGCTTATGGCTTTTCCTGGGGGCCCCAGAAGACCTGCCAGCCTGTGCCCAACACAGCCCACCATGCTCCTGGCACCTAGGCACCAGGCCTTGTTACAGGTCATTGCTCTGCCTCCAGCAGCTGTACCCCTCCACCCTCCGAAGCACCCTCCACCCATCATCCCCACCAGAGAGTTGCTCACTCTGAAGCATTGGATAAATGATAATTGCTCCTCTGAGAAACCTCCTCAGACAAGGACTCCCTTCCTGGTGGCCCTGGCACAGCCCTGCTAAGTGGACTTTCATTAGCCCTCTGGGTTCTGCCTTTCCTACTGGACTCTCTGCAGCCACCTGGTGCACCATCCCCTCAGCACTGTGCAGTGAGCATTGAAGATATTGCAGACCAAAGACTGAAATACTGAAAGTGTCTGGTGCTTATGGTAAGAAAGGCCACGTGTCTGATGGAAGGTCAGGGACCCTGATTCCTTCAGTAGCTGTGAGCCTTCACTTGGCAAGCTGGAGACAGGACTAGGGGGAGCTGATTTTGGATTTTGAAGAATAGAAAAAAGATGCTTTCCAGAGTGAGGAGAGCCAGCTTGTCTTCCTGGGCTTTGGAAAGAAGGGAATGGCTGGTGAGGGCTGATGGCAAAGCCACCTGCCTCAGGTCACCTACTGCTGGCCCCTGAGTTACAGGCCCAGAGACATGGACATCCATGGGACCTATTCTGTGTGTGTATTCAGTGCAAATGTGCTGCAGGAGCCAGCTCACCTGGTCATCATGAGTTGCCTGTGTAGCTGGGCTGGTTCTATAGTGCAGTTCTGTTCTGAATGCTTGTGCCATGCTATACAAGTTGTAACTTTCTTTTGGAATGGGTCTGACTATGTTGCTCAGGCTGGTTGTGTGCTCCTGGTCTCCCACCTCATCCTCTCTAGTGCTGGGACTACAGGCTCCTGCCACCAGGCCTGGAATAGAACTCCTGATAATCACTTGTTTTTATTTTTATTTTTGGTGTTAGGGATTGAACCCAGGGCCTCATGCATGCTGAGCACATGCTCTACCCCGAGGCTATACTCCCAGTCTCACTTTTTTTTTTTTTTTTGGTACTGGGGATTGAACTCAGGGACACTCGACTACTGAGCCATGTCTCCAGCCCTATTTTGTATTTTATTGAGAGACAGGGTCTAACTGAGTTGCTTAGCATCTCGCTTTTGCAGAGGCTGGCTTTGAACTTGTGATCCTCCTGCCTCAGCCTCCTGAGCTGCTGGGATTACAGGTGGACGCCACTGCGCCCGGCCAGCCTCACCTTTTGTGTGTGTGTGTGTGTGTGTGTACTGGGGATGGAAACCAGGGGTGCTTTACCACTGAGTACATCCCAGTCCTTTTTATTTTATTTTGAGGCAGGGTCTTGCTAAATTGCCCAGGCTGTCCTTGAACTTGTGATTCTCCTGCCTCGGCCTCTCAAGTTGCTGGGATTACAGATGTGCTTCACCATGCCTGACCACCCCATCATCTTTTAAAAAGCAGCTGAACGTTTCAGGACTGATGGGAGGATGAGGGGTTGTCAAGCTGGCCATCACTCCCGGCCTACAGCCCTGTTTTGGCAGACCACTCTTCACAGTAGATATGGGTCTGGGAGATGGAGGTAAGAGGACAAACCAAGCTTGAAGAATGTACTTGATATTTTTTGATATCCATGACTAAATTTCCCAGGTAAAAGTGGTAACCCAGAAACTCTGTGCCCTCCCTAGTCTCAGCTGGTTCACAAACCTGTCCTATCTGAACCCTGCTGTCTGCTTTGGGACCTATTGCCCTTTCACCTCAGTGCAGATCCTGCTGGGCCCATGCCAGCTGGCCTTCCTGTTCCCTTGAGGCTGTGTGTGCCCTTCTCTTGGAGTCAGACTTGCTCTGGAGTTGCATCTTGGGGCTCAGTGGCCTTGGGTTACCAGTGGTAAGGCCCTTGGTAGACTGTGCTCAGAGGAGTGACCACTAGGGAGTCTTGTCCATTTCCAGCATGACCGTTATAAGTCTAGATCATTCCACTCCTGTGTTTACTGAGCGCTATGCTACCTGGGAGTGTGGAACAGCTGAGTGTGTGCTACACACAGGTGGCTAAGGACCAGGCACTCCCTTCCTCTAAGCAGCCCCCTTCTCAGTGTCTGGATCTGACCCCCAGGCCATAGGGTCTCTATCCCAGAAGAACTCAGGGCCCTCAAGGGACTGGGCTCCATCCATCCTCTGTCTGCTGTAAGAGCAGTGAATGCATCAGGTAGGCCTCTGGGTGTCACGCAGTGAGCTGGGCCAGTGGCAGGATGGCCTCGAAGTCCAGCTGAGGTCTTTGTTTCCAGTGGTGGTGATAGGTGTGATATGTGAGGCATCTGCACAGCTCTTTGTGCCCCAGGTCTCTTGGTGACAAGCGTGGTCTCTTCCTCAGCCTTTCCTGGGTGCCCACCTCTCCTGCAGCAACTCTGGCTCTTTGGCCAGGCACAGGGCCACAGTGCCCTCTAGTGGTGACTTGGCAGAAGGGCAGCACCTTTCCTGGGGGGACAGGTGGTAATTCTGGTCTCAAGCAGGCACCTCAAAAATCACTGTTTGCAGCACTGTCCCTCATGGGTCTCTTGTGGCACCACCGCTGTCAGCACTGAGTTTCATGTACGATAGAACTCCAGAAGCTTCCTCCAGAAAAGCAGAGGGAAAGTTGAGGAGAAGGGGATGGAAGAGGGCTTTGGCTGGGCCTGGGCAGGTCTTTCCCTGAGGGTGTGCATGAGATGCCCTCACTTTTCCTCATCCTGAGAGATCTGATGTCTCAACCGTGTTGGAGCACACAGCTCAGTGGCATGTGGATACTTGTTCTGTCAGCAGTTGTACTACAGTCCCTGGTGCATGGAAGGCTCTCTTTTCCACACCCTTGCCACACTGGCCCTTCATTTCTTTCTTTTATTTTTATTTTTTTCTGTTTGATACGAGGGATTGAACCCAGGGCCTTTTAACCACTGAGCCACATCCCAGCTTTTTAAATTTTTTTGAGAAAGGGCCGTGCTAAGTTGCTGAGGCTGGCCTTGAACTCAAAATCCTCCTGCCTCAGCCTCCCAAGCTGCTAGGATTACAGACATGCATCATCATGAAGGAGCAGCTTGGTTCTGACTCACTTTTCCTGGCGGTATTCCACATTTTTTTTAGTTATGCATAATAGTAGAATATATATTAATTTTTTGGTAGTTTTTTAAATTTATTTTTTAGTTTTAGGTGGACACATATCTTTATTTTATTTTTATGTGGTGCTCAGAATCAAACCCAGTGCCTCGCGCATGCTAGGCAAGCGCACTACCACTTGAGCCACATCCCCAGCCCAATAGAATATATTTTGACATGTTATGTACACATGGGGCATAGCTTTCTATTCTTGTGATTATACGTCATGTGGCATTACACTGGTTATGTATTCATATATGATTCATTCCCCTGTCTCAGCATGGTTTCTTATGCTCAGTGGCTATTGGTGTATCATCTTTGGGGAAGTATCTATTCAAGGCCTTTGCCCATTTTTAATCAGGTTGACTTATAGAACTCTCAGTTCTTAACAAAATACATGATTTACAAATATTTTCTTCCATTTTGTGGGCTACATTTTTCTCTCAGCTGATACTTTTTATTTTTATTTTTTCCTTTTTAGTACTGGGGATTGAACTTAGAGGCACTCAACCACTGAGCCACATCCCAATCCCTATTTTGTATTTTAGTTAGAGACGGGGTCTCACTGAGTTGCTTAGTGCTTTGCTGTTGCTGAGATTGGCTTTGCATTTGTGATCTTCCTATCTCAGCCTCCCAAGCTGCTGGGATTATAGGCATGAGCCAACATGCTTGGCCTTATACTTTTTTAAGAATTTGTTCTGATTAATAATTATACATGACAGTAGAATGCACTTTGACACAACATACATAAATGACATATAATTTCTCATTCTTCTGGTAGTACATGATATAGAATCACCGATTATGTAGTTGTATATGTACATAGGGTAATAATGTCTCATTCATTCTACTATTTTTCCTACCCCCAGGCCCTCTCCCCTCCCTTCACTTCCCTGTACCTAAAGTAACTATTCTTCCATAGCCTCCTCCCCCATTGTGAATTAGCACCCACATATCAGAGAAAACATTTGGCTTTTGGTTTTAGGGAATTGGCTTATTTTGTATAGCATGATATTCTCCAGCTCTATCCATTTACCGGCAAATGCCATAATTTTATTCTTCGTTAAGGCTAAGTAATATTACATTGTGTGCTTTCTTTATTCATTCATCTGTTAAAGGACAGCTATGTTGGTTCCATAGCTTAGCTATTGTGAGTTGAACTGCTGTAAACATTGATGTGGCTGCATCATTGTAGTGTGCTGATTTTAAGTCCTTTGGGTATAAACTGAGAAGTGGGATAGCTGGGTCAAATGGTGGTTCCATTCCAGGTTTCCTGAGGAATCTTCATACTGATTTCCATAATGATTGCACTAATTTGCAGTCCCACCAGCAATGTATGAGTGTACCTTTTCCCCCACATCCTCACCAACATTTATTATTGCTTGTATTCTTGATAATTGCCATTCTGACTAGAGTGAGATGAAATCTTTTTCTTTTTAATATTTTTTAGTTGTTAATAGATCTTTTATTTTATTTATTTATATGTGGTGCTGAGGATTGAACCCAGGGCCTTGCACGTGCTAGGCAAGTGCTCTACCACTGAGTCACCCCCTCACCCCAGAGATGAAATCTTAAAGTAGTTTTGATTTGCATTTCTCCAATTGCTAGAGATGCTAAATATTTTTTTCATATATTTGTTGATCAATTGTATTTCTTCTTCAGTGAAGTGTCTGTTCAGTTCCTTAGCCCATTTATTGGTTGGGATATATATGTATATGTGTGTGTATGTGTGTGCGTGTGTGCGTGTGTGTGTGTGTGTGTGTGTGTGTGTGTGCATTTATTTATTTATTTATTTTTGGTGTTAGGATTTTTTAGTTCTTTGTATATCCTGGGGGTTAATGCTCTATATGAGGTGCATGTGGTAAAGATTTTCTCCCACTCTGTGGGCTGTCTTTTCACATTATTGATTCTTTCATTTGCTGAGAAGAAGCATTCCCTCTAAAAAGTGGAACAAGACAAGGATGCCCTCTTTTACCACATCTATTCAACATTGTCCTTGAAACTCTAGCCAGAGTAATTATATAGGAGAAAGAAATTAAAGGGGTATGAATAGGAAGAGAAGAACTCAAACTATTTGCCAATGACATGATTCTATATTTAGAAGATCCAAAAAAAATTCATCAGAAAACTTCTGGAACTAATAAATGAATTCAGCAAAGTAGCAGAATATAAAATCAACACCCATAAATCAAACATGTTCCTATACATCAGTGATAAATCTACTGAAAGAAATTAGGAAAACTGTCCCATTCAAGTAGCCTCAAAAAAAAAAAAAAAATGCTTGGGAGTTAATCAAAAGAGGTGAAGGAGCTCTGCAAAGAAAACTACAGAACACTAAAGAAAAATAAAAATGGAAGAATACCTTGGGAGATGGAAAGACCTCCCATGCTCCTGGATAGACAGAATTAATGTAGTCAAAATGGCTGTACTACCAAAAGCATTATACAGGTTTAATGCACTTCCTATTATAATCCCAATGACCTTCTTTATAGAACTAGAAAAAGCAGTCATAAAATTCATTTGAAAAAAATAAGAGACCCAGAATAGCCAAAGCAATCCTCAGCAAGAAGAGTGAAGCAAGAGGCATCACAATACCAGATCTTAACTATACTACAGAGCAATAGCACCAAAACCAACATGGTATTGGCTGTATATCAAAACAACAGTCACTAATTTGCTAGGCCAACAGATGCCTGAAAGGAGCTCCTGATGGCTGAAGGGGTGCCAAGTGGTCTGCCTGCCTGGATAGAGCCATACACACACACAGACACACACACACAGTCATGCACAGACACATGCACAAAAAAATAGATATGCAGAGGTATAGAGACAGACACATGCAGAGGCACGTGGACCCACAAAAATAGAGAAACACACAGAGATATAGAGACATGCAGAGACACAGACACAGATATAAAGACAGACACACATACAGATATACAGACACCATCGTTTGAGAGTGATGTGTATGTTTAAAATGCCCGTTTCCAGGGCTGGGTTGTAGTTCAGTGGTTGAGCACTCACCTCGCATGCTTGAGACGCTGGGTTCAATCCTCAACACCACATACAAAAATAAATAAATAAAACAAAGATATTGTGTCCATCTACAACTAAAAAAAAAAAAAAAAAAAATGCCCATTTCCAGCCCCCTTGGAGCAAGGATTATAAAAGCTGAGAACCTGCCAGACACCATGGTGCAGTCTATAATCCCAGTGACTTAGAAGGGTGAGGCAGGAAGATCACAAGTTTGAGATGAGCCTCAGCAAGTTAATAAGATCCTGTCTCAAAATAAAAAAGGCTGGGGGCTGGGATTGTGGCTCAGAGTGAGAGCGGTCGCCTCGCACGCGTGAGGCACTGGGTTCAATCCTCAGCACCACATAAAAATAAAGATATTAAAACAAAACAAAAAAAGGGCTGGGGATGTGACTCAGTGATAAAAAAGTGATAAAAAAAAAAAAAGGAGAACTTGATATGTTTAAGGCTTGTATGAATGAGGACTGAGCACTATGCGCAGGAGCTGTGGACAGGGTTCTTGTTGCCTGTATATTAAATGTCCAGTGTGGCCTGCTCTAATCAACTTCTCTGGGACTGACTTTTTACACATCAGTGGGTTTTTTTGTGTTTTTTTTTTTTAAAAAAAGAAAACCTCAAGACATAGTAAGCATAGGTCTTCTGGACAGCTCTCCAAAGAAATGGCACTTGTGCGCAGTAATGCACACCAGTGATCCCAGGCACTTGGGAGGCTGAGGCAGGAGGGATCTCAAGCTCAAGAGAGGTCTTGACTCAAAATCAGAAGGGCTGGGATGTAGCTCAGTGGTGGGATGCCCCTGGGTTCAATCCCCAGTACTGCACACACAAGAGGAAGGGAAGGAGGGGATGGGAAGGAAACAACATCTTTAAGTTGCCTCATCCTTGATAATGCTCTAATTGTGAGTTCCTGGGGCCACAGCAGGCCTTTGAGAGTTTAGAATCAGAATCCACATTTAGTAGGTGAAAGTGGAGGTGAGCCACGTCCTTCCAGCCTGCCAGACTCAGAGCCCCTGGAAAGGCTGGTGTGGCCAGCTTGCAACCATTGCCTTGTCCTGACCTCAGCACTTGCCTTGTCCTGTGGTTGCTGTGTGCAGGTGGGCTGGGCTGGGGCCACAGGGAGTACTCCTGCCCTATTCCCCAGCAGGTTGCAGGGAGACACTTTTTTCCACTTTGCAGCACAGGCTCAGTTGAGGAGTCTAAGCTCTGGGGAGGCTGGTTGCTGAGGGTTGCCATACCCCTGTGCTTCTTCACAGGGATTGACTACAAGACAACCACCATCCTGCTGGACGGGAGGCGTGTCAAGCTGGAGCTCTGGTAAGTTGGGGTGTTGAGTGGAGACGGGGAGCCATGGGGTAAAATAGGAAGGCACCCTCTTTATATCCTGCTTGTAGTTGCCATTTAAACAGGCCCTGCTCAAACAGGGAATGGACTCTGTTCCGAGATAGGAAAACAGGAGGTTTAAGGCATCTTGTCCTGACAGGACCCATGCCCTCTTTGCCCCAAAAGACTTATTTCCACAGTGGCTGATGCTGCCTCTCCTGGCATTTTCCTGGGCTATACATTAAAGAACACATTTCATGGGCTGGGTTGTGGCTCAGTGGCAGAGTGCTTGCCTAGCATGTGTGAGGTACTGGGTTCGTTTCTCAACACCAATATAAATAAGTAAAATAAAGGCCCATCAACAACAACAAAGAAAACATTTTCCAGAACTTCAAAGTCTGTGACAACAATTTCATTGGTCTCTGGGGTTCTCCAGATAGCGTCCTGGACTTCCAGGCCCAAGGGGATTCATTGAGCAGGTAGACAAGGGCTGCCCTCTTGGTCTGCCTCTGTGGTATTACTCACCGGGCTGGCATGATCTGCCTAGTTGGCATCTTCCTGGCATACCCTCTCTGCGTTTCTCTGGCTCCCTCGCCTGGCCTCTCCAGGATGTCCAGATGAGCTGCTGAGCCAGAGCAGAGGACATGACCCCTCATTCAGGTCCCTCTGACTCCCTCTGTGTTTCAGGGACACTTCGGGCCAGGGCCGGTTCTGCACCATCTTCAGGTCCTACTCCAGAGGCGCACAGGTAAGACCAGTGACACTCTCTTACTGCTTTTCAGATGGTTTCTTGTGACCTTTTCTGGTCAGGCAGCTGTCCTGTCCAATATCCAAAGCACATTATTCCTTTTTAAGGGTTTTTTTGACATATGAACATCAGGCTTTCCCTGATAGCTTGTATATTAAATGTCCAGTGTGGCCTGCTCTAATCAACTTCTCTGGGACTGACTTTTTACACATCAGTGTTTTTTTTTTTTTAAAAAAAAGAAAACCTCAAGACATAGTAAGCATAGGTCTTCTGGACAGCTCTCCAAAGAAATGGCACTTGTGCGCAGTAATGCACACCAGTGATCCCATGCACTTGGGAGGCTGAGGCAGGAGGGGTCTTGACTCAAAATCAGAAGGGCTGGGATGTAGCTCAGTGGTGGGATGCCCCTGGGTTCAATCCCCAGTACTGCACACAGCCATCCTCCTTGACACTCTTTCTGAGCATGGAAGCCTCCCCGCAGTGTTGACTATGTCCTCAGTGCACCTGCTTTCAGTGTCCCTGAACAGTGCATTGCTATTCTCAAGCTGTGGCTAGTGGCCTTCTGCCTGGTGGTTTGGAATATGCCCTGAACATAGCACAATGGCCACAGAACCCTCCCCGAGCTATTGAAATACATCTTGTTAAGCTGAATGTGATGGCATCACCTGTAATCCCAGCTACTCTGGAAGCTGAGGCTGGAGTCCATGAGTTGGAGAGTTGGAGGCCAGCCTGGGCAACATTAAAAAAAAAAAAAAAAAAAAGATTATACATTTTTTTTTTTTAACCCAGGAACTTTATTATTGAACCACATACCTATAGCTCTTTTTGTTTATTTTGAGACAGGGTCTCACTAAGTTGCTTAGAGTCTTATTAACTTGCTAAGGCCGGCCTTGAGCTTACAATCCTCCTGTCTCAACCTCCCAAGCCACTGGGATTATAGGCATGTGCCTCTGTGCCCAGCTTTTACATCTATTTTTAAACATATTTTATTGGGAAGCCAGGGTTGTGGCTCAGTGGTAGAGCACTTGCCAGCATGTGTGAGGCACTGGGTTTGATCCCCAGTACCACATAAAAAATAAAAACAAAATAAAGGTATTGTGTCCATCAACAACTAAAAAAAATATTTAAAAAAATGTTTGGGGGTTGGGGATGTAGCTCAGTGGTAAAGTGCTTGCCTACCATGTTCAAGGCCCTGGGTTTGATCCCTAGCACTGCAAAAAAAGATAAAGCCTGGTACCGTGGCACACGCCTGTAATCCTAGCAACTTAAGAGGCTGAGACAGGAAGATCTCAAGTTCAAGACCAGCCTGAGCAACTTAGTGAGTGTTAAGCAACTTAGTAGACCCTTTCTCAAAAAATAAGGGCTGGGGATATGGCTCAGTGGTAGAGCACCTCTGAGTTCAGTCCCCAGTAACAACAACAACAAAAAAAGTTTATTGTTTTCCATTTGCTTTTCAGCACTTTCTAGTTTCTGCAATAAACATGTAGACTTTTACAATAGGACAATATAGTAAAGAGACCAGTTACCCTGGTGGGGCATAGAGGGTTATTGGGAAGTCATGGAAAGGCAGTTTAAAGTAAGCCTGGCTGGGCTCACCTGTGGTGTTCCCACCATAGCACTATTAAGCTCTGCCTCTGCCAGACTGTTTTCTGGGAAGCAACACAGGTGTCATCATTTCTGTGTTCTTTCCAAAGTATCTATGGCAATAGGTGGGTTTTGATTTGCTTTTTACTTTTGGAAGTTCTTAGTTGCCATATCCTGGCTAAGAAGAGTAATTATAAACCCCAAGTGCACATCTTGGGCTCAGGTGGGGAGTGCCAGGTGCTTCCTAGTAGCCTTGTCCCAGGAGAAGCCCCTGAGCCTGCCCTGGTACTGTCCTGTCTCTCCTGTGTGTGTCCTGCTTGGGGAACAGCAGGGAGGTAATGGAGTCTGTAGAACAAGTGTAGCAATGCTTCTGTGTGTAGCCCCTGATGGCGTGTACCATCCTTCCAGATCAAGCAGTGTCATTCTCTGACCCTCTCATGAGGACAGAGGCCTGTGGATCTTGGGTCTTGAAGATGGCACCAACAGAGGCCTCTGGCCACTGTCTTGCTCGTCACCTGTCATGTACAGCACTGTCTTGTGGCTGCTGCAGAATCCTTTTACTTTTCACCAAGAAGCCACAGGCTGTTCTCGTTGGCACCTATGGGCCAAGCATATATGTTGTCTGTGGCTAAGGTCAGAGGTGGCCTCTCTTTTTTTTTTTTTAAAGAGAGAGAGAGAGAGAATTTTTAAATATTTATTTTTTTTAGTTATTGGCGGACACAACATCTTTGTTTGTATGTGGTACTGAGGATCGAACCCCGGCCGCATGCAATCCAGGCGAGAGGGCTACCGCTTGAGCCACATCCCCAGCCCCCAGAGGTGGCCTCTTAAGGCCCCGAAGGCTGGTGCTACCCACGGAGGGAGTAAGATGGTTACCCTGGTGTGAGAACCTGGGGCTGGGGGCAGGGGAGTCTGGCTGTGCCAGTGAGAGGAACTGCCCTGTTCTGTTGAGGGCTCAGGGTCAGCTGGCTTAGAACCAGCTGGTGTGGTAGTGATGAGTTCCTCAAGGTAGAGGAGGGCTTCATATGGAAAGCCATACAGGATGACTGCTGAGGACAGCAGCCACTTGTGGGTGTGGGTGGCACATGTTGGAACACAGTGTGGCACTTGTTCCTGGGCAGAGCCTGGTGCTGAGGAAACAGGCAGGAGGGTTTCACTCTGGCTGTTGTTTGTTTTGTGGTACTAGGGATTGAACCCAACCCAGGGCTTTACGCATGCCAGGCAAGTGCTCTATTCAAGCTTCACCCCACCCCCAGCCTGTCAAATATTATTTTTTTAAAAATTTTAAATTGTTGATGGATCTTTATTTTATTGGCTTATTTATATGTGGTGCTTGGAATTGAATGCAGTGCTTCACACATACAAGGCAAGAGTTCTACCGCTGTTCTACAACTCCAGCCACCCCCCCACCCCGCCCTTTTAAATGAAATCTAGCTCTGTTGCCCAGGCTGGCCTCTAACTCCTGGGCTCAAGAGATCCTCCTGCCCCAGCCTCCCAAGCTGTGCGGCTGCAGGATGATACCTGGATACATTTTTTTTTTTTTTTTTTTTTTTTTTTGGTGTGTGTGTGAGGTGGGGCTGCTGGGGATTGAACCCAGGACCTTGTGTATGCAAGCAAGGCAAGCACTTTACTAACTGAGCTATGTCCTCAGCCCCTAAGTTTTGTTTTTAACCGAGGCACCTCTCCATCTCAGTTCATAACATAGGTCCTTATATCTGTCAGAAACTCAGAGTAGCTGTGCCTACAGCCTGTGTATTTCTGGCGTGTGGGTTGGAGATCAGAAAGCAGTCATAACAGAAGGGCATCCCTGCTTGGACCCAGCAGTCGTACTTCCAGGAGTTTATCCTAGAGCCTGAGCTGAGCGAAAACAGGAGCGCTCCAAGGGGCCTTATAGCAGGTTGTAACCAAAGGCAGCATCTGAGGCTGGGAACTGGCTCATGTCAGAGAGGGTGGGTCTGAGCTCCAGAAGGGGACATCCTGTGTGTGAGAAGTGAGCCAGGAGGCATGGGGACCTCTGGGAGACACTCAGGGGGCTGGAGGAGGGGAGCACCTACATTTTTTACTTATGCCTTAGAGTACTACTTAGCTTTTAAAAATCAGAGCATATATTACTGTCATCACTAAAAAGGCAAAATGTGGTAAGTAGTCTATTTTCCCCTTGTTCTGCCTCTTTGAAACATAGGAGTGATACTGGGATTCTTTTGGGATTGGTTCTGGTAAAAAGGAACCACATTTTGGTTTCTTGGCTATCCTGCCTCTGGTTCATCCCAAATAGTTTTCCCAGACAAATCCATGATTACTGGGTCTTTCTGTCTATAATGAGACCAGTGCTGGCCTTTGTCTTTGTGACCGTCCACCCTGCCTCTTCTGCTCATAACCCCAACTGATTGGATTTAGACAGTACCAGAAAGGGTCTGCCTGCTTAGGGCACACAAGAGGAGAGCTGGGACTGCTGGCACTAGCCAGGAGGGGTGGCCAGGGCTCTCGACCACCTCAGGGCACAGTTGAAGCCAAAGCCAACCTGTCCAGCCTCAGTGAGCCTTCTACTCATTCCTTTAAAATGCAGGAAATGTCATTGCAGGAAATGGGGAAAACATAAGAAAGAAAGTGGAAATCACCTGTCACCCAGACTTCTCTGTGCAGTATTGTGTTTATATCCTCATTCTGTAAGATATGGTGCCAGGCACAGCGGCCGCACCTGTGATCCCAGGGACTCAGGAGGCTGAGGTAGGAGGGTTGTGAGTTCAGGCCATCCTGGGCAACTCAGCAAGGCGCTAAGGACCTGGCAAGACTCTGTTTCAAAGTAAAAAGGGCTGGGATGTAGCTCAGTGGTAAAGTGCCCCTGGGTTCAATTCCCTGTAGGGGGGGGGGGGGTGGGGGGAATCATCATCCTGTGCACAGCACTCAGCCGTCTCTCGCCCTGAGCTTCACTATCTGATCACCCATCATACCTGTGAAGTGCACTTCTGCTGTTTTCATTTTCTGCATGACTGTTATGCCTTACCTCGTCGGCTTTCCCAGTGAGTGTTGGCCCACCATATAGTTGTTCCTGACTCTCAGTAGGGCTGAGTTGCCCCCTGACAGGGGAGTCTTTGGGCTCCGACTCGGATTGCTACACTAGAGCTTGCTATGATGCTTCAGGGGGCACTGACCCCCCCAAGCCACCCCTCTCCTTGCAGCAAACGATAGGCTAGGTCCCTGTGCCTGAGCAACAGAGCTTACACCTAGGTGTGTGTGAATTTATTGTAAGTCTTACCATTTTTTGCCCACCCATCTGGCTCAGGTTGGTCAGTTCTTCATAGGGGTGCCTGGCCTGGGGGTTTCCCCTCTGGGCTAGAGGGGTTCCTCCTGGATATGGATGCGGCCCTGTTCTAGGCCTGCTATCCAAAGGATAGGGCCTTTGTCTCAAGGAGACCTGGGGCCACACTGGTCTTGCAGAAACGAGAGGGTGTGTTGGAGGGGAAGGCTCTGAGCCCTGGCCCTGAGGTGGACGCTTCCCTTGCCTACACTCTCAGCCCTTGCCTGTCCTCTGTCATATGCAGCTTTGTGGCTCTCTGGGTGGGTTCGGAGTGCTGCCGAATACTGTGGTGGCTGGGCACCTACTGGAGAGCCACGAGGGTGTCACTGCTGAAAGATACTCAGGGCAGGTGAGACAGCCCAGAGCTGAGCTCCTGCTAATTGGTCTCTAAGGGATGTAGCGGGAAAGACCCCATAGCAGATCCTGCTCAGCTTGGTTGCGGGAAGCCCTCATGAAAACCTGCTCCTGTAGCAGCTAACACCCTGCTCTGCAGATTTCTGGTTGGAATACTCAGAAATGCCTCTGTTCAGCTCTGCTCAGCCCCCAGGTACTCCAGGGGCAGAGTTCACTGCTGGACTGACTGCAAGGACACTCAGCTCCCATCTTGCAGCTCTGTGGCCACATAGTCCAGACCTGGGTGTGTTGTAGCTTAGCTTCTGTGATGTTTGAATGGTTTCAGAGTAATGCCTGTGCTGTGCCTGGAGATCAGAAATTGAAGACATCTCAGGGGTGGGAGGGAGTAGCATCTGAGCCACCCCCTCTTACAGAAGGTTTCCTTCAGGTCCCCTCCCCACCTGCCCCCTTGTTTGGCAGCAGGTACATTTCCCATCTGATGTTCATGCTAGTAACCCACGAAGTCTACTGTGCCAGTGTTCCTGGGTTCACGCTTAGGTGACCTCTGTAGGTGACCTCTATGTGTCTCCCTTGCAGGGGATCCTTTTGGTATATGACATCACAAACCGCTGGTCCTTTGATGGCATTGACCGGTGGATCAAAGAGATTGATGAGGTAGGTGTGGGTCTGCACCCCTGCAGGGGAAGGCACAGGACTAGGCTGTACCCGGGTATATTGCCTGCTATGACCACTCCATAGCTTGTGGGTGATGGGGGGGTCTGCTCAAGACTGAGGGGTTAGTATGTCCTGAGATTTGCCTCTGAATACTGTGTGTCTCCCCAACCCTAGCACGCACCTGGGGTCCCCCGGATCCTTGTTGGGAACCGGCTGCATCTGGCCTTCAAGCGGCAAGTCCCAACCGAGCAGGCCCGTGCCTATGCGGAGAAGAACTGCATGACGTTCTTTGAGGTCAGCCCCCTGTGCAACTTCAATGTCATTGAATCCTTCACCGAACTCTCACGCATTGTGCTTATGCGGCATGGAATGGAGAAGATCTGGAGGCCCAATCGAGGTGGGTGACAATGTGGGGGTGGAGCTGAGAGTGCTGGGGGAAAAATGGGAAGGGTCCTCCAGAGCCACAGTCCCCATATGCTACATGCAGTGAGCAGTTCTGCATGTGGGGTCCCTCTGGAGATGGGACGCCAGCAGCTTTGCAGTGTTCTGCCTGCCCTATTCCATACCTCGACCAGAAACCACAGGAGATGGGGCCATTGACCCGTGCTTCCTGGCAGTTGGCTGCTGGGCAAACGGGTGGTCACAGTGGAGCCCAAACCCCTCCCTTCTTAACACGAGCCATAGAGAACCTTCTTGTACCCTGGGCCTGCTCTGCCACAGGAGCATCTGCAGACTGTGCAGACCTGAGCTGGGTGCTGCCAGACTGGGCTGAGTTGCACTCTAACCAGAGCTACGGGAGGGGCTGCAGAGTGGTTCCAAGAGCAAGTCGGCTTCTGTCCCACCACGGCTCCTAGGGCTGCTGGTCTCACAGCAGCACCTTGCAGTGCACTCCATTCTAAGAGGGAAGGCAGGAGGGAGCCACTCTTTGCACCGTGTCTGTGCTGGGAGGCTGAGGGCAGGGCCCTGTCCTGGTTGGGAGAGGGCAGCTCCTCAGCACATACCTTAGTGGGCCTCCTGGCCCCCATCTGATTCCCCCTGCCACAGTGTTCAGCCTGCAGGACCTTTGCTGCCGTGCCATTGTCTCCTGCACCCCAGTGCACCTCATTGACAAGCTTCCACTACCTGTCACCATCAAGAGCCACCTCAAGTCCTTCTCCATGGCTAACGGCATGAATGCCGTCATGATGCATGGTCGCTCCTACTCCCTGGCCAGTGGAGCTGGAGGCAGCAGTAGCAAGGGCAACAGTCTCAAGAGGTCCAAGTCCATCCGCCCGCCCCAGAGCCCTCCCCAGAACTGTTCTCGGAGCAACTGCAAGATCTCCTAGCAGGCCAGCAGGCACCACTCTGCAGACTCGGGGAGGCTCAGTGGTGGACGAGCGCTCCCGGGCAGGAAGACTTGGCCACACAGCCTGTTTCGGAAGCGTCCGGTTCTCCTCCACACCCAGCTAGGTGGAGGGAAGAGCACACTCCATGAACGAGGCCCAGGGGCCTTTGGGTAGCTGGGCTGCTGGTGCTACGGAGACCCTGGTCTGAATCAACCCCAGACTCCAGGCTGCCTGGGCTTGGGCCAGGAGGGAGCCTGGCTCCCCTTCCTTATTTATATAGAGAACATTTTGCCTGTTTTGTACATTTTTTAAAAGGCTGTCAGGGAAGATGGATGCATCTGTGTGGTGAGCTTGCCTCTTCACGCCACAGCAGCCATGAGGAGGGCCCATACATCTGGGGAAAGAGGGGCTTGAGGAGTGATGGCAGGAGGTGCAGTCAGAACAGGAGTTCTTTAGATTTATATCCAATTTGCCTGGGGTGTTGGCACTGCCCATGCCAGTGAGAAACAGGGTACCCCAGAAGCTTCTGGCAGAGGTCTTGGCCCCAGCGTATAACTCTGGAGATCAGTGTGCTGGGCATAGGCAAGGATGTGTGACTTACAGGAAAGGGGAGAAGCAGGGTGTGAGGGACCTCCCTCAGCCACTCCAGGGTCCCTGCCTGCTATAACTGGGCACCTTCGGTAATACTCACTACATAGATCAGGTCTCCAGGTCAAGGAGATCTATAGAGCCTTCTGTAGATCTGCGAGTGACACTGGAGTGACACTGTTGGCATCTGAACCTCCAGACACTGCCAGGACTTGTTTTCCCAGCAGCTCGTTCTCATCTGTGGTGCCCTTTTGCCTGTGAGGTCACATGCTACTGGAACCTCTTTGACCTGTTTCTTAGTGGTACTGCCTGGACAGCAGCCTTGTCTGCACCTTGGGCCCCTCTGGAGGACCTCCCAGCAGCCCTTGTGCCGGTGCACAGTGTCCTTATCCTCACCCCATGAAGCCATGGCCTGGTCCTTCTCAGTGCTGCCCTCTTGCCTGGCACCCCCACCCTCGGCCTCACTGGTGCTCAACTCTACCTCCTGCCCTAGGGCCCCAGCCACCAAGGAGCCCTCCCTGGGCTGGGACTTCTCTCTCTGGGTCCTTCATAGTGCACGTGGTACAGGACAGTCCTGCTGCAGGTGTTTCAGGGCACCGGTGGACATGCAGACGCAGCACCATGGCTGTACTGGGAGATGGCTCCTGTGCTGGGGAGCTTGTGTCAGGGGTGGCTCCACCATCTCCCAACCCCAGCAGCCCTGTTGCTGCCAGCAATGCCCTTTTCTCTGGAGTTGTGAACAGAGCTACACAGACTTCATTTTGAGGAGCTGGACAGTCCCACGTGTACCATATCAACACTACCCTCACTGCTGCTGGACCCTGCATTCCTGTGTCCTTTGAGCTGTTCTTCCGTTTCTTTGTACAGTAAATGTAATTCAGCTGTGCCCTCCCTGTTGGTTTTGTAAGGTCAGTCCGATTTTATGGGCTGTGGTGGGGGTGGGTGGGTCTGGCAGTGGTGCCCTGCACAGGGACCACCACAGCTTTGTGCCTGCCCACCTGAGCCCCAGCTTTTTTGAGCCCTTTGTCTTCAGGAGCTGACCTTGATGACCTGCAGGCACACTAGGTTTGCATACCTGTATACGAGGGCTGAGGGTGGGCTGGGCTGGCCTGGTCTGTGCACAGTGTACAAGCCAGTTTCCTAGGGAAACGCCTCCTCATGTGGAGCCTTTATTTCCAGCCCCCATAGTTTGCCACAGCTTCAGGAACCCCAAGGGTGAGTTCTGCTCGGCCAGGGGTGAGTCATGTCCTGGAGGTCAGATCTGAGCAGGATAAGGATGCTGTACTCCGCAGATGGCCCTACACTCCAGGGACACATGCTGCTCCTTGGGAGTGATCTAGGCCTTGGGCACCCCCACACTGGGGCTGCCAGGCTGCAGTGAGCTCCTGTCCTGACCCCATCTGTAGGCTGGCCTAACCACCCACCCCTCATTATCAGGGGCCAGCTCCCCGTAGCTCCTGGGTAAGTCAGGAGACATTGGCGCCTGGCAGCCATCTCTTGGTTCCATTCTGGCCAGACCAAGCTCTTTATTACCCTGCCTCCTGGGTCAGGAGGTCAGACTCAGGGCTACTTCCTGGGGCCCCCAGACCTCTGGAGCCTCAGAAGGGTTTGGAAGGGCAAATTCCAGGAGGCCCTTTGTCCTGCCAGGAGCCTTTGATCTCCCCAGTGGAGGAGGGGCCTCCAGCCCAGCTGGCCCCCAGGTCAGGCCAGGCAGCTGGGGGCAGGGAGAGATTCCTGGGTGCTTGCGGGCCCTGGGTAGTTGGTAGGACTTTGCTCATTTAGGGCCCTTGGACTTGGCCATCCCTATGGACCCTGGATGGATACCCATGTGGAGCCATATCCTGGTGCTGGGCAGGCCTCACTTATGCCCTTCCTTGCTCAGCCCAGGAAGGGCCTGGGCCAAGGCCAGAGCCAGAGCCAGAGGCTCCAGCAAAGTAGGTATCTCTGGGAATGCAAAGTTCTGTGTTGGCCCGGGGCCTGAGCTGCCAAGGCCTCACCCCTGCAGATTCCACATATACTTCAAGATCTGCTGGCAGGTTGTAACCCTGACAGGGACATGGAGAAAGTGGTGTTCTTCCCAGGAAGTGAACAGACCCCCTCCCCATCTGCTGGGCTGAAATAGCACCCCTGTGCCTTACCTGGACTCAAAGGTGACAGGTACCACCTGGACCTGCCTTGGGGAGACCCAGGCCTGTGGTCAGTTGGGGTGAGGTAGGGGCCTGAACTCCCCCCACATGGGAGACCGAAGGGTGGGGACAAAAGCTGCTGAGTTCTGTTGGCCTCACCCCTCCCCCCTAAATCGAAGGAGGAGGGTCTTCAAGGAGACTGACCCCAGCTGACTTCAGCCTATGGAGGGAGGGATTCCAGCTACTGTGTCATCCCCCTCCTCTCCTCTCTGGCCAGAGCTAGCCCTTCTCCGCCCCTCAATGACCCTGCGCTATTGAGCCCTGGCCCCTCCCCAGCCTCCCCTCCTCTCCCTATGCTGACCAGGACCTGGGAGCAGCCTGCAGTGTTTGAGAGAGGGGACAGATTAGGGAGGGGAAGGGCTACACAGAGAGAGCTCTGAGATTCCAAAACCCACCCGGCTGGGGCCAGGGGGAGCATTTGCAGTGGGCTCCAGCCTCAGGGGCCAAAGGGGAACCCAAAGAATAATCAGGGGAGAGGAAGGGCCAGCCGGGTAGCCCCAGAGAGTGGATGCCTGCAGAGTGTTGGGCTCTGTGGGGCCCCAGGAGGGGCTGGCAGCCACACGGCTATGCCCCCTGGCCCTGTGGTCCCCATGCCCGCCCTGCAACTGTTCCTGCCTCTGTTCCTCATCATCAGACTGGCCTTGGGGGCTGGCCTGCTGCCAGAGCTAGGAAACCACCCCGGCCTGTGCCCCAACCAGCTGAGCCCCAGCCTGTGGGTAGACGCCCAGAGCACCTGTGAGCGAGAGTGCGCCAGGGACCAGGTGAGTGTGGGGAATCCCAAGGAGTCTTGGGTGCTTGGCCCCATCCTAGCCCTTTCCCTGGGGGTGGAGGGCAGCCCTAAGAACCCACTTCCTACCGGGGCTCTCCACATTCTTTTGCCAAGGTTTTGGCCATTCCCCATACAAGGGGTCCGGGTCATACCCTATCTTTGCCCTTATCTGTCTGAGAATGGGATCCCCTTTTCCTCATCAGACCTGTCTATTTCCTGCCTGGGCAGCAGTTATCCTGTGAAGACCAGAGTGGACACAGGCCTCTGAATTTTCCCTTGCACAGCAATCTTACTGTGGGCCATCGCCCTTCCCTCACACTGGGAAAGGGGTGACCAGAGGGTTGGCACATGGCCATCTGTGATGGTGGGGGGCTGCTTTTTTCTGTATGATACCAGGGCAGAACCAGGTCCTCCCTCATACTAAACCACACCCTAGCCCAAATCTGCCATTGAGTCAGGGCCTTGGCACATGGGGAAGGAACCACGGTGAGTCCTGCTTGGGGATGTTAAGGATTCAGTTAGGTGATATGTGACCAGCTTTGAAGCTTATACTGGACAAAAAGCAGTATTCCTCCACTTTCCAGAGGGAAAGCCAGCTCAGGGAGAGGCCACAGGGGCTGTAAAGCTGCAGGCATTTGTACTCCCTGGTGCAGGGGCAAGGTGGATACCCTGGGCCAGGTGGGAGGGCCTCAGGGCTCTGCTGAGCTACCTGCCTCCCCCAGGATTGTGCTGCCTCGGAGAAGTGCTGTGCCAATGTGTGTGGGCTGCAGAGCTGCGTGGCAGCCCGATTCCCAGATGGCCCAGCTGCACCCGCCACAGCAGCCTCCTGTGAGGGCTTCAAGTGCCCACAGCAGGGTTCTGACTGTGACATCTGGGATGGGCAGCCTGTGTGCCGCTGCCGTGACCGCTGTGAGAAGGAGCCCCACTTCACTTGTGCCTCCGATGGCCTCACCTACTACAATCGCTGCTACATGGACGCTGAGGCCTGCCTGCGAGGCCTCCACCTACACGTGGTGCCCTGCAAGCATGTCCTCAGCTGGCCACCCAGCAGTCCAGGGCCACCAGAGACCACAGCCTGGCCTACTCTGGGGGCTGCCCCCATGCCACCTGCCCTGTACAGCAGTCCCTCCCCACAAGCAGTGCATGTGGGGGGCACGGCCAGCCTCCACTGCGAGGTCAGTGGCCGCCCGCCACCTGCTGTGACCTGGGAAAAGCAGAGCCACCAGCAGGAGAATCTGATCCTGCGCCCTGATCAGATGTATGGCAATGTGGTAGTCACTAGCATCGGGCAGCTGGTACTCTACAATGCCCGGCCAGAGGATGCTGGCCTTTACACCTGCACTGCACGCAATGCCGCAGGCCTGCTGAGGGCTGACTTCCCACTCTCTGTGGTCCAGCGGGAGCCAGCCAGGGACAAGGCCCATGGTGTGCCCACTCTAGCAGAGTGCCTGCCTGGCACGCAGGCCTGTTCGGGCCCTGCCTCCCCACATCATGTGCTCTGGAACTTCGATCCACAGCGCGGAGGCTGCATGACCTTCCCCGCTCTCGAGTGTGATGGGGCCACCCGGGGCTTCGAGACATATGAGGCGTGCCAACAGGCCTGCACCCGTGGCCCTGGGGATGCCTGCACCCTGCCAGCGGTGCAGGGGCCTTGCCAGGGCTGGGAGCCACGCTGGGCCTATAGCCCATTTCTGCAGCGGTGCCTGCCCTTCTTATACAGTGGCTGCGAGGGCAATGGCAACAACTTTGAGAGCCGAGAGCGCTGTGAGGACACCTGCCCTGTGCCTCGCACACCACCCTGCCGGGCCTGTCGCCTCAGAAGCAAACTGGCGCTGAGCCTGTGTCGCAGTGACTTTGCCATTGTGGGACGGCTCACTGAGGTGCTAGAGGAACCAGAGGCTGCGGGCGGCATTGCCCGTGTGGCTCTGGACGACGTACTGAAGGATGACAAGATGGGCCTCAAGTTTTTGGGCACCAAGTACCTAGAGGTGACACTAAGTGGCATGGACTGGGCCTGCCCCTGTCCCAATGTGTCTGCCGGTGATGGGCCAATGGTCATCATGGGTGAGGTACGAGATGGTGTGGCTGTGCTGGACCCTGGCAGCTACGTGCGCGCCGCCAGCGAGAAGCGGGTAAAGAAAATATCAGAGCTGCTGGAGAAGAAGGCCTGTGAGCTGCTCAACCGCTTCCAAGATTAGCCCTGCCCTTCCCCACCCTGCCCTTCTTTCTGATGAATAAAAGCTCTTCCTTGCCCCTGGAACTCATGGGCTGCTGTCGGTGGGGGATTGTTACCCTTCCAGGTGTCCCCACCCCTTGGCCTGTTACCAAGCTGGGGTCTTCAACCAACTGGGGTTTTGGCTCCATCTGAGGTCTCCAAGGAGAAGCAGCTCACCCTGGGGACCTCCTGCTTCACAGGTGGGGACCAACTCCATTCTGCCTGTCCCTTGAGGCCCTAGATGCCCACAGGCCAGACCCTTCTTCCCACCCATCCCACAGTGTGGTAGATACTCAATGGGCAGCAGAAAGTGCTTTATTCCAAGGCAGTCTGGGCCCAGGTTCCATGAGCCCAGACTGGTTGGGCTGGTCATTCCAGAAACCTGGTCCAGGGAGATTGAGATGGAGTTCTGGTTTGTGCCCAGACTTGGGCACATGCACGCAGGATGAAGGGGATGAGTTATTCTTTCCGGAAAATCAGGCACTTGTTGTTGGCTGGCATGTCCACCTACAGAAATACTTTGCTGGAGTGGCCCTTGGGCCCCAGGAAGGCCACTCCACCCCAGCTCACCCTGCCTACCATCTTCTCCAGGAGCAGGCCACTGGCCTGACCCAGGTCCTCAAGAAGGGCTGTGTCCCTCAGTCCCCACTCTGGGTTCCTGCAGCAGGGAGGAAGGTAGGGTCTTGGCCAGGGCCAACCAGGGACACCTGGCCAACCAGGGACACCCAGCCCACCTGCTCCCTAAGCCAGGCCCCTCTCACCCAGCTCTGACCTGCATCTTAGGGTCAAGTCAAAGTCCACGTTGCTCTGGGGGTAGATCTTCCCATTGACTGCATAGGGCTGCATGGACAGGGGACATAGAACCAGGGTCAGTCATTCTCCAGTGGGCCATGGACATGCTGGCAGGCTTCCCCCAAAAGGGGAAGCCTAGGACCAGGTGGAGCCTGGGCAGAGCTCAGCAGGCCATAAGAGGGGAAAGGCCCTGGGGCAGGACAACTCACCCCATAGGTGATGAGCAGAGCCTTGGGTTTGAGCAGATGTCCAGCAGCTCTGAAAAGCCCCTGGGGAGGAGGAGGTAAGGCAGGGTGAGTCACCTTCCCAGACCCTGGAGCCCCTGCTGGAGGCAGGGCTATCCTGGCCGCCACTCCCTCCCGAAGCATCTCTGCAGCCACCCACCTTGGTGCAGCTTAAGGGACTGATGTGGCTCATGTTGATGCAGAGCAGCAGGTCCAGCGAGTGCGGCAGGATCCCTCCCCAGTGCTCCCACTCCCAGGTCACGTCCAGGTACAGTGGGGCCTTCACGTTAGACAGACCCTGGGCTTGCGTGGTGGCGGCGATGCTGTGGAGGGCAGCGGATGAGTGAGAGGCAGAGGGCCCTGCAGTCGCTTCACCAGGAGCCCGGAGAGGCCGAGCAGCGGGCCCGCAGCCCTACCGCTTTCACAGCCTGGTCCCGCACCCCTGGCCGCCTTCTCTGGCAGCCCGCACCCATCGCACCTATCCAGGCAGCGCTGGTCCACGTCGGACGGCTGCCATTCCGCGTGCGGGAAGGCCCGCGCGAAGTGCACGGCGTGCTGGCCGGAACCAGAGGCCACCTCGAGCACGCGGACGCCGCATTGCGCGGGGTCCACGTACTGCTGCAGCACGCGCAGGATGGGCTCCTTGTTTCGCTCCGCGGCCGCCGCCACCAGCATCGCCACCGCGCTGCCCGGAGTCGGACTTACACGAGGACGCGCGACACCCCTTAAAGGGTGGGTCCGCAGCCCCGAGAGGGGCCCCGGCGGCCGATGCTGCTGATTTATGGACGCCTCTTGGTTAGGTCCGCGTCACCACTGCGCGCCAGTGTTTTCAGAGAGCCTGTCTCTTCTTGCACCGGAACCGGTGCTTCCTACTTCCCTCAAGTCTCCTCTTCTCTTCATGGCTGCGGTGAGCTGGAGCTGGTTCCAGAGATAGGAAAAAGGGAAAACAATCACATGCGCCGCCCGGGAATCGAACCCGGGTCGCAAGAATGGGAATCTTGCATGATACCACTACACCAGCGGCGCAGCTGAGAAACAGAAGCTGCCACAAGACCTAAGAATTATGACGTAGCCGGCCGCGCAGCGGGCACAGCGCATGCGTTATCGTCACCTGAATTTGGTCTCGTGATGCATCTTGGAGTCTGAAGAACGAACGCAGATGGAGAATGCAGATCCGAAGACAGCCTTCATTCGAGCCTTAGCCATGGAAACCATGACAACCATGGGCACTTGGTTGTCTATGGGAGCGGAGCCTTAGTGGGAGTCTGGTGGGCGTGGCCCTAATGAGGCCCTCTGGTGGGCAGGGCCTTGCTTGGGGTTGGTGAAAGGGGCCTCATGGGCAGGGCCCGATTTGGGTCCCTGGTTGGGGGATCTCTTTGGGACCCAGCTGGTCTGGCCTGGCACTCAGTGATGCTCAGTACTTCTCTCTAACACAGAGATGACCAGCGCCCGCTCGGGGTCCCTAGCGGAATAGATAGCGGGAGCAGAGACCCATGAAATCTAGTCGGACGTTGCGATGTGTGTGTACTCAAGGGAGCTTCTCAGAATACTCAGCTTGGGGTCCACCTCTCAGAGGGTCCGATTCCAGAAAATGCAGAGGGTAGTCCTCTGTAGTCAGGACTGGCCAAGACTACCCCACGTCTTGCGGACCAGAGCTGAGGGTGGCCGCTGACTAGGACTTTAGCCTGTGGTTGCTGATGAGGGCATATCCAAGGTTGGCCAATGGCCAGGATGGATGGGATGTGAATGTGTTTAGACCAGGGAGGGCTAGTGATGAGTCCCAGGGACAGTGCTGTAGGGCTGCCACTTAGGATGGCTCCCTCAAGAAAGCAGCCAGTTGGGCTGGGGCTGGGGCTCAGTGGCAGAGCAACTTGCCTACCAAGTGTGAGACACTGTGTTAGATCCTCAGCACCATGTATTGTGTCCATTTATATTTTAAAATGAGAGAAGCAGCCAATTGAGGACTGGCGGGCTTCCCCTCCTCCAAACAGCACTGTGAAGTGGATATATATATATTTTTCATTTTTATCAACTTTTTTTTTGTAGTTGTAAATGGACTGAATGCTTTTGTTTTATTTTTAATATTCATTTTTAGAAGTAGTTGGACACAATACCTTTGTTTTATTTATTTTTATTTGGTGCTGAGGATCAAACCAGCTACAGCCCCAGCCCTGTGAAGTGGATATTGATGTACATACAGTGTTGGTAGTGACCCTGACTGGGTTCTGCAGCAGGTGAGGGTGTAGCTCCAGGAGGACCTGGAGGACTTTGACAGGCAGGGGACCACCTAGGTAGAGGTGTGCCACTCACAACCCAGGCTTCCCCTGGGACTCTCTGCACACAGGCAGGAATCCTGCTTTAAGGAACTGTTCACAGTGTTCAGCAAATGGCATTGTGCTTAATGGTACTGAACTCTGGCCGATACCACCCCCACCCCCACCCCTGCTGCATCCATCACTCCACCTGGCCTCCGCACTGCCAGAACTCAGCGCCTGGCAGAAAGCAGATGAGGTGGCGGAGCTGCTATTCCACAGTCCGTGTGTGGGAGCACACATTTCCTGGCAGACAAGTGTGTTAGATGCTAGCAGCACTCTGGGACCTCTGTGGGATAACATTCCCCTGGATAGCCAGGGTTGAACTTGTTGAAGTCAAGTGCCAGAGACTGAATTTAGGCCAGAGGGATGTATGTATACTGGGTAGGAGGCACCATAGCAGGGGCCACCTTTCCACATGTGATCAAATCACCAGGACTCAGCAAGTCACAGGTTCTTGGTTGTATGCTGTGGAAAGAAACAAGGGATTCCCTTGTCCTGCAGCACCTACTGGCCCTTGCCTCATCCTTATTCTTATTCCCTGGACATACTTCCCCTCCTCCCAGCCTGTGATTGTCTTGGGGTCTGGCCTACAGAAGATGCTTAGGCAATGCCTGATGAGTGAGGGTCAATCCTATGTCATTCTCACTCAGAAAAG
The DNA here is from genome assembly GCF_048772815.1 of Callospermophilus lateralis. Lineage (NCBI taxonomy): Eukaryota > Metazoa > Chordata > Mammalia > Rodentia > Sciuridae > Callospermophilus > Callospermophilus lateralis. The sequence goes on along the minus strand of NC_135323.1, from coordinate 8,509,667 downwards.
GGCCTGTGGGCCATGTCCCACCTCACCCCAAGTCAACAGCAGGGCCCAGCCTCTTTCCTAGATCCCAGTTCATCTGCCCACTTTTCATTACCTGCCCCCCACTATCCAGTGGGGGTTCAACATCCCCACTTTCCTTCTCAGGCCCTATGCAGCGCTCCCTCCCATCCCTCCTTCCACCACTCTCCTGGGTATATCAGTTTGTTTACTGCTATAACAAATTATCCCCAAACATGGTGACTTTTAGAAAATACATTTATTTACTCTAGAAACCAGACTGTCAGATTATGGCCACATTGCTCCAGTCTCTGTTCCTTTTTTTTTTTTTTTTTTTTTTTTTAACGTGGTGCTGAAGAACAAATGCAGGGCTGCACATATGCTAGGTGAACGCTCTACCGCTGAACCACAATCCTAGCCCCTATGCTCCATTTTCATACAGCCTTTCTCTGTGTCTAGATCTCTCCCTTAAAAGGGCCCCAACCCTCAAGTTAGGGCCACCTTAATTCAGGATAGTTTCATACTGAAGTCGCTGCCTTGATTACATTTATAAAAACTCTTACTCCAAGTAAAGAGGTGCCAGGTGGAGAGACACACACACACATTACAGCACTGGTGACTGAACTCAGGGGCCCTCTACCACTGAGCTACATCCCCAGTCTTTTTAATTTGAGATAGGGTCTCACTAAGTTACCCAGGCTGGCCTCAAATTTGCGATCCTCTTGCCTCAGACCACCTGGGGCAGCCCAGCAGGGACACAGAGGATCTGATTTCTGAGTAGCCTTGGGGCTGGAGTGGAGCTGACCTTCCTCCACCCTTTTCGGCTTAGACCTGGTGTTGGGCCTCCAGGCTTCCTGCATCCACCATCCACCTGGGGGCACTGTTACTTCCCATTCCCTGCTAAATTCACCCCTTTTCTCTTCTTAGGCTCCCTAAGATGAAGGTGACTCCCAATACCGGCCCAGACCTCTCCAGGCACTTGGTTGAGGACCTTCAAACATACGCGCAGAAACTCCCTTGCTTCCAGCGTGTACAGAGCACCCCTCAGCACAGGTTCCCCCTCACTACAGATACTCTCAGCACAGACCCCCACCCACATGCAGAGAGGCCCCCAGTAAAGCTCCCTAGCACCCAAGGCAGAGCGCCCTCTCTCCTGTTAAGGGCTAAGTCAACGCTCACGGAGGACTCCGCCTGGAGGTCGCAAAGACCGCCGACCTGGTTCTGCACTGCAGCATCGCATCACCACTAGATGCCCCACAGCTGGGAGCGCCGCCAGCGAGAAATGCCAGTCCGGCACCGGCACGCGGCCCCTTTAAGGGCGGGGGGGATCGTGCACGAGCCGCTCCGCCTTCTGCCCTGCTCCGCCCGCTGCCCTTAAAGGGGCCACGCCCGCGTCGCCGCGGAGCGCGAGCGGTCGGAGGGTGCAGATCCGGCCGGCGGGCGGGGACGGCGGCCGAGTGAGGGCGGAGCGGCCCTGGGTGCGGGCAGGCGTACCATGTACACCATCACCAAGGGGCCCAGCAAGCTGGTCGCACAGCGCCGCACAGGTGCGCCCAGCGGGCGGGAGCGCGGGCGGGCGCGGGCACCGCGGACCCGCGGCTACTGACGTGCCCTCCCCGCGCCCGTAGGTCCCCCGCAGCAGCAAGTGGAGAGCAGGCTCGGTGAGCTCCTGAAATGCCGGCAGCCCGCGCCGCCGGCTTCGCCACCCCCGCGGGCTCAGCCCTTGGCACCGCAGCCCGGACCCTGGCCCTTGTCGAGGTGAGCGTGGCCGCCGGCGGCCTGGAGAGTGACCTTGGGGAGAGGTCGGTGGACGCCGGCGGGGCGCACCGGTTAGCTTGCTCGTGCTTCCGCCCACCTGGCAGGGCCTTAGGGCTCGGCCTGGCTAGCGCGGACACTCCTGGCCACGTGGGGCCTGCCGGCCTGTGATCCGCTCGTGGGTCAAGGGGGCTCCTGGTGGCAGAGGCAGACGCGCCGGGCGACCTTGGGCTGTAAGACGGACCTCTTTTGGACGGCCGAGGTCAAGGGCTGGGAAGAGCTGCCCAGGGCGCAGGCCCTCAAGGTCTCCTGGGTGTCCTTGTGGGAGAGGTGCACGTGTTTCCCTCTTGCCCTGCCAGGCCCCAGCCCTCTGCCTTTCACTCCAGACATCCTGGGGCACTGGAGTCCCCTCCTTTCCAGCAAATGCCCCGGTGCGTTAGGGCCTGCAGCTTCCTTCCTTTCCTAACCAGCCGCCTGCCCAGTGCCCCAAGGAGGCTCGTTCCCAGCCACTTTGCCCTCCAGGGACCATGACCTGGAGGTTAGCCTCCTCCCCCAGGGTTGAACCTTTTACTTCTTTGGCTCAATTTACTCCACTGTTTCCTTCTGGAGCTTGTGGACTTTGCTCCCGCCTAGGCCCCAGGTGGGGGTGGCACAGATCAGCTCAGAGCTCCCTGAGGCAGTGTGGGGCACACCCCAGGAGGTGGGGGCTTTCCAAGCTGAGAACTGACAGCCCCCAGGGGTCCAGAATTGCAGGTTAGCTACAGCTAAGGGGTGCTGTGTCTCTGTGCCCCTCAGCTTCTGGGGCTCAGAATCCACAGGTAGGGTCAGGTGACTGACTTTTGGAGAGGGGTGCTTCCTGATTGAGGGACACATGGACATGCTGAGGCTCTCTGGCCGAAGTGTCCTAGGCCAGAGGTGCGCCCTGGGGAGGGGGTGAGTGGGGTCTTGGGGACATTTGGCTGACATCAGTCCATGTCCTAATTGTTCCAGCCAGTGGAGGAAGCTGAGGCACTCTAGTGTGTAGCCACCGTGTGGTTATTCAGTCAGGGGGTGTAGGCTGGAGTGGCTGATGGACCCCACACCTCTTACCTGGGGGAGCTTCTTCCTCTCCAAGGCTCCATTGCTTCAGACAGCAAGGGCAGGTCCCTGGCAGAGTTGGGAGCAGTGTCAAGGAGGCAGGAAGGAAGAGGGTAAGGTAATGATATTGCCCTAAGTGGGTAAGGACTGCAAGGGACACCCCCAGGCCCACTGGCTGTTTTCTCTAGAGCATAGACCCCCATGAGACCAGATGTGGTGTGGACACCTGAGGTTTTCCATTAGTCAGCCAAGCCAGGCATGCTGGAGGGGAAAGCGGAGGTGGGGTGGCCTTTAGTTCTGCTGGACTGGGCAGGGCTCACTGTTCTCATTTCCTCTGAGGTCAGTGGGTTGCACCCAATCCTAGTCCTTCGGCTAGGAGATTCTGGCAATTCCATGTGTGGCCCCCACTCCTGCTTCTTCTCAGGGGCCACCCTCCAAAATCACCCACCTAACACTCCCACAGCTTCCTTGCTGAGTACCTTTGACCACCCATCATTCATCTGACCAATTGTGGGAGAAGGGCAGTGGTGGCCACTGCCTGTCCTGCTGGCACACAGCAGTCCCAGAGTTCCTGACCTGCTAAATGTAGTTCAGGCTACGCATGGATGTGGGCATTGCCTTTGAAAGTGGACAGGCCAGCTAGATCTTCACCTCTGGCAGTCCTGTTGAGAGAGAAGGAGACAAAATGGGGCAGTATGATTACCTGTCCCCAAGGGTTGTAGGGGGCATGCAGGGACCACCAGAGGTGGGGAGGTAGGGCCTGTGGCCAGCAAGAACACATGAAGGAGGCTGGCTTGAGGGTTGGTACTGGGTCAGGGGTGTGAGCTCTGAGGCCAGGACTACTGCTGAATCTTGTTGCTGTCCCCTTCCCACTTCTTTCCAGCCCAGGTTCTTGGGCCAAAAAAATAGGCTGCTGGTCTATCTTGGAAGTGGTGGAGGGGATACATGAGAGGAAGTGATAAAAGAGGAGGTCTGTGGGCTGGCACTTGCCTGCACAGCATTCCTAAAAGCTGATATAGGTTGGCTATCCTTCACAGGTGCACACTGAGGCTTCCCCTCAAAGAGCCTAGGCTTTATATAACTGGTGGGGTAGTGGGTTGCCTTGCTGGGGCCCCATATCAGCCTGAGCACCACCACCTAGATCCCTTGTAGTTCATAGGGCCAGTTGCATTTCTTCCTCTTAAAAATTTGATGTCCCATCTCCAAGCTTTCCTGGTGTTTGAAGTCTTTCAGGGTGGGGGTGGTTGCAGGCAAGGGGAGGTTGCCAAGAGGAGGGCAGACTTTTATGCCCCGGCTTGCGCAGAAGCTCAGGTAGTCTCGAGGTTGGGGAGGAGCCGCTGCCCCTTCTCAGTCTCCACCTGCACATCTAAGGTTCTCTGTGGCAACAAGACCCTGCCGGCCCTGGGGCTGGCAGGACCCTGCGCCCCTCAAGACCCTCCTCTTTATTTTAGTGCCCCTCTCACCTGAGGAGGAACCCAGAGCGGCGTGGGGTACCTGAGCCCAGGAAGGCGAGCAGGCCGCCCGGGACCGCGAGTGCCTGGTGGAGTGGCAGGCGCAGCCCAGGACTCTGGCTCCCACCTCCTGCTGTAGGTGCGGCTCCATTCCCTCCACGGCCCCACCCTGGGCTTTGTGTGGGCATCATGTGCACAGGGCTCAGCCCTGCCCTGGGCCTGCCTGGCTGGGACCTGCTCAGTGGCCCCCTGGACATCCTGTGCAGCGCCATGGGGGCCATCTCACTTGTATTGCTCCTTGTCTCTGGCTCATGGGGAATGGGCTGGGTTGTGGTCATGCCCTCCCCATTTGATTCTCACAGGCTTTCCGTCCTCATCCCCTCAGGGCCTGGGGGCAGCCAGGGAATGGGAGTGGCAGAGACCATCCAGCTGTTAGGTCTGTTCTCCCACATCAGGTGTAGGTAGAGGAGTAAATGCGCCTGCCAGGTGGGGCTGGGGAAGAGACCTACTCATGACTGAGGTCTACCTGGGCTGTTGAAGGCCTGTCTGGTGGGGGTGAAGGGCAGTGTAGAGGGGCACTGGCTGTGCCTCTGCCAAGGTCGGATACAGCTGGTGATCCCTCCCTGGCCCAAAGTTGCTTCCCTGGGACCAAGGTTTGCAGATATGAGCTGAACTGCCCAGGGCCTGCAAGAGAGGCCTACACCATCAACTGCTGCAGGCCACTGCTCTGTGGTTGAGGAAGGGCCAGGCTGGGCCTGGTCTGGAGCAGTGGGCATGGCCCAAGGCTGCCCTTGGGCTCTGCCAGGTGGCACCTGGGCCTGAATGGGTACTGACCATACTGTCTCCTCCCTCCCACAGTCCAGGGCCAAGACTTGTGTTCAATCGAGTGAATGGCCGGCGGCCCCTCACCACATCCCCATCTCTTGAGAGAACCCAAGAGACCTACACACTGGCCCACGAGGAGAATGTCCGCTTTGTGTCCGAAGGTAGCAAAGGGCTAGAGGGTATGGCTTGGGCTATGGGTCCCAGTGAGGTGAACTGGGATGACCCCAGGTCCTCCAGCCTGCTGCAGCCTGACTGGCTGTGCTTTTCCTTGGCTCTCTGTAGTCTGTCCTGTGACCACCCAGAAGACTGCCTGCTCCCAATGCTGGCCTGAGTCTAGGGTGGCCACTAGGTCCTTGACAGGGAGGGGCTGTCAGGGGTCTGGCTCAGCCTGACCACCCATCCCCTTTAGCCTGGCAGCAGGTGGAGCGACAGCTGGATGGTGGCCAGGCCAGTGAGAGTGGGCCAAGGCCTGTGCAGTACGTGGAGAGGACACCTGATCCCCGGCTACAGAGTGAGCCCCCAGCCCTGTTCCCAGGAATTCTCCCAGACCCCATACCCCAAGGGAGCCCTACTCCATGTTACTGTCTTCCCTTAGCCTCTCTGTCCTGACCTGGGTCCTGCCAGGAGCTTAGGGAGGGGACTTCTAAGCTGGACCCCTTCTTCCCAATGCCTGCTGTTTGGAATCTGAGGGGCCTGTGCTCAGCTTAAGGGCAGAGACAGTGACCAGTCTGGAAGGTGGTGTCACTGTCCAGCTTCTGCTCTGCCCACAGACTTTGTGCCCATCGACCTGGATGAGTGGTGGGCACAGCAGTTCCTGGCTAGGATCACCAGCTGTTCATAGTGGCTGCCTGGGAATGAACACTGACAAGACGGACCCTTGGCCAAAGAAGGCCATGATATCCTCCACCTTGTGGTCGGCTAGAAGCTGGCCTCACCTGAAGTGCCACATTTGGACTTTTGTACCTTTGGTTCCTTGGCCCAGCTGTCCCAAGCTGGCAGGGGCCAGAAGCGGAACCTGTCTGACCTCAGTCCTGCTCACTGCCCAGGGACCAGCCCCTGGGGCTGGCAGGGAAGAGCTGCAGGCTAATAAAGTTGAGAAACTGCCCTTTGGAGTGGCCTTGACTTGAGAGTGTGGGGTCCTTGTGTCAGCTAAGCATACTTTCAGCCATCCCCTCTGGTGCTTCTGGGTCAGCAGGGGCTATAGCTCTGTCCAACTCTGTCTTCGGCTTCTCACCTAGCTGTCTTCCTGGGGCCCTCAGCCAGCTCCTTTTGCTGGGAAGTCTGTAGACCCAGCTCTGCCCCATCTAATGCTCTCCTATTGGCATTTACTGTTGCCAAAGCAACAGGGCCTAGAAAGGCTAAAGAACTGGCCCTGAAATGGGAATCTAGCCACCCAAGATTGGGGCTAGGTCTTGGGATGCCAAGTCCCACTCTCTGAGGCCACCAGGCCTGACTTAAAAGGACTGGGTAAAGATGTCCTGCAGGTCTAGGGGTGGGTAGTGAGCCTGTGGGGACAAACATGGTTGTTTGGGAACCTGAGTCTGTGGGCCCCCGTGGGCACTGACACTAGCACTGCCTTTCTGATGGGTCAAGGGTGACCTTGCCCGTCTTGAGGCAAGAAGACCTGGAGTACCGCGGGTGCTCTCCAGAGGGTTACAGAGCCCAGGTGAGGCTCAGCCTCCCTCCCACTCCCGCCCCTGCCCCGTGCAGCCCCACTCGTAGTGGGGTGCGTCTCAGTCCCGCCACACAGGAGGGTCTGCAGGAGCGGCCTGTGCATGGCGGCCAAGGAGAACCTCGCGGGAAGGCCCTTCGCAGCCCTAGGAAGCGACTGCGGGGTGCAGGGTCTGGTCTCCAGGGGGGCCGGGTCCGGCGATCACGTGGGTCCTGGGCGCCGCCATGGAGGCGGAAGTGACGCGCCGTTACCAGGCGGCCGTTGCTAGGTGCCGTGCTGCGTGCCCTGCGTGGGGCGGGCGCCGGCTGAAGCGGGAAGCGCGAGCTGCCCGGCCATGGCCAGAGGTAGCTGCGCGCGGCGGGCATTCCGGGGTCCTGGAACCCGGGTTCGGGGGCTGGGGTCCCGGTCTGGAAGGCTCCAGGGCCAGTGGGCTCGGGGTACCTGGGGCTGCGGGAGCCGCGAGGGGCCCTGCCGGCCCGGCCGCTGACCTGGCCCCGCGCCCACCACTCGGAGCCTGGGCCTTGCTGTGCGGAAGCCCATCCGTGCGCGCCGTGGTTGCGCTGGGGAAGGCAGAGGGTCCCCCTGGCCCTATACCCTCCAGGCCCTCAGCCGCCTCGCTCTCCCCCAGCGTGGCAGCACCCGTTCCTCAACATCTTCAGATACTTCAGGGTGGACGAGTGGAAGCGGTCCAGCAAGGAGGGCGATGTGTCTGTGGTGACGGTACTGGCGGGGCCTTCCTCCTGCTAGGAAACCTCGTTGTGGACGCTTCTCCTGGGTGCTCCCTGGGTCCCTTTATTTATTTTTTTTTTTGAGGGGGGGATCGGCGGATACTGGGGATTGAACTCGGGGGCACTCGACCACTGAGCCACATCCCCAGCCTGATTTTGTATTTTATTTAAAGACAGGGTCTCACTGAGTTGCTTAGCACTTTGCTGTTGCTGAGGCTGGCTTTAAACTCAGGATCCTCCTGTCTCAGCCTCCTGAGCCACTGGGATTACAGGCGAGCGCCACCGCGCCCAGCCCTGGATCCCTTTGGACGCTGCTCCCTTCTTTGTCCAGGACAAGGCCCTTAAGAGTACCGTGTATCGCATCCAGGGCTCTGTCTCTGCCAGCAATTACATCCTGCTTCCCAAAACCAGCACCCAGTCCCTGGGGCTAACTGGGAGATACCTGTATGTGCTCTTCCGGCCTCTGCCCACCAAGCACTTTGCCATCCACCTGGACCTGTCCACCGAGGTGTGGGGCTTGGGATGGGAGCTGCCTGTGGGCACCATAGCCTGTCATCCCCTCCTCACACCCTTGCTGTGCCCCAGCAGGATGGCCAGGTCATCCGTGTGTCATTCTCCAGCCTCTTCAAGGAGTTCAGGTCCTCTGCCACTTGGCTGCAGTTCCCTTTTGTCTTTGAGGCTAGGACATCCAGGAAAGGTGATACCAAGATGGAATGTGAATGATCTAGTAAGGGCAGCCTCACAGCCAATAGCTGGGTGGTGGAGGTCCAGTCAGGCTGCTGTGGTGGTCTGGGGTGGGTACAGGATCATCACTGTGGAAGTGGGGGCTGCACTAGAGTAGGTGCTGACCTTGGATATATATCCTGCAGACCTAGCAGGTGTGGCCCCCCCTTGTGCCCGCTGGACCTGCCTACAGCTCGACCTGTGTGACATCTTGTCAGTCTACCTGAGCCGGCGCTACGGCCACCTCAAGAGTGTCAGGTTGTGTGCCAACCTGCTGGTCAGGAACCTCTACACCAGCGACCTGTGCTTCGACCCCAGTGAGGGCCAGGCCCCACACCCCACCCAGTCTGTGTCGGCTCTCCTCCCTCTGTGTGTCCATCCCTACCTGTAGCCCCAGGTTTTCTACCAGGGCACCATGCCATCTTTGAGCTCTGAATTGGTGCAGCTGGAGGCCAGAGCCCCCGATTTCTAGATGCAGCCTAGAGTGTGGGTAGTGGCTGGGCCAGTGGCCAGACAGAGCATCCGTGCCTGGGGCTAGAAGAGGTAGCTGGACCAGCCTGCCTCGATTGCAGCAGCCCTTCTCCTTGCAGCTGTCAGTGTGGCTGAGGCTCGGAGGGCAAAGCTGCCAGTCACCCCTGTGCCTCGAGAAATGGCTTTCCCAGTGCCGAAGGGGGAGAGCTGGCATGACCGTTACATGCATGTCCGGTGAGCAGTCTGCCCTCCTGAGGAAGCCTTGGGTACGGGCAAGTGGCCCCTTGGCCTGCAGGGCTGACCCTCTCTCCACCTGCCCACCAAGGTTTCCCAGGGACAACCCGAAAGTGCCTTCCCAGCTGGTCCAGAAGAGTGATTCCCCTATTGCAGCAGGTGGGCTGGGGGCCTCAAACTTTGGCACTGGAAGAGGGGATGCCAGGGTCTGGAGTGGGATGGCGAGCAGCTGCTGTGGTGTGGCTTCTGCAGGGTGGAAAAGCAGGGCCAGTTGTTACCCTGCCCTTGCCAGCCCTCTCAGCAGACATCTTATCATTCTGCTCAGAAAATCACTAGGGTTCTTTATCTGCTGCAGTCTTTTTGGGGCCAGCACCACAGCTTCCTCCTCCCCCAGTGGTCTTTGGAGAGCCCATGCAGAATGTGTCCCCACTGGTCCAGATGCCCAGCCCCACAGCCGTGAGTGCCCCCAGGAGAGGGCTAGGGGACAGCAGCGCCAAGGTACCAATGTGCTCTGGTTCCCCACAGCCTCCCCAGTTTCCCTCAGCACCCAGTCTCCTTCCAGAAGCCAGCCTGTCCTGTGAGCACTCAGAGGTGCCCAGGGTCAGTGGCCTTAACACCAGTACCCAAGATCCCACGGCCTGGGCAGAGGCTGCTGACATGCACACAGTGGTCAGTAATGGCCATGTGCTTGCCCACAAGTCAACTGAGATGCCTGTGACTCTTGATGCTGGCTCCTGCAAGGTGAGTGCCCATCCAGAGCAGGCAAGGTATGGGTGGGGTATGGGTAAGGAGCTGCCCAGCCTGGGCTCACCATGGCTACATCAGGCAGGCCTGCCTTCAGTGTCCCTGCTCATGCAGGCTCCTGGCAGGATGCAGAGGTGGCAGGAGACAGCTTTGGGCATGACCCCTATGTGCATGTCCAGTGAGCAGTGTTTCACAAAGAGTAAGGAAGGACTTGTCTTAAGTAACACCCCAGTCTAGGCAGCTTGGGAAAGCAGGACCCAGAGCTCCCGGGTCTGGCATGGCAGCCAGGGTCCTGGCTTCCAGTCTGAGGGAAGCTGCCAGTAGGAGCCACCTGGGACTCAAGTGGCTTTTTCTTATTCCTTTTGGTGGTGCCGAGGATGTAGCCCAGGGCCTTGCAAATGCTAGGCAAGTGCCCTACCACGGAGCTGCACCCCAACCTCAGGTGGGCTTTTCTTGAGAGGCAGGACACAGCCCCAGCATTAGAGGGTCAGGCCTTGTGTGGGGTGTGTCTCCTGGGATCTCACTACATATTTATCTGTTTCAGCATTTTCTCCCAGACCCAATTCTGAGGCTCAAGGGTGTCATTGGCTTTGGGGGTCACAGCACCAAATGGGTGAGGATCCTGTGGCTGCTTCCAGGGAACCTCTTGTTGGGCAATTGAGCACTGGGGAGAGATTCCCAGCCCCCTTGGTCATCAAGTTCCTTTACCCTGCAGGCTCTGTGGGCTTCCCTCTGGTCCCCAGATATCCGACACTGCCATGCCCACCCATGCTTAGAACATCCTGGGTGCACGTGGGTTTCCAGGTCCTAGGTGTATGTGGGTTTCCAGGTCCTAGGTGTTCCCTGTTTGTTCTGCAAAGCCTGATAGCCATGGCTAGGTTAAAGTGCTTCCAAAGACCAAGAGCCCTGGTTTGCACCTTTATTGCTCCATGAGGGTGGCCCACCCTGATCTCAGCCAGCTGTGTGGAGCTCTGACAGGTGAGGGGGGCCTACCAGAGAAGAGCCCCAGTTTGAGGAGGCAGTGCTCACCACCTGCCCATGGCAGCCCTTGGCCCTTGTTGAGCTTCCCTGGACTCAGGCTCTTGTACTGCAGGCAGGTACTAGAGGCCATGCATGTTTTAGCCATCCTTTCTGTATGTATGCAGTCATGGATTGTGCTTGTGATGGAGGAAGGTGTACTCTGTGCTGTGCATACCTGTGTACCAGGCCTTCCACCTCCTCCTTGGTCTTGGGTGGTAGATGAAGCTGGCCTCCAGGCAGTGAGGAGGGATCTTGGGTGCTGCTGGTGACAGTGGTCCTTGGTCCTTGTGTGTTAGGCCCTGTGGACCAAGGATGGGACATCTGTTGTTTACCCCTGCCATGCCGTCATTGTTGTCCTGCACATTGACACTGGGGAGCAGCGCTTCTTCCTGGGCCACACAGACAAGGTGGGTGCTGCCTGGGCTTGTGGGCCTGCTCCAGCAGCTGCACATCCTCCTTCCACCCTGTGCCTCCCCAGGTCTCTGCCCTGGCCCTGGATGGGAGCAATGCACTGCTGGCCTCAGCCCAGGCACAGCCCCCCAGCGTGGTGCGGCTCTGGGACTTCCAGACTGGGGGATGCCTGTCCCTGTTCCAGAGCCCAATGCATACCATCTACTCCCTCAGGTGGGCACCAGGCTTCCACACTGGGGCTGGGTGGGGGATTGCCCAGGTGGTGCTGACACCTGTTTTACATCCACAGCTTTTCTGGCAGTGGAGCTCTTCTCTATGGCGTTGGCAAGGATGGCCATGGCAGGACGGTACTGAGCCCGGCACAGGGTGATGGGGCAGCCCCATCAAGTACACAGGAGCTGTAGCCAGTCTGTGCTTCCTAAAGATCTGTTTCCACTTACTTCTACGTATCAAAGTAACACTCATTCTTTTTTAAAAAAAAGTCAAGCCAGGTGCAGTGGCACCTATACTCCCAGCTATTCAGGAGGCTGAGGTTTGAGGATTGGTTGATGCCAGTCTGGGCAACATATTGAGACCTTGTCTCAAAAAAAAAGCCAAGCTGTGGAGCTTGGGTTGTGGCTCAGTGGTAGAATGCTTGCTTAGCATGTGTGAGGCACTGGGTTCAAATCTCAGCACCGCATATAAATGAATAAAAATAAAGGTTTGTTGACAACTAGAAATGAAATAAAAAAGTAAAGGACCAAAACTAAAAAAAAAAAAAAAAAAAGAATAGCCAAGCAACCTAGGAAACCATGCTCCTTTGCCTCCTGCTTGACAAGACTTCGCTTTTTCTTTTCTTTTTTTTCTTCTTCTTTTGGTGCCAGGGATTGAACCAGGTACTCTACCACTAAGCCATACCTCAGCCCTTTTTATTTTTATTTTGAGCAAGGTCTTGCCAAGTTGCTGAGGCTGGCCTCAAACTTGTCATCCTCCTGCTTCAGGCTTCCTAGTGAGTCCATGGGATTAAAGGAGTGACCACTGCACCCAGCTGCCTCTTGCTTTTCATTTACTCAATTCCAGGTCACATTCTATTGTCTCTTCAGACACGGCTGTGATTCCAGCTCAGGCTTGTCTTGTAGAAGTCCCAGAGTTGGCTACATCTTGGGGAGCATCTGTGTAGGGTGATCCCCCACCCAAGTGCTCACAGGCTGGTTTCTGCACAAGAGAAAAGCTGCTGGCTTGTGGACTCAGCTGGGCCTCAAGGAGTAGAGGGGGCCCTAGAGGTTGCCCCAGGGCTCAGCATGGGTTCCTTGCAGGTGGTGGTGGCTTGGAGCACAGGCCAGGTGGGCCGTGGTGGCCAGGTAGTGGTTCTCGCCAAGGTGCACACTGACCTTGACATCCAGGCCTTCCGGGTTGCCTTTTTTGATGGAACCAGGTAATGGTCAGTCCTTGGCACTGGAGCAGGGTCCTGGCCTCAGCCCCTCTGCTCCCTGGGTGGTGCTCACTACTCCTTGCTTCTTATAGGATGGCCTCCTGTGGGCGAGGCAGCCTCCGGCTGTGGCGGCTGCGTGGTGGGACGCTACGCTATTGTTCCGTGGACCTGGGAGAGTACTGTACACTGGAGCTCACTGACCTTGCCTTCGTGCAGGCCCAGGGTGGCCACCGAGCACCTTTGGACTACACACTGTGAGCCCTGCCCTTCCCCACTACCCATAACCCAGCCTTCCCTGTGCCCTCAGACCTCCCTCACCTGTCACTTCCTGGGGCAGCTATGTGTGTAGCCGTAATGGCCACATCTTGGAGATTGACCACCAGCGCATGGCTGTGAGGTGCATTCGCCGCCTGCTGCCCTCACGGACCCCTGGCAGCTCCCTCCCCCAGAAGTCGACTTTCAGCTCAGGTAGGTGGACACAGCTCTGGTGGAAGTGGCCTCAGGCCAACAGAGGTGCTAATGCCCATACTCTGCAGGCCTGGGCATTGCCATCAGCAGCCTCAGCATCTCCCCAACTGTCTGCGCTGTGGGTTCTGAGGATGGCTGTCTGCGACTCTGGCCCCTGGACTTCTCATCACTGCTCCTGGAGGCAGGTAGGCTGCATGTGTGTGTTGGCTGTACCTGCTCAATGAGACCCTGGCCTGTGTGGGGTTGCGGGGCACTGGAGTCCTGTGGGTGAGGGCAGGTCCTCTGGCTCTCACTTTGGCAGTGCTGTCTCTGGGCTAGACAGGGAGTTAAGGGACCAGGGGCTGTGTCTTGAGCCATGGGGTCCACTGATGCCTGCAGGCCAGCTCTGCAGAAGGGCACAGGGCAGGGATGAGGGAGAAAGTACCCTCAAAGCCCTGGCCCCATCTGGTCCAGGAGTGGTGGTCTTAAGGAAGCTGTTCCTCCTGGCCTATGGGGAGCAGATTATCTGTTCCAGCACCTCTGGGCCAGGCAGCACAGTGGCACATCTGCCTAGGCCAGCTCTGGTAGCAGTGGGCCTGGCAATTGCTGATCCTGCCTTACCCACAGATCAGGAAGGCCCTGTCAGCTCCGTCTGCTTCAGCCCCGATGGCCTGCGTGTGCTGTCCACCACCTCCTCAGGCCACCTGGGCTTCCTGGACATCCCATCCCAGGAGTACACTGTGCTGGCACGCTCCCACATGGCCCCCGTGCTGGCAGTCTCCACAGAGCGGAGCCGTGGACAGCTGGCTACTGTGTCCTTGGACCACACTGTCCGCATCTGGGACCTGGCCACCCTACGGCAGGTGGGAAGCGGCCAAAGGCAGGCTAGGCAGGGAGGGGATGGATGCCCACAAGGCCTTTAGTCCTCCAGTAGTGTCTGGGCCCTCACAGTGGCCTCTGCCTTCCAGCTGTATGACTGCACGTCCTCTGATGAGGCCCCCAGTGCTGTTGCCCTCCACCCCAAGAGCCCAGCCGTCTTCTGTGGCTTCAGCAGTGGGGCTGTGCGCTCCTTCAGTCTGGAGACGGCTGGGGTCCTGGCAGAACACACGTGAGTGCCTGGCCAGCTGCCAGTCCTTGACAGGCTTGGACCCCACAGGGACCCCACAGTGGAAGCTGGGGTGGCCTGTGGGATCCCTTGGGTGGGGGTTTGGCCAGATGGAGGAGGGCCTTCTTCAGGAAGGCCAGTGATACCCAGAGCTCTGCCCTCTGTGGCTCTTTGGGCTCCTATATCCTAGCTGGGTTCCCAGGGTTGAGACCAATGACTGTTCTCATGTGGTACAGGTGTCACCGTGGAACCATCACTGGCCTGGTTGTCACCCCCGATGGCAACTTCCTATTCAGCTCCTGTTCCCAGGGCTCCCTGGCCCAGTACAGCTGTGCTGTCTCCCAATGCCCTGTCCTCTGTGTAGCAGGTGAGGCTCCTAGCGCCATTCAGGCAGGTCCTCCTAGGAGGCCAGCACCCAGACATACAGGCCTGCATGGCTGCCTCCCAGAACCTTTCATCTAGACCCCTACCAAGGGCTAGATTCAAAGCTCACCCGAAAAAAAAAAAAAAAGAAAAAAAAAAAAAAAGCTCACCCAAGGGTCTGTGTCTGTCCTGCCCCAGGCAATAGACAGCTGATCACCTGGGGCTGCGGGTGGGGTCCAGCACTAATGGAGGCATCTGCCTCCCTATGGACCTGGGACTCTGGCTTTCAGAGCTCTTGCTTGGTCACTCCTGGCCCCCAGCCCTCCTGGGGTGTGCTGCCCTCTGGGTGCTCTTTGCCTGAGGCCAAGGCCTCTGTGGAACATGCTGATCTCCCTGGCTTGTGTCCTATGGGTCAGGATTGGGTGGACCTCCTCAGGGCCATTTGCCCAAGGTGCTTCCCCCATGTACTGCCCTGTGCCACCACAGTGAACACGGTGTGCCAGGATGCCCACCCAGGCCCCAACACCCTGGCAGTCAGTGGGGACAGCCGCCTGCTGGCCTTCGTGGGCCCCTCTAAGTACACAGTGACAGTCATGGACTCAGCCTCCCTGAACGAGGTGAGTCTGCAGGATGTTGTGGGCCCAGGGGCTCTCCTTGGCTGGGTGTGGAGTACAAAGGGGTCATGGGGGAGGCAGGAGGCCAAAGTCATCGGAAGCGAGCCCTAGCTTCCCTTACACTTGTGGGCAGAGATGTCGCTGAGCCAAGTGGACTACTAAGCCAACCCTGTGTCCTGGTAAGGCGGGGCTCCTGTCTGGGGGTGGTGCTGGGTACCCAGGTCTGTGCCTCCAGCTGCCTCCCTCCCTGGCTCATTTGAGACCAAAGCCACTCTTACCCCCAGCTACTGCGGGTTGATGTCAGCACCCTGGATCTGGCCAGCAACCACCTGGACTGGGCTGTGGCCATCTGCTTTGGGCCTGCAGCCCTGGGCCACCTCCTGGTGTCCATCTCATCCGACAAGGTTGTGGTTCTTGATGCCTTGTCAGGACGCACCATCCGGGAGGTAAGCCCTGGGACTGTGGCCTGGCCTTCGCTTCCCTTTGTTCCCACAGCCTCTGTAGCCAGGCAGGGGGCCACAGATGCACTCTGAGAAAGGGAAGCTCCAGCCTGCCTGCCGCCCCACCATGAGGGGGTGTTTTCCAAGAATTCTCTATTGCAGCTGCCCAGTGTCCGTCCCATAGCCTGCTCCTCCCTGGCCCTCAGTGAAGATGCCCACTTCCTGCTGACAGCCACCAGCCGGGCCATCAGAGTGTGGAATTACTGGACACAGGCTGACTCCAGCTGCCAGGTGGGTGCTGTGGGCAGGCAGAAGGCCCTTGCTGTTGGGAGCCTCCACGGGGGGGGTTGGGGAGACCCCTGTGGGCCTAGGAGGGGTGGTGCAGTGTTCTCTAGGGATAAGACAGGTAGGGGATGGGAGGAAAGGTGACCTTCATTTTGCCTGTCAAGGCCTAATGTCACATGATTGACTGTCAGTCTCTGGCCCTGCAGGTCTGGGGCTTACTGCCAGGTTGAGATTCTGGGAGCACAGTCATTCTCTGGCCATAGTCAGGGTCCCTGTATGTGACACCCACTGCCCCCAGGTGTACATTGGCCACTCAGAGCCAGTGCAGGCTGTGGCCTTCACCCCAGACCAGCAGCATGTACTCAGCGTGGGGGACGCCATCTTTCTCTGGGATGTCCTGGCCACCCCTGACAGGCAAGTGTCTGCCCTTGACCATATCCAGCTGGGCCTCCCGCTGGCCCCCCTGACACCCTCTCTCATTGCCTCCAGTGGCCGAAGCATGCCCAGAGTGCCCCTAGCCCATGAGGTTGGTGAGTGGTCTGGCTCTGCAGGAGGGCAGTGTGGGGATGCCTGCGGCACCATGGTATTGCTTGGGCGGGGCCTTCCACAGACTGGGCAGAGTGGCACCTGTTCTTCTCCCATATCCATGTACCCACCACCACCAGAGGCTTGCCTCCCCGGTAGACCCTGCTGTGCCCAGCTCTGAACACCATATGCTCCTTGCATCCCCAGGCCCAGGTCCCGGGCAGCTGGAGGGTCCAGCATGTGGGGCCGACAGGCTCCCCGGGCAGCTGGAGGGTGCAGCATGTGGGGCTGACGGGCTCCCCCGGCAGCAGGTGCCTGTGCCATCTCAGGGACCCCCACCGAGGCTGGACATGTGTGCCATGCCCCCTGAGGGCAATGATGGTGAGAGGCAGGGGTCCTGGGGCCCCAGGGGGGTGCAGATGGGCAGATAGTGTGGGTTCCTCTTCCTCTTGCTGCCCCCAGGTACGTTCTGCATGTCGAATGAGGAAGAGCTCTGCAAGGAGAGCCAGAGCCCACCCGTGCTTGTGGAAAGGGAGACTGGTGGGGCTGGCAGTGCGGCCTGGGGGTCTGTGAGGCGATCCCAAGGACTCTTCATATCTCCCCTTTGCCATAGCTGGTCCAGTAAGCAGTTCAGAGCAGCTGGGTGGGTGGGGACCCTTGGTGACAGGGTACCAAGTCTCAGGCGCAAGTATGCAAGTGTCTTGAGGCCTTAAGGGGCCTAGGTGGCTCTGACTGCCCTGACCTTTGGGGTGTTTCCTCCGAAAGATGCGGTAACCTGCAGAGCCAGGGCCAGGCTGGGATGTCCATGGGGCTGGGTGGGACACAGCTCTCACTGCCCAGCAGTGTATGGGACTTTGTGTGGGGGGAGGAGTCTCTGAAGGGTTTGAGGAAACATAACATCCTGTGGCCTCTTTCTTCTCCCTGCCAGGTACCCGGAGCATCCAGGAAGCGAGGGCTCAGCCTCTAGCCCGCCCAGATTCCTACAAGCACTTCACTGCTCGCTATAAGGCCTCCACACTGGCTGAGGTTGGTTGTGCCCTGTCTGCAGACAGGTGGCTTCTGGGGCTGGGGTTGTGGTAGAGCACTTGACTAGCATGTGTGAGGTCCCTGGGTTTGATCCTCAGCACCACATATAAATAAACATAATAAACATGTTTAAAAAAAAAAAAAAAAAGGTGGCTTCTGGGAGCCCTCCTTCCCAGGACTTCCAGGGCCTGTTCCTAGAGGGACACTCTTCCTTCCTGCGCTCACACTCCTTTCATCCCTCTGCCACAAGCATGGACCTGGTGGCGGCCTGCTTACCCACCCTCTGCCGCTTATCAACCACTGCCCCTCCCCAACCTCCCCATGCTCTAGGCGCCCAGAGCTTCTGGAGTCCCCACCTGTCCCCAGCTCCCAATTTTAGCTGGCCTGGATGTCCCCCAGAGAAGCTCCCACGTTCAGGTCAGGGGTCCAGGTGACTGTGCTGAGCACCAGCATCTGGGTCTGCTTCCCTTCAGAGCACCTCCTTCCCTCCCGAGGGTGCCAAGCAACTGCGCCTGAGAACCGTGGTGGGCTACAATGGGAACGGGCGGGCCAACATGGTCTGGAAGCCAGACACAGGTAGGCCCAGCGGTGCAGGCAGAGGAGCAGCAGGGCAGGACCCAACTCTATCCCAGGCCAGGTCTCTCAACAAATGAGTGCTGGCTGTCAGCTGGGAGCTCTGGGGGGGCTCTGCTGCTGCAGGACCTGTCGATGTGAGCCTGCCCAGCTGCTGGCACTGACAGGGAGAAGGCACCCCAGGGGCCCTGGCTGGCATTCTCCCTGCTGCAGGGTTCTTTGCCTATACCTGCGGCCGCCTGGTGGTGGTGGAGGACCTGCACTCTGGTGCCCAGAAGCACTGGCTTGGCCACCCTGAGGAGATCTCCACACTGGCCCTCAGCCACAACTCCCAGGTGCCTGCCCAGGGCCATGGTGCTCAGTAGAGCTGGCTGTTGCCCAGTCAGTGGGAAGGACCCTGTCCCAGCCTCCCTTCTGCCAGAGATAGGGCAGGCCAGCTGCTGCATGCTCTCCACTGACCGCCCACCTCTCACCTACCAGGTCCTGGCTTCTGCATCTTGCTGCAGCAGCGCAGCCGCCCGCTGTCAGATCCGCATCTGGGATGTGCCTGGGGGCCTCTGCCAGCAGCTTATTTCTCACCACAACACTGCCGTGCAGGCACTGGCCTTCTCACCAGATGACAAGCTTCTTGTGTCATTGGGTCAGTGAGTAGGGTAGGCAGAAGCAGAGCTTCCTGGGACCCCGGGGAGGCTGACTGAGTTCACAACATGGCTGCCCACACATCCCCAGGGGACTATGGTGACTGCACACTGGCCTTGTGGAGCACAGCCACCTATGAGCTCATGTCCTCTGCCTGCCTCCTGGAGTCCATGCATGGTGTGGCCTTTAACCCCTGGGATGCCAGTGAGCTTACCTGCGTGGGCACAGGTTCTGTTGCCTTCTGGTTCCTGCAGCAGCGTGGAGCAGACGTGAACCTCCAGGTGCCAGGCCCTGCTCGGGTGCTTAGGTTCCCAAGAGGTTTTCAGGGATGGAGTCTGGACATCTCTTACTTACAGTCACCCTTGTGCCCTGCCAGATGCACAGAGAGCCAGTCCCTGAGGAGGTGGGGGCAGTGGAGCTTACCGCACTCTGCTATGGGGCTGCTCCCCTGCTGTACTGTGGCTCCAGTTCTGGCCAGGTCTGTGTCTGGGACACATGTGCTGGCCGCTGCTTCCTGACCTGGGAGGCAGATGATGGCGAGATTGGTAGGTGCCCAATGGGAGGACCCCTGGATGGCTAAGGGCTCAGACCTAGCCCTGGGATGGGGGACCTGGTTTCCAGTCTCGGGGCCCGCGGAAAGCAGCTTACGACCACCCCTACCTCCTAGGGGTGCTGCTGTGCTTGGGTTCAAGGCTGGTCAGTGGTAGCAACACTAAACGGCTACGCCTGTGGTCCGTGGGGGCCGTGCCAGAGCTGAGACGCAAGGGCTCTGGTGCCAGGTGAGCTGGGGGGCCTCTGCTGCACACGGTACCCATGGGTTCTGGCTGCGGGTCCTCTGGTGTCCTCAGTAGCCCTGAAGATCACCACTAGCACTCCTGCACACGTTGCTACTCCTAGGCAAGGCTGCCTGCAGAGCTGTCACCTAGGGGTCTGTCTGCACATGGCCTGAGCCCCAGAAGCCACAGCCCTAGGCTCCATGCTGCTATCTCCACCCAGGAGCACTGCTGGGCCTCAGACATGATGGCTGTCGGCTTTCACCTGGCAAGCTGAGCTGGCTCCCATCTCCTGCCTTGAGACCAGCTGCCCCTTTTCCCTGTGCTCTTAGGTCCAGCTCTGTGTTCATGGAACGCGAGCTGACCCTGGATGGGGCTGTGGTGAGTGCCAGCTTCGACAGCAGCATGGACATGGGCATCGTGGGCACCACGGCTGGCACACTGTGGTATGTCAGCTGGGCTGAGGGAAGTAGCACCCGCCTCGTCAGCGGCCATAGGAGCAAGGTAAGCCACTGGGTGGCTTGAGATGTTCAGAGGTCTCCAACCTCGGTAGGGCAGGTTGTGCAGGGAAGCAAGCCTGTCTGGCTGCCCCCTGAGGTTTCATGTCTCACTAGTGACCAATAGGGAGCCTCAGGATGGCCAGAATCTGTGGTGCCTATGTGAGGCAGGGGCCTGAGGTGTTCTGCAGGCTTCTAGACCTTTCCTATCTTCCTTTCTTCTTAAACTCACTTATTGAAGGCCTGTGCCATCTGTCCCAGCACCTCCCACACTGGCTGTGCAAATACCATCCAGTGCGGTTGAAGCCTGGGGTTGGTAGGAGGCCAGGCAGGTCTGGTCAGGTTTGGTTCTGGCTGGGTCAGCTTGAGTCTGGTCAGGGTTTGGTCAGATCTGAGTCAGGTCTGCTCGGAATCAGGTCAGTTCTGGCTGGGTTGTTGTCTATTCTGGTTGGGTCTCTAGAGGGTCAGGGTCTGGTCAGGGTCTGGTTGGATCTGCTTTTAGAGGAGTGTGCCATTGTGCCCAGCCAGCCTGAGGTTGAGTTGATTTTTTGTTTGTTTGTTTGTTCCAGGGATTGAACCCAGGGGCACTCTGCCACTGAGCCACATTGCTAGCCCTTTTTATTTTTTATTTTCAGAGAGGGTCTTGCTAAGTTGCTGAGGCTGGCCTTGAACTTGGGATCCTCCTGCCTCAGCTTCCCAGGTTACTAGGACAGGTGTGCACCCCATACCCAGTCATCATCCCATTAAAGTCAGTGGTTCTAGCATCTTCCATCGAGTTATCAATCATTACACACTCAATGTCAGAGCATTCTCATCACCCCAAAAAGACACCTCATACCTGTCAGTGTCCCCTTTTCCCCTCCTCTCAGCCCCGGCAGCCACAAGTTGGCTTTCTATCCACATGGATGTGCTCTTTCTGGACAGTTCCTATGAGTGGACTGTGTCCAGCCTCTCTCCTTGAGCACCCGTCCTCAGGTGCATCCCAGCTGTCGCTATTGTTAGTGCTTCCACTTTATGGCCAAGTACTTCCAGTGTATTGGCATACCATGTGTGTCCCGAGTCCTTGAGCTGAGCTGGTTGTCACTGGTGGCACTCAGGTGGTATGGGACTGCAGGGCTCAGAGGCCACATTCTGGGCCCACTCTTGCTCTTCTGAACTGAGCTGGGGTCGAATGTGTGCTAGGCCAGCCCTCTGCCTCTTGAGCTATTGCACCCTGAGTCCTCTTGGGTGAGACGTATCAAGAATTCACACGGGTACCTGAAACAGGTTCAGCTCCAGGCTGTTTGGTTGTGCCACATTAGAGTGTGGCATCTGTGCCACCCTTTCTCCAAAATCTCAATTGCCAACTGGCAGCTGCATGATGACACATCTGCTATCTGCCTTGATGTATGCTGAGCACTGCAGGCCACCACTGTCATGACCACCACAACAGCAGGGGTGTCTGCTGGGCTCGTCTGCAATCTACATCCCTCTGGAGACAAGTCACATCACTGTGTCTCAGATGCTGCCAGGGTTTTCTGTGGAATCCCAAGTCCCAGGGGCATGTGGGGTCCACCCATGTGGGTGTGGTGGACCAGGCAGACTTGGGCAGCAGAAGGGTATTCTTGCCTTGACCTGGAAGCTTAGATCAGAAAGGCCCAGCCCCAGCCCAGGCACAGTGGCCAGGCCTGTTATCTCAGCCACCTGGGAGGCTGAGGCAAAAGGATGGAAAATTCAAGGTCAGCCTCAGCAACTTAATGAGGCCCTAAGCAACTTAGTGAGATAGGGTCACTAATATAAAAAATAAGGGCTGGAGTTGTGGCTCAGTGGTAGAGCATTTGCCTAGCACATGTGAGGCCCTGGGTTCAATCCTCAGCACCACATAAGAATAAATGAATAAGGTAGCTGGGCGCAGTGACACACACCTGTAATGCCATGGGCTCTGGAGACTGAGGCAGGGGGATCATGAGTTCAAAGCCAGCCTCAGCAATAGTGATGCAGTAAGCAACTGTGTGAGACCCTATCTCTAAATAAAATACAAAATAGGGCTGGGGATGTGGCTCAATGGTCGAGTGCCCCTGAGTTCAATCCCCTGTACCCAAATAAATAAATAGATAGATGGATAAATAAAGCTATAGAAAAAATGTTACATTTAAAAAGGGGGGGGGGGGCTGGCTGGGCATGTTGTTCAATAGTTAGGTGCCCCTGGGTTTAATCCCCAGTACCAAAAAAAAAGAAAAGAAAGGCCCAGACCCAGCTGCCCGGGTTCTACAGGTGAACGAGGTGGTCTTCAGTCCAGACGAGTCTCACTGTGCCACAGGGGGTGAGGACGGCAGTGTACGGGTGTGGTCCTTGGCCAGCATGGAGCTGGTGATTCAGTTCCAGGTGCTGAACCAGGTATGTCAGGGCCCAGGCCACCATGCATCCTGCCTGCTGAGCCCTCCCTCTGGCTTTGGCCTTGTCCGTGGGGTAGTGCTGATCTCCCCTATATGGATATCCAGAGCTGCCTCTGTCTTGCATGGAGCCCCCCATCCTGTGGACATCCAGAGCAGCAGCAGGTGGTGGCCGGCTACAGCGATGGCACACTGCGCGTATTCAGCATTGCCCGTACCTCAATGGAGCTCAAGATGCAACCCCACCGGGCTGCCCTTATGGCCCTGGCCTTTTCCACTGATGGTGAGGACCAGGACTGCACAGGGCAGCAGTGGCTTCCCCTGCCCAGGCCCAGATCAGATCTCCAGGTTGGGGTCTGACTCACAAGGTATCCATGTTCCCACCTGGCCCAGGTCAAACCATCCTCTCTGGAGACAAGGATGGGGTTGTGGCTGTGAGCCGCCTCCGCACAGGGATAACCTTCCGTGTGTTGAGTGACCACCAGGGTGCCCCCATCTCTACCATCCAGAGCACAAGTAAAAAGGTTGAGCAGGCTGTGGGAGGGTCCTGGGCTGTGGCAGGGCGGGAGGGTGGTGCACAGGGCAGGAGGTGCCCACAGCCCTCACTTCCCCAGTATGGAGATCTAGGGGTGGAGGGCACAGACCTGTGGCTGGCTGCTAGTGGGGACCAAAGGATCAGCGTCTGGGCCTCTGACTGGCTGCGGGATTGCTGCGACCTCCTGGACTGGTTGAGCTTCCCAGCACCTGCCACCTTGGAGGTAAGCATCCCAGTGGTGGGGCTGGGATTGTGGCTCAGTGGTAGAGTGCCCGCCTGGTGAGTGTGAGGCACTGGGTTTGATTCTTAACAGAACATAAAACAAATAAAGATTAAAAAGTGGGAGGGGGGCTGGGAGGCTGGGGACATAGGTCAGTTGGTAGAGTGCTTGCCTCACATGCACATGTTCAATCCCCAGCACCACAAAAAAAGTGTGTGTGTTGGTGGGGGCAGATGTGGTGGCACATTCTGGTAATCCCAGTGGCTTGGGAGGCTGAGGCAGGATCATGAGTTCAAAGCCAGTCTCAGCAAAAAAAAAAAAAAAAAAAAAAAAAGCTAGGCTAGGCACTTAACAACTCAGTGAGACCCTGTCTCTAAGATACAAAATAGGGCTGGGAGTGTGGCTGAGTGGTCGAGTGCCCCTGAGTTCAATCCCCAGTACCCCCCCCCAAAACAAAAAAAAAAAAAGGGAGGGTTGGGGGAACAGTGCCTGCCCACTCCACCACAGCATGCTACATCCGTCTTTAGGCCTCAGGCCTCCCTCCACCCTCCCTTGCTGCCTTCTGCCCTTGGGATGGGGCACTGCTGGTGTGCGTGGGCCTCGGTGCACATGAAGAGGTAGTCTTCTACAGCCTCCGCCAGAAGCAGGTGTGTATATATACCTGTTTGGGCCAGCAGCCCAGGCATCCAGGGCCATAGGGCCATGGGGTCAAGGGAGCCTGGGTTGGGCCCCAAGCAGGAGTGCCCCCTGCCTAGGCCAAGACCCCTAGCCTCACACTGGCTGCCCCACAGGTGGTGGAGAAGATGTCATTGCCCTTCTTTGCCATGTCCCTGAGCCTGTCTCCAGGGGCATGCTTCATAGCCATTGGCTTTGCTGGTGAGTGTGGTGGGTACAGACTTGGGCCTGTCTTAGGTGGGGCCAGGCAGGCTCACCTGCCTCCCAGACACTCAGCTTACATGTGCCTCAGGATGCTTACTCCTGAAGCAGCAGGAGGCACTGGGTGTGAGTGGAAGATTAGTTGTAGCACCAAGGAGGACTTGCCTCACCCTGCCAAGACCTCCACAGTGGGCCCCAGCATGTGGAGATTACAGCCCTGACCCCTCTGGTCTCAGGTTTCCTGATGCCAACACCATGCCTAGCTGGGGACATGGCCAGGGAGGGTTGGGGGTCACTGAGCACTGCCTAGCCCTCCTCACCTGTGCTGTCTACCCACAGAATGCACACTGAGGCTCTTGGACTGCATGTCAGGGGTAGCCCAGGACTTCACTGGCCATGATGACTCTGTGCACCTGTGCAGGTTCACCCCATCTGCCAGGCTGCTCTTCACAGCTGCCCACAATGAGATCCTGGTGTGGGAGGTCATGGGCCATGGATGCAGAGTGACTGCAGTCTTAGGTCCCTGATGGCCTGCTGGGCACCTACAGAAAAGCCAGGTTGGGATCGTGGCATGCAGAGCCAGATGGCCTGGACAGGCTGGGACTCTAAGTCATCAGCACCGAGCTCCTTTGAATTTGAGTGACCAGAATAGATAATAATAGGGCGTGGGATGTAGCTCAGTGGCAGAGACTTGTCTAGCATGTATGAGGCCCTGGTTTCTATCCCCAGCACTAAAAACAAAAACAAAAACAAAAAGACCTGTTGCCTTTTACTCTGAGGAGTTGTTGATGTTCCTATCTTTTAGAATTTAAATAAACATGCACATTTATTACATTGTGCTACATTGTTTCATTATTGCCCCATCTTTCACCTCCCCTGGTCACTCCAGTCCTGAAGTCATCTCCCCCAGTCTGCCCAATTCCTAGTCAAAGGCCCTGTCGCTCCACTTACCAGCTAAGAGGGCCGTTCAGGTCTCCAAACCTTCGCCCACGTCACCTGCAGTGTCGGGCTCGCCCGTGTGGTGGCGCAACCGCACAGTTCGACTCCTCTGCCCCGCAGGGCTCGCTGATGCGGTTGCGCTGTCGGGGCCGGAAGTGTCCCTCAAGCACCGCGGTGGGAACCGGAAGTGAGGGCGCTAGGGGAACGCCAGGAGGAAGGCTGGGGAGGGTCTGGGCTGCAGCCGGGGCGGGGGGGCGAGGCACCGGGCACAGCCATGAGGCGGGACGTGCGCATCCTGTTGCTGGGCGAGGGTATGCGCTGGGCCGGGGACGTTGGCGGGGGCGTGGGGCCGCGGTGGTCTCGCCGCCAGCGTGACCGCCTGGCCACCCGTCCGCGCAGCCCAGGTGGGGAAGACGTCGCTGATCCTGTCGCTGGTGGGCGAGGAGTTCCCCGAAGAGGTGCGCACGGGAGGCCCGGAGTGGCGGGCGGGTGAGGGCCGGGCGCGGGCCGGGCGCGGGTCGGGCGCGGGCTGAGGCCGCCTGTTTGCAGGTGCCCGCGCGCGCCGAGGAGATCACCATCCCCGCCGCCGTCACGCCGGAGCGGGTGCCCACCCACATCGTGGACTTCTCAGGTAGGCCCCACGCGGCGCCCGTGCCGGGCCTGTCCGCGCGCGCCTGCAGCGGGTTCTCTCTCTCCAGAAGCCGAGCAGACGGATGAGGAGCTCCTGGAGGAGATCCGTAAGGTGCGGGAGCTGCGTGGATGGAGGCGCCGGCCGTCCTCGGCCCTGACAGTCAGCATCCAGAGCGGGACTCCTGCAACACCCCCTTCAGGGATCCAGGACAGTCTAGTGCCTGCAGTGCTGCCCAGAGGCAGAGGTTCCTCCCTCCGTCTCCTTCCCGGCATCTGAGGAGGCACAGTCTCCCCTTAAACTCCTTTGCAGTCCCCTTGCCCTGTACTCTGGTCCACTGCGCAGGATCTCCAGGCTCATCTGCTATCAGAGCCCCTGGATCTAGCTCTTGCAGTCTCCTTTGTATCCTGGTTGTATCCATCACTAGTTGTGCGCAGGCCACAACAACCCAGGGGCAGCCCCCCAGCCCTCACAGGGTACATTGCTGTCCTTCTCTGGACTTTGGCTGCTTGTGACTTGAAAGTGGGAGGTGGAGTCAGGAGTCTCATCTTACAAGTAGCTTGCTCTTCAGGGGTGTGGCTGGGTCTGTCCTGAGCACTTGGGCCTACAAAACAGAGCTGTGGTGCTGGGGCCTGGTGTCTCCCTCTTGGGGGCAGGGAGGGACTTGTCTGAAGCTGCCTGGCCCAGGGTGATCCAGCCAGGGATACCCTGCCCTATGGGTACCTGCAGTAATTGGTCAGGTTCCAGGGTAGGGTGGGCTTGCCAGGCTTTGGAGCTGCACCCTGTGCTGCTCAGAAGCACTTGAGACATGCTGGAGTCTTGGGGTGTGTGGAATGGTCTGAGCTGTCCACTGTAAATGGGCAGCTTCTGGTCACCCTGTGCCATGCTGCTGTTCTTGCAGGCAAATGTGGTGTGTGTGGTGTACGATGTGTCTAACGAGACCACGATTGAGAAGGTGAGCAGGAGGGAGCACCCCATCCATCCCAAGTCCCTGCCACTGGCTCTGTCAACAGTCCCCAGTGCAGACCAGGTAGTAGTCAGTGGCCTAGGGCAAGTTTTGTCCATGCCTGTGACCAGCCCCATCTCTATTAAGCATTTCAGGAAGCCCCACATCTCTGTGTTGAGGTCAGGCTTCTGGTACTTATTTCTCCACAGAGCACCTGGATGATTGCTCTATTTAAGCCAGCATTTCCTTTCCCTTTCCAACAAAGATAGCCTTAGAAAAAAGGTCCGGGGCCTGCCTGAGGTCTAGGATCTCAGTGTGCCTGGAGGGGCTTGTAGCTGCTCAGATTAGACACGGCCCTGCTTTCCATTGTTTTCTCTTACTGGCCTAAGCCTCAAGCTCCCCTCCTCTCCTTGAGCCTGGTTCAGGCCCTGGGTGGGGACCTTGGACTGGGTGGGATGCCTCCCTTCATGGCCGGGATTTGCCTTTCAGATACGAACCAAGTGGATTCCACTGGTGAATGGGAGAACTGAGAGGGGGCCCAGGTAATAAGCAGGACCTTGGCAGGGAGGAGGAGTGGGACTAAGCTCCAGTGGCTCCCTGTACCTGGTAACCATGGGCTTCTTCCCAGGCTGCCCATCATCCTGGTAGGCAACAAGGTGGACCTGCGGTCAGGAAGCACCATGGAAGCTGTGCTACCCATCATGAGCCAGTTTCCTGAGATAGAGACCTGTGTGGAGGTAAGCAGGGAGAAGGCCGAGAAGAAGAGGGGCTCTGGTGAGTACAGAAGCACCAAGTTGCTATTGCAGGTGGTCATGGTGGCCGGCCTGACCCCACATTTGTGTCCTCTTCGGTTGCCTTATGAGCCTGTGCTGTGCTCTTACAGTGTTCTGCCAAACATCTGAAGAACATCTCAGAGCTGTTCTACTATGCCCAGAAGGCTGTTCTACATCCCACAGCCCCCCTGTATGACCCTGAGACCAAGCAGGTGGGCAGTGGCTTCTCTGGGTATGGAGAGTGAGCAGATGGGAGTGGCAGGGTGGACCTTCCAAAGGCTGCTAGGGTGCTGAGTAGATGTTCCTGCAGCTGAAACCTGCGTGCACCCAGGCCCTCACTCGAATCTTCAGGCTCTCCGACCAGGACCTGGACCAGGCACTGAGCGATGAGGAGCTCAGTGCTTTCCAGGTGTGCCCTGACCCAACTGCCCATCCTCAGGTAATAGAGCTCTGCTGTTCTGGGGCATTTGGCTGATGTGAAACCACTTCCTTTTGGAAACAGAAGTCCTGCTTTGGCCACCCTCTGGCCCCACAGGCCCTGGAAGATGTAAAGAGGGTGGTGTGCAAGAACGTGGTGGGCGGCGTGCAGGACAACAGACTAACCCTGGATGGTGAGGCCAGATGCTCTGTTGAGCCTGAGTATGTGGGGAAAGGACTGCGTTGTTCCAGGTGCTACCCGCCTCTGCCCTTCACAGGCTTCCTCTTCCTGAACACACTCTTCATCCAGCGTGGACGGCATGAGACCACATGGACTATTCTGCGACGCTTTGGCTACAGTGACTCACTTGAGCTGACAGCAGACTACCTCTGCCCACGGTGAGTGGTAGGTAGGGCCTGGGGCCAACCCGCCTGTGTGTAAGGTCCTGCTCAGAGGACAGCTGAGACTGTTCTGCAGCGTGGGCCTCTCACTCTGGTCTGCCTGGGTCCCTGTGTGTGTAGAGGACTGGGTTGAGTAGGGCCCCTTGCATCCGGCCTCATGTACCAGAGACCATACCATCCTCCTTGCCTGGCCCCAGCTGAGGAGCCATAGGAGCCTCAGAGGGGCCTTGGCCACGTGGATGGTGCTGGCAGGGTGAGGCAGGAGCTGAACTACTGTGGAGCACAGGATCCCCTGGGAGCTAGATGTCCCATACATCCCTGCAGGCTCCATGTACCCCCTGGTTGCAGCACTGAGCTTAACCACCGCGGCTACCAGTTTCTGCAGCAGGTGTTTGAGAAGCATGACCAGGTGAGTGCTACCACCCTGGTCAGCCCTTGCCGTTCCCCAGCACTTGTGACTATGGCCCTTCTGCCCACAGGACCATGATGGTGCCCTCTCACCCTTGGAGCTGCAAAACCTCTTCAGTGTGTTCCCAGTGGCCCCCTGGGGCCCTGAACTCCCACGCACTGTCCGCACTGACACCAGCCGGCTACCCCTGCATGGTTTCCTCTGCCAGTGGACGTGAGCACATCCCTTCTACCCCTGCCCCCACCCCCTGCTGCCTTCCTCACTGACGCTGTGCCTCGTGCCTCCAGCCTAGTGACCTACCTGGATGTCCAGCGCTGCCTCGAGCACCTTGGCTACCTAGGCTACCCCACCCTCTGTGAGCAGGACTCCCAGGCACAGGCCATCACAGGTGGGCACCTACCCTCACCAGGCCCTGGGTCCAGCCTCTCCCCAGCATTTTCCTTCACCTGAGTCTCTGCTCACAGTCACTCGTGAGAAGAGGCTGGATCAGGAGAAGGGGCAGACCCAGCGGAATGTCCTCATGTGCAAGGTGGTAGGGGCCCGAGGAGTGGGCAAGTCTTCCTTCTTGCAGGCCTTTCTTGGCCACAGCCTGAGGGTAAGCATCTGCAGAGACCCCAGTCCCCACCTGGGGACCCAGGGGCAGGAGAGGACACTTTGGGGAGTGCGGGACCAGGAAGCATAAGCTCTCTTTGTCCCTATGACACCAGGACACCAGGGCATGTTCTGGGGAGGCTCCCATCCATGTCATCAATACAGTGCTGGTCAGCGGACAAGAGAAGTACCTGATTGTGAGTGCTGGGAGTGAGATACCCATGTGCCCATGCCACCTGGTAGATTTGTCACAGGGTGGCCCTTGGGGAGGCCAATTCCTAAGAACACCCCTCAGAGCCCCATCTGTTCCAGCTATGTGAGGTGGATATGGACAGCATGCTGGCCACTTCCCTGGACACCGCCTGTGATGTTGCCTGCCTGATGTTTGATGGCAGTGATCCTGCATCCTTTGCATTCTGCGCCACCGTGTACAAGGCAGGGTGACACTGGGAGCCCTGCAGGTGGAGGACAGCTCTGGGGCAGGTGGCTGGTGGGCCCTGTCTCACACAGCCCCTCCTCCCACAGCGCCATTACATGGATGGCCAGACCCCTTGCCTCTTTGTGTCGTCCAAGGCTGACCTGCCTGCAGGTGTCACCCCGCCAGGCCTGTCACCTGGGGAGTTCTGTCGCAGGCACCGGCTGCCTGCCCCCACCCCATTCTCCTGCAGCGGCTTGGCCCAGCCCAGCACTGATATCTTCACTCAACTGGCCACCATGGCTGCCTTTCCGTGGGTGCTTGCACCAAGGCCTTGGGAGGAGGGTGGCCTGCCTCATACCAGGGCTCTAAGGGTGCTGATCACCTGGCTGTGCTGCATGGGGGCTGTGGAGGGGTTCTGTGGCACTGAGAGCTGTTCTTGGTGTAGCCCTCCAGGCCTAGCTTCTGCCAGTGGCCTGGGACACAGTGAGGGGATATGCACCCTAAGTACCCATCTTCCCTCACAGACACCTGGTGCACACAGAGCTGCGCCCCACCTCCACCTGGCTCCGGGGAATGCTGGTGGCTGTTGGGGCCACCGTGGCTGCAGTCCTCAGCTTCTCACTCTATAGAATCCTGGTGAAGAGCAGATGATGCCTCTCAGCCTCCTCTCCTGACCTAGTGGGGCCCCACAGGGGCAGCCTGGTGCAGGCTTTCAGCCTCACAGCATGACAATGAGCCCCTGGGGCACTGCTGTGGTGCCCCTGCATCCCCTGCCCTTTCCTCAGGCCCCTCTTCAGGGCTGGGTATTCCCCCAGCACTGCCTCACGAAAGCTCTACCCAGTCTGCCTGGCTGAGCTGTGCTGAGAACCTGGGCTTGTGACCCAGAAGCTCCACTGCCTGGCCTGAGGGCTCCATGGTAGATGTTCCTGGTGGAGGCCCTTTCCTCACCTTTGTGGGTATTGGGTAAGGTGACCATTGACCCTAGACCCAGAATTCTTAGGGCTCTCCCTTGCTTCTGGTGTCAATGGGTATGCAGGGGCCAGTAAGTGGCTAGGCTGTTGTGCAACCCCACCTTCCCATCCAGTTTGAAGCCTTGTCTGTGGCAGAAGACATGAGGTTGAGTTTCCTGATTAAACCTCACTTTTTTTTTTTCCTCTGTGGGATCTCAGTCTCTGGAGACTGCTTTTCTTGAATCAGTCTAAAGTATGTTCTTTGTCTTGGTGTGATTGTGTCACTGGACCCCCTCACCTCCCTTCCATCCCTAAGTCCCCATCATGTGACCTCAGGCCAATGTGGAAAGTCCAGTTTTGGGTAACCTGTGGTCCAAGAGCCTTAATGTCCACTGACATGCATTCTCTGTGCTCCCTCCCTTTCCTTGGGCCCCCAACACTGCCTCCCCAAACCTTTCTACTCAGTCAGCCTGGCTGAGCTGCATTGAGTACCTGAGCTGCTTGTGACCCAGCTGCTGTAACAACCCACCACAAACGTGGACAGAGGGAGCTCTGGCTTGAGATGAGTAGGGCCTTCAACCACAGCATGGCTTCCCCAACCTGAGCCCCTCTTCCTCATCTGCCTTTAAGGAGTAGCAAGTGGGTGTCCCAGTGAACCTGTGTGCTGCCTGCTCCACAGAAATGCCTGATTTGAGGGTCTCAAGCTGGACCCTGATGTCCCCCACCTCTCTGCCAACTTAGTTCCACTGGCTTTGAGGCTGGACAGGAGATGCTATTTCTAGCTCACAATGTCCCCTGAGGCCCAGTGGCCTGAAGTAATAGCTCCATTGTATCTGCAGTAGTGGGCAACTTCGGCCCTTGGCCGGTTGCCATCGCTTCATGTCCTCTTTACCCATCACCTCCATCATTAGAAGGGTTTAGTTGCTCTCCCCAGGAGCAGCTGCTCTTCTCCCAGCTGCAGCCCTGCCCTTGAAGACTGCTGTCATGTGGATGCCCCCTGTTATCCTGTCTGGGGCTTCCCGGTTGGGAGGCCCTGATGCCCTGATTCTCCCACACTCCTCCAGGCCCCTGGGGTGGGGGGCGGGAGATGCAAATAGGTTGTTTGGTCGTCTGAACAGGAGCAGCTGTGGCAGGACTTTTCCCACCTCTGCTACCCGCCTGGGGCTATGAGGTTTCCTTGCAGTGACACTGGGGAGAGGAACAGGAGTCACCTGCTGCTGGATAGATGCACTTCAGGAACTTCCATCCCAGCGACGGGAGCGCAGGGTCACAACTTCGGGAGTCAGGAAGCCTAGCGGTCAGGAGAAGCTTTTTGGAGGAAGGGAGGCCCATGCTGAATCTTGAGCCCCAGAAGGCTGCAAAGGAAAGCTGAAGGTCTTGATTGGGCGGAGTTTTAGAAACTGCACCTTGACTGAATCGCTGTTTGAACTTAGCAGAAGGAGCTTCAGCTGCCCGGAGGGCGCACACAGTGCCTGCATCGGAACCATCCGCTTGGAGGAGGCCGGTTCCTACCCAGGGCGTGCATCCGGGGCGGCGCGTCCGTGTGCGAGGGGCGCGCGTTTCGTGGCGGCGTGTGCGTGGGGCGGGCGGTTCCGTGACGCGACTTGAGCGCGGCGCGCGCCGAGCGGAGCAGGCGGAGTGGGCCGGCAGGGGCGGAGCGGAGTCGTCCGCAGAGCAGCCCCTCCCGGCCTCGGCCGACCCCGGCCCGTTGCCCGGCCCGGCTCTATGGACAGGAGCTCGCTGCTGCAGCTCATCCAGGAGCAGGTGCGTGGGGTGGGGGCCGGCACCGCCCCCCGAAACGATCCTCCCGCTGCGGCGCCGGGCTGGGGGAGGGACCGCGCTTCCAGACAGCCCCGCCGGACACCCGCCACCCAAGCCCCCTCTCCGCGTGCCCCTTGGCCCCTATGCCTGAGCTTCCAAGGAAAACAGAGCGGTGAGAGGGTGGTCTCGTCTTCTGACTCGGGCCCTCCCTCCCAGGACGGGGAGGGTGGAAATAAGGTGGGGGGGAGCCCTGGGGACCCGGGCATCGTGCCCTGGAAGGACCTGGGAACAAGCCAGGTCCCAGGAACCAGCCTGCTGCTCTTAGGCAGCCCGGCTCAGCCCCATGGTCCGGGTGGGCGCGCCCTCAAGCCTTGGTCGACGGCTCCCCCACCACAGCAGCTGGACCCTGAGAACACAGGCTTCATCGGTGCGGACACCTTCGCTGGGCTGGTGCACAGCCATGAGCTGCCCCTGGACCCGGCCAAGTTGGACATGCTGGTGGCCCTGGCCCAGAGCAACGAGCGGGGTCAGGTCTGCTACCAGGAACTGGTGGACCTG
Organism: Callospermophilus lateralis; assembly: GCF_048772815.1. Taxonomy (NCBI): domain Eukaryota; kingdom Metazoa; phylum Chordata; class Mammalia; order Rodentia; family Sciuridae; genus Callospermophilus; species Callospermophilus lateralis. The sequence continues at coordinate 8,477,069 of NC_135323.1, read as the reverse complement.
GTCAGTGCCACGGTGGGTGGGCAGCAGGGGGGTGGCCCAAACACATTGCCCTGGCCAGAGCAGGGTAGGCAGGTGGCTTCTTCCTGGGGAAGGCTCATAGATTGGGGCAGTGCAGGGCCTCAGACCCTGTGGGCAACCTAAAGGGCAGGGTGCTGTGGGGGATGACACTACAGCCCATGCTAATGTCCCTGTCCCCCAGATCAGCAGCAAGCGCTCCAGCAGCTTCAAGAGGGCCATCGCTAATGGACAGCGGTCACTGCCCCGAGATGGGCTGCTGGATGAGCCTGGCCTAGGTGTCTACAAGCGGTTTGTGCGCTACGTAGCCTATGAGATACTGCCCTGTGAAGTAGACCGCCGCTGGTACTTCTACCGGCACCGCAGCTGCCCGCCCCCTGTGTTTATGGCCTCAGTCACCCTCACCCAGGTGGGCCTGCCCACCTGCTGCCCTAGGAGCTTCCCACGGCCCTGCCCTACCCAGCCCTAACACTCCTGTCCCCAGATCATCGTGTTCCTGTGCTATGGGGCACGCCTCAACAAGTGGGTGCTGCAGACCTACCACCCCGAGTACATGAAGAGCCCCCTGGTGTACCACCCTGGGCACCGCGCTCGCGCCTGGCGCTTCCTCACTTACATGTTCATGCACGCTGGGTGAGTGGGACTGCTGTGCCTGTCGTGAGCACCGTTATGTCAGGCCAGCTCAGCCAGAAAAATGCAGTCTTGAGGTGGGCCTGGCGACAGGTGGGCAACACAGCTGACCCCACCCTCCTGCGGCCAGGTTGGAGCAGCTGGGGTTCAATGCCCTCCTGCAGCTGATGATCGGAGTACCCCTGGAGATGGTGCATGGTCTCCTCCGCATCAGCCTGCTTTACCTGGCGGGTGTGCTGGCAGGTAAGGCAGGTGTGGGCCCTCTGCCCACTGCCCTGGCTGGCTGCTTCTTCACACTTTCTTCTGCTCTGCAGGTTCCCTGACTGTCTCCATCACGGACATGCGGGCCCCTGTGGTGGGGGGCTCTGGAGGGGTCTATGCCCTGTGCTCAGCACACCTGGCCAACGTTGTCATGGTAATGGGGCCACCTGGAGGCTGGGTGTGGGAAGGGGCCCACCTGGCCTGCCTCACGGCCTCTCTGTCTGCATGCCATCAGAACTGGGCTGGGATGAGGTGTCCCTACAAGCTGCTGAGGATGGTGCTGGCCCTGGTGTGCAGTGAGTAGGGGGCTGGATGGGGGAATGGGGGGCCACAGTCTGTAAACAGGACAACTCCCACCTGTTGCTCCCTCTGCAGTGAGCTCTGAGGTGGGCCGGGCCGTGTGGCTGCGCTTCTCCCCACCACTGCCCTCCTCGGGCCCACAGCCCAGCTTCATGGCACACTTGGCTGGTGCAGTGGTGGGGGTGAGTATGGGCCTCACCATCCTGCGCAGTTACGAGGAGCGCCTGCAGGACCAGTGCGGCTGGTGGGTGGTGCTGCTCGCCTATGGCACTTTCCTGCTCTTCGCCATCTTCTGGAACATCTTTGCCTATGATCTGCTGGGTGCCCACATCCCCCCACCGCCCTGACCTACTCCCAGGGCCACCTAGGCTAGGCCAAGCATGCGGTGGGTTGACCACCAGGCAGGCCTGCATGTTCCCCCTGGTGAACAGACACCTCAAGGCTGCTGCTCTCTGTGGGGCAGGTGGGCCCTGCAGTCCACTGAGCTGAGGCCAAGCCTAACACCAGCCCTGGCTGCCCCTCCCAGTCCTGGGGAGAAGGTTGCTGGGCCAGGGTTGGACAGAGATCCCTGAAGACAGCCCCAGAGAAGACACCACCTTACCAACCCCACCCCAACCCACCCCCAGGACTTGCAGTCTGAGCCTTTTGGGGAGAATGAATAAATATTTTACACGGTGCCAGGTACCTGTCCCAGGGCTTTGGAGGCTTCTCTGCCCCTAACCCAGATCACAGGAGACCTGCCACACACTGAAGAGAGCCTGGACTTCCTTCCTCCTTGTACCTCTGAACCTAGATGAGAGTGGAGTTGGAGTACCAATGACCCCATGCTATGAAGGAACTGGTGGCACCTGGGGAGGGACTGTGGGCCTTCTGCTCAAACTGAGTTTAGCAAGTGTTTATTGAGCTCCTGTGGCACCCAGTCTCCTATTTTGGTCAGCCTACCATCCAGAGAGACCTGTGTCCTGAGGTCTTGTGGCAGGTTAGCAGGCCCTGGCCCATGGCCAGGTTCACTTGGTGGGAGTCCTGTGCTTCTTGTCCAGCCTAGTGTCTTGTGGGTGGCTGAGCTGGTGCTGAGATCAGGCAGCAGGTCTGGCACAGCTTCGGCTCACAGACCACGTCCACTGTACTGCCTTCACAAGGGGAGGGGGTCCATCACCCTGAGGTACAAGCTGGGGAGAAGCCGGAGTGGGCCCCGAGGGCCCAACCAGTGCTCCCTGATAAGGTCCTGGATGTCCTCCCAGCCCACAAGCTGCTTACTCACCTCTGTTCAGGGCTGCAGCACTCTCTTGCCCCTGGTCCAGGTACAGCAGGTAGTGCCTGAGAATATACTGCAAGGTAGGCCGGCCTGGCACTGTGGCCAATTGGGGGGTTCCAGCTGCCCCCCAAGAGGTGGGGGGATTCTCAAAACAACGTTCTGGATCTCAAGACCATGACATACATCACCAACTCTTTCCACAAGCAAGAGCACTCAGGTGCCCAGGCGCGCCTGATTTCCCCAACCCCGTGGCGCCAACCACAACACCGAGGGTGCACAGCTTCGAGACTGCGGCACGCTCCCTCGGAAAGCTGCCAAAGGCAGTGGCTGAACGCTGCACCACCAGCTTTGGGGGTTTTGGCCACAAGCTGCTGCAGACAGTGCATTGAGGGAAGCCCAGGTGCGGGACCTAGCTAGGAAGGCCCGCTCAGGGAGGCTCGGACCCCGGAGAGGCCCCGCCCCGGAGGAAGCCCGGCCCATCGAGGCCCATCCTACACGAGGCCCCGCCCCGGAGGAAGCCCGGCCCACCGGGGCCCCGCCCCTCGCCGTGGTTTCCACGCCGGCGGCCGCCGCAGCTCTTCTTTTGGCCGTTGTCCCTCGCCGCCTGTCCACTCGCCTCACGCTGACCGCTGACAGCTCCTTCCCATTACTGAGGAAGGGTGGTGAGGGGAGTCCATGAAGCCCTACCTGCTGGCCCTCTCCTCCCTGCCGCCCTATCAGTGGTCCAGGACCTCCAGCTGTCCCCTGGCGCCCGCGCGCTCCCGAAGCACCTTTCTAAGGCACGTCGAGATGACGGCCCAGCGTTTCGGGTCTTTGCCGCCCCAGAGCCTGCTGAGGGCCGCCATGTTCGCGTTGAGGGGCGGGGTCACGGGGCGGGGTCACAGGCGGAGCCCGCCGGGAGCGCCCCGCCCCCAGGTCGTCGGTCGCGCGGCTCCGCGCGCGTTCCCGTTCTGCAACCCCGCCCCGCGCCGGAAGTTCCGGTGGCGAATCGCCCGACCGGGCCGAGCGGATCGCGGCGCGGGGTGCGGGTGAGGGGCGGCCGGGCGCGGAGCCCGGGAGCGGAACCCAGTCCGTGCCGCGCGGCGCCATGAAGGGCAAGGAGGAGAAGGAAGGTGGCGCGCGTCTAGGCGCCGGCGGCGGCAGCCCAGAGAAGAGTCCGAGCGCGCAGGAGCTCAAGGAACAGGGCAACCGGCTCTTCGTGGGCCGCAAGTACCCGGAGGCGGCGGCCTGCTACGGCCGCGCCATCGTGAGTGCGCGGGGCGGGGGCGCGCCCGGCGCTCCTCCCCAGCCCGGGCGCCGCCAGCCCCGCGGGGCTGTGGGCTGCGGAGATTCGGTGGCGATCTCATTCCACAGGCGGCTATGCGCGACCGGATCCCGGATCGGGCGGGTGGGATGCTTGAGGCCGGCTGGGCCGGGGTCCTCAGCAAGATTGGGAAACTTACACAAAATCAATGAATTGGAGTCATGAGGGTGGTGTCAGCCAGAACCCAGGGGTCTGACAATTGAGAAACCTTTAGTTTCTCGACTCCAGCCATGGCCCCAAAGCTGGGACAGGACCTGGGACATCGGGTTGTCAGCTTGCTGGGGCAGAAGGGCAAGGTGGGCCCACACCCTCTCGTGCTGGCCTTGGTCCCCAGACTCGGAACCCCCTGGTGGCAGTGTACTATACCAACCGGGCCCTGTGCTACCTGAAGATGCAGCAGCCAGAGCAGGCTCTGGCCGACTGTCGGCGAGCCCTGGAGCTGGATGGGCAGTCCGTGAAGGCACACTTCTTTCTGGGTCAGTGCCAGCTGGAGATGGAGAGCTACGACGAGGCCATTGCCAATCTGCAGCGAGGTGGGCCAACACCCTGCCTTGCCTGGAGCACCTGGGGCCCCAGGGATGGGCTGGCCAGACTAATCTCAAGTCTCCTTTCCCAGCTTACAGCTTGGCCAAGGAGCAGCGACTCAACTTTGGGGATGACATCCCTAGTGCTCTGCGCATCGCCAAGAAGAAACGCTGGAATAGCATAGAGGAGCGGCGCATCCACCAGGAGAGCGAGCTGCATGCCTACCTCTCACGGCTCATCACTGCAGAGCGCGAGAGGTGGGCCCCTCCCGCTCCTTGTCAGGCTGCCTTCTTGGGTTAAACTGAGTCACCAGCACAGGTGTTTATTGAAAGCTAAGGTGGCACAGAGGAAGCTGGGGGAAGATGCCCAAGGCGGGTGGGCTCTGACATCTGCCCAGGTCCGTTTTGACCAGCTCCTGGTCAACCCTTAGGGAGCTGGAGGAGTGTCAGCGGAACCATGAAGGTGATGAGGATGATGGCCACGTCCGTGCCCAGCAAGCCTGCATCGAGGCCAAGCACGTGAGGGTGCCCCTGGCCCATGTGTGTGTGTTGGGGGGTGTGTGTGAGACAGAGGGTACCCCTGACTGATGTTGGGTTGTGTGCCTGCGCGTGGCCCACACATGCTCCACTCTTCACAGGACAAATACATGGCGGACATGGATGAGCTCTTCTCTCAGGTAGACGAGAAGAGAAAGGTGAGCATCTATTCCCTGAAGCCTGAGAATCGAAGGTACTAGAACAGTATCTCTTCCTATTTCTGATGCTGCTCTTTTGTTACAGAAACGAGACATCCCTGACTACCTGTGTGGAAAGATCAGCTTTGAGCTGATGCGGGAACCCTGCATCACGCCAAGTGGCATCACTTATGACCGCAAAGACATTGAGGAGCATCTGCAGGTAAGGCCATGGGCCTGGGGACCAGGGCTAGAGGCGCAGCTCCAGCACACTGAGCACCCTGGCCCTGTTGTAACTGCAGCGTGTGGGCCATTTTGACCCTGTGACTCGGAGCCCCCTGACCCAGGAACAGCTCATCCCCAACCTGGCCATGAAGGAAGTCATCGATGCATTCATCTCTGAGAACGGCTGGGTGGAGGACTACTGAGGACCTCGCCCCAGAGGGTCCTGAGGCAGAAGCCCCAGAACCTGTACATAGTTTGTGTCTCTGGGCCCATCCCCATCAGTTCTGCTGGTGGGCTCTGGACTGCTCCCTCTTTCAGCATAGCCCTTGCTGGGCCATGAGCCTCCCCTGTCCCTTTCTGGGCAGGAAAAGCAGGTGAGGGTGGGCTGGGCTGAGGCCCCTGCTGCTGCCACTGTCTCTGTAATAAAATCTGTGAGCACTACAGGGGCACGTGCTGGTGTATGACAAGCTCACCAGCTGTCTACTCTGGCTAACCAAGGAAGGTTGAGATGAAGACACTGGTGTCCAGGTTGAGAGTGGCATGCCACCAGCGGTCAGGGAAGTACAGCACCTGAGGGTTGGACCAGAGAGGATTAGTCAGGGAAGTTTAGGTCTGGCCCCTGCTGACAGCCACTAATCTCACTGGCCCAGATGGTACACCTGGTGGGGGATGTGGAGCATAAAGATTGGGCACCTTTGGGCCTGGCCTGGTCCCCCTACTTGTCACTGACCTCACCAGCTCGGATGGTACACTCCAGGGGTCGCTCTGATGATGTCAGGGCTGGGTATGTGTCCTGCAGCCAGGCCAGTGTAGTTTTGTTGGGATGGAACTCTGGTGCCTTCTCAGGTGGATAGAGGAACCAACGCTGCTGGCAGGAGCATGAAGTCACTATTGGGTCTTGTAGCCAGCAAGTCTCAAGCCTCAGCCCTCAGCCCTCAGCCTGTACAGACCTTGCGGCCGTAGATCACCTCTGAGAACCCCGGCCCATGCCAGTGGAAGGGCACCCCAGAGCCAGCTCCTGTGGAGTCAGTTATGAGCAGCTGGTGACAAACAACCTGCACTGGCTGCCATACACCCTCACACATGATTCCCAAAGAGCACCTACCCGCGATTCCAAAGCTATAGGCAGGGGTGGTTCCCAGCAGACGAAACGGGGGTGGTGAATAGTGCCGAAAGAGCGATGCCCACTCAGTGAAGTTGTTGTCCCCAAAGAAGTACAAGGTGTCTGCCAGCAAAGAAGGAAGTCCCCGGGTGCCAGAATCTGGCACCCAGGGACTCCCAAATGTCCCATACCTCTGCTGTCAGGTCTGGCTCACCGTTCCCCAGGGAGGCAGGATCCTGAGGGTGTAGCAGCTGCTCAACGTATTCCTGGAAGGGCAGATCCACTATGGGGAAAAACACTGGTCAGGACCGGGTGATTCTGCGTTCAAGACTAAGCATATTGGTCCCCCTTGGTGTGGAAGCTCACCTTTCCGGTAGGAGTAGGTGTTGGCAGTGCTCAGCCTCACTACATTGTCCCCAAAAGAAGCCAGCAGTCTTTCTCGGGAACACAGGGCCCGGAACCTCTGCGGGGACCAGCAGAAGGCTTAGCGGCAGGGCGGGCAGAGCCGGCGGCCCGCGGCGGGCGCCAGCACTCACCGAGTTGTCCGTGAGCCCCTGCAGGATGACCGGCCTGAGGAAGGCGTACCTGCGGAAGGAGGAGCCGCGCTCAGGTTCGGCGCACGCCTATACCCGCCCCCCGCGCGCTGCGGGCCGAGCGCGCCGTTCCCAGGCTCTGCGCGTACGTACTGCTGCATGAACTCGGCGTAGGTGAGGTCCGCCCGACGCTCCACGGTGCAGCGCTCCTCTTCCGCCACGGCCGACGCCGCCGGCCCGCCCAGCCGCCTGCGGGCACAGCCCGGTCAGCACCGCCCGTGCCCCGACGCCCAGCGCGCCCTCCCGCCCGCGCCGCTCACCATCCCCCGCCGCCCGCCTCCCAGGAGCCTGAGCCAGGTCGAGCCAGCGCCGCCAGCGCCGCCAGCGCGAGCAGGAGCGCCCGCGGCCCCCGCGCCATGAGCCTCGCGAAGCACCCTGGGAGCCAGCGCCCGACCGAACTGTCGTCATGGCAACGGCCGGAAGCCTACAAGGCCCGCCCCCGCCCCGCCCCGGAAGGTGGTGTGGAGGCTTCGCCTGTGGCCACGGCGACCCCGCCCGCCCGCGGTACGTTCGGGGATAAGCAGCAACTTCAGTTCCCACTTATTTTATTGCGTTCACAAGTCTGGTCCCCTTCCACCCGGCACCGGAGCTGCGGGCCGGCGCTGGGTCAGGAGTACTCGCAGAGGTGGCCGCAGCCGGCAGGGCAGTGAGAGCTGCCCTCCAGCCACTTCATGATATGCTGCAGGTGGCCTCCGTGGCTGCAGCCCTGGCACCACACGAAGAGACCCTTGACCACGTGGTGGCAGACAGCACACATACTGGCACAACGGTGGCACCTGGGGGTGGGGGATGCCTCAGCTGGGGCCTCCTGGGTTGCCCACTTGTCCCTGGGTCCCCCCACCCCACACTGCCCCACCTGTCGCAGACCCAGCCACGGCTGCTCATGGGGCGCTTGCAATTACTGCAGTTGACATGCAATGTGGTGGACGCCTGATTGAGGCAGCTGACCGCACGGCTGGTGCTCAGCTTGACCACCTCGTTGGACACGTTCCAGAGGCGGAAGCGCTGCAGCAGGTCGATGTAGGATGTGTACCAGTGCTCCTGCAGGGAGACCCAAGGAGGTCAGGATGGTCAGACAGCCTGGGGCATGGGAGCTTTTCTAGGAAGACCCTCCCCACCCAGCACACACCTGGGTCTGCTCATCAATGTCCTTGCGCACCCGTTCACCCAGCACAATGAGCACAGACACAGCCATCTGCACATCACCCTGCTCAGCATAGAAGCGCAGCATGTCACACACCAACACACTAAAGAAGTCCGTTGGCAGGCGGCTGTCATAGAGCGCATGGGAGATGGAGAGGAGGGAGAAAGAGTCCACAGGTGCCAGAGAGGCTGCATCTGCCTCACTGCCGCTCACATGTGGTGAGTCGGCCTTGTCCTGCAGGTGCTCAGGCCCAGAAGGTGTGTCCAGAATCTCGTGGCGCAATGGGAAGGCTTCCTGTGGCAGCACGTACTCGGGCTCCTCGGCTGGGAGGCAGGGTCAGGCAAGTGGGCCTAGGCCACCCCACTGCCTCCCTGCACTCCCCAAACCACCAGTCTGCCCAGCCCCCACTCACAGTGGGCATGTTGTAGGCCTAGGCTTCTGCCCTACCCACCACCTCCCTCCACCCTACCAAAGCCCCCACTCACGGTGCACATGTTCTGGGTCCAGTGGGTACAGCTCGTCCTCCTCACCCTCAACGTCACCCAGCAAGTAGTCAGCAGGTACATCACTACCCTCAGTTTCCTCATTATCTGCCCGTGAGGGAGGGAGGACATTCAGGGGTGGTTTGCTGTGGACTGCCTCAGCTTCACTCCTGCCAGCATCCCCACCTGCCCTCCAGTCTACCCTCATTGGTGATGAGTGTGGCTGAGGAGTCAAGCAGAACCGTGTCGCTCCGTGTGTCCCCCTTGCTCCGGTCTAGCCGTGTCTCACTGCCTAGCCCTGGGGCCATATCCTTCAGGTTGAAACTGGGGACAGGAAAGGCTCATGGGTGGCTGGGCTCCAGTAGCCCCACCCCCTGGGGAGAGCTAGCCCTAGACACCTACCTGTTCATAAGTGGCAGGCCACAGGAGCTGCCTTTACCCACACTGTGGTTAAGGCTGGCAGACGGCACAAGACCAGGACTGCAGTAGATGATCCGCAGCATGGTCCATGTCTGCGCCACCTAGGGGCAGGCACCAGCCACTCAGAGGGTCCTGGGCACCCAACACCCCAGGCACCCACACCCCCCTGCCTGAACAGAATCACACCAACGTTCAGCTGCCCAGGGACCCAATATCCCAATATCCTGCCCCAACCATACTGGGGAAAATGTAGCCCATGGGAAGCAGAAGAAGCAAAACCAGGAGGCAGCCAATGTGAAGATGAGCAGAGTGACCCAAGGGTGAGAGACTGGCACAGAGCAGGCACTCTCTTCAGGAGGGCTAGGTGCTGTTAAGAGGTGCAGCACCAAGAAGAAGGCACGGAGCACATGCCCAAATGGTGACAGCATCAACTGTGACTCCTTAGACCTCTACCTCCAAGAGGGCAGCCCCAGGATCTGGTCTACTCTGCCTATGTGATCTTGACAACCTGTTACTAAGACAAGGGTTGGTGCTGATCTTGGGATGGGGATGCAGCAGAGCAGCCAATCCCTACCCCAAAGTCATGGCCCCTGCATCCCTGCACCCCCACTTCCCCACAGCCCAGCCCCACCTACCTGGTTACGGCCTAGCTCACGAGCCACTTTTGCATTGTGGTCACAGAGCTCGGCCAATGGCCGGCCAGCCAGAGCATAACGCTCAGCTGTGTCCACAAACCAACTCATGCTGCCACCACCAGACTCTGTCTCAAAGACACTGAGAGCACTAGAAGCAAGGCCAGAAAAGGGCTCAGCAGGGTCTAACTTGCGCTTGAAGAAGATGGGGTGGCGCCGGTCACCAGCATAGGGCTTGCGTCCAGATTCAGCAGCCACTAAGCTTTCCTTGGCTGCAAAGGCCACATCCCCGAAGAGGCCATAGCACAGGCCCTCAGGGTTGGCACGCTCCACGGGCTGGCTGGCATCACGGAACAGATGCTGGCACAGTGTGCTGTCCTTGGAGCCTGAGAGCAGAAAGCAGGGGTCGTGTGGGTGGCGCCAAGCAATGCCTGTGGTGACATCACGGTGCTCCTCGAACATAGCAGCTGGCACAAAGGGCCGGCGCACATCCCACACATAGATGTTGTGATCTACCATCATGGAGCATGTAGCCAGGTGGTGGCGGCACTCGGGCCGCCACTTGACTCGGGCCACAGAGGCGATGGTCTGTACGCAGTGCATCTCCTTGGCACGAGGCGTGGTCATGTCCCAGACCTTCACCATCTTGTCACGCCCACCTGTGGCCAGCCAGCCCCTGTAGGAAGGCCCCCAAACCCTCAGTGACTTCTCCTAAGAGAGAAGGGACCCACCCCAAGCCCTGCCACTCCCCACTCTCTCACAGGCCTTCAGCCCTGTGGTCCCTGCAGCCCAGACCACACCTGTCCTCGGGGTGCCAGTCACAGCAGAAGACAGGCCCATTGTGAGCTGTGAACATTCTCTCACATCGGTCAGGACGGCGGATGTCCCACAGCTGCACATTGCCATTCTCAAAGGTGGAGGCAAAAGTAAAGTAGTCTCGGATGCTGAACTGGACATCCCGTACACTCTCAGACTGGCCTGCAGGCATTGGAAGCAGAGGTGAGGGAGCTGGCCCATGGTGTGTGTGTGGGGCAGCACTTGGAGTGGCTGTGGGATGGTGTCACACACCTGCCTCTGGCCAGATGGCCAAGAGTGCAGAAAGGACTGCCCCCAGGGTCTTCCTAGGTGGGTTTTTTTGCACAAACTCTCAGGCCTATTTCCCCTGGAATCTGCATGTTGCAATAGTCCTTGGCAAAACTGAATTTCAGAGTACTGGAGAACAGAAACTCCATCTGGCTATCTGCTCAACTCCCCTGGATGCCATGCTTGTAGGAGAACCAAGGAGTCCAACCTTTTTACCTAGGGCTGGAGATGCCTGGACAGCCCAAAGGACTAGAGGACACAGGGACCACGTCTGTCCTACAAATCCACCATATCAAGAGCCTGGGAGGGCAGTGTTCAGCATTTTTCTGACACAGATAGCTCATGATCTGTCTTAAGAAGCCCACAAATTCTCTAAGGCCCCAGGGCTCTGCCTTGTGCTTCTACTGGTCTCATCAAGGTGGACAAGTGATAGCAGGCTCAGGGATGGCCCTGCAAGGACTAGACAGTGTACTTAACCTCCTCCACATCCCTGTGCTGGGAACCTTGGAGGTTCTGGTAGACATCCTGCAATGAGGTAACCTGGAGCTGGGCTGAGTCTGTGGGGTTATGCCCTCTCTCATGCCACACCCAGCCTCAATTCCTGGTAGTCCTGCCTCTTGCCTCTTCCCCACTATTGATGCTCTGGCTCACACCTCACTCAGGCCTGCCCCCATCCACTCTTCTACTTCTGGCTTATTTCCAGGAGTGCATCTGAGAGCCTCTGATGCACAAAGCACTTCTTAGCTTGCCTAGACAGGTACCTGCAGATTCACACACCTGCCCTGACCTGCCTCTGTGGGCCTCACCCGAGAAGGTGCTGACAGAGTCCTTCCTTCGGAGGTCAAAGCACTTCATGAAGCCATCCTGGGAGCCGCTGAGCAGCACATGGGCTTCAGTAGGGTGGAAGCAGACTTTGTTCACTGTGCGCTTGTGTTCTGTGAACAGCTGGTCCTGCTTGTTGCGGGATGGCCGACCCAGGTTCCATGTGACCACCACACCATTTGTGGCTGCTGTGGCCAGCAGGTTCTCATCCATCTGGTGCCAGACCACATCAGCACAGCTCAGGTTGAGTGAGGGCTTGCGGCCCACACGGAGGTTCAGCTTTTCTACAAACTGTTCCTCCTCTATGGCATAGATCTTGAAGATGCTGCGGCCTGCCACGACTACTTGGGCTGCATCACGGCATACGCTGATGGCATTGGCTGGAGCATCCAAGTGGCAGTTCATGGTGCGGCCTGTCAGTGCACTGCCACCTAGGGCTGTTGTCACACGGGACATCTTCTCCATGGCTACACTGGTGGTGGGGTCAGGAGATCAGTGAAGAAGGCTGGTCTAGTCAGTCTGGTGTCTGTCGAATCAGTTCAGACCTTTCACTGCTTTGCCTGGGCTGGTCAAACTTGCTGTCTAGACCAAGGCAGTCCATCAGCTAGTCAACATTACAGGGGAATTCCAAACCACCAGAATCTGCCAGAAGACTCCGCTGCTGCCCTGAGCCTGGTTAGTCCCACGTCTGACCTCCCCAGAAGACCTTACATGGCTGGTTCTGGCCAAAGGCACTCATCTCTCCAACAGTCACCTCCCATGATTGCGCCATTGGACCGCAGGTCAGTCGATTTCAGCAGGGGAGCCAAGTGGCTCCCGCCGTCCACACCCGTCAGCCCGGGGCGTCCGAGGCAGCGGGGCTCCGGAGAGGCGCAAACAAGGGGAGGAGGCAGAGGGCTGAAGGGACCTAGGGAACAGAGCTGCTCAAGGCCGGTGGCCTTCCCCTCAGCACTCCAGTCGTACCGGCAGCACACCGCGGCATGGGAAACCCATCCGTCTCCATCACGCCCCTCGCCGGAAATGGTCCGTTATTTACTCACCCCTCGCCGGAAGCGGGCAGGAACTCTCGCCCGCACCATAATAGTTCCGGGTCAGGGCGCAGTACGGGTGGAGGGTCCCGGAGTACCCTAGACACGGGCCTGCGGGCTCCCCGGTTCCTCCTCGATAGTTGTTCCTGTATTTCTTAATTCGTTTTTCTCTTGCAGAAATGGGGATTGAACCCAGGGGCTCTCTTCCTCTGCGCTTCATCCCCAGCGCCCCCTCTTTTTTTAAATTTTGAAACAGGGTCTTGTTAAGCGGCCCGGGTTGGAGCCTTGAACTTGCGACCCTCCTGCCTCAGCCTTCGGCGTCGCTGGAGTGGCAGGCGTGTTTCTTATTTCAGTCTCAGTACTGTAATAGCGGTGCGTATTTCTCTGCTCAGGTTCTTCAGCGGAGTCTGTCATGCCGGACTCCTCCACCCTCCTCCCTCCCTCAGCTCGCGGGAGCAGTATCCCCGCCTGTCCGAGCCCACGGTCCCCGTCTGAACCCCGCGCGGCAGTCCGGTCCCTCTTTTTCCTGGGGCCTCCTACCGCACTGTCAATAAACCTCAGACTCCGGACTCCGCAGCAGTGCCGCTCGGTCCCCTTCCAGGCGCCCACGTCCAGCTAGCAGAGCGCCAGCTCCGCCCTTCTTATCCTTCAATGCTCAGCCTCTGCCTTCTCTAGCACCATATCAAACGGGGCCTGACCAATCACAGTCGCCTCCCCAGCGCTTGTCACAGCCTGCTCCTTTGTTCACTGGTAGTTGTCTGTCACACAGAGGTGTGAAGGCCACCGCAGAGGGATTCCATCTCCCAGGGCCTGACATTTGCCCATTCAATTGGTGGCCCTGTTCATCTGCAGCCTCCCTTACTCTTCTGGGTGTAAATTAACTTGCCAATTCACAGGGCCATCTCTTGAGACATCCTCGCCCCTGCTTAATCTCAGCTATCCTGTGCACAGGACAAAAAGTTCATTTCTGCCTTTCTGGACAGGTGGTGGGCTAGATCCTAGATACTTACTTTTTTTCCCCTTGTATTACTGATGATTGAACCCAGGTGCTCAACCACTGAGCTATATCCCCAGCCTTTCTTTTTTTTTTTTTCCTTTTGAGACAGGAAAAAAAAAAAGTTGCCAAGACTAGCCTCAAATTTGCAGTGCTCCTGCCTCAGCCTCTTGGGAGCTGCTGGTATTCGAGGCCATGGGCCAATGCACCCTGCTAACCCTAAATATTTTTGAAGGAATATTATGGTAATGATTTTAGTGCCATCCCTGCCTGTATTCAGTAGAGGGTTAGGGAACTTCTGTGCTTATCACTGCCGAGTTTTTATTCTTGGCAGGGGCATGCAGCCTCTACATATTTGTTGTAAAGACAAACACCTGATGAATCCAGAGGTGCTTGAGAGTCTAGAGACCAGGACCACCCACAGCAGATACAACCTCCTGCACTATCATGTGGTGACCTGAACACAACCCAGACTCATATTTTTACAACTTTTTTTAATATATATTTTTATAAACAGGTCACGTGATAAAATAGCACAAGAAACACTTACCAAATATAAGGTTATATCTTCCGCATATACAGGAGAATGAGGTCGTTATGTACAATAAGAAAATGATTTTAGGGGTTGGTTGGTTTTGTTTGTTTTCCTTTCTCCCCTTAAATTTTCCTCCTACAGTCGTTGGAAATATCACAGCTTCAGTTGCATTAATACTTTGGGCAAATGGACAGCTGCCCCCTCCCTACTGGGGGGGCTATGGGAGGAGGGCCTGAAGAAAATGGCTCCTGACCACTTCCACATGGGGCCTCCTCCACACTCGGGGGCAGGGAACTCTTTGGGCTGTTGGAACTGTTTCTCTGCTTCAACAGCATCTCTCTCTCTCACTCGCTCTCTTTCTCTCGCTCTTTCACTCTCTGGCTCTCTGGAAACTGGTTACTCCCTTCCAACCAAATAGGGGTGTCCCAAGATTGGTGTGGATGCTAAATCTGGGGATCAAGGTTGGGATGGAAAGGGGTCCCAGCCCCCTCCTCAGCATTGTCAAGATGTGCCAGCATCCCCCAGAACTTCCAAACTTCTTGGGATCAGACAGGACACGGGACACGGTTGGAGCCCATTTGGGCAGGTAGAGGTTTGGGAAACTGGGGAGGGGCAAATGGGGTGGGGCTAGAATGGAGCCCTCCCTCCTTGCAGAGTGTGGATGGTGTGCTGGCCACTGGAAGATCAGAGTCGCTGGTTAGTGCTGATCCTGACCCCTTGTCTGGGCCCGCTTCTGCACAAACTTGCCCAGGATGAATCGTGGTGCTGACAGGCCTGAGCCCCACTGGCGCAGGGCTGTGGCTGGGCAAGACTGCTCCCAAGCCTGACAACCCTAAGGATGACTCCAACTTGGGGTCTCTCTAGGTGCCTGTACCGCTCCTGGACTGAGGTGGGCTGCACTTGGCTGGGCTAATGTTGATTATTCCAAGGTCATTGCCATCTCAATGCTATCCTAGGGGCCAGGGGCCAAGGATCTGTAAAAGGCCAGTGTGGGCGGCGGTGGGGTTGGGGGCGGGGGCGGGGGAGGGGGTAGGAGGGGAAGTCAACAGGGACTGCCCACTCAACAGTAAGGGAAAAAGGCCCCTTGTGTTGGGCAGGCATGGGGGAGGAGGAGGGGCTTGGAGTTGGGCTCCTCATTGGGCCATGGCTTTGGCAGTGGCCTGAGTCCCCTCGCCCCTAAGAGAGAGGGCTCCAGGCGCCGTGCAGTGGAAGATGTTGAAGGTCCTTGAGGCTCTTCCGGGCCCCTGAGTCCTGGGGGACCCAGCCCCCCAATCCTCTGGGCCCTGCCCGGGATGGGGGACAGCAGGGAGGCAGAGAGCGGGGTGTGGCAGGGAAGGCAGCGGCGGGGGAGGGGGGCGGGCGGGCTCAGAGTGCCCCCCAGGGACCGAGCCCCGCAGCGGGGCGGGCGAGTGATGGCGGCGGCTGTGGCGTGGTGGAGGGCGGGCGTGCAGTGCGGGCACGAGGGGCATGCACAAAGTCCCCGAGTGTGCGTGCGTGCGTGGGGCTGGCCTGGTCGTCCCCTGCCTGGGGCGGACAGAAAGAGGAGCGGAGGGGGCCGAGGGCGGCGCGGCGCGGGGCTGTCCTCAACTCGTCCCGCCTCCCGCGCGGGATCATACGCGGCTGCTGGGCAAGGTCCACCGAGGGGCCTGGAAGAGCCCCTCGCCCCGCCCAGAGCGTGGCGGTTCCCGAGGCCTGGGTGGGAGCCCAGCGCTACTCGATGACTAGGCAGCGGGGCAGATGCTGCGAGAAGTACTTGAAGAGCTCAGGTGTGGCTCCCGGGCAATTGGTCAGCTCCAGCTCCTCCAGCTCCTGCAGCTGCACCAAGCCCGACAGCCCCGTGGTGGTCAGCAGTGGGCAGCCTGAATCAAACCAGTGGGAACAATGGTGGGGCTCAGCTTTGCCAGACAAAAAACTGGGACCCCGCGGGCCAGCACTCTGTGGATGGGCCTTGAGCTGAGTGGGAGAGGCCCATGCTGGGCTCTTAGGTCCTTGCTGAGTGGCAGGGGCCTCCTTGGGCCGAGTGGCTCTGGGAGGAGCCCGGCGATGCCTGAGATGGACTACAGCTTGCCCCTCTCCTAACTTGAACCTGCAACTCAGCCATCCAAAGTCAGGTGTGAATCCGCACAAGGGAGGACTAGATGAGTGTAGTGGACACTGCCTGGGAGGCATGCAGGGGAGGGAGGGTCTCACCTGCCAGAGACAAGAGACGCAAACTCCTCATGGCCAGGAGGTGCTTCAGCCCGAAGTCCTGCACCTGGGCAAAAGTGGGAGAGGGCAAGTTAACTGAACCTGGAGCCGCAGGAGTTGCTGGAGGCAGGGTTCAAGATGGAGGTTTCTCAATGCCCCCCCCCACCAGCCAGAGGCTGGGAAGTGCTGTTGAGGACCCTGGGGTCCCCACCTGTTCTGTCTAGGTTCGATAATGGGTGCAAATGGATCTTAGACCCCTGTGGGATCTGAGTGGGGCCGGAAAAAGGTAAGCAGGCTGGACTGGTGCTTTCCCCTCACCCCCCACCACGCCTGCCTATCCCCCTATCACAGAAGGCATGAAGGTCCAGTACCTGGCAGCACCATCGCAGGTAGAGGCTGCGGAGGGATGACATGGTGGACAAATAGCTGAGGCCAGTGTCCGTGATGCGTACACACCTGTGGTGGCACCAGAGGGGGACTGCCCACCTTCAAATCACTTCACCCGCCCCCTAAGCTGCCGCGACCTACCCCCTACCCCACCTTGTCCCTAGCGCAAACCCCCACCTCACCCATGATGGCCCCACCATCCTGTAGCCCACCCCTCTTCAATTACCCCCCCCCCCCGCATGTCCTAGCACCAGCTTCTGGGAAGGATTTGGGTTCAACCAAACATTGCTGTAGTTCCCCCGACTATTGGCACTTTGCTCTCGCTGGTGCTGCCCACTACACCATAGATCTGTCACTGTCTGTCCCCTCAGCAGCCTCACCCACACCAGAAGCCCATGGACTCAGACCCACCCACTCTAGGCTTCCGGTACATGGTGACCCCGCAGTGGGTGCGGGGACATGCGCACCTGTCCAGCACAAGCTCCTCCAGGCGGTGCAGGTCGCAGGCTACATACTCTAGTGCCATGTCTGTGATGCGAGGGCACCACGACAGGTCGAGGCTACGCAGCTTGCGTAGGTTCTCCGCTACGAGCTCAACACCATCATCGGTGACCTTTGAACAGCCTGAGAGGCTGAGTGCTGTGAGGTTGGGCAGGCTGTGCACCACGTTGACCACGCCGTGGTTAGTGATTTCCCAGCAAGAGAGCAGACGCAGCGTGTGCGTGCTGTGACCCTGCCGCGCAGTGAAGTAGGCCAGCGCCGTGTCCGTCACGTGGTAGGCCTGCAGGCTCAGCTCCGCCAGGTTAGGCAGCAGCTGCGAGATGGCCGCGATGGCGTCGTCGGCCACATTGATGCAGTCGCTCACGCTCAGCGAGGTGATCCGCGCACTGAGGCTGGACCACAGCCCTGCCTCAGTGAAGTCGTTGCAGCCCGACAGCTCCAGGCGCACCACGCCCTGCATCTGCTCCAGCATCACCTGTGGGCAGCACAGGTCAGGGCCATGCCTGGCTCTGCTCCCCAAACCCTCCCCAGTAGGCTCCTCCCTCAGGGTGTGGTGAGGATTGCCTGAGATGGGTTGGAATGAGCTGCTGGGAGCCAGGAAGCAGTAGTCTCTTGGGTGTGGACTTGTGCAAGTATGTTGAACTCTGAGGACTGCACTTACAGTGTAACATCTCAACAACATTCCAAAGAGGGGCATGGCACAGGGGCCCCAGGAGCCATGGCTTTGCCAGAGTAGGTGCTCAGAACAGTTGGTATAGTCCAGATAGTGGGGACTGGGCAGGTTGTTCACTGCTCCTCTGACCTTTGCTAATAGGAGACCCTTCCTCAACTACCTTTCACCTCCCTCCAGCATCCTACCCACCCAAGGCCAGAGAGAAGTGACTTTCCTTCTCAGTCTCATACTTAATTGCTCTGCTGTTGCCCCCTTGAAATTCTTTTTTTTTCTTTTTTTGGTACCAGGGATTAAACCCAGGGGCACTTAACCACTGAGCCACACCTCCAGTCCCTTCTATTTTTTATTTCAAGACAAAGTTTTGCTAAATTGCTTAGGGGCCTCACTAAATTGCTGAGGCTGGCTTTGAACTTGTGATCCTCCTGCCTCAGCCTCTTGAGCTGCTGGGATTATAGGCATGCACCACCTCACCTAGCTCATCTTGAGATTCTTAATCATCTCTGAATAAGCATCCACATTTTCACTTTGCATCAGGTCCCACAAACTATGTAGCCAGTCCTCCCTGACCCCTGGCAGTGCTCCTCCTTAGGGCAATGATATGTTTCTTTGTTCTCTGTTGTGCTAAGCTTCCTCTATGCTCCATACCCTTCCACACCCATACAGCTCTGCTGCCTGTCCCTGCCACCTGGACCACTTTGGGGGCACACCTCTAGGCCGGCATCCGTGATGGTGGAGCGCTTGAGGCTCATGGCCTTGACTCCCTTCTTGGAGAGCGCATAGTTGTCGATGAACTCACAGATGTCCAGGTCGGAGACCCCAACCAGGCAGAAGCCCTCAAAGCCACGTGCAGCAAAGCCCTGCAGGTTCACGAACTCCTTCTCACCACTAGGCAGCACGTTGTAGAGCTCCTTGGCGTGCAGTACAGGTGTGAGGCCTGCCCAGAACTTGGGCTGGTAGAGCACACGCCGCCAGGCCTTGCACACCTGGGCTAGCACGCACTTCTCGCATGCTGAGAAGTACCAGAAGAGGCCATTAAGGATCTTCTCATCTGTGGCCAGTGGTGGCCGCTCTGCTGGGGGTCCAGGCACCGAGGCTGAGGCTGGTCCACCTGCCAGGGGGCAGGGGCCCCCAGCAAGTGTGCCCCGGGACAGCGGGGATGCCAAGCTGGGAGGTGGAAGGGTGGGTGGGGGCGGTGGCTGGCAGGGACGGTTCTTGGCAGCAGGAGTGCCCTTGGTGATGCTGGCTGCTCCCAGGCCATTGGGCTGGCCCGGCAGCTTTACCAGGCCATTTCGAGGCAAGCATGGAGGTTTGGGGTCGCCGTTGACACCGGGGCTCGACATCTTCCTCGAATGTTCTGCAGACAGGCCAAGAGGGGCAATGAGTCTGATAGTCTCTGGGAAGGCTGAGGAAGCCTGCTCCTTCCCATCCCTGGGTGCCCCCCACCATGGTACTCCTAGAACCAAGCTCTAAGTGTGTACCTCCCTGGTTGAGTGCAGCAAGGGGAGGCAATGATCTCTGTACTCATTTAGCACCTACTGTGTGCACTAACTCAACCTGCTCTGCTCATGGTACTCTTGGATGCTTATTCCCATTTCACACATGAGAGAATGGAGGTAGAGAGATGAAGTCCCTGACCACTCCCTTCACCTGTGTTCCTTTGCCTATCACCAGGACCCTAACTCTACTGGTCAGGGACTGGGAAACTGAGGATAGAGTTTGGGGCAGTCTCTGGCAACCCATCTCTACAGGATGCCAGCACAGCTCTCTGAAGGGCCTCTTGTACCCTTCTGAGCCTCAGGGTCTGCCCAGAGAGAGAGAGAGAGAGAGAGAGAGAGAGAGAAGCTGTTTTCCCCAGCATGGTGAGCCCTGGAGACACTATTTATTTATTATTCCCAGGGCTCTGGGAATGCAAGGTTAACATTTTGCCACTGAGCTACATCCCAGTCCAACACATGCTTTTTCTATAATTCTTCACCTATGCTGATGAGGATAGTGCTGTGGTGACTGTACACATTGTATGGATGAGGAAGACAAGGCCAAGATTAGGTGAATTGCTTGTCTGAGGCTATGATCGGTTAAATGATGGAGTCAAAGTTTGGACCACAGCTGGCTGATGAGAGCCCCAAGGAAGAGTCTTCTCAGGCCAGGGTCATTGCCCACAGGATGAGAGTAAGGCCACACCTAGTCCAGCTCCCCTCCTCAGGCCCTCAGGGCTATAACTGGGTGGCACAAGACACAGCACAGAAAGCTATGGTGGGGAGAAGCAGTGAGACTCACAGTGCCATCATCTGCTCCTGCTCACCCCCATCCAACATCCATTGAGGAAGCAGAACACCCAGAGTTCTCACTGGTACACACTTGAGGTCCCATACCCTGGACTCCATACAGGCCCCACTTTGAATTGTGGTCTCAGCTAGCCACTGGCCTTTTCAGAGCCTCCATTTCCTCACTTCAACCCCTGCATGGTGCCCAGTAAATCTTGGTCAGGGACTTGGAGTTAGCTTTTGGGCCTCAGGGCAGAACCAAAAGCAATACATGATCTACCTTCTTGGGTCTGTAGGTGACCCCGGGACCAAGCAGGAACCTACATGCAGGTCCCCATCTTCTTGCCCCACAGTCTCAGAGGAAGGGCAGGAGCTGCTCCAGTTCTCCCTTCTCCTCCTGCCTGATGAAGATGGGCCATCACCTCACAGAAGTCTCACAGAACCACCATAGTAGTGTCTGAGAAGAGTCCTAAGGACTTCCCAAGGCTTGGGGTGGATACAATATGCAGACCCTCAGGAAGAGAACAGTTCCTGTCCCCCTTTTGGCCATCTTCCATCTAGTGCTGCAGGACTGAGGACGCTGTCTGTCCATACCCCACAGTTTCCAAGAGAACACGAACCATGGTGGGAGGCAGAGGGAAGTGGGGGGGGGTGGCCATTATTGGTACCCCAGTTTTCAGATAAGGAACTTGAGGTGCTGGTGAGTCACAGTGTCATCACAGTTGTGGAGGAGGCCTAACACAGAGCTATTCCAGTGTCAGTACAGGGAAATGTGGACCACGGTAGGACAGCCGCACCCCCTAAGGACCAGGGTAAGGCCAGCGACCGCCTCCACTCCTGCCCCAGCAAGGCCGTTCTGGAAGTTGTACAGAGAATGGAGAGGCAGCCCCCGGCTGAATATACGCCATGTCCCCAGAAGGGGCCCCCTGCTCCCTAGACCCAGGGCGCCCTGATTTCCACATCCAGAATGCCCCACCCACCCGGACTCCACCCTTTCCCGCAGACCAGTTTCAGCGCCCAGCCTGTAGCACCATGGACAGCGGCCGTGCATGCTCCCGGGGGCCAGGCCGCCGACCGCACCGCTGACAGAGGAGGACGGGGTTGAGGGGGAGGTTCCGATAAACCCAAAGCCTGGCAAACCTAGCTCACCAGGGAGGGGCCCCCAGAGGTGGAGGGGGGCGGGGGGGAGAAGCGGCCTGCTCGGCTAGGATCCGGAGGAGGCGCGGAGGCGGCACCAAGGAAGAAATATTCCAAGAGCTGTGCGGATTTAGCCTGAAAATGCTCCCAGCCGCGGGTGTGCACGTGGAGCACCCAAATTGGGGGGATGCACGTGGGTGCCCCGGGCATCTGCGGGACTCCTTGCGGTCCCTCCATGGGAGCTCACATGTGCAGGAGCTCAAATCCCATCCCTACTTTCAGGCCTCAGGGTAGAGCTGGTGAAAACAAGGTGGTCTGAGCGTCTGTGGAGGGAGGAATAGGCTGAGGATGGCTTCTGACTGACCCTCAACCCACACTCCCATCCAAGGCCTTCTGCCCTGGCATGGAACTGCACCACAGAGGCAGCCCCACCACTCCCCAACTTTGTGCCCACTTTCTATGGGGGCTCCCGCTGCTCACATTCCTGGCCTGACTAACCCAGCCCTAGAAGCCTCCACTACAGCTGGGTTCATGGGCTGAGGCCTTGGGAAAAGGCGGAGCTCACGTTGGGAGACTGGGGCCTTCCTGCCAGTTAGACAAGAGGTCCCTGGAGGGTTCTGAGAAGGGCCCCTCTGCCTGTCCCTGCCACTCTGCTGAATGGTGACCAAGGCCCTCTCCCCTGCCTTGACACTGCAGCTGCTCTCCAACAGGGTGACTCTGAGAGCTTGCCTGGAGCTTACTGCTAGGAGTGCAGGCACAGCTGCTAGTCTGTTCAGGGCTGGTTCTTCCTTAGGGACAAGCACCTTAGGAGCTGACCCTGGGAAGAGAGGCTTTGAAAACGTCAACCAAGCTTGCATGACAACTGCAGTCCTGGTGTGTTCTGGTCAGTTAAGAGTGGAATTCTGGGGAGGTTCCCTGTTGGAATAGGCTGTGGAGGGGCTACTGGGGAAAAGGGAAGCAGTGGTTATTCTCCTGAACTTGTGAGCCCAAGCCAGGATCAGATCAGGGTGCTCCTGGGGAGTGATGACTGGACTCTGTTCTCAGAGTCACATTAGGAGCTAAAGGAGTGCAGTGGGCACTGTGGGTTCCCAAGAGGACTCCAGCTCTGGGCAGTTTTATGACCCACAGATGGCCATATTGGGGCCCCACAAGGAGCTACCTCTTCTGCCTACCAGGTCATTGGACCCTAAGACCCAGGTAGGCCTCAGAGCCTCCCCTCCAGCCCTCACACCTGGCCCAGCCAGTCCCCCATTCCTCTACTCCAGCTGCAGGTGTGAGCCCCACTCCTGCCTCCATGACTGGGCATCTCCAGGGTCTCACCCACTTCCTGGGCTGTCATCACTATCCACCTCTTTGCTGGCTTGGGGACTTCTTGAGAACAGACAGCACGTATAGGCGAGAAATGGCAGCCCAGTTAGTAAGGCTGTACAGAGGCCTGAGAGGCTCAAGGGAGAACAGGAGGCTGACTGAGAGGGGAGGCAGGCTATCAAGAACTTAATCACAGTTGTGATAGGGATCAGTGTTCATAGGGAAGGGAGGCCACTGGGGTTGGGACTGAGTTGGTAATGTGGTTGCTGGGAAGACTCCCAAGACCCCAGGGATTTGAGATAGGCCTTGGAATACGCAGAACCTGGGGAAAGAAGACACCTTGCATCTATTTTTCTGCTAAGTCCCCCTTCTGGAGCTATGGGGATAAAGACACTGGCTGTCCATCCCCCATAATCTGGCCTGACCCTAGGGAAGAGGGCAGGTGCCTCCAGGAGAGAGGGACAAGGGAAATGCTGCCTAGGTCTTTCCCGTTGTTGGCCTGAGCTCTTCCCATACCACCTGACCAGGGGTTGGGAAAGCAAAGCTCAGAGGGTGATTTTTCAGAAGCTGTGAAAGCTGTGATTAACCCAAGACCTCTAGGCTATCTGCTCCCCAGTGCCCCTGCATAGGTACACATCCATGGCTCCTTGCTCTGTCCTCTTCTGCTTCATGGGGTTCTCTGTGTTCTGCTGGGATTCGGGCTAGTGGTCTCTCTGAGCCTCACCCAGCAGGATTCCTACTGTCCTCTTGCTCTCTTTCCAGAGGCTGCAATCTGCATGCCCACCAACATCCTTGCCTCTTATCTCCCCCAGTTTTGGGGACTCTTCTCCCATCTCTGATAGCCCCATCTCTGAGCACCAGGTCAGGATATAACCTGTCTTGGATTCTGGGAGGTGTGACTTCCAGAGAACTTGTACTGACCAGCTCCTTCTGCCTGCTGAGGACCTGTGAGCTAGGCAAGGCATGGGTAACCAAAAACTCACATCAGGCTGTCTGCAGTGGCAGCCCCCATGGACCAGGGTGACAACCACAGTAGTTGGGATTAGGAGCACGGTGCAGGCTGACACGTTCCATGACAACCCCATGACTCAGGCACATCCCTGCCACTGCACGTGTCTCCAGTTGAGGGTGGGAGGGGAGCACCTTCCACCCTCAGTTGGAGATGCTTCTGGGGTGCACAAGATTTTTAGCCCAGGGTGCACATGGGCCTTGAGACAGACCTATGTAGATGCTCCAGCACACTGAGGCCCTGTGATCAAGTCCAGGGCAGCTCAGTCATGCAGGGCTAAGGAGTGGACCTTGGATTCAGGCTCATCTGCCTCCCCTGCTCTAAAGAATATGAGCATCCAAGGCTTAGGATAGTTCCCCTAGTACCTACTGCTTTGGGTGTTTGCCAAATGAAAGGACATAGTCTGCATGCACCCTCTGCAGTGGGTGCAGCCACTGGTTCCTACTGGTCTACTTACTGGTGGGAAGGCTCTGGGCTATCCACTAGTCCCCTAGAGCTTCCATTGCTGCCCTCCCTACCCTCCCCCCTGCACCAGCCTTGGAGGCATAGCACAGGGGAGGAGACAGGTTCTGCAAGCAGTCAGTGCATACCAGAGGAATAGCCCCTCTTCCACTCTGGGGGTGTGCCTACATCTCAGCAGTTTAGGGTTTCCTGGGCCTAGGTCCCTCCTACCTGGGGACTTGTTTTCCTCTCATCAGTGGAGAATAGAACTTGTTCAGTACCTTGAAAGTGGGTGTGGGCTGGAGGGGTGAGCCTGCTCCCTGAACATCCCCTGTGGTGGGTGTTCAACTGATAGGCTGGGCGCAAGGTAAGCAGTGGTTGAGAAGAAGGTAGTGGAAGTGATAGGAACAATGCCAGTTGAGTCCTGGCATCCCCATGCACTGCCCACGTTTACAGCTGGGCTTTGAATGTCCCTTCCTTCCTGATGGCTCCTCATCCAGTCCCTGGCCTGGGCAGCCCCAAAGCTTCAGGCTCCCTGCCCAGCCCAGGCCTTCAGCTCTGAGGCTGCTGTCCAGCATTTTATTGGAGGGGCGGCTGGGAGAGAGGGCCCTGTGTCCAGTAAGCACCATGGAGGTTTGAGCTGCCTACTGACCAGAGACAACATGGCTAGGGGCCTGAGGGAGGGAGGCAGGTGAAGTGGTATCTGCCATCTGGTCCTCCTGCAGAGGTCAATCTGCCTGCTCAGAGCCAGGAGGGGCCGGAGGAGTGGCTGCTGGGCCATGGGTTCTGAAGCTCTAACAGTCAGGCTTCTCCTGGGATGGTGAGTGGGAAGCCTTCCCTACCCATCCAAACCTCCAGGAGGGCATGGGATTCCCTGTGCCCAGTTTCCCATCTAAGGCCCTTCAGCCTTGGCTAAGGCCTAATAGGCCTTCCCAAACCAGGGACATGCCAGCCCACTCCCTCTTCTCCTTCTGCCACCCCACATCATGGGTGGCAGCTCCATACAGGTCCATGTCAGTGGAAGGTATCCAGGAGGGGATCAGCCCCCAGGCCACATACTCACATGGTTCCTCCTGGAGTTTTATTACATCGAACACTTGTCACTAGACTCAGGGGCTAAGGACACTGGAGCAGGGGGCCCAGAGCCCAAAACCCAGCCAGGAAGTGTGGGGGCTGGGGACCTGCAATTCTGTGTCCTGGGGCGGGGGCATGGAGCTTCCTCTCGGCGGCTCCAGTGGCACTGATCCACAGCCCTGACCGCATTGCCATTGGGGAGCGGGCCTCGATCAGGCGGGCTTCTGGGGCGAGGTGCTACGGAGGGCCTGGTAGGGCTGAAGGCCCAGCGGCTGCGGGGTGCAGTGGGGAAGGGGCTGCCGTTACGTAAGCCTTTTCCTGGCGACAGCGGCGACTGTGAGGTCCTAAGCCCCCACTCTGTCCCCTCCTCATTGTGGCCACAGCCGTGGCTTGGCCTGGACCCCTCCCCGCCTCGCAGCCTGGCCGCGCGCGTACACACCTTACCTTGGCCTGGGCTCCTGGCTCATGCCACGCTGTCCGCCCGGCGACCTCGCGTCATAGGGAGCCCAGCATGGGCGCCGGCGAGCTCGGAGGCGGCCGAGGTGCTGGACTGGCGGGCAGAGCCCGGCCGCGCCCCGCGCCCCGCGCCCCGCCGGGCCCCCTCCGCCGCGCCCGGAGCGGAGCTCCCCGGTGGGAGAGGATCCGCCGCCCGAGCCTCCCACCGGGGAGGCTGTGGCTGTGCCCAGATAAATAAGGCCGCTTTGCAGGGAGCGGGGCGAGTGTCTCCTCCCTCCCCTCGCCCTCCTCCCCGCGCTCCTCCTCCGCGCTCCTCCCCGCGCTCCTCCGCGGCCGCTCGCGGCGCCGCGCGCGCCCCCAGCCCGGCCCTAAGCGCCGCGCCCTCGCGCGCTCCCGGCGTCAGAACCAATCCAGGATCGCGAGCCGGGAGGGGGCGCCTGGGATGTTGAGCCCCGCCCCACCCCCACTCTCACCCCCGCTCAGCGCGCGCCTGGCTCGTCGTCAACGGGCACGCGCCAGAACCCGCGCGCCTCGGGACCCGCCTTCGCTGCGGGCGCCCGTACAATAACAAACGCAGGCACGCGGTGAGACCCGGAGGTCGCGGGAGGAAAGGACCGGGAAGGGCAGCGCGCGCGGCCTGAGAGCAGCCTCCAGCGGCCTGCCGGCGCGAAGCTGTGGCGACCCCGCAACCTGTGGGCGGAGAACTCAGGATCCCTGGTGCCAGCGGTTAGCCAAGGCAGCGGTCCTTTGGGGTTGGGAGCCGGCCCCGCGCGTGCAGTGGATTGTAGTTGCCACCTACTGGGTCGAGGAAGGGGAAGCCAGCTCTGAGGAGACCAGGTGGTCTGTCCCCACCCTCTGGCACCCTCCAGGGGAGCTGGAAACCAGGCCTGCTGGCTTCCCAATCCCTGACACCTGCTGCGGGCCAGACCCAGGAACCCTCTTGGTACAGGCACATACCTGCGGAACCATGCGAACAAGTGACTCAATATCACTTCAGAGGGTGATGATGAAAGGGTACCATGGTGGTGACCTCTAGAGGGTGGTGATCCTGAGGATGTCACCGTGAGCTGAGACCTGAAGGGTGAGACGAAGGAGTGTTTCTGGAAGTGGAGTGCAAAGGTCCCCAGAGATCAACTAGAGATCAGGAAGGGTAGTTGCTGCAGGCAGGGTAAGGATGGATATGGGAGTCCCTGTAGAGGCTACAGAGTGCACCAGATCTCCCAGCAGCCTCAGGGCTGAAGGAGAGATGCTAATGGTGCCCCATCCTGGGGAACAGGATGGCAGAAGTGTCAGGTGGGGGAGAGCAGAGCAGGGTATTGGAAGCAGGGAAAAGTTAAAGGACTCGGTGTCTTAACAAAATGAAGCCAGCTGGTGTTGGGAAGCAGGGCCCAGTGGGACTGGCATGAGGCCTGAGAGCAATAGAGAGCAGGGTCAGGCTGGCTGGACCCAGGTTGGTTTGGTGGGGTACAGTGGAGTGTTCTCCTTGCTGTCCTCACTGGGTCCAGGGTGCTGCAGCCAGGTGAGGGCAGCATCTATGTGGTCTTGCCTGAATGTGGACCACAGAAGGCAGCTTGGCATGGGATGGGTAGGATGAAGCCCAAGAAGATGCTGGTGCTAAGAGGGCATCTGTCCTACCTGTGCTGTCACCTTCCAGCAGCTGCTTCTGCCACCTGCTGTAAGCAGGTGTGCGCTATGAGTGCTTCAGGTGGCACTGAGACCTGGCTCCACCAGATGAGCACACCCTAGTGCACAGGGGGGACGTGGGGAAGGCCAAGGCACATAATGATTTGGGATCACACAGCCCTGGAATGGGCGCCAACCAGCAGCCTTGCCTTTGAAGAATCTGAGCAAGGATAGTGTTTGCTCACAAGGACATTAGAGATTATTATTTAGAAGGCTGCTTGGCTTTCCTATCACCAGAGGTCCCACCTGCTTCCCTCCACCACTGTCACCCTCCCCATGTCAGGTGCATTCCTTTCCCTCCTCCATGTCTGCCAGCATGATCTCTCTACCCCTCTGTTCTCCTCAGGTGCCAGGCATGGTCCAGTCCCTCCCAGGGCTCTGTCCATTCCAGGATGCAGTCTTCAAAGCCCTGAGCATCAAGCCCTGATGGCCCACAGCCTCATGCTCTACCTAATCCCTGGCTCTTGGAGTTTCTGCCATGCTGGTCATTCCCTGAGGCCAGGAGGGTGCCATGTCCCTTGCCTGTAGCACCCTAACGTGGTCTATCCCTTACCTGCATCAGCTGTCTCTCCTGCTGCTCATCCCCATGCACCTGGATGACTCTGGTGACCTTGACAGCTGTTTTCTCCCCCAAGACCTTCCCTTCCTATGCCCTCCTGGTCTGTCTGCTGGCTGTCTGTTGTTGTGTTTGAGTGGGCTGTCGGCTGACAGCAGCCTCTGAGGGCCAGGAGGGTGTTTTCCTTCCCATTGCTGTGCACTGAGCACAACACAGGTGCCCAGCACACAGTGAGGAAGGAGGAAGGACAGGTTGCCAGCACCAGGATTTGGGGCTACCCTGTGGGGATATGTCCCATTTTGTAAGATGTCTTTGGAGAACAGCACTTACCCCCAGAGAAAACTGACCTCGATGAGGTTGGGCTGCTAAGTGGCTTTTAATCTCCTTTAAAGAATGTGAGGTACGAAGCTGGGTACAATGGTGCATGCCTGTAATCCCAGCAGCTCGGGAGGCTGAGGCAGGAGAATCACGAGTTCAAAGCCAGCCTCAGCAAAAGTGAGATGCTAAACAACTCAGTGAAACCCTGTCTCTAAGTAAGATACAAAATAGAGCTGGGTTGTGGCTCAGTGGTTGAATGTCCCTGAGTTCAAGCCCTAGTACCTCAAAATAAATATTTTTAAAAGAGAACATGGGTTACTGGGCCTGGGGTTGTGGCTCAGTGGTAGAGTACTCTCCTAGCACATGTGAGGTACTGGGTTCAATCCTCAGCGCCACATAAAAAAAATAAAGTTATATACATATAAATGTATAAGTGTGGGGCACCGACTGGGGCCAGCTCACAGAAGATGCTCATTTCCTCTATCAATTCTGGGGACTGGTATGCGAGGGCCTGTGACCTGGGCTCCTGAGGGCACTTGGAGTACCTTCCACATGCAGCATCCCTCACTGGACTCACCTGAAGGATCCTCAGCTGAAGGACCCTCTCACCTGGAGACTCCCTCAACTAAAGCACTCTCTCACCTGGAGCACTCCTCACGTAGAAAGACCCTCACCTGGAGTACCTTTTGCCTTGATGCCTCAGAACAGAGGAGTCTTCCACATCTGGGCCACTGTGGGCCTCAGTCCTGGAACCAAGGAGAGTTGAGGACCAGAGGCTGCTGGCACATTTGGCCCTGAGGCCCTGGAGGGCTGTGAAAGGGGGTAATGGTAACATCAAAGCTAAAAACGTTACCCCACATGGAGTGAGGGCTCTGAAGCCTGCTGCAGTCTTATCATGGGAGGTCCTTGAGGGCTCTGGGAAGGAATTTGTGCCCTGGAGCCACAGACTTAGGTCACACCCTCCCCAGATGGGGCTCAGGCATTCCCCCTTGTTGAGCCCTTCCTGGGAAATGGGTCTGGACTCTACAGGGAGACCCTGAAGATCTCAGAACAGTACTGATGGCGAGAGCCCCTTCAAGAGCAAAATGATTTATCCTGGGACCAGATGGGGGCACCCTGCTTCCACTCCCCTGACCCTGCTTGGAGGCAGAGGAGATAGGCAGAGAGTCTTGGGGATAGGCAGGTGGGTCATCTGGCTGTGGAAGATCATGTCCACAGGTGTGAGAACTTCATGGCCATGGTGGCCAAGGTGGCTGTGATGGCCATGGGTGAGGATGGTGTGGCACTGCGGCCCTCAGCTCCTGCTCCATCCTGGCCCGCCCCCTGTCACGGCTGAGGATGACTCAGGGCCCATCTGTCACCGCAGCAACACGGAGTCGCCTAGCGATGGCGGTCTCCCAGCAACGGTCGTCTCCTAGCAATGGGATATTTTCCTGGCCCTGGCTGGAGCCAGCAGCTATTTTTAGCTCAAGTGCAAATCAATCAGCAGCTGCATTTTCAGCTCCAGAGATTGGGGGGGGGGCATTTCTCAGCAAGTGAAGAAAAACATCTGAAATAGGAATCTTGCTTCCCACACCTTGAGGTGCAGGGCAGAAGGTGGGCAGGAGCCATAGGTTGCACAGACTCCCTGGGATAGTCGGCAGCTATGACTGTTCCTGGGAACCCCAGCCCAAAGAGCTGGTGGCTTGAGCACTCCGAGTTTCCATAGATTAAGCTGTGTGGATGACCCAGGTCAGTGCTCATGATGGATGCCACTGAGCATGTTACTGGATGGCTCTGATAGCCCCATCCCTCATTTGTAGAAACTATCTCCTTATACCCAGGGCTATAGCACTATGCCAGGGCCATCCAGAGCAGCACATGTGACCATTCCTGGTTGTAGGGATCTCAGTGCCAAGTCCTTATCTGAGGACACAGGGAGGGCCAGCCTCAGGTCACCCACATCTCTCCCTCACCTGGCTACCAGTGAAATCTGAGACTTGGGCAGAGAACCCTGTGCAAGCTGGAGACTTGACTATTCTCTCTGGGCTTTCTGGTCATTTCCTCCAGAGTTCTGCTCACTGGTACCTTGAGGCAAGCTCACCTTGGTCAGTAAAGCTGGCAGGGCTGGCGTTGCCATCCCCACCATCCACTCCAAATGGTCTGGGTTTGCTCTGAGCTCCATCAGTCTTGAGGCCATTGCCCCCTGCCCCCCTTAACTCTGACTGCTCTGGGGGTTGTTCCTGGGGGCTGTGCAATAGCAGAGGTGGGCATCTGAGAGGTGACACCCTATGGCAGTGCCTGAGGCCTCCACTGCCCCTCACCTCGATCAGACTGCTCCTCCAAGGCTCCTTTGGGGAAGCCAGGCCTTCCTCCTTTGGGGAAGCTGGCCACCCCTCTTTGGGACAGGAGGTTTTGGGATGCTGCATGCCACTTGGCCAAAGCCAGGCAGAGCAGAAGCTGGGGAGGGGGGGACAGCCATTCAGATCTCTTCACTCTCACAGGGGGAATTCAAGACTTCGAGGTCCGATGTGAATACACTTAAGCGAGCAGTCGGCAAGTTCCCCAAGGTCAGGACCTTATTCATTCACTTAACCTTTCCCTGATTTGCTCTCCAGGTAGTTACTGAGCACAGGCACCAGGTGCATTGTATCCTGTACCTATAGCAACTAAGGCCACACATGGCCTTCGGGATCCCTGCCCATGGCATTGGAGCTCAATGGCTGAAGCACCGAGGTGCTTCCCTGGGTGGGACAGGAGCTATGAGAAATGGTTTCTCTCTGGGTTTTCTCCCTTGGTAACAACATCATTGCAGTATCACCAAAAGATGGGCATGGTGCAAGCAGCAGAAGGAGCGTAGTGTTGAGGAGGCAGCTTAGACCAGGTCACCCTCTGGGAACCCCTCTCTTGCACCCAGGACACTATCCCCTTCTCTGGGTGAACGCTGGAGTTAGTGGCGAAATTCTGAGGCTGACTCCTCACATGCCTCCAGAGGGCGCCTGGAGCCCACTAAATGCCCCAGGGGCCTGGGCTTGGGTAGCTGCAACCTGGTGATGATGGAGGTGATGGTGCAGCCTTTGGGCCAGGACAGCTATGGCAGCTGACCCAAGGGTCCCCCTTCCTTCTTCAAATATCTGATGAACCTTCTGTTCACACCGGGCTCTCTCGCTTTTTTCCTTTTTAATTTTTGGATCTGGGGATTGAACCCAGGGGTGATCTACTATGGAGCTCCAGCCCTGTTTTTCATTTATTTATTTATTTTGGATTTTTTTTGGGGGGGTGCTAGGGATTGAACCCAGGGCCTTGTGCTTGCAAGATAAGTACTCTACCAATTGAGCTATATCCTCAGCCCCCCCCCCCTTTTTTTGAGACAGGGTCTCATGAAGTTGCCCCGGCTGACCTTGAACATTTAGATCCTCTTGTCTTGGCCTCTCAAGTAGCTAGGATGACAGGTGTGCAACACTGCACCCAGCCCATCAACCCTCTTAGGTTCAGTAGTATTAAGCACATTCTTATAGTGCACAACCAATCTCCTGAGCTCCTTCCATCTCCTCAAACTGAAACCAAGCCTGTAAAACCCAACTATTCCTCTACCTTTGTGAATGTCACGGCTCTAGGAACCTCATATAGGTAGAACTGCATAGTATTTGTCTTTTTGTGACTGGCTCATTTTCTTAGGGCTCATCCATATTATAGCAGGTGTGGAACTTTTCTGTTTTGAATAACAGAATGATATAATAGTAATAATAACCTATTGTGGATATAATATGTTTGCCATGGACATTGGGTTACTTTAGTTTTTTGGCTATTGTTATGCTCTGTGCTGGCTCCCAACCAGAGGCAGCAGGCCACCTGAGTCCCATGGCTCCTGGCCTGTCTTTGGTTTGGGAAGGTTCTGGGGACAGGGGAGGGCATCAGTACTAGAGAGCCTGCTGGGGCTGGCTGGGGACTCCAACTACTCCCTCCCACTGGGGCCCTCCAGTCTCATCTGCCTGCTATAAGCTGCAAATCCAGGGCTACAGGGGAAGCTGGGGCAGTGGGCACAGGGTTCAGAGTCTAGGCTGGCATCTCGAGTTTTCCTGGTGGGTCAAGAACTCTCCCACAGAGTCTTGCCCACAATGTCTGTTCTTCCTGCTGCCTCCCCCAACACACCCCTCAGGCCAAACTCAGAGACCCCTGATACTCAGAAGTTCACCACTCCCTGCTTCACCTGACCCCCTGCTTCACTTGAAAGTGGAAGGCCAGCTGGTCTGGACTTGGGTCTGCTTCTGTGGCACAGGGTATCCTTCTACCTGACAATTACCTGTATCACAGGTCTGTGGCTTCCCCATACTAGCTCCTCCAGACGATTCCATCCTCCACAGAATTCATCTAACAACCCTGAGGTGTGACACCTGTATATCTGAAGACAGAGTTAAGAGAGCTCAACCCTGCCCGTCCTGGAGGGCAGCAACAGGTTGGCAGCCCTCCTACCTCCCTCCCTCCCTCTCTTTCTCTCCCTCCCTCCCTCCCTCTCTCTCTTTTTCTTTTTTCTTTTCTTTTTTTTTTTTTTTTCTTTTTTGGTGCTGGGATTGAACCCAGGGCCTTGTGCATGCAAGACAAGCACTCTACCAACTGATCTATATCCCCAGCCCCTGGTATTGACCATTCTTCCCTGGGTACCAGCTGCCTCAGGGGAAGGGGCAGAGGAACCAGGTGGGGTGGTGTGTGGGCTAGAAGTGCAGCCCCCGCTCTCATAAAGGACCAGACTTGCTGCCACTCAGGGGGCATGGCAGGAACATCTGGGTGAGCCGCCCCTCATTCTTCTGGTGGACCAAAGCCCTCAGCCACTCCATCTAGGGCTCCAGAACTCGGAGGACAGTGGTGACCAGGATGGCGCAGTACCGGCAAGGTAGGGATGGAGGACAGCAAGGGCGACGCAGCGCAAAAGCAGGGACAGCCACAGGTCCCACTTGGCCCTGCGGGCTGGACAGTCCTCCCGCCGAACACTGGGCCCGCCCCCGAGAGCCTTTGCTATTGGCAGAAAGTTCCACGGTGGGCCGCGATTGGCAAGCGTGCCGCCCCGCCCTCGGCCCCCTGAGCCTGGGCAGCGGGGCTGGGGGGCGGGCAGCGCAGAGCTACGGAGGGCGGCCGGGACCAGCCGCGCCGGGCTGGGCGGCGGCGCCCGGGCTGCTCCCGCCGCCGCCCCGCCCAGAGGCAGCACCCCAAGACCCCAGACCCGAAGCTCCGGCTTGTCTCTGAGCCATGCCGCCCCCGGCGCTGTTCTGTGCACTCTGCTGCGGCCTCCTGGCTGTGTCCGCGCGCGCCGGCTACTCAGAGGACCGCTGCAGCTGGAGGGGCAGGTAGGGGCCCTACGTGCAAGCCCGGCTGTGCTCCCTTTTGGAGAATCTGGGAGACTGCGTCGCTCCCACCTTGAGATGGGAGTGCGCTTCCCCCAGGAATCCAAGGAATGCTGGACCTCGGTGTCCTTCACAAAGGGGGCGCCGGTGTTCTGCGATTACTACGGGAAAGCGGGCTGTGCGGGCCAAGGACACTAGCAGCTCGCCTCAGCGCTGTTGTCCTGTCCCCAGCGGCCTGACGCAGGAGCCCGGCAGCGTGGGGCAGCTGACCTTGGCCTGTGTGGAGGGCGCCATCGAGTGGCTATACCCGGCTGGGGCGCTTCGCCTGACTCTGGGCGCTCCTGACTTTGGCACGAGGCCGGGCATCACCTGCTTGCGCCCAGCGCGGCCCTTCGCGGGCGCCCAGGTCTTCGCTGAACGGGAGGGCGGCTCCCTGGAGTTGCTGCTGACCGAGGGTCCAGGCCTGGCAGGGGGCCGCTGCGTGCACTGGGGTCCCCGCGAGCGCCGGGCCCTCTTCCTGCAGGCCACACCGCACCGCGACATCAGCCGCCGGGTGGCCGCCTTCCGCT
This sequence comes from Callospermophilus lateralis, assembly GCF_048772815.1. Taxonomy (NCBI): domain Eukaryota; kingdom Metazoa; phylum Chordata; class Mammalia; order Rodentia; family Sciuridae; genus Callospermophilus; species Callospermophilus lateralis. The sequence continues at coordinate 8,443,166 of NC_135323.1, read as the reverse complement.
TTGAGCTGCGTGAAGACCGAAGCCCAGAACTGCCTCCACAAGTCCACGGTCTTGGTGAGGATGGTGAGTGACTGATTGGATGGGAGGAGGTTGGAGTCACGAGGTTGCGCCCTACCTTGGACTGGCTGGAATGGGACTTGTAAGCCCCCTGCAGAGTGTCCAGCCAGTTGTCAGCCATCCACCTGTTTGGTTCTGGCTGAGCTCCCCACCCTCGGGATTCTTATCAAGGAAAGAACAGGCAGGGAGCAATGCGGAAGGGGTGGCCAAGCTGGCAAACTTGGGTCCCTGAAGGGCTGGGGGGGAGGGGATGGCGGGCAGAGTCAAAGCCTGTGGCAAAAGCTGTCCTCACTGGCCTAGCGGTGACCTCATGCCCCTCCCCCAGCCCAGCCAACAAAAGTCCAGTGTGCCTCCCGGTCACCATGGAGACACAGTCCTGCCTCTGCAGGGCACCAGGCCCAGCTCTTTGCTCATGGAGCTTTCAGCCTGACCCTGCAGGGGATGGGGCTCTCACTGTTCGACCTCTTTCCCCAAAGATGGGAACCCCAGAGCCAGAGCACACAATAATCTCCTGCCACTCTGGCAGGGCTCCTGCTCTTTGGGTCCCAGAAGGCCACTCTGGGAAGTCACAGAAGGTTCCTGAATGCTGGTATGTATATATGAGATGGGTGTTCAAGAGTGCCCCAGGACACTGAGCTCCGGGTGGACACAGCCCCCAGGCCCATGTCTGTGATGGGTGTCACACAGGCTCTTGCCTGCCAGGGTAATTCTTGACTACAGGTGTGCACACATGCCATGTGACTGCACTTCTGGTGGTGCCTGGGCTCATGATCCCTCCTGCATGCAGGTGCCTGCAGGCCCTGCAGTGATGAGGAGCTCCTCCTGGCTGCATGCACCAGTGACTTTGGTGAGTGTCCCCGTGTGGGGGAGCCTGGGGCCTGCCCTCCCCTGATGGCCCACCCCTGGCCAACATGTTTCCCCGCAGTGATCCGCGGGACCATCCACAGGGTCACACATGACATGGAGCTGCAGGAGTCTGTCATCACTGTGGTGGCCACCCATATCCTCCGCCAGACACTGCCACTGTTGGGGATGGGGGGGCCTGCAGGCCAGGGGCAGGCCTTCATTCGAACCCAGCTGCGCTGTGGTGTCCGCCCTGGCCCAGGCACCTTCCTCTTCATGGGCTGGAGCCGCTTTGGTGAAGCCTGGCTGGGCTGTGCCCCTCGCGTCCAAGAATTCACCCGAGCCTACACATCTGCCCAGGCTGCCCACCTCCACCCCTGTGAGGTGACACTGGACTGAGGGCCTTTTTCAGGGAACAGGGTGCTAGGGAGGGTGTGTGGGAGGGAGGTGGGGAGGGGTGGCTTCTGGATGCATTTATGTTCCCAGCTGCTTCCAAGGGTTAGGGATAATCAATAAGAATACTGATCACATGGTAGATCTGGTCTCCTTTGGCTAGCACAACCCTGCACCTGCCTCATTTAAAATATTTCCTTCTCCCTCTACTGTCTCTGCCCACCCCTTCTCAGCCTGGACCTTACCCATGCGTCTGGCTTATTGGCTGGCTGTTGCCTCCAACACCAGGTGCTTCTGGGGCTCAGAGCAGGAGCGAAAGGTGCCATAACTCCCAAGGCCAGGGGGTCTGGGGTCCCTCAGGTGTGTGAGGGCAGGCAGGTAGGCATCACCCCCAGCTCTAAGCCCATCCTGTGAAGGAAAGGGGTTGCAGTCTGGCAGAGTGCCAATTCCCTCTGTAGCTGTTGTGAGCCAGTCATCTTTGGCCCAGTCCCGCCCTCCGGGAAGAATGGGCCCCTCTGTCCAGAGGCCCCTGCAACGTGCTGAGCATCCAGACATGGCGAGGAGCCTGCAGGGTGTGGGGTCTCCACTGTGGGATCCTGCTTGTCTGTTTCCGGCGAGTGGGGTGCACAATAGGGTCTCTAAGGACCGTTTCCCGCCACTGGTCCCATTGTTGCTGTCCCTGCCTTCTTCCTCAGCCTCCCAGCTGCATAAGGGCTAGTGAGGCCCTGGACAAAGCTCAAGGCCCTAAGGCTGAAAGCCCCTGCATGGGGGTGTGCACTAGGGCTCTCCAGCCCTGGAAGAGTAGATTCCGCTTACCCTCAACCCCTCAGTTATTGGGAAAGAGCCACAGCTCTAATGCTGGGGGACCTCAGGGCCAAGCTTTTCATCTTTGTCTGCTCTCACTGGGGAAAGGGGCAGAGGCAGGGATGGAGCCCAGAAGTTGAATGGGTCTGTCGTCTTTCAGGCAAGAAATTGAGGCTAGGAGAGGGACAAACCTGTATAGGGTCCACACACCCTTGCTCCAGACTGGGCTGACCGAGTGCCCTGTGCCATACAGACTGCTCAGTGGCTGCCTTGGAACCTCCAGGGGACGGGCTATCTAAGTACCCATGAATTCAACTGCCTGCTTCCTGAGACTGAGGAGTAGTGTAGGAGAGCACCCATGGATGGCAGGCGCTACTGGGTCTCCTCCCACTGTTTCCTCTCATCTCCTCAACCATGCATCCTCAGCACTCAGACCTCCACTTTTCATCTGCAACATGGACCACCCCTTGGACTCCAGACCCTTACTCCCACCCCCCAGCATCTTCAGGAGCAGAGAAAGAGGGAACCCTGGGCTCTCCCACTGTTCACCTATTCTGGGGAGGTTCTTCCCCCAGGGCTGAGTAGCATCCTCACCTGTGGTACCTGACTTAATTCTCTGGCCAGTTTCCCACAGTCAGTGCAGAGACCTGTTCCCACAACCTCCCCTCTTGACCACATTCACTGGTGCTTATAGACCACCTCCCAGTTCACCAGTCCACAAATACACTGGGGAAGATGTACTGGGGGGCCCTCAACTCATGAACATCCTACTTGGACTCCAGACCCTTACTTCCACCCCCAGCATGTTCAGGAGCAGACAAAGAGGGAACCCTGGGCTCTCCCACTGCTCACCTGTTCTGGGGAGGTTCTTCCCCCAGGGCTGAGTAGCATCCTCACCTGTGATACCTGGCTTAATTCTCTGGCCAGTTTCCCACAGTCAGTGCAGAGACCTGTTCCCACAACCTCCCCTCTGGGCCACATCCACTGATTTTTATAGACCACCTCCCAGTTCACCAGTCCACAAATACACTGGGAAGGTGTACTACAACTCATGTAGCCTGGAAGGTTCCTGAACATCCTACCCACACAACCATCCAGAGAAATCACTGACTTTCCAACAGTGCTCTGCTTCTCAGACAGAAGGGCACAGTAGAATTTGGTGCTCCAGGAGACAAGTGGCCAAGGCCTAAGAAGTGAGAGAGGAGATAGCAAAGGAAATGGTGTGGGTAAGAAGTGGACTGGAGCTGCAGGAGCTGGCCTGAGGGCTCCATGAAGGTCAGAGACACCTCCATGTGTGTGAACTTAGGCAGGTAGGCCTTGGCTGCTGAGTGCCCAAAGGCAGAAGAGCAGAGTTCTGGTATGAGTGTTAAGAGTCACCAGGTGCAGTTTCGGAGAGACTTACTGGAGCCAGACTGGCTCCAGGTACTGGAAATAGTGCAAGGAGTCCCCCAAGAACAGGGCTTCCACACCTGGAGCTCAGTGCACATCCTTCCTTCTCTGGGAGGGCCCAGTTATAGCCCCCTAGGATATAGGTCCCTAGGAGCTGGTGTACAGGCCTCCTCCCCAGTGCAGTGCACGGAGGCTTTGCTGCTGCCCAGGGACAACTGTCTCTGTCCCTCAGTCTGGTTAGGCTAGGGCCAATGTGCAGACAGGCATGGAAGACACTCTGCAATTGGGGCTGAAGGGTTGGCCTTGGGCACACCCACTTTTCTGGAAGCAGTTTCCATCCTTGTTGGGTCCCCTGACCAGGACGTGAATGGCTGAGCAGCCAAGCCAGGCTGTGTGCACAGACATGGCAATGACATTCAAGAACATTCGTCCTCAGTCTGGGGTGATAAGGTGACCAGCTGCCTGATCCAAGGTTCTGTCCCTTTCCTTGCCACCTCCACCCCAGGGCTTTACCAGGAGCCACTCAACCCTTTTTCACTTTCTGGAGGAGGTGATCTCAGGGCTCCCCTGGCTGCCTTCCACCCCCAATGCTGGGCCAGCAGCCAGAGGCCCAGCCTCTCGCATCCGGCGCCCCTCCCACCACACTCCGAAGAGAGCCAACATCTGTCTCCTCGCCCCAGTCTTTCCTGTCAAGCCCCTCCTCCCAGGCCCTCCAACTCCAGCGCATCCTCCCTTCCCGCTTAACGGTCCTCGCTGTGGGAGGGAGCCTGCAGGATGTCCTCCCGGGACCGCTCTGGGTTTGGCTGACTTCCAGGGTGTCCTGGTCAGCGAAACCCGCGCCGGTCTCCAAGTCAGCCTTGTGAGGACTTGGCTATGACCCAAGGCCCGCAGCAAGCCCTTCCCGCCGGCCCCACCAATGCACCCCTATCCGGTGCACGCTCGGGAGGCTGGGGCCTCCGCCTCCGCTCGGAAGTTCCCATGCCAGGACAGGCCCCGATAGTCGCCATATTGTGGGACGACCGAGCCAACTGACGCCGGCTAAGAGCAGGCCGCGGCTCCGTGCGTCCCGCGAGGGTTACTGACCACCCGAGCCGCTGCAACCGCAGGGCGCCGCCGCCCGGAACCCGCGGGAGAGCCCTGGGCTGGGGCCGGCGGAGCCGAACGCGCGACGCACCAGCCAGTGGGCCTGTGGCAACTTCCGGCGTCTAGTCCCGGCCTCCGCTCAGCCACCGGCACTCGCCCGAGCAGCGTTGGGAAGGCGCGTAACCGACGGGGCACGGCGGAGGGAAAGGGCTTGGAGGCGGGAGGACCCTGAGCCGCGTGTTCCGCAGCCATGGAGCACGACGACCCTGCCGAGGCGTTGACGGAGCTGCGCGAGCGGCGGCTGGGCGCGCTGGAGCTGCTGCAGGCGGCGGCGGGCTCGGGGCTGGCCGCCTACGCCGTGTGGGCTCTGCTGTTGCAGCCAGGCTTCCGCCGAGTGCCGCTGCGGCTGCAGGTGCGGGCGAGGCTTGGCCGCGCGGCGGAACCTCAGCTGGGCGGGACCGCGGCCGGGGGCAGGGAGTACGGAGGGGCGGGACCAAGAGTGGTTCGGTCCCTGACCGGGGGACGGAACCGGGTTAAGAGCGGGGCTGCGAAGGGGTGGGACTAGAAAGGGTGTGGGCCCGGCCGGTGGGTGGGACTGGGGTGTGTGGAAGGGCGAGACCACTAAGGGTGGGACTCTGGGCAGGGACGCGGCGTGGGTTGCGGTGGGGGACGGAGGCGTCGCCTTGGAATGGCAGGGACGGCGCCGGTGTGCGGAAAAGTGACTGCAGCTAAACGCTGGGCGGGGCTTTGGGTTGACACCTGCTCTGGGTGCGGCAGGAAAGTCCACCACAGAACTTCCAGTTCTTGTCCAGGAGGCAAATTCTGCCCCCACCTGGTGATTGCGAGGGACGTGGCCCATGGATTCTGGCCCTCAGCCCGCCCACTTAATTTCGCCTAGGTACCCTATGTAGGCGCCAGTGCACGGCAGGTTGAGCATGTGTTGTCGTTGCTGCGTGGTCGCCCGGGAAAAATGGTGGATCTGGGCTCTGGAGACGGCAGAATTGTAAGGCGCGTGTGTGTCCCTGTGTGTCTTCCCTGCCCTTCGTGTGATCGTCCCTCCCCAACATTCGGGTCCTGAACTGCTGGTGCCGGCAGGTGTTGGCGGCCCACAGGTGCGGTCTCCGCCCGGCTGTGGGCTACGAACTGAACCCGTGGCTTGTGGGGCTTTCGAGGTTGCATGCCTGGAGGGCCGGTTGTGCTGGCAGTGTCCGCTACCTTCGTGAGGATCTCTGGAAGGTAACCTAGGGGACCTAGACCCCTGAGATCCACACCTGATTATGCTTCAGATTCTACCTTGGTCAGCCTTCTGGCAGCGCCAGGTTTCTCTGACTCCTGGGTGGGCCAGGGGTCAGGTCTGAAACTGCAGGGACTCGGCAGACAGCCCCCTCCCCCTGCCGGTGACTCTCCTCACAGGTGAGCCTGAGGGACTGCCGAAACGTGTCCGTGTTCCTGGCCCCCAGCGTGGTAGGTCTGAGGTCTGCAGCCCCACTGGGAGTTGGGGCCACACACTGGCATGCGCTGCATTGAGGCCTGGGGATGGTTGCTGGACAAGGGCAGGTTGGGTCCTGCTGCCCTTGCTGTCTTCTCACCACTTCTCTCTCCCACAGCTCCCCTTGCTGGAAGATAAACTGCTGGTGGAGCTGCCTGCTGGGGCTCGTGTTGTATCTGGACGCTTTCCCCTACCCACCTGGCAGCCTGTAGCTGTGATAGGTGAAGGCCTAGATCGGGTCTGGGCCTACGATGTTGACATAGACGTCCACCATGCCAGACCTGCTGCCACATCCTGCCCCATCCTGCCCACCCCAGGACCTGGTTCTGCCTTGGCCCCTAGCCTCCCCAATTCTCAGGCTGACTGACTGGACACAATAAAGGCTCATAGATCACAGGCTTATTTTGTGGATAGTGGGGTTGTGGGGTGCAGGGATGACTGGGGTGTTGGGGAGCCTCCATTGCTGGCTACGAAGGGGTCTGCTCTGTGCTCCTCAGAAGGCCGGCTGTGTCCTTGGATGTTAGGGATTGGCTAGAGGTGTGGTTCCCGCTTTCCAGGGGTCCCCTGCACCCACCAGCTTCCTCAGCCTCAGGATTTCCTGCTTATACCTGCTCAGAGGAATCAGGTTAAAATCATCTACCTGACTATGGACTATCTTCCCCCACCCAGACTAAGGTCCTCTCCCATTCAGCTCACCTTCCCAGGTGCTGGTCCACATACTCCTGTAGCTCTGAAAGCTGCTCTTCAGCCTTGATGGCCCGCACCAGCAGCTGTGCTCGCTCACATTCCAGCTCTGCCTGGGAGGAGCATGAGCCTTAAGCCAGGGCAGAGTGTGCAGAGGGGCCCTTTCCAGCCCTAACCACTACCTGAGTGCCTCGGGCGAAGTCCTGGAGCTTCTGGCAGATCTGGGCCCAGGAGTTGGTATCCAGGCTCCTGTGAGGGGGGACAAGAGGCAGTCTTGAGGGCTGACCTGGAACTTATTGGAGTGATTTGGGACACCGTACCCTGCCCAGGCCTTGGAGCTCCTGTGCATGAGGGGCCCAGTGGCCACTCAGGGAATGCTAAGCCATGGGCAAGCTCAGATGGTGACCCCAGTCTACTGTGATGTTAACCCATTGGGTGTTTTGTTCTCCAAACCCTGGGAAGTACTACCTCAAGAGCCCTGCCCACTGTATAGCTGGGGAGGTAGAGGCCTGGAGGCAAGGGCTGGCCAGGTCACCAGGCAACCTGCTCCCAGCCTGTCTTTATCCTGGGTCCTCCAGGTATCAACTGAAATGATCCTCCCTCAGATGGGCTCTCCCTGATCTTCTCCATTCAAGGTTGGCCTCTCTCCTGGCAGGGCCCTCTTCACACATTGGCACTTGGCCCAGCAGCCACCTTACTTCCCCTGTACAAACTGGAAGACCCTGGGCCAGAGACCAGCCATTTTGTTCACTTTAGATTGGCAGAAAGCTCTGCTTCAGTGTTGTATGATCTGCCCTCTCCCCACTCACCCACAGGAGGGTACTCACAGTGGCTCTGAGGTCTCCTGGGAGGAGGCTTCACCAGGTCCCTTTCGTGGGCACAAGGGCAGCATCCTGAGCTGGCTGTGCTATAAAGGATCCCTTGGTTGGCTGAAGGAGGCAGGCCATTGAGGCCCTGGGGCTGGGGCTTTGTTGAGCCTGGGATGAGGCTGGGGTCAGTTCTGGAGCTCTGTGCCCCTAGATAGTGTGAGCTAGCAGGGAGAGGAGCTCACCTCATCCTTCTCCTGCAGGTGGCTGAGCTCAGTGGCCAGGGGCACACACAGTGGCTTCAGGTCTGTGGCTGTAGTAAAGGAAGCCTTGTGGGTCCCAGTTGTCCTGTCTGGGTCTGCCAGGGCCTGCGGCTGCTCCTGCTGCACACTGAGCCATACGTGGGGTCATGTAGGGCCATACCACCCCAAGTGCCCAGATGAGAGTAGGGCCCACCTGTGTGTGGCCAGCAGCTCCTCATGCCTACGGCTCAGATCTGCCAGGTGCTTTTGGTAGGCCCTAGCAGCCCGGGCCAGCTGTTGCTCACGACTGTGATGTGCTGCCTGGATGTCCTGCAGAGTGGCCTCCAGGAAAGTCTGAAGGGCCGCCTGGCTTGCACCATCTGCATATCCCTGGAGAAGGTGAGTTGATGCTGGGGCAGCACTAGGGGGAGCTAGGTTTGGGGGCTGGGCTGGAGCTGGCAGGGTGACCTGTTTGGGCCCAATCCCATCCCTAGGGTCTCCCTGAAGCTGTCCAGCATGCCCAGACCAGATGTGGGCTTCCTGGGACTCAGAGGCCTCCCCTCTCCACCACAGGGCCCCTGGCCTGATGCTCACCACTGCCTCTCGGGCGCAGCGCTGCAGCCGGAGGGCATACTCCTCATTCAGCTTCTTCAGTTGCAGCTGCAACCGGGCGTTCTCAACCTGGGCCTGTCGGAGCTGGCCCTGGCAGGTGGACAGCATCTGGGGGTGAGGGAGGGACCTTGCTGCACTTGGAGGACACCTACTGCTGTATCTCGAAGCACACAGGGTGTGGGGGGTGATGCTCACCACTGCTTGTGCAGCTAGCCGCTGTCCAGCTGCCCTGGCTTCCTCTTGTGCTCCCTGTAGCTGCTGGCCCAGGGCTGCCCTGCTAATGATGTGAAGCTCAGCCAGGCCAGGGTGAGGGGTTCCTCAGTCCCTTGGGAATGGCTGCTGTGAGTACTGTGCCCTGACAGGCCCTCCCAGACCCAGGAGAGGTGGCCACTCACACCCGTGTCTCCAGTGTCTGTTGCAGGGCCCTGTGATGTTCCAGCACCCACTTCACTTCACCCTGAAGCTCCTGGGTTCCCAGCAGCTGTAGGGCACACAAGAGCTGGCTGCCTGAGACCCCAAACTCTGGGTCCCATTCCCACCCTGGGCTGGGAGAACCCCAGAGGATTCCCAGGTTAGGCTACAGAGTGCTCACACTATTCTCCAGTTTCAATGGCTTAGGGATCAGGACATCCTTGGATTGCACCTGCATGGGTGAGAAGGCAGGGGTGAGGAGCGGGGGAGCAGGTCCCATCTCAACTGTGCCTGAGGAGGCCCCCAACAGCCTCACCCACCTGGGCTCTTCCTGTGGTCAGGGTGACCTGGTGGCTGTGGTGGGCAGAGTGTCTGGGCCCCTGGGTTTCTTGATTAAACTTCTGTGCTGGGTTGACCTCTGCTGGGTCCACATGCCCCTGGCTGATATGATCTCCACGCACCTCCAGCTCCAGCACCCGGCTTTCCAGCCGAAGGACCTGTGGGTCATCAGGGTGAGCAGACGGTATACAAAGGACAGGGTGATACTGAATGTGTGTGTGCTCCCAGGCACCATCTGCCCTGGTGTGATCATCTGGCACACCTGGGCTTCTACAGCTGCTCACCTCCCTCTTCAGCTGGAAGACTTCAGCCTCGTGCTGCTCCTGCAGGCGATGAGTTGCAATCTGAAGGTCGACCAGTTCCTTGGAGATCTGTGTGTGGCCAGGATAAGAGTGCTGCCTGTGAGACCCTGCTGCCCCTGCTTCTGCCAATAACTTGGGGTCCCATCCCCACCTGTAGCTGCTGTTTCTCGCTCAGCTCCAGATCTGACGGAAGCTCTCCCTCCAGGCTGGTGGCCCAGGCTGAGGTGCCACAAGAGACTCCTGGCAGCCAGGCTTCTGCTTGGGGCACAGCCTAGGGAAGCACCATTCACCCCATGCCCAGGTGGGTTTCAGGTCTGGGCTGCGGCCCTTGCGCTGATAGGGTCATCTGACATGCCAACCCTGCTGAGCTGGGGCAGCCCTACCCTGGCCAGGACCAGACCCAGGGTACAGGGTCCCCCACCCCGGCCTCTGAGGGAGATGAAGGACCCAAATGATGTCAGGGTGGTGGCCACAGCTGCAGCAGTGTCCTAGGAGGACTCACATTCTCCAAGGCTCGAGGAGGGGTCCTCTGCTTGGGCCCTGGGGATGCCACCCACTCCATAGGCAGCAGGAGTTCCAGCCTGCTGCACCTGGCCCCCTGACCTGCTCTAGGATGGCTGCCTGGTGGCTGTTGCTCCACAGAGTGTCAGTGTTGCCAAGGCCTCTGTTGGTCTTGGAGATGCCAGAGTTACGCCCACAGGGCCAGGCAGTTTGGCGGTTGGGAGGAAGAACCGGGGAACCTGGTTCCTTACAATTATGGCGTCGGCTCCTTTCTGGGCCATTTCCTCATTTGGGAAATGCAGACCAACACCCAGGGCATTCACTTGGATCCAGTATATGGAAACTAAAAATGCAGTTGCTGGTACTGCTGTGCTTAGGAGGAATGTCCTATCCTACCATGTGGATTCGACAGTTTATTTTTTTAAAATATCTTTAATTAATTTTTATGTGGTGCTGAGGATTGAACCCACCCAGGGCTGCTTAACCAGTGAGCTACATCCTCAACCCTTTCAAAATATTTTACTTAGATACAGTTGCTGAGGCTGGCTTTGAACCCCCAAACCTCCTGCCTCAACCTCCTGAGGCACTGGGATTACAGACACTGGCCACTGCATCTGGTTCGTGCACTTTTCTTTCTTTCTTTTTTTTTTTAGTACCGGGGATTAAACTCAGGGGCACTCGACCACTGAGCCACATCCGGGTTTCACTGAGTTGCTTAGCGCCTCATTTTTGCTGAGGCTGGCTTTGAACTCGCAATTCTCCTGCCTCAGGCTCCTGAGCAGCTGGGATTACAGCTGTGCACCACAGCGTCTGGCTAGTGCTTCATACACTCTTCAGATAGATGCCTTCTGTGTACCTCCAGGTGCTGGCTGAAACTTGGGATAGGCTGTAAATAAGCTATACAGCCCTCCCCACCCCTAGCCTGAGAGGAAGGGTGCGGACATTCCAATACTGGTAGCAGTCTCGGAAAGCTTGTTCAGGGAAGGTTTCTGTGAGCAGGCGGCAAGTGTCCGGAACCAGGTCAAGGCGTCTGCGCCACGCTCCACTGCGCATGCGCGTTCCCTCCAGCCAGCAACACTCCCTGGCCGGGCAGTGAAGGCCAGCCGCCGGGTAGAACGACAGTCTCCCTCCGGGCCTAAGGCCCTCCCTCCGTCGGTCAGTCGAGCGTCCTCCAGGCCATCTGCACAGGTGTCGTCGGGACCACCTATCTGGAGTCTGGGGTCCCTCTGTGGCTACGGGGCGGGATGGTGGGAGGAGGCGTGGCCTGCGGACTAGGGGCAGGGCCCGTTGGGAGGCGGGGCTGCGAGCGGAAGGCGGGGCCCCAATGAGGCCGCCTTGAACCTGCACGCGGATCTTCAGGAGTTCCTGAAGCAGGGCTCTTTGCACCTTCTGCTCGCGCGCGCGTGTGTCTGTCCGTGTCCCCGTCTTGCCCAGAAAGGCTCAGTAGGCTGTGGGGGCCTTCTTTTGGAGGAGGCGTGGGGTGGCTGAGTTCTGCCACCATGAAAGTCAAGGTCATTCCTGTGCTTGAGGATAACTACATGTACCTGGTCATCGAGGAGGACACGCGAGAGGCTATGGCTGTGGATGTGGCGGTGCCCAAGAGGGTAAGGGACGGTCGGGGGTGGCAGGAACACCATTGAAGGTCTAGGCAGCCTTGAGTGCTACACGCCAAATCCCCCACCCTGGCCGGACTGTCCCATCCTCTTCTTCGATCTCTGGTCTCTCGATGATCTTCCTAAGGGCTTCCTTAGGGCTTTCTAAGTTAGGGCTGCCTTGGCACGCGTGTCCTTTATCCAGTGCTTAACTGCCCTTGTACAGCGGGGCGCCCGCTAATTGTATGCAGGGTACAGCGCCTCCTCTGCGCTGTCCTAGGTACTGGCGGCGGTGCAGTATGGAAGGAGCAGCTCACCCAGACGTCCAAATCACCATGACTTTATTCCTTTCAGCTGCTGGAGATCGCAGGCCGAGAGGGAGTGTCTTTGACCACGGTGCTAACCACCCACCACCACTGGTGAGTGCAGGTGGGGCGTACAGAGGCTTGAAAACGCCTTTCCCTGACCAGAGGTAACTGCTCCCTCCACTGCGGGTCCACAGGGACCACGCTCGGGGCAATGTGGAGCTGGCGCGGCTACAACCTGGGATGGTGGTGATGGGCGGGGACGAACGCATCTGTGGGCTGACCCGCATGCTGGTACATGAGGAGGAACTACGGGTGAGTACTGAGTACGCACAAGGGAAATGCGGGAAGGGACGACACGCCCCCGACCCGCCCTCACAGGTCCGCTTGACCCTCTGCAGTTTGGGGCCATCCATGTGCGCTGCCTCCTGACGCCTGGCCATACCTCTGGCCACATGAGCTACTTCCTTTGGGAGGACGAAAGCCTGGACCCGCCTGCCCTCTTCTCAGGTACCCACAGCCCAGAGGTCACCCAGTCATCTTCTCTGACCAGGCTTCCCATTTCCTCTTACCTACCCTCCTCCCACAGGGGATGCACTGTCTGTGGCTGGCTGTGGCTGGCACTTGGAAGGCACTGCCCAGCAGATGTACCAGAGTCTGACAGAGACCCTTGGCACCCTGCCCCCACAGACGGTGCGTGGGGTCCAGACCCTGCTTAGTGCTGTGCTTCCTCTGGGAACCCTCATGCCCTGTCTGGGTCCAGACGGTGGGCTCAGGGCCAGGTCCTGAGCACCTCCCACCTCTGCCTGCAGTAGTGCTCTCCACACTGAATGCCCTTTCTCCAGAAGGTGTTCTGTGGCCACGAGCACACACTGTGCAACCTGGAGTTTGCACACACAGTGGAGCCCCACAATGACCACGTGAGAGCCAAACTGTCTTGGGCCCAGGTAGGCCACTTCTTGCCCCTTAATGGGAGGGATGTACAGTGGGGAGAGCACGTGCTCTCTTTTGAGTTTGGCTGCAGGAGAATCCCCAGGGTCAGCATGATTAGCCTTGGTGGCCACTGTTGGCTTCGCATGGGATATGTGGCCCTGTGGCCACAGCCAAGCAGGCTGGGACTGTCAGAAAAAGCCTGGTTATGACAAGGGTCTATGGTCACTGCAGAAAAGAGATGAGGACGATGTGCCCACTGTGCCATCCACCCTGGGCGAGGAGCTGCTGTACAACCCCTTCCTGAGGGTGGCGTGAGTATGGCCATGTCTGGGGTCTCCCCATGGGTGGGGCTTGAGCTACAGTCATCAAGGCAGCCTGGGAGGCATCTCCCTGTGGAACCAGTTGGCAATGCCAGCCTGCCTTCCCTGGGACCTCTTTGGCAGCCACTTGGTTAGTTAAGGTGTCTGGGGGCCATTAATTGGGCTGAGTGTCCCTGGCACCAGGAGAGGCCCACATTAAGTATTGTCCTGTCATCCATCCAGTGCCCTGTCCCTTCCCACCCCCATGGGTAGCCTAGTGTCCAGCCATTCCCCACTGTGCCCCTCCTCTACAGAGAAGAGGCGGTACGCAAGTTCACAGGCAAAGTGGCCCCAGCTGAAGTCCTGGAGGTGCTGTGCAGGGAGCGGGCTTGCTTCCAGCAGGCTGTGGAGCCACCACAGCCACAGGCCCGGGCACTCCTCGCACTGCAGTGGGGGCTCTTGGGCCACCAGAAGTGAGCCACCCAGGGCCCACTCAACTCCATGTTGCTCCTCCCACGACTCTCAGTCTGCCTGGACCCACACAAGGGTGGCCTCTGTGGACCTGCCTGGCTGTATGCCCAGCCTTCGAGGATCAGCAAGTGGTACTCTCCTCCACTGCTCCTGGAGGTAGACCTGCAGGACCTCTGTGCAGCCACACACCTGTCTGTGCCTGAGCAGTCCTGCCTGGGTTCTGCTCAGTGAATAAATCTCTGAGAGGCCCTTTGGGGCACAGACGCTCCAAGACAGCAGTGATTCCAAACATGCTGGGCATGTCCTTTATCAGAGGTAAAACTGGGTCAGAGACAGGCCTGGCAGGAACCCAGCCATGGCGGCATGATGGCCAGGGTAGACTTGTGCAGGGATGCAGCCTAAGATACAGAGCTGACCTTAGGCCCACAACTCTAATCCTAGTTTCAGGAGTCCAGATGTCCTATCCTGCAGCAGTCCCCATACTTGACACTATTAGTCACCTGCCCCCTGCCCTGTGGCTTCCAGGTGATTCCAGACTTCAAGGATAGCACTTGCAGGAACTCCGGAGCCCCTCACTATAGAGCCACCATGGCCAGGAAAGGCAATGTCCATAGAACGGCCAGTGGAAGAGTCCCAAACCTCAGAGAACCTTCAGCCTCGTCTTCCACCCCTCACCCTACCTGCAAAGCCAGTACAGAGCCCGGGGTGTGCAGGCACAGGTCACATTTCCAGACCATGAAATCCTGTGTGTATCTGGAACCCACTTTAACATGGGCTCTAACACACTGTGCAGCTCCTTTTGGTTCTGGGAGAGCCCTGGGGTCTGAGGTGAGAGGCTATGTTGCTGGGCACTGGCCCCAGCAGACCTCGAGGCCTCCTACCACCTGATGCTCAGGCCTGAGCTGGGCTTCTCTATGGCATGGTACTGAGTGTGCAGCAGGTGGCTGGCCCGCTCTGAGCTCTCACCCTGCAGCCACTGCTGGTACAGCTCCTGGACCCCAGGCACATCCTCAGGTGTCTCCATCCTGACCATGCTATACAGGCTCTCCACCTGCTGGAGAAGGTCTTTGCTGGGCATGTCCAGGGCCTTGAGTTGGCCTCCACCATTCAGGCATCCTGTGCAGAGCAGGTTATGGTCACAAAAGTGTCAGGTGGGGTCAAAGTGCACACCCTCTCCCCACTCACCTCCTCCAGCGCTGGAGGGGTGCTGCCAACTCCATCCCAGCAGCCCCCACCCCTGTCATCTCCTGCCGGGAGGTGCACCTGAGGGGCAGGCCATGACCTCCACATAATGGTAGGGGCAGCGGCCTCGCTTGAGCTTCTGCACCAGGTTCTGGATGTTGCGGAAGCCATAGGCAGTGGCAAAGTGCAGCAGCACCTGGCCCTCCCTCTCCAGGGTCACCTCCTGGAAGTCCCTGTTCCTGAGGATGGGAGAGACTATATGCATCACCAACACCAGGCTCCTGTACACACACAGGGACCCTGCTGGGATAGGGGAACTCAGCACTTCCACCCTCTGCTCCTGGGCAGGGGAGGGAGGGTAGAATGAGTGGAATGCTCCCTCCAACCAGAGGTCCAACAGGTGACCTTAACCTCTCCCAGGTCTGTCTCCTCACGTGTGAAATGCGAGTCCCCTTTCCTAAGGCTGGTCTTGAGGCATGGCAAGGGAGGACCTAGCCTTGCCCTCCCTCCCAGATGCAGGTGTCACTGGTATCCACCTGTCCTGAGGACAGCGGCCTTGGGCTCAGGATCTTTGCTAAGGGGGAAACTGAGACCCCCACTTGTGCCCAGTGCTCCAGGGTCTACCACCAAGCCCACCAAGAGGACCCAGGGCTGGGGAGGCACCAGTCTAGGAGCTTTATGGCTGTCCTGTCCTGGTGCCCCAGGCCACCCCACTGACCTCAAAGGCCTGTAGGTGACCTCATCCACATGGACTCCAAAGAGCTCTCTTGCTGCATGCCGGAACACATGTTCCAGGTAGCCCCCTGAGCCCCCACCCTGGTGGCTGAAGGGCTCCTCAGCAGATGTGCTGCTGGACCTGTGGAAGGGGCAGGTCAGTGTAGGTGAGGAGAGCGGGGCCTCAGCACAGCTGTGTTCAAGCTTTTCTAGGTGGGAAACAAGTCCTGGGCATAAAGGAACGTCTTGGCATGACCTCAGGGCCCCTAGTGTGTCTGACACTGTCCCGGGGAGCTCAGGCCTCTCCAAGCTGGGCTGTGCCTCTCAGGCCTGGGGCAGGCCATGGGAGGGAAGGAGAGGCACTGCCCACCCCACGGCAGCCTGGTTCCCTCTGCTGACTTACAGGCCATCCAGAGGGGCTGGCTCCAGCTCTGAGAGCGAGACCCCCTCCTCTTCCAGCAGCTCGAGGACTTCTCCTGTGTGGGACCACAGCACGGGTGCTCCAGCCGCTCGATCCTCAAGCTGCCCGCATGCCTGGCAGCTGCATCTTGGTCCCAACAGGCCCACATATTCACCCAGCCAGAGGTGGGAAAGGATGACCCCTCTGAAGACCCTCACGGCTGCCTCATTCCCTCAGGGTGGTATAAGGTAAACCAGATAACTGTGCTGGTCTAGTGCTGTCTGCCCAGCCTCCCAGGCAGTTCATTTTCCTGTCTTGATAGTACTTGAGAGACTCTGAGACTTCTCAACTCAGAAATGGGGAGCACATGTGAGTCAGAGGGCTGAACTGGAGCCTTTCCACACCCCCCAGACCCACTCAAGCCAACAAGGAACTCCAGGCCCAAGGGCTGCAGGTGTCCCAGAGGGGTCAGCTGAGAATTCCCTGCCTCCAGGGTGCGGACAATACCTGTAGTGAGGACGCAGTCCACATCTCGAGTCTGGTGCTCCTGGCTATAGAAGTCGGGCCTGGAGGCCTCCAGCTTCTTGTCGTAGCAGGGCATCACTGTGACATGGTACACCTTGTCGGGGGCCAGATGCTACAGGAGGAGAGAAACTTGGTCCTACCTGACTACAGCTCGCTCTGTGACAAGCAAGGTGAGAGGTGGCCATACAGCTGGCCTTGACCAGCCCTTCAGGCTGGCACTGCTTCCCAGCAGCCTCCTCACTGATGCCGTGGCCCTGCAGTGGACACCACAGGTCCTGCAGCACCCAGCTCCAGCAGAGGAAGAGGCCTCAGCCTTCATGGTTCCGGGGTCAACAGAAAAAGCAGGTTGTGGTGCAGGAGATCTGAGGGCCAGGAACCTGACTTGGCACCAGAGCACTTGCCTAGCATGCATGAGGCCTGGGTTTCGATTCCAGCACACACACACAGAGACCTTAAGGAAGTGACTGTGTCCGTGCAGAAGCAGCACAGCACAGGACTAAGGTCAGGAGAAGTGTAGGCTCCCCGCCTCCTGTGGGCCAGTGGCACCAGTTTGGAGTCCTCATGGCTCAGCAGGTGCCCTTGTTTACCCAGCAGCCTGTGGAGGTCACCTGATTGCAGCCTGGCTTAGGCCTATTGCTCCCGAGGGGCTGGGCCACCTCTAAGTGAGTGAAGAGTACCTTCACAGGCAGCTGCCATTAATGCTCTTGACTCCAAATGCCTCCAGAGGGCACATGGCCACAGCCACAGTGACTAGAGCCAGGGCCACCAATGCCAGGGTCACAGCTGCCACTCTCCAGCGTGCTGCCCTACACGGCCTAAGGCTGTTACCTGCTGTTGGGCGAAGAAGTCCTTGACCAGGGAGCCCATGACTTGCTGTGGGGACCGGGCCGTGCTAATGTAGGGGAGGATGAAGCTGCCATGGGTCTTCTCAGCATAGCAGATCCAGCCTGTGCCGGCAGAACCAACAGGTCTCAGTTGGGCACAGGGCAGGCATGGATGGCTCACAGAGTGCCTCTCTGCTTGACAGTGATGCAATACTCAGGGGGTAGACCAACTTGTACAAAAAGTGACCGCAGCATAGATAGCATTCCCATTCTGTCACCCCTGTCACCAGGAGTACCAGCCTCCAGGCCACAGAAGGGGAGAGACTGCAGGCACTTTCCTGATGGGGCGCCTTCTCCAGGAGGCCTGAGGTACTGACTGGTACAAGAGCTCTGCCTCCCCACCTAATCTCCAGGTCCTGAGCCTTGCTGCTGGTATGGTCAGCTTTTAACCACATGATTTGGAACCTTGCCATCTGCACAACCATGAACACACCTGGGCAGGCAGAAGCCAGCACAGGCAAGGCCACTCTGGAGTTGGCTCGATCTTGGAATCGCCGCACGAACTCTCGCTGGCTCTCAAGGAGGCTGAAGTTCCTTGAGAAGGCAGTGTCGAAGACGAAGTGTGCCCCTGGAAAAAAGGCACAAGCTTGACCCCCACCACAGCTGGCACCAGCCATGGGTGACCCTTTTGGTGCTGGCCACAGCAGGGGCAGCATTGTTCACATCCACAAAAATAGGGCACTGCCCCCAGTGGCACCAGTTGCTTCTACTGCAGCCTCAGGAAGCATGGAACAGCCTGTGCCATGGTGATAAGCCAGGTGCTGCCTGGGGCCAGGGGACAACTTCCTGTGATGCATCTCCCACTGCAGTGAACTGTTTATTTATTTATTTTTTTGTACTGGGGATTGAACCCAGGGGTGCTTAGCCACTGAGTAACATCACCACCCTTTTTATTTTTCATTTTGAGACAAGGTCTCACTAAGTTACTCAGGACCTCACTAAGTTGCTGGGGCTGGCCTTGAACCTGTGATCCTCCTGCTTCAGCCTCCCTAGCTGCTGGGATTACAGGCATGTGCCACCATACCTGGTTCCTGTTTGATTTCTTTTTTCTTTTTTTTTTTAGTATTTTTTAGTTTTTGGCGGACATAACATCTTTGTTTGTATGTGGTGCTGAGGATGGAACCCAGGCCGCACGCATGCCAGGCGAGCATGCTACCGCTTGAGCCACATCCCCAGCCCCCTCCTGTTTGATTTCTAAGGTTTGGCTTTCTCACACTGGAGCAGGGCTCAGGCTCCTGGTCAATTCCTAGTGTTCCACCTCTTCCCAGGTCCTCATAGCAGTATGTCCAAGCATCTTTTTTACACAGCCAGCTCCAAGGGACCACCTCCTCCTGGGTTGCTGCCCACTGTTCCCCATCCCCCCAGACTGTGCAATAGTCCCACGTGAATACCACTTAGTCACAGTGAGATTCTGGGCAATTGTACCTGCTTGCTCTAAACCCATCAACTAAACTCCTGCAGAAACCTGTTTGACTCTAGTAAAGGGCTGCCTTCTGACTTATTGCACCCTCCCCGCCAGGATCCAGAAGGAAAAATCTTTGAATTTGTTTTCTTGGGTGGTGCCATACTGATTTCCATCTTCGATTGGACCAGGTGCAGCCCTAGGCCAGCTTCCCCAGGGTCTGAGGGACCAGGACAGCCAGATAGGGCCAGTGTCAGCAAGTTTCTGGTGAGAGACCCCCCTGGTCATGGGAGGACGACCAGGCATTAGCCTGTCTACCAGGTAAAGGAACATTCTGTGAAAGGGGTCTGTGAACACCCCTTTTCACTTCTCACTAGGGTGGGGGTGCTGGCCACTCTGGCACTAGCACCCCAATCTAGCCAGGGGCTCTCAGGATACTCATTTCCTCCCCTAGCCCAATGACCAACCAAGTCTGGATGTGGCTGACCAGTGTCCAACACAGGCCTGGAACGAGTGCCTTCAGAGCATCAGGTTAGAAACACACAGGGTGGTGAGTTCCTTATGTGGGAAGAGTGCAAGCTGGAGCAGATGGCTGCTCTTCAGAGGTGTTGCTCCCCACCAGCACAGTGGCCACACGTATGGGAGGCTGAGGCAGGAGGGTTGTGAGTTCAAAACCAGCCTTAGCAACTTAGAAAGGCCCTAATCAACTTAGCAAAACCCTGTCTCAAAAAATGAAAAGGGTTGGGGATGTGGCTCAGGGGATAAATGCCTCTGGCTTCAATTTCTGGAACAACAACAAAAAAAAGAGGTGGGCTGGGCTATGACTCAATGGTAGAGTGTTTGCCTATTGTGTGAGGCATCGGGCTAGACTCTCAGCACCGCATATAAATAAATAAATAAAATGAAGGTCCAGGGGCTGGGGTTGTGGCTCAGCAGTGGAATGAATGCCTACTGTGGGGGGGGCTGTGGCTCAGTGGTGGAGCGCTGGATTCTCAGCACCGCTTAATGAATAAAATAAAGGTCCAGGGGCTGGGGCTGAGCGGTGGAGCACTCACCCAGCACATGTGAGGCCCTGGGTTCAATCCTTAGCACCATATAAAAATAAATAAAATAAAGCTATTGTGTCCAACTACAACTAAAAATAAGTTAATACATAAATAAATAGAGGGCCATCAACATCTTAAAAGAAAAAAGAGCTGCTGCTCTCCGCTGTCAAGCAACCTTAAGATGAAGTCCCACTGGGAACACATCAAGTGTCTGAGTTCAGGGCTGAGTGACTGTGACTTGGAAGCGGGAAGCATCCCCATGCTCAACGCCTATGTTTGGGGCCATGGTATTCACCCAAGGTTCCACACCTACCTATTTTTTTAAAGAATGAAGTTAATTTCCTGGCAGTGTCTGTAGGATTTAGCTGAAACCTTGCAGCCAGCGATGCTCTGGATTGGGGTGAGACAGAAATGACAACCAGCCGCTGCTCACTGGGTGCTGCAGTCTGCAAGGTGGGGAGAGGCACTTACTCTGCAAGTTTGTAAGATCCAGCTCTTAGCCTGTCAAGCCAGATGCCAATGGTTCTGGAGAGAGCGGAGCCCAGCACATGGGGGTACATTCAGGAGAGAGCTAGGGCCTGGCATCTCAGAGCATGGCAAGACCCAAGAGACATGGGAGTCACCTGAAGGAAGGACAAGTGGCACCAGGTGAGCTGCCCCTGAAGAAATATGTCCTGGGCTGCTGGGCCAATCTGTACCACTTACCTTGTTAGCATTTAGAACCTTCCGCAGCTCCTCATGGCTCTGCTGGGTGATAAGCACAGTCTCTGCCGAGGTGACACAGCCACTGCATGCCAGGCAGTCGTTCAGTGAGACCCTGGCTTTTGCTAGCTTCTGGGTCCCACCATCCTGCAGAAGGGGCATGGACCTAGGACAACGGTCCCCTTGCAGGGCTCCTCTCAGGAGCGCAGATCCCACAGGGGCCTGTGCTCTTCTGCTTACAACACACTGGCAGCCAACATGGTGTCTAGTTGGGTGCCACTCGATTTTTATTTTCATTTACTTTCTGTGGTCCTGGAGATTAAATCTAGGGCCTTGTACGTGCTAGGCAAGCACACTCAATCCCTGAGTCACATGCCCAGCCCTGCCACTCAATATTTTTAAAAATTAAAATATTAAAAATTTAACATATTTTTTAAAATTAAAAAATGTTACACAAATACTAGTACACATCCTAAGTTTTCACACTGACATCAAACTGTTTAACTTTTGGGACAAACTCAACTAGCACATCAAACTTGCATGAATAGGGCTTGCTTGTGTTCAGTCATGTGCATGTGTAGGCCTGTGGGAATAGGCTCTAAAAGAAGGAGGTAATGCCAAGAGCTGGCTCAGCCAGACAGAGGTAGAGCCTCGAGATGCTGGTGTTCAGGCTGGTTCTCTAGGAGGGTATTCAATGGGTATTCAATTTTCCAATCAAAATGATCCCAGCTAAAGCCCCTGACTCCCCCTTACAGACATGAGCCTGGTTTGAGCTGGAGACAGGAGAGCTTCAGGGGCGAGGTTCTGAATTGGAGGTCCTTTGAGCTACCTCCCACTAGGTCTGTGTGGCTGTGCTGCAGCCACATCTGAGATTAGCCCACACTGAAAAGCTAAGAACCCACAGGCCTGGGCTGTGATGTGAAAAGGGAGGCTGCAGTGCTCCTTCAAATCAATAGCCACAGCTCTGGACAGCAGTGCCCACGAGTGCCCAGCACCTTCCCTGGGTCCTTTCACTTATGGAACCCTTGAAAGAATCAGGCCCTCTCAGCTGCACCAGCCCCAGCCATGGCATACCTTGAGTCACCATCCTGCAAAAAGCAAAAGTCAGCTTTCTTGTGACCATGTGATCCTGCTCATCACAGGCATCTGTACACTCCACACCATGAACTAAGAAAGATTCCCATTCAGGGAGGATTCCTGGCCAGGCAGACAGAGCATCATTTCTCAGCCCAGTGGTGAGTGTAGTTTGTATACACACACACACACACACACACACAGACACACGTATGTATATTTACTTATTTGTCAATGGACCTTTATTTTGTTTGTTTATATGTGGTGCTGAGAATCTAACCCAGTGCCTCACACATGCTGGGCAAATGCTCTGCCACTGAGTCACAACTCCAGCCCTGTGAATGTAGTTTTGAAGCCCAAATGGCAGGTGGTTGGGGTCAGTCTTAATACTGTAGCATTGGGAACTCGTGTTCACTTGGTAAAAGAGCAAGTAGGCAGGCTCCAAGATCTCATCCTAGAACTTAGGAGAGGGCAGCAGGACCCACCATGTCTGTAGAACAAATCAGTCCTGCTGCTCAGCCTGGGCACCCAGTCTGCTCCCCAAGTACTCTGACCTGGTGTCCCAGCAGTCAGTGAACAGACCAATATGAAATGACTGGCAGAACATGGAAAGTCTCAAGGCTACCACATTGCAACTGGATGAAGCAGAGAAAACATGCTTCAGCCCATGCAGCTGGACTGTGGTGGGGCTCCATGCCTTACCTGATTAACTTGGAAGTAACTCCCATCATCCTCGATGTGGATCCTGGCCACACCACTTCCAGGCCTCTTATCCACTTTCACAGGCTTGATGCAATCCTATACCAGGAAGAGATCCCAAACCTGTTCTGTGAAGGAGCTCCTGAGGTAGCTGAGCCTCAAGAATGGCTGGCCCCATGGCACAAGGCTCTGCCCAAGGGGCACACTCCAGGACAGGATGGACCCACCATCTTCCTGCTACTGAGGCTGTCCCAGGCTGCCCTGCTCTGCACTAGGCACTGAAGTCTAACATCAAGGTCACTCACTCCACAAGTATGGATCAGTATGAAGGCCAGCACCAACTAGGCCTGCAAACTGCCCATCTGCAGAGACCTCCATTCCTGACCTTTGCCCCAAGAGCAGAAAGTGGTGCAGCCACCAAGAAGAGGTCAAAGTTAATGGCTACTGAGGGAACCAAGGAATGCTTCCCTTGGTGACATCTGTCGGTCACCACTCCACACTGCCCCGGGAGCAAGTCCGGGCTCTCCCGTCTCCTTGAGTTCTGTCTTGGGATTCCAAAACCACAGTGGCCACTTCCTTCCCACCTCACAGAAGGCGGCTGCAGCTCATCTTGCCTGCCCTGTAGACCAGCCCCGCTCGGTTAATCTGGGGTGGTGCTTTTCAGCTTTGGCTGTGCAGAGCCCTGGCAGTTACAGGCAGGCCCTGCCAGATATGGGCACCAGCTTCCAGCCTGGTGCAGCCGGTCCTTCCACTGGGCTCCAAGTGGGCCGTTCTTGACACCCATTGCTGTCTGTCTGTCTGGTTCCCCCATGTACCCTAGTGAACTGCATCCTTGACACTCTTGTCCCCCGCAGTGGACTGTGGGCCGTTCCCCGACACCGTCCGGGATATCCCGTCCTGTCCCAGTGGGCCGCCCCACGACT
This sequence comes from Callospermophilus lateralis, assembly GCF_048772815.1. Classification (NCBI taxonomy): domain Eukaryota; kingdom Metazoa; phylum Chordata; class Mammalia; order Rodentia; family Sciuridae; genus Callospermophilus; species Callospermophilus lateralis. The sequence continues at coordinate 8,420,060 of NC_135323.1, read as the reverse complement.
GACACCGGCAGCCCACCCCACGCGAGCCGCCTGTGAAAGCCCGATCTCTATTCCACGTAAGCGGGCGGCCTGCCTGCCCACCTGGGACGGCCCGATGAAATCGTCCAGGTCGGTCAGCTGCAGCGCCCCGCTGAAGGGCGACGCCATGACTGCCGCGCTACCGCTCGGCGCCGCGCGCAGGTGTCGTCAAGTGGCGCGAAGCAACGTAGAGTTCCGCCTCGCTGCCGGAAAGCGCACCGCTCGGTGCATGCGTGTCTGTTCTGCGGCGGGCGGTGCGCGCCCTCTGCTGGCGGGCCCAGTGCAGCGGCTCTCGCGCCCTGGCTCGCTGTTGTTCAGAGCCCAAAGTTCCAGGCTTCCATTCTCTGCGCCTCCTCTGGCTGCGGCGCTCTTGGCAATGTAGATCAAGGACAATGCAGCTCTGGCGCCATAGTCTCTTTGGCTTCGCAAAGAACTGGAGGGGTTCCTCACTTCATTTATCTACTTATGTTCTGCTTACCTGCCAGCCAGGTGTGGGCCTGAGAGTGCCCAGAGGCGCAGCCTTGCTGTGTGCTGTGCTCACTGATGTGCTCAAGAACCAAGGGCGACACCAGAAACATAATATGTACCCAGCTTCTGTTGACTGAGATTCAGGCAGTGCGGAAAATCCACAGGTAGGGAGCAGTAGTCCCTCGGGCTCTGGTGGCTTGATTCCCAGCAGTTTGATTCTACAGACCTCCAGGACCCAGTTACTGGTATTTTGGAGATCAACCTGAGGAAACCCCATTTCTTTTTCATAAGAATTTTTAGCCTGAGTACTAGTGTGTAGCTGAGAGTAGAACACTTGGCTAGCAGGTCGCCCTGAATTCCATCTCCAGCACTGCAAAAAGGAAAGAAAGAAAAAATGATTTATAGGTCGCTGGTCTCAATTGTGAAGCCTTAATAAACCATATCATGTCCAGTTACACATTTAGTGACCAGTTTTTATTGGGACTTTCCAGAAAACTCCAGGCATTGAATCTGGCTTATCCCCAGATGCTTGGACTGACCTGGTAGGTCCATGGCAGGCTTGGCCCTAGATCATCCCTGGTAATCCCACATTTCTTCCTTCTTCCTGGGGTCTGGATTCTGAGTCCCACAGTTGTCCCACTGGGCTCTGCTTGGCAACTATTGCCTGTCTACGACTCCACTTTCAGGCCCAGGACTGGTGGCCTCCCTGAGCCCCACAGCTGCTCCCCCAGCCCAGTGGGGGTTTCTCCTCAGCAGCAAGAGGCTTTCAGGTAGGCTTCCAGGCCACACTTGTCCCTGGGTACACTGGGCCCCAAGTCTGAAGAAGTCCTCCAATTTTGAGAAGGAGAACGCAAACTAAGTGTCACTGAAATGCCTTGGAATGGATCAGGAGTGTGAGTGGCAGGTGCCATTGAGATTTGAGGATCTCTTAGCAGGAGTGTGGGCTATGTAGTCTGCTTGGGGTTTCTTCCAGTGCTAGAAGAGAGTTTGATGTGTTGAAATTCAAGGAGGGTTCACTCTATCTCCCCCTCCCCACAGACCCAAGTCCAAGTCTATAAGAGCAAACACAAATGGAACAAAGGTGGATGTGACTGGGGTGCCACTGAAGATGATGGGATCTTCCAGACAATGGAATGGCATGAAGCCATGAGAAGGATGGAAGTTTTGATGTGCGTCAGCCTGGGCAAACCATGAGAACTTGTGGCCACAGAAGATCAGTCCCAAAAGGTGCAGGTTGTGTGAGTCCTCGCCTTCTCTGAGGCATATGCCAGTCTTTTTTTAAAAAAATATATTTATTTTTTCGTTGTATTTGGACACAATACCTTTATTTTATTTATTTTTTAAATTTATTTTTTAGTTTTAGGTGAACACATTATCTTTATTTTACATTTATCTGGTGCTGAGGATCGAACCCAGTGCCTCATGCATACTAGGCGAGCGGTCTACCACTGAGCCACAAACCGAGCCCTTATTTATTTATTTTTATGTGGTGCTGAGGAGCGAATCCAGGGCCTTGCATGTACCAGGCAAGCGCTCTACCGCTGAGACCCAGCCCCAGCCCCAGCCCCAGCCCCATACATGCCAGCCTTTACATGAACATTTTATACTCTTTTTTTTTTGTGCATGTGTTGTGCTGGGGATTGAACCCATGGCCTTGTGCATGCAAGGCAAGCACTCTACCAACTGACCTATATCCTCAGCCCTACATAAAAATTTTGTTTTGAGACAGGATCTTGCTAAGTTGCCCAGACTGGCCTTGAACTTGCAATCCTCCTACCTTAGCTTCTGAGTCTCTGGGATCACAGGTGTATGCCACCACATCCGGCTTAATTGTGCACTTTAAATAGGCTAATTGCATGGTGTGTGAGTTTATATTTCAATAAAGCTGTTCAAGAAAGCATGCAATTTGGAGGCAACTCCAAAGTAACTCCCAGGATGTCCATTCTCAAGACACCAGCCTGTCACCCTTGAAGGAGTATATGGGTGGCCAACATAGCCAGTTTGAGTTTTTTTTTGTTGTTTCTTCTTTGTTTTTGTTTGGCAATACAGGGGTCAAACCCAGGGCCTCACACAAGCTAGGCAGGTGCTCTACTGCTGGGCTGAATCCTCAGCTCAGAGCCAGTTTCTGACTCAGAAAATAGGACCAGGTATTTCTGACCCCCACCCCAGGCTGGGTTCTGCTGCTGCTTGGTGGGTTTGTGACTCCTTGCAGGTCTTAGGTTGCCTCTCCTCCCTGCACCCTGGTGCCACATCAGGCCTCTGAGTCCCTGGACTCCTGTTTTGCAAACTGTTTCATCATCATCATTAATGAGTGTTCACCATGAGGTTTGTGCAAGTCCCTAAACCAGACCCTGGGGATTCCAGGGTTGACACATGTCAGGGCAGAGGGAGGACCCCTGGCATGCACCCCTTCCTGGGCTGGCCCTGGTGCTCTGGCTGCGGCTCCCTCTGGAGGTGGCAAGGGGACACCTGCCTTGGTTGGGTGGGAGGAAGCACCAGCAGTGGGGCCCCTCGGTGTCTGCTGGGGCTCCCAGTACTGCCCAGCCCCTCCTGTGGGCTGGTGTGCTTCCCCAGGGTAAGTGTCCAAAGGCTGCAACAATAAATGACCACACACTGATGTTCAGAACAGTAGAGATTCATCCTCTCATAGTTGTGAAGACCAGAGTTCTGAGAGCCAGGTGCGGGCAAGCCGGGTCTTCTGCAACCTCCAGGGAGGGTCTTTCCTGCCTCTCCCCACTCTGGTGGCTCCAGATGTCCCAGGCTGTAGCCACATGGATTCTTCTCTTCCTCTCTGCACGACTCCTTTCCTCTGTCTCCCCTCTCTTTCATCAGAACACCTGCTGTCAGAGATGGATTCAGGTCCCTGTTTGCATGGGCCCTTTTTCTAACCCACACCCACAGGTTCCAGCAGATACACCCTGGACACTACCATGCAGCCAGCTCCTGAGGAACTGGAGGATACTGCTTGAGGGTCTGGAGCCAACACCCCTGGGCTCTAGGCCAGCTGGGGCTCAGTGTGGAGGCAAGGACCGGCAGGTGTCTTTCAGGGTGATGGCTCTGTGACAGCTCACTCTTTTTTTTTTTTTTTTTTTGTATTGGGGATTGAACCCAGGGGCACTTAACCACTGAGCCATATCCCTAGCCCTCTGTGACAGCTTAGAAGACCCTGAAGGAAGGCTGGCCAGGGCAGGGGAGACAGGAAGGGCAGAAGGGGAGCTGTATTTTCCAAAGTAAACAGTAGGTTTCCCAGTGTCCAATTTCAGCACCGTCTTCTCCAGCATTCAATAGGAACTCCCTCTGTTGAAAGTCCCCGTCCCCCAAAATTTGGAGAGGAGAAGACTTTGCGCAGGTCGGGAAGCAGCCAAGCCCATGAAAGCTCCCCACCCAGCTTGTGGGGCACCGCACGAGCGCCCTGAGGTGCTGGATTGGGGACCCAGGGGACGGGCAAGGAGGGAGAAAGGGGCTGTGAGTGTCCGCCTGGGTGGCCACCTGTGCAAGACACCAGGCATCTCCAGGGTCTGGGTCAGTGAAGCTGCTCCTGCCTGTGGGACTCAGCTCCCTGCCAGCTGCTCCATGAGCCTTGCGAGCCGGGGACTGCTTTGTTGGTCTGCCATGTGTCACAGGCCCAGTCCGCAACCCATGGTGCTGAGAGGTGGTGGGACCTGGTGGGAGGAGGCCTCTTCTTCCTCTCTCTGCTTCCTGGCAGCCATGTAAGCTGTGGCCTCCGTCCACTGCTCTCCCACCATAATGTGCCACACACCATAGGCCCGAGCAATAGGGCCATGTGGACTGAACTATTTAAGACTGTGAGTCAAAACAGTCCCTGTTTTCTTTTTAGGTGATTATCTCAGAGGTTTTGTTAAAGTGACAGAGAGCCGACTCCCATGGTGGCCAATGAGGGGATCTCCACACGACTCATGCTGAGGATATTCTGGGTGAGTCAGGTCCCTAGTGGTTATGGGGACACCCCACACTTGTCCCCTGCTGTCCCTTCCACGTAGACCTTGGGCCCAGATCCTGTGCTGGTGGTTGGGACAGAAGGGTGGGAAGGCTCCATGGGAGGGCCCTTCCATAATGTGTGTCGTGAGGGGGCCAGGCAGCCGCCTTCCCAAAATCTGGAAGACTTGGGGGGGGCTGGTGGCATTGGATGGGCCCTTTCCCCTGTTGCCTGATGTGCGCCTGTTTCCCCCCAGCGCCTGTGCAGCTCGGCCTCCCAGGACACGTGGACAAGTGTCTGCAAAGGGGAATCGCTGTTGGGCAGGGCATCATTAGTGGCACCATCGACACAGAGTGGCTTCCCTCTGGGACACCACATCTTGTCAACAGGTGGAATCCTGGCAACAGCCCTGGGAGGCCTGGCACGGGCCACAATTAAGAGCTAATGAGCAGGCCTGCTGTGGCTGCTCCTTGGCAAGAGCCCTGGCACTGGCGCGGCTGTCCCAGGGCAGCCAGCATGCCCCGACCTCCAGAGTGCTGCTGACTGGGGTGCTAGTTCAGGGGCAGTGGCAGACAGACCTGGCCTGTGACCCCTCCTTGGGCTTTCTGAACACGCACACGTTGCTGACTGTGGAATGTGGGGCAGCTGGTTCCCTGCTTGGTCGACTCCCAAGCTGGAAAGGGGTGTGGTGGGCATGGTAGTGGAGATCTGTGGGGATGTCACTGCTAGGGAGACTGGCACAGAGGAGGAAGCCTGGGCCCCGCTCCTCTGCTTCTCCCTCTGCATACATTGAGCAGGCCCTGCCTCCCTCGACACCCACGGTCCCGATGACAGGTGGGCCTGGGGGCAAAGGCAGCTCTGCAGGACCAAGGTGCAGGGTTCAGCACATGCCTGTTGGGAGGGTGGCCACCAAAGGGGCAGCAGCATGGCCAGTGGGAGGTCTAGGAGAAGCAGGGGTTGTGCTGCTGGCCCTGCTGCATGTGGCTTGTCCCCCTCCCCCTGCTCAAGAGGGCCTTGCCCCCATTCCTGGGCAGAGGAGAGAGCAGTTCCAGCCACCAACAGGCCACAGGTTCTGGGGGAGGTGTCTGGTGGGGAGTCCATGCTGCTCCCCTCTGTCTGCCTCCCTCACTGGGGCACCACTTGGCCTTGCCTGGGCTGCACCACTTGGTGTCCCAGCTGCCCTGGTGTCCCTCTGCTGAGACGGGAGCCCAGAGACTCTCAGAGCCTCACCTGGACTACAGGGCTAGCAGAAGGTTAAGGGGGTACTGGAACCACTGCCCTGTCTCCAGTGGCACCCCTGTGCTTCTCATCAGTGGGAGCCTCTCACCTCCCTCAGCATGGCCACCCTGGGGGCCCTGAGAAGATGGGTGGGTGGGGGTGGTGCTCAGTGCAGCTCAGTGGGGCTGGGAGCAGCAAGTGGCCGAGGAGCCAACCCTGAGGGTGGGGATGGCCACTGAGGGGCTAGGTGCCCTGGGAGCTCCCTTGGAAAGAAAGAAAACCCCAAGGTTCCTTGTGGGCCAGGGACCCCCAGAGGCCCAACCCCAGGCCAGCAGGATCTTGCTGCTTTCCTGGTTTTGAAGATAATATTTGGAGGCCAGAACAGAAGACTCTGAGAATGTGGGTCCTGCCAGGGAGCTGGCTGCCTGCCAGCCTCCATGGTGACCCCAGCACATCAGAGGTGCCCTCACCAGTAAAGCTGAGTAACAGTTTACCCAGGTCCAACTGCTGAAGGACCTGCAGAGGGTCAGACTCTGCCTTTGTTTCCACAACCAGAGGAGGAAGGTAATCTGTTTAATGTGCAGAATAAACAACCCCAAAGTCATTTTGCTTCCTGAAGAGTGAAAAGGCCAGCTGTAGCCTGGGGGCCAAGCCGGCAGCCAGCTCGGGAACGAGGGGTTCACAGGAGGCCAGCTTCTCTGGGTGGGGAAAGTCACCACACACCACCCATCCACCAGGGCTGGAGACTGGCAGCCATTTGTCTTTTCTTTCCATATGTCTGAATATTATACCATTTTTCTTTTCTTTTCTTTCCTTCCTTCCTTCCTTCCTTCCTTCCTTTTTTTCTTTGCTGTGCTGGGGATTGAACCCTGGGTCTCCCACATACTAAGCAAGTGCTCTACCACTGAGCTGCACCCCAGCTCCTGCGCTAGCAGTGGGTGTTCAGTTTTACTGCGGTTTGATTGATGTGCAGTAAATACGTCTACTTACAGCACACAACTCAGAGTCCTGGAGGTCACAGGCCTGAGGCCACCTGCAGTGGAGCGCATTGCCACCGCCTGACATGTTTACATGAACGTTTGCTGGCCTCGTTGGGGAGGCTGGTGTGGGAGACCAACCTTGCACGTGACTAAGTCACACTCCCCTGCTGGGCAATGTGGCGCCAGGCACCCATGCTGCTAGACTGCCCAGCTCTTCTAGGGTTCAAGTGACTTGTGTCTTCCTGCCCAGGCTTGTCTTGCTACCGCCCCATGGGTGAAGCTACGCTCACCTGTTACTTTGTAATATAACCCCTTTCCCTGTTTAGGATAGAATCTTCCATGGAAGTGCCTTGTGTGTGTCCCCTTCTCTTACTGTGCCCTTGGGTGTGGCCTACCCAGATGTCAGTCAACCTGCTGACAGTGGACATCATGAAGATACACTCAGCCCCCTGAAACCTGACCCCTTGCCTCATTTGAATAGCTTCTCCTCAATAAAAGTGGTCAGCGTGTGTGTGTGTGTGTGTGTGTGTTTTCTCTTTCTCTTCCTGTGGACCCTTAAGGTCAGAGGAGCTGTCACAGCAACCCCAAAGAAAAAGGTATTTGAGTCTCTTGTGTGGTTATTTTGTGCAGCCCAATCAGCCCAGTTCAACTGGAGTGACCCCTGAACCTTTTAGTCGCAAGAACAGGCTGGGCCTAGTTGGGGGTCCCTGTCCTGTGGGGCTGGCCCTTGCTGTTCATCCTGCTTTGCTTCCTCTGGCATAAGCAGCCCAGGCTGGCCTCAAACTTGGGATTCTCCTGCCTCAGCCAAGTGACTGGGCCAACAGGCACAGCCCCAGTGGTGGCTCTGTCCCTTGTCTCTGCATTCACCTGTGTCATTTCTTTGAGCTTCGGTAGTCGAGTTTCCTGAGGTAGCACCTCAAGTCCTTGACCTCTTTTTTATACTATGTAACTACTCAAAGCTACTAGTTGCCCTCTGTACTATCTTTTTTCTTTCCTTTTGCTTTTTTTTTCTACTTAGATAATTTTTATTTCTTTTTTCTTAATATTTATTTTTTAGTTATTGGCAGACACAACATCTTTGTTTGTATGTGGTGCTGAGGATCGAACCTGGGCCGCACTCAGGCCAGGCGAGCGAGCTACCGCTTCAGCCACATCCCCAGCCCATTATTTGTTGATTTTTATGTAGTGCTAAGGATCGAACCCAGTTCCTTACACATGCTAGGCAAGTGCTCTGTCACTGAGCTACAACCGCAGCCCCTGGAAGAAATGTTTTTACCTAATGTATTTTTTAAAACTGAACATGAATGTTCATAGCAATTTCTTTATAATAGTCCAAAACTGATTTTAAAATGCCTTAAAAAGTTGAACAAACTGAGATACATTCATTCCACAAAATATGATTCAGCAATTGAAAGTGTCAGTTGATCTATGAAACCTTGGTGAAAAGAGGGAAGGACGTGGCTAAGTGACAACAGGAGGCATCTTCACATTGTTGGAAATATTCTGTACCTGACTTGGTGATACTGGTATCTTGGTTTCAATCACATTAGTTTTTCTGATTTGTTTTTAGTTTTACATGACTGTGTGCATTTTTAAAATTGATGTATGGTGTCCATGTGTGCTCACGGGCACAGTTGGCATTTCAGTACTTGTATACAGGGCACTGCTCAGTGGTGGCAATTGGCTACTGATCTCTCTGTGTCGGGGCATCGAACCTTCTCTCCCAGCCATTCTGAAACACAGTTACTTGCTATCACCCACAGTCATGGTCCTGTGCCCGGGTCATGGGAGGTCAGCCCGATGCACCTGGCACCCCCTAGTCCTCCTCTCTCCATCCCTTTGTTCTGGGTCATTGTCCTATACTGGCCACTTTCAACAAGGAAGAGGAGGGTCTGATTCTGCTGCCCAGGCTGGCTGGGCCCTCTGGGGCTCAGGCTGTCCTCTTGCCTCAGCCTCCCCAGGCTTGTACATGCCATGGCTTAGGCTCATGCGCATGTGACTTACATGCAGGAAGGCTCCCCTCCTTGCAGAGTGCTGTTGTGTGAATTTTAGCAAACGCCACAGAGCTGTGCCCGCCACTGCTTCCCTGGGTGTGTTTTGCCACTCCTTAGAAGTCCCATCTAATCTCCTTTATCTTGGGGTACTTAAGCACTGAGTCACATCCCCAGCTCTCCCTTTTTCTTTTATCTTTTTCATTTTGAGATAGGGTCTCTCTAAGTTGCTTAGGACCTCACTAAATTGCTGAGGAGGCTGGCTTTGAACTTGCAATCCTCCTGCCTCAGCCTCCTGAGTAGCAGGAATTACAGGTGTGCACCACTGGGTCTGGATTCACATAACTTTCATGGGTTACAAAATATCATATTTTTTATTATTATTATTTTGGTACCAAGGATTGAACTGAGGGGCACTTAACCACTGAACCATATCCCCTGCCTTTTTGTATTTTAGGTAGAGACAGAGTCTCTCTGAGTTGCTTAATACCTCACTCAGTTGCTGAGGTTGATTTTTGAACTCATAATCCTCCTGCCTCAGCCTCCCAAGCCTCTGGGATTCCAGGTGTGTGCCACTGCACCTGGCCTTCTTCTGATTTTCAACCATTTAAAATTGTAAAAACTGGGGGGCTAGGGATATAGCTCAGGTGGTAGAGTGCCTCACATGCACAAGACCCTGGGTTCAATCCTCAGTACTGCAAAAAAAAAAAAGTAAAGGAAAAAAGAATGTACCATCCACCAGGCAAACAGAGAGGAGGCAGCATTATGACTGCACTGATTCCAGACAGACAGACTGACTGTAGGCCAGGGGTCAAGAAGCGCTTCTGGTGAAGATGGAGGTGTCAGCCCTCTGGGAAGAGAATCACAGCTGGCCACCTGATAGCAGCACACAGAGGCTGGCGATGGGTGGTGGGGTGGCACACCTGCCTCTGGTCACGGTGATCACAGCACCCCTCCCTCAGTGAGTGCTAGGGTGATTGGGAGCAGAGTCCCGCCCAGGCGCAGGTTGTGCCACTGGTAGAGTGCGGGCAAGACAGACCACATGCTGCTCTGCAAAGCAAATCCCCAATCTCAAGAGGGTTGGATTTATTGAATGTTCAACAATCAATCAATAGCAAAAGATTACGTGGGAAGGGCTGAGGCTGTGGCTCAGGGGTAGAGTGCTTGCCTAGCATATGTGAGGCACTGGGTTACATCCTTAGCACCATATACAAATGAAATAAAGGCATTCTGTCTATCTACAACTACAAAAATAAAAAAAAGAATACATGGGAGGCTGGGCACAGTGGCCACACCTGTATTCCCAGCAGCTTGGGAGGCTGAGGCTGGAGGATCGCAAGCTCAAGGCCAGACTCAGCAGTTTATTGAGACCCTAAGCAACTTAGCAAGGCCCTGTCTCTAAATAAAAAGTAAAAAGGGCTGGGGAGGGGCTGGGGTTGTGGCTCAGTGGAAGAGCACCCCTGGGTTCCATCCCCAGTGCCAACAGTAAAGTGAATAAAACTCAGAGGGCAAAGCAGTGTGTTTGGGATGTGATGACAGCAGTGTCCACATCACCAGACACCAGTCATCACAGGGATGTGCCCAGCACAGGAAAGCAAAGGTAGGGAAACTCGGAAATTTGAGTAGAAGATCTCATTGCAGCAGAGCACGTTCACACAGATGAAGAGAGGGGACGAGGCTGCAAGCCAGTGACATTTCCCTGTGGCTCGTTTGTCAGCCAAGCAAAGAAAGCCCTTTACTGTGGGTGGCTCAGTGGGAGGCTGCAGCAGAGGAAGCAAGCCAGAGGAAGCAAGTCTAAGGCTACCGGCCTTTCAGCGCAAAGGTGTTCTGAGAGAGAAGAACTGAGAACTACGACAGTCCATCAAAACAAGAGAATGGCTGGAAGTTGTTTCCCGGGGCTCTTGCTGAGTAGACAGATGCTACTGCTGATCTGAGGAGTCACGCCCTGGAGGCTGAGCTGGGCACTGGAAACCAGCCCCAAGCAAAGGGGGCAGAGAACTACAGCTGCAGGCAGGAGGATCTGCACGTTCAGCAAGACCCACTCAGTCTGAGAGGACTGTGCTAATAGGCGCCAAACTGACCATGGTTTAGAAACCATGTGAGAGCAGAAACACGAGCTGGATTGGTAGAGTCTGTGAGAACCTCAAGTGCCTATGGCTGGCCATGGCTTCTCACCATCGTGCTTGGTCCTGCTGTGAGAACTTGGTCAGGAGTAGATGCTGACTGTCCTGACCTGCCCCCACTCAGAGCAGGTCATCGGGGGACGATGGCCCGGGTGTCCTTCGGGGAGGAAGAACCTGTCTTGGCTGTTCTCCAGCACATGTGGCTTTGGGGTCCAACATCTGCTGGGAACTCAGAGGTGCTTCCTAGAGAATTCATCCCAAAGTCACAGGGAAATGTCTCTTGAGCAAGGCATACACTTCATTACCATCACTTTAATAGCTAATGCTGCTGAATCCCAAGCGGCTGGTGTCAGCTACTTCCTGTGCAGCCATAGTTGAAACAGGAGCCCAATCTCCATTACCAACCATACTTGCAGTGGGTGCTGCTGCTGCTCTTCCCCTCCTCCTCTTCTCCTCCCTCTCCTGCTCTCTTCCTTTTCCTTTCCTCTGCCTTGCTTCTTTCTCCTTCTCCTCCCCTCTTATTCCTCTTCCTCCTCCTTCTTGTTAAGATGCTGAGGCAGGAGCATGGCAAGTTAGACCAGCCTGGGCCACTTAGCGAGACCCTGATTCAAAATGACATTTAAAAAGGTTGGGGTGTGGCTAGATGGTCGAGGCTTGCCTAGCATGTGTGAGGCCCTGGGCTCCATCCCCAGCAAACACACACACACACACACACACACACATCAAGAGCCAAAGTTATCTTGGACTGTCCTTAGCCCTTTTTAGCAGCCATTTACTGTCAACCAAAACTGACACCTTCTGAATTCCCCTTGAAACTCTGGGAACATGCCCAAACCCTGACACCTCCAGTGTCCACCAGCCTGGTGCTGAGACTGGGATGAAGATGAGATGAAAATGACATCTGAATTCTGCAGCAGGGACTCCCCACCTTTGGGACCTTGGAGCCACCCAAAGTCCCTTCTGTAGCCGCCAACTGGACACCGCCCCTGTGTGTCCTGTAAACCCGTGGATTTTGACTTTCTTTCCTCCTGTGACTATATAAATTCATGTGACCCCTTCCCCAGTTGAAAGTATCCTTCAGGGTAACCTGAATCTGTGCTCCTGGGTCATAGTTATTCATAGTGGGCTTGGAATAAGCGATTTTCTTATTACCCGTGGAGCAGGGTTGTTTTACAGTGGCCTCAGGAGAGCACCTCCCAGATGGTGGAGCATCCGCACTAACAATCTGATTAAGTATCTGTAACTGATTATGATGACAGGAAACTAACTTTGTGCCTCATTTGAGATAAATGTTATCCTCCAAATGATCCATTCTCCTTTCAAGCAGGCCTAAGTTGCAGTTTGTATTCCATTGGTATTCATATATATATATGTGTGTGTGTGTGTGTGTGTATAAATGTATGTGTGTGTGTGTATATATGTATATGTATGTATATATATATATATATATATATATATATATATATATATATATATTAGTTGTAGCTGGACATAATACCTTTATTTTATTTATTTATTTTTATGTGGTGCTGAGGATTGAACCCAGTGCCTCACACATTCTAGTCAAGTGCTCTGCTGCTGAGCTACAGCCCCAGACCTTCAATTTATATATGTTGAGTTCATCAATAAAAGTGTGGACTTCCCTGTATCTCACATGTACTTCCTCTAGCACTTTCCAGATGGAAAGGATGTTTTAGAGGGCACTTCTCTGTTGACTTTTGTAAACTGGTATGGCAACTGGCAGCCTTGTTGAATTCTGCCCTAATTAGCACTGGGTTCAACTGTACAGAACAGCACCCACTCTCAGGAAAAGGTCAGATATGGACGAGGGGCATACTCAGTCCAACAAAAAGAAGCCTTTCCGGGTTTGTGTTGGTTTTGGTTCTTGGTGCTGGGGTGGGAGCCAGGGCGTTGCATGCTGGCAGGTACTGTACCTCAGAGCCACCCAAAGTACCTTCTGCAGCTGTGGAAAGCAAGGACAGATTCCACACTGGGAATCAGCATCACAGAGCCATCCGAGGGGCTGGTTGGAGGTGAGGGCCTTTGACCGCAAGGTCACTCCACTAAGGCTGTGGTCCAAGGCCAGGAAGAAAGGCCAGTGGCCGGGCAGGTTGATTCCAGTGGCCCTGCCATTTTGGAGCACAGGGCCCTGGAGGATTCAACTCCTGTAGTCCCTGCTTACTGTTCCTTGCCATAGTTTATCCTCTTCATGTTGCCTGAGTCAAGAGCACATGTGAAAGGAGCTAGCAGGTCCCTGGAGCTGTGACCTGGCAGTGTGGCCTGCAGAGGCCCACTGAGGCTCTGGCTGGGAGTCCAGCCCTTGGCTTGACCTATGACTTTGGCCACTCTCTGTCTCAGTTCCATCCCCTGAAAAATGGAAACACAAGACTCCTTGGAGCCGGGGCCTGGTACTTCCACCCCACCCACGAGCAAGGGAGCAGTCCTCCTCCCCAGGTGGCCAGGGTCTGACCTGTGCAGTCTGGCTGGCTCCCTGGCAGGGTCTCCACCCGCACATTCCTATGGCATGAGCAGCACCTCTCCCAGCCGCCAGGCCGCCAAGCCTCATTTGTTCCCTTGACAGCCTGGGACACTGTCCAGCTTCTCCACTCCCCACTTCCCAGGTGGGGAAAGGGAGGCAGAGGGGCTGAGGTTTGCCACTCACCTGGATCCTTAGCATCACCTTGGGCAGGGCCCATTCAGGCCCTGGGAGGGTCCACTCAGAGCCTCAGGGCCTGGGGTTGTAAGGGACGTGCATCAGGACACTACACCCTGCCGTGGCCAGAGGTGGGAATGTGGAGGCACCCCACCTAGGCTGGCTCCCACGTTCCCAGAACTTCCTTAAGCAGTCTGTCCAGCATTGCCCACGCCTAGAGAGTGGTCCACACCCTGTTCCCTGCATACTCTTCGCCCACTCCCACCTCTCCCTTGCCGTCCTCCCTGCCCGGGGCCTACAGAAGCCTGTGGTGGTATTTCAGCCTATAGAGCAGGGTCTGCCCCAGGCAGGTCTTCCCTGGGGCAAGGGATGGGCATTGGAGGAGACCCAGGGTGGAGGCAGGCAGCACAGCACGGCCAGACAAGAGCTTCGGTGCCTGTCTGCAAGTGAAAGGAGCACCGAGGAGCGGGGCACAGTGAGGGCCCACTCCAGCCCTGTCCTTCCCCTAGGGTGGGGCTGCGGGCCCCTCTGGGACAGTATCCCATTTACCTGGGAATCTCAAGACAACGGGTGGGGGTTTTCCAGGAGCCACAATTCCTGGGGCTAAGCTCAGTATCCAGGCTCACAAGGGGCTGGTGGGGGCCTGGTCCACGTGGGGTGGGAGACAGGACCTGGGTCATGCACATTCCAATGTGTATGTGTGGGAGTGGGTGTGCCAGGAGGAGGTCAGGCAGGGCACCTGCACTGGCCCCTCCAGCCGGCCTGCCCTGCCCTCCATGGGTTCCCCCTTCCTGCACCCTGCTGCACAGGGAGAGCTGTGAGAACTTCCCTTTCCTGCTGTCCTCAGGGGTCATCTCTGTGCTGGGAGCAGGACGGGATGGCCCTGGCTGAAGACCACCCCTACCCACAGTCTCTCTCAGAGTACTCACTGAGGCCTGGCCTCAGCAACGAGGGGGATCTGCCTTCCTTTTCCATCACATGAGGGCCAGACCTCGGGCTGGGCTGCGCTATAGGTCAGGAAAGCCAGAACCATGTCCTGCAGCCTCTCACCGCCCTGCTGAAAGCTCTTGGCTGTTGTGGGGTGGGCTGGCCTTGCCCCATCACACATGGCTACATCAGCCTCACACTCCGCTCCAAGGAGCTTGTGGTCTGCTCAGTCCCCAGATCCACTGGGCATAAAGGAACAATTGTTATCAAGGTAGCACAGTGAGACCAAACTCTCTCCGTGGCTAGGCCCCACCCAAGGGTCCTGGAAAAGCCCAGCTCTCTGCTGGGGGCCAGGCTGACTCAGCTCCAGCTCCCCTCCCCGCAGGAGGGTTGGCTTCCTGAGGGGCGGGCCAGTCTGAAAGCAGGGCCAGTGGCATAGACGCTCCTTCCTTTGCCCAACAGCCTCAGCCAGAGCTCTCCTGGCCCAAAGGCCCCTCACTTGCCTGGTGGGGATCGGGTGGGGACATCAGAGGCACTGTTGTCCATAGGACATGGCCTTGCCCATAGCTCAACACTCCTTGGGGTCTTGTGAGCCCGCCACCCATGGCAGGCTTCTGCTGCTGCTCCTCAGCCTGGGTGAGTCCAGTGGTGGGCTGTGGGTTGTCAGGGAGAGGGGGAGGGCAGCCCCGGGCCCTTCATGGGTCAGACCTTGGAGAAGCCCCACTGCCCTGTGCCTTCTCCCCCATTGTGGGCAGGAGGCCTGTGTCTTGGTGGGGCTGGGGCTGAGCATGACCTGGTGCCCAGGAAAAGAAGTGTCCTGCCAGGGGAAGGACACGGGAAGCCCTGGCTCTCTGTGCAGCTCAGATCCGTACCTTGTGGTGCAGGGGCCTCAACTTTGTCCCCATGTCCTGTAGGCTGTGCTGGGTGGGACTGAGAAGAGGTGGGAAGGGGAGAGACCTCCTCCCTTCCCAGGTTGGGGTCTACCTGAGAAGCCCCCAGCCCTCCCCTCCAACCTCATGCCCTCTACCTCACAGGGTGGCTGCAACCTCTAAGGACTCAGGTTACAGAGATGGGACAGGTGAGGGCCTGGTGGGAGAAGGGCAGGGCTCCGGGTCATGGGTGGAGGTGGGTGACAGCTGTTCTCCCCCATGCCCTGGAGGAGGGAGCTGTGGGTACCAGGCAAAGGTGGAGCGAGGCCAGAGAGGCACAGGCCTGGGGGAGCCGTCAGCCTGGCCTTGTCCCCCAGGCTGTGCTCCTGGACCCAGGCTTGGTCAACACCAGCAACTCTATCAGGTAGGTCTTGACCCTGCAGCCTTTGAGGGCTTGGTGCCCCTTACTGGTGGCCAGGTGCCAGCCACAGTTTGTCCTCAGCCTTCATCCCCACATCCTCTCTGTCTACTCCCTGTTCCACCCCCACGTCCCCTGGGGAGAGCCTGTATCTCTCTGTGCCCCTCCCTGCCTGGAGGCTCAGGGGTAGAGGGGCATTGACTCCCAGGGGAGTGACTCCTTGCCCTTCTGAGTGTCACCTGGGTGAGGAGCCCAGGGGGACGCTGCAGGAGGAGGGTTACTGTGGGAGGGGGTGCACTGCTGGCCCAGCCAGCCTCGCCCCAGGCCTCCTCCCTGGCTTCCTGGCCTGAGTGTGGAACACGCCCAGGAGGGGCCCTGGCCACGGAGCAGAAGAATGTGGCACTCAAGATGGTCAGGTCAGTCCCCACATGTTCCCCTGGGCCTATTGGGATGCTGCTGCCAGAGCCTTCTGAGCCAGATGTCCCTGTCCCTTGTGGCTGAGCTGCCTGGCAGGTCGCCTTTCCCAGCACCTCATCCCCAAGGACCTGGATGCTTTCCTCACTGGACATGGCGCCCTTCCTCAAGTAGGGCCTGTTCCTGGGCTTGGCCGTACTTCTGTGCCCGGGGACCTCAAAGTGCAGGGACTTGGCTCACCAGGGGGCCCGCAGGAGGCCTAGTGCTCAGGGTGCCTGACCCAGACCCTCTGCGCAGTCCAGCGCCAACCCCGGGGTCCCAGGCCTGTGCACGCCTCTTCTCCCACATCACCAAGGCCAACGTGTTCCCACGGAGAACTTCGGAGCGGCGGCGGCTGCTGCTTGCAGCCCTAGCCTGCCAGGTTTGGGACAGGGTGGGGGCTGCAGGCAGTGAGGGGGGCTCGGCCATTCCCCAAGGCACTGAGGCCCCTGCATATGCAGGGCGTGCGCGGCTCCCGAGTGCTCAAGGAGGACGTGAAGGCTCTGGGAGCCCTGGCCTGTGACCTGCCTGGGCGCTTCGTGGTGCACTCAGCTCCAGTCCTCCTCCCCCGGCTGGCAGGCTGCCCAGGGCCCCTGGACCAGGGCCAGCAGGAGGCAGCCAGAGTGGTTCTGCAAGGCGGAGGACCCCCCTACGGGTAAGTGGCTGGTGAGTGCACAGTGGGTAACCACACCTGTGCTGGGTGCCAGGGCCAGCCGTCCATCATACCCTGTCAGCGTCCCTGCGGGGTCCCCATCACAATATCTGTCCAGGGCAGTGCTGGGATTGCTTCTGTCCCCTATTAAATCTTGGCGGCCCCCTGTATCTGGACAGGCCCCCGTCGAGGTGGTCAGTCTCAACGCTGGACGCTCTGCAGGGCCTGCTAGCCGTGTTGGACCAGCCCATCATCCAGGACATCCCCAAGGTGAGACCCCGGCCCCCTGCTGCAAAGCCTCTGGGCTATGAGGCTCAGCCACCCACTCTGTCCTCAGGATGTCCTGGCTGCTTGGCTGCTGCGCCACTCCAGGGGCCCATCCTGGTGGAGGCCAGAGCTTCCTGCCACCCTCATGAGGCTCCGGCGGGACACACAGGGTGAGCCCCTGCCCTGCCTGTTGGGCATCAGGCTGAGGCAGGATCCTAGGGTTGGGGTATCACTGGTCCCCCTTCCCCGGCCCACGACCCTTCCTGGCTCCTCAGCTGGTTCCCTCATAAACTCAGAGGGGATGGAGCCGCCCCATTTCTCCTGTGGGTAAACTGAGCCCCCAAGTCTCCCAGACAACATGGGAGGAAGGAGGGGTTGCCGATGGCCCCTGACTAGCCTTCCCCTGCAGAGAGGGCCTGCCCCCAGAAGCAGAAGCCCTGCCCCCCCGGCCGGAAGCCCCAGGTGGTGGATGAAAACCTCATCTTCTATGAAGAGTGGGAACTGGAGGCCTGTGTGGACGGTGCCCTGCTGTCTACCCACATGGACCTTGTGAATGCGATCCCCTTCACCTACCAGCAGATCCACACCCTCAAGTGCAGGCTAGACCAGGTAGTTGATGCCACATGCTACTGCCTGCTGGCCTCACCCAGGGAGTGGCCCTGGCCTTCATGGTCACCTTCTCCACAGACCTACCCACAAGGCTACCCTGAGTCCCTGGTCCAGCGCCTGGGCTACTTCTTCCGCTACCTCAGCCCCGAGGACATCCACAAGTGGAACCTGACCTCCCTGGAGACTGTGAAAGCCCTACTCAATGTCAGCAAAGGGCAAAAAATGGACAAGCAGGTGACGACCTGCCTGTGGGGCATCAGCACAGGACTGTGTGGCCTGATGACGGGGGCATCAGGAGACTCTGGACTCTGACCTGGGGGAACATAGCACAGTACTGTTCAGCCTGGGAGGACAGCTTAAAGTTTGCTGGCTGGTAGGGGTCCATCTCTCCCTGCTCCAAGGCACCTCAACAACCTCCTCCCACAGGTGACTGCCCTGATTGCCCGCTATGTGCTGGGAGGTGGCAAGTTGGACCAGGACACCATGGGTAGCCTGGCTGGCTTCCATCCTTCCTACCTGTGCTTCCTCAGTGCTGAGCAGCTGCACTCTGTGCCCTCCAGGGTCATGTGGTGAGTCACAGTCCTCTGCAGGGCAGGGTGGGCATGCTGTGGTCCCCACTCACTGCCTAGCCCCACACTGTCCCCAGGGCCATCAGACCCCAGGACCTGGACTCATGTGGCCCTAGGCAGCTACATGTCCTCTACTCCAAGGCCTGCGTGACCTTCAGGAATATAAGCCAGCCTGAGTACCTTGGAAGAATCCGGGCTTTCCTGGGTAAGCTAGGGCACCCTGGCAGGTGGGCAGAGCAAGGGGCAGGCAAGACCCCTATTTGCAGTGGCCAGTCAAGGGCCTCCCTGAATGCCCTCTGTAGGCATGAGTGGGCAGTCCCCCATATCCTGTCCCCCACTCCTCCAAGTATGTGTACTTAAGACGGTGAGCTCTGACTCTGGTGGGAGCTCTGGCCCTTTTTGGTTAGAGGGTTAGGTGGCTACCAGGCAAAGCCGGGACCAGGACTCCTTGGGAAGAAGGAGTCTTTGTAAGAAGATGGACTTTCTGTAGCCTATAGCAGAGGGTGGGGCTGGGGTATGTCATATGGCCTCAAGTTGGGGGTCCTTCCTGCACAGGTGGGGCTCCCATGGAGGACCTGAGGACACTTATCCTGCAGAATATGACCATAGACATGGCCACATTCAAGAAGCTACAGGTTGAGGCTGTGGTGGTAGGTAGGGATGGGACAGTGGGGTGCGACCTCTGGCTGGGCAATCAACATGCCAGGGCCAGCCTGTCTGAGAGCCAAGTCTGTACAGGCTGAGGTCAGCAGGCAGCTATGGGTGGAGGCGTGGGTGGTGTAGGTACAGTGGCACCCCATCTTCTGGGGCCTGAAGACCCTGATGAATGCCTGATGGTCTGGTAGGGTCTGACCGTGTCTGAAGTACAGAAACTTCTGGGGCCATACGTCAGGGACTTGAAGGCTGAGGAAGAGGACAGCCCAGTGCAGGACTGGATCTCACAGCAGCGGCAGGAGGACCTGGACAGGCTAGGGCTGGGGCTCCAGGGTGGCATCCCCAATGGCTACCTTGTCCTGGACCTCCGTTCCCGAGGTGGGCCAGGTGGCCTAGGCAGAGTCCAGGGAGGGTGGGGGGAAGGCAGAGGGCAGAGGGGGTCTGAGTCACCCCTCTCTGTGCAGAGGCCTTCTCTGGGGCGTGCCCCCTCCGTGGACCTGGACTCTTGCTTGCATCCATCCCAGCTGTACTCCTGGCTTTGACTCTGAGCTGAGGCCACCTCTTCATCTGCAGCAGGTGGCAGTCAGGTGGTTGCTGTCAAACCCTGAGGGTGTTTGAGCTCAATAAACAGTAGCACCTGCCCTGCAGGCATATCCTGTGATGTCACTGGGCCAGGTGGGAGGTTGTGGCTTTTGGGCTTCCTGTGACCCTATAATCTGGGGTCCATGTGGCCAGCATGTCTCTCACTCTCACAAAAGAAGAGTCCAGGGTGGGCCTCTAGGCTGGGGGGCTGTTTGAGAGGCCTTCCTATTGTGATTGATGGTGTCACCAAGGTGGTGGACACATACTGGGCCCTGGTAATAGGGTCCCTGTGTCCCCTCTGGGATCTGAGCAAATACACAGATGGCACAGTAGCCTTACATTTTATTCTGATCCATCAGGGAGAACAATGACCTTGAAGTCCTGCCCAGCCCAGGTGTCCTGGAGGAGGCAGGAGACTTGGGCCTCATCTTCCTGCCCGCCTGGGCTTGTAACTGGCCAGGTCTCTGCTCCTGGGAGCCAAGGCATGAGGGGCCGGCCCTGCAGGCCTCCTGAGAGGTGGGACACAGCTGTCCCCCTGGGGCTAGGGTCTGAGCCACAACCTGGGCAGGTGGCCAGCTCCACCTAGCAGCCCCCTGTTTCCTGCATGTGGTGCCTGTGGGCCTGGTCACCCTGGGGCAGCACTGTCTGCACTGGCCAGGGTCCTGGTGCTCCATGAGCAGTCCCCACTGGGCTCAGAGATGTGCGACGCAGTAGCAGCCACAGAAGGCCAGAAGGCAGGGCCACAGAGAGCGGCAAAAAACCCAGGTGGACTGGGGGGCTTCCTGTGGGCAGATAGGGAGGGGACCTATTAATTCCAACCAGAAGCCACCTGCAGCCCCCCTGGGAACCCCTGCTTTGGGCTGCTAAGTGTGGGAAGGCCAGTGAGGACCCTCTGCAACTGTTCTTCTTAGCTCCTCAGGGACCCCAGATCTTCCCCTCACCCATTCTGCAGATCTGTGGGTTTAGGAGGAGGCATTGTGTCCTCAAATGGGTCAGCAGGCAATGGAAGGTGACACTATGCCAAGCCAAAGGCACTTAGAGGCAGATGTGAGGGCAAGCAGGGTGGACACAGGGACAGCCTAGGGTCTACAGAGGGCCCTGGGCCCAGAGGGGAGTAAAGGTGTACACTGTACCTGCAATGGGGGCCGAGGTGTTGTTCTCAGGCAGGCCTGAGGTGAAGGCCAAGTGGAGTGTGGGGTGGGTGATGCTGGGGGGCCTGCTGGCTGCATAGGAAGGGCTGGGCCCAGGGTGGGAAGCGTCCAGGCCCAGCTGATCCCGGGCCAAGCTGCTGAGGCTCCGCAGCCAGGAGCTGACCGTGGGGTGGCTGCGGGCCTTCTGCAGGTCCCCCACATTCTGCCCCAGCAGGGTGGTCACGTTGCTGACACTCAGGCTCTGGGAGGGAGGCAGGAGGGTCCCAGGTCTGCTTCTGTGGCTGAGGAGGACCCCACAGTGGCAGTGCTTCCCGGGACAACACGAGGAGGGGCACAGAACACCTCTGGTCCTCTCACTCAGGACTGTGTGGACCTGCGATCTGGGGCACCTGGGCCAGCCAGCCCTGCCCTGCCTCCCCTCCGCCAGGGCAGCCCCCAACCTGGAGCACTCGTGGGTTGAGGTTGGTGAAGGTGTCGATGTCCATGGAGACATTGGCCTGGGCCAGGTGCTGCAGCTCCTCCACCGGGGCACCACCTGGGGGGGCAGTGATGAGAAGGGGCAGGGGGGGCTTCTGGGAGGGCACCACCCACAGGCGGGGCTCACCCAGGTAGGGGCGCATGAAGCGGTAGTAGTCAGCCGTGGACCTGGTGTTGTGGAAGGCCTCACGAGCCTTGGCAAAGAGCACGTCCTTCTGGCTCTGAGGGCAGGAGGAGATGTCCAGGACCCCAGCCAGCCTGCAGAGTGTGAGGCTGTGAGCCCCCTGAGAGACCTTCTGCCCTCTGTGCTGGGTTGAGCAGGTTCCCCCAAACTTGCATCTACCCAGAACCTCAGAATGTGACCTTATTTGCAAGTAGGGTGTTTGCAGAAGAAATCAGATTAAAAGACGAAGTCAGATGGATTAGGTCATCCCTAAATCCAGCATCTGGGGTCCCTATGGGAACAGAGGAATATGGACATAGACACAGGGAGAAGGCCATGTGAAGGAGAGGAAGGGTTCGCAGGAGCACCAAAACTTTAGCCATGCTGGGGACTGGAAGCACCCATGGGAGGGTCCTGCTGATACCCTGACTTGGGACCTCTGGCCTCCAGAGGTTCTAGAGAACACGTTACTTATTTCAAGTCACCTAGTTTGTGGTTATTTGTTACCGTGGCCCTAGGACATGAATGCACCTCCAGTAGCCCAGCCCAGACTGGATGGGTCTCCCTCCTGAGCCTTGGTTTCCCCTGGTGACCCTTGCCAGGTGGGTGGCCAGCTGTGTGGCTGTATGGGAGGCTCACCGGAATTCTGAGGGCTGTATGGTCTGGATCTGCTGGGGGCTCATCCAGCAGAGGCGGGAGCCCCCGATGGCCACCAGAAGGGCACTGGTGACCGTACCATTCTGGTCCAGGAACTTCTGCAGGACTGCCTGGGAACAGGGACAGGGTCAGTGGGGCTGGGTGGACCAGACGGCTCCCCAGCCACCCCTAATGCCTTCACCTCTGTCTGGTTCTCCAGAGCCACATCCGAGGCCAGTAGGGCCACAACCGTGTCTTTGGATGTGATGTTCCACTGGCCTATCTCAGTGCGTGAGAAGAGGTAGACCAGCGAGGTGATGAGGCGCAGCTGGTCCTCAGGGATGCCCTGTGGGTAGACCTGAGGCAGGCGGTGAGCTCAGTACCCCAGGCCCCGCTGCCTGCCCCTCGGGGGTCTGTCTCTGTACCTGGGCCAGCTTGGCCTTGATGACGCGCTGGCACTCAGCAGGCAGGGGGTGCTGCAGCAGGGGGTCCAGGTTGGCCCTGAGCACGGGGCCTCCCAGGCACGACTGGAGCTGGGCGCAGTCATAGTGCACCAGGAACAGGTTGTCACGCAGCGTGGCCGCTGTGATGTTGCCATTGGTACAGGGCCTCCCGGCAGGGTGGGCTAATGACCAGATCCATTAGCCAAGGCCAGAGCTGACCACCTCTGCTGGCTCCAGCCCATCTCCACTCTGACCTCCACTTCTGACCTCATTAGACCTTGACCACATCCCAGGTTCACCTTTAACCAACAACTTGGCCCACACCAGACAAGAGGGGAGCCTAGTCTGGGGGATGCCCATGGTGGCCACACCAACCTGCACCCCGCTTGGGCCTCCAGGATGCCAAGTTAGCCTTGGATTCCAGGAAGTTGGTCACGAAGTGCCTGGCATCATGCTGGCTGAGCTGTCCTGCCCGGCAGGCAGCCACCACTCTGTGGAAGAAGTCCAGGCCCACAGCCTGGCAGGTAGGCATGATATCCACACATCATACGGGCGCCTGGCCCCTCCTCCCACCCCAGAGACTCCGATGGTCTTGGGGCCCCACTAGGTCCCCAGAGTGGCTGGGAGGCATAGGCTGGTGGAGGAGACATCTGGCAGCACCTTACCCTGTGCCAATGGCCACTCCGCTGGCACCACCTACCTCTGGTACCTGTGCCCACACATGGGGGCTGATGTAGGTGGTCAGGGATCCCAGGGCCTGTAGCCCCTTCAGGTTCCAGGAGCTGGGAGGCCTAGTGCATGGGAAGGGGCACTGTGTTGGAGCCAAGGGCAACATCCCAACCCCCAACCTGCTGCCCCTCCCTGAGCAGGGTGGAAGAAGCTTCCAGGAGGTTCTCAGGTGTACCCAGAGTACAGGCAGGTGCCCATTCACAGCTGGTGGAGCCTGCCCTGTTGTGGGCACCCAGCTAGACAGTCAGCATTTCCCACCCTGCACCCCATGGCCTGTGGGGCCAGAGCAAGGCTGAGGGCTAGAGGCAGAAGGAGCAAGGCTGAGGGCTGAGGAGGTGAGGCAGAAGTCAGAGGTCAGTAGGGATGTGGCCATCAGTGACCCCCGGAGCCCAAGATCCAGTTGCTTCTTATGTTGTCTCAAGCAGGGGAGCCCCCAACCCTACCAACCCCTCCTCACCCTAGACCCTGTGACCCCTACCCACCCAAGCTGGGTCCTCCCACTGGCCAGCAGGCTGTTGAGGGCAACACTCTGGGCAGCAGTCAGCCGGGGACAGCGCAGCAGGTTCTGCAGCACATGAGGGTCTGAGGTCACGATGCTGGATGCCTGCATGTCACACACCAGGACCCCGAGGAGCTCCAGGTCTGAGGCACTGAGCTGCAGGTGAGGCGCCCCCTGCAGGGAAAGCAGGTCAGCACCAAGCAGAGGCCAGCCCCACTGTCCTTCCGTCTGCATTGGGGGCACCTACCAAGCAGGCCAGGGCTGTGTGTCTCAGGGTCACCCTCTGGTCAGGCAGGTTGGCCAGCAGCTCTGTGTTCCCCTGGGCAGCACGGTGGGTGAAGGCCCGGCAGTCAGCTTCCCTTACCTGGCTCAGGCTGCTGGCAGGTGGGAGGACATCAGGGAGGCAGGGCCAGGCCTCCCGCCTGCCTAGCAGGGCCCCCAGGAGCCATGGGTTAGGGCACTCACTTGTAAAAGAGCAGGAGGTCAGGCGGGTGGAGCCTGAAGTCACCCTGAAGGCCGCGCCACGTGGCAAGGTTGGCCAAGCAGCTGAGCTGGGCAGGATGGCAGCAGGTCACTCCCTGTCCAGTCTGGACTTGCCCTGGTGGGGCACAGCTCCAGCACCCCCCACCAATCAAGATTGCTACATTGTGCGCACTTATGAATACATAATGAATCCACCTTCAGGTGCAACTGTAGTGCCCCAGTTAGGAGGCTGAGACAGGAGGATCAGGAGTTCAAAGCCAGCCTCAGCAAAAGTGAGGTGCTAAGCAACTCAGTGAGATCCTGTCTCTAAATAAAATACAAAATCGGGGTGGGGATGTGGCTCAGTGGTCGAGTGTTCAATCCTTAGTACAAAAAAAAAAAAAAGGAGGAAAATGATAAATAAAGATGACATGCTATACACACACACACACACAAATTAAAAAATAGAAAAAAGAAAAAAAACGTGTGCTCTGCGATTGTGGGACCAGGTCACCACAGATGTCACCAGCTGTGCCCATGGAAGTGCATGGAAGTCCCAGTGACCTCGGTGGACTGGCCTGCCTCCCCTGTGGTGCTGAGATTCCTGCCCCAGTGCCCTGGTGCTCTGTGGCCGGGTGCAGGCTTTCTCAGGACCACCACCTCTTCTTGCAGAATTGCACACTTGGTCCTTGCTTGGGAGTCAGCTCTGCCTGGATGAGCAGCTGCTTCCTGTTTCTTGTTGACCAGTGTTGGAGTGTGGCTTCTCCATCCATTTACTTTTGTTCTTCAGCACTGGGGATTGAACCCAGGGCCCCTCTCATGCTAGGCTGTGCAGCCCCCACACATTTACTTTTAATCTACACATGTTTACATTTAAAGTGGGGACTTAGCGGGGTGCAATGACGCCTGCCTGTTATCCCAGCTACCTGGGAAGCTAAGGCTGGAGGATCACAAGTTGGAGGCCAGCCTGGGCGTCTATCTCTATCTCAAAATGTCTCAAAATGAAAAATAAAAAGGGCCAGAGTGGGCTGGGGATGTGGTTCAGTGGCAGAGCACTTGCCTCACACGAGTGAGGCACTGGGTCCGATTCTCAGCACCACATCAAAATAAATAAACAAAACAAAGATATTATGTTTATATATAACTAAAAATTAAAACAAAAAAAGGGCTGGGGTGCAGCTCAGTGGTAGGTACTTGCCCAGCATAGCTGAAGCCCTGGGTTCCATCCCCAGTATTTCAAGCATCCACACACAAAATGATAAATAGAAATAAAGTAGTCTTTTGTAGACAACACAGTTTTTTTTTCTTTGTATGTTTTGTTTTGTTTTGGGGACCGGGAAATTGAACCTGGGGTGCTTTATCACTGAGTCACATCCCCAGCCCTTTTCATTTTTTTAAAATAACTTTATTTATTTATTTATTTATTTTTATGTGGTGCTGAGGATCGAGCCCAGGGCCTTGCACATGCGAGGCGAGCGCTCTACCGCTGAACCACAACCCCAGCACCCTCAGCCCTTCTCATTTTGAGACAGAAGCTCATTAATTTGCTGAGGCTGACCTCAAACATGTGATCCTCCTGCCTCAGCCTCCCAAGTCTCTGGGGTTATAGGCGTGTGCCACTGCACCAGGCTAGGTCTTCTTTTTTGATCCACTCTAACATACTGTTTCTCTCTCTCTCTCTCTCTCTCTCTCTCTCTCTTGCACTGCTGGGCATTGAACCCAGGGTCTTTCATGTGCTAGGCAAGCATACCATCTTTCAACTGGTGCATTTAGACTATTGATGCTATTCAAAGTAAGTATCGGTATCGTTAGATTAATATCTACCATATTTTAAAACTAGTTCTGTGAGTGCTCTTGAGGCATTCTAAGGAATTCATCAGCTATCTGTAAAACATTCCTGTGATGTTTAGAGCAGAATCCACCTGAACACCGGGAATGGACGGACAACCTGCTACTAGGGGTTTCACTTCCCCCTGGACTTCACAGCCAGCCAACTCCATGAGTACCTTAGAGACACTGCTCAGGGCTCCTTTTTAAGGACAAACTGAGGAAACCACTCAGTCCACATACATATCTGATCAATCCCCAGCACCACCAAAACAAAACCAAAGCCAAGAACACATTCTGCACGGTTGGAGGCACTCTGGGGAAGGGCAGTAACCAGTCCAGAGGCCAACAAGAAAGGAGCAAGACTTGGAGACTGTCTCCTGCAGTTTGAGCCTTCACATGGCGGTGGCAATGGCTGAGGCCTTGGGCAGGCAATGCTGGCACAACCCAAGGCTTGGAAGCCAAGAGGATCCTGTTTAGAGAAGGCTGGAGGGAGAGTCCCCAAGAGCTCGGCGTTTCTCTGGAGGAGTGGGGTCTTTCTACTTTTCTGCATTTTCTGATTTTTCTTGAGCATGTTTGCTACTAATTTTATACTGGGACACAGTGCCCTCTTCTTCCTTTCAACCTAGCATGCTTCCTGAGTCTCATGACCTCATAATCTCATGGCCCAGGATCCTTAGGCACGCCCCAGGGAGAGATCAGTGGGCTGCAGAACCCACTTTTGGGTGTGTCCTGGAGGTCTGGAGGACCCACAGGGGGCACTATACACCAGAGGAAGCTAGGGAGGACCACGCAGCCATGTGGCAAGCCCTCATCACCGCCAGGGTGGGAGGCAGAAGCACCTGCAGGCAGATTGGCTGACATGACCAGGGGTCCACCTTGGACTGAACTGGAAAGCCAGCCCAGAGGAGTGACAGCCCATCACAGGGGGCCAGGCATCCCGTCATGGTGGCCCCAGGAGCCATGTTCTTGGTGGTTTTGAAGCTGGCAGATTGGTGCCTGCACTCCCAAGTCCCCTGCCCCAGTCCAGTCCCCGGCCCCCTACTGCCCATCTCTGCTGGGGTCTGGCTTGGTGCAAACCTGTGCCCACCTGTAGGCCCTCCTCCAGAAGCCTGGTTCCGCCTCCATACCCATGCGCTCTGCCTCTGTGAAGGCTTACCTGCCAGGCTTTGAGTGATACCCGCTGGGTGGCCAGGCACCTGATCAGAGCCGAGAGATGCTCCTGAGGCAGCTGGCTGGCTGGCTGGCACCAAAAGTCTTGCAGGAGGGAGGTTTTGACCCTGGGCAGGAGGAGAAGACAGTGAGGGGCCCAGGGATCAGGAGAGGCAGGCCCAGGTAAGAGGCAGATACAGCAGGTGGGATTGGAGTCATACTGCCTCCCAGCACCAAGGGAGTAAGAGGCAAGATGTGTCCGGTCATGGTCAAGGTCTGATCCCTGCTCCTTTCTTCCTCCTCCTTCCTCCTTGAGTACCCCATCGAGGCCAGACTTCTAGTTGTTTGGGGCCTACATGTGGCAACTGCTCACATGTGGGGTCTGCAATTGCTCCCAGGGCGCAGGCCCAGTTGGCTCAGGCCCTGACCAATTTTCTGGTGTCTGAGGGACCTGGAGGCACTATGGTGTGACTGCAGGCAAGGCCATCTCTCTGAGCCTCCCTTCCTTAGGGCATGACTAATAAAATCTCTACAGAGAGGGGTCTTGGGCCACATGAGCCTGGGCTTGACTGGTCCCCCTTGGGACCCTGGTCCTACCCAACCAGCCTCATTAACTGATTGCTCAGTGTGCCAAGCTGAGGAGTGAGACCCCTAGACAATGGGAGGAAATGACCAGGCTGGGACAGAGGGGCTGAAAGGACTCAAGATGACGTGGCCTGGTCCAGCAGTTGGGGTTGATAGCCTGGAGCCCCATGGGGAGACTTGGGGGCCAAGCATATGGGCCTTTGATGGTCAAGGCCTCTGTAGCTGGCTGCTACTTTGAGAATGCAGGGGACCCACTCCCACCAATGTGGAAACCAAAGCTGGACTCTGCACATACTGGGCTGTCTGGGGCCAGGTGGGTGAGTGACCTTGAAGGCAGGCCAGGTTCCGAGGTCACAGTTTGGGGTATGGTGGACCTACATGGCCATGACTGGACCTCATGTGCAGACCCTGGGTGTGGTCCCTCCCTAGAACCTCCACAGCCACCCAGGACCCCTCTTCCTCCCTTCCCCCCACTCTGCCCTACCATGAATCAGCCACAGGAAATAATTTCCAGGAGGGGCCCAGCACTCACCTGGCCCAATGGTCAGCCCCAGCAATGTCCGGCTCTCCCTGGGGGAAGCCCTTGACCTGGTAACGGGAGCAGTGGGCAGTAAGAGACAGGAAGAGGGTGAGGCCCAGACTCGCCAGGGTACCTGGAACAGAGCAGCCATGAGGGCTCAGCGGCAGCAGGAACGTGGCCAGTGGTATCCGGGGTCTGCGTAAGCCTCCCTGTACCCTGGGTGGGCCTCTGACCCCCAACCCCTGTCCTCCTGGAGGGGAGGCTCTGGAGGAGACCGGGGAGTACATGGGCTCCTGTGCACATGTGGCTTGGTCGGATAGTGTGTGAGGTGTGGTATGTGTGTGCACCGGAGCCAGTGTGTTCTCCGGCCTGTGCATGTGTGCAACTTCCTCCTACCTCCAGCCAGACCTCCTCCCACAGTGGCTCTGTGTCCTCAAAGTCTGTTTTGAGGCTCAAAATGGGAGGAGCAGGGGCTTAGCTCCCAACTCTTCCAGAGCCCCTCACTCTCTGCACTGGGGCACAGCAGGGTTTCCCAGCAGGATTGGGGGGCCGAGCCACATTCTTGCCTTGGAAACCCAGCCCAGGAAGTGGGGGCTTGAGTCCAGGTCACCCCCTTTTCTCACTGACCCTGAGCAGAACATTTAGAAAAATCTCCAGCACTGAAAGGGCACAGGGGGTGTGTCATTAGTGGAGAACCTGGTCACAGCCCAGGTAGCCCTGCTTGTGGTCTCCTGGGCTGCTGGTGCTGGGTGTCTGCCCTCCCAAGAAAGGCAGTGTGTCTCTGTGTCTCTACCCCAATCCCTGCCCATCCTTGGGGCCTGGCCTGGCCTGTGCTGGGGCTGGCAGTGGCCCCTGGTAGACCTGGCCTCACCTGTCTTGTCCCTCTTTGGACCCTGAGGACTGCACCCCTGGGGCTATGTTCATGATGCAGTTTTGTACCACCCGGTTAGCCTCATGCTTCCTGGGGGCCTCCTCTTGTTTACAGCAGGTCCCTTAGTTTGGGCCCCTGAGGAGGGGGCAACCAGAGGACCAGGCAGTCCCACAGTAAAGTGGTGGGCCAGCCACAGGGGTTTGTCATCCCAGAGTGCTCCAGAGGAGCCCAGGGTACCTCCTTCTCATGGAGGAATCATCTTACCCACTCTGGGGCTCACGGCTGAGCGGCAGTGAGCCCTGGTCATCCTGGCTGAGGTGTCCCGAGGGGGCAGGTCCTGGACTAGCAAGAGAGTGTGGCAGGGGCGGGCCTCAGGCGCCAAGAAGGCCATGTCCAGCGTCACACGGGATGTCTAGCCTGTGCCTGGGGCTGCAACCGCCTTGGTCTTGCCTTTGGGAGGAAAACAATCCCACAAATAAGCGTCAGAACAAAAGGGAGTGCGGGGAGGGGAGCTAGGGACTGGGCCTTTCTTATCACAGGTTGGCCCCTGGGACCACAGGCTGCAGAGCCTCCAATTAACACATCTCTCACAAACAGCAGTCCTGCAGGCATGGCGGGGAGACGCCAGCACTGGGTGGCCCAGGCAGCCCCCTTTCCCTCTCCAGGTCTTGGATACCAGTGCTGTCACTGAGACCTGAGTCCTGGGACGTGGATTCAGGCATGGAGGCCAGTGCTGCTGGCTGCCAAGTGCGCTGGCCCCTCACAGACAGCACACAGCCTCATGGACACAGCCTGTAGTTCATGGCTGAGTACTTTCAGATGTCTGGACCTTACGTGGCCTGGATGGGAGGCAGGGAAGTTATCACCTTTTGCTGGGGCTAAAATGGAGGTTTAGAGGGATTCAACTGCCTGCTCAAGGAAGCCCAGGGCCCAGATATGCAGCCTGGAGACCTTTTGTCCAGCTGGTGGCTCCTGCTTCTGTTCCTGCCCCTCACCTGAGCAGGAAGCACATCTGTGGTAAGCGGAGGTGCTGCCTATGCCTCAGAGATAGGGCTGTTCCCCGTCACGTGGTCTTCAGATGCAGGTGTTCCAGACGTCAGTGATCCCAGCCTGCCAAGCATCTGTGCAGCTGAGCACTGGGGTGCAGGAGGAGTGGGATAGGGTCACTGTAGTCCCCATTCACCTTCATGCCTGACTCAGTGGGTGGCATGCAACTAATCTGCCTTGTGGTCCCCATTCCTACAGTGACAGCAGCTGGACAGGCCTAAAGGGGAGGGACCTGGGCTGTGCCAGGTGATGCTGCCATATCAGCCCTAGGGCCCCATGCACAGCGGGCACCTGCTCCTCAGCCCCAGGGGAGCAGGAGGCTGAGCTCACATTTGGCAGCCACCCAGCACACGCCCCTCCCCATGGGAACCCAGCCCTGGCATTGGCACCCCTTGGGTGACGCTCCAGGTAAGCACACAGCCTCATATGCATGCACCTTAGCCCATGTGCTCTTGCACCCTGGAGCTCATCCATGTCCTCAGGTGTCTCTGTGGGACATTAGGCACACGTGAATCAACAAGGTAGTGGGTGTGGCCATGCTGCAGTGGCAGAATGCAGCTGCCAGGTGTGCGCATGTGTTGCAGCTTATGGAACAGAGAGGGTGTGTGGGCACATGCCCTGAGAGCTGTGCCATGCTCAGCCCTGTCCCAGTCAATGGCATTGCTCAGGTCTCACCTGTCCTCAGTGACAGCTGCTGCAGCCTCAGAGAGCAGGTTAGGATGTCTTCAGCAGACAGGCCTCCAAGGGGACCAGGGCAGGAGGCAAGACTGCAAGAGGGACTTCCCAACCTACCTGCTGGATGGTGCCAACAGAAGGTTTCCTAGCCCTAGGCCACCCACTGGCAGCTTTCACATTTGCAGGCCCAAGGGGGCTTCAGGACCCCAGTGGCTGGTCCAGCTGCCACATAACTTCCACCTACACTCCAGGTCTTGAGTACCCTGTGAGCCAGCTCCACAGCTGGGCTGAGCCTTATAGAACCCACAGTTGGGGCAACAGCAGACAATGGCCCCCCAAGCACTGGAGAGGCCCAGCCAGGAGCACCATTGAGGGCTCAATAGGACACAGAAGCTGAGCCCCTGTGCAGGTGGTGCTCAGGCTGCCTGGTTGTCTGGAGTCCTGCTCAGCTTGGCATGGGCCTCTGGCCACCAGCTGGGCTGATACAGCTGCCCAGTGGCTCTGAGAACTACATCTGGCAGAGGTGGGGTGGAGCGGTGAGGTCCAGATGGCCCAGTTTGGAGGGGACCAAGGTCCTGGGGAGTGGATTGTGGGAGGGTCCTGGGCAGGCCCACCTGAAACCCAGCACTGATCCCAGCAGCCGAGACTATTTATGATTGTACCCAAGCCCTGAACTCACCTGGTGGGAACAGGTTTTGGCTAGCAAGGTCTTAGGGTAGCTCTGGACACTGAGAGGTCTGTGGGAGGGACGTCATGTAGTAGGATATAGAGGTTGTGCCCCTTAGCCAGCCACTGCCTTGTCCCTGCTCTGGCAGGGCCCTGGTGGGGCCTGTGAATGTGGCCCAACATGGATGGGGAGACTTTTTAAAAGTAGGGGTATTTAACTTTAGTAACTGAAAGAAACTGTTGGCCTTATTCAAGGGCTCCAAAACACCCCTTTGGGCCTGCAAATGTGAAAGCTACCAGTGAGTGGCCTAGGGCTAGGAAACCTTCTGCTGGCACCATTCAGCAGGTGGGTTGGGAAGTCCCTCTTGCAGTCTTGCCTCCTGCCCTGGTCCCGTTGGAGGCCTGCCTGCTGAAGACATCCTAACCCACTCTCTGAGGCTATAGCAGCTGTCACTGAGCACTTTGTCCCAAAGCAAGCTGGAGAACATAGCTGATCTGGGCTGAACACCATCTCCTAGTTCAGTACTGAGCCTGATCAACCCTCTGGGGTGTTTTGGGATAGCCCTGCCTGAGGTCTTTCAGGGAGGGACTCTTGGGGCACCAGGGTGTGAGGGGTCTCAGGCTCAAGTCCATGTGCCTTGACAAGCAGCTGAGCTCCTGGCCTCAGGGTCCCAGGCACAGAGGCAAGGGCGGCCCCATGTGACAGTGTGGGCATGGTGGCTGCTGAGCCCACAGGCTGCTGCCAAGAAAGTTGGACTGGCCTGAGACTATAGGGATATCCCTTGGAGAGGGGCCCAAACTGCTGTCATTCAAGGAGACCCTGAGAAAATAGGAAATGAACCAGACCTCCTTGGGTGGGAAGAAGGAGACACAAGGGTATGAGCAGCAGAGAACAGAAGGCTGAGGGGATGTGCCCTGAGCTGGGGGCCTGGATTCCCCTGACCCACTCCAGGTACCTTCCCCCTTTCCTGCAGGAAGCAGAAACAATTGGCCTTGAGCCCCAAGGGGTTTCTGCCAAGGGCACAAGGGTAGCTACCTCTGATCCCAGCACTGCTGAAATCCTGCCCAGGGTTAATGTGAGGCCAGCATAGAACGCAATCTGCAGTGGGGAGGGACCAGGGGCGACAGGATAAGGCCTTAAGGCTCTGGACCCCAGGAGCCAAGACTGATTGTGTGTGGGCCCAGACTGTAGGCTACACCAGAGACCCTGGCTGAGGCCAGATTTATGCTCCGGGAGGGCTGGGGTCCTCCAGGGACTGGACAACCCCATTTCTGCTCCCATCAAGCATACAGCCTTGGGGCTGGGGTTGTGGCTCAGTGGCAGAGTGCCTGCCTGACACATGTGAGGCACTGGGTTCGATACTCAGCACTATATAAAAATTAAAAAAAAAGATACGTATCCACCTAAAACTAAAAAATAAATGTTTAAAGATAAATAAATAAATAAATAAACAAAATAAAGATTAAAAAAAAAAAAAAAAAAAAAAAGAGTCCAGCCTCCAAGGACCCTGAACCACAAGGGCTCACTGCTTATGGAGAGAGGGTAGGTTGAAGGCCAGGACCTAGCGGTGTCATGGGTTCTGCTGGCTAGTGGAGATGTGCAGGAGAGGCAGGGCTAGCAAAAGGCAGGAGCACCCCAGAGCCCCACATCAGATACACTCAGTCACGCTCGGGATTTGGCACTGAGAATTTATTCTAAATCTTCACCCAGCTGCTACCAGGGTGGTTGGCCAAGGTGTGGGGGACAGAAGGTGAGGCCAGGCTGTGCTTTCCCTGAAGGCATAGACTGGCATCCCACTGCTGTGTGATCCAGGAAGATGGTGGTGTGGCAGGAG
Source organism: Callospermophilus lateralis (assembly GCF_048772815.1). Classification (NCBI taxonomy): domain Eukaryota; kingdom Metazoa; phylum Chordata; class Mammalia; order Rodentia; family Sciuridae; genus Callospermophilus; species Callospermophilus lateralis. The sequence goes on along the minus strand of NC_135323.1, from coordinate 8,386,934 downwards.
CTGCAGTCAGAAGCCTGTGGGACCTTACAGCAGAAGCAGCACCCAGAGGATAGGAGTACATGGGGAGGTGCCTCTTCCGAAGCCCCCCCACACCCCTGTGTTCCAGACGCAGCCGAGGCCAGCAGCAGAGTGCAGCAGAAGCAAGGTGTGAAGCAGGCCAGGCCAGGCCGGGGCAGGAGACAGGTGCAGAAGGTCCAACCAGGCTGGGAACTCAAGGGGCAGACTGGAGCTGAGTGCCTCACAACACAAAAGACAGGCAGGCCCAGGCCCTGAGGAGCCCAGAGTGAGCCCATACTGGAGGCAGAGCCTGGCCCGGTCCTGGCTCTGTCCCTCCCTGCTGAGTGGCCTGGGCAAGTCTGTGAAATGCAGGCCCCAGGAGTACATCCCAGGAAAAAAAAAAAAAAAAAAACTATCCCAGGAAGAACCTCAGTTTCTCCAGGGGACATGGGAGGAAGCTCCCTAGCCAAGCATCTGTTCCACAGCCTGAGCCTCAATCCTCTAGCAAACATGACTACCTGGTATCCTGCCAGCCCTGCCAGTCCCTCCTGCAGACTGGCACTGAGCCAGCACCCCCTACACAGCCCAGTGGCTCTCAGTTGTCTGGCTCCAGTGTCCACTCTGATAACCACTGCAGACAAGAGGCTCGCTGTGCCTCAGTTTCAGGAGGGAGCTGGCCTGGCTCAGGCAGCAGTGTGGAGGGGCTACAGGGCCCAGGGCTACTGTCCATGGGGTCAGGGTCACAGGCAGCCCGTAAGGCCTGGACAAGCTGGTCAAGTGGCTGCAATAGGGTGTGTGGGCTCCAGCAGACATCCAGTGTGGGTAGGAAGGGGTCTGGTGTGCAGGCCTCCACGCACTCGGCCTGTGTAGGTATGCGCAAGTAGAAGGCGTGCAACATCATCCGGAAGGGCTGGTCCTCCTGGCCCTCAGCCTGCCCATACGTCAGGTCACCCACGATGGGGTGGCCCAGGGCACTGCAGTGCACACGCAGCTGGTGAGTCCGGCCTGCAGATGGGGTCAGGGGTCAGGCGGGGTGGGGCTACTGCATGCCCACATACCACCAGGCCCACATCACATCCAGCAGGGTTCCTTGCTGTGACTATGCAACCCCATGGTAATCGCTTGGGACAGGACCTTCCTGACCCTTGATAGGGATGAGACAATGAGGTGATGGTGCACAGGGCAGAAATTGCTCTAGGATTGCTGTGAGTGCACAGCCAGGGCAGTGCTGGATCTTACTGTAGAACCCAGCAAAACCCACCAGAGCACAGCCACCAGCCAGCAAAAACCTCGTACCGTTCTACTAGATGCTGGGTGATCCCAGCTGGCCATGCTGCCTGTGCCTTAGGCTCCTTTCCCTGTGACTGACCTCTGCCCCATGCTGGACACACCTGTAAGTGGCTTCAGCAGCACCTTGGACGCTGGGCTGCCAGCATACAACCCATGTTCCAGGACCACCAGCTCTGTGAGACTCGGCTTTGGGTTCTCGCAACCTGGGTGCACAGAAGGGTGTGAGGGTGGGCTGGAACAGCCTCCAGACCCTGTTCAACCCCACCTGCCCATGTTGGCCATGTACGTGTAGGGTCCCTGCTGGATATAGATCTGTGGCCCCTGCCCCCGACTACCCTACCCTGTGTGCCCTCGATGCACATGGTGTGGGTCCGGCCCTCTGTGTTGTTCTTGCCAATGGCATGGCTTATGGTCATCTGGCTCTCCTGGACGTGGCCTCGAACCTGCCAAGCAGAGGAATTCATATGCAGCTCACAGGCCAGCCTGCCACTGTTGGGAAGCCTGATCCATGTGCGGCTTGTGGGGAGCTCTGGTCCAAGTGACCTGCTGAAGTGGGCTGGGAGTGCCAAGTCCCCACACCCCACCCTCAGGACTATCCAAGTCTTACCAGTGCTAGGTAGGCCTTGGTGACTCGCCGCTCCTTGAAGCACCTGTAAGCGCTGCCTGCAGCTGCCTTGTTAAGGGCCACACACAGTGCCCCACTGGTGGAGAAGTCCAGTTGGTGGCAGAACCTGGGGAGAGACAGAGGGGAGAGGTAGCTGGATCCTGTCCTATCCTGGTCAGCAACTTCATGACAGAGCTTCTCTTGGACAGAGGCCAGACCATCTAGGTGACTGTGTACCTGAACCCGTAGCAAGTGTCAGGGTCAGCTAGCTCTGGGAAGCGGTGCCGCAGCTGCTTCTGCAGGGTCAGGGTCTCCCGCCACGTTTTACTATCAATGCGCAGGTCCCAGTGCTTGTTTACCACCAGAAAGTCGCTGCTCCGGTAGACTATGGACAGGTTCTCCACGCTGCCTGGCTCCATGGAGGGGGCTGCCTCGCAGGTGGGAGTGAGCCCTAGGGACTGGGGGTGCCGGGCTCCGGGTCTGCAGCCACGCACCGTGCATCTCAGGCAGTGTGCAGACCCACCGTGCGCCTGCATCCGCAGGAGCCCTTGCTGCCCTGCACCGGGGCCAGGCTGGGGCGTCGGATGGGGATGGGAGTCCGACCAAAGTCAGGCCAGTCAGCTTTGTCTCGGGCTGACTGTAAGAGGGCCCTCTCCGCCCCAGACCTGGGAGAAACAGCCTGGGTGTCCAGCGCGCCCCACAAGCCTTCCCACGGGGTTACGGCCCGTTTCCCGAGTGGGCAGGGGCACCACGTCAAAGAGGCAGACCTCGGTTCGGAGCGCCCCTCCAGCTTCAGGACCGACAAGCAGCCTGGCAGCGCCGTCCCGGCCCCGATGCCGCTCTGGGCCCCGGCTCCAGCCCCAAGTCCCCGCGCCGGGCCACCGGGCACCCGGAGTCGCTTCTAGGCCGACTAGTCTGCGCGCGCAGCCCCGCCTTCGCTCCGCCCACAGACCGCCCACTGCGGACAGACGACAGTTCTGGCCAATGGAGAGCATCCGTGGGTCCGCGGCTTCTATTACTATGTAGTGACTCCTGCCTATTCTGCGTGCGCAGCACTTCACCACCACGCCCACGATCCACCTGACGCAGACGGATGGCTGTGCAGACCAATGGAAAGTGGTTTAGGTTCCGCAGCTCCTACTACCGAATGGTGATTCGGCTTTGTACACGACCCCGCCCCTGCGCCTCTGACCAATGGTGAGAGCCACTAGGCATCCCGGTCGCTGATTGGAGGTCCTGGCCTCTCGGGGCGGGGCAGCGCGCGGCCTCTGCGGCGCGGGAGTTTTGGAGCGCGCGTCTGGGCTGACCCGAGCCAGTGTTGCGCAGCGCTGGGCGCCATGGAGGACTACGAGGAGCAGCTGCACGGCATAGAGGATGACTTCCACAACCAGTTCGCGGCCGAGCTGGAGGTGCTGGCCGAGCTGGAAGGTGGGCTCGGACCAGGGGGTCGTGACCTCCTGGAGATCTAGGAGGGATGCGCGGAGGAGGTGGACTGTGGCCTTGTGAGCCGGAGTTAGCGGGCCTGGGCGGTAGGGCGCGCCGGTCCCGCGGACGGAGGTCGGTTCCTGCCCGGGGCGGCTGCCGTGACTTCTCTTTCAGCAGCGACGCCATTCCCAGCGCCTTCCAAGCGCCAGCAGCTCACCCCGGGCAGGCCGCAGCTGACGTTCGAGGAGGTCATCGCTGGAGGAGACGTGGCGGTCAGTCCCTGTCCGGCCGGATCTCCCGGGAGCCGCAAGCGCAGCACCAAGAAACGGGAGGTGGATGCCTCTGCCGGAAGGGAAGACCCTCTGCCTCCCAGTAGGTCCTCGGGATGATTCCTGGGCGCTCTGGGTGGGTGAGGAAGGGGAGAGCCTCTGCTCCCTCTGTGTGTCTCTGCAGCCCCTAAGGTCAAACGACCCAAGTTGGAAGCGGTCAAGAGGCTGGACTTCGGGCCCAAGAGGGAGGAAATGCTGCTTCCTGACTCCCCGCCAAGGGACATCACGCCCCCACTGAGTCCTGATGTCCCCCCTGAACTCTTGGGTGTTGGGTGTGTGACTGGGGCACTCCTCACACTACATCTGTCCAGGAGGGACCTGGAAAGCTCCCTTTCCCTGGATTAGGCCCTGTGGGAGGGTGGGCCCAGACACTCCGTCTGGAAGTGACAGGAGGCAGAGTCCTTGAGACAGCCCTGTTCCTCCCCAGGACTCCAGATACAGGTCCCAGGCAGACCTTGCCAGGTACCTGCAATCCTGTTCTGAGGCGACCCCCAGTCTTAGAGGATTTCATCAATGTGACATCCACCAGCGGCGACCGGGTTTTTCTGGTGCTGCATGCTGACCCCACAGGCACTGGGGTGAAGGTGGCGTCTGCATGGGGCTGATTGTGGCCTTCCTGAGGGATGGGCATGTTGAGGCTATTTAAGAAAGAATCCTAGGCCTCATGTCCCCATTGGGCTCTCAGCAGACTTGGCAGGTGGCTGCCTGGTTTGCTGGAAGTGGGTGTGCCTGGGGCTGGGGAGAGCCAAGCTGCTTTGGGGGGTGCAGCTGTAGAGGAGACAGCCTTTTGGTGCCCTGCTGCCATCCCAACTGTTCACATGCCCTCCACCCTGTGCACTGCCTGGGGTGAGGTGGGGAGGGTCCCCCTTTCCCTTTCTCTACCCTTTATGCCTTCCCTTTCTTGGACCTGTTCCCACTGGGGTGGCTTCCCTCCTTGTCCCTGATCAGATAGAGTTTCATCTGTTTCCCTTGGCCAGCTTCTGTGGGGGGTGGAGTTTTTGGGTGACCCCATGGCCTTTGAGGGGGTCTAGAGGTAACTGTTGCCTTTGTCCTACCCAGAGCCCTCTCTTGGATGTTCAGTGGCGAGGCCATGGCCAGCTGGACCTGCTGGGTGTGTCTTTCAGCTCCCTGAAAGAGCAGGTCGACAATGAGGTGGGGTCTGTAGAGCTTGCTGGGGGGAGTGCTGGGGCTCTTGGCTACTGGAGATGTCCTGACCTGCACCTCTCTTTGCATAGCGGCACCAGCGATTGCTGGAGGAGGCCCAGCGGCTCTCAGATACTCTGCACAGGTGACTTGGTGGGCTCGTCCACCCCGGGAACCCTTTCTGATCTTAGCCTGATTCTTGTGGAGTATATGCTTGGTATGGTCCCTGTGAGCCGTAAAGGCATGAACACATTAGCTCAGGACACAATACTCTTCAGCCTTAGGCCTGAAGAAGAAGAGGCCCAGCCTATGGAGGTCCCAGAGCAGGAGACTGCTGGTGTCCAAGACACATCCCAACACTGCCTTTGGGTGGATGAGTTTGCACCCAAGCATTACACAGAGCTGCTCAGTGATGACGTGAGTATCCTTCTTGGTTGTGACTGGCTTCAGTTAACTACAGAGAGAGACCTAGCATCCAGCTGGCCTTTGCATTGCCAGTCCACTGGGCTGTTGGAATGAAGTGGGAGTCTGGTTTACCACAATGAGTGGTCACTGCCCCAAGCCTGCTCCCTTTCCTGCACTGCGCACTTCACTGGCTGGGTTTCTTAGGGAGAGTAGGGAGTTGTGGAGGCTGAGGCCGGGTCTGTGAGCATGGAGGCCCTGATGTGGGCACCATTGTATCATCACTGCCAAGGGACTGGTGCCTGGACCCTCCCCTTCTTGAGCCTCGGTGTCTCATCTGTATTGGTGCTCATGGTTGCAGATTGATGTGAGGGGCAGGCAGGGGTCCCTCCCTTAGGCCAACCTTCCCTTCCTGCAGTTCACCAACCGATGCCTCCTCAAGTGGCTGAAACTCTGGGACCTTGTGGTGTTTGGCCATGAGAGGCCTGCCCGGAAGCCCAGGTCCAGTGTAGAGCCAGCAAGGATTGGCAAGGAGGCCACAGCCCCTGGCAAGTGGAAAAGCCATGCACAGGTGCTAGAGGAGATGCTGGAGGCTGAACTGGATCCAAGCCAGCGACCCCGGCAGAAGGTAAGCCCCGTCCAGCTGTGCTGCACACCCATGGAGCCTGGGGCTGTGCCACAGGGCAGCTGGTGTTGTTGTGCCTCCAGGATCTGTGAGTTTGAGACAGATGCCAGGTCTTTAGCTACTCTGGAGGCTGTGGGGGTCAGTTTGGCATGAAACACCGGTGTTCAGAGTTTGAACTTGATTTCATTCTCTTGACAATTTTGGTAAAGTCAGTGTCCCTAAGAGGGTCCTGTACCACACCAGCATGATCTGGGTGAATGGTAGGTCATTGCCCAAATAAATTGCCCTTGCAGGGTTTTCTTTTCCTGTCTCGAGGACTGTTGTGCTCTGAGTACTGGGACTGATAGTCTCATGTGATGGCTGGGTGGGTTGGGGTGCGCCTCTGGCTGGTGGCCAGGCTCCCCCCTGCCATGGCTTGCAGCGCATCTTCATCTGTCTTGGCTGCAGGTGGCACTGCTCTGTGGGCCCCCAGGGCTGGGCAAGACCACACTGGCACACGTGATTGCAAAACATGCTGGGTATTGTGTGGTGGAGATGAATGCCAGGTGGGTAGCATGGAGGCCCTGTTCTTTGGTCTCCTGTCTGTTCTGACATGTGTGGTGGAGTCTGGGCTGCAGTCCTGAAATCCAGCTCTGGTTGTTTTTGCCTCATGGAGGGGTGGGGGCCTTGGGTATGTGGTCTGTGGGTTTGCAGCCTTCCTCAGTGGCCTCTGCACAAGGCATGGCTCATGTCTTGAGGCCCTCCTGCTGAGGCCACTGCTGCCCCATGATACTTTCCTGCTGGTCTCACTATTGCAGTGATGACCGCAGCCCCGAGGCCTTTCGTGTTCGCATCGAGGCAGCCACGCAGATGGAGTCAGTGTTAGGTGCAGGTGGAAAGCCCAACTGTCTGGTTATTGATGAGATTGACGGGGCCCCCACGGTGAGCCTCCTTGCTGCCCTGGAGAGGAGGGTGGGCTGGCACCAGGGCCTCAGCTCATTACCTTGCTGTGCACCTTCCTGAAGGCTGCCATCAGTGTTCTGTTGAGCATCGTGAACCGCAAGGGTCCACAGGAGGCAGAACTAGGGGCCCCAGCTGTGCCCTCAGGTGGGGGCCGCCGGCGCCGAACAGAGGGGGGCCTCCTAATGAGGCCTATCATCTGCATCTGCAATGACCAGTGAGTCGGGTAGCTGGACAGGGCTCCTGATGGGAGAGACCTAGGGCTCTGGGGAGGAGCCCCTGCACATGGCCTCCTATCTACAGGTTTGCACCATCTCTGCGGCAGCTGAAGCAGCAGGCCTTCCTGCTCCACTTCCCACCCACTCTGCCCTCAAGGCTGGTGCAGCGGCTCCAGGAGGTCAGCAGGGCATAGCATGCAGCCAGGGCTGCACAAAGACTTTGGGTGGGGGGATATGGCCCTGTCTTAGCCCCTCTTGCTTTCATCCCCTCCCCTACCAAGGCCCCTGGTACTGGTTCCAGGACCAGCTTGGCCCATGGGGTGGATGGTCAAGTAGGGTTGGGGGCCAATTCCAGGTACCTGCAGCCTGTCACTTACAGGATGAAGGCTACTATTTACCTGTTTGTAGGGAACAGGATTATGGTCACAGGGTGGGCTCTGAGGGCAGGCTATTCTCTGAGAGCAGTGGGAAGGTACTCCAGCACCCCAGCACTGTAGGCCTCCTTGGGCAGGGCATGGCATCCAAGCCCAGCACTTGGGCACCCTCCTGTAGGTCTCCCTGCGGCAGGGTGTGTGGTCCAAGCTTAGCATTTGGGCACCCTCCCCGTAGGTCTCCCTGCGGCAAGGCATGCGGTCCGACCCTGGTGCACTGGCAGCCCTCTGTGAGAAGACAGACAATGACATCCGTGCCTGCATCAACACTTTGCAGGTGGGCAGGCACCCAAGTGGGGCAAGGTCGGGGGAGGGTGCTGCCTCTCACCTGCCACCTGTTTCCAGTTCCTGCATGGGCGGGGACGGCGGGAGCTCAGTGTACGGGATGTGCAGACCACCCACGTTGGCCTCAAGGACCAGCGCAAGGGGCTGTTCTCTGTGTGGCAAGAGGTCTTCCAGCTTCCCCGGGCCCAGAGGTAGGCAGTGTGTGGCAGGCCAGCCTCAGCACTATGGCCACGGTGCTCAGCACTGTATGTGTGGACCAACACCACCTTTAGCAACAGAGACCCAGTGCCAGGAGGCCTTTGAGACTCCGACTTGGCCTCCCTTACCCCTGGGTCCCCACAGCCTGCATGGCTTAGGGCCAGTGGCAGAAGCCACCTGGACACCTTGGTGGGAGGGTGCTTCAGAGTGTGGCTGGGATCACCCATGTCTTTGCCACCTGAGCCAGACCAACAGGCCTCAGGTGGGCAGGGAATAGTCGTGTCTGCCCTGACTGAGATTTGGGGCCCAGTGGGGATGCTGACCTGGTCAGTGTCCTGAGGACAGAGGGGAGGCACTGGGAGTGGGGAGCTCTTGGGTCTGTGGAACTTGGTTTTCCTGGTCTCCTGAGGACTGCCCACCCCAAGGGGAATTCCAGAGCAGGGGTTTTCTGGATACTGAAGCTGAAGTCCTAGGCAACCCTAGGCAACATGGCACAGACCTAGACCAGCAAAGGCAGCAGAACACCACCCAGGAGACTGCCCGGGCTGGGTGGAACGGGGCTTCAAGGCTGTCAGGGAGTGCTGGGTGCCTCTGCTTGCCACTAGATTCCATCTCAGCTCAGCACCCTGCTGCCCCTGCAGGCGACTTATTGGCCAGGTCCCGACCCTGCCAGCCCACTCACTCCTGCTCAGTGATGGGGACATGGGCTCCCTCACTTTGGCCTCCCAGCGGTTCTACCACCTCCTGCGCATCACCACCTCAGCAGGCGAGCATGAGAAAGTGGTTCAGGTACCTGCCCTCCATTGCAGACCTCTCCCCTGTGCAAGGGAGTGGACAATGAACAGCAAGTGCCCTCTGGACAGTGTTGTGTGAGGAGAAGGTGGGGCTAGGAGCAAGACGTGGAGGGATGGGCCTCAGAGTTCTTTGGGGTGCAGGGAGGCAGGGAACCTGGATCTCTTGAGGGGTTGCTCTGGCTGCTGTGGGAGCTGTCTAAGGGGTGGGTCCCTAGGGGCTGGGAAGGGCTTGGTTCTGGATAGCAGGAGAGGGTGAGGTTTTGATCTAAGCAGGTGGCAAAGGCACCCCTGCCCCCCAGGAATCCCTAAGCTGCCTCCCAACTCTAAGCAGCTTTGGATTAGCAGCTGGGACTCATCTGTCAGTCCAGAAAGTCATGGTGCAGAGGGGCAGCAGGGGTGGGACTCCTTGGGGGGCCAGCGGGGCCTCTGTGCCCTGGATTCTGGTGGGTGGACCTTCTTTTTAGCTGTGTTGGGGAGGGGCTGGGGCTGGACTCTGTTGGCTCTGGGCTCCTAGAAGCAGTGGGTGGGTGGTTCCTACCCTCAGGGTTTTCTCAAGCAAGTGAGCTCTGGGTGGAACTCCTCAGGCCCTGCGGCCTCTCCCTATAGCTGATTCCTGCACCCTGGACTTTGCAGGGTGGGCAGGCGGTAGAGAGGGATCCTGCAGGTGGTACTTGTGTGGGTGAACGGGGCATGGGCTGTTGGACTCAGGCTGCCACTTCCTGTAGGGCCTGTTCGACAACTTCCTGCGTCTCCGGCTCAGAGACTCCAGCATGGGTGCTGTGTGCACAGCCCTTGACTGGCTGGCCTTTGATGACCTGCTGGAGCGCGCTGCCCACCATGGCCAGAGCTTCCAACTTCTGCGCTACCTGCCCTTCTTGCCTGCAGCCTTCCACGTACTCTTTGCCTCTAGCCATGTGCCACGGATCACCTTCCCCAGCAGCCAGCAGGAGGTGTGTCCTGTGCCTGCCTGTGTCCAGGGTCTGACCCTGGCACATTCTGGGACCCAACCCTGGCTCGTCCTCTTCCCAGGCCCAGAGCCGGATGAGCCAGATAAGGAACCTGATCCAGACGTTGGTGGCAGGCATTGCACCGGCCACCCGCAGCCAGGCCACGCCCCAGGCCCTTGTTCTGGACACCCTTTGCCTGCTATTAGACATCCTTGCGCCCAGGCTGCGGCCAGTGAGTGCTGAGTGCCAAGGGAAGGGTGGGTTCCTGGCTGGAGCGGCCCTGCCTGCTCAGCCTGTCCTGCTGTTCCCAGGTAAGCACACAGCTGTACAGTGCCCGCGAGAAGCAACAGCTGTCCAGCCTTGTAGGCACCATGCTGGCCTACAGCCTCACGTACCGCCAGGAACGCATGCCTGATGGGCAGTATCTCTACAGGCTGGAGCCGTGAGTTCTCCGGAACACAGGGCTGGGGAGGCCTCCAGGCTGCAGATCGGGCACCAAGGCCAATGTGGTCTTGGTGAGGCACCAGTGTCATCTCCAGCTCAGCGTCTTCCAGATGTGGCTGAGTTGGGGACCTGTCCTGCTCTGGGTCAACCGTGCCTTGGACTGCTTCCCTGGTCTCAATGTCCCACAGGAGTGGCTCCTGAGCCCCCCACCCTCACTCTGGGTGGCCTGTGTGTGCCTACAGCTTCCCAGGGCTCTGTGGGAGCAGAGTGGCAGGAGGTATAGGCGGGATGATGTCTTGCTCCCCCACAGCCTGGCGGGTTCCACCTAATCCCCTCTTAGAGTTCTGGAAATAGGCTGAAGGCAGTTAGCTCCAGACTGCCCTGGGGCTGGGAAAGGGCAGCTCCAGGACCTGGTTCCACACCCAACTCTTAGGTTGTGCTATGTGGGGTTGGTGGACCAAGGGGAAGATTGGCCCTGGCCCTGCAGACTGGTGCCTTGGTGTCCTGCCTTGTGTACCTGAGCAGGAACGTGGAGGAGGTCTGCCGCTTCCCTGATCTGCCTGCCCGTAAGCCTCTCACCTACCAGGCCAAGCAGCTCATTGCCCGGGAGATCGAGGTGGAGAAGATGCGGCGGGCAGAGGCCTTTGCCTGGGCTGGGCACAGCTCCCAGGTGATCCTGTTTGGGGGCATTGGACAGAGTGGGTCCTGGGTGGGCAGGGCCCTGGAGTAGACGCTCTCCATGGTCTAGGTCTGCCCAACCAGCCCTTATCACACTATTCCCTACAGGTGGACCAGCATCCCCCAGGGCCGGAAGGCCTGCTGGGGTGCAGTGGGGGTGAGGCAGTGAAGCCGCTTGCCCCATGCAACCACAAGCAGAGGCTGGAGCACATCATGAAAAGAACAGGCCTGGAGGAGCAGGTGCGGGGTGGAGGCATGGCCCCAGGATCAGGACTGGTGTGGGCAGGGTTGCTGGGAGTGGGTGAGGAGCCTCTGCTGGCTCTGAGTCCCAAGGATCCACCTGTTGGTCCTGCCCCTAGTCCTCTTGGCAAGCCTATAGTAGGCTGGGAAAGGTCTCCCAGCCCGGGGCCCTTGCTTAGATGCCCAAGGCCCTGACAACTACTCCACCAGCCTAACAGCCCCTCTGCCCCACCAGCCTGAGAGGGACTTCTTTGGACGTGTGATAGTCAGGAGAGCTACAGCCCCAAACACAGGTGTGTTGGGTGGGCGGGGTGGGGGGGAGGTGTTTTGGGGGGCCAGGAGTGGCCCAGAACCCACTGTGTTGTCCCCCCAGAGGTGGAGGCCTCCAAGAAGGACGCAGCCGAGTGGCTCATGGGCACAGCAGTGGGCAGGAGCCAGGTCTGGTTCCGCTTCAACGAGGGCGTCTCCAACGCGGTGCGGCGCAGCCTGTACATCCGGGACCTGCTGTAGTGTGTGTACCGACCCCAGGACCCCAAGCCTCACCTCCCGCAGGGAATGTACAAAGCACAGATACTGGAGAAGTCTTTATAAAGTCACACCTCTCACACGCAGAGTTGGGCCTGGGCTCACAGGATGGCACACTTGCCCTTCTCCACCCAGGGGTTGTTCTTCATCAGGTCTGGGTTCAGGAAGGGGTCTTTGGGGATGCCATCCTCGATCCATTTGAGGAGCCTGTGGGTGGGGGCAAGGTGAGTGCAGGTCCTCCTGTGGCCTCTACCCGCCCCAGGGCCTGGTCCTGGCTCACAAATGAACAGTGAGGCCAGGCAGGAAACAGGCACCACAAGGCAAGATGGACTTACTCGGGGATGGTCTTGGAGGACATCTCCCTCTTGAAGGCCAGCTGATACTTGAGGCTCTCGACCTCCTTCTTCATCTGGGGTACATCCCACTCCTCCATGGCGTCGGGGGCTTCGGAAGTGGCCAGCCTGGGGCTGGAGGGCAGGGAGGAAGCAACAACTGTGGGCTGCCCCCCAATGACCTGAGCTCCCCAGGACAAGGGGAGGGAGGGGTCCAGCCCTGTCCTTCCCTGGGTCCACAGAGACAAGACCAGCGCAGGGCCCTGTGATGTCCCATGAGACCCCATTAACGAGGCCCCACACGCCTCCCCCTACCCAGTGGGACTAATTAGCTGCTGAACGCTTCCATCTTGGACCCACACTCTCACTAGGCCTAGCTGGGTAGAGGACGGGCCACTCTCCTCTGCCCCTAGGGACAGCAGGACAGGCACTGGTGTGCCCAGACCAGCTCCTCCACCCTTTGGTCAGGCCCACAGACCATCCAGTGGGGGGGGCAGGCTGAGGACCCCTGGATGCCCGATATGTCCTGGCCCTCCTGTGCAGTTTCTGCTTTGCATAGCAAAGCCCACTAGGCGAGTTGGTCCTGGCCTGGGCAGATTTGGCTGCAATTTGCATTTCGGGTGGAGTGGGGTGTGTGGAGGGTCTGGGGAAGCAGGCCTCAGCCCTTGGGCCAGTGTCTGCAGCAGCCTTCAGGCCACTGGCCTCAGCTTCCCACCCCACCAGGAGTTGCTGCAAGCTGGGAGCTCTTGGGAGACCTGGCAGTTGTGGGCCGTGAGGATGGGCAGCCCTTTGCTGCTCCTACTCCCAGCCCACTCCAGGGAACCAGTGGGCCCCCCCGCAGTTCCTCCGCCCCCAGCCCTGGCATCCTCCACTTTGGAAGGGGACTGGGGGCGCCTGTTTCAGGCCCAGCAGCTGTCCTGGACAGAATCTCCGTCCCGGGGTGCTGCGCTAAGCCTGGCCAGGGGAAGGGCCAAGGGCTTGGCGGTGGTTCAAGCCTCGGCCGCAATCGGCCAGGATAGGAGGGGTCGGCAGAGGATCCCTCAGGAGTGAGAATGAGCCAGGAATCAGTGTGGGAATGCAGTTCTCTCCTAAAGACCCAAGTTCCAGCGGCCCACCCTGGTGCGGGGCTCTTCTCCCGAGGCCTGGAACGCGGACAGCCACGTGGGCGTGGGCGTACTCGCGTGTGGACCCCTCCCGGGCTGGGGGTCCACCGCCCTGCCCACGCCCGCGCCGCACCCGCCCTACCTGCCGCCGCTGCCGGAGCCCGGCCGCCGCCCGCGCACCTCGCGACGCCCCCGGTCGCGGCGCACGGCGGCGCACGCGGGCACTGCGGGCGGCGCGCACGGCGCAGGACAGACGCGGCTCGGCGGCGCGGCGCTGGGGTCACTCCACCAGTTGGCCCACTGGGTAGCTATCCTAACCCCAGGGGTTAGGGTCTGTCCAGAGGGAGTACTGGGGCCTGGGTTTTCCTCTGTGCAAAAGACCTGTTCATTGGACTTACTTTGTAAGGTGACAGCGAGGGTCAAGTGATGGCAGAGGCCAAGTTATGGCGAGGTGGCAGCGAGGACCAGATGATCGTGCGGAGTGAGTCTGAGCTGTGAGGCTGGCAGAGTGCTGGCTGGCGCCCCGCCTTCTCCTGCCACCTGGGCCCTGGCACCGCCTCCTCAGGGCCAGGCTGACCCTAGGAGCTCGGCATCCCCCAGTGGGCGGGACATCTATCCTGGGGCGTGTGGGACTGGCACCGCCTCCTCAGGGCTAGGCTGATCCTAGGAGCTTGGCATCCCCCAGTGAGCGGGACATCTATCCTGGGGCGTGTGGGACTGGCCCAGCCTCGGGGTCAGCTCTGGAGCTGGGTTAAGAGTTCTTCAACTCCATTCAGTGGTCTCCTGGATGCCTTGTCCTAGTACTTCGGTAGGCTAAATCTGTACCCCAGCCCAAGAGGCCCATATGATCAGGGTCTTCCCACGCTCCAGTACTCCCAGCTGAAAGTAACTGGGCCAGGACCCTCTGCAGTCTCCGTAGCCCACAGCATGCAGGTGGTCCTCAGTAGTGTCTACCAATGGAGGGATTGTGTGGCCTGTAGGCCCAGGGAGTGAGCCTGTCCTGCCAAGGACCTGGTCTCTGCAGAGTTGCTTCCTGCTCTGGTTCCTGTTCCTCTTTCCAAGGCAGCAGCCCCCATTCCCAAGGGCCAGGGGACACAGCCACTCTTTGGTCTGCCCTGAGCTAAGAATGGCCAGAGGTCCCTGCACCGCACCTACCTGTGGGTGGTGAGCAGCTCAGGTGCTCAGCTGAGACTAGGAGGTCTTTGGGGTTTTGGGGAGGTTTCTTCATTGGCCACAAGCCCCTTGGGGGCTCTGTGCCTGTTAGTCTTCTCCCTTGCTCTTCAAAGACCCTGTGATGGCACTGAGCTACACACTGGCCCTGCCCTCCACCTCCTGCAGGGCAGAGGCCATCCCCCATTTCCTCAGGCTTCTTTCCTGACATCCTATTTGCTCAGGTGTGCCCTGGGAGTCCTTGGGTGACACACAGAATAGGCTGTGTCTTGGACAGGGGCCCCCAGGCAGCAACAGCAGCCCCAGAGGAGGCAGAACTAGGCTCCCCAAACAGTCCCTGTAGAGGCCAGGCCTGGAGGGAGGCTTGGATCTGGCACTTGGCAGGTGCTCCTGGACTCCCTGGGCTAGGGATTTGTGGACAGCAACAGGGGCAGTGATGTCACAGGGGAAGTCCTGGGGCCCTACAGCCCAACCTGCCCAGTAGAGTGCAGAACTCTGCAGAGTGGCTGGTGGACAGGAAAGCCTTGTCCTCTTGGGCTTCCTGAGTCGGTGGGCAGCTTTCTTGCTGAGCTTTGTGAAGCAGGGCCACTGTGCCTCCCAGTCCTGACCTGCATCTGTGGCAGCTGTGCCAGATTGAGCAGCATCTGGAACTGGGGCATGCCAGGGAGCGAGGGATTATTTTCACTGTGGGTTTAGGGGGCAGGAGCTTAAAGTGCCGCGCTGCCGAGCCTCTCGGGTCCAGTGTTCACCCCTTCCCTGCCAGGGCCCCTTATGTGCAGTGACTGGGCGTGTGTCCTGACATAGGGACTGTGGGAGGGTCTTCATTGTAGACTGCCGTAGGCTGTCCTTGTGGCTGAGCACAGGAGAACAGATGGTCCTGGGGGAAGGGAGCCACTTCAGGCTCCAGACAAGGCAGGACAAGTGAGGACCTGCCAGAGCAACAGAGGATGCCCCCCATTCACTGGAGGCAGCAGTGTTTCCAGCCTGGGCTCTGGAGGTGACATGCTGAGCTCAGGGTGGTAGGCAGTGGCTCTGGCATGTCTTGGTTTGGAACCTAACCAGGCACTAAGCCTTCTGGATCCCACTCTTATGCCATTTACCTTGACCAGAGTGGGTCCAGCTATCAGGTCCAGTCCCTGTGAGTGCCCCACTGCCTAAGTCCCCAAGAGGAGCTGACAGGTAGCTGCATGTTGGGTGTGGACTGGAGTTGTTCTGCCACCACAGGGCGGGGGAGGAAAGAAGGCCCTCCTGTCTGCTCCTGGGTCCCACCTCTTGCCCCATTTCTGTAGTGTGTTGAGTCCAGCCTCTGGGAAGTACAGTCCTACCCCCTGCCAAATGGACCATGGTGGTTCAGAGCCAGCTGTGCTCATTCAGGCAGGTACCTTTGCCTGCTCTGTGAGATGCCATCTGCTCTTGTGAACCTGAGATCCTGTCCTGGCTGACAGCACCCCAACCCTCTTTTGCACCTTCCTGCTCAGGCTGGCCCTGGAAGCTCTCCCTACATGTGCAGGCTAGGATCACCAGATTGGAGTCAGCCCAAGGGCCCCTGGCAGGTCTGGGCTCTGCACCCCTGAGCTCTATCCCACAGCTGTGACCTGCTTCCACAGTTCTTGGAGGGAGGAGGGCTTTGGGGAAGCAGTGATAGCGTTCCTTCTGCTGACCCACCTCTGTCACGTGGATACTGTACATCCATCCCAGGGGCTCCTTCAGCTAACTGGGCCACTAACTGGGCCACTGAGAAGAACACAGGCTCCTTCTGTTGGCTCTTTATGGGTTGGGGGTGTGTGTGATTGGGCCTGGCCTGGGGGTTGGTACCAAGACCATGTCCATGCCCAGATGGGCCTGCAGGGAACTCAGAGCCAGGTCCTCTTACACTGACTAGGGCTCAGGACAAAGTTTATGCAAGGTGCCTGACTCCTCCACTAGCAAAGGAGGAGGGGTGTGTTGGTCTAAGAGCAGGTTCCCTGGACATAGCCCCTGTGGCAGGGGGCAGGTTGTGTTGGTCCATTGATCGGGGTGTCCCGAGAAGGTGAATGGGCAGGTTCTGTAGGAGAGAGGCAGCATTTGGCCCCAACCAGGCTGCTGGAAGTTCTGTGGAGAGGGAGATTTCTCCAACCCAGCCTCAGCACCTGCCAGTTCTCCAGGAAGTTGAAGGGCCCCTCAGCCCCACCCACCTGCCTGTGTCCATGGGCCTCTGCAAGGGCTGGGAAGTTTGTGGCCCTGTAGGGCAGTCAGGGTCTGTGAAGGGCTTTCCTGGAGGCTCTGGGACAAAGGCCCAGTCTGACCCAGGCCCCATGTCCTTGGGGATGTGCTGACTTCATTCCCAATCTTCTAACCAAAACCAGGGATATGTCAAAGGCACTGTTTTATTTTTACCAAGTTAAACAGAGCTAGGAAAAACTAAATGGTTTTCATATCTTAGAAAGTTTGAAAATGATTTTTTTTTTTTTTTTTTTTTTTTTTTACCAGGGTTTGAACTTAGGGGCATTTGACCACTGAGCTACATCCCCTGCCCTATTTTGTATTTCACTTAGAGACAGGGTCTCACTGAGTTGTTTAGTGCCTCACTTTTGCTGAGTCTGGCTTTGAACTCGCGATTCCCCTCCCTCAACCTCCCCATCCCCCTGCCTCAGCCTCCCAAGCTGCTGGGATTACAGGCGTGCACCACCACACCTGGAGTGAAAATGATTTTCAAAAGTGATTTAGACTTAACAAGTGCAAAGCCCACAACAGTAATTCCAAGGAAGTCACAGGTACACAGCTCTTGTCAATGACACTCTGAGCAGTGGACGGTGGTCCTCTGTGACAGTAGCCTGCTGCAGCAGCCTCAGAAGCACTACCTGCAATTTAGTGGTTGTGAATCATCTTCACACCTGAGGAGCCTGGTGTGGGGGAGGGGGGCTGAAAGCCAGGAGTCCATGCTTAACAGACCCACAAAGCTGCTATCCCAACCCAAGTGGGCAAGAAGCATGAGAACTAAGGACAAAACCTGCACCTCAAGAGCTGGAGACAGCAGCTTCTGCCCCAGACTGGGTTAGTGTCACCAAAGGTAATGTCATCTCTCCTGCATGCTTACCCTCTCCAGCTGTTTGGCTGGTCCCCAGACCTTGACACCTACAAGTCTTAGAGGGAAGGACAGGCATCAGGCCAGAGCATAGGTGAAACCAACAGCACCAACTGACAAGCCAGGTTTTCCAAAACAGGCATGAGCAGCTGAGTTGGTGTGGGGCAAAGAAGCAAGTCAGTGGCTAGCTGCTGATGGAGGCTGACCACAGGCACTCCAAGCCCTGACTCACCCTGCACTACTGAGACATCATTTATGGGCAGCCTTCCCACATGCTCCTGGAGCCCTGGGTAGCTTCTGGCTAGCACTTTGCAAGGTGCTCTGGTTTCAGCAGAGGCCCCATACAGATGGACACTTGCCCTGAGACAGCAAAGTCAATAATTTGCCCAGGGACACCTGGGAAAGGCCAGGCAGTGTCTTATCTTCTCCCAGTCCTTTCATTAAGCAGGACTTCTAGGCTGGCCTACCTCCCCAGAGTCTAATCTGCATCAGCTAAGGGGCTTGGTGGGTGCCCAGGTTGGAACCCAGAGCAGCCACTGCCACCTGCCCCTCCTGAGTCTGCAGGGCTGCCTGGTGCCTGCCCTGGGGTTAGGGCAGCCAGGACCCCAGGAGGGCCATTGTGTCCTTGGCCCAGTGTCCCCTGCTCACCTCAGCCTTGTGGATCATCAGGCCTGTGAGGGGGTCCTGCCAGGGACCAGGCCAGTGTGCCATACCAACTAAGTAAGTGGTTCATGTCCTGGGCTGTGTATCTGGGCTCTGAACTCAGGCCAGGGCCCCTCCACCTGCTCATGTCCAGAACATCCTGGCACTCCCAGGCAGCTCCTTGCCACATGGGTCCCAGGACTGCGGGGCCACATGAGGCCAAACCAGGGATGGATCCCAGCAACCAGCATGTATCCTGAGACACCCCCACCGAAAAAGGGGCCAATATGTGCTGTTGTCCCAGTTATAGCTCTGAGTACCTGAGTTTGAGTTCCACAGGCACTAGTTTCCTAGGGAGTGGGGATCTGCTCATGGCCCCCCAGTCTAGATCTATAGTGGACCACATGTGGCAGGCATGCTGGTGTCCCCAAGCCTGGTGAGCACGGGTGTGCCCAGCAGAGGGGCTGCGGAGACAGCTGTCAGTCTGTCCTTGGACCAGGAAGAATGCCCTTCCCCAAGCCTATTAGCAGGCTCCACTCAGTACACCCAGGCATGGGGCCAGTAGTGGGATTCAACTCTGGTGTCCCAATTTCTGAATGACCTTGTTGCCTTACACAGCACAGGAGTCTCATTCTGCATGAGGGAATTGCATAAACAGCCCCAGCACCCACAGGCTTCCTAGAAGACCAAGCAGGGGAAGAGCTGTGCCCCCAGGATGTCACTGTTCTGCACCTTCCCTGATGCCGGGGCAGTGGGCACAGCCTCACCCCAGAGGCAAGGCTGGAGGGCAATAAGGGGTGAGCAGAGGTTAGGGGTGTGAGGAAGGCAAAGGACCTATCTGGTGCCCTGCAGAGAAGGTCGGGGGAAGGAGAACAACACTGCACCCTGTCTACACACATGTGGAAGTGCCTGCAGCTCAACTTGGTCAGGAGGTGGTCTGCCCAGGACTATGGTGAGCAGGAAGCCATGGCACTCTACCTGAGTGGTGGGACCCCTTCTGTTTGTGCAAATTTTGGGGCACTTGCCAGTGCTGCCTGTGAACTTCTAGTTTCCATGAACGTCTGTCCAGCCTGTGCCTGTCCAGTTGCAGAGCCTCTAAAGCTCGCAAGTGGACGGTAGCACTGGAGAACCCCCACAGCCTTATGTGTGCAGAGGAGTGACTGTAACCAGCCCCTGAATTGGCCTGCTGGCCTTGCCCATAGCCTATGCAGATGACCCCAGGCTGGGGTGAACTGGGGTGCGACCTGCTGAGCCTTGCAGCTGTCCTGGGCCCCTTGTGAAGCATCTGTCCTCACCATGGGGCAGGCTCTGTAGTGACAGTCCCTGTGCTTGTGGATGTAGGTGCCCTATGAACACTGGCCAAGTCATTGCCCTCAACTCCAGGATTGCTCACAGACTCTGGACTCCAGGAGTAGGAAGGGTGGGTGGAGAGAGGCTCGAGTTCTCCCTGCCCTCCCAGGCACTTACAGGAGGGCAGGTTATGATCCACTGCTGCAGTGCACTTAGTGTTTCTGCTGGCCACTGTGTGGCCCCCAGGAGATGGAGGGGTGTGTCACAGCCTGTCAGAATAGTTCCGGGGCCCAGGAGCTCAGGAAGGAAGCTCCGGGACATGAATGTTGCCCAAGATGGCTGCTACCCAGGACTGTAGGGCAGCAGGACAGACAAAGCCCCAAGAGCTTTGCCTTCATGGGAAACTGATCCTACTGCCTTGTGATCTCCAGCTCAAACCTGGCTCTAACAAGAGAAGTCCCCACTCATTCCTTGGTCTTTCATTATGGGCTCATGCTAACAGGTGGGAGAGATGCCACAAGATCATGAGGGCTGTTGTTCAGCTTGCTTGTGTGACTGTGACCAAGTGCCCCAGCAAATCAGCATGAAGCTCACCACCCACCCCAGGGCCAGAGACAAGGCACTTGTAGAGAAGCCACCTGGACTTTTTGGGTTTGGTGTCCACATGCATGCTGTGGATGGGGAAAGCCCCACTCTGGGACCCCACGTCCCTGTTACTGGGTGACCTACTGAGGAACCCTCACTTGACAGATAACCCTCTCCCAAATGTGAGGGGGCTGTTACATATACCGGAAATCGATGGGGTGTCCAGAAGAAACCGCTGAGCATCAGCATCCTCTTCAGGTACCATGTAACCCTGAACAAGGATGAGGGGACAGAGAGGCCACTTCTTCATCCCCCACCCCTCCAGGGTCCTGGGTGCAGACAAATGGTGAAGGGGGAGGCTGGCTTAGCCTTCTCCTCCTCCTGTGTGGGTACAGCCACCTGGGAGGGCTCTGCTCATCAGCATCCGCTCTGCCTGACCAGTCTCCCAGGGTCTTTCCAGGGCATCCCAGGGCCCCTGCCTCACTTTCCTTGGACTGTTTACTCTTGGCCAGGCCCTGGAGCTTCCCTGCCCTGGGCCAGCCAGTACCAGAAGGAGCAAGAATACACTCAGGAGTCTGGGCTCTGAAACATCAGCGGAGAACGTGCCAGTGGCGTGCAGCCCGCGATGTGTGGACTGGGTGGTCCATCCTGACCCACCGCTTGCTGCAGGCTTAGAGCTCCGAGGAGCGGGTGCCAGCCCTGTGCCGCGGTACCTGGGACCGGGCCTCAGGAAGCCATCAAGTGCAGGGCTGTGATGCATGAGGTTAGCATCGGGTGCCTGAAGGTCCCAAGGGACAGGGGCCCAAGCCTGCAGCACTGGGGGTCAGCACAGGTGCCCAAGAGTCCCGGGCCTGCGGCACTCGAGGGTTTCCGCGCACTGGCGGGGCTCGCAAGACGCCGACTCGAACCCCGAAGGCGCGGAGCTCAGGGACGAGGCAGGGGCTGCCCCGGGACCTGCTAGCGAACGTCCCCGGCCAGGGCCGGGAGGCAAATGCCGCCCCACTACCGGCCTGGGTGGTGTACAGTGAGTATCGTTACGTCCGCCGTGGGAGACGACTTCCGGCTCTGAGCGGAAGGGGTGTGGCTCTGCACGGCCGTTTTGTAGCCGGGCCGCAGCGCGGTTGTGGTCCGGGTGTAAATAAAAATTAAAAGGCATGTGTGGGAGCAGGCTGGGCATGTAGCTCAAATAGCGCACCCCCGGCTTTAATCCCCAGTGCCCACTCCCCCACTCCTGAGGAGACCAAGTAGGACCGGTAGGATCAGACCCGCTCCAGGTCCCATTAGACCCTCGAGGATCAATCCTGAGGAGGCACAGAGCTAGAAGTGTCCCAGGCTGAGAAACGAAGGTGTCCATGTCCCACTACAGAGACGGCGGCTCTCAGAGGGGAAGTTCTACCCCAGGGTCTCTGGGCAGCCTGGGGATACCGTGGCCACTGCAGGGGCTGCTTTGGCATTTGGGTGATAGAAGCAGAGCAGGAGGCCCCACTCTGGCAGATGAGCAGCCCTGGGTGCCAGCAGTGCTCAGGAGTTGCCTGAGCAGCAGTGGGTGGGCTTAGGGTCCTTGCGCCTTGTCTGGGTGGCCCAGGACCTCTGCCTGCTGCCTTCACTGTTGCCACTAGGTGGAGCCACAGGCCGTGGAATCTCGGGTTATGCAGGGTCAGTGCCCAGGCCTGGTTCTAGAACCCTTGTCTCAGGGGCCCTTCACACGCCTAAGTTTTTGTGCTCCAGTGTACATGGGAGGTCTCTGTGGGACCCAGTCAATCAGACAGGAAAGGGAAGAAGGTTTTAAAAATAGTGACAATGAATCCACAGCCTGTGCCCCATCTGATCCACCAGCGAGGTTCCCTGTGCTGCCTCTGCAGGGAGGGAGGTGGGAAATTTCTACAGTCCTCCATCAGGACGACTGCTGGGTTCTCCAATTTGCTTCTGCCTTCACAGGACATTGGCTGTGCCTCTGGAACATTCCACAACTCTCTCGGGAACGGGAGGTCACCTGCTCTTGGTGGCCATAGTGGGGGGGTCCTCTGGACCCAGGCTGAGAACCAAGGTCCTGTGTGGCAGCCATGTGCCCAGTTGGAGCCGTGGGGATGGTTTGCTGTGCTCAAAGATGGAGGTCTAATGTGGACTGTTTCCTGTGGTTTTTGGGGAGAGGCAGGCTTGGGGATCTGCTCAATGATCATAGCCCCTCTGGGAGCAAGACCCCTGTCCTCCATCTTGCTGAGGCCAAGGCTGTGGTCACATTGGCATCATCTCCAAGGTCCCGGAGGGCCCTGCAGGCAATCTGGCCCATCTGCAGGGCTGACCACAAGCACCTCCAGGGCAGGCCCTCAGCCCCCTATCCAGGAAGACCTGGTTGGCGCAGTTGTGAAAGTTGCCACTAAACCAGTTGGCAGCCTGGCAGTACCTCAGTGGTGAAGCCTGAGCTGGGTTGGGCCTCAGCCCCATGCACAGGCATGCACACACATACTATGTGCACACACACACTATGTGCACACACACACTATGTGCACACAAGATAGACACGCACACACTTTGTGCTTGCGCACACATGCAGCGCACAGGTATGTGTGCAGCTGCTGCTCACAGACAGGCCGGGGCTGCAGAGCTGCCCAGCTGCACCGCGCTCTGCTTGGTGGCTGTGCTGCCGTGTTCTATGGTGCACGGAGTCTGTGCTGCCTCAGGTTTGCACACAGCTGACCCAGTGTCCTTCCTCCACCCAGGACACCTGTCACCTTGTCTCAGCCTAGCTTGGGCTGTGCTTGTGCACTGTCCTTGACACAGTGACAGTCTTGAGGCAGGCTGACCAGGGATTCCTAGAAGGTCTAGCTCAGGGGTGTGGGGGGGGGCATGGCCTATGGGTGCTCCTGACCACCAAAGAGGGCTGAGGGAGATGGAGGGGAGTGGGATTCCACTGAGAAAGCGGGGCTCTGGGAGAGTTGGGGAGGCCGCCCAGCAGGCCATGTGTTCCTTTGTTCTGCGCCAGGGGCCAGGGGGCTGCTTGCGACTTTACCCATCCCAGAACCAGCAACCCCAGGTCAGGTGCTCAGTGCTGTGGCCAGGAAGGCGGCCCTCAGCCTTTGCCTGCAGGCTGGCCAGGGGGTGCCCACCCTCATCCCTCGGCTGTGTGAGGTGTGGGCCTGGCCAGCAGCCACCCATCCACATCAGGGTGCGCTGGTGCCTGGCTTGCCTCACAGCCAGTAGTGTGGCTCTCCTCTTTCTTTGTTTGAGCTGGAGTCTTTACTGTTCTTATAGTTTTGTGTGAATAACCCACAAGATCTGGTGCCCCCTCCCATGCTCCCTCCTGTGCCCCCTCCCGTGCCCCCACGGCCTCACAGAACTCTGGGATTTGAGCACAGGGTTCTCTCCCATACCTGCCTGTGTGTGCGTGGGGTCAGGGTGTGTGCTGGAGGGTCTGTGTCACGCGCTGGCCTCACGTGAGCACTGTCCAGTCCTGGAGCTCTAACTTGTTTCTCACAGTCCCTTCATTGCACATAAAGATCAGAAAAATTGCCTGGTGCTCACCAGGGCCTCGGGAGGCCGAGGCAGGGGCTTGCAAGTTCCAGGTCAGCCTGGGCGACTCACAGAGACCACTTAAAAAAGAAAAAGAAAAAGGCTTGGGATGAAGCTCAGAGGTAGAGGGTGCCTGGGCCCTTTCCCCAGTGCTGGGAGAAAAAGATAGGAGAAATCAAAGACAGCAGCTCACATGGGTCCCAGTGTGTGAGCTGGGCTGCCTGGGCTGGTCCTGGCTGTCCCTGTGCCTCCATCTCCCCAGGTCTCAGCGGGCCCAGCTCTGGGTGGGCGGCCCCTGGTGCCTGCCTCACCTGTCTCCTCTGCCCGTCGACCTGTGTTCCCACTGCTTGGGGCCATTTCAGCCTTTTTTTTTTTTTTTTTTTTAGGAAATAGCTGGTCTTGATTTTCAGACCATTTCTGGGACATCGTCCCTCATTTTTCAAGGTCATTTCTAGTTTGTCTCCTTTTGCCTCAAAGCTGACTGTCCATTTTCTTTCTCCCTGGCTCATTAGCTGCTATTTTGTTTCTTGATCTTATTTTATTTTTGAAATTTGGATTATTAATTTTTTCAATTTTTATTTTACTTATTTTTTGAGGTAGCTGTGACTGAACCTGGGGGTGCTTGACCACTGAGCTATATCCCCTGCCATGTTTATTTTTCTTTAAATCTTGAGACAGTCCCCCTCAGTTGCCCAGGCCGGACTTGGACTTGTCACCTCTTGCTTCAGCCTCCTGGGTGCTGGGATAACAGGCATGGCCACTGCCCGGCTAAAGCTTGGCTTTTTTATATACTTGCTTTTGTTTTGAGCCTTCAAGTTCATGAGCTTGGTGGCTTTGGAAACTGTGGCCAGGGTTCCCCTCAGTTGTTGTCTGCCTTCAGAGAGGCCTTCGGTCCCCTCATTCTCATGTCCTGGGCTGTGTTTCCTCCCGCTCCAGGGACAGCGCCAGTGGGACTCTGGCTGTGCGTGGGTCTCTCTGGGACCACTCCTGCCACTGTTGCAGGTCCCAGGGCCCAAGTGGGCCTGCCTGGGCCATCTTCAGGGCCTCCAGGCTGGCGTCAGAGGGAAGCTGCGTGTACTACCTGGTGCCATGAAGGCTGTTCCATCTGTGGACTTGGCTGTGACTGCGTCCTCAGGCCTTGGATGTGGGTGCAGAAGACATGGCGGCTGGCCAGGGTTGGGCTCAGGTGTCCTGCAGCCCTCTAGAACAGGCCTCACTGGGCAGCAGAGCCTGTCTCTACGAGGGTTCCCTGATCTCTGGCCAGGCGCTGTCCTGGGTTCAGATGTCTTCCTGGCCTCTGCAGAGGCCTCAGCCCCTGCGTGTCTCCCAGGATCTGGAGCATCCCTGCTGGCCAGCCTGCCTGTCCCCAGGGGCTGCCCTCGAGGAGGTCAGTGAGGACAAGCATTCTGCGCCTTCCCCAGTGTCCACTCTGGCCTTTTTGAAGGGTTCCACTCCATTGGCGAGGTTCCCAGGTGCCTCCTCCCTGGCTCAGGGGTGTCTTCCATCCAATGGCCCCTTGGGGTTCCAGATGAGGCTTTGAGGACTCCGTTCTGTTGCCAAAGAATCAATGCCACCTGGCAAGAAGAGCAGGAGGCGGGTGGAGGGGGCAGTGCCTGGGGCAGGTGAGGAGGCTGGAGACAGAGGCTGGGCTTCCCTGGGGCAAGGTGAGCGGCCTCTCCTGCCTGGGAGAAGAGCTGTGGCTCATGCTGTCCCCAGGTCCACTGGAGCCATGGCAGCGACTCTCCTGGCTTTTAATAGCTGTCCTTGACTGTCCTCTGTCCCCAGCTTCCCTCAGACGTGGGCTGGCGAGCGGTTTTCAGGACCCAGGGCTCAGAGGCCCTCTATGGCCAGGGCAGGGGGGCTGCAGCCCTTCCTGGGACTGTGGATGAGTCTCTCTGCCTGTCTCCTCTGCAGGCTCCTGGCTTCCTGCTGTGCCCCGACCCTGGACCCATTCTCCTGGGCATCCTGCAGAGAAGAGTAGCCTGCCCCTCCAGCTGTGGGTGTGCAGCCAGGCCTTCCTGTGTGCCCCTTCTCCCTGCCCAGTGGGGGCCGGGGCACCTGTCCCCATCTGGGGGCTCACAGCTCTGGGTAGGATGCACTCCTTGAGCCTGCTGCACCGGGGAGCTGGCATCCTGCCTGGGTTTCCATGCCCGGGGCTTTTTAGGAACCAGCTGCCCACCCTGGTATTGCCTCCTAGCTGAATGGTTTGGACTCCCTGTCCCCTTTCCTCACCTGCGAACTGGAGTCAGGGGATCCTGCCTCATAGGGCATGAGGGTTAGGTCAACCAGGGAAGGAAGGGATAGCGGTCAGTGCCATGAGTGTCAGTTCCCTATGGTGGGAACAACGGCGGGACTGCGGCAGGGCAGATGGAGGCGATGGTGGTGATGGTGGTGGAGGTGACGTGCGGGAGCTGGTGGTAGTGATGGTGTTCACAGTGATGATGGTGCTGCTGGCATGGCCCCAGGGATCCAGCTCCTCCAGCACCCTATCTGCCTACTGTTAGTCTTGTCAGTGGATTAATCCAGGGGTTAAGTTGCACCTCACATAATCTAATCATTTCACCTCTGGAAACTGCTTTGTCTCATACCTATGCACTTTTTGGGACGCCTCATGTCTCAACCACAGCAGATGTGACAGTGGTGGTGGTGACAGTGGTGGTGGCAGTCATGCTCATGGCTCCACTGTCTTGGCTGCAGCAGGCCCAGGAGCCGCTGCTGCTTGCCGGACCCATCCCCCAACCTCCTGACAGGCTGGGAGGCAGCAGGGCTGTGACTGGCACGTCCCACTTCTCCTTGGGGTTGCTGTCCTTAAAAGAAGCTGTGGAAAGCAGCATTCCCGCAGGCCACACTTAGGGACAGACCAGCTGTGTGGATTCAACCAGGGGCTGACTGGAGGGTGGCTGTGGAGCAGGCCTCCTCCTCCCCAGGGCTGCCTGCAAGACCAGGGGGCTGGGGCACATGCTGAGGCCAGCACTGAGCACGCTGGGCCTGAGCTTTGGGAGCAGGGAGGGAGCCTGCTCCTTTTGTTTCAAGCACAGGTCATCAGATGTCCTTTAGGAGTGAGGGGCTCCTCAAGATCTGTGGAGTGCCGGGCACAGTGGCCACACCTGAAATCCTGGAGGCTCAGGAGGCTGAGGCTGGAGGATCGCCAAGTTCAAAACAAGCCTCAGCAACTCAGTAAGACCCTGTCTCTATAAAAAGGGCTGGGATGTGGCTGAGCAGTTAAGCGCCCTTGGGTTCAATCCTTGGTCCCGGGGCCTGGTCTTAACGGGAAGTCAGATCCGAGCCCTGCAGCACCTCTGGTTGGCCAGGCCTACCGAGGGCCACCTTGGGCAGCCAGCCAGGCATCATGGCTAAAGACCTTGAGGCCTAAGATGCCTCCCAGGGCCTCTCGAGGGCGTGAGGCTGACTTTGAGTGGAAAGCGTCTCTGACTGTCCTGAGGACTGACCTTTGGCAGGAGAGGCAATCCCACTGCCTCACCAGCCCTTAGGGCTTCGATTCTTCCTCATTTTTTTTTTTTTTCCGGTATCTGGGATTGAACCCAGGGGTGCTTAGCCACTGAGCCACACCCCCAGCCCTATTTTGTATTTATTTATAGATAAGGTCTCACTGAGTTGCTTGGGGCCTCACTAAGTTGCCTGAGACTGGCTTTGAATTTGTGACCCTCCTGCCTCAGCCTCTAGAGTTGCTGGGATCACAGGTGTGGGCCACTGCGCCCAGCTGGTCTTTCTTTAATGGGGTTTAGTTGAGGTGCTGAGGGTGGAGCCCATGAGCATTGTAAGAGGAGGAGCCGGACACACCTCCTCCCTGAGCCCGTGGAGTCCGGGCATCTTCGGGAGGTGCACCTGTGCCCGGCCTCGATGGGTGTCCTGGCCGCTGCCTGCAGCATGGTGAGTCTGTGTTGGGTGTTACTTTGTTGTGCCCACCGGGTTTAGGAAAGCCACTGCCAGAGCCACAGGCCAGCAGCCTGTAGAGCAGGTGGGTGGTGGTTGCCAGGGTCGGGAGGCTCCAGGAGCCAGTGCTCAGTGACCAGCTTCCTGTCGGCTTTACCAGAAGAAGGGACGCACTGGACATAGCCAGGCACGAAGTGTGGGTGGCAGCGGGCTCCTTGCGTCCTCTGGGACCAGGCAGACTTGTCCTCCAGCTGCCCCAGTCTCTCAGAGGTGGCTGGCCCTGCGTGGTCCCTGTCCCTAGACTGGCCCTGCCCCCACAGAGGATCTGCCACAAAGATGCCTCCTGGGCTGTGGCTGTCACTCGTTTCCTGTGTCAAGACAGGGCCGAGCTGTGTCCTCCTGGTCCTCATGTCCAGCAGCGTCCCCTGGAAGAGCTGCTTGGTTTTTTGCCAGTTAAGCTGGGCACTCATTGTGCCCCGCCTCCCAAACTGCAGGCACCTGTGGGTAACTCCAGGAGATTGGTGGGTCCTTGGACCTGCAGGGCCAGCAGGGTAGTCAAGCTCCTGACCTTGGTCTTGCTTTGGGGGATGGTTTCCCAACAGAACCAGGGTCTTGGGGCCTGGGGTGGGCCGTGCTCTCCGCAATCTTGGCCGCCCCCTCCCCACGGGTGGCCAGGCTGGGTTTCTAGGAGGGGCTTCCCCTGGGAGAAGCAGTTGGAGTTCAGGGTTGGGAGCAAGTGAACTCACCCAGCCACGCTCTATGACTTCCCTCCTGGGCCCCTGCCCTTGGAGCCAGAGGGGTCTGCCGGCTCCTGCAGCCCTCTGCTGGGTGAGGATGGCTCTGGTAAAGCAGGTCATAGTCTGGTGACATAGGCTGCTGGGAGGAGGAATGGGGTGGACTCCTGACCTTCCCTGTCCCCCTGCCCAATCTCTCTTCCTGATGTGGCCAACTTGCTCCCTCACCCTGTGAAGCAGGGACAAGTCTCTGCCACCAAGGACACCCAGAGCCAGAGGCTGCTGTGCCCCTGCTGTGGAGAATTCTCAAGTAGATGAGGCTCCGTTGCTCCTGTGGGGAGCTCTGCACCCACATGGCTTGGCAGTCTGTACTTAGCTGTGGTGGGGGCAGCAGGTCTGCTTGTGGGGGCGTTGAAGGTGAAGGAGCACTGACTCCTGTAAGCCGAGTCCCACGCGTAATTGCCCAGGGGGGCCATGAGCAGACTTCTGAGTGGCCTCAGGCCACCTGAGGTGAAGGGGCGGGGAGGCTGCCAGGAGCCCCCCAGCTCAGCTATGCACAGTGGAGGGTCCTGCAGAGCTCAGGGCTCACTGCTGTGGGTGGTGGGACCTGGCCAGGCACTGTGGCTGCATTGTCCCATGGTGGGAGGACCTGGTGTGGATCAGCTGACCCTCCCGGGACGGCCATGCACCTCCCTCTCCCAGAGCCTGTTCTCCTGCCATTGTGTGGTCTTGGCCTCCAGCTTAGGTCCCATGGCTGGCACCATGGATGGCCTCAGAACGCATTTTAAAATGACATTGCTGGGACTGGGGTTATGGCTCAGTGGTAGAGCACTTGCCTGGCATGTGTGAGGCTCTGGGTTTGAGTTTCAGCACCATATATAAATAAATAAAATAAAGGTACATTTACAATTAAAATAAACATATATTTATATTGCCAAGCTGGGCGCAGTGTGCAGGCCTGTCATCCCAGGAGGTTGGGAGGCTGAGGCAGGAGGATCACGAGTTTAAAGCCAGCCTCATCAAAAGCAAGGCACTAAGCAACTCAGTGAGATCCTGAATAAAATATAAAATAGGACTGGGGTGTGGCTCAATGGTCGAGTGTCCCTGAGTTCAATTCCCAGTACTGCCCCCCCTCCAAAACTGACATTGCCAAGATCCTTTGGACTGTTTTGGGGACTGTAGGTTGAGGGGATGTGGTTTGAAGCTGCGGCAGGTATTGGCCTGGGCTAAGGGACTTCAGCCAGCATCTGCTACACTCCAGCTTGTCCTTGCCTGCAGGGCCACCCACTGACCATTCACTCACTCATCCTTCATCCCCATTTGTCCAGCAGCTCCCTGGTATGGCACAATGAGCAGACAGGGTCCCCACCTCAGGGAGCCAAGGGTGAAATCATGGGCAGGAAGGGGTCTGCTGTGACCACGATGTGCTCCTGCCAGGGCCTGGAGCCACTGTTCACCTGACACTGCTGCCACAAACAGTGCTGAGCTCTGGAATTGGGTGGCCAGAACCCGGGAGCCCCAGGTGTGGGACACACCTGCAAGGGGGAAAACAGCAAGCCAGCAACTTAGTCTGAACGCCCTGTGAGGTGATGGGTTTGGGACACGGGCACTAGAGCAGTGACCCCAGCAGCTCTTGTGGCTCATGCACTTGGGCACAGGGTGGGGTCTCCCAGGTTGACACATTACTGATGGCCTCCAACACTGGGCCATCTGGGGTCTGCTGCCCACCCACTGGGCTTCAGAATGAGAGGGTAGGGAATGTGCGATTTCAACAAATGCAACGTCCACCCCAACGACAGTGCCAGGGAGGGGCCTGCTTGGGAAGATGGGGCTGGCAGGGGACCCACTTACTAGGTGGGTGGGCAGGAGCCCCTGGGTATAGAGACAAAGGCCCTGAACTGCAAGACTGGGGTAGGTGCAGTGGTGGCCCTATCCTTTCATGAAGGTTCCTCAGGCCTGTTCACCAGCACACCCCTGGAGGGCAGAGTCCTCTGTCCCCACTGGCCAGGAAAGGTTCTAAGTGGGCACTGTGTCCAGTGCTGGCTCAAGAACTGAGTGAGGAGGCCAGCTCCCCAGATGATACCAGCCACCTCTTGGCCACAGGCACCAGGCTCCAAGCGGTTGACGTGGGAAGGTGGGATCAACAAGACCTCTTCCACCCCGGGTTGAAATGAGGGATGTGGCTTCCCAGGTGGCCACACAGCGTGGGGCTCCAGGTCTGGGCCGTCTGGGCGCCATCACACGTGGCGTGAGGCTGGCCTCAGACCCCAGGGGTGACGGACACACATCGTGCTGTGAGCTGAACGTCCCCGGCACCTGCTGTCCACGTCATCACAGGTGGACTGCCTGCAGGCCGAGGGGGCGCAGGGACACAGTTTCTCACCCATATGCTGGCCACCACCTCGAGATAGCCCCAGGCATGTGGGAACAAGTAGGCACAGGGGCTCTGTGGCAGTGGGGGACACAGGGTTTGTCCAGCTTATGTACTGAGGGGTCACTTCCTTGGCTGCTTAAATGGTGGTGTCTGTCCCAGTCATGTGGGGACCTCTGAGGACTGGAGAAATCAAAGGCTGCGTGCAGCAGTGCTCAGGCCAGGGGTGTGGCTGCGGGGAGCCAGATGAAAGGCTGGTGGCCTTCTGATCTCAGCGGGACACCTCTCAGAGCAGGCCAGAGACATCCTGGCCAGCCCTGGGCTGTGCCCTTCACTGCCACTGTGGTGACATTCCCATGACATTCCCCATGTCAAAGCAGGTGGTATGCAGCCCTGTGCAGCCACCCATCAGCCCCATCATGCCTGTCACCCCAGAGGGAGACCTGTCCCCCCCAGGGATGCTCCCGTGGACGTGCTGTGTGGGACATGTGGAGCTGGGGATATGTGGCCTGTGCCAGGCTCTCCCCAGCACTGTGCTTCCGGCTTCTCTGCTCTGTGGTGTCTGTGCCTTCCCTGACTGGGCTGGATGTTATTCCACCCTGCAGATGGGCCATGCTGTGACTCCAGCGACTCGGGAGGCTGAGGCTGGAGGACTGTGAGTTTCAGGCCAGTCTCAGCAACTTTGTGAGGCCCTGTCTCAAAATAAAGCATAAAAAGGGCTGGGGGTGTGGCTCAGTGGTAGGGCACTTGCCTAGCAGGTGCAAGACCCTGAGTTCAATCCCCAGTACCACCAAAAATAAATTTTAAAAACCACATCCATATAAATAAGTTAAAAAGCTCCCTGCCACATGCAGATGCTGCCAGAGTGGGGGCTCCAGAGAAGGTGGGTGTCCAGGCTTCAGGGCGTCTCTATTGAGACAGCAGCAGGGGGTTCACCTTGGAGAGACACATGTGCCCTAGGCTATGTCACCAAGTCTCACAGAGGCAGAGACTTGCCCTCGGTTAGACAAAGAACCAAGGCAGTAGCTCTGCTCCTGCCCCGCCCCCTCCGCCCCAATGCCTCAGTTCCATCTTAGTCACACTACAAGAACTCTATTCCACGAGGTCATGGGCAGTTGTGTGTTTTGGGGGTGCCACTGAATGAGAGGCCTCATTCGCACCTGAGCAGGGCTTAGGCCACAGGCTCTGGCCACAGTCCCATCCTGGCCTGCTGCCCAGGGCAGGGCTCCTGTGGGGCCCCGGCTTGGGCCCCAGGTGGGCTGTGCTGCTGACTCAGGGCTCCCGGCCGAGCAGGAAGTGCCCAGAGGAAGCCACAGCCTTCCTTCTTACTCAATTGCAGCCGTACTGTGGTTTTGAGATGGCTTCTAAGATCCGCTTTTGATTTTTATCTCAAAGAGGATGCAGACAAGCTGAGGGTTGGGCTCCAGGACAAACAGGGAGCAGCCGGGCTTGAACCATGCTGGCCCTGTGCTGCGGGCAGGCAGACCTGGGTGTGGGGCTTGGGAGCCCAGCGCCACTGGGAGCCAGATTCAGCACTTGCAGGCCAGCATGGGGCCTCTGGGGGTCCTGGGACAAGTCAGACCCCTCCCTGGGCCCCTGCCATCCTACCATGTGCCCCTCTCTCTGAAGGGCCAGGGATCGGCCCTGGCCTGGTGGATGCCTGAGAACTGCCCAGCAGGGAGACTTTGGTCAGATGAGGTCTGGACTGCAACCTTGCCCGGCTGGCCCACATGATCCCTGCCTGTCCTGGGCTTCCTTCTCTTGGGAGAGTCTTATCTTCTGGGCAACAGGTCACGGTTATCTTTAGAGAAACCCAGGGATGATGCAGAGGGTTTTCTGTGCCTTGGACACAAGATCTGCCCCAAGAGGAGCTGGCCCCTGGCTTCGGCCAGATGGGTCGGGCCTTCACTAAATTCTTACAGAAAAAGCAAAATTAATGAAGAATCATGTGACTGCCTCCCACCTTCCCTGGTCTGCTGGGCTTCGTCCCCACTGACCAAAAGACTCCATGGCTCCTATCATGGCCAAGGGATGGAAGGTTGATACCGCTGTTTACCTTGACGAGTCTTGCTTCCTCAGATGTTGAAGTGTAACACCAGGAAGCCCGCTGAGGCAGGTGTAGAGCAGAGAGTAAGCTTTATTTATAGGACGGTAGAACAGACTTCTCCCGTGGAGAAGGGGACCCAAAGGTGGAATCTGTGGGATGAGAAAGTCCTGTCCCTTTTAGGCATCTAAAGTTCCCCTGTTCTCTTGCATTCTTCTTAGGGAGAAGAATCCTGGTCAGTGGCTCATTCCCCTTGTCCTGCACAGTGGCTGGGGAATTGGTGGAATGGCCGGGGTGAGCAGGTGGGCTGGAAGGGCCTAGGTGGGGTGCTAGGCAGGAAGGGAGCTGCAGCCCAGGGGGCTTCGATAAGCAGCCCCTGTCTACTCAGGAGTTGCTTTTTGGGAGCAGGAGTATCAAAGGGCTTTGGAGACATGAATATTTCATTCTCCCAGGGGCTGTTTCCAATGTCCTGGACTATAATCAGAGTCTATTTTCTCCATCAGACCCGATTTACATGGCTACACTAACTCCCTGTCTTTAAAGATTTAAAGATGGCTTCTACGTTCCAGAAAGGGAGCAGGAAGAGGGAGGGGGAGTGTCTCTCCTAGAGGTTCGGGTGGGAACCTGGCTTCACCCCATGTCTGTAGGGCCATCTGCACCTGCCTCCGTCTCCTCCCCCGGGAACTGAGCTACCAATGTTGCCTGCCTTCTGGGAACAGGTTGTGGCTGCTGTGGTGGATGGAGGTGGCCGATGCTCTTTGGGACATGGTCCTAGCACCTGCCAGGGTGAAGCAGCACCCTGGCCCTCAGGGGCAGGATCATTCAGTAGCCTCCCCTGATCCCTGAGGGGATGCAGGTACTTCTCAGGTTACCTGCCAGGTTGGTCTTCCCAGCTGCACTGTGTCCTGGGAGGCCACCCAGCAGGTCCCTCTCTGCTCGGCACTGGTGGTCATATGAATCTGCCAATGTGGTAGTCAACAGTGGCACTTTGTGGCTGTCCCCTGTCTCTAGTCAGTGGAGCCCTGAACCCTGCCTCCTCTGGCCTGGGGTCCCACACAGACAGGACCATACCCCACCCCCGCCCCCGCCGGCTGCTCCTGTTTCCCCTTCTTCTGGCAGTCTCTGCGGTGTCTGTTGCTGGTTCCTGGAGGCCTCCTGTGTCCATCATTTGAAAGAATCACACTGGCATTTGACCAGCAGAGGTGGTTCTAGCCTCAGCCTTGATCTACCCGACTCTCGGTCTGCACCTTGGGGCAGCCGCAGCCCAGAGCGCCTGTCCCCGTGGTGGGGACAGGAAACAACAGAAATGTTCCCTCTGCAGCTCCAGATCCAGAGAGTGGCAGGGCCGAGGCCCCTCTGGCCTCTTGGGGCTTGGGGCTTGGTGCTGGGCAGCTGCTCCTGGGTCTCTGTTCTTCTCACGTTGTTCAGCCCCAGGCTGCGGCTGCTCACCAATCCCAGAGACCGAGTGTGGAGGCTCCACGGTCGGGCTGTGGGCAGTCTGTTACCATGAGTTCTGCAGCGGTGGCAGGCAGGTGCCATTATGGGCCACCCTGCACCACAGCAGGGCAGTGTGGGGATGGGCTCCTTGGGTGTTTGAAGAGCACACCTTCGTTAGCAATACCCAGGAGCCGCAAGAGGTGTGGCAGGAGCTCAGATGCCCGATGGGAAGTGGGAGGCCGGGCAAGCTGTGCTGCACCAGAGGCGCTGCAGAACCTGGCCACGCAGTCTACCTGCTTCTGTCTCTGAGCCAGCCTGCGTCCTGACTGGAGGACTTGGGGTACAATCTGTGCAGCTGGCTAATTTTAGCATTGGGATGGGCAAAGGGAAGGGCTATAATTAAAATGGCTACAGTTGGATGGAATTAAGGCTGAATACTGTGTTCTGAAGGGACCACTGGGCTTCCTGTATCTCACGCTCTTTACAACTGGGATCCCTCGGTTGGTTCCCACAGCAGCAGTGATCACGTGGGCCAGGCTGTGAGGCTGAGGACGGGGCCACTGTGGCCAGAAGGGGGAAGAAGGCTGTGGGGTGGGGACGGGATGCCTGTCACACTGGGCATTTCTGACAAACCCCTTTGGGTGACAGCCTCGGCTCAAGGAGGGGTCTGTGCGTGGGGTGGGGAGAGCAGCCCTCAGGCCCAGGAGGCTCCTGCCCTGAGCCGGACAGTCCAGAACGCCTGGCCCACCTCTCAGGGAGGCCTCTGGGGGTGATAGCCTTGTCCAGGTCCCCTGAAGGAAGTGGTACCTGGTCCCATAGCTGTTTGGTCTCAACACACTGGATGGTCCAAGGGGCTCCGATGCCAGTCCGCGTCGGCGTCCTGCAGACCCATGTGGGCAGCCTGGGTCTCTGCCTGCATAGGAGGCAGATGCGGCTTCTCAGGAAAAGGCTAGTGTCTGCAAGTGAGCCGCTAGAGGGTGAGCCCTGTGCAGGCCGAAGCCCAGGTGAGGCTGGTGGACTGTCTACAACCTGGCTGCTCCTTGAAGGGCAGACAGCAAGCGAGGAGCACCCCATGCCAGGTCCATGCCAGCCTCACAGGGCAGAGAGCACAGATGTCCCCTCAAGCCCCCAGGGCACTGGGCAGGACCACTGGAGCTGACTGTGCTTTCAGGCCCCCCTGGGGGTAGATAGGAGGGGGTGGACAGACCACTGACTCCTCCAGGAGACACAGGGGCATGGGTGGGGTGGGGCAGTGGGGGGTGAGGAGCACCTGGGCAGCACATATCCACCTACTGCTCCCCAGAGGGTCGCTGGGCAGTTGGACATGCTGAGGGCCATGACTGTGGGGTCTCCCTCTTCTCATGCCCCAGGGCTACAGGCTAAGCCCAGAGCCGCGGCGAAGCGTGGGGTTCTGTGCGCTCATCAGCATTGTGCTGAAGGAGTGATGAGGTTGCAAGTGCCCTCTCCTGATGGCCCTGTCCCTGGCCACGTGGCTCCACCTCAGCAGCTCGCCTGAGCCAGGCCAATGGGTGCCCAGGGCTTCTAGCTGATAACCTCCTGTAGGAGGCTCAGACCAGCTGTGCTGCGCACAGGAGGAGGGTGGCTGTGCGGCCCTGGGCTTTTGTCAGGGTGAGGAAAACACTTGGGGGTGGGCGGCAGGGCGGGCACTGTTTCATGGACACACTTGAGCCTTTTGAAGACGCACTTAAATGGATGGACGCTCTGGCAGGTGAAGTGTCTCTCAGTAAAGCTGCATTAAGAGCTGGGCTGGGGTCACAGGGGATCAGATCTCTGGGCAGATGGCTGCCTCTAGGATGTGCTGAGGGGCCCAGAGAGGAGAGTGGGAGGTGGCAGGGAGTGCAGAGTGCTCAGGGGAGCAGGGGCCACATGGACCTGGCTGTACTGGGGACGTGCTGTTGCCCATCAGAGCCCCACACCCCTGTGCACCCCTGTGGACATCTTGGGGCACCCCACACGTCCCTGTGATGCCAGGAGATGCTTGGTCAGGGGGCCACTGGGACCCTCCACAGCGCGGCTACACTCCTCCAGTGAAGTGCTGGGGTTGTTGGCCATGTGATCCTGATTTCTGCCATGGTTTGCCAAAGGGCTCAATCCCAGATGATCCTTGTTCTAGAGCTTTTGTGGCCTTATTGTCACACTCATCTATCAGGACAAAATCCCACCCTCCAGGCCCTCACCTAATTTGGTGGCAGGATCCCAAAGCCAGAGTGGCTGGGATGGTGGGCCCTGCCAAGGAGGTGGCATGGGGTGGGGAAGAGACCATCTCTCTGTGTGTCCTCCTGCTGTACCAGCCCTGGAGGGGTGATCTCGGGCCCTGGGCTCTAGACAGGGGGTGACTCTGCTGCTCTAAGCCAGTTTGGGGTCCCTTCTTTAGAGGCAACAGGAGACAGAACTGTGTTGGGGCTGCTAGGAGCCAAGGGGTCAGTTTGAGCACAGGCCTCCTGGGCACCACCCTGAAGGGGACAGTGGGCCCTGGGAAGAGGTGACTGTAGGCCGGGAACACAGAGCCTCAGTTACAAACTGGAGTTTAGACAGGGCGGGTGCCTTAGACAACTCCCTCCCCGCTGAGCCTGGGCCTCCACGCTCCTGGGACGCGGATATGGTTTGTGGTTTCATGGACTATTCTTTCCTGACCCAAGGACTGGGGAGTCTTCCTCATGCCCTGGTTTCTGGAAGAGACTTTTAGTTTGTTTTGGGATTCATCTTGAGGCCACTTGGACCTGGACGTTTATTTTCCTTAGTAGTCAGGGCTCCTCCAGCACCTGCCGTACCTGGTCTCTTTCTTACCTGGTGCTGAGCACGTGTGTGTAGAGGAACTTGAGACCACTGTGTCCAGTAAGTCTCAACCCTGCATGTTAAGCCCCCAAGGCTGACGGGAGATGGCCACCAGGGAGCTGCCACCACAAAGCAGGCATCTGCGGGGCTACTCTGCCAGGCCACCACCCCCACGTCTCCAAACAGGGACTTACCTTCCCAGCCATGGAAACCAGCAGTTGAGGCCTGGGCAGGCTGTGTGCCCTCAGGAATCAAGGGGGTCCTTCCCCTCCTGGTGACTATGACTATGACTGGTGGCCATGTGGCTGCTCTCTGCCTATCTCATTGATTCAGGGCCACCACAGCCAGGATGATCTCTTAACTTTATTATACTTGCAAAACCCTATTTTCCAAATTGGGCCCTATTTGCAGGTTTTGGGATCAGGATGTGCATTTATGTCTTGAGGTCCACCATTCTCTCTATGATGGTGGTTCTATAGCCACCCAGGTCAGTCTCCTGGTGTCCCCTTCCTGCCCCAGCTGGACCCACAGACCCACGAGGATGGGAGGGAACATCCTCCAGTGGAGGCCCTTGCTGGTTCTTGGTTCAGAGGTGAGGTTGTGGGGATCAGTATAGCTGCTGGCTTCTTCCAGGGTCCCTGCCTTAGGGGCACAAGGTCTGAGCTCAGCATGACAATCTGCTGCTGTCACCAAGACTGTTTCCTCACTGTCACTGGATTGGAGGAGGCTGCTGCTGGTTTGGCAGTGGGTCCTGTCCTGGTACCAAGGGAAGGGCCTGAACAGGCTGTGCTCGAGATGTTCGCAGGGGAGGATGTACCAGAACAGAACCTGGGACGCACCAGGTACATATGACAGGTTTATTGTGGGATGTACCAGGTCTGGACCCACTGCCAAGCCAGACAGCTGCTGCCTGTCCCTGGGGGATGCTCCCTGGGCACTGCCTGCAGGGACTGGGCTCAGCACTGGAATCCCTAGGTCCAGAGGGGCCTTGTGAGCATCATGGCGTCTAGGCCAGGGTCTAGGTGGACACAATCTGCCATGCTGGCAGGCCTGTCCCTGACTCCTGCCAGCAGACTGAGGCACAGGGAGTGTGTCCAACCAGTTCAGTGTCCTGGACTTGTGCTACAGCACAACTGTGGTGCCCAGCCCTAACAGGTGACGCCCAGCTGTCTATGTCCCTGTCCCCAGCAGGCGCAGAGCCTCCCCTCACTGTGATATCAGTCCTGGCTTGGCCTGAGACCTCAGGCGCCCTCCACTGGCCCTGGGGATGTGACAGGAGAACTCTGCAGTGACGTGTGGCGGGTCAGTGCAGAGCTGCCTTGAGGCCTTCCAGTGGCCACCGCCACCAGGGGGCCCTCTGGGCTTGGCAGCCTCCACTGCTTCCCCAGGGCTCCAGGCTGCACCTGGCCAGCCCAGAGCCCATGTCTGGAAAAGCTGGCTCTGTGCCCTCAGTGTTCATGGGGAGGACGGACAGGCTGCCCACTGTGGGCTGTGCAGCCCCAGGCGGGATAGACTTGAGGTGGGGGATGGCGGGGTGGGGGTGCTCCTGCACAAGGCGTGGCCACATCCCAGCAGGCAGGGCTGCGGGCAGAGCACTCCTGTTCTGGAAGGTCTTGCCAACCACACACGGGAAAGCTCTCAGCCAAGTGTCTGCAGAGAGGTGCCAGGGAGCTCATGTGTCTGTGATGCCACCCGCCAGTGGGTACCATCAGTCCCTGGTACCCTGTGGGCCTCCCCTGCGAACATCCCCAAGGCCTGGGCCTGTCCTGTGTTGCCCCAGCACTGGGCTGTGAGGGAAGCAGTGTCCACGGCCCTCTGTGGGGCCAGCAGGAGTGGGGGGCCTGGCCCTGGTTGCAAGGGCAACTGAGGGCACTTGGGGCTACATTCTGCCACCTGCTCCCAGGCTGGCAGTGTGTGATCTCTGGGGGCTACAATAAAGGACCTCACCTGGGCTTCAAGCAGGAGAGTTTATCCTCCCACAGGTTGGAGGCCCCGGGTTAGAATTCAGGTGTGGGCAGGGCCACCCTCCGTTAAGGTTGGTGGGAGGACTGTCCTTCCTGCCCTGGTCTCATCCCTCCTCCTGTCTCCTCTCTGAGCACCTGTCACTGATTTGCAGGCCTCCCAATCCTCAATTCTTCTCAAGGACCCTCTTCCCAAATGTCACATCCTGAGGTCCGGATGGATCTGAATTTGGGGACACTACCCAGCCCACTGCAGTGGCATCATCTGGGGATACAGCCGATCCTCAGGTAGAGCTGATGCTCCAGTGAGGGGGCAGACAGTTGCAGGAAGGGCCAAGCTGTGGGGACTAGGGGCTTCCCCAGGGGCTGGTGGAGAGCCTGTGCCTCCTGGGCTGGGCCCCACCTCTGCTCACAGCAAAGGCAGGAACAGAGCCTGGCTGCCTAGCCCTGCAGCTGCGTGGCTGCCCCGGGGCGGACGCTGAGGGACACAGAGGCCCTGGCTACTGCTGGTAGAGCTTGGTGTTCTTCCATCCAGTTGTGAGTGGGGCCATGTGGGGAGAGGAAGCCACTTGACGGAGCCCAGCCCACCCCAAGGAGCAAGGCTGCCCCCTTCTCCTGTGCCCCGGCAGCTGCTCCCTGGCTATCAATCCAGGCCATTGAGATGCTAATGTGCCTACCATGGAGGGCACAGCTGAAGGGCTGGCACCAGTGCTGGGGCCCAGGTGCAGCCTGCTGGAGCCAGGCGAGGGGCCTGACCTTCCCTGAGGACAAGTGGGTGTTGTCTGCCACCTGGGGGGTATAGTATGGTCCCACTTGGCCCGTCCATGTGGTGGCAGCCTCCCTGGCTGGCCTGGCAGGTGAGGCTGCGCTCAAGCCACAAGGCTGCAGTCTGCCTTGGGCCTTGCCTGTGCCACTTGAGCTCAGAGCTGACTTTAGGAAACTGCAGCCAAGGACAGCGGAGTTACCAAGGCATGGCACAGGCTGGGTGGCAGGGCAGTGTGGAGGGTACGTTCGCCCAGGGACCCTCTCCCTTCCCACATGTCCAGTGCAAGGCTCCCCATGCCCAACACAGCAGGCTCTGAGTGACGTGGGTTACTGTGATGGGAACACATGCAAAGTCTGAGCCCAGACGATGTCCACAGCAGACATCAGCATGGCCAGAGCCCGGTGGCCCTCAGGCATGGCCCTGGCTTGCAGCCCTACTGGAGGGAGGCCGAGTTTTCTGTGTGGGTACTCTGTGGCAGCGTAAGGCTGGTACAGCTGCCCTGGAAGAGTGCAGGGGAGCTGTCTCTGTGCCTGATCCTGTGAGCAGTGTGGCCTTAACTTGCTGCCTGCACACCAGGCCTCTGACTGGGCTGGCAGCTTTGTTGGTCCTCCTGGGGTGTGGCAGTGTCTCTCCTTTCCAGTGACTTTACCCAGGAGTGGAGTGGCTGTGTGCACAGGTACCCAGGGGGCCTGAGCCTGCACAGAGGGGATCAGGACCATGGCACCTTGGGCATGTCTAGAGCTAGGTGTAACTGACATAAATGAAACCCACCTATTTTATACCACAGTGGCTTCTGACAAACGTACACCCCTGCTGGTGTGTCCCCCGGCCCCATCCTTCCTGGGGATCCCTTCTAATGGAAGGACTGTGCTGAGCCAGTGTTGACATCAGATGCTGCCATGGTGTGCCGCCAGCCACGTGTGGGAGAACCCCTGGCTCCTGCTCTCCCTGGCAGATGCCCCCAGGCCGTGCTCACTCCTGGGGAGGCCCTGGGCAGTGTCTGTACGGCTGTGGGAGTCACCACCTAGCTTCTGCAGGTGGGTGGTGCCCGACACTCTGAGCTGTCCAGAGCGCCCCTGGAAGAGTCTCCCGTCTTCCTCCTCCTGGGACTTCTGAGATGGTGCGTCCAGGGTCACCATGACAGCCACATCTTCCCTGGGTCTCCCCCTGACCTAGGACGTGGGCTCATATGGGGGGCAAGTTGCCCACAGTGTTCCCCTTCTCCATTTGGACCATGTCCAGCTCTGCTGCGTGGTTGCAGATAAGGCTGTGCAGCTACTTGAGGCCTGCAGGGATGGCCTCCAGGTCAGGGAGAAGATGAGGCATGGCAGGTGCTGGGAGAAGGGCTCTGCTGTCCTTCAGTTGCACATTGACACTAGGAAACCCTTGGCAAGTGAGGGCCCAGCAGTGCCCAGCAAGTCAAGGCAGGTTGTGGGCTGAGACCACTAGGTTCCAGGGCTGACCTCATTTGGCATGGTCTGGCCACCGTCTGCACCGGGGTTGGGGCAGAGCCCTAGAGTAGTGAGTTGCCTGGTCCAGACTCAGTGCCAGCCTAGGCGGGGCCGGGATGCATGCCTGCAGGGAGGAAGCAGCCTGCTTTGCCCAGGCCTGGAGATGACTGGCAGGGTGAGGGCTGAGCGGGCAGCAGCAGGTGCTGTGGGGCGGGCATCACTGAGGTACATGTTTGTAGGCTACCAGGTGGCCCCTGCTGCCTTACCTGAGCTGGATGTGGCACCCCACCCCTGCAAGGCCCAGCGACTCCCCCCCGCCAACTTCTGGCCAATGCCTGATACATGCGGACAGCCCAATCATTGGGTGGCAGGCGGCAAAGGTAAGTCTCCAGCCCCATTGGCTCCTGTGTCCTCCCCAGACGCAGAAGTGGGCCAGTGGCCCTGCATTGGCCACTGCAGTTGATATGCTGTACAGTGTCTCCAGTCCCTGGCCAGGTCCAGGCTCTCAGGACACTCAGGGACTGTGTTCTGGAATCCGGATGTAAAACAGACATAACTGCAAAGTCGGCCATCTTGAACTTGACACTGCATTCAGTCCGTTCTCCTATGGCCCCTGCCTCTTCCGGGCCACCCAACCTGCTGCTGAACTGCTCCTAGGACGTGGCCACAGGCAGTCACATGGGCACTTCTGCACCTGGTCCCTTCCAGAACCTCGTTTCCAGGGTCCTCCTGTGGCTGAAGCCTGCCCATCAGTAGATTGATAGGCCTCTGGCTGTCACGAATGATGCTGGGAATGTTGTCCTCAGTCTTCCCGGGCCCATGGCTGAAAGTGTGACAACAGGGCCCAGCTTTGTCCCAGGGGACCGTAGAGGCAGCAGGTCCACCCTCTGTCCTCAGGGCTCCATCTGTGCTCCCCTTGTGGCCAAGGATGGCCAGTGCTCTCCAGGTGCACACTGGGATTTGCATCTGCTTCACAGGAGGCTCCATGCATGTCCTCCTCCTGGTCCTTGCTGGGCTTTTGTCTCCTGTGGTGGTGTCTGTGTGCTCTGGACACCACTCTGAGATGCAGTCCTGGTGAGTTTGGTGACCTGTCCCATGTCCTAGGGTGTCCCTGGGCTTTACCATTTGTGTCTGCAGTTGGTTCTCCTTTGGGATTTCTCCCATTTAACTTCTGCACATGGTGTGAAGGGCCCACACATTCTTCAAACTGGGACCTCAGCACCCTTGTCAACAGCTGTCTTTGGGAGTTTTTCTAGGCTGCTGACCTGTGCCAGCGCCAGTTTTGGCTACTGCAGCTTTGTTGCAGAGTTTGAAATCAGACTGTGAGGGCTCTAGCTTTATTCCTCGTTATTTGCAGTCACAAGAACCTGAGAATTGGGTCTCCATTGCCATAGAAGAGGCCACCGGACCCTGGACAGGCCTGGTGGAGCCTCAGGCCACTCTCCCATCTGTGTGCCTCTCAGGAGGCCCAGTCTTCACTGCTCGTCCTGGCTGGGCTAGTTCCCAGGCACCCAGCTCCTCTAGCTGCTTCCTCAGTTCAGCGGGTGACAGTCCCAGGTCTCCGGCTCCCACTCACAAGCACCACCCACCCCACATTGGCTCCTGTTGTCAGCGCCCCAAAACCCA
Organism: Callospermophilus lateralis; assembly: GCF_048772815.1. Lineage (NCBI taxonomy): Eukaryota > Metazoa > Chordata > Mammalia > Rodentia > Sciuridae > Callospermophilus > Callospermophilus lateralis. The sequence goes on along the minus strand of NC_135323.1, from coordinate 8,344,644 downwards.
CACTGACCACTGCAGACTGAGTACAGCCAGGCACTCTGCCCTGCGTGGACAGTGCCATGGGGAGCTGAGGGCAGACACAAATGTGCCGGCTCCTCAGGGAGTAGGGCTGGTGAGGGAGAGGCGACTGCAGTCACCATCAGGACCTCAGGCCCCTGGAGTGTCCCCAGGTGAGCAGATGTCCAGAGTGACCACACCCTGGGGTGGGGGTCTCCCTGAACAGGGCTGGGCACCTGGAGTCAGAGCCCAGGGGGACACTGCCAGCTGACCCTGAGCCCTGCTGCACCCCAGGAGGCCTGGCTGGTGTCCTCGTCCTGTGGTTCCACGTGGCTGGCAGACACACAGACAGCTGACAGACAATCAAGAGCGGGCGGCTTCCTGGGGTGGTGAGCTGCTCCTGCCTGGCCCTCCCCCAGCCTTCCCTCGGGGGGGCTGTCAGGCTGGAGGGTGCCTCCCCCAGGCCTGCCGTGGCTCTTGCTAGTTGCCTTGGACCCTGCCAGGACTGTGGGGCAGTGGCCGCAGGCTTCCCCCCAGGGCTTGCCTCTCCAGAGGAGAGTCCCTGACAGTTCTAGCCACTGCTGTGCCTGTGGAGACCCCTCACAGGGCCCCAGGAAGGGCCCCGGGGTTGGGGCAGCCAGTCAGACTGAGGGCAGACTGGCTGGCTCCAGGCTCCCTGCTCTAAGGCCCATCTGTCCTCATAGACACAAGGCGCCTATTTCCCCAGGAGCCAGAGCACTAACCCTCTGTTCCTTCCTAGGCTGACTAGGCAGGCTGAGGGGCTCCACACAGGGGGCTCCTCCGACTGTGCCCAGCTTGGCTGGCCTGTTGTGGAGCCACCTTGTCCCTGGAAGGCTTTGCAGAATGGCTGGCCGTGGCACTGTGGGTAGAGGGTGGGGTGGGACAGGCTCCTCCAGGCGCCTTGCGACCCACCCCACTCAACCAGTAGGAAGCATGGCGTCCCAGCACACCCCCAGGCATGGTGCTGCCATCCCTGTGGCCTCTGCAGGTCACTAATACGAGGCTGGGGACATGGCCACATGTGGAGGACGGTGGCTCTGTCCACACCTCAAAGGCTGACCACGTGGGGAGGATGTGGGGTACAGGTGTAGACTGTGATGAGTTTGAGATAATAGAGGTGGGCCCATCTAGGTGGGCTGTAGGCCTGGTCCCCTCCTGTGTGGGCACGGTTCCCTGCTGTGGGCACACTCAACCTGGCCCTGGTGAATAAACCAAGCCCTGGGCGGGGCTGCTCCTGAGCTTGGGCAGCTGTCCCCTGTGAGAGCAAGAGGACGGGCAGGTGCAGTGCTTGGAGGCCTGGTGCCAGGCTGCCCTGTGGGAGACCAGGGATCGCCCTCCTGGGAAGGGGCAATGGGCACCAGGGAATCACACAGCAGCGCCTGTCCGTGGGCCTTTATTGTGGCTTTGCCTAGAGAGGCCAGTCCTGCTCCCTGAAGTAGCCCTCCAGGTCCTCGAGGCTGACTGCGGGGAAGTAGGGGCCGAGCCTCCTGCGCACCCACCACTTGCCCTCTGCGGCGTGCTTGCCCCCAGGAAGGCTGAACTTGTACCGCCAGTGCTCTGCTCGGATCCACCTGTGGGGACAGGAACAGCAGGTCAGTCCCCCAGTGGCCCCTATGCCTGCCCGCCCAGGCCACCCATGCACAGAGCCTGCACAGAGGGAGGCCCCACCCTGAGCCTTTAGTGGCTGTGTCCTTCCAGCCTGGGTGTGCCCTGGGCCACAGGATGGCAGACACGCTATGTCCCAGGGAAGGGGGCTCCTCTGTGCTCTGGCCTGCACAGCGAGGAGGGAGGGTCTCAGTGTCCCTGAGAAGGGGTATGGCTCTAGGAAGGTGGGGCAGGCTGGCAGCAGTGTGTTCTCTGTCCTCCTCTTGGGGTTTGACCCTGGAGCCGTAGGAGCTTCGCTGGGGCCGTGTGGAAAGGCACGAGCCAGCATGGGGCCAAGACCTGGTGAGCCCCATGCCTGGCGAGCCCCATACCTGGCGAGCCCTGTGGGTGCCGTGCCCTGACCCAGCCGGCTACTGGCAGCGCTGGTAGCTGTGGTGACTCCCCTCCTTGGAGTGCCATCCACTGAGGTCACCCCTGCTGCGGCTGTGGTCCCTCGGCTCTGGTATGCGTGCTCTGTGCAGGCGATGGTCCTCCTGGTCTGCACTGTCTCCAGGCTGTTGGTGCTCTGAACTGCAACTGCGGCTCCTCGACACCCTTACCCGCACTGGACTCCGCCATGTGGCAGCGACGTGCTCTCCAGGCATGGCAGGCCTGTCTCTGAAGCGGGAGGCATCGAGACCCGCAGTGGAGCTTGCACAGTGGTCCTGGCTCTCCTCCCCGGAGACCGCTGGACTATGCGTGTTGTGAGTGGTTGAAGGACCTGCACAGCAGCTGCCCAGGCCTCTTGTCTGCAGAAGGGCACATCTCCAGTCAACATCTTGCTGGCTCTTGGTACGGGTGGCTTCTCCTGTGGGTGCCACAAGGTCCCTGATCTCCCTTACCTCCTGCTCTGGATCTGCTGGAGGGGCCAAGCCTCAGGTCACACTGGGAGGCAGTGGTCATGTGCCTGGCACCAGGCCCCTGGCTCTACTAGGAGTCACCTCCTACATTCTGGGAGGGGCCCACATGGTCTCACTGCCCACTGGGGTGTGTCCCCCATTGCTGGGCAGCCTCTGACAGCTTGTGGGCAGGGGCTCCATGTTCAGAATGCAGCCAGGCCCACATGGTCCCGGGGCAGGGCGACTGCTCTGCAGTGGTGTCATTCTGTGATTGTCTTGCCTGGTGGCTGCTCCTTGCCCTGGGGATGGAGGCAGCTTTCCTTGCACCTTCTGGCTGTTGGCTGGCAGGAGCTCTGAGTTGCGCATCTTTATTATCGAGGCAGAAAGAAAACCCAGGAGCCTCTGCCTCAGGGCTGTGGCTGGGGGCCTGCCACCCTCCCTGCTTCAGGGCCACCGTTTGTGTCTGCAGCATCCAGAGCTTTCAGCTGTCCTTGGGAACAGGGAAGTGTCCACTCCCTCATCAGGAGGATCAGGAAGTGGGGCGCATGCTCTGTAGCCATGTTCAATGTTCCCCTAGAATTGAGCCCGCTGCCTACACACAGCAGGGACAGGCTGGGTCTGGCACCTCCAGGTGCCCAGCCTCCACTGGAGACCACCACCGCCTCTGGTTTTCAGGCCTTCAGCACTCGGGCTGCAAAAGCTCAGTGGCCTTGCACAGCCTTGCTGGGATGGCACAAACCCAGGTGGGAGCCTGGCCAGAGGGTCAGAGAAACCTGCCTCAAGTCTGGAGGGACACAGCTCCTGGACCAGAGAGGCCTGGCCACAGGCAAACCGGGGGACCGATGGCCTTGGGGGCTTGTGCTGGTCCAGGTCTGCTGGGCAGTGCGGGGAGGGCTTCCAGAAGCCTCAGTTGGCCAGGGGCCCCCTGCTTGGGCTGCCAGACGGTGCAGCTGCTGCCGCCTCTGTAGGCCCTCCTGCTGCCTGGCCAGCTGTGGGCAGCTCCACGGTGCAGCTGCCCTGAGGCTTCTTGAGGGGAAACAGGAGCATCTTCTGTCAGAATGGACGGCCAGCTGGGGCTGCGCTGTCCCTCGTCCCTGGCTGCTCCCTGGTTCCACACACATCACAGCTCCCACTCAGACCCCAGTGTGGGAGGCTGCGGGGTCTCTGGAAAGCTGGGCTTGGCGGCCGTCCATGGCTCCAGTGAATCCCTTACCCCAAGAGGACAGCTCCTGGGCTGCCACCATGTCACTGCGCAGACCTCTGCTGGAGCGGGAGCCAGACGGGTCCCTTTGGGCATAGGGCTGGTGTGGGCCAGAGGCCCTGCGGCCCGTAAGGTCAAGCCCAGGCAAGGCCAGGAGGGGCTTACCTGGGTGGTGGCCTGCCCTCAAAGGGGTTGGAGGCGAGCAAGGACAGGGCCTGGGCGTCGTTGACCAGCAGCTTGCCGGCTAGCTGCAGGATCCACTCATTGTGCTCGTAGGTCTGCAGGGATGGTGCTCGTGAGTCTGGGGTGCAGGCTGTGCCTCCACCTCTCCAGCCATTCTTAGCATGGTCACTAAGGGTCTATTGCATGTGGGCTGCCTGCTGGCCTGAGGGTCACTTGTCTGTGTATAGTTCTGCCCCCTCCCGGCCACCTGCCCCCTAGTCTTACCCTGCTGAGGCCATTTCCTCCAGCTAGGATGGCACTGGGAAGGCTCAGCAGGAGGAGGGCCAAGGGCCCTGGGCCTATGTCACTGTCAACACTGGTACCCCACAGCAAAGCCAGAACAGTGGTCTGTTGCAAGCACCCAGGGCATGCCTGGGAGGGAGGGAGAGGTGGGGGAGCACTCCCTCACCTGGAAGGCCACAAACCACATGAGCCAGTCCAGGCGGTAGTGGTAGGGGGTGATCAGGCATGGCCGCCTCCAGGGATCACCGGGCTTGCACTTGAATTCATAGTCCTCCCACACAGCATCAGGGGCACTGGCGTTGGGACTCGCTGTGCCCTGCAGGATCACCTCTGTCCGCTCCTTGGTGATGCTGTGGGAAGGCAGAGGCAGGGCCCGTGGGTCTGTGGCACTTCTGTGCCATATGGGGTGTGGGCTCTCCATCCACCTGAGGTGCTGGGGACTCCAACTCCCACCAGCCTGGGCCCAGAGTGGAGGGGCCAGTATGGGGCCAGCGGTACCTGCCAAAGGCCCCATAGCTGTTGACGATCCTGAGTGAGCCGAAGGTGGTGTTCATGACCTGCTTGGCGCTCAGCAGGTTGAGGACCACAGGCACACTGAGCCAGGCCAGGAGGACGCCCAGCGAGAGGTTGACCACGCGGCGCACAGCACAGCCTGCAGAGGGATGGCAGGTCTTGTCAGCTGGCTCCCAAGCCTAGCAAGGAGCAGCAGTGTTCCCTTGGCTTGTGCCCCTGAGACCTGGTTGCTGCCCTCCAGGCTCAAGGAGAACCGGGGACACCTCAGCTGGCCTCCTATCCACAATCCCTTGTAGGGGTCTGGCTGTTCCAGCTCCTGGGATACAGCAGGGGCCTTCCCAACTGCCCTCCCCTGCCCTTCTGAGGTGTGGGAGCCCTGTGGCTGGCCAGCATACAGCTGTCCTTGTTGTGTCCTACCTACGTGTCTTGGCCGGGACTGGGCCCCTTGGGCTTCTTCGTCCTGCAGTTTCAGGGCTCTGTCCTTCAGGCCAGCTGGCCCTGAGGGAAACAGGAATCCCAGAGAGGCGTCGTCAAAGCAGCTGAGGCTGGGCACGATAGTCAGCCAGTTCAGGAAGCTCAGGTTCCCACTGAGGATGAGGACCACCTGTGGGGAAGGACTGGGCCAGCGTCAGGCAGGGCTTCCAGGACTCGCCGCTGCCCTCTGTGCCCATCCCCTGCAGCTGCCCACATCTTCCTTGCTCAGCAAGAAGGACGCCCCAAGGAACAGAGTTAGAGTGCACCCCCGGCTGTCAGCTCCAGGCCCTTCTTATCCTTTGGTGTTGGGGCTGAGCCTAGGGGCATGCTGCCACTGAGCTAGGTCCCCAGCCTTTCTGAGACACGGTCTTGCTAAGTTGCCCAGGCTGGCCTAGAACCTGTGACCCTCTTGCTTAGCCCTGTATAGGAGTGTGCCACCATGCCCTGTACTAGGCCACCCTATGGTGCAGAACTGCCTGCAGGTGGGTGTGGAGCCCACACAGGGGGCAGCAAACCCAGCGAGGGTGGTGGCAGCTGGGTGGGAAACGTGGAAAGCCAGCCCAGCCCTCGTGCTGGCAGTGCTGATCACCTGACCCCTGCTCAGGACGGCCATCCCCTCAGAGCTCCCTGGAGCCTCTGGCCTTTCTTGGGCTTCAAAAGAAGGCAGCTTCCTTGGCCCAGAGGAATGTAGCCAAGGGCCACCCTCTGGGACGGCATCTGCCCCAGCAGAGGGGGCAAGCCCCGGGTCCTCATCCTGCAGTGGACACAGCAGAGGCAGCTTCTGCTGATGCCAGAAGAGCTGGCCTGGATCAGTCCCAAGGGCTGTGTGCCAACCCTGAGGTGCAATGTTGCCAGCATCCAGCCTGGAGCCTGGGGCAGTAGCTGCTGAGGTGTGCTCAGGGCTTCCTGGGTCCCGCCAGCAGTCTGCCCAGCCCACGGCTGAGGTCTCCATCACCCAGCTCCCGGGGCCTGTCCCTGCTCTGCTTGCAGATTCCTTCACGTGCTGCACTTCCAAAGCCCTCCCCATGGAAGTCCAGCTGTGGATGGACACAGCTCAGCACTGACCAAGCCCAAGATGGGGAGAACAGCTGGTACCCTGCTCAGGACAAGGTGTCTGGGAGGAAGTAGTGTAGGGCTGAGGCCCTGCTAGAGTAATAGGAGGTGACCAGGACTGACCAGAGGAAAATGTGGAAAGCTGCCAATGCCACGCTGGTAGGTCCAGCAGGAGGATGACAAGCTCATGAGGACAGTGCTAGTGACCACGAGCCCACGGGTGTGGCATCCAGGCTGCTAGGGCCAAGGCATGTCCTCCTCAGGATAGCTCTTGTGTCACCTCAACGGCCGATAGTTGTGCTGTGTTGGTGGGAGTGGACCAGGGCAGCTCCACATGGCCCTGCCCCACGCTCCTGGACTTTGGTCTCGGCCTAGTCCTAGTGAGGAGTGGGAGCTCTGAGACCATATATGCGGGTGTGACGAGGCCTTCGTGCAGGGGAGCGGGATTTCGTTGGCTTTGTGGCTATGACCGCAGCTTAGGAACTGTGGATTCAAGGCTCTCCCTGGATCCATTGGGAGAACTAGTTTTCCTGGTTCCAAGTTCAAAAATAATTTTTATTCTTCTCTGTTTATGATGTCACCAAACCCCTGGGCCCAAGCAGCCCAGCCCCACACTTGCCTAATCTGCAGTTTCTCTACCAGCTTCCTGGGCTGACCAGGGTCCCAGAGCTGCTGGGCGCCCTCCCGTGGACAGGTAGGGCCAGGGACGCAGGGACTGTGGTTGTGACAGAAGGGCTGTTCAGAGTCCTGAGCCCCCTCCTACATGGGGAGGGTCCAGGGCTGGTGGTGGGCCTGACTTCAAGCTGAGCCCTTTGGGGTGTCGTGGGAGGGATGCCCTGGGAAGCACCCACTCCACCTTGTGCCTTCTGGGGTTGGCCTGGTCTGGGATGGTAGCTGGGAGGAAGCAGCCTCCTCTGCTTGTCCGCAGCTACAGGAGGCCATTTCCTCCAGCTAGGATGGCACTTGAGAGCCCTGGCTTCCTCTGAGTCTCTGCCTCCTTGAGGGCGGGTGGCGGAACTTGCCAGTTTCAACTTCTCCTTCTGCTCTGACTGTACAGCAGATCCCTCAGGCCAGGGGTCCCAGCCCTCGCTCGGGGGAATCCCAGAAGGCTGGTGTCCAGCCTGCCTATGCCCACTTGCTTACACCTGGGAGGAGCCTGCCTTGTGACCTCACTGTGGCCCTAGAGACATGGGAAGGCCACTTGCACACTGCCTGGGCTGCAGTGCACTCTGGCTGCTTTAGAGGTGCACGGTGAGCCATGGGAGGGAGCAGAGGCCACAGAGGCACCAGGACTGGCCCAGCAGTTTCCTGTCTGCATCTGCCAGGGATGCACCTGGACCTGCAGGCCTGGAAAGGAGGCGAACGCTTGGAACAGGACTTCTAGAGTACCACCAGAGCCCTTGTGGAGGGGCCTCTCCCCACTCAGGGACCTTAGGGCCCACCAGATTGACAGCCCGGCAGGGCAGCACCCTATGTGACCCAGCCCCATGAACTTTTGGAAAAGGCAAATATGGGGACAGGAAAAGATGCAGGTTGGAGTGGTGGAAGACAACGGACAGAGTGCAGGTCTCAGGGCACTGTGCCCTCTGAGAGGCACGTCACCTTGTGTTTGTTTAAGCCCACAGAGCACAGCAAGGGCAGCCCTGAGTGGGTGCTGAGTCTGAGCTAATGTGGGGGCTGGGGGGTGCATAGGGAGCCTCTGCAGTCTCTGCGGCTTTCCACGAACCCAAAACTGCTCCAAGAGAGGTCTTAAGAGCAACGTGAAGTGGCTGAGGGACACTGAGCAGGCGACTCCAGGGACAGGGTGAGTGTTCAAGCTAGGCACTGTGCAGGGCCTCTGGCCAGCTCTGGTTAAACATGACCCACTCCCCAGAGAATAGGGGATGAGGGGAGAAGAGGCCGCAGGTCCAGACTCGGGAGCTGAGAGCGTTATGGCCTTCTTTGGGGGCGGTAAGTTTGAAAACAGGACAATACCAACCCTGAAGCTGCCTCAAAGAGGCAACGTCCCTGCATGTCCAGTGTGTGTAAAGTACCCTGTGGCACTGCCTACCAGGCTGGGCGGACCACGGGCAGTTGAGTGGACAGCAGACACACGTGGCCATGCTGGGATGGAAACCACACCAAGTCCACAGACCCAGGAACATGCTCAAGCATGCGTGACTCGGGCTGCACCTTGACACCTGGGCAGACTCGGGGACAAGCCGGCCCCTCGTCGTCAGCCAAACCAGACTCCAGGCTGAGCAGAGCACGGCCCGCGATGCAGGCAGCCTCACAACCCACAGACGACATGTGGCCCCGCACACCAGGAGGGAAGCAGGCCAGGCCCAGGGCAGAGTCCTGGGGCAGCCGTGGCTGCCCAAGGAGAGGCTGTCTGGGGCCAACAGAAAGTCCCAAGCCCGAGCGATGGAGGAAGAACCTGGGTGGAAGCCACCTGAAATCTAAGGTAAGCTACTAAGCCCAAGGATACACTGACCACAAGGTCACCCCAGGCTCTGCAGGCAGATGTGTACTGTTGGCTGGGACAGCCCTCCCCAGTTGGCTCCCTGGACACTGTTGGCCCTCAAGGAACTCAACCCACTACAAGGAGCTGCTCTTGCCCCAGCATGGTGACACAAGGACCCACGGAGCACATGCCACCTGGGCTCCTGCTGGCCAGTGGTGGAAGGGGATGCTGCTCTGGCCAGGGGCAGTTCCCTGAGAGCCAAACACACTGCCCCTCACACCGCAGCGTCCTCCAGAGCTCGTCTCATGGGAGATGAGGCACCAAGGCCCACCACAGCCTGCGGGCAGAGGTGGGAGGGGCCTGGACCCCCACGCACACCAACACACAGAGGGAGACCCACTGTGCCCACGGCCGCACAGCTCTCTGTGGACACATCTGCAGGAGACCTGTCCAGAGGTGGTATGGGTGCCAGGAGGTTGAAGGGGTCATGCACCTTGCGGGGGAGCCTGGGAGGGCAGAGGGTGGGCTGGGCACCCACCTGATGTCAGGGGACCAGCTCCAGGAATCCCAGTCCTGGTGCAGACAGTGCGTGTGAAAGGAAACTTCTAGAACTTAAGGAAAAACTTTAGGGCTGAACCTGACAACATGGGGAATGCCTGTGCCAGGCCAGTGTGCCTGTCCCTCTCTGCCCCCCCAGGTCCCCCCTTGGGAGGAGCTGTGTGGGGCACCAGTGCAGGGGACAGGGGACCACTCACCTGAAACAGGATCTGAAGCATGCCATGGAGGATGCACATCCGTCGCCCGAGGAACAGGAAGAAGGGTACCAGGAGCTCTAGGAAGTGGTTGCTGAGGGCCTCAAAACGGTGCACCCACCAGGGTGTCCTGTGCAGGAAGTAGGCCAGGGGGCTGGGCACTGGCTGGGTCTGCAGGGACAGGGAGGCCTGTGAGCCACTGAGCTGCGAGTGGACCCAGGTGGTGGGGCTCTAGGATGGCACGCCCCCAGCCCTGCACACAGAGCTGACCTGGCCAGTCTGAGAGGCAGAGCACACTCCTTCTCTGCTTTAAAACTGTCACTATCTAAATACAAAAAGTGCACTCCTTAGTTGCAAGAGCTCCTTTGAACCAGTATGCCCAAATGAAGGATGCAAGGGGGCCTGGGGAGGCTCACTGCCCGCCACAGGCAGATGGCAAGTGGCCTCTGGGAGGCTACACAAGGAGCAGCTGGAGTGCAGAGCGTGGGGCCCCTCGACACACATCAGGTGACTCTGAGCAAGCAGGAGACAATGGGTGCCATCCACACAGAGAAGGAACAAAATTGACTGGAAGAGCATACCCATGTCTTCTTGGGTGCCATTCCCCCGGGTGTGGCCTTGGCCACAGAACATTAAAACAGTGACACCCATCAGGTCTGGCTCCTGCCACCCCAGTCTCAGTGTGAGGAGCCCCTGCCAGTTTGGGCCACAGTGCCTCCATGGCTGTCCCCACTTCCTGGGCTCTGTGTTTGCCCTCCCAGTGGGCAGCACCTGCTGCTTGACCAACCCGAGTTGAAGTCCACAGCTGGCTAGATGGGAGAAGAGTGGACTCTTCCCCTAACCATGCCATGGGGAGAGATGGGTGCCCTCTAGCTCTCTGCAGGTGCACCCAGAGAGTGGGCGCCCATCTCCAAGATGCTTCCCACAGAAATAAGCAACCTGGTCTGTGCAGTGTGACCCACGGCCCTACACTGGTGACAGAACCCTTGGCCACGGGTTCCTGCACCAGCACTGGGTGTCCCAACCAGGGCTCCACCTGGACCCACGTGCTCACTCTGCAGCTGTGGTAGAGACCAGGGATTATGGCGTCTGACCCCACCACATGGGAGAAGGGGATTTGAGGGGTTGTGTCTCAAGTGGACAGAACCTTTAAGGAGTGACATGAGGGTGGAATGGGATAGCACCTGCCTGAGCATGGGGACAGTGACACAGACTCTGGACTCCACAGACCCCTGGAAATCCCAGCGAGATGGGGTGGGGAGGACAAGAGGGGCAGAACCGCTACTCTACAGGGGGCCGGGGCAGGGGCTCTGGACTGGGGAAGGCCAGGCCCCTGCAGGTTCAGAGGGGAATGGAGATGGAGTAAAACACCAGGTACAGGTTGACCACGGCCAGTGGCCCTGGCCTGGCTGTGTCTGGGAGGGAGATGTCACCAGTGTTGGCCACGACGGTCCTGGCAAGGAGGTCTGTTTTCCAGGATGCACCCCTCCCAGCCTGGCTGGCTCCACGGAGCATGGCCTCTGGTCCTCCGGACAGAGGGCCTGCTCAGTGCCCCAACTACTGACCCCTCGTGGGGCAGAAGCCTTACTGTCTGCACTGAAGCTTGGTTGTGAGCTGTGGAGGAGCCGGCAGCCTTGAAGTGGCACCCAGGCAGGCAGTGGGAGCAACGCCAGGAGCCAGAGCCGCCACCCGCGACCAGGTGAGGCGCCGCGCCATCCCCAGGTGCAGGACGTGCACAGCACAGCCCGGGCTTCAGGTCCTGCTTTGCAGATCTGCCCTCAAGGAGACAATCTTAAGGAGAAAACCATGAGCCCAGGGAGCTGGAGGGCCCATCCCCACAGGGAAAGAACAGATGGTTGGTCCCCATTTTCCTACTTCAGCCACCATGGAGTGTGCTTGGGGATTTAGTGTGATGGTAACGCCATGCCTCATCTCAGGCGCACACACTGACGTGAGTACTGCTTGCCGGGCACCAACACCAATCCCGGGAAGCCAGTCCCCATGCCAGCCCAGGGCCTGATATGAGGCTTTGCAGGAAGTCGGCGTCTGCTTGTTGAAGACAGGGCCATACCCGAAGCCCAAGCTCTCGCCTGCTTTGGGGTGACTGACCCTTTCCCTGGCACCGTGGTGCTGACGTGTTGTGGGCATGTGGAGGTGTCCACTGAGCTCCGATGGGTGGAGGTGGCTCATGCTGACCAAAAAGTGAGACCTTGGGACAAACCGCAGGGGTGGCTGTGTTCCAGGAGCAGATCAGGGGCATCACTTGAGGCCCAACATGGTGATACTACTGGGAGTCAGAACCTGGCCCTGGAGGGGTGGGCAGCCAGGGAGGCCACTCTGGGGGTGCCTCCACAGTGCTCGCCTGAGCCGGAGCTGCCGGGCTACTGCGCGTATCCCAAGGCAGTAGAGACGCAGGGAAGGAGAACGGAGCCATGCAGATGGGGCCTGGATGCAGAAACGCCAGGGAAGCACAGGCGCCTTGATGCGAGCTGCTCTCGGTGCTGCTTCCTACACCAGCTTGAGGGACCCACTAAGGGGAGCAAGTGTCTGTCCCCTCCACTAGAGCTCCAGCTGCCTGCAGGACTCACGTCTATGGAAGACCGCAGGGTGAGGGGCACTCTGGGACTTCCCAGCACAAGGCCCACCAGGAGGTCTGGAGGAGGCCAGTCAGCATGAGGCGGGGCAGACAGGGCATGGGGCCCCACTGAGCCACCACCTCCCAAAGAGCAGTCCCACTTGACACAGCATGGAGCTGAGCCTCCTGGCCAGGTCTATCAAACCCTGGAGTCCCCAGGATTACAGGCTGCAGCCCCTGCCCTCAAGACTGCATTGCACGGTGCAGCAGACACTGGCAGTGAGACGTGGACGCAGGACCTTGGCCCGCACCCCACGATCTGACCCCATGGGAAGACAGACCGCGAGCAGCCAACGTGCTGGCAGGTGTAAAAGCTGCTCGCCAGCCCCTGGTTTCTGCAGATGGAGGAGGGGTGTGCACCTGCGTCTCCATGCTGTACACAGAGCCACTTGGAGCAGTCACCAGTCTAAGGGCAGCCTCCCTATAGCTCTCCTCAAGACTCCACCATCCATTTTCCATGTCACACAAGAGACAGACGGACTGTGGTCACAAGTCTGAACTCGCCACACGTGAAGCTGCAATCGTGTGACACCCAATACCGACGGCGAGTGTGTAGTGCTGCACGTCTGAGGCCATGCAGGTGTCAGGCCATGCAGAGGGCCCACTGCACGTGGCAGATGTAGTCCCCAGGATAGCCGTGGAGAGAGCACCATGGGAAACACAAGAGTGAACAGAGTGACTAGACCCTCCACCGTGAAACATAGATGCAAAAGGGTCCTCGGCAAAGAGGCCCAACAGGAGGGGACTGGAGGGTCTGAAGATGCTGTGGCACAGAGAACAGAACCAAACACTCCCCAAAATGCTTAGAAAGGAAAAAGCACCCACGTCCCGTGCAACAGCCTTGGCAGCCCCGTTCACGCGTGGCTGATTCCTGGGGAGAGCAGACGCCACAGGCTGCAGCCACAGACCCAAGGTGCTCCCCACGCACAACACCCTGCGGTCCAGGAGGCCACAGCCAGTAGGACTACATGTTACAGAGTGCTGACCGGGACACCCAGAAGCACACCCTGAGCTCAGCACCAGCCCGCACCCAACTAGTACAGGCAGCAAGTCCACGTGGGAGGGTAGAGCACGCGGGGCCACACCCTGCAAAGGATGAGCCCCAGAAGTGGCGGGCGCAGGTGAGACGGAGGCTCTGTTCACTCTACAACTAGACACTGTGAAAGGGTGGGCCATGGGTGCAGAGACCTGGACTGACAAGAGGTGGAGGCCAAGGTCCCACCAGAGGGAAGGGAGCTCTGAGACGCAGTCTGTGCCCAGAGCCCGCCCCAGCCTCTCGGTCCTCCCTTCTGACACCCCCACTCCAGCCCTGGCCAGTTAGGCCTGCTTGACATCCAGGGCCAGCCTGAGCTGCCCAGCTGACCCCTTCCCCAGTCTTAGTCAGGACAAGCACCCTCTGCCAGCCCTCAGGGCATGCTTCTGTGCCAAATCTAGTGCCTAACCAGGGCTGGGCCGATGACACGCCCTCTGCAGACAGCACGGGTCAGAACCCAGCCTGCACCCCAGGCCAACAGCCACATAGAGGGCACAAGCACTGGCCCCCAGCAGTCCTCACCCAGAGGACTGACCCATGGCTGTCCTTCTGGAGCCCCTGGGCCAGCCATCATCATAGGGCCTAGCCTGGGCCAGGAGAGCTGGTGGCTGGCATGGCAGACCCCAGAACAGCATGGCTGACCTGCGCGGGGAAGGGGCTCCCTTCATCCCAGGCCTCTGGCAGGTTCAAAGCAGCCCTGACAGATTTTCAGTCTTTTCTCCCAACCCTCTTGCACCAAGTGCAGCAGTGACCCTGTCCCACAGAGAGCCTGCCCCCATGCATGTGTCCCGGCCAATTGGGTCCTGGGAGGGGCGGGGATCCTTGCTGTTTCAGAGATGAGTCCCACACGTACAGTGGAGTGCACAACCAGGTAAGTGGATAAGAGCCCTGGCTGCAGAATGGAGTGCATGCCCTGGGTGCAGGAGCACGCCCTGGGCTCTCTGGCAGGGCCTGGCTGGTGTACCTGCTTCTACTGCAGTGGCATCCCGACAGTTCCCAGTTTTGCCAACCCTGACCTGCAGACGCCCCATGTCCACAGCACCTGCTGCCACTGGCCCATGTTTGAGTGTAGGAAAGCCTTGCTGAGAGGCTGCCATGCTGGTTCTGGACCCTGAGGGACAGGCCATCCTGGGCTTCATTGCTCAGGTTGAGGTCTTTGGGCCTTGTCCTCAGGGCAGGGGTACCAACTGAGGCCATTCATCAGACAGCCTGCTCCCCATCATGGGCGAGGCCGAGATATTTCCTCTCTGGCATCCCACCCTGGGATGGAGGTGCTCACGGGACCCTTGACAAGGCAGGTCAGAACTTCTGGAGGACCTGACCGGGCTCGAGGCCTTAAAAAATAAACTCAAGGCATGCTGATCAAACCCAGCATGAATGCTGATGTCCATGCGCCCAGCCAGCAGACACTAGGGCCCCGGGATTGACGCACGGCATACCGGAGCAGCAGCACCCTATACTCAGGAGGCCAGGCTCGAGCTTGACAGAAAGCTCCGGCAGTGAACCTCAGAGCTGTGGCAATAGGGCAGAGGCATGGAGGACAGCCCTGCAGGACAGGATACACCGCGGTCTCCTGTGGCACCCTGACCAGCCCCGTGCTCACCCACACATGAGCACCAGACCTGGCAGGATGGGACTGCTGGGTGAGTCGGAGCCCTGGGCCGAGGCCTGGTACAGCTTCCAGGGACCCGAACAGAGCAGCAGTCACCTGCTTGGATAATAGAGGTGCACCCAGGGAAGGGCACAGCTGGGGGAGCTGCCACCCCAGAGGGTGAGGAAAGCCAGACAGCTGGACCTACAGCCAGGGTAGGTCAAACACCTGTCTACCAGCTGGCAGGCACATGACACTCTGCACACCGCCTCGTGATCCACCCTAGAGAGATCCGGGAGCAGGGATGTCCTCAGTGAATGGGGACGGGCACCCCTCAAGGATGGGCCCAGCTGCTCACCTCGTAGTGGAAGTCCAGGCAGGTGAGGTCTCGCCAGCACTGGTCACCGCGAATCTTGATCAGGCCCTGCAGAGGCAAGACAGCAAGCAGCGTCAGTCCCCAAGGACACACCTCCTCCAGCCATACCCTACCAGTCTGTAGTCACCACTCAGTTACTACCTGTCAGGGGATTAATTCACTGATTGGGTTAAGGCTCTCATAACCCAGTCATTTCCCCTCTAAACCTTCTTGCATCGTCTCATACATGAGCTAATATCCAAACCATAACACCACCCAAGCAACACCCACTCACCCATCATCCATTATTCCCACATCCACCATCCATCCACACATCCATCATCTATACACCACCCATTCATGCACACATCCATCATCTATCCATCATCCATTCATCCACACATCCATCATCTATCCACCATCCATTCATCCACACATCCATCCACTCATCATCCACTCCTCATCCATTACTCCTCCATCATCTCTCCATCATCCAACACTCATTCACCCATCCCTCATCTACCATTCCAACATCCACTACTCATAATCATCCCATCATTCATCTGTAAATGAGGAATGCACCATTGATCCACCATCCATCTACTCATCCACCCATCATGCATGCATCTATCATCCATAATCATGTAACTACCATCCATCATCTATCAAATACCATCTACCCATTCATCATCCATCCATCCATCATCCACACATCCATTATTAATCCATCAGACATCATTCACCCACCATCTAATCACCCATCTAACACCTACTTACCCACTTAGCCATCATCTATCTACTATCACCCATGCATCCATGATCCATTATCTAGCCACCAGCAATCCAATATCCACTCATCCACCCACCATTTGTCCATCATTTTCCCACCATCCACCCACCCATCATCTACCATCTACCTACCCATTTTCCATCCATCATTTATCCACCACTCATCCATCCACCCTTCATTCACGCATCCATCAATACATCAACCATCATTCATGCATCCATCCCTTGTACATCATCCACATAGCCAGCATCTTCTCATCAACTTGTCCATCATCCATACACCAAATGTCCATGCTTCATAATACATCACTCACCTATCCATCGTCTATTCACCTTCCATCCACCCATTCAACACCCACTCATCCATCATCCACACATCCACTGTTCATCTATCATTCATCCACCAATAATCTATCCACCACCCATCCAACATCCACTCAACCACCTATCCATCATCTATCCACCCTTTTTGCATGCATTCATATCCAGCCACCATCTATATAAACCATGCATCCATCATTCATCAACATTCAATACCCACTTATCCACCCATCCATCATCTACCTATTGTCGGTGAATCTATCATCCATCCACCATCCGTTCACCTATTGAACATCCACTCATAATGCAAGTATCATCTATCCCTCATCTGTCAATCCCATCATCCAACACCTACTCATCCACCTATCCTTCAACCATCTACCCTTCTGCCATCACCCACTCATCCAGTATCCATTTACCCATCATTCATTCCTGATCCATACACCCATTCTTTCATCCATAAGTCATTCATCTATCTACCCATAAACCCCCCACCCATTGTCCATCTACTCATCCAGCATTCCACGTATTTGCCCATCCATTACTCGCTCACTCACCTATCTTGTCATCTATTACACATCCATCTTCCCATCATCCATTAACTCATCCATCATCATTCCATCCAACCATCATCCATCCACAATCCATCCATCATTAATTCAAAGTTCTTGTGAGGTCCAGCTGGGCACAAAGATGATCATATCCTAGCAGAGGTGGAATGGGCAGGCACATCAAAGGTGCAGAGAAGAAAGGCCTGGAGCAGGTGCCTCTGTCTGCTATGACAAAGTGCTACAGATGGGTGGCTTATCAACAGAGATTGATTTCTCAGAATCTGGAGGCTAGAAGTCAACTAGCATGGTTTGTTCTGATAAGGGCTCACTTGCAGATGGTCAATAACCTCTTGCTATGCCCCATGTGGAGGAAAGAAGGTGAAGGGTCTCTGTGGTGATCCTTTTGTTAGGACACTAATCCCCTTCATGAGGGCTCCCCTTGCAGAGGTGTTGGAAGGTATTAACATTACCACACACAAGCGGTCAGAACTGGACACATGAATTTGGGGACATACTAACATTCAGTTCACACAGGAGGCGAGCCTGCAAGTGGATGGATATATAGGGATGGCCTGAGGAGAGAGGCAGCCCTGACAGCTGGGGGCTGCCATGCAAGGAAGGAAAGAGTGCAGTACAGCTGACCAGGCAGTGGTCAGGAGGTTTGGCAAGGGCTAGTGTGTCTGTAGCAGAGAGGACAGGGAAAGGCCAAGATGGGAAGGCAGGAGGTGCCCAGGGAAACCAGACCTGGTGTGCAGGCAGGGAGATGAGAGAAACAATCAGATTGACACTAAAGGCATAGGGGGCTGGCTAACCATAAGGAAGGGCAGTCAGACCTCAGGGAAGGGGCTGGGACCACCATCCAAGGCCTTCAGCTGACAAGCTTGCTTACCAAACCAGCCAATGGCACACTGTAATGACCCCTGCAGAACATTATCCCAGCTACATGGGTCAGCATTTGGGGGGTGGGTCCCAGTCAACACAACCAATTCTCACATGGGAAGAACATGGGGGACAGCAGGGGTAGTGCACAGTCAGTGGTTCCCTAGCTACTCTGGTTGGCAAAGACCATAGCTTCTGCAGTCATCCAGGCAGGGAGACTGGCCAGGAGCAGGGCCATGTGCAGGCGGGATGCATGGAAGGGGGAGTGCAGAGGACGGCTGAGTGGGAGTGCCAGGAAGGGCTATGGCCACGTGGAGCTGTGGTCTGGCCCCTGGAGGAGTATGTGGGTATCCCCAACACCTAGGGGACAGAGACAGGCGATCACAAGGAGCTGGGCAGGACAGACCCCCTGGCACCTGTAGGAGCTACCTCCTGGGTCAGCACCGAGTCTCCAAGGTCTTAGAGACACTGGCCAGCTCTCGACACTGTAGGGGAGCCATGTGCAGTGCGGAAGTCGGCCTGCCGTGTCCTGGGGCACTGCCGTGCACACAGGAGGAGTTGCCTGGTCAAGCGGAGTCTTTGGAAACTGGTGTGCTTGGACCACAAAGCACTGGGGACGCGGATGGTGTCCAGAAGGAACTCCTGCCTGGCATGCCCAGGGTCACGTTCACAGGTTACCTCTTCCTCGTCAGGTGTGTCTGGCTAGGTAGGACAGACCCCCTGGTACCTGTAGGACCTGGGCCAGCCTGCTGAAGGAGGCCCTACTTGCACCCACAGGGGTGGCTCCACTGGCTTCTGGTGAACGTGTCCACCACAGGGAGGCTCAGCCACTACCTTTGACACTATGAGCCTAGGGAGCCCCCCCATCCCTTCAGAACATAGGAGCAGGACTCTTTGGAGATTCAAACCAGGAAAAGGAGAAAAAAACAAAATAATTAAAATGTCATTCAAATGCTAAGCAGATATGAGACACTTAAAAATCTGAACTCTTCCTGCTGGAGCAGAGGATAATGGTGCTCCTCCCATCCCCTCCTTCTGCACTGCAGACACCAGGGCCCCAGGGGTCTTCCTTCCAGAGTGAGTGTCAAAGGCACAAAGCCTGCTTTGAGCCCCAGGCAGCCCACAGCAGGGCCAACCCAAAGGGAGCCAAGCGACCCACAGTTGTCCTTCCACCCTCCTGCTCTTGGCGTGGGAAGTGAGCCGGGCTGACAGAAGATGCTGTGGCCTCACTGTGAGCAGGGAGGGCACCCAGACACTCCTCTCAGAGGTCCACGTGTCCCAGACCTGCTTCAAATCTCCCGCTGCACATGGGATGTCCCAGTCTCATGTACGGGAAGGAAAGCTGTGACTCAAGTGTGGCTCTGGACACCTCGTTCCTCTGGCTCAGCCCTCGCCAGGGTCTTGGCCCCTCTGCCCAGGGGGCTTTGCTTCCCTGTAACTCTGCAAGCAGGTGTGGGGGCTGACATGGACACTGCCTTTAGCAGGATGGGGCAGGCACCCCGGCTCAGGCTACCGGGACCTCTGCCTTCTGCCAACTGCCTGGTGTCCTGTGTCCCACAGCCTGTCCCATGCTTCTGTGGATGAGGGCACTGCTGCTAAGCAGAAGCGACCCACGGGTGCGCTGGCTCAGACAGACTCCCCGAGTCCAGCTGACTAGGGCAAATCCCAGGCCCCAAGAGCTCCCTGGCACCAAAGCGCTGGCACAGGATGGCACCGCTGGCACTCTGATTGCAGTGGACCAGGCCACCCATAGGCCACAGGTGAGCACAAAGCCTTCCGCGGGAAATCAGCACAGTGCCTCCAACTGAGATAGCTGCTCCTGCACTCTGTGTTCTAAGGGACCTGAGGCCTGGACGTGTGTTCTCATGAGCATCAGGGCGAGTCTACTGCCCAGCCAGGCTGCACCATACCAGCCCCTTGAAGGCCGCCTGGCTTTGCCAGAGCCAGAGGCACCACAGATGGAGCCAAGACCTGCCCCTGTTGAAAGTTCAGGGGCAGAGTGAGGGCCACGCACGTCCTGGATGCCCTGGGCCTTGAGCCATACACTGGGCTGCACCAAGGCCTCCACACAATCCCCAGCCGTCGTCAGCCTGCTGGCCTGACCGGCCTGACCAGCGGGAAACGAGAAGGACTCTCACCACAGTGAGGATCTGCAAGACCATGCACAGCTTCTCCTGCCTTGGACATGGCTTCTCTCCTGGAAGCTGCGCATCTCAGCAGGCCACCGCCAGGGAATTCACCTGCTTCACGTGGTGATTTCGACTTCACAAGCCAACAGAGGTTTCACGTTCACTGTCCTTCTCTCCCCTAAGTGGCATGCTCATGTGCAAGGGCAGCATGAGGCCAGCCAGAGAACCCCTCGGGTGGGAGCGTGCACTAAGAGAAATCCCTAAGACTGTTCTGAATGGGTTTTCTGCACCACCCCTAAATCCTGGAGACCCTCTAGGAATCACCTGACACCCACACACGGGAGCCTTTGATGAGGCGCTGTGAGGAGCGGCCAGACAGCTCTGAAAGCTTGGGCATGTAGGGGTTCGAGGCTGAGGGTTAGCAGTCCTGCTGCTATGGGCTGGGCGTGGACCAACAGCCAGAGGTCAGAGGCACAAAGAGGCTGCGGGGAGGGAGGCCTGCAGCTGGGTCCCGAGTCGGGGTCCGCCTGTTCCATGCTCTCTGTGCAGAATGACAGTGAAGAAGAAAGAGCTTTTCTTTAGTTCTGCCCATGAGACAAATCAGGATAACGGCTCTCATCTCAGAGTTAGGAAAGCCAGGCAAGCAGTGCCGAGGACATGGCTGCCGCGGTGGGGCACTCACGGGGTTGTGCTGCACTCTGACACCTGTTCCTTATATGCATGCAGTCCTCCCAGAGGTGCCCTGGCTCAGCGAGGCCGGCAGCCATAGCCTCTTTCCATCTCAGTTTCATAGCCAACTCCTTGCTCTTCTCTGCTAATGGCGTCTCCACCCTGTTCACTAACCTTTCTCGCCCACGATCCCCCGGGCCCGAACATCCCCCAGAGTGCTCGGGGGCGGAACACTCTAACATGGAAACAGCTTTTAAAATAATTCTGGTTCGTCCTGTTCAGAACAGCTGCGGGGCCCACAGCAACAGGCTCCATCCCAGCAGCACACTTCCTGGACTGCAGGCCAGGGGCTCCGGTTGGGCAGTGTGGACCCTGCAGGCACAAGCAGTCCTGTTCTGAGGCAGAGGTGGACGGAATCTGTGTCCTTGTATAGGAAAGGCCCTGCGAGCCATGCCAGCAAGCTTCCCTTGTGCTGTTACGCCCAGCTCCCGGTTTCAGCCCCCGGGAATGCAGGTCTGGATGCAGAGGCACACCTGACTCCCAAACCCGTGCCCTAGTCCCCATCTTCCTGGGGGAGGGCTGAGTGCTCCTGGATATCCTAGGACTGCCATGGACTGCACAGGCATGGCCACTGCTCACCCCATGCCCTACCGACTCCTCCCAGGAACAGCTCTGTGCTGAGAGAGCTCCTGAAACAGTGGCCTGAGCTCCTTTTATTCTTCCAGAGACACAGATACCCAGTTACTACGGCACAGCGTCAGAGACATTCTTCCTTCCTGTGGATCCAACTTGCCCTAGGGTTGAATATCCGTGAGTGGGGGAGGTATGGGTCTGTTTCTGGACTGTTATACTGATCTGTTTCTAGCTTAGAGGAAGACTGTACTTCAGCTTTAAATTAAGCTATAAAATCACGTAGTATAACCCTCCAACTCTGTCCATTTTCAAGATCCCGATTGCATAAAATTTCTATAATCAGTTTTTCAATTTCTCAAAAAGAAAAAGCAGCTCATAAGGGTTTGGTAGGTATTTCTTAACTCTATAGATAAAGTTGGATGAGATAGACATCTTCACAGTGCTGAGTCTCGTGCTCTGTGGACACAGTACCTCAGGGCTTTTGAAATGCACATCAGCAAAACTCCACAGTTTTTAATGCACACATCTCAAACCTTCTTAGATTTATTATGAGGTACCTGAGGGATTTTTGATGCAAGTATAGATAGCATGTTCACAATTTTACTCTCTAAAGTTTGACAGTATAGGAGATGCCATCTGTCACAATGACCTGCAGCCTGTGACCTCCCTAACTCCCAGCTCCATCTCAGCAGTGGCTTCACAGACACACTGGGTTCTCCATACACGCTCAGGTCACTTCACTCTCTTCCAGTGCTGTGCCTTGTGCTTCTCATTTCACTGTAGAGAAACCTGACGTGATATGGCAGCGTGGTCATGGGCATAGGTGCTTCCTGTTTCCAGGTTCACGTGACAGCGTTCATTAGGGGGTCTTTCAGATGCCCTTTATCATGCCTCACACTACTCTGCTGAGTCTTCATCATGAATGGGTGTCAGGGTCATCATCTTTTGCTGATCTGATAAAATGGTTCTTCATTGTTACTATAGCAAATGACATAAATTGATTTTTTTAAAAAATACTTATTTTTTAGAAGTAGTTGGACACAATACCTTTATTTTATTTATTTTATGTGGTGCTCAGGATCAAACCCAGGGCCTCACACATGCTAGATGCATGCTCTACCACTGAGCCGCAACCCCGTCCCCTGACATGAATTGATTTTTAAAAGTATTTGTTCTCAGTGCTGGGATTGTAGCTCAGTGGTAGAGTGCTTACCTAGCATGTGTGAGGCACTGGGTTAAATCCTCAGCACCACATAAAAAAATAAATGAATAAAAAATAAATTTATTAAAACATTTAAAAATGTATTTGTTAATATATTTATTTTAAAAATTTTGTAGTGCTGGGGATAGAACCCAGAGCCTCATGCAGGCCTGGCCAGTGCTCTACTAGCCGTAAGTGATGTTCAAGTGCTAACACACACCTTCTATCATCAGACCTGAGGGGCCTCTGCTGACCAGTACGCGGGCTCTGACCTCCTTAGGTAACGTCCTCATCGGGGTTCCTATCACTATTACGCTGGCCACATGAAACCACTCAGGAAGTGTTCCTCCTCCACCACCTGCTAGGGTCTGCGTGGGACTGCTGTTCCTTCCTCCATCCGTGTTTGACAGAGTTCCCCAGAGAAGCCATTGGGGCTGAGGCTTTCTTTTTGGAATGGTTTTTCATTTCAAATTCAATTTCTTTAGCAGATGTGGAGCAACCCAGATTTCCTGTTTTTCTTGTATCAGTTTTGGTGGCTATGTTTTTCAAGGAATCTGCCTATCTCATCTGTATGGTCAAATCCGCTGGCCCAAAGCTTCCCTAACATCCTCAGAACTTGCGGCAGCATCTCAGACACAACTGCAGCCACTGGGGGATATTTCTCACAGCTCCTCCAGGCACATGGTCCACTGTGTCCCTGGCCCTGGAAACTCTGACCTGGAGCTGCTGACCATCTGGGTGTGTTCTTCCACTTCAGATGTTGTTCTGCATCAACAAGGGCCAGGCAGCCCGTGCATGAGCAGCACAGAGGGCCCCACCTATTAGGTGCTGTGGCCAGGCGTGGCTGCCAAGATGGGTGGGCCTCTGGTGTGTAGCAGTCAAGCCCTGCGTGTTGGCCAGGAGGAACCTGGAGCCTCCTGTCACTGCTTTCTGCAGCCCGCATCTGGAGGGTCACCTCAACAGGGGAGGCTGACCCCACGTCTCCACTGACTCCGCAGGCCACACCAGCCTCTCCTCCTTCCAAGCTGCACCTCGCCAACACCAAAACACAGCACCTCAGCTGTAGCAATACATGCGTCTCACGGAACCACTTGCTAAGCTCGATTCTTGCTCCTTAAAGATTGAAGGTATCAGCCTCTTAGCTTTTAAAGTATAAAGCAATAATTAACACAATTTAATCCCAAGAGAGACGCAGCACATGCTGTCAGAACAGGAGCGGGAACGTGCAAAACAAAGGCCAGTGAAGAAGCAGCAGCACGCAGCAGCAGGGGGGAGGGGACACGGCACCCACAGCTGACGACTCTGCGTCTCACCTGCTCTTCTCCAGAATCACGTTCTCCAGCTTCTCGTGATCCGCCTGCACCCTCTTTAGCTAAGGCTCACCCACAGCAGGTCCCACTGGGCGGAGGGAGATGTGCACCACTTCCGCATATGGCTGCTTCTAGAGGACGGATGTGTGCACACCCTCCAGGCAGGAGGCAGCAGGGGTCTGGGAGGGGGTGCAGGGAGATGCAGGCTTTCAGCTTCCCAATCATCTAGGGGTCAAAGTGGAAGATAAGTGTCTCCTTGGGTACTGTCCAGGCCTGAGGATTCCTGGCAACGTGGATGCTGGCTCGATTCCCAGGACTGCAGGGACTGAGAGCACTCACCTGCTGGTTCAGGAAGGTTCACAGGACAGAGTACTCAGGGCAGCTCTGACTGCAGAGGGCCACGTGGAAAGCCCATGCTCTGCCCCACATTGGGGGCAGAGCAGCCCTGACAGGAAGCCTGGCCCTGGTGACAGGAGCCCAGGCACCGCTGGATGAGGAATGCATGAACCTGCCACAATTACCCCTGCAGGAAGCGAGGCGGAACCAGGCGCACAAGTACCCATCTCTAAAGGGCAGAACTAAGGTGATTGAGCCCCTCAGCACTGCACACCACTCCGAGCAGGCACGTTTGCACATCATGCACCCAGGGCCATCCACTGGGAACACAGGCCAGGCCCTTCCCTGGGAACAGGGAGGAGGGCAGACACTGGGCCCTGCTCCACCTCTGCCCCCGCAGCATCAGGGGATTCCTTGCTGGCCCAGCCCATCCCTGCGATGCTGGGGAGCCTGTGAATGACCTGAAGACTGGAGCCAACAGGTTGCTGGAGTTGGGGAGAGGAGCGCAGGCACTGGAGACCTGGGCGGGGCCACAGCCAGGGCTGTCCCAGGCTGTTTGCTGAGGCCCTCCTCCTGTCCTGGAGGCCTGCAGCCTGCCCTCACGCTGCTCCATGGCAATGCAGCTCCCTCGGCTGCATGCCAAGGGCGAGCAGCTGTGACCAGGGCAGCAGATGGGCAAGTAGGAACCAGGCCTGAGCACCAGGTGCCATGGCAGCCCCTGCAGGCATACCCAGGGACAAATCTGTGTTCTTCCTGACACTTCAGGTCCCTGCCTGGCCCATGAAGAAGGAACCACGCCCACATGCCACCTCTATATCAGTGACACCCAGAGCAAAACAGGAAGCAGCATGCCTGGGGCCACAGCTGCAGGTGGGGGGCACCCTGGGGCATCCATCTGGGTGGAGGGTGTGGCCGAGCCCACCCTCTTTTCAGCACTCAAGACACATGGTTTTGATGCTCAACCAAGGCAACAGATGAGCTGGTTTGGTGGGATTACTGCCCTCTGGCCCATCCCCCCTGGGGCTCCCCAGCTGAGGCCCACCCTCATCAGGTCAGAGTAACATGCAAGCGAGCAGCCTGAAGCCACAGCTGGAAATTAGTAAATGCACCCTCTTCGTGGCCCACACACTCCCACTGCCCAGGAAGCACCCTGCATCCCCTCCCCAGCAGCTTCCCAGGCTGTGTGGGCTCTGCCTATGCCACACCCCTCATGACAGGGGCTGGTGAACACATGTGCCTTGTGTCCAGCTTCCCTCAGTGTGACTCTGAGGCCACCCTGTGGTGCCTCAGCCCGCCTCATGGCTCCTTGACACTTGGAGTAACTTCTACAACTTCATTCTTCTGCGTGGGACAGGGCAGGCTGCAGGCCTCCAGGACAGGAGGAGGGCCTCAGCAAGCAGCCTGGGACAGCCCTGGCTGTGGCCCCGCCCAGGTCTCCAGTGCCTGCGCTCCTCTCCCCAACTCCAGCAACCTGTTGGCTCCAGTCTTCAGGTCATTCACAGGCTCCCCAGCATCGCAGGGATGGGCCGGGCCAGCAAGGAATCCCCTGATGCTGCGGGGGCAGAGGTGGAGCAGGGCCCAGTATCTGCCCTCCTCCCTGTTCCCAGGCAAGGGCCTGGCCTGTGTTCCCAGTGGATGTCCCTGGGTGCATGATGTGCAAACGTGCCTGCTCGGGGTGGTGCGAGGTGCTGATTATCTTTGGGATTTCATGAAATTTGCAGATCAACTTGGGAACAATTCATAACTCAGGACCGTGAGCAGAGTCTATCTCCCTATCTACTTAAGTCCCCTTTAGTTCCTCTCAGCAACATTTGGTGGCGTTCAGGATGTAAGCAGCACTTCTTTTATTAAACGTTCCTATATTGTAGTTTTGGATATTGTTATAAAAGTTACATTTAAGAATTCAGTTTCCTGTCAGTTTTTGCCAGCGTGCAGGACACAGTGACTTGTGCAGTGGTCCCGGACCCTGTGAAGTGGGTGGGTCCCCACACTGGTCCTCAGCACCATCTGCACACCAGCCTCTCTGAGAATACAGGCCACTTTACTTCCTCTGTTCCAGTCTTTGGGAGCTTTACTTCTTTTTCCTGCTTTATTTACAAGCTAAGAGCTTCAATCCCTGCTGGCAGCTGTCAGGAGCAGACACCCAGCCTGGTTCCCAGTTTATGGAGTTGCCCAGCCTCATCACTAAACATGGCACCAGCAGTAGGCTATTCGTGTGGTTAATCTCTTATCAGGTTGAGGAAGTTGCTTTCCATTTCTAGCTTGCCAAGAATTTGTTTTTGTTAATCGTAAATGTTTAATTGTGTCCAATGCTTCCTCTACCTCTACTGAGATGATCGCAGGTACTTTATCCCTTACTTCTTTAATCCATGAATAGGGTGAATGGCATTAGCCTTGACTATTGAGCCAACCGAGTGCTCTGGGGGAAACCCACGGGCCATCGAGCCTTATACTTTTCACATGCTGCTGTGTTCACCTGATTCCTGGAGGAACTGTCTGTCCCTCCCTCTGCTGCGTCAGAGGCTGGGGTCCTCCTCCTGAGACACTTCATAGGATACATCACTCAAGCCTCCTGGTCTGGGCGTTTTCCTAGTGGGAAGTGCTTTTTGTTCATTTGCATTATCTCAATTTACAGAAACATGTAGAATTTTTATTTCTTCTTCTAGCCATTTCATCTAAGTTGCTTAATTTATGCACATAAAGTTGCATATATTTTTCTTTAACAATTTACTTTTATTTATTTCTGTTTTTTGGTACTGGGGATGGAACCCAGGGACACTTAACATTGGGTTCCTTCCCCACCCAGGTTGCGTAGGGCCTCACTAAATTTCCGACGCTGGCCTGGAAATCGCTATCCTCCCGGGTCACAGGGTTACAGTATGCTACCACACCCAGCCTTAATGAGTTATTTTTTAAAAACCTGAGATTTGCAGAAAACTTGTAAGAATACAATAACATTCCTGTCCCTATTAATCCAATATTACTAGTTCAGCTACCAATCTTATTTAAATGTATCATTTGTTTCGTTCTTTAGCTTCATTTCCCCATCTTTGCTGAGGCAAAACTGACAGCACTGTGCACACAGGCTTAGAACACGATGGCCTGATTCCCAGACACCATCAAGCAAGCCCATTGATTGTGGTTGTGCGTGTGCAGCCACAACTCATGAGAGCCACCTTCCTGGTATGTCCACATCTACGTGGGCGGGGGGGGCTGTCAACTAGAGCCCCCATGCTGCTCCTCAGAGCCCAGGACCTGCCGCCTTCTGATGGGACTGTGTCCTCTGGGCGTCCTCTGCGCTCCCCGGCACCCTCTGCTCTGCCCAGCTGAGGCACTCTCCCTGAGCCTGGCTTACTTCCTAGGCTCACCAGCTGCCACAAGGCAGGACTTGCTGCTTCTCCACCACAGCTCCCTCAGCCATCCAGCTGTGTGTGGACACTAGGTGCTTCCTGTCTGGCTCCTGTGCACAGCTGTGAAGAAACAGGAAGCAGATGTCTCTCATGATGACAGGCTCCTACAGAGGTGCCGAACGTTAAATGCCGCACCAGGTGGGGTCTATCCTGACTCTAAGGATAGACCCACGATGTCTCCCACGATGGCTGTGCTGACATTTCCGCCAGTGCCAGGGGTCCCTCATCTCCACATCCTCACCAGCACTTGCTGCCTCTTGACGGTACTGCTCAAAGTGATCTGCACAAGTGCACTGCACTTCCTACCAAATCCCAGTGGCACTTCTTCCCACAGGATGGGAGAGCACTGCTAAAATCTGCACGGAGACACACATGTAAACCTGGGAGACTACAGCTAAAGCACTTTTGAGAAAGCAAGCAAGCTGACTGCCTCACACTTCCTTCTTTCAGACTCCACTAGAAAGGCACATCAGTCAGAACAGGATGGTGGCAAAAAAACAGACTTGAGGACTAAGACGGGGAGAGCCCAGAAATAAGGCATGTCAACGGGTACTCCACAAGGGTGCCAGGAACACACGGCAGGAAATGGACGGTCTCTTCCACAAGGGTGCTGGGAAACCCAGGTGGGAACAAGGCAAAGAACAAAGCAGGACCCTTGCACTGTATGAGAAATCAGCTCCAAGTGACTAAAGACTTTAGGAGCTTAAGTCAGAAAATTCCCAGAAGAGAAGGTGCAAGACACCTTGATACTGGTCTAGGCAATGAGTCGCAAGTTCAACATCAACAGCACAGGAAACAAAAGCAGAGTTAGACAGTGGGACTGTATGAGCCCAACAGCTCTGCCCTGCTTGCGCAGGAGCCATGGAGGACAGTGGGACCACGTGAGCCCAACAGCCAGCACCAGAGGCACTGGCAGTGAAGAGGTAGCCTCAGGGGTGAGAGGGTGTTTGCTGCCCTCACATGGGATAAGGGCTGATATCCAGAGTGCAGAATGGACCTCCAACTCCACACCAAGAATTGAACAACCCAGCTAAAAAACAGGCAAAGGAGCAAAACAGACCTGCACGGCCAACAGGTGAGTGGAAGGTGGTCAATGTCACCCATCCTCAGGGACTCCCCAAGCCAGAGCCCCCGTGGCCCGTCAGGTGGCTGTGACAAAGACTCGTGTGACCTTGCCAGCTCCCCATGCCACTCAGAAGACTGAACTGCTGGAATGCAGGGCAAACGGCGAGGAAAACCCTCAGGGGGCTGCTGACCGATTCTTTCCCACAGCCCTCCAGCAGGACTCACAGGAAGGCTGACCATCCCCTCCACTCCCGGTTGCCTTCTCTGCATCCCTTCCCCTGGGCCATGGTGGAAGAGATGCCACCACAGAAACGAGGGCCACGAGGCCCAGGTGAGTCCCTGCAGACCCCACTCCACATGGTCTGTAGCATGCAGCAGCAGCAGCAGCAGCAGCTGTGTCTCACAGGGAGACGGTGGCCTGTGCCTGCTGCCGGGCCTGCACAGAGAACCCCAGGGGTCAGGCCCTGGACACCTGGCGCTGGGAGAGGCAGCCCTTCTGTGAGCTCCTCACTCAGGCACCCTGCCTAGGGCCCTGGGGTTCCATCAGGATCAGCTTCAGGGACCCGCGAGCTGCCAGGGAATGTGAAACGCCAGAGCACAGTCCCTTAGTACTGGCTTTGAGTAGGACTTTCAGCGCCCCTGTGGCCTGGGGGCAGAGGCCTGGGGGAGCAGAGGCCTGGGGCGGGCAGAGGCCTGGGGCAGGCAGAGGCCTAGGGCGGGCGGAGGCCTGTGGGGAATAGAGGACTTGGGGGAGCAGAGGCTTGTGGGGGCAGAGAGGTGGGGAGGCAGAAGGCTGGGGAAGCAGAGGGGTTGGGGGGCAGGGTGGGGGAGCAGAGGGCTAAGGGGAGCAGAGGCCTGGGGGGGAGCAGAGGCCTGGGGGGCAGAGGGTTGGGGGGAATAGAGGGATGGGGGGAATAAAAGGCTGGGGGGGATAAAGGGCTGGGGGGGGTAGAGGGCTGGGGAGCACAGAGGCCTAGGGGTAAGCAGAGGCCTGGGGGTGCAGAGGGATGGGGGGAATAGAGGGCTGGAGGAATAAAGGGCTAGGGGGGTAGAGGGCTGGTGGGGGCAGAGGCCTGAGGGGGGAACAGAGGCCTGGGAGGGAACAGAGGCCTGAGGGGGAGCAGAGGGCTGGGGGGCAGAGGGCTGGGGGGATAGAGAGCTGGGGGGATAGAGGCTGGGGGGATAGAAGGCTGCGGGGGCAGAGTGCTGGGGGGGATAGAGGGCTGGGGGGATAAAGGACTAGGGGGCAAAGGGCTGGGGGATAGAGGGCTGAGGGGGTAGAAGGCTGGGGGGATAGAAGGCTGGGGGGGATAGAAGGATGGGGGGGCAGAGTGCTGGGGGGATAGAGGGCTAGGGGGGATAGAGGGCTAGTGGGGATAGAGGGCTGTGGGGGATAAAGGACTGGGGGAGCAGAGGGCTGGGGGGGCAGAGGGCTGGGGGAGCAGAGGGCTAGGGGGCAGAGGGCTGGGGGGCAGAGGGCTGGGGGAGCACAGGCCTGGGGGGCTATGCCCCAAGCATGCCAACCCTAAAGTGGACCCACGCCCGCCCACCTCACACACAGGACCCATGCCTGCCCACCCCACACACAGGGCCCACGCCCACCCATCTCACACAGGACCTTCGCTTGCCCACCCCAGACACAGGGCCCATGCCCGCCCACCTCACACACAAGACCCACGTCTCGACCTCCTACAGGACCCACGCCCGCCCACCCCACACAGGACCCATGCCTGCCCACCTCACACAGGACTACGCCTGCCCACCCCACACACAGGACCCACGCCTGCCCACCCCACATAGGGCCCATGGCTGCTGTCACTGTCATCAAGTTGACGCTCTGCTTCCCACTGCAGGTTAATAATATCCAACCTAAGACGATATCAGTGATTATACCTTTTAGTCACCTGGCAATTTCCATCCAGCTGGCACTAACAGTCAATCAAAGTGCCATAAATGGCTCCTGAGAATGTACTAATGACTGCACGCTCTGTCAGGCTCCCGGGGGGCTGCTCAACTCTTGGCACCAGAGCCACGCACAAACAGCCCCATTGCTCCTCCAGGGGCTGGGCTCCTGCGCCCAGGCCCCGGCTTGCACTGCCACGCCCAAGAAGCTCCACCACAGTCTGAAAGGTTTCTCCTTCTGTGCTTACTGACGATCGGGGGCATTTGCACTCCTACCCACCACGAGACAATGGCATGGTCTCCAGGGACGGCTGAGTGCCTCAGGAAGTACCCCATCCTCCTCCTTCATTGGAGAGCAGCTGGGAGACAGCGGCAGCCTGTGGAGCTGGAGGCAGAGCCACTGCTGAGCTGCCTGTCACGGGCACCCCAACCTCTTGTACCTGCAGGTCCCCTGCTCTCCGAGGGCCCCACACACCTGCCTGCCCTCTCGCCTGGCTGCCATGGTCCCACATACACCTGACTCGGGCAGGACACAAAGCCTGAGAGACCAAAGAATAGTGTGGGCAGCTACGGGGCTGCTGGCTGTCCACGGCAGTAGATGTGGCGGGCTATGCCCTGCTGCCTCCAGGGCCCTCCTGGAAGCCCCCGTCCAGGATGACAGAGATGCAGAGGTACCCTGCTGCAGAGGGTTTGCACACTGGATGACATATCAGGCAGGGAAGTGCAGTGGGCACTGGGAATCAGGTGGCTTCCACGTCCACATATGAAAACAGTAGGATCTGGGGGGCTGCTGGGGTCCCCACTGCCCAGAGACAGCCTCTCAGGTGCCCCTGGTGACTGCCATTCATACAAGGCACAGGTCAGCATGTCCATCACCTGGGTGCTGCTGGACCTGCAGTGACACCCTACACAGGAGCACTAAAGTCGGGGGAAGGGAAAGGCACGGCAGCCAGCCTGGGGACGTCCACCTGCACATCTGCTCTGATTTAAATACGAGGTGTCCCCACAGGCTCATGTGGGAGGCTGTGTGAGAAGGCTTGGAGGTGAGATGACTCGCTTAAGAGAGCCGTGATCTGACAGTGCATTAATCCACTGAGGGATTACCTGTGGCAGGAGGAGGTGGGTCACTGGGGACATGACTTTGGGTTTATAGTCTGTCCCTGCTTCCTGACTACCATGTTCTGAGCTGATTTTTTCCACCATAGTCTTCTGCCAAGAGGTTCTGCCTCGCCTTGGGCCCAGAGCTACAGAGTTGGCTGTCTACGGCCTGAGACCTCTGAAACTGTGAGCCAAATAAACTTTTCCTCCTCTAATTGTTCTTGTTGGGTCTTTTGGTCACAGTGACGAAAAAGTTGATTAAAATAGCACCCCTGAGCTGAGGTGGGGGCTCGGTGGTAGAGCACTTTGCCCAGCGTGTGTGAGGCACTGGGCTCTATCCTCAATGTCCATTTACAACTAAAAAAATTTTAAAAACAACAAACCCCAGAATCCTTGCCCAGAAGGCCCAGGGGACCTCTCCATGGGGGTCTCCTGACTGAGGCCATACACGGAGCTCCATCATAAGCGACCTGCAGCTGGTGGTAAAGGTGTGGCCATTTGTGTCCTGGGAGCCTGTCTCACCTGAGAACTGGCCTGCTGCTTCCTCACAGAGGAGCTGTTTGCAAAGATGGTCAGGCCAGGAGCTGGTCACCACTTCAAGGAGCTGGGAGGAGGTCCTGCAAGTTCATACCCCCATGGCCCAGAGGGCTCCTCACAAATGCTATATCGCAACAGGGTATCCTCCTGAGCCAGCACCAATGCCTGCTCAGAGGGGATGTGCGGCAGCTGCCCAGAACAGGGTGGGCAGGGCCACCTCCCATGATACACTGCAGGGAGAGCCATGAGGCTACCAGACCAGCCCAAGAGTCAAAGGAACAGTGTGGAACATTCTAGACTGAAGGAGGCTCTGGTGGAGAGCCACGCCCCCCCCCCCCATGGGAGCAGCCTGCCAGCAGGTGGCACAAGACTTGTCCTTTGTGCCATGCCTCCTGGGCCAGGGGAGATCCCCACAGGACTTAGGGCAAGCAGAAGCAGAGCCGAGTTTCCAAGGTGGAAAAGCAATTTTCTGTGATTATTCTAGCAGGAACACGAAGAGCTCACTAACCAGGATCAGCAGAGAAGGTGAGCAAACTTCGGCTGCCCTGTGTGGCACAGGCAAGAGCCACGGGGGAACCTCCTCCCTCCTGCTTCTGGAACTCTCAGGGTGACTATGGAATTAAGAGTGGCAGAGCCTCTGGCCTCCAGCCTCCAGTGAGTTATGAATGGCATAGCAGGGCACAGGCAGCAGCTCCAGGCAAAGGACACACAAGATGTCACACTCCTGCTACATGGCAGACGAGATGCGCACTGCCCTGCAGGAAGGAAGTCTGCACACACCCATGTTGTCTGAGATGCCCCAAGGTCAGCTACACTGGGTCCCAAGGAGACCAGACAGACATGTAGGGTGGAGTCAGCAGTTCCCAGGTGCTGGACTGCGGAGGTCCACCTCCACCTCGTTATGGTGGCAGGTCACTCCTGTCCTTGGAAAGCCTGACACTCCTGTGGGAGGACACCAAAAACCAATCACTGGCTCCTCCTGTACCTGCTGGAGAACAGTCGCCAGGCCCTTATTGTTTCCCACAGAAAGCGTCCTGTGCAGGGCCAGAGGGCAGCTGGAGGGTCTGCAGGAGGTCCAGCAGAGCTACCAGACATGTCTTGGGCACATCATTCCTGAAATATTCCAACAAAAGTCCTACTCACAGCTCCAAGCATGATCCTGAAGATGAGCCAACGGAAGGCCCACAGCACTGTCCAGGGCGTGGGGGTGTGCCGGGGCAGTTGGGACAGAGTCCACCAGGGGCACAGGAAGATTCCCAGGAACCCCGTTTCCAGCAGCTGTGACTCCCAGCCTGGTTGGGGAAGCAAAACACATAAAGGGTGCGCTCAGTAGGGCCAAGACCAACTATGCCTTGCGCCCAGGTCAAAAGAGAACTCAAGACACCACCCAGACGACAGACGTGCCTCTGTGGAAAGGAGACCTAGAGCTCTGAGAGCAGGACCAGGGCCTGGGGCTGGGTGGGCATGCACCCTCAACCGCCTTTCTCCCTGCACCCCATGAGGACGCCTTGAGAGCACGAGTCTGAGCCCATCACAGGCTGTGCTGCCAAGGGGGTCCATGGAAGGCTTCTTGCTCAAGTGGGCGTGGGAGGTCGCTGCTGGGGGCACCCTTCCCTAACGGAGGCTCACCAGAAGACCCCACAAGAGGAGTCTGCCCTCAGGTGGAGCAAGGCACCAGCAGGACCCACACTGGGGACGGGTGGGCCACTACCACACTGCCACCTGTCAGCCCCCAGGGGCAGGACGATGACAGCCCAAGTGGCCCGAGTGCTCCTGGATTTGCTGAAGTGGCCTGCCAAGTCAATGCTACTGGAGGCTCCCCATGAGACGCCACCCGCAGGGTGCTGGGGACAGGGCCATTTGCTTTGAGGGCCCGCAACCAGGTGGTTCACAGCAAGAGTCGCCATGTTTACACACATGTGCACGTGTGGCTGCAGAGGACCAGGAGGGACAGGAAAGGCCGCACAGGTACTGGCAGGTGTGGAAGCACCCCTCATCCACCCTGGAGGGCTGCTGTGTGTAGAGATTACTTTAAGATTAAAAGCTGATAAGATGGGATCTAATTAATATTAAATCATAGCTATAAACAGACATTCACAAGCCTGCACTGACACAAGTTGCTGAGCAAATCAAGGGGGACAAGAGACAGAGCCCCAAGCAGAGTCTTGCTGTGGGCTGCATGGCCTTCCTGCCCCGGGCACAGGACAGGAGAAAGTCCTGCTGGGTACACGCAGGTGCCTCCCTGACTCTCCCTCCCAAGTCCAGCTCCTTTCTAGCCATGGGAACCATAGGCCAGTCCCAATGGAGGGGCTCCCCAAACCACCCCGGCATCAGAAACAGGGAAGTCTGGGGCTGAGGATGTGGCTCAAGCGGTAGTGCTCTCGCCAGCATGCACGGGGTGCTGGATTCGATCCTCAACACCACATAAAAATAAAAAAAAATAAATAAAGATATTATGCCCACCAAAAACTAAAAAATAAATATTAAAAAAAAAAAGAAAGAAACAGGGAAGTCTGAGAGGAGCCCCGGAGACTACATACCCCCTGGTGTCCCAGGCCAAGAAACCCAGGGAGATGTGAATCAAGTGGACATCAGTTCCCATGAGTGTGTACCATACTGACATGAGACACAAGTGACGGAAATAGTGTGTGGGGAGCTGCTGCTTTCACAAAACTCTGGATCCAAAACTGCTCTAAAGGTGAGACAGCAAGAGCCTGCACTACAGGAACTTTGGATTGGCAGAGGGGAAGGAGGAAGAGGAAGGGGGTGTGGGGATGGGAGAAGGATGTGAAAGGAGAAGGACGTCATCACCCTAGGTTTGGGCAAGATCCACAAACAGTGACTCCACATCATGTACAACCAAAGAAATGAAAGGCTGTGCTCCATCGTGAACAACGAGTCGAAACACGCTCGCTATCACGTGTAACCAACTGGAATAGGGGAAAAAAGAGCTGCACCACACCCTCCAAGGGCACTCCCGCTGCCAGGCCCTCATGAGGGTCGCCCACTTCCACCAGTCAGGAGAGTGCAGCAACCTAGTGGGCTGCAGCACCCAGGTGTCCACTGGTCTGTGTTTTGATGGCTAGCTCCTCAGAAGACCTGGACCTGATACAGAAGGGGCAGGCAACACAGGGATGGGCCACACTGGATGGCTCTGACAGGCCCTGCCCACAGGTGGAAGGGCCCAGCTGTCCAGGGGCAATGTTCACTGAGGCATGGACACCCCTCCAGGGCAGTGTCAGAACAGGCACATGGCGCTGAAGGCAGCAGTCAGGGCTCAGGCCTCCTGGGCCACGAGCCTCAACACTCTTGGCCCTCACCCAGCTCTGTGCATCTGGGGGGCTGTCACCAAAGGACCCAGTGGCAGCTCCACTTCCTGAGTAGTGCCCCACCTGGGCACGGGGTGCCCAGTGCACTCCAGGGCTCTGTGCAGGGAGTCGGCACCAGAGCATCACACAGCACTTGAGTCCTCCTGACAGACTCAAGGCCTGCTGGGCCCACCATGCTTCCTGCAGGGCGACATGGCTGCAGTGCCATCTAGGATGGTTCTAGCATGAGCACATCTGATGCAGGTGAGAGAAACCATGACAGGCAGCTGCTTGTAGGCATTGAGCCCTGGTCCCCCACCCTATCTAGAGGGAAATGGGGGAGCCCTGAGTCCCTCATTGGAGCTACACACTCCACCAGAAAACACAGCCGGAGGCCTCAGCCTAAGGACCCACTTCAAGTCCCGTCCGCCAGATCTTGCTCCGTGTACCCACGCTAACAGTGTGCTGAATCCACTTGTGCTTCACATGGCTGTGACACGTGTCCTGTGAATCTTAGGCCCAAGGGGTGTGTGGGAGGCCCCTGATAAACAGGCCGTGAGCTGCTGCAGAGATGCCACATTCTGAGGAAGCATCTTTAAGTCCACAGGTGCTAACCCCATTTCCCCCTGGTAGGTGAGAGAAACCCCCAAGCCCCAGGGCAGCAGAGCACACCTGAGCCCCACACAGCCACCCTCTGGACCCAGGGCCTTGCTGAGACCTCCCAGCAACCCTGGGCCAGGGCACAGCTGGTTTGGTGACAATCACTGTGTAGGCCACATCTTGTGGGGGACTTGCTCCCTAGTGCCTGGAGCCTGCCACCTCATTCTGCAGATGTCAGGGGCAGAATTCTAACATGCAGTGTGACTGACACCAATCAAAGTGATTGATACACAATGCCAGAATAGAGAGACACACTTAAGTGCCAGGATGCAGAGAGACGGGAGACAGCTGTCTCCACTGGCAAGGAGCTGTGTGCAGCCTTCTCCATGGACACAGCAGGCCCTGCTGAGCATGGCCCAGGGTCGGGACCCTCTGCTCTTGCCCTCCCCAGGTCAGAACAGTATTGGCAAGGTGGGCCCATTCTTCCCAAAGGATGCAGAAGCTGCCTGGTGGCTGTAGCTTTTGGACACACCAGGAAGGGGAGGTCACTGCAGCCCCATTTGCTTGTTTTCTTTGCTTGGACCTTGTCAAATCTCAGCAGCTGTGCTAAGTGCCCAGACAGTCACTGTTCTCCCCTTCAGTGTGGCAGAAGATACATCCCCAGGGAAAATAAACCACCAGCATGCTGCCCAGGGCCGCTGCCCGGGGCCAAAGAGCCAAGTGCTGGAGTGTTCTGCTGCTAGCTCTTGACCAGCACAGGCTTCCCTGGGCAGCAGAGAGCCAGTGCCTCTGCAGGAGAAGGGAGGCCCAATGGAACTCACTTCAACCACATGCCCTCACTTAAGAATCCACACTTCCTGTCCCCACTTAGGTCTAGGCCCAGAACTACTGCACCCCTCCCTGTTCCTTTTCTCCACACCAGTGGGGAGGTGCTGGCTGCCATGGACTCTGGTGGAGAATGTGGCTTCTTTGCACTAAGCCTCCAAGTGCGATCACTCACGTCATAACCACTTGTATCACGCAGCTCCTCCACAGCTGTTAACATAAAACCACCAGACCCAGGGACTGCATCTTGGTGACTCCTATGCACTGTCCCAGGAAGGGTCTCCTTTCAACTCTGTGAGGGCTCACAGTGCCCACCTTGTGGATGGTGAGGTCCTAAGACATTTAATGTCTGCTTTTCTTTTCTTTTTGCAGTACTGGGGCTAGAAACCAGGGTGCTCTACCATTGAGTTATATCTCCAGTCCTTTTTATTTTGAGACAGGGTCTTGCAACGTTGCAGAGGCTGGCCTAGAACTTGCAATCCTCCTGCCTCAGCCTTCTGAGCCACTGGGATCACAGGCATCTGCCATTATGCCCAGCTTAACATCCTTACTCTTTAATAACCAAGGAAAAGCATTGCCAGTGGATCCAAGACTCAGTGCACTGCACAGAACCTAAGGGGGGCCAGCAAGAGGTGCTTCAGGCCAAACGATCAGTGTGGGACAGAAGATGGTAGCCTCTGGAGGGGGAACTGGCACCCACCTGAGCCTGAGTCCCCTCATCCTCGGGGGGTGGCTGGCACTCCCTGGCTGAGCTCTAAGCTGCCTGCTCCCACACAACGACAATGCAGAAGTGGGTGTCTGTGCTGCTTCTGCTGTGACACCCAGGAGCCGGGGAAGATATGTTACCAATGGAGGGCCAGAGTACTCACCACAGCCAACCTGCACAGACACTGGGAGGGGAGGCGAAGGGAGGAGCCAGGTGGGCCCATGCTGGACAGCTGCTCCCATGGAAAAGGCAGACAGGCACACCCCAAGACCTGGGGAGCAGTGCCGGCAAGGGGTAGGGGGGCATCCCTTCCAAGTAAGCACTGGGCTAGAGGCCAAGCTGAGTTCTAGGCAAAAGAACAGGGAGGCCACGGAAATGACACAAGAACTTCAGGATGACAAGTGGATGGGAGCACACTCAGTGGGTGAGGTGCTGGCCACCCCAAGACCAGACGGAGGGCCTGGGGGCTATGAAGGCAGAGAAGAGGGAGGTCCAGCAGCCTGGGAAGGGGCTGCAGAGTGGGAGAAGGGGGGCCTCCAGAAGGTCCTGTGCTTGGACATGCTCCAGGTCCACAGGGGCAGGATGCAGCCAATTCACAGTGTGGTCCTGGGTCATTCCTGCCATGGGTGGGGACAGCTGGGATGCAAATGTATTTGGCCACGGTGAGGAGTGAAGGCTTCGGGGTGAGCTGCCAGGTGGGGGCTGGATGGGCTGGCAGACATCATGCACAGGTGAGACACAAACAGCATCACCTGGACTAGTGACCGTGCCAAAGACAGAGCCACCTCCAACCCAAAAGAAATGTGGTTAAAACAGCAGTCAGAAGCACAAGTCCCCACAATGGCCACTGTAGAAAGAAAAACCAGGCCTCATGAGCTCTGTCAAAACTATTTCAGTTACTTAAGGTAATTAAGTATAGTACAGATGGATCCTTCAAAAGTGACAGCCACCATCCACGTGAGAACAGGAAATCCATTAGCTTCGCCGTTAAAAACAGGGAGAAAGGGGCAAAGCGCTCCCTCCTGACTGGCTGTCACTCCAGCTCTGAGCCACCCGCCCTCTGCCACCCCAGGGGCTGCTAATGACGGCCCAGGAGGGAGCCAGCAGCTTTTAAAAGTTTCCTGAGTTTCTGTAGGTTGCATTTTAGTATGGAAAGTTAAGAAATAGCATCCCAACATCTTGCTCTGCACTACCATCAGCCACAGAGACTCCTGCTCCAGGCAGTGCACAGCCATGAAGGATGTGGCCAGCCCCCGCATGACATCAGGGAGGAGCCAGACCCCATTTCTCCGTGCCTCTGACTTTAGGGTAGGTGCCCTTGGCCATCCATGTCTGCATAGCACAAGGTTCCACGGGGTGGGTGGAGGCTCCGCCTGAGGCCAGCTCCTGGCAGCCACAGGTGGTGTGGAGGACTCACGGCTGCTGCCTCCTTCAAATGCTCTCACTGTGGATCTGTGCCTGGTGTCTCATGTCTCCTGTGAGGACTTGCCCAGGGTCTGGACGCTGGAGACCAACAGTACCCTGAAGTGGAGCTGCAGTCATGGGCACCCTGCCAGTGGCTTGGCCCACAGGGCCATCCCAGTGCCACGGCCCGTAGCACCTGTGCACAGTGGTCTGACCTGGCCAACTGCAGTCTGTCACCTGGGAGTGGGCTGTTACCACCGACCCCCCACACTTGATAATGGTTCTGGCAACTGTACCCACTCAATGCTGCCACTCATCCCTGAGAGCAGGTGTGCTGCTGAGGGGCCACACTCAGGCTGCTGACCTCCTCCCTGCCGGATGGCCACAGAGCAGTTCCCTCCTTAGCAATGTCCCACCTTTGTCACACCAAGGCTGCCCTCAGCAGTGCCAGGAGGACTGACCCCACAAATGTCCCAGGAGGGAGCACTGCTGCGGCCCAGCCCTCCTTCACAGGTCCAGAGCTAGCTGCAGTGCCCTGGGCCACAACACTCTGGGCCAGGCCCTGCCCGGCCATCTCCCCATTCACCTTGCTGGCCTCTGGGCCATGGGTCATGTCATGGGGCTTTGCTGTTCTTGCTAGTGAGTGGCCTACGAAAAGCATGATAAGTCCGACCTGCTCAGAGGAGAAGCCGGCCACTGGGGAAACAAAGGACTCAGCTAGGCCTCGTGTCTTCTAGGGGGCAGACCCTTCTGAGGGCCAGTTGGGGCCTCCTGCTTGGAACAGAATCAGGAGGAATTTTAAGGATGTCCTTGGGCACTGCAGAGAATAGAGAGTGACCTGTAACCCCTGTACCCTCATGGTGACCCTGGCGGCAACACAGGATACCTGGGCCTGTCAAGGGTATCTGTTAGTGCCCAGTGGCCATGACGACCAGACTTTGAGCCTGGTGCCCCCTGCTGCTTGGACCAGTGCAGGTGTTACTGGCTAGCCTAGAGCAACATTATTGCTTCCGGACAAATGCAAAAACACTTCCCATGGGCGGAGTCAGATTTAGGCCAGAGCTTTTCCTATCAACACATTCCACAGTTAGCACGCACCAGGCTGGATGCTCTGCCCTTTGCCTCCCATGCAGGAACACGAACGTGTGTGCCCATCAGGAGGGATGCCAGAGCCCAGAGCAAGTGCAGCTCACCATGCTGGCTCCTTGGTCTGTGAGGACGGAGGTGCTCCCTGTGGGTGCCAGGCAGTCAAGAAGCTGCTGGCCACCTGGCCTCTGAGAACTCTAAATGCAGCTGGGTGACCAGGGGAGAAAATTCTGAATTTTAAACTTCAGTTCAGCTGAATGTAAATCTCAGTGGCTGCATAGGGCAGGCATCTCTGTGGTGGACG
Source organism: Callospermophilus lateralis (assembly GCF_048772815.1). Lineage (NCBI taxonomy): Eukaryota > Metazoa > Chordata > Mammalia > Rodentia > Sciuridae > Callospermophilus > Callospermophilus lateralis. The sequence goes on along the minus strand of NC_135323.1, from coordinate 8,304,568 downwards.
GCACAGGTCTGGACCCCACAGCTGGGCCAGCACACGTGTGCCTGCACTCCACACAGGCGAGTGCTTCCTATGTGCAGGAGGCAGCCTCCTTGCCTTCCAGGGGCTCCTGGACCTGTACAGCCAGGTGACATCGATGTCCCATGTGTCATTAGCACAATGTCCCCCTGTACCACAGAAGCAGGGTGTCCCTGCTGAAGCTGATGGGCCAGGCTGCCACACAGAGTCCAGCATGTCAGCATAGGTGAGCTGCACCCCAGTCTGGCAACCATCAGGGCAGCCCCACAGCTCTGCAGGAAGCCTGTGGGAGATGCCCGGCTTCTCCTCCCCTTCCCAAGTGCCTCGAAACCTATGGATGTGGCCACTTCCAGCCGTCTCAAGGTCTGTAGAAATGGGCTCAGAAGGTTGCTGAGGGGCAGCCTGCCCCCAACATGTTGTGGACACTGCATGGCCAAGTAGGCCAGAGTGTGTGCCCCATGGAGTGTAGCAGGCAGGGACTGGACAAAAGGGTGGCATCTCACACTGGTGCCAGCAGGAGAAACTTCCAGGATGCTGTCCTTCAGAGGATGGTCAAGATCACATTTCAGCTGTTGGGTGATAGGTCATCCAAGGAGAGGCATGTGCTGGCCCCAGGCAGAAACTGCAGCTAGACTGTGGCCAGCCACCCTGTCTCCTCCTACCCTGGTGGCCCTGCCCAGGAGCCATCCCTGGACACAGCTCCTGCCAGCAGGCCTCAGCCTATGGTGTGCTGGCCCCCCGCCATGGCACCTGGCAGCGTGCCACCTGCTGGCATCTTGCCTGCTTCCTCCCTCAACTGGCTCTGCACTCCACAGCCAGCGGGGTCGAGCACCTACGAGTATGTGTGAGGATGCAGAGGCATACAGACAGGAACTGGGCAGAGAAAGAGCCGGGTCACAGGACTGAGCATCTTACCAGGTAAGCTCAACAGCAGAACAGAAGGGCAGTGGACAGGAAGAGAGGCAAGGGACAGAGATGTGGGAAAACAGGCCAAGCCTCCTGTGTCTGGCGCCAGAGGGCACAGCCAGAGCCAGGCCATGAAGAGTGCTACAAAAGCTCCCATGTGGCCAGGGTGTGAGTCAAGATCCAAGAACCTAGTGAGCCCTAGTCGACTACCAGGAAACAGGATTTTCACTGCACAGGGTGACGCTTACCTGACAGTGACATTCTGAGGGAGCTGCCATCACCCACAGCCACCCTGGGGGCTATCTGCAGGAGGCAAAAGTGGACAGCCACATGAGAGACGGGTGGCTTTCCCACTCAGGAAACTCCTGCTCTCTGCGGCAGGCTGCAGGCACTTGCTGAATGCCAAGCCACCCTCTTTTAGCCAAGAATGGAGGTGAGGTTGTAACCAGTGCCGTGGGTCAGCACCACATGGGAACAGAGCTATGGTTGTGCATAAGAAGGCATGCTTGGCTCTCACTCTTCAGGTGATGTACCTGTCCAGTGTCACAACACGTGGTGACTGTTCCTGGGGCCACTGAGGCAAACCCTGTGGAGGTGTCAACTGCATGGCCTCTTGGAAGTGGCTTGCTCCTCAGCTCAAGCGTTAAGAGAGCTCCCTGCCGGGAGAGTGTCTGGTGCAGATGGACAACAAGCCCTGCAAGTTCTTACAGACTGTATTTTGTTAGGTGACTCTGAGGACAGCTCAGAGAGTAGTTCTTTCTGAACTGAAATGGGAGAGGTTTCAGCCACCAGTTTCCTGAGGAGGCCTTTCCCATGGAGACAGGCATGGGGGAGCTCGATTCTGTCTTGATGGTGATCAGCCCAAGGAGACAGACATGGGGGGGGGGGATTGACCCTGTCCTGCTGGTGATCAGCCCAGTTCCACTGTCTGTAGAAGCAGAAGCAAGGTTGGCTCTGCAGATCTGGACCACAGCTCAGGCTTCCCACAGATCTATCTCCTGGTACATCCTGGCCTCATTCTGAAGGAGCAAAGCTTCTACTCCAACTCCACATAACTGAGAGGTTCCATCATGTCTTGTTCCTGAGCAGAGCTGCAGATGACTACTGCATCCCCCTCAGCTCCAAGATCTCCATGTTCTCCTGTCATGGCTTAGAGAGGGGCATCCTCACCTGGGTCTGTCTGCACGTCCTCCATCCTGCGTCAGGAAGCCTGGATGTGGGCTGCACACCCACAGACCTGTGCATTCAAGGCTCCTGACCACTGACCATGCATCCTCCAAGGAAGCCCTACTTAGAGCTCCCACCAAGTCTGCCACTCCAGAATGCCCAAGAACAGCCCTTCTAACAGTAGCCCAGGAGACAGCTTGTGGCTGGTTTAAGAAATAGCGGCCTCATGGCTGCTGAATTATTTCACATGCTCATTGGCCACTGACACCTCCACAACTGCTCCATTTTCACAGCGGCTTTGCAGTTTGTGCTTTCTGACGTCTCTGCAGAGGATAACCACCTTGACATCCATGGGAGTTTCGTGTTAAAGTCATCAAATCTAGCGCAGCGACATTACCTGTTTTGTGTGCTTACTGATTTGCAAAGGGGTTCCTCTGTGACACTTTATGCTTTGGCTCTTCACGTTTATAAGAACTCCACAGATGCTCGAGCCCAGCACTGGGACGTGTAGCTCTAGGAGTCTGGGAGAGACCGGATTCTGCAGGGTAGCTGGGCTCAGGGCACGCTGGGAGGAGCACTCCCAGCCAGTCCTGTGAGCATTGATGCAGGCATAGATTACACCCCACCAGGACAGGGACACAGCCAGCCTGCCCAGCCTGTGATTCCCCTCTACAGCTTCTCCCCAGAAGGAGACAGAAATGGGCAGGTCACAGGGCATGATGCCACTCAGCGGATGCTCACTATGCGGGTACAATAGACTTGTGATTTCTACCTGCGTCCACTGGGAGGCCCAGGAGTGGCGAGTATGGCCAGCCCTCTCCACACAGGGACCAGGCTCCCAGGCAGAGCTGATCCAGGCCTGGGGATTGCAGATGTATTCAGAGCACCTGGTGGAGCTGTGTGGTTCACTCCACGGGCCACAGGGCCCTGGACTTTGGTGGGAAATTGCAGAACCCCAACAAGTCTGAAGCTTCTCTGGAACGGAGACAGGTCTCTGTGTTGGTTGTGGAGTTTCAGTGACGTAGATGATGACAAAGGGCGGGGTAGGCCTGTGGGGCTCTCTGGACTCTCTCTCCAAGTCCTCTGTGAGTATGGACCTACAAGATGATTTCCTCTGGTGCTTTGGACCCACTTCTCCAGGCACACAGCTGGGGACAGGAGTGTGCTCCTGCTCAGAGACACCCATCAGGGCTGGGACCAGACAGAAACCTAGCAGCACGCCATCTGAGAGCAGCCAGTGTGCTTGCAGCGAAGGCGGGGAAGGCTGCTCAGAAGAGGCACACGTTCTGAATAAGAAAAGGCCACTCTCAAGAAGGGGCTGCAACAGACTTGGGACACACTGCACCCCACCTGACCCTCAAACAAACCTGCACAACAGAGCTACTGCCCTAGCAGCAAGGGATCGCAGCTTCCCCCTTTACATTGTGTCTTCAAATATCAAAGCATTTATGAAAGAAACTGGTACATGGACACTGTGTCAACAGGGCCTCTTCCTGCCACTCACACTGGCAAAGCTTGGGCTTGCTGGCACTGCATCTGACCACATCCAGCAAGAGGCCCTTGAGCCAGGAAGCACTAGTAACATGCATCAGGTTCTGGAGGTGCAGAGTCAGCTGGCAGCCAGGCACTCTCTGAAGGGGCACAAGCCCTTCTCAGGACTCCTGGCTGCTATCACGACCAGCATTTGGCATTTGCCTGGCAGGAAGCAGGCAATGTGAATAGAGCAGTGGCTTCTCTTGTTCAGACAGTGACAGCTCACAGTGAACAAGCAGTGACGAGGTCCGGCTCATCTGCACTTCCAGGGGTCTCTCTGTACACGTGAACTGAAGTCATCCTGCTTAAGAAACTGCACCAGGTCACAGGAGGGAAGGAGACGACAGTGGACAAGCAGCTGGTGGCGCAGAACATCGCCAGCACAACCAGCCCACCCACCCTGTGCATCACAAGGATCCCTAGGATGCAGAGAGGGACACATTCACTGGTGGCCACCTGTCCCACAGTCTCCAACTGCAGAGGCCTGAAAGGCACCTGTTCCAAATGATGCCCGATCGTTGCATTACTAAAGGACTATATCCGTGACAGAGCTGTTCAAGATGGTGAAAACACCATGAGGGATGCGTGAGAATGGCGCCCATCGCCCCTTACAGGGAGTGCACAGACAACATCAAATGGGACACGCCAAGAGTGGCCCTGTGAACACACTATGTGGAGGAATGATGCAAACAATAGAGTAAGTGCTAGCAGGGATAAAGGGGTTTGTCAGGAGCACAGGACTAGGAGTGCAGAGGTGAAAAAGGGTAATGCAGAGTTTTAGAAGCCATGCAATACGATTTGGCTAACCCAAGCATCTAAGTTTTTTAATCACCACAAGAACAATTTTTAGGCCACTGCCTGGATGGTGGAAAGAAACCCAGATTGACAGGCAGAGGTGACCAATGGACCCCAGCATGCAGCACTGCCAAGCACTTCTAGAGATAGCACCTGGTCCAGAGAGGCACCGGCACTGAGCTGGCAGGTAGAACGGGGACACGGCTGAGGGCAGTGGTCATGTGTGCTTCTGCCAGCAGATCAGGAGAGGCAGAAAGTAAATCCAGCTGCCAACTCACAGTACTGGAGGATGATAAGCCCCTTCCATCAAGGAGGAGGAAGCAAACTACAAAAGAAATAATTAATGAACTAAAGTGCTTTTGTAAAAACTCTGACGGGACAAGGTACAGCTCGGTGACTGAACACCCGCCTGTCATGTGTGAGGCCCTGGGTTCCATGCCCAGCACCACAAAAGAAAATTTAAACTAAAACAGAAAAAGAACCTGATAAATAAAACCAGATCCTTGGAGGCCCATAAAGGAAACAACCATGGGGAGGGGATGAGGGGACAAATAGTGCCCAATGTTATGCAGGGGAATCAAGATGGGAAGCTAGGGTAGGCAGCTAGGGTAGGAGCCGCAGGAGCTTAGTGGAGGAGAGTGCCCAGTCAGACAGACCCTCACTGCAAGGCACTGGAAGCAGAACACGGAGAAGGGGTGGGGATGGATACTGCCTCAACGCCAGGTGCCACACCCAGGAGACCCTGGCAGTGGAGTGCTGGTGCCAGGGTGATGCTGTGGATCCAAGTCCATGGCAGCCTGCTGCTCCACGACGGCACGACTCAGCCTAAGTGAAACCAAGAGCAAGCTGGAAGAGCTCCGGAAGTGCGGCAAGGACTCACTAGGTGCTCTAGGATCCTTAAGACGGAAGCACAGACAGACAGTGTGCAACTCAGCAACTCAGCAAGGCCCTAAGCAACTTAGTGAGGCCCTGTCTCAAAATAAAACATAAAAAGGGCTGGGGATATGGCCTGGGGATCAAGTGGCCCTGGGTTAATCCCTGGTACCAAAAAAACAGGAAGTACCACACTTTAGAACCAGATATGGAAAACTGACACCGTGGTAGAGGCCAGAGCAAGCAAAATGGTAATGACCCTGTGGACAAGGGAAAGACTCTACCATCCCTTTTCTTCTAGGTTAGACTGAGCCTCTTTCACCAGACATGACCAAACAGAGAACACGAGGGAAATGCAATTGTCCCCACTAGGCAGCAGTGAATGCTGGCCTCATACCATGCTGCTGCCAGTCCACAGCCTGTGGACTGCACCTGGCTCTGCTGCAATCCCAGGGAGGACAGGAAGGCTCCTCTATGATCCCAGGGAGGATGCAGCCATTGCTGATGGCCTTCTGTTCCCAGTTAACCTATAATGATGCTTCTAGGAGCTGGCTCTGTGAGGGCACCTCTCCCACTACGCCCCGCAACATGCCAAATGGTTAAACCCACAGGGATGCAGCAAAAGGCCCAAGAAGGGGACGTGGAGTCAGTAGGACGTGGCAGTCTGGCAGCTGTGCAGGCGCATGACCGGCAGCTCCGGCTCCTCTGATGCGAGAAATCTTTAACTAAAGGGACTGTCTCTCACTCATGGGGCTGGGATAATCGGATGAACCATGGACGGGACCACAGCAGAGTATACGAGAACCCTGTGGAGCACAGTGTTGGGGCAGGCCTGGAACCCACTGGATCAGGCCTGTGGCTTCCTGCAGGCAAGCACTGCTGCAGCACTGACAGTCTTAATGAGAACCTGGAGGTGGGCAGTAAACCCCTCATTAAGCTGTTTTAAAGCATGGATCCAGGAGTGGCCAGGGTGGTGGTTCATGTGGAGCATGTAACTCACAACAGCTGGCGGGAGGTGCTGCTGTGACGGGAACACCCGAGTTCCAGGGTCCCAATCACATGAGCATCCCATGCAGCCTGGGCCGCCAAGTAAAGCCCAGAAAGCAGACTAACAATGCGGGGGAGTTGCTCACTCAGCCAAGAAAGGTGCCCCCACACCACTAAGGGCCACGTGCACACAGAAATGCTCCAAATGAAGCGGCAAAGGGCAGAGGGAAGCCCAGCCCTGTGCCCTGCAGGGGAGTGTGGGCCCACCATGAGCCAGCCACAGAGAAATGCCAGCCTGGAGTGTCACCTGGTCCCCCACCCCCAGCCTATGGCCACCCTGGTTGCTTATTTTAGGCTAAGATGCAGTCCTTGTGCCTGTTATGTGGACGGTGCCCCCCCACCCGGCCCCACGTGTCCACAGCTCACTGCAGTGCCATCAGGACAGATGCCACAGACACTGCCTGCCTGTTTCTGCTCTGAGGCTGTGTGTGGCTGCCAGGGGTATGGTGGGGCTTGCTATCCAAGTTCCTCCAGACTCTTCAGTGTCCAGTTCCCACCACGGGTCAGCAGGAGAGAAGAGAAGGCACCTCCTGAACAGTGCTCACAGCGCACAGGCCACCCAGGACTTGGCCATCAGACCTCTGCTGCCACAGCCTCCATCCTGGAGCATGCCTGGCCCTTGGTGCCGGCGAGGGGCACCCAGCCCCAATCCCAGGGGCATCTCCAGCCTGGCTCTCCAAAACTGCCCTGCCAGATACCCCTTCACACACACCCCCCACCCCATGACCAGCCACAGTCTGCTCTCTGCAAGGCCAGTCCATATCTTACGACCCCTGAGAGGACACCTGGAGGTCTATGTCTACACATACCCAAGTCCACCAAAACAAAAACCATCATCAAAGAACTCACAAAATGTTTTAGAGCCTAAAGCACTCCAAATCCTCGGGAAAAGCACTGCTCTCCCCCCGGGACTGTCTGCCAAGGCCCAAGACCTGGCGAGGCCTGGGCTGCCCAGTCAGCATGCACACTGACCTCACCACTGCCCTTAGGACCTCCTGGGCCCATCAGGAGGCATGTTGGTAGCAGGCCCTCGTCACAAGTGTGCCCTGCCTATCACATCCCCAGAGGGACCAGCCTACTGTCCCTTGCCCTCCACAACCCAGGCCTGGGTGTAACTCTGCAGAAGCCTTGGGGGCACCAAAGACTCGCTTGGAAGCAGCTGCAGCCCTCTGCATGTGCAAGCCGCTCAGGGCCAGGCAGGGCCAGGAGGCCCAGGAGGAATGGACCGTAGGGGCTGGTGCATTTGGGGAGGGTGCCTGCCAAGCCTAGAAGTCAGCTGGTGGCCACCAGGGCAGAAAGAGTCCCTAAAGTGCAACTGGCCCACACAGGAGCCTCAAGAAGTCCACTGCTGCAGGGGCAAGATGCACCCAGCACCCACGGGGCACCAAGTGACCCCTCAGACTCGGCCTTGGAAGAGCACATTACCAACACAGCGGCCTTCAGAGTTTATCAAGGCCAGCTTTCAATAGAGATGCGGATGTAGAGCCGGTGGCAATCAGTGTGGCTTTCCTGTGTCTTGGGAACGGCCCCACTCACACAGCTGCACTTGCTGAGTGACCACATCTGCCTACACATAGGAGAATGAGACCTGGGGACCTGCTGGGCAGTGTGGCTGCCGACCAGGAGGACCCCTGGCTACCATGATGGAGAGAAACCACCTAGGACAGCTGAAGATGCCAGCAGGAGCACAAGTTCTGGGGAACATGGTCATTTGAGACAGGAGGGCACCAGCAGCCTTGCCGTCCAGGGAGGTCACAGTTCTGGGGAACGTGGTCATCTGAGACAGGAGGACACCAGTAGGCCTCACTGTCCAGGGAGGCACTGCAGGGTGGTTGGGCGCACTGGCATCCTGTGAGCCCAGGTGGCACCTGCAGCCCTTGGAGGTTGGCTAGAGGAATGGGTGCTCTGAGTGGCACTGGGCAGACCCTTCTGCAGCCTGAGGAGGCCTAACTGGCCCTGTGCAGCTGCTGGCGTGCCGAGGGCAACTGTGCACCTGAGAACCAGCATCCCCGTTGAAGTCAGGGAAGCTGACCTCAGAAACGCACGTGGCCAAAGGGTGCCACAGTCCTGATGCTCTGGAAGTGGGGCTCCTGCCGAGCCACCAGCTCCTGAGAGGTGTGGCCCTGGAGCAGTCTGTGCAGGCAGCTCTAGGCTCACCACAGACACACAAGGCAGACACGCTCAGAGTAACTAAGATGACACATAAGCCTGATGTGACCAGGGGCTCACTGTGAAAACAAGTCCTGCAGGGGACCCCAGCAAGGCCAGAGGAAAGACTGGAATAGTGTGCCCGGCCTCAGACCCACCCACCCCTCTGCTGTGCTCTCGACCGCAAGTGGGGGGCTGTGCTGAGGCGCAAGGGCTGCAGTGAGCCTCATGCCCATGTCTCTGTTTGCCGTCATTGGAAGATGAAGGTCCTCTCCCTCAGGGACCATTGGAGGCAGAATGACAACAGTCAATGGCTTCTGAGCCCAAGGTCGTTAGATGCTGAAGACAAGTGGGAATAACGTGTAACCAACGCAGACAATGCCAACAGCAGCAGGATCAGGCAGCTGTTCTGGTGTGGAGCACCAAGAAGCCCAGTGCCCAGTGCCCTGGTGAGCTCTGCCAGGATCCGGCCCACAGAGCTTCAGGTCCCGCCACCCACAAGGCCCCTTTTATCAGAAGCGTGGACTCAGTGAGGTGGTTCTATATTGCAAAACCTGGGTGTGAGGCCAATCCTCACTACTGCTGGCCTACGCCTTGGGATCCAAGGCAGGAGCAGCCTGGCTACCTCACGGGCCTGAGAACGCAGGGAGCACCAGTCTACTCAAGCCATCAGTGCACCCAGTCTCCACAGTGTGCGCCTGCTCTGCCTCACAAACTTGGAACTCACTGCACCAAGGAGCAGGCATCCCCACCCTAATAAAGATCTCTAGGCCCTGAAGTCCCAGTCCTTGTGACAGCTGGAAAACAGTACTCACACAATTTTTTCTTTTTTTTAAAGAGAGAGTGAGGGGGAGGGAGGGGGAGAGAGAGAGAGAGAGAGAGAGAGAGAGAGAGAGAGAGAGAGAGAGAAGTTTAATATTTATTCTTTAGTTTTCAGTGGACACAACATCTTTGTTTGTATGTGGTGCTGAGGATTGAACCTGGGCCGCACGCATGCCAGGTGAGTGCGCTACCGCTTGAGCCACATCCCCAGCCCTACTCTCACAATTTTAAGCAAGTAAATGTACTAAGGGTTTGTCAACCTAAGTGTGGGCTTGTGCAGGATTCTGAGGGGGATTCTAATGCCAGATAACCAAGAGCAAACGTGGATATCCTGGAGCCTCCATGTTCTGGCTGGCCCATTCCCTGGGGGACAGGGGCTACTTGTGCTAAGAAATGGGTGAGGCCCAGGCAGGGTCAGGGCGCTGGCAACAGAACCACAGATGACAAGATGTGGAATGAAAACCTGCCTCTCACTTTCCCTGAAGGCTGGGGTGCAGATCGACTTAGAAACCCACTGTGAGCCCACTGAGAAAATACCTGCTGTCCATGGCTGGCCTGTCCACCTGGGCTGCCCTCTGCCCCACTCCAGGGGCTCCACCCAGCATGGCCGGGGGACCCAGGATCCCCTTCCCACGCAATGCACAAACCAGCATCAGTGCCACACACAGAGGTGGACGCTAGGCTCAAGGACCCAGAGAAGGGGGTGCTGGCCAGGTCGGAGCACCTGGAAGCCCACGAGCCCCCGTACCTCACCAGCCATGGTCTGGGGCAAGGGCTGCCTGGTTAGGACTCCATGTTGGTCAATAGGGGCTGCACCCAAGCCACCCAGCACACCGGAAGAGCTGGTGGAAGATGCTCAAGCAAACAGAAAAGCCAGGGAGAGTGTGTAAAGATACATACCCCAACGTGTAACAAGCCCCCGCAGTCCTTCCCTAAATCATCTCACTTACCAAAAGAATACCTGAAAAACAAAAGAAAAAAACTGTATTCAGTTTAATTGGCTCACTTTGACCCAAAATTTATAAGATTAACCTCTGTGTTTCCCACTAGGGAAGCCCACCCACAAGCCCAGGCCAGGAGGGTCAGGTGCTGTCAGGAGGACCTGGTCCAGGACTGGGTGGTCAATAGACACTGTCCACAGAGCCCATGCAGGGTGGGCCCCAGGCCAGTGTGGCCAGAAGCTGCTGTGGGCAGGAGCAGGAGGAAGGCTGGGATCTTCACAAGCACAGCACTACAGAAAATGCCACACCCTGGAGCCTATGCGCTAATAGGGCACTCACCTCAAACACAGGACACCAGAGCCTGGGGCTTCAGGCACTCGGCGGGCTCTGATCCATTGCCAGGACCTGAGAAAGGCCCACTTTCCTGCAGAGCTGTGGCAGGCAGTGGCTAGTGTTCCAAGGCGGCACAGCCAACACATGTGAGGACCCCAAACCACATAGTGACGTCCCCACGGTATGCTGGAGGCAGACTGGGCCTGGGCTTGACCAGACACCTCACGCTTGCCTCAGAAAAGTCCACCCAGCCCCCACCCAGAAAACCTGCCTCGGATCAGGAATGAAATCCCCTTGCCATCTTTAACACACAAGTACCTCCAGCCAGCAGAAGGAAAGACGCACCACATGCTGCAACTGAGACGGGTGTGGAGATGAAGCAGACACAAGGCCACACGCTTAGGCCCTTGTCTGTGTAAGGGTCCAGACAGCTAGATCCACAGACAGCAGCCAGTAGTCACAGGCTGGGGAGGGCATGGGGGGACAGCTGCCAGACACAGGCTGCTTCTGAGGTGACAGAAGTTTTAAGATGGGTGTGGCAATCATGCCTGTGATCCTAGCTACTGGAGAGACTGAGGCAGGAGGATCCAGTTCAAGGCCAGCCTCAGCATCTCAGCGAGGTCTGTGTCAAAATAAAAAGGACTAGCGATACAGCTCCGTAAAGAGCACTTACCTAGCATTCAGGAGGCCCTAGAGTTAATCCTCATCACATACAAAACACATACACACACACACCCAAAGTGAAATAAATGCACAGAGAACAAAAGGACATGGGCAGCATCCTTGAGCCTACTTGTCACAAAGAAACCTGGGTCCCAGCAGCTTGGAGCTGGCTGTGCCAAGCTGCAGGACGTGGAGCAGCTTGGTCCCCTGGTGGTCCTCGAGTTAGAGATGTGAAGAGCTGCCCTAGAGGCAGTCCCCATGGTTCTCCATGACTTCCAAAAGCAAAGCCAGTTGCAGGAGTCCACGTCTCCAACTGAGACTCCCCCAGCTCCTCCAGGTGGCTCAGAAGCAGGAAATGACCAGGAGCCTCTGCCCGTACACCCTTTGAAGAGGCTTCTCCATCCCTTTGCAGGGAAGAAAGTGCCAAAGAGGAAGAGGACCCCTGAGACACTTGGCTTGTCCCACATTTCCTGAGAGGATCTTTCCTTCCTCACAAGGGGCTGGGAGGTGGAGGACAGAAGAGCTGTGTGTCATCCTGAATAGCAACAAAGAAACACTTTGGGGTCAGTGCCAAAGCAAAGTACAGATAAAAGAACCAGAAACCCCACGTTTCAGAAAAGTCCAGTCAACAAAGAAACCAGTTACAATTAGGCAGCCAGGGCTGGGCACATGGCTTTAGGAAAGCCACAATCTTTTTCCCTGGTGGCACTGAGATGCTCTACCTGGAGTCACGTCACATCGTGGCCCTTTTTATATTTTGAGACAGGGTCTCACTGAGCTTCCCAGGCTGGCCTGGAACTTGTGATGCCTCTGCTTCAGGCTTTGCGACCTCTGGGTTGGCAGGTGTGTACCAAGACACCTGGCAAGAAAGGCCAGTTTTGATCGGGGTTGGATTTTCTTTAAAATCACTTAAAAGTTTATGTAGTCAAAGTTATTAAACTTTTCTCTGTCTTATGCCACCAATCCTAAACATTTACCTTCCTAGCCTGGACATCCAGGGTACAAAGCAAGTATGTGTCAGTCCATGCTGATAAAACCAATGGCTGAGCAGATCCAGGGGGACCAGAGGCAACGCCCCGTGCAGAGTTCTGCTGTGGGGTCTGCCCTGGGCACAGGAGGACAGGGGAAAGTCACCTGCTGGGTACATGCAGGCGCCTCCTGAGTCTCCCTCCCAAGCCCAGCTCCTATCCAGCCATGGAGAACCACAGGCCAGTCCCAGTGGAGGGGCTCCCCAAACCATCCCAACATCAGAAATGAAGGAAGTCTGAGAGGAACCCCAGAGCCTATGTGTCCCCTAGGGTCCTGGATGGGGTCCCTAGCCAGGAAAACCAGGGAGATGTGAATCAAGTGGACATCAGTTCCCAGAAGTATGTCCACACTGATACAAGACACGAGTGAGGGGGAAGGGGGCTGCTTTCATAAAACTCTGGATCCAAAACTGCTCTGGCAACATTAGGGGGTCGAACAGCCTCTTGTTCCCTGGAGGAAACGCAAAGCGGTGTCCAGGGAGCCACCAGGGAGACACATCCCAAGATGACACTCGGCAGCTGCAGCAGGTTCCAAAGGCTAATGGCCAATGCTCCCTCCTGAGGTGGGGCTTGGTCACGGGCCCTGGTCTAACCAGGGAGGTGACAGGTCACCATGAGAGGGGACAGGACAGGACTCCAAGGGGAGAACTGGCAGCTCACAGCACAGCAGGGAGACAGGTGAAGGCAGCCGTGTCAGGCGCTGTTCCTAACAGTGGCATGCTAGATGAATGGACACATCTTTCCACTACCCGTGCTTGGTCCCAGGCAGCAGCCACTCTTGGGGGAGCATGACATGTACCTGCCAGGGTCACAGCTACCAGCGTGCACATTGTTTGAGTGGCCCAGACCCAAATGAATGCTCTTTTCTTCAACAAAATCAGTGAGGCACGAAGGAACCGACTATCTGACTGCTTTCCTGGCCCTCAGGACAGCCTCTCTGCCTGGCAGGTCCAGCCTCCCTCGCACAGCTCCGGGCTGCTTTCCCCCAGCACAGCTACTCCAAACTGCCACCGTCGGGGAAGCCAGGGTCCAGGCTGCAGGGAGGGCATCTCTCATTTCAACATATCCACAGGAGGGGACAGAACCTCTTTCCAAAAAAAAAAAAAAACACAAAACTGCTCTTGGCCATAAGTCCTCAAGTAGTTTTCAAACATTTAAACTTCCACAAGTTCTCAAGGTGGTTTCCAAACATTTAAACATCGAGTGGATCTTTCCTGACCAATACATCACAGATCAGTAAAAAGCACCTTTCAAAGCAAAACAGCATACTCTCCTGGCTGAGGACTCTCCAAGGCCCTAGGCACTCACAGGACGAGAGAGTCGCCAACGTGTGTATACCACAGGGGCTCCTGGCTGTTTTGGTTTTTTAACTCCAATTGCTGCAATCAGGTACAGCTACCTGAAGTTCTCCCTCCTCTGGTTTGGATTAAAATCACGATGTCTCAAGTCATAGCAGCCTCCAGGATGTCACAGAAAAATGCAGCCAGAATCACCATATGCTTGTCAACTGTCACCACCAGAAGACAGGAAAGGTCAGTCACCTAGTAGGCAGCAGCCTGGGATCCTGCCTGGGGAAAGCAGATGGGCAAGGCAAGCTACCCTCAGCTCACAGTACTCTGCACACAGATGTCCACCTGGGGCAGCCAGAGGGCCTGGACAGGGTAGGCAGCTGTTGGACTGTGCATCCACCAAGGGGCTGTATGAGAATCTGTGTCCATCCTCACCCTTCAATCAAAAATGTGACAGATCAGATTAAGTCCTGTCCAGGAAATAACAGTTTCCATATGTATGCAATGTGACACATCCCTGGCCACTCGGTGATCCCTGAGAAGGTCTAATAAAGCATGCCTGGGCCACAGCACAGCTGCAATAAGCCCCTTGGTTCTCCTTTGGACAGTACACAGCTTAGCATCCTGATCTGCACGGCTTGTGGACAAACTAGAATGGCCCCAAGTTCCTTCACTAGAGGACAGAGCTCTGGCCAGTGTGGCGACGTGGCACGTGGACACCAGGCCCATGGAAAGCAGCAGGGGCCATGCCTGCTCTTCTGCAGTCTGGCTCAGGAGGGCTGCCTTCAAGCCTGAGGCTGGTGCCAGTCATATATATCCCAGCCTGCAAAGTCTTTGACATACCCACAGGGCACATGATGAGAGGGGAGGCCCAGACCCTGGGCAGGAGCCTGGAGTACACCAAGATAACCTGACAAAGTCACAAGGAAGTTGCCAAGTCAGCTCTGCAGATGGCCCCCAGTGCCAAATCCCACAGCTCCTAATGGAACACTGCAAGGAGTCCCAGAAGTCCTCCACAGCCTACATCTCTACACAGGTGCCCAGGTCCACCTCCCACATGTCCAGGAGACACTGTCCCACACTCAGAGTTTCCTGTCCATCTGTGGTCCACAGGACTTCGGCCTTTACAAGTCCAGCGCTCCCATCTCCACAGTTCCAGAACCCACACTAGGATCAGGGACAGGGCCAATCTGTGATGCCAACAGTGCCTGCTGCTGGCTGTGTGGCTCCTTTAGAGCAGGGAGGGGAGGAAGGAGGACGCCTTGGGCCAGGCCTGTCCCTCAGCACACGTGCAGCAGCCCACCAGCGACTCTGCCTCCACATCTCCCATCTGCCATGGCTCGAGCAGGCAGGAAATGTAGTCCCAAGTAGGGACATGCCTCTACAAGCAGAAAGGCCCTGCCCAGTGGCAATCAGCAGCCCCTACCACCTCCTAAGTGACCATGACGCTCCTCTGAGTTGATTTAAGAAGACTCATGCCCCCTCCAGCTACCAAGAGCCCAGAGGAGTATGTGCAGGGTGCTCCATCCACTTGGTGTAGTAACAGGCCTGGCAATGCCTGTGCCCTAGCTCTACTTACCAGACTTGTCCCACGTTGACCAAGGACAGGTAGAGACCCCAGAGAGCAGCCATGAGGATCATGTTGGCACAGCCAGTTATCAGGACAAAGCTCGAGATGCCCAGTCCAAGCAGAGCCAGCAGGTCCAGGTTGAAGTCCATGTTTGACCAGTCCAGCAGCCAGATGATGGTGGGTGCATAGCTCCAGGCATCCCAGGCGCCCTGCCCCCGGAAGTACTGCTGCACGCTCTTCAAGTATGCCCTGCAGGGCAGCAGGCCTCGGTCACCAATCAGCTGCTTGTTCTGTTGCAAAGCCACCAGGAATGCCACGGCTGGGAGAAAAAGGCCATGCACAGGGATGTGAGTGGGAGCAAGTCCTGGAAGCACGGCTTCTAACTGCCCCAGTGCCTGTCAGCAGGGTGACCCCACAGAGCTGAAGGCTGCACTACTACTTACATGGAAGCCCAGCTGCCTCAACTTGAACCCCAAGTCTGAGTTCATCCCCAGAGACCACACCTTCACGGCAGCACTCTAGCCTCAGACCCCAGATTATATGACCGGAAAGAACCTTGCTGCTTTGGTACCATGAGAGAGAGCCCACACCTGTCCACCTAGGGAGGAGAGGACCAGGCCAGTCAGTACTGTGAGGTACAGCCCATGCCTGTCCACTCAAGGAGGAGAGGACCAAGCCGGTCAGTACTGTGAGGGACAGCCCATGCCCTGTACACCCAAAGGAGAGGACCAGGTCAGGGCCAGCGCATACCAGGAAACATGATTTGGTTTCACCAATTTGATGATTTCAGAGACTGATTCCAAGGCAAGAAGCACAGGGAACTTCCTATTGAAGGACAGGCCATGCCTGTACAAGCAGGGAGGAAAGGACCAGGCCAGTCAGTACTGTGAGGGACAGGCCATGCCCATCCACCCATGGAGGAGAAGACCATGCAAGCACTGAGAAGCTGTTGAAAAAGCAACAAAACCAAAAGCCAGTTCCCTGGAAACATCTGTAGGAAGACTGCCCAGCCAGAAGAGGGCAGAGGCACCCAGGGGCCAGTGGGACACTGCTTGCAAGAGAAGAGACATTCTAGTGTGCTCACGATGGCCTGGTTCCATACAAACAGCTCTTCCTGCTTCATCAGGCTTCTGACACCTTTATCCACCCAGAGGAACTGGGGCTCCTTGAAGAGGTGGCAGACTCCAAGGCTGGGCAGGGAACAGAGGTGGGGCTACGACATTCTGTGGGCTGAACAGGTGGAGGCACCTGGGCAAACAGGTGGAGGTATGCCAGGGGGCAAGGAACAACCCACAGGGACCACCAGTAGCCATAGCTGGGCAATCTAAGCAGCATAGTCATCTTGCAGAAGCATAAGCCCGGTGCAGACTGGATATGGAGTCCAAGGTGCACAGAGGATTGGTTATAAACAGATGTGAGAAGACGCAGCCCCCCTTTCAGAGGATTCCAGAGTCCCTAGATACCCTCTCCTGGAGATGCTGCGGATCCCTCCTCCCCTGGGCCTGGGCTCAGGGACTGGTTGTCTAAGATAGAGTAATCAGAAAGTAGCAGTTAGGCAGAGGGGACAAGCAGCAGCCACATCTTAACCAGGTGACCCGTGTAGGTATCACTGGAAGGGCCCCGCTCAGTGGTAAGATCTTCTCCAAACCGACTGCCCCAGTGGATGATGAGAAAACATCAGACAGAACCAACTTGAGACCCAACTTGAGGGATGTTCTGTAGAATACACATCGAGGAATCTGCACTATCAAGGTCATGAGAAAGCAGGGCTGACACCGTGGGTGGTCCCTAGATGGGGTCCTGGGCTTTAGTGAAAAATCCACAGTGCACAGTTTGACTAATAGTTAAAGAATATTTAAAAAGTAAATGTTTCTTAAAAATCCACCAAATGCAATTCAGCAAGAAGACCCTGAGTCCTGCCTCCCTCCTGGCTGAGGGAGGAGCTGACCAGCAGAAACAGCACAGGGTCCAGGGGCTACCAAGGGAGAAACCATGCTGAGGGCTCCCCAGGCCTTCCCCCCATACCCTGCTCCCCACTGCTCCTGCCTGTAGCACTGGACAGGAGTGGCCTGAGTCTACCTGCCACTGCCCTTCCCAGCAACCTGGAGGACACACCACAGCCCAGCAGCCACACCCAAATGTGCCGCATCAGCTTCCAAGAGGGCCCAGGCCAGGTGCATGTGCACCCAGGCGTTGTCTGTAGGTGAAGGGCAGGTGCCTGGCTTTGCCTCACTGGCAGGAGCTCCTTCCACAGAAGGCCCAACCAGCTAGGGCTGAAGCACTGGGCAGCTCCTCCTAACAGCACACTGGGAACTCCAGCACATACCAGGAAACATGATTTGATCTCACCAATTTGATGATTTCAGAGACTGATTCCAAAGCAAGAAGCAAAGGGAACTTCCTATTTATCAGAAACAATGAAGACAGACTGGGCTTAAGTTTCACAGGAAAACAGCCTCTCTCCACGTCAACCCAAGTCAGAGAAACATCTACAGAGAAAGGAACCCACATTGTTTCAAAGCACCACAGGATCTCACAGTGAAACCAACCACCAACCTGTGAAGAAAGATGGGGTGAGGGAGCAGGAAATGCCAGGTGGCCCAAGGAGGCCTCGGCCAGGAGGACCGGCAGGTCTGCAGAAGCCACTCTCCCTTGCACTGGGGCTGAGATGCAGCTCAGTGGCAGAGCACGTGGGAGGCCCTGGGTTCAATTCCCAGCACTCTCCAGGAAAAGTTTTCTTTATGCTGTCCCTCTCAGATGACTGCTCTAACGTTAGGACAGAGCTTCCCGACACACCTCCCACTAGCTGCTCTTCACAATGCCTCTACGTTCTTCTTTACAGTTATGTGGCTATGTGCTGGCCCCTGCTCAGAGGCAGGCGCATGCTTTCTGACACTGCAAGCGCCATGGAGGAGCCTAGAAGCCGTGGAAGCCGCGCAGCACATGCCCCCCACCCCCAGGCCTGGGGAGGAGGAACAGCACCTGCCTCCTGAGGACTCACATAGCAGACTCAGCAAGCAAGACCAGGGATACTTTTGGTTCCACTTTTCTCTTATATTTTCCAAAGAAACGCTAAAGTTCAGCAAACAAGGTGGTCTCAGGCCCGCCAGATTTCCCTTAGTAGAGGGCTGACAAGCCCTGGCTCTGCCCAGTGCTATGTAGACTCACCTCACCTGCTGTGGAGTCGTCTGCCGCACACGCAAGGACACCAGAGCAACTGCCCAGGATGCAGCTGACAGGCTTCCAGTATACTGCATTCCCCAGGGCAGTGCAGCACGCAGGCAAACCCACGCATACTGCATCTGGCCCCAGCCAGGCCTGAAGCCTTTACACCAAGTTTTTAAAGAAATTTTACCCACATGAGTCCGTCCTGCACATGGGTGCAACTATCCTTAGCAGGGGGACAGTCCACCTGAGTCCAGCCCAGGGAACACAAGTATCTAGCCTCTGCACAGCACCTGGCAGCAGGGTGAGGCCATGCATCCTCCTGCCTCCAGGCAGCCTTAGCAAACACTGCACTGCCGCAGGTTCCAGGAGTCCACAGCAGGGGTTTCAGAGGCTCTGCACTGGTCATTTCCTCAACATCCTTTCATGGGGTGCTTTAAAGAATCCCTTACTCGGGCTGGGATGTGACTCAAGCAGTAGCATGCTTGCCTGGCATGTGCGGGGCCCTGGGTTCGATCCTCAGCACCACATAAAAATAAAATAAAGATATTGTGTCCACCTAAAACTAAATAATATATTTTTTAAAAAAATCCCTTACTGCTTGGAGTCACTGCACAAAGGGACTTGGTACTTCTGTTTAATTTCTAGAGTGGGCAACGGCATGGCAGCTCTGTGCTCAGCTGGTGAGCAGCAGCCACAGACCCTCCTGCCATGCCCCAGGAAGGCTCTGGGGGGTCTCTGCCAGCTTCCCTCTTCTTCAGAGAACAACAGGTCACATTTTTTGATGCAATGACCATTGGAAGGGGGCAGTGTCTCAGGGAAGCCCACATTGCCCTGTGACCCTGAATGCAGTGCCCACTCTCAGGCTGTTTCCTCATTGCACTTGGGGACCGCAACAGTGGGTACCCAATCCCATGATTTGAGCTGCAAAGTCCCATCACAGGAAAACAGCAATCTGGGTCCAGGGGTGCCCACCACCTCCTCCAAAGCCTCAATCCTTCCTGGGAATCTTCACTACCCAGGCGTAAACCTGGTGCTCAGGACTCTGTGCTGTGATGGGGAGTGGTGCAGGGACAGGCCTCCAGGGACCATCACACTCATGGTGACTCACAGCCAGGACTGACAGTGCCCTTCACTGTCCCCCAGAGATGATGGCGAACCCAGTGAATGCACCGTGAAGCACCGTGGGCTGCAAGTGTGGTGCTTGCAGCACCACAAGCATTCTCAGGGAAAGTCCACGTGCCACAGTGACAGGGACCTGGGTGGCCTGGCCTCAGCTCCAGCATATGCCCAGCAGCTGGCCCCATGCACTCAGATCTGGGTAGAACTCACCCCTAGCACCTACACCTGCCAGCACTTCACAAAAAACACCATGCCCCTGTTGGAGGCACCAGGAAGGCAGAGCACCGCCGCCGGCCTCCAGCTGGCTGCGCGGCTTCACTGGCAAGCAACTGTCCTGTTCTTCCTCAGCAGGTCTCCTCACCAAAAGCACCTTTGTCATGTGCCTCGTAAGACGCTGTGCATGAGGTCAAGCCTCCCTAAATTCAATGCCTTTCAACAGGAGGCTTCCCATAGAACACACATGGTTATGTTTGATCACATATCCTTCAGTAGCTGGAAGTATCGCAAGACTCACATTCCAGTGAAATATCTGGAGAAGTCCTATAGCACCTTAGAAGAGCCCTGGGATCCCGAGAGATAGTGTGATGCAGTGCCAGTGAGATCCAGGACCTCCTAGAAAGAGCCCTTGCAGGAGGACTGCCCATTTGCCCACAACTCTCAGCCAGAAAACCACAACCCTGAAGACAGAAAACTGATTCTCCCTAGATGCACTTACTCACAAGGTAGAAAAGAAATGCACGGATCACAGCAAATTGCTAGGCACCAGATTGAAAATATTTGCTCCTTTCTGTGGCTTACAGTGGTTC
The DNA here is from genome assembly GCF_048772815.1 of Callospermophilus lateralis. Classification (NCBI taxonomy): domain Eukaryota; kingdom Metazoa; phylum Chordata; class Mammalia; order Rodentia; family Sciuridae; genus Callospermophilus; species Callospermophilus lateralis. Next base: position 8,284,345 of record NC_135323.1, on the reverse strand, counting down.
CCTCTGAAGTAAACAGAGACCAAAAGCTCCACTGGCTCACGTGGAAATCCGAGCCCCAACTTACAGATCTGTGCTGGAGGCTCCCCTGCTTCATGCTAGTGAGGTCTCACAAATGCACTTTTAGGTTGGTCCTGTTTCTGTGTCCCTGCAAACTTTCAGAATGACTCCTTAGTACTCTGCAGGATGAGGCAACCCTGAGCATGGCTATTTTCCACATTAGCTTAAAGAGAGACTGAGTGGAAGTTCACACTGGCAACCCCAGTGACTACTGGGCAGGGCCCCAGCTCTCCTCTGCACTCACACAAAACCCAAAGTGGACCTGGCTCCTCCACAAGCCAGCTTCAGCAACTCCTTCCACGTGTGAGGAAATGAAGCAGAGACGCTCTATACCCATCATGGAAAGCCATGCCTAGGCAGGGCCAGGACAGCCCCTCTGGAGCTAAGGGTGACTGCCCTAGCCCAGCAGGGCTGTCCTGGCTCGGCCCTCTCACGGCCTTCAGGCTTACGGGGGACTCTGTTTAGTCTTCCTTATCAACAGGCTGGGCCACATGCTCAGAGAACCATACCCTCAAACCAAAATTCAGGGTTTTTGGGGATCCAAGTGGGAAATATTTGGGATTGGCAGCTGCCCCACCCCCAGCAGGGCGGGGCATGAGTGGCAACAGGAGGCAAATGTGACCATGTCGAAGTCACCAGCTAAAAGCCCTTGTCCTCCCCTAACCCCTAGGGCAGCCCCGCTGAGACCCTATACAGGGAGAAGGAAACACAACTTCATACAATCTCAAGGAAAATCTAGGCACACACACGGGTAGCCTAATGAGGGTCCAGTCTCGCAGGAAGGAGCAGGACACCGGGAGAAGAAACAGACTTCCATACAGGGGCGAAGCGGACTCAAGCAGGGGAGAGATTCCCTTGTAGGTATAGGATGGGCTCCAGTGCGAGGGGGATTGGGAGGACCGAGCGGGCTCCCGCGCAGGGGCGGGGCGCGGGCTCCCGCGCAGGGGCGGGGCGCGGGCTCCCGCGCAGGGGCGGGGCGCGGGCTCCCGCGCAGGGGCGGGGCGCGGGCTCCCGCGCAGGGGCGGGGCGCGGGCTCCCGCGCAGGGGCGGGGCGCGGGCTCCCGCGCAGGGGCGGGGCGCGGGCTCCCGCGCAGGGGCGGGGCGCGGGCTCCCGCGCAGGGGCGGGGCGCGGGCTCCCGCGCAGGGGCGGGGCGCGGGCTCCCGCGCAGGGGCGGGGCGCGGGCTCCCGCGCAGGGGCGGGGCGCGGGCTCCCGCGCAGGGGCGGGGCGCGGGCTCCCGCGCAGGGGCGGGGCGCGGGCTCCCGCGCAGGGGCGGGGCGCGGGCTCCCGCCGCGGGACGCTGGCGGCTTCTTGCGCCGCCGGGCACTTACAGTAGACGAAGGCGAGGGCCCTCAGGAGCACAATTCTGGTCAGCCAGAAGGTGCCTGTGCGCAGGCGGGTGGAGCAGCCAGCGTCATCGCGTCCTGGTGAGAGCGGCGACCCAGGCCCTGGGCCCGAGTCCCCGGCCTTCCGCCTCCTCAGTGACCCCTCGGGCGCAGCCATTGCTGCCATCTCAGCGCCTGCGCGGGGAAGACTGATTGCAGAGACCACGCCCTGGCCACGCCCACTGTCTGGTGGATCTTGCCCACGCGCGGGCAGCACCCCCCCCTCTGCAAGCTTCGGGGGCGTTGAGGCTGGGAGGGCCCAGGGGCCGCTCGGGATTCCTTCATTCCTTGGTTTGTTCCGCCAGCCCCTCCAGTCCCGGGAGACGGCCTTCTAGGGAAGAAGCGCGATGGAGGCGAATGGAAAGTGCGTCCTGCGCTCCCTGCGGTGTGGATCCGGTGGCTGCACGGGGGAGGCCGGGCCGCGAGGATTGCGGGGTGCAGGCGCCTCCTTTCTGCTTTCCGCGGAGGAAGCTGGGCAGCCGACGCAATTAGTGGGGTACAGAGTGGGCAGGGCCGACTCCAGCTTCCTAGCCTATCCGAAATTCCACGGGGGTGGCTGCACAGCCATCTAAGCCCCTACTAGATAGGCAACGTTCCTACAGGCTTTGAGCAAAGAGGGGCCATCGAGAACTCAGAGGAGGGAAGAACTTACCACCGACCAGAGCAGGACCCCACGAAAGCTAGCAGCTCTGCTTCTGATAGTAGAAGCCATTCAGTCGCTGTTCGGGGGGTGGGGTGGGGGGGTGTTGCTCTGAGACTGTGGATCTGTGAATCAGGCATTCCTGAGACTTCTCAGAGGGAAGCTGCGCGCAGGACAGTGGGCACAACCCTAGGTGAACTGCAGGGCTCTTGGGAAGCAATCAGAGAGGTGTGGGGTTTTCCCTCTTCATTCGTTAGCACTCTTTATATACTAAGGGTCCTATTTCTTTGTGTATATTGCAAATGTTTTTCTTGGTTCTATTTGGTATTACATCTTTAGTTTCTGAATTTTGTTCTCAGTGTTTTGACACATAAATTATCAATGCTTGCACGGTCAAATGATCCGGATTTAGTGTCTGTCTATACCTTCGCCCACCTGCAGTGCAAGCATCATGAGGGGTTGTCTGTGGACAGTTGCCTCTCTCCAAGTTAAGCCAGATGGGTAACTGTTGGGACTCCTCCCCAAACCCAACCCCAGCCTTCCCCTGTTGCTGGGGTAACCGCACTGATATACATCTTATATAAGTTTTTCAAAGCTTGCCTTTATTTTTTCTGAGAGACCCTCCCTCAGGAGCCCAGCTGTGAAGTGTGACCTATAACAGATGTTGCAGTGGGTGGCACAGACACCTGCCACATTCTGTTGTGCCTCCAGCAGGGCAGCAACATGTGCCCAAGGTCTCCAAGTTTGGGACTGGAGGAACAGTTCTTCCATGGGAGCCTTTGCCCTGCACCTTTCCTCCTTGCTGTCTGGATGCCAGACATGGGATGGACAGCACTGCTGTTTGGGAAGGACAGCCAAGCCTGCAGAGCTTCTCTGGGTCCCAGTCTGGAGACCAGAGCTGCACTGGACGGAAGGCGAGGCAGGGCAGCTCTGCCATCAGGTGTGACCCTGGGTGCTGCCTTTCAGGTGGGGACAGTTCTCACAAAGGGCTCTTTTGTCCTCAGCTTCCCCTTGCTGGGGCTGCATTGTCCTCCCTTCAGAAGGGCACAATGGGGCATTGTGCAGAGCAGAAAAGGGCCCCTTGTTCTGGCATCCAGCTCTCGGGCTCAGCTGGCTCCGTGCTCCCTCTCTGGATTTGCCCAGGGTGGGTGAGGCCAGCGGAAGGGTCTGCTGGGAGCTTGCGTCCTCTGCAGATCAAGTTTCCTGCTGGGTCTGTCTTCCCAGGAGGCTGTCTGGAACTGGCTCAAGCACAGGTCACTCAGGGCAGAGCTCCCCCAAGGAGTGGCTGGCTGATGACTGAGATCTCACCCATTTCAACCTGAATTTAATTGAAACTGCACTATGGTACTTTTTGCCCATAAAGGAGAACAACATTCTGGCGTGTGCTACCACATGGGTGAAACTTGAAAACATCAAGCTAAGTGAGAAGAGAGACACAAGCTGTGTGATTCCTCTTGCAGGAATTCTCCAGAATGGGAAACTCCAAGGGAAAAGAAGGTAGCCCAGAGGTCGTCTGGGCTGGGAGAGGGAAGGGGTGTGAGTCTTGGTGGGTGTGGGTTTCCAGATAGAGGCTGGATGTGCAGCATTGTGAATGTATGAAGAGCCATTTACAGTGGTTAATTTCATGCTGTGTAAATTTCACCTCAATTTTAAAAGTAAAAGAGCAAGGCACAGTGACTATCCCAGTAACGGGAGGCTAAAGCAAGAAAATCACAAGTTCAAGGCCACCTTCAGGGACTTAGCAAGACCCTGTCTCAAATAAAAAGGATGTGGATATAGCTTATTGGCAGAGCACTCCTGAGTTCAAGCCCCAGTACTACAAAGTAAACACATAAAAAATTTAAAAATAAAACAACAAAGAATGTCCTCAAAGTAGTTTCACAATCACCTGGAAGGCTTTGCTTTTGCTGGTGGGGGAAAGTCCACAAAACTCAACCTATTTCTCTGTTAAGGAGCATCTGGTTTAAGGTACAGCTGTCTTAGGCCTAAGAAGTTGCCCCACATCAAAAACAAAACCTCTGCAGATCCAGACTCGGCTGTGTGGCTGAGGCTGGCTCTGGCACAGAAGGGGGGCTGCAGGCCAGGTGGAATCCCCTGGGGTGCTGTCCTGCACCCTGCAGGCCACCTGCAGGCCAATCTCTGCTTTGAGGCAGGGGAGGGTCCTGGGCTTTACTTTCAAGCAAGAACTAGGAGGAAATGTAAAGCTGAGAGGAGAGGCCAGGGGGAGCTGAGATACTGGGGCTGCCCCAGGACTGTGGGAGGAAAAGAGCTGAGAAAGGGGAATAGGGAGGGAAGGGCCCCAGAGGAGCTGCCAGAACCTGACTGAGCTGGTTGGCATCAGGGGACCACAGCCCGCCTGACCCAGGTGGGCCCTGCGCCCCAGCCACCCACAGCCTCCTCCAGGGCAGCCCCCGGGACGAGGCACACAGCCCAAGGCTGGCCACACTCCCAGCAGCTGCGCAGCGGCTTCACAGAGGAATGAGCCCTCTGTCAGCACCTCGTCCAGCTGTCCCCGGGCACCCCAGCCTGGCAGCCCCCACCGCACCAGGGCCATTGTCCCTGACATGTGGTTGCAGCTGTCTCTGGCACCCACAAGAACCCAGCTTGGGCCCAAATCTAATCGTGCACCCCTCATTTACCCCAATTTTTCACGTCTTGAAGTCTGTTTGCGGGAAGGGAGCAGGACCCGTGGATGCTAACATCTGTTGTCTTCTCTAGGAGGGGTGGTCAGTTTGGGCTGATCCCACCCTGACTGTCCAGTGGCCAAACCCCCGTGGGAGGCTGGCAGGTGCGGGTGGGGGCAAGCAAGCAGGTGCTGTGCCATTTGCTGACCGTGACTCCCGCGGATGTTCTGCTTGGCTCGGAGGTCTCCTCTTGTGTGTCTCTGCTCCCCATGCACCCTGGGAGATGTGGCCCTGAGTACCCTGCAAGCTGGTGAGCCACAGCTCTCTACAGCATGGAAAGCTAAGCTTCTCCATGCAGCTGCGTCCCAGCGACATAGCCCTGTGCCAAATGCCCTAGTCCTTTTCTTCTACTTGGAATTATATTCTGGATTGGAAGAAATCTTGGAAACTGCCTAGCCTGTGGGCTGGACTGGTCACTCCGCTGGTCATCAGTTACCCCAGTAGTGCTGCCTAACAAATAGCCTTTAAAACACCAGGCATGTGTTGTGGGCAGGGCCACCCAATGTCGGGCCCTGTGGTCCTAGGCTCGGAGGCACAGCCAGTTTTCTGTGCTTATGACCCTACCAGGGCCTTCAGAAGCAAAGGTTCACCCAACGCTGGATTCTGCACCCCAGCACCCCCAGCCTGGCATAGCCGGGGAGCCATGTCATCCACGGACTCACTGCAGCACTTGACTAAAACCTCCTTCCCTCACTGTTTTCAGGAAGGAAGTGCTTGGGAGACAGAGAGAGCTTTTCATGGGTATGTTTAATTTGCCTTTGGCACTGATGGGTGTCTGGAACCTTCCATCTCAGCAGAGAAGGCCAGGACCAGAGCCAAACAGAACCCCTCTGACCAAGAAGAGATTTCTTTGTGATAGCTCTACTTCAAGCCACCTTTTGCCTTTGTAGTTGTACTTAAAACTGGCTCCACTTCAGGGGTCACAAACATGGACATGATGGGCAAGAAGCCTCCTTAGGTTGGGAAGCTGGGCTTGGAAGGGTGGACACAGATTTCAGCTTCCTGTGGGCCCAGAAGGCTGCTTTTCTAGAGTCCCCATCAGTGTCCTGGCTTTCCTCTTGCACGTAGATGAGACAGCCGATCCCAGGCCCGTGTGTCACTTCCCAGTGGAGCTCAGTGCCCAGGGGAGGGTGGTATAGAGCTGGTGAAGGTGAAGGGCAGAGTTCCAGTGGGCAAGGCCAGGTGGGCAGGCAACCAGAGTTCAGAGTAGCCAGGCACTTCAATGGAACAAGGCTGTGGGGGAACAAGCATGGAAGGGGTTTGGGGAGGAATACCAGGAACAGGGCTGGGGCTGGAGGCCCAGGTGTCTTGTATCAGACCAGACCCTTCTGGTACAAGGTGCAAACCCACTCCACCCCACGTGATCAGGGATGGGTCTAGGAAGTGCAGAAGTCCCAAAGAAGTCCCTGCTTGAGTCCAAACACTAGCAACAGACTCTACTGCTTTTGGGGAAGGTGCTGCTGGCAGCTGGTTATAGTGCCAGGAGTGGGCAGGCTGCAGGGGGACCAGCTCCAGGCACAGGAGCCCAGGAAATGCTGCCCCTGCAGGGCCAAGAGGCAGGGATGTGGGCAGCTCTCTGTTACCTTCAGAGTGCGTGGAAGGATGGTGTGTGCCAGCTCTCAAGCTGGCGTAAGACGTCAGCTCCACCGAGGGACCCACTGTGGCCCCAACCAGAACTTTTGCTCCAACCAGCGTTCTCAGCATCCCTAAGACCACTAAATTAAGGGAAAGGGGACTAGCAAACAGCTTGGCCCAGAGCCCTGAACGTCTGTTATAGGGAGGCGGGACTCCTGGGGGGCACCAAGCAGGGCCCTCTGTACCCCTCTGCTGCCTCTCTGCGACCCAGCAGCGTAGGCTGAGCTGCCTTTAGGAACCATAGCTCTGAGCAGTTCACCCCTCTCTGTTGCCTTGTTTCATTTCTGCCAGACCAGCAAGCAATTAAAAGCACCAATTAATCTCCAGTGCTGTGCTGGGACACAGTGCTGGCTGCTTCACAGGCCACTTTGGACAAAGGGGTCAAGGGAGGCCCAGGTCAGGGCTGTGGACAGAGGACATGCCATCCTGGGGTTCACAGGCCCACTCCACCCTCCCTCAGTGCTTTTCTTTTAAAGACAGCACAAGGACAAGTGGCCTCCATGACTTCAGGATGGCCAAGCAGACTGACAGGGAGAAGGGCAGTGGACAGTCAGCACAGTGGGTATCCTCCTCCCCATGGCATTCAGTCCACAGCTGGCCCTGCAGTTCCCAGCTCCATCTGCATGCAGGCCTCCCACAGGCAGCGTGGCAAGGGGGTCTCTATTCCTGGAAGAGCCCACCAGGCCAGGACAGGAACAGGGCTGGTGCTGGAGGCCCAGGTGTCTTGTATCAGACCAGACACACTTCTAGTGTAAAGTGTAAACCCACTCCACCCTGTGTGCCCCTGACTACATGGCCTATAAAGTACTGGCCCAAAGCCGTGTTTAATCCGTACACATGACCCACCTTAGCCATCTCCCTTTCTGGAAGCCATACCCCCCATTCCTGCCAGCCCAACCCTGGTTCTGGCAATTGCCAACGGTGCTCTGCTGGGGTGTGGGTCCAGTGGCCATATTCCCTCAGCTTTCCCAGGTCCAGGTCCAGTAGTTCAGTAGTGGGTATCTAGTTCAAGTTGTCAGAGCCTCCCTCTGAAATCACACAGACCTCCAGACCAGGATGAGGTCATGTGGACAGGCCAGCACCACAGAGGAGGCTGGACGCAGGAAGAGCTAAGAGGAAGAGGGTGGGGGTCCTACCAGGGCAACCAAGTATGGCCCATGAGGGACGGAGAGGTGGCTCAAGTAGTTGCCCCTTGAGGTATTTTGGGCTTTTTGTTTTTTATTTTTGTAGTACTGAGGATTGACCCAGGGATGCTCTATCACTGAGCTACCTCCCCAGGTCTTTTTATTTTTTGAGACAAGGTCTAAGCAAGTTGCTCAGGGTGACCTTGAACTTGTGATCTTCCTGCCTCAGCCTCCCAAGTCACTGTGATTACAGCCATGGCCATGGTGCCCAGCTTGCCTCTTGAAATTTAAGTCACCATGGCTCTCTGTTCTTGAAGGCCTGTGCTCTCTGCTACCCCAGGGCCTTTGCACATGTTGCACCTTGGAAATGCCCTCTGCTTCTTTTCTTGAAATTGAAAGCTTCCATCAGCTGAACTGTCACCTCTCTAAGCCTTCTGGGACCACCCTTCTAAAGCCCACTCCCTGTGGGAGCATCTCACCCCTAGAGAGAAGCCTCTGCCTCCCCTCTCAACACCTGCATCTTCAGGGCAAGGGCTGTGTTGTGTGCCCCTGACTACATGGCCTATAAAAGTACTGGCCCAAAGCTGTGTTTAATCCGTATACATGACCCACCTTAGCCATCTCCCTTTCTGAAAGCCATATCCCAGTGTTCACTCAGCACCTGCCTGGTGGCTGAGGACAGAAACCCAAGTCAGCACTAATGGAGCTGGCATCTTCCTGAGGACATCGAGATGGCTGAGAGATGACCCTGGAAGGTAGACTTCAGGGCACCCCCCCCCAAAAAATGCAGGCAGATTGCACTGGGCCTGATCCTGGGCTGGCCAGGGCTAAGCCTCTCCCTGCCATCCTGGGGTGGCCTGCACATGCATGACAGGGGCTGCCCACCAGCACCTCCCCTGTCAGTTTCCTGGGGGCCAGAGTGACCTGGGCCAGGCACTGGACTCCTGGGATCAGCCTCCTTTCCTTCAAGAGCCTCAGGAGTCACCTCATCATGACCTAAGGACTTGAGAAATGAGCCTGTGATGCCCCCTGGGGGGCCAGAGAGCAGCTGCCCTGCTCATCCCAAGCATCCAACCCAAGCTCTGCTTTGTGCTTTCTTTGCAAAAGGGATCTCATCATTAAGACCTGTGACCCCAATAGCACCAGGCCAGGGAGGGGCAGATCTGAGCCCCCAGGCACAGAGGCTAAGAGGCAGCCTGGCTGGACCAGGATCATCCTCAGTACCTCTGATAGCTCCTCTTTTGCATGAGTGACTCTCAGTCCAACGGTAAGTCCCACAGGTGCCCAGGCAGAAGCCCCACCTGCACTCCACCCTCCCTCAGTGGTCTTCACCGATTGAGATGCTTCAAAGACCACAGAGAGGTAAGGAAGGAAGGAAAGCCACCACAGACTGTCAGGAAGGAGTCTTTCTTGGCAGGGGGCAGAGGGAAGGGAGCCAGCTCCCCACCTGTGCTCAGAGGACCGAATCCCAATATGTGAAGGACAGCACTTGGCAGAGATGGTGCCTTCTCAGTCACCTCCTTGTTAGGTGTCAGCCCTGGTGGTGGCAAGAACAGGTCCTGCAACCTTCAGGGTGCAAGCTGTAAGGTGTCCCAAAACAAGACTTCAGGGTTCCCCAGCCCAAGGAGACAAGGGCCAAGGCCTTCTGACTAGACTGGAGAGGTGGCTCTGGAGCCTGGAAGCTGGGGGGATGGTCTCCAGGGTGAGATGGTCTCTGGGTCTGGCAGCAACGGGATAGGAGATGGCCCTGGACTGTCTCCCAAGGGCAGCTGAGTTGGTAAGGTGACTGGGGAGTGTGTACTTGTGCCCACCCTCAAGCCAGTGGGGTCTCCTTTTGGGTTTTTTCCTTGCAATAAGGCAGCCATTTCTGCTGTCCTAGAAGGAAGAGGATCACTGCGATGTGACAGCTATGACCCTAGGGTAGAGGGCCTGGGACTGCGCAGTAGAACCAAGGGGGCCTTGCTTAGGGTCACCTGGGCCTCATAGGCCAGCTAGGAGGAGATGGCCTGCTTGGGGTGGCAGACCTGTCGCCTCCCTAGATTTTGGAAAAGGAATCCAAGCCACCCTTGGGGACTGCCAGGCCTGGGGCCAGCTCGCGGGGGCGGGCTCAGGCGGGGCTCAGCACTCGGCTGGGAAATGTCCCCTCTCCGACCCCGCTGTCACCCTGGCCCGCACACCCGCCTCCTCCCCTCCTCTCCAGGCGTCCGAAGCGCAGCGGCCTGGCGTGGCCTCCGCCTGCGCTGGACCACCCAGGCCCGCCCGCCCAGGGTCTGCACCCCCGCCCCGGGTCACGCCCGGAAGGCCCTGGGCCCCCGCGTCCGGCCGCCCCATCCGCCAGCGGCCCCAGGGACTCGACAGCGGCAGTGGTCAGTCAGCCCCTCCCAGAGCCCGCCCCTCTGGCTGCCGGGCTCCGGCAACCGCGCCCCCATCGCTGCCCCGGACGTGGCGGGCGACCCAGGTCCCCCGGCTCGGGGGTGCGCTACCTGGACCAGCCGGCGGCTCCCGCCGTCGCGTGGCCCAGCGCCGAGGACCCAGGCTTCGGCGCCGGCAGCAGTTGTCCCCGCGCCACGAGGTGCAGGCGGGGCGTCCGGGCCCCAGACCCACCGTGCGCCTACGGCCGGGTCCCAGCGCCCCACTTCCTCTCGCGGCGTGGGACGCACTGAGCTGCACAGGACCGAGCGCCGCAGAGCCCCGCCCGCGCCCCTCTCCCCTCTGGGCTTCGGGGAACCGAGCAGAGGCGGGCAGGTCGCCGGCTGCGGGACGCGCAGGCCCACGTGGTGCGTCCTAGAGGGCGGGGGCCGCGGGCTTCTAGCGGGCGGGGCGTTCGGTCAGGCTCCGCCCTGGGGGGGGCCGTCGGCCAACCGCGGCCGGGCGGGGCGGGGCCTCGTGCTCCGCTTAAAGAAACTTGTTGCGGGTCGCGGAGCCAGGACTGAGCTGCGGCGGCTGCGGAGCCAGAGTGGGAGCGGCGGCGGGGGACGAAGGCCGGGCCCCGCGCAGCGATCTTGGGTCCCGCCGCGGCCGCAGCGCAGCCGGGAGGCGCCCCGAGGGCTTTCCACAGTGTGCGTCGGTCCGCGCGCGGCCCCGATGCTGGACATGAGTGAGTCCCGCGCCCAGCCGCCCTGCAGCCCGTCCGGCACCGCCAGCTCCATGTCGCACGTGGAGGACTCGGACTCGGATGCGCCTCCGTCTCCCGCGGGCTCCGAGGGCCTTGGCCGCGCGGCGGGCGCGGGGAGCGGTGGCCGGGGCGATGCAGCCGAGGCAGCGGACGAGCGCTTCCCGGCCTGCATCCGCGACGCGGTGTCGCAGGTGCTCAAGGGCTATGACTGGAGCCTGGTACCCATGCCCGTGCGTGGTGGCAACGGTGGAGCACTGAAGGCCAAGCCGCACGTGAAGCGGCCCATGAACGCCTTCATGGTGTGGGCGCAGGCTGCGCGCCGCAAGCTGGCGGACCAGTACCCGCACCTACACAACGCCGAACTCAGCAAGACGCTGGGCAAGCTGTGGCGGTGAGTGCAGGGTCAGGCAAGGCGGGCAGGAGCGGGGATGTAGCGCAGTGGACAACCACTTCTTCGTGGGGGAATGGAGGGGCTGGTGGAGTTGGTGGTCTGTTCCAGGCTCTGGCAGTGCCTCCTCCGGACGGTTCCATGGTGGGTCCAAAGGGGAAAATACCTTCTGGCCAGCCCAGACCAGTCATCAGGTGCAGGTCTGGAGGTGGGTGGAAGGCAGTGGCTGGTGTGGCGGTTCCCAATGCATCCTCCACTCCCAGGACACCCTGCCCTGGACTGTGACAGGAACCCTGAGTGGCCCAGCCCCCATCAGGAGGCCTGCAATGCCCAGGGGCAGGCAGCCAGCTGGTATCGGAGGTGCCCCCTCCTGAGAAAGGGCTGAAACCCTGAGATTTCCCATGGAGAGAGAGCCAGAAAGGTCTGCTGGCTTCTGCAGTCCACGCTTCTCCCTTTCCCTAGCTATCTGTCCCAAAGCAAAGAAGGCAGGAGTGGATGAAGAGTGCAGGAAAGGCTTTGTGCAGTCTTTGGAGTGCTCCAGCTGGGCGGGTGCAGAAGACAGGGAGGCAGCCCTGAAGGCTTGCTGCTTGGGACAGCCCACCCTGCTAAATGTCTTCTGCTTGGGCTTAAGATGGATGACTTCGGGTTTGGGGTTCTGGTTTCTGTTTCTTGCTCCTCACCTGACCACCAAGTGCTTTGTCTGTAGTTCCTGGCTTCTCCTTGGATCTGGGGCACAGTGTCAGGCACTCTGGACTGGATTGGACAGGATTCCCAGTTGGCACCCCTGAACCCTGCCCCACAGGCAGTTAGCCCTGGGGATGTGTTCTAAACACAGATGCCGGGCTTTGCCATTGCTTCTGGAAGGCTGGCCATGGAGGGACAGCAAATCCAGCTGAGTCCATGCCACTTGGATTTTTGTTCATAGTGTTTTTCTCAGCTAGGTCCTACCCATATCCTTAGAAAGTCCCAAAGGGAGGGATAAAACAGGCTTGGAAAGGGGGATATCAGAGGAGGAGAGTGGAGAGTTTGGGTCTTATTCCTCTGACCACAGTAAGCACACAGACCTGACTCAACGGGCCCCACAGGCTCCTAGTGGGGAGTGCTGCCTCCTTGGAGCCTGGGAGGTGTGAATGCATGGCAGGGTTCCCTGGTGGAGGGAGGCCTGGTCCACCCCAGCCTGTTTCCTGGCCCTGTCTCACCCAGCCCACTTCCCGGTGGTGTGCGTGCAGGCGGGCTGGCTGCACCGTGGCGGCACCAGGTCCCGCGGCCAGCCCTGCTGTGTGCTCTGCAGCTTGCTGACGGAGAGCGAGAAGCGTCCCTTTGTGGAGGAGGCCGAGCGGCTCCGGGTCCAGCACAAGAAGGACCACCCGGACTACAAGTACCAGCCACGGCGGAGGAAGAGCATGAAGACGGGCCAGAGCGACTCTGACTCGGGGGCCGAGCTGGGCCACCACCCTGGTGGCACCATGTACAAGGCTGATGCAGGCCTCCATGGTGATACACACCACCACGGTGACCACACAGGTGGGCTCCAGGTCCCTGAGCGTCTGACCTCCTGGGAGAAAGCAGCAGTGGGCCTGAGCCCCAGGGAGGGGCTTACCGCAGGGTAGGCAGGCACCTATCAGAGAGCCAACCTTCCTGGGTACCCTGGAAAAGCCCCCAAAGCCCCCGGTTGCAGCTGTTTTTGACACACTGGGGGGCCCAAGCCACAGGATTGCTGAGGGTCCAGCAGCTTTGCATGGCCAGTGCTCCATGCAGACATCTCAGCTGGACCTATCCACACTCTCCGTGCTATAGTGTGAGCCGCTGGTTGCATGGGGTCAGCAGCACAGCTTTAAAATCGGGCTGAGGGAGTGGGGTCCCTGCAGCCAGGCAGCCTTGTTCTAGCTGGCCAGAGCCCTTGAGCGTCAGTTTGCTCAGCATGGATGGGAAGAACGGGTCTTGTATGTATCCACCTTGGTTGTGGGCATAGGGCCCAGCATTCTGCTAGTGGCCCATTATTGCTAGCTCTGGTGGGGCCAGGCCAGCCATCTTCCTCCCCATCTTGGTCTTTGGGGGGGGCCTTGGGTCTTCCTGTAGAACAGTGCTTAACGGAATTTTCTTTCCTGGGCCTGCCGAGGAGTGAGGTCTAGAACTGACTGCAGGAATTTCTGGGAAGTGTAAAGAAACAAAAACTCGTTGATTCCTACCTGCCACTGCTCCCCTGGTGCTGGTGCCGGCTTCTGGCCCCACCCCGCCCCACAGAAGGGGCATTCATCTACACTGTGCTCTCCTCCTCAGGCCAGACCCACGGGCCGCCCACCCCGCCCACCACTCCCAAGACAGACCTACACCACCCTGCTGGCGGGGGCAAGCAGGAGCTGAAGCCAGAAGGGCGCCGCCTGGTGGACAGCGGCCGCCAGAACATCGACTTCAGCAACGTGGACATCTCGGAGCTTAGCAGCGAGGTCATCAGCAATATGGATACCTTTGACGTCCATGAGTTCGACCAGTACCTGCCCCTCAATGGCCACTCGGCCCTGCCTGCAGAGCCCAGCCAGGCTGCTGCTGCTGGCTCCTATGGGGGTACTTCCTACTCCCACTCTGGGGCTAGTGTCGGGGTGTCCCCTGTGTGGGCTCACAAGGGAGCCCCATCAGCCTCAGCGTCACCCACTGAGGCTGGACCCCCACGGCCGCACATCAAGACGGAGCAGCTGAGTCCAGGCCACTATGGTGACCAGCCACATGGCTCCCCAGGTCGCTCCGACTACAGCTCCTACAGCGCCCAGGCCAGTGTCACCAGTGCTGCCCCCGCCACAGCTGCCAGCTCCTTCGCAAGCGCTCAGTGTGACTACACCGACCTGCAGGCCTCCAACTACTACAGCCCCTATGCCAGCTACGCACCCAGCCTCTACCAGTACCCCTACTTCCACTCCTCCCGCCGGCCCTATGCCTCGCCGCTGCTCAACGGGCTCTCTGTGCCACCAGCCCACAGCCCCAGTGGCAACTGGGACCAGCCTGTGTACACCACCTTGACCAGGCCCTGAGGATGCTCATCACGGGGACTTGGCCGGGCCTCCGATGACCAAGTCCCTTGTTCCCCTGAAAGGCCTGTGCCAGCCAGCCAGCAGCAGGCAACGTGACTACAATCAGGTGCCTGTGGGGTCTGCGTGCAGGAAGCCAGGCGCTGTCACAGGACGTCCCTTTGCCTCCACACTTCTGCCAACAGACATGGCTTTTTCCCTTCTCGCTCTGAGCACGGATAGCCATTTGTTCAATGCCCCTTCTGTGAGGACCCGTGGACAGAGTGCCTGGCTGGGCACTTTGATGGATGGAATCAGCAGCCATGGAACCTAGGACAGGAGGGAAGGGGCCTGAGGTCTCTGGACTGTCCTACCTGGAGAGCCCCTTGGGACCACGGGTTGTGTTCCTGCGGTGACCACGTGTCCTTGACACTCAGATATCGCCTGGGACTGACACAGATGGAGGCATTCCTGGTAGTCACAGCTCTTCCCAGCAAGGTTTGGCTGTGACCAGCACTTCTCTTTTTGTGTTTAATTTTTTTTTCAGTGGTTTTTTATTTTTAAAGCTTAAACGTGTTTGTTTTCAAAGCTGTTAAGGATGTATTTATGTTCTGTATTATTTTATCTTTAATTAATGAAGTGATTTGTGCAGAGAGTAGAACTTAAGATGACAGGAAAGCCAGGAAGCTTTGCCGAGGGGGCGGGGGGGGAGGGAGGTGCGGTGCTTGGCACCTTTGGGAGGCTGCCTGGGAGGCCCTGAGATGCAGAGGCCCATGAGGCCAGGGCTGAGGGAAGGAGGAAAGAACTGCCTTGTGGGTCTGATCAAAGTCGATTGCCCTGGCTGGCATCAGGTCGGCTGGGAAGGGAGGACTTGGTCCTTGCCCGTGGCTGTGCCAAATGGTAGAAGACAGAAATTCCCTGAAAGTGAAAGAACAATCTTGGCTCTGAGGCCCTGGTGCCACCTACCAAGCTGTGAAACTAAACCTCCACTAAATGTCTCTGGGCTCCTAGTTGTAGAGACTGGTACTGATTCACCACCCTGCTTCTGCTGTGTGCCGAGCATATAACCGTCTACTTCATGGAAACTTGTGCCTTTGAAACTTTGTAAAGTCGAATACACCCGAGAAGTTGCTTCTTTTTACTTTTTCTACTTTTCCTACCTTTTTCTAGAAAAAAAAAAAAATGTGGGTCTTTTTTTTTTTTTTTTTTTTTTTGCATATCTCTTTCTGGGGGTGGGAACCGCAGCAAACTCATTTTTATGCCATCTATTTTTCAGTGTCAAGTTTGGAAAGACTTTTGCTGTCACTTGCCTGCTGCGTTCTGCTACTTTCTGACCAAGTTATGCTAACTTTTGTACAGATCGATTTCATAAAATTAAAAAAAAATGCTTTTTATCTATGTGGGCCACGTCTTGTGGGTTGCTTTCCATAAGCCTGAGGCCTGAAGGTTCCTGGCCAGGGCGTGAGGAGGTGATGTGTGGCCTGGAGCCCACCAGATTCCCCCAGAGCAGGGCAGTTCTGGGGTGAGCTGATAGGCTGGCTCCCTCCTGGAGCTTCCTGCGTGGGCAAAATGAGTCCAGATGGGCGGCGTTGGGACTGTTTGCTCCCAGGCCCATGGGGCTGGTCTCTGGGTGCTGTGCAGTGCCCCACACTGACAGCATTTTCAGGGCTGGCTCAGAGCCAAACTGGGAACGAATAAAGGCTGCCCTGCAGGAGCTGGGCAGGATTGTCTGCCTGGAGGAGAGTTTCTGGGGAGAAATGGTTGTGGGGAGTGACAGCAGCGGGGGCAGCAGGCCTCTTGCCAAGTCCCGGGTGCACACGGCTGCTCGGGGGCTTCTGGGCTGGCTGTGTCCAGCTGCGCATGCAGCTTCTTGAGGCTTCCAAGCCTGGGGGTGGGCACAGGCTTGTGCTTCCTCCAGGACCCCAGCATGGGAGGAAGCTGCAGCTGCAGGTCTAAGGGTGGCCCCAGTAGGAGACTCCCACCCCGTCCCCAACATGCCCTGCGGATGCCTCCCTCACCCCAGTGGAAACCTAGTCCAGGGCCTGCCAGGAGCAGTGTTCAGGAAGAGCTGCCCTGGTTTATGAGGGTCCCTGAGGTTGGGTATGGCAGGCCCCCAGGGTTGAAGGATCTGGGGAGGGGGCTACCAGGTTCACGGATGGCTGCAGCCTTCATAGCCTGCTGCCTGTGTGGAACTGGCCCAGCCTGTCCTGTGTCCAGCCAAGGGCTGTCCAGGCCCATATGGCTCTCAAAGCTCCCGCATTGATGTCCTAGACCAAGGAGAGCCCCAGGCGTCCGGCTCGCGGACAAAGCTGTGAGGCCTTCACTGTGCTGGGATTTGCTTTGGGGCTTGCCAGGTTCCCAAGGGCTGTGCCGCCCTGCCAGTTTTGTTTGGACTTGGCAGGGCTCCTGCGTGTTAACTCCTGGGGGCCCGGGCCCTCTGTCTCACCAACCCAGGCTGGTGCCGCTGGGCCTCCTGAGGGTCTTCCTGGGGTCTTTTTGCTTCTGAGTTTCCCTAGGTAGGACCAGGACTCATGGCCCCAGCACCTGTGCAGCCCACACCCTTGCCTGGGGCACAGAGATACTCCCTCCCCTTCCTGCATTTTATGCCTGCCCTCTCTGTCCTGTTTCCTGGGCAGCACAGGCAGTGGCTTTGTCCATCGTTCTCAGAGGCTGAGCCCAAGGCCAGGTGTCTCAGAAGTCTCCAGATGCTGGGCCCCAGTACTGCACCAAGGTTGTGGCCAGGGAGCAGATGCCTAGAGGCCGCAGTCCACCCCTGTGCAGATTCAGGTGTCCCATGTCCCGTGGCCTCTGAGTCTCTTGCTGGTGAACTTCCAGGTATGCAGTGCACTCTATCAGCCCAGCCCAGAAGAGTTCCTCATTTTTTGTTTCCTTGCCCAGCACAGCGGAGTCACCTCTGACCCCAGATGAACAGAAGGCCCTGTGCAGGCAAAAAGGGGAAATGCCAAGGCCCAAGGCCACCATTTCTGAAGATTGGGCCTGTATCAGCTTTCAGCAGCAGATTCTCCATTGGGACAGGTTCATTGCTAGCGTGGTCCTCCCAAGAGAACTCATGGCCCTGAGCAGCTAGCTACCCATCCTCCAGGACTCTCAGGGAGGCAGATTCGGGCACTCAGCCTGAAGTGGCCTCTCTAAGGACCCCAGAGTGAGTGTCAGAGCCTCACAAGTGACTCCAAGATGGGTGTCAGAGCCATAGGTTCTGGCCTGCCTGCGCTCCAGGCCTCTGTCTTTCCTCTCAACACCCAGGCCCAGGCCCAGGGGCTTGGGCCTCAGCAAAGACGGAGGACTGTTGCTGGCCCACCTCTGGCTGCACTATGTCCAGCACAAGCCCCAAAGCAAATCCCTACATCTTCCGGCCACCACATACTAGCAAACCCTGGGCACTGTGTGTGGACCACTGGCTAGGGCACACTCTGCCAGCTCCATGACAAGCCTTTGCTCGGCCAGGACCCAGTCTCGGGCCACCAGCACCCCTTCCCCAGATTGATTATGAATCCCAAGAAAGAGACAGGTTACCTCCCACTGGGCACCTGGCAAAAAGACTGTTGGCAGGAAGAGGACTCACAGCTGGACACAGCATCTGGCCTTGGCCAGCCCTTCCTATGCACCATGACAACCTGGCCTGTCAGTGAGGGCACCACAACTCCCGTGACCCAGCAGCCTGACAGTTGGCTTAGGCCTGAGGCCATTGCAAGGGGGTGCCAAGGCCTTAGGACCCCCTGTAGGCCCTCGGATGGGGACCTAGGTGCAACAGAGACCTGGAGGGCAGCACAACCCCTCCAGCCCCTCTAATCTCTCCCGCACTTTCTGCTTCTCCCTGCTGGCTTTGGGCACATGACTTCCCTGGGGAGGAAGGATGTCTGGGTCCTGCAGACCCAGTTAGATTAGGGTCCACCGGTGGCTGAGCATGCTGTGCACAGGCTGGACATGGCCTGAGGGATACTGCTGGGGTCACATTGCCACTCTGCTCATTGCAGAATGAGGTGGGCTTGCCAGGAGAAAGCTAAAGTGAACCTGGCAAAGGTGCATGTCCAAGCTGGGGCCCCATGTTGGCCACAGGTACCGCTCCTCCTCACCTATCTCCTGTTGCTCCCCAGGGCAGCTCTGCAGTCCTATGGTGAGAAGCTCCACTTGCCGGCCTGCTGGCCTTCCAGAGACTCAGTTTCCCCATGCCCACAGAAGGCTTTCCTGAAGATGCCCTGAACTGGGCTTCTTCAGCTACAGCCAGTGCCCCAGCCCCTGTGACTGGCACCTGCTGCCTAGGTCAAATCTCAAGCCCACTAGTCTCCAGATCCCTCCCTAGGATGCACCCCCTTCTTCTCCCTCCCCATTAGGCTGGGCCAGAATCTAGGGGCTGGCCAGGGAGCCTCTGGATTCCCAGATGCAAGACTTGTTCCCCTGAGGTCCACCCTGGGAAAACTCAAGGGGACTCAGAGGACCCTCTCCCAAGAGGTTTTTTGACTGGCTCATGTCTGGGCTCTTCAGGGGCAACTGGCCCAGAGGGACCCCTCAAAGGGTTAAGGGGCGCGGGCCGCCTTGCCCGCGGCGGGCGGAGCAGTTGGCTGGAGTGCCCAGAGCTGTGGAGGCGAAGGCGCTGCATTCTAATGAATCATTATTGCCACGGAGGCCTTTGTCTTTCTTTATCCGGTGCACAATAAAAGAATTAATTAGACAGAAAATGGCAGGGCAAGGAACTGACAAGTCATTAAGGGCTGCTGAATGACCCATGAGATGCACGCTGGGGCGGATTTCGGCTCCAGAATGATAATGGCTGGCCAGGCGCTTTGTATGCACGACCAGCAGGCCCTGGAGCCGGGCATTGTGGCTGCCATTGTGGCCGGGCCAGGGTGGACACAGGGTCCTGACTCCCCAGGCAAAGCAGAGTGAGAACCGCCCCACAGAATCCGTGCACTCATTCCTGTGTGCGGACACGGTCGTCAGTGTTTACATGCAGCCGGGACTTTAGGGAGATTGCTCTGCCCTTTGGACTTCACCTCCCAGCTGGGGGACAGGCACCAGTGGGGTGCCCCCCATACCACTAGAAGCAGGGCGGGGAGGCAGGGACAGGAGAAGGATGGGGAGGAGGACAGAAGGGCAGAGAGGAGCCAGGCAGTGCCCAGCTGTGGCTGATGCTGCCCTGACCACTTAGAGGTCACCAGGAAAGAAGTGCCAGCCACAGGCCAGCTCTCCCACTCAGAAAAATCAAGCTCCCTTTGGGGCTGTGTCCTTCACAATGTCCACCCAGCATCCAGAATGGAGGAGCCCAGGCCAGGGTGGGAGCAGAGAGGCCAGCTAATTAGGAGCCTGTCACTGGGTCCTGCTGCCCACAGCCTCTTGCCTGGGGAGGCTTGTCCCTTCCTGTCTCTATGATTCAGTGCCACCCCCTGAACTGGGGGGGAGGGAAGCCGACCCTGCAGGTCCAGCCCCTGGTTGCCTCCACTGGAAGTCATACCTGTTTCCCCCTCTGGATGTCACACAGGGCTGGGAGGGAATGTGTGAAACCTGGACAGGCTGCAAGAGGGTGTCTCCCTATCCCCCAGGTGATGAGAAGATCTGAGACCAAGCAGGGAAGGTCAGCCAGCTGGTCAACAACCTCTCCCAGGCTGGGTATAAGGGACAGTGACTTCATTACAGTGGGCTTTGCCCAGGGCCCCTGGCATTTGTCCCTCTAGTCACGGGGAGATCCTGGGGGAGGGGCTGGCAACCCTGGGACAACCATTAAAGTGCAGGCCATTGAGGTTCTACCCCTCGTGGGAGGACTTGAGCCCTGGCTGGGTGGCAAGGCCCTTGCAGGGAGGGCCTGTCCTACCCAGAGGACCTGCGACAGCAGGGACAGGTGCTGGGTGACACTGAGGAGGGGCTGGCAGGGACAGCCATGCCCAGCTCCACTCAACAGTGGTCATACCTGTTTCCAGGTAAGAGGCAACCAGACTCCACTCAGAAGTACCATCACCTTTACCACATGCCATCTGACAAGGGCATGTGTGTGTCCCCTCTCAACACACACATGAGACTAAGGTGGGCCTGGCACCCCCTGCATCACCTCCTAGGAGGGGGCCTCACCTCCCTTCTCCCCCAGTTCCTGAGGACATTCAGTTGTCCAAGGAGCTTGTGGGCTAATAGTGGAGTGGGGGATGAAGGTGGGCAGAGGCAGGGGGGCCTGGCTCCAGCAGCTCAAGTCTTTACCATGGGGTTTTGGGGAGGTCACCCTGAGACATATGCCTGGTGTTTGTGGCTTGGACAGAGAGAGGAGCAGGGTGTCCAACCAAGCAGCCCAAATGTACATGTGTTTCCCCAGCACCCCATGCATACAGCCCTGAGGAAGTCATCAGCCTCCCTGCTTCATAGCTCATCTGTACTCACCTCCCCAAGAATGGTGCTCAGGAGCTTGGAGCATGTGAGTGGGTCCAGTGCTCAGCACAATATTTGGAGAGTAGCAACTACTTTAGTGCACATCTCCTAGAATCCTCACTTACCTACAGAAACAGGACTTATGCCCATGTGTCAACAGTAAGGAGTTGGCCTGCTGCACGGGGTTGACATACACTCCATTCATCCCTCCACCCACCCATTACCCACTCATCCACTCACTATCCACTTACCAACCCACAACCTATCCATCCATCTACCAATTCATCCATCTTCCCATCTATCTGCCATTCATCATCTCACCCACCCATTCACCTGTCTGACCTCCAATTCATCCATCAATTCATCCATCCATCCACCATCCATCCATCCATCCATTCATCCTCCATTTATCCTTCATCCATTCAGTGCCCATTAGGTACCAGGTGATAGGTTTTAAAGGAGAAAGAGAGAGACCTAGTTCTGTCCTCTGAATCCAGCAGGAGAGGATCCCACAAGATAAGCACAGGGACCTACGGGTCCAGTATAGGAATCCTGCACTGTGACCAGGGGAGTTTCCTGAGGAGGCTTCACCTCCTTAAGATGTTTCCACCAAGTCTTGTCTCTGAACAGGCTCTATGAGCTCATTCCTCACCCCTGTTCATCCAGATATATGGAATTTTCCTTCACTCCTTCACCCCACCCCAGGGAGTCACTTGGACTGCTCCAGTCTGCTCTTTCTCACTGGACCTGAGTGAGTGGTCAAGATACACATGAGGCATGCCTGAGCAATCCTGAGGCAGGCAGAGCCACTTGTCCCAAATCCAAGCACAGCTTCCTCATAAATATGAGTCCTGGTGATAAGGAGGGTGCTCAACTCATGCTGATTTGCCTGGATGTTTTCAGTTTTAACACTACAAATCCCATGTCATGGGAATCCCCTCAGTCCCAGGTGAACCAGGCTGCGCAATCACCCTAGTGATCCATACTACTCATGCCCATCTCTGGAGAACACACACTTGTGGTGTGGATGAGGTAGCCCCTTTGCAGCATGGGAGGGGGAATGGTGCCCCTGGGTGGCCTTATGAGCTCAGCAAGGTCAAGCCATGACCGTCCATGACCTGTACCCATCACCTAGACCATCCTGAACACAGACCAGATGCTCAATGAGTATTTGACGAATTGACAGTGAATGAATAGAGGTGCAGCGAGGGCTTGCACTGAGTGAAAGAGAGAAAGTCCCTGAGATCTTTCAGATAAGATTCAATGATGGCATGGGCTGTACAGAAGCAATAGCAGGAGGTTCAGTGTCATCATTGCTCTCTTTCACATTGCAGAACTATAGAAGGGCCACTGGAAGCAATGCAAAGGGCAAATGACAGGCAGTAGAGCATGATGGGATCTCAGGAGCTCAAGCAGCTCCATTTGTCATTTGGGATGGGGTCACACAGGTGGAGTTGCGATGAAACTGAGCCTGAGCACATAGCCAGGGAGGACTTCCCACCAACTCCTGTATTGCAGAGATATTTAATTTAGGATGATGACTATGTTGAGGACCATAACCTTGAGTTATGAAGAAACTGCAAAAGTCTCTTTTCTAATAAGTGCACCACCAGCCAGCATGGCCACATTCAGGAGAGGGAAAGATCAAGTGCTGGCAAGGAAGAGGGCAGCAGAGTCTCATCTCCTGCAGGAGTTTGCAGGCTACAATCACCTCCAGGAAGCCAAAGCTGAAGGGCACATAGCGTTCACAATCATAGATGGCTCTTGTAAACTCCAAACAGGGAGTTTACAATTCTGCTATTGCCGCAGTCTGGCTGGGCACAAATCACGAGCCATTGAAGCAGGAACAAACTTTATTTCTGAACTCCCGCGAACGCCATGCACGCGGCCTTCTCCCAGGACACCCCACACACCAACCGGAAATCCCTCCTCCGGCACTTCCCCAACCAATGGGAACTCTCCAGGAATCCCTGCGAGAACTCCAAAGTAGCAGGCGGAGGTGAACAGCAGGGGTCTAATATACACAGCTTAACATAACCATTATCATCTCAAAGGCTTGCTGGCATCACCTCTCAACCACTCCGTTCTGGCAAAAATGCCATGTATCATTTGGACTCAGCTATGGCTCTCGGCATGCTATGATCTCTTCACATTCTGGGACACAACTCAACAATGTCAACAAGGTGACTCCCACAGTCCTGGAGAACCTGTATGTCCCACTAATATAAAGCAACACAGTGTCGCTGTTTTCAGATAGAGCAGTGAGAAAACTTTTAGGGTTCCCATCAGTTCCTTTCCATTGTCTGCTCCACTGTATAAGAGCTGGTTTCTAAGTCACCTGTGGTTCCTATCACTGGGTGAACCCCACCCCACCTCAACATAAGTCAGGCCAGCTTCACTCTAGAACCCAGGGACCCTTGTCCCAAAGCTCCCACATTCTGGAATATTCTCTAGATGCAAAGAAACTATCCTGTAGCAGATGAGCTTCAGTAATGACAGCCTTGTTTGATTCCCAAAGCTAGTAGATTCTGAGGAAGAAGAGAGGCAGGGAGCAGAGGTCACCACTGATGCCAATTCTCTGCCGGCAAGAGTGCTCTAGATTGCAGGGAATATCCCCACGGGGGAGGGCGGGTCTGTTAGAAAGCGGAACTATGTACACAGGAGACTGACACTGTTAGAAAGCAAAACTCTGTATACAGGAGACTGACACCCCTCACCAGCCCAGGAAGGGCCCCTGAGCACCCCAAAGTCCAGGCTGAGCTGGAAGAGGAGGAAGAGAAGGGGAGCCATGACAGTGATAGTGCTGTTGTGTGACAGTGAGGGAAGGCACTTGGTCTCCACCATGTGATCTGGCTCCAGGGCTGGTGAAGTCCCTGCCTGATTTAATAGACAAGGTTTCATGGCCCCAAGGTCAGTGACTTGGTCATGACTGCCCTTTACTGGGACCTCAGCCCTGAGCAAGGCCTGCTGCGGTTATCTGGGCTTCAGCACACTATTCTCTGCAGGGACCTGCCTCCTGGGAGGAGGAGGGGCTGCCAACTCAGATGGACAGAGGAAGCTTTGGAGCAGGCTCCCCCTGGGCTCTCTTCCCCTGGGTCATACCTGGGCGGTGCCTCCTGTGCCCCTTGGCCCCAAGCAGGTCTTCATGAAGAGGACAATTCCAAGGCCCAGAGTGGCATTTACTCCCCTGTCCCCAGGCCCCAGCAGCAGGGCCAGTGGACAGGTTTGGATGCTTGGGTGGGGTGCTGCCAGGCATGCGGTGTCAGAAGCACCCTTGAGAGCAGCTGGGTACACATGGGGGGCCCTGGATGCTGCCTCACCAGCCTCCTCCACAGTGTCCAGGCACAGGAGCCTACCAGGCCTGGTGGGAGCTCAAAGAGGCCAGGCAGCCTGAGGAGGAAGCGGCTGGCTGGGGCACTTCCTGTCTTCAAACACCATTCCCTGTTCTCCTTGCCCAGCCAATGGATGTCACAGGCCTGTCCCCAGTCCACTCCAGAGTGGGGAGTATTCTTTGCTTTAGGAATGCACGCAGTATCGCTGGGAGGAAGGCAGAAGCTGGAGCAGCGGAGGTGGTTGTCCTGCGCCCATCTGGCAGAGAAGTCACGTGCCTGCAGCGTGGGGACAAGCCAACCCCATCTCCTTAGAGAAGGAGACAAATTACATTTTGATTTTCGGTGGTGTCTCACAGCCCTCATCCCGCCCCCACCTCCTGTGCTGCACACCCTTGGAGGTGAGATTCTGGAAGGGCTGACTCCCCTCGGCAAGGGCGCCCTGTCACCTGCTCCTCCCATTCGCGAGCTAATTCCGCAGGGTCCGTGGGCGGTGGCGGATCTGGAGCTGCTGCGTGTGGGCGCGGCCCTCCCTGCTGGCAGCGGTGCCTGCTGCTTGCAAAGCTGCCTGATCAGGCTCATTTGCATGAAGCCCCCAGAGCCCCTCTGAATCCTCCTTTATTCTAAATCTGGGAAGCTCCAGTCTGCAGAATGCACCCCCCCCCCCAGCCTTGGGAGAAAGAGCCTGGTTAGAGGGAGGGAGGGGCCCAGCTGCAGGTGGCCGCTTGTGGTCCCACTGCTGGACCAAGGCTGGCCATGCCAGGGAATGTCTTGTACTGTTTACTCAGTCTGATAAGTGAGCACCAAGTGCCCCTACCTGGGGCTGCCAGGACATAACAAGTGAGGAGCCTGTGGACAGAGCAGGGCAGGGGGCCCAGTGCCCCTGGTCAAACCCTGAGGAGGGGTGGAGGATGGGCACTGCCTGGGGCTTGGGTAGGGCCCAGCCAAGTCCTAAGCTCCTGGGCAGGACTCAAATCCAGCTCTGGTGGGTCCCTTTCCACCAGACTCCTCATCAGCAAGGAGGTCAGTGGGCAGGGTGCACAAGGAGGAATAGGAGGAAGGTTGGAACAGAGGTGCCTCCGACGGCTGGGAGCTCTGGAGCAGACTCAGAGGGGTGCCCGGTATCACCTGGGTAGCAAGTGGAAGCAGCAGACCAGGCTCCTGGATGTCCCACCCGTCCTCCACCCCTCCTGAGGGTTTGACCAGGGGCACTGGGCCCCCTGCCCTGCTCTGTCCACAGGCTCTTCACTTGCTATGTCCTGGCAGGTGCTGATGAACGCTGGGGCTGTGCTGGACCTGGGATTAGCCCACACCCTCAGCCAGGTGTAGGAAGGGCTCGGTAGTTGAGCCTGTCCCCATCTCACTGTGGCAGATGGCTCAGGGCTGTGCCTCCCTGATCCTAAGAATGTTCCCAAGTCCGGGTAAATTCCTTCCCCGCTGAGTTCCCAAGGCCCATCATCTGAACCTCAACAGCCAGTTCTGGTTCTGCCCAAGGCCAGGATGGGGGGAAAGTACCCTTGACTCTGGGACCAGGCCACCAGCCCCAGTGTCCCACCTCAGGACTGGAACTCTTAGGCCCTGGAGTGAGGCCACAAGGCAGGTCTGCTTAGGTCCTAAGGAAACATGCTGGGCCTGGGTGAGAACCAAGATGTGCAGTGGGCCATGTGGATCAGATGTGGGATGAGGGCCACGCTGGAAGATCAGAGCCACACTTTCTTTCCTGGAGATTCCAGGGGGTTTTAACCCAGAATCAGGGAGCGCATGTGGCCAGACAACACTCCCACCTGGGAGGACTCGACTCTCCCTGGATGGCAGAGGGAGAACCAGCTGGACGAAGCCAGGGATGGCAGGAGGGGACACAAAGACCCTCAGTAGGGGTGCAGCCAGGGGTGTCCTCCTGTGTGGACAGCGCTCCAGGGAGCAGGTAAGTTCACACAGATGTGTCCCCTTTACACCTTCCCTCATTTCACCTGCTGCAAAGGCCCACAGACCCGATGCCAACCTGAGCTGTTAGGACCAGTGAATCCTAGCTGCCACTGGCACAAAGTCCTGGCTCTAGTGCCTCTGGGAGAGACAGGAGCATGGGGTGGTGAGTGTGGGGGGTGAGGTGAGGCCTCTAGGCTGGGAACCATTCATGCATGGTCCTGGGAGAACCAGCCAGTGATGGTTGGAGGGGTTCCTAAGGACATGGGGCTCTTAAGGTCAAGACCAACGGGGTCTCGGGAAATCCAGGGTAACTGGCCACCCAACTAGGGCCAGGTTTTAGATGCCAGCCTATCCTTTCAGATCTGGAGATGCTGCCCCTCAAGCTTCTCCAGGGGCCTATGGTGGGCTCCCGCAGGCCAGGCGGCAGGAGCGACTGGAATGCCAAGGCTCCCTCTTCCTGTCTGGCTCCCAGACCTGGGGCCTGGGGGGCCTGCAGAGGGGCTCTGCACTGCTGAGCCTGCCCGCGGTTCCCGTCTGCCAAGTGCCTTGCCTGCTGGCTTGGAGCAACAGATGTGCTCTCCCAATCCCAGAGGCCAGAAACCCAAGGCCAAGGTGTGGGCAGAGGCCCCCTTGGGGGTACTTCCTTTCTTTCTGGCTCCTGGGGGCTCCTAGCATCCCTGACTTCTGGCCACACCACCCCAGTCTTCACTGGGCCTCTCCTGTGTCCTTCTCTCTCATCCCCTTCTCCTCTTCTGTTTTGAGGACACTGTCATTGGGCTCATGGCTACCCAGGAGGCCATGTCCCTTAATCTGGTGACACCTCCCAAGCAAGGTTGCAGGGACAGGGCCAAGCAAGGTTGCAGAACTGGACACACCAACTGGACACACCCTAGGCATCACTGGGATGGAAGGACAAACACGGAATATCACTCGGACTGCAAAGGAGAGAGGCTGCAACTCAGGCCACTTGGCAACCCAGCACCAGGAACGGTGAGCCCGGAGGCCAGCAGCACGTGACACCAGAGTGCAGATGCCCTGGAGCCCTTCTCTTTGGGAAGTTGACTTTACATGATATGAATCTCACCCTCATAAATGCTAAGGTCCACATGCTGAGGTGGCTGCCAGGCGGCTCACCAGGATGGTTGGTTGGCATTGCTGTCACAGGGAAACCTGACTTCCCCAAAGCTACGCACAAAGTGGCACGGGAAGTTGGGGGAGACAGCTCTGTGGCTGCTTGCTTCCAAGGCACAGGAGGGTGTAACACACCTGCCCTTGATTGGCTGAGCAAGGGACAGGCCGGCCTTCCCAGGCCAGGGGCAGCTTCCAGTTTAGAGAAATACAGGTTTGCTGTCAGCGCAGGCCTGGTGGGTTGGGATCCCAGGGCCTGGGCCAGGATGGAGGATGGGCAGGAGTCCAGGACAGCCGTCAGCCCTGGTCTTCCCAGAGCCACTGGCGCAGCACAAAGGGGCTGTTAGGGGAAGCCATTGCCCCCACAGGAGGGCCCAGGTTTCCTGGGAGTGGACAGCTGCCTGGGGAGCACTCTGGAGACCCTGGTACAGCAGCCCTGAATGGGGGCCAAAGACCGAGGCTGGGTGTAGAGCTGAGCTGGACCCAGGCTGGTGCTCTCCTTGGCCAGGCAGGCACACTGCAGGCATGCACACTCCTGCCCACATGCCCACGGCCCAGGGCCTGGGCTGGCCACCCCACAGCCACACACCAGCAGATTTTCCAGCTCAGGGAAAGAGCTACCCACCCAGGTCCAGGAGGGGCTCTCACACTGCCCTGCCAAGCCAGGAGCCCAGATATGGCCTGTGGGGCTCCAGGTCACCTTCCTGGGGAAAGCCCAGAGCTCTCCAGGCCCTGTCTTTCAGACAGAGTGCCTGGACACCACACAAGGCAAACATGCCCTGGAGAGTCCACCATATAAGGTCCCTTTTCGACATGTGACTGACGGCTGTCAGGCTTCAGTAATGGGCAGCCTGCCTGCTGGCAGCAGCTCTGTCTCTTCCCTAAAGCAGGTGATCCTAGGAGAGCAGGGGCCTTGGCCCCAGCAGGCTACCAGCCGTAGGCAGGCCCAGCGGGCAGTGGCCAGGAAGTCCAGCACCCCACCGACACCATATGATGCCTGGGCAGCAGGAGGTCTCTTGAGTGGGAAGGCAAGAGGGATTTGAGGTGCCTGATGCTCAGGCCTGTTCTGGTGCTGCTGTGGCTGGGGGCATGGTGGGCTTATCTCCCTAGTTTTGGGTTCCTTTTCTATGAGGTCACTGGTCCTAATAGCAGCCAACATGCTCAGCAGCCTTACTCTGCCCTGGACACACCCAAAACCCAGCCACCTATTGGGACTCTGGTTATGCCCATTCCACAGAATGTGCATTCCAACCCAGGGTCAGGTACTGCACCAGAACCTTGAGGTAGGGTTGCATTAAAATCCAGTTTCACGTGGCTGGGGCTGGGGCTGGGGCTGGGGCCCAGAGGTAAAGTGCTCACCTAGTATGCATGAGGTACTGGGTTCAATCCTCATCAGATATTGTATCCATTTACAACTAAAAAATAAATATTTTTTTTAAAAATGCAGTTTCGGGAGTCCTCTGCCACACTGCTGGCTCACTATGGGCAGGAGGCCTGGGAATCCCTAAGCAGTGGACAGGTCTGCTCTGCACCACCCTCTGGGCATGAGCAGGTCCCTGCCCAGGGTCAGAGGGATACTGGAGTCTGCAAGTGGCAAGGTTCTGAGCTCCTGAGGATGACTGCCACCATCACCACCATTGGGTGGTCATCACTCCTGAAGGTGAGGGCCACTGTCACCACCACCGGGGTGGTCATCAGAGATAGATGCTGTTGTGGGCTGAGTATCCCCCAGGGCTCCTTGGAGAAGTCCTGTCCCCCAGGATCTCAAACCTGACTGGATGTGGAAATGTGGCTTTGAGAGCAGCAACTGGGGTAAAGGGAGACCCTGGGGGCAACCCCTAATCCAACAGGGCCGTCTCTCATAGGAAGGCTCCACCATGATACAGCCAGTAGGGGGTCAGCCAGGGCAAGACAATGGAGAGGCTGACACTGGAGGAGACACCTGTGACACATAGTGGGGACCTCCAGTCTCAAGAATGGAGACACATAGCAGGTCCCCTGAGCCTACTACAGTCCCCATGGCCCTGCAGAAGCCACTAGAACATGTGTAGGTGGGCAGCTCCAGAGGTATCTCAGGCCCTTGGGTTTATTCACTGTCTCTGCCAGGGGACAAGGTACATCTGAGTTCCATGCTGCCCTTGTACAGAGCACAACACAGATGTATGCAGGAGGCTGTTTTCACAGCCAGTCCCTCCCCAAGTCAAACCCTGGATTGAAACCTCCAGGGGACCTGTTTGGGGAGGACACCACCCTTGGCTCCGCCTACCTGCAGCATGGCAAATAGCAGTAAACTCTGCTGGTAGGTCTCAATCCCAAGGTCCCCGCTCCCAGAAGCCACTAGTGAATGTCTCTCAGTTTGAAAAAAAAAATTTTTTTTTCCTAAGGTAAACGTGAGAACCCTGCCTGGATCCAGGGCAGTTTCAGGCCCTCACAGTGTGGCAGGCACATGAGCCCTGTGCCATGGGACTCTGCAGGCCCCTCAGGCCAATTCTGGCGCTGGTCAATACTGATTCAGAGTCAAGGTGGCGCCAGCCAGGCCTCCTGGCCAAGGGAGTCAGGGCACCTAGACGGGCAGCCAAGGTTGGCCCCTGGAGCCTGTTCCTCAGGCTGTGGCAGAGATGGGGCTGTGGGCAGCAGTGGGGGCTGTGGGCAAAGATGGGGAGTGTGGCAGGAGCTCAGACCAGTCCCAGGCCCACCCACACATACAGCAGGGTGATTCCTTAATTTTGTGGAAACCAAGCAGGGAGAATTTCCCTAACTTGTTCCAATTAAGTCTCAGTTTGTTCACCTTTTTTTTTCCCCCCGGCAGGGGCCCAGGAACAGTTGGAGGTGCATCTGGTGGACCAAGGGCCCAGCAGCAAGGGCCATCTGGTTGGCCTCCTCACCCGACCTCCCCAGTTCTGAGTACACAAGTGTCATGGATCTTCTCATCAAGAGCTGTTTCTCTTCCCCATTGCAAAGCCCAGGAGCTGAGGCTAGAGACAGGAAGGGCCCTGCCAGGACACATAGTGGGAAGCAGAGCTGGAAGGGGTCGGGGCCACTGTCATCAGCATGCCACCCAGCTTTTGCCTACATGGGGGCGTGTCTAGAGCCTGGTGCCTTCTGGGCCCTGGAGTCCTGCTGTCTGGCACTGCTGGTGGGAGTCTCTGGGTGTCTCCTTGTCCTATGTAGGCTTCATGGGTGCCACATGTCCTGACAGGCACCAGATGTGCCAGGAGAGAGCCAGATACTCAGTGTCCACTGCACCTGAGGACACAACTGTGTTTATCACCACAAGGGGCTTTGGGGGATCTGCCTGCTTCAAAGGAACCCTTACTGCCCCAGGAGGACTGTCCACACTTTGCTCACTCCCAAGAGCCCTGCTGGCTTCAGATTTTCTCCTGCAACAGGTGGCTGGGGAGGGACCTTCTCTCAGGAATAATCATCCAGGTTCCACGGCAGGGTGGAGGGCTGTCTTCAGTGAGGACTGTGTCTCAGCTCAAATCCCACCTTCCTAGGCCTGGTCCACCTCCTCCTTACAAATTCTTGCAACTGGAAGGAGGAAAAGCAGGCTCCGTTCCACAGTGCAGACCTTGTTCCCAGAATTGCTGCTCCAAGGGGGAGCCAGCCAGCTCTCTCTGCAGCATTCTGAGCCCCACCTACAGCATCTTTTTTATTCCTTCCAGTGACAGGAGGCTCACTCCCTCTGATTGGGCTGGCATTGGAAGGTTTGGAGGGTGGCAAAATTTGTCTGATTCTTCTCTTTTACTTCCTCCCTTGCCAGCCGGGGAGAGAGTTGGGCATGGTTTGAAAATCTCCAGTTATCATGGCCTGCCCCACATGGTGCTCAGCAAGCAGCAACCAGCCTGGAGAGGGAAGTGGGCAATGAGTGGGTGCATGAATGAGTGGGTGAGTGAGTGAATGAATGAGTCGGTAAGGGAATGAGTGAATGAGTGGGTGAGTTAAATAATGAGTGGGTGAGTGAATGAATGAATGAGTGGGTGAGTGAATGAATGAATGAATGAATGAGTGGCTGAGTGAATGAATGAAAGGGTGAGTGAGTGAATGAATGGTTTTTAAGTGGGCACTGTAAGGATTCAGAATTTCTTCTGAGATTGTCTGGAGAGAAGTCTGCCCTGCAGCTCACCTGAGGGCTCTGCTTTAGAGACAGTCTCCAGGTTCCCAGCACATCACAGCTGGCTGTGGCCTTGAGGTGGCAGGTTAAAGCAGTTCTAGCCCTGGATTCAGAGCCTGGAGTAGGGCCCTGCTGAGGGGAGATGCCTTCCATGCAGAAAGCCTCCAGGGGTACTGGAGGGAGGGAGGGCCACTCCACACAGCACTTCTAGATTCTCCTAGAACAAAGGCAGCAGGGCAAGACCATTACTCACCAGTACCCAGTGGATCAGTGGGAAGGGGCTTCAATTTGAAATGGGAAGTGGTTATTACACATCCCAATCCTGTGGATTTGATCTTCTGGAGAACAGTGCTGGCAGGTGAGGATGCAGCTCTGTGCTGCCTGTGGGCTGGACCACCTCACCTCCCACTGGGAACAGGCAATGACACCGACCCTGAGCAAATCCCCAGACAGAGCAGGCCTTGGCTGGGTCCAGAATCAGCTGGAGGAATCAGGCACGTGTGGTGCTTATTGCTGGGCACGTGGGGAGGCATTTGGGGTAGGAGAGCAGAACTCCTCACTATGCCCAGCTCCTAGCTCCTGCAGAGAGCTTGGGCCCTGGGACCCCTGAACTGATCCCCTGCCCCTGCCCAGGGTCTTATCCCCATAGCATGGGGGCTAGCCTGGCCCAGTCTCAGAGTCTGCTTCTCCTATGTGACCACATCCTGAACAGATGGCCATCACTGCTTGATTGCTGAGCAATGTGGTGGATTGAGACCCTGACTCACAGCAGGATAGTGGAATGAGAGGAGAGAGTAGAGGGGACACCTGAGGGACAATAAGCACCACCAGAATATCAGCCCTAAGTCGAACTTCCTTCTTCAGGAGGGAACAGGCATTGATACCCAGGAGGACAGGCCCCAGTGGCCCACCCACCAAATCAACCCTCCTAGGCTTCCAGAGCACCGCCAGGCTCCTTGTACCCCTGGGGGAGAGCCTCACAGATCCTATGGGGCCTGGGGAGGCTGAGGAAAGTCTCCCAGCCAGCAGCTCTTGGCCCACTCCCCACTGGGAACCGAGAGCAGGGAGGGGCCCCTCGCCATCCAGGCAGGAGAGTGGGGTCCTTGGGGCCACCCTCCACTCATGGCAGGCATGAGTCACCTGGCGGGGAGGCCCATGGGCGGTGGCCATGCCTCAGTCTGGCCAGACGGCCCATGTCTCCACCAGGAGTCTGAAATAGCTCTCGGTGTCCAGCACAGGGAGGGTGTGGGTGCCTGAGGATGGACGTGCCCAGATCCGCAGCAACCCTGCCAGGCTCAGGTAACTGGAACCCAGCCCAGGACAGGCTTGGGGCCTGGTGTAAACAGCTGGGGGTGTGCACTAACTGTCCCCTCCTAATGTCCAGTCCTCCCTGCCCAAGTCTAGCAGGCAGCCTCCTTCCCACAGGAGGAGTCGGGGCCATGCTGGCCCTGACACCCCAGGGTCCCTAATCCTCCCACCTGGACCTCTGGACTCTTGCAGGGATGAATAGGTCAGCAGTTCACACCAGCCTGTCGGACACACTTGGGGGCAGGGATGATGCCCTGGAGGGTGGACATGAGAAAGGAAACTGGGAACTGGGGTGGGGAGCCTGGCTGGGCTGGCTGTGC
This sequence comes from Callospermophilus lateralis, assembly GCF_048772815.1. Taxonomy (NCBI): domain Eukaryota; kingdom Metazoa; phylum Chordata; class Mammalia; order Rodentia; family Sciuridae; genus Callospermophilus; species Callospermophilus lateralis. The sequence continues at coordinate 8,251,822 of NC_135323.1, read as the reverse complement.
TTACAGTGCCAGCTGGCCAGGCTAGCCCCGTCCATGCAACATGTCCTTGATCAGCAGCCGATTCAGGCCCAGCTGTTGCTGAGCAAGGCCAACCCAGCTGCCCCTTCTCCCAGCAAGACCAGGGCCCTCTCTGGCAGCCCCCATTCAGCGCATCCCCCCACAGCCCTGCTGGGGATGAAGGGGTGCAAATGGGAGGTTGTAACAAATAGAGGTGGCAGCAGCTCTGAGGGCCATGGAGGGTGCCTGATAAACAAGGAGGTGCCTGGAGGCCGGATGGTAGTGACCCCATAGCACTTGTGGGTGACCCCACACACAGTGGAGAGAGCCTTGGAAACCGGCCTGGCCAAGACATGGAAACAGAGGCTGCCAGCAACAGCCACTGGGCAGGACAGGATGGGCCGGGGAGGGGACACATGCCACTCACACATGCTGCTCGCTCCAGAGAACCCAGTCCAGGCCAGGCTGTCTCCACTGGGGCAACTGCTGTGTCCATGTGGCTGGAAGAAGCACTAGGCCTGTGGCCCTGTCCACCATCAGGACATATCAGGCTCCCTGTGCCCTGGTGGGCTGCAGGCCGGTAGCAAAGTGGATACCCCTCCTCTACCAGGGGAGGAAAGTGGAAAGGCAAGGTGTCTTGGAGGCCTGGGTTTGGCTGCAGATGGGTTCTACTGCTGTCCTGGTGTCCCGGGGAGACAGACAGAAGCCAACACATCCTGGGGTCGAGGCCAGGGTCAGACAATCAGGAGAGCCAGCAGCAGGCAGGTGTGGGAAGTCTGGTTCTCCAAGTTGCCCACCCAAGGGAGAGATGAGAAGAAGCAGGAGAGAAGGGGCTGAAGAGGAGGCAGGCAGCAGAGCGGTTGGGCACAGCCTCGGAATGCCAGGTCCCTGGCAGCGGGAAGGGGCAGGCGGGACCTCCCCAGGGGCCTCTGGAGGAGTGCAGCAGGGCCCACGCCTTGATTTTGGCCTTCCAGTCTCCAAGACCCAGAGAGAGAAGGTCTTCTTTTTTCAGTCTGCCTGTCTGGGCGAAGGGTGGCCGCAGCCATAGCTGTGCTGCTTCCTACAGTGGGCAGGGCTCCTGGGCTCACTCCATCTCCTCTCTTGTCACCTGATACCCCTAGGTCACATCCTGAGCCTCTCTCCAGTCCCACAGGACTGCTGGACCCTCCCAGGGCAGAGAGAAGCCAGAGGGAGGATGTGGGGTGGCCAGTGGGCAGAGGTCCCAGGTGTGTGCCCAACCTGGTGTTGGGAGACCCCCAGAATCAAGAGCCCAGGGGCTCTGCCCCTCCGATGACAACTTTCCTGATTACAGGTCAGGAACAGGATGTCTTAGCTTGAGCCCCTCTTTGGGCAGCCCACAACTGGGGGGACAGCAGGTTCTGAAAGGCCCCCATTCACCTGATGGCCTCTCCAGCAGACATCCATGCTTGCCTGCTCTGAGCAGGGCCAGGAAGGCCAAGAACGTTGGTGCGGAGCTTGGGCACAGTGGGCATTTCCAATAGCATGGTCCTGGCTTGCCTGGGCCACCCTTGCCACTACCCACTCAACATTATCCTCCCAAACAGTCCAATTTCAAGCTTCATGTCTGTTTTGAAGGAGGGTCTGTTGTGGGATCACCTTGCTGGTGAGGTTCCCTTTCCAAGACCAGGAAGAAGCTGGAGACTTCTGGCTGCTTGGGGCACCTCAGTGTGGGCCCCACTTTCAGGGTGTCGAGGGGCTGTACTCAGCCCCTCAGTTCAGTAACAGCAAGGAGCCCTGCAGGCAGGGGCCTGGGTCTGGGGAGGGGACCTCATGCTAAGTCCGCTGTGGGGACTTGCTGGGAAGGAGTGGGGTGAGTGTTAAGTCGGTTGGAAAACCAAGCTCCAGGACTCCTGTGGCTGTCGGTGTCCCCAGGAAACGTGGATTACCCTTGGCCTTTCCCAAGGTGACTCAGGAGCCGAACCGCCACTGCGAGTCCAGGCAGTGGAGAGAGACTGACAGGTCAGTGCCGATGCTGGGAAGGCCCTGCAGGGACTGCAGACCCACAAGCTCAGTGTCGTCCTGGTCATCACGGTTTGGCAGCCAGTGCTCTGCCCCATGGAATCAGCTGTTGCTCCCAGTGTCCATGCAGTGAGCTGTTCCCCACCCTGCACAGAGCAGGGGTTCTGTCCAGAATGGAGAGAGCCGATGGTCTGCCTCAGCCCTATCCAGCCCAGGGCCTTTGACCCTGGTGGACCAAGCTCTGCCTATTCCCACAGCTCCAGGCTGAAAACCCAGAAGCCAGGTAGGGCTGCAGGGGTCAGTGTGGTACAGAATGGGATGCTGGTCAGGGGGCAGTGCCAAGAGCAGCTTGTCCCAGGAAGCCCATGGAGCTGTGTGGGCCTCTGGCCTGAGGTGGCCAGGGACAGGATGATCAAGGAGGCGGGCTGGGGAGATGGGGGCACAGACCCCCAGAGACCCCAGGTGAAATGCAGGCACACCCACTCACTCAGGCAAATCCGGGGATAGGAGCCAGTCCTGCCTCTGGGCCAAGTCTGGCCTCCACAGATCCTCCAGGGCCTGGACACATCCCTTCCCTCCCTGACCTCAATTTCCTGTAATTGGAAGGGCTCTGATGGGAGAGATGGGCTTGTTTAGGGGATCCCCCCCATAGCATACAGGGCCCCAGTCCAGATGGCTTGAACTTATCACCAGAGGAGCTGGGTACAGGGTAAGGAGGTGTGGGCCTGGAGACCCCTCCCCAGCCTGGGCTTCCTGCAAGGAGAACCTGGGGGACCCAGGAGGAAGTGGCCTCAGGGCCTGGGACTCCTCTAGGCCCCACAGCTGATGAAGCCCTGGTTTATGGCCTCAACCGCTGTGCTGCCTTCTTGTCTGGACAAGGTGCAGGTGGATTCAGAGCTTGGACTCACCCACAGCAGCCTAGGCCCCAGGTGAGTTTCTGGGTCTCCCTCACTCTTCGATCCTATGGACTGAGAGGATGAGTGCACCCTCTAAGCTGGCAACTCCCAGCCCCTCTAAGCCTGAGTTTCTCCATCTGGGAGGGGAGGATCTTCCATGCTGACCCAGAGGTCTCTTGGACAGTGGAGGCTGGTCACTGTGCCATGTTAACACCTCCAGATGATGTGGGTCCGAGCGTCTGTCCAACCTGGCTACAGCTGTGAAAGCCCACCTTTGGAGGAATGATAGAGTGGTGCCTACCTTCCCAGCAGTGAGTGCGTGTGAGGGGACTGTGGGATGAGGAGGTGGACAGGATCCCAGGGTCCGAGCAGAGCCACAATGGGCAGCCCTGCCAAGCACCACCTGATCACACTAGGTCTCATTGGCCTATTTAAAGAAGAGGAGGCAGGACCTGCCCCAGATACCAGCTCCTTAGATCAATGTCCACATGGCCCCATGTGTTGGCTGCTGGCTCAGGGCAAAGGAAGGTCCAGAAGAGGCTCATGGGAGGGGGGTGCCAGGTAGCTGGACCCTAGACCCTGCTAAAGTAAGTGGTTTGTAGCAGAGGGGTCCACGCTTGGCTAGGCACATGTATTATCACACAGAGCATGGCCTAGGCCAGGTCCCTGAGAGTTTGGTGACAGTGTGATCACCAGCCCTAGTGAGGGAGACTCACAGTGAGGCTGGAAGCTGCTGCCTCTGGGGCTGTGTGTGTTGGGGCTCCCATGGTAATTCTGCCTGAGCCCCTGAGCTGTTTTCAAGGCAGACTGCACCCCCACTACGCTCCCACCAGCAGAACAGGAGGGCTGCTTCTGTATGTCCCCCACTCACATCTGCTCAATACCCCGGATATGCTACAACCAGGCCGCTGTTGGCAGAGGGGGCACCAGCCTGCTAGGGTCCTGCTAGTGTCCTGCCAGGTCTTTAGAACCTTCACTAAATGCACTGGGACTGAGCAGCCACACCATAATCAATGGCAAAACATTTCATCACCTCCCAAAGGAAGCCCCATGCCCTGCCCTGTCCCAGCTCTGGACTGCTATTGACCTCTGCAGAGTCTCTAAGTTCTGCCTAGTCCAGACATCTCTGTGGACAGAGCTCTGCAGCTTGTGGCCTTGTGCCTGGCTTCTCTCCCTGAGCACCACCCTTCCTGGGTTCTTTGCGTTCTGCAAGCTGAGCTTCCCTCCTTTCTGTGGCTGAGCAATGTTTCTGAGTGTGGACAGACCACTCCTTGTCTGTCCTCACTGGGAATCTCCTAGTGCTGCAGTGATCAGCCTGCAGACTTGCAGGTGCCAGGGTTGTGTGCTCGGGTTGTCAGTGCTGCAGGCACATATCAGGGGGTGGACTCGCCAGCTCCCATGGTAATTCTGCCTGAGCCCCTGAGCTGTTTTCCAGGATGCCTGCACCCCCACTACGCTCCCACCAGCAGAGCAGGAGAGCTGCTTCTGCATGTCCCCCAGCTCAGCCTCCTGCATCTGCCGGCAGCCTCCTAGCAGGTGCAGGAGACTGCCTGGTGACTAGTGCTGTCCAGCGTCTTCTTGCGTGCTTGTGTATGGTTGATGTGGTTTCCTTGGAGAGATGTCTATTTGCATTGGTACTGTTGAGTTGTAAGTGTCCTTTGCATTTTCTGGAGAGTAGACAGACCCTTACCAGGTAAAGCATGTTTGACATTTTATCCCAACCAGTGGGTGGGTTGTCTTTTCACTTTCCCCGTGGAAGCACAGAAGTTTTTCACTTAGATGAGTTCAATTTATTTACTTTTTCTCTTGTTGCCTATGAATTTTGAGTCTTTATTCATTTTTATCTGACAGTGTTGAACATGTTTTGTAAGATGCCCTCATCCTTTGTGAGCAGGGTATGGGTAGACACATTTGTGTGGAAGTGGCCAGGAAGGTGCCAGCCTTGGGGACAGACTGAGTGTCAGGAGCTCAGGAGACTGAGGGATCAGGGGAGAGTTCCTGGGAGGGCCAGTCCTCATGAGCGGGTAGTGACCTTATTCTTTCAGGCTGTGGGGATTCCTCGCCTGGATGTGGGACCCCAAAGGCCCCTCTATTGTGTGGAGAGTCTTCTCCTTCTGCCCAGCCCCAGGAACAGCAAGTGGGCAGGCCTCAGGGCGGGAAGCACACAGGGTAATTAATTCTGACTTACAGAAGCTGTCCTAAATTGGATAGAAACTGGTGGAAATAGGATTAAGAAGGAAGCTGAGCCAAGAGCAAACAGAAGAAAAACTCCCCAAGAGCCGGGCAGCCTGGCCGGGCCCTCGGAGGCGGCAGAGCGGGAAAAGCACTGGACATTGCTCGGCAATCACGTCATGTCCATGGGCAGCTCCAGCGTCACCCAGAAGAGCTGCGGCCAGCTCTGGGCAGGGAATACAGACATGGCTGGCTGTTCTCTCTGCAACCAGCTTTATCTGCTCTGAGCTCACTCAATTCTGAGGATTAATTTGGAAACAATTAAAATTCTGTACAAAACAAGCATAGGCTGGGCCGGCCAGCAGCCTGGCATGCAAGGAGCCCCTTCATCAGCAAGGCAGAAATCTAATTAGTGCAGGATTAAATGGCCACAAACCGGGGAGCAGGGAATGGCTCTTGGAGAGGCAGATGAAACCAGGAGCAGGGAACACTGTGCGCAGCAGTTTCAGCCACAGGCTGGCAACTCCAGCCTCGGAGGCCAGAAGGTGGCTCCTGCCACCCGCAGCTCCCGTTGCCCGCAGCCCAGGGCCCTCTCCCACACACTGCAGTAAATGGCAAGCCCTCTGAGTCTCCCAAGGGGGCAGCTGGGAGGCTGGGTCACTGCAGGCGGAGCCAGCTCCTGTCTTGCTTTCGCAGCTATGCTGGGCAGTAGTTGATGCCCAGGGACCTCACGCCCTGCATTCTGTTGGGGCCCTCAGGACGCCCACAACTGTTGCTCTGCTGGGTCCCCACGTGGCAGGTGTCCCGAGGAACCGATCTAGCTGAGGTGTGGCCCAGCACTCTCACCCGGGCCACCTTCAGCGGCAGAGGTGCCATGCAGCGCCTGGAATCCAGCTCCACACACTGCCCCTTCCCATTTCCTTGGGGTCCATGGAGCAGCTGTCCTGGAATGACCTCTGGGACAATGGACACATCATGGTCCATGGAGTGGACAGAGCACTGGACTTGCTCCATTCACGTCCATGAACCCCAAGATGCTTGGACCTGGAAGAGAGTGCCCCAGTTTCTCCACACCCTGGGACCTCCATGCACCCCTGGGCTGGGCCAGGAAGCTCAGGACACATTCTGAGCACCAGCAGCCCCTCACACTCACAGACACAGCGGGACATGTGATCCAGGGTGAGTACACAGGGGCGTGAGCAAGTGTGTGGGTGTGCAAATGCCTGAGTGGCACTTGGGAGCAGATGGGTCTTCCTTGCTGCTGGAGATCTGAGAGCACTCTTGGGGCAGGGTCTTTCTGAGCAGAACAGGTGCAGGTGGAGGGCAGAGGCAGGCCAGGAAAGGGGGAGGGTCCTCTAAGGGGGGGGAGGTTATCCAAGGGAGACCATTGGGGGCCTTCTGGGGGCCTTCTGGGGGCCCTGGGCACTTGTCCTCTTCTCTGCTCCCCTGCCTGCATGGGCCCTAGGGATGGTGAGGGACCCTGTGGCACTGGAGAGTGTGGGGTGGCCCTGGCTTCCCACCGCCTTGGGACAGATACACAAAGTCAACGCGGACAGGGCCTGGCAACGTCCCAGGCACAGGAGGGCAGGATGGTCATAGGTCCTCCTGGAACCAGGGTGGTAGAAGCCTCTGTCTGAGAGTGGGCCTGAGCTCTGGCTTCTGCTCCGCTTGACGTTAGGTGCTCTGGGAGGGTTACACTATCAGGTCCCTGTGGCTGTCCATTTGTCCCTTTGCTGTCTGTTTGGAAACAGGCACTGCTCAGCTGGGCGAGGTCATGCCAGGAGCCCCTCAGGAGCAGGCAGACACAGGCAGGGAGGTGGAGGCCTTCCAGCAGACACTGCCCTGGGCTGGGAGACGCCCAGTTAGCCTCGGGGAAGGGGTGCAACTTGGCCTCAAGCAGGGAAGTAACTCCCCCAGGGCCACCTGACGGCCAGGGGCTGGGCCTGCCAACTGCTTCCTCTGACTCACTCACCAGTGACCTGGTGCCCCCCACGCCCAGAAAGAACCCCTGGCTGTGCCATCGAGACCCCAGCAGGTGTGCTGGGGGTTCCCGAATTTCCTCCCGTGACTTCTGCCCCAAGGCCCTTGTGGACCTCACCCCACTGTGACCCTGGCTGGGGGTTTCAAGGTAGCTGAGCAAACTTCTGCTTCAGAGCGAATTCCCCACCCAGGCGGGGAGCGGGGCTTTCCTGCTGGGACACAGCTTTCAGCAGGAGGCGGCTCAGTGGCAATTGAGCTGCCATGTGGGGCTGCCGGGACAGTGGGTGCTCATGTCTGGGGGTGGAGTGGGCTCTGCTCTGTTGTAGCTCTTGCTACAACACCCAGACATGGAGCCAGGGACTCGGGGGAACTCGGGTGGTAGAGGGACACTGGGGTCCTTCGAGTCTTCCCCATCCTGAAATTTGGAGCTAGGTGGTTTGGGCCATGTTCCTGGGTCCGAGATCTCATCAGTTCCTGCCTCCCCTAGAGGAAAATGTCCCTGCAGTTCTCCCAGGGACCTGATCCCCAGGTCACAAGAACCCCATGCTACTTCACCCCTCCTGCAGGTGCTTCAGCCTCAGCTTCCCAGGCTATGTGATCCACACCCCTTGGAGCTGGAGTGGGGACAGTGCTTGTCCACCATCACTGGGCAGCTTCGGTGGACAACAAGGATCTTGTCCCCAGGGCTGCTGGCTCTGAGCTGGTTAGGTCCCCAAGCTCAGTGTTGGCAGCCCCTTCTCTTCTGAGGAGCTGCTTGCAGAGGGCAGGGGGTGTCTGAGGGAGGGTCGTGCAACCCTCCTGCTCTCCTCCAGGAGCCAGTTTGGCAGAGCCCTGGGGGCTGGACCGGACAGTAGGTCCCATTTCCTGATGTGCCTGGAAAACTCCCTTGGAATCCACTTGGCCAGTAGCCGAGGTGCTTCTGCGAGACCTTCCTCCCTAGTGCTTCCAGCAATCGCCACCAGCTGTGCCCCACCCAGAGACCGGTCAGGATTCCCTGGGGTGACTCATAGTGTGCTGCAGAAGCCCCAAGCTTCTCATTGCCCAGCAGGCGGGGCACATGCAGAGCTGGGGACGTTAGCCCAAGGCTATGTCCTCTTGAGGGACAAGTACCAGGGATCAGACTCTTGGGTTCCTCCTTCCTGTGGAGATGCAGCACAGTTGGGGGAGCCTAGGGGTTCTGACCCCTGGTTTTGGTATACAGCTACTCAGAGGGGACCTGGCATCAAGCCAGCACTCTTGGGCCAGAGGGAAGGAGGACTGGATTTGGACCTGGGCTCGCCAGGGCACACTCTGGGCAATGAGTCCCATTTCACTCTGTGAGTTAGGCAGGGGAGCCACAGTCCCAGTCCTGAAGTGGGATCCCTGCACGGTGGCTTGCCCCTCTGTGCTCCAGTCTCCCAGTGTGCGAGGGAGGTAGCACCTACAATTAAGAGGATTGTGGAAACATCAGCCTGACCAGCCTTACCTGGTGCCTGGTCCTCTGTCAGGGCTGTGAATCTGTTGAGGATCGTGGTCACTCTTCAAGACCTCCATGTGTGGGATCCTGCCCCAGCCAGCCTTGGAAGAGACCATGCATGTCCATCAGCCCTTGTGGGTGAGGTGGCAGCATCCACATCTGCCCACTCCCTCTCTCTGGTTCCCAGCAGAGCCCCAGGAGAGGAGATGCTGCCCTGGGTAGGTAAAGTTACCTCCAGGGGTGGGGCTCTAGGAAAGCGGCTAAGAGGCTAGATGCCTGATACCCTGAGAAGAAAACCTTTGGCCATCACCATGGTGACACTGGACCAGGCACAAAGGTGTTCTGGGTGAAGTGGGGAGGGCAGAGACAGCAGGCCGGGGATCTGCATGTATGGGAGGGAACAATGGGCAGGGGCCTTGGTCACCCTCTCTGTGCTCTGGACCAGTACTTGTTCATACTGCCTAAGAAGTCTGAATCTTCCTCCACTATTCTCCAAATAGTCACACTTGGTCCGTTTGGAAAAATGAACAACAGCAGCCAGTTGGACAGCACCTTTATTTTGTTCTGAATGGTCAGAGTCGCTCTATGCCTCATTCAAACCCTGTTGGGCATTGCAGGGCGGCCGTGGAGATGCTGGAGCCCACGGGGCAGTGACCTTGGCCAGTGCCACACATGCTGGGCGTTGGGTTGCCAAAGCCTGTGCCAGCCTTGACGGGGGCTGGTCTGAATCACACCTAAGCTGTCCAAGCTTGGTGAAGAGTAAGATGGTAGGTCCCCAGGACGGAATATCATAGAGCCACTAGGACATGGATGGTTCCCAGGAGGAGAAGACAGAGAGGGACACCACTGCCCACCACCTATGGAAAATGCCCAGAACGGGGGACTTCAGAGACAGAAGTTGAGTGGGGCAGGACCCGGAGGTCACCAGTGTCCACTCTGGCCAGGGCTTCTCTCTGCGGGGACAGGACTGCTCTGCAGCATCTGTGGAGGCTCTTGAGCAGCTCTATGGATGTGACCCCGATGGTCCAGCTTCCGGTTACGTGAATTATACCTCAATAAGGCTGTTTTAAAAAATCAAAGTGTCTTATGCTCATGCTACGTTGATCATGTGCTGTGATGATCACACTGGATAAAGGGGATTGAATCCAATATCACCACGGATCACAGTTTTGTTTTGCCTTTTCAATGTGGCAGCTCAGAAATGCAAATGCCCTATGGCTTCCTGGTTTTAGAGCTGCTTCCTCAGACCCATGTCCTCTTCCTTGGGTGATGGCCAAGAGAGGCTCGGTGGTCCCACCCTGCTGTGGGGAAGGGCAGGTGTGGGGGAGGGGCCACTCAGGCCTGTGCAGATGCTGTTCTGCTCAGCAAGCATCCCCCAGGGATAGGTCCAGCGGGGCTCTGAGTCACCCACCTGCCATCCAGCCTGCCTGGAAGGCTGATGCAGAAGGATGGTGAGGTCCAGGCTGACCTCGGCAACTTACAGGGACCCTGTCTCAAAATAAGACACAAAAAGGGCTGAGGATGTGACAAAGTAGCCAGGGGAGTGGGGTCTGTGCCAGTAGAGTGCTCAGTGCCAAAAAAAGATACGTCCAAGTGCTAATTCCAGGGCCTGTGACCGTGGCCCTTCTCAGGCAGCACTTCAGGGTCTCTGCAGAGGTTAACAAGGTGGAGGGCATGTTGGATCAAGATGGGCACTAATCCAACAGTGGTCTTCCTCCTAAGAGATGGAACAGACACAGGAAGAGGCCATGGACTGATGACAGAGGTCAGAGCATGCCTGCAAGCCAAGGTGGTAACAGAAGGTCCCCTACCCTCGCCTTGACCTTGACTCCCAGCCTCAGAACTTCAGGTGAAGGAAGGTGTGTTATTCTCTGGTCTCTGGTTATTGCAGCCCTGGGAGGCTGGCAGGGCTGATGGAGGACAAGATGCTGACCCAGTCCAGGCTAGAGCAGCCCCCTGGGCCACAAGGCTCCCTATCCAAAAGTGAGTGTCTGTTGCTCTGCTGCCCTGCAGGTCCACTCTCTGCACCCTGAAGGTCTGAGTAACCCACAGCGCATCTGACTGGACAGGTCGGGGGCTAGAGAGCCCCAGTCACCTGTCCAAAGCCACAAAACAGCCAGGTGAATGGGGTCTGTGCCAGGGCCAGCCCGTTTTAGATCACACATGCTCTGGGACGGAGCATTGAAAGCACACTCAAGCATTCTGGTGGTGATGCTACGGCAGGTCCCCACTTGGGCCCCTGTTTTTGAGGAGGTTTGCAGGAAAGAGATACAGTCCATCTTGGAGGTCGAAGACAGTGTTCCCTTGGCTGGGTGCAGGTTCTGGAGGGAACAGAGTCTACCTTGCGAGGTTAGTGCAGATGACGATGATGACAGTGGTAGCAGGGACGGTGGCTTCGTGGTAAAACACAGGTGGCTGGGCACTGTCAGGTCACATCACACATAGCGGGCAGTCATACCTCGAAGCAGCTGGGTTAGGTCCGCTCTTAAACCACAGGCTCAGCCTCAATGTAGTTTGTCACCGGTGATCATACAGACCCTGGGGCAGGACCTCTGGACAGATCCTTGCCAAAGACCCTAGCCCACCTTTGGATTGTGAAGGAGAGGAGGTGGCCACTCTGCTACCTGGGGTCCCCTGGAGGAGAAGCCCATCCTGCTGGCCCACGAGAGGCAGAGATGTCCTCACCTCCTGCAGGAGCTGCAGCGCCCACTGCCAGGAGAGGGGGCGGAGGAGGCTGAGGTGGAGAGAAGCCCCTTTCTGTGCCCTGGTCCCTGGCAGCATCAGCCTCTGTCCTTGCTGAAGCTGCATCCCCGCTGTGGGATCATGCCACCCGGGCTTCCGAGGAGGTGGCACATGGCGTCAGGCTCCCTGCCTCCCATCCTTTGGTGCTCACGCTGGATGGCTCCAGGACAGGCACTCTCCACCCCCAGTGCCCACACGTCCAGCCAGAGAGCAGCAGGCCCCTGGCCCCACCTGGAGGGAGGCCCAACATGCTCTTCTGCCTCCAGAGGGGCTGAGGGTGAGGGTCCCCTGAGAGACCTTCCCCTAGGCAGGGGCTGGGCTGTGAGGTGTGGGGAATAGCTTATTGCCACCCTGCTACTGCATGGTACCCTGGAACTTTCTGAAAAGCTAAGGGCTTGACTTTGTTGGGTTTCTTGGTGACAGCCTACAGTGACCTACCCGGAGGGCAGAAATGCTGCCTGCGAGGGTGGGGGGGCTGTGGTTGGTAGAACTCCCCACCTTGAGAGCAGCCCCCAGGCTGTCCACCCAACAGACCACAGATGACCCTGTCTACTCCCAGCAGAGCTCCTCGGTTGGGCTGCTTGGCACTGTGGGGAGGCAGGAAGGCCCTGCTACATCCCAAGACGAAGGATAGCCTCCCTCCAGCTGCCAGGCGCATGCCTCGCTCCTGGGAAGGGGTCTGCATCACTGGCCAGCCGTGGGGCTCCACAACCTCTTGGAGGCTCAGCCCCTCCCTGCCAGGAAGCCCATTAGGAAGACCCACGAACTGGCTTCCACTCAATGCCATGGCCAGTCATGGAGCCCTACAGGTGTGCAGTGGTCCTGGGGGATGACGTCAGTCCACCAGGCTGTCCTGCCTCCCTGCCCAGCTGACACCTGCCCCCTGCCTGGGCCTGTGCCACCTCCCATGTGCACACCCTCTGCTGCTCCCTAGTTGGTCACTCCATGAGGCCCAGCTGACCATTCAATTTGCATCTATCAACAAATGGAAGCTTTGGGGCTGGCGGGTACTGTCCCTGTTTCAGTGACCCTAGTGCCCTGGTGAATCCAACTCCTCCATCTGGCCCAGGACCAGGGCCACCTCCCCCTTCCCCACAGGCCAGGCTCAGTGAACAGCTCCCCATGCTCCAAGCACAGCCCACGGTGTCCTGAACTTGAGGCCTCGTGCCCCTGGTGGCTCACTGTGCTGGGTCCCCCCAAAACTCAGAATATGATCTACTGTGGGGAGGTCATCCCATGGGAGGGGGGTGGCCCTGAATGACATACCAGGCTCTTGACTAGAAAACAGAAGCACAGAGATGTGCAGAGAGGCTGTGCAACAGAGGCTGAGAAGGAGGCACACAGTCCCAAGTCCAGGACTGCCAGCACCAGATGCCAGAGGGCCTCCTTGGAGCCTGGGAGCAAGCCCAGGCCTGTCCGCACCTTTTCTCAGGCTTCTGGCCTTGGCCATCCTGCTGCCTGAAGCCCTCCACTCGTGGTAGTGCTCAGTGACAGTGCCACCTCTGCTGTGTACCTTTAGTGGCTACCAGATTCAAATGTGGGTCTGCCATGGTGGGGCCCTGTGGTCATCCCCTGCCACAGTGAGTCTGAATTTCTGTAAAGTGTGGTGATGGGGGATTCCTAAGCCCACCAGGGGCTGCTGAGGGTCCAGGGCAGCTTCTGAGACTGGTGAGGGTATCCCCCACTTCAGGGCCCCCTGGACTTCACGGGTGTTTGCCCTCAAGGACATCTCCATTTGTGTGCCCAGCTGCTCCAGGCCCTCAGCTCCTCCTGGCCTGACCAGCCCTGGATGAGGCCTGTCCTAGAGGCCAAGGCCCCGCCAATGGCCAGCCGCTCCCCTGGCAGCCGCCAGCTATGCCTCCTGCTGTAAACTGCAGCCTGGTCAGGTTCCTGCATACCCTCCTCCCCTCCAGCTTGGCGACTGGGGAGCGCCTGGCCCCGCGAGGTGTCCTTGCTCTTTCCAGCAAGCGTGGGCTGGGTGGAAAATGACCTCAGAGGGTGGGGTGGCCAGGCAGGCCTCGGGGAGAATGGGGGCTCCTGGAGTTGGCAGGTTCCCACGCCTCAGGCTGCTTCTGAGCACTGTGCCTGGGTCCCCTGATGGAGGACAGTGGCCTTCCAGGGGAGCTACTGATAGCCCGAGGACTCCACTCTGTCTCCATCTTCACATGCCCTCCTCAGAGTCTGTCCCTTGCCTGTCTCAGAAGATTACCCTCTGAGAACTGCAGTCACTTCATCCAGGATGATCTTATCTAGATATCTTCCACTGAATCGCAACCAGGCAACCCTTCAACCCACTGCCACAGGCACACAGGGTTCCTGGGATGGCCTCTGAGTGATCGGGATTAAAACTCAGCTTGGCTTTCCAAATGGACCGACCTGTTCCCAGCATCCTCAATGGGATAAAGTTACTGCTTCAGTGCCCAATTCCTTATGAGAAAGATATCAGAGCAGGCTTTGGATATGCCCAACTGTACAACCATCTGCCAAATTCAAAGGTTTCATGGCTTCTGTGAGCCTCTCAGTGACAGAACTCCCACGTTGGTGGTTCTGTTCCCAAGGGCCCCTGACATCCAAGGGAAGGAAGCTGAACACTGTTTGCCCCCTCCTAGACCACTGCCACCCAGGCCTAGTTAGCTGTTTATTCACCACCCATCTAGCTGCCACCCACCTACCACCCACCTACCACCTATGCACCCACCCACCCATCCATCCATCCACCCATCTACCTGCCACCCACCTGTCACCCATCCATCCACCCATCCATTCATCTACCCATCTACCACCCACCCTCCTACCCATCTACCATCCACCCACCAGCCACCTCCCTCCCACCCATCTACCATCCACTCACCTGCTACCCCCCTGCCACCCATCCAACCATCCACCAATCATCCATCCACAGACCCAGCCAACCAGCCAGGCACAAACCCCATCCATCCACCACCCACCCACCCATCCAAACATTCATCCATCTATCCAACCATCCACAGACCCAGCCAGCCAGCCAGCCATAGACCCCATCTATCCACCTCCCATCCACCCATCCTTCCACAGACCCAGCCAAGCAGCCAGCCTCAAGCCCCATCCATCCTCCACCCATCCATCCACCACCCATCCATCCAACCATCCATCCACCCACTCGTCCATCCACAGACCCAACCAGCCAGCCAGCCATAGACCCCATCCATCCACTCATCTATGCATTCATCCATCTGGCTGTCCATCTGTCTCTCTCCAATTGTCTGGCCTTGGGTGAGTGGTAAATGGGAGGGTAGCCCCAGACAGGCCCCTGACCCCTTAAACCCCTGCTCCCTGGAGCCTTGGCTCCCCTGCTGGCCACCAGGCAGCCAGCCCAGCCTGCAGCTGTGAGTGCCGGGTGGGAGCTGGACCTTCTGGCTCCTGTCACCGCAGCTGAAAAGCATTTCCAGTTTATGGCAATGTAATTACTCACCCCTCCTTTGGATGGGGAGAGCTCAGGGAGGGAAGATGTATCTGGTCCAAGCTGATTCAGACCCGAGAGGACAGAAAAGCTGGACATAGGTGGTGTGGGCAGAAGTGTCGGGGTGTGTGGAGCTGATGATGCCAGGGTGGAGGGTAGAGGTGGCTCCCATGACCATGGCATCAATAGGTCAGAACTTGCTGGGGCCTGAGGGCACTGTGCCAGCCTAGGCAGGGAGGCAGAGCTGGGAGGTCTGGGTGCCTTGGGGTACCCAAGGGGTAGGCTTGGATGAGCTACCAGCAGCGTGGTCAGACTGCCAGGGCCCCAGGAACCCAGTGAGGGGCGCTGGCCCTGGGCAGGGCTGCCTTCACAGCTCTGGACTCTGGAAAGAGGAGGGGAGGGCCTTCTGGAGAGGGGACTTACAGGCAGAGTGCTGAAGGGGCCTGGCCCCAAGTGGATGCTGCCTGGGGCAGCGGCTGACACCTCTGACCCTCTCTTAATGCCCCCTCCCCTAGTGCACCCCAGATGGACTGGAGGGTTGGAGGCTGCCAACTATGGCAGTGACCCTCAGGATACCCTGAGGGGCCTGCCTGGTGATGCTGGACTCACCAGGGACATGAGGAAGCAGGGGAAATTTGTTGGCCCTGGGCCCAGGTCAGCACCAGCAATACTGTCTCCATACTTCCCTCCTCCCTGGAGGTATAGGCAGGGAAACCAAGGCTCAGCTTCATTTGGGTGAAAGGTGGGGTATGTTCCCAGCAGGCCCTGTCACAGATAGAGGCCCTCACCATGGCCTGTGAGGAGGGCTGGTCAGGCCCAGCAAGAGCCCCATCCTGGAAGTCCAGAGCCAGCCATGGCCCTGGGCACACGTGAGCAAGACAGTGACCCCTACCCTGCCAAGCGGCCACGTGTATTCCGGGCAGTGGCCTGAGGTCCCCCTGCCTCTGGTGTGGGCTGCAGTGGACAACAGGGCCCTGTCTGGCTGGTGAGTGGGTGCTAGGGGAGGGGAGAATGGAGAGCTCTATGAGGGGCCATTAACCTAAGTCCAGGGAGCAGAGGTCAGAGAAGGGAGCCAGATTCTGGGGCACAGTGGGTCCCAGGGCAGATCTGGGTTCAGGGGCTGCTGTATGCATGGAACCCTAGGGGCCCCTAGCTATCTGTGCTGGGAAAGGGTGCCCACTCGACCTGTTTCTCCCTCCCGCTCAAGGTAACTGCATGTATTAGATGCCTCCTGGTTGCCCGGCAGGCATTCCACATGCATGGATTTGCCTGGTGTGGGGGACATGCTGCCTGCCCCTGTACAGGGCTGCTGAGACCAGGACCTGGAGTCCCCAAGGGGGCACACCTCTCCCTCCTATCACCAGCCTGTCAAACAGGTCCTGGGCACTGCCACTTACACAGACCCCCCCAAGCCTACCATCCTCCCGCCCCTGTGAATGGGTGGCTGGGTCTCACTCTGGGTGGGAGGGAGACCCACGGTAGGTCTTTGCCCAGGCACACAAGGGCCAAGGGAACATAGACTCACCTGTTACATCCCTGCCATGGGGTCTCAGAGGGGAAGGAGCTTGGGACCCCCAACTTACCTCCAGGGCCTGTGTCCCCTTGAAGGGAGGATGTGAGATGAGTTCTGGAGGGACTTGGCCCTGGACCTGTCCACCCCAAGTCCAGGGAGCAGTTTCTGAGGTTTCTGCCCTGAGGGGCCGGGGCACTTGGGGCCAGATCCTCACCCCTCACTCTCACCTCTGGGCCCTGCCTGTGCTGCCCCAGCCCCAACTTCTCTGCAAGGTTCTTCCTGGGCTCTAATGCCACAGTGTGGGCATCCTGGCCTGGGGCACCAGGCAGTATCTCTACTCCCACCCTAGATGAGGATGAGAAGAGGTGGCCTGCAAGGGGTGGTCACTCCCAGGGGCCAGGAGCCCAAGTATGGGTCAGACAGCTGCACCTGGCCCAGGCTGGGCTCTGGAACATTTGTACCGAGGAAGAGCATGCTGGGGGACATCACCCAGCCATAATTCTCTTCAGCTTGCTTGGCGGGCAGTGCTTGTTGGCTCCCAGCGTGTGACCCTGGTGCTTCCTAGGCCAGCCTTCTCTGCACACTTATAATTAGGAAGCTTTCTCCTCCAGTTGCCCACGCCAACCTCAGGCTCCAGCCACAGAAAGAAACTTCCGAGGGAAGTGCCGGCTCCCAGCCGAGTGATCTGGCTGCGGGGGGGGGGGTGGGGGTGGGGGGGGGTGGGGGGGTGGGGGGGGTGGGGGTGGGGGGGGGTGGGGGGGTGGGGGGGGTGGGCGCAGCTGGAATTCCAGAGGGAGCCTGGAAAGCAGATCACAGACACAAACACAGGTGGGGAGGGGAGCCCCCGGGCATCCTCATGGGGGGCTGGGAGGGACCCCCAAGATCCTGCTGCTGAGAGCTGGCATCTGCTTAGAGCCAGCACCAGCGGCCCTTGCTGCTCACCAGCCCCCCCCTGGGGGGGGAGTTGTGCCTTCGCTTCTTTGTGGATTTGGGACAATTATGTACTGTGGTTTGTGGTTTCTCTTTGGTTATTGCCAGTTACCAGGCTGTGACTGCAAAGAATCGAAGCCAGAGACAGGGGCAGCACCTGAGCTGTGGGGCTGGGTGGGCGGCAGCTCAGGACTGGCCTGGACCCCACAAGGGCAGTTCTGGCTCTGTGGGGGTCCCACCCCCTCCGGCTGGACAAGCTCCTTCTGCCTCTGGGCTGTGAGTCCTCCCCATGCACAGCCATGGGCTCCCTAAGCTGCTGCCCAGGCAGGGGCAGGGGCAGGGGCAGAGTGTCTGTGGCCTGAGCACCTCCACAGGGCACCCAATTGCTGGGCGGCTTCATCTTCAAGGTCAGGACTCAGAAACCTCTGGGCTGTTCGTGCCATTTTTTCTTTGCATAAAAGTTTTTAAAACTATTACAAATGTAAGACATCCTCATTACAAGGCCCTTTAGAACATGCGGAAAGGAGAATACCAAAGGTTTCCAGGGTGCCTCCCCGACAAACTGAAACCCTGGGCAGGTCCCTCCAGGTCTTTCCTGAGCTGCAAAAGTGGAATCAGCTCCTGTTACCCCATGTGGGCAGCAGCCTCCAGATGGCCCTGTGACCCCACCTTGCAGTGGCCCTCTCCTGCACTGAACAGTGCTGGCCAGAACAATGGAGAGGATAGGTCACTCTCCAGCCACCAGGTTGGAAGGGTGCCCAAGCAGGAGTCCAGGATGACCTGGGGCTCAGGCTCCTAAGAGCATGGACCCTCCTGCTACAGAGTGAGCCCTGGGCAGAGGGCTCTCTGTTAGCTGAGAATGGGCAAGACTCCATCTGGGTCTTTAAGTCCCAGGAGAGGAGCTCTGGCTTGTGCGGGGGAACTGGTTTTGGGGACCTTGAAGGGCACAGGTGGCTCCCAGTCCATGGACACACTGAGTGGAGGGCCACAAGCGTGCACTGACCCATGGCCGTCCTGGAGGGGCTTGGTAACCAGGGGACCCAGAGACCGGAAATTTCCCTCTGAGACCAGAGTTTGGCCTGAGTCGCCGCCAGGCTGTCCCCACCACGGTCCCAACGTGTAATTAGGGATGTGGGGCTTTGCCTCAGGGACCACAGGCCTAAGTTAGAGGAACCTGGCCAGGAGCTCTGGCCCTAGCCTAACACTCTGAGAGACAGTGTCAGGGACCCTAAGCAGCCACCTCCCACCCCAGGGTCAGGTCCTGTTTCCACCTGGGGCCTCCCCAGAGTCAGTGTGCAGGGCCCACCCAGTGAGTCTCTGTCACAGCCTCCAGCTTCTGAGGCCTCTCCTTCCCTGGGCCCTCTGCATCCCTGAGGGTGCCCAGCCCACCCTGGTCCCCCAGGACCCCCCACCCACTCCCCAGGGTTCTGTACCTCTAACCACTGGCTCCCTTCTCCTCTGAGGCCTCCTTCTCTCCTATTCCCTGCCCCAGCCCCTGGGTAGCCTTGGAACTACAGTGGGGGAGGGTAGGGCATGCCCTCCCCCTCAGAGCTGGCCTGGGCAACACAGGGTTCATCTGGTTCTGGCTGACACCCAGGAAGGATCTGCTCAGACCGGCTCTGCCCTGTGGAGGGTAGGGCAGCAGTGAAGCTAGGGACCCCTAGAAGAGATGGGGAGAGGAGGGACGGGCCTGGGGAGAGGGCTGTGGGCACTGGGCAGCAGGAAGAACCTACTCAGGAGGCAGGGGAGCATCAGGACAAGGGCTGAGGGAAGCCGAGGGCCACCTCTTGGCGGTCCAGACCCCTCAGGTGTATCTAAATGATTCTTGGATCAAGCACACATTGGCCCCTAGCATTGTTTCCTCCCAGAGCCTCCCAGGACCTGCCGAAGGCCAGTGCAGACTCCCCACATGGTTACCTAGACAACAGCTAGCCCAGCCCGTCCAGGTGGGCAGAGGTGCTCTGCCCAGGGCCACCCGCTGAGCCAAGCCATCTTGCTACACTCTTGGCCCCATCCTCGACCTGCTCTAGTTCTTTTCTGCCCAGGCTGAGCTGGACGTGGGAGACAGGAAGGTCTCTTTGAGAGGCTGGGAGTTCAAACACAGAGGCAGGACCTGAAACCATTAAACAGAGTCACCAAAGGGCCATGCTCCCACCAGCAAAGGCTCCGAGAGTGGGACTGGCCGAGTGTGGCTCCAGCCTGGTGCGACTCCGTGGTGCAGCCCTGCTGACCAGGCTCCCTCAGACTCTCTTCCTGGAGAGGCCCCACGTCCGCACCTCACCAGTGGTGCCACAGGCTGGTAGAGAGCTGGTGAAACCCAGTGAAGAGCTGCAGAGGGTCGTGGGGGCTCCAGCTTCCCCTCTCCACTTCAAACAGCCTCATACAGCCAGGCATCACTTCTTTATTTCAGACATCCTGTGTTTATGACGCCTGGTACTCAGGATCCTAAAAAGCCTGACCTGTGCCCCAGTTCTCAGCAGAAAGTTCCTGGGGTTAGGCAAGATTGACAAGAACCCTCCAGAGGCTTCCTCAAGACCCTGGATCTCCCTGTCAAGTGCACAGTGGCCTCTGGGCTGTTTTGAAGGAGTGACATTTATCCATCCTGCAGGCAAGGCAGGGCCCACAATGCCACGCTGAGCACCGCACTCCCAGAAAACAGTGGGTTAGGACATGATCCAGCCTCTACACAGCCTCCAATGCCAGCCTCCAGGGAGCACCTCAAACCATCCTCGGAGTCAGGGCTGCCTCTGCTGGCCTAGTGGCTCTCATCATCCCCACTTGTGGCTGCATGCTGGCAGGGTCAGTGAGCACTGCAGCCAGCTCCTGAGGTGTCTGGCATGCTCATGGACACTTTGGGTCTTCTATATGGGCCTGGTGTTGGCATCAAGTTTAGGAAGTGCTCACAACAACTTTGTTGGAACTCCATTTCCATTTTCTTGGAGCACTGAGCAGCTTTTGTGTTGTGATGCAATCCTCCATCCACCTTAACTTGTCCCCATGTATGGCGTGAGGTAGGGATCTATGGCCACGTTTGTGGGACACAGCTTTGTTCAGGGTGGTGGTGAAGCTGATCTTTCCCCTCCCCACCCTCTGGGTGCATGGTCTGGTACTGAACTCAGTTCTCTTCCTTTAACTCAAATCAACCTTCAAAAGTGAACATAATCAGCCGGGTTATGCATGACTCCGAAACAGCTGGTTAATTCAGTGAGAAGAATTGGGCACCAGATGTGGTGGGATCGTGTAACCCGAGGCCAGTTCTCTGCTTTCAGCTTCAGCAGGGATTCTGAAGATCACTTGTTCTCTGACTCACGCCCTAAGTACGTACCTCCCAGGTCTCAGGCCCCGCGCTGGGAGGGTCCTGCTGGAGCTCACGACCTGTACCCTCCAGAAGCCAGAGACAGACAGGCACGTGCACACACCAGTGGGTTGCCATGAGGGACAGGCATCATGGAGAAATGGGCTGTGTGGCACATGTGGCTGGTCAAGGTGGGCTTCTTGGAGGAGGGTGCTTTTTTGTCTGGGTCTGAAGATAGAACCCACATGCAAAACTGTGGGGTGGAGAATTCCAGGAGGAGCAGCAGAAAGGCCCTGTGGTAGGAATGGTGTCCTGGGGAAGGGAAGAGGTGTGAAGGGCCGAGAGTGGGCCATGTAGCAGAACTGGGGTGGGGGGTGATGCCGTCAGCCCACCTGTGCACCAGGAGCCTCCCCAGAGCTCAGCAGGGTGGGCAACTACCCCTTCTGTTATTAACCAGAGGGGGGACCCCAGGACCTGTCCACCATGTCCAGGTTGCCCTCCCTGCAGGCCCCTCCTCCTGAGGCAGCCCCACCCTGTTCCTCCTCGATGCCCAGAGAACTACACCCCAGCCCTGCACTCAGAGCTGCAAGGTGGTCACAGGCAGGGTGCTCCATGAACATGCTAGTGCGATTGAGCAGGGGAAGGTGAAGCCAGGAGTCCGTGGACTGACTCAGGACAGAGACACCAGCCTTAGTCCAGTCCTAGGGGCTGGGCAGGGAGATGGTGTAGGGCCAGATGATGGGCAGCTGCTGGAAGGAGGGCCAGAGGTCAGCCCTGTGGGGGACAGTGAGGACCCCAGGGGTCCAGCTGCTGCCCCTCCTAGCAGGAGGACAGCAGGCCGCCAGCCACTCACCATCCAGGCGGGACTGGAGGTGCCCTGGGCCCAGTGAGCATCAGCTGCGCCCCCTCAGGAGCCAGGGGCTGGTTGGAGGCCATAATTGGGCTCTGGCTGTGGCAGCCCTGGGCGAGGGCGGGCTGTGGAGGGGCTGCGGGAGGGAGGCGGTTTGCTCAGCATTAAGCCTGGCTCCGCTCCGCCGGCTGTGGAATTCCTCGTCTGATCTGGCTCCAGATTGGCCCAGGAAACCTTGGGGGAGAGTTGATTGGTGCCATGGTGTAGTGGCATGTCCCTTCTGACGGGCGCCAGGCGACTGTGGCGGGAGCCCTGGCCCACGCCCCTCTCCTGGGGCCCTCTGGCTCCAAGGCTCCCATCCCCCTGCCCACCCACCCCCCTGTGCCCAGGCCAGCCTGCCCACGCCTAAGAAGGGGAAGTTGGGGCAGCTTCAGCTCACTCCCCCAGGGGCACTCACCCTCAGAGGCAGGTCCCCAGAGGACTCATGGAGTGACATTCGTCACATGCGAGGTAGGGACTCACCCTGTCCACCAGCTCCATGCCAGGCCCAGGCCCCAGATATGGGGGCACCCTGTCCCAGGCATCCGAGTGAGGCAGCACACTCACATGGGGGCTTCAGAGGCTGTTCCAGGCCTGGGGATCCAGTGTCCCCTCACTTGGCCTCCTGGGCCAGCACTCCACTGGGAGCTGCTGCCGAGAGGAGAGAGAAGGCTCTGGTGGGCTTTCTGCAGGGTTGGCCTGGAGTTGCTGCCCAGAGGCCATACACGTGAAACAGGAAGAGGCTGGTGGCCTCATCAGGGCCACATGCCCCTTCCCCGGACCCCAGATCCCCTCACTGGGCCCCGCTGAGCGAGGCAGCCTCTGGGCAGGCAGGGAGGGACCTGTTCCCTCAGTATATCAGTGTCTTCCCACACCCAGCAGAGGGGTACCACCTCGGCCAGGCAGGCCTCTCAGTGGCCTGGAACCGCTTCCCTGCACTCCAGCTTCCCTGCGCGGTGGTCAGGCCAACAGGCTGGGATTGTGCACAGAGTCCCTTCTGAAGCTGCCAGCCCAGTGTGACCTCTTTGCCAGGTTTGGGCCCAGGGGCGGGAGACGTCGGGCAGGGGCCCGTGGGAGGCCCGGCCAAGATGCCAGGGAAGAGAAAGGGCCCAGACAGCCTCGCTTTCAAAGCCCAGTGGCTGGCCGGCCTCTCCAGGCTGTGGGCTGGGTGCTTTGTGAGACCCCACTCCTGTCAAACTGTGGGGAGACTTGTGTGCTGTGAGTGCCCTCAGGGCCCAGGGCTACGAGAGGGCGTCCAGCATGGGCCCTTAGCATCCCTGTCTGAGCCCATCTTCTGGACAGCCTGAGGCCATCGTGTGGAGCTCCTGTGGGACCTGGGGGCACTACCTACAGGCACTGTGTCCAGAGCGATTACTGGCCGTGGGGGCACCTTAGGCCAGGACTCTGGTCCCATCCCCCTGTGGCAGGTACCCAGGTCCCCACCTGGTGTGAGCATCCATGCCCTCAGGCCCCTGGGGAGTGTCAGGCTGGGGCCACATCGTGTTTCCTGCTATTGGGGCCAACGTCCTCATCCCACACATCACCTGGCACCCGACTCCCAGGACAACTGCACCCCAGCAGAAGGAGCCCAGCCTGCTGCCGGGACATCCCCTCTGTAAAGCAGTGACCTGGCCCCGGGGGTCTGCTGTGACACCAACTCGGCGTCTGGTTGCCAGCAGCTTGTCTGACCACCGGCGTCCAGCCACCGGCCTGGCTCTAGCTGTCCTTACCTAGTGCTGCCGGGAGGGGCAGCTCGGGCGCCCCACACAGTCCCAGCCAGCAGCGTGGGGGTGGGGAGCCGGGCCTTTGCGGGAGGAAAGCAGCCAAGCCCCTCCTCACACCCCCTCCCCGCCAGCTGCCGGAAGACAGGCCACGTGGGAGCTGCTGGGGAGGGGGCTCTCAGAGAAGTGGGGAGGCCAGGGAGGGTGGGAGGGCCGCTGGTGGGCAACAGGGAGGCCTTTCAGTCAAGCCGTGACTTGGCTCTGAGGGAGAATGGAACGCCTGGCCCTGCCCATAGGTGGGCCCCTGCTGTGGCCAGCACTCCAAGCCTGCCCTCTGCTCTTGGGCTTTCCACCTCCAGGGGTTGGCTGGACCTTTCCACCAGACCCAGCCTCCCCTCCCGGCCCCCGCCACTGTCCAGGCCGCAGCTCTGGTGCCCATGTCCCAGTGCGGCCAGCCCTGGCCTGGGCTGCCACACCACATGCTGTCCAGGCTGTGGCCCTGGCCACCAAGGAGCAGGCGGGGCTAGTGTCCAGAGAATGGGCGCCTTCATCCTACGACTGGCTGGGTGCTATGCCCTGGCCCAGCCCGGCCCACCCAAGCCCCCCACCCTGCCGTGCCCGCCGTGCCCTCCTCCGCGCGCGCGGCTGGCGGCAGGGCCTCCCCGTGTGGGACCGGGCAGCCACCTGCTGCCCACAGCCGCAGCCGAACAATGGGGCCCTTGTGAGCGGGCGGACGGCGGGCGGCGGGCAGCGCCTCCCGGCCCACCCCGGGCTCAGAGCCCCGTTGTGTGGGGCGGCTGTCCTGGCTGGGCAGCGCGGAGCCACCAGGCTGGCCCCACCCACACTGGGCCACAGAGATGCCACAGCCCCCGCCCTGGTCCGTTCCTCCTGACCCCTCTGGGGAGAAGACCGTCTGCCTGCCTAGGGCTGGGGGTCTTCTGGGTGAGACTCAGGCCATGGGCTCCTCCGGCACACTGGAGCCCAACAGTGGCCAGGCCAGGGTCATGGGTGCTGCCTGCCCCTGCCTTACCTTAGTCCCCAGGCCTCAGCCTCCTCAGGGCCAGGGCCTGGCAGGAAGCTCCTGACAGATGACCAGGCTACCCAGCCATCTCCTACCCCCTGACACATCTCGTTGGGAGAGGGTCCTTGAGGACCCTGCAGGGCACTGCCCAGGGCTCCCAGCAGATGGAGAGGATTGGTGGTGTCCTCAGCATCAGGAGGCCTGGGATATGGGGCTCGGGCCAAGGCCTTGTCTGCAGAGGGCTGTGGGGAAGTGGTCCTGGCCACTTCCCAACACTCTAGGACACTACCTGGGAAGACCAGGTGCCCTCACTGGCAGAGGGACCACAGGCTCAGAACCAGGTTCTTGGAGCCTCAGACCCCACAAATCCTGGAGTGGACGGAGGCTTCTCTTCCCCTGGCTATGTGGACTCTGTGGAGCAGGTGGGAATGTTACCAGTGTCCCCTCCCCCACCACACAAAGTGGCCTGTGACCCCACAGGGTCCACCTGAGCTGAATAAAAGAGGTGACACAGCCTCTTGTCCCCCAGAGCACATTGCTTAGAGGAGAACACCTTTCTGGAACAGTAAGGTACAGAGAAGCTGAGCTGAGCAGTGGGAGTGGGCAAGAGAGCTGAGCACCTGGATCCAGCCTGGCCTGACGCTATTCCCCGTTTCAAGCCCCAGCAACTTGTGCTCTTCACGGAAGTCAGAGAAACTGTGTATCTTCTAAGAACCACAGTGATCATACAAAGAGAGCTTCAGGAAGTTATGTTCCTAGTGTTTGCCTCAGGGGCCTGCGTGGGGACCCGGAGTGCGGGGGGAGGGCTTGAATGACCCCTTCCCTCCAGGGGAGCCCAAGCTTCAGTGACCTGTGTGCAATCTGCCCACCTCCGGGCAGACAAGCAGGGCTCCTCACTTCACTGCAGGACACCAGCAGTCCCTCCTGTGGAGGACCGGAGGCAAGTCCTGGCCCCTTTGAGCAGCCCCTCCCCACAGACGGTGACTGGGCCTGGGTGGGCTCTGCCAAGACACCACCCTCTGGATGGGCTGTTGGGGTGGCCTCAGGTAGGGCCCAGCTTTAATCCATTTGGAGGGGATGTCTTGTGCTTGCACTCCCTGAGATGGCCCCAGGGGGCAGTTGGAAAATGGGCCTCACCTAGCTCTCACCCCATACCCCCTGCCTGGGTGCACATGGGTTCCTAGGATTTATTCAGGTTCTTTCCTGGCAAGCGGGGGGGGGGGTCCTGCTATGAGGTCACTCCTAGCCATTTAGAGGGCATCGTCCCAGCCCAGTGCCAGGTGGTCCTAGGCAGCACCACCCCAGATCCACCAGGGCAGCCTGAAGAGGGCAGTGGCCCCCACCTGGGGCTGAGTGGTCATCTGGGACAGAGACCCCTGCCCAAGGCTGAGACCCTGTTTGGAGGGGAGACCTTCCCGGGGCTGAGGCCCCCACCTGGGCTAATACTCAGGCCCCTGAACCCAGGTATCCTCAGTAGTGTGAGCAGATCCTAGGACTCAGGGGTGCTGGTCCCTGGCAGGGTCCCCACCTAGCCCCCACGGTGGAGTGTGCCCCAGCCAATCCCCCTGGAGCTCTCCTCCTGGCTGCACCAGCAGCTCCATCCTGGGGCTTGTGCAAGGCTGAGCATTCCCTCCCAGGCCTGGGGGCCCACAGCTGTGCTCACACTTGTGGGAGGAGGGGGCAGCCAGCTGGGCCAGGATAAGGCTGCAGCCTGGTGCCACAGGCTGTTCTCAGCCAGCTCAGGCGTGGCCTGGGCCAGAGAGGTGGGCTGGGGGCCAACCTGTCCCCAAGCCCCTCAGCATGAGCAGCTGCACCCCTGGGCTGAGGAGTGGGGGCAATACCACGGGGGCATGGAGATCACCTGTCTTGAGGGCCCAGGAGCAGGCCAGTGCTGGAGCAAGACCCTTGGCCTCAATGTCCACAGCAGCAGACGCTGGCAGGGCCAGCTGTGGCCTATGATCCCCATGGTCTCAGCTCAGTGAACACCTGTATTTCTCACTGGGCTCCTCTGACTTTGCATTTGGTCCTATAAGTGGGACCTGGGGGTCAGAAAATGTGTCCACCAGTAGCTGAGGGGCCTGTGGCAGTGGTCAGCAGCTTCACAGGCCTCTCCCCGGCAGCCATCTCTGGTAAGTGTGGTGTGGAGCTTGATGCTGTCAGGGATGCCAGAGGTGAGCTGCAGCCCCTGCCGTCTCCGTGGGACAGAGGAGGCAGCCCCCTGGGCAGCAGAATAACCCTTGCCCCACCCAGCCCTGGGAAGAGCCAATTTTAGTCAGACTCGGGCCCATGCACCAGGTGGGTGCTGAGCATCTCTGGCTCCTACAAACCCACCCCCCAGGCCCTTTGGAACCTCCACTTATCCTGAGGATGTGGCAAGCAGGGAGGCCAGGCTGGTCCTTGTGGCAGGACAGGAGAGGGTGACTGCCACATGTCCCCTGGGATCACCACAGAGCTCTATCTCCTGAGTGCGACACATAGCCAGGTCCATTCCAAGAAGGAGCCCTTGTCCTGGAAAGGCTAGCTCAGGGAGCATGGACCAGCCCTGGGTGGGCAGTGGCCCTCAGAGTTTCAGGATCTGACTTGATTGTGGTCAACAGGACAGAGCTGGGCTGGGAAGGCACTGAACCATCAGGACAGCTTGCCCTGCCTGTCCTTTGTGCCCAGCACAGCGGGTACCTCTGTGGCCTGCAGAGATGGGTCCCCACCAGCCTTGGGGGCAGCCTGATAAGCAGCAAGCAATGGGGTGGGTGGAGGCCGGGGCTTCTCTGGTGCTGGGGGTGGTAAGGGAATGCTCAACGACTCCTCCCGCCTCGTGTGCTGGTCCTGGGGGCCGTGACCTCTGTCTCTGCCTTGCCTGGAAGTGTTGGGGGGGCTGCTGCTGGGTGTCCCCTAACCTAGTCCTTCAGCACATGTGTTGGCACCCTGTGGTGCTCTGAGCCAAGCAGGGTGGGCTCCTGCTTAGCACTATGTGGGCCACATCCTATGTGCTGGTGGGGAGCTCAGCTCATAGCTGGGAGCTGCCCAAGATCTACAAGGGAGGCCCCAGACTCCAGTCCCTGGAGGCAGCTGGGTGTGGGGAAATCCAGAAGGTGGGATCTTCTCCCCCATGCTGAAGGTGAACAACAGACCACCTGGGGACCCAGGGCCTAGGAAGGGAATGGGGCAGCAGGTCTCCTTGAGGGCCACCTAGGCATCACCGCCAGGCCTGCCCCACCTCGGCCTCAGGACAACTGCTAGCTCCTCTGGGGAGGGAGAATGGCTCTGTGTAGTGCAAGGAACAAGGGCCATGAACAGGGGCCACCTGGCATGGTGTGTCCGGGGCACACACACTTGTCCCAATCAGCATTGGCCTCAGCACCTCACCCTGCCCTGAGGGAGGGACCCCAGTATCAAGGTCCCTCCGTTGGCTGCAGTGGCGCTCAACAAGGGCTCCGTCTTCTTGGGAGCCTTGGGAGGCCTCCCCAGAGGCGAGGTCTGTTCTGGGCAGTGAGATGCCTGAGGGTCCTGGTGTAGCCCAGCCTGCTCCTGGCTGGAGCATTTGATGGGAGCCTGAGCTGAGCTCGGGGCCATGGGCTGACCGACCAGGGGCACGAGTGGAGCCCGCAATCCCAAGAAGAAGGATGGTAGAGCAATCCAGCTGAAATGCAGATCTTAATACCAAAACCACTTCTTTGGAGGGAAAATATGATAAGCAGCCAGCAGGCGCAGACACCCAGAGGTCTGGAAAAGGGGAATCTTGGGGAATGATGCCCCACGCAGAGTCACGGCAGACTTGCTGTGGAGCTATTAAACAGTGGGAGGAGGCAATAAAATGCACATCGAGGGCAGCACTGTGTCTCTCAGAAGGGAGGGTCCCTGGGGCGTCCATTCCCTCCAACTGGAATCACCAAGGGCTGGAAGGTCCCGGGGGAGAACCAAGCCCGGGCCAAGCACCTGCCTGCAGAGGTGCAGCCTGTGTGCAGCCGGCTCAGAGCAGCAAGGTGTCTGTACCCAGAAGGAAGGGGCAGAGGGCTGGGGGCCATGGGGTGGGGGATGCTGCAGGAAGGAGCCTGCTAACCTGGACAAACAGGACCTATGACTCAGCCCCCAGAGGCCCGGCCACTGGGAGACCCCAACCTGAGGCACTCTGATTTGCACCCAGGCAACCAGGGCCAGCCGCAGACCCCCAGCTGGAGGAGCAGGAGAAGCAGAGTCCTCCCTCCTCCCCAGACCTCTGGACCCTTGCCCTGCAAACACTGCTGGAGGGCCTGGCACCCCGACACCCTGGCCCTCTGCTCTGTCCCCAAGAGACACTGGGGATAGAGTGCTAAGGTACAGCCTTAGGGCCTAGTGGCCTCTGTGGCATCTGGCACTGTGGGTGAGAGGAGCTCGCCAGGGCTCTGCACCCCTTGAGCCCTGGCCCTCTGCTGCTGCCCACCCTGGCCCAGGGTGATGCTGTCCAATTGAAAACCATGGAGGTCCTGGCTAGGCAGAGCCTCAGAGGTCAGAATGGCCACTGAAGGCCATGAGAGTGCAAGAGTCAGGGGACAGGCTGAGGCCACCATGAGCCCATGGAGGCTGGTGGAGAGTCTCAAGTCTGCCCACCTGGCGCTGAAGCAAGGACAGGCTGTGGCCCAGAGGTGGCCAGGTGGTTCTCTGCCTCACCCAGTGCTGTAGATGGGGTCTGAGATAGGGCCCTGGGGCTGCTGTAACACACGACCACAAACTGGTCATGGATTTTAAAAATGGGAACATGATCTCTCCTGAGTGGGGAAGGCCGAGTCCACAATCCAGGCATCGGCTGCCCCGAAGCCCTGGGAGAGGCTAGCCCTGGCCTCTCCAGCCCTGGTGTCAGCTCCAGTCCTTGGTGTGCCATGGCCTGTGGCTGCACGACTCCGGACTCTGCTTCTGTTGTCAACCATTGTTCTCTGTGACTCTTCTCACGAGGATGCCTGTCATTGTATCTAGGGCCACCGGAACCAGCACGTCCTCAGCTTAACTTGGTGACATCTGCAATGACCTCATTTACACATGGTCACATCCTGAGGTCTCAGATGGAGCTAATGTTGGGAGTCATTTCACCCCAGAGAAGACCCCAGTGGTAACAGGGCCACTGCATGGGGGCAGCTCCTGGGAGCCCCAGCCTCTCCTCTGTACAGGCGTTCAGGTCAGTAGCCCCAAGGGTCCCCCATCTGGGTCCTCCTGGGCCCACATGGTTAGGTGGGAGCTGCTCCCTGTCCTCAAAGAGGGTGCACGGGGCACTGCCAGTGGGCCCCGTGTGAACCAGGAGCGTCTCTGAGGGCAAGAAAGGGATGTACAGGCAGAGGTGGGCTGCATCTGCACTGTGACAGTCCAGTGGCAAAGCCAAGAAGGTTTTGGGAGCAGGGAGTGCTTGGCTGGGGGAGGTGGGCACAGAGCCCAGAGGCTGGGGGAGGCTGGGGGGCAGGCCCAGAGCCGGAGTGAGGTGGGAGGAAGCCCAGGGTAGGTCTCTGTGTGGAAGCCTCAAACAGGGAAATGGGTAGAGTTGAGCCAGCCAGGTGGGCCACAGGTGGAGCAGAGGTGGGAGGCACCCGAGGGCAAGATGGGCTGCTGGGAGCCTCTCCAGAGAGGACAGCAGCCTCCAGATCACAGATGTGCACAAATGGCTCTAGTAGCCCCTCTCCTGGCCATAACTGGACACATGGAGTGGACAATGCCCATAGGTTAGGGGGCCAGCGAGGACAGTGACCTCCAGGTGTTGAGAGAAGGGTGGTGTAGGCAGGGCCCTGTCTGTGTGGGGACAGGGGGAGGCACTTGAAAGGTGGGCACAGGCTACGCCCACATGGGCTCTGGGCTTCTGCATATCTCTGGGGCCAGGAACAGAACCCTACTCCTTGGGTGAAGTGGGCTCCTTCCCCCCTAAGCCCTTGGGCATGGCATCCTGCCCTCATTTCCACAGTCGGCCTTGCAGGGTTAGGAGGAGCTGCCCATGGAGAGCACTCTGCCAGAATAGACAGGCTGGTCAGGGGCCTGGCTTTTGGTGCCCCCAGGCCTGAGAACATAAAGCCAGAGTTGGCCTGCCCCCCCCACCCAGGGCTAGACAGATGAGGGCCAAGAGCCTGTGTCCTGGGACCAGTTCCTGGCAGGCTGGGCGGGGCTGTGGGGGCACACCTGCTCTGGGGAGGGATAGAGGGGGCTCCGGGCCTGCAGCTGTTGGCCCTGAGGACAGGCATGGCCTCCCCTACGACAGCTGGGCCGGAGGTTCAGGAGCCAGGAGAGCCCAGAGCCCAGGACGACCGGCCCCATGGGATGGGTCACAGCTGCTACAGATGCTTGGGGGAAGGCGGGGCAAGGTGGCGAATGGAGGGTTGGACAGGGCTGCAGTCCCCACACTAGGCTGGGTGTGGGGACACATGCCCACCCGTCTCCGGCCCCACAAAGCCCAGTCCTGTGCTGTCCAGCAAACTGTCCCCACAGTGTGCTCACTATGTGGCAGTACCAATCCCTCCAAATCCCTGCTCAGTGACCACAATCACCCCCAGCCTGTGTGGAAACCCCCCATTGAGCCCTTTGGGCAGAGTACAGCAACAGGTACTGGCCTCCACACCCAGCATGGATGACCTGTCAGCACTGCTGGGGAAAAGTGGTCACTATGAATCCCTTAGTAGGTCCATCCCAGAGATGAGGACACACCAGCACACAGTAGGCACTCAATGATGCAGAGTAAGTGAGCATTGGCAAGGCAAACTGCTGATCACACCGTCTTGCTTCCTGCTGCCCAAGACTGGGAAGGTGGGGGCAGACCCTCCTACCAGGGCCCAGTGTCACCTCCTTAGCCCCTGGCTCTGACTGCCTGATGTCCAGCAAGGTGGGAGCAGGGCTGGACCCCAGGCCAGTAGCAGCTGAGGTGTGAAGCAGCAAACTCAGCTCAGGTGCTGGGCGCTGGCCAAGCGGCTCCTGCAGAGGCAGAGTCCCTCCTCTTGGACCCGCCTATGGTCCAGGGCCTACCCCAGGCCATACCTAGCACAGGGCCCTTTGGGTCCCATGCTGACACGCTGGGGTGGATGCCCCAGGCTCTCCAGCAGCCACCTGGACTCAGGGCAGGGATGTCAGGCATATTCCCCACCTGTGATGACCAAGGGGATCCATCTCCCACAGAATACCCCCAAACCACTGCAGCAGTGCCTGGATGGGGACATGATAGCCCCACATGGGGCTCAGGTCCAGTCAGCTCTGGCCTGGCTGACATGGACTAAGTGACTGCTTTGCCAGGATTTGGGGATTCTGAACCAGCTGCCGTGGCAGGTGTGGCCAGCCTTGTCG
This sequence comes from Callospermophilus lateralis, assembly GCF_048772815.1. NCBI lineage: Eukaryota > Metazoa > Chordata > Mammalia > Rodentia > Sciuridae > Callospermophilus > Callospermophilus lateralis. Next base: position 8,220,510 of record NC_135323.1, on the reverse strand, counting down.
AGCAGAGTCCAGACTGCTGGGAGGGTGGCCAGCCAGCTGCTGCTGGGCAGGGTCTACCGTGCTGGCCACTAACCATAGCAGCAAAGCCAGCAGAGGGTACATGGAGCTGGGGAAGGCAGGAGGGTCTCTGTGCTATCCCCACAACCCCAGGCAGAGACGGAGAACTCAGAGAGATCAACCGTTGGTCCCTGGGTCTTGGCCTGAAAACCGGGGATTTCTATCCTATCCATGAAGCAAGAAAGGCACAAGCGAGAAGCTCCCTTCCCTGATCCTGGGGACTTACCAAGGCCAAGCAGGACCGTGTTCTGCATCAGGGACATTTGTGAATGGCAAGGGCGCCCCCCAGTGGATAGTGTTAGCTGTTCCAACTGATCACAGCAGGGCCGGGGATGTCCTCTCAGGATGTTGGCCCAGAGGTGATTCTGAGTATCATCTCACTTGGAAGCAGGTTCAGGGGTCCCAGGAGGGAGGGGCAGGTGAAGGGGCTGGGGTCCCCAGGCTCAAGCCTGTGAGGGGCCCAGGGAGCCCACACAGGGATGGAACCTAGACAGCTGTCAGGATAGGTCCTGGACACCTGGGCTCAGCCCCTGTGGGGACACTGGGAACAGAGCTGAGCAGCCCAGGGCCAGGGCCAAGCACAGCCTTAGTAGTCCCCTGGTAGTCCTGCAGGCGGACAGTCGCCCACAGACCAGCCTGTGCAGGAAGGCTGGGCGCCAAGGCTAGGGGAGCCATGGGGTTGCTGTGGGGCTGGGTCTTGTCCCTAGCCTCTTGCCAGCCCATCTGAGGAGGAGCTGAGAAATGCCTTTCCTCACCCCCTTCCCTGTCTGTCCTTGCCACACACACTCAAGGGCCCTCAAGGCCGACAAGGCAGATCCCCAAGAGAAGGCCAGCCGGGGGGTACATGGGGCCTAGGCAGACCTTCTGGCCAGTCAGCCAAGCAGCCCCAGCAGGTGCTACAGAGAATCTGACTTGGGCCTGGGCGCTGGCTAAGGAAGGGCTCTCCTGGAAACTCCTGGCAGAGTGGACTTGTGGACAATAAATAGCACCCTGTGTTGTCTAGGACATCAAGGCTCAGAGAAGCTGAGAGGCCAGCTGAGGAGGCACAGCTGCCCTTGCCCAGCCATGGAGAGTGCTAGATCCCTGGCCCTTGAAGTCTCCATCCTAGAGACTGTGGCCAGAGGTGACATGGTCCATCTAGTCCCAGATCCCATTCTCTTGCCAGGGTTCCTTGTCCTAACCTGCCTCCTCTAGTAGGGATGGGATCCTCTGCAGCCCCAGACCCTGGTCACATGCAGGGACCACTATGGCTACCAGATGGTGACAGAGGCCAGCTGATCCTGAGGCACCTGCAGTTTGACTCTAGAGAGCCAGCGGGAGGCACCTGAGCCAGCTGCCTCCAGGAGGCCCCAGGTCAGAGCTGGCACCCAGTGTGGGTGAGAGAGGGAACGGCATGTGTGGGCAGCCAGTGCTGGGTCTGTGGGAGCCCTGAGCCCAGTTCCCTCTGAGCTCTTGCCTCGCGTGGGGAAGGGCTATGTCCTCCCAGGACCCCCGGAGGTGGGCCTGCGCTACTTATAGCCCCCTTCAGGCCCTCCATTCACTACCCACATGGGGTCCAGATGGGCAGATCCCACCTTGCCCCTGGAGCTGGGCAGAAAGGAGCAGGGGATGTCACAGCCTGATCAGGCACACAGTGAGGACATGGGACTCCCAGGAAGAGGACCTGAAAAACCGGCTTGGGGACAGAGGGTCAGTCGTCCAGGGGTGGGGCTTGGGGCAGACCCTGGGGTCTGGGTGTGCACTCCCCACCTTGTGTAGGCTGTGCTAGGAGCCCATCATTTGTCTTTGAGGCCAGTGTTTGTTCTGGGGCAATGGTCACAATGCCAATGCCATGGGGATCGATAGGGAAGTGCCTGTGGGAGCATGGAGCCTGGCAGGGACCCAGGGGCTTGGCAGCGTCGCCGTTTCCCACCTGCCCTCCCGCTGCCTGGTTTGGAGAGAAGGGGCTCACGCCCTACCCTCCTGACCTGCCCCCAGCCCCTCCAAGTTGCAGCCAGGATGCCCTCTGCCATGTGCTGGGCATGCCCATGCCTGCATCTCACCCAGAGGCCTCAGAGCCCCTTCATCTCACAGGTGGCTTTTCTACTGGAAGGTTTCCTGATTTCTCTCACCCCTTTGGCTGCAGGTCTCTGCTCTGGGTGGCCACCTTGGCCAGACTGGACCATGTTTCCCACAGGACACGCCGGGCTTTGTGTCCTGAAGCCAGACCCTACATCCCTCTCCCCACCCATTGAGCTGCCCACAGATCTCTGTTCATGCCCAAGGCTGTGGGCACTGGAGTGGGCACAGGCCTCAGCACCCAGTCTGAACCCAGCCCTGCCACTCAGCTGAGCAGCTACAGGAAAGCTCTGCACCTGCCAGGATCCGTTCCCCGCATCTCCCCTCCCCATGCAGGTGCCAAGAGGATATGGGGTTCACCATGGAGCTCTGCACTCACAGTGCCACCTACTCTCCTTTTTGCTGTCACCACCCCGACTCCAGCAGCCCCTCCTGATCCCTCTAGCCGTAGTGAGAACCACCTGAGACTCCAGGGGCAGGCTGCACAGGGATAGACTTCAAAGAGTATCCCATGGGACACAGAGTCTGTCCAGTGCCACTTCCTGCTCCCACCCCAGAGGCTCAGGAGGGAGGGTGGGGAGCCAGTGGCACTGACAGCCACTTCTCAGGCTCAGTGGCCAGGATGGGGGAGGGCAGGCCAGGCCAGGACAGAAGCCATGGCAGGTGCAGGGGGACAGTGGGTGGGGTGCAGGGGCCCATCCTCAGCCCCACTTGCAAGGAGGGCAGCCCTGATGCAACTGTAGATGCATGGGCCCAACCGCCCTAATGAGGCTAGAGATGGCGCTCTTAGAGATTTCCAGAAAACCGCTGTAAGACCCCCTGAATTAATGCGCAAATAAATTGCCCAGCCAGAGTCCCCTGGGGCCAGGAACATCCATCAGGCACTCCCAGGCCCAGGGACTCTGGCCAAGTGACAAGCCAGCCAGGCACTTGCTAGTGAGTGGTGTCACCCTGGAGGTAGGTTCCCAATGACCAGGGTTCTTATAAGAGGCCACTGACAACAAGGAGAACCAGCCGCACCTGAGGGCAGCAGAGACTGGAGTGGGGAAGGACCCTCTCCAGGGTCTTCAGTGTGGCCAGCCAGAACATGAGGAGCCTTCAGGTCTGACGGCTGCCCAGGAGCCCTGAGTGGGACTGTGCACAGGTCCTCGGCCCTCGGGGCTTGGTTTCCCAGCCTGGCCCCTCTGCTGCAGGGGTGGCAAGATTCAGGGATGGTGCTCGGGGCTGTGGAGCTGCACCAGGTGCCTGTAGTCCTTGTGGTAGGGGACCGTGATGGCTGGTGACAGCTCCTGGCCAGGTGCCCCTGGTCAGCCTGGGTGCTCCCCACCCCCTACTCAGGCCAACTGAGGTCTCACAAGGCAGTTGGACGCTCTGCCCACTGGCCTGCTGGCTCTGAGGGAATTAGGCCAGACCTTAGTTACCAGCTCAGGCCGTAGGCCCAGGCCGTGAGGCATAGGTGCCCCCGTCCCACACAGGGCTACTCCCACTGCCATGAGGTACTGCTGGCAGGGGCACCAGCACCATCACTGGCCTTGTTCTGTGGCCTGACTCTTCCAGGGCCTGGCCCAGGTCACACACCTGGGCATGGAGCCAAAGGAATGTGTCTGTGGCCCTGCAGGGCCATGTTACTGATCCCTGGTGTGAGCCTGAGGCTGGAGGGAGTGTCCAGTGCTGCAGCGTCTGGGCATCTCCACCCTTGCCTCTGCTACCTGTGACCAGCACATCAGGATGGACACCATGCCTGGAGTGACAGAGCACCTTTGGGTCCCACAGAGGCTCAGAAGCACGGATCTGCGTGCAGACTGTGGGCCCGGCCTTGAAAGCACAGGGAAGAACCTGAGAGGGGTGGACACAGTGGCAGGCACCAGCAGGCTGCTGTGGCTAGGCGCCCTCCACCCACAGGCCCTGAGGGCCACGTGCTGTGCACCTGAACCATCCCCCAGTAGGGGGACTCTGTTGATGCCCAAGGCTGTGGGCACTGGAGTGGGCATGGGTCTCAGCACCCAGTCTGAACCCTGCTCCCAGTAGGAGCAGCTGGCTGCTCTTCTACTACATTGAGGTGTCAACTCCTGGTCCTGGACGCCCTGCCTCCAGGCTGACTCTCCAGTGGACAGAGGGCTGGGAGTCCCGGGAGGTACAGAAGTGACTGCTGGCACCATCAGGAGCCTCCCTGCCTGGTTCTGCCATGTGGGTCTTGGGAAGTTGGCCCTGGTCACTCCTTGTAGCTGCTGGGCAGTGCGAATGGAGGACAGCCACAGGCCCCCACCATCCCTCCCCAACTCGGTGTTACAGGAGGGAGGTGCTGTGGGGGCAAAGCAAAGACACTGGCTGGATCTGCCCCAGGGGCAGGGGATCTTCAGCATTCTGTGGGCCAGCCGACTCTAGTCTTCTTGGTCTGGCTAAAGACACCCCTGTGTGTGCATCCATGCATACATCATGTGTACACACATGTGAAGAGAAGAAATGGCAGGACCACAGGCTAAGTCTGAGGTCCCTAGTGGCACAGGCTGGGAACGCTCAGCCTAAGGGAGAATCCCTCCTTCTTCAAGAAATCTTGGCTTGGCTCTGGGCCTTCAACTAATCTGCTGAGGCCCACCACACTACTGAGGGTCATCTGCTTTATTCAAAGTCTGATTGTGGATATCAGCCACATCCACAAAATGCCCTCACCATGACACTTTGATGAGCGTTAGCTTGGCAAGGACCAGGGCTTCACCCTCAGTCAGCCTTTAAGTCCACATTTTACAGAGAAGGAAGCAGAGTTCCGAGGTGGCCCTTGCCCAGGGCCCAGGGCCCAGGGCTGACAGAGCAGAGCCAGGACCTCCCAACTGCACCCTTGCCTGGAGTGCCCGATGCCACCCAGGCCCCCAGGGCAGCACATCTAGGCATGACAGCCAGCTTAAAGGGCTGCAAGAGCAGGAGTAGGCCCAGCCACTGGGAAGGACTGCCAGGGCTGCAGGGGCCCAGGTGGCCCGGCCTGGCCTAGGACCTGGACACTTGTCCTTGAATTTGCCAACTACATGCAGAAATCAGGGCCACGTGCATACGATTCAGGGTTCTCTTAAAAGCTCACAACTGCTGGCTGCGCAGGCCAGTGTCCTCACAGGCCAGCCCTGGGCTGAAGTGAGAGGGCACGCTGCAGGGGCCAGCCCAGTCAGAGATGATGGTCCCTCCAGGACATTGGCCCCATAACAGTCCTCCTGGCAGGGCACTGGGGCCACAGCCTGGCAGAGGCCATTAAGTGGAGGGCAGCAGGTGCTGCTGACCCTGGTGCAACTGGTCATTGGGACAGGTGTCTGGGCTGGACCCTCAATCCCCCTGGCCCACGTGACTGTGCATCACAAAGCTAGGAAGCCAGAGCAATGCTCTGCTCCGTCCTCCAGTGACTTGTTTAGTGATCTGTTCTTGATGAGGAACTCTGTCTCCAAATGCCCTTAGATCTTCACACCAAAATGAAGTGAAGGTATTTGGTGAGTCATAAATCCCAGCGTATTAGGAAGACAGCATATCCCATTTGCCTCTGGTGAGTGAAATGGACTTCTTTTTTTATTGACTTAACAGTTGATTGATGTGAACAAATCAAGGGAAATGTGCTCCTTTGATTTACCTCCAAGCGGGAAATCAGAGACTAGAGTGAGCTGGGAGTGAGTCAGCCGCAGACATACCTGCATGGAAACAAGGCTCTGGGCCTTGCCAGGAGTGTGGAAAGACACAGGGCTCCCTTCTGCTCCAGGAGGCTAGGCTACAAGGACCCGGGCCACCCAGGTAACAAGCTCCTCAGGGCACACCAGAGTGCCCCAAAGCCTGGGTTTTCAGACAGGGTCCAGCCCTCCTCTCAGCCCACTGGCCTCTTGGGACCACTGGGCCCCTGCCATCTTCCATAGGCACAAGACTGGCACCAATGGGCCCTGATGCCATTCCTAGTGGGAGGAGGGTGCTGCTCAGTGGGCAGTATCTGCTGGGGCTGGGCTGAAGCAGGCCTCACACCCCGGGGTGGGGGGTGTCTGGGGGATTATTGGGTCCCAGCTCTGCTTGGGCTCTGGGTTGTGTCTGTGCCGAAAGGCCAGGAAGCAGGGCTGTTTCCTGTAGGACCGTTTGGGGCAGGAAAACACTAGGTTTCTGACTGGCATGTGGCACCATGCAGGTCATTTTTCAATGGTGCTGAGCTTACAGGCTAGAGCGGAACAGTAACCGGGCCTTAATGGGCAATTTCCTGAAGGCTTGACGGTGGATGGCCCTGTGCCCATCTGGCAGCCCCAGGGCCACCAGGACAGACCCAGGCCCAGCTCAGGGAAACAGGTGTGAGGCTGGGATCATGGACAACAGAGCACCCAGCCCTGCTCACTCACAGCTACCCCTGACCCTGCTCAGCAACCCCATGGACCCAGGCTACTCCCTGGAGACACACTTGATGAACTAGTGCCCTCCCAAGGGCCATCTCCCTGGTCCCTCAGCAACACTGAGCACTTGGGGCCAGGAGGAGCAAGCGGAGAAGGTAGGGGCCCCTTCCATCCCAGCTGGGCCCTGCGGAGGGGCAGGGTGGGTTAGAGAGGGAGCCTTGTAAGGCCCACCACCCAGGTGGCCAATGCCACCACCTCCCTCCCTCCCCTGGGATGGCTAGGGAAACTGCATTTTAATATGACCCCTATTTTAAAGTGGGGGGAGCACCACAGAGCATGAAACCATGTGCAGTCAGGAGGGGGCCATCCACCCCAGGTCCCCAAGGGCTGGGCTCAGGTCCTGCAGAAGGCATGTCCTCAGAAGGCTCCAGGGGCACCCTCTGTCTGTCTGGACCCAGGGTAGGTGTCCATGTTCTGCTGTCTGCCATAGCAGGCACCTGACCCTGGACCTCAGAGCGCCCTCTGGGCTGGAATCTGCTGTGGGACACCATCCTCGCACGTGATTTGAGTTACCTCCCTGGCTGGGCCAGAGGTGCTTAGGCATAGCTGTGTCAGAGCTTTCCCCACCCTTCTCCAGGTCTGAGGGCTTGTCCGTGCGGAGGCGAGTCTGGCCACTATCCCGAAGACCCAATCGTTGCCCCTGACCTGGGGATACTGCCCCCTTAATCTTCTTTTCCCCAGAATTTTTTGTTCCCCAATAAAACACACTCCCTGGCGTGTTCTCTCTCTCTCGCTAGCCTCTTCAGTAAATCTCGCTACCACAATAGGTGGCTGGAGGCTGGAGCTAGGAAGAGCCGTCCTGGAGCTAGTTTAAAGGTAATTAGAGTCTGTCTCTTTAATTCAAAACTCCCTCACGGTTTCTCATGACTTGAACCTTCATTCGTGAAGCCCGCGCAGGTCGCAGGCTAATATCTGCAATGCCCTCTGTTCCGGGGGCGGGCAGGACTCCAGCAGAGCTCCAACGTGGCACATAGGCCCAGGCCTGCTCTCAGACGGCTGCCCACTGCCCTGCATGCGCTGTGACTGTCCTGCTCCTGCTGGGAGCCTGGCAGAGAGTCATAGCAGCTGGGTGGGCAGCTTGTTGGCCCTGCGGGAGGCCAAGCTCTTCTGCCTCCTCTCCCCATGGGCCATGCTGCCCACTCCAGCAGCCAGGGCCAGTGAGTGTGCTGATCAGTGTTCATGGGGAGGCTGCATGTGCCCAACCCCAAGAAAAGAGAGAACAAGAACCCCAGGTCTTGGGGCCTCCTGTGAGCTTCTGCAGGGTGGTGGATACAGCCTGTGGCAGCCAGGGTACCTCCTGGAGGAAGGGAGGTGGGTGCACCAGGCGTGGAGCATAGCCAGGGCAAAGGCTTGGTGGGCAGAGTTGGTGGGAGGTAGAGACCAGGGTCTCCTCGCCACCTGGGGGCACCCCAGCCTGGGGATGAGCACAGGAGGCCTCAGGTGTGCCAAGTGGAAGGAGCTGGCCTTTGGCTTGTGAATGATCACTGAGCAGGGACACCTGGCCTCTGCCTGGGCAGGGGTGGGGGCAAGGGCTGTGTCTAGCGGCCACTGTGCAGCTCCAGAAGGGGGGTTGTGGCCACACTGGGGTCATAGACGGGATGAGTCCGTCCCTGGGACGTCCGTGGGGCCATCTTTCGGTTGCCAGGGCTCCCGGCAGCTGCTAATCCTCCCGTTCTGGTTGGACCTCCACAATGTCCCCAGGCAGGCTTCACCTCACTTGATCCTCCCAGGGAAGCATGGGGCTGGGCACAGGCACTGCTCAGAGCATATGCAACTAGGGAAGCAGAGGTAGGCAGAGGCGCCCCCAAGCCTCCCCAGGCTCCCCGGGGACCCACATCCAGGGCATCAAAAATCCCAGGACAGTGGTACTCTGAAGCCTTCTTCAGGAGCCCCAAACAGGATGGTCAGGCAGGTGTGAGGTCAGGAGCTAGGAGGACAGCTCTAGTTGGGGAGGGGCTGCCAGGCAGGTGGGGACAGGTTCTGTGTAGGTTCTGGGAGGATCCACCAGGGAAGCCATCACTGTGGGGGGCAAGGTGGGGCCCAGGCATCTCCAGAGAGTAGAGAGGCTTACACCAGGAAGGGCAGGGTCTGGGGAGGGGCCATGACCCAGCTTATTGCCTCCCCGCACCCAGCCCTGACCCAAGGCGAAGATGGAGGGAAGGGACCTGGGACAGAAGGGCACCCAGCCTGGGTTGGGTGGAAAGAAGGTGTGAGGGAAAGGAGGCAGAGTCTTTGAGACCTGCCCTTCAGAGGGTCCCTCCCTCAAGCTTTTTTCCCAGGGTCCCAGGGTCCCAGGTCAGGGCTGGCCTAGAAGGGTCTCCATGGGCCCTGTGATTGCCCAGTGTCAGGGTCTCAGGACAGCTCTCATCCCTTTACTGGTTTGTCCCTACCAGAGTCTAGGGAGAGAAGAAGGAGAATTTGGTTGTCTGATAACTGTAACCAGGGTGGACCTCTTGCCTGGGTCCTCAGTTTCCCCAGCTATAGGGTGGTTGGACTGGCCTCTGGGTTGGGCCCAGGGGTCAGAGGCTGTTCTGTGCTCTGATCTAGCAAGCACCACCTCTGGTCCTGTCCAGGGCCTGAGGCCAGGCTCTTGCCTCCCCACTCCCAGTGGTAGGAGAACAGGCCTAGAGAAGGGACTTGTGTTGGTCAAGCCTGTCTTGCTGCAGGGTTCCATGGGAAACCTGGGTCTTCACCCTGAAGGGTGGTGAGCTGGGGACACTGGCTGCTGCTGGGCCCAGTGTCCCCATGCTGGAGTTGGGGGTAGGGCCAGGCCCAGGCCTGAGTCCCTGTTAGGGGGAGCCCTAGGCAGTCAGAGACAGAAGGGCCTGCTCTTGGTGGACTGCACAGGGTCTGGAGTGAAGGACACTGACTGCCTCTGCTGACCCAGCTCCTGGAGCCAGCCAGGCCTGGCAGGTCTGAAGCAGGTTTGTTACGTGGAAATTAAGATGCATGGTCAGACTGGATGCACCCAGTTGGTCCCCTGACACCTCCTGAGCCCGGAACTGGCCAGGCCCTGCAAGCGACTCTACTAGCCCTCTACCCCAAGACGTGGACACATCAGGAAGCTTGGGCTGCTTCCACTTAGCTCTCTGATCCCGGGGGCCTGGGCAATCAGCAAGTGGGAGAAGACAGTGGTGGGACAGAAACAGAACCGGCCCCACAACACAGTGAGAGAAGTCCTCCTGGAGACCTGGCCGGGATCGCCACCTTTCTGGCCTCACCTGCCTAGCCACACACTTCTCTCTGCCCCAGACCTTTGCACCTGTGGCTCTCTTCCTCACTGGGCCACTCCTCCCTGGAGAAGTAATCCTGGCCCTCGTGCCTGTTATTTTTGTCATTATGCTTCTCTCTGTATTTATTACAATCTAAAACTTTCTACCTTTAAAAGATATATATTTTTTGAGCTGGGTGCAGTGGCCCACACCTATACTCCCAGAGACTCAGAGGCTGAGGCAGGAAAATCACAAGTTCAAGGCCTGCCTCAGCAATTTAGGGGGACCCTGTCTCAAAAAATAAAAGAAATGGGGGATGTAACTCAATAACTCAGTGGTTGAGTGCCCCTGGGTTCAATTCCCAGTACAAAAAATTTTAAGGGCTGAGGGTGTAGCTCAGAGGTAGAGCACTTGCTTAGCACATGTGAGGCTTGCCTAGCCCTGGGTTCAATCCTCAACACCACATAAAAATAAATTAATTAAATAAAGGTATTGTGTCCAACTACAACTAAAAATTTTTTTTTAATTTTTAAAAAATGTTTCTTGGTTTGTTGCATGTCTCAGCTCTGCCCTAAGCTGTGGGCAGATGCTGTTTCACCACAGGCACCTCTATACCACTGGGGGCAGCCAGACACCTGAGGAGCGCTCTTTCTAGGTATGTAGAGATGGTTTGCTGAATCTGCTGGTGTGCAGCAGATCACACTTGTGTGCTTGGGGAGGCTGCCTTGCCAGCCAGCAGGCCCAGCTTACTACCTCATCCCAAGGAGCCACCCACGGGACCCAGGTGCTGAACCCCAGCACAGGCTGAGCCTGCTTCCACAGAGGTCCTGGATAGCCAGGACGGCTCAGCCTGCCTGCCCAGGGCAGAGGGTGCTCTGCCCCCTGCCCCCCGCCCCTGCTGCTGTGGCAGCACCTCAGGGAAGGACATCAGCTCAGCCAGAGCCAGGCTGGCAACTGCCCTGGGGCCAGGGAGGCTCCTCCAACCTGAGAGGCAGCCATGGGGCCGGTGGGGAGGGCTGCATCCCACAGGCTGGCTTTCGTCTTTCCAACTCCATTTTCTCCAAACTGGGTGCTGGTCCTCCACGGGGATGGGGTCTATTCAGCCCCTTGGGAGCCTGGGGTCTGGGGGTGGGAGAAGGGCAGCTGGACGACTTCCTGAACATTAAGATCCAAGTCTGGGTAGGGAAGGGTACTGTGAGCCTCAAGGACCAGCCAGGGCCTCCACATGATAGCAGGCACTAGCTTTGAGGCTGGGCTTCTTAGTTCTCTAAGCATTTTCTCCATTACAAACAGAATCACATTCCTAGTAGGAAATATGGAGTCATAGAGAAGCATGAGGGGAGGCCAGGTGCAGTGGCACACACCTATAATCCCAGCTACTCAGGAGGCTGAAGCAGGAGAACCACCAAGTTCAAGGACAGCCTCAACAACCTAGTGAGAACCTGTCTCAAAATAAAATATAAAAAGTTCTGGGATGTAGCTAAGTGGTAGAGCAACCCTTGGTTAAATCTCAAGTACGAGAGAGAGAGAGAGAGAGAGAGAGAGAGAGAGAAAGAGAAGGAGAAGAAAACAGTCCGGGTACCCAGCCTCCCTGAGAAGGGAGCTGCGCAGAGTCAACAGGAGGGGACCAGCAGCATGCCCACCTGTGGACAGGCAGCTAGGCTGCTCCCCACACTCCTCCAGGTATGGGTGCCTCCTGGAACCCCTCATTCACTCAGACAGTGGCCAGGCTCCAGGTGCAGGGTAAGGGTCCTGGGGACTGCATCCCAGGGTGGGATTTCCTCAGGCCCACTCAGCTATCTGTGCCTAGCAGGGGAGTTCTCCTTGTTAAAACCAGGGGCTAGCATTGATGGTTCAGTCACACTTGCAGAGGCCACGCCTGTGCTTTGGCCCCTGGGAACCCGGTTGTGCTACAGTGAGACCCTGCCACAGATGAACCAGCAGGCACACAAAGCATCCTGCGATTCTCAGGACCACTAAGCCGGCTGGGTCAGCTCTGCCCTCCCTTTTCTCCCATCTCAGAGAGTCCTCGGTAAACCCCTAGGCCTCCCGCTGCGCGAGGGCGCCCCCTCTTCAGGCCTCAGACTGAGGACTATAGAGGGACTCCATTGGCCCTCTGCTGGGGTCTGCGGCCCACAGTGAATGGGGTGGGGACAGGGACCGTCATCAGAGTCACAGCCAACAGGACCGGGACTACAGGTCCCTGCACAGAGGTGTTGGGAATGACCTACGGCCAGGGCTGGGGACACGCGCGGGGAGCCAAGCAGGAGAAGTGTCAGCGCCTCTCCCACAGTCTCGCTCCAGAGCGCGACCCGCCCGCCCACACGTGACCCGCTTCTACCCCCACACCCAACCCTCATACTGTCTCTTCCCCTCCTCAAGGCAAGCCCCCGACACCCCCAAACCCGGCACTCGCCCCGCCCCGCCCCGACCCCTGGCGCTCGCCCCGCCCCCGACCTGACCCGCCTCCCCTCCCGGCGCCCGGAGCGATCGCTGCGCGGACACTGCTACGGGAACCGGAGGGAGCCGCTGGCCAGGTGAGTGCTGCCGCGCTGCCCACCGCATCCCGCGCGGGAGCCCCTGCCCTGCCCCCTCGGGTCTCTTTTACCATCTCCGAAGGTCTCAGCGCTCTGCACGCAACCCTGGCCTGGGGACCGGCTGCGCACCCAGTGCCTGAGGCGCGTCCCCGGCCCGGGACACTCGCAGGATTCACCTGTCGCTGCCCTATATCCCCCTCCGTCTGCTCTCCAGACTGGGCAGCTGCACCCCTTCCTCTCCTCAGCCCCCTCCCCTCGTCGCCCTCAGGCCTCTGCGTTCTAGAGGCCGCCCCTTGTACCCGGGTCAGGGCAGAAGCCACAGGAACCCAGATGGCCCTGAGGGTGCTCTGGGACTGGTGGGAGGGCTCTGAGGCTGGGACTGGTGGGAGTTCAGGAAACGGTATGGAGGCAGTAGGAGCCTAGGGTGCAGGATAGGCGTCTTATAAGGTGGGGTTGGCCAACTCTGGGCTGGGGAAGGAGGAGGGAGGTGGAGATCCATATACTCAGCCAAAGGTCCTCAAGCTGCAGTTAAGCTGCAGGTAGAGTATGACCAACTCTGGGGCCCAAGGCCTGATGCAGCATCAAGGTCTGGGGTTCTGGAGGTGCCTCTCACAACTGGGGGACTGGGGTGTACCCCTGCCTGCTGGGAACAGAGCTCCATCTACCCCAGCTGGGCACTTGTGCCCACCTGACCTCCAAGTATACCCACCCCTCCAGGAAATCAAGAATGCCCTGCAGTGGGGTGCAGACCCTGTCCACCCCAGAACCTGCCGGCTGCCAGGTGTGTCCCAGGGCAAGGAGGCTAGGAGCCAGGTCACCCAGAGTCAGTTGTGGTTACCAAGTGTGTTGGAACAGTCCCCAAGCTCTGGGAATAGGGTGGGACCGGAGCCTCCAGGGCAGAGGTGGTCCATACATTAATGATCATGACCCAGTATTGATTCCCCAGGAAAGTAACCATGGAAATTTCCAAAGAAGTGGGCTGGAGGTGGAAGGTAGTCTTGAAATATCTACTGGCCATACAGACCCTTCTGAGCCCTTGAGGGGGGCTGTGCAGCTCTGGTCTGCCTGCTCCCACCTGTTTCCCTTAATGTGAGGAGGATACTGCCCCTGGCCCCAGGCTGCCCTAAAGTCAGTGGAGGGGCAGGAGTGGAGATTGCCATTGGCTGCACAGTCAGAGCCTTGCTGGGGGCGGGGAAAGGGGTCCCAACAGAGGAAGCAGAGGTCAGGAAGCTTGTCCTGGGGGAGGGTGGCAGGATTAGGCTGCTGTCTCAGCCAAGATGCAGTCTATGCTTGTTCCTGCTCACATGAACACTGGTATGCTCTCCCCCTGGTGACACAGGGGTCTGGGAGTCCCCTGAGTTGCAGCACTCGTACCTCTCCAAGCTCCAGCTACCTGATGATGCCGGCTATTGCAGACTTTATTGGGGGCTGGCCTGACCATGGCTGCCAGGCCTAGGGGACACAGGTTCTGAGACCCATCTTTGTTCCCAGGCCCTTGTCCTGCCCACCTTCTCCCAGGAGCCTGGGCAGATGCCCTTCCTGATGCTGGGGAGAAGCTGAGCTACCTAGGGTGGCCTGTGGGAGCAATGACTGAGCACCAGGCCCTGCACCTGGTATTTTCATGCCGGAGCTTATCTCATGTGTTCAGTAACTTTGCAGTTGGCAGGAGGTGCTGCTCCTGAAGCCAGGGTTCAGAGAAGCAGCCTGGCTTGCTCAGGAGCACACAGCCAGAGTGGGGCAGGTATGTGGGCTGGGCCTACTCCTGGTGCCATGAGAGTGGGCCAGCTAAGTAGATCCTCTCCTGAGGGGGGGGGGGTGGTCTGGGTGCCACAGGCCCCATGGTCACTTCCCTCCTGCTGCATCTGAAAGGGGCCTGGGGCAAATTTTCACAGGTGCCTACTTTTTGAGACTAAAGTTGCTGCTTCTGATTAATGGCCTGTCAGGATGAGCTTCCAAGAGGCTGGAGTAGCATGGGGCCCTGTTTCCTTCTTTCCTGCTATGAAGTACAACTGGAGAGTTGACGTGATTACCGGCAGCAGAAGTGGGAGCCTGATAGCCTGCTGAGCCCTCCTGGGTTCTGGGCAACTGGGGCACCTGGGAGTGGCTGAGAGCTGCAGACAAGAGGAATTTACTTAAGATCAAACATATGTTCAGGAGTCCAAGGCCTGTGACAGAAAGGACCTGAGACACCCTCACAAGTGGGCAGCCCACCTTCAGGGCTGCTTGGTCATCTCTGCCCTGCTCAGGCCTCAGGGGTATGGGCTAGAAGCCCTTCCTTGGTGTTCTGGGGAGGGGGTGACCACAGCTCATACACGTCACTCACCTTGCCTCTCACAGGATCTGCTGTCTCCAGACCACAGGCCTCCTACAGGCCTTCCCACAGCTGTCCATGGGAGCCATAAACATTACTTTAAATGCTCAGCTTCCTTTAGAAATGTGGAGAGGCCCTTGGGGCCAGGCCTTGGGGACAGATAAACAAGCCCCCTTGCTGTCCTCCAGGGCCAGCTTCTAGGGCAGCCTGTATCTGAGGCAGACTCACTCCTGGCCACATGCAGATGCTGGTTGAAGCAACGGGTACCACGTCCCATGCCCTAACAGCCCTTCAGACCTGAGGACTTGGAGTCCAGCCAGAGGGACTCCCTGACACGGCCTTAAAAAGCAGTCATTTCCGACAGGCATCTACCTTGACTTTTTACTAGGTAGATTTCTACAACACAAATGTTCACCACACACCTGCAGCCTCACTGACCACCCGGGCAACACAGCTCTGAGCAGTCCTCCCCTTCCTGGCTCCCGGCACTCCACTTGGAGGACTCCAGGTGGCAGCCTGGTTTCTCAGGTTTGCCAGGCTGCAGCTCCTCTTTGCTGATGGAAGCACGTTGTCCTTCCGTCACTCCTGACACCAGGTGATGCTTCCCTCTTGTCTCTGCCTGGTGTTCTTGAGAGTTCCCTCCTCATCCTTGATGCTGTGCTGCTCAGTGGCCATGACTTTCCTCTGCTGGTGACACAGCTTGTCTGCGGGCTCTGGGAGACGCCTCTCTGTCTTTTGTGGCTTCGCCCTGTAGCCCTGGTATTTTAGTCTGCTGTGCAGGGCTCCTTCAGCCCCGTTCAGTTCTCCGATTATCTGTTCAATACTCTCCAGACTGGAGCTGATCTGGACTTTGCTGGGCTTGGGTTTTGTTTGTGCATTTAAATGACTATATTTGTTCATGATGAAGGTCTATTATTTTTAAGAATAGACACTTGTTCATTTTACTTCTTAAAAGTCAAATTTATAGGGACTGGGTACTATATAGTGCTCACGCTTATAATCCCAGCAACTTGGGGCTGAGGCAGGAAAATCACAAGTTCAAGGACAGCCTGGAAAGAAAGTGAGACCCTGTCTTAAAATAAAAAATAAAAAGATCTGGGGGTGCTGCTTGGTGGCAGAGCACCCTTGGATTCAATCCCTACCACCTTCCCACCAAGAAAGTCAATTTCCTTGACAATCTTTGTCCAGGCCTTGCTTGAGACCCCTAACACACTGAAGCAGTCTCTCTGCGCAGCAGGTAACCCCTATGGCCCTGCTGGACCTGAAGTGAGCTCATGACCCATCCCCCTGCCAACTTTCCAGGCCGACTAGCCAGTGCTGAGCAGCCTGGCCTGCAACATAGGTGACTGGAGGTGTGGGTGTGGACCCCAGGGTAGGAGGGTGTCCTGTCTTGTCTTCCAGGCTTAATTGCCTATGCCCCATCCCTGGTGTCCCCAGCCCTGGCAGTGGTGTGAGCATTCCCTGTCTGAGATAGCGTCGGTCACTCAGGCCACTGATCGTGGCTAGCAGCCCTGGCTCAGGCCCAGGGGCTCTGTGGGTCCAGAGTGGCTGCCCCTTGGTGCCCTTCCTCCTGGGCAGGCAGCTGCTCCCTCGTGAGCTTCATCTTCCTATGAAAGATGCACCTTGATGTGTGCCTACCCCTGGACTTGCCATGTCGATATACTCTGTGCCTGTCTCTGCCTCTCCACTGATACCACACGTGCCTGTCCCCACCGGGCTCTGTCTCCCAAGTCCTGCACCCTCCTGGGCTGTGTCCTTGGCCAGCACTTTCTGTATATCTCTCATGTCCACCTGCTCCCATTCTGTTTCCTAGGTTATTTAGCTCCGTGTCACCCACTCTGGAGTCCACAGGCTGTGGCCACTGTCCAGGTATAGGGACCTCTGGTGCCTTTGCCACTGCACAGCTTCTCAAAACAGGCTGCTGGGAGGTGGACATCATGTGCCAGGGATAGCATTCCCTAGAGCCAGGTGGACACTGGCAGAGCCTCCTGGGGGAGGAAGGCCCAGGCCCTGTGGAGCCCAGCATCACCCACTCCCAGCAGAGCTGGGCTGAGGTCACTGCATGTCCTGCAGGTCAGCTGGGTGCTGCAGTCCTGCTCTGGAGGCCCCTGACCACCTGGTGCTTTTCCTGCTGTGCTGCCCCTAGGGGTCTAAGAGGCCTCAGGGCCAGTGGAGTGGGAGGTCACAGAGCGGGTACTGTGGCTATCAACAGCCACGTCTGTCTTGGCTCACCAGGACGCCTGTCTACTTACCACATGGCTTTTCCTTCCTCCCTTGTTTTCCAAACAATTTGCTTAATGTGATTTCCAGCCCAGTTGAACATGACTAACAATGTTTACCTGCCACCAGGCGGGCGGGGCAGGGAGGCAGGAGGAAGGAATCCCGTCTGCCCCGCTCACCGCACCTGTCCTTCTCTTCTCTAGAGACGGCTCTGGCCAGCACGTGGCCTTGGCCCCCACCATGGAGCCCCTGTTCCCGGCCTCCATGCAGGACTGGAATGTGTCGGTCACCCCTGAAGGTGGCCACAACGGGACGCAGGGGGGACCGGCACCCTCAGTGGGTGCCCGGGCAGTGCTTGTGCCCATCCTGTATCTGCTGGTGTGCATGGTAGGGCTGGGCGGCAACACACTGGTCATCTATGTGGTACTGCGCCATGCCAAGATGAAGACGGTCACCAACGTGTACATCCTCAACCTCGCCGTGGCCGACGTGCTGCTCATGCTGGGTCTGCCCTTCCTGGCCACACAGAACGCAGTCTCCTACTGGCCATTCGGCTCTTTCCTGTGCCGCCTGGTCATGACGCTGGACGGCATCAACCAGTTCACCAGCATCTTTTGCCTGACTGTCATGAGTGTGGACCGCTACCTGGCCGTGGTCCATCCACTGCGCTCTGCCCGGTGGCGCCGCCCGCGGGTGGCCAAAGTGGCCAGCGCAGCCGTCTGGGCCTTCTCTCTGCTCATGTCACTGCCGCTGCTGGTCTTCGCTGACGTCCAGGAGGGATGGGGCACCTGCAACCTCAGCTGGCCGGAGCCAGTGGGACTGTGGGGTGCCGCCTTCATCACCTACACGTCCGTGCTGGGCTTCTTCGGGCCGCTGCTGGTCATCTGCCTCTGCTACCTGCTGATTGTGGTGAAGGTGAAGGCGTCGGGTGTGCGTGTGGGCTCCTCGCGACGACGGCGGTCAGAGCGCAAGGTGACACGCATGGTGGTGGTGGTGGTGCTGGTGTTCGTGGGCTGCTGGCTGCCTTTCTTCATAGTCAACATTGTCAACCTGGCCTTCACGCTGCCCGAGGAGCCTACCTCCGCTGGCCTCTACTTCTTCGTGGTGGTCCTGTCCTATGCCAACAGCTGCGCCAACCCCCTGCTCTACGGCTTCCTCTCTGACAACTTCCGCCAGAGCTTCCGGAAGGTTCTGTGCCTCCGTGGGGGCTATGGTGCAGAGGATGCAGACACCGTGGAGCCACAACCAGACAAGAGTGGACGGCCTCAGGAGGTGGCGCTGCCTGTGCGCAGCTGTGAGGCCAATGGGCGCATGCAGACCAGCCGGCTATGAGGCCGCAGCAGTGCCCAGGTCCTGCAGGCTCCCCATTGCCCGGCCCTGGGGCTACAAGATGGGTACTTCTCAGTGGCCCTGTGAGGATGGGGATGAATGGGGCCAGGGAAGGTGTGGACATGGCACGATGGGTGCCTCAGTGACCAGCTGGCTGCCAGCCTGTCCTCCCGCTCAGGCCAAGTTCTAGAGAGGAAGAAGGGGTTGGTCATGCCCCAGGAAAGTGCCTGGACATCTCCACCTCCCATCCTGGCCCCAACCTACATCAGCCATCCAGGCCGGGGAGCAGTTTCTCCAGGAGGCCAGCTGCGGGGAGACACTCCTCCTGACCACTGGTGTGAGCCTGTGCTGGGGCTCTGCCCACTCTCTGTTTGTGCCCTCGTCCTTGAGCCCTGAGTCACCTGGTCATAGAGCACAATTCCCTGTATGCTCAGCTCTGGCCTCTGCTCCCCAGAGCTCCCAGGGACCAGTGACCACCCCAGCTCCTTGCTGGCCCTGTAGCTGTGTGGACCTCGGGGAGGCAGGTGCAAAGCCATGTAGGTCTTGGGCAGCCAGCATGAACTGGGATCCCAGAGGATACCCTCTCCTTGGGGCCTCTGTCCACCCACCTGTCCCCACCACCTCTGTCCAGAGGGAGAGCGAGGCACCCTCCTGGGCTCCACAGTGAGATGGGGGAGGGGCACCCACAGGGACAGGGCATGGCCACACTGGCAGGGGTTTAGTCTGAGGGGCCCAGCCGGGGCAGAGAGGTGTCTCTGAGGTCAGGGGCCACGAGGCCGCACAGTCCTGTCTTCTGCCTGGTTGGGGGCTCAGGAGGCAGCCTGCAGCCATCCATAGGGGCCGCGCTATGTGGGTTAACACAAATGCCAGCAAGGGTGGGCCCCCGAGGAATCTTCCCTCTAGGCTGGAACTGCCCAGGTGCAGGGGCCAAGCACCCCTGTGCCAAACCTTGCTGGGATTCCCCCCAGGGGGCACACTGCTTTGGGACAGCCCTGCCTGGCACTGCCCAGCCCTGCAGGAGGGTGCTGGGCCAGGCTAAGCAGGGCTGGGTAGCACAAAGGCCAGGCTGGTGCTGCTGGGCAGTAGGCACGACCCTCTTCCAGAGGCCAAGCCTGGACACTCATTCTGTGTGCTGAGGGCACTTGTGTTCGAGAACCTGCTCCCTGAATGAATTAGAGAATAAATGTTTGATCCTTCCTCAAAGCAAATATTGTCCCTGAAGCCATGGGAAGCCAGCGGGAACCAGAGTGTGTTGTAGGTGTGAGGCCCGCAGCCCAGCCTGCCTACTGAACCCAGGCGAGGCTGGGATGGGTTGGCCACGCCCAGTTGGGAGTGGGCAGCAGGGTTCACAAAGTGGGGGTCATCGGGGTGCCGAGCTGGGGCTGGCCATCCCTGGCCTCCTGGGATTAGCTACTCTGGGCAGGTGAAGTGTTCTCGATGTGGGTTCCACAGAACTCTGCCTGCCCCCAGGGGCTGCAGGCAAAACCCACCCCTGCCCACAGGTCCAGCATCCCAAGGCACATCCAGGGAAAGACATCCAGGGAGAGACCAAGGCCTGTTTGCTCTGCAGCTCCCACCTCCTGTCAGGCCTCCCCTAGGATTTGGAGAAAAGGTGCTCCTATTGGAACAGCTTGGGGGAGAGCAGATGGCTCGGAAATCTCTGCCCAGACCAACCTCCCCAGTCGATCTGATCTGACAGAGGCCCTCCCTGGGTGGGGCCAGCAGAATGTCCTGCCCGGAGCCCAGCAGGCCAGCTCCTAGTCACAGAGAGGGGACTACAGGGCCTCTGCAGTAAGGCAGGTGCCCCCCCCAGAGGACACTTGGCCCTCCTGGAAGCCTCTTGCCCCATCTTGTTCAGTCTGAGGCCCCTGTGAAATTGTAGCATTGTCCAGACACCAGCCCCAGGACCCCTTGTCCCTCTGTCTAACACCCCAGCCCCACAGCCCTGCTGGACCCACATGCTCACCTGGCTGTAGGTGCTCTCCTGGCTGCCTTTGCTGATAGTCTTCCCCTCGTTGGGGGCATACCTGCCTCTGGTCAACCTGAACAGTATGTGGCCTTCGCCCCCAGGCGCATCAGGGACAGTGAGCTCCAGGGATGCCTCACCGCTGAACCTGGTTCACATCTTACTAGTTCGGGCCCCTGGCCTGGCAGACCGGAAAGTGTGTGTCCTTGGACAAGCACTGGTATGCACCTACTGTGTGCCCACTGGGGTTTAGTTGCAGGGAGCGTTGAGCAGGAAGTGCATTCCAGGCAAAGGAAACAGCCTGTGTGAAGATCCAGAGGCAAAGGAGCACAGGCCGGAGCTCTCCAGCCTCAGGTGGGTGGCTGGGGCAGCCTGTCCTGGCTTCCGGGAAGGAAGGAGGACAGGAGAGATCAGGAGCGCCAAGACTGGAGGAAGAGAGAGCCGGTGGAGGGCAGGCCCTCCAGGGAAGGGGCAAGGCAGCCGGCCTCGGGCCAGGTATCTGGGGCAGGGAATGTGGACTCCCAGGGTGCTGAAGAGGCAGAATCACTGTCCCTGGCATGGCCTAGGGCCATGCTGGCTTCCAGCTGGGGCATGAGTGAGGGAGAGACCCCAGGTGGTGGGCTGAGCCTGTGGGATGTTCTGGGAGGTTCTATGCAGCCCGTGGCTCCTGGGACCAGTCCTGACCTGTGTGAGCAAGGTGGGACACCTCAGGGCACCTGCCATAAAGGCCTGAGCTTGGAGAGCCCTTGGAGTCCTGAGCTGCTCCCTGCCCTCCCGTTGAGGCCTCGGGGTCCCCAGTCTCCACAGATGTGACCGAGGGGCAGTGACACCACAGAGGCCGCAGAGCCTCCACCATCTGCAGGCCGCGGCCAGTAGGGTGGGGGTGGTGCAGGGCAAACATCCTGGGCAGGAGTGGCAACTTGCTTTATGGGCGCTCCGTCCGCATCGATGGGTTTTATTGGCCACTGGGCTCCAGCGGTTCCCAGAGTGACCTTGCTCAGGAAATCCGGCCTGCGAGGCAGGGATGAGGATGGGGGACAGGAGGTCTCTATTTGCGCAGCAGGTCAGGGTACAGGTCAGGAAAGGTGGGTGTTGGGGAGCAGCCCCCACAGGCAAAGCAGGCGTTCCCCACCCCAGGATGGCAGCCGAGTAAGTCTGGGCTCACAGGACTGGGCAGTGGCTCCTGCCAGCCCACCCACCTCCTCATGTTGGGGGTCCCAGGTGAGTGCTGGGGAGGGCATGTCCCCATCAGGCCCCTGCTGTGCTGTCCTGGGGAAAGTGAGAGCAGCAAGGGTGAGGGTGGGCACTGGGCAGAATAGATGGGGCATAGGTGGCCAGGGGGCTGGGGATGCCATTGCCTCCCATCAAAGGGTCTGCCAAGGTGGGAGTTGGTGGGGCTGTGGGGTCCCAGGAAGCCAGGCTAGGACTTCCACTTGTGATTCTCTCCTGCTCGACTCTGGGGCTCCCTATCCCCACGCTTCCTGAGGCATCTCCCACATGGAAAGAAGTGTTACTCAGGAGCAGTGTGAGGAGGTCCTGATCACGGCAGTTGATTGGTTGGCCCTGGGGCTTTTCCTCCCTGGATGGAGATGGACTAGCCCCCAGGCTCATGCCCTGCTGGGCTCCTATGGGCTGACACCCCTGGGAGGTATCCTTGGGGTCAGTGCAAGGCAGCGAGAAGGCCAAGATGGGGCCAGCAAATCCGAGAGCATGGCCCTTCCACCCAAGTTCATGAGGTGAGGGTCATGAGCCTGAGCGGGCGGCCAGGAGTGAGGGCATCCCAGAGCTGCCTTCATGCTGGCAGGGCTCCTGCTGCTCTCCCACTTGGGCCTGTCCTGCCCTGGCCAAGCCTGTGTTTGTCCCCTTGCTCTGAACAGCCTGAGGGCTCAGGCCCAGGGCCCCTGGAGCCAGGCAGGGGCCCAGGAGAGAGGAGCCTCATCACTTCTCTACCCACCTGGCTGTGGCTCCCCTAGAGGATGTGACCTCTCAGGATGGCAACACAGAAGATTGGCCCTTTTGTGACTGGTTTATGTCACCCAGCACCCTGTCCTCAGGGCCCATCCCAGCAGATGTCCAGGGTTCCCTTGTGCTTGGGCACCACGTTGCCACCTGTGTCCCTCTCATGGGGAAGCTCCGGTCATTCTCCTAAGCGTCTTGGGGTTGCCACACAGCCACGGTCTTCCCTCCTTCATTCCTGGTTGAACCAAGGGCGCACAGCTGCCATTCACCATGCTCCTGGCTGTCACTCCTGCCCTCTCGCTGGGTGGGAAATGAGGGTGCTAGTGACAGGTCTCCAGCCTCTTTCCAAGGACCATCCTCAACCTGCCTGGGCTGACCTGTGCCCGTTGGGCTTTTATTACTTTGAAGAAAATTGAATGTGACTTTCTTATCTTCTTCCATTTCTTGGTCATTTTTAAAAATAAATAACTGCTGTCTCATCCTGGGCCAGGACAGTGGCCCCAAGCACATCCCCACAAGTGCATTGAGGCTGGGGGTTAGGTGTCCCACTGCCTCTCTAACCCAGCATATGGGGTTTAACAGATACGCTTCGCCACCGTCAGAGAGACGGGGTCCCCTCCCTGGCCTGTCCACATGGTAGCTGTGCTACTGTCAGCAGGTGCCACTGCTCTCGTCCCTCCAGTGGGCGACCTGGCAGCAGGCCTGGCCCTGGTCCTGCCTGGGCCTTGTCTGGACTCATCCCTGCCTCCCCGTGTGGTGGTGGGCAATTCCTGGGCTCTGAGGATCAGAAACTCCCTGCAGCGCCTCCTGCAGTGCAGGGCTTTCTGCAGAGAAGGAGGCTGCAGGTCCAAGGTGGCTGGTCCAGGGCTGTCCTCCGGAATTCCTGGGTGCACCCATCCAGAGCCTGGTGTGGATAGGTGTTCTCCTTGCCCTGGTAGACCTTGTCCAAGGCTGTCTTCCCAAGGGGACCTTGCCCCAGGGCCCCCATAGAACTCTGGACAGCTGCATTCGTGCTGAGTGGGTGGGAGTAGGGAGAGTGGCCACCACATTGGCCCCCATGTCTGCAGGCACCTCCAAGGCCCAGCACCCAGACCCAGTTCAGCCCCAGGCAAGGTTGCTCGACCTGCACTGGAGGCCCAAACAGAGGCCCTTTGCACCCCACTGCAGGACAGGGAAGTGGAGGCTGCAGAGCAGGGGGGACAGAAAGTAGGATGTTTGGAGCCAGCTGAGCTGGAACTGGACCTGGATTTTACCGTGTGGCTCCTGTGAGCACAACCACACACCCTGGTGCTTCAGAGAGGTCAGGCAACATGCCTGAGGATGCACAGCCAGGACTGGGCTGGGACTTCTCTCCTGGATCCCTTCTGGCCAGGCTGGCCCTCAGGATGTAGGGACATGGGTGTCCTGGATGGGCAGGAGGGGAGTTCAGGAGTGGGAGGATGTAGATACCCTGTGTAGATACCTCTTCTCTGTAGGGAAGCCTCTCTGCCGCCACATACTACCACACCACTAGCATTCAGGCAGCTCCTTGCTGTGCCTGCCGGTTGCCACTAGCCCGGGTGTGTCCAGCTACTCCAACCATAAGAGGACACAGGGGCTTCCCATGCCTCAGCATCGGGTGGGGCTGACTCTCTGGGATGGAGTTTCCAGGTGCCAGGGCCTGGTCCCCAGTCCCCACCCTGGCCCTAAGCCCCTCCTGAGCCCTGTCCCCAGAGCCCCCCTGCCTGGCCTCCTCCTTAACTTTCACAAGACCTCTAGACACACCAGGGAAGCCTGAAGGAAGGGCCCCTGGGAGTGCAGGTGGGAAACTGGCTGCTGCAGATGGGGAGGGATAGGGGCTGCAGGCTCTGGCCACGGCTGGAAGCAGCCCCCTCCCCCACTGATGAGCTCCTGTGGACAGCAAAGGGGCCAGCCCTTCAGGGCCTGCTGCTGCATGCAGCCCTTGCTCCTGCCTCTGCACTGTCCCCTCAGCCCTGCCCACTAGGGGCCCTTCCTCTAGGAGGTCGACTCTCAGAACTGCAAGTGCTGGGTGCTTTGTGGGCCCTGGCTGGACCTCACCTCTCTACCTGTCCTCAGAAGCCAGCCAGAACACTCAGTGTCCCTGTGGAGTGGACGTCTCTCTATGAGGACGAGGGGTGCTTCCAAGAGTCAGGCTGGGCCCATCTCACAAGGGAGCAGTGCCCTGTGCCTGGTAGGACAGCTGCTGCCAACCTTCTGCAGCTCTGCCTCCCTGCCCCGGCTGCCTCTCCTGCCACCTCTGCCCACTGTCCCTGCACCTGGGCCACCAGGTAGGAGGGAAAAAATGACTACTGGCTCTGGCTCCAGCCTTGGTTCAGGGCTGCAGGCCTGTGAGGTAACTGGCGTCTACCCCTCCACTGGCCCCATGGTGACCGGGAGGGCTGCTATTTCCAGCTGTGTCCCCCACACCTGGTCAGGAGAATAGGAGAAATCTTCTCCAGGTCATGCTGTGTAAGGGGCAAGTGGGGCCCTCAGTTTCCCTTCCTGGGGTGAGCCCTGGTGGCCAAGGAGGAGCCTGGCCCCTCAGGGCCTCCTGGGCCGAGGTACAAAAGTCCCAGCTGGTTGGGATTCATCTCATGACCCCAGTCAGAGGCCCTTGGAGGCAGGGAGTGGGGCCAGGGCAAGAGAGGACAAGGGTACTCCTCAGGCCAGGGGCCTTCCAGAATGGACAAGGCCCAAGGGGCCAGCGTCCCTGGAGCCTAGCACTAGTGCCTCCCAGGGGGAGAGGGGCTCCTGGGCCACCAGCAGCTGCCTTCTGCCACCTTCCAGACCCTGGCCTGCAGCTTTGTGTGCCTTCCCAGAGTGTCAGCCAGCTCGGCTGTTTGGTGATTCTAGACGCTGTTCCTGCCAGTGCTCTGTGGTCTCATTGCCAGAGAACACAGGCTAGGGATGGGGAGAAGGGACAGCCCCTGAGAAGAGACACAAGGAGGACCCAAAGAGGAGGAGGTAAGAGCAGGAGAGGGGCCAGAGGGGCCAAGGAAATGAGGAAGGGCATGCAGGGACATGTGGCAGGCAAAGTCTGATTCCAGACCTGGGGGCGGATGGAGGTTCCCAGGACCTAGCCTGGCCAGACCCCAGGGGCAGGAAAGAGAGACACAGCCCATACTCCTTTTCCAAATGGACCCCCATAATTGCTCTCACAGATTTGGCCAAGTCACCTGTGACCTGGGGTTGGCTCCAAGCTCTGCGGCATGGAGTGCCAACTCCCCCCAGCCCAGCCCTCTGCAGACACAGGGGACCCTAGAGACCCAGAAAAGCAGCCCTCCAGTGCTCAGCCACATTTCACCCCAAGGGCAAGCCTCCCATCCCCGGCCAGCACCCCTCTCTGCTCGTGCCGCCCTTGACCCCGGGAAGCTTGCTGTCTTTCTCCTGCTGGAATCTGGTCCCTCAAAGACCAGCAATTTCCTATGACTCCTGGCCTCCCCCAGCCCAGCCCAGCCCCCATTGGTGCCTCCGAACCCCTGACAAGGAGCAAGCCCGTGTGTGGCCTTGGGGCCTGGCACAGCCTTTATGAGCAGATAGAACAGGTCCCACGGTGGCACTCAGCCACCATGGTAGACCAGGCCCATGATATCCCTCTGCCCCCTGTGACTGGGTGTGGCCACTCCATCTGTGGAAGACCTCACAAGGACAGGCCAGGTCCTGAGTTGCTCCCCCTACACACCAGTGCTCAGCCACTCAAGTCCTGCACTGGGCAGAGGTCTGGAAGTGAAGGCCATGGGACCATGAACTAGAGCTCACTAGCCGGCTTGACCAGGTGGCCACTGAAGGTGATATAGAGGTCCCCGGGCTCTCCATGGATGGCGTTGTCCTGGTCACGGTGGAACATGCGCACCCAGACGGTGCTGCTGGCCGCCAGCAGCAGCAGCAGGCTCTGGGCCTGCATGAGGCTGCGCTCACTGGGTTGTGCATACAGCACGGCCATGGGCCGCTGGTCCAGCAAGATGTGCAGGTAGGCCTCCTTGAAGTTCCAGGTGTGTACTTGCAGGCTCAGGAAGTAGATGCCTGGCACCTGCCCGTGGCCAGGTCGAAGGTGCTGTCCAGGTTGACCAGCTCCATATCAAAGGGCACCGCTTGGAAGTCCTCCACGCTGTGCAGTCCCTCATGCCAACCCACAGAGAAGGCCACGTGGGCATGCTGGCACGGGGCACCCGGAAACCCCATCTGCCCCTTCTGGCCTTTGTGGCCCTGCAGGCCGCGGGAGCCCTGGGGACCCTCCTTCCCGCTCCTTCCTGCGTGACCTCTGGTCCCTGCCTCACCCTTCTCTCCTGCAGGGAGCAAGCAGAGCCTGGGTCAGCGCGGTCCCCACTTCCCACCACCTGCAGGCCCCCTTACCATGCCAGGTCCAAGGATGGGGCTCCAGGCCTCGAGGCCACCCAGGCCATGGCCTCACTTCTCCCCAGCCTGAGTTTCCTCATCTGTAAGGGTCCCAATCTGCTTCTCAGGACAGTGAGAAACCACTCGCCAAAGGGGCAGCCGTGCTGAGGCAGCTGCAAAGGAGGGTTTGAGCTGGGTTGTGCAGAGCAAGAGCCGGGAAGTTCCTACCCAGATCTAAGCACAGCCTGCTGTCCAGCCTCAGGACCCTCCCTGCCCCAGGGTCCCAGCACCCACTCAGTCCCCCAGAGCAGCCTGCTTCCTGCTTGTGGGGCAGGGGCTGTGTGCAGGTGGCACCTCTGTGCAGACTCACCTTTGAGGATAGAGATGTCAATGGTGGGCCGCACATGGGACAGCCCCACCCACGGGGCCTGTTCACTCAAAGGGGTGTGTGGGCCAGGGGCGGCAGCAGGGTGCCATGGTGGACGGCAGCAGTGCACACAGGGCCTCCTGGACAGGCCCAGGCTAGGCCAGGCCCCTGCAGGCAGCACCAGCACCAGGACCATGAGGGCAGGGGCTGCCATCCTGGTCAGACCTGGGATGGGGGAGAGTGGCGTCTGAGAAAGAGCCTTCTAGAGCCCCTAGTGTGTCAGGTCAGGGCCTCAGGGCTGCAATGGGAGCCCAGCCAAGGCCTGAGGGCTGCTCTGCCCAGTGCACCCTGTGGACCCTGCCCTCCCAAGCTGCAGCTCCCCCAATTGCAGCACCCTGACTTCCCAGAGTCCAGGAGCCCAGGGCACCCTGGACCAGGCAGATGGGTGGGGAACAGCTGTGGGGGTTACTGCTGGGTGGAGGGAGCCCAGCCTGCCCAGGTAGCTTGGGGACCCCTATCTGCCACAGCCCACAATCCGGTTACCTCTCAGCGGCGAGTGCTACCAGCTATAGCTCCGTGAGCTCCCACAGTCCTGCAGCAGTCTGTGAAAGGAGCCTTTCACACTGCCTGGCGCCTGCGGCTTCCCAGGATGGCCAAGACCAACAGGCGGAGGGCAGCTCCACACTGCCCCTGGGCCAGGCGCAGGCAGAGCCTCCTGCCCACTGCCAGGCCTCCCCCAGTCACCTGCCCCAAAGGGCTGCACAGCCTGCCAGGGCTCCAGCTCCTCCTGCCCAACCTAGTCCCCCTCATGAGCAGGGGTCTGGGGTGGCCTGGGCAGGCAGGCTGGCGGGTGGCGCCTCAGGCTGGAGCCTGCTCCCCACAGGAAACCAAGGTTGCTTCCCTGTTTTGGGAGGGATGACTGGACACAGCATGGGCAGGGTGCTGAAGGCCACGTGTTAGTGTGGGGGGCCCAGGCCAGGGCCCTCATGTGCACCAGGCTGTCTGGGCCACCAACCCACCTAGTGACACAGAGAGCATCTGGCCATGGACAGAGGGAGCCCTGGAGAGTAGACTGTGTTCGGGGTCTGTGGTGTCTGCCCCCACTCCTCCATGAAATCGCCAGAAGCCCTGGCACGAGGGCAAACTTTTAAGGATAATGACAGTGCCCCTTGGTACCATGCCCCCCACCCCCAGCAGTGGAGCCCCCCCAGTCAGTGGCAGGTAGGGCTGTGTTCAGTGTTAGCCAGAGATCAATTCCACACAGGGCCCTGGCCCCACAACCTGGGACGTGGGACATGGCGACTCCCTAGGGCTGACTCCCCCTTAGCCAGGCTGCCTGCTGGAGAGGCAGCAGAAGTAGCCTGAGAACTAGGGTGGCCCACCCCTGCCTGCTGGTTCTGCTTGGCTGGCCCAGCTCCCCCATCAGCCTGCCCCCTGGCTGTCCACACTGATGACCAGGGAGGAGAGAAGGGTGGGAGGCAGTGGTGGGGGATGGGAGACCCAGCGGTGGGTGTTTGCAGGCTGGAGGGTCGAAGGGGCAGTCGAAGGCTGGCAAAAGCCAGGGCAGGGCTGCTGGCCTCAGAGGTGACAGCTCACACCTCAGCTTGGCACCCAACAGGGCCTGGTGGCCCCCTCTGGGGACAGCTCTCTTCACCCACTGTGGGCTGTGGCAACACAGAAGAGGGTGTGAAGATCTGAAGCCCCATGACTGACTTGCCCATCCCACCTTGGCCTGCAGCCCCCAGAGCAGCTCTCTCGCCTGGGTTGTAGACGTCAGGAGGCACCATGTCCCCATAGGAGCTGGGTGGGGTGGACAGGGCTTCTCTGTGCTGCCCCAGCATTGCCCTTGGAGTGCTGGAGGTCCTAGGGTTCCCAAAGAACACTGGATCCCTGTCTCTGAGACTTGGGCACCAATGGCAGCTCTGGAGTGGCTGAGAAGGTCACTATCTGGTCAAAATGGTGAAGTCCAGCCTCAGAGGATACTGCTAGCCTCAGCCATGTACCAGGGCTCAGGGTCATCTCCCCACCACTGTTCAGTGCTCCCCGATACCAGCAGAGCTGCCCCCAGTGAGAGATGGACCCTTACCCTGAACTTTGTGGGGCTGGCCAAGGACCCCCCAAGAGCCAGTGGGGATGAAGAACCTCTTCAAGGGGAGAGAAAAAGCCCAGGAAGGGGCCTGGGGCCCCTCAGGTCTGGTGGCCCTTGGGGGCCCAGTCCTCCTGGACCCTGCCTGGGAGAGTGTCTGGGCAGGAGCTAGCGGGCAGCACATGCACCCTGGGGCTCTGAAGGGGGGGCCATTGCAGGAAGGGTGACTCCGCGGGGGCAGGACAATGAGTCTCAGGACAGAAATAGCCTTAGCTCAGACACAGACACTGGCATCTCCATGACAACTGGAGAGCATGGCTGGGCGTCATGGCCCCCGAGGTAGACATCCTGCAGTGTCGTGGAAGGGGGTTCTGTGTCCCCCTGCCCCCACCTGCCAGGAGCCTGGGAGGGTGACGCTTTCTTCCTAAGGAAATGGGAGCCTGTGTCAGCAGAGAAGGGCCAGGTGCCAGGCTCAGTACCCTGACACCTCTACAGTCAGTACCCCTGTGGGTCTTGGGATTCTCCACTGGCAAGGGGTAGACAGTGTCCCCAGGAGGACACTTGGACCTACCTAGGACCTACCTAGGCAGCAGGCAAGGCTCAGGGGGTGTCAGTATTACACTATTGGTGCCTAGGAGGTTGGGGGCTCTGTGGCCCATGGACCCCACCCTGGGGTGGCCTGAGTGCAGACAGTTGGTATGGGTTCTGGGGTAACATGGGTAGAGTCGGAGTCCACTACAGCTGCCCAAGTCTGGCCATCCCAGGGAAGGACAAACCATGGATTCTGTAGCCAGAGGCCCTAAGGTCAGTCCAGGGCCAGCTCTTTGCTGCCTATGAGAGCAACCATGTGGCCTGGTCAGGGGTGCACAGATAGGGGAACGCAGGTGATTAGAAGAGGACTATGATGCCTTGATTTGCCAGGAAGCTATGTCCAGGTATGGCTGGATGATGCTGTGTATGAAGCAAAGCTGACTCTAGTGTACAGGGTCACTAGAGAGCTAGAGAGGGGAATCAAATCTGTAGCTGGGAGCAGCCCTCCCTCTCTACCCTTGCCCTCCTGGGATCAAGAAGAGCCATGGGGTCCTAGCAGACCCCTGGGTGGCAGAGAGTGCCCCCTGTCCAAGGAGAAGCAAGCTGGGCCCATTACGGGCAGAGGGGCAGCTCAGGGTGGGTACCAGTCCTCCTGGCTACTGTGGAGGCCTAAGTCACCTGGAGTTTCTCTCACCCTCCCTAGGACCCCTGTGTGATCTCTGCAGCAGGAAGGGGATCCACAGAGGGACCTTCTGTGACCAGATGGACTCAGGGATGAGGGGCTGGACAATCCGGGAGTCTAGAGGGCACTCATTGAGAGTAGGAGACCCCAGTGATCCGGCCAGGCAGCTCCAGGCTGAAGGCCCATCCCTACTGCCATGTTGCCATGGGCCTCACTGCAAAACCAGGCCCTGCAGATGTGGCTCACCTGCCATGGAGCCCGGGTGTGTGGGGTCAAATGCACACAAACCCACGGTGGCCCCAGGAGCCTGAGCAGCCGGAACACACAGTGTGACTAGAGTAACTCCTCCTGAGCCACCCCCGCCCCAGCATTAGGGGTGAAGAACTTCGCCCAGGAACAGCTCCCACACCCCTACACTCCTCAGCCCAGCAGCCTGCTGCTCTCCCACACCAGAGACGAGGGCCCTGCGTGCTGATGGGCAGGGTGCGCAGAGCAGCTTGAGCCTACAGGTGATAATGAGGCTGGCAGCAGAGGCCCAGAGGGGCTGTTATCTCCTGAGCCTCTTCGCAGACACTCTGCTGCTAGAGCTGGTGATGATCTGCCACTGTGGTGAGGGGCGTGGCGTGGTGGGACAGCAGAGAGTGTCTCACCCCCCAGCACCTGGCCAACATGGGGCAGCAGCTCTGCACAGAGTGACAGACAGGGGACAGGTCTAGCCATTCCTTTTTTTTTTTTTTTTAATATTTATTTTTTAGTTATCAGTGGACACAACATCTTTGTTTGTGCTGAGGATTGAACCTGGGCCGCACGCATGCCAGGCGAGCGCGCTACCACTTGAGCCACATCCCCAGCCCCTGGTCTAGCCATTCCTGTCCCTTCTCCAGGCAGGCAGCCTGACTCCCTCCTTGGTAGTGGCATTCAAGGGTCTGGAACTGGTGACCCCACCCCAGCTACTTGGCCCCTGGGGTGTTTACTGCAGGAGGCAGGGATTGCAGGCTATTGAGGGGTCACTGTTCCAGGTCCTGCCTGGTGGCCTCTAGGGGCTTTGAAGAACTGTGTGGACATGACATGAACAGTCCTCAGCCCCTATGGTGGTATGGCTGGCCATGCTCCTGGGCCCCTACCCATGAGCTGCAGAGGGGTGCAGGCCACCTGCTCCATGTACTGCTGAGAGGCACCACTTCCAAGTCTCTGCCAGCTCCAGAACCTCTGGACTCTCCCCACACTGGAGCTTCATGGTGGCAGCACCCAGAGTGAATTTAAATGGCACACTAGAGAGCAAGAGCAGAGCTCTGGCTGTCACCGTGGTGACCAAGCCGTGATAAGTGGTTTCTGTGGGGCCAGGAGGCAAAGTTACTGAAGGGAGGACCTGGAGGCTCCTCCCATGCTTGCTACCCCTCCCCTGCAGGTGTCAAGGCTGCGGAAGAAAGGGCAGGGCTGCCAGGCAAAGGCTGGGTGGGGCCTGGCAGGGGCAGCTGTGTGAGAGTAACCCGCACAGAAAGCAGGAGGCTACTGCCTAGGCCATGTTTGCCTCTCCCCCTCAGTGGGCAGTGAGTGTCCAGGGAGCCAAGGGCCTGGCCCAGAAGAATGCCAAAGAGGGCAAGAGGCTTCAGGACTCTCTCTATCCAGCATGTCCACCTCCTCCCCTGACCCAGGCTCTGTGCCTTGGTCCACACTGCAGCAGCCAAGGCCTCCCCCAGGAAGCCCTCGATGCCCTGCTCCCACTCAGGCGCCCCATCCCCATCCTGGTGGATGATGATCCCAGGAAGGTTCTCTGCACTTGCCTGCTCTCCTGGGGTCTGTGACTGCAGGGGTCCACACAGGGACTTGGAGTGGCCTATGTAGGGGTCAGCAAGTAGTGGGGGCAGGGGCAGCAGAGCCCAGGCTCTTGGGGCTAGGTGTCCATGTGCAGATGGTCTTGCACCCCTGCTCCTCTCCCCTTTCCTGTAGGGCAGTACTAGCTCCCTGTGGGCCTGGGCCTCAGAGACAAGAGCCCCCTCCCCACTCTTCAGGATGTGATCAGCCCCCTTCTTGGGTCCTATGGAGGCAGGGTGCTGGGGAGGATCAGCCCATCCTGAGGATACAGGAGCTGAGGGTAAGGCCTGGGGTGTGGGGGAAGGAGCCATGAGGTGACCCCAACAGGATGCCCAAGGCCAGAGACGGCAGGAAGAAGCCAGCCCAGAGGGGAGGGGAAGGCCCAGCTGGACAGCCCTGCTCTGGACTGGACAGTGCAACAGTGAAGTTGGGTTGTGGAGAGCCTCTGTCTTCACTTAGGCTGATGATGTCCACTGAAGCACAGGACCACTGGCCCTCAGCTCTGAGCCCTCATCTCTCCAGGCCAGGACAATGGGGTCTAAAGGCAAAGCCTGGTTGTACAGGATGGGAGATGCTACCCAGATGGACAGCAATTGGACTCCACCCTGGACCACATGCATCTGCAGAAAGTCAATATGTTTTTTATTTGGGACAACACAGTACCACCAGGTGCCAGCAGCAGTCACTGGTAGCCGGCCAGCTGGAGGACGCTGGGGTACCGGGCGCGGTGGGCCATACACTTCTGGCGGTCGATGAACAGGCTGTTGGTCTTGATGGCGATGTCCTTCTCCAGGCTCAGACGTGTCTCCTCCAGGTTGCGCAATGCCTGCTCTGCCTCCTGGAGCTTCTCCCTCAGTGCATCCAGGGACATGTGCAGTTCCTCCACCTCGCTCACCAGCCTGCGGGCAGAGGCGCATGAGTGGGTGCTCAGTGGGGAGCAGAGTTCCAGAAGTTGGGGACTCTGGGCAGGCAGGAAACTCACAGGGAAGCTGACCCTATGGCACGCAGGCCAGGGCCAGGGCCAGGGCCATGCCCTTGGGTGGAGCCCTAAGGGCCACAGTGTGAAGGAAGAGGCTCTTCTCTCCAAGTTATGCAGGACCTCCACCAGCTGCTCCCAGCAGGGAAGTGGAGCCTTTGCCCTGGGCTCTGCAAGACCCTGGGTAATAGCAGCACCAAGTGGCCATGGTAAGCAGTGGCCAGCTGACCAGGCTCAATCCCTGATGACTGGACACAGTACCCACCATTGGAACCTGCTGAGGCCTCCTGTTTCTTGAACAAATTGAAGGACAGAGAAGGAGAAAGAAGGGAGGACTCATGTTAGAAGGGCAATTGGGACTTGATGAACTAGGAAACAAGCATGTGACCCATCCATGCCTCAGCAGGAACACAGTCACTCTACAGCAGAGAGGCAGGGTGGGCAGACAGGCCTGCAGGGCCTTCCTCTGGGCCTGTGGCCTCAGAAGTTCAGCTTGTCAGGCCCTGAGGTCCCTTGCAGGAAGATCAGACAGCCTGAGTGACATGGAACCCTGACATGCAAGCCCCACCCAGGATCATGTCCAGGGTCCATATCTACTTGTGTGAGAGGCTTCAATGGCTGAGGGAGATCAGAGACTCCGGGCACCTGAACTGGGCAGTGTCCCGGCACAGCTCCACATTCGGCCGCAATGAGCGTTGATATAGGCGGGTCTGGGCCACGCGCAGTGGGGCCTCCTTGTCCTTGATGGCCTGCTTCAGCACGGCCACCTGGTGCTCCTGGTCAGTGATCTCCCGCAGGATCTGCAGAGGACAGTGTCATGGCCCTGAGCCAGGCCTACACCTGCAGGCTGCCCTCTCTCCCTCCCCAGCACTTCCTCCTACCCTGGCCACGCTGTCCAGGCCTGGCTGGAGACCCCAGCCTCAGGGCTGTGTCTAGCAGGAGTCCCATCCAGGGGCACCCAGTGCAGCCTGCTACATCCCAGCTCTGGCCTGAGAGTCCAGAGCCCTGGTGGTCAACAGGCCCCAACCCTGGGACATGGAGGCAAGCAAAGGCCACGCTACGTGCCTGGAGTCAGAGAGAGGCCAAGACACACTGTGCCCCACACCTCCTGACCCCAGCCCACCCTGCAGGCTGTCACTGCTGGTCAGCCACCCAGAAACTTGGAACTTCCAATGGAACCTGGTTTTACACCAGCTTAAGGAGTGAGATGAATGCCTGCTTCTGGGGTCTCACAGGGGCAGGGGGCGGTGCCGGAAGGCAGAGGAGGCCGAGGAGGCCCCTCATGTCTGGGCATGCCCCAGAGGATCCAGTCTCTCTTTATGGGGCGAGAATTCCCAGGAGTGGGCATGTCCCAGGGAGGACTTGTCCCGTAAGGAGTGGGCGTGCCCACGCGGGGGCGTGTCCGGGATAGCGCTTTTGACCGGGTAGGCTTCCCAGAGGCCTGTGTGTCCCTGCGACCCCCACCTTGTGCAGGTGGCACCGCAGCTTGTGGAGCGCGTCCTCCAGTTCCTCGCAGCGGCGCGAGAAGGCCTGGTTGACGGCGTCGCACTGCAGCCGCAGGTCCTCACTGGTGTCCCGCAGGATTGCGTCGATGAGCGTCCGCAAGTTGGCCGAGGCCAGAAGCTCCCGCTCGGCGCGGAGCAGGTTGTCTTGAGTGAACCTGGCCCAGGTCTCGGGCGTGGAGGCGCTGCGGGCGGGGACGTGGCCGGTCGGGGGGACTGTGCGGACCGTTCTGGCGCTTCCCGCGTGCTTTCCCGCCCCGCCCCGCGTGACCTCGCCAAGTGCCCCCGCGCCCCTGTAGTCCCGCCCTGTAGCGTTCTCCGTGCCCCCGCAGTCCCGTGGCCCAGCAGGTCCTGGTAACTCCGCCTCGTCCCCACGTGTCCTTCTCCGAGATTCCAAGGCCCCGCTACGTCCCATGGCGCCCCATCCCTCGCCCCACGGCCAAGCCACATCCCCACCGCCCCCCACCCCAGGAGGCGTTGACTCCGGGGGGTGCCGCTTGCCCTCTGCTGGTCGCGTGCGGAAACGCAACCTGGCGCTTCCCTGGCCCTGTGTGAACTGCATGGATGCTGGGCACAGGGTCAGCGGTCTTTTTTCGAGGGGGCTACCGAGGATTGAACTAAGGGGTACTCGACCACTGAACCACACCCAAGCCCTATTTTGTATCTTATTTAAAGACGTGGTCTCGCTGAGTTGCTTAGTGCCTTGCTTTTGCTGAGGCTGGCTTTGAACTTGGGATCCTCCTGTCTCAGCCTCCAGAGCCGCTGGGATTACAGGCCCATGCCACTGTGCCTGGCTGGAGCAGGGGTCTTGTTTGTGGGTCCCGGGAGCAGAGTGCTGTCCAAGAGGCTTGGGCAATGAGAGTATTTGGGGTCTGGGGGAAGAAGTCCTGCAGAGCTCTACAGGGGCAGCCGCGAGTGGGCAGGTGTTGGGCTTGCCCTGGGGTTCTCACCTTTCCTCCAGCTTGGTGGAGTGTGGGTGGAACTGCACTTGGGTGCTCTGGTTGTTGTAACGGGCACAGGTATCATCAATGTTGTAGGACTCCACCTTGTCTGACCAGTCCATCTCGCAAGTCTCCTTGTGCTGCCGGTTCAGCCTGGGGAGGGAAGGGTGGTCTGGAGCTGCAGGGCACCAGTACCATAACCCCTCCCAGCTGCACGGGCTCCAGCTCAGCTCCAGGACCTGGACTGTCCAGGGTGTCCCCGGAGCCCTCACAAGCCAGCAGTGCCAGGAGCAGCCCCCCCAGGTAGGAGACTTCATAACAGATGCTGGCCTGGTTGAAAATGTCAGCCCTGTGCTACCGACTAGCCTGGTGGCCCCCTCCCCTCTCTGAGCCACAGGGTCACACACCTCCATGTCCCACCCCACAGCTAGCCTATGGCTGGAGACGGGGGCCATCCCTAGGCCACCCTGGGGGCCACTGTGACTCACCGTATCTGGTTCACAGCCTGCATGATGGTCCTCTTCAGCAACTGCTGGATGTTCCGGATGAGCTCAGCCTCCTGGAGGAGGAGGAGACCCCCCTTGAGCAGCAGCCCTCCTGCTATCACCCCTGGTGAGGGTCTGAGGAGGCACAGGCTACTATGGGCCCTGGATCCCTGTAGATCCCTTCAGGTCCAGCCCCTCATCAGCCTTCACCCCACTGTTTTTTCCTGGAGAACAGGGTGAGCCAGCTTTCTTCCTGGGCTCATTCTGAGCTTCTTAACCTTTTTGGTGGCGTTTTTTGCCAGGGGCTTCTAGGGGCTGCGGGGAGGGTCACCTGAGACAGTTTCCCTAGGCTCTGAGATTATCCCCAAAGCCCACCCAGTGCACTGAAAGTGCTCACCTTACCCTCTGAGGACCTCAGAGAATCAAGAATGTGAGGGTAATGCTGGGTTTCCTTTTTGGGGGTGTGTGTGAGGGGGTGCTGGGGATTGAGCCCAGGTGTGCTCTACAACTGAACTACACCCCCAGCCCTTTTAATTTTTGAGACAGATCTCATTAAGATCCTCAAAAATTAAATGAGATGCCTCAAACTTGGGATCCTCCTGCCTCAGCCTCCTAGGCTGCTGGGTTTACAGGAGTGCACCACCATGCCCAGTATGGGTTTCTGTTCTGTGTGTGAAGGACCCTCTTCCCTGTGACTCGGGTTTGGTAGGGTTTCTACGCCCCTCCTCCTCTGTGGTCTGTGTCCCCACTCCTTAGTGTTCTTGTTAGGGAATCTTGAGCAGGCAGACAGTCTCGCAGGGGCCCATGGAGGTGGTGGGTAGGCATGTGGAGAAAATGTGGGAGGGGAGGGACTCAAGTTGCTGCCTGAGTGTGGGCTGGGGCAGGGGCTCTCTGAGGCCCTGGGACTGGCTCTTTATCTCCCTGAATCTCAGGTTGCCACAGGCCTTTGCATACAGAGGCCCTGACTTTGAAAGACTCAGGAATTCTGCAGACCCAGGAGCAGCAGCCAGGCCTGTTAGTCCTCCTGGGGCTCCCAAGGCCATGTCATGCTGGGTTTGAAGGAGACAGGGAAATTCAGAGAAGGGAAACTCAGGAGGTGAGGAAGGGGCAGCATGTGGCATGAACAGGTGCAAACAGCTCCTGGCCCGCCCCTATGCCTTCTGCTCTGACTGGCCTGAGTTTCCATTGTGAGAACAGAAATCCAGGGCAGGGGCGTCCTGAGAGGGGGAGCCTCAAACTCGACCCCGGGGCCAGGGCCGGGCTTCACTTTCCAGAGCTCTGGAGAGGACGGGCCCTAGGGTGGCAGGTGCTGTCCTCTGCCCACCTTCAGCAGCTCCACCTCCACATGGTCCCGCACGAGGTCAGGGTGCTGGCGGCGCTCCCGGCACTGCAGGTTGTCCATGGCAATGGAATAGGGCACCGCCGAGGCATCCAGGGCACGCTCCAGCCGCAGCTTCTGGGCCAGCAGCAGGTCAGTATCTGTGATCAGCTCCTCCACCTGGCGCTGCAGCTCTGACTTCCAGCTG
Organism: Callospermophilus lateralis; assembly: GCF_048772815.1. Taxonomy (NCBI): domain Eukaryota; kingdom Metazoa; phylum Chordata; class Mammalia; order Rodentia; family Sciuridae; genus Callospermophilus; species Callospermophilus lateralis. Next base: position 8,183,215 of record NC_135323.1, on the reverse strand, counting down.
TGCATGTCCTGCAGGCGCTCGCCCACCCTGCGTGTGGAGTCCTGCTGCGTGCGCTGGGCCAGTGCCTCCGTCTCCGATGCCAGGTGCTGGCTCTCATGCCGCTGCCGCTCTGAGTGGTCACGGTCTGCAAAGGCCTGGTGGTAGTGGGCGTACAAGTTCTGGTACCACTCGTCCATCAGGTACTTGGCCGTGCGGAAGCCGGTGGTGGCCAGGCCTGAGGACGTATAGGCCCCTGTATTGCAGGCCACATCATACACCTTGGGTGATAGCTCACACGGTGGCACAGTCTGCGGGGCCGGCTCCTTAGTCAGTAGCACATCAGTCTGCGCCATGGTGCTGGCCACCCAGCCAGGGGCTGGGTGGGGCACCTGGGGGAGGGTCACTGGCAGTCAGCAGTCAGCAGGACAGCACCAGCCACAGTGTCCCAAGAGAAAGCAGCTCCTGGTCGCCCAAGCGACAGGACACTGTACACACCAAGGGCCTCTTGTTGCTGGGCAGCAGGGCCCCTCCTTCGGGGGAGGGGGAAGTCAGGGCCGGCAGAACTGCCTCTTAAAGGGCCCAGCAGCTCCTCCCCATCATCCCCTCGCCCCATGACTAAGGTGCAGATCTCCTGGAGGTTCCTGGGTCCAGTCCCAGGCCTATGTGTCCCTGTTCTAGGGGGGACAGAGCAGGGGGCCATCCCAGGCCTGTGTGTCCCTGTGATCTGGGAGCCTGCAGGGGAGGGATCCTGTAGCCCTAGGCACTCTGTTACCTTTGTTGGCTCATCTGTCCTTTGTGCCTAAGGTTGTTTTCCGGGCCTGGCCCTGTGCTGGACTCTGTGCTCCAATAGCAAGACAGTGAGGCCCTGTCTCTTGTGAGGCTCTGTTGGAGGGAGGGGCTGTCGGGGATGGGCCTGGGGTGGGGTGCTAGTGCAGACAGTGCACCTCACCTCTGCAATCCTCGAGGGGACTTCTCTCCTGCCTCCATGTCCCCCATACCAGCTCCACTCCACACCAGTGGTCCCTCAGCCAACCCCTAACCTGCCGTCTCACCCAGTCAGAACCTGCAGCCCCAGGGAAAGCAGTCCCAACCCGGTCCCTGCTCCACACTTGGGAGACTGAGCCCAGGGCAGTGCCTACTGGGACCCTGGCCACATCTGCTCCTCCTAGCTGTCCCAGCTTAGGTCTTCCTGGGACAGTGCAGGGAGGTGGCTGTGTGGGGTTGAGCTCAGCCTGTGCCTGAAGTTAGACTGCCACATCTACCCCGGAGGGAGGTAGCAGGTCTACCCAATGTGTCCCAAGGTCACTCAGAGCTGGGTTGCACCCCAGGAAACACGTCCCATCCATCCTGGGCCCAGGGAGAGCCAGGCCAGGGCGACACCCAACATGAGCAGCAGGTGGCACTATTGGCTGTAGAATGTTTCTGGCTGTAGAATGCTCCCTGACCACCCTGCTCTGGGTGGCCCTGCAGCCTCTCTGCTGGCTTCCCTGGAGGCACCCCACCACACACTATCCTCCCAACAGGAAACCTGCATCCTACCCTAACAGGGGTCCTGTGGCTCCAGCCCTTTCTGCCTCCTCTCCCTCCAGTTCCCCTGGCCCCCAGCCTCCTCCTCGGACACACCAGCTTTGGCCTGACCTTAACCAGGCTGTGCCTCCTGGTACCCTCCCCTACACTGACCTCGCAGCAAGGCCCTCATTCCGTGCTGCTGTCACAGGTACAGGTCTGGCCTGGCCTTACCCCCCACATGCAGCGTGGCCCTTATACCACTTGTGCAGCCGGTGCTTCGTGCACAAGGGCTTTGGGGACAGCAGTCCTGAGACTTCCCTGACCAGACTGAGCAGCTGCTCCTGCTATCCTTCAGGGGCGGGAGGTGGGACCTTGGGGGCTGATGTGGCCTGGGGCCCATCCTCAAGCCCCTCTGTGACTTCCCCAAATGGCTGCAGGCACAGGGCCACCTGGGCAGGACCCCTGGCTCTGCCTTCTGTCTAGAGCCTGTGCTTCACAGGATGTCCTTTCCCATAGCCAAAGTGGTGGGGAGCTGCCGGCCTCCATCCCCTGGCCCACACCCAGAGGACTGCAAAGGAAGAGGAGGCCTGGCTGAGCCAAGCTTGGTGACCCTCAGCCTCAGTGTCCAGGTTCCAGGGAGCATGGTAGGTGGGCCCTGCTCCCATGAGGCTCCATCTCAGGCAGAGCTCCAGGAGGCTGGCTCCACAGCCTGGTGGATAGAGTACCTGGGGGGATGGGTAGGGTCTTTCCCTCTCAACCACTGTCCCTGGCCCTCTGTCCAGAAGCCAGAGGTGTTCATGGGTGAAGGTAGCCTGAGAATAGCTCCTGCCCCATCCTCTATGTAGCCAGGCAGGGGCCCTGGCAGCCTGTTTCCCTGCCTGCTCAGGGCATAGCCTGAGTGGAAGCCACTAAATGGTGACCTTGAGGCCTTCATGCCCCACACAGCCTGGGCAGTCAAGTACAGGAGCAAGGCCAGGGTGGGCAGCTGGCTGGGTGGGCACAGCTATGCAGGGTGTGGTGCTGGAGCTGAGCGGGCACTTGTGGCAGTCAGGCCTATTGGATTTGCTGGTTTCCAAATTACATTTTCGATGGGAGGATTGGGTCTTGGAACTTGCTATGGTTCCCTGGGGCATGGGCCCTGGCACCCCTCCCCTTGAGGATTTGGAGCCTCAGTGGGGTCAGAAAGGCCCTGGGCCCCATCCAGACTGAGCTTGCTACTCAGAGACCAGGAGCTCCTTCCTCCCAGAGCAGCCCCAAAGGATGCCCCTAACCAGTTCTCTGCAGAGTCCCTTCCCTCTAGGTGCCCCTGTCATGTGGGGTCTCACCTCACAAGCCCCAGGCAGCCCCTGAGCTGGGGCCACAGGGGGCCTGTTAGAGCCCTGCTCAAGCATAGGGTTGGAGAGGGTAGGGCCGTGGTCACCTGGCTAGCTGCAGGCAGTGGCCCAGGGGCTGTATGGCTATGGGGCCTGGCTCTAAAACATGCATCTCTGTACAGGGGCCTCTGGGATTGTGGATAGGTGGGGGGCTGCCCTGGCCTCAGCCCACCCCATGCCGCCCAGGCAGTGTTCTGTTGAGTCCTAGTCTTGTCCCACCAGGGTAGCCGCAGAGTCACTGGCCCTGGCTACAGAAGGGCGGCTTTGATACCAGTCCTCTGTGATAATGGCCTTGGGCCCAGGGGGCCCAGGAGACCCCAGGGCTCCATCCCAGTTTCACCCAGGGACATGACCTTGGCCTGACTAGTAGTTCAGACCTCAAGGTTCTCCCTGGAAACGCTGTGACCATCCTTGACCACCTCTTTTTTTTTTTTTTTTTTAATGTATCAGTTATTTAATTAGATTCTATGTAAGAAATTTAGAACAACAGTTTGTGATGGTAAATTTTATTTGTGAGAGCAAAAACGGATGGCATATAGCCCCGGAGATAAGGAACAGCTTTGGTTTGGGGTAAAATTTGTGAGTCCACAGCTTTCTGATCAACCTTGCGCTGCTCTGTGATCTCGTATCTTCTCTTTCTTTGTTGAAGATTCCACCTTCCTGGTGTCTGGGCTTCTGCAACTTCTTCTTTTTTTTTTTTTTTAAAGAGAGAGAGATAATTTTTTAATATTTATTTTTCAGTTTTCGGTGGATACAACATCTTTTTCTATTTGTATGTGGTGCTGAGGATTGAACCCAGTGCCCCGCGCTTGCCAGGCGAGCGCGTTACCACTTGAGCCACATCCCCAGCCCCAACTTCTTCTTCTTGAAGTAAGCATCAGTGAGGTATTTGGGATTTTTATGTTGCTGACATCAGCCTTTGTGGCAGTGGCGATGGCACATTTCTGGTGTGTTCTATGCAGAGGAACTTGCTTAAAGGAAAGAGGTGCCGACCCAAGTAGCAAGCCACTGCTCGGTGGCTTTGGAAAGACCCCTCTCTTGCCTCTGTGGCGCCCGGTGAGAAAGATCAGGATGGGCCTGGAGTGCGCAGTTTCCCACCCGCTGGCTGGGGGTGTTTTGCCATGGCTTAGCAGCTTTCCTGGCACATCTGCAGTGGGATAGCATCTAGGCATATTGCAAAGCCTCACCACCCTGGCACCTCCCGTTCTTGTCACCACCAACTGGTGCTGTGACAGCAACAAGAACCTTCTCCTCCTTCTCCTCGACTTTGATGCAGCAGCTGAGTGCTTCCTCTCGTACACAGCCTTTCAGGAACACCTCGCAGATTGGGAGTATCTCTAGCTCCTCCAGCCAGGACAGGGTCTTGGCTGCAGTGGGGCTTCCCCTCTTGGGCTTCTCAGCTTGGGGTCTCCCTTTTTAACTTGCCAACGGCATCAGCCTTCTTGGCTGCAGGTTTCTTCTCCTAGTGTCCAGGTCAGCCTTCTCAACCGCTGTTGTGTAAGATGGGAAAGAGAACTGAGTTGTCCTTGACCTCCCGTACCTGCACAGCACGTAGATGCAGAAAGCTTCTTCTGGAGCATCAATGACCATGGCCTGTCCCCAGAGACTCTCCAGATACCATTACTGGGGTGGGCCTGGGTGAGAGGGACCTTCCTGCTGGGTCTGGCCAGCTGACCTCAGCCAAAGGCCCCTGCCTGCTGTCTCCAGCCTGGAAGGTACCAGCAGGCGACCGGCATGTCACCTCCACTTAGCTTCACAGCCTTCACCTGTGACAGGCATTTCCTGGGAAGCCCAGATAACCAGGACAGGCCCAAGGTCATGCAGCATGGTGGGACTGGGAGAGAGATTGAGCCACCTGGCTGTCCCCCACCCTGGCCTGGCCCCCCTGCTTATCCTGGCAGGAACGACAACTTAAGGAGCTGTGCAGGGGTGCGGGGGGGGGGGTGGCACATCCCTGCACCTCTCCTGGGACCAGCAAGGATGTTTTCATAAACAGGAGGACTTAAAGCAGTTTGGACAGCTGTGAACTGACCCTGCAGCAACTGGACACCATGTGTCACATGGACACGGGAAGCGAGGGAGAAGAAGCTTGGGGGAGGCAGGCCCAGGAGGCTTTCTGGAGGAAGAGCAATGTAGGCCACAGTCTGCAGGGGACACAAGCCGTGCCAGTGTGGTGACAGGGGCTTGGGGTGACCCTCCATGGAGGCCCCACTGTGTCTCTGCACGTGGCAGACCAGGTGGACCAGGAGGCTGGTGACCTGCTTCCTCGATCACACCCTGGCCTCAGGCGGGTGCAGAAGGGGCCCCAGGACCATGGATATTGCCACAGAGTCAGAGCCCAGGTGAAGCGCTATAACAGCTCACCTGCCTGAATCTGAGCAGCTGGCTTCTGGGCAGCTGTGTCTACCTCTAGCACCCAGGTGCTCTGCCCAGCCTCTGCATCAGGCAGCCCAGTGACCCAGTGCCCAGAATGTCTGCCCCGGGGGTCTTAGCAGTTCATTCGGCTTTCTGGAAATGGTCTGCTCTTACACCTGTCTTGGAAGTCCCTGCCTTCCAAGTGACCCCACACTATAGAAAAGGACTGCAAACAATGGGGGCAGGACAAGAAGGACAGGCAACAGCCCATCCCTACCAAGAGTGCCTGGCACAAGCACATATACCCTCGGAAGTTGGGAAGCACTCACAGGAGGGCAGGACCCATCAAAGGAGCTGTTCTAAAGATCTGGGCATCCAGGGTCTGAGACAGACTTGTACTAAGAAGTGGCTGGAAGCTACCTGGTACTGTGATGGCAGCATGATGGGCGTGGAGCTGGAGGGACGTGGGCAGAAGGCCTGGGCCTAGACTGGATCCACAGAAACTGGATGGAGGCTGGGCAGCCAGAAGAGACCCTGGCTGTCTGGGCAGGAGGCAGCCAAGAGAAGGGTGCTGCTGGTCTCAATCAGGCTAGTGGGACTCCTGGGGCAGAGCCTTAGCCCTGGCCAGCCCAAGTGCCCACTGCCCACCCAGGCAGAGAAGCCAAGAAAGGCCCTGAAGTTCTCTGTCTTCTCTCAGGGCCCAGGGTGTCCTTGGGTCTGACCCTCGCGTGTCCTTGCCAGGTGTCCCTGGAACCCAGGAGCCAGGAGGCGGGTGCCTGCCTATGCAGGCCTGCTGTGGGGTGCTGGCCCATGGCAGCGGAGGGGGGCATCCTGGGCTGCTGCCTGCGAGAATGGCCAAATCCCCAGTTTATCAGCTCAGCTTTATCTCCAGAACTCCTACAATTTTCTAGAGAAGAAAATTAAATAGAGGATTTAGCAGAGATTTTACTTCTGCAGAGCCGGGTCAGGATGGGCCAGCTTCGTGGAGGTTGCTGATGTCCTAGCTGAGGCCATGCAGGTGGGAAAGGGTGCTGGCCCTGAAGGCTTGACAGTAGCAATTTGACCCCCGTGCTAACCAGCCATTGGGCCATCCAGCCACACTCAGAGGTCAAACGGCCCCATGCCCATGTCTCCCTCCTCCCCCACTCCAAGCACCTTGGTGGGAAAACTGAGGCGCAGAGAGGTCAAGTCATTACCTGGCCCAAGACCCCAGGCTGGTGGGGGCTGATAGGTGGCCTCACTCCAAGACACCCCAATAAGGGAGTCAGAGTGTTCAAGGCTTGTGTTCTCCATAGGACTATGGCCACAGCCTCACTGGGGACTCAGTCCTGGGGACAAGGTGGGGGCAGCCCAGGGAGATGGGCTTCACTGGACCCTAAGAAAGACCCCAATGCCAGAAGCTGGAGCCCTCCCCGCATACTCACTAGCCCCCTAGACACCAGGGCTCCCAGAAACTCCTTCCCACGGAAGGAGGAAGGTCAGATGAGAATACAGCAACCTCTGCCCATGGAGGGAAGCACCTCCTCCCCTTCCTATTCCTCCTCCTGCTCAGTTCACATGGCTGCTAACTTATGTGGCGCATCTGACGTCTTCACAGAGGATCCTCAGCATCTCCAGACTGAGCAATTGTGGAGACAATTGGGGGAGGAGTCAGGGCTGCACCCTGAGCTCTATCCAGCACCTTGGTTTCATCAGCATGGGGGCCATGGGTGACCAAGGTGACCACAGGGTCTGTCCACCTCTTGCATCATCTCTACCCCAGCCCAGAGCTGCAGGTTAGCCACCCATGGCAGGGCCTCTTCTCTGGCCATAGCAGGAGCAAGAGTGCCCTGGGCCTCAGCCCCCACGTAGCCCACACCCTGACTCTTGGCCTCTGGAATCCCAGGGTGGGTGGCCCACACCACCTGTGCCTCTGACTGGTGGGTCTAAGGTGGGCAGAGAGCACTAGGGAGAAGCGAGATCCTCCTGATGGTCTCGGGCCCCACTTCTGGTGGTCCCCACAGAGGATCCAGGTGCAGAGGGGAGAGAGAACCACTGGGGTTCATGGGGGTCCTGTCTGTCTCCATGTCAAAGGTCTGAGGCCTCAGCTTCCCCTCAAGGTAAGAGTCCCAGGATCTGTTGATGAGGGGGCCCGCACACCCCTGGGACACCTCAGTCACAGGCCTGGAAACAGGAGGGAGGCAGCAGCACAGGGAGCTGCACAGGGCCATGTGGACAAGGCCCCTGAGCACCAGTGGCATGGGAATCCACCCCAGCCCTGGGCCTAGCAGGTGGACCCTGAGGGGCTGAGGGGCCTGGGGATGGGGGCTGCCATTGGAAGCTTTCCAACCTCACCTGGGGGCTGGGCAGAGAGTGTGATCCCCCAGGAACAAGGCCAGCTGCCAGGCTCTGAGGCCAAGGCAGTCCCCGCTCCTCAGAGGATGGCTCAAAGGCCAGCATAGCCTTTGAAAACTCCTGGGAGACCTTCCAGCCTCGCAGGGTCAGGGACAGCACAGAGTAAAGAGGCCCCATGCTGAGTGGGCGATCAGAGCAGCGTCCTCCCTGCCAGGCCTGTGGAGTTGGCAGCCTCACCTGCCTGCTGCCCAGAAGAGCCAGGACCAGTTCCCAGGGCTGCAGCACAGGAGCCCCCAGCCAGGCTGAGGCACCCAGCACCAGTGGGCTGACCCTTGGGGACAGGATTTGAGAGCTCACAGCACCTGCCAGGGACAACCTCTGCAGTGTGCTGTTGGTTCCAGTCCCAGCCCCGTGGCCCCAGGAAGGACTCACCGTGCCTCCCAACTGTGCAGGGCTCAGAGGGGCCCACACACCTACTGCAGCCCACCCTGGGTTCCTGGGCAGCTCCCCACCTGCTGCCCCCACGGGCTTCCCAGCATTCACACCACATGCCTCCAAAGGGCCTGGACTTGGCGGTGACGAGGGTCCCAACCGTGGGGAGAGGTGGGTAGCATGGCTTGCTGTCCTCTAGTTATGTGGGATAGAGGACAGCATGGCTTCTGTCCAGGGGCCTGTGATTCTGGTCAGAATGGGCCCTGCTTGGCCCAAGGCAGGACCTACTGCAGAGAGAAGAGAGAAGCGGTCTGACCTGTCCCTCCACCTCTGGTCAACCCCTCTCTGCCATGATAGGTCTGGCCTCACTATGTCCTCTACAAACTGACCTCCCCAGTCCCCCATGAAGTTTCCTACCCTGGGCAGGCTCTGGTGGTCTTGGCAGGGCCTGTGGGGAATGGTGACCATATCACCTCTGGCTAGATCCAGCAGACCCCAGTGGAACCAGCTGGCTGAGGGCCTGACTTTTCCTAGGAGGGAAGACTCCAGCCAGATGGGGATACTGGACCCTTGTCCCAAGGTGGGCAGATGTGGGCCGCCACAGTGGAGGTTCAGACTGGGTACTGGGCACATCACTGGAGTCCAAAAGCAGCGACTCTGGAGCCCATCCAGCCCCACCTCACTGGTGATTTTACAGAAGCCTCTACACTGTGTGCTTGTCTACCCACAAATAGGAAGGACCAGGTAAAAGGCCCTGCCGGGGAAGGAGGCCCAGAAGGCTGGGCTGATGTAGGGGATGGTCTCCTCAGGTTCCATCTGGGACAGAGACATCCTGCCCCTGATTACTGCAAATCAACACCCTGACTCTCCAGCCTTGAGCTGACCACTGATGTCCTTGCTTCCCTGGGCTGTAGTCTCTGTGGAGCTTCCTCCATCCTGAGTTCTTGGACCCTGTGTCCTCTGCAGCCCCAGGCAGTCCAGCTAGGAGGGAGGACTTTTCCACAACCTTTCTAAGATGGGGTCTCCTGCACTCTGGACAGGACACAGAACATGCCCCATGCAGCATTTATAGAAGCCAAGCTCAGTCCTGAGCTGCAGACTGTGAGGTCTGGGGATGAGGACCTGGAGGCAACCTTGGAGGGGCCACACCGGGTCCCCAGCTGCTGCAGGGTCTGCCACCCACACTGACCTTTCTTCAGCCAGCTGCCCACTTCCCCTCCCAGCAGGTCACTGGTGGCCACACAATCTGGCCCTGTTCTCGGGTTCAGCCAGCCGTGGCAGTGGCCCCTAAGACCTTGGGCCGTCCCAGAAGAAGCTTTGGGGAGGGGCAGTGCTGGGAGCTCTCAGCAATCTGTGATGCTAAGAGACTTGGGAACATCTTCTGCAGAGCATTCTTGGGCAACAGAGCTGATTAGGGGTGTGCTGGAGCGAGATAAGGGCTGGGAGAGTCATTTGTAGGGCAGGCCCTGAGAGCCACTAGGGTGCTGGTCCTCCCCAGCCCTGTCCCGCTGGGAGGCGGCCAGTGAAGGAAACAGTGCCGCCCTGAGATCAGGACACTGTGGGGTCCTACAGCCTACCAAGGGCATACCAAATGTAGCTGGGGGATGTCAGGACCCTGGACCACAGGCCTGGTCTGGCTAGCCCCATGTGCCCCCCACCTGAGTGCAAAAATAAATGGGAGGGTCTGTGCCCCACCCAGCACTTAGTCCAGACAGCCGAAAATAGACTTGGAGAATGTCGACTGGACGCACACACCAGGTCCCCAGAGGTCCTCTCGGGAACAGTGGATATGGCCTGGAGTCACTTAGCTGATGGACCCAGGGACACTCAGAGTTCATCTCTTCTCCAGGAGGAGGCTAAGAGCCCGCAGGAGAAGTGCAGGTCACAGCCACCCCACACTCCCCACCAGCACCCCACCCGGCCCGTCTGCTGCTCAGGCCCCCTCCACCTTCTGCTCCAGTCAGGGCTTTGGGCCTCAGGACCCCTCCTCTGATGTGACCTTCCTTAGAGGAGACTCCCTCCTGCTGGCCTCCTTCCCTCACCCCTCCCCTACCCCCTCAGCCTGGTGGTGCACTACACTCTGCCCCCACCCCCCACCCCTGCCCAGAACCCCTACTGTGATGAGATGCCCATCCCCAGGGCCAGCCCAGCTGTAGAGTCCATCCCCACAGCCTCATTAGCACTGGTCTGGGCAGAGCCCTTTCTGGGAGCCCATGGCTGCACCCACCTTCTGGAGTGGAGCAGCTGCCCAACAGAGAACAAGCTCTGATGTGTCCACTCCACCCAAGGACTGGTCTCAATGCCAAGAAGGAGAGTGGGCATTGCCTGGCAATGGGGAGGGCCAGGCCTGATGACAGCATCTGCCCAGGAACCTAACACGCCCATGAGCTCCCAGGAGGTATGAGAACGGGTTCAGGTAGAAGGTCCCATAGCACCCTAAACACACTCACCAGAGACAGCAGCTGCAAACGATCTTCGGGGTGCCTAGCCTGCTAGAGTGGAAGGGCCTGGCAGCCGCTGGCCCACAATCATCAAGGCACACTCTCTACATGCCCAAATCTCTGCTTCTCGGGCCACCAGAAGGGCAGGAGTTTCCTGGGAACCAGGGCTCTTTGCATATAGCGGTTAAAAGCAGACGTGCAGCGGGCTGGGGATGTGGCTCAAGTGGTAGTGCGCTCCCCTGGCATGGGTGCGCCCCGGTTTCGATCCTCAGCACCACATACAAAGATGTTGTGTCTACCGAAAACTGAAAAACAAATATTAAAATTAAAAAAAAAAAAAAAGCAGACAATCCAGGGCAGCAATCCAGGGCAGGGAAGATCCCACCACTCAGGCAGGGCCCAGCAAGACAAGGCAGAGCCAGGCAGGCGGGCAAACAGGCAGCCCTCCTGGCTCCCCATTAAGGGCGCCTGCCCCATGCAGCCCCCTGGGCATGCTCTAAGTAGATGCATCGACTTTCCACCAAGCAGTCCACACAAAGGGCCTGTAAAGACACTGCTGCCGCCAGTGAGATGGACCAGACCCCTCCCTGCAGCGCTAATGCACTCTGCATTATTGGAAATCTTGCTTTTCTCAACGAGAGCAAAGAGGGTGCTCTGGGGAGCTCGCCTCAACTCGGGGGCAGGCGCCACGTGCTAACTAACACCATCGCTCCAGATGCACAGGAGTGCTTTTCTAGGGGCTGCTGCTGAACTCTAAGCTGCCCGTTCCACCAGCGCGTCCCCACCAGCCCCTCCCCTGGTCCTTGTGACTTCATGGCTGTTCACTCCATGCCCAGGACCCACCCCAGGACCCCTCCTGAAGCTGGGCTCAGCTCCCACAGATCCCAGGCCCTCCTACTTGCCTCTGGGGTTGCCCTCACCTCTGCCTCCCTCTGGAAGCATAGTGGGCTCTGGAAGTGTAGCTTGGGCCTGACCAAGAGATGCCCAAAGCCAACGTCCTCTGGCAGATGTATGCACTATTGCTAGAGTCCCAGAGGGACCATCACTGACTGGATGGACAATGGCCAGCAAGGACTCAACCCTGAGTGGGCATTGGGGTTCATAGGGACTGGAAGAGCTGCCAGCTCAGCCCAGGCTGCAGAGCCCTGGTCTCCTGAGGGCCACTTCACCAGTCAATTTGCCTAATTCACCATCATGGACCAAGAGAGAACCCAGCCAGAGGCACCTGAGTGCCACTTAGTTCCTGGGAAACAGGGCAGGGGCGGGAGTGGCAGCTGGTGCCAGCTTATTGGAAGCATTTTCTTAGAGAACACAGCCAACCCCACAGCCAGGTGGACGGTGCTTCATGCACCTCTCATACTGCCCTAACAGCACCTTAAAATCACCACAAAACCACCGGGCATGGCTGGCTTCCCAGAACCATCCCAGCCAAGCACCCACAGCCCTCGGGGCCAAAACAACAGACACCCCTGCTCACCTGCCCGGGGACCAGAAGTCTGAACTCAAGGTGTGGCAGGGCCAGTGGGTTGGCTCCCTCCACAGGCTCCAGGGGGGACCTTCCTACCTCCTCCAGCTCCCAGGGCCCCCAGTTGGCTCATGGCTAACACAGACACTGACCCAGCATGAGACTCAATGTGTCCACTGGCCAGCTGGGGCCTGATAGCAGTGTGGCATGTCAGGAGGCCATGGAGATGGATGGGGTCAGGAGGGACAGGAGAGACATAAGGACTGAATCTGGATGATGGCACCCATAGGGGAGGGGTACAGGTTGGAACTGACCCTGTGTGTCCCCTTAGCAAATCTGGGAGAAGAGGCTGCCTGTCCCCAGCCACCCTAAGTCCTGGCTAGAGTAGGAGACCCATAGCCATGGGGCAATCTAGGAACGTGGCCTGTTGCTATGATAATGGCCTCCCATCTTGATCTTGGTGGGGATCACTAGGCCTTTGGGAGAGGGGGCTAAGGGTCAAGCCAGGTCCCTCAGTGCCCAGCTAGGTCAGGGGCTCTCACTGGCTCCACTCCTGCCTGCAGCACATCCTCAGCTACCCTGGGGCCCTAGAGTTGGGGCTTGCTTGTGCTCTACCCATCTCCCCTCGGGCCCCTGCCTGTACCCCTCAGCCTGTCCCTGAGGCCAGGGCTCCTCTTAGGGGATAAACAGCTCCCCAGGCACCCAGACCTGCCTTAGACCCTCACTCGCCCCTCTGCTCCTTGCTCATGAACCAACATTCTTGTCTTTGTCCCCCTGGACTCCTACTTCCCATTTAGGGCAGTGGCACAGGAAGCTGAGCCCTGCCCCCTAGAGCTGTGTAGCAGCCCCAAGTGCCAGTGTGAGTCAGAAAGGGCATGAAGGGGCTGGGTCTCCTGGGTCCTGGAGTGGACAGTGTCTCCCAGGGGCCAGGCCCAGGAGGGGAGGCTCCCTGGGGGAGATCAATGTCCCTACCTGTACATGGATCATCCCACCCTCTCCTTGAGGTGCACCTTTACGTTACAGCAACTTCTCAGCCAAATGCCCACATCCTGCCCTGAACTTTGGCCCTGGGATCCATGACAAATTGTTATTTTTAAACTCCTTAATGGTGTGTGGGATACATAATGGAGTTTACCATGGGATAATTGTCCCTGATCAATATGAAGAACCAAGGTTCAGTGAGGCTGCTGTCTGGCCAGCCCCCTCCTCAGCCCAATCTGTCCCCACAGCGAGCCCAGAACCCTCCAGAAGGTAGAGAGACTCCATGGCCAGGGACATCAGTTCTGAAAGGACACGGCTGCTGGGGTTGGGAGCAGGCAAGCCTAGGAAGGGCTCGGGGCTGAGGCTGAGGGCCCCCATCCCTCAGGATGTCTGTGTGGCAGACAGGGCCACCCCAAAGGTTCATTCTGGGGCTGCTAGGGGAGTGTGGGCACTCAGCCCCCCACTACAGGGGCTGGGGGCTTCCCTGTCAGCAGGAAGGTAGCTGGGTGGGGTCTTGGGCCCAGGCCCTGGGCTGGGGTTGCTGACCTGCCAATGTGCGGCACTTAGAGTTTCACCCACATGCTTCATGCTAGGCAAAGGCAGACCCCAGCTCTCTCTGGCCAAGCACAACTCCAAGTCTGCCCCACCCATCTCCAGGCCGTGTTCACTGGCTGGTTTACACTCTGTAGTCCTTCCTCCAGGTCACTATTCTCAGAAACCCCTGCACCTCAAGGTGCAGGACCTGAGCCAGCAGGACCCATGGAGAGAGAGATGGGCTGGCCTGTCCCCTCTGCCACTAAGAAATGGCCATCAAGAGAGAGGTTGGCCAGCAAGACATCGAATCCCCAACATTCCAGTTGAGAAGGTTCCTATAGAGTCCCCTGACCACTGGGCACTCAGTGTGATAAGCTCAGTCCTCTCCTGACCCCTCCCTGACCCCAGCTGCCCTCACCAGGAGACCCTCCCACCTTAGGGGTTCAGGCTGGGCAGGGGCTGGAGGAAACCTTGGGTTGCTTGCAGAGTCCCCCTGGATCAGTGCTGTGTTCAAGTTCAAGTCCTTGCTGGCTGGGGAGCGCCTTGGCTCTAGGCTCTGCCCTGAGAATGAATTGTGTACTGGATCTGTGAAACTTAAATTCAACAGGGGGTTGGGGGCTTCCCTGTCAGCAGGAAGGGACAGGAGGCTGAGGGGGTCGGGGGTGAGGAGCAGTTGAAGGGAGAGAGCTTTGACAATTAGATAGGAAGATTGTCACCTGTCATCAGGCTCTGGAGAATTACTAGTCTGGTTGCTCCCCAGCAGGTGGCAGGAGGTGCCAGTGTCCCCCAGGGGCAAGAGGTTCTCATGCACTGACCCCTTCAAGGCCAGCTCCCCAGAAAGCCTCCTTCTGTCCTGCACAGTGCCCCACTTCCCCCATCAATTCATGAAGCTTCCAGGCTGAGGTCGGGGCTGCTGTGGCCTGGACCTGGATCCTGGTCAGGCTGACCACTGAGCACTCAGGACATGGAGCAGCCCCAGTTAGTGCCTGACCAGCCCTGGGTTGCAGGAGAGTGTGGACAAGTGGAGTTCAGGGACCAGGTGTACGGCCGAGGCACAGATCACTGAGGGACCCAGAGACCTCCCTCAGGACAGGTGAGGCACGGCCACAGTTGGAAGGTGTGCCACAGCTACTTGGAAGAGGGTGTCCCCAAGACAGTAAGAGGTGGATGCTTGGCAAGCCCAAGGGTGGAGCCACATTATGTCCAGAGAAGCACAGGGTCACAGTAAACCCCCAGCCACATGAGGGGCCTTTGCCATCCACCCAGCCCTGGACACTTCCCAGGAGAGATTGCAGGCCTGGAGGTGCAGGGGACGCTCTCCCTGACCTGGGCTGTGGAGGAGATGGACCACAGAAGGTGCAGAACATCAGTCCCTGGCCAGGTGTGGGCTTTGTTCCAAGAGGGTGGACAGGTGGGAACTGGGCCTGCAGGGACTATGTCCTCTGGATGCTCAGCTGGCAGGAGACCCCTCTCCAAGGCCTCAGATGCAACCCCAGGGCAGTGAGGCCTGTCCAGCGTGAGCTTGCCTCTGGCTCTGCCTCCCCTACAGCTTGACATCACTCCTGGAGCCCACAGCACCCAGTTCTCCAGCCTGGAAGGGCTCTGGCACTTTGGTCACCAGAACTGTTGGGGACCCACCAAGTCACCCAAGATGCCCTTTGCACACACCATGGTCCCTCACTGCACAGCTGAGCTCAGAGCACCCTGTAGGGAGTCCCTGCTGGGTGTGAAGTCCCCCACTGAGGCCCAGTCTCTGCCCAAGATGGTCCAGGAGGGCTGGACCCTGGGTGGGTCTCTCTTCATTTTGGCCCAGGCAGAGGGACAGGCAGCCCCTGGTGTCATTTTTAGTGCATCAGGAAGACCCCCTTTGGCCCCCATCATGTGGCTCCCAGCTCTGAGTCACAGGAAGTTGCTGGGAGAACTTGGTCCCCTGTCCTGAGAGCAGAGCTTGGGTTTTCAGGAGGCTCCATTCTCCCCAGGGGCTACAGCCCTGGACACAACCCTTGCTGCCATGAAGGAAGGGCACCTGGGCAGCATCCCCCAAACACACACACACACACACACTGTCCAGAATGAAAGCAGCACCTTCAAGTGCAAAGCACACGCATTGGAACCCGGGGCTTATCCGCCCCACGTGCAGAGACGCAGCGGATGCTGAGGCGGTTGCCTGGCAACCCCCTGCCTGTGCCGGAGCCCCTGCGCCCACGCAGCCATCCCTGCCTCCACTCAGCACCTCCTGCCCATGGGCTCCTGCTTGCCAGGCTGGAGTGAGTTGTGGGTGGAAGACACCCCAGTCCCCCTCACAACCCCACCAGGCCTGGGTCTTTGTCCCCTGGGGTGGGGACCCTGGGCCAGAGAAAAAGAGCAAATGGGACTCCGCCCCATGAGTCTCTTGGGTGAAGAAACTGAGGCACAGAGGGTTATGCTAATCCAAGGCAAGGTATCTGTTAGACCTGAGCAGATGCTGGACAGCCTTTCTGAGAAGCAGAAACTCAGTTGAGACCAGGGGCCATGTACCCCCAATTGTGCAATGATCTAGCATTTGCACAAAGATGGGTGACACTGTCCCCATGGGGTGGGGGCCACTCCATTGTCTGGGCTCCAGGAGGTGACTCAACCATCACCTGGTCATGGAGAGCTCCTGAGGTCACACTGCTTGGCCTGAGCCAGGCCCAGGCCCCAGCCACCCCCCTTGTTTCACCCCTCCCCAGGGGTGCTGGCGAGAGCTGCCTCTCCCACCTCAGGACTCACCTGCCCAGGGCTCCTGTGGCCTCTCTGCTCCCCCACAGCACCCGCAGAGCTGGGCACCCCAGCCCAGCCCAGCCCAGCCAGTCTGAATGCGTGGACACAAAGCAAGTGGAAGTCCCTGCCTCTAGAGAGACAGGAATGAATCGGGTGGCAGAGCATCTGGGGTTTGTGACTCTGCTCAGGGCCAGTGGCCAGGGGTAGGGAGGCTTTGGGGGAAGGCGACAGGAAAGGCCCCAGAGGACAGGAGGGGGCCTGAGCTGTAGAGGGCAGAGGGTGACAAGGCCAGGGACAGGAACACCAGGGGTTGAGTGGAGGGAGGAAGTGACACCTGGGCTTCTTCTGTGGCCTGTGAGGGGGGCCGAAGCAGGCAGGAGCGCCCCATGTCTTCCTGAGCCTCTTGGGGAGGGAGGGCAGGAGCCATCCAGGTGCACTCTCCTGGGGCAGTGCCTCACTGGCCCAAGCTGACCCAGGGAAGGAGTTCTTCAATTCTACTGCCCACAGAGAAAGCCCAGCAAGGGGCCAGCTCAGGGCAGATCAGGATACCTGCCTCCAGTGGCACTGCCAGGGCCTCTACAGAAACCCCCTCCCCAGCCAGGGATCCCCGGAACCCCACCCAGCCCTGGAACTCCCTTCCTGCAACTCACTCTGTGGGGGACTCTGCTGCCACCCACCTGAAAGCAGGCTGGCCCCATGCCCCTCCCCCAAGCAAGGCACTGGCCCTATCCTCCTGGGAGCACATGGGCCCATCTGGAATGGTGAGGAGGACAGGCTGGGCCTGGTGTCTCCCTGGTCCCAAGCTCCTGGCTTTGGCAGGTTCTCAGCCCTGAGCCTCAACCATTTTCTCTGAGCTGGGGACATGTGTTCCCCAAACCCCCAGAGTAGGGGGCTCGGCTGGTTTATCACTGTGATATCCACTGTCTGAGAGGTGGTCTGACTCATCTATAGCGTCCCAGGTGTCATCTGCTGATCCTAAGCAGAGGCAACCATGACCTTGGGGGTGTCCAGATGGATCTTGGCTCCCCGCTGCCAGGCCCAGGCACCCCTCCATGCCTTGGCCCCAAGGGGTCAGACTGCAGGTCTCTCCTTACTCTCAAAGCACAGTGTCAGCCTGGGCATTGGCCCTCAGCCCAGGGTCTCTGGAACATCCACAAGCCCCTCTCCTGACAGCCTGGACAGGGATCCGGGCAGTTTGAAAATGAGGGCGATTAGTCCCTATTGGGGCTGGGAGCTGGAGTGACCCAGCCTGTGCTAGATTTGGCACCTGCTGGGACCTCTGTCCCCCTGCAGAACACTTGCAGTTTCTGCTGGTGAGAGGCGAGTCCTGCCAGCACCCTCAGCAGAGTGATTGAGGGTCTGACTCCCCTTGGCCTCTCCAGATGCCTAGCAGAGAGCACCATGGGTTCCCCCAGTACCAGGACAACTTCCTAGAAGAGGGGGCGACAGCCGATGGTCTGAGGCTTCAGCGGAACATGGGCAGCAGGGGAGAAGGGGCTCCCTCCTGGGCTGTACCCACACACCAGGCCGTAAGTGGCATCTTACTGAGCACCTACTGCATACAGGATGACTGGCAGCTGCAACCCCTCTCTGCAGCCAGGTCAAGGAGAGGGAAGACCAGAGCTTACGACATTTGGCAATTCAGGCTGGCTTGTTGGGGTAAGGTTGGAGGTAACCTAGCAGGACGCTGGGTGGCCTCGCCCAACCCAGCTCCTCCTGTCCCACCCTGCACTACAGTGGCCTCCCCACCCTTGGCTACAGTGGGTTTGGGACGGAATCAGAGGGGCTGCAGAATCAGAAGGACTGGGGCTGGATCTACCACCTTGGTCCTGGTATCCAGGGTGGCCAGAGCCTTACTGCTGCCTATTTGTCTGTGCCCTGCCAGGCTGAAGGGGTCTGAGTTTGAGGAACAGGCCTCAGTTCTGGCTTCTGGCCACACCCTCCAAGGGGCAGCTGCATCCCTCACTGACCCCATAGGGGCAGGGGGATGCTTGGGCAGTTCATGGGGAGCTGACCTGTTCTCAACCAGACTTTTGTGGGGTCTCCCAGGGCCCCTGGGGTGTAAGCCTCAGTTGCTCATCTATAAAACCCATGATGGGGTCACATGCTGACTTCTGGGCTATCACTGGGCAGAGCTGAAGATGCCCTGCCTGGCTCTCCGGGGGCAGTAGACATGGTCATCGCTCCCAGAAGCCCAGGAATGGTGCAGACTCCTCCAGGCCCAAATGCAAACTATTTATTGGAAATAGAGCAATGATATTTGCATTTCAAGGCCACAGCCTGGGAACCAAACACTATGCTCTGGATTCAGGTTGCCAGGGGCCACGCACACACCTCTAGCCTGCAGGAAAGAGAGGTGGGGACATCTGGGTTACCAGGCCCCAGCCCTCCCCAGGCTGTTCCCCTCATGGAGTTCAGACTCCATCTCCATAGGGATTGCTGGGGGAAGCGCCCTGCCACAGGGCTTAGCCTGTGCTTCCCTGTGGAGTCCCGGCTGTCCTGCACAGGATGGGCACTCACTGTCCATTGTTCTGCACCCAGTAGGCATCTCCTTTGCCGCCTCATGGATTCTGTGCACCATCCCCTTTGTCCCAGATCCTGGAGGACCAGAAGTTCATGGTCCTGGGAACTTTCATAGCTGGTGAGCCCCAGGAAGACAGGGTCAGCCTGTTAGTGTCACTGCCCCTAGCAGCACAGGGCTTGGCACACAGGCATACATCACGTTTCTGGAATGAGTGGGGGATCTCAGGAGCCTTGCCCCAGCACACCACTGCCTGGGGTCCCTATTGGGACCCCAACAAGCCCGAGTCCCCTCATCCTTCCACTTCCTAAGCTGAGCCCAGCCCAGCCCTGACTGCACCCTGGAAAGGGCTGGTCGTGCCTTCTTCTCCCCTCCTATCCAACAGGCTTGCCTCCGCCTCAGAGGCCAGCCTTGCCCACCCCCGGGGCACTAGACAGCCTTCCTCCAAGGGGCAGAGGCACCTTCTGTTTATCTGAATCACTCGATGGGCAGAGGCTTCTAGTCACCAGGAGGCTCCTCCACAGGCTCTGAAGGGCCAGTGGAGACCTGGGCCTAGGTCGCCCCTGCTGGTTCCTGTGGAGGCAGGAAGGAGCCCCACATGTCCCCAGGTCCACTCCTGAGCACAAGGCCCTCAGGGGCCTCTGATCTGCAGGAGGTTTAGAGGGGCTGGTGGCCAGAGCACCTTCTGCAAGCTGGGCCTAGTTACCCTTGGGCCTCCTCAGTCACATCAGGCTGCCCACCCTGGGGCTGGGGCATTGCTGGGGAGCCAGAGGTGGGGGCATGACTCCCTGGAATGACTGATAGATAGGAATAGGGTAGAGTTGAGTGGCTTGGCTCAGGGGCTCCTAGGGCTGCCATGCTGCATCTTCTGTGTTGTTACAAGCTCGCCTGGCCCAAGGCAAGCAAGGGGCATCTGATATGTACCCACCTGCCCTCCCACATAAGGCCCCACCACTCAGATTCTCCCCTCCTGCCTGATGCACCACCACTCAGCTTCTCCCCTCCTGTGTGACAATCTACTTCTCTACCCTACAGATCCTGAAATCTGGAGAGATTGGTTTTGGGTATGGCCTGGGCTCTGCGGAGGACAGGTACAGGCCAGGTTGAGGACACACCTGTGTCTCTGGAGCCCTGCCTGACAATGCTGCCAACAGAGTTTCAGTGGAGCAGTCCCCCAGGGGCCCCTTCTGCTGGGCAGCTGTGCTCAAGAGCGTCCTGGGGTATCGGGACCACCAGACTAACATGGGGCCTTCACTTGCCTTGCAGGACCATGGGCCTGGAGCCAGAGGCTGCGTTTGAAGACTCTGCCTGCCCCCTCTGGCCCTGTCCACTCTGGCCCACCCTGGTGCCTTGCTCTGGCTGTTCTGCTGACTCTGGACGGCGTCATGAGGTCCTCAGCACAGCCGCCCACGAGCTGGTCGCAATGGCTGTTTCCGTGGAGACCTCCCCCGCCAGGCCACTCAGGCTCTGTCCACAGAGGAGCCAAGGAGGAGGAGATGGATGGGGCCGGGTCTCGTGGGGGAGGGGCAGGGCCAGTGCAGATGCCAGGCCCAGTCTCCATGGCTCTTTGGGACACAGGGCCAGTCGCCCAGCCACCCAGCCACCTCCACCTCTCTCCAGGATGCAGTGGGCTGCCCCCCGAAGCACCTAGCTCAGAGCTCAGCCCAGGACCCCCTTTAGCAGTAGCCTGAACAGCACAGCAGAAGCTGGCCTTGGTCTGGGCACTTGTAGTCACAACAGCAAGTCACACAAACATCTGGTGGTCACCAGCAGCTCCTCCCTCTGAGGCCCGTGCTGCCAACCCTCCACTTAGTCTTGATTCCTGAACAGAGGCCACTTTCTGCCCTGGTATTTTCCCCAGGGTCTTCACCTCTGAGAAAGAATAACTGCTTGCAGTGAAAAGTTAGATTTTAAGGGCACAGATCTTATGGGTGTTGAAGACTGAATAGGAGTTCATTCAGTGGCCAGAGCAAGGAGGAACTTGTTCACCAAAACAGCCACCAGCAGGTCAGTCTGCTGGTGTGAGCCGAGGGAGCCTGGCTGAACCTCAGCCTCCCGCTGTAGGCATGGCTCAAGGGTTGCTGAAAATCAAAGGATGCTGCCGAGGGTTAATTATAAGAGGCTTCAGCAGTGATGAGATCATAGCCTTGAGGAGGAACTCCAGCCACCTCCCAGGTGCTCACTGCAGGTGGGCACGTAGCTCGGGGTCCCTGACACTCAGCCTCCATCAGACACCTGAGCGGGAGGCCTTCTGGTCCTCCCCAGAACTCCCAATCTGGGGACTGAATTCTCATGGACTCACAGGGAATGCCAGGCAGGGCTGAGCTACGGCCCCAGACAGCCACATGCATGACCTGACTCCAAGGATCCAGGAATGTGACCTTATTGGGAAAGGAGTCTTTGCAGATGTAATTAAGTTAAGGATCTTAAGACGGGATCATCCTGGATCATCATGGGGATTATCTGAGTAGGTCCCAAATCCAATGACAGCATCCTCATAAGACACAGAAGAGGATACAGACACAAGCAGGCAGGGACAGAGTGTGGTGACGGAGGCCCAGATGGGAGTCATGTGGCCAGAAGCCCACTCCTGGAACCACCGGGAGCTGGAGAAGGCGGAGGGGACTCTGCCTGAGTAGCTGTGCCCACACAGTAGAATACTGCTCCTGGTCTCAGGGTTGGGGAATGAGTCTGCTCCCACCCAAGCAGTGTGTGGGCCATGTGCACAGAAGCTACGGGCCTGGGGTCTACCTCTCCTGTCCCCGGAGAGGGCTTGGCTGCCCCAGGGCAGGGACTGGGGGCGGAGAGGTTTGCTGTAGCTTTCCTGCTCCTCATGCAGTCCAGGTCCTGGTTCCAGCCTCACTCAGGGCCCCTTGGCTGGCTGGGGACATTCTGTGGTGGTCTGAGGGTCAGGGATGATGTCCAAACGTACCTCTGTGGTGGCAGAGGGGCCTCTGATCTGCTTTCTCTAGGCAGGTGGATACAGGGGCCTAGGGTCCCCTGCCCTGGGTCTGGCACCTGCAGCTAAGCCCTGAAGGATCCTGGCAGCTGCAGTGACCCCGACCTCCACACCATCCCCACACAGTTCACTGGAGTGGACCCCGGAGCCCTGAGGAAATGTCCATCCTCTGAACTCCAGTAGCTTCCTTCTGTCCTTGTGAACAGAACCTGAGCCATGCCAGGCACTGTGCCCCCACTCCTCAGCCCTGGGTGCCCACCAAGCAGATCCCCTCAGTCTCATTGGGCCCCCTTGTGTGCCCCCCCATGGCTGGGCGGGGGTCTGTGCAGGGCAGGTGCGCCAAGTCTGAGAGCGCTCCTCTGTCTGGGCCAACAGGGCTGTGAGATCAGACTCTCCATCAGGAAGCTGGCCTGGGGGCTCCAGGGCCCAGCCATGACTGCACCAATGGATGAGGCCAGCCCGGCCCAGTACAGGGTGAGGGGGACGGGGAGGGCTTGGTGTGGGCATGTGGAGCCTGCATGGGCACACGCACTGGAGATCACAGCACCCAGATGTCCACCATGGGTGTGGGCGACACAGGGGCAGCATCTTCTAGCACATTCCTGGTGCTCCTGCTGAACCATTGCTAGAAACTCCTGGCTCCTCTCCAACCCTCATGGTGCAATCTGAACATCACAGTGTCCACCCATGGGACCAGGGTCTGTCCAGGAAGGCCCTAATTGCAGCCCACATGGCCGACATCCGCCATGTCCACATGGCATGGCTCAGAAGATGCCAGCTGCTGTCCAGGCTGGGTTGGGGAGCTGCTCAGGGAGGCCTCAGAGGCCTGGTCAGCAACTTGGCTTTTGTACTTCTGCTTAAAAAAACCAAGAAAGTCTGAACAACAGGCCAGTATTGTATGGGCCTCTCCATTCTCAGACCTGAGTGCATCACCAAGTAGCGTGGGGGAGAGCCGATCTTGGCAGGAGGCAGCCTGGTACAGCAGAGAGGAGTGACCCTCCCACCCCACACCTCCCAGCTCACAGGCTCTGCCCTGAGCCTTTCCTGTCTTGTCCCTGCAGCCCTGGGGAATGGTGGTCCCCAGCAGATATACAGACCCTAGGCAGGCTCCTCAGGAGAAGATTTAGGTTTGGATTTTTTCAGCCTGGCAATTGGTCCTGCTGGCCCTTACTTGGTTGTCTAAGAACACCACCAGCTAGGTTTTCCCTGGGAAGCCTACAGCCAGGGTGGTGAGATCCACCCACCCATCATCCATCCTTCCCTCCACCTTCCCATCCTTCCCTCCACCCACCCATCCTACTATGCTTGCATCCCTCCACCTTCCTCCATTCATTCATGCCAGCAACCAGACCAGATGAGCAAATGCAGCCCAGCCCCATCCTATGGGAGATGGCAATTCAGCCCCATAGGCACCTACTTGCCATCTGGGCCTGATCCTGCTCACCATGCTGGCCCAAACTCAGGATCCCTGCCTCTGTTTTCCCCACCAACCTCAGTAGGTCTCCTGGATGATCCTGGAGCCACCAGCTACTTCAGCATTGACATTTGGGGCAATGACTGGGTGAGGGTCCTTTGGGGACAAGACCTATTCCCAGGCCTGGCCGTATTGCTGCCCAGTAAGCTGACAGGGGAGGAAAGGCCTGGCCCTGTGGAACACCTTCACAGGCCTTCCTCCTATCTTCCTGTCCCTAGTTGAGTCTATTCCAGCGTCTTTGGCTGCCTCTTTTCTTGCAGCCTCTAGGCAGCCTCAGGGCAAGACCCCCAGCACTGGGCTCTTCAGGGAAGGTCGAGCCCAGAATGAGGACAGAGCTTCCATAAAAGGAACAGGCCTCATCTTGCACAGAAGCAAGTGAGCAAGTTCCTGTCTGAGACCAGCAGCATCTAGGAATCTGGGTCAGCCCTTTCCCAGCTGTGCAGAGCCTCCAGGCAGCTGGCGGGGGTGTTGCAGAAGACCCCCAAACACCAGGCCTCCACCCTGCCTGGCTCTACCCAGCTTCTCTCAGTCTATCTATCCCTCACTTATCAGGAAACCCTTTGAGGATGACCAGAGCAACAATATCGAGGCCCCAGCTAAGCACTTTGCCACACGACCACCCTCTGCACAGACATAAATACTAACCCATGTTACAGGTAAGGAAATCGGGGCTCAGAGAGGAAAGTCACTTGCCCAGGTCAACAACCAGGAGGTCTCTGTGATCTCTCACCCAGACCTGTTCTCCAGTGGCTAGAGAAAGCCTGAGCCAGGTATGTGCACATCCACCAGCATGCTACGGGCTGCCTGCTGCAGAAGGCACACCTGAGGTCAGGTTCCCTGTGTCTCAGCTTCTCCCTCTCTGCTCTGTTTCTCCTTCAACCATGGTCATGCTCTGGGGTCCAGCCCAGGACCTCCAGATCCAGGGTGGCCTCAGATGCAGCCATGGGCTGGCCAGGGTGTGGGCTTTCTTTCCTAGTTCCTGGGGTCTGCAAGACATCAGGAGGATGCTGCCTTCTCACTTCCTCCACACTGAGCTGACATTCCACAGACCCCAGAGCAGCCAGCCAGACACGTGGGGTGCTTTGTGCAGGAAGCTGCAGCCCAAGGGGACCAGGAGCAAACACCACGTAGCCCCATGGTCACAGCAGTGGTGGGACACAAGACACTGCAAAGCCAATGGCAGGCTTCCTGGCCCAGACGAAGCTCACCCACAGTTGTGGCAGGGAACCCAGTGGGGCAGAGCCTGGCCAGAGCCCAGGGGAAGGCCAGGAAAAGCCCTGGGCCATGGAACAGAGGGCTACATCCCCAGAGCAGGGTCCAAACCTGCAGGGCAGGGCCTCGACTGGTGGAGGGGGTGGGGGCATGGCGCCAAGAGGCTGGAGGGCCCAGGTGCCTGGTCCCCATCTGGCTGTGCCACCCTCCTGCACCCCCTCTGGAGAAGCGGTGGAGGGACAGGCTCCTGCTACTCCAACCTTTGGGGGAAGACAAAACATTCCCAGTGTGGAGGGAGGGGAAAAACGGGAGGTCCGAGGCTCATCTGCTCTTTGCTAGGCACAGATCCCCTCTTGGATGATCTGATGACCTTCGCAGAATTGCCACCCGGGGCCTCTCAGCGGCCACTGCGTATCCGCGCCGGATTCTGCCTCATGCGGGTCCCCAGAGTGAGAGCCGAACCAGCCTCAGGACCTGTCCGCCGTCTCCCGGCCGCTGCACTCTCCGACAGCCCGCCCTGTTTAAATATTTAATCCAGTTAAATATTAAACCTCTTGCAAGCCCCAATTACAGTCGGATGGATTCTCTGCGGTGCCTGGGCGGGCTGCCTCCCCTCCCTCGCGCCGGGCCGCCGGCGGGGGCAGGGCCTGGGGCCTGGGAGGGGCCATGGAGAGGAGCTGCAGTGAGCCAGGAGGGGGCCGTGGTGGCAGGAGGGACGTGAGAGGGAAGGGGCCTGGAAGCTGCTGTGGCGGGGATGGCAGGAAGGAGACTGGAGGGGTTGGGTCCTGAAGGGAGGCTTCTGGATGGGGGGATTCATCTGGTGGGAGCGCCCTGGGGGAGAAAACAAGGGGAGGGACCTGGGAAGGGGCGGGGGAGCTGGGGGGTCGCTATGGAGGTGGGGGAGGGTCCTGGAGGCCTGCAGGCAGGGGAGGAGGCATCTGGAGGGGGGTTGGGAGCACTGCCCTCGCCCCTCAGGTGGTGACCCGGGCTCCTGTGGCCTCTACCTGTGAGCCAGCCCTGCAGAGATGGCTCCGGGGAGGCTGCTTCTGTCCTTTTGGTTCCCCAGCGAGTCCACCAGCGAACAGGACTGAGCCCGGGTGGGGTCTGGTTAGAGCCACAGGAGGAGACCCTGAGAGCTAGACCTGTCCATTTAAAATTGGCTTCCCAATCACGAGATAGTTTACACATACTGTAAAATAGGAGAGATGGCACCCGGATCCACACCGATCGCGTGGCTGCAGGTGTTTGTAAATTTACGTAAATGATGCCCACACCTGATGAGGCCTTTTGAGAACTGCTGTTTTCGCTCTTGAGGTGTGAGAGTTACTCCGCAGAGCCCGCACGCCTTTGCACACACAGCAACTTACAAAGTAGGAGACGCACCCATGTGGCCAAGCTTTGTAGATAGAAATGAAATAGGAGACATGGCCAGTTGGTTCTCACTCACGGCTTCCTTTTGCTCTGCTCTTGTCCCCTAAGGCTGCAGTGTGACTACAGTTTGAGAGCAGGCTGCGCCCCAAGCCACACATGACCACTGTTCATATCTCACCCAGCTATGAAGGATGTTCCTTAAACTGAAACTTCTTTAGACTCTGGCGCTAATTGCGCGTTTACATAATTTACGCAGTAGTGGTTGTGTTTGATGAGCAGCTAACGACTTTCTTGAACACTTATTTGGGCTCCTCTGAGCAGGCTCCCACACCAGGCAGTGTCACCAGCAGGCACCTCCTCAATGGCAGCAGGACTTCTCTCATGCCCCACCCAGCCACAGAGACCTTTTTCTCACTGTGGAGGTCCACCCTGCTTCCGCCTTCTGTTCCCTGGTGCTCTAGTGGCTTTAGCATGACCACAAGTCCTGAAATCCGGTTGAGGGAATTTCCCTTGAAATTGGCTTGGTTCCTCCTGGCTTTTTGCTCACCCAGCTCAAGTTTAGGATCACCTTGGTACGCACCAAGGAACACCTGTTGGGATTTTTTGTGGAAATTGCCTAGAATGTGTGGATTACTTTGGGGACAGTTGCTATCCCCACAAAATCAAGCCTTCTCAGCCTTGAAAGCCATGTTCCCTGCCTCTTGGTCTTCTTCCCGTGAAGCAGTTCTTGCATCAGGAGCTAGGGTGAAGAAGTCCTCTCCAGGTCTCCCCCTCCATGTCAGGTGGTGTCTGTAGCTAAGCAAGGGTTCTGGGCTGGTGGCCACATCTCCCTGCATGCTTTGGGATGTCATTCCATGGCCGGCTGGCCTCACCTTGCTGACGTCAGCCAGGTGTGTGTCCACCTGCTGCTCCTAGAAGCCCGGGGCTTTCCTCTCCTCTTGGCACCTGTGCCCCCCCCACACACACACACACCTTGCTTAGCCTGACTACACAGTGCTCATTTATTTATCCTGAGTGGGATTCTTATGCTTCAGGGATTTGAGGGTTCTTGACGTGGGGAAATTCTCAGCCGTAACAATTCAAATTCTACCTCTACTTTCTTTCTTCTGCAACTTTTCTAGAGCAGGGCTCACTACATTTCCTGGAGAAGGCCAGATAGGAAACATTGTAGGCTTGTGGGCCAGCCATCTCTGTTCAGCGGTCCATCCCTGTGGGTGTAGTGTGGAGGCTGCTGTAGACCTTGTGTAGGTTGCTGGGCAAGGCTGTTCCCGTAAGGTGCTATTCACAGAAGCAGGTGGTGGGCCCTGGCTGCAGATCAATGGCGCCTGTTTAGAGGCCTGTCAGACCCTTCATCCATCCTCCAGATCTCCTAAGCTCTTTCCTATCCTCCATCTCTAGACTACTCTGTCGGGCATCAGGGTGATTTTACCACTTTCATCCTCCAACTCACTGATTCTCTTATCAGCTATGCCCAATTAGCTGTTTAACCTACCCATTTACTCTTTATTTTTCACTCACTCCCTCTCCTCAATGGTATCTTATTTCTTCCCTCAGAATTTTGATTCCCTCTTTTTTTAATATTTATTTTTTAGTTTTAGGTGAACACAATATCTTTATTTTATTTTATTTTTTAATGTGGTGCTGAGAATCGAACCCAGTGCCTCACACATGCTAGGCGAGTGCGTTACCACTTGAGCCACATCCCCAGCCCTTGATTCCCTCTTTTTGTTTTTCCTGACCTTTGACGTGCTCCTTCCCATTCTCTTTGCTTGACAGGGCATCTGCTCGGATTCTGGGGACTCACAGCACAGTGCTGGTGGACTCATTCCTTTTGAGTTTGGCTCCAGCAGGAGAATCAGGCAGCTCGCCTGGAAGGTGGTCCCTCTGCCACCCTGAGACGTCACTGGCTGGGACAAGCTTCTCTGGATTTCTCAGCTGGAGGGTTTCCAGCCCTGCAAGTATATGAGTCTGAAACTGTGGAGACCCAGATGACAGCTTCCAGGGACTCCTTTCCCTCCCACCCAGATGCCAGGGACAGATGGATGGTGCCTGAGAGCGGACCTTTTCTGCTGCCCTGCCTCCAAGGACCAGCTTCATAGGGACTCAAGTCTAGTCTTTGATCCATATCCTCACACTTATCAGCATCCCAGTCCCTGCCAGGGGATGCCAAGCCTACTGCCTGGTTTGTACCCCCTCATTTAGGAAGATCTTCCTCCTTCTGGTGAACTAACCTGCATAATGTTTGCCACATGCCAGTTCCGGGTGTTACTGGGGTGGACTTTCAAGTTAACCTTCTTGTGTGACTACTGTGGCCAGGATATGCCCTAGTACATCCCTGCAAAGCCATGAGCCCAGATTCCTAGCTGTAGACATGGCTCTGTGGCCAAGTTTGTTTCTCGGGGACTCAGAGTGGGCCCTGTGCTTGTCCTGACCTACGTAAAAACACTGGTAAGATTGCT
Organism: Callospermophilus lateralis; assembly: GCF_048772815.1. Lineage (NCBI taxonomy): Eukaryota > Metazoa > Chordata > Mammalia > Rodentia > Sciuridae > Callospermophilus > Callospermophilus lateralis. The sequence continues at coordinate 8,155,074 of NC_135323.1, read as the reverse complement.
GTCCATGTTCCAACTCAGGCAGAAGAAAAGAGAGAGGAAAGACGTCAGTCCTGACCATACAAGGAGGCCCCCTGCCAGGTGGCCACAGGCGGCTGGCACCACTGAAGGAAGTGGCCATAAAAGAGACCCACACATCCTGCTGACTGCATTCCTGGGGATGCCGCACAGCCCCAGGCCCTCTGCTGAGGCCACAGATGAGGCTTTGTGCACAGTCTTTGAAGGAGACGGAAGAGGGCCAGGTATCCATGGGCGACTTGGCAAAGGGAGGTCTGAGTAGAGGAAGGAGGTGCTGGGCTGCACTTGGAGTTGCCTCCAGGTGGTTTGGAAGGTGGACTGCCACAATGGACAAGGCCAGGGCTGGGGGCTGCATGGGGTGCATGGTTGCTCCCAGATACATCCACATCCTAACCCTGGAACCAGTGAGCATCACCTCCCTGGATGAGGGGTCACCACAGGTGTAATTGTATTAAAAGATCCTCAATATAAAAGATCACCAGGGTGGGACCTAAATGTCCCCATGAGAGGAAATGAATGGACGAACCAGGGACACAGGGCTGGAAGGCCCTGTGACGAAATAGGTAGAGGTTGGAGCCACAGCCTAGGGACACCAAGGATTGCCGGCCACACTTGGGGGTGGGAGAGGCCAGAGGGATTTTTCTTCCAGAAGCACAGAGAGGACATTTCGGTTGCTTTAAGTCACCTGCTGTGTGGCACCTGTTGTGTGGCACCTAGTGCAGGGAGTGTCTAAGAGGCCAGTGTTTCTGGCCCCTCACTCGTGTTGGGGCTGGATATCCTGGGTGGTCAGTAACCCTGGTGAGGGATGGCTGCCATGCCCATTCCATAGAGGGGAAATTTGAGGCTCAGGGGTCAGCATCTTGCCCTTGGGCACTGGAACCCAGCTGGGTCTTGAACTTGGGCCTCTGGCCACCCTCAGCCACACAGAGTGGTCAGAGCCCTGTAGCTGGTGTGAAGGGGGCTCATTCCTGTAACTTCAGATTGGAGGAGAATCCAGCTACTAGACACACACATGGCACATGTGGATCTGCAGGACCAGTGGCAGGAAGGAGGACATCTGGGAAGGTGAGAGGGGCAGGCGCTGCCCACCTGACCCCAGAACGGCACTGCTCTTGGGTCTCCCCTGACTGTAGGGGAAGGAACCCTCCTGGCTGCAGAGAGAAGATCCTCATGCTGGGACATGCTTCCCTTGCCCACCAACTACCTCCTTGCCAGGGGTGGACACTGTCCTCCCCACCCTCCAGCTGCTGTGGCACCAGGCTGGAGGGAACCAAAGCACTCGCTATCCTTCAGTCTGCCCTGGGTGAGCTCCTCCTCTCGCTGGGCCTTGGTGTCCCCATCAGGGAAATGAGGAGTCCAAGTAGGCTGAGGGTGAACAATAGGGAAGGGTGGGGCCTGCAGATCCCAGGGCTCAGCTGTCCCAACAGGGAGCAGCCCTGGCTGTCTGTGGCTGCCTGGAAGGGTGTGGCCTGCAGTGGGGCTCTGTAAATACTGCCCAGGTCTGGGGACACACTGGGCACTGCAGGGTCCCCGGGACCATGCAACCACTGCTACCAGAGTCTTGGACCAGCCATCTGGGGTTCTGCAGGCCTCTGTACAGGCCCCTGGGGCAGGCAGAGACTGCGTCCTCCACCTGCAGGAGAGGGGTCAGCTCTGGGAAGCAGGGCGGAAGACAGCGCAATGAGGGCCTGTGTGTGGTCTGGAATCAAAACTGCTTGAGAATTTGCTGTGCCGTGTGGGAATCCACAGCTGGGGCGGCCCATAGGGCAGGCAGCAATGGCCACCTCGGCAGGCTTCTCACAAGTCTGCCTTTAGTGTTGACATTTTCACATGCAATGAAACACGTGGTCGTGGAATGTCCAGTTTTTTGAAGGGGGTTGCACATGTGTCTTTAGAGCAGCTTTATTGAGATGTATCAATGGCTTCCTGTCACCAGGGTCAATCTGCACTTTCAAGTTACCTGAACAAAAGTCTGCAGTCCGCACTTGCTTTCCGCCTCCTTCCACTGGGCACACACACCTTGAGCATCGCTGGTGTTTAGTGCTAAGTCTGCTCTCTCTGTCTTCAGAGTGGCATTGTGCCGTGGCTTGGTGGGCACCTGTGGAGGAGTCCAGGTGTGGTCTGTGGTCAGGAGCTGCTGTGAACTTGGATGCAGGATAGACACTCAGAGGAAGGAGCATGCAGGACATCCGGAGTCCCTCTTCCCTGTGGCCACAGCATTTGCAGCCCTGCAGGCAGTGTGAGTGCTTCAGCTCCTTCCTAGCCTGCCCAGCACCTAGCCAATGCTCTTACATGCCTGCCAGTCCAGTGGGTCTGAAGTGCCATCTCATCCTGGCTCTAACCTGAGCCCCTGGTGACTATAACACTGGGCACTTTGCCTCTCTTATTTGCTGCCTAGAATTTTTGGTGGCATTCTATTCTAGTCTTCTGATCATTTCCAAGTTGGTTTGTCTAGTCTTTTTAGCACTAATAATAGTGACTCTTTATACCTCTATGGGCACCCCTGGAGCCAGTCTGCTCTTGCCACCTGTTGGAGGTTAACCCTCCAGGGACTAGTTCTGGGCTCAGGGTTGGCGCCTATTGCAGCCTGAAACTCCACCCTTCCTTATTCACTCTCCATGCAAAGACAGTGTCCCTGCATAGGGATGCTGGACCATGGAGACTGGCCATAGGCAGCAGCTGGGCATGGAGGGTCAACAGGTGCTGCCTTGGAGGCCCCATCACAGCTCTCATCAGACTGATCATCTGCACCTGCCCTTTGGGGTGCAGCTCTCCCTTCATGAACCGTCCACTCTGCAACACAGCTTCGGACAGCCACCGAGGACACAGTGTTAGGTGGAATCAGCAGAGCTTAAACAAGCATGAAGATCTACAGTAAAGTTGGTGAACGCTTTTGGAATCACCAGTAATGCCAAGGAGCAGGTCTTGGTGCTGGCCTGCAGGCTCATGCACCTGCCACTGTCATCTGCCAGACACTGGATGGGGGCCTCTGGGCACTGACCTTTGTCACAGCTGGGAGGGGGAGTCCCTTCAGAGGCACTGTTCAAATGTCTGTTGGTGGCTGACCTAATCCAGTTAACCATAAAGATAAGAACCATCCACCAGGGTTGGATTTAGGAAAGTGAGAGCAGCTTCACCTCCTAGCTGGGCATGAGCAGTTCTGCAGCCCTGGTCCCACTGGCCACTGACTGCAGCCTCAGCCCCTCCACCTGCCTCCAGGGATCATGTCACGTAGGGTCTTGCCTCCTGTTCAGTTCTATGACAAAAACCAAGCTGTAAAGCAAGGCCATGCCACCCTGAACAACTCCCACCCTCAGCACCCCTGGGAGCCTGCAGGCTGTTCCATGTGACACTGCCGGCCCCGTCTGCCTCAGCTTCTCCCTCAGATGGCACCAAGTAGTGGTGGCACCTCAGGTCAAGCCCCTGCCCCCAGGCCCTGTTGGCTATCTGCTGGGGGAGGCACTGGGCTTGTAGGAGGTGCCTGGTCTGCACTTGGCCAGCTCCTGGGGTAAGGGGGGAAGGCACTTGGCTGCCTGCAGGATGTGCCCAGGTCTATACCTGGCTGGACTTCTGGGGAACGGGGTGGAAGGGAGAGGTGCTGGGGCTGCATGAAGAATGCACCTGCCAGGGGCTGGGCATCAGGGGAGACCAAGAGGTATCCCTGGCATGGACTGGGGATAGAGATGCTGAGAAGGCTGCCTGCCTGTCTGACCTATGATCTGGGGTACCTGCCAGGTGGACCTCTAGGGGACCTCTTTCAGAAAGGATGCCCCATAGCCTGGAAGGGCTCTGACGGAGGATCTGCCAGGCCCTTCCTGCTCACAGAGGGGGCTGAGCAGGCCTGCAGGGCGGGGAGGGAAGGGGCTTGGTGCCTGCCTGCTTCTTCCCCATCATGTGTCCACCTCCTGCCGGCCTGGCCAGATGTCACTGCAGAGGCAGCCCTGGATCCCCAGGGCCTCAGAGGTCTCAAGGACCCTAATGGACAGGCTGAAGGCCCTTCTTCTCCTGGAGCCCCCCACCTGAGGGGGCCTACCTGGCTTCCACTGAGGTCCCTGGGGGTCTGTTAAAATGCGCCCCCCCCCTGAAATTAGGTCTAGCCCCCATCCTTTACCATGTGCAGTCCATACTTGCAGTGCATGACCACTCCCAAAAGAAGCTCCATGGTCCCAGCAACCACCCTTACCTGTCTATGGTTGACTTATTCTGGAACTTTCACATAAACATCACGACACCTGCCCTCTGCGCCTGGTTTCCTTCATGCTGCAGAATGCCTTCACAGTTCATCCACGAGTCAGTGTTTCCTTCCTTTTTGTGATTGAATACTATTCCATGTACCGATAGACCAGCTCGCTTACCCAGTTGTCTGTTGGACCGAGGTTGTTCCCACCTCTTGGCCTCTGTAAATGGTGCTGCTACAGACTTTTGTGTACAGGTTTCTGTGTAAATGCAGTTTTGGCCTCTTTGGGGAAGGGTCTTGTGGTAATTTTGTTGTTAATTGTTTGCTAACTCATCATCACTTTTTTTTTTTAATTTATTGGTTGTTCAAAACATTATAAAGCTCTTGACATATCATATTTCATACATTAGATTCAATCATCATCACTTTTCATTTCATAAAAACAAATGTTTTCCAGAAGAGAAAATTAATTCTCAGAGAGGACAAGACAATTATCCAAGGCCGTACAGCCAGAAAGTGATAGAGCTGGAATTCAAACACAGGCCATGTGAGAACCCAAGAGAGGCCTCAAGCCCTCTCTCTGTTCTTTCCTCTGCCTGGCCTCCACAGCACAGCCTGCAGAAAGGGCCACCCACCAAGGGCCACCCAGAAAGGGCCTCTTCAGAGTGCCCAGGGCCAGACCTGGTGAAGGGGTTCCGCTGTCCCCCAGCGTGTTCAGGCTTTGGGCAAGGTAAGAAAGAACGAGGAAGGATAAGACCTGGTAACACCTAGGGCATCCTGCAGGGACCCACCCCTGCCCTGTCCCCACAGTGACCTAAGCTAGCCAGAGATGATCAGCCTGGACTCTAGGGCCCCTAACTTGGCATGCCCCTCTCCAGGTGCTCTCAGTCCTGGGTGATGCCCTGCTGAGGTTGTCTGGGCATGTGACCCCAGATCCCTGCTGTTTTCCTATCATGGGTCCACCTCCTGCCTGTCCTAGCCTGATGTGGCTGCAGAGGTAGCCCTGGCTCCCGAGGACCTCAGAGGTATCAAGGACCCCAAGGGACAAGCTGAAGGCTCTGCTCCTCCTGGAGCCACCCCCACCTGAGGGGGCCTACCTGGCTCCCATTGAAGTCCCTGGGGGGGTCTGTTAAAATGCCCCCCAGAATTCAGGTCTTGCCCCCATCCTTCACCATGCCTCATGGGGCCAGCTGGCTGGTGACAGGTGATTGGGGCTCTTGTAAGAGAGATGAGGAATTTGGAAGACTCCATCCACCAAGCACCAGCAGCTCTGTGCTCTTCCAGTCGGGCACAGGCCTGCCCTGTGCAAGGTACCAAGTGATGGTATTCCCTCATGCAGCCAGGACAGAATGGGATACACCGTGTGGAGCACACATCCACAGCTCACCAGGTGCTGGCTTCTGCAGCACCAGTGTCCTTGGGGGACACCTAGCTCCCCTGAGGCTGGGGCCTCACCACCTCTCACTACCTCCAGTAGGTCACCAGGTAAAACACAGAATGCCCAGTTAAACTTGAATTCCAGATATAAACAAGTGTTTCTTACCATGTTTCAAATAATGAACGGGATGTACTTAAAGTCATTCATTATTTGTCTGAAATCCCAAGTTAACTGAGCAATCTGTATTTTCATCTGTTGAATCCGCCGACCCCACCCCACGGCTTCTGTTAGCACAATGCAGTGTTCCATTTCTGCCACTGGAGAGTGTGGGGACGCCAAGACAGGCCCCATCTGCCTTCCGTCTTGCTGTTGTCCCTGCCAACCCTGCTTCCCAGTTCCAAAGCCCTCACCTCACTGCTCACTGGGAATGGGTTGTCTTCAGGCCCTATGTGGCTTCCAGCAGGTGACTGGCTACCTCACGTGTGATGTGAGCTAGTCCCCATAGGTGGAGAGGACTTGCCAGGTGAGTGGGCCATACATGACATGGTGACCCCAGGGCTCAGAAAGGAGGAAGGAGTTGTCAGTGGGTGAACATCTCCAGCAAGGTGCCCCAGGGACAGGAGTAGAGCTGGGGCCTGTGTCTCACCCCTAGCCCCTCTCCCTAGTGATGCTGAGCAGTCTGGGTCCCCCACACTCCTCTGGGGCTGGGCTCCTGGCTGATGGCCCCTAGATTCCAGCTACTTACCTCTCAGGAAGGAGGGGTCCAGGGCAGTGAGGTCCAGTGTAGTGCCACGGGGACACATGTCACTGGCCTAGTGGCTGGCCTGCTATGAGCTGGACCCAAGGCTGAATAAACAGAGTTGTTTTGGCAGAGCCTGAGACTCAACTTGTGGTTCCTGCCTGTGGGTCCAGCAGGGGCCCACTCCTAGTTGGCTTTGGTGTCCTTGCTGTCACCCTTTGGCCACTGTCATCAAGGGGCCATCCCAGCCCACTGCTGTTTTGAAATCAGGCCTAAAGGTCCTCCTTGGTACATAGGCTGGAGGCTGACCTGGAACCCTCTGCAGGTATTAGACTCCAGGGCAGTTGGCAAGGCTACCTCAGCTCTGGCCTTGACCCTGCCTGGCTGGGATACCTCCATTGATGAGAGCCTCACTCTCTGTCCATACCTGCCCTGGTCCACCTGAAACTGCAGGCTGCCCATAGCCAGTCAGAGTGGACCAGCTGCCTGTGCTCTTCCCTCAGACCCCAGAACAGAGCAGGAAGCTTTCCTGATGGAGGTCATCTTCCTCAAGCTCAGGCATCTCTGGTAGACAGGCTCAGTGGAACACACACTGGCCCCCTGCATGTCCTAAGCTCGTCTTTAATGCAAAATCATCTTGCTGCACCTTGGAAACCCCCAAGCATGGGGCCTGTTGAGTTGGGGGGAGCTGGATAATTGAGGGTTGGGTCAAGCCAGGGGCCTAGAGGCTCACCTAGTCTGTGGGGGTCTGTGGTCCAGAGGGGGCAGGCGGGGAGGACAGGCAGGAGTCAGTGCCTGGAAGAGGGTCTGCTCCAGCTCTGGGAAGCTGTGGGCCTCCACGCACAGGGCCTCAGGAAGGACCTGGGTCTATGGAGGGGGTGGCTGGAGAGGAAGGAAGAGGCCACACAGGCCAGATGGAGGGGCTATGGGGCTACAGTGCATGTGGACGGGGTGCCCTGGAGCAAAGGCTTGGCAGGGTGGGGATGCTGAGGGATCCTCTGAGCTGGACAGGTGCCACAGCCTAACAGGGGTACCCCAGCTTGCTGAGCTGGAGGGGCCCAGGGGCCTGCAAGCCTCCAGTTGACCACTGACAACCAGGCGGAGGGGCTTCTGAGTCTAGAATCCAGCCCCATAACTGCACGAGGAGTCCTTGTGCTGGTGACTGTTGGCTGGACTCCCAGCCATTTGCCCCCTCAACAGCTCTTGTCAAGCAAAAGCTCTACCCTTTGAGGGGGGGAAGAAAACAGCAAAAAGCAGAACCCGCTTTTCCAGAGGCCTGGAGGCTTTAAGACACATCTGAACCTGCTGTACAGTTTGCTTAAACAACTTCAATGCCATGTTCCACATCGTCCCAGGCTCCGGGACTCCGGCACCCCCCTTGGCCATGTGCAGGCAATACACTTGTGCAGTTTCAAGGCGTCCACACCTCCTGTCCACAATTACCTGTTCTTCATTTCCTCTCCATGGCTAGTGTGTCAAATGGAAGTGGTGGCCCCACTGCAGTGGAGTGAACTTGGGTTTCAGCTGAATCGTCTTTGACCAACAGGTGCTCTTGTGCAGCCAGGGTCCCGGGCACACAGAGTGCCATTGGACATGGAGCACACAGAGTGAGTACCAGCCCGGAGACACACGAAGCCTGCTAGAGCTTGGTGGCATGGCAGAGGAGATGGGGCTGGGGGAAGGACTCTTCCCCCCTAGGCCTGAAGTGGTCCTGCTGGTCTGCAGCGGGTGCCTGCTGGCCACAGGCTGTGTCAGATTGCAGATACTTTTTAAAACATGGAAATCCACAACCCTTTTTCTTCTGTAGACAGCTGGGGGGTAGAGTGTGACAAAGGAGGGTGACAGCTGCTGCATTCAGAACACCATACAGCTCCCTGCAGGCGCCATGGAGCCCTGGAGGAATCAGGCTATGCCCTCCACCCTTGCCCAGCCTACACTGAGCCTAGGTGTCCCAGGCTCCCTCTGGGTCCTCCCATTCCCAGCACTCTCCTGCCTGCTACTGGATCTCTGCATTGGGGCCTTCAGTGCTGGAAAGAGCCCTGCTCCTCTTCTGGCCACTCTGCCATCCTCAAGGTGGTCTCTCTTGGCCTACATGCCACTTGAACTGGGTGGTAATGTTTTCTTCTGCTGTCCATGCACTTATCTGTGGCCTGCCGACTCAATGGAATTGAAGCTCCCTGGAATAAGGACAGGACCTGTAGTGGTCACCACAACTGTACTTCCAGCTCCACCAGTGCCTGGCACACTATCCATCCCCAACTAATATTTGTCCACCAGATCACCAACAGCCTCAGCAAGAATCTTGAGCTTCACTCTGACTCTTAATGGAGTTGGGGGGGGGGGGCGGGTGTTGAGAAAAAAGCATTCCACTGACCCTAACCAGGGAGCCTGCTTTGGCTTGTGCGTCTGCCCCATTTGAATGAGCTCCCTCCAAGCTGTGTCCAAGGGCCTGAATCTGCCAGGGTCCCTTTCCTTGGTGGCTGGGGCCTTAATTGCTCTTTGAGGGCCTTAATTACCACCAGCAGCCATTCACTGCTAAGTAGTGGCATTAAAATAAAGTAAATGTTTTCCTCCTCTTGAAAAGTTAACATATACAGGAAGAGGTATTGCTGAGCAGCGAGCAGCCTGCATGCTTGGACCTGCACCCTTGGACCTGCACCCCTGCAGCCATGGCTCCTGCCTTCAGGTCCCTCAGCCCACAGCCAAAGCTGCACCCTCCCCAGGCCCACCAGAGCTGTCCCTGCACAGCAGTACCTGCTGGAAATCCACTTCTCTGCAGCTCACTCAGCAAATGACATGCCACAGAGCCTGCCATGGCCTTTCCAAGTCTGGGGTCCCAGGATGGGCCCTGGCCTTCCACCCACACCAGCAGGGGCAGCCTGGAACCCCAATCTTTGGAGAAGAAGGGGAGTCTTCCAGTACCAGGCCTGGGGGTGAGCTGCAGAAAAAACAAAAGAGTCCCTCTTTGGCTGGAATGTGAGGGAACTCACACCTGAGAGCTTAGGTTTCATGACCCAGGTACTGGTCTTCCTGTGGAAGCAAAGAATCCTTCAGAGCCTCGGCCAGGACTGGGGTACCTGAAGTGGGGAGTCAGGAGTCTGAGTATCATCAGCCCTTCTGTCGATGTCCCCCCACCCACATGGGTCTTGCTATCCCTGGCATCTTTAGAGGGCACCTCTTCCCCACCCAGTAGTGCACCCAGGGGCCTGGAGCAGAGAGAGGGCCTTTATTGGGCCTGATGGAGAACTTGCTGGATTGGCCCTGAAGGGGATATCCCAGGAAGCCCTGCTCTTCATGCATTCTTTTTGCGAGACCACTGGAGTGCCTCAGTCCCCACGCGGGAGGGGGATGGGTACAGGGCAAGTTTGCGGAAACTGCTGGTGCATGCGTGTGGGGGGTAGGAATAAAGCATCCCAGGCGCCCCCATGGACACTTGGCAGCGGGTCAAGCCCCACGACACCCACGCGCGCCAACACACGCTCTCGGGCACACCCAGGGCACACGCGGCGGGGGAGGGGCATATATCGCGCGGTCACGGCCACCGCGCACCTCCCACGCCTGCCGGGCCCCGCCCCCTCTGCCGACCCTAGCAGTAGGGGAAGGGGCGGTGCGCGAGGCGTGGTGGGGGGCACCGCCTCCGCGCCCCTGCAGTGGGAGGCGGGGAAGGACGTTGGCGATGCTCCCGGCCCGCCCCCCGTCCGAGCCTCCCCGCGAGCGCCCCCTGGTGCTGCGCGTGACCCGAAGCCCGAGGGTGGGGGACCGCTGGGGGGCGAGGGCGGGGGTTCTACCAGCCTCCGCGACCTGGGGCGGGCGAGTGTGGGCCGTGGCGTGGGGGGGGTATGTCGGCGGGCGGGCGGGCGGGCGTCCCGGGTGGGGGCAGGGCTGGCCCTCCTGGCGTCCCCGCCCAGTACCCGCTGGGCGCCCCCTACCCGCCTCGGCGCCGCCCTCAGCCCGCCCCGGCCGCGCTGGCCCCGCCCCGCGGCTGCCCCCGCCCGCCCCGCCCCCCACCCCCCGCCTGGTGCTCACTCCGAAGTTTCCTGCGCTGAGCGCGGACGGGCTCGGGGCTCGCTCGCCGCTTCACCGGCCCGGCCGCACCCCCGGCCCGCGCCCACCCCGCCGTGCACCCAGCGGCCCTCCGCGCCGGGTCGCCGCCGTCGCCACCACCGGGCGAGCGGGAGCCGGAGCCGGCGCCGGGTGGGCCGGGGGTGCGGGTCAGGGCGGCGGCGCGGGCCGCGGGCGGGAGCCGGGCTGGGTCCGCGGTGACCGCGCCTCCCGGGCGATGCCCGCGGGGACGTCGCCGGCCTCTAGAGCGAGGTGAGACGCGGCGGAAAAGCGCTCTTACTGCGCGCCTGGGACCCTCTCAACTTGGGCGCCTTGGGCGCGGAGCCCTTTGGGCACTCGCCGCCCTTCGCCCGGGCGGTGGGGGTGGGGCCGCCAGTCCTCGCGGGAGGGCGGGGGCGGACGAGGGCGGGGGGCGCATTTGTCTCTAATAAGGAAAGACAAAGACATCCCGGCGGCCGCGGCTGTTCCCGCAGCTCCGCTCCGCCCGAGGCGGGGCTGGGGGTCGTTACGGGGCCCTGGTCACCGCCTGCTCTCCCTCCGCAGGTGCTGCCCGCCGCCACCATGACCGAGGGCGCGCTGGCCGCGGACGAGGTCCGGGTACCCCTGGGCGCGCCGCCCCCGAGCCCTGCAGCGGCGGTAGGGACGTCCCCGGAGAGTCCTGGGGCGCCGGGACGCGAGGCGGAGCGGGGGTCCAGGCTGGTCGCCTCGCCCCCCGAAAGCCCGGCAGCCGAGCGCGGCGCAGAGCTGGGCGCCGACGAAGAGCAGCCTGTCCCGTACCCGGCGCTGGCGGCGACCGTCTTCTTCTGCCTCGGGCAGACCACGCGGCCGCGCAGCTGGTGCCTCCGACTGGTCTGTAACCCATATCCTTCCCGGGCCGGTGGGGCACGGGGGTCTGGGACGCGGGACCCTTTCCGAGTTCGCTCTCGTGCGCCCTGGCTCGTTGGACCTGGTGCGGGCCTGGCGCGTGGGGGCGCAGGGCAGGGGCACGAGAGCAGCGCTCTTCGGAAAGAGATGGCAGTGTGGGGTTGGGTGTGGGGACGCCTCTAACGATCGCATGGGGTATCACGATTTAGAGCCAAGTCAGAACAGAACAGGAGAAGGTGTAAGAAGGGGCGGCTCTCGGAGGAGAGGTTGCAACTCCTGTGCCCCACTGATGGAGGCAAGGACGGGAATCCCTCTTCTAGGCTTTCTGAACTTCCGGTCTGAGGCGGGAACCTCCTTGGGGAGGGGGAGTCCGCAGGGCATGGAGTAAGGGAGCAAAGTTTTCCACCTGCGTCTTGTGCGCTTTTAAGCGCAAGAGACCTGTGGGGGCTGTGCACGGTGCAGGGCTTGTAGCCCGTTCTCCGCGTAGAGAGGCGGTGACGTTGGTTTGAGAACTCGATTTTCCAAGCTGAACTCCGTGCCGGTGCCGGGGCTGATTTAAGTCATGCGCAGCTAGGGTTGGGGGCAGGGAGGCAACTAGCACTGCGCACTGGGAACCCCTACTCCCTAGTTCCTTCTCTGGCCCAAGAAGTGACACGGACACAGGCTTTAAAGGAAGGTTCCAGAACAGAGTTGAAATGGGCCAGAGGCAATTCCTGGGATGCAGATGGAGGTTCTGGGGGCCCCCAGCTGGTGGCCTTTAAGGGCTGGCTCTAAAAAGAGCCTTGTTCTATGCCTGGTGCTGCCTGATTCTCCTCAGGCGCCTGTGGAGCTGGTCCCCAGGGTGGCTGGCAGTGGATGCTCCTCCTTCCTGCCACTGGCTGCAGGTCGCTGGCCTGCCTTGAGGGAGGGTTGACAGGGTGCTCATAAACTTTCTCCGTCAGAGTCAAGGAGACAGAGGCAAGATGAGCAATGTGTGTGTATGTTTCCCTACCTTGTGTGTTTAACTATATAAATATTAAATACAAAAGAGAAATTTGTACCAAAAAAAGTAATAAAACCGGTGTTTCTTTTGTCAAATCCAAACACTGGTGCATCGGGTTCGTTTCTGCTTATAAAGGAGACTCTTGTGGTGGTAGACAGCAGGCTGTGGCCTCAGCCTGGGCCTGCTTCAGAGGCTGTGCACTGCCTTTGTCTTCTTATGTAGTAGAGGTGGTGGATGGTGTCCGACCGTCCTCTGTGCTGGAGTGGGACAGACCTTACAGGGTGGCTGTAGGTCTTTTGGCTCTACAGAACCCAGATCAAAGGTGATGAGGCAGGAAGGTGGCATAACTGGGTGTGGCAGTGGGCAACAAGGTAGTGCTGGCAGGCCCCAGAACAACGACCATGTTCATCATTCCCAGGCATGTGCCAACCAGCTAGGGGAAGAGGGCCTGAGCCTGGCCGCCCTGTCCCCTTGCAGTTGAGTGTCTTGAACCTGACACTGACACTGGTTCTGGGCTGGTTGTGTCCCTGAGGACTTCTAGTGAGGTTGTTTGCTTCTAGTTGGTTGTTGTGTGCAGAGAAGGTGGGGTTGGGGTGCTCATGCAGGTAGAGTGTGCCCTCAAGGGCCAAGGGTTGTGGGGCTGGCAGTGCCTCAGGGGTCCTGTGCCTGGGCCCCTTCCTGGCCTGAGGAGGAGGATGCCCTTATGGCCCCAAGAGGGACTTGGGCTTTGCTGGCCTTCTGGAGAGGGCTGGAAGGTGCCAGGGAGCTCAGCTGGGGGAGAGAGCCAACCTGTCCTTACAGGTGGGCCTCTGGTAGCATCACTGGCTTGGAGTTGCTGTGCCACTCACTCTCCTTGCTATGGGTACCTAGAAGCAGCTTGACTCTCTCACCCTGAACACTGGTGATGCAGAGTATCTGCAGCCCAAGGGGTGTCACAAGAGGAACCCAGCTCCCAGGACTGTTCTACTCTGGGTCCCCTGGGAGCTCTGCACTTTGGGGTGGGGGTTATGGGGGCCCCAGCCACATGGGGACTGGTTTGACCTCCAGCAGATGCCAGGCCCCTGCATAAGGATGTACATCCAGGCTTTAGTGAGGTCCTAAAATAAGCCAGCATGCCTGGACAGGTGGGGTATCAGCTTACTTGGGGAAGCCCATGTGGGCTGAGGCTTTCCATGGCTCTTGAGATTCCTGGGAGTTGGGAGAGGGTGATTTTGTAAGAGGCAGGGGGAGCTATGGGCAGTTGGTGTGGTCAAGTAACTGGAGAGAATTAGTTGCTGGAGGGGCCTGGGATTCCCTGCAGGTGGACCTGGTGTTGGTAGGACCCTTCGTCCTTCCTGTGGAGGGTAAACTCGGAGTCAGAGGTAATCCGATTTGCTCAGGAACCCACACTCCGTGAAGCAGCCTGCAGCTCCCTGGCTGGCGCTCCTAGCGGATGCCCGCTAACCTAAGCTGGGCTTTGATTGGCTATTAAAATGCATGGAAGGACTTTCTCAGTCCCGGACCTTTCCAGAACCCCCAGATAGATGAGCCCAGCACAAACACGTGTGTTCTTGTCTCACCTTGAGGGTGGCTGCCGTCCATGGCAGAGGAGCCTTCGAAGACAGTTCTTGTCCTTATTGATTTATTTTGCTCTTTAAAAATACAACCGTGCTGGAACTTCTGGGTGAGCACTGTTTCTCCTACACGGCTTATTTATAGATGAAGGTGGGTGGGACCCGTGTGTTGTAGCCTGCTCAGCTGGGTTATGTTCTGCCCCGGCTCCCCCAGGCTCCTGACTTCCAGCCCGCCTGCCTGGCAGCTGCTGGAATCCTGGTTCCTGGCAGACAGGGCCTCCCAGGGTTGCGTAGAGGCTGGGAAGGGGAACTGTGTGAGCAAGGGAGGTGGACTGCTTGTGTGCAGGGCTTGAGGTGGCCAGTGGGCACTTGGGTAGGGGGCTGGCCAGGTCTTTAGGAGGAACCCCCAGGGCTAGGCACCAAATGCCCTTGTCACTGGGCTCTGAGGGTCTGAAGGACACCCCAAGGTCATTGGCAGCTAAAGGGCAGAGCTAGGTCGAGCCTAGCCTGGCTCAGAAGCCCTTGTGTTGGCATGTCCTTGGCTGGACGGCCTTAAGTTCTTACAACATCTTTTTAAAAATCCATGCTTTCGGCTGCTCTGTTGCTCCTCAGGGACTGCCAGGGGCTCGGGCAGACTTGTGGCCGTGTGAGTGTCCCCACTGAGGACATGCAGACACTGGTCTGGAGAAAGCCTGTCCCTGCCCTGTCTTCTGCTGTCTGAGCTCAGAACTGTACTGTGTCAGGACATCCACACTGGTTCTTTGGGCTTCTTTGGTCACTGGAAGTTGCAGGCCCTGGGGACCTGGAGCTGTCCAAGACCCCTGGGCTTGAGCTCTGAGCAGGGATGCCCAGGAGGGTGGACTCTGCTTCTGGAACCTTGCCTGTCCTTCACAAGTCTCTTTCATGTGTTCCTGGGTCCCAGGCCCAGGGGTTGCTCCTTCCTAGAGCCCTTTCCCCATCCTGGGCACCTCATTCTGGCCTCTGATTCCCTAGATTTTCAAATTGGCCCTGCAGGGCAACTTTTCACATGTGCCCACACGTCCTGTGGGCTGGGCACAGCTTCCATCCGAGTGGATGGCCACCTCTGGTTTCATATCCCACACTCTAGGTGGGAGTGTGGGATATGAAACCAGAGGGGGTCTGGTGTCCGCACTGCTCCTGTTTGCCAAGGGCCCTGGGCCCTCCATGCTGAGGGACAGGCCTCTCTATGGACCCTGGCACATGCCAGGGCTCTCTCAGGAGAGGCCACACACCTGAGCACAATCAGTGCCACTGGCCTTATAGAGCTAAATGGAGCCTGGGGAGTGTCGGTTCATATTGGGCATGGACCATGCCTGGGTCTACAGGACATGTTCCCGCCTGGGGCTCATCTTGGGGTGGGAGAAGGTGGCCCCACCCTCCATAGAGAACAAGGAGGTGGACTGCAAGGGAGGTGGACTGCTGGGGTAAAAGGCAGGCAGGGCGGACAGCGTGTGGGGACCCCATGGGGAGCTGGTGGTCCACCCCTCCTAAGACTATTGGAGGAGGCCCCAGGTGGGCGTCTCCCAGGCAGGGGTCCCCTGGACTTTTTCTTGGAGAGTCATTCACCACATCCTGCATGACGTTCCCTCACCAGGATGGGCATGATGCAGCAAAGCCCAGTGAGTCCTGAAGTGGGACTGCCACATCATACTTGGTCCTCAGCACCCAACAGGGAGGATGGCTAGATGAAGCTGGAGCCCACAGCAGGCCAGGCACTGGTAGGGACCATCCTCCTCTAGAGCTCTGGGTGGCAGGTGCATCCTTGGTGCATTTGGGAGAGATCTGCTGAAAGACATGCACCTGCTGTGTGGGCTGTGGGGTGGACTGGCCATTCTTGCCCTCCTGACTACAGCTCCCAGCCTGTGCTGCTGGGCACCTTGTGCAGGTGCCCCAGGTTTCACCTCTGGTAGCACTGGTGGCTCTCCCTGGCCTTGTTCCTGCCTGCTGCCAATCACCCCTGGCACTGTGGAATCGGCAGCCCCTTTCTGCTGGTGTCAGGAAGGACAGAGTCCTGGAGCCTGACTGTCAGCCACACTGGGACAGTGGCAACCCACTCCCCGGACCCCTATGTGCCTCTCCCATTGTTCCCTGAGAGGCCCTTATGTGTCTGTGAGGAACATGGAGTGGTGGGGAGGGTTCCTGTGAGCACTGGGTTTTGGTGACTCCATCCAGCAGCGATCTCCTGGCCAAGCCCCCATGATTCCCCACAGCACCCACCCAGATCTGTGGTCCTCTTATTCATGGCAGGTGGGGGCCCTTGGAGAGCAGGATGGATCAGAGAGGAGGCCAGTGGGGCTGGGGGGCTGGGGAGATTCCGTCCACTGGCAGACACTGGGCCTGTGTGAGGAACCTGGCAGAGCTGAGACAGATGAGGGGTGGCCAAAAGCTTTCGAGGCAGGTGGGCACCACAGGCAGATGGCCTGGACTTGGAGCCTGCCCTCTGAGCTCTGGTGCTATGGATAGCAAGTCAGGGGCCAGTCTTCAGGGGAGGGACAGTGTTGGACCTAGGCTTATTTAGGAGAGGCAGAGATGGAAGGCAGCTGGAGGCACCACTGGGCAAAGGCTGGGAGGTGGGAAGGCACTGGTGCCCCCCACCCTTGAGGCCAAACAGATGTGGCGGTGCTGGCCTTGAGCCAGCAGACCCAGTGTAGTGCCCAAGCTCCGCCCAGCTTGGGGCCTGACTGTGGCAGGCTGAGGGATCCTCCTGGCCCAGTGGAGCGCTTAGGGTGGTCTGGGTGCTCCCCCACGCAGCGGGCTGGATTGGGCTCTGGAGCTGGCCCAAGACCCGCATCGGGGTCAGGATGTGAAGGAATGCGGGGGTGGACCAGCCTGTCAAACACTCTGACTTGAATCCAAAGCAGCCCCGCCGGGCGCCCACCACATCTAAACCTTGGCACTGAGCAGTCAAGGTCAGGCACGACTCGTTACCTCTGTGTGTCAGAAATCGGCCCTGGCTGTGCTGAGCCGCCCACGGGGCTCTTGGTCCCACTGGAACAGCACTCCTCCTCCAGGCCAGTGGGTATGACGTGCTCTCCTCCCCTCGAAGGTTAATTTGGCTACCAGTTGGAGCTACTCAAGGCCCTGCAGCTCAGGTTGCATTTCCAGATAGAGACTAAAGACTGACCGCCCATCCTGGGCAGCAACAGTGAAGTCGGCTGACCGCCCCAGGCCCTTGGTGAGACGTGAGCCCAGACAAGATGCAGTCCAGGGGGCAGGGACACAGAAGAAAGGAGCCTGGCTGGCTCTCGGCCCCCTGCCTGGCTCAAGAGTTGGCAGTAGGTTCAGGCATGGTCCCTGGAGTGCTCTGTCTGCCCGGGGCAACAGATGGGCCTGCGAGCAGCCACTCTTCTGCTCAGGAAGGCCTCGCGGAACAGACTTGAGGGGTGTGGCGCCACAAGGCTGGTGTCCCAGGCCTCCCTGGCCCTTACAGTCTCTGCGGTGGGGGGACGGGGTACTGCTGGCAGGATGCGGAGTGCTGGTAGTGCTGTCAGAGCCCAGAGGGTTGATTAGTGAGGACAGTTGATGAATGTGCTGAATCAGAGCACTCTGTATGGGGGGTGCCAGGCCACTAACCTCACTGCCACCTCGGTGCCTGCAGGGTCAGTGAGCCCTGCTGTGGGTCTTGCCCCATGCTCTGTGGGCCAGCATAAAGTCCATCTTGGCTGCCAGGGGCCCCTGGGCACCCCTTCGCAAGTGTGATGCTGAACAGCCCCAGCCCAGTTTTTGCTGGGGGTGGGAGCTGGGCTGCAGTCACCTGTGCCCCTATAAGTAGGGGGTTGCCCTCAGGGGTGTGGGCTCCCTTTCAGCATGCCTGGCCCTATGCCAGTCCCACTCCTGGGTGGAGACCCAGGCCAGGGCTGTCCCTTGTGTTTCGGTGGCCATGCAGGGGTAGGTCTGAGTTCTCATGGGGATATATAGCCATCTGGCACAGCAGGGCATGGATGCCAACCCAGCACTGGTTGAGCCCCTGGTAAGGGCAGGGTGGCCAGGAACCAGGCCGAGCCCCCAGGCTGTTCCTGCTGGTGGGCACAGCCCTGTGCCTGGCCTTGTATGAATGCTGTGCCACACTGTGCCTGACCCCTGGCACCACATGGGGCTGTACTTGGCAGGTATGGTGGCTTGCCTGGTCACTCTGTCCTCTTCCTTCTGGGTTGTGCCAGCTTCACTCCTCCACCCTCCCGCCTGGGCTCCAGGCGAGGTAGAGTGCTGGTGCAGTGGGGACAGTAGCCTGGGAAGAGAGTGATCACATTGGGCTGCAGAGGCCCCCGTCCGAGTGCTGGCCTCTGCTCACTGCTCCTGCCCTATTTCTGACCCTTTCTCCTCTCCCTTGCACCTGCGCCTGGGTGGGGTCCCTACTGAGGAGGTCATTTCACTTGTGAGGACCCTGAGGGACACCTGATGCTCACCAGGGGATAGTGGCTTTTAGTGCCTCCAGAAGTCAGTGAGTCCACCTGCAGGGCTGAGCCTCCAGGGATCCTGAGTCTCTGGCTGCAGGAAGGTGACAACCAATTCCCTTCAGCCTGCCTGTGTGGCAGTGCCATAGGAGCCTTGGTTCCTACCACGTCTCCTCAGCGTCTTTCTTTTTTTTTTAAAGAGAGAGAGAGAGATTTAGTATTTATTTATTTTTTTTTTAGTTTTCAGCGGACACAACATCTTTGTTTGTATGTGGTGCTGAGGATCGAACCCGGGCCTCACGCATGCCAGGCGAGCGCGCTACCGCTTAAGCCACTTCCCCAGCCCTCGGTGTATTTCTTGATCATTGATAGAGGGGGCCTGGCATCAGAAGCCACAGGGGCCAGATGCAGTCCAGGGGAATGGTGGTAGGGCTGGTCCTGCTGCACGTGGCCAGTGCAGTGGATGGCCACAGGGACTCTGGCTGGCTGATGGGACACAGACCCCAGCCTTGAGTAGCATCTGTGCCTCCTGGGGCTTTTTGCCTGGTCTGCATGGGGGGGGGGCACCACCAGGCTCAGTGTCAAGAGATGAGGCAAGGGGCTAGGGCCTCAGCTCAGAAGACAAAAAGGCGCAGGGCCTAGGATATAAACAGACCCGTGTTCCCTGAGGGGCAGAAGTGGCCCTGGGTCTCCCCCTGGGGTCCCATTGTACCAAGGGGCTGGAGCCAATTGGGTCACTGCCTAGATGCTACAGTACCTTTGCAAACAGGTTGCCTCTGGCTTTCATTTTTATACCTGTGAAATGGGCGTGTGGCTGTGCAGAGGGTGGACAGCACATCTCCCACATGTGGCCACACATGTAGGTTGCTGTGCCAGACTGAACACTTGTCTCCTTCAAAATTTGTGACCATCCAGGATCTCAGAATGTGACTTCATTTGCAAATGGGGTCTTTGCAGATGTTAAGCTGAGGACATGCTGGGTCACGGTGGCCCCAGATACGATGACAGGTGTACTCATAGGAAGAGTCAGGACAGTGTTGACAACAGAAGCAGAGACCAGGCAGTGCAGCCACAGGCCAAGGCACTCAAGGACGGTGCTGACACCAGGGCTGGAGAGGCCAGGGCCGGTTCCCCAGGAGTCTCAAGAGGAGCCTGGACTGCGGACTCTGGCCCTGCAGGCCTGTGTGAGCGAGTTCTGTTGTGTGAAGCCCCCAGCCCACAGTGCTTGGTCCAGCTGTCTCGTACACTGACCCCTACTCTGTGCCTGCCCAGGGAGGCTGTGAGAATAGGGAGCCCTGCGTGAGCCCCTTCCCAGCATGGGCATGCCCCACCTCCCGAAGGAGGTTCAGCCAGAGGCAATTGAATTCAATAAAGGGAGCCAGTCCTCTGGGGTGAGTCGTGATTAGATTAGATGTGCTGCTTCAGGCTCTGAGATGAGGATAGGGCCACCTGGGGAGAGGGCGATCACCGTGAAATTTGTCATTCTGAATGCCCAGTTGGGGGAGGTACAGCAGCCAGTGTTTCCTGCCTGGTCAGAGGCCTATCTGGCTGTCCTGCTGACACCTGGGTTGAGGTGGCAAGAGGCAGTGGAGCACTTCTCCCATCCCCAGCAAGGGGGCTCCCAAGGGAAGGTGTCCACCAGGGTCAACCTTGAAGATGGCCTTCACAAGTGTTCACTTGGCTGGCCTCCCCACCCAAGAGTTCTCCAGGAGTCTGGGACCCTTTGCACGAGCACCTACCTGTGCCTCTGAGGGGCACAGGTGGGGCTCAGTGGTGGATGAGCCTGCTCACTTCTGTCCAGGTGCCCTGGATGTGGCTTCAGAGGGATGTATCAGGCTCCAGCTGCTGCCCATGTGCCTGGAGGACAAGGACCACCCCTTTAGTGTCCATGGAGAAGGGTTCTGTCTACAGGCACCTGAGAAGAGAGAGCTTCAGTCTAGAGCTGCACCCCCAGCCCACCCTAGGGCCCCAGCTCAGAAGACATTGGGGGTTCATGGCCCTCAAGTTCCTCCTGGTGTCCCCAGGCCAGCTGGCATCATCCCATGGATGCCAACCCCTGCAGCCACATGGACGATCCTGGCTCCACCCCGACAGTGGCTGGATGCCCCTGCCTGTCTGGGCCTTCTGGGAGTTTGACCCTTGAGGTGGCTGCACGTCCCTGGGCTTTTTGCCCATCCTGTCTGTCCTGTGCTGTGGGCAGATGAGGCATCCTGCAAGTTGAGGGCCAGCCTGTCCTTGGGAGGACCCTGCCCTGCATCTTAAGGATCCACAGCCCTCTGCTCAGCCTTTCCCAGGGGACCCTAGGGGTATTAGGGCTTAGGAGAGGGGCACAGGGGTGTTTGATGCCTCTGAGGGCTGTGTTGCGCTTCACCCAGGAGGCTGACTCTGGTCTGACCTGGTGGGCCCACTGAGCAGCCAGCCTATGCCCATTCTCAGCCTGGCCACCACAGACAGGAAATGTGTGCCCCAGGAATGGTCACCGCTTGTCAGGAAGGTGCAGAGTGTTCAAGCATTGCCCAGGGCCCACACAGCACTGTCCCTGCCGTGTCCCTTTGTCTTTGGGAGCAGACACAGTTCACCCATGGCGGCCGACTGATGAGTCAGCCTGCATTAGTGCCTCATTGAAATGGACAGACTCTCCTTGGGCTGATGGGGAGCTGGGCATTTCCTACTCCAGCCATGGCCCCTGGCTGTCCCCGAGGATGTCTGAGTCTCTGCCAGCTGGTGTGGCACAGGGCTCAGCAATGCTAGATGGGACCTGAGACCATCACCCCTGCTGCGACACCGGGACCCTCCCACTCTGTCTATACTGCTTAGTATATTTGGTTAGTTGGGGAAGTGAAAGACTGTGTCCATCCACCAGGCCTGTGTCCAGGCTGGCATGTTGCATGCCAGCCCCCCAGACACCCTCTGTGGTGTGACACACCAGGGCCCTGGCCTGGGTCTTACTGCCAGAGGAAACCCAGGGTGCCACTGAAGTTGGGAGTTTGTAGTAAGGAGTGTTCTCGGGTTAGGGTGGCCAATGCAGCATTGGGCAAAGACATTTCCATCTTAATTTCAGGTCTAGCCAAGGGACCTTTTGTCTGTCTTATGAGTTAGGCATCCCCATTCCAGGCACTGTGGCCATAATTGGTTCTTTTCTGGCGTGGGCACAGGCTGGCTCCATCCCCACCCTCCTCCTGTGGGTGTACGTTGGGTTGGCCCTCAGCACCCTGGAGTCTGGCAGCCCAGGTACCACAGAGGCTGCTTGTTTGGGGCACCTCAGCCTCTGCCTGAGGTGGTGAGGATGTGCTATGGGCAATGTGGCCCCCACCCACCCAGCCTGGCTCCACACCCCTATGGGGTGCCTTCCTGCCCCTCAGATGGACACCCCCACCAAGCCCTGCTCCCCCAGGTCCTGGATGTAGGCCCTGCTGGCCACATCTTCTCTGCCCCACCCTCCAAGGGACCTCAGGGAAGCAAGGCGGGAGCCAGAGCAGGCTCTCTGGGACAGACCTCCTGCCCTGTTCATGAGGTTCATGCCTGAACCCCACAGAGGCCTCAGGGAGTCTGGTTAGTGGATTTGGATTTCATAGCCTGGGACAGGGTGGCTCAAGGCTGGGGGAGGTCGTCTGAGGTCTGACGTTCAGAGGAGGCACGGGTGAGCCCACTGCCGGTGTGAGTTCCTGACTGGGTTGGGTCCTAGTGCAGCTGGTTGCCAATGTGGCAGAAGCATGTCCCCTTTGCCGTGGCAGGGAGGGCTCCTGAGCATTGGGCCAGTAGGAACATCCCTGAGCTGGCTGATCCCAGGGTCGTTGGGTTTCATCGAAATTCTGTGATGTGACGGATGTTCCAGATGGGGCGGGGACGGTGGTAGTGGCCTGGCCAGAGTGAGGAGGGGACCATGGAATTTTGCCCAGTGTGGTGTGAGGTGCAAGGAGACTGGCTGGGCCTCCAGGAGACAGGACTGCTGTCCAGGAACCTACCCTACCTGTTAGCTGAGCACTGCCATCCAGAGGAACATTTAGAAGCCTGACACAGTGTCACAGGAACAGCTTGCCACATGGACCTGGGGACAGTGGCTCACAAACAGCAAACTTGGGGCATCGTTATTGGGTCTCAGAAGCTGGGCCTCTGCAGCTCAGGTCCCGTCTTCTTCCGTGTCCCAGAGCCTTGCATTGAATCTGGTCACTGGTGGGGAGAGGACCAACTGGCTCAGGGGTCTGCCAGGGCAGGTGCAGGGAAGGGGCCAGGCCTCACCCCACTGAGACCTGGTTTAGCTCTGGTCATGGCTGAGCAGAGCTTTGGTGTAGAGGGGTGCTGGGGCACCCCAGCACAGCACCCAGACACTGGCTGAAGGGTCAGAGAGGGCCCCGGCCGGGCAGCCTTCCCCTTCTGCCTCTCCAGGCTGTCAGCAGGTGTGGGGTCTCCCTCCTGAGCGTGCACCATGGGGCCGCTGCTCTGCCTGCTTCACCCCCTCCCACAGCCCACTGAGCCCCCAGTCTTGCCCTCCTCTCCTGCATCTGCCCCCACGGACACATCTTCCTTCCTGAAATTTAGGCTGGAAACCAGTTCCCCCTCCACAGTGAGGGAGCTGCTGTGGTGCGCCCCCCTGCGTGGGTGTGTCTGTGGCTCCTGAGGAGGAAATTGGCTGCCTGGGGTCGTCTGGCAGGCTGAGAACAAGCCCGTTTTTGTCTTCTAATTAGGAACCGCTGGGTTTGTCCTGCTGCTGTGAGGAGCCAGGGGGCTGCCCCGTGTGAGTGCACTGTGTGGGCTGAGCCTGGAGGGCCTTGTGTCTCTCACTTTCTCCTCAGTGACAGGCACTGCAGGAAGGAGGAAGGCAGGCCCCATGGCCAGGTGGCCTTGGAATTGGGGTGCTTCCTGCCTTGCAAAGAGGGATGGGGACCTGATCAGGGTCATGAGCATTGGAACTTGCTGTCTACACCCAGAAACGCCTCATGCCTGCTGTCTCTCGCCCTGGAGGCACCCATGCTGGGCTGCATTCCTGTCCAAAGCAGAAGACAGGAGAGCCCGGCCCACGGGGGCCTCATGACAGTACCCAGGAGCCCCAGGCTCAATGGAGGTTGCTGCCGGCTCTCAGGGTCCAGAGCCAGGTGGGCCGATTGGCTCTGCCTGTGGCTCTTTCCCAGACACGTCCATGGGCTGTGGTGCACACGCCACAGCACCTAGGAGGATGTGCTGTCCCATGGTCTTCACTCCGTCCCCAGACTCATGGAGCCTTTGCTCCAGTAAACTGACATGGCCACAATGCGGAGGAGACGCCGTGCCTGCTTGTGGTCCCGTGAGAGCTGGCTACGGTGGCCTCTGCATTTGCCTGCTCTGGGCATTCCCCACCCGTGCCCTCTGTGATAGCTCTCCCTGAGCATTATATTCTAGGTTCACCCACATGGTGGCCAGGGACAGTGTCCTTTGTGGATGCCCCATGGTGTGGTTGGGGCGCTTTGTTCTCCACTGAGGGCACCCGGGCTGTTTGCACCAGACTGTTGTCAGGAGTGCTGGGGGAGGGGCACATGTGAGTTTCTTTGGGAACCAGGGTCAGTTCTCTCGCAAACACCCGGGAGCAGAATTGCTGTGCCATGCGGGAATGGCTCATCCCAGAGTTGCCAACCCATTTCTCAGAGTGCCTGCTTGGGCCTGGGGCACCTGGAGCCAGGCTTCTGCCACACCAGCACAGGGGAGCAGGACTGCCCCTCCTTGCAGACACATTGTGGTGTCTCCAGCATGGGCAGCCCCTGCCGGTGGCTGTAGAAGGGGGCTTAGATGTGGCCTGCTGGGTTCAAGGCCATCTTGGTGGGCAGGAGCTAGCTGGCTGCCCCTGTCTGGGGAACCCCTGCCCTGGCCTACAGGTGTGAGGACAGGTGCCAGTGCCCCAGGCGCTGGCAGGTGGAGTGGCGCCTGGGCTGTGGGAGGGAGTAGCTGGCGCGTGTGCTTTCTTGATATCCGTCAGTTCTCAGGAGAATTTCAACACCCACACTTGAAATAAAAAAAAAAAATTATTAATGAGCTTGGCGCGGTTGCCATGGGAACCTGTTGCTAATGAATCTCTGGGGTTTCCTCTTACCTTTGTGGAGCAGAGAAGGCCGGAGCTGCTTCGACCACGACATGTTTCCCACTAATGGGGTTGCCGTGGCAACGACTGTCACTAATCCCCAGTCAGCTCCGGTTTACCCGCCTGGCCCTGGGAGCCCGCAGCCCAGGTTACATAAAGCCATTTAGTGAGTTTGAGGCTGCTCCCAGCCCCACCCGGCTCACTAGGAGACCCATCCCTCCTCCAGGGCCACACGTGGGTCCCCTAGATGCAGAGTACAGAGGCAGCATCTCTGGGGTTTGCTGGAGAGCGGGCTCTGTGAGGCTGGGTTATTAGTTGGCCTTCAGGCCTTGGCACATGGTGTATGGCCAGAAGGCACCCCCCAGGGAGTAGGTGAACTGTATCCGTAAGCCTGCAGGGTAGCCGGGATCTAAGGCAAGGTTCTCTGAGGCCATGCTCCTGTCTGCAGCTATCACCCGCCAAATGCCACTCTTGGCTGTCCCTGGCTGCTGAGCTGATGGGGTGGGGCAGGTCAACCTGCAGTCACAGTGCCCCTGCCTGCCAGGAGTGTGTGGAGTTGACCAGAGCTGGGGTCCATGCTCTGGAGCGCCCCTTGCCTCTTCTGAGTGAGCCTTCTCCCAGCCAGGTCTTGGGGCAATGCTCAGGGGCCTGTGGGCAGGGGCTCCATGCTTAGCAGACAGTGATACCTAAGTAGGGACGGTGGGAGGGTGGAAGGATGGCCGATCAGTCCACCTGAGGAGTGATCCACACATACCACTGGAGGGCCCAGTGGCTCTTATCTTGCCCTGGCCCAGGGCTAAGGGGCAGCTGAGGGTAGAGGCCACCCTTGTCCCCACTAGCCCATGGCCTTGGGACACTATAGGGATTAACCAGTGGGTTTCCCAGAGAGGCACCCACAGGAGATTGGCCAGGATGCTGGGCAGCTGCGGGCATAGAGGGTTGAGTAAGAGGTGTATGTGGAGAGGGCCAGGTACCCCTGCTCCAGGCCGAGAGGTGAGCCTATGTCCACACATGTACTGGACTTTGTTTGCCCTCTCTGCTCAGACAGGCCCGGAGCTCCCAGTCTGCCTCCAGAAATCAACACGTGATCCCTTTGTTCAGGACCACCTATTGCTCCCCACTGTCCACCATTAGACATCCCTGAAGCCCTCTGCAGACCTGTGCTGGCTGTTCCCACCGCGGCCTCTGTGTTCCAGTCACCCCATCTCACTTGCTCAGCCTGCTCCAGGTTCCTGAGCAATGTCCTTGGTTCACAGGTGAGACATCCTCCTGGCCCGAATCATCTGCCCCGTGCCTGTTGCCAAGCCTAGTAGGTTACTGCTGGCTGGGTGGTCCTGAGGCTCCTGGCCTGAGGACAAGGCCCACAGCTGGCAACCTAAGTTCGGGCATCTTGGCCCTGGACCTGCTGTGGCTGCCCCACCAAAGGCCTGGGCTCCCTAGTGGCCCCCAGTCCCTCTCCCTGTGAGGGGCCCAGCCTGGGGCTGCTGCCCTCCCCCAGGGCCATGTGGGCAGGATCTTGTCCAGTTCCCAAGCTCTTGGGGCTTCCTTCCCTGGCAAGCAGGGAGCCCCAACCTGCTTCTGGACTTGGTGGAAGTCTGCAGAGCAACCTGACTGCCAGGGGCCTGGGGAGCTAGAGTAGCCCTACCCAGCCTGCTCCTCCTGGCCCATCCATGATTCCAGGTGCAGCTAGCTGTATCCACAAAGGGTTCATACGATGGGCCTGTTAGAGTGGGGAGGCCACAGATGTCCTTGGCCATTGTGTTGCAGGTCATGTTGGGCAGCTCAGGGCTCACAGTCGGGGTGTTTTCCTGCATGTTTGAAATACAGTCTGCCGGATGGTTGGGATCGCGGGATGTTTTAATTCCTAATTTAGACTGTTTATGTGCAGAGCTGAAGTCCCCGGGGGAAGAGACAGTGTGGGCTGAGCCCCCGCCGCCCCTCCCGGGTGCCTCCCTCTTGGCCTGTGCTTCCAGCTGCCTGGTGGGTGCAGGGTCTGTGCCAGGATGACCTGGTCCCTGAGCCCTGGAGCATCTTCCCATTGGGCACTGCCCACCACCAGTTCCCTCTGCAGAGCTCTCTATGAGGAGAAGCCCTCTCTATGAGGAGAAGCCCTCTCCATGCGTTCCAGGATTTTTTCTGGGCCAGGTCATGCCGGCTAGGCTGGCCAGGCATCCCCACCAGTTGGGCTCCCTGGGGCGGGGCCAGGGCGCTGGAGGGCTGAGGAATCTGTGGCGTCCCTGGGCAGGCTCAGCTGTCGGCTGGCCTTGGGGTTTGGAAAGAGTCCGGGAAGCCAGATGAGGGGGAGGGGGCCCCTCACCCCTCAGCCGCCCTCACACCCTGCGTGAGCACTAAGGACTGTCTGAGGATCAGTATGGACTCCCCAGCATCAATTAGAAAATGTATTTCTTTTTCAATGAGTAAGGATCTGGTTGAGGCCTAGGCTGGTTTCCCGGTTGCCATGTCAACCAAGTTGGCATGTGCCCGTGCCCTCTTCTCTGGGTGGGGAGCTAACATGGGCCTGGGCCTGGCTGGGCTACTTGGAGGACGGGACCCTCCTCTGTGGCGCATAGGATCTGAGCTATAGCAGGAGGTCACAGCAGGACCTGGTCGCAGCCCCCACCCATGGGTAGCATTCTTCCTGTGGTTTATGGTCCTCGGTTGGGGTCTCCTCCAGTCTGACTGGCTGCTGCCTGGCATAACCCTAACCAGGAACTATGCTGGGGACCACAGGCCTGCCTCTGTCCCTGGCAGCCCCTCTCACCTCCTGCCTTCCACCTGGTCTGCCCCTGTTGACGCCATTTCTATGGTCCCCACCTAGGCCTCTGGTCCTCTGGCTGCATAGCCAGTTCTCAGTGCAGGATAGTGGGGGGTTCACCCCAGCCCCATCCTGGCCCCCATCCATTCCTCCTTCATCCAGGCAGGGTAGCACAGCCAAGGAAGTGGGACGAACTAAGGTGGGCACCAGGCATGAGTGGTTGAGTCCAGTACCCTGGAAGGGTCTAGAGGGCATGGTGAT
Source organism: Callospermophilus lateralis (assembly GCF_048772815.1). NCBI lineage: Eukaryota > Metazoa > Chordata > Mammalia > Rodentia > Sciuridae > Callospermophilus > Callospermophilus lateralis. The sequence continues at coordinate 8,127,824 of NC_135323.1, read as the reverse complement.
TTCCAAGTCTAACCCTAACCCATGTCCAGTGGGCTCAGGTCCTGGAGCGTCCTTGTCCTCCCATCGACTGGCAGGCCTCCCATCTTGGGGCCCCTAGGTGCTGGGCTGGGCAGAGGTCTGCAGTGGACGGAGCACAGTAGATGCTTCTGGCCAAGCCAGCCCAGGGCTCTCCCTTGCCCATCACACTGGGTGACACCCCTGGAGCTCAGTGTCGAGCCAGGGGTGGAGCATGGCCCAGCAGGCTGAGGCAGTGCCTCCTCTGCCACCAGGGCTGCCCAGACCCTGCTGGCACCTGGCCCAACCTGTCCCCAGGCAGGGTGTGCCTGCCTGTGAGTGTTGAGCCAGGCTCAGTACTGGCTGCAGCAGGCAGGGGGGCGGGGAGCCCAGGCGGGAGCTGCAGGTTATCCTCCAGCCGTGCTCCACGCTGTGCTGATCCTAACAGGAGCCTGGGGATTCCCTAATTAAACGATTTATTATTAAAGCGACCAGCTTCCTTGGAGCTGGCTTCCTGCAGCTATGGGGACAGAATGAACACCCCTCAGCCCAGCAGGCATCCCGCATGGGTGGCATGTCGCCCAGCGCCCCTATCTAGAACTTTTTTTTTTTTTTAATATTTTTTTAGTTGTAGGTAGACACGATACCTTTTTTAAATTTTATTTATGTGGTGCTGAGGATCGAACCCAGGGCCTCACACATGGGAGACGAGTGCTCTACTGCTCAGCCCCAGCCCCGGCCCCTATCTAGAACTTCTTGACTGTGTAGACCAGCAGCAGCCCCGAGGAAGTTGCTCTTGGGACTATAGACTTGGGGAAACTTGGTGGCTTGACTTCTGGGGCAGGGTAGGGTCTAAGGTTGGCCTGCCCTGCCTTGGGGTGACTTGCTCAGCCACAGTCCCAGAACTGTGCCAGGCCAGACCAAGGGACTTCTCAGGGTGTCATGGTGGGTAGCTGGCATCTAGCAGGAGAGGCACCCGCCAGGAGCAGCGTGGGGTGCCAGACATGCTACTGCTCCAGAGGCGTCGAGCTGGGTACAGGCCCCGGGGGGCTACAGTTGGGTGGGTGGCAGCTGCCCCAGAACCCAGCAGGAGGGACAGGATAGGCTCAGCTGCTGTGGGTAGGTGTGGGGGTGTTGGCTGGAGCCCCCACATTGGGGGTACAGCTCCTCACACTCCTGCTCGCCAGCCCAGCTGTGGCACTCCCACTCTGGGGTCTCCAGGGGCCCTTCCCTCTGGACGTGAGAATAAGGCCCTGTGACCACTGTGACTTGGTCTCATCCCTTTTCCTTTTCAGTGTTTGAAAGTTGAAAACTACAACAGTCCTCACAGATTCACATAGAAAACAGGGATGGTGACCGTGTGTCCCGGTACATCCTGTTGCAGGGAAAGGCCGTGTTTCTCTAGACATGGACACTAGGGAGGAGGGCATTGTTTGGCTGGTCTCTGAGGCACCTGTCTGGGCAGGGCCTTTCATAACAGGCGGCTCTTGGGCTTTTCTGGTACGCAGGGTGACACCTGGGGATCAAGGCCCCTGGGTGTACCTGGACAGTGCCTCTGCCTGCATTTTGCCCAGCCCTGCAGTGGCCCCACTGGGCTTTTGGTCTGGCCGGGCCACCCTGGGTCCTGAGGCCGCCACCAAGGTCAAGGCTGGCTCCAGGTACTCCCTCTGGGGCTGGACTCCCAGAGGCATACACCACCTCTGCGGGCCTGGGAGGTGGGAGTAATGCTCCACCAGCCAAATGTAAACGTGGCCCTTCATTACTAGGATGGGGGGCTCCCCTGCACTGTCTCCTGAGGGAGCCAGCACCAGGATTCCCCCAGCTGTGGGCAGCCAGAGCCCACGGGACTGCTGGATTTGAGGGGGAGGGAACTGGGACGTGGCCAAGCTGGAGGGAAGGAGGGAGGGGCTGGGCCTCCATCTGCTGGAAAGGGGAGACCCGGCTCTGCGCAGAGCTATGGGGGGCCCTCTCCCAGCAGGGGCAGCCAGCACCTTCTGGAACATGCGGCAGCAGTGTGTGGATAGCCTGCCATGCTGGGGAAGGGGGAGGCGCCCATTGTTAGTTTAAAAAAATGACTCAGACGATTCACAGAACCTTCCTTTTCCTGCCGGTTTCCAAGAATTCTGCTCCAACATAATGGATCGAGTTATTAGGGATCGATCCAGACACAGCAGCTGGAGAGGAGCCAGATGGGCAAGTCGGCAGAGCACGGGCCAGGAGACTCCCTAGGGCCTGGGTCTGCAGTCAGAAGGAGGCACCCACCCCACCCCTCAGACCCAACCTGGTCACTGCTCCCCGGTCACTGCAGGGGACCTTGAGGCTGGCCTCTGGGCCCTGCTGTGCACCACCCATGGTGTGTGCACAGTGCCTCTTGCGGGCACACTGAGGCCTACTGCATGGTGTTCATGTGCGGCCCCACTGAGTGCACACTCTGTTGGGATTGAAGCCTGCAGCGCGCAGGGCCCCTTGCCCTAGTGGGTCCCTTCAAAGAGTTTGCACCCGGAAGCCAGGCTGTGGGGTGTGTGGTCTCCTCAACCTGGGACGAGACTTCCTTGCTGCCCATTTCTGGTGCCCCGCCATGCCTGCCACATCCTGTGGGCCTTACATGCACTTGTCCTTCCCCAGCCCTGTGCCACCCGTCTCAGAGACACCAGTGCCTGATGTGAAGCGGGAGCTCAGTGAGAAAGGGCTCCTGGGAGAAGAGCCTCGATGTGGGTTTTGAGAGCTGAGTAGGAGTTTCTGAAATCAGGAGAGAGCTAGGTGTGGGAGGCAGGTGCAGGGGCCAGAGGCCAGCACCCATGTCTGGCAGACCCTGGTCCCCATTTCCCCCTCAGGTCCTGGCCAGCAGCATAGGTTATGTTCCTGGCTGTCTGTCTACTGGGTTGCCATATGTCCAGGATGAGGGGTCAGCCTCAGGCCTATGGGCTGGGGGAGCTGCAGACCTCCTCCCACCTGGTCCCGTGGATGGGCTGTACAGGGCTCTGTGTGACCCCTTCCACTGCTCTGCAGGTTGGCTGGCACAACAGCTCAGCCGGGGTCTGGGCTTAATGACTCCTAGTGCATTAAAGGCAGACACTGTGGTTTAAATGTTTGTGCCAGAGTCTCCCCGACAGCTTGAGCCAAGCAAAGCTAATTGGTGCCTGGCAGGGGCCTCCCTGGTCTGGAGCATGGGACGGCTCCTGCGCCCTCTACAGCAAGTGGCTCTCTCTCTGCATGTGTGACTCCCCTCTCTGGGCAGTGGGGGGAGATAGCCAGTGGAGCTCCTGGTAGCAGCCAGACCTGGATTCTCCAAGCTGGCAAGAGAGGTGTATGGAGCCCCAGTTAGCCATCTGCAGAGGGGCAGTGCTGGGAGGGGAATGGGGGCCACCCTAGGTGGTGGTGAGTGGCTGCTGTCTGATCACCCCTGTCTTAGCAACCATGTCCTATCCTACTCTTGCTCTGTCCTAGGGGCTCCCAGCTTGGGGGTGAGCCAGAACCAGCCAGGGTGGGGAGGGGCCCCAAGAGAGGGTACTATGGGCAGGGCCATGTTTGTCTACTAGGGTACCAAATAATGGCCCTGGCAGTGGCCACACACATGGGTGTGTTAACCTGGTGATCCTGGGAGCTGATGTTCAGGAGCCCAGTGTGGCTAGGGCCAGTCAGTCCTGGCCTTCTCCCTGCATCCTCACGCGGTCATCCCTCTGCACTCTGTGCAAGGACACCAGTCAACCTGGACTAGGGTCCTGTCCTTGTGGCCTTGATTTAACCTTTGTCACCTGTGCAAAGGTCCTCTATCGTGGTGCAGTCATGTGCTGAGAATTGGGGTTCTACTTAGGAATCCAGGGGATACAAATGAGCCCGTAACAGAAGGCCACTGAGCCTGAGGGGAGGAAGCCATTGCCATGGTCTGAAATTTTATCCCTAATGTGGTGATTTCAGGAGGCTGGCCCTTGGGAGAGGTCTGGATTCGTAAGGCCATGAGGCACCTGAGGATGGGATCAGCGCCCTGAGACAAGGCCTCCAAAGAGACCTCTGGGCTTGTCTGCCCCCAGTGGACACAGGGGAAGTTGTTCCCCTGTAGCTGCTGTGGCCCTCTGGAACCCATCCCAGCCAGCACTCAATCCCAGACTTCTGACCTCAAGATTAAGGCATAACATTGAGGTTTGCAGCCTATGGCCCCTGTTGCAGCGGCCGTCCCTGTCCTGCCCTGCATGAGGGGCCGGCACCTAGCACACTTTCATGTTGTTCTCATATCAATGGGCAGAAAATGACCTTGCTCCTGAGACAGGTGTGTAGGACTAGGAGCCACGTGTGGTCAGCCTGGTCCCTGCACACTGACCAGAGCATGGCTTGAGCAGGACCCATAGTCCTGAGCTTTGAGCAGGCTCCTGGGACAGGGATGAGGACATGGCGGTAGCCATGTGTAAATGTCAGGCCCAGGTTGAGGCTGGGCAGCAAGGCACCTGGCTTTATAGGGATAGTGGCCCCCAGGAACCAAAGTTCATCTAGATTTACTTTGAAATTGGACTTTCCAAGGGTCTGGACTATTCTTTTAAAATGTCACAGCTATTAATAATGCAGCTGGTGGAAAGAGGGCAGGGCCAAGGCCAGATGCCACTTCAGCCTTCGTAGTGAATGGCCTTTGGGCTCCAGAGGCAGGCATGAGGAGGGCAGCGGGGCAGCCACTGTCAGAGTGCAGGGCCACCCAGGTGCTGGGGTGGACAGCTTGGGTGCAGGGCCTCCCAATGGCTTTGGAAGAGGCACATAGGGGTGATGGGCGGCCCCACCAGCTTTGTACTTGTGTGACCCTGGGCCTCTCTTCACCTGTGAATTGGGAATGTCCAGCAGTCCTTTGAGCAGGCAGATGAGGCTTAATAGTGGCCAGATCTGAGCCCAGGGTGGTGGATGGAGAGAGTGAGGGGCTCCCAGGGACCACTGTGCTGGGCAGGGAAGCCAGAGAGGGTGAGTCATGGCCAGTGTCCTGTTGTCTTGTAGTGTCTGTGTCCTAGCAGCCACTTAGGAGGGGGAGCATCAGCCTCACTCCCAGTGCCTGGGACTTTTCTAGAAAGTCCCAGACACTGCTCTCTGTGGTTAGACCCTTCACGGGGCTTGGGTTCTAAAGCCCTTGGTCCACCACACGCTGGGCTGGCCTGGGCCTCAGTGAACAGCCCTCAGGACAGCAGGCCAGGAAAACCAGTCCCACCTAGTGGGGTTGCCACTGTGTCCTGGGGCCTCCCATGAGGTGCTGGCTGTGATGACAAGTGAGTGATCAGTGGGGCTCAGCCATCCCCGTGCACTGCTCGCCAGCCTGGGGATGCCTGCCCTGTCCCCAGCACCTGGGGTCACAGGGAGGGTTCTTGGGGCTCTGTGTGGAGCGCTCGGCTGGGGCCCCTGGACAGGGTAGTCTGCATTTGTCTGAGGGTGGGGTCAGAAGGCCTGGAGGGCGTTCCTTCTAAGCTGTGGGAGAGTGGGGTCTGTGCCACCAGCCGCTGTCTTTTTCAGACAGCCTGGTTGCCTGGCAGCGCCTGCTGTAGGGTTCCTGGCTTCCTCTGGATGCTGGACACCAGCAGACAGGCACCTTCTTGTGACTTTCTGTGTGCCCATGTGGCAGGGTGAGCAGCTCCCTAGGTGCACATGCATGCGTCACATGAACTGGGTTTTCACACCAGTGAGACTTTGGTCTCACCAGCAATGTGCAGAGACAAGAGGCACATGGTCACGGGAGTTGAGGAGGGATTTGGTGGGCCAGGCCTGGCAGGGGCCCAGCCACCCGCTGCTGCCCAGCCTGAGGCACAGACCAGATCTCTGGACCCTCAGCGTGGATACAGGGCAGTGGCCATTGAGGACATGAGAGGGGCTTGCTCTTAGGAGCAGGGCCAACAGCAGCCCCTCACTGGCCTTGTCTTTTTGGGTGTGGAGTTCTCTCTGCTACTGGGTGCAGTGGAGTTGGGGAGAGGGGCCTGGACCAGTCTGGTCAGGCAGGGCTGGCAGGGCTGGCAAAGCTGCATATCGGAGAGATGGGAGTGTAGTGATGGGCAGATGGGCCCTGCACAACCCCCCGGATGGACCTTGTGAGATGGGGACCCCCCTCAGCCTCCAGACTCCTCTGGCTCTGATGTGTTGGACAGCCTACAACCCCCCAAAGGGCCCAAACAGGTCGGCTCTGAGTCCTGTGGGCCAGCCCTGCCCTGGGTGCCCTGGGCCAGCACCCCTGCATCCCTGGCTGCCAGCCTGCTGGGGACGGATGTGGCTTGGTGCTGCATGCAGACAGGTCCACCTGGTTCTCCTGCAGCAAGGAGCCTCAGCGTGAGCCCTGCTGGCTGCCTGGCTGACCTGAGGTGCAGCAGGCTCTGGTGCTCAGGCCACGTTCCCATGGAAGGAGCATCCAGTCCCCTGGGGTCGCTAATTTGGGCCGCAGGCAGCTGTGCAGTGGTGCTTGGGCAGTTATTTCTGGCCCAGAGAATTCCAGCAAAGCAGGCCCTGAGCAAGCCTTCCTTGCAGGCAGACGGTCATCTTCCCCAGGGCCCCCCAGCTCTATTCCCACTGCCCCCCCTTTCCTTCCACAGCCTGGAGTATGTGCAGAGCCCCCCTACAGGGGACCTAGATGGGCAGGGCCTGACTAGGAAGTTGTCCCCTGATGACGCTGGCCTCTCCTGCCTTCTGCTCCCAGGGCATAGCCAGCCTAGGGGAGGGGGTCTCTAACTAGGGGCAGTTCCCAAGCCTGGTGTACCTAGTGGGCTGAACCAGAGTCATATTAGTGGGGTCAACCTGGAGGGTCTGGAAATGAGGGAGAGAAACAGGCTGGGGCTGGCTCCACTTCCAGGAATGCCCTGGGCCTGTAGGTCTGTTCTTTGGTGTTGCCACATGCATGCTGCCACCAAGTGGCTGGCAGGGCCTGGATGTGGCGCCTCTGCCAGTACAGTCTGCCTTCCTGTGCAGCATGACCTGGTCCTCTGCCAGTCCTCTGACCTGAGGGGTGGGCTTGGGTGTGTCCACAGGGGGTGTGCCTTGAACCATCCTGAGTCAAGCTCTGTTAGGAGCTGAGGAGAGACTGGCACTTGTCCTAATCAGCACACTTTGAGAAGCGTGCTGTTAGAGGAGCCACAGGCCCCGTAGTGTCCCAGCAGGTCTTCCCGTTGGTCCCCAATGATGGGGACGGGGCCAGAGGTGCTGCTACCTGGACGTTCTGAGGCCCGGAGGGTGTGTGTGCACATGGGTAGGGCTGTACAGCACTGCTCCGCTGGTGCTGGGCCCTTGGCTAGAATGGGGGCATCCAGTCCCCTGCTCCCAAGGCATATGGGCATGTGCTCCAGCCTGGGTGAGAACAGTGTGGCCTGGTTAGCTTGGCAGTTCTGCCAGTGGGGACCAGGGCATCTGCCATGCTGTTTAGGCCACAGCAGTATCGAGGCCTTGGCCTCCTGGGTGCCACCTCAGGCGAAGGCTGCCGCAGAGGCTCCAGAGGGCCCCAAGGCTTGAGGCTGCTGGCACAGGGAGAAGCTGAGGAAGAGAGCGTCCTGGCAGCTGGAGCCCACCACTCAGAGTGGTCTCCTGGCCCCCTGGGCCCAGGGCCACAGAGGGGAGTGGCTCCTGCACCCTGGCCTCAGTGGGAGGCGTGCTGCCCTATGGACTGCCCAGTCGTGTGTCCCCCCCCCCCCCCGCCCCCGCCGTTTCCCCTGTGTGACCCTGAGCGGCTGGAGAGCAAACAGCTCCATGTTTGGCCGGTTTTGGCTGCTCCCTGGCTCCCAGCCCCAGCCGGATGGAGCTGAGCGTCACGCAGCCCAGCTCTCAGGCCACAGGGGAAGAGGGCCTAGGGTCTCCCAGAATGGACAGGCCAAGGGCCAGGATGGGGACAGAGGCTGGGAGAGCTCAGTGTCCTGGGGACCCCCAGTCCCTAGACAGAGATGGTGAATTGGCAGGGACACCCCACCCTGGCTCACTCCAGCATTGCCCCGTGGGCAAGTCCGGAACCTATATCATACCCTTCTTGTGACGGGTATGCCCACCACCTCTGTGATGAGGGGCAGGCTGAGCCCCAAGCCCAGGGCCCACCCTCAGTGCCCTTGGAAGCTGAGCGGCCCCAGACAGCTGGGCCTTCCTGTCACAGCCTCTAGACACCTTGACCTCCTGGCTGATGGAGTGGGCATGAGGGAGGCCTGGGCCCTGCCCCAGCCAGCCCTGCTATACCATCTCGAGGCTGCTAGCCCTGGAGAAGGAAGGGGTTGGGTGGGGGTGGTCAGCATGAATCTGCAGAGGTGAGTCTGCTTCCAGGAAGCTGGGAACCAGGTCAGACAAGGACACTCTGTCCCCCAGGTTGGGGACAGTGGGAACCTGGGGCTGCCAGCTGACCCCATGCTCCCTGTGCAGAATCAGTGTGGGGGTGTATCTGCCTCCTGACCCCATGGTGCCATGTCATTTCCAACTGCCTGTCCCAGTCCCCTCCCAGCAGCCCACCCCTTCACCAAACAGATGGAGCCTTCTTACGTACCCTGCAATGTCCAGATCCCAGCTGTGGGCCCCAGCACTGGGCAGGGGGGCTGGGCCGCACCTGGTCACAACTGTCACCATGGCAACAGCCTCTGTAGGGAAGACTTCTTTTCATCAGTGAGTCCTAGGAGTGGCTCTGCCCTGTCCAAGAGGCCCTGGAGGCCGAGGACAGGTGCCCACGGGGCTGCCAGGGTCACAGAGCCAGCTCTGAGAGCTCCCAGGGTGCCATCCTGTCCCATAGGTTTAGGGTTTCCACCACTCCCCCTTGAGGCTGGGTATGTAGCAGGGCAGGAGGTCTCATGGGTCAGGCATGGGATTTGTCTAGGGCTGGGGGGTACTTTGTGCAGGTCTTGAGGTAGGATGACCATCATGGCCTGGCAAGTTCACTGCAAGGTCCCTGCCTATAGCGGCTCAAGCACCCCGTCAGCTGTCGCCCTGGGTGGTACCCACAGGGATGTGTGGCCAGTCTGCCAGCCTGGGGCTCTTTCCAGGGGTCTCAGGCATCCCACAGGTGGAGATTCTGCTCCATCCTGCACATTTCCAGATGTGCCAGCCCCTTCCAGGAGGATGTCCACCTTTACAGGCCAGTCCCTGACCAGTGTTCCCTCCTGCTCTGACCCACTTTTTCCCAAAGCCTCCTGATCAGGGTGGCCACTGGAGACCCCAGCATTGGCTCTACCAAGTGCCAGCACTGATGGAGGCCTCCCTGGTCATTTGCTCAGACCCTCCATGATGACCTCAGGCTTGCTGGGGAGGGCCATCCTGTGGGCTGAGAGATCACTAAAGGAAGAGTAAAAGGTCAGTCCCTGCAACAGGCAGGGCTAGGTGGGAGCAGATATGGCTTCACTGGGGCTAGGCCACAGAGGGCTGTGGTTTGGACTTTGTGCCCAGGGCACTAGGGAGTCTCAGCAGAGTTTTGAGCAGGGGAGTGCCTTGGTCCGCTTTTTGAGAGGCAGATGCCTGGAGGCAGCAAGTATAGGGCAGGAAGGGGCATGTGGTAGGAGCCAGGGCAGAGCTGGGCCTTCTGGAGGGCTATCTCTGGGACACAGTGGTCAGTGGGCATGCAGTGTAGTGTGGTCTCTCTGCCCCAAGTAGATGGAGCTGGGGACAGGACCCTGGGTCTTAAGGAGTGAAGCTGAGGTCTGGGGGACTGATGAGCTGCTGGCATGGATGGGTGGGAATCAGTTCTCAGGCTGGAATGGGTATGAGGGGACAATGGAGGTCAGGGCATCTGTCCCTGACACTGTCCAGACAGCCCACAAGTGGGCAGAGTGCTGTACATGTCCTGGTACATCCCCAAGGGGCTGCCTCCATTTCATTCCTGGGGACCCCCACATTGGCAAGCTTCCTGACCTTGCAGAGTGTGCCTTAACTACTAATCCAGTCAGCCAACAAGGGTATCTGGGGATGGTCACACTCAGATGCCTGGGCAGGTGTGTTGGACCGAGGCTATACTGCTGCTTCATACGGGTGGCCACCCGGCTGGGGCAGGAGAATTGGCCTGGCCTCCATGCAGGGAATGCTGTGGAGAGATGAACACTGGCCTCACAGGATGCAGAGAGGCTCACACAGAACTCTTTAGCCAACTTCTGCCCAGAGGGACCTTTAGTCCTCCAGGTCAGGGTTAGTTCCAACTCCTGGAGGCTTCCAGCTTGCTCCTTAGGTGGGGCCCTGCCCCAGGCAGGGGGACCCTGGGGCCCTGGGACCCTGACCCACCAGGGAATAGGCCTGGCTCCTGAGTCAGGGTTATCAGGCTGGAAGCCCAGCCTGGTGCACCTCTGCACAGGGCCCAGCTTCCCCTGCTGAGGCTTAGCGCCCAGCCCAGGCTCATTTGCTGGCCCCTGTGCTGGCTCTCCTGGTGGGTGCCTGGGGGAGCTTGCGGGGGTGTGGTGGGGCAAGTTGGCCCCTCTGCGTGGCTGTGCCTGCCAGAGCTGTCCTTCAAGGGAAGCGGCCAACCCCGTGTGTGATGGTGGTAGGCGTGGTGCATACTACAGGACAAGTTAAAGTGTGTTCTACATGACATTGGTGTACTTCCCGTGCTGGGCTTGCGCTCTCCCTCTGCCTTGGCTGCACGTCGCAGGGGTGGGTCCCAGGTGGTCTGTGACAGAGCAGGCGTGGGCTTGGCCCTTGGCCCCTCACGTGGACGGCCTATGTGGTCCCTCTACTCATCTGTTGATGGGCATTCAAGCTGTTTCCGCCTATGGCTGTTGCAGTGGGTGCTGTGGATATGCGTCCGTGGAGGATGCCAAGTTTTGACCTGGCCTCAGGGTGCACCCGGGAATGGCCTGCTGGTCCTGTGGAGCCGGGCCTTAGCCAATTTGAGGAAATGCCAGACTGTGGTCACTCCTCCCAGCTCTGCAGATCAGGTTTGCCATGTCCTGGGTGGTCCTGGGGTCTAGATGGGTGGGGCGGTGGAGCTGCTATGGGCTGGAGCCTTCCTGATGGGTCCTTGCCTCGTCTCTGGTATCCACACACCAGGCCCAGAGAAGAGGCTATTTTGTCTGTTGCCGTGGTGTGTTGTGAAGGACTGAAAATCCGTGGATTCCCTTGGCCTGGTGAGCATGGCCAGGTACTTCCCGTCTAGAGGACAGGGGCCTCTGCTGGACCAGGCCAAGGACTCTGCTGACAATGACATCTACTGACCAGAACCCCTTTGTATCTTGTGGTCACTGAGCCAGGGCAGCCCAGGAGTAGAGAAGAGAATCCGTGTTGGGCTCTGCCCGTGTCCTCTGCCCCGCCTCTTCTCCTCCAGGGAACTACTTGGGTATGCCTGGCTCCCCAGCACCCTGGCTCCTGCTGGGGCCGGGCTGTTTCTTCCGCAGGTCGGGCTTTCTCCATGAATAAACATGCCATTCTTCTTGGCAAATTGGAAAAGTAAGGCTGAGTGCTTCTGAGAACCAGGGCGGGCGGGGCAGCGGCCAGCACAGCATGTGGGCTCCAGAAGCAGCAGGCCCTATCTGCAGAGCAGGCAGGGAGGGCTTCCCCAGCTAAGAATCCACTGGAGAGCAGAAGGCATGCCACGCACGGGAGGGCAGCCTCACCCCGGCTCCCCGCACTCCTGCAGGCCCCGCTTCCTGCCCAGGACAGGACACAGGCCAGGCTGTTGTGGATTTGGCCTAATGGAGCTTAGCTGCCTGAGCAGATTGCTCTGGGGGCTGCGGGTGGGGCTGAGGCTGCTAGATACCTCCTAATCCTTCCAGCAGCAGAGTGTAGCAGTGTCTGTCTGACTTCCATGATACAGCCCGGCAGGGTCCCTGCCTGGGATTCCCAGGGGTGCTTGTCCTGCTTGGGGGTCACTCTGACCATGGGGCAGGACAGCAGCCATGCTTGGAGCCCCATATCACTGGCCCAGTTAGTGTGGGTGCATTTCCTGTTGTTCCAAGGACAAGCTGCAACCAGCTTAGGGCTCTAGGGCCTTGCTGGTCCCTCCCAGTGAGGGACAACAGCACCCTTGTCTCTGCCCTTCTACGACAGGAAAGTGCCCAGTGGAGGGTCCAAGCCTACAATAGGGTTTGAGGCTCTGCATCAATATGGAATATGGTGTTGATATTGCTCAGAGAGTGCTTGTCATCAATATGACAAGCCCAGATGTGTCACATAGATAGGGTGGGGGCAGGTGGGGACCGTAAGCAGCAGGTCTAGGACTGTGCTGAGCCATATATCAACAGGGAAGGTGGTTTCTGCTCAGCAGAGGGGTGTGGAATCTGGCCTCTCCATCCCTAGGCAATGCCCTGGGGCTCCTGGGCTGGATCCAGGGTGGCAAACAGCCATGACCACACTTCTCAAGTCCCCCAAGGGAGGGGCTGATTGAAGTGTGGTTTCAGGAAGAGCTGCATGGCTCCGGCTGACTGGGTAGCCCCCTGTGCCTTGCCTTCCCCAGCCCAGCACTCCTGGGCTGGCCCCAGGTGGAGTGACCGCTTCAGCACCATGGACAGCGTCTGCCACCGCCTCATATCACTGCTCTCCTCCCTGCTGGTGAGGCCACATCTGGGGAGTCTGTCTGGGGTGCTTTGGAGTCCAGCTCCTTGGAAAGTGCCCAGCTGTGGCCTGAGAGGCGAGAGAGTGCTGGCGTTGTGGGCTGGCAGCCCTAGTGGAAAGAGGGATGGCCTTTCCTGTCCCAGAAAGGAGGCTTGGGGAGTGCCTTTGTTCCAGGACCCTCTGCAGCAGGAGGCCTGAGGGTCTGAGGACAGGAGCCGTGTCCTGAAGCCCCAGGCAGGACTTTTTCCCAGCTGAGTACTGGTTCTGAGCCCCTGAGAGAGGAGAGGGAGCAGGGGGTCTGGAGGTGCACATTTGGAGCATGCGGCCCACAGAGTGGGCACTTCCCAGGAGTCCCCATGCACAGGACCTGCTGCTCAAGGGGCCTGCAGGGATGGGACCTAGGACCCCTTTCCAAGCCCCTCTCTGGGCTTCTCAGTTCCTTACTTCTTGTGGCCCAGGGCCTAGGACAGACCGCCTTATTCTGCCAGTCTGAATAAGTCCCACATCCCCACCGTGCTGAGTCCCTGGTTGCTCCTCCAGCAACAGGCCCTGGGCAGCACAGACGCCTATCCACACATTGGCCTGGCTTTCTCTGGCCTGCAGTGGAAATTGGTTCTGATTTGTAGAAATTGGTTCAAAACCTACAGAATTTTAATTAAGACCCAGAAAATTCATCTGTGTAATTAAGCCACTGGAAGTCACTGGGCTCTGTGTGACGTGGCTGGTTGATGCCGCCTGTCCTCAGTGTGATCAAGGGTGGTTTGACACACAAGGACTGACCTCACAGGACAGGAAGTGGACCATGTGCACCTGGCTGCCCTGCCCAGGGGAGGTCCTGACACCCCTGTGCACAGTCCTAGGAGCTTCTTAGACCCTCTGGTCACTCCCAGTGGCCCTTGCTCACACACAGGTAGGCACAGGGAGGGTGGCCTATGAGCCTGGGGTGCCCTCTGCAGCAGCTCCTGATGGTGCTGGGTCTAAATGTGGGTGTAAGGGGATGGGGAGGACCTGCCTCTGGAGCCAGGACTTAGCTGGGTGGCCTGACATGTGGCTTCAGCCGCCTGCCCCCTGCCTGAGGCTTGGCCATCTGTGCGACAGCAAGGGCACTCCTGCCAGTACTGCAGTCCTGCCCGCGGGTGCACCATTCCTGGTGCAATTTCACCTACTACTTCAGGAAGCCACTGTCCCCACCCCACCAAGCCACACACCTGGGCCCCGTGCAGCTGGGGCAGAGTACCCAGGGAGGAGGGCAGGGCTGCCCTGGACTTTGAGGAAGTTCCCTGGAGCCAGCATAGGGTCCAGTGGCCAGGGGGCAGCAGCTGATGAGGGCTAAGTTGCGGGGGGGGGTGGCTGGCCAGGGGGCCATGGGACAATGACCTGTGAGGGGGCAGTGGGGTGAGGCCAGGGGGCAGTGACCCACAAGGGAAGCCCAGGGATGCTGAGGCTCAGAGGCTAGTGGCTACCTGCCAGGAGATATGAAGCCAGGCTGAATCTGGAGCCTGGCCTGGCTATGAGGGTGGATGCCCAGCCCCTGTGGCTGGGGTCGGTATTGGGGAGGTGGGGCTGCAGGCGAGTCCTGGTTTCCCCACTGTGTCCTGAAGGTGGCCTTTTAGAAAGCTACTCTAGGTCCCGGTCTCCCATGGGAACTCCCTGCTAGCTGGCTCTCTAGTGGTCACGGCCCTAGGTAGGGGGCACAGGGAAAGCCACCAAAGTTGAATGGGCCAGGCCTGGGGTGGGGGTTCCCCTACCCTGGGTCCTTCTGGCTGTGGGCCACCCTGCCTGCGGCCCCCCACAGCCCGGCCACTCTGGAGGTTGGCCAGGCTCTGGAAACCCTGGGAGCCTCCCCAACAGAGGCCTCAGGTAGCATAGCTGGCTGGCCACAGGGCCCCTGTCCAAGGAGTTCCTGAGGAGTCAACCGGGGGACAAGGCAGCAGCAGCAGATTCTCCCCAGAACTATGGACTCCAGAGCCAGGGCGCCACCTGGTGGCCCCTTCTGGAATGGACAAGCATTCTGGTGCCAAGTGGCCAGGGTGGCCCTCCCATGCTGGGGACATGGGGGTCCAGGGTATGCCAGGCTGGCCTGCGGGTGGGCAGGGAGGCTATTCATTGCACGTGGTCCTTAACGCCAGCACGTGGTTCGAGCACGTCAGCATGCTGGTCATCATGCTCAACTGTGTGACCCTGGGCATGTTCCGGCCCTGCGAGGACCTGGAGTGCCGCTCGGAGCGCTGCAACATCCTGGAGGTGGGCAGGCAGCCGGTGGGGGGGGCGGGCCCTTGGGGGCCAGCCCAGCCTGACCTCTGCTCCCACCAGGCCTTCGATGACTTCATCTTCGCCTTCTTCGCTGTGGAGATGGTGATCAAGATGGTGGCCCTGGGGCTGTTTGGGCAGAAGTGCTACCTGGGCGACACGTGGAACAGGCTGGACTTCTTCATCGTCATGGCAGGGTAGGTGGCCACAGCCACGGGGCTAGCTGGTACCGGGTTCCCTGGGTGGCAGCCAGGGACAGGAGAGGTGGGTGGCCCGGGTCATGGGCCTCAGGGCCCAGCCTGGCTGGATGCAGGACCAGTGGCCTGCCTGCCAACCTCGGGCCTCCTGCTTCCCCAGTATGATGGAGTACTCCCTGGACGGACACAACGTGAGCCTCTCTGCCATCCGCACGGTGCGCGTGCTGCGGCCCCTCCGCGCCATCAACCGCGTGCCCAGTAAGTGACAGGCCCCACCCAGGGCAGGAGGCAGCCCTGCCTGTCCTGCTGCCAGCCCTGTGGAGTCCTCTTGGGGTTCCCTGGGACACAGCCTGGGGGGTGAAGCTCCAGGGCTCTCTAATCCCACTTAGGCCCTGGCACTGGGAGATGAAGGGCCACCCTGATTCTTGTCTGGGCCCCGAGGACTTGCCTCCTTTTTGGGGAGATCCAGGCTAGGACGTGATGGGCAGGCAGGTTCACATGGTCCTGGTCCCAGCACTGAATGGCAGGGGCTACTGTACTCTCTAGGGCATGACTGGAGTTGGTGGCCCCAGCGAGGGTATGCCTGCCCTAGGAGGGTGTGACAGTGGTGGTAGGGGACAACACCTCTAGATAACCAAGGTCACCAGGACCCACCAAAGGGCACGTGGCTTAGGGTTATACCTTAATTCCCATGGGTCAGGCTTCTACCGACTTGCCTGCTCTAACCTCCAGGGTCAGTTAGGACTCCAGTGCTGTGTGGTATTGGACAAGTTACTGAACCTCTCAGAGCCCCTCTTTCTCACTGTAATAGTGGAGAGAGTGAACCTCTCCAGGTGGCAAGGTGAGGGATGCAGGTGTGACTCCTCGAATGCTGCACAGCATCCTCTACATGCTCAGTCCACTCAACAGGGCCAGCAGCTCCTCCCCAGGCCACCCTTTGGGAGCAGTTGAATGACCCAGCTCAGAAGTCCACAGATGGCTTCTGCTGCTCAAGTGCCTTTGCTCCTGTCCCACGGGGTGACTGCACACAGGACCGTGTGCTCCTCATAACAATTCCCAGGACATGTTAAAGACTGTATTCCACTATCTGCCCTAAATCCACTCTGATCCCTGGGTAATGTGTGAACTTTGAGCCAGTTGCTGGCCAGAGTACAGCCCACTGACTGTGTCTGTCTGTCCGCTGTGACTCTGTTCCTTTCCCTGTTTTTGAGACTTTAGTATCCCTCCTGGCTTGGACTCCCCCAAGACCCAGGGCCCATTCTGCCATTGCCCCCTGCACCTGGGCCTCCATGACACCTTGACACCTCTCCCCATGCCCAACCATATGGCCCAGGGCTCTACCTGCAGCCTCAGCATGGCCCTGCTTACACCTTGAGGAACAGGGCACTGCCCCTCCTGAGGACCTATCAAGGGACCCTGGGGCCTGGGCTGATCTGCCTCCTGGTGCCCTGGGTTCATGTGGCCTAGGGCTTTGGCCTGCCTCCAGAAGCTGTGCCTGTCCCCCATGCCTCTCGATGAGGGGCTCTGAGGCTCTGCTGTAGCACAATTCCCACTGGGAATAGCCAGAGCTCCGCCTGCTTGGAGCGCAAGAGGCACCCCTGAGCCTGAGGTGCCATGCTCACACAGACCCAGAGGTATGCGGTCAGCCCATGTGGCCAGGACCCTGACATCCGAAGGGAGCAGGAACTGGCCAGCTCTCACCCATAGGGAGCTGCGGCCTGCTCCCCTCTGGTGTGGCTGTGACCCAGGAGTGTCCCTCGGGGCCTGCAGTAGGTCAGGTGAGGAACACCAGTCACCATGGGACTAGCACAGCTACCCAGAGTGCGCACATGAGCACACTTGACACAGTGGGAATTAGGCCATCTGTGAACAGTAGCAAAGCTCAGGCAGGGCCGGGGCCCTCTAGGAGGACTCTGCGAGCTGACCAGCAGCCCTGCCTCCTGCAGGCATGAGGATCCTGGTCACCCTGCTGCTGGACACGCTGCCCATGCTCGGGAATGTCCTCCTGCTCTGCTTCTTCGTCTTCTTCATCTTTGGCATTGTTGGTGTCCAGCTCTGGGCGGGCCTGCTGCGGAACCGCTGCTTTCTGGACAGCACGTTCGTCAGGTGTGCAGGCCCTGCCTCCAGTGTGAGGCCCCGCCCTCCCAGCAGGCCTGCTCACAGTGGCTCCTCCCACCCAGCAGGCCCCGCCTCTGTTGTCTCCTCCTACCCAGCAGGCCAGAGGCTGGGAGTTGCTCCCTACCTGGAGGCCCCCTAGGTTGAACCAAAGTCCTGGCTTTGGGTTTCTCTCTTTGTTTTTCTGCCTGAGTTTGTTTCTTCTCCCTGTTCCTGTGCGTTCCCAACATGACATGGGAGTGCTGGTAGAGAGGCCCTGCAGGGGCTGAGCTTCCACTTACTTGTGGGTCACCCAGCCCTGCTCTCCTGGACCCCTACAACTTCTCTGGTGTTCCCGGGACCAAGGAGCCCAACCTCGAGGGCTTCCCCCAGCTTGTCCTGGAGTGCCCAGCCCTTCTCAGGATGGGCACAGCAGCTTTCCCATGCCCCAGGGAAGCTTGCTGCATCTGGGGTGTGAAGCATTTGTCATTAGAAGTCTGCAGTTCAGGAGGCCTGACTGGAGGAGCAGCCAGGCTCCATCCTGCTTCCTCCTTGTCTCCTCCTGAAGGACAGTCCCCCACAGATGCCACTATCTGCTTCTGACCCCTCATTGCCCTTCATAGTGGTCTGGGAGACCCTAGGGAGGTCTGGCAGGAAGAGAGGAGGGACCCATGAGAAAGTTCCAGTGGCCCCCAGAGTGTTTGAGATTCCCTGGCCCACCTTCCAGGCCTGGCCATCAGGGGGAAGAGGGCATCAGGACAGCCCAGGGCCTCTGGAGCTATGTCAGGTGGGCTCATGGGTTCCCTAGCAAGGTCCTGACCATGCCCACAGCAGTGCCAATGGATGGGGTCTGCTTTTGCCCTGGATGCTCACCGCACTGGCTCTTGCCCTGCATTCTCTCTCCTGGGGGCAGGAGTGGGAGTCCCAGTGGGGCGGTCACATCCTGAGCCCCCTTCCCAAGGGAGCACAGTGGGCTTCAGGCTCAGTGAGACCCAGGCTCCAACCCAGCCGGGCTCTGGCCCCACTGCCCTGCAGGAACAACAACCTGACCTTCCTACGGCCGTACTACCAGACAGAGGAGGGCGAGGAGAACCCCTTTATCTGCTCCTCACGCCGTGACAACGGCATGCAGAAGTGCTCCCACATCCCCGGCCGCCGGGAGCTGCGCATGCAGTGCACATTGGGCTGGGAGGCCTACGTGCAGCCCCAGGCTGCGGGGGCCAGCCATAACGCCTGCATCAACTGGAACCAGTACTACAACGTGTGCCGCTCAGGGGACCTCAACCCCCACAACGGCGCCATCAACTTCGACAACATCGGCTACGCTTGGATAGCCATTTTCCAGGTGGGCACTGAGGGTGTGGCCAGGGCCCTGGAAGGGCCATGAGGAGGGCATGGTGTTGACTGCTGGCCAGGGAGCTGGAGTAGGCATGGGCCAGGGTGCAGCCGCCTCCCTCCCCAGGTGATCACGCTGGAGGGCTGGGTGGACATCATGTACTACGTCATGGACGCCCACTCCTTCTACAACTTCATCTACTTCATCCTGCTCATCATCGTGAGTGTGGGCTGGGGAGGGGTGGGGGTGCAGGGCGGCCCTGCGTCCTGCCCTACCCCTAAGGGGAGGGTGTAGCTCGTGCCCTGGGAGTGGTGGTCACTCCCACCCTGCCGCAGGTGGGCTCCTTCTTCATGATCAACCTGTGCCTGGTGGTGATCGCCACGCAGTTCTCGGAGACCAAGCAGCGGGAGAACCAGCTGATGCGTGAGCAGCGTGCCCGCTACCTGTCCAACGACAGCACACTGGCCAGCTTCTCAGAGCCAGGCAGCTGCTACGAGGAGCTGCTCAAGTACGTGGGCCACGTCATCCGCAAGGTCAAGCGCCGCGGCTTGCGCCTCTACGCACGCTGGCAGAGCCGTTGGCGCAAGAAGGTGGACCCCAGCAGCAGCCTGCAGGGCCAGGGCCCTGGGCAGCGGCAGCGCCGGGCAGGCAGGTGTGCAGCCTCCGTGCACCATCTGGTATACCACCATCACCACCACCACCACCACCACTACCACTTCAGCCATGGCAGCCCGCGCAGGCCCACTCCTGAACCAGGCACTCGCGACACTAGGCTGGTGCCCGCCGGCACGCCACGCTCGCCGCCCTCCCTGGGCCACAGGCCACCTGACTCCGAGTCTGTGCACAGCATCTACCACGCCGGCTGCCACGTGGAGGGGCCGCAGGAGAGGGCCCGGGTCGCACACACTGCAGCTACCACTGCCGCCAGCCTCAAGCTGGCCTCGGGGCTGGGCACCATGAACTACCCTACTATCCTGCCCTCAGGCCTGGTTGGCAACAAAAGCAGCACCAGCCCCGGGCCCAAGGGCCAGCGGGCCATGCCCCCAAGGACCATGGGGCACAGCCCCTTGAGCCTGGGCGGCCCTGGCCCCTACGAGAAGATGCAGCACGTGGTTGGGGAACATGGTAAGGACCCCAACACCACCCAGGGAGGAGGAGGGCACCTGGTAGCACCCTGGGGTATGGCCTGTGTACCCCACGCCTAGCCAGTCAGGGAGGAAGAGGGGCCCCGTCTCCCCATCCCACGTGAAGCCCCATTGACAGGCCCAGAGGAGCAGAGTCTTTGCCCTGAGATGGCACTCAGCTTGTCAAGGAAAGCCTGGCACACCTCCCATGCCCCTCCTGGTCCTGGGGGACCATGTGCCCACGTCCATGGCCTGCCGTGGCCTGGGAGGACTTGTGGAGCCCCTAGAAGCTGGGAGCTGGTTCCTTTACTGGTGGATAAACTGAGACTTTGGCAGTGTGGGAGTAGAAATCAAGGTGCAGGGTCTCCAAGGATCAGGAGAGTATAGAGTCCCGCTTGGGACAGACAGCCCAAGGGGAAACATGGGACTCCCCGGGGAGCAGGTCCCCTGCCTTCCTGGAGGCTGTACCAGGGCCTATGTGGGACAGCAGGGGACACGTGCTCCAGCCCCTGCAAGGAAGATAGCAATGGAGGCCTTGCCTGCTCTGTGGGGGACGGCGACAGCTGGGAGGGCAACTGGCTGGGTGGGGGGCTGGTGCCACCACATGCCCTGATGTCAGCAAATGGAATCTTAGGTGTCCGTGGGCAGTGCAGTTGTAGAGGGGACAAACTTGCCCACCTCAAGTGTCCCCACCCCAATGTGTGACAGGAGTGCCACCATTGGGGATGTGTGCACCCTGGTGTAGACGTGTCCCTAGCTGTACTTGTGACTTCCCCAAGTGCACCTGTGTGTGTGCAAAAATGTGTGCAGGTGTACATGTGTCCCCAGGTTTGCATGTGTGTGAGAATGTGCCCAGGTGTACACATGAATGCCCCCATGTGCACGTGTGGGTGTACAAGTGTGTCCAGGTGTACAGTGATGGTCCCCAGGGACATCTGAGTGTGCAAGTGAGCACCTAAATACGTGTGTGCCCAGGTGTGTGCCTGCAGATGCGTCTGCCCTATGTCTTTGGCTGCTGTCAGGGTGCCTCAGGTGGGTAGCTCACAGCAACAGAAATGTCCTCTGGGCTCTGGGAGGCCAGAAGCTGGCATTAGCATGGTGGGCTGGAGGCCCAGGCACCATAGGCTGCTGGGGCTGGATGCTGGGTGGTGCCTCAACCCCTGCCCGCTGCTGCACAGGACTCTCCCATGCGTGTTTTCCCTCTTCTGAGGATGCCAGTTGTCCAGGGCCCCCTCTGCTGTCTGCTCCAGGCCTCCTCAGAGGCCCCCTTCCCACATGAGGCCCCATCACAGCCTCTAGGATCAGGACAAGGGCGGTCTTTCTGGGGACCTGGTGCCCTGGGGTTGGCGCTCTGTGCAAATCTGACCCTGTCTGTGTCCCCACAGGACTGGGCCGGGCTTCCAGCCGCCTGTCAGGCCTGAGTGTGCCCTGCCCTCTGCCCAGCCCCCAGGCGGGCACACTTACCTGTGAACTTAAGAACTGCCCGTACTGTGCCAGCGCCCTGGAGGACCCTGAGCTTGAGTTCAGTGGCTCCGAGAGCGGGGACTCAGATGCCCATGGGGTCTACGAGTTCACACAGGACGTGCAACGCAGCGACCACCGCGATCCCATGCAGCCACCCCCGGCAGCAGACACACCAGGCCAGGGCGGTGTGCAGTGCCGGCCACAGCGGCGACCAGCCCCCGGCGGGCCAGGCTGGCCAGGCCGTCTCTGGGCCTCCTTCAGTGGCAAGCTGCGCCGCATCGTAGAGAGCAAGTACTTCAACCGTGGCATCATGGTGGCCATCCTGGTCAACACACTGAGCATGGGCGTCGAGTACCATGAGCAGGTGGGGCCCTCGGGGGAATGGGCGGGGTCAGAGCCAGGACATGACCACTAGCAAGCCTCAGAGCCCTGCCTCCTTGAGGCTGCGCCTCTTCAGGCCCTAAGGGTCCATGTGGTGGCCTCTGCAGCAAGGAGAGGTCTGCATAGCCTCAGTCCCTTGGGCAGTAAGAGTCAGCAGACGCTCCTGACTCCTCAGGCTAGGCCTCTGCTGAGCGGTGGACATGGACTTCTGGCTCCAGCTCAGAGGTTCTCCCAGTTAGGGTGGGAGCCAGGAGACCACCAGAAAACCCCCAGGTCAAGGCACCCAGAGGCACTGAGCCCAAGGATATACAACCAGCCAGCCCTTCTCAATGCTTTCTGGGAGAGGCAAATGGCCCAAACCCTAGCCATACCCGCAGGGGCCCTTGGTGGCTGCAGCAGCCCCCATGAAGTGACTCCTGGGTCCAGGAGGAGGGGTGCAGAGGGCACCGAGCACCCCTCACCTGCCTGGGCACCAGAGCCCCTTATACAGCTGAACCTTGCCCTCAGGACTGAGGCCACACCAGGGCAGGAACAATAGGTCCAGTAGGGCAGGTGTCCTCTCCTGAGGTCCAGGGCCAGCTCCTATTGCTACTGTGCCAAATCCCCCTTAGCAGCCAGAGTGGTCTTCTCATCCTCTACCATCTGGGCATATCCAGTAGCTGTTTCCCAGAGTCACTTGGGGAAATGCAGCTGCTGTTGGCCTTAGGCAGGCCCCAGGCAGGGTGCCGTCCCAGGAGGGCGGGGCCCTGGGCAGCACAGCCCCCAACTGTAGGAGCTTCTGTGCACACAGAGGTGCGCACCCACTGCACAGTCACACGTGCAAGGCTTGCCTGTATACACACATGCACAATCACACACAGGCCCCCACCCCAGCAGTGTGGCCTTGGGTTCTACAGGGGGGCGTGGGCAGGCTGCTGACTTGCTGCACCCAGCAGCCCCCAGCCCCACACCCAGCTCTGTTCCCTGTGGCCTGTGCCTGGGGGAGGGTCTGTGGAGGCCAGTGGCAGCCTGCACACTGAGCCGCAATCGCAGGAATGTTGGGCAGATCCTGGGGAGCAGAGAGTTTGTGGTGGGCTAGGCAGGTCTGCTATCCACCTGGAGGGCACCCCTGGGGTGCTGTTTCTGTAGCTCACAAATGAGTAGTCTCTTGAGTGGCTACATAACCCTCAGTCCCATAACCCTCAGTCCCTTGGGCCCTGATGCAGCCAAAGCTGCTTGTCCTTCAGTGCCCAAAAGGACACCACAGGAGGCCCTGACCCCCTTCCCTGCCTGCAGCCAGAGGAGCTGACCAATGCTCTGGAGATCAGCAACATTGTGTTCACCAGCATGTTTGCCTTGGAAATGCTGCTGAAGCTGCTGGCCTGTGGCCCACTGGGCTACATCCGGAACCCCTACAACATCTTTGACGGCATCATCGTGGTCATCAGGTGGGTGCGTGGCCACTCAGGCCAGGGGACCCAGGAAGCTCTGCTTTTAGGCAGAAGTCTTGAAATGCGGAGAGCATCATCCACAGGAAGGAGCTTGATGGTGGTGGTTCAGGTGGGCTGGGGCCCTGGTTACCTCAGGCTCTGGACAGTCCCCTCCCCTCAGGCACCGTGGGCCACACATTAGGGCAGCTGTGTCTCGGTAGGTGTTTAGCATCTGGAGGAGCTGGTCCCTGCAGGCCAGTTTGGGTGCTCAGCAGCCCTTCACCCGATGAGGAAGGGCAGCTGGGGCTACATCATGCTTACCTCTAGGCGTTTGCTGTAGCAAGATTCAGTACTGAGTGGCAGGGGAATCTGAGGGCGACCTCGGCTCCCATAGAGGAAGCAGACCTCAGGAGTGCAGGGACAGGCAATTGGGAGCGGAGGAGCCAGGCCTGGCCACAGAGGTCAGGACAGGAGGCACGAGGCTGAGACACTTCTCTGACTTGCTGAGAGCCCAAGTTTCCTGGGAGCTCAGGAGCTGGGCAGCCTGCAGGTCCCATGGCCAGTCAGGCTGCTGAGCCCCTGGGCACCTCTGCAGCCCAGCCTGCTCCCAGATGTGTGATAGAGCAGAGGCCATCCTGCCTCCGGGAAGAGGGCCCCAGGTCAGGACAGCCACGCTGATCCGCCACCTGGCACCCTGGCCTGCAGCGTCTGGGAGATCGTGGGGCAGGCGGATGGAGGCCTGTCTGTGCTGCGCACCTTCCGGCTTCTGCGGGTGCTGAAGCTAGTGCGCTTCCTGCCGGCTTTGCGGCGGCAGCTTGTGGTGCTCATGAAGACCATGGACAACGTGGCCACCTTCTGCATGCTGCTCATGCTCTTCATCTTCATCTTCAGGTGGGCACCAGCCTCCCTCAGGGCAGCTGAGCCATGCCTGTCCCCACCTGAGCCCTCAGGAGTCAGCTCATCACCGCTGCCTGAATTCAGGCAGCACGACTGAGCACCTTCTGTGTGCTGGGTACTAGGGTGCGGTTCACAGGTGGGGGTTGGAGGTAGAGCCTCCAGGCAGATGAGGTGGGGACTGTGGACCATGCAGGCTCCTGGAGGGGTTGCTGAGTGCCTGCATGTGCCATCCTGGCCTGGGCACAGGGCTCAGGGAGGGTGGGCAGCACAGGCAGGCTGGTTCTTGTGGCCAAGCAGGGCTGAGACAGGTGTCCCAGGTCCTGGCCACTGCCCAGAGTCAGAGTGGCCTCCACAGTCCACCTTGGTTCTGGGTATAGGTGCCTCCTAAGCCACAAGTGTAGGCCCAGGAGGGGGTCAGTCACTGGGGTGATGGAAGGTCCCTGCTCAGTGCACCCCGCTCCTGCCTTCAGCATCCTGGGCATGCACCTCTTTGGCTGCAAGTTCAGCCTGAAGACAGACACAGGAGACACTGTCCCCGACAGAAAGAACTTTGACTCCCTGCTTTGGGCCATCGTCACTGTGTTCCAGGTATACTCAGGGGCTTCTGAGTGGGAAGGATGGGCCGAGGGCCCAGGGGTCTCGAGCTGATGCCAGGCCTGAGTCATGTCCCCCCAGATCCTGACGCAGGAGGACTGGAATGTGGTGCTGTACAATGGCATGGCCTCCACATCCTCGTGGGCCGCCCTCTACTTCGTGGCCCTGATGACCTTCGGCAACTACGTGCTCTTCAACCTGCTGGTGGCCATCCTGGTGGAGGGCTTCCAGGCAGAGGTGAGGGCCCGGGCACCCTCGGCAGGCGGTCTCAGGGCCCTTCTGCCCATGCCCTACCCCCTCACTGCAGCCTCCATGGCTGAGTGCCCACCGAGGGAGCCTCACGTCTGCCTTGTGCGTGGCGGGTACAGGGTGATGCCACCAGATCCGACTCTGATGAGGACAAGACATCCACCCACTTTGAGGAGGATCTCGACAAGTTTAGGGTCCTGCCAGCCTCAGGTGTGAGAGGGTGTTGACGGGCATGGGGGCATCCCTGTCCTGGTGTGGTGGGCTGGGAGGAGTTTTTGTTCCTGGGATCTGGCAGCTCACGGGGCCCACTCCACCCAGAGATGAAGATGTCATCGCTGGTGGTGACCCCCAACGGGCACCTGGAGGGCCGGGGGAGCCTGCCCCCTCCCCTCATCATGCATACGGCAGCCACGCCTATTCCCACTCCCAAGAGCTCTCCACACCTGGACGTGGCCCACGGCCTCCTAGACTCACGCCGTGGGAGTAGCAGCTCTGTGGACCCCCAGCAGGGGGACCAGAAGTCTCTGGTAAGGATGATCCCCTGCCCAGGCCCTTGTAGCACCTCTTGCCCTGAGACGAGCAAAAGTCCATGTGCCTCATAAAGCTCTGGCCACATAAGTCTGAGGGACCAGTGCTGTGCTCTGTGCGCAGGCAGGCAAACTCCATGTGGTCCCTGCAGGCTAGCAGAAGGCCCAGCAAGTTCCTGACCCAGCTCAAAATGAGAGAAAGCAGTCGAGCAGAGCTCACGGAAGGAAAAATGGAACGGGGCTGGGAAACAGGACTAGGGTCGGCCTCAGGGGTCGCCACCAGCAAGGCATCCACTGTGTGTGGCCACGGTGTCTCAGGCACTTTGAAACTCCAGGAAGTGCTGCCCCTGTGGACGTGGCTGTGAGGGGAGAGCAGAGGGAGTGGAGGGGCTGTGTGTAGCTAGGAGACAGAGGGGAAGGATTAGGACAGGATGGTGGGGAGCCACAGATCCCCAGGAGGCAGACGGGGAGTGAGACTCAGCTCCTGCTTGGGGGTCAAGCAGCACAGCAAGCCCAGGAGAGGCCCCAGGCATGGGTCTAGTTTTATGCCCTGAGACAGCAGCCAAGTCCCTCTGCAAGTACAGAAGTGACCCAGGGAAATGGTGCTGCACATGGCCCCAGCCCTCCAGGGCCCTCCCGCTGACCCTCACAGGGCACAGCAGCCAGGGGCAAACCCCTGGGCAAGCGCTGGCATTTCTGAGCTTCCAGCTGGCTCAGGGTCTACATGAGAACACAGTATGGATGGTGTCCCTAGTCAGCAGGGTGGCTCACATGTGTGACCCAGCTTGCTACAAGTGCCAGCCATTGACTGGCAGCCAGGGAAGGGTCCTGCCTGCCAGTGGGTGTGGGCCCAGTGCGTGTTCCCGCTCCTGCTCCGCCCCCAGGCCAGCCTTCGCAGCTCACCCTGTGCCCACTGGGGCCCCAGCAGCGCCTGGAGCAGCCGGCGCTCAAGCTGGAGCAGCCTGGGCCGTGCGCCCAGCCTCAAGCACCGCAGCCAGCGCGGGGAGCGCGAATCGCTGCTGTCTGGCGACGGAAAGGGCAGCACGGACGATGAGGCCGAGGATGGCAGGCCAGGGACCGGCTCCAGGCCAGGGTCCTCGCCTGGGCCCCAAGCCAGCCCACTGCGGCGTGCCGAATCCCTGGACCACCGCAGCACACTGGACCTGCAGTCCCCGCGGCCTGCCGCCCTCCTGCCCGCCAAGTTCCACGACTGTAATGGGCAGACAGTGGCCCTGCCCAATGAATTCTTCCTGCGCATTGACAGTCACAAGGAGGACACAGTTGAGCTGGATGACGATGTGGAAGACGTGAGTGGGCCCCAACAAGACCCACAGCTACCCCTGTGCTGTTTTGGGCCTATTGTGGGTCAGGGCAGCAGACTAGCCAGGGGTGGAGTTCAGCTCTGGGGATCCCAATTGGCCCCCCGCCCTCAAGGCTGGCCCTCCCTTGTGGTCAGCCACTACCTGGACCCCCTTGGTGAAGTAGGCAGTGTCTGCCAGGCTGGGTGCCTCAGGGGCCCCACCAAGCTGGCCAGTGGACTCGCTGTGCTCACTGCCCATTGTCTGGGAGTGTGGGAGGTGAGGCTCCTGGCAGAAAGCAGGAGGGAGGGACAGCCCCAACAGGCACCTGGGTGGACTGGCCCCCAGGAGGGACAAGGCAGCGCCTGGGGTCTGAGGGCCACCTCCCCTCCCCAGAGCTGCTGCTTCCGCCTGCACAAGGTGCTGGAGCCCTACACGCCCCAGTGGTGCCGCAGCCGCGAGTCCTGGGCCCTCTACCTCTTCTCCCCGCAGAACAGGTGAGAGGACAGGGAGGGCTGGTGGGTGACCCCAGGGCCGCAGCTGCTGTGGGGCCCGCCAGTCACACTCACAGCCCCCTCCCCAGGCTGCGTGCTTGCTGCCAGAAGGTCATCGCGCACCGGATGTTTGACCACGTGGTCCTCGTCTTCATCTTCCTCAACTGCATCACCATCGCCCTGGAGAGGCCAGACATAGACCCCGGGAGCACCGTGAGTTGCCGTCGGAAGCCAATGGGGCAAGGCCGGGCAGGGCAGAGTGCGGCTTTCCCACCGGACTTTCCCTGCAGGAACGGGCCTTCCTCAGCGTCTCCAACTACATCTTCACAGCCATCTTCGTGGTGGAAATGATGGTGAAGGTAGGTCTCTCTACTGCCCCGCCCTAGCCCACCCACTGCCAAGCCCCGCCCACAGCCCTGCCTGTGGGCCTCCCACCTAGCCCAAGTACCGTCCCCAGGTGGTAGCCCTGGGCCTGCTGTGGGGCGAGCGTGCCTACCTGCAGAGCAGTTGGAACGTGCTGGACGGGTT
This sequence comes from Callospermophilus lateralis, assembly GCF_048772815.1. NCBI lineage: Eukaryota > Metazoa > Chordata > Mammalia > Rodentia > Sciuridae > Callospermophilus > Callospermophilus lateralis. Next base: position 8,100,547 of record NC_135323.1, on the reverse strand, counting down.
GCTGGTCCTGGTGTCCCTGGTGGACATCGTTGTGGCCATGGCCTCCGCTGGTGGCGCCAAGATCCTGGGCATTCTGCGCGTGCTGCGCCTGTTGCGGACCCTACGACCTCTGAGGTAGGGCAAGGACAGGAACAGGGATGGGAGGACAGGGGGCCACCATGGGTGGAGGTGTGGCCTTTGAGGTAGGACAGAGTCGGGAGGATGGGGTGGGGCCACCACAGGTGTCCAGAGCAGACAAGGTGTGGCCCACCCCACCTGGTAGCTGCTGTGTGGCTCAACCACGCGTGCCCTCCACTGGGCCAGGGTCATCAGCCGGGCTCCAGGCCTCAAGCTGGTGGTGGAGACGCTGATCTCATCGCTCAGGCCCATCGGGAACATCGTACTCATCTGCTGTGCCTTCTTCATCATCTTCGGCATCCTGGGGGTGCAGGTGGGTGGGCTGCCGCCCAGGTGGACAGGTCTGGGGGCCACTGGGCGGGTGCCCCGGGTGACAGCCGTGCCCGGTCAGCTCTTCAAGGGGAAGTTCTACTACTGCGAGGGTGCCGACACCAGGAACATCTCCACCAAGGCTGAGTGCCGGGCTGCCCACTACCGCTGGGTGCGGCGCAAGTACAACTTCGACAACTTAGGCCAGGTGGGCGCGGTGCGTGCGGAGCCTCCAGGGCAGGGCTGACCACTGCGCGGCCTTGTTGGTGACCCATCGCACTCGCAGGCGCTGATGTCACTGTTCGTGCTATCGTCCAAGGACGGCTGGGTGAACATCATGTACGACGGACTAGACGCCGTGGGTATTGACCAGCAGGTGCGCGGGCTGGGAGGCCACAGAGGCCTGAAGTCACCCCTTGTGTCCTGGGGCTCCTGCCGTGGGCGTGGCGGGCGGAGGGCAACCCACCACCTCCTGTGCTGTAGCCCGTGCAGAACCACAACCCCTGGATGCTGCTGTACTTCATCTCCTTCCTGCTCATCGTCAGCTTCTTTGTGCTCAACATGTTCGTGGGTGTGGTGGTAGAGAACTTTCACAAGTGTCGGCAGCACCAGGAGGCTGAGGAGGCGCGACGGCGGGAGGAGAAGCGGCAACGGCGGCTGGAGAGGCGGCGCAGGAGTAAGGCGCCCCTGGTGGCGGTGGCGGGTCGGTAACTGCACACAGGGCCGTGGCACCAGCCCCGGGGCCTGCAGCCCCACCCGAATGGCTCTGCACGTGGCCCACCTTGCATGGGGGCCCGGCCTCATGAGGGGCCAGCAGGCGTGGGCAGTTGGGGCGCCCACTGTGGCAGGAGGCAGGGTCCCCTCTCAAGGGACCCAGGAAACGGGGCGCCCCAGCCTGCACCTGCTCTCTAGGGACAGGTTTATCCCATGGGTCCCCTCTACAAGAGCCATCATGCCCCCTGAGAGTTTGGCCTGTGGCTTGGGAGCAAGAAGGCCCCCATGTGTCCCCCACCCCCAGCAGGCACCTGACATTTCCCCCACTCCTGGCAGGTTCCCTGTGTCCCCCACCCCCGGCAGGCCCCTGACATTTCCCCTACCCCCAGCAGGCCCCTGACATTTCCCCCACCCCCAGCAGGCCCCTGGCAGATCCTTGGCATTACACCCACCCTTGATAGGCCCCCAGTGTCCCCACTGCCCCTGGCAGGGCCCTGGTGTTACCCCTGCCCCAGGCATGCCCCGCCCCTGGCAGACCCTCAATGCCGCCCCCCACTGCGGCCCTCAGACGTCTCCTTGTCTTTCCAGGCACTTTCCCCAGCCCAGGTACCTGCCCTGCCCGCATGCTCAGCCCGCTAACGCTGGCCGGCCGTCACGCCGCATGGGGAAGGAACACAGGCTCGCTGGGGTCCCCCAGGGTGGGCACAGGCTAGGGCCAGGTGCCAGTGGGCGGGGGGAGGCTGTGGCTTGCTCTCCAGTGTCCATGCCGCTGCCCCCGCTCTGGCCTGTCCCTCTTTGCAGCTTGCATGTGTGTGTCTCTGCTGTCTCTTGGGGACGAAGCGTCCCCTGGCTCTGACGGCTGTGGCTGCTCCATCTTCTGTGCAAGCTGCCATCCCCCTTGGCTGCCTTAGCTGAGCTGAGCTGAGTTCTCTAGTGACTGCATGCTAGACCAAGGAGCATGAGCCTCCAGGGTGGGGGGTCGCTCTGGTCAGCACCTGCTCTCCCTTGCCCTAGGCCTTCAGCCCCAAATTCGTGGTTGCGTGCCAAGGTGGCCCCGGGGCACAGGGCAGCCCATACCGTTCCTGCAAGAATTGGCAGCACTACAGGGCTGCTGGGGCAGGGCACTTCGCAGACAGACCTTCAGGGGCACATAGAGGAGGCAATCCCCAGGGAGGTCCTGCCTTCCTGTCATGAGCCCTACTGACCTCAGAAGGCTGACCCCAGACCACTATCACCAGGTGCCCCTTGGGAGATGGCACAGGAAGAGACTCTACCTGTGGCCAGGGTACATCCCTACCTAGGCAGGGCCCACGGGGTCTGGACTGGGAGATAGACAAGGGGCTGCCCTGCCCAGCCTTTCATCCCAATGCTGGTCCATGGCCAACATGGCCAGACCTCCTGCTGGCCAGCCTGAAGTTTCAGGAGGGCAGTTCTGGTGCAGGGACCCAGGTAGGATGCAGGAAGGCCACCTCAACTTCTACACCCTTCCTGAGGGCTGTCCAGACCTCCCAGTCCAGAAGGCTGACCTACCCCAAGGCCTCCCTGCAGTCCCAGCCCATGGACTCTCACAGAACTGCCTTTCTACAGCATGGGTCCCTTTCCAAGAGAACACCCTCCTCCAGCCTCCTGCAAGCCCCCAAGGGGCCGACCAGGACAGCTGGGCCCTCCCTGAGCTGTCCTGCTCACTTGGCGCTGGCTGCTCACGACCCCTCTCTCTGCAGAGGCCCAGCGCCGGCCCTACTACGCCGACTACTCCCAGGCACGCCGCTCCATCCACTCTCTGTGCACCAGCCACTACCTGGACCTCTTCATCACCTTTGTCATTGGCCTCAACGTCATCACTATGTCCATGGAGCACTATGACCAGCCCAAGGTGGGCCCAGTGGCACGGCTGCAAGTCCAGCCCAGCTTTGCTGCTGTCCAGCCAAGGGTGTTCTTTAAATACCAGGCCCAAACCCACAGCACCTGCCCAGGAAAGCGCTCCCAGCCTAAGGCTGGCTATAAATGTCCTTGGCAAGGGATGGCCTGTGCCCCTCATGCTCCCTGCACCTGTGTCTCCAGGTCTGTGTTAAAGGGCTCCGGCCCCTAGTTGGGGTGTGGAATGGCAGAGCCTTCCAACAGAAGCAGCTTAGCCTGAGGAACATGCCTTGCTGTGAGGCTGAGCACAAAAGCGTGGTGGGGCAAGGGCCTGTGTCCCCCCCAGACTTAGTGGCCTTACCCTGACACTTCCCAGGCTTCTTAGGCACCCAGGTCAGCAGAGCTGGGGCCACAGTGGCCAGGCGCAGTTGCAGGCCCTGCACGCTGAGAGGGCCCTTGCTGTGTCAAGCGCCAACTATGTGCCGTGCTGGAGATGGGAGACCTGACTGCCCAAGCACATGCTGCAGGATGTCCTGGGGCTGGGGCCCCATGACCACAGGAGGCCACTTGAACAGGTAGAGTCGGCAGGGGTGACTGAGGGCCTCTTCAACCAGCTTGCCCCTCTGTCCCCCAGTCGCTGGACGAGGCCCTCAAGTATTGCAACTACGTGTTCACCATCGTCTTTGTCATTGAGGCTGTGCTGAAGCTGGTGGCCTTTGGGTTCCGGCGGTTCTTCAAGGACAGGTTGGTGGGGCCCCTAACAGCCCTGAGGCACCCTGGGTTTTCTTGGAGTCCTGGCTGTCCTGGGAAAAGTGCAGGTGGCAAACAGGAGACTCCTGCCCTGGCCCTGAGTGGGCTCTGGGGTGGTGGCTGTGCTCAGCTGCGCCCTCTGCTGGCCAGGTGGAACCAGTTGGACCTGGCCATCGTCCTGCTGTCCATCATGGGCATTGCCCTGGAGGAGATTGAAATGAATGCCGCATTACCCATCAACCCCACCATCATCCGCATCATGCGTGTGCTCCGTATCGCCCGTGGTAGGTGTCCATCTGGGGTCCCCTGGAATGTCAGTAGGACCTTCTGATGGCCTCTGAGGCCTGGATACAGCAGGATGGGCCACTGACAGGTCTGAGTTGCCTGAGATGTCTGCAGCTAATGGGGTAGTCCTGTCTTCCAGACAGGGAGCGCAGGGTTGGTGTCCAGGGTCTTTGGATCATCGGGTGGGGGTCAGCATGACTGCTAACACTCAGCTCCTGACCCTAGTGCTGAAGCTGCTGAAGATGGCCACAGGAATGCGGGCCCTGCTGGACACTGTGGTTCAAGCCCTGCCTCAGGTAGGTCAGAGTCTGGGCACTACCTGAGGGTGGGCATTGTGAACTCTCAAAGGACAAGACCTCGGGGAGGGCCTGGCTCACCATCCCCCTCCTCCCTCACCCCTCACATCCATGTGTGTAGCTCAGCTGAGCTGGAAGAGGGGTGCAGGTCACCTGCTTTCACCTGTCTTACGGCAAGAGCAGCGACCAGTGCCTTCCCTGACCAGTGTACTTTCAGAGGCCAGGGGCCACAGAGCCAGGGAGGGGCTGAGGCCAGTGGGGACCACGGTGAGCCTGATGTGGGTAGAAGACTGGCCCAATGTCCACAGTACTGTACCCACAGTCCCACCTAACCTTTCTGGCCTCAGGCTGAAAGGTACCAGTTGCATGGCCCTGTCTACACAGAGTCCAGTCCCCCTGCTCCCCCTGGCCATGGCCCAGCCTACTGGCCATCCACTTCACCACCCATGTGCCCTGCCCTACAGCTGATGACCTAGTGCCCAGTTGCCTGCCTCCTCACCCAACGCCAGCAGCCACCCACTCCCCTGTCTCCCCATGCTTTTTCCAGCCACCTCCCCACCGTGTGCCCGACCACCCACCCCACCAGCCCTCCACCCCCACCATCTTTAGCAGCATGTTTCACCCCATCTGAGTGACATGCTAGTTGGTGCTCCACCCTCTGCCCAGCCACCCATGGGGACAGGAGGGAGGCCCAGGCCTGGCCACACCCAGCCTTGTAGGGTGCTGGAGCAGGTGCTGAGGTGCCAGCCGTTCAGAAGCTGCAGGGCTGCCCAGATTCTCCAGGGAGGCAGGGACAAGGCCTCTGGTGGCACTCCTGTCCACTGAACCTTGGCCCAGGGCTCTGCCATGGGGACCCCAAGGCAGAAGTGGCCCCTGCACAGTGCAAACAAGAGCCCTCAGCAATACCCTCTGGGCCTCAGGAAGAGCACATGCTAGGAAGATGGTGGACAGCCCCAGGGCAGCGGCTCAGGGGTGAACAGTTGGGCAAGCAGGGTGGGCATGAGCTATGGAGAGTTAGAGACTGGGGGACAGGGAAAGGTCAGGCCAGCTCAGGAGGGGCCCTGGACCTGGGGCCAGAACAGGAGGTCCAGGAGACTCTAGGGCCAGGAGGGTCACAGAGCTCAGGACGGGTCCAGGCCCTGTCTGAGCCCTCACCCCCACCTTGCCTGGGCCAAGTGCGGGAGCAGGTCCATGGGCTGGGCGGAGGGCTGACCTTGTTCTGCTTCTCTCTCGTGTAGGTAGGGAACCTTGGCCTTCTTTTCATGCTCCTGTTTTTTATCTATGCTGCCCTGGGAGTGGAGCTGTTTGGGAGGCTAGGTGAGTGTGGCCAAGCCACCTACTCCCTGCTGGGCACCACCAGTCCCAGGGGATCAGGAAGGCTCCCTCTTCCTCTACACACACAGGCCTGCAGCTGGCTCAGGACCCTAGCCCCAACCCAGGCAGGCCACAGACCCCTGGTGTCCTTCCCCCATCTCCCACTGGCCCCTTGGGCCTTCACCCCTTGAGGTCAGCACTAGAGCACGTGCACAGGTGGCTCACTCTGTCCTCCAGAGGTGGCCCCAGGCAGGGCTGCACTTGGGCCTTAGCACATACCAACCTACTGACCCCCTGTGGCCGCCAGGAAGCAGGTGCTGGCAGTGTGTCCTCTGGATTGTCACTTAAGACTCTGACCCAGTCCGGAGATCTGTCCAGTCAGAGCCAGGGCAAGTGAGGACCCTCCAGTTCAGCCCCATCCCTGCTGAGCCTACACTAGCTGTCCTGCCAGTGCTGGGAGGCTGTGGTGGAGGCTGCCATGCTGACGGGCAGGATGTCCCCTGACAGAGTGCACTGAGGACAACCCCTGCGAGGGCCTGAGCAGGCACGCCACCTTTGCCAACTTCGGCATGGCCTTCCTCACACTGTTCCGTGTGTCCACCGGGGACAACTGGAACGGGATCATGAAGGTAGGGCAGGGGTTGCCCTAGGGCCCGGGTGGCCAGGGACAGCGCAATGACTGGCTGCCTCCACAGGACACACTGCGGGAGTGTGCGCGTGAGGACAAGCACTGCCTAGGTTACCTGCCGGCACTGTCGCCCCTGTACTTCGTCACCTTCGTGCTGGTGGCCCAGTTCGTGCTGGTCAACGTGGTGGTGGCCGTGCTCATGAAGCACCTGGAGGAGAGCAACAAGGAGGCCCGCGAGGATGCCGAAATGGATGCCGAGCTTGAGCTGGAGATGTCGCAGGGGCCCCCCACCCATCCCTCACCCCCAGAAAGCCCAGACACAGGCCCAGATGGACCTACCCTCTTGGCCGTGCGCAAGGTGTCTGTGTCCAGGACACTCTCACTGCCCAACGACAGCTGCATGTTCCGGCCCGTGGCACCCGCCACAGCCCCCCACCCCCACCCCCTGCAGGAGACCAGGATGGAGACCAACGCGGGCAGCACCCCCTCAGGTGTGACCCCTGGTGGGGCAGGAGGACGGGGCTGGCAGAAGGGAGGATGGGGTTGGCAAGTCGCGGGTGGGGGATGACGGGGTTGGGGCACAGGACACCTGGTTCAGCTGCGTCCCTGCCCCAGGCTTGGTCACCTCCGCTCACTCGCCGCCCCTGGAGCCTTCTGCCTCCCTGCAGGTCCCATCAGCCACATCCCCACCTGCCAGGGGCAGCGACCCTCAGTGTACCCTGTCCCCCCGTGGCGCACCCCACTCCCCCAGCCTCGGTCGGCTGCTCTGCAGACAGGTAGGGACCCTCGTCCCACTGGCCTGGAGGGCTTCATGGGGTTCCTTCTCCCTTTGATAGGTGGTGCTGAGGCCTAGGGTAAGCAGGTGCTATGTCCTTAGGCTCAGATTGTTCCATCTGCCCCTTGGCAGACCTCAGGGCGTCAAACCAAGGTGGTGGTTTATGGTAGCACAATGGTAGACCCCAGCTTATAACTGCAGAGCTGGTCACAGGGCCCAAGAGTCGTCCTCAGGCAATAGCCTTGGGCCCTCACGGTGGCAGAGTGTCAGCTCCTGGGTCCTAGCTGTGCCTGGTCTGCCAAGCCTGACCCACAGCCCCTATCTATTCTCCCTAGCTCCTGTGGCCATCAGGAAAACCCCTTGCTGCTTGGGAGCTCTCGGGGTATCCCATCCTCCTGGTGTCTAGATGGACTGTGAGGCCTGGGCCCCACCCTGTGCCCCTCAGCACATCCTGGACCCTGTGCAGGCTCTGCCCTCGGGAGCTCAGGTCTCCAGGGCTTCCCCTCCACTGGTGGCTGCAGGGGACGGCTCTGGTCCCTCAGAGCCTCACAAGTCCCTGCTCACACTAGCAGCTCCCTGCCCCCTCATCCTGCTGGCCAAAGTCCCATTCCTCACCTTGAACTGGTATCTCTGCAGGAGGCCATGCGCAGAGAGTCGCTGGAAGAGCAGGCTGATGGCCATGGGGACAGTGCCCCGGGATCCACAGAGTCTTTTGAGAAGAGCCCAGCCAGGCAGGACTCCCTGGGGGGCCCCCCACGGTCCCCACCTTGCTCCCCACGGCCTGCCAGCATTCGCACCCGCAAGCACATGTTCGGACAACGCTGCACCTCCAGCCGGCTGCCGGCCCCTAGTGGAGATGAGGCTGAAGCCTCAGACCCAGCTGACGAGGAGGTCAGCCACATCACCAGCTCTGCCCAGCCCTGGCCCTTGGACTCAACTCACAGCCTTGCAGCCTCCCCGGTGACCTCCCCTGTGGCCCGAGGGGTGGCAGGCAGCGCGCAGGACCTACGCAGGTTCTGCAGTGTGGACGCCCAGGGTTTCCTAGACAAGCCAGGCCGGGTGGACATGCAGAGGTGGCCCTCCATGGAGCTGGGCAGCGGGGACAGCCACCTGGATCCCAGGGAGGTCAAGGCCTGGGTCCCTGAGCTCGAGCCAGCCCTGGGGGCACGCAGGAAGAAGAAGATGAGCCCCCCCTGCATTTCTGTGGACCCCCCAATGGAGGACGAGAGCTCTACCCGGCCCCCTGCAGCAGAAGGTGGCAGCAGCACCCTGCGGCGCAGGACCCCATCCTGCGAGGCTGCCCTGCACAGGGACTGCCTGGAGCCCACCGAGGGCCCAGGTGCAGGAGGGGACCCTGCAGCCAAGGCAGAGCGTTGGGGCCAGGCCTGCCGAGCAGAGCATCTAACTGTGCCCAGCTTTGCCTTTGAGCCACTGGATGTGGGGGGCCCCAGTGGAGACCCTTTGCTGGACAGTGACCACAGTGGGACCCCAGAACCCACAGCTTCCTTCTCAGGGGCCACAACATCTCTAGAACCCCATGAAACAGAGCCACCCTCGCCCTCCGGAGATGCCCCACAGAAGGACCAGGGACTATACCTCACGGTTCCCCAAAACCCACTAAAGAAAGCAGGGTTGCTCCCAGCCACCCCTGCCCTGGGTGACAGTGCAGATGGATCTGTGTAGCTTGGGCTGGTGCACACAGGGCTTTGATCCTGGGACTGGGAGCACCCCACAGAGGGGCGCCCAAGCAGGCCGTGAGCAGACCCCAGCTCGCCCCTGCTGTGGATGGAGGGGCCTGGGAAGAACGGCAGAGCAGGGAGAAGGGTGGACGCCCGTTCACGCGTGGGGAGCAGCCTCTGGGTCCCACAAGCCTCCACCGTTTGGGGTTTTCCTGAGTTTTGCCACCACTGCCCGAGGTGCTGGGGACGGGGAAAGACCGGCAGCTCCTCGATGGAGGCCCCACAGCTCTAGCCTCGCAGTCCACATGACTATGTAGGGAACACACGCTTGGACCTCTCACCCCAGCAGAAGCCTCACACCCTGAGGCCACTGCAGCCAACCCCACCTTTGCTCAGAGACTGAGTCCTTATCATCCTTTGTCACCCCCAGTGCACTCTGTCCCCATGTCACTCCCTGCCCCGTCCCCTGAGTGTTCCAGAAACATCCCCGGGACTCTGGGAATGGCCACATCACCAGGGAGACAGAAGCTGCGCAATAAGACACCTGCCCCTTCCCCATGGGGCCCTATCCATCCAGGATTTTTGGCCAGGGGATTCAGTCCTTTGTTTTGTTCCCTTTGTTTTATAAATCCAGGTTAAATGTTGCAATAATCTGATACAGAAAACTCAGCTTCTTAAGGGAAAAGGGAGGGCCGGGAACAAAGCAGAATAAACACTAACTTATTTAAGAGACTTTCTGTTGTGTCAGAGTCAAGGCCTAGAGCTACCAGGGAGGGGTGAGCCAGGTTCTGTGCAGCCAGCACTTGGCCACCAGGATGGCGGGAGGCCAGCAGCAGCACCAGGAAGACCAGCAGAAAGAGCCCAGCCAGGAGAGGGGAGTCCTGGGTTTCCCAGCCCCAAGGCCCCCAATTCTAGGGTGAGGAATTCACATGGGAATGTGGCTGTAGGCCCAGGCCCATAAGGATGGACGCAGCCTCGCCCCAGCTGACAACACCAGCCTGCAACCAGGTGCCATTCACCTGGCAGGCCTCCAGTCATCCTGGAGCGCAGAGCAAGGTGAGGTCCAGTAGTGGCTGGTGGGGAGTCTTGCTGGACTCCAGGCCCCAAGCCTTCCACTGTGCCCTAGGCCCACCTGGCAGGGTATGGCAGCCCCAGCACACAGCATATCTGGCCTGATGTTGCTGCTATCCATGCTGGGATAGGACTGGCTGCAGGTTTCTGTGTCCACCATGCCTCCTACAGGCTGTATGGGGGCCACAGAGGCTCTGGGGATGGGGCAGGTTCGGGGGAGACTGGAGCACCAGCCCCCACACAAGGAGCTGGTTCCTTGGTACATGCACCAAGGTTGGTGAGCAAATTCCCCTCTTCCCGCCAGGGTCCAGAGGATGTCAGGGGGCTCCTCGCCTCCCTTCTGCATGTGGTCCCAGCCGTCACCACCCAGCCTAGGGTGGAAGTCGGCTGAGGCCTTAGGGAGGCAGGCAGGATCTGGCTGCAGAGGGTCACAAGGGAGACCAGTTACACCAAGTCAATGTCCCTGCTAGACCCCAGTGGTCCAGGGGAGTTGGAATACAGGACAATTCACCTCATGGTGGAGACATTAGGAGACAAAGGTCTTCAGCTCTCCCAGGTAGACCTGGTAGTCACATGAATTCAAGGATCTGGAAGGGTGGGGTGGATGGGTATGGTGGCACTCCTTCGGTGAGGGCAGCCAGCTGCAGAGGCAAGAAGTCAGTGTCTAGTCCAAATCAGAATCCATGTTCAGCTCATCCCCCTCAAGCTTCAGGTGTGGAGAATTGACGGCATCTCGGGCTCCTGCTGCCTGAGCTGGAACATATCCAGAAGGGCAAATTGCAGATTTCAGCAGTGGGGGGAGACGGAGCCACTCCCCCTCTCCAGGTATACAAAGACATGCAGAAGCTTCTTCCTGTTGGCTAGGGTCCAGAAACTTCCAAAGTCAGTCCCAGTCTGGTGGCCAAGAAGGCCTCAGAGGCCTGGGGTTGCCCACTGCCATACCATAGTCCTCCTTGTTGGTGAAGAAGACGGGTTCCAGGCTCAGAAGTGAGTCAAAGGTCAAGAGGAGTCCTCTGCACTGCCAGTGTGCCCACAGGCCTGGACATTCACACTGCCCCCACTCACCCTGGACACACCCAGAGAAGCTGTGGGCAGCAGTGAGCACCCACCACAGCAGAGGCTGGTCTACCATGGCCTCACGCCTGCCTGGGCAGCATGGCCCCTCATGATTTGGTCCCCTGTATCTAAAACCTGAGACTGTCCACACCCTGAGCCAGAAGAGAAGGGGTTGCTGCTGGCTCTCCAGAGGCCAGCGTCCTGCCAACTTCCACTTCGCCACTGGCCCTCCCATCTTCTGGGGGTCTCCCTCTTACAACTTCAGCTCCCCACCTGCTGGGCCCTCCCTGGAGAAATGACACCCCAGAAGCCCATGTGCTGGTTTCTAAGTACCATGATCCACATATTGTAGCAGGGCTCCCTGGAGTGACAGGGGGCTGCATCAGGGCAGGCACCCCCAGGAATCAAGGGGGGCTCAGAATGACAGGAAATAGGAAGACCCAGGCAGCTGGGGGAGGGAGGGAAGGCTCCCTCCTTCGTGGCCAAGCAGGGCTGAGAACTAGACAGAGGTGGCATCACATTAACTGGCAACTGTGCCGAATGCCCCCAAATTGTGCGCTATATCGTGGTTAGAGTCTTCTTGCGTAATTTTCCCCTCAGATGTTGGTAAAGTCCCTAAGTCCCTGAGGTCAGCATGTGGGGCCCTCCCTGGCCAGCTCTGGGTCAACTTGAGCTCCCACCTAGTGGCAGCAATAGATGGCAACGTGGTCAACCAGTGAGATGGGGAGCTGGTACAGCTGGTGGGAATGGCCCCTGCTCAAGCAGGAAAGTCATTGAGGAGGAAGGCGACAGTGTAGCTGATCCAGAGCTGGTGGTGCCTGTGAGCCACAGGCACTTTTGTGCTGTGAGGCCAAAAGTATCTGCCCAAAGATACAAACTACCACCAAGGGGACAGAGGCCCCTTCACAGGGCAGCTCCCCAGCACCCCTCAGCCTGGACACCCAAGTGCATACTCCAGCATGTGGCCTCCCTGGGCCTCCAGGCACCATCTGTGACAAATACCCTGTCCCCCCTGAGCTTTTCCCGCCAGTCCTCCCCTCCACTCCCTACACACCAGTTGAGGACATACCTGGCTGCAGAACCTGATGGACACCTTAGGGACAAACAGAAGGACAGGCCTCTGATGAGGGGAGTGTCAGCATGGCAGGCCCAAGAGATGCCCTCCAGGCCCCAGGGTGAGGCTGCGGGTGGATGTCCCCATCCCAAGCTGAAGCCAAGATCCATCGGGCCTGGCAGGTGGGCCAGAGCAAATGGGCTGGTTGCCAGTTGTCCTCCAAAGCCCAGGACAGGGTGAAACCAGCCACAGGCCATAAAGAGCAGCTGAGAGGCACAGCACTGCCCAGCCCCAGCCTGCCTCACCCCTCCAGGTGACCCTCAAGGGGAACTTACCTAGTACCCCCTGACCCTGTGCATTGGCCCAGGCCTGATGGCCAAGTAGCACACCAGGACCTGAGAGGAAGGGCTCAGCCTCCTGAAGCACCACAGTTCCTGCTGGTGCTGCTGGCTCTCCATTCCCCCAGGAACAGGCATGTGGAGCCAAGACAGTGCTTGGCTTCCCGGCCCCAAGCCCCCTAATTCTGGGGTGAGGACCCTGTTCATATAGGAATATGGCTGTAGGCCCCAGGCTGGTAAGGATGAATGCAGCCTCGACCCAGCTGACCACGCTTTAGCTCTGTGTTTGGTGGCAAGTACAGCAGCCCCAAGTGACCAGAGAGTAGTGGGTCCACCAACCCAGCCAAGATGCAGACATCACCCAGCAATGCCACCATCCTCACACCTAGGCTGGGACACACACCAGGCACAACAGGAAGCCACGGGTCTGAGAACTGTGGTGTCTGCCCACTGCAGGGACAGGATAGTCGACCCTGAGCCCTGGACCTGTAGGGTGGTGGGGGACAGCCACACACCTGTGCCCTGGGCAAGGAGTGAGGAGGAGGAGAACAGGGCTCCACCAAAGGCCCCACCTGCTCTTGTATCTCCATGTGGACACTACCCCAGGGAACAAGCTTAGTGACACAGAGAGACCACACAGGGACAGGATGGGACCTGGGCATCCCTGCAAACCCGGGCGGTGGATTGGGTCCATGCCACCTTCTCCAGGAAGCCCTCCCTGGATCCTGCAGCTCACACCTCCCCAGAGAGCCTCTGGGAAACCAGCCTTTGGGGTTCTCCTTCTGAGGCCCAGAAGCCTGGGGGAGACAGCTCAGGACTCCGTGATAACCTGCCCTCCAGGATGTCCTGCCCTCACATCCGTCCTCAGGTCCCATGCCTCCACCACAGATCAGATGGGCAAAGCCCCCCAACTGCCCAGACCACGCAGGGCTTCCTCTCTGGCTGGGGCCTGATGACTGAGCTGATTAGGGGCCACGGGCCCAGCCTGGGACTTTCCCACCCGCTCCCCAGCCCCATGCACAGGCTGGGGTTGGAGGGCCCCACCAAGATCCCCAGGGCAGGACCCCTCTTAGGAGTGGGGAAACCGAGGCAGGGTGGCAGTCGTCTGATGGTGAAGCAGGCTGTGGCTCCGCGAGGCACAGGCCCGGCCCCCCTCACGCCACCACCTGGTCCTGGCTGAGGCTCAAGGTGCATTGTAAGGGTCTGAGCTGGGATGGTGAGGAAGGGAGTGTGCTGGGTGGGGCCCAGCCTCCCTCAGATGGACCACCCCTGTGAGGTGGCCGAATGGGACAGGGAGTTGGACCTGCCTGGTCAGCACAGCACAGGGAAGCAGGGTGGGGTCCAGGTGTGCCCAGCCCAGGCTGCCATACCCAGCGCCCAGCAACCCCACATTTCCCAGTGAGGGTGGGGTGCAGGGTCTTCAGGGAGCCAGATCCACTGAGACCCGACCCCCAGGAGGGGACTTCAGGGCCTTCACCTGTCCCAGCTCCATCTTTGGGGACTCCATTCCCCTTCACGCTGCTGCCTGAAGAGCCCTTGACACCCCAGATCCCAGGCCTGCTGTTGTGAAAGACACCCCCAAATCATCCTGTTGGTCCCCTTGGCACCCCTGTGACAGGTGCTGCTTCCTCTCATCTGACAGAGGAGTTCAGGGAGGGGGCAGCCTGGCCTTGGCCATGCCCCCACCTCGAAGGGTCAGCTGCCCAGGAGCGGGGGAGGTCATTGGCTGCATCTGTCTGCAGTGAGCTGACCATCTGGATACTGTCCCTGGGGAGGAGCCCTGGATGGTAAAGACAGGGGCTGGGCCCCAACCCCTCCGCCTGGCCCTGAGATTGGCAGCCCTGATAGGGCCAACGCCCACTTTTATCTGTCAACTGTGGCTGGGCTGAGGTGGGATCCAGAGCCAGATAAGAGTAAGGCCACCCTGCCCTCTTCTCTGGGTCTGCCCCCACCCCCATATGTCACCTTTCCTGGGGAACCTTGGTTCCTTGCCCCCACTGTGCACAACCTACCACTTTGCTGAAGGATGTCTGAAACACTCACAGGAGGTCACCCCCGGACCTGTGGTGACCCCAAGAGAGATGGGCCATGGGGTGAAGGTGGAGAGGAAAATATCTCCAGGTTTATCTTTTGTTTTTGATAGTCAGACATCAAGTTTGTCATTGAAAATTAAAACCAAAAGGAACACTAAAGAGGGTTAGTACTTCCTTCCTCACGATTCTCATACCTAAAGAGACTGAGGGGCTACCAGAGCAGGAACAGAAGCAGGAGGGTCCAGATGAGGAACTGGCAGGCCATTCAGATCCCCCAAAAATTCGTTTCCAGAGATTCTGCAGATTAAACCAACATCTTTGTTTTTGTATTTGATGACTGCAAGGAGAGAGAAACAAATGTTTCTTTAGAAAATATCTTCTCTGCTAAGGGTAGTTGTGCACACCTACAATCCCAGAGCCTTGGGAGGCTGAGGCAAGAGGAATGCAAGTTCAAGGCCAGCCTCTGCAACTTTGTGAGACCCTAACTCAAATTAAAAATAAAAATAAAAAGATCTGGAGAGGTACCTCAGAAGTAGAGCACCCCAGGTTCAATCTCCAGTACCACCACCTACCCCAAAAGTTTCTTCTTGTCCAAAAGTTCTCAGAATCATCCTAAAGGAGGGTACTGTCTTATTTACAAGCATGAGCATGTTTAAATACACGATGCACACAGGGCCTGGGAGCAACCACAGCACTCCCCAAGGACCCAACTGACATGTCTATCCTGAAACCTTGATGTGGACAGTGGGTCAGAAGCCAGAGCCCCTCCCCAGCAAAGGAAAGGGTCAGTGGCAAACAGAGGGTTCCAGGAGGCACACCTGGGCCCCATCTGTCCACGAGCTCTCAAATGTGCACTATTTATGGGAGGAAGGGGCCAGCTCACGGTCTGCACACAACATACTGTGTGCCTGGAGAGAAGGCAGGGTTGGACGTCTGGGGAACCCTGCAGCCCAGCCAGGAGCCAGGAAGAATCACCCGGAGCTTATGGAGCCTAATCCCAGGAGACTGGATGAAATGCAACCCAGCCTGACAGCAGCACAGAACAGGAGTCCCACAGGGAAGGGCGCAAGGCCAGGGTGAAGGCACAGCCCTCAGGGCTCCAGCCCAACCCTAGAGGGGGGCAATGGAGCTCACAGCCCCACCAGGACCCAGGTGTGGAACAGGGCCCCTTGCAAGAAAGCACTGCCCTCTTTCATAATCATAAAAACACAATAAACCTCACAGGAGGGTTTCTGCCACTGCATGTACAGAAGGCGGAAGGAAGGATGAGGAAGCACATGAACCCTGTTCATGCTATGCCCATGAACACGTCTGAAGCCCCAACAGGAGGAGAAGGCATCCTGAGCCCAGCCACTGCCCTAATCAAACCTGCCAGATGCTGGGCACCTTGCATGTCTGGACAGCTCAGCCTCCCAGTCCTGAGGGCCTGGAGTCAGAAACCCCAAAGCCCATCTGCAGCAGCTGGACAAGGCTGCCACGCAGGGCCCTGCATGGCAGGGAGAAGGAATGACCCCTGCTGCACTCAGCTGTTACAGGGGCAGCACTCAGGGAGGGGCAAGCCCTGGAGGTGCTCCAAGCAGACCAGAGAACACTGGAGCTACGCAGAAGCACCTGACAGGGGGTTAGGATGGGGAGAGGTGGGTGGGGCTGGGCTCTGCAGCTGCCCATGCTCTCTCCACCTGGCCACAGATGCTCTCTGTCCTCTACCTTGCTCCCTTCAGCTGCCCACGTTGTTCTACCTCCCACTCACCACACAGAAACAAACCTGTGAGCAGGGCACTGTGGCACACACCTGTAATTGAGGCTGAGGCAGGAGGATTGCAAGTTCAAAGCCAGCCTCAGCAAAAGTGAGGTTCTAAGCAACTCAGTGAGACCCTGTCTCTAAAGAAAATGCAAAATAGGGCGGGAGATGTGGGTCAGTGTGCCCCTGAGTTCAATCCCTGCTACCCATCCCCTGAAAAAAAAGAATAAAAAAGAAACAAATTTGTGTGGAAGAGAAGATGGCCTAGGGACAGGCATTGGTGAGGAGGCCCTACTCATGACCACAGACCAAGTCTCGGGGCCAGGGACCCCATAGCTACATCCGCTGCACCCAGTCGCTACCTGGACCCCTTTCTTCCCTAGAGATGCCCTTAGCTAAAAAAAAAAAAAAAAAAAAAAAAAACAGTGACCACCATGATGCTTTCTCTGCGCTTTAATGAGACACAGTAGCCAGGAGGATTAGCACCTGCCACCTACAGGCTAGGAGGCAGGTAGAGGGGTTCACAGGGCAGGGGTAGGGGGATTGGGAAGGTGGGGTGATGCCACCTGGGAAGGAAACAGTGTGCTGAGGCAGGAGAGGACTGATGATGCCTGATCAGGATGGCAACCCTGCCAACCTGGCTCAGGGGACCTTGGGGACGTAGCGGTGGATCCAGTCCAAGTAGTGGGTAAGACGGGTATAGATGCCTGGCCGGTTGGCATGAGCACAGCCCTCACCCCAACTGACCACGCCCGCCTGCAGCCAGGCACCCTTCACCTTGCAGACCAGGGGCCCTCCAGAGTCACCCTGGGGAGAACAAGAGTCAGTGCCGGGGGCAAGGCCCACGTGAGGGGGTGCGGGAGACAAGGGCCCACCTGGCAGGAGTCGTGCCCTTTTTTCCCAGCACACAGCATGTCATCACGGACAATGCGAACGCTGTCCCCTGTATAGAGCCCTGTGTGGTACTGTGCGTCACAAAGGTGGTTTTCCACAATCGGGACTTTCACCTGCTTCAGGGGAAACGGTGGTGGGAGGGACTCTGGGGTGAAAGAAGAGGGAGCAGCCTCAGGAGTTGTTCAATCAGCGCCCTTCCCTGTTCCACAAAGGGAACCCCCAAGCCTGGGGCCATGGTGTGGTCTCGTGCCCCCCTACCCAAGCCCTCAGTTGTCCAGCCACCCACCGCCATCATGCACATTGCCCCAGCCTGTCACCCAGCACGGTGTCCCCAAGGGGAAGGTCTCCGAGGCAGGGGGCAGGGAGATGGGGTGAACATGGCTGGAGATGTTCACAGGATCCTCAAGCTCCAGGAGAGCAATGTCCGCCCCGTCCTGGGCAGTATAGTAGTTGGGGTGAGGGATGATCCTGCTGATGGGCAGCAGCTGGTCTCGGTAGTAAAGGTGCTGCTCTCGAAGCTGTACCCGGTAGAACTCTGGGCTTATGATTTCTCTGGAAAAGGAGAGTCCTGCTCAGGAGGACCAAAGTGGCCCCAACCTCAGAGCCTCCAGAGCATCTGGGGCCACAGGGTGAACCAGGCCCGCACCCCACCCCGCAGGCCCATGGAGACTCACGGTCCCACGCAGTGAGCAGCAGTCAGCACCCACTGTGGGTGGATGAGGGAGCCTCCACACACATGCATCCAGTATCTGATGTTGAGTCTCAGACTCACTTGCCAGGGCCACTTGCTCTCAGGGGCCTCCCGTCCTCCCACGATGCCCACTCGCTCCAGAGCTGGGCCTGGGGCTGGGGCAGGGAGCACCCTCAGCACCAGGGTGCAGCCCCACCCTGGATCAGCCCTCCCCTGCCTGGGACAATGCTGGGCTTCTCAGAGTCCACCTGCCCCAGCCTGTGCAGCAAGGAGTAGGGGGCAGGGGGCAGGGAAAGGGCAGGCCTAGGGCAGGACTCACCAGGGGCCCCATGGACCATGCTGCACAGAAGAGGCAGTACCAGCACCAGCAGATTCAGCATCTGGAAGGAGTGAGGATGGGGCATCATGAACCCAGATGGATCAGGTTGGCAGATCGTGGAGCAGAATGGAGCCAAGGCCCATGTGGATCAGAGCACTGGTCCAGACTAGGGGTCTGGGGTCTCAGGGATCCAGGCATGGGGCACACAGATGTCAGGGGCTCTGAGTGGGGGACACTCACCCTGGCCAGTCCCTGTTCTCCTCTACACAGCCAGCTCCCCTCCATTTATCCTTCCAAACCAGGCTAGGGTCAGAGGGCCCTCCACCTCCAATCCAGATGTGGAGGAAGTAGATGACTCAGACCCAGGGCCACCATGTGACACATGCCCCCACCAAGATGTCCATCTGATGTCCACAGGCCTTAACGTTGGGATGCACAGGCAACCACAAAACCACCCCCAGGGTGGGATGCTGGCTTCTCAGGCTCTGCCCAGTGGGAGTATAGGGATGAGAGGTCTCCAGTCTGCTCAGGGTCTGCCAGGTCCCCTGTGTATGGGGGCTCCCAAATGTTCCGTGCCATGGGCTGGGCACTGGGAATTGAGGGTCCATTTCTCAGTTGCTGGATCTCTAGCACCAGAATGGCAACACCTCCCAGCTGTCATGACTGGGCTCTTGTCCCCTCCTGCCCAGGCACAGAGGACTCCCTAGGAGGCCTCAGGAACAGTGGCATTCAGGGACCATTGCTGTCCTACCCAACATGCATCCCCAAGATGAATGCAGGGCATATGTCCATGTCTGTGGGCCACCCTCAAAGGAGCCATGCACAGGATGACACTCTCACCCCACCCAAGTTCCCTGATCCCATGGGATCAGAGACTCAACTTGAGGGAGGATCACATCAACAGCACCATGAGTCTGGGTCAGGAAGGGGCTCTGCTGCTCCCCATCAAACTGGCTCCACAGAAGAATCCCGCAGGGTGGTCTCCGGCCTTATCTGTGCAGCTCTGGTGTCCAGAGGGTACCTCATTATCTCTGCCATCTGCACTTTATCTGCACATCAGATGGCATGTGGTCAGAGCAGGATAGCAGAAAAGGCCTGCAGCCAGCAGTCCTCCCCGAAACCTCTCCTGCACCCCTCCCAAGTCCAGGGATGATCACTGTCCTGCCTGTCCATATGCCCCTCCTCCTGACACACTGCTGCTCATGGGGTACCAGGTGGGCTACCTCCTCACCTAGGATTCCAGGACCCCAGCCCTTTGTCTGCCTCACTGCAACTTCTGGGCCCCCAGCAGAGGGCAGTGCAGGCCCTGCCCCCACCCTGCCCTCTGCACACCCCAGGGGCAGCATGCAACCAGCAGGGGTTGTCCTGCTCAGCGACCTGGCTTCCACTCATTCTCTAACAAAATCCAGAGCCCTCTCAAGGGCTGGCAAGATGGAACCAGAGGAGCCCACAGGGGGCGAGAGGATGAACAGGGGTGGCCGGACACACAGAGGGCAGGAGCTGCGGGCATTACTGAGTCAGGGGCTCTGGACCCTTGCCCTCCAAGGGATGCTCCAATTGGCTCAGGCCTGAGATGTAGACCAGTCAATAGCTGTGAAGGTGAGGTCCCTGTGATTGGCTGTCACTGAAACAATCAGGGGCTAGAGGTGATGGAGCCTCTGGTCTATTTGCTGGGAGCCCAGGGTGGGTGAGCAGTGACTGCTGCCCTGGCTCTAAACATCAACCTCTGCTGGAGGACAGCCACTGGTCTTAGGGTCACTGGAAGTGACACCCTCCCAGAGAGGCACTCAGTCACTCTCCCCTACACCTCGAACTTGCGAGCCCCACCACCATTCCCTGGGAGGGGATATATCCTCCTCATCTCTCCTCTGGGTGAGGCTGTTCTATTGGAGGTGGGATTGTTGACAGAACTAACTGGTGGTGCAGATGCAAAGGGACAAGATGGGTAGAAAGCCAGGTGGGGGGAGGGGGACAGGACAGCAGGACAAGTAGGGGTGAGAAACCTACACTGCCTCGGGACATGCAGTGGGGAGAGACCCAGGCTGCAGAATATGTGAGGCAGAAAGCCAGAGAGAAAGGGGATGGGGGATGGATACGGGGGTGTTTGAGGAGCAAATGGCCACAACTTTACATATTTGGTAAACTATAAACAAACAGATCTAACACTCTCAATGAGACCAAATAGAATACAATTAAAGAAAAACAGGCTGAGGCACATCACATAGGGCTGGAAATCAATGAAAGTCTTCAGAAACTGGCAGTCAGCAGATGGTTGGAAGCCATCGTCAAAGGACTACTAGAAGGAAATGAACTGTTAGCTTGCTGAAAGACCATTGCCAGCACCTCCTGACACCAAATTGTCAAAAGAAGTTCTGCAGGAGAAAGAAAACAAGAGGTGACATCTAGACTCACACCAAGAAAGTCCTGGAAGTGGAAATATCTGTAAAGTTGAAAGACATATTTCTCTGTCAAAAACTTAGTGATGGTGGCATGGGAGGCTGAGGCAGGAGGATCGCAAGTTCAAAGCCAGCCTCAGCAAAACCAAGGTGCTAAGCAACTCAGTGAGACCCTGTCTATAAAGAAAATACAAAATAGGGCTAGGGATGGGGCTCAGTGGTTGATTGACCCTGAGTTCAATCCCTGGTACCCCCACCCCAAAAAATACCTAGTTCATGAGGGGCTAGGTGTGTAGCTCAGTGATAAAGCACTTGCCTAGCATGTGCAAGGCTCTGGGTTTGATCCCCAGCAACTCTCTCCCCCAAAAAATATAAAAATAATTGACAACTTAAAGTAACAACAAAAACAGGACAATGTGCTATCTTTATGCCTAGAATTTAATTTTTTAAAAAAATTCTGATAGAAACGATATTGACTTTCAAGTTTTGATTGATTGATTGTGGTACTGTGGATTGATCCAGAGCCTCACTCTCGCTAGGGCTTCCAAGATCATTTTCCAGTTAGTAGTGGATAATATTCAGAACTACAGCTTTTTAAACCCGGTGCGATGGCAAGCCTATATCCTAGCAGCTTGGGAGGCTGAGGCTGGGCGATCATGAGTTCAAAGCCTGCCTCAGCAACTCAGCGAAACCCTTTCTCTAAATTAAAAAAAAAAAAGGCCGAGAATGTGGCTCAATGGTTAAGCGCCCCTGGCTTCAACCCCTGGTACCAAAATTAAAAAAGTTAAAAAGTACACGGTCTGGGGCTGGGGCTCAGTGTTAGGGCACTCGCCTAGCATGTGTGAGGCACTGGGTTTGATCCTTAGCACCACATAAAAATAAAATAATAAAATAAAAATATTGTGCCTACCTATAACTAAAAAATAAATATTAAAATAATAAATTTAAAAGTACAGCATTTTGTATTTCGTTATGCTCCATAGCCTTGCCAAGTTAGTCTGCGCCAGCGTCTGTGAGACCCTTCGGATTTTATGTGCGCCAATCATGAGATTCACGGTTTGTAGTTTTCTTCAGCAAAGCCAAGCTATGTTCGGAGCGACGCAGTTCCTCCTGTCTCCACCAGAGGGAGAGCCCGGCCGTCAACGCTGGGCACGCGCTGGACGCAGCTGAGCAGTTGCACCATTAGGATTTGCTGCCACGATCAAGTTATGCCACTGACCCAGGTCTTTTGGCTTCGGCGGTGCTGGGGGCCTTCCAGGACTGCTAAAGGGCGTGTGGGGGTGGATGAGACTGAACAGAAAGCACCGGGGTCGGTGGACCCTCCTACCAATACCTTGGCAGATAACTGCACCTTCTCAGCCTTCCTTTCCCTCCAGGAAGAAGGCATTATTGGGCAGGGACTGAACTGGTGACAGAACCCGGACAGGCCTAGGATGTGGCCCTTGCCCTCTCTCTGCTCTGCAGGGATTAGGATGGGGGGGTCATGCAAATCGGAATCAGGGGTTAGTAGTGTGGGAACTTTGAGTCAGGTTCTGTGTAGCCAGCATTTGGCCACCAGGACGCAGGAGGCCAGCAGCAGCAGCAGGAAGACCAGCAGGAAGAGCCCAGCCAGGAGAGGGGGCCAGGGGAGCCCCCCAATTCTGGGGTGAGGATCCAGTTCACATGGGAATGTGGCTGTAGGCCCCAGGCTGGTAAGGATGGACACAGCCTCGCCCCAGCTGACCACGCCAGCCTGCAACCAGGTCCCATCCACCTGGCAGGCCAGCGGGCCTCCAGTTATCCTGGAGGGCAAAGCAGGGTGAGGGCCAGTGTTGTTAGTGGGGAGTCTTGCTGGACTCCAGGCCCCAAGCCCTCCACTGTGCCCTAGGCTCACCTGGCAGATGTATGCCAGCCCCCAGCACACAGCATGTCTGGCCTGAAGGTGCTGCCATCCATGCTGAGGTAGGCCTGTGTCCACCATGGAGGCCTCTGCCTCCTACAGGCTTTTGGGGGGCCACAGAGGCTCTGGGGAGGGGCAGGTTCAGGGGAAGCTGGCCACCCCTGTAGTAGCAGAGTGGGGGAGGGGATCACTCCCCTCAAATCCTGCTCCCTTGTGGCCCGGTCCCACACTGACTCTGGGTCAGACATGTGATGTGAGATGACCGACTGTAAGGCTGCAGGGATTACAGAGTTGGTGTTGGGTTCTGGACCTACACATCAATGCACCCAGCAGTCAAGAGAGACTTGCACACACCACCAACTACGTTCCACAGAAGAAAAGGATATCATCTTTCAACAGACATGACCACATCTACAAGTCTGCACAGGAGACAGAGTCTCAACCACTGGTTCCTCACACCATAATTCACAGAGGATCATAGACCTAAAGTAACAAGCAAAGTCACAAAGCACAAGAGAACCTCCCCTACCTTAAGCGCAGAAGGGACTCAAAGCAGGAACCTAAGAAAAGGCTTGATATGTCGGGCCACACCCAGCTTGAAAACTAGGAAAACCAGAGGCCATCTGCAGCCCAGGAGCAAGGTACCAGTCCTGTGGAGGACAAAGGACTTGCACCCTTTGTCCTGGGGCCTACAGCCACATTCCTAGGTGAACTGGATCCTCACCCCAGGAAGCAGGGCATGAAAGGAAGAGGAAAGAAGAATTCTACAGCTCTGTGACAGGCAGCAGATCCTGCGGAGGCAAAGTGAGGGGCACACGCAGCCACCAGAAAGGCATGAAGATACCCTTCTGCAGGGAGCTGCTGGGGAAGTCACCGAGGGTCCTGCCATATACCACCAAAATGGCTAGAGCTGTAACAAAGGGGAAGCCCTGCCTGCTTCTCCTCCTAGCCCCTTTCCTTGGAGTCAGTCCTGAGCCTCAGGTCAGGCAGTCCAGGGGAGCCACAGGGCCCAGAGTGAGGTCAGAGTCTGAGCAGGAGAGCCCTGGGGGAGGCAGGACTGCTGCTCATGGGGGAAGAATTAGGTGGGGGGCTGCCCAGGATGGAGAGGGGGCAGACCTGATGAGCCATGGGATAGGACCACGGCCTCAGGCACGGGTGACAGAGAGAGCTCATGGCTTCCTGTGCAGACACGGTGAGGAGGGAGTGTGGGAATGCACATGTGCACACCTGCATGACCCCATACATATCTCCTGAGAAGGCTGAGAGCAGAGACACTCCAAGAGCAATGAGAAATACCCAACCCCTGGATTTTGGTTTCTAAATACAATCTACCACTGAAAGGAACTGGGTTTCCTGCAAAAATGTCCAGATCAGAGGAAGTAAAAAAGGAGCCAAAAGTCATCTTGTACAAGGAAATTCTCCAAGAGAAATTGAGACCTGTGAAAAAGACCTAGAAGCTGTGCATGGTGATGCACACTGCTAACCTAGCTACTCAGGAGGCTGAAGCAGAAGGGTCACAAGTTCAAGACTGGACTCAGCTACTTAGTGATGCCCTATCCCAAAACTTAAAAGATTTAAAAAGAGTTGGGGATATACCCTCAGAGGTATATGCTCAATGTCTAGCAGTGAATAAAAAAAAAAAAAGAAAAAAGACATGGAAGCAAATTTGTATGAGCCCCCAGAATCCCCAGATCTGACTGGCATACCACATTATAATTGGGAAAAAGAAACAAATTAAGATTTGAATAAGGTAGGATGTCTATGTGGTCATAAATAAATTAATTAAAATTCTGATGAGAAATCAGCCACTTACATAGTCTTAAATCTCCCCATGAAGTATGTATTAGTTACTAAGGGGAAAAGAGTAAGGGGCCTGGCAGTCCCCCCTTATCCAGCAGTGAAAGTGGACAGCAGGCTGGACACCCTCAACAAGACGCAGCACTCAGTCCTACCTGTGATATTCTTGCCAAAAGCATAGAACTTCAGTCTACTCATGAGAAAGCGTCAGATGGCCCAGCGTGAGGGTGCCCTGCAAGGTGCTGGCCTGAACTTCTTAGAAGCCTGGGCTCAGAAGAGTGCAGGAGACAAAGAGTCATCTCTGTCAGCCAAGGAGCCACCTGATGTGCCCTGGGTTTTAGCAGGTCCTCTGGTCCTGCTGCCCTGGGGCAGTGGGTAGACTTCCAGTGACAGGAGCCACCAGGATGCCTGTGACTGTCTCAGGGTTCAGGAGGCTTGGGGTGGTGCTGTGGGCAGGTACCTCTCCTTTAAAACCCGCCTGTCACTGGAGTTCTCAAATGGTCCAGAACTATGTTCCCAGAGGAGCTTAAAGCAACCCCAAGTCTGAGATTGAACCAAAGCCTGACAGGACCAAGTGCCAGGAAGTGAGGAACGGCCAGACTGCCAGGGAGAGGGTGAAGAAGGACCAATCTCAACAGTCGTTTTTGTGTATAAGCGAGCTCCTTACGTGGAATGGTGGAACCAGTGAACCTGCCTTCGTTGGGCAACCAATTTAGACATTTGCTAATGAGGAGAAATCGGCATGGATGACACCTGTCATTCAGAGCTAACAAGTCCAAGGGTTTAGTGCATTCACCATGGTCTGCAGCCACCTCCAGGCAACTTGCAAACATTTCCACCACCACCCCCGCCAGAAAAAGCAGACCCCGTCTCCCCACTCTCCTCCAGTCTGCCATCTCTGTGGGTTGACCTGTTCTGCACAATTCCCGTGAGTGGAGCTCCACAGTAGACCTCAGACAGTTCATGTCTGGCCTTAACAGAAGGCTCTCCAGGTTCATGCACCACCTGTCAGGTGAGTCCCAGGGGACTCATTCACCACCTCCAGGAATTAGCCAGCCCTGAGGGGCAGTCTCCCAAATGCCAGAGCATCAGGAATGTGGGAAAGGGCGTAGAGGCAGCCCAGCACCTGTGTTCCACCTTCTGGCCATGTTGATTTCTAGGTGTTTTAACCTTTTAGATGCCATTGTAAGTGGAATTTTCCTACTTTGGTCTGTAACAAATTTTATTTTTTATTTTTTGCATTGCTGGGGATCAACCCCAGACTTCATGCATGCCAGTCAGGCACCTGCCACTGAGCGGCCTCCCCAGCCTCTGCAGCCGCTACACTTTCAGAAACGAAGTTTCCCTGTGACTCAGCTATTCCACCCTAGGGAATTACCCAAGAGAAATAAAAATGTAGCTCGGGGAGAAGACTTAAACAATAATGTTCACTTCAGCTTTATTGTAACAACCCAAGCAGGAAACATCAAAGCCCATCAGAAGGACACAGGTAGGTGAACCATGGTACGTGCCTGGGAGGAACTACAGCAGGGAGGGGGACATGGACGGCCCTGGACAGTGGGGGCATTGGCTGTGAGGCTGGGGGAGGACCAGGCACAGGGCCAGTGCTCCCTGGAGAAAGCTCCCACAGGGGTGCAGGTCCACAGCCCCCAAGCTGCTACACAGGGTGCTAGGACTGATCTGTGGAGCACAGGAGGGCTGGTGTCTTTTAGCAAGCTCCGGGAGGGGCTGGCGTAGCCCCTGAGGTGCTGGACCAGGAGAGACTCAGGACAGCATACAGAGGGAGTGCTGCTATAAATAGACACACATCTCCTTCCCACGTGGCACTGACTACCTGTGCTCTGATGGCAGAAGGCCAAGAGGCAGTGACACCCCCTAGCAGCAGGGGCACGTGGCCCAGTCTGTTTCCAGTGCCTTTATCACTGAAGGGAATCAGGGGATAGCTGGCCCTGGGCCCCTGGCAGGAGATGCACAAGAGCCACGGCGTCTCGCACTAGATGCAAGAGACACTTTAAGACCAATTGAGCCCCTGAAGACAGGCCAAAACAACCAAGGCCACAGATAAAGGACTGCTGGGCCCTGACCCAAAGCTTAAGATCAACGTTCATGAGTCCAAACAGATACAAATGTGTAACTGAATTAATAATCAAATTGGGAGAAAGAGCTCAGTCTCCCTCAGAATTCCACAAAGGGATGCTTCTCCAGAGGTGAGGCATGGCCACGCCTCACGGCTTCCTTCTGCACAGCACTGACCAGACTCACCTGGGGAGGCAAGCCGGCTCAGTGGACACACCTGGGCACTCTCTCCACCAGGTGAGCAAGACGGACTTTCACAGTCACATGCGCCCACGATGCGGCTGAGGAGCAGGGAACTCACCCCTGTGGTCCTCCCCCAGGACCCACAATACCCCTATGAGAGAAACAGCTGGCAAAATCCTGACAGGCTTTCTATAAACCCCGTGACGGCACTCTGCAAAACCTTCTGGGGCCAAGAGCAGGGAAATCAGAAGCTGTCCTGCCCAGAGGAGCCTGAGGACAGGAAAAGGATATTCAGGGAAAAGTAATGAAATCCAAATCAACTATGGACTTTTGTTAAATAGTGTATCATATCACCTCATTGATTATAACAAATGAATCATTCCAATGTATGGTGTTAGTAACAGCAGAAATCAGATGCAGGGAGTATGGGTACCTTATTCTATCTTTATAATTTTTCTATGAATCTAAATCTTTTCTAAAATAGTGTATTTGGGGTGGGAGGGAGAAAGTGCTAAGGAGTGGTATTGGCTAAATTATATCATTACATTATGGATTATGTGCATGTACAAATATATAACAACAAATCCCACCAGTGCTTACAACTATAATGCACCCATAAAAAGTGGGAAAAATAAAAATGAATTGATTAAAATAGTGTATTTTAAAAAAAAAAAGAATTATGAAAATGCAGTCCAAGGCTCAGACCAAGCCTGCCAGAGACAGCTCTGGCCCTCTGAGCAGTGACCCATGGAAACCCACACTCAGCAATCACCCTTTGGCCACATCCGTTGCAGGTCCCATGGTCATTGCAGATAAGATGGGCACAGGGCAGGCCCTTCCCAACCGTCCTCTCTCTGCCTGGGGCCTGATAACCTAACAGATTAGGGGACCTGGGCAGCACCCAGGAGTACTGAGTAACTGGGATTACAGGTGTGTAATCACATTGAGCACTTCTTAAATTTTATTTTTCCTCATCTATTGACTCATTTATATCAGGTTAGCAGGAACAGAGATGGCTCAATGACCAATCTTATGTGGCAGATTGGATTGGATACTGCAGCAGAAAAGGGGCATGAAAAGAAAAAGCACATGGGATCTGAATAACCTGGCTTGTCATGGAGCAATGGGTTGGTCCCCACCATCCGCACACTCTGGTCTGGCAGACAGCAGCACTGGGGCTACCTTCAGGGCCCCAGCAGTGCATCTAGAAAGCATCATACACAATGCTGCAATCAGCTGCAGGATTTGGGGTTTTCATGCAAACTGAAATTGCAGGGCCCTGGTTCAGAAAACGAAGGTGGATTTCTGAGTGGTGACCGCAGGGCAGTCACCCAAGTGCAGGTGCCCCTTTGAAACCTGGAGAACTGGCTTTCAAGTCAGGCTTGGCTCCAAAATAGTGGACTGGCTCAACCCATGTTCCATGGGCCTGAGAAGACCCTGCAAGGTGGGGGCATGGCCAAGGCAATGGCCGCCCCCTCCCTGAACTCCTCTGTCAGATGAGAGGAAGCAGCACCTGTCACAGGGGTGCCAAGGGGACCAATGGGATGATTTGGGGTGTCAGGCCTGGGATCCAGGGGTGTCAAGGGCTCTTCAGACAGCAGTGTGAAGGGGGATGGGGTCCCCAAGGATGGAGCTGGGAAAGGTGAGGGCCCTGAAGTCCCCTCCTGGGGGTCAGGTCTCAGTGGATCTGGCTCCCTGAAGACCCTGCACCCCACCCTCACTGGGTAATGTGTGGCTGCTGGGTCCTGGGTATGGCAGCCTGGGCTGGGCACACCTGGACTCCACCCTGCTTCCCTGTGCTGTGCTGACCAGGCAGGTCCCACTCCTTGTCCCAGCAGCCACCTCCCAGGTGTGGTCCATCTGAGGGAGGCTGGGCCCCACCCAGCACACTCCCTTCCTCACCATCCCAGCTCAGACCCTTACCATGCATCCTGAGCCTCAGCCAGGACCAAGTGCTGGCGTGAGGGGGGCTGGGACTAGGCCTCGCGGAGCCACAGCCTGCTTCACCATCAGACGACTGCCACCCTGCCTCGGTTTCCCCACTCCTAAGAGGAGTCCTGCCCTGGGGATCTTGGTGGGGCCCTCCAACCCCAGCCTGTGCATGGGGCTGGGGAGCGGGTGGGAAAGTCCCAGGCTGGGCCCGTGGCCCCTAATCAGCTCAGTCATCAGGCCCCAGCCAGAGAGGAAGCCCTGCGTGGTCTGGGCAGTTGGGGGGCTTTGCCCATCTGATCTGTGGTGGAGGCATGGGACCTGAGGATGGATGTGAGGACAGGACATCCTGGAGGGCAGGTTATCACGGAGTCCTGAGCTGTCTCCCCCAGGCTTCTGGGCCTCAGAAGGAAAGCCCCCACGGCTGGGCTCCCAGAGGCTCTCTGGGGAGGTGTGAGCTGCAGGATCCAGGGAGGGCTTCCTGGAGAAGGTGGCATGGACCCAATCCACCGCCCGGGTTTGCAGGGATGCCCAGGTCCCATCCTGTCCCTGTGTGGTCTGTGTCACTAAGCTTGTTCCCTGGGCTGTAGTGTCCACATGGAGATACAGGAGCAGGTGGGGCCTTTGGTGGAGCCCTGTTCTCCTCCCCCTCACTCCCTGCCCAGGGCATAGGTGTGTGGCTTTCCCCTCCACCCTACAGATCCAGGGCTCAGGGTCAACTACCCTGTCCCTGCAGTGGGCAGACACTTGGGCCTCGGCTCATGGCTTCCTGCTTCAAACAGAGAGAAGGTCAGATCCTTCAGGCCTTTCATCTCCTTGGTACCATCCTGCTTTATCATGCTGTGTACAATTAGATCTCAGTTCTTCATGGCATAGGGTTGAAAGCATTTTGAGGTGTATATAAATTTTATGAAATTATTAAAACATTAAATAGGGGGAAATATTTGAACATTCACTAAAGATAAAATAAAGATAAAATAGAAAATATAAACACGTGGTAAAATGCACAATACTGTTGGCCATGGCAAAAATGCAAATTACAAACACATGAGCTGAGTATTTGCCTCGCCTGTAATCCCAACAATTTAAGAGGCTGAGGCAGGAGGATCTCAAGTCTGACGCCAGCCTCAGCAACTCAACAAGCCCTGTCTAAAAATAAAATCTGGGGGCTGGGGATGTGGCTCAAGCGGTAGCGCGCTCGCCTGGCATGCGTGCGGCCCGGGTTGGATCCTCAGCACCACATACAGACAAAGATGTTGTGTCCGCCAAATACTAAAAAATAAATATTAAAATTCTCTCTCTCTCTCTCCCTCTTTCTCACTCTCTCTCACTTTCTTTAAAAAATAAAATAAAATAAAAATAAAATCTGTAAAGGACTGGGGATGTAGCTCAGCGGTAAAACGCTCCTGGTTCATCCCCAGTCAAAAAAAAAAAAAAAAAAAAAAAAACGAGAGAGAGAGAGAGAGAAGAGAGAAGAAAAAGAAAGAAAAACAAAAGGGTGGGATACACTGCATTTTCCCCGGAAGTCCTGAAGCCACAGAGATTGCAGATCCCAGGTGCTGGCAAGGACAATGATCCCATCCACCGCGGAGAGGGATGCACTCTCCGCAGCGCCTTCAAGGATAATTCGGAAACCACATAAATGCAAACCTGCTGTATGCCTTCGCAATTCCATTCGGTGTTTAGCCAAGATAATTAAAAACTTATGTTCCCACAAAAATGTTTACGGAAACTTTATTCATAAGAGCCCGAAGTGGAAACAAGCCAGATGTTCATCGTCTTGTGAATGGATCAGCAAATCCTGGAGATCCACAACCCAAGGGCCAGGAACTCCTGCACAAGGCGCAGAAGCTCAGAAGCAGTGCGCAAGAGTGAAGCCCGCAAGGCAGTGGTGACCCAGGGCTGCCCGTAGTCAGGGAACCGCATGCGGAGAACCGGGAGTCCCACCTTCACAGGGGTCTCCGGGTCCTCCTCCGGGTCCGCATCTGCAGGAAGACAGGAGGGCGAGGAGACCGGTCACTGCGCGGTGCGGATCCTGCAGCTTGGCCCCGGGAACTGCCGGTCACCCACCCCAACGCCATAGGGCCTGCAGCCAATCGTGGGCGCCCCCGTTGATGCCACCAGCCAATCAAGAGCGGCCAGGTGTGCGCGGGTCGTGTGGGCCTCAGGTGGATAGGGTCCGCCCCCGCTGACCGGTGCGCGCTGGCTGCCCCGGGGTCCTGGAGACCCTGGGGCTGCGCGACCGCGCTTGGCGCTGTGGTGGAGTTCATGGTCATCTGTAAGTGAAGTTCCGCGGGTTGGCGGTGTCGGGGGTGTTTGGCCATGGCCGTGCATGGCCGCCTCCCGCACCTTCCCGCGGAAGGGCCTGGCTCCTCTGAGCTCCTCTCCCGCACGGGGCACAAACTGGGCGAGTCCAGTGTCCAAGAATGATGGGCATTAAAATAGCAAAACACCACGGAAAGAGTTACCCCGAAGAGCCGGCGCAAGCCTGTTAGTCTCAGCTACTCCAGCTGCTCGAGAGGTTGTCCTGAATCCAAAAAAAATTTTTAAAAACAGGCGGGGAGGCAGCTTTTTGCCCTTTAAGGAGTGGCATGCATATTTCTTAGCCCATCCTGCCTAGGGCAGCAGAGGCTTGAGGAGCGGGCCCAGTGCACACCAGACCAACAGCGCACCCCTCTGGTCCTGCAGCCCCTGCTCTCGATCCAATGAACAGGCCAGAAGCGTTTCCCAAGCATTTACTCTTCTCAGAACCCCCAATTGTGCTTCCCTTCTAGCCCAGCTCTTTGCTCAGCAGGAGTCCCACAAACTTTACTTTTCTGCCCTTTGCCCTAAAGCAGTCTACTGGCCACACAGGAAAGGAACGGTCGGGTCGACAGCCAGCAGGACAGAGCAGAGAAGGAGCCCCAGAGTTGAGAGGTTTCGGAGATTTGGGAGGGATCAGCCCCCAGAGAAGTGGTGAGGCAGAAGCACACGGTGTGGACTCAGAGCAGGTAGGCAGTGACCTGGCATACACTCCAGGACACTGAGACTTGGCACATGCCTGGCTGAAGCTCAGCATCACCGCCTGTGCCCTGCACCTGTCCCTGAGTCAACAGACCAGAGGCCCCCATCATCATCCTAGAAGAAGAATAAGGAAGAACAGCGCTCAGGTGAAGGCTACAGAATAAGATGCTCTCAGACTGAGGCTGAGGTGGGCAGGGAGCCCGGAGGGCTGGACACCAGGGAATGTGATGCATGGGGACCCCTTTGGAGTTCCAGTTGTGTGTGACGAACAGGCCAGGTCTCTGTCCTTGCTTGGTGGTGTATGCTACACCCTTTGGGAGTCACCCATGTTCCCCTGTACCTAGCAGCACCTCCTCACACTCCCCCACGGCTGGCTCGGAATTCTAGGTTCATCCTTATAGTACTTATGGATTCCAGCTGCAGTCAGACAGTCCTAGGCACCAGGTTACCAAGGTGACAGGCAGAGTCTGCACCCTCCCTGAGCCAGACCACGCCCCCCAGCTGAAAACTAAAGCCTCTCAGGTCACTGAGGATTAGGAGATGGGCTTGGCCAACCATGGCAAAGGTTCATCACCAATTCTCTGCTTCCACATCCCCACTGGCCTTAAAGTTTCAGTGACTCTCACTGGCCCCACTGTGGATTGGGGGCTCCGTGGGCAGGGGGCTGCCCTTGCAGAAGCCTTATGGCCATGGAAGTAGCCAGCACACAGCATCTCCTTGGCTATGGGCTCACAGACATAAGTCTACACCTGCAGGCAATGATGTGCACATCTACTTCCTACAGCCTGTGGGGCTCAGGCAGAACCTCTACAGCACAGAGTAGCATCACAGAAGCAACCAGAGCCTGCTTTGGGAAGCAGCTGGCTGTACCTTCCCAGTGGGTCACCTTCCCAGGGACCTGCAGCTGAGGGTCCTGGTAAGGAGGATACTGAGGAATGATAGCCTGGATTGGCTGGATGAGGACACTGGAGGAGTTCAGAATAGAGAGAAGGCCGGGGTGTTCTCTGCTTTACTTTGGGGTGAGTCCCTCTGGCCCTAGCCCCTCGCCTCTCACCTACCATTCTGCCTGATGTCCCACAAACGACACCCAGTAGGGGATGACCAAGGGGAAGAAAGACCCCTTCACGGCCAGAGCGGTGAGCGTGCTGGTTCAGGAGAAGAGCACAGGTGCCTAGCTCAACAGCACCATGGCCTCCGCCTGGGATGAGTCTCTGTTGTAAGATGGCTGCTGACAGTCACACAGAGGGAGCCACTCCCAGCTGATTACACAGGTCTGGAGGTTGACTGGGCTGTGGAGGAGGCCAGGTCTTGGGGCAGTGAGGCCAGCAAAGCTGTGCAGGGAGAGGGGAACTCACCCCAGAGCCTTCATCTACAGGAGCCTGTATGCTGCCCAACCCACGGATAAGCGTCTATCACTGGAACATGGTGGGTCCATCTCATCTGGGAGCCTTGTCCATGAAGAACCCAATGTGGTCAAAGAGATAGGCTTCCAAGCAGAGAGAGAGGGTGGAGGGGGTGTGCACCTACACAGCTGCTATTCAGCCTGCTGAGGGCACCACCTCAGGAAGATGGTCATTCTCTTTGCCCCACTTTCCTCAGCTGGAAAGTAGGGTGCTGGTGCCTCCCCAGGAGAAGGGAGTAATCTACCCAGTGTGCCTGCAATGACGCCTACCCCGAGGGAGCCCCCAGGGGTGGTGGTCACCATCTCTCGTCTACCAAGAACATGCCACAAAGGATTTGGCACCAACAGAAGTGGGACAGGGTGAATCAGGTGGCTCTTGGGATGAGCCAGTTATATATTCCTTATTGCTTCTGCTAAGGGAGGCTGGCAAGACGGCTCAGGCGAGAATGGCCATCCTGGGCTGTGGAAGGCCTCCAAGTAGAATTCACCTTTCAATTGTGATGGTTTCTCTCCTTTACCTTTCCAGTGTGTTCTAAGACATTTTGCTCTTTAAAGTTTTTACTAGTTTCAGTGATTATCCTATAATAAAATCTTCTTCCCTAATTCAGAGGACTTGGGCACTTCTCTTCTTGAGAAAGAGCTGGATTGGGAGAGAAAGGGAGACTTTTTGCTCGCACAAAATCCAGAATACAAATTTTCATAGTATCTTTTATTCATCATGGCCACAAAGCATAAACAGCTCGAATGTCCTTCAACTGCTGGACACTAAGCAGAATGGGCACCTGTGCCCTGGAGCATAAGCCCCTCCTCTGGTCCTCTCATTAGAGAGACTGCACAGCAAGGCCAGGCCCCATCCTGCCCATCGCCCTGCTTGCTGATAGGAGTCAGGGAGGACCTGGGCACCATAGGCTCACGGGTGGGGACTGAGGCCAAAACAGCACACTTGGCAGCACAGAGCTGGCTTCTCCTTGGATGGCTTGGCTGACCAGCAGAAGGCCAGTAGTCTGCTCTCAGGTATACCTCCTCATCTGCTGCTGGATCCATGGCATGAAGGACTGGACCCGAGCATAGACCCCAGGAATGTCACGGAGGGCACAGCCTTTGCCCCAGCTGACCACTCCCACCAAGCTCCAGGAGCCTGTCACCTTGCACACCAGGGGCCCTCCAGAGTCACCCTAGGAGGAAAAGGAGTCACTGGGTATTGGCCCCAAAGATGAAATGAGGGTGGGCAGGTGGAAAAGGACTTACATAGCAGGCACTGCGGCCCTCGCTGCCCGCACACAGCATGTCGTCCAAGATGATTCTCCAGTCCCTGTGGCGGTGCCTGCTGGCATTGTGGTACTGTTGCTCGCAGACTGCATTCTCCACCACCTGCACCTCCACCTGCTGCAGGCGGAAGGGTGGGGGCAGGGAGCCTAGGGGAGAAAAGGGGGGCTAGCAGCACAGGTGTGGCTAGACCCTACCCTTGCCCAAGCTGACCTGCCACGGCCACCTCCCTTCTGCATCCCTGGCCTCAGCTCCCTCCTGTCACACACTGTGTGGAGACACAGCTCATAGGGACCATGTCCACCTGAACCCTGGCACTCCACACAGGCACTCTACAGGCCTGCAATTGGGGCACCAGAGAGACAATGAACAATGTGTTCTTCTAGTGTCTCAAAAACACATTTTTTAAGGTTAGAAACTAGAGGAGCAAACGTTTCCCCGCTCAGAGCACTGAGCTCTGGGCTCAGGCTTTCCCTGTGCAGGTACTGAGGCTCCCATGGAGACCGCGGTGGGTGGGAGACGAGGTGGGAGTGCCCTGGGTTCCTCGGCCATTCCCTGGATTCCCTCTGAAGCTGCAACCCAGAAACCCAGCACTACCCGGCCTCCAACAGTTCTCAGAGCAAGTGTAGGTCCCACGCAGAAACCCTTCCAGCCACACCCTCTGTAAGTACCAAACATGCTGATGGCACCCCAGCCAGTCACCCAGCACTGGTCCCTTGGGGTGATACTATCAGACAGGGAGGAGAGCCTGACGGGCTTAATGTTGGCAGAGCATACTGCAGGTTTCACCAGATGCAGCAGAGCCACATCTGAGCCCAAGAAGGCATTCACATAGTCGGGGTGGACGATGACCCGGTTCACATGCAGCAGCTTCGTGTCCCCATAGAGGAAAACGTTCCCAGCCTGGACCCGGTAGGCTGATGGGTCAGCATCTTTCCTGGAGTTGGAGAGAAACCATGGAGGCAACTCACTCTAGGTCCCTCGGGGCATTCCAGAAGGCCAGCAGGCCTAGGAAGACAAAGTGGCCCCACATGTGCAGCCCAGGCCTTGCCCATACTCCCTGACTTAGCCCCCACATCCAACCCAGAGCTGGGCAGAAGGGAGGAAACTCACCGGCCAATGCAGTGGGCAGCGGTCAGCACCCACTGTGGGTGGATGAGGGAACCCCCACAGATGTGCACCCATGCAGCCCAACGGTAGCTGTAGACCCTCAAGCTGATCTGCCATGGCCACCTCCCCTGGGGGGCACTGTGGCCACCCACGATGCCCACCAGGTCGTTCTGAGAGACAGGTGCTAAAAGCAACAGGTAAAGGTCAGGGCGCCTGGCGCACACAGGCCAAGATCCCCAATTCGGGCCCGAACAGGCCGTGCACACGTCCCTAGATCCTGGGGACAGTGCTCACAAGAGCCTTGGGAAAGGGACAGGGTCAAATGGGTCAGGACTCACCCGGGGTCCCAGCACTGGAAGTCCCCACCAAGAGAAGGGTCACAAACCACAGGCTCAGCATCTGCAGAGGACAGACACAGAGGGTGCTGGGCTACCTGAGGCCAGGGGTAGAGCGGGCCAGGGCCAGCCACAGCAGTCTGCAGGGACAGCATCCTACCTTGCCAGGGCTCCTGGGCTCCCTTCTCCCTGGGCCTCTCTATCCTTTATCCTCCAGCCACAGGAAGTGGGCAGGGGGCTTGTCCAGCGCTCTGCTTGGAGGAGGGGCAGAGAGGAAGTGGCATTTGGCCTGAGATGCAAAAGGGGCTGGTGACTCAAACACGGGGTTCTAGGTCCTTGCCAGGGTCTGGATCAGCCAAAGTCAGGATTACTCGGACCTCACCATGATCTTGGAAGAGTATCCCTAGAGGATGGAGTGGGAGAAGGGCTGGTTGGCTCAGGGTTGGTACTGAAAGAAGGGCCAGCACCTCCTGAGGTTGTTCATCACCCCAGCAGGGGATAGGGTAGGTCAGCAGCCTTCCCCAGACACGGAGGTGCTCACTACCAGATGGCCAAGCTCCCTGTGCTGGGAACATCTGGTCACAGGAGCCACGTCCTGGGGAGCTGCTGCTCAGGCTCCTCTGCTGGGTCTCTGTCTTCTGGCACCTTCTGTGCCAGGCCAGGCTCTGCTCCTGTCTGGGCTAGTGCAGACCAATCTCTCACCACCAATCTTTCCTGCTGGCCATGGGAAAGCCCAGCAGGTGCACTGCCCAAGGCCCCTGAGGGGCAGCCCCACATTCAGGGTCAGTCCTGAGGCCCCCATGCACAGACCCGACCCCTCTCTGAGTGGGAAGTCCTACTCCATGGGGAACCATCAAGCTGGCCACCTCCTCTCTGGCTATCTCATGGGCCCTTAGGTGACTGGGACAGAGATTCTTGTCCCTCTCATGACTGGCTGGCCCCGAGCTCCAGGTGCAGGTAGGCCTCTAGGATGGCTGGTGATGCAGGTCACAGTGGCTGTGAGTGACAAGGCTTGCAGAGCCTTGGGAACAGGGACAGTTGCAGAAGGGACTGTGGAGACCCACAGCTGAACCAAGGGCCACCTTACCAGGAGGCAGAGGACTGAAGGCCTGAGGCAGGCAGAGGGCCCTGCACAGGACTGGGTGATCCCCAGGGGCCCAATGACCTAGGCCTGGGGGGCCTGGGTCTTGACTTGCAGAGACCTACACTGAGCACAGTAGAACTGGACTATGTCCAGGCAGGGTCTCTGCTGGAATTGGGGGAATGGAGTCCTGGCATTGAGGAGGTGGGGCCCTGGGGTGTCCAGTGTGGCTGAGCTCCACAGGCTGTCAGAACCAGCTGGCAAGAGCAGAGGAGGGAGAGGGGCACATGTTGGGGCCTCAGGAGAGGCCTGGAGGGAGCACCCAGCCACCCAGGCCCTCCATAAGGGCAGCTGCCATCAGTAGAGAAGGAAGTAGGGCCAGGGATGTGCCCTTGGTGCCCTCCTGAAACAGTGTGGCTCCCTAGGCAGTAACACCAGGGCCATCTCCCCCAGAGAAACACTGCACCTCCTGCATCTATGCCAGGTACGGGGCCTGGGCCGCTCAGCGTGGAGGGGTCCACCTGCGGCCCCCACTACTTGAACAAGACAATGGTTAAGAATCGAGGACTGGGACAGGATATCTGGTCACCTTGATAGGGTCAGGACCAGGCCACCATGAGCACATTCAGCGATAGCATCAGAGAAAGAACCAGGGACCTGGGGGCTCCGGTTGTGTGACCGTTAGGACTGGGGCCAAATGGGCTGTGGCCAGGATGCCTGGGCTCAGGTGAAGGATGTGGCCACCCAGGCAGTGTCGCAAGAGGGCTGCTTGGGCAGAAGGCTGAACAGAGGGATCCAGCACAGGGGCACCAGTGTCTCTGAGCCAAGGGCTCTGAAGGCCTAAGGTCATGGAACCCAGGGAGGAAGGGCCTGGAGCCCAGCCTTGGAGGCCAGTTCAACCCCATCAGGATAAACCAGCTTCCTTGGCTGGGGCTGGGGCTTCCGAGAACCCGAGAGACTGTCCCCAGTGTTTCTGGGATGCTTGGGACCATTTCCTGTGGTACATGGCGTGACAAGTCAGGGTGGGTGTCGTCCACTGCCCCTCTGGTGCCCCTCAGATGGGGACGACAGGCAGGATGCAGGGAGCTGGGGGTGGCTGCAGGTGCTGGAGCTGGCGTAGAGATGCTGCCCAGGCTCTGAGGAGGCCCACCAAAGGCAGAAGGGCCAGGTGGGGAGTTAGTGGAGGCAGGGATAGGGTGTGCTCCTGACAGCCTGGGCCTCTCCCAGAGCCAGCCGGCTCCCTGCGTGCTCTAACTGCTGTGGAGCCAGGGCCTGTGCGCCTGTCATTTAGGGGGTCTGCAGGTAGGGAGCGGAGAAACAGGTAGGGGGTTGTTACCTTCACAGCTGCTCCTCAGCCTGCTGAGGGCACCACCTCAGGAAGATGGTCATTCTCTTTGCCCCACTTTCCTCAGCTGGAAAGTGGGATGCTGGTGCCTCCCCAGGAGAAGGGAGTAATCTACCCAGTGTGCCTGCAATGACGCCTACCCCGAGGGAGCCCCCAGGGGTGGTGGTCACCATCTCCAGAGAGCTTGTCTACCAAGAACATGCCACAAAGGATTTGGCACCAACAGGAGTGGGACAGGGTGAATCAGGTGGCTCTTGGGACCAGCCAGTTATATATTCCTTATTGCTTCTGCTAAGGAAGGCTGGCAGGACGGCTTAGGCTGAGAATGGCCATTCTGGGCTGTGGAGGGCCTCCAAGTAGAATTCACCTTTCATTTGTGATGGTTTCTCTCCTCTACCTTTCCAGTGTTTTCTAAATCATTTGCTCTTTAGATTTTTTTTCTATTTTCAATGATTTTCCAATAGTAAAACCCATCTTCTTCCCTAATCCAAAAGATTTGGGCAGTGCTGGACCTTCCTTGGAGAGCTGGTATGACCGCCCCCACCCCCCCAGCTTGTAGGAGTGGGTGCTTGTCAGGCAGTTGTAAGCCCATAAGGCTGTGTGGTTGGAGGCCCTTCCCTGCCGCAAATTCTCTTTCCCATTCCACTGCCCTAGAGAAGCGGGCAGCCTGGGCCTCCCAGCCTATGGGTAGCAGGACCCACCTGGGGACCCTGTGGACATCAGTCAGCACTCAGTGTTGGCTGGTGAAATTGCTTCTGTGGACACACTGGCCCTGCACTCTGCGGGTGATGTGCCACCCTCTCATGGGTCATGAGGGGTGGCCACTGGGCCCCTGTACTGTGGGCTTTGGGAACTGGGAACACAGCCTCTCACTGCTGCAGAGATGGTGGCAACGTTAGAAGGGTAAAGGGCAGAAGGTGGTGGGCAGCCCAGCAAGGCACCCCCACCTTGGTGCCCCTTCTCTGGAATCCGGTGCCGTCCTGGTGCCATCTTGTCGATGAAGGGCCCAGGGCTGGATGGGAGGGGGATCCCCTCCCACCTACATCTCTAGATCTATCCACTGGGATCATATTTTGGAATCCCTGGGCCGGTGCTGCCCTGTGGAACTTTCTACAATAACAGGCAACATTCTTAACTGCTGTGCAGGCTTGTTGCCACCACAGCATGTAGATGTTGCAGAAATCTCAGTCCTTGTCCTCGTTGTCAATCCAATAATGAGGACATGGTTTTGAGAAAAAGGAAAAAGAAGCTTTATTGCTTTGCTAGCCAAGGAGAAACACAGGGGACTCCTGTCCTAAAGGCTGTGATTCTGTCCATCATCAGGAACAAGGTGTTTTTATAGAAGTGATTCAGAGAAAATGAGATTAGGGAGGAGAGATGAGGAAGGAGAAGATCAGGGAGGAGAAGTTTAGGGAAAGGAAGATTGGGAAAAAGAAAAAAAAAACTTGTAAGTTTCAAAGCCACAAGGGATATAGTCAAAGCATCAAGTGAACCCCTGTTACATAGATATTGACTGTTAGAAACGCAGCTCATGGGACTGAGCAACTGAAGTTTTAACTTTGGTTAACTTGGAATGAATTTGGATTAAGCAGCCACCTGTAATAGTAGCTCTAGTCAGTCTCCTTGCTGGCATCTGGCAGGATGTGTCCCTGGCTGTCATTCTGAGGAGCAGCATACCAAGAGCACCATTTCTGGCATGTTGGGCGTGCTGGTGAATCTTGTCTCCCTGTCCTGTGTCTAGGTTTCCTCCTGAGTCCGAGAGCCCAATGCTTCAAGAGGAAGGACTTGGAATGCCATCCCAGGCGCCTCGAGGCCAGCCCCACACAGGAGTCCAGCAGGGCAGGTCTTGAGCTCAGAGACAGATTGGATTGAACTTGGTCCCACCCCCCCAGACCTTGCTCACGGAATCTGACTGGCAGAAAACTCAGGGAGAGGGCTATTAAAGGGGCCCTGAGGGACCTTGGAGCAAAGGAGTTGGGGACACCAGACAGAGGTGCTGTGGTCAATCCTCCAGGGGTGCAAGACAGCGCAGAAGGTCAGGGACCAGAGGGTTCACCCCTTTCTCCCAAGAAGGGGATATGAAAAGCATCGAGGGAGTCACACCCATGGGGAGAGAAAAGGCAGGATCTGCAAAGCCGCAGCACCCCAGGACCCATAGGACTCTGGGGCTTCGCTTCCTTCCTTTGCCGATGACATCATGCCATCTGACCTGGCCTGCCATCACAGCCCAAGCTCCCATAAAGACTTCCCCTTGGCCTCCCACCCTACCTGTCCTGCCGGGATCCTGGAGCCTGGGGCTGGAGAGGGCTGGGCTGGGGTGGAGCCTGCCTGTGGATGGAGGGCCTGCAGGTAGCCTGCAGGTAGGTGGATAGGACCATGGGCTCTCCAGGTTCAGGCAGACTACCACATTGACTGGGTGACTGCCCACCTCCCTGGAATGCCCTCTTCTCCCTCACAGCCCTGCCCAGCTGCAGATAAGAAAGGCCAGCTCTCTCCTGCCTCCACAGCAGGCCAGGAGCCCTCCAGACTCAAGCCTCCCCTTCCAATGCTGCTTCCTCTCATGAGGCCCAACTGACCCCACCCAGCAGCCTGGGATAAATCTCTTCTGGTATTAGTTTAGCTCCTGACAGGCCCAAAGACCACAGGATCCCTGCATGCCGTACAGCATGTGCCCTGGTCACTGTCCCCTGTGCCTTGAGTTTCTTCCTCAAGAGACTCCATTTCCTAGCAGTGACCAAGAAGTGGGTCCTGCAGGCTGGCCTGCCTCCTCTGCCTCTCTCACCAGGCCAGCTTGGAATCTGCAGGAGGGGCTGCATGACTGGCCAAGGATGCAGGTGCTCCCACCCAGCGCCTACTCTCCAGGTTCTGCACAGCATGGCCAGCCCCGCCCTCCACAGCACGCCCAGGGTCAGGATTGCCCTGTGAGGGAAGGCCATACCTCATCAGCCTTCCCCTAGGACATTAGGCAAGGGGATGGTTGGTGGGAATTCAAGGTAACCACAAGGCTTCAGGAATAACCTTAAGTACATGATCAGGGTGCTGAGCCATCCCAGGCCCCATGCAGAAAAAAAATGGGGGACAGAAGACAGGGAAGTTCTGGTCTGAGCTGGGCCTCAGCTCACTGTCCCTGGTTGTTTCTGGACAGGGCCAATCTCTTACCACCACATGGCTCAGACTCAGCATGTCCACCCCACCCCACCCCGTGCATCATGGCCTATCTGGGATCCAGGACACAGTTGGCAGGCTCTGCACATGAGGGGACAGACGGGGACAAGGAGCCCAGAGTCGGGGACAAGGTTGGAGCACTAGGTCTGGAGTGTGCAGACCTAGGGCATTGAAGCCCCACTGGGAAAGTACAAGCATTGTCTCCTTGGCAAAACATCCGCTGAGGATTTCTCCCAGAAAAAGAGGAATTACGCTCACACAAAACCCTGACAGCAAATGTTCATATAGCATTTTATTCATCGTGGCCACAAAGCATAAACAGCTCAAATGTCCTTCAACTGCTGGACACTAAGCAAAATGGGCACCTGTGCCCTGGAGCACAAGCCCCTCCCCAGGTCCTCTCATTAGAAAGACTGCACAGCAAGCCCAGGCCCCAACCTGCCCATCAACCGCTTGCTGCCAGGGGTCAGAGTGGACCTGGGCACCATAGGTTCAGGGGTGGGGACTGAGGCCAGAGCAGCACGCTTGGGAGGTGAGCTGGCTTCTCCTTGGATGGCTTGGCCAACAGAAGCAGAAGGCCAGTAGGTGTACCTACTGCCTTCTGCCCTCAGGTGTACCTCCTCATCTGCTGCTGGATCCATGGCACAAAGGATTGGACCCGAGCATAGATCCCAGGAATGTCACGAAGGGCACAGCCAATGCCCCAGCTGACCACTCCCACCAAGTTCCAGGAGCCTGTCACCTTGCACACCAGGGGCCCTCCAGAGTCACCCTAGGAGGAAAAGGAGTCACTGGGTATTGGCCCCAAAGGTGAAATGAAGGTGGGCAGGTGGAAAAGGACTCACATAGCAGGAATCCCGACCCTCGCTGCCCGCACACAGCATGTCGTCCAAGATGATCCTCCGGTCCCTGTGGCGGTGCCTGCTGGCATTGTGGTACTGTTGCTCGCAGACTGCATTCTCCACCACCTGCACCTCCACCTGCTGCAGGCGGAAGGGTGGGGGCAAGGAGCCTGGGAGAGGAAAGGAGGTGTGGCAGCACAGGTGTGGTTAAACCCCACCCTTGCCCAAGTCCCTCTGCATCCCTGGCCTCAGCTCCCTCCTGTCACACACTGTGTGGGAACGCAGCTCACAGGGACCATGTCCACCTGAACCCTGGCACTCCACACAGGCACTCTACAGGCCTGCAATTGGGGCACCAGAGAGACAATGAGCAACATGTTCTTCTGGTGTTTCAAAACCAAATGTTTCCCTGCTCAGAGCACTGAGCTCTGGGCTCAGGCTTTCCCTGTGCAGGTGCTGAGGCTCCCATGGAGACCGCGGTGGGTGGGAGATGAGGTGGGAGTGCCCTGGGTTCCTCGGCCATTCCCTGGATTCCCTGTGAAGCTGCAACCCAGAAACCCAGCACTACCCAGCCTCCAACAGTTCTCAGAGCAAGTGTAGGTCCCACACAGAAACCCTTCCAGCCACACCCTCTGTATGTACCAAACATGCTGATGGCACCCCAGCCAGTCACCCAGCACTGGTCCCTCGGGGTGACACTATCAGAGAGAGAGTAGAGCCTGACGGGCTTGATGTTGGCAGAGCACACAGCAGGTTTCGCCAGATGCAGCAGGGCCACATCTGAGCCCAAATGGGCATCCACATAGTCAGGGTGGACGATGACTCGGTTCACACGCAGCAGCTTTGTGTCTCCATAAAGGAAAACGTTCCCAGCCTGGACCCGGTAGGCTGATGGGTCAGCATCTTTCCTGGAGTCAGAAAGAAACCATGGTGGCAACTCACTCTAGATCTCCTGGACATTGCAGAAGGCCATCAGGCCTAGGAAAAACAAGTGGCCCCATGTGTGCAGCCCAGGCCCTGCCC
The DNA here is from genome assembly GCF_048772815.1 of Callospermophilus lateralis. NCBI lineage: Eukaryota > Metazoa > Chordata > Mammalia > Rodentia > Sciuridae > Callospermophilus > Callospermophilus lateralis. The sequence goes on along the minus strand of NC_135323.1, from coordinate 8,057,794 downwards.
ACACCCCCTGGTTTAGCCCCCATATCCAACCCAGAGCCGGGCAGAAGGGAGGAGACTCACCGGTCAATGCAGTGGGCAGCGGTCAGCACCCACTGTGGGTGGATGAGGGAACCCCCACAGATGTGCACCCATGCAGCCCAGCGGTAGCTGTAGACCCTCAAGCTGATCTGCCATGGCCACCTCCCCTGGGGGGCACTGTGGCCACCCACGATGCCCACCAGGTCGTTCTGAGAGACAGGTGCTAAAAGCAACAGGTGAAAGTCAGGGAGCCTGGCGCACACAGGCCAAGATCCCCAACTCGGGCCCGAACAGGCCGTGCACACGTCCCTAGATCCTGGGGACAGTGCTCACAAGAGCCTTGGGAAAGGGACAGGGTCAAATGGGTCAGGACTCACCCGGGGTCCCAGCACTGGAAGTCCCCACCAAGAGAAGGGTCACAAACCACAGGCTCAGCATCTGCAGAAGACAGACACAGAGGGTGCTGGGCTACCTGAGGCCAGGGGTAGAGCGGGCCAGGGCCAGCCACAGCAGTCTGCAGGGACAGCATCCTACCTTGCCAAGGCTCCTGGGCTCCCTTCTCCCTGGGCCTCTCTATCCTTTATCCTCTAGCCACAGGAAGTGGGCAGGGGGCTTGTCCAGCGCTCTGCTTGGAGGAGGGGCAGAGAGGAAGTGGCATTTGGCCTGAGATGCAAAAGGGGCTGGTGACCCAAACACGGGGTTCTAGGTCCTTGCCAGGGTCTGGATCAGCCAAAGTCAGGATTACTCGGACCTCACCATGTTCTTGGAAGAATGTCTCTAGAGGCTGGGGTGGGAGAAGGGCTGGTTGGCTCAGGGTTGGTGCTGAAAGAAGGGCCAGCCAGCACCTTCTGAGGTCTTTCAGCATCCTGGCAGGGGACAGGGTAGGTTATCAGCCTTCCCCAGACATGGAGGTGCTCACTACTAGGTGGCCAAGCTCCCTGTGCTGGGAGCATCTGGTCACAGGAGCCACGTCCTGGAGAGCTGCTGCTCAGGCTCCTCTGCTGGGCCTGTTTTCCAGCACCCTCTGTGCCAGGCCAGGCTCTGCTCCTGTCTGGGCTAGTGCAGACCAACCTCTCACCACCAATCTTTCCTGCTGGCCATGGAAAGCCCAGCAGGTGCACTGCCAGAGGCCCCTGAGGGACAGCTCCACATTCAGGGTCAGTCCTGAGGCCCCCATTCACCATCCCCCTGCATACTCCATGACAGACTGGACCTCTCTCTGAGTGGGCAGTTCCACTCTGTGGGGAGCCAGCAAGCTGGCCACCTTCTCTCTGGCCATCTCACCCAGGCCCTCAGGCCTCTGTACCCAGCAGGAACCAGCTTCTCCTTGCTCCCCAGGTGACTGGGACAGATTCCTGTCCCTCTCATGACTCGCTGGCCTTGAGCTCCAGGTGCAGGCAGACCTCTAGGGTGGCTGGTGATGCAGGTCACAGTGGCTGTGACAGGGCGGGCAGTGCCTTGGGAACAGGGACAGTTGCAGAGGGGACCGTGGAGACCCACAGCTGGACTAAGAGCCACCTTACCAGGAGGCAGAGGACTGAGGGCCTGAAGCAGGCAGAGGGCCCTGCACAGGACTGGGTGATCCCCGAGTGCCCCATGACCTGGGCCTGGGGGCTCTGGGTCTTTGCTTGCAGAAACCCAAACTGAGCACCGTAGAACCATGCTGTGTCCAGGTAGGGTCTCTGCTGGAATTGGGGCAATGGAGTTCTGGCATCGAGGAGGTGGAGCCCTGGGGTGTCCAGTGTGGCTGAGCCCCACAGGCTATCAGAACCAGCTGGCAAGAGCAGAGGAGGGAGAGGGGCACATGTTGGGGCCTCAGGAGAGGCCTGGAGGGAGCACCCAGCCACCCAGGCCCTCCATAAGGGCAGCTGCCACCAGTGGAGAAGAAAGTAGGGCCAGGGCTGTGCCCTTGGTGCCCTCCTGGGACAGTGTGGCCCCCATAGACAGTGACACCAGGGCCATCTCCCCAGAAAAACACTATACATCCTGCTTCTATGCCAAGCATGGGGCCTGAGCCCCTCAGCATGGAGGGGTCCACCTGCGGCCCCCACTACTTGAACAAGACAATGGTTAAGAATCAAGGACTGAGACAGGATATCTGGTCACCTTGATAGGGTCAGGACCAGGCCACCATGAGCACATTCAGCGATAGCATCAGAGAAAGAACCAGGGACCTGAGGGCTCCGGTTGTGAGACCGTTAGGACTGGGACTGTGGCCAGGTGAAGGATGTGGCCACCCAGGCAGTGTCGCAAGAGGGCTGCTTGGGCAGAAGGCTGAACAGAGGGATCCAGCACAGGGGCACCAGTGTCTCTGAGCCAAGGGCTCTGAAGGCCTAAGGTCATGGAACCCAGGGAGGAAGGGCCTGGAGCCCAGCCTTGGAGGCCAGTTCAACCCCATCAGAATAAACCAGCTTCCTTGGCTGGGGCTGGGGCTTCCGAGAACCCGAGAGACTGTCCCCAATGTTTCTGGGATGCTTGGGACCATTTCCTGTGGTACATGGCGTGACAAGTCAGGGTGGGTGTCGTCCACTGCCCCTCTGGTGCCCCTCAGATGGGGACGACAGGCAGGATGCAGGGAGCTGGGGGTGGCTACAGGTGCTGGAGCTGGCGTAGAGATGCTGCCCAGGCTCTGAGGAGGCCCACCAAAGGCAGAAGGGCCAGGTGGGGAGTTAGTGGAGGCAGGGATAGGGTGTACTCCTGACAGCCTGGGCCTCTCCCAGAGCCAGCCGGCTCCCTGTGTGCTCTAACTGCTGTGGAGCCAGGGCCTGTGAGCCTGTCCCTCAGGGTTCTGCTCTGTACAATCTCTGCGATCTGTGACTGTGGGCATTGTCTCCTTCTCTTGTACCCTGGACTTTTCAGGAAAACCAGCCTCATCTCTGGAAGAAGTACAGAGAGAGGCCACGCCTCCTTCACCTGCCAATCTCACTGCACATATGTGTTTGATGGGCCCCTTTCTCATCAGAGCCCTGCGGCTAGTGCACCCTGGGAAAGGAGGTTCCACATTCCTGCCTCCACAGGACAGAGGGCATTAGGAGCCCCGAGTGGCCAGCGCACTTCTCCTGTCGGCTGCTCCCTTATTGAATACCTGAACTCTTTATATATTCTGGACACTATGTTCCTTCCCACGTATGGCTCATCCCCACGTGAGTCTTTGTCTTTCAGTTTTAGACTTAAAGGTGGTTAAAACCACCAATTCTTTCCTTTTATCTGTTTTTTGTTTGTTTGTTTGTTTGTTTTTGTTTTTGTTTTGAAAAAAACTGATTGAACCCAGGGACCCTCGGCCACTGAGCCACATCCCCAGCCCTGTTTTGTTTTTTAATTAGAGACAGGGACTCACTGTGTTGCTTGGGGCCTTGCCGCTGCTGTCCTTTTATCATTTTTGGTTTTTAAGTTCTTTCATTTTAATTTATTTTTTATTTTCTTTCCAGTGCTGAAGATTGAACTCAGGATCTCACACATGCCAGGCAAATGCTCTATCACTAAGCCACCCCGCTGGCCTAGGTTTTGTGCTCTTTTTAAAACAATTTAGGGATGTAATTCAGCATTGCATTGCTTGCCTACCATGCGCAAGGTCTTGGGTCTGATCCCCAACACTGAAAACAAACCAAAAAAATTATTCTTTGTTTACATGAAAACGAAGATAATTCATAATATCCCCCTGTAATGCTTTTTTGTTTGTTTGTTTTGTTTTTGTTTTCCTTTTACAAAATAAGAGCTTCAGTGTGGGAAGCACTGGTGAGTGACACTGGCCAAGCTCCATCTTCCTAGTGTGTCGTGTTCAAATATATAACAATAAATCCCACCAACACGTAAAAAAAGAGAAACTCTCTCTCAAAAAAAAAAGAAATTCCGCAGGACTGGAGCCTGTGGCAGTGGTGGCAGGAGGCCCGTGAGGCTGTTTGTCTTCCACCTATCTAAGCTCTCTGCGGTGTTGCTGGGGAGATGTGCCACCTTCATACGCCCAAGCGCCCTTCCTCTGGGAATTGCTGCTGGGTGGGCTGCCTTCCCGAAAGCCTTCCTCCAGACCACCCTGGGTATCGGGGCGTCTACTCAGAGCCAAGGGGACTGGGAGTTGTGCTTTCCACTTCAATCTGAGTTTACTTCCACAGCTGGCCCAAAGGAGAAACTAGCCCAACAGCTTAAGGACCTCCCTGCTGGAAACAGGACTCATACAGAGAGGCTGTTTCTGCTGGTGAGGCTGCAGAGCAGGGCTGAGAGGACGGATGCTCATTTTCATGTGAGCAGATAGGTTTGATTTCTTTCTTTTTTTCTTCTTTCTATTGAGGATTGAGCCCAGGGGTTCTCTGAGCTAAAGCCCCAGGCCTTTTTATTTTTTTAATTTTGAGACATAGTCTTGCTAAATTGCTCAGGCTGGCCTAGAGATTGCAATAATCCTCCTGCCTCAGCCTCCTGGGTCACTGGGATTACAGGTGTGCACCACAGTACCTGGCCATACATTTTATTTTTTATGACACATGCAAAATTTATAGATCTTATAATGTACAATTTATAAATGTAAATTTTACAGATTTGAGTGAGCAAAAGCAACTTTCTTTAACAAATAGGGGAACAAATACCATTGGTGATGACATTGTAACCAGAGTCATGTAACCCTGTGATTGGTTATAATCCCGGTAGTCACAACAGACATGCCGTGTGCTCCTTGATCTCCATTCCTCAGCCTGTGAGAGAGCTGTGAGTATAGGCAACCACGCAGTATAGACTTTAAAAATAACTGTAGTCCTTGCCTCATGACTTCTTTCTGTCCAGAAGACAGCCCAGTGTTCTCCATATAACTTCAGCAGGACTGAGCCTGTGGCAGAAAAAAAGAAACAGCGGCTAGGGATGTAGGTCAGTGGTAGAATGTTTGTCCAGCATGCTGGAATCCCTGGGTTTGATCCCCAGTACCACAAAAAATAACAAGGAGATGCAGAGCAGGGCCAGCCAAGCATTTTTAATTCCTAAATTTTTCATGCCAACCAAATACAATTTATTCAAAAATTCTCTTATCAAATTGAGTCTTATAACCAAAGATTAATTCTCTTTTTTAAAAAATATGAACTAATTGTTTTTTGCTTGTTTGTTTGTTTATAGTTGTAAATGGACAGCATGCCTTTATTTGTTCAGTTTTTTTATGCAGTGCTAAGGATCAAACATAGTGCCTCACACATGCTAGGCAAGCGCTCTACCACTGAGCCCTCGCCCCAGCCAGATTAATTCTCTTTTAATCAACAGTTTGGTGTAACAGTCTATTTGCACAAAGCTGCCCTAAACACGTAAAGACTCAGCTGTCACACTTTAGGAATAATCGGTAGCGATCCCTAATATCAGTAGCCCGGGACACTGAGTCTCCCTGTCCATGGCCACCCACATGGGGCATAGTTAGGCCAAGTTGTCAGGCTGGCTGGCTCCTCTGTGAACCCTCGCCTGCTCTGCCAGACTTTTTTCCAGGTGGCATGCAGTTTTCTGGTTGGGAAAGCACTGTCAGCCCCTCTGCAGTGTCCCAGGCACCCTGGGAGGTCTAGGAAGACTGCTGCTTGGTCCTGGGCAAGGACAGCCTGGCCCCTTCCTGGCCTGGCCTACACCTTCCCCTGGTTTCTCAGCTGGCTTGTAGCTCCAGGTCACCTGCCCCACGTGGGGCAGAGGCAAGGAGGGGGCAGGCCCTGCGGGTCCCTGGCCCAGAGGAGGGGCTACCTGCATTTCACCATTAAGCTGAACGTTTGCTGCAGGCTTTGGTGACATCCTGCGAATTTGTCAAGATCTTATCTTTATCCAAATATGTGGTTGAATGTGTCAACCAAATATTCCAATCCTTTTCCTCATCTGTTGGGTATATCCTATGCCATTTGCCTCTGCTCTGTCCCTTGGTAAATTGCACAATCAGTTCTCCTCCCGTAAACCTCATGGTTGGGATCCTGATGGCACTCAGGTGGCCCAGTTGATTCAGAATGCCACCTGCACTCACCAGTGGTTTCCCAGAAGCCTCCTACCCAGCCCCAAGGTGACTCCTATGCTGGGCTTGGGGCTGGCAGCTGGGCAGCAGATGAAGCTGTCTCCCTTGGGGCTGGGGAGTTTCCCAGGTCAGAGGTGCCCAATGAGGGAAGCATAGAGGACCTTGCTGGAGCCGTCCCTCCCCAGAGACCAGCAGGAGGCCTCAGGTTATGAAGGGACAAGAGGGACACAGAGGTGAGCCCCCACAGCTAGGCAAGGGCAGAGCACAGGCGGTGGCATCTTCAGTAGGGCTCAGCCATCCCCCAGCCCTCTGCTTGCCCCCACTCCACAGACCCTCGCACCCTAGGAGGGGTGGACAGCGAGTCACTCCTGCTGCTCAGGCAGCAGCCAGTGCCCTCAGGGGCTGATGCAGGGTCCCCACGTGTGTTCCCACTGGCAGTGATCTTTGTCAAAGATCCTGACCTTTCAGGGCCACTCTCCTGGAGGTCAAGACCCCACGATGCCCACAAACCCCAGAGCTCACCACTGACAGCTGCCCTGGTGCCTCCCAGGACCCAGGGTGAGCCCACCAGCCACATGTGGGGTCACCACTCCTCCCAAACCAGTGCAGGCCTGGAGATGGGGACAGGTCCCAGGACAGCGGGAACATTAAATGGGGCCGGGACCCACAGGCACGGAACCCCAGGTGCAGGAGAGACAAGGACACAGTGCAAGTGGGGCCTGGTACCAGCCCTGGAAGCCTGGACAGCAGCATCCTCCATACAGAGCCACCAACAACCCCAGCCCCAGAGAGCCCCAGGGCCCAGACGAGCCACGTGGAGCCCAGAACACCAGAGGACGTGGGAAACAGGGCCCCATAGTGAGAGAGCCAGGTCTGTGTGAGCTGGAGCCAGGGACCCATTTCCTACACTCTTCCTGCCTCTCCAGGGGCACTAGACAACTGCCCTTGGAAGAAGAGGGATTCCTGTCCCTTCAGCTGTCTCCTGGGGCCTAGGCACCAAGGGCTGGTGAGATGTGAGGTGGGGGCCTACGGTTTGGAAATAAGCTTGGGCAGGTCCGCTCCTCAGAGCCCCAGTGGGCTCCACGGCTCTGGGGACAGGTCCTTGCCAGACACTGAAAAGGAGCTGAGGAACAAGGGCACTGCTGGCTGGCACCAGGATTCCTTGGTGGCCCTGCCTCCCCTGGCAATCCTATTCTTGCCATCCTGGGCCCTCACCCAACTGTGAATACCTCCACCCCCACCCCAGGAATCCTGCACACAAGGCTCCCCCATTGGCCATGTCAAGTCACTGACCCACAAGCCAGAAAGTCCCCACAGGGGGATTCCCCAAACTTAGCACCAGCATTCAGTACCATTCTGTGGCAGACCCTGCCTCCAGGGCAAGAGCCTTGGACACCCATGTGTCATGTCCAAGGGTCCAGGAGGCCCAGACCTAATTGTGGACTCAGGTGCTCAGCAGCTTCTAGGGATAATGTGTCTAGTTTTGCAACCTTAGAAGAGCTGGGCCCAGACACAGTGGCACAGGCCTGCCATCCTGGGAGGCTCAGGCAGGAAGATCACAAGTTCAAGGCCAGACCCTGTCCCAAATTAAAATTTAAAAATAAAAAGGACTGGAAATGTAGCTCAGTGGTAAAGTGCTTGCCAAATATGTGCAAGGTCCTAGGTTCAATCCCCAGCACCACAAAAAGAAGAAAAAAACGTGGGGGTGGGGGTGAAATGAAAACTGTAGACTTTTTAAAGTTTATTTGTTTTTTTAGCAGCTTTATTGAGATAAGACTCACACCATCCACCCACTTAGTGTGTAGTGCGGTGGGTTTCAGCACATTCGCAGGGCTGTGCAGCATCTCCAGGGCTGATTTTATAGCATTCACCCCCCCAAAAAAAAATGCTTGTGCCCTCCAACCCCCCACTAATCCCTACCCCTGGCAGCCACCCCCACTGTCTCTGTGGGCTTTTGAGCATTGCCCCACAAGGTCTTCTGAGACCCTCTTCACTCACTTGCCTGCTGGAGATCTGTGGGCTTTTACCTGCGTGGTCCCCTCCCAGTCCCAGGAAGCAGGGGAGGTCCCCCAACCTGAAAGCCAGCTCCCAAGCTTGGAGTCACCTCCTGGCTGAGGCTGTCCCAACCCCTGCTGTGGTCTCAGTGGCTTACTAACTCTGGGTCAGGGTCCAGGTGTCCTTGGACATTCTGACATAGACAGCACCTTCTTCTCCCATGTCCTCTAACGAGCTTCCTGGGGTCCCTGTTACGAGAGCACTAATTCCCTCTCTCCCTCCCCAGTACTACCACACTGGGACTGGGGTTTCAGAATTCACTATGAACTTTGCAGGACTCAGCCATCAACCATGGGAGAGGGTTCCTCCCAGATGTCAGTGGGGACCCTCCCCTCCCACTGAATTCAGCTAGATGCTGCCCAATGCAGATTCTGGTTAGGAGGTTGTAGAGTACCACAGTGAAGTCAGTATCCCCATCTTTAGAACTGGAATGGCCGCTTGGGTATCTTGACACCACTGGGTGGGGACTGCAGTGCCGGGTCCCGTAGGTCCTCTAAAGCCAAACTCTGCCCAAACAGGCCAGTGGATGTGCAGCCCAGGACTGTTCCCACTGTGGGTCTGCCTCCCTTTGAAGGCCAAGGGTCACAAGGTGAATTGAGGCAATCAGAGCCTTCCTCTTGCCAGTATTGTGGCCTTGGGAACACTGACCAAGGACAGCCACTCTGCTGGCTCACCAGTGTCCACCTCTGGGCTCCAAGTCCAAACAGAGATCACTTAGACAATGCACATTTTAATGGGAGACAGGGTGAGCAGGAGGCCTGGGTCCTGCCACCCATCCACACCCACCACACTTTAAGAGACACCAGCTCAGAGCCCCTCTCTCCCAGGATTCAGGGAAGTCCAGGAAACTCTGGGCCAGGAGGGCAGGGGTCTCAGTGCTGAAAAGAGTGAGGAAGTTAGGGAGAATGTAGAAAAAGGGGCATCACAAGGAAGACGGGGGTCACCACCTGGCCTGTCTAGCATCCAGGAAACTGGGGGACATGGTGATGAATCCAGGACACATAGCTCATCACACGGGTGTAAACCCCAGGTAGGTCGGCATGACCACAGCTGTGGCCCCAGCTCACCACCCCAACCTGGATCCAAGTGCAGTTCCACAAGCAGACGAGGGGTCCTCCAGAGTCACCCTGTGGAGAGGCCAGACTCAGTACCTCCAAGATCCCCTGCCTGGAGTGCCTGGGTCCCTACTTCATTGACCACTTGAGGACAGAGACAGGGTGGGTGAGCCTCACCTCGCAGGAGTCCCGGCCCCTGCTGCCTGCACACAGCATGTCCTCCTTGATGACCCTCTCGGAGATGTCTGGGAAGGACATGTTCTGGTACTTCTGGTCACATTCCTGGCTCCCCACTATGGGGACCTCCACCTCCTGCAGGTGGTAGGGCTCAGGCAGTGGTGCTGTGGGGAGGAGCCAGGTGAGCACCAGGGGCTGGGGGCTCCCACCTCACCCCAGCAATGGAGACAGATTGGACACAAGGCCTCCCTGATACCCACTGTAGTCCTTGATGTTGCCCCAGCCAGTCACCCAGCATCGCTTCCTCGAGGAGATCCTCAGGGAGGCAGCCGGGAGGATGACGGGGTGCACCTGCTCAGACAGAGCCATGGGGACCTCCAGCCGCAGCAGGGCGATGTCCCCACCTCCACTGACAGACAGGCTCTCATTGTACTTGGGGTGGCGGACAATCTCAGCCACCTTTGCCAGCTGGTCATCTTCATAGAGCCTCAGCTGCCCCACCTGCACCCTGAAAGCACAAGCCTCCAGCTCCCCCCTGGGAGAAGGGAGCAGGAGCCCCTCAGGGAGGCTGGCCAGGCCCTCAGGGAAGCCAAGTTCTGCAGCAGCCCAGGAATCTGGCCACACCCTCGGGGCCAAGGCTTCCCTGCAGCCCAGGGAGGGGCCCCAGAAATCCTGCCTCCCACCCCTGGCCCCTTGACCCCCTCCTGGTGCCCACCTGCACCCAGCAAAAGAAATGGGTGGGGCCCACTCACGGCTCAACACAGTGGGCAGCTGTCAGCACCCACTGAGGGTGGATGAGGGAGCCTCCGCAGACGTGCTCCCACAGTCTCCTCCCCATGTTGTAGAACCTCAAGCTGACCTGCCACGGGAACCTCCTGGTTGAGACAGGGCAGCCCCCGACAATGCCCACCAGCTCCAGTCCTGGGCGGGGGTCTGGGGAGGCACATGGAGGGGCTGTCAGGGACCAGACAAGGATCTCCCCAGGGCTCAGGAGGCAGCAAGGCTCCTGGCGAGTGGATGATGCCCACGCAACCCCAGGCATGGTCCTGTGAGCCCTGGGGGTGGGGATGGGTCCTGGGGCAGGAAGGCATGGAGTAGGGTGGGATTAGGACTCACCAGGGGTCAGGGGAGTGGAGCCCCCCAGGCAGGGGAGAACCAGGAGCAGCAGCCACAGCATCCTAGGGACCAGAGAGCTCCTGGGCCAGGAGTATTGAGGATGGACTGGGATGGCTGGGGCGGTCCTGCTCCCTCCTTGGGTGTCCTCTCAGGCCCCATTTATCCCTCTGCCACAGGATGTGGGCACTGGCACACCAGTCCTGTGGGGGAGGGGGTTGGGGGAGTGCTGTGGCCAAGCACTTCTCCAGAAGCTGGGGCCAGGTGGGGCAAGCCCTGGCATATGCCCTGCTCCCCTTGTAGCTGAAGGACACAAACCACGAGTGTGGGAGTGTGGCATTGGAAAGGGAGAGAAATACCGTGAAGGACAAGTCAGAGGCTGGCTCCTCAGGCACTGCCCTTCTGTCCTCAGCGGGGCTGCAGAAGGACCAGGGACACCCCAGCTGTGGTTGTCTCCTCCATAGCCTGGAGGGACTCCTAGCCATAAGCTCAGACATGGGCTGGGGACCTCAGTTAAGGAAAGGCTATTGGAAGTCCTCCTTGTTATCCGGAGGTCTGTGGAAGGGTCTGTGTGGGTGGGAGACCCAGGAAGGTGGGCCCTGGCATGCTGACCTCACAGTGACCTCCACATGCAGGTGAAGATGGAGGAAGAGGGGCCCAAGCTCTGTTTGCCACCTCCTTGGGGGCCACCTGGGCAGGACACTGACTGCAGCCAGGACCTGGACCCCTACCCCCCACCCCTACCCCCTCTCTGGCTTCCAACACAGCTGGGTCCCTCCTGTGGGCTGAGCCAGGTGGTGGACAGCACTTAGGCTGGGGAGGCAGGACAGAGACCACACAGGAGGAGAGAGGCTGGGCCTGCCGAGACCCTCAGGGCATTCCCCAAACTTGGAGGGCCTGGGCCCCCAAAGAGTGACAGTCCTCTCTTATGCCTGATGCCTTCCTCAGGCCTCTCTGTGTCCCTAGGCTAAGGACTGTGTATGGTGGGTGGGTCTCTGGGGGACTGCTATGTCATGGTTCCCGATCAGAAAAAGGGAGCTATGGGGTCTCTTGGTCTCCCCTCCCATGAGCCTTCTGTGATCCCAAAGCCCTTGCAACCCTGGCTTAAGACACCCTGAATCTGCTTCTACAAGAGTCTGGGAATATGAGGACCTCTTGCCAGGTGTGTGGGGGGTGTGCATTTGAGAGAAGACAGACCCTGAGAGGACGGGAGGATGTCTCTCCTGGTTCCCCAGGAGGCCGTGGGCTCTTCAGGTCCAGCAGGGAGTAGCTCCTTGTTATGGGCCAAATTTTGCCCCCTGCCATTGGAAGACAGAGACACTTGTCTGACAGGTCTCTCTGGAGCCCCCTCCCATGCCTGCAGATGACCCTGGTCCACTAAAGCCACACATCAAGTGGCTTTCAGCCTAGAGGGATCCCTAAATGTGGCAGCAGAACAGATGCTCCCTACCTGCACACATTGCCATGCCCCTGCAGGCTCTGGATCTCCACAGCCCCCAGGAACACTGGGGCTTCAGGCTGAGGACCCAGGCCATCGCCCTGTCCCTCAGACCCTGCCTGCCTAGGTGGCCACTCCTCCTCTTGGGCCTCAGACACTAAAGGGCTGACCACAGTGCCCTATGGAAGGGACACTGCGTCCCCACACTGCCCACAAATTTCCATACCCATGAAGAGACCTGCGATCGGCATGGGACACCTGCAACAGGGGATGTACGCTCTCAGCAGAGCAGCTTCAAATGCTGAGGAAGACACTTAGAGCCTGGACTGTGCCTCCCCAGAACAGCAGCTCAAGCAGGAGGCAGTGCATTCTCAGGCAAAGCCAGTGTCAGACCCTTGAGACAGCCAAATGAAAGGACGGTTTCAGAAAATGTTGCAAGAGATACAGTCAGCAAAGGAAATCAATGATTAAGGCAAACGCCACTGTTATCTTCAGAAAACAGGTAGCGCCCAAGAAAAAGAGAAAGCCCTGCCCAGTAACCCAGCACCAACAGTCTAGATGGTATCCGCGTGGTGGATGGGGAAGTCCACACATGTATCCCTCCAGCACATGTATCCCTCCAGCACAGAGGAAGGGAGGGAAGAAAGTAAACACAGAAAACAAGTGAATTCTACAAAAGAATAAGTCAAGGGGGTGGGAGCAGCCTCCGTGGGTCAGTGGCTCTAACACAGTCCAAATGCAGCCCACAGGTGCATACAAGAGAGGACCCCAAGTGCACTGTTTAGAAAGGAGAGACAAGGACAGGTGTTCACCAAGAGAGCATAAAAATGTTCAGAAATTGATTAATTAAATTAAAAAACTTGCTCCCATCAAAAACCACTTTAGAGGGCTAAGTGGGTATGTGCCAGGCCCTGGGCTCCATCCCCAGCACCAGAAACAAAGGAGCAAACAAAAGCACTGAAAGAAATGAAAGGAGGCCTCCAACTGCCCATGGAGAGAACCCTCTGCCTCCCAGTGGCAGCCTGAGAGTGCTCCCTGGAACCCCACACACCTACACAACAGGCAAATCCAGAGGTTCAAACCTTGGTGTCCACTTCAAGTGTAAGGGTCTGGCTAAGCGTCAGAGGGAGAGACCACAAGAGACCGGCTCCATGCAATTGGCAGAAGGGGGGTTTTATTGATTCAGCATGCTGAGGCTCCAGGCTCACTCAGGAAGATAGAGCAGCCCAGAGCCCAGAGCAGAGGTCAGGCAGAGCTTAAGTACACTTTTTGGAGAGGGCGGGGGGTGGGGGGCTTTGCATACATCAGAACAAATCATCATGAGGCGCAGGAAAATTGAACAACAACTCTGAGACCTGATTAGTACATTCATTGGCGGGAACAGATTGGACAGGGGTGATTGGTCACTTCTAAGCGGGGTGCACATTCAAACTGATTGGTTTTAGGTCCTGTGATGCCTACGTGCCAGCTTCACAGAACCCCAGGTTATTAGACAACCAGAGGAGTCAGTGAGAATATTTACTGGGCAGTTCGGGTATTGTCCTAACAGCTACAGAGATTACAGGTTCCGGGGGTAGCAGAGGAATTTAACAATACTTGGTCTTTTACTTTTTAACCCAAGCCTTGCAGCCTAGAAACTTCACAATGTCCGGTCTTTTACACTTTAACTCGGGCTCTGCGGCTTAGAGTCAGCTTAAAAAATTTTACCTTTACACAAGGACACCCAGGAAACCCACCAGGCCATCAAGGGTATGCCGGTCCAGAAAGCCACCAAGTGTCCAAAAGATGTGACTTTGAACACACCCAGGTTGAGTCCTATGGGGTCCAGGTAAATTTCGCCCCCACAGGAGATTGTTCTTCAACCAGGAGAAAAAGATCCTGGAAGAAGCCAGAGAAACAAAAACAAACAAATAAATAAAATATTTGGCCTCTCAGCATCACCAGTGGAGGACCGAACTAGCTTGCAATAAACACCTCTTTGCTGCTTATATAAAATAAATAAATAAGTTTAGCATAAAATAAATGCAAATAGGGCTGGGGATGTGGCTCAAGCGGTAGCTCGCTCGCCTGGCATGCCTGCGGCCCGGGTTCTATCCTCAGCACCACATACAAACAAAGATGTTGTGTCCGCCGAAAACTAAAAAATAAATAAAAATTCTCTCTCTCTCTCTCTCTCTCTAAAAAAAAAAAAAAAAAAGAAAAGAAATGGTACCCTACACTTCCTACAAAAGAAGTCAGAAATTGGCAAAACAAACCCTTAGAGTTCTGAGCATCAGTAGTCATGATACTGCAGTTTACCAGTAATGAGTCCTGCTCCCTCACGTGTTGAAGAAGAACATTAGAGAAGCAAGCTGAGGCAAGCACATAAGGCAGGGTTTATTTAAAAGGGGTCACATAGACTTCTCCTGGGAGGGAGAAGGGGGCCATAGCTGGTATCCCAAGAAGTGAGAGTGTTCTGTTCTTTTATAAGTCCTAGGCTTCCTTTGTTCTCCTGCTCTCTTCCCCTTATCTCTCCTTCCTGCAAACGCTTGGTGGGATGGCCAAAAGGTGAGAAGTAGATGGGCTGCAGGGGCCAAGGTGGAGTGATGGGGTAGGAAGAAGGCATAATTAAAAACTCCTTGTAGGGAGGGACAGTCCCTGGAACAGGTTACCTTAGCCAGAGGTTGGAGCCAGGGGCTGATTTTCTTGATAAGGGTGGAGGGAGGGTTCTGCAGGAATTAACATTTCAATCCCTCCATTCTTTGGATCAGACCCTAGCCTGATTCTGGCTTCAGCCACAGGACAGAGAGTTGAAGTGGGCACAAGCCTGTTAAATTGGTGGGTTAAGAAGCTGGCAACCTTGGGCTGGGGATGTGGCTCAAGCGGTAGCACGCTCGCCTGGCATGCGTGCGGCCCGGGTTCGATCCTCAGCACCACATACAAACAAAGATGTTGTGTCCGCCGAAAACTAAAAAATAAATATTAAAAAATTCTCTCTCTCTCTTTAAAAAAAAAAAAAAAAAAAAAAGAAGCTGGCAACCCAGCCGGGCACAGTGGCTTAGGAGGCTGAGGCAGGAAAATATCAAGTTCAAACCCAGCCTCAGCAACTCAGTGAGACCCTGTCTCTAAATGAGATACAAAATAGGGCAGGGGATGTGGCTCAGTGGTCAAGTGCCCCTGAGTTCAATCCCTGGTACCCAAAGAGGGGGAAAGAAAAAAAAAAAAAGAAATCTTATAAAGATCCAGTAAGTGTGAAAAATTAATCATCAATTCATTATGTAAAATATAAAACTCAGTGAAAAGGAAAGAAAAAAAAAATTTATTTGCCTGGTAAAAGATAACTATAAAAATCAGTCCTGGGGTGAGAACAGTGCCCATGCCTGTAATTCCAGTGACTCAAGAGGCTGAAGCAGGAGGATAGCAAGTTGGAGGCCAGCCTGAGCACACAGCAGGCCCTGTCTCAAAAAAATTTTTTTAAAAAAAAAGGTCTAGGGATGTAGCTTGTAAGGGTCCGGCGAAGCGTCAGAGGGAGAGACCACAAGAGACAGGCTTCATGCAATTGGCAGAAGGGGGTTTTATTGATTCAGCATGCTGAGGCTCCAGGCTCACTCAGGAAGATAGAGCAGCCCAGAGCCCAGAACAGAGGTCAGGCAGAGCTTAAGTACACTTTTTGGAGAGGGCGGGGGCGGGGGCGGGGGGGGGGGGTGGGCTTTGCATACATCAGAACAAATCATCATGAGGGGCGGGAAAATTGAACAACAATTCTGAGACATGATTAGTGCATTCATTGGCGGAAGCAGATTGGACGGAGGTGATTGGCCACTTCTAAGTGGGGTGCACATTTAAACTGATTGGTTTTAGGTCCTGCGATGCCTACGTGCCATTCTACACAGAGTCCCAAGTTATTAGACAACCAGAGGAGTCAGTGAGAATATTTACTGGACAGCTCGGGTATTGTCCTAACAGCTACAGAGATTACAGGTTCCGGGGGTAGCAGAGGAATTTAACAATACTTGGTCTTTTACTTTTTAACCCAAGCCCTGCAGTTTAGAAACTTTACAATGTCCGGTCTTTTACACTTTAACTCAGGCTCTGCGGCTTAGAATCAGCTTAGAAATTTTACCTTTACATCTCAGTGGCAGAGCACTCACCTAGCATGGATGAGGCCCTGGCTTCAACTCCCAGCATCACAAAAACAAAAGATAAAACCCAAGCCAGGCACAGTGGCACAAGCCTGTAATCCCAGTGATTTGGGAGGCTGAGTCAGGAGGATCATGAGTTCAAAGCCAGCCTCAGCAAAAGCAAGGTGCTAAGCAATTCAGTGAGACCTTGTCTCAAATAAAATACAAAATTTGGCTGGGGAGATGGCTCAGTGGTGCTGCTGAGATAAATCCCCAGCACCAAAAAAAAAAAAAAAGATAAATCCTAGAGGAATCATTATCCCAAATGGAGGTTTGGATGCATCCTTTAAAAAGACAAAAGAGAGGACTAGGGCTGTAGCTCAGTTGGTAGAGTACTTGCTTTGTGTGCACAAGGCCCTGGGTTCTAAGCCCCAGCACCAAAAACAAAAAAGACAACACAAAGAGTTCTGTCTCTACTTAATTCAATGTTTTTAGAGTCCTAACAAGGGTAATGAAAAGAGAAAAAGGAATAAAAAGGTTAGATTTGGAAAGAAGATTTTTAAAAGGCTATCATCATCTTCTTACAGAAATCATATTTAGCAAGAGACCAAGCACTGGGCTGAGGCTGGGGCTCAGCGGTAGAGCACTCGCCTACCACGTGCGAGGTGCTAGGTTCAACCCTCAGCACCACATAAAAATAAATAAATGAAGTAAAGATATTTAAAAAGAGAGAGAGAGAGAGACCAAGCACTGTTGACAAAATCTCTGTCCTTGTCCCTGATGCCAATAAAATAACAAGGACATGATTTTGAGGGAAAGGAAGGTTTATAGCTTTGCTGGCAAAGGAGAAACACATGGGACTCCTGTCTCAGACACTATGATTCTGCCCATCAGTGTGAACAGGGGGCTTTCAAAGAGGTGACTCAAAGGCTACATTCCACTGTTCTCTGTCTGGAGGTGTAATTCACTTGTTAATTTGGGAGATAGTCATTTCTGAGATCTTCTGGTGCCAATCCCAAAGTCTGGTGAGTGTGTGCTCAGGGACAGATAAATCTATCTAGGATAGGGAAGAAAGGTAATACTAAATCCACTGCGATTAAGGACAGGGAGTGATTAGGGAGAAGCAGGGAGAGAGGAAGAGAAAGAAACATGTTCATTTTAAAAATAAATAAAAACCGATGTGATTCTGCAATCTGTATACTGGGTAAAAATGGGAGTTCATAATCCACTTGAATCAAATGTATGAGATATGATATGACAAGAGCTTTGTAATATTTTGAACAAGTAATAATAATAAAAAAATAAAAAATATAAATAAATAAATAAATAAATTGCAGTGGTACACGCCTGAAATCCAAGTGGCACCTGTAATCCAGCGGCTCGGGAGGCTGAGTCAAGAGGATGAGAATTCAAAGCCAGCCTCAGCAAAAGCAAAGTGCTAAGCAACTCAGTGAGACCCTGTCTCTAAATAAAATACAAACTAGGGCTGGGATGTGGCTCAGTGGTGGAGTGCCCCTGAGTTCAATCCCCAGTACCCCCAAAAAAATCAGTTGCAGTAGCAGAGCAGCAAGGGCTGCATTTAAAGTAAAAAGTGGACCATTGTTACAGCCTCAGAGGGTGCAGTTGGATACTGGGCACACCAGAGCAGTGGGTGGACTGCAGATCCAATGGACCTTCTGAATGCTCTGCTCTGCTAAGGATCCCTTCCAAGTGCCATGAGCATGTACAGGTCCCCAGACACACTGGGATTGAATTTTGGGCCAATCTGAAGTCCAGCTTCCTATGATGCAAAGAATACAGAGTGGTGTGACTGGATATGTGGCTACTCATGGGCTCCCCAGAACAAAACGGAGGCCACACAAGAGACGCTCATATTGAAACTAGAATTAGACAGTCAGTGTAGATAGGTAAATCGAGTCAGGTCGGATCCAGGAGGCCAATTTTGAGTGAGTCTAGGAAGTTGGAGACAGTCCCCTGTGGGATCTCATCAAGAACCTGCCCCAGCTCCAACCTGTTGCCAAGGTAACCTGTCACAGGAATTCCCCCTTCCAACAGGGAGCCATAAGGTTGTTAATGTGTCCTTGCCTACTCCATCCTGCCCTTCCCCCTTCAGCCCACCTGTTTTCCACCTTTTGGCCTTCCCACCTAGCATTCCTGGACCTAGTCAAGTGTGCAGGAAGGAGAAAGATTAGGGGGAAAAGGCAGGAGAACAAAGGAAGCCCAGGACATATATAAAAAGGGCGGGATACCTCATTTCTTGGGATAACTGGATACCAGCTATGGCCCCCTTCTCCCTCATAGGAGAAGTCTATGTTACCCCTTTTTAAATAAACCCTGCTTCATATGCTTGCCTTAGTATGCTTCTCTAATGTTCAAACTTCAACATATGGGAAAGCAGGACTCGTCACCAATAACCGGCGATGCGGTTATCAATATCCTGTGCTGGGCCCACCGCGGCCACTGGCCCCATCCAATGCTTCCTGGCCCTGCTGAGCCCAGCCTTGCAAACACAGGTTAATCAGACAAACATCAACCATGGGCATCACCAACCTGAGCCCCAGCCCCAGGCTTCCTTTGTACCACAGCAGGCCAAGAAGCCCATGATGACCAGGAGACAGCCTAAGGGTAAGGGCAAGGACCCAGGAACTGGCTCAGAACCAAGAGCAGAAGCCTGGCCTTTCTCCTCCTGTTCTGGTCTTCCATTCAGAAAGTTTGGGGACAGTTAAAGAGAAGCACCAGGAAAACAGGTGGTACTGCCATTTACCAGTGACCAGTCCTGCTCCCTCACATGTTGAAGTATAACATTAGAGAAGCACGCCGAGGCAAGCATATAAAGCAGGGTTTATTTTAAAAGGGGTCACATAAGGGCTGGGATTGTGGCTCAGTGGTAGAGCGTTCACCTAGCATGCTCTGGGCCCTGGGTCTGATCTTCAACACCACATAAAAATAAATGAATTAAATAAAGGTATTGGGTCCAACTACAACTAAAATAAATAAATAAATATTTAAAAAAAAGGGGGGGCTGGGGATGTGGCTCAAGCGGTAGCGCGCTCGCCTAGCATGTGCGGGGCGCTGGGTCCTATCCTCAGCACCATATAAAAATAAAATAAAGATGTTGTGTCCACCGAAAACTAAAAAATAAATATTAAAAAAATTCTCTCTCTCTCTCTCTCTCTCTCTCTCTCTCAAAAAAGGGGGAGGGCATCACATAGACTTCTCCTGGGAGGGAGAAGGGGGCCATAGTTGGTATCCCAAGAAGCGAGAGCAGTCTGTCTTTTTAAAGTCCTAGGCTTCCTTGGTTCTCCTGCTCTCTTCCCCTTATCTCTCTCCTTCCTGAGTACTAGGCCCGGGAGATGCTTGGTGGCATGGCTAAAAGGTGAGAAGCAGAAGCAGATGGGCTGCAGGGGCTAAGCAGGATGGGGGAACAGGGTGCATTAATTAACAACTTTTATAACTTCCTTGGGACAGGTTTCTAGCAACAGGTTGGAGCAGGGGAAGTCTTTCTTGATTAGGGTGGAGGAAGGGCTCTGAAGACATTAATATTTCAATCCCACTCCAATTTCCCAGACCCTAATTGGCCTCCTTGCTCACTGGATTTGCCTACCTATATTGAACCTCTTTTAATTCCACTTCACTGAGACAAGTTGTAAACCGCCATGCCTCCCTGCCTTCTCCCCCTACTGCTTTGGGTGACCAGTGGACTATGGCACAGGTGTAGCTGGACACAAAACCTAGGCCAGCAAGGGGGTGTTGGCTAGACAGCAAGGGGGTGTTGGCTGGACAGGTTGACTAAGGCCTGCACATGTTGGCTGGCTGGATGAGAGTGAGGACATGTGGGCTGTGGTTGCAGATCCCAGGCATGGCCTACCCACACTGCCCCTCTCTGGTGGGAAAAGGCCTGGCTCTGAAGGAATTCAGCCCCTGCTTCCCTGAGAGATGGCATTAGGCCTGAGGCAGGAGCTGAGGGTTCAGATCACAATGGGATGTGCACACCATCACAGGGGCGCAGGGCACTCATGCTCAGGACCACATGGGAGGTCTCCTGTGGATTGTCGGGGTAGGAACCCTGAGCCAGGGTTTCAGACAGCAGTAGCAGAACCAAGTACCTCACTACTCACCCTGGAGGCTCTGCTTCCTTCCAAGGTCAAGAGTCACTGCACATGGATCCCAGGAGGAGAAGCTGCAGTTGGAGTCAAGACACTGGTCACCTGGACCCACTCACTGGCTGAGCGCATCCCTGTGGCCCCATCTCAGTTGCCATGGTCAGGAGTGTGTGCAGCCCTGCAAGCCCACCCAGGGCCTCACTCCAGGCCATCCCTCATCTGCACAGAGGTCTCTGCAAGCTGCGCTGCACCCAGGAAGTCTGTGGACCTGGCTCCTATCAACCACCATGGGGGCTATTCCCTTACCCAGGTCCACTGCCCGAGGCCTGGCCCAAAGGAGACTAAGGAGTGGGCAGAGAGGGGAGGGGGCAGAAGGGAAGCCACCAGCCAGGCTGATCTTCGGCAGCTCCTTTCCCTAGTGGAGCCCTGGACTCCAGATGGGAGCACATGGGCCCAGGGCATCCTGAGTCCCCTCTCAGCTCCATTCTGCCTCCCCTGAAGGGCCTGAGCCTAAGGAATCCCAGAGGATGGCCCTGCATGGACAAATACACTGAGCCACAGGAAGAAGGCTTTGCAGTTTAATGTGATCCAAGGAGAACAGAAGGCAGGAGACCCTGCAAGTCCTTCCCAGGCACACCCCTTCCAGGCGGACACTACCTTTAGGGCCTCTCCTGCCTCTCTCCTGAGCACAGGAAGTAGACGAGGCTGAAGACAGTGCTGGGAAGACAGGGAAGGACAGCTGGGTGTTGGCTGGAACATGAGTGGCCTGAAGGAGCATCACCACAGAAGGCTGGGACTCCTCTGCCAGGCAGACCCAGCCCATCTAAGGCCCCGGGAAAGCAGGGAACAGGATGGTGGATCCAGGGCACCTAGCTCATCACATGGGTACTTATCCCAGGGAGGTTGTCATGACCACAGAGGTTCCCCCACAGCTCACCACCCCCACCTGGACCCAGGTGCAGTTCTATGTGCAGATGCGAGGCCCCCTGGAGTCACCCTGTGGGGAGTGAGTCTGATGGATCCCAATTCCTGGGCCAGGAGGGGACAGAAGAGAGAATCTGGGTCTCACCTGGCGGGGGCCACAGACCTGGGTCCCAGCTGTTAGCCTGTCATTTTTGATAAACTGGTGAGGAGTGTGGAGGGAAGGCAAAGCCACAGCTCAGACCACAGCTCTTGTTCCCCTTGACCTTCACCTTCACTTCTGGCAAGTGGAAGGGCAAGGGCAGGGGCTCTGCTGGGAGAAGCAGGGTGGGGCCCAAATGGAGAGGCAGATGGCCTTGCTAGAGGCCCACAGCGGGGATGTACAATTAGCTCAGAGCTGGGTCTCCCCGACCTTCACCTGGGGGCAGAAGAAGAACCTGTGGGCCTTTGGGGCAGCATCCTTTGGAGACTACCCCCAGGAAGGGGGGAGTCACCCAGGGCTCTCCCTGGGGTGCACATGGGCAGGAATGGGGCCAATCACACATTCCCACACATATTCACTTAAGGGACTGGACAGCTGGGGGTCTGAGGCAAAGGACAATCTTCCTGAGTTTGGGGTTCTTTTCTACAAAGTAAGCAGCAGTATCACCAAAATAAGGTTGTAGGGAGTGAATCAGAAGCACATCAAGTGCCCATTGAGGGGTTAGCAGTGCCCCAGAAGACATGTTCTCTTTCTCAGCCCCAGTACTGTGGTTACCACTGTTTGGAAATAGGGTCTTTTCAGATTTCATTAGGTTAAGATGAGTCACACTGTGGGAGGGTGGGGGACACAGGCAAGCAGGGTCATCTTGACAGAGGCAGAGATCAGGGGGCCGCAAGCCTGTTGGCCCCTGGACTGCCAACAACACCGGGGCCCCCCCACCCTCCCCAACCCCCAAACCCCACTGGCTGTGAGAGAGCATGCTTCTGCACCAGCTGCAGCCCAGGACGCCCAGAGGTCTGCAGCCCAGCTCTGTATGCTGCTGCCACAGAGAGGATCCCAAAGACACAATGAGGGGGGATTTCCACTACAGCTACCTATACCCATGTCCCAACTGCCATCCCCACCTAAGCGTCTCTGATTCTGCTATTGCCCCAGCAGGTCACCCAGCACATTGTCCCCTGGGAGACTCTCAGGGAGGCAGCCAGGAGGATGACCAGGTGCATCTGCTGGTCATGGGGACCTCCAGCTGCAGCAGGGCGATGTCCCCACCTCCATTGACAGACAGGCTCTCATTGTACTTGGGGTGGAGGACAATCTCAGCCACCTTTGCCAGCCGGTCATCTTCATAGAGCCTCAGCTGCCCCCACCTGCATCCTGAAGGCACAGCCTCCAGTTGCCCCCTGGGAGAAGAGAGCAGGAGCCCCTCAGGGAGGCTGGCCAGGCCCTCAGGGAAGCCAAGTTCTGCAGCAGCCCAGGAATCTGACCACACCCTCAGGGCCAAGGCTTCCCTGCAGCCCAGGGAGGGGCCCCCAAAATCCTGCCTCCCACCCTTGGCCCCTTGACCCCCTCCAGGTGCCCACCTATACCCAGCAAAGGAAATGGGCGGGGCCCACTCATGGCTTAACACAGTGGGCAGTTGTCAGCACTCACTGAGGGTGGACGAGGGTGCCGCAGTCCGGCTGGGCAAAATAACTGGGAGGTGACAAGCAACTTGAAGGTTGAAGTGGGAACTGCTTTATTGCAGAGGAACTCAGTGGGAACTGAGTGGGAGCTCAAGATAGCTCAAGATCCCAAGGTAGCAGGAACCCCTTTATTGCGGAACAGCAGAGGTGTATATATACCTAACTGATTACACACAGCTTGACTCAATTAGCATCATCTAGATACAGCAGTCAGCCAATAAGGAATCCCCACCATCTTAATGGCTTGGTGACTTTGCCTCACAAACCACTCCTCCTGGCTAACTGCCAGGCACCATCTTGACTTGATTTGCGGTCCCCAACATGAGGGAGCCTCCACAGACATGCTCCCACAGTCTCCTCCCCATGTTGTAGAACCTCAAGCTGACCTGCCACGGGAACCTCCTGGTTGAGACAGGGCAGCCCCCGACAATGCCCACCAGCTCCAGTCCTGGGCGGGGGTCTGGGGAGGCACATGGAGGGGCTGTCAGGGACCAGACAAGGGTCTCCCCAGGGCTCAGGAGGCAGCAAGGCTCCTGGCGAGTGGATGATGCCCACACAACCCCAGGAATGGTCCTGTGAGCCCTGGGGGTGGGGACGAGTCCTGGGGCAGGAAGGCACAGGATGGGGTGGATTTGGGACTCAAGGGGGCCAGAGGAGTGGAGCTGATACCGCTGTTGACCTGTGACGAGTTCTTGCTTCCCCAATGTTGAAGAATAACACCAGAAAGCACACGCCGAGGCAAGGTCAGAGTAGAAATTAGAAGTTTATTAAAGGACAGCAGAAAAGACTTCTCCCGGAGGAAGAAGGGGACCCAAGAGGTGGGAATCCATGGAAGTGTGGTTGTTTCCCCTTTTTATAGTTTTGGTGATGGGATGTAGGTTGGAGGCCCAGGGATGGGACACAGGTGGGCTTAATTATCACCTTTTGGGATGGGCTATCTCCAAATCTGTTGGGGCTGTTTCCTGGGCTCCATTAACATTTCTTTGAGGTGGACTTTGGCCTAGGGCCTTTTCAGGACTTCATTAACATTCCATGAGTTGTCCTGCGTTTTCCCTGAGTCATTCCCAGCATGGCCTCCATTTTAGATTTCACTCGACATTAGACCCGATTTACCTAACTACACTGACTACCTAACTTTAAATCTGGCTTCAGAGCCCCCCAGGAAGGGGAGAGCCAGGAGCAGCAACCACAGCATCCTGGGTGAAGGGCCAGGCTGGGGCCAGAGAAGCACTGGCTCCCAGGGTCTGGGGCCCTCTGAGTAGGGCTGCTTCCTCACTGGACTGGTCCTTCTGCCACCTCCTCCTGGCAGCTCTGGGAGACATTTGTTTTTCATCAAAGGAAGTAGATGGGTGGAGCAGCCCCAGGGGAGGGTACTTTGGGGAACAAAGACAGCTCTGTATGAAGGAGACTGGGGGCAGCTGGGCTGCGGAGGAACCTAAAGGTTCCTGGAGGACCCCAGCGTGCAGCACAGAGGTGCCTGAGCCAGAGAAGGTGGAAAGACTTGAGGAGGGGCCCTGCGTTCAGGGCCAGCCATGTTGACAAGGACGGCTCCTCCTGGTTCTTGTTCTGGCCCAGGCCCCTCCACATCTGGCCTGAGGTGCCCACTGTTCTTGGGAATAAAGGGTTTGCGCTGGGGACCTTGAACCCTCCATGTCCCCCCAGCTGGCTGAGGCTGGGGCTTGAGCTCAGGGAGTGGGGCCACAGCAGGAATCAGAGGATCAGAGGACAGACTTCCGAAGCAACAGCAGTGTGGGTGCTATATCCCCTCTCTGGGATCCTTCCTGCCCTGGGGGGTGGGAATGATAGCCTGAAGCTGTCTGCAGGCTGAGGGATGAGGGCTCCAGGTCTAGGTTAATGTGTCCAAGACCTTGAAGCCCTATTGTGTTCCTGTTCACCAGGGGCCCTCTGCTCCCTGTACTGGTGTCCGGAGAATGTTAAAATGCCACTGGATTTGACATGACTGTACTGGGCCACCCTGTGGAGACCTATCCTCACCATTCATCAGCTCCCTCCAATTCCCCTGGCCTTGTTGGGCACAGCCTTGCAAACAGGTTAATCAGACAATGGCCAACTGTGGTTGCCACCAACCTGAGCCCCAGCCTGAGGCCTCCTGCAGCAGCGACATTGCATCACTACAGGGACAAGGAGCCCACAACCCCCAGGGAGACACTGTGGGGCCCTTGCAGGATACAGGAAGACAGGGGGCCTGACTTGACTAAAGTGGGAGCCTGACTTTCTCTCCCTGTTTGGTCTTTAGCACCCTCCCTGCAGGCCAGGTTAAAATGGGGAATTTGGAATCAGTTAAGAGACCAGCCCTGGGAAAGCAGGGGGAGGGTATTAACACCCAGCTGCCTCCCTAGCAGGCTGGCCCAGCTCCCCATGATACCACCGGTTATCCGTGACAGTGAAGTCCTGCTTCCCCACATGTTGAAGTTTGAACATTAGAGAAGCATGCCGAGGCAAACATATAAAGCAGGGTTTATTTAAAAAGGGGTAAGGAGGGAGAAGGGGGCCATAGCTGGTACTCTGGTATCCCAAGAAGCAAGGTGTTCTGCCCTTTTTATATGTCCTAGGCTTCCTGTGTTCTTCTGCCCTTCCCCTGTCTTTCTACTTCCTGCATACATGACTAGGCTAGGCCCTGGAATGTTTGCCGGGATAGCCAAAAGGTGGGAACCCGGTGGGCTGAGGGGGGAAGGGCAGGATGTTGCAACTCGGGACACATTAACAACCTTTTAACTCCCTGTAGGGAGGGGCGATTCCTAGGACAGGTTACCTTGGCAACAGATTGAAGCAGAGGCAGGTTCTGATAAGGGTGGAGGAAGGGCTCTGAAGGAATTAACATTTCAGTCCCTCAGGGGGCAGTCTCCAACTTCCCGGACTCACTCAAAATTGACCTCCTAGATCTGACCTGACTCGATTTATCTATCTATACTGACTGCCCATCTAATTCTGGCTTCACCTGCATTCCATCACCAGGGATAAGTCTTCAGGGTCCCTCAACCATGAACAACCTGCAAGACACAGTCCTTTGTCCAATGGCTGCAACCTGGGGAATTTATTTCATAACTAAAATCTCCCTTCCTCTGCAGCCCCTGGTCAGTGCTGCTTAGACCACTAGGTCTGGGTGTTCCCATTAAGGTTCCAGGGACAATTTTGCTGCTTAGGTTTACAAATGAGAAAAAGACATCACACCAAGGAGGTGGGGATTGGAGTGCCAAGAAGGTTGTGAGCTCTTTGGGCTTACCCACAGCCTGGCTGTGCCATTTGGGAAAATCTGCCTTCTCTGATACACTGGTACACAAGAAGTGACAAGAAAGCAGTGAGGTGGTGAACCCCTACACCCCTTCACAGAGTTAGTTTGAAAGACCCTCCGAGTCCCTGTCCAAGGAAGAACGCACGAGACACTGGCTGCAAAAAACATGAGGCAATTTATTGATACACAGACGCCTGCG
Organism: Callospermophilus lateralis; assembly: GCF_048772815.1. Lineage (NCBI taxonomy): Eukaryota > Metazoa > Chordata > Mammalia > Rodentia > Sciuridae > Callospermophilus > Callospermophilus lateralis. The sequence continues at coordinate 8,031,744 of NC_135323.1, read as the reverse complement.
GGTGCTCAGCAAAACCTCAGCCGGAGCTTTGGTGAACTGGCACACTGGGCTTTGGGGTACAGGTCTTTTATAGGATAAAGGGGCAGGTTTCGTGCGCGGTAAGCAACAGGTTTCTTATTGATTATTTTGAACCCAGCATATAGATTACCTAAAGGGCAAAGTTTTTCTTCACTTTATGTTATCAGTTCCTATTTGCCTAAGAATGCCCTGGGACCTGGTTTTTTTTGTTCTTTTCCAACCATCCTGTCCTTTCACAATAGACTACCCTTAACTGATTAACAGATAGACCTCTCTGGTGTTTAGTGGGTTAGCAACACGCCCTGATGGTTTCACAATGGGGCCTGGGGTTTCTGGGCTGGGGTCTTTCAAGTTCAGCTTGAAAAGGCCAATGTTGATTTTCAGGAACTTTAAATGGAGTTGTTAAACAGAAGCCATGAGTGCAAATTAAACCACATCAACTTATAATTAAAAACATTCAATTTAAAAAGAGGCAAAATGGGCTGGGGTTGTGGCTCAGCAGTGGAGCGCTTGCCTTGCACCTGCGAGACCCTGGGTTCAATCCTCCGCACCACATAAAAATAAGTGAAATAAAGGTATTGTGTCCAACTACAACTAAAAAATAAATATTAAAAAAAAGAGGCAAAAATACAATAGATTTTTTTTTATTCATTTATTTTTTGGTACTGGACCACTGAGCCACATCTCTAGCCCTAGTTTGTATTTTACTTAGAGACAGGGTCTCACTGAGTTGCTTAGTGCCTTTCCATTGCTGAGGCTGGCTGTGAACTCTCAATCCTCTTGCCTCAGCCTCCCTAGCTGCTGAGATTACAGACATGTGCCACCACGCCAGCAATAGATGAGAATTTAAAGTCATAGGAAGAAATTAACAGCAGGATGACTGTAGCAAAAGAGAGATAAGCAAAAAGAAAGATATGGCAGCACTTTCTCCTGCCTGCTGGTGTCCAGAAGAGAGAAAAGGAAAAAAAAAATTTAATTAATGGATTCTCCTGTCCCCTGTCCTGTTTCTTTCTTTCTTTTTTTTTTTTTTTTTATTTCTCTGGGGACAGTGGTTGCAGGACCTGTAAGGGTCTGGCGAAACGTCGGAGGAAGAGACCACCAAGAGACTGACTCATGCAATTGCAGAAGGGGGTTTATTGGGGATCCATTCCAACGCGCTGGGGCTCCCGGCCCACTCAAGAAGGGTGAGCAGCCAAGAGCCCCAAGCAGGGGTTGAGCAGAGCTTAAGTACACTTCTTGGGGAGGGCGGGGGCTTTGCATACATCAGAACAAATCAGCATGAGGTGCGGGAAAATTGAACAACAAATCTGAGACATGATTAGTACATTCATTAGCGGGAACAGATTGGGCAGGGGTGATTGGTTATTCCTAAGCGGGTACACATTCAAACTGATCTAGGGCTGATAGGAGTGTAGTTAACCAGGGGGACTGGGCAAACCAAGACTCAAACCACCCTTGTTGAGTTTCCCTTTTTCTTTGGCGCTCTTCAAGGCGTTTTCTTAATTTACTCATAGATTTTTTTACAACTCCAGTATGGTCAGTATAAAAACAACATTCTTCCCTTGGTGCTACACAGAGGCCTCCTTCCCTCATAAAGAGAAGATCTAACCCCCGCCTGTTCTGCAAAACAACCTCAGAGAGAGAGGTTAAAGATTCTTGCAAGGCTGTGATAGAAGTCTCTAATGTTTTCAAGCCCTGATCTATCACTGTTTCTAACTGGGCCATTTGTTGTGACCCCCAGATCATAGCAGCTGCTCCCGTACCTACTCCTGCAGCAGCTCCTATCCCCAACAATATGGCTAGAGTGAGGGACACTGGTTCCTGGTGGAAACGGGTTATTTGTCCCCCTACTAGACCTTCAAATGATTCTGCATCATGAAAAAGCACCCTGGGTAGTACTTGCACCATCACACAATAATTTACTGAGCTGTCAAACACCTGGACTGAAATGCAAGGAGTTAATCCTGAGTCACAAGCCCACCAGGTTCCTTTCTCAGGGACTAGAAAGCCCTGCGTGACATTGATTTCTCCTATCTGGGTGCATATGTGTGTGGAATTCAGTACCGCGAAGGTTCCTTTAATTAATTCCCAGGGGGAGGAGTCAGCTATACTCCGGACTGGGGAAGTAGACAAAGACGGAAACCTGGAGGATTGAGATAGAAGAGGGGTTCTGGTAGTTCTAAGCAAAGGGGGTTTGGGATGCTTAATTCCTGGCTTGAGGGGATTGGGCCCTATTGTGGGATTTTCTTCCTGCTTAAGTCTGGTGAACCAGAGACCAAAGTCATAAGTGGGGCCATAAACATAGAACCGCATTCCCCAGTTATTTCCTGTAAGCCATGTTGTCCTGAGGTAGCCCCTTGCTTTGGAGATGAAAGTTATATTGAGGGGGTTACATAGAATATTTTTTTCCACAGCGAGTGTTTGACACTCGGCTAGTTAAACAGTTCCTAGGGTGTATCCAGGTGTCATTTCGCCCTACCTGAATCATGCTGTCTGGGGAGTTTGGTTTCCACCATGCAGCTCCCGTTTGTTCACAACCCCAAGATTTGCAATTGAAGTCATTGGGCCCTCCACAGATTCGGACCTGTTTGCGGCTTCGGAAATCAGCTGGGCACACATAATAATCAAGACTGGCTAGTCTACACCTATGATAGGGGCAATGACATCCATGATACATATGGTGTGGGGAATGTTGCCCTGGCTTGGGGTCAAACGGGATCTGTGTGGGGTCCTCTATGTCATGGAGGTCCCAGTCAGAGAGGCCTATGGCCAGTTGACAAATGTCCGGATGGAGAGATAGCCACCAAGTCCATAGGGGGGCTATATGTGAAATAGACCATACTACTTGTCCAGTGGGATTTATAATCTGCCAGTGTTGTTGAACAGGCTGATGGGGATTAGGGCTGCAGGTGGTCAGGGGAAGAATCCATAGCCCTACCCACACGACGGACACACAACTTGAGAGGGTTACCAGTCTGTTCCAGTTTCCAGCCGGAGTCTGGACAGGGCACAGGCTTGAGATGGAAGGCATGGATCCAGGGAGTGATCCCATCTACTTTTACCGCTGTAGGCGTTATAAGCAGCACCTGGTATGGTCCTTTCCAGCGGGGTTCCAGGGATGACACCTGATGTCGTCTCACGAAGACGAAGTCTCCCACTTGATATCGGTGTGGGGTTCCCTTGTCTCCGGGCTGATAAGCAGTGGCCAACTGTTTCCACAGGTATCGCTGGGTGTGTTCAAGGGCTTTAAGTCTGTTAAGCAAGGGGGTGTGAAAGGAATCGTTAAGTCTCAGGGTTGGGGTCAAGTCCCTGATTGGAGGAGGGGCACCATAGAGAATTTTATAGGGGGTAAGGTTACACAAAGAGATGGAGGGGGTATTTCTTGCATGAAACAGTGCATAAGGTAGGAGCATAGTCCAATCTTTTATGCCGGTCTCCAAGCTTAATTTCGTTAAGGTCTCTTTGATGGTTCTATTCATCCTTTCTACCTGTCCTGAGCTCTGGGGTCTATAGGCACAATGTAACTTCCAATTATCCCCAGGGTCCTGGCCAATCCCTGACTTACCTGGGCCACAAATGCCGGTCTGTTATCGGAGCCCATTACCTTAGGCAGTCCAAATCTTGGAAAGATGTCTTCCAGAATCTTTTTGACCACCATCTGAGCAGTTTCTTTCTTCGTGGGGGAAGGCTTCGACCCATCCTGAAAAAGTATCTACAAAGACTAGGAGATACTTAAGTCCATACCTTGCTGGCTTGATTTCAGTAAAGTCCACTTCCCAGAACTGTCCGGGTCTGGTCCCTCATAAGTGCTTTCCTACAGGAAGCTTGGATGGGTATGCATTAACTAATTGGCAGACTTGACAAGCTCTGGTCACCTGCTCAGCTATTTTTTTTCTTTGTGAGCCAGTCAACAATAAGTCCTTTCTTTTGTCCTTCAAGAGTGCCTGTAACTTCTTTGAGCCTAAATGGGTGAGCTGGTGAACATCTTTGATGTAAAGTTGGGCTTTTTGGAATTGTGAACTTGGCTCTGTAGGATCCCGGAGTTTGGTGTCCATGTCCCCAGGCCATAAGTTGCCTGAATGTTCCCACGCAGCCAAGTTTCCTGGTTGTTGTTCCCCCGGCGTGGAAACAGTTAACAGGGTCACTCCGTTTAGGGCTGCCAGCTTAGCTTTCTCATCTGCCCGTCTGTTTCCAACTGCCACGGGGTCATTCCCCTTCTGGTGCCCCGACAGTGCACTATAGCTAGTTCTTTAGGGCCTTTTACTGCCGAGAGAAGGTGGAGGATCTCATCTTTGTTCTTTATTTCCTTCCCAGGGGAGGTTAATAGCCCCCTTTGCTGGTAAGTAGCCCCATGCACATGAGCAGTGGCGAATGCATAGTGGCTATCAGTGTATATGGTGGCTCTTTTGCCTGATGCTAGCTCCAATGCTTTTGTAAGGGCAATTAGCTCTGCTTTTTGAGCTGATGTTCCTTCTGGAAGACCAGAAGACCAGATAACATTAGTTTTGCTAACTACTGCTGCTCCAGCCTGCCGCTTACCGTCTTGGAGGAAGCTGCTCCCATCCATAAACCATAGGACCTCAGGGCGGGGCAGTGGCTGATCCTTTAAGTCTCGTCGTACATTGGTCTCCTCTGCCAGTATGTGTTGACAATCATGAGCGACGGGTCCTGATGATTCTTCTGGCAGCAGTGTAGCCGGGTTGAGTGGAGCAGGGGGTCCCAGCGTTATTCTGTCCTTGTCAAGCAAGAGGCTCTGGTAATGGGTTATTCTGGAGTTTGATAGCCACCTGTCTGGAGGCTGACGGATGATGCTCTCCAGGGCATGGGGGGCTATGATGGTTAGCTTCTGCCCCAGTGTTAACTTATCAGCATCCTTTGTTAGAAGGGCTGCTGCTGCTATAGCCCTTAGGCAATGGGGCCACCCGCTAGCAACTGGGTCCAATTTTTTTGATAAGTATGCTACCAGCCTTTTCCAAGGTCCCAAAGTCTGAGTGAGCACTCCTCGTGCTATTCCTTTCTTTTCCTCGATGTAGAGAGTGAAGGGTTTTTCTACATCTGGGAGAGCTAAGGCTGGGGCGGATAGCAGCACCTTTTTGATATTATCAAAAGCCTGTTGGTGTTCAGGGGTCCATTGGAATTGGGCATCCCCCTTTATCAGCGGGTATAAAGGGGCAGCCAAAGACACAAACCCAGGAATCCATAACCTACAAAAGCCGGCAGTCCCAAGAAACTCTCTGAGCTGTCTCTTATCAGATGAGGGCGGTATCTGCACAACAGTTCGTTTTCTGGGTTCAGTAAGCCATCGTTTGCCACCCCTAAGTGAATAACCCAGGAAGATTACTTCTTGTTGACAAATTTGGGCCTTTTTGGCAGAAGCCCTGTATCCGAGCTGAGCAAGCTCGGATAATAGTGCTTGGGTCCCAGACTCACAGTTCTCCTTGGTGTTGGCTGCCAGCAGCAGATCATCCACATATTGGAGTAGGGTGACTTCGGGGTGTGCAGTTCTGAAGTCGTTGAGGTCCCTGTGGAGAGCTTCATCAAAGAGAGTGGGGGAGTTTTTGAACCCCTGTGGGAGTCTAGTCCAGGTTAGTTGGCCAGATGTTCCTATTTCTGGGTCTATCCATTCGAAAGCAAACAACAACTGACTGTCCTTATGCAGGGGCAAGCAGAAGAAAGCATCTTTTAAGTCCAGCACAGTGTGCCATTTCTGCTCCGGATTCAGAGTGCTAAGCAAATTATATGGATTAGGCACCGTGGGGTGAATGTCCTGCACTCTGTTGTTGATCTCTCTTAAGTCTTGAACAGGACGGTAGTCCCCAATTCCTGGCTTTCTTACTGGTAACAGGGGGGTATTCCAGGCCGATTGACAGGGCCTTAGGACCCCAAGAGCCAGATATTTCTGAATATGGGGTCTTATCCCATCCCTAGCTTCTTTGCTTAGAGGGTATTGTTTAACACTGATTGGAGAGGCAGAGGCTTTTAATTTTACTACTACTGGAGGTTGTTTTATGGCTAGACCTAACCCAGAAGTTTCTGCCCAGGCATTAGGATAATCTTTTATCCATCTCTGGGGTAGTCTACCTGTTTGATCGGTCCCAGGGGCCATGAAGAGTTGATGTTTATCTTCTACTGACATAGTCAGAGCCGTGACTATGGGGGTCTTTACTGAAGGGTTTAGAAACTCCACTTGGGGACCATCGAGGTTAAAGGTTATTTTAGCCCTGAGCTTGGTGAGTAGGTCCCTGCCCATTAATGGGGCTGGGCATTCTGGGATTACTAGGAAAGAGTGGTGAACTTTTCCCCTTCCCAGGTCCATAGTCCTCTTTGTTGTCCAAGCCCGATATTTACTGCCATTAGCCCCTTGAGCTAAGGATCTTTTATTAGATAGAGGGCCCAGTGGGGCCTTGAGGGCTGAATATACGGCTCCTGTATCTACTTCAAAGTTCACTGGGGTCCCCTCCACCTCAAAAGTTACTTTGAGCTCGGGGAGGGGATCCGAGCCCTGACTTTCCTAATCATCTTCTAGAGTCAGCATGGCGGGCTGACGTGATTGCCTCTTTTTGGGCCCTCTTTGGCCCAGTGTCCTTTTTTTTTTTTTACAGTAGGCACATTGATCTGAGGCCAGGGACAGCCTTTGGCGTGGGCCCAGGTATCCCTTCCTGTCTCCCTGCTTTCTAACTTCTGGCCTGTCTGCGGCTGTGACCAGGACCTTAGCCAATGCTTTAGTCTGCCTTATGTTTTTCTCATCTTCCTTGCGTTCCCTTTCCTTCTCCCTCCTCTGTTCCTTCTCTTCCTCAGTTTCTCTCTTATAATATATTTTCTCAGCCTCTCTGACTAAATCTCTTAAGGTCATATCTTGTAGTCCATCTAAACATTGTAACTTTTTTTTAATATCTAGGGCAGCCTGCCCAATAAAAGCCATTGCAACAGATGCCTTTTGGTCCTCTGCCTGAGGATTAAAGGGAGTGTATCTCCTATGTTTCCATAATTCTCTCCAGAAACATGGAGGGAGATTCATTGAGTCCCTGAATTATCTCTCTTACCTTGGCCAAATTAGTTGGCCGCCTAGCGGCCACTCAAAAACACACTACAAGAGCCCGGCGATAAGTGGACAGATGCTCCCTACCTTCAAAGGTGTTAGGGTCCCAGTTGGGTCGGTTTAAGGGGAAGCCAGCTTCTATGATGTTAGGGAGTTGAGTTGGTCTCCCGTCTGGTCCAAGAATATTCTTTCGGGCTTCCAAGAGGATTCTCTCCCGTTCCTCTGTTGTAAAGAGAGTCCCCAGAAGCTGTTGGCAGTCATCCCATGTGGGCTGGTGTGAGAACATCAGCGACTCGACTAAACCTGTAAGTCGGCTGGGGTCCTCAGAAAAAGGGGGATTGTTATTTTTCCAGTTGTATAGATCTGAGGAGGAGAAAGGCCAGTATTGGTAAGCCTGCATTTCTCCCCCACGCCCATCATCTATTGTGGGCCCATAGGGACGAAGAGGAAGCATCACCAGGGCTTCCAAGTTCTCCATTATCCGCCGCCTGCAGGTTCCTTTAGCTGGTTCAGGTTCCTCCGGTGGGGGAGGGTGTCGGAAGCCATTCTCACACGTGACTGGGTGACTCCCGGTTAGGGTCTGAGGCGCTCTGGCTGTGTCGGAGCTTTCCCGGCCCTCTCCTGATGAGAGAACCTGTCCGTGTGGGGGTGTAACTGACCACTGACCCCGGAGGCCCAATCACTGACCCTGACCTTGGAGTGCGGCTCCCCCTTCAACCTTCATTGGATGGAATTATCCCCTGAATTTCTTGCTCCCCAATAAAAGGCTACTCCCTGGCGTGCTCTCTCTCTCTCTCTCCTGCTAGCCCTGAGTAATCCTTGCTGCCCTGCCGGGCGGTTAGTGGAGGGAACCAGAGAGGGGAGCCGTCTCGGACCTGGTCATAGAAAAAGGTAACTGAGTCTGTGTGTTTATTTCGATCTCACTAGCTAACTTTTATGCCAAGAACCTCATTAATGAAACCATTGCGCTGGCCGCATGGTAGAATTGGCGCCCACGAGGGGGGCATTCTAGATTAGCTAGATTGAGTGGGAGCGCGCGCTATAAAGATAAAGAAAAAAGTAAAAGATAAAGGAAGTGGTGACAATTTGGGTCACAAAAGGAAGTGGTGACAATTTGGGTCACAAAAGTACCTTAAGATATTGAAGGAAAGAGACGTTAAATTAATTAAAATGGGAAATTCAACTTCTACGGATAAGGAAATGTATCTGACTATTTTAGACAGTATAATTAATCAGAAAGGAAAACAGATAAAGAAAGCTCAGTTATTACAATTCTTAGAGATTGTAGGTAAATATTGTCCTTGGTTTTGTGAACAAGAATCTCCAAATTTACTTAATTGGGAGAAATTAGGAAGAAAGTTACAAAAGGTCTGTCTTTCAAATGAATTACCTGGAGGCATAGATAATATTCAGAGAACCTGGACGGCCTTGGAAGTTTGTCTTTTTGAATATATGGGCCAGGATTCGTGGCCCCCTGAGGACCTGCTAAAAGACATTCAATGGGCTATCAAGTCTATTCAAATGGAAAATCCTATGTTAATTCCTTTTCCTTTAAGCCCCTTAAAAAACGAAGGCGCTAGGGGCCAGGCCCAAAGTTAAAAATGTAAATTTAAACTTGCAAAATCAGGTTACTCGGCAGGGAGATTATGGAGAGCAACATCAAAAAGGAGATACCTCCGAGGTCCTAGAGAGCCCTCCAAGGGAGGCAGAGGATCTTCCTGGAGAGGAAAATCTGGAAGAGGTTCCTAGAGGGGCTCAGAGTTCTTCTCAGCCACGTGACTTAAAAGCCCAATTTCAAAATGGCGACAGCACAGAACCTTTACCAGCTAATCTATGGGGAAGAGATATTTTAACCAAAATGGGATTATTATTAGTTACTCCTAACTCTATGAGATCAGTTGAGGAAGTTAGTCAGAGATATTTTCCTGGAGATGATAGGGAGACCCTTCAGGAAGAGTATCTGTTTACAAACCAGTCTCCACGACAAAGATTAGTAAATGCTCCAAGCCAAAATTTTTACTAGGGGCCCTGAGTACTTCCCCGATCCCTAAGACAGCTGAAAAAATCACTTGGCTCACAGAGGAGCCTATATGGATTTCTCAGTGGCCCATCTCAGGGGAAAAGCTTAAAATAATTCACAGACTAGTTGAGGAACAACTTCAGGCTGGTCATATAGAACCAACGCTTAGTCCTTGGAACACACCTATTTTTGTTATTAAGAAAAAGTCAGGAAATTGGAGATTGCTGCAGGATTTAAGGGCAATAAATCATGCAATTCAGCCTATGGGATCCTTACAGCCAGGACTTCCCTCTCCCACAGCCATTCCTTTAGATTATAGCTTGATGGTAATAGATTTAAAAGACTGTTTTTTCTCTATAAGGTTACATCCTAGAGATTGTGAGAGATTTGCTTTCACTGTCCCAACAATTAATTTTAAGGAACCTGTTAAAAGATATTGCTGGAAAGTACTCCCACAGGGAATGCGTAATAGTCCTACTCTGTGCCAAAAATACGTAGACCAAGCGATAGATCCCATAAGAAGTAGCTTTCCTGATGCATATATTATTCATTTTATGGATGATATATTATTGGCTCATGCTAATCCAGAGGTACTTTCAGAAATTTTTACTCAGTTAGAGACTTCGCTTACAGCAATGGGTTTATGCATAGCTCCTCAAAAAATTCAAAAAGTGTCACCTTTTCAATATCTAGGTCAGATAATTCAAGGATGTACAATCCGTCCTCAAAATCTTCAGATAAGAATTAAGGAGTTACATACCCTTAATGATTTTCAAAAGCTATTAGGAGATATTAATTGGCTGAGGCCATCCTTAAAACTAACTACTTCTGAGTTAAGTCCTTTATTTCAGATATTACAAGGAAATCCTTCTCCAGTCTCTCCACGTCAGCTAACTTTAGAGGCTAAAACAGCTTTAAGGAAAGTTGAAAATGCAATTAAAAATGCACAGCTTACTAGAGTTGATCCTAAGGAAATGGTGTATTTATTAATATTTCCAACTAAACATACACCAACAGGAGCCATATGGCAAAAATTAGGAGTTATTGAGTGGATTTATTTATCCCACTCCCCTCAGAAAACATTAATTCCTTTTCATGATTCTATAGCTCAGTTAGTAATTAAGGGTAGAACTAGGATTTTACAATTAATTGGATCTGAACCTGATATCATAATTATTCCATTTTCTGTTCAACAGATTAATTGGCTTTTTCAAACCTCTAGCCCATGGCAAATAGCTTTTGCTGATTTTCCTGGCCAGATAGATAGTCACTATCCTCGTGATAAGATTATACAATTTGCATCATTAACGTCACTTATTTTTCCAAAGATTGTACGTGCCCATCCTATAGATGAAGCCTTATCAGTGTTCACTGATGGATCTAGTTCAGGTAAAGCAGGATTTTATAGTCGTGTTCACACAGAGGTAATACAAACTTCTTATACTTCTGCCCAAAGAGCAGAGCTTCAAGCTCTGATTTGTGCCTTAACTTACTTTGCAAATGAGCCTATTAATATTTATTCTGACAGCTTATATGCAGTTGGAGTTACTAAAAATATTAAAACTTCAGTTATTGGGTATACTTCATCACAAGAGTTATTTAAATTATTTCATAATTTACAAAAGGCAGTGCTAATGCGGAAATATCCATGTTTCATAGGACATATACGAGCTCATACTAATCTTCCAGGACCTTTAGCTTCAGGTAATAACAAAATTGACAAACTTGTAGCTTTTTGTCAACAGATGTCTTCATATGACTGTGCACTAGCTTCCCATTCCTTGCATCATCAAAATACTTTTAGCTTACGTAAAAAATTTAATATTACTAGAAAACAAGCTCGTCAGATTGTAAGCCAATGCCCTAAGTGTGTTATTCACACTCCATCTCTGCCATCAGGGGTAAATCCCCGTGGATTAAAGCCAAATCAAATCTGGCAAATGGACGTAACTCATATTCCTCAATTTGGTAAGCAATGTTATGTGCATGTCATAGTGGACACTTATTCTAGATTTATTTTTGCCACAGCACGTACTAAGGAAAATTCTCAAAATGTAATTTCTCATTGCCTAGCAGCTTTTTCTGTTTTAGGATGCCCTATGCAGATTAAAACAGATAATGCTCCAGCTTATGTGAGCTCTTCTTTTCAACAATTTTGTCAAGAGTTTAAAATTAATCATAAAACAGGAATTCCTTATAACCCCCAAGGTCAAGCCATTGTAGAACGAGCTCATTTATCTATTAAACTTCAATTACAAAAATTAAAAAGGGGGGATAGGCTTATGACTCCCCAAAATAGCCTTAATCATGCCTTGTTTGTTCTAAATTTTTTAAACTGTGACGCAGAAGGTCACACTGCTGCTGAGAGACAAATGTCTCCCTCAGTAACAGGCCCTTTAGGCAGAGTTTTGTGGAAAGATTTACAGACCGGTCAGTGGAAGGGCCCAGACCCAGTGCTTATATGGGGCAGAGGGCATGCTTGTATTTTCCCAGAAAATTCTTCTCGTCCTATTTGGGTGCCTGAACATGCTATCAGACATGGAAGAGATAGAACCCAGATTCAAGCGACTGAGGATCGACCCAGAGGAGCCCCCATCCAGAGGAGGAGATATCGGAAAAGGATGAGGAAAGACCAGATTGACCCAGCCAAAAAGCTGATTTCATGAAAAGACGTGAAGAAGCTAACAACCCAGGCTTCCCGACTACTTCGAGACCTAGGAGAAAACAGGACCCCAATGATGATGGTAACAACAGTAATTGCCCTACTGGGCTGTCAGGTAAAGGGGGATCAAGTAGACACTTACTGGACATATTTCCCAGATCCACCCCTGGTACACCCAGCTGTGTGGACTGGAGAATCTATTCCAGTATTTACTAATGACTCATTCATGATGGGAGGATTTACAGATACTCATATTACTCCCAATCATGTGACTAGATTTAATTATTCTGGCTATAGTGCCCAATTACCCTTGTGTTGGTCCCACGATAAACATGCTGGCTGTCTGAAAGTATCATTCGAAGAAAAGACAGCGATTGGTAGACCTAGACTGACAAATAATTCTATTTATGGAGATTTAAAGCCTAATACTAGATCAGTAATTAAGATGGGACTTTCCCATAATAAGCCAGTCATTTCTGCCAAACCTCCACAGATACACCACTGTCCAAATAGTTCTACAATTGAGATTGGCACCTTTCCTAAATGGATGGATTGTATAAATCCCTTTCCTGTACAACATAAGGTGTCTAAAGATAGTGGGTATATTTTAGACTGGTCTCCAAAAATTGATAAGAGACAATTACGAAGAAATTCTGCTATGACACCTGCAGGATTTGTTAGTAATATTTTGACTTATAGTAAAGGTGGTGTTCAAAAAGATATTTGGGCGTTTAATTGCTGCCTCAGAATTCTTACATTTTACAGACAAACCCTTACCAAGATTTATTGGCAAGAACTGTAAAGAGGGATCTTGCTATGGCTTACGAGCTTGTGTCCAATCTCCTTATGTTTTAATTATTGGAAATGTAAAAGTTAAATGGATAGATGACAGATATATTGTTACTTGTAATAAATGTAACCTAACCAATTGTATTACTAGGTATAATGGAGGAAAAGGAGTGCTGATACTTCATCAGCCCTCTTTTGTTTTATTACCTGCTAATATTTCAGAGCCATGGTATGCTGATGCTGGTTTACAAGTCTTACAGCAAATTCATGCCCAGCTGGCAAGACCTAAACGTGCTATTGGAGTTATAATTGTTGGTGTTTTGGCGCTAGTCTCTTTTATTGCCTCAACTGTCTCTGCGTCTCTGACATTGTCTCAGAATATTCAGCATGCAAAATTTCTTAATAATTTAGCTCAAAATACTTCCAAGGCTCTGCGTAATCAAGTAAATATTGATGAAAAGATTGAAACTAAATTAAACGCCTTAGAGGCAACTGTTATTGACATAGGTAATAAACTTTCAGCCTTAAAATTTAAAGAAAGGCTTAAATGCCATGCTAATTATAAGTATGTGTGTGTTACAGCTGCCAAGTACAATGCTTCTCTCTGGGATTGGGAGAAGGTTAAAAACCATTTGTTAGGTATTTGGCAAAATAGTAATAATAGCTTGGATATTCTGGAACTTCATCACCATATCCAAGACATTCAAAATAATAGAGCTGATTTTTCAGATCCTTCTTCTTTGGCTAACCAAATATTGAAGGAGTTAAATGGATTCAACCCTGGAAATATTCTCAAACACTCGGCCTGGTACATCATTGGATTATTCTCTTTGCTGCTAATTCTTTATTGCGTTGTAATTGTAGGATGGCGAGTCTTCAGAACAAGAATGCAAAAACTCCAGAGAGTGAACCGCCGCCTCATTTTTGCGAAAAGAAAGGGGGAATATGTCGGAAGCCATTCTCACACGTGACTGGGTGACTCCCGGTTAGGGTCTGAGGCGCTCTGGCTGTGTCGGAGCTTTCCCGGCCCTCTCCTGATGAGAGAACCTGTCCGTGTGGGGGTGTAACTGACCACTGACCCCGGAGGCCCAATCACTGACCCTGACCTTGGAGTGCGGCTCCCCCTTCAACCTTCATTGGATGGAATTATCCCCTGAATTTCTTGCTCCCCAATAAAAGGCTACTCCCTGGCGTGCTCTCTCTCTCTCTCTCCTGCTAGCCCTGAGTAATCCTTGCTGCCCTGCTGGGCGGTTAGTGGAGGGAACCAGAGAGGGGAGCCGTCTCGGACCTGGTCATAGAAAAAGGTAACTGAGTCTGTGTGTTTATTTCGATCTCACTAGCTAACTTTTATGCCAAGAACCTCATTAATGAAACCATTGCGCTGGCCGCATGGTAGAGGAGGGGCTGCTGCCGCTGCTGCCACGGGGAAATCCCTGGGAGGGCTTGGGTCTGACCCAATTACCTCTAGCGGCGGGGTAATCGAGTCAGCGGCGGGAGGGTCATCTAGGATGGGTTGGGAGTTTGGGAGCATGGGTAGAGGATAAGGAGGGGGAGAAGAGTCCTGTGACTCAGGGAGAATGAAGGGACCAGGGGGAGGAGCGGAAGGTTTGAGTGATTGGATCGTGGGGCAGGGGGTTGGAATGGGAGCTGGGACAAGAAAAGGCTTCACCCACGTGGGAGGAAATTCACAGAGGTCCTGCAAGGTTAAAATATATGGCTGTTGATCTGGATGGCCACGCGGCCCCGGCCGAAAGACAATATCCCTGACTTTGCAGATTAGAGGGAGGTAGAAGGACCCTCCTGGGGGCCATTTAACTCCGAGGGTGGGCCATTCTGAAGTGCAGAGTGTCTGCCAGGTCTGGTGTTTCACTGAAAAAGAAAGATTCTGGGCCCTTGAATGGACGTCAGTCCAATGTTCAAGAGTCAGAGACAGGCGTGGTATGGTTTTGTCCCATACTGGATGTTGCTCAAACAGAGACAATACAAACGTGACACAGACACACAGTAAACGTTTAACACAAGTTCAGAAGCAAAAATTAAAGACAGACAGTCAACTTAACCTGAAAAAAAAGAATAGCCGGCAAAGCCAGACGGGTTGGCAGCAGAACACCTGACGAGGGCGCCTCCGTCCCTCTAAGGGCACTTCCGTCCCTTTACCAGATGAGGGCTCTTCCGTCCCTCCCCGAGTCCTCCAAGGCGTCCCTTGGAGAACGTGGCCTGTGGCTTCAGGACACGTCTGTCCACCACCGCCAGGGAGAACTTACGCTCTCCGCTGGCAGCCACCCTGCCAACCCAAACCGAAAAACCAGAAAAGCTCTGAGAGCTCACTCACTCCACTGAGCCAAAAACCAAGCCCTGAGCGATCGCAAAGGAAAAACAAGAAAGAGAAGAAGGAGAAGAAGAAGAGGAGGAAGAAGAAGAAGAAGAGGCGCCTTACTTATTTACCCCCTAAAAGGAGTCCGTTGGGGTCTCCCTGTCCGGCGATGCGCATTTCCCGGCCAACGCACCAAATGTAAGGGTCTGGCGAAACGTCGGAGGAAGAGACCACCAAGAGACTGACTCATGCAATTGCAGAAGGGGGTTTATTGGGGATCCATTCCAACGCGCTGGGGCTCCCGGCCCACTCAAGAAGGGTGAGCAGCCAAGAGCCCCAAGCAGGGGTTGAGCAGAGCTTAAGTACACTTCTTGGGGAGGGCGGGGGCTTTGCATACATCAGAACAAATCAGCATGAGGTGCGGGAAAATTGAACAACAAATCTGAGACATGATTAGTACATTCATTAGCGGGAACAGATTGGGCAGGGGTGATTGGTTATTCCTAAGCGGGTACACATTCAAACTGATTGGTTCAGGCCCTGTATGCTCTAGGCTATGAATCAGCAAAATAGCCTAGTAGGGCGTTGTCTTAACTGCCTCAGGGTGTAGCAGAGGAATTTAACAATACCTGGTCCTTCACTTTTTAACTTCAATTTCTTTTACTCTTACAGACCAAGGAGTTTCTCTTCCTGGGGAAACAGGGAGCTAAGTCTGTAGTCCTGTGGGGCCACTATAAGGACCCAACAGAACCGGTCAGGTTACTTTACTGGATAGCAGAGGCCCTACCCAGCTACCACTGGAGACTTTGAAACTGCCTGGTATCATAGACTACTCTGGTCACAGGGACTTCCCAGGCCAAAGGCAGCCTTTGTGCTTTGCCTCAAAATTAATAGGGGCCACCAAGAGATGAATGGCCCTGCCAATATGGCAGCACTTCCTCCTGCCTGCTGGTGTCTGACAAAGGGAACTCAAAGTGCCCAGTATCTCTTGCATGTCCTTCCAAGGCTGTGGGTACAGGAAATCCATATAATGTAAACTTGTTGGTTCCTAGATTAGGACATGGACATATCTTTGGACAGCCATTGTTCCCATGATAGTGGAGTAGGTACCATCATTCTGCTCATGGACAAAGAGGCACAGTCTCCTGAAACAGAACTTAGCCACACTTGTGGATGTCAGCTACATCAGGTTCTCACCTGGGAGCACAACAGAGGAGGGGAGGGCAGCTGAGCTGACTCAGTACCACTTGGGAATGTGAGAAATTCTGAGCACTGTATCTCAACACTGGGAACCTTTCCCTGGCTCCTTCCCTCTGGGTCTTGGGTCAGGTGGGACTGAGACACCAGTGAACCACCTCTCTTCCAGTGCTCTGTCTGTCTGTCCACCAGGGGTCCCTCCCCTTCTTCTACAGCCCAGCTGGCTGCCCAGCTCCCACTTCCCTCTCCAGGGCTACTCTCACCCCTGTCCCCTGTGTGGGACAGAGAGACACTGCAATACTGGAGCCCAAGTGTACAGATGGGACCATGGCCTGAGTCTGTAAGGGTGGTGCAAAGGTGGAAATTCACTTTCCATATTCATAAATCCATTTCCATTTTCTTTTTTTCTTTTTCTTTTTTAACACAATGCCTTTATTTTCATGTGGTGCTGAGAATCGAACCCGGGTCACGCCCTTGCTAGGAGAGTGCTCTACCGCTGAGCCACAATCCCAGCCCCACCATTACCATTTCCATTTCCATTTTCATTTCAAGCTTCTGGTCTGATCCAACCAACTCAGTCCACCCATCTTTACTTAATGTCCAGTGAGACACTGGCTGGTTCATTCGTTCCACAAATCATTACTGACCACCCAACACGTGCCAGCTACTGCTCCTGGAACTGAGAGTACATTAATGTCCCTGCTTTCCTGGAGCTGAGAAGAGCATGGCCAGAGAGCTGAGCCACCTGTCCCTCCCAAGGTTAACAAATGATCCAGACAGACTGCACCCCCCAATGGCGGCAATAAGCGAGCATGTGTGCACACACGCATTTATCTGTGCAAAAATATAAGCCATTTCTGTAGTCTCTTAAGTCCACCTAAGAAGCTTAAGTTTGTTTGATTTTATTTATTTATTTATTTATCTATCTATCTACCTATTTATTTATTTATTTGAAGCTTAAGTTTAAAAGGTCGGCCTTGCAGGGAATCTACAGCGCCTATAAATCGCGAGCCCAGGGTTATCTGCACAGCATCAGGGGAATAGGTGCGACCTGCAGCCACGCCCCGGCCCCGCCCCTCCCCAGGGCTGTGGCACAGCGCCCCCGTGTGATCAAGAGAAATGACTGCAGGTCCATGGCCGTTCACTGGAAATATTAGCCACTGGTCAGTGCCCGCGGCCTGTCCTCCGCGTCCCAAAACGACCACAGCCCACTCTGCAGTTGCGGCTCCGGTCTCAGACACCCGGTGTCCTTGGAGGGGTCCTCGCTGGCTCGGCGCTGAGCTCCCAAGGCCCTGTCGGCCCCGTCGTCCACTCCAGCCCCACCTAGCCCGGATGAGGCCACCAGGGGCGGCAGAGAGCCGAAGCTGCAAGCATCCTCTGAGCATGACACGTGGGTGGTCATCAGGCACTGCTTTGCTAGCCCTCCCCAGGAGCCCTTGCCCAACTGGTCATTCGGTCCTGGAAAATGCCTCAAGCGGTTCCTTTGACAAATCTCCGCGGTTTCCTTCCCCTTGAGAGTATGTCTGCTCCTTTGCAGGCTCTTCTGTTGGGCTCTGGGTGCTGTCTGAGAGCCAAACGGACTGGCTCCTGGATGTCCCTTCATCCAAGCCTGGGCACCTGCACTGCGAGCCCACCCAGGTCTATGCTGACAGCAGTGTCTCTCAGCACCCAGAACCCAGTGTGCCCCAAATGAGCCCTGACCCTGGCCCCTGCAGACCTTGTGACCTCCATCCTCCAATGGCCCCACTGTCTGCTTTCCACCAAAGTACAGAGGCTGAGAGAGGTGTCACAGAGCTACCAGGCTGTCATTTGAGTAAGGGAGGGCATGCAGGTGGAGGGGACAATCCAAGCAAATGCGAGGAGGTAGGAGTGGGCAGAAGTGCAGGGACCTGGGAGTCATCTGAGGGCTGCAGGAAAGAGGCTGGGCCAAGGGCCTGGCAGGGTACAGGGCTGTGGATGTACAGGGAAGGGACACATGCACAGCCTCCTCCCATTCTCCTCAAGGAGCGCTGGGCAGCAAACTGTCCTCAACCCTAAAAGAACACAAACCTGGGCTTGGCCTGAGCTCAGTACTTGGGCAGGGAATGAATGAAAGGCTGGCCAGGTAGGAGCAGACAGGGGGTCACACCCCACACACCAGGATGCTCTTGGTCAGCTGAGGAGGATGCAAAGATGCACAGCTCTGAACCAGACAAAATCAGTGCCCAGGGCCTCCTGCAAGGGAGTGGAGGACCTCCCAACTCTTGCAGGTGACCCCTTTTCCTCTGCCGTGCCCCAGCCAGCCAGCTGTTTCTCACTCCAGCTTCTCAGTTCTCTGTTAGCCAAGACTGAACAAAACTAGAGACATCTGTGGGGGACACAGAGTCCAAG
Organism: Callospermophilus lateralis; assembly: GCF_048772815.1. Lineage (NCBI taxonomy): Eukaryota > Metazoa > Chordata > Mammalia > Rodentia > Sciuridae > Callospermophilus > Callospermophilus lateralis. The sequence goes on along the minus strand of NC_135323.1, from coordinate 8,013,335 downwards.
GCGGGACCACAGCCAGGTTCTGAGCACCCAGCCTGATCCTCACCATTTTTTAGCAACACTGGCGATTTGGCAGTTTAATAGTGTTGAGCATGGTTGGGGGTGGGAGGGGGTTAGGACACAGAGTCCTTGGGCAAACCGAGGGCACTCTGGACATTGTACCTGCTCTCTGGGCCCAGTGATACTTGTGATGAATGGGGAAGTCACTTGTCTCTACATGGAAGGAAGGGGATATTGCACCTTCAGCCTGGCCAGCCTCCCTGCTTAGGATGTTACAAGGACAGAGATAGAGGGCCCAGCCCACTGGGGTTAGAGGCTTCCCTCTGAGAGTTTAGGAGGGTGGGAAGGCACCGCAGGGCCAGGGTCATAGCTACCTGTTTTATCTTCTGAAAGTTGGCCTGGCCAGGTGGGGCTGCAGGACAGGGGTGTAGCCCTCATGGGAGCAGGAGGCAGAGGGCATCTGGATCTGGTGTGGAGAGGGGCAATGTTGTTCTTGTGGGGCTGCAGCTCTGTGCATGTTCTGGATATTAATGTGTTATCAGATGACAACAGGTTTGCAAATGGATCCTCTCTGCACCATGTTTCTCATGCACCCATTTTTCATTTTGTTGAAATCCAATGTATCGGGGCTGGGGATGTGGCTCAAGCGGTAGCGCACTCGCCTGGCATGCGTGCGGCCCGGGTTCGATCCTCAGCACCACATACAAACAAAGATGTTGTGTCCGCCAAATACTAAAAAATAAATATTAAAATTCTCTCTCTCTCCCTCTCTTAAAAAAAAAGAAAGAAAGAAAGAAAGAAAGAAAGAAAGAAATCCAATGTATCTAGCTTTGCCTATTGCCTGGGCTTTCAGTGCCACACCCAAGAAATCGCTGTGAATCTGAGTTGGGCTTTCCCATATTCTTCCACTTAGAGCTGGTTTTTCCATGTGGTGTGAGGTAAGGGTTCAATTTCACTCTCCTGGGGCTGGGATTGTGGCTCAGTGGTAGAGTGCTCACCTAGCAAGGGCGGGACCCGGGTTTGATCCTCAGCACCACATAAAAAATAATAAAGGGGGGCTAGGGATGTGGCTCAAGCGGTAGCGCGCTTGCCTGGCATGCGTGCGGCCCGGGTTCGATCCTCAGCACCACATACAAACAAAGATGTTGTGTCCGCTGAAAACTAAAAAATAAGTAAATAAATAATTGCCTTTAGGGCAAGCTTATTAAAATAATAATAATAATAATAAAGGCATTGTGTTGTGTCCATCTACACCAAAAAATAAATATTAAAAAAAAATTTCACTCTCCTGCATGTGGATCTTCTTTGTTGAAGCCAGACCCTGCTCAGAACCCTGTGGGTGCAAAGCCCTGTCCCAGCTGCCTGGGAAGAAACACCCAGGGGAGGGGGTCCTGCCCCTCTTCCAGGCAGACCACACTCACTGTGCCCCTCCCAAGGGGATTAGGCCAAGGGCAGGTGCAGCAGCTAGAACCCTCCCCAGGACTTTACACCCATTGATTCTGCACAAACTCCTCACATACACACCCCACTGATGTTTCCCCCAGTCAAGTCCCTTGTCCTCTGAGAATGTGTGTGCAGGGTACAGGTGCTCACCAAAGGCTTTTGGGCTGAGGACCCCATATCTAAGGTGGCCCCCTGCCCTCCTCCAGCCCAACACCCCTTCCTCCCTCCCACCAGTCCCCACATCCCTTGCAGCATGAGGGTCTTTGGGCCTCACACCATTGTCCATAAGGAAAAGAGTTCTCTATGCTGTCTGGAACTGAGTAATCAGAGCTGAGGGCCAGTATCTCTTCTATCCCAGTCAAGGAACCAGAGCCTTGACTTGCTTCTCCTGCTCCATAACATTCTATGGTTCCTCATGGACCATAGGATCAGGTCTAGGCCCTCCATAATCACTCACCATGTCCAGTCTACCTCCCCAAACTACATCCCTCATGACCCCTCCAAACCAACCCTGCCCTCTCTTTGACTACAGTTGGTGCTGGACCCTCACTTTCCCTCCAGAAAGCCCCAAAGACACTAGCCCAGGACAGGCTCAAATGTGGTGCATGTTAGAAATGCAGGTCCACTCAGGCCCAAGGGCCCAGAGACTGGATGGGGTGTTGCAGTCAACCTGCTGAAGAAACAGTCCCCAGGACAGGCCCATCCAGGGACCTAGCTCAGTCTGGGAGAGACTTGGAAGCCTTCCGTTTGTGGGGGAGGGCAGGGAGCAGACCGACTTAATCCCTCTTCTGGCCTAAACGCTCCTTCCAGCCCGGCAGAGACCCACAAGATCTACAGGATGGCTGGGAACACAGGGTAGCCCTGCACAGATGGCTCATGAGAGCGAGCACTGGGCCAGAGGTGAACCAGCGGACAAGGGACCCGTGGTCCATGCCCTGGGAACTCTGGGGAAGGAAGGAGAGGGACAGGGAAGGAGACCACGAGGAGGGAGGGAGAAGGGACGGGGAGAGAGAAAGGAGAAGAAGAGCAAGGAGAGACGGAAGAAAGGAAGAGAGTGAGCGAGTAAGTTAAGAGGGAAGACAGCGGGGAGGAAGGAGGCGAAGTGAATGAATGGAAGCAGCGGAGGCAGGCCGCTCCCGCTGTCCGGGAGCACATCTCCGTCCCAGCCATCCCAGGAGTCTGGTGCCGAGCTGATCCTGGCGGGGCTCAGACACTTGTCCCTACGGGCGTCCTGCGCCCAGCCGACTCCCAGGGGCCGGGATGTCCCGCACGCGGCGGACGCCCACTGGACGTGAGCGGCTGGTCAGCAGAGGCACGGAAGGCTCGGGCGGACTCGAGGCGCGGGTCCGGAAGGGTCCCGGTGGAAGCGCCCCTCCCCCACCCGGGGCAGCCAGCGGGTTAGGGACCGTTCACACGTCTCCGCCCGTCGGTGTGCGCTTGTTCGAACTTTTGTATGGGCTCAGCTCATTGGGTGGATTCGCGGAATGCCCCGCCCATCGCCCCGAGCTGGCCAATTGCAAGGCATGTCACAGGGCGCTGAGCTCCGGGGATCGTCACCGTCCTGCGACGATTCGGGGGATACTTAGGCCTCAGCGGTCGTTGTCCCCCGGGTCCGGGCCCTGACCCCAAGGAGACCTCCGAAGCCCGTGCCCCGGGAGGTGCCCGCCGGGCATCCGGGCAGCCCTTGGAGGTCTCGGCCTTCAGCTTCCCCCACGGCTTGCAGGTGTGTCCTCGAGTGGACGCACGCACTCCGAAGGGGAGTTTGCAGACGCTCCCTCACGCCGGGGACGCGGCTCCTTTAAGGGTACGGGCGTCCGTGGCGCCGCCTGCCGAGAGAGGCGGCCCCTGCGCGGACTCCCCGGGCGGCCCCGGACAGCGGGAGCGGGGCGGCGGGGCGCGGGCGGCAAGAGACGCGCGACGACATGGGCGGTGCGGGGCGCGGGGCGGCGGCGGTGGCGCGCGGGGCAGGCGCGCGGCGGGCAGCCCGGCTCAGGCCCCGCCCCGCCCCGCCCGCCGGGGTCCTGCGCTCGGGGCTGCGCGCGGCGGGCGCGGAGGGAAGTCCCGAGACAAAGGGAACGCCGCCGCCTCTGCCGCCGCGACGCGCCGGGCCGCGGCCGCCCAGGTGAGCGCCGCCCGGCCCTGCCGCCGCCGCCGGCCCGCGCCCCCGTCGGCCGCCGAGTGCCGAGCTCGCCGCGGCCTCCCCGTCGGCGAACTCCCTCCCTCCGGGGCCTCCCTGTCCGCCACCTCCTTCCCCCGGCGATCTCTCTGCCTCTCGGTCCGCGAACTCCCGACGCGGCCTCCCTGCCTCCTCGTCCGCGATCTTCCTACAGATGCGGCCTCCCTCCCCCAGGTCGCGGCCTCCCGCCGCCGCCGGGGTCACGGGCCGCTGCCTCTCCCCGCCCACGGCCTCCTTCCCGCCCGCCCCGCCGTTCTGGGCCACCCGGGTTTGCGTCGCGGTCCACGGGGTGTGCTCTGACCCGACGTCCCGACATCAGACGAGCTGTAGTTTCCCGGCATCCCCCTTAGTATCCGCGGGGCTGCTGGACAGAGGTGGACACTGGTAGTTGGGTGAGCGGGACTCTGATAAGGCCGTGGTCAGTGGGCCGCGTCGACCTGCGCACCTGGCGTTACAGCAGCTGCCTTGGTTTGTATCCTTGGAGCCAAAGCTTAGTTCCTCCCTCTGGGGGATTGCCGAACCTGTCTTTAGGGTTTTGTTGGTCATTCCTGTGTACGTTAGAGGATTGGTGCTGTAGCGAACCAACAGGAAACTGGCATAGAGCCGAAATTTACGATGTGCTTCCATAGAGGTCCTCTTTCTGGGGTTTGGAGTGATGGGTGTCTGGCTCCTCTCGGGCTTTGGAAATAGCCTGGGTCCTGGGACAGATCTGGTGTGGCTGGGCCTGAGGGCAGAGTGCATGGTGCATGCAGAAGTGCGTCTGGATGGAGAGCCGCCGCCAGAGGTTTCTCCGTGCATGTCATAGTACCACGAGCCCATGTTACACACGGGCAGGTGGAGTCTGGGGGAGGTAAGCACCTTACTCGGCCTGTAAGTAGCTCTGCATTCCCTGCAGTCCACTGTGAGAGCTCCAGGAGAGGTGAGGGCAGAGCTCTCATCTCCCCACACTGCATGGGTTTTGTGCCTTGCTTGGTCTTTGATAGTTCTGGGTTATTTTTGTCTTTGTCTCAGAAAACTTTCCTGCTCTATATAGTTAATAACATTTGCTGCTCATCAAGTGATGCTGTTAATTTGGGGAGACAGGTCTGAGTTTAAGTGGGAGTTTGAATGAACAGATTTGCTCTGTGACAGATGGAGTGCTTTCTCCTGGACACCAGGAGGCCAGCAGGAATGGAACTCCCTGTCTTGGGAACCAGGCCTCATTTGGGTCAGTAACTCCCGTGGGCCCACCCCCTGATGTCAGGGTGCTCTGGGGCAGAGGACATTAAAGAGGCAGCCAGGCCTTGGGAAGAAGCACAGCCAATCTCATTGGACCACCCCTCAATGTCTTCACACCAACGACTGTCACAGTTGGGTACTGGGATAGGTGCCTCTGTGGGCTCCTTTGTCCTGACCTGGGAGCCAGAGAGGTGTCCTGTGATGGAGTCCTGGCAGCAGTCAGACCCTCGATTTGCTCCCACCATCCCTTCTCCTCCTCTGTCCCTCATGTCCTCCTGAGCAGGCAGCTCCCTGCTCTCTGACAAGTGCTCTCCATCTTCACACTTCCTCATCTGTGTCTGTCTCCCCTTTGCTTACAAGAATGCCACTGCCACCCCAATCCTGAGTGTCCTGAAGGGGGAAATGTTCCATTGAGGGGGTGGGGGGCCTTTATGGCAGAGGCCTAGCATCCATGGTTGTTCATAGACGGTATTGTCCTGCTCTGGAGGGAGGAGTTGGCACACCAGCACTCTGTGGTGGTGAAGGACAGTTCTGATTTGGGTCTGAGCCTGGTGTGCCTATTATGGATTTAATCTTGAGGCCAGGAAAGGTAGGAGCCTTTAATTATGTGCTCTGGGCTCAGGTGTTGGAGCCAGTGGCCACTGTGGCCTCTTCTTGCCCTAGCGGCCTACCCTTCTTTCTTATGAGACCCAAGTGCACATGACCACTAAAAAATGCCTGTGCCCTGTTGGTAGTTTGTGGTGACCCTAACCAGCTTCCTGAACCCTGGGCTCTTGGAGTGATGCTGAAGGCCACCTGGTGGCTCCCAACCCCCCTTCTCTGCCTATATGGTTAGAGTGTCAGAACTGGGCTCAGTGATGCACACCTGTGATCCCAGCAACTCTGGAGGCTGACGCAGGAGGATTCTAAGTTCAAGGCCAGCTTAGGCAACTTAGGGAAACCTTGTCTTAAAGTAAAATTTTTAAAAAGGGATGTGGATGTGGCTCAGTGGTGAAATACCCTTGGGTTTAAAATCTTCAGCAGCCCTCTCCCAATGCCACCTAAGACCCCAGTGCAGAACTCCACCCAGAGCTCAGTGGGCTTGCTTTCCAGGTGGTACTGCTTGTGGGGCCACATTAAGAACAGCTGTGCTCCAAGGGTATCGAGGGGCTCCTGGTTATGTTGCTGGACCAGCCAGTGGGGTTTGTGGCAGTGTGAGTGATTTGGGGAGGTGGGAGGCTGCCTGGGCTTGTGCTGGGCAAAGGATTTGATTGCTAAGATATTTGTGGCCTTGTGGGCAAAGTGGGTGGCCTGAGTTGAGGTCATCAGAGGAGCCAGAGAAGGAGAGTGGAAGGTGGGGGCCAGCCAGAGGCTGCAGTGGGAAGCTCCTACCACAAATCAGGCTGGTTTGAGTTGAGACTGTGCCTTGGGCAGGGGTCTGTATGTCCTTTCTCAGTGCTTCACAGCTATGTTGAAGCTGGGCCCAGCCACAAGGGGACTTTGGGGTTGGCCTAGAGGGAGATGGGTGTTTTCAGCCCAGCACAATCCCACGCGTGGGTTGCTAAGGACCAAGGTTCATCTCAGTGTGGGCCTTTTCTCTCTAGGACAAGGGAGGCTGCTCTCCACCCCACCCCATGACCCTCAGTGTGGGACACTTCAGGGAAATGCTCTGGTCTTGTGAGAGCATCGCTAATGCTTTGGTATGTGTTTGGAGTGTTGGGCTCCCAATGGCTTTGAAGACCTTAGGTTCCAGTGTTCTGGCAAGCTTGGCAGTAGCTGAGTCCTGACTTGCGTGGTAGAGGAAGCAGGTGGCAGCCAGGTGGGGTCAGGGCCTTGGAGGCCCTGTGTGTCCTGGTGTGCTGCAGGACAGACGCTGAGCAGTGCAGGCAAGCCCTCCCTTGGGACCATCTGTTGCACAGGGTCCTGGGGCCGACTTCCAGACAGGTAGTCAGCACACTTTTGGCAGGCAAGGCTGCAGGAGGGCAGGTAGACTGGCATGCTGAAATGACTTGTCCTCTTGGCCAGGTCTGAACTAAGCTGGGGTCCCAGCAGCCCCCCACATCTAGTGCATCATGAGGAGAGGGCCCCATCTCTGTACCATGAGTCTTCAGGTGATGCTGTGGGTATCCCTGCCAACCCTACTGTTTTCCTGGGAGTCCCAAAGTGGAACGGGGGACAGAAGGCAGGACAGGTGTGCTCTGTCTGCTGGGGAGTGTGTGTCCTGTGGGCAGAGCACAGCTATGGCCTTAGACCTCCGTCTCTTTCCAAAAGTGCCCTGGGGAAGGGGCACAGCAATATTGCCCCACTTGCCCACCTAGTAGCGTCCTGGTGAATATGGAGAGTGTGATGCTGAGTACATTGGGGGTAGCTTGCAGAGGAGACATCCTGCTGGACTGGGTCAGAGCCTTGGTCAGTTGCTCCTTGGACATGGCTTGCTGACTCTGGCCAGTGTGCTGGGAGGTGCAGAGGACCTGAGGTTTGCTTTTGCTAACCCTGTGGTGTGTCTCGTCTATTGCAGGGACTTTGAACATGTCGGGGATCGCCCTCAGCAGACTCGCCCAGGAGAGAAAAGCTTGGAGGAAGGACCATCCTTTTGTAAGGACTCTGTTTCTCTGCTGCTCAGGGCACGGTCCTCATTGCCCTGAGGTCCCTGCATGTGGTCTTGTGGCCTGCTTGTGGCCACTGGGTGGGGTTTTGCAGTTGGTCTTTTGTGATGATGAGAAGGGCCCATGGTGCTAACCTGGTTCTGTGGCTGTTTTCTCTCAGGGCTTTGTGGCTGTCCCAACTAAGAACCCAGACGGCACGATGAACCTGATGAACTGGGAATGTGCTATCCCAGGAAAGAAGGGGGTAAGAACTGCTTGAGGACTTGGTCCTGTTTTTAGCAGGAGCAGAACTACCAGAAGGGACTCAGGTTTAGGTGTTCACCCTCTGTGAGGGCCCATAGCCCTCAGCATTGTGGGCCTGCCAGTCTCATCCACAGCTCTGGCCTGTCCTCAGTCCAGAGGGGACATGAGGTCAGAAGGAAGTAGCCACTGGCTAGGTTTGAAGTGGGCATAGCTGTGGGGAATGGTCAGACCCATTGGGTTGTGGGGAGCACAAAGAACCTCCTAGGGCATCATGTTGGAGGGCAGGCCCAGGGGCCAGGCCAGGGCCCATGGTGAGGAGCTTCTGGGAGCTGGCTGAGCACTGGGCTCTGGCCCGTCCCTCAGGATGTGGTGAGGTACATGGGACCCCAAGGGCAGGATGAGCCCATCTCATGCATGCACTCTTGGAGTGTTCCCTCGCATGCAAAACTTGGTTGGTGGCCTCGGCTCACCTGTGTGTCCCTGAGCTCGTTGTCTGTCCTCGTTGTGTGTCAGATGGAGATCTGGGTGTGAGGGCCTCCCGTGACTCTAATGGCCATCCATACACACAGCACTTGTGAACCCTTGAGGTACTTGGACTGTGCCGGGGGCTGGGGGTGCTTACCACCCAGATTTCGTCCCCTTGAGTTGAGCAAAGCTATCTCTAGTAGGACTTTGTTTTCCTGAACAGAGGTGTGTTTGGTCCATTTGTGTATGGCTCTCTTGAGTGGTACAGGTGGAATCCCCAGCCTTTGTTGAGAATGTCCCTTGCCCGTTGTGTTGGGGTAGGAGGTATACCCTGGTGCTCCCCATGATTCCAGGTTGGGAGGGGTTTCTGGCTCTGGGTCAGCACTACTAGTCCCTGTCCAGGCCAGATGTAAGGCAAGTGGTTTGAAGAATCTGAGGTTGGGGATGCAAGCTGCTGGGCCCATATTCTCAGGGCTCAACACTGGGAATACAGCCATGCCCCCAGCTGCTCTGCACATGTCCTGCAGTACCTGAGCTCTTTGATGCCCTGGAGCAGCCCATGAGTTGTGGATCCTGACTTCTCTGAGGGCCCCTGCCTTCTGTAGAGCCCAGCTGCTGCCCTTGCTCCTTTCCAGCTCTCCCGTGGGTTCAGAGCAAGTCTCCACAATGCCACTGAGGGTGTTGGGTCTCTGGCCCCCGGGAGCTGGTGAGATGAGGAAACCAGCCCTCCTGGGTCTGCCTGCTGCACACAAGCGGCACACCTAATCACGATCACTTCCCCACAGACTCCGTGGGAAGGAGGCTTGTTCAAGCTGCGGATGCTCTTCAAAGATGATTATCCATCCTCACCACCGAAATGTGAGTTCCTACAGAGACCTGTGGTCGCCTTCAGAGTCTTGGGCTGCCCGAGCCATGGTGGCTGCCACCCTGCCCCGGTGCTGTGGTGCAGTGTGGGAGATCAAAGCAGCTCTGGTGGAGTCAGCCTAAGTCTCCTGTGCAGGTTATAGATTTGAGTCTGTCCAGTCCTGGGGTGGAAAGTGCGTATGATCGGCTTAGTCTCTGATACCAGCTGATCAGTGGGGAAGCTCCCAGGCCCGGACTGCCTACACCCTCCGTGGCTGTCAGCTTTGAGGATCTTCACTTTGTGCCCACAGACACTCCAGCCCTGGTGGGGACAGGCATACAAGACCAGGGCTCAGAATCGCACCCTAACCCAGTCTGCTGCCACCCAGCTGTTGTCTGTTAGGGTTCATGTGGCTGTCTGCAGCCTGGGTGACAGAGCACTCAAACTGCTGCTCAGAGAAGCCTGAGCTGAGTTTAAAATGGTGGCCACTGGAAAATTATCTGGATGCAGCTAGGCAAGACCTGGGCGGGGAGGGGTCATCAGTCCTGCTCCTGTGGCTAGATACCCATGTATAGCATGGCCAGTGGGTGCTGGGAAGAGCCCTGGCCCAGAGGGGAAGCTCTGGGTGTGAACTTTGTTGAGAGAAGTCTTCTACGTTCTCATAGCCCCACAGGAAAGCTTCAAAATTAACTATTAACAGAACAGGAAGTAGAGACTTAACTTTGTTTTAGGTTGTCTTCAGCCATTTGGATTCCTTTTGTTGGGCACAGTTACTTTGTAATGATTTAATTATGAGGGGAAAATACCCAAAAATGAGCAGACCTAGCCATTTTGTTTGATACCCTGCTGCAAAATCCAAGCAAATGCATCAAGGTGGGAAAAGCCACCTAGGAGACCTGGGAAGAGGCGTCCAGGTCACCAGCTACTTGGGAGGGTTACTGCCAAACAATTAACCTGCTGAAACCTATTTCCATAGAATTGCAGCTCATGAACGTGTAAAACTAAGCCATCTGCAATAGCATCTGATGCCTTGAAGTGAATCCCACCAGGTGTGGTGAGGTCTCTAGCTGGAAACCAAGGCCTTTCTGGAAGAAGCAAAGGACAGCTAGACAGTCAGCAGGCTCTGCTGTGTGGCTCAGAGGGCTCAGCTCTGGGAATGCAACCACATCCCTGGCTGCTCTGCACATGTCATGCAGTCCCCAGAGTCCAGGAGGCTCAAAGTGCATATGGAAATGCAGAGGGCAGGAATGGTCAGGGCCCATGCAGTCCTGGGGATGTCATGAGACCCAGTTTGAGGCTCTCAGGGCAGAGGGTGCCCAGACCTGTCAATGGATGGGCCAGATGCCATTCATCAGATACTGAGACTTGCCTCAGGGCATGGAAGTCTACATTGGGACAGGTGTGAGGACAGGCAGGCAGACCCACAGAAGAGTGGGTGGACCAGAAAGGCCGTGTAGTGTGTTTTAGGTGTAGTGGGTCTGGCCTTAGGGATGACCAGTGGATAAGAGAGCTGTCTCCTTCTTTGTGGATGACCCTGCCTGCTTCACAGCGCCAGCAGAAGGGGAGGCAAGGAGGCACAGAGGCCATCTTCTGATCAGTGAGAGCACCCAGGAAAGCACAGAACACTGGCCCTTGGGGATCAGCCAGCTGGACTGGCCTGAAGACTCTTCATCAGGAGATACAGGAAGAGGAACAAACCCCAGAGAAGATGGGACAGGGCAGCTTGGTAGAGCTTGCCTAGCCTGTTTGAGGCCCTGGGTTCCATCCCCATTGCTGCAAGGTCCTGTGAGAAAGAAAAGAGAAGAACTCTACAGGTCACAAAGAAGGCAAACCACCACGAGGTAGAGCAGGCCCTTCACAGAAGAGCTGTCCAGAGCTGTCTAGTTGGCCAGTCCACACAGGGAAATCCAGCTGCTCATCACCGGAGAGGAGAGGCGGCATCTTGGTTGGATGTTGCTGTCTTACAGAGAAGGGCAGATGCGGCAAGGTGCCGGGCATTAAGATACCTCACGTGCTTGTTTGAGAGCTTCTCTTTGGAAGGCTGTCTGCCACGACCATTGGAACTAAACCTGGATAGCTCCATGTTGGAGCATACCCAGGAGCGTGTGTGTTCACAGAGGGAGGCCTCAGGAGACCCAGGCACCCCCATCTGTAATAACCAGAGCTGGAGATGGGCCAGGTGTGCATTAGTAGTGGCATGGAGGGGCTATTAACCTTGCACACAGGGCTATATCCTCTCTGTGGGATTCAACAACAGGCCCTGCTCCTTGTGAGTTAAAAGTCAGGAGGACAACTGCTGAGTTTGGAGGGAAGCCAACCAGGGGCAGGGGGCTGGTATTCGTGGTGTGTATTCTTTCTCCATGCAAGTTGTTGATAGATGTAACAAGGTTGGTAAATCAGATTAAATTAAAATTTGGCATTTAGTTTGCAATAAGGTACATTATAGGAGCAGGAAGGCAAGCCCACAGGGTTCCCAGGACATAGGGGTGAGGAAGGTCTGTGTCCAGAGTGTGTGAGGAGGTCCTGCCAGGCAGTGGGAGGGGGGACAAGAACTCAGGAGCAGCCAGCGAATGGCGACCCAAGAAAGGGGCTCTGCCTCTGCAGCTCAGGGGAGAGGCGAAGGGGCACCCAGAGGCCTGGTATTGGCAACTCCTGTTGGTGCTGCCCTGGCCCTGTGCCTGCGCACACCAGAGTTCACGCCCAGCACAGCAACCTTATTCAGTGGAGCAGCATAAACCTCCTTCTCTGCAGCCTACCACCTCCACGGCCCGATCTGCTCACATGCACTGTGGCTGAAGGCAGAAGGCCCAGGAAGCCACCTGCAGGCAGGAGCGGCCTGGCTGGCGAGCAGCATTGGGAGGGTACCCGCTGCGTTCCTGGGTGCTGGTGGGTTGCTCCTCTCCAGCGACTGACCAGGCTGCACTTGCACTCTGGGTGTGGTCAAATCATAAAATACAGAAAACCAGAAGCAGGTTGCCCAGAGGAAAGATGAGACGCCCTGGAGCGCCACAACCAGCAGGCTTTCCTCTTCCCTGTTTTGGGGGTGGGGGAGGGTTGAAGAAAATGGGGAGAGCTCCAGCTGGCCACCCTCGCCTGCTACTGCACCTCTTCACTCCACACCTTTCCAAGTCCTCTCTGGAGGGGGCCCTGGGCTGAGTTGGCCTGGCCCGCTCCTGGCTGTCTGCTGTCCCTGGAGTTCCTGCCCTGGGAGAGATGTCACATTCTTCAGGCCCTGTTTCTGAGAAGGAAATGGGTGTGCTGCATTCCCGTCCTCTCCTGGCCTCGCTTCTCTCCCTGAAGGGCCCAGCACCGGGGAGGAGGGCGGTGGGGAAGCTAAGAGTTGCCTCTCAACAGTGATTCCTTCCTTCCCCCTCATCCAGGTAAATTTGAGCCACCGCTGTTTCACCCAAATGTGTACCCTTCCGGTACTGTGTGTCTGTCCATTCTGGAGGAGGACAAGGACTGGAGGCCAGCCATCACGATCAAGCAGGTATGTGGGCTGGCCAGGCCTGTTGGGCTCATCCTGGCAAAGACCACCTGTCTAGCCACTGAACGCACTGTGCCCTCTTGTTTTTGTCTCGCACAGATCTTATTAGGAATACAGGAACTTCTAAATGAACCAAATATCCAAGACCCCGCTCAAGCAGAGGCCTACACGATTTACTGGTTAGTAGTAACTAGCCTGAAGTGCAGTCCAGGCCGTCTGTCGGAAGGAGAGCCGGGTGCTGCCGGCAGCCCAGGAGGAGGCCTCGAGATAGAGGCCAGCTCACATTGGGTGGCAGCCAGGGTGGTGCCACACAGGGGAGGATGGGATGGCCACTCAGGGTGGCTAGGGCTACGTGCAGGGTGTGGCATGTGTCTGTTGCCAGCCCTGTTGATGGCTGGGCTGCATGTGCAGGGGCCATCGGGAGGGAGTACAGCAGCCAGGGCTGGTGGGGCCAGGCACTGCCCTGCCTGGAGGCAGGCGCTAGAGTGGGGTGGCATGAGCTCCTGTGGGCCTGAGAAACAGTGTCTCCTAGCACAGCACACCCTGTCACTGTTGCAGCTCCTCTGGGGATTGTGTCCCAGCGCAGGGTTGCTGCTCAGTGACAGCCTCGCACAGTCCTGGCCTCCACCACGTTTTCCTGTGGTGCTGTCATGGTGGGGTCCCTGGGTCCTGCCTTGTCTATGAGGGATCAGGGCCTGGTGTGATTTGCCCTCAGCAGGGGCCACGTTTCTGGTGTCTTGGGCCCCCTGGCCCCTGACAGCTCCGTCCACAGCTCTCAGACTCCCAGCTGGTCTAGCATGGTCACCCTCACCAAGGGGAATGGAGTGGAGGGCTTTCTGAGAGCAGCATTCCCCTGTGTCCCTCTTGCCTGGGACCCAGAGGGGCTCTGACCCCTATCACTGGTAGTCTGTTCCTTCCAAGGGCATTTCCTGAATTGGAGCTGGTCAGGAGGGGAAGGTGCTGGTTCTTGAGAAATGTGCTTCTCCCTGGGTGTATGGCCAGGTGCTATGTGTCTCCCTCCCTGGTGGCCTCCAGGCAGTGCCCTGGAGCCTCTGGGACGGCCTCCGTCCGTTTGTGCTGCCACTGTCAATAAGCCCAGCTGTCTGGCTCTGGCTGGCCTCTTGCTGGTGGAGGGTGCGTGCCTGTTGTGGGTGCGCTGCCTGTCCCCTCTGTGGAGACCTGCGGCTGTGCTGTGTGGCCCCATGTCCTGTGTCCCTCGGGTTCGTGCTGCTGTGTGCACTTTCTCTCACCTGAGCAAGGTCTCTGTGACACTGTCCACCCCAAAAGCACCTTTGGCGAAATGTCCTGAAAGTTTCAGGTCCCTTCCCAGGTTCCAGCAGGCTGGCTTGCTGGGCAGGGGCCTCATCACCCAGCCTCGCTTGGTGAACAGCAGAGCAGGTGAGGGTGCCTGGTGGGTCCTGTGCTGGTGGGCTGCTGCCCTGGGCCCATCACCTTCCTATTGAACTGTTCCCCATCCCACACCCAGGACTGGCATGCACATCGTCATTTTCTGCCCTTGCCTGCTCTGGTGCTGGGCATTGGGCCTTTCTGGTTGGCCCTGCCCCCAGAGCCTGTCATCAACCCTGGGGATGTCCGCAAAGCCTTGGGCCTGAGCTGCGTGCAGGCTGGGGTCTGGCTCAGGCCGAGAGCAGGGCTGGGAAGAGCTCCAGACCTGTTTCTTAGGGAGCACCCTGGAAGCTCACTCACTCAGACACAGCTGGCGTGGCATGGGGTCTCAGATCAGCTCCCAGTATTATGAGATTGCTAAGATCCCTGTCCCTAAGAGTCTAGCTTCACAAATGTCGCCAGGGTCACACTACTTCCTGATGTGGGGTTGCCTGCCTGGCCAGCCAGTTTTGCCCAAGTGGGTCATGCAGGCTGGCCCGTGTCCTGGGCTGTTCCAGCACTCTGCACAAGGTTGCCTCCTGTACCTTTGTCTGAGCCGAGAGCTACATGGAAAGCCCACCAGAAGCTTGTATCTGGTTTTAGAAATGAGGAGCAAAAACTAGTGTTTAGCAGTCTCTTGACCACAATTTTTAATGCTATCTAATAATCGCAAACATCTGATTAAGGTACAGTGGAACTATAATCCCTGCTGCTTGGGAGGCCGAGGTGGGAGGATCACTTAGGCCTGGAGTTCAAGGCTATATGCAGTGTGCTCATCTGGTGTACACAGTAAGCTCAACATCAATGTGGTGATGTTCCCCAAGTGGGGGACCACCAGGCTGCCCATGCTGGTCAGTAATGGGGTTGCACTTGTGAACAACTACTGCACTCTTCGAAAAGGAAGAGAAAACTGAATTTGGCACAGATTACTATGTTGCAGGCCACCTGCCCCGCCCACTGCAGCCCTCATTGCCTGTGGGGCCTCTCTGCCTACTGCATGGAGGTCCCGTTGGCTGTGGAGTCTCTACATGGAGGTTGCTGCTTCTCCCTTCCCGATGGCCTCCTTCCCTGCTCCCACCCTCCATCCAGGAGCTAGTGTGGGTTCCCCATCCAGCTCCACTGCCTCTGCAGCCTTCCCGCCTTCTGCCACAAGGCTGCACTCCACTGCTGCCCTGCAGTGGCTTGGTGGGTGCTGGCTTCTCCAGGTAGCCTGAGTGGCCCTCCAGCCTGGGAGGTGGGCCACACTGTTGCCTTCTAACTTATCTCTTCTCTTTTGACCTCCTCAGCCAAAACAGAGTGGAATATGAGAAAAGGGTTCGAGCACAAGCCAAGAAGTTTGCACCCTCATAGACAGCGACCCTGTGGCACCGCAAAAGGAAGGGATTGGTTTGGCAAGAACTTGTTTACACCTTTTGCAAATCTCAAGTCACTCGTGCAGTTACCGGTCGCCTGGGAGGGTTGGGCGGGCGCCATCTTCCATTTCCGCCACTGGCATACAGTTCTCAATTCGCTGAATTGCCCCAGTTTTTCATACAGGGTCTCTTCCTTCAGTCTTTTGTATTTTTGATTGTTATGTAAAACTTGCTTTTATTTTAATATTGATGTCAGTATTTCAACTGCTGTAAAATTATAAACTTTTATACTTGGGTAAGCCCCTAGGAGCTAGTTCCTTTGCTCGGATGCAGGCATGCTTCACCGTTCAGAGCTGTCCCGGCCTCCAGCGGGCTGTGTGGAAGTCCCTGTCCCTCCCTCCCACACCCTTCTCTCAGAACCTGGCTGTTGCTAATGCGCCTCCGATCCAAAGTCAGCAGCGTCTCAACCCGCTCCTCTTCCTTTGTGTTTATATGGCGTTTGTCTGTGTTGCTGTTTAGAGTAAATAAACTGTTTATATAAAGGCTCTGTTGCACTATCATCATTACAGGGAGAGGGCACCTGGTGTGCCCAGCCTCCCCAGCCAGTGGCTACGCCCTTGCTCAGGCCCCTGCTGTGGGTGCACCAGGCCCCTGGCACTATCTTGTCCTGTTGTTTGGATAGGACTATATGTGGGGTCTGTCCAAGGTTCCATCCTCCTGTCCCTGGATCTTTGGGCCCTGGAGTGCAGACCTGGTGAAGTCGGAGTCGTGTCCAGACCCTTGTAAAGTGTTCCCACCCAAAGCTGGTGCCTGTGCAGCTGCAGCCGCCAAGGAGGACACAGTGGCTCAATCCAGCTGCGATCAGCATCTGCCCTCCCCAACTGATTGTGACTGCTGTGGCCCCCCAGGAGGCAGCCTCAAGCCATGGCCCTCCTGTGCCCCAGCTTGCGTCTAGCCTTGCAGCCTGAAGGGCCCTTGGCCTGGGTGTGTCTTGTCACTGGAAGCCCTGAGGTGCTGCTGTCCACTGATCCTGCAGGAACTGGAGCCACCGGTGAGGAGGAGCTGCTCCCCAACCATGACCTTGAGCTGCCTGGCAGGGCTAGTCAGGCAAGCCCCTCAGGACAGGGAGATGCAGCAGGCAGAGATGGCCCATTGTCCTGCTCTGAGATCTGGCTGAGGCCTGCAGCCACTCTGCCCTCCCACCTGGAAGACCAAGTGCATCCATGAAGAGGGCAGGGCCAGTGCATTGGGGGACCCCCAGAACCTAAGGAACAGGTGAAAGGAGTGGGCCCTGGAACTGGAGTCCTCAGGTTGGCAGTTAATGAGAAGGAGGGCCTTGCCAGGGAAATTCCGCTCCCTCATTTGTAGCCTGCTCCTGGAATGTCATTTTGTAACAACTGACTACATTTAGTTATAGTTACACATGTATATGGTTAATATATGGAAATTCAATATATTTTATAGTATTCTAAAGTAACTGATGTTTCTGGCAAATTGTAGTGACTTCGGCTATGAAATGTTCCTTCTGTACCACAGTCCTTGGCTTAACAAAGATGTGACGCGTAACATGAGAACATGCAATGTGATAACTGTGTTCACCTGACGGAGGAGGGTGTTCCCAGCATGAGGCCCATGCTAGTAAGGAATCGTGGGCAACAGACTAACCACTGTATCCAAGAATCTTCTAATTAAAGCATTTCCACAAACTGTGGCCCTCTGATTGTCCTTTCCTGCCCTGACCCATCCCCTTGGGCTTTAAAGCAGAGACTCCCCTCCTCCTCAGGGCCCTGTTCTGATCTTTCACCCTGCCCAGCAGGGCCCCCAACGGCCTCCAGCCCCCAGAATCAGACCTCAGCAGCCAGTGATGTCACGCAAGCCAAGGTGGATGCCCTATGTCCCCATGTCTCTCCACACTGTTCTGGGCCCTGAGATCTAGAATTTTGAGCTGTTCCCCTGCTGCCTGGAGTGGGTCTCGGAGAGGGCACACCAAGCTTTATAGGTTCCCAGGTGTGCAGGGGAGAGCTCTCAGTTCAGACCATGACAGGGCTCCTGGGGCTCTGGTGTGTCCAGGACTGGCCCTGCCAGGAGGGATTCCCGCAGGCAGGCCATTGTGTGAGTGCAGACAGAGCTGGCCCCAGGGCACCTCCCAGGGGAAACTGACTGTAGGCAGGACAGGAATGTGGGCCTGTGCTTGGGCCATGGCATCCTGTTTGGACCTCCATCTCTAGCCCGTGGGACTTGGGGTCAGCCAGGCTATGGGAGGCACAGAGACCCTGACCACAGCACATGGCTGCTGCCCAGGACTTAGGTAGGGCCTGCTATAGTCCCCTTTGGCTTCTTGGGCTGTCTAACCGAAGCCTTGGTCCAGTTATCATGCCTGTCCCCATAGACACAGCCCCAGGCCACCTGGGCTCCCTCTGCAGCCTCTGAGCTGCTGACAGCAGGCCTCCAGCCCAGGGGTCTCCATGGCAACAAGCTGCCAGGTTGGAGGGCCCAGCACTGACTTGGACCTGCTGGAACCAGTCTGAGCCAGCCACAGCAGGGAGGGGCCTGAGAAGCTCTGGATTTGGGGACCTGTTCCCTGCAGCTGGTCCTCAGCTTGCCCCTGACACTGGGCAGTCTAGGGACTTCCACAGAGCAAGGAACCCCTCTGGAGGCCTCCAGATACTGCTGACCCCTCTGAGGAAGCCACCGGACCATTGATGGGAAAGGGCTGGAGCCAATGGCCCTATCCATTCTGCCTGTCCGCTGGCCTGACCCAAAGGTTGTTTGTCCAGAGGCTGCCATATCTGAGCTCTTGTGGGAAAGAGAAAAACAAGACTCCTGGATGCGTGGGATAGGCTTATCTCACTGGGCCTTGCCCTTCCAGGCCAAGCCATCTATGTCCTTCCTTCAGGATGCCCCCTCTGATGAAGACAGGCTTCCATGCCCTTAAAAGGGTCCTCCCTTTGGGCAGGATAAAGGCTCCCGCAGCCCACGTTCTGCATAGGATGATGGGCATGGAGGAGCCCAGTGCACAGGTACCATGTTCAGCTCTGTCTCCTGTGTCCTCATCCTCTGCCCCTTTGGGTCCCAATAAAGAGCTGAATGCAGGCGGGGGATGTGGCTCAAGCGGTAGCGCGCTAGCCTGGCAAGCGTGCGGCCTGGGTTCGATCCTCGGCACCACATACAAAACAAAGATGTTATGTCCGCCGATAACTAAAAAATAAATATTAAAATTCTCTCTCTCTCTCTCCTTCTCTCACTCTCTCTTAAAAAAAAAAAAAAAAAGAAAACGCTATTAAAAAAAAAAAAAAAAAAAAAAAAAGAGCTGAATGCAGGAATGAGCTCTTCCTGGGAAGCAGCACTGCTTGCAAGCAGGCACCAGGAACTCATGCTCCACAGGCCCTCTGCTGCAGGGCCTCACAGGCACTCTGTCCAGAAACCTCCTTTGTTTTTCAGTTGACAGGGTCCTGTGCTGGTCTGCTTCTCTTCCCCCACCCAGGGCTCCTCACAAACTGCAGACCCCCATGATACCAAGACCTGAGAATGCCCACTAAGCTTCTGATATGGACCCCAGTGACCCCCAGCCCAGGAGATAGCACCTTGGGCAAAAGGCCAGGACTGGGCCAGACCACCACCCAGCCACCTCTTTTCTGCAATCTTCAGGATCCTCCAGCCCCACAACAGCTAGGGTCCTGGCTAGAGACCTTTGTCTATAAACCAAGATTCTTGGTGCCCCACTTTCCCTGCCTCTGACCCTGAAGGGAGAAGACAGTGGAAGAAGCTTTAACTCTGGGAGCTGTGCCTGTAATTCCAAGGGATGCCACCAGAGGGTGGCCCTGTGATAATTAGCAGGTCACTTGGACTTCTCAGAAGCCCCCATGGGTACCCTTCAGCAGCCATGGAGCAGGCAGGCCTTCCTGAGCCTGGTGCTTTTCTCACACTGCCTCAGCCTTTCCAGCCTGAGATCCTGAGCGTGCACACAGCCAGGCTTGTAAGTGGTCTGCAGGAGCAAACCTCGGCTTCTGTGAGGATTCTTGGGGCAGTAATGGCATCTAGGCAGGGTGTGCCCCTTGACCCAACACATCTGCATGGAGGCCGTCCTGCACCTGCATGGCCTCTCTCTGCCCCCCACCTCAGAGCACAGCAGCTGTAGGCACTGGTCTGAGAGCAGGAGAGCAGGGTCTGGGGCCCAGGCACAAGGAGGGTGGGGACTTGCCTTCCTGTTCTCTTTCTCAGGCACCAGACAACACAAGGATGAGCTTCCACCCTCAACCACAGAGTTGGGAACTGAGTGGGACTCTGCAGTTCCTATCCCACCTCCTGGGGGGTGGGGGAGACTCCAGCAGACACAGGCCTACCAAGATCCCCCAGTAGCCTCAGGGGTGTAGCTGTTAACTCTTTTTACAGACAAGGGTAACAGAGGCACCAGGCAATGGAGATGGTACTGGAGCAGGAGTATCAGGGCCAGGTCCATCTGACCTAGTCTCAGATCCTATCAGGGTAGAATGAAGCAATAGGTCACTGAATGGGATGTCACTCATCCATTCAACACCCTGCTAAACTAATCTGTGGAAGGAAGAGCCCTGGGGGTGATGATTATCACTTGCTTTTACATACTGGGGATTGAACCCTGGGACACTCTACCACTGAGTACATCCCTAGCCCTTTTGCCCCTTTTTAAATTTTTTTATTTTGAGACAGGTTCTCACTAAATTGCTTAGGGCCTCCAGAATTTATTTATTTATTTATTTTTTGGTGCAAGGGATTGAACCCAGGGGAGCTCAACTACTGAGCTGCATCTGCAGCCCTTTTTTGTATTAGAGACAGGGTCTAGCTAAGTTGCTGAGGCAGGTTTGAATTTGAAATCTTTCTGCCTCAGCCTCTAGAGTCGCTGGGATTACAGGTATGCACCATCGCACCCAGCAATTCCTTTGGACATTTTTTGGGGAAGTACCAGGGATTGAACTCAGAGGTACTCAACTACTGAGCCATATCCCCAGCCCTATTTTGAATTTTATTTAGAGGCAGTTCTCACTGAGTTGCTTAGTGCCTCACTAAACTGCTGAGGCTGGCTTTGAACTTGTGATCCTCCTGTCTCAGCCTCCCAAGCCACTGGGATTACAGGAGTGTGCCACCGCACCTAGCTCCTTTGGATTTTTGATCCATTTGCCTCAGCCTCCGAGTTGGTGGTGTTACTGATGCACAATACTACTCCTGGTCTGGGGATTTATCTTATCCTGGGGGAACTGAGACCCAGCCCTGAGTTTGGGACCCCGCCTATTGTTGTGACCTCAGAGAAACCCCTTCCTATGTCTGGACCTCAGTTTCCCTATCTGTAGAAGAATGAGGTCTCCAAGGGTCCACCTAGCCCTGCAGAAAGGAGGTTAGTCTGAAGGGCTAGAGGCCCTGCAGTGGCCCTGCTAGGCCCCCTCCCTGGCAGTCGGTAGGTGCCCCCCCAACTTCCTGTTTACAGCCACTGCAGTCTCATCCCTTCACCCCAAAGCCATTATGATCACCATGACAACCAGACCTGTTTGTTCCAACAAGTTAGCAGAAACTGACGTAAGACTGCAGGGGTGGGGGCACCAGTTCCAGATCCTGGGAGGGAGGTCAGTGCCCCACACCAACTCCCTCCCCTGCTGAGGACCAGCTGGGGGCACAAGGCTCAGACCCCTCCCCTGATCACCTGACATCCCTGACCCAAGCAGTTGGTGCATTTCCGAGTTCCCCTGCCATCCCCCATTTGCCTAGCTAGGCTGGGTAAGGATGGAGGCAGGGCCTGGGGCTAAGGGCCCTAAAGGAGAACCACCTTGCCATCCCTCAGACAGGCACAGAGGGCTGGGCACAGATGTGAGTTGGAATCCAGAAGTCCAGATAGATGGCAATGTCCCTAGACAAGGGGCAAAACCACCTATATCTTCCCTGGACTGGGGAACTGTAGCCAGGCTGACATCTCCTCAGGAGCCCACTTCAGTGACCAGTTATGAGGACCATTGGATAGTCAGGTCAGGGAAGGCTCAGCTATCTGCAAATGTCCACCACTTGCCCCAAGGTCCATTCTGGAGGCCAGTCCCAGCCTTCCCTCAGCTTGGCCACCCCAGCCTTCCCAGAGGAGCCATCCTTGCGGATAGGTCTGAGCTGCACAGGCTCCAGCTCTGCTTCCCTGCTCCTCACCCTGCTGGAGGCCCGCTGTTGGGGACCGGCACTTTGGTAAAAGCTGGACCCCCAGCAGTAAGTTTACCAGTATCCTGCCAAGCTCAGGGCTAGGTCCCACAGGCCTCCTGTGCCCCTCCAAGTCCAAGCCCCTCTGGGCAGCTCCTCAGCGTGACTCCTGGACCCACAGCATGAGGGAACTTGTCAGACATGCAGACCCTCTTCCCCAGCAGTGAGCCAGAAATCCTGGGCTGGTCCAGCAATGGAAGGAGCCCTCCAGGGATCATGTGTGGTGTGCTCAGGTTTGAGAACAGCTGTCTGGAGGCTGAGTGGGAAACCCTGCCCAGAGAGGGACCAGGAAGGTGGGCAGGGAAGAGCACAGCAGGGTCCAGCAGGCCCTGATCACCAAGGCCTTCAACCTGGATCTCCCACCCGCATAGCAACCAGGTTTATCGCCTGCAGAGACCCCTTCCGCAGAGTGGACTACACCTCTGAGAAAGAGCGGTGCGGCCCGCAGTGGCGAGGTCCCCAGACCCAAGTCCACTAGGGGCCTGGGCTTGGGTGTGTGGGGGTAGGGCAGCACTGGGCTGGGAGTGTGCTTCTGGAGATGGCCATGCAGCCCTTCCAGAAAAGTCTGTGCTGCTCCTGGTGCGTCAGTTGGGTTTCTGCGACTTTGGCTTTCCTGGGGCCCAGGGAGGAGACCCTGCGGACAGCCCCCCTTTATGCTGCCAACCACCTGGGGGGAGGGCGAGGGCGGCCAAGCGGGTGTCCAGACACAGCACAGAGCAGGCTTCTTCTCCGCACCCACCTGTGGGTTGATTGACAGCCCCGCACCCTGGGTAGGTCTCCCAAGCAGGCCTAGAGACACAGAGACCGCAGCTCGGCCCCCAGGCGCGGGGGCGGGAGGGGCGGGCCTGGAGCAGCAAGCTGGGCGCCTGGTCAGGCCCCGCCCCCGCCCGCGCCCCCCGCCCGCGCTGCGCGTCCGCACCGCAGTGCTCAGTCTCCGGCGCGCACGGGTGTGAGCGGTCGCTGTGCCTCGCCGTCCCCAGCCCGTAGGAGAGCAGTGTCCGCAGGAGCCCCCGCGGCCCTGCGCCCTGGCCCACGGTGAGTGCCACAGGCTCGCGCCCGGTGCCGTCGGGCTGCGGTCTGGGCTCAGCCTCACACACATCCTGGCGGGCAGACAGTCCGCCCCCTCGGGCACAGGGATCGCGCGGGGAGCCTCAGAGGCTGGGTCAACGGAAAGGTAGCAAAGAAGCGCCCTTGGCCCTGGGGACACTGAGGTCGAATATGTCGGAGGGGCGGGTCGCGGGGCAGTGTTTCTCCAGCTGCCAGCTCGCGCCCTGCCATCGGAGCGCGCAGCCTGGGGCGCGGTGGCGGGGTCCGCACTGCGGTGCGCGGGGGAGGGGAGCAGCGCCGCACCTCCGGCTGGGGCACAGGAGCCCGCCACCTGCGGCCCCGCCTGCCAGTCCCTTGGCGACCCACTTCGACCCCGGGGCCCCCTCCTCAGTAGAGGCCAAAGATGGGGGCGGGGCCGAGGACCCAGGAGATGTTTCGCGCGGTTTCCCAGCCACCCTCCCTTGCACGCTGCGCTCCCCAGCCGATGGGGAGCGCCCTAGTCCCTCCCGCCCTGCGAATACCCTCGTGGGACCCATGCCCGCGAAAATCCCTTCCAGTGCCAGCTGTGCCCTACCCCTCCCTCGTCTCTAGGGAATTTCAGCCCCACAGCTGAGGGCTTTTGCCTGGATAGGGGTCTGCAGAACAGCTGGTAAAATATTACACACCACACCTGTCCCAAAGTCAGGCTCTGATTGCTCGCTTTCCAGTAGAAGAGAGACCCTAATAGAACTGGGGAGCAGGGCTCCTACAGATACCCACACCCAGAACACCCCCCAAAAGTGAGGGAGACAGGTAAGTAAGAGGGGGCCTTACAGAATGAGGTGCCAGGTTCAGACTCTGCGGCTCATGTGGGAGTGCCCCAGCCCTGTTCTGCTGGTCTCAGGTCTAGCCCCTGCAGAGCTTGTTCAAGAGCAAACCCTTTCCGAGGATTAGATTGGGATAAGAACCCGGGAACAGCATTTGTAGCAGGCACTGCCTGGCCAGTGCAGGGAGACTGCTTAGGGACAGGGGGGACCCTGGAGACCCAGGAATCCATGGACACCTGGGGAGGGTCCAAGGAGGTCTGGAGAGGAAGATGGGAAACCAAGAGAGAAGACCAAGGTGGAGGGTGTGGAAAGTCAACACGTGAGACAGACATCTTTCTGCGTGACACACACACACCAGCAAACACCCTGAACATTCTTCAGGGGCCCAAGTGCACTAAGAGTGCACCCCATCTCCTTCCAGTGCTCCTAAGGTGTTTATGATGTACTGGGGACCAGGAAGGCCTTTGGGGCTCAGCTGCCTCCACTCATGGCCTCATTGCCAATAGGCCCCAAATGACCTAGCAAGGACAGCTTGGCCTCAGAGTCCTGGGTTTGAGTCCTGTTTCTGGACAAGTTGCTGTAGCCCCAGCCCCGAGCTGTCACACAGACCAGTGCCACCCTGCAGTTCTCTCCTGCATCCAGGGCTCAGTGTGGGCTGCTAGGGTTGGCGCAGTCCAGAGCTAGGGTAGCAGAACCTTGGCCTCCCTGGCTTTGCTCACTGCCCTGGGGGCCAGTCATGGGCAAGGGATGTGGCCATGCTCGGCTCTGTAACACTGTCCAAGCGGACATACAGTGAGATGGAGGTAGAGTCACATCTGGGCCTACCAGAGAGTTGGAGGTCCCTGCACCTGGCTTACCCTGCCAGGACTGATGGAGGCCCACAGGCAGCCAGTGCCTCTGGTGCTGTCACCGAGAGGAGGCAGTCGCATGCTCACTGGTCATGGCAGTGTGCATGAGGTCCCTCCTGGGGGTGCATGGTCACAGCCTCGTTGGCAGGTGGCTCCCAGGGCCTGGACGGCTGGATCATCACGGTTACCAGCTGCCCAATCAGGCAGCACAGGGTTGCCACCTTGCACAGACACTGATGCTGAGATTCTGCCCTGTTGTAGCAACAGGCTGGGCAGGGGGCAGCTGATCCTCAGCCTCAGGACATGCCAGCTTAGTGCTTGGATGCCTGAGCAAAACTCAGGCCTTCACCCGCTGTCTCTGGGACCTTGGGTGGGTTCCTAAGCCCCACACCTCAGACTACCCATCTGAGACAAGGGAGACTTGGCACGTCTCTCTAGGCTGCCTGGAGGCTAAACAGGTAAGGTGTCCAGGGCCCAGTGTGGGAGGGGGCGTGTGACCCTCCTTTCTGCCCTGAACGTTTCTGTTCTCATCAGGATGCCCCTCGAGCCTGCAGCTCAGGCTGCTTGGCTCCTGCGTCATGTTTGTCTCTGGCCTGCAAGCCCCTAGTGCCTGTCACACAGCTGCTGCTGGCGGTTGCCCTGGCAACAACTCAGGCAGCAGCAGCTCAGCTGGCTTTGGGGTTCAGGGGGGGCCGTCTTCTCCGCTCAACTGGAGAGGAAAGGGGCTGTGACTCATGGCCCCCTGGGGACCTCCGGACTAGCTGCAGGTGTGTCAGCTTTAGGAAGCGTCCTGCCTGAGCCCCCCAACATTTAGGGGAGGGCATCGGGGGGCACCAATAGGTTTGAAGGCAGTGAGGCCTCATTTCTGACCCCCAAGTACAGCCCCTTCATAGGGAACCCTGCTTGGAGTGCCAGAGAGCAGGATGAAGTGTGTTCGAGGGTGTTGGCCTGAGCTGGTGGGGCACAGGCCAGGATGGAGCCTCCCACCAGAGGCAGCTCCATGGGCAGCAGGAACCTGTTGAGTGTGCAGCCAGGTGTGCTGGGCTGCTCCTGATTGAGCTCACCATTCTAAGGTGGAGCCAGCCTGAATGGGAGCTGGCCTGCATAGGCTGCCCGCCCCTGAGATCTTGGGGAAAGAGTGAAACCCACTGGTCCATTTCTTGTTTTGTGAGATGGAAATTAAGGTCCCCCTTTGCGAGGGCTGACATGTCTGGGTTGATGAGTGAGCATCAGAGAGACCCAGACAGTAAGTGCAAAGGCCCAGTAGTGGACTGAGTGGTCCCCTGTAAACCTAAGGCCTTTGAGCTGGGACAGGGAGCCTGAGAGGGGGTTCTGTGGGATGGGGACAGCCTGGTAGAAAGACAGTTTTCCTCAGGGGAGAGGGGATCTCCCCGCAACTCTGTGGGGAAGACACAAGCCCTGACCCAGGACAGAGGTGGGCCCTGGGCTTGGGGGTGCAGTGGGAGGTGAACCAATGTCTCTGGGAGCCACAGTGCACCAGCTGCTGTCCTGACCTCTGACTTGGGGTCTGCAGGGGAAACAGCCCCCACCAAAAGGGAGATGCAGGTGTGATGTCAGCTGAGCCTTCCTCCTTGACACAGTGGGTGGGGCCTGTGTACTCCAAGCACATGTGGTGGGATCCAGGGTGCACCACCTGGAAGGGAGGGTATCCTTCCTAATTTCCAGTCCTAGAGCCATGATGTCCCCTTTGCATCCCAGCCCTAGGCAGATGTGCTCATGTGGTCCCCACCCTGGCCCAGCTTTGGAGTAGAGTGACAGGGAGTAGGCTGGGCCTTCCAGAGGGGACAGGACAGGGTCTTCCTCCTGGGCCCAGGGCCACTCTTCCTCCTAGCGGTGACATCTGAGCTGCTCCTGATGTCCATGTAGGATACAGCAGAGTGATTCAGTTGATAAGGACGGACAGAGAGGGGAGCGGAGGAGCCAGCAACCTGCAGCTTCTCCTGTCTGGTCTGCATGCAACACTCTTTCATGAGATTGATTGACAGACTGCAGTATTGGAGATTGAATCCAACAGCACTCTTACCATGAGCTGCATCCCCCACACCTTTTAAAATTAAAAAAAAAAATCTTTAAAAAAATTTTTTTAGTTGTAGATGGACACATTACCTTTATTTTATTTATTTATTTTTACATGGTACTGAGAATTGAACCTAGTGCCTCACACATGCTAGGCAAGGGCTCTACCACTAAGCCACAACCCCAGCCCCTAAAATTTTAAAAATTTTCAGTCAAGGTCTAGCTAGGTTGTTGAGGCTGGCCTTGAACTTGTGATACTCCTGCCTTAGTCTCCAGGTAGCTGGGATTGCAGGGTGTGCCACCATGCCCATCTCTTGATATTCTGACTGTGGGAAACAAGCTCCGCTTCGTGGGGATACTTCCCCCTCCGGTTTTCTAAGCAGCCTGGGAGAAGGATGGGGCACTTCCCCCTGCTATTCTTTTTTTTTTTTTTTTTTTTTAATTTAATGGACTTGCTAATTATAGCCAATTTAATCACAAATACAAACTTTTTTTTTTTTTTGAAATTTACCCTTCACTTACACAGACTTTTTTTTTTTAAAGAGAGAGAGAGGGAGAGAGAGAGAGAGAGAAAGAGAGAATTTTAATATTTATTTTTAGTTATCGGTGGGCACAACATCTTTGTATGTGGTGCTGAGGATCGAACCTGGGCCACACGCATTCCAGGCGAGCGTGCTACCGCTTGAGCCACATCCCCAGCCCCCCCTGTTATTCTTGATGGATGAGGAATCCCAAGCACCCCCTCCTGATCAACCCCCTCCTGTCCACCCCACCTTGGACTTGTGGGCAGAAGACCCAGGCTATAAGCCCCTTGGCTCTCCAGGCTCATCTCACCTGTGCTCTTCTGTGGCACCAGGGTGATTTTCTGGCCTCTGCAGAGGGCCTGGGTAACAGCTGTCTGCCTGGCCTTGAGTGGGGCTGGGGGAGCTTGGCATCACTCCGCTGTATCTCGGTCCTCTTGAGAAGACCCCAGAGACAAGGAACCCTGCCCTAGACATGGCTGTGCAGAACATACCCTGTGAAGGTCCAGCAGTTCCAGATGGAATGCCAGTTCTGAGCTGGGCACCTCTACCACCTTTGGTGGCATCTGCTCCCACATCCTCAGAGCCACCCTGCAGAGGACACAGACCTTAGTTGGTTACCTGGAAGGAGTCCATGAAGCCCTTGGGGCCCTACCAGACTCCAAAGTGGAGAGCAGGCTCCCAGGCCTCTGCCATCCCTTCTGTTTTCCTCCCCGCGCCTCCCTTGGGTGACCTCTGTAAAGTGGATGACCTAGGACTGTGGCCACACTCTCTGCTGCAGGTCCCCACCATGTCAACCTTGCTGGAGATCAAGAGCAGCGTGCTCAGGCAGGTGCAGGTGTGCCCGTCCTTCCGCCGCAAGACGGAACAGGAGCCTGCAAGCACCAGTGCGGACCTGCAGGAGCCTGCCACAGGGGCCTGGTGGGTACCCAGGGACAGACCCCTGCCAAGGGCCTTCCCACTTGGGTGGGAAGCAGGGACACAGGAAGTCTGAGGCTGTGGGCATCACAAGGCCCCGTCCTCCGTGTGGGCCCCTTGAGTAGTGTGGCACAGGGCCAGCACCTCCTGGAACCAAAGCTGACCTGGCCTTTCTCCCAGGAAACCTGGGGATGGCGTGGAGTTCTTTGCCCACATGCGTCTCATCCTGAAGAAGGGGGAAGGCAGACAGGGCCTGCCGTGCCCTGAGGTGAGGACACCCTCCTGCAGGGGCCTGGGTGCTGCAGCCCCGCCCAGCATGGGACCTCTGCTTCCTCTGCCCTGTCAACCTCTGGTCTCCACTCTCCTCTCACTCCTTCCCCTGGAGTACCCCTGTCCAGCAGTGGTGGTGGATGCAGGCCCTGCGTGCCCCCAGACCATCACCCATGCACCCCTCGCAGGTCCTCTTACGCAGTGGCTCACCAGCCCCAGCTGAGCCTGTGGACTCCAACCGTGGCCTGAGAGCCCTGACCCAGGAGGAGGTAAGGGAGTGCTGGTCCGTCCCCAGGGGGCTCTGACTCCTGTTCTTAGGTTAGAGTGCCCAGGGTTTCAGGACAGGCTGACAGCAGAGATGGATGGGACGGACAGGTGAACAGAGGGCCCAGCGGGTACAAAGGTCCTGAGGAAGGGGCTCTGCTGGGCCAGTGGGAGGAGCTGCCTGGGGTGAGGGGCTGGGCTTACAGGGAGTGGACAGCAGGGCCTGAGGTTTAGCACTGTGCAGGTGGAGATGCTGTATGAGGAGGCCCTGTATACAGTCCTCCACCGGGCGGGCACCATGAGTCCTGACCAGGTGGATGATGAAGAAGTCCTTCTGGCCTACCTTCAGCAGGTGAGTCAGCTGCCCTGCCCCCACCCCACCCATCGCCTGACTGTAGACAGAATGCACCCCACACCTGCATGAGCAAGCAGGTGTAATGGGCATGTGTGAGCAGACACACAGGCTGGCAGACCTACCCAGCAGGAGGGAGGGGTGGTCACAAAGAAGGTCAGATGGGACAGACAGATGCACAGAGGGTGAACCAATGGATGGACAGCACACCATGACTCTATTTCTTCCCCTGTCCTGGCCATGCAGACCTCACTGCCACATGCCCACAGTACTTCCTATTAGGTGCCGGGACAGGGTGGGCAGGCCCACTCCCAACCCCTGCACTGTGAGGTGCAAGGTGGTCATTTCTGATTCTCACGCACCTGAGGCCCCAGAGTCATAGCCAGTCTCTCCTCAGGGCTCACCTGGGCCCCTCCCACCTGCTTACCACCCATAGGTGTTTGGCACCAACCCAGAGCAGCATGCTGAGGCCATTGAGCGTGTGAAGAAGGCCAAGGTAAGGCTGTGGCCTTCCTGGGTGGACTGACCAGCTGCTGCAGCCTGTGGCAGGTTCGGGGGCGGGTTGATGCTCACACTGGGCTGCCTAGCCCTTTGGGGCTCTCAGCGTCCCTCTGCCCACAGGCCCCCACATATGCCCTGAAAGTTTCTGTCATGCGTGCCAAGAACCTTCTGGCCAAAGACCCCAATGGTGAGTGAGGGCCCCTAGCCATGCCCAGGTCTGCTTGAGCCACGGAGGGTGGGCACGGCACGGGGCTGAGCCTGCTGTGTCTCAGGCTTCAGCGACCCCTATTGCATGCTGGGCATCTTGCCGGCCTCGGGCACCCCTCGGGAGCAGAGTGGGCAGAAGGAGCAGCGCTTCAGCTTCCGTAAGGGCAGCAAGCGCAGCGGCCCGCTGCCAGCCAAGTGCATCCAGGTCACCGAGGTCAAGAGCAGCACTCTGAACCCCGTCTGGAAGGAGCACTTCCTGTTGTAAGGCCCCCACCCCACAGGTGGCCACGTGTCCTGAGGATGATGGCTCACATGGTCCCCAGCTCAGTGCTGTCCCAGGCAATTCAAAGGGGTTGGGGTGCTGATTGCATGCCTCACATTCTGGTTACATTCCAGAGGAGGGAATAGGCCCAGAGAGGGGCATCGAGCCCCCATGGCCACACAGCTAATAACAGTGTAGAGGCAGATTTGAGAAAGAAGCTGTTTGGAGAGAAGGACCTCGTGGCCACTCCCTGCTGCCCCTAAACTTGCCCTCAGCCCAGCTCTGGCAGAGGCTCACCCAGGACCCTCACCCGCATCTCTCTGTCCCCACAGTGAGATTGAGGATGTCAGCACTGACCAGCTGCACTTGGACATCTGGTACTGGGCCTGAGTCCTACAGGGGAGTGGGTGGCTCTGGTGGGGGAGGGAGTCGGGGGCCTCTGACCTGGGCTGGGAGTGCCAGACAAGCCATGCTGTCCTTCAGGGACCACGATGATGATGTGTCCCTGGCAGAAGCATGCAGGAAGCTGAATGAAGTAATTGGCCTGAAGGGCATGAGCAGGTATGGGATGGGGGCCTTGCACTCTTGAGTCACAGGTGGGACCTGCAGTGGGAACTGGCTCCCGGGGGCCACTGACCTGATCCCACCCGATCGTGCCCAGGTACTTCAAGCAGATTGTTAAGTCAGCCCGAGCAAATGGCACGGCAGGGCCCACCGAGGACCACACGGATGACTTCCTGGGGTGCCTCAACATCCCAGTGCGGGTACGAACACCTGCCACATGCATGTCCCCCGTGTTCCCCCCCCCCTCTTGCAGTGGCCATGACCTTTGACCCCAAGGGCCTCCCACCCTCCTTGGGCTGCAGGGAGGGGCTGCCTGAAGTGCCTCTTGCCTTTGGGCACCCCTGAGCCCTCCCACATTCTCCCCAGGGTTCCATGGGTCTGTGAGGGTGGGCGTGGGGGAGAGTTCCCTAGGCCTGACACCCCCCCCACCCCATAGGAGGTGCCTGTGGCTGGAGCAGACCGCTGGTTCAAGCTGGAACCACGTTCCAGCGCCTCCCGTGTGCAGGGGGATTGTCACCTGGTCCTCAGGCTGATCACCACACAGGTGGGGTCCCGCAGAAGCTCTGCCCTGCACCCCTGCCCCCTGCCCACTGGGCCGAGGCACAGCTGGTGACAGGCAGGCTCTGTTCCAGAGGGATACCATCATGAGCCAGCGTGGGAGATTCGGCTTCTTGTCCTACCTGTTGCTGCTCAGCCGTGTGCTGCGGTTCGAGCATCGCGTGGAGGAGGTAGTGGACACCTCTGGGAGCCTGGGGCAACTGGACCAGGTGTCAGAGCAGGGGATGGTGGTGAAGGGTGTCTTGGGCCTCTGCCCACCCTCCACCTTTGCTCCCAGCCCAATTCAAGCAGCTGGCATGGCGAGCTCAGCGGGCCTGGGACCACCATCCTCTGTCTGCACGGAGCCCAGAGCAACCTGTCCCCCTTGCAGCTGGCTGTACTGTGAGTGGGCTCTGCAGGCCACGGGTGGGAGTGAGCGGGTGGGCTGTGAGTGGGCAGGGCTGGGCAGATTCCTCTGACTATGGGCTGGGCCCCTGCAGGCACTGGCAGGTCAGCAGCCGCCACCATCAGACCCGCACTCTGGACTACGGCTACCTTCTGGGGCTGCTGGAGGACATGCAGGCACACTGGGAGGAGGCGCCCCTGCTACCCCAGGAGCAGGTGGGCACAGCAGGGGCCTGCTTTCTGTTGGCCATGTCCGTGCTGGGGGCTAGTCCTGCTCTGCCCTCCTGAGCTTAAAGACAGAAGGACCAGGCCCTTTGTGGGACAATGCACACTGTACACAGAGGAGGTGGCAGGCTGCACTGGAGTGACCTGGGAAGGAGGTTCCGGGGTCAGACTGGGCTGTGGGCAACAGCAGGAGAGCACGGGCACTGGCAGGACAGGGCACAGGGGACAGCAGATGCAGGGGCCCAGGGGTCACCAAAGTAGTGTGTGGGGTGCTGAGACCAGGACAGGCCAGCAGGGGAGACCACTCTGGGGGAGACCAATGGACGGCATTCCTAGGACAGAATCAGTAGGTGGGGGAAAACTGCTGGCCAAGGCAGGGAAGGTGGTCCCCAGCATCAGTGACCAGGGCTACCAGCACTATTTCCAGCTTCTTTAGCTCTGAAGACACCCCCTTTCCCCCAGGAGGAGAGTTTGGCCGACAGCTTTTCTGCTTTCTCTGAGTTCGGGCTGCGGCTGCTGCGCCAGCTCCGGGATTACTTTCCTGCCACCAATAGCACAGCCGTCTACCGACTGGAGCTGCTGCTGAAGTGGGTGCAGCCGTGAGCAGGGGTGGGGTGGGGTGGGTGCTGGCTGGGCCCCCATGAGTGTGCTGTCCTTGCCCAGGTGTCTGGACAAGCTGCAGCTCTTCCAGCCCTCCTTTGAGATCTGCCCCTTTGAGACGGAGCTGAACATGGACATCGCTGCTGCTCTGAAGGTGTGTTGGACCTGCCTGGGCTCTCCATGGGCCCTGCCCAGCCCAGCCCTGCTTGGACTTGCTGGTCCATGGCCCCTTGCCATCTCTCCCTTCTCTCCAACCCATGCTGCCTTGCTGGCAACCCTTGCAGAGGGGCAACCGTGAGTGGTACGACAGGCTCCTGAGTGCCAAGAGTCCTCGAGAGCTGGTGAGGATCCAGGCAGCCTTGGTCATGGTGGGCACAGGGGCTGGGAGATCAGTGCAAACCAGGTTTCTTTGCAGCCAGGACCACAGCGCCTGGCCGGGCTTGTCGAACTGGCAGATGTCATCTATGAGGACCTGCAGGCCTGCTATGGCATCTACGCCAGCCTTTTCCATGGGTAGGCCCTGTCCTGAGTGCTGATACTGGCTGGGTACAGGGCAGGGTGGGGGCTGGCTGGCCCCACTGGTGGGGAGCAGGTAACTGAGTTCTGTCCTTTGTAGCATCCTCAAGGTGGACTTCTTCACCCTTACTTTCCGGCAGCTGGAGCGTCTGGTGAGGAGGGTCCTCAACCCTGGGTGCCCACTGGCTGTGGGGAGTGGGGAGAAACCTCTGGCTGGGCAGGGCTCTAGTTTCCCTGATGGCAGAGGCATGATCCTGCCATCTTGGGCAGGTGGCCGAGGAGGCATGGGTGCTGACAGAGGAGCTGAGCCCCAAGATGACCCTACAAGTGGCCTCGGGGCTCTTTGAGCTCTACCTGACCCTGGCTGACATCCAGCACTTCTGGAGCTACATCCCTGGCCGGTGGGTGCCTCAACACCTATGCCCCTGGCTCCTCTGGATAGGCTCTGGGACCTGAGATCAGGGCTCTGTGAAGGAGGCTCTCCCAGATGCCCACTTTGGGGCTTTGAACCTGGAAATTGCTGGGCTGGGGAATCTGTATCAGGGCAAGTGCTGAGTGAGTTCCCACTGCAGAGACAGTCGCTCCCTGGCGCTGGCCGGCATCCACACCCCATTCCTGCCTGCTGTGAAGCTCTGGCTGCAGGTGCTGCGGGACCAGTCCAAATGGCGCCTTCAGGGAGCTGTGGATGTGGACACGGTAAGTGTTTGCTCCACCAGAGCACATGGAGGCTCCTCCCATGTCCCCTGCCACTCAGGCCTCCTCCTGCCTTCCAGCTGGAGCCTGTGGATGCCTCGTCCAGGCACAGCAGTTCTGCAGCTACTGCCAGCCTCTGCTTCAGCCACATCCAGGAGCTCTGGGTCCGGCTGGCATGGCCTGACCCTGCCCAGGCCCAGGGGCTGGGCACCCAGCTTAGCCAGGTTTGTCTGATGGGGTGAGGGGAGCAGGCTATGAGGATATCAGGGCAGAGGAGGGGTTCTGAGTGCCAGCCTGCCGCCCATCCCAGGACCTGTGTGAGGCTGCCCTCTTCTACACTGAGCTGCTGCGGAAGAAGGTGGATGCCCAGCCTGGGGCTGCTGGCGAGGCTGTGAGTGAGCCGGTGAGTGGCTGGTGGGATAGGTGAGGCCCTGTGGTGGCTGGGTGGGGCCACCTACTGCAGCCACCTGCCTGGCCACTCCTCCCCAGCTCTGTGTGGTGCTTAACAACGTGGAGCTCCTGCGCAGGGCCTCAGGGCAGGCACTGAGGGGCCTGGCATGGCCTGAGGGGACCTTGGGGCTGGAGGGGGTGCTTCCCCGCCCCCTGCTCAGCTGCATACAGGCCCTGGAGGAGGACCTGCATCGGGAGGCCCATACTGTGACGGCACACCTGACCTCCAAGGTGGGCAGTGTGGCAGAGCCTGGCATCGGGTGTGGAGGCTGTCCCTGGCATCCCCACCCTCATGCTGAGCATTGCCCTCCCTTCAGATGGTGGCTGACATTCGGAAGTACGTGCAACACATCAGCCTCTCCCCTGACTCTATTCAGAATGATGAGGTGCGTGCCGGCATGGGCAGGAGGCTGTGAGTGTATGTGTGCTTGGGGTGGGTTAGGGTCCAGGCTCAGGCCAGCCCTGAGGACTCCTGCCCACAGGCTGTGGCCCCACTCATGAAGTACCTGGACGAGAAACTGGCCTTGCTGAATGCCTCGCTGGTGAAGGAGAACCTGAGCAGGTTTGCTGGGCAGGTGGGCAGGTTGGGCAGGTGGGGTGGGGCATTCCAGGTACTCATCTAGGCTGTGTACCTGCAGGGTGCTGGAGGCCCTCTGGGAGCTGCTGCTGCAGGCCATTCTGCAGGCGCTGGGCGCCAACAGTGATGTTTCTGCGGACTTCTACGGGCGCTTCCACTTCACATTGGAGGTAGGGCCATAAGGAGCTCCCCAGGGCCCTCTCCTGATTGGGCCCCTGCTGGGACACCCAGCCTCTGCCTGGCTTCTCCTGTTCCCCACTGGGCAGCACTTCCTCCCCACAGCCTAGCTGCCCAGCAGCACCTGGGCCACCTGTTACAACAGAGTCTGGCCTCAGATGCTGGCATTTCCCCTGGTCTCCTGGGACTTCTTGTCCATCCCAGGTGTGATGAGTGGCTCTGCCAAGGTGCCCAAGACCCACCTACTGGGGCTCCATACCCCAATCAGGCCAGACCCCCTGATGTATCTCCCTCTTTTTTCTCTGCCCCAGGCTCTTGTCAGTTTTTTCCACGCTGAGGGCCAGGGCCTGCCCCTGGAGAGCCTGAGGGATGGAAGCTACAAGGTGAGGCCCAACCCCTCTGGGGGCCACCACATTCATCCTACTGCCCCACAGTAGGCCTTGTCCTAGCGCACGAAGCCAGGGGGCCAGGAGGGCAGTGGCCTATGTGGCCAGTCACCAGCACCCCTCCTCACAGAGGCTGGAGGAAGAGCTGCGTCTGCACAAGTGCTCCACCCGGGAATGCATTGAGCAGTTCTACCTGGACAAGCTCAAGCAGGTAGGATGGCGGCCATCTGTGTGGCCTTTGCCTGGCTCCCTAGCCCTGCTTACTGGTTTTTCCTGCAGAGGTCGCTGGAGCAGAACCGGTTTGGCCGCCTGAGTGTCCGCTGCCATTACGAGGCAGCTGAGCAGCGGCTGGCCGTGGAGGTGCTGCATGCCGCAGACCTGCTCCCCTTGGACGCCAATGGTGAGGTGTAGCGGTGGCTGGGTGGGGGCTGGGGCTGGGGGCTTGCTGACAGCTGTGCCCCACAGGCCTGAGCGACCCCTTCGTGATCGTGGAACTGGGCCCACCTCATCTCTTCCCACTGGTCCGCAGCCAGAGGACCCAGGTCAAGGCCCGGACACTGCACCCAGTGTTCGACGAGCTCTTCCACTTGTGAGTGCCCATCCTGTCCCTTGTGCCTATCCCAGCCTGGCCCACAGGTCCATGGCTGGCTCTTGACTGCCTCCTCTGCAGTTCTGTGCCCGCAGAAGCATGCCGCCACCGTGGGGCCTGTGTGCTGTTCACAGTCATGGACCATGACTGGCTGTCCACCAATGACTTCGCTGGGGAGGCTGCCCTCAGCCTGGGCAGCGTCAGTGGCATTGCGAGGCCCCAGGTGGGAGTGGGCTCGAGGGCTGGGCAGCCCATCACCCTGCACCTGCGACGGCCCAGAGCCCAGGGTGAGTAAGCGTGGGGTGGTGGTGGGGACAGAGGGCAGTGGGCCTGGCTCCCACACGCCCACTTGTCCACCTGCAGTGAGGTCAGCACTGAGGATGCTGGAAGGTCGCACTAATAAGGAGGCACAAGAGTTCGTCAAGAAGCTCAAGGAACTGGAGAAGTGCATGGAGGCTGATCCCTGAACACTCCGCTGCCCCCCACATGCCACATTGTGCAGCCAGGCCTCACTGAGGCCCTCAACTGCCATAGCTGACTCTATATGACTTCCATCTGCCCTGGCTATGTCCCTTTGGTGTGTGCTATGAACCCCTTGTGCCCCAGTACATCCCACCCTGAACACAGGCCAACTTGGAAGGACTGGCCAGCAGCTACATCCTGGATGCAGAAATCACAATGGGCCTGGTCATTAGGTGGGCAGCTCCCTAGGGAGGCAGGTAGCTGGTCTCAGCAGAACCTTGCTCCCTATGACCATTAGGCAGTTTGGAGACACTGTAGGTAGTCAGAACTAGAAAAGACATACTAGTATGAGAGGGTGGGGGCTAGGGATGCTGCTCAGTACCCTCCAGTGCACTCACTGGTCTGTCCCCAACTGGCATGGTGAGCTAGGGTCCAGGCTGACCCTAGCCTGGAGGGTCCTCTCAGAGGAAGCTCTACCCTATCTCTCCCAGGAAGAGTAAGGCCCCAACAGGTTGAATCAAGATTAGAGGACCCAAGCTTTGGAGGACAGTAGCTGTCAGGGCTGATAAGTAGAGGGTAGGGTGCCAGCCCTCACCCACAGATGAACAGAGAAGTCTGTGGAAATCATGTGGGGTTCCAGACCCCACCTGGCTCCTGGGCCTGGCAAGAGGTATATGTCACCAGTGATAGGAGGAAGACAGGGAAGTCAGGGGTTCTGCATCAGCTGGTCAGCTGTCCTTCCCTGCAACACATGCATGACCACATCACTTATCCCATGGCCCATCTCTCACAAGCAGTCCCCCAACCCCAGGCTAAGTGCAAAGAACCAGACTCACACCAGGGGCTACTTCTCAACCTGTAGTTTCATTGAGAGTATCTCAAGCAAGGTTGTTCCCATGTGGAGAGGAGCACAACCCTGCCAGCAGCCACGGGGGCCACAGCTGCCAGGCCTGGCTGTCCCCACATTCCTGGACTTTGTTATCACACAGCTTCAACAATGTATGTGGTGTCTACAATTCTCAGTGTCTCTGCTGTTTCTTGATTTCTTTCCAAGTCTCAGTTGGGGTCCTGGCCTCAGTCCTTGGTTCTGGAGTCTCCTCCTCTGGAGGGCAGCTACTGCCTCCTTCATCCTCTGCAGGTCCCTGGTCTTCAGACTCGCTGCTGTCATCTGTATCTGTGGACAGCCTGGAAGAGAAGAATGTGTCCCCTCGTGGTGGCACCTAAGGCACTCCTCACTCAGCCCTCACCCTTCATGCACTCATCCCTGGGCTGAGGACACATTTCTCTTAGGCCCTGCCCTCTCTAGGCCAGATCCTCCCCAGCAGACTTGCACTGTGTTCTGCAGTCATCACCCAGGGGTTGCTTAGGACACCATCCTCATATACAGGAGAAGTAGAGGTCAGGACCTACCGGGTGCTGGTCACAGGCCTGTTGAGGTTTGCAAACTCTCGCCCTGAGTCCACATCAAAAGGATCTAAACCAAGGGAGGAAAGAAAAGAAAGTGACCTCTGAGTGAGCTCTCGAGACCCTAGGCTTTTCAGAAGAACGTGCAGGTCTGGAGGGCCTCCCGCAGAGGGCACCCACCTACGTCAGGCCTCACCAATTTCCTCCTCCTGGGGAGTAAGCTTGACACTGGCTAGGTATTCCTGCTCTGCCTGTAGCACCTCCTCTGATCCACTGCAGGCTGCGTATGTGTCCAGGAGTTGGCGGTTCAGGTTCAAGAAACCCTTGCCCCACTTAAACTTCTGCAGTAAGATGACGGCAAGATCTGAAAAGCCTAACAGCATAGGAAACAAGACCCAGAGATGTCAGCAATCCTTCTAGGGAATGTGTCCTCTTTACCCCAGCTGCTGGGTGCACCTGCCATCCGAGGGAGCTGATGGTTGCCAAACTACAGTCCTGA
This sequence comes from Callospermophilus lateralis, assembly GCF_048772815.1. Lineage (NCBI taxonomy): Eukaryota > Metazoa > Chordata > Mammalia > Rodentia > Sciuridae > Callospermophilus > Callospermophilus lateralis. The sequence continues at coordinate 7,975,815 of NC_135323.1, read as the reverse complement.
CTGTCCCCCGCCCAATCTCCTTGCCTGTCCCTCTCCTGAAAAATAAACATTCTCATCAAGTCTGTCCCCAGGTCTCATGGGTCTCCATCTGGGCTTCTCCTTGGACCACAAATTCCTGGAGAATGCTGAGAAAAAAGTTTCTCAGGACAGTGCTGCCTGTGACAGTGAGGACACCTCACTTGCCTTCTGTTTAACTCCACAAGGCCAAGCCTCCAAGCCAGTTGGGGACTGAAACCCTGGGCTGTCCTAATGGCCTCCCTGTACACCCCTCACACTTCTCCAGGGGTTTGATGGGAGAAAATACCATTCTGGGAGCAGAGGCCACTAGGCTGTCAGGACAGGCCTGAAACTCACCTAGGATGCAGAAGGCAGCAGCAAAAGCTTCCACGCAGGAAAGTCTGCAGGGCCGGCCATAGTTTACAGGGTTGGCAGCCACCAGGTAGGGAAGCAGCCGCAAGTGGCTCCCTCGCATCTTCCCAAAGGGTGTCTCATCCAACCTGGCCCAGGAGCAGTCTATGACTGCAACCCCAGACTGTGCCACCAGCTGTCTGCCAGGAACAATATAGGCTAAGTTCTGGGGGTTGGCACCACTTTGGTGATGGCCCCTTACGTGAGGTATACCCCTGGAACTTGGCCTCCCAAGGGATAGGGAGCGTCCTTTCTTTACCCCAGACACTGGCAAAGGGCTACCTGGGCAAGCTTTTAAGGCAGTAGCTGGAGAAAACTTATTTCCCCTCGCCAGTCTCCAGGTCTCCCCCGCTTACCTGTCTGCGGGGGACACATACTGGGTGCCCATGGGGCTGAGAACGAGGCCGCCGAACCTCTGGCCCAAGCGTAGACAGCGCACCAGGCCCAGCCGGGCCAGCTTGCGGCCGGTGCAACGCCGGGGGTCGCAGTGGCCCAGCTCCCACATAGCCAGAGCGCAGGGCAGCGCCGCCGGGCCCGCGCCGCCCTCGTCCTCCTCGGGCTCCACGGACGCTGCGCAGGGAGAAGAGCGTCCCGGGCCTTAGCGCGGGCTCCAGGGCGCCCCGACCCCCTCTCCCTCCCCCCTCGCACTCACCCCGCAAAGCGGCGTCCACCTCCTTGGCGAAGGCCTCCAGGGAGCGGCCCGGGCGACGCCGCGCGTGGGCGCCCTCGGCCCCGGGTCCGCGAACCGCTTTCCTGCGCCCCATGACCGGCGCCGCGCCGACACCACCCGGCCCTGAGCAACTGCGCACGCGCCGGCGCGCTTCGATCCGGTCGCTCTGTCTCCGCCACTTCCGGCTCCGCCCCCACGCGGGCCGCCGTTGTCGTCTGAGGTGCGGCGGAGCCATGGCGGCCGGGCTGGCCGGCGTGCTGCTGCTGCTGCTGCTGTTGCTTCTCGGGCTCGCGGCGCGCGGTCAGTGGTCCTCCGTCCCCGGCGGCCGCGCGCCCCGCCCCGCGCCCGCTCACTGCCTCCCTTCCCGCAGGGCCCGCGCCAGCGGCTGCGGCCAAGATGAAGGTGGTGGAGGAGCCCAACGCCTTCGGGTGAGCGCCCGGCGGGCGAGCGGGCGAGCGGTGCGGGCGTGCGGCGGGCGGCCCTGACCTGCTATCCCCCTAGGCTCAACAACCCGTTCCTGCCCCAGACCAACCGCCTGCAGCCCAAGCGGGAGCCGTCGCCGCTCTCTGGTGAGTGCAGGGCGACGGGCTGCCTCGGATGCAGGCTCTGCGTCCGCTGGTCCAGAGCGTTCTCTGCGGGGTTCGGTTCCCCGCTGGCCTCGTCCTTCCCCTCCCTTCCCTGGAGGTGGCGCTGTTAGCGCTTTGGTGTGTGTCTTTCCACAGGCGTCCCCGTGCCTTCATTCCGATAGTGCACGCGTACAAAACATTTAGTAAGGTTTTGCGATCTTTGCTCTTTTTAAAATCTTTTAACAGTAGTACTGTAGAAGTATTTGGCTGATGTGTCGTTGTCGCCGTCACTCACTGTATGTCTTCATGGTGATGGGTATAAGTTTTATTTTCACTTGCTGTTTGGGTAGTCTAAACTTGGTAGGCTTGCAGGAATTCAGGTGGTTTACATTTTTGGTCGTTAGAAATAGTCTCACGCAGAACTTCCTTGTAGTTCTCAGGACAGTGCTGCCAGTGACAGTGAGGACACCTCACTTGCCTTCTGTTCAACTCCACAAGGCCAAGCCTTCAAGCCAGTTGGGGACTGAAACCCTGGGCTGTTCTGATGGCCTCCCTGTACACTCCTCATACTTCTCCAGGAGTCTGCTGGGAGAAAACACAGAAACCCAAGGATTTTGTTGTTGAACAGCTGTGTGTGTCAGGACCTGTGCTGGGATAGCAGAAGTAAACAGCACATACCAGTGCTTGTTCTCATGGAGCTGGCCTTGCAAGTAGGGTGCAGGATGGGCAGTAGACAGGAAGTAAGAAATACTGTAGAGAATGGGCATGGAAAATGCCATGTGGGTGGGGAGCAGTGTCTTAATCAGTGTTTTCTTCAATGTGACCAAAATGCCCTACAAGAACAACTTAGAGTAGAGAAAACTTATTTGGGGGCTCATGGCTCCAGAGATCTCAGTCCATACATGGCTGACTCTAGCACTGTGGACCCTGGTGAGGTAGGACATAATGGGGGAAGTACCCAGTGGAAGAAAGCTGCTCAGCTAAGGTGAGGTCAGGAAGCAGAAGCAAGGTTGAAGAAAGATGCACCCTTCCAGGACATGCCCCCCAGGAGATTGAACTCAGGGCCTTGGGTGCTAGGCAAGAGCTACATTTGCTACTTTATTTTAACCACTTTTAAGTGAGCAGGTTCAGCAGCATTAGGTCCATCAGGTTGCTGTGTAGCCATAACCACCTCCATCTTCAGGACTTTCTTATACTCCCAGCCAGAAACTGCCCATCAAACACTAACTCCCCACCTAGCCCTGGCAGTCATTCTGCTGTCTCTGAATTTGATCACTGTAGGTACCTTGTGAGTGGTGGCATACCTGTAATTTGTGTCCTTTTGTGTCTGACATATTGCATTCAGCATCATGTTCTCAAGGTTTGTATTTTTAATTTTTCTTTCTTTCTTTCTTTCTTTTTTTTGATGCTGGGGAGAGAACCCAGGGCCTTACACATGCTAAACACATGCTCTACCACTGAATTACATCCCAAGCCCCTTTTTTATTTGTAGATGGAATCATATTGAGCTGACCAGGCTGGCCACAAACTTAGGTCCTGCTGCCTCAGTCTCCCTTATAATTGACATTAGAGGCATGTGTCACTGTGCACAACTTGGTTTGCAAATCTTTTCTCCTGTTCTGTGGATTACCTTATATTTGGTTGTGGGGTATTTTTATTTGTTTTGGTACTGAGGATGGAACCTAGAGACCTACTTATTCTAGCATAGAGCTCTATCACTGAGCTACAGCTCCAGCATGAATTGCTTTTTTTCTCTGCTGAGTCTTTTGCTGCCTTCTGCCTTTCTAACACGCCATTGTATATATAATTTTTCCCATGTTTCCAGTGGATGGCCTTTGGGGTTTGCGTGTAGACTGGTGCTTCAGGTTCTGCTGTAGTGGGGCTTGGTCTATGCAGCTGCCTAGGTGTGCTCCAGAAGATATTCTGAAGGCAAATTGCTGGCCCAAGAGTGCCTTCGTGGAGCTTTTGCTGTGGATACACTGCCCTCCACAGAAGCTGTGCCATGCCCATACCCTCTAAAAGAGAGTGGCAACACTGTGCTCCACCTATACAACTCCTGGCCACAGGTTTGCCAGACAGCAGCCAGAAGCACCATGGCTCTGTGTGCATGTGCAGACATGTGCGCACAGTCATTCCATTTTGTTCTACTTGAGTTTCCATTAATTTGGTGTTTTCTGGGAATTCTGTGTTAGGGACTGGGCCACTTCATTTGGATGTAAGTTACATAATTTTTCCTAGTTCAGCAATCTTTTCATTTTGTTATGTGGTGTCCTTTTTCCAGAATAGATTTTTCTGTCGCTGTGTAGTCAGATGTGTGCACTTTAATTTTTTCTTGCATTGACATTCCTTCAACATATGGCAGGTGTGTGTGTGTTTTAATTGTTTTCTCTTTGACTATAAACCTAGAGCCAGTGCATCGGCAACATGGCACCCCATATACCCCCTTATGACTGAGGGAGGCATTATCTTTTTTTTTTTTTTTTAATATTTATTTTAGTTATAGGCGGACACAATACCTTTATTTTATTTTTATGTGGTGCTGAGGATTGAACCCAGTGCCTCATGCATGCTAGGCAAGAGCTCTACCTCTGAACCACAACTTCAGCCCAAGGAAGGAGAGAATTAGGCTGAAACGGAAATACATGTGGTGGTCATTGCTGGTGGGCTTGGAGGTCTCAGAAGGAAAGCAGCAGGATATACTGAGGAGGAAGGGGACCCTACCAACTTTAGGAGCCTTGTGCCCCAGCTCAGCAACAAGATGGGCAGGGGCTGTTGAGGGGATGATCTGGAGCTGCTGGTGTGGAGAGGCAGATGGGGCACAGCAGATGTGCATGACACCAAGGAATTTGCCTTGGTTTGGTGTTGGTGGGCAGGAGTGGGGGCTGGGAAAGATTAGGTGTTGGCAGGGCCTGACCTTGGATCTGGGGAGGGGGCAAGGCAGAAGCAAGTGGCTGGGAGGATGGCTGAAGGAGCCTTAGAAGTGGGGCTTCTCACTAGGATGGGGTGCCCAAGGCTGGGGGCCAGGCCATGAGCTTGGTTTTGCTCAGGGTGGGGAATATTCACGAAGGAGTTGTGAGTGGGTCCAGTGGGCAGAGTTGTTCAGGAATCCTCGGTGGGTAGGTGGTGGATGTGGGGAAGTCCCAGCTATGGTTCTTGGAAGGGGGCTGTGAAGAGGAGGAGGAGATGGGTGCTCAGGTATGGGCAGCCAGGTGTCAGCCAGGCCTGGTGCACTCGGAGGCATCTTCAGACCGTTCATGCTGTGCACAAGTCAGTGCCCACTCCCCCGCAGCTCCACTGTCTGGACGAGCACCTTATGCTCTAGGTGCCGGGGATACTGCTGCTGTGGACATAGTGTGCTGCCATCCCAGCCTCTGCTTCCAGCCCCACTGCAGTGGATGTGCTGAATTCTGTGGTGACTGTTCAGCTTTCTGAAAGACTGCCAAACTTTTCAGCAGTTCCCACATGTAGCTCAGATGCCAGTTCCTCCACATGCTCACCAGCATTTGCTGCTAGCCATCCTAACCCCAAAGTAGTTTCCCATTGGGGTGGGTTTTTGGTACTGGGGATTGAACCCAGAGGTGCTCTACCACTGAGCTACATCTCCAGCTCCTTTTTTGAGCAAGGTCTTGCTAAGTTGTCAAGGTTGGCCTAGAACCTGGCTCCTCCTGCCTCAGCCTCCAGAGTGGGTGGTTAGAGGGGTGCACTGCTACCATGGTTGCACATCCGCCTGGGTTTTAGTGTTGAGCACATTCTCATGTGCCTGTGGGTAGTCTGTGTGGCTCTGTCAGAGAAGTGGCTCTCCAGTCCTTGCTGGTCTTTAAATTGGTGGTTTTATTGCTGTTATTCTTCATGTCAAGCTCTTATCAGGTGGTTTGCAGGTGTCCCCTCCCACTCCATGGCTGGTCCTTCACGTTTCCTCATACCCTTCCGGTTGGGGCTGGTCAGAGCCCAGAGCCTAGCATGTGCCTGGTGCACGTCCGGACAGGCCCCCGATGCCCGCTTCTTGGGTCTGTTGGCCTGACTCTGCTGCTGTTATCTGCTTTCAGTGCCATGTCCAGGAAGTCCCTGTCAAGCATCCCCATCTTCTTCCAGGAGCGTAGTTTTAACCTCGTGGATCCATCTAGAGCTAGTGTCTATAGATGTTGTGAAGGTCCACCGTCGTTCAGTCCATGGACATCTACCTTCCTAGTGTGCCTCAGAGGGCTTGTCCTTCCAGCTGAGTGGCCTTGGCCCCTTGTCAGACGATTTGGCTGTATGTCCAGGTCCCTTTCTGGGTTACCTGTTCCACACTGTCTCATATATGGTTTATATAAACTTATATATATATATATACACACACACATATATATACATATTTAGTTATACACAGACACAATCCTTATTTTGTTAACTTATTTTTATATGGTGCTGAGGATCAAACCCAGAGCCTCGCATGTGCTAGGTGAGTGCTCTGCCACTGAGCCATAGCCTCTCCACACTGTCTTGATGTCACTTAGGGGGAGGTCTTCCAACTTGGTTTTTCTTTCAAGAATTTTTTTTTTTTTTTTTAAGATTCTGTATGAATTTTGGAATGGATATTTCTGCAAAGAAGTCATTAGGATTTTGATAGGAATTACATTAAATCTATATTCAGTTTGAGTAGTGTCATTTTTATTTAAATTTTTTTTAGTTGTACCCAGACACAATACCTTTGTTTTACTTATTTTATGTGGTGCTGAGGATGGAACCCAGTGCCTTGCACGTGCTAGGTGAGTGCTCTACCATTGAGCCCCAACCCCAGTAGTGTCATTTTAGAAAATTAAATCAGGCCAGGTACAGTTTCTGAGGCAGGAGGATGGTGAGTTAAAAGTCAGCCCTCAGCAATTTAGCAAGACCCTGTCTCTCAATAAAGTATAAAAAAAGGTTTGGGCAGCTGGGGCTCAGCTCAGTGGTGGAGAGCTCACCTAGCATGCATGAGGCTCAGGGTTCCATCCTCAGCACCACATAAAAATAAAATGTGTCCACTTAAAACTAAAAAATAGCTCAGGAGTAGAGCACCAGTATTTTCCATGCATGTCTTTAGTTTCTTTTAGCAACATTTTGCAATTTTTGGTGTACTTTTCTTTCCCCCTCCCCTCCTGGAGGGGATTATTTCTGAATCCCTCCCCTGAATGCTTTGATGCTGTTATAAATGGACTTGGATGGCTCAGTGCAGCTTTGCTATGTCCACCAGCCCTGATCAGGCATGTATGTTTTGGTTGGGGTTTTTGTGCAGTACTGGGATTAAGCCCAGGCATGCTGCACCATCAAGCTGTATCCCCAGCCTCTTTTTATTTTGAGACAGGGCATCTCTAAATTGTGCAGCCTGGACTCAAACTTGCCTCCTCCTGACTCAGCCTGTGAGCAGCTGGGAATACAGATGCATACCATTAGGCTGGCCGGGCAAGTTTTGCTGGCACCTAAGGTTTCTTCCTGGAAGCTGTGGCATCTGCAAGCAGGAGACTTCACCCCCGTCCTCCCTCCACTCAGCTGCTCTGCTAAGGAGCACCATGGTAGGGCAGTGCTCAGAGCTCCTCATTCTGCTCCTGGTCTTAAGGAGCTTTCAGCCCTGATGTTAGCTGGGGTGTGTGTCCCCGTCTTTCTCAGGAAGTTCCTTCCATTACCCCTGTATTTTCAATTGGGAAAGCATATTCGATTTTGTTAAGTACTTTCACTGTATCAATTTAAGTCACGGTTTCCCTTCACTCTGTTAAATGTGGTATGTTACACTGATTTTCCCTGTGTTGAGGGGAAGGTGACTTCACAGTGTATAATCCTTTAACATACTGGATTCAGTTTGCCAGTGTCTTGTGTGGTGCTGAGGCATGACAAACCCAGCTGCACACGTGAGGCACATGCTCTACCACTGACTTACATAGTTTTGAGACAGGTGTTGCTGTCTTGTCCAGTTGGCCCCAGTCTCCTACCTTAGCCTCCCACATGGCTCAGACTACAGATGTGAGCCACTCTACCTGGCTGGTTTCCTAGGCCCCCCACACCCCCCAGGTTTTAGCATAAGCATACATTCAACATGTTGTTTTGCAGTTTGACATTTGGCATGATGTCTGCTCTGGCTGGAAATACAGGCCGTGCAGAGGGGTTAGGAAGTGTTTTAGAAGTCTGGTCACCTATCTCCTTACCAGCCAGGGTGTCCCCAGTGCAGTCCCCTGGGTTGGCGTATGTTGCTGCGTTACTGTATAGAGTATCCTTTCGCTCAATCCTGTTCTGTTTGTGCAGTTGGTAGCATAGCTCAACTTCCACTTCTGGTTTGAAGGATTTGAGGCTTCCCTTTGTTTCATTCTAGCTAAAGCTTTGTCAATTTTGTTGACTTTTTCCAAAAGAACTAACTTTTGGTTTATTTTTTGTATTTCACTTAGCTCTGCTTTGATCTTTATTATTTCCTTCCCTCTGCTCCCTGAGGATTTAATTTACTTTTCTTTTTCTAATTGCTCTAGGCATGTGAAGTCAGTATGAGGGGTTTTTGTTTTGTTTTTAGTACCAGGGATTGAACCCAGGGTGTGCTCAGCCACTGAGCCACATCCCCAGCCCTTTCCTATCTGTATTTAGAGAAAGGGTCTCACTGAGTTGCTAAGGCTGGCTTTGAACTTGCAATCCTCCTGCGCCGCTGGGATCATAGGCCTGTGCCAACATGCCTGGCTCACTTTGCTTTCTGGCCAAAGCTCTGCAGTTGTCTCTGTCTTACTACTTCTGCCGCATCCCATAGGTGCCTCCTGTAGGTTCTGGTATCTTTGTCTCATCTTCTGTGACCCACTGCATAAGAATGTGCCGACAGTTTTCAGTGGGGATAGCAAAGTGGTCGAGTGGGTGCCTAGCACATTCTCAGGCAAACCCAGCACTGCAGAGGAAGCAGTGTTGACTGTCCAGCCTTCTGCTTTTGGTTTCTAGTTGCAGTCCAAGTGGAATAGCGCTGGCTTTGTGGTGGGACATGCAGCTTGTTCTTGAAAAACTGTGTGCACACGGCTGAGGTCCACTGGTTCACAGTGTGGTTCACATCCCTTAGAAGTGGAATATTGCTGGGTGTTGTGCTACTTGCCTGTCATCCCTTGGAAGGCTGGGGAAGGAGGATTGCAAATTCAGGGCCAACCTCAACAACTGTCTCAAAATAAGCAAAAGGACTGGGTCTAGTTCACAGCTTCAAGGTCAGTGCCCAGTACCTCCCTGCAAGAAAAATAAAGGTAGAAGAATGGTGTCTCCAAGCCTGATGGTGGAACTCTGCCTCCCCATCGTCCCACCAGCCCCAGCGCCACAGCTTGGCGAGCTGACTCTGGGTCCACATGCAGGGTCGTTTAGCAGTTTCTGAGGTAGTCAGTGCAGCCACCCAGCTCCATGTCTTCCCCATCCCTGCACTTTCAATCTATTTGTCTTTGGAGCTAAAAAAGTCTCTTAAGGCATCAAAGCTCCAGAATATATGCTTGACGCCCGAGTCCAATCTTCAGCATCCCCACCAAAAGAAGGTGAGGACATTCCTAGATAAGCAGCACCCTGGGGTTTTGTTATTAGTTGACCCAGAAATGCCACGTGGAACCTGAAGGCTGAAGTCCTCCACTAGAAGTAGGTACACAGGCAAACAGGCCAGGCTGTCCTCTTTCTGTTTTGTATAATTAGAAAACAAATGCATAAAAACTAATTATATGTCTGTGAGCATAAGTTGAGACATGAGCTGTAACATAGGTGGCTGAGCCGGGCCTGATGGACCTGTGCAAGAGTAGCTCTTGTTTGTAAGTAAGGTTGAGTTGGTGCAAATTCAAGTCAGATTTATAGCATGTGTGGTGCACACGTATGATCCCAGTGACTTGGGAAACTGAGGCAAGAGGATTCTAAGTTTGAGGTTAGCCTCGGCAGCTTACAAAGACCCTGTGTCAAAATGAAAAATAAGTGCTGAGGACGTAGCTCAGTGATAGAGCACCTTTGGGTTTAATCCCCAGGACCAAAACAGTCGATGTGTTCTATGTAGCCTCCATGGTAGTGATAAAACGTGTCGCTATAGGCTAACACAGTGGTGCATACACACATCCCAGCTGCTCTGGAGGCTGAGGCAGGAGGACCACTGGAGCCCAGGAGTGGGAGATCCTGTCTGGCGGGAGAGGCCACTGCTGCAGCACCTAAGAAATGAAGGACAGAAAGCCAGCTGTGCACCTTAGTTGCTTTCTCCTTTTTGGCAGCAACTTCTCGCCAAGATACAGTTCCTTGTGCACAGAGGGAACCTAGGATGAAGGGGCACACACTACTACTTAGCCACACCCCAGCCTACTCCATTTTCTTCTGGTATAATTTTCTGTTAGGTGGTCGTTTTCCTGTTTCTTTGTATGCCTCGTGATTTCTGTTGTTGAAAATTGGTCCTTTGAGAAAGCTCTGCCCATCTCTGTGGACTGGTCCTCCTATCTTCCTGAGCCTGCACCAAGGCTTGTTTCCCAGTCCTACCTGGTATCTCTTTGGGCAGCCACGGACGTACGGTCCCTGCCAGTTGGGCACAGCACAGCCCTGCTGTCTCTACAGGGACGTGGACACCACAGATCCTGTGTGGTGGGCTTAATGGTGCTTTTTTGTTGGTGGCAACCTGGAGGCTGTCCCTGGCTCTATGGGGAAAGGAGATTGGTGCTTGCTGGTCCCCTTGCCTGTGTCCCCTGGCTTGGTGGGTGTTGGGTCTGTGCTGGACTCATGTAGCCCTCTCCTCCTCCAGGGCCTGCGCATCTCTTCAGACTCTCTGGCAAGTGCTTCAGCCTGGTGGAGTCCACGTGAGTACGGGCAGGCCTGCAGGGGGTGGGTGTTGCAGACCCGAGGATCCCGAACCCCCTCTGCCCCCAGGTACAAGTATGAATTCTGCCCATTCCACAACGTGACCCAGCATGAGCAGACCTTCCGCTGGAACGCCTACAGTGGGATCCTCGGGTGAGCAAGGTAGAAGATGGGGGGTGGGGCTCTGCCCTGCCCTGTCCCCACCCCTGCCTCACATGCTCCCTCCTCCCCAGTATCTGGCATGAGTGGGAGATCACCAACAACACCTTCACAGGCATGTGGATGCGGGACGGTGACTCCTGCCGCTCCCGGAGCCGGCAGAGCAAGGTGGGGCTTGAGCGGGTACCCGGGTAGAGGGCCTAGTCCTCCCTCAGCCACCCACTGAGGTTCCCTCCCCAGGTGGAGCTTACCTGTGGGAAGAGCAACCGACTGGCCCATGTGTCTGAGCCAAGCACCTGCGTCTATGCGTTGACCTTTGAGACCCCCCTTGTCTGCCACCCCCATTCTTTGTTAGGTAGGACTCAGGATGGGGGCTGGGCTGGGGCATGGGGACTCAGCTGAACCTGGCTTCTGTTGGGTTCTCAGTGTACCCGACCCTGCCAGAGGCCTTGCAGCGGCGGTGGGGACAGGCGGAGCAGGAACTAGCTGATGACCTGATCACCCCACAGGTGAGTGAGGCTCAGCGGGGCCCCCTGCTGGCCCCCAGTCGGTGCTCCATCTCTTTCCTCCACCTTCAGGGCTATGAGAAATCGCTGAGGGCACTTTTTGAGGATGCTGGCTACTTAAAGGGTCCAGGAGAAAAGGAACCCACCCAGCAAGAAGGAGGGACAACAGGCATGGAGTTTGAGACCCTGGACAACTGCAAGAAGGTAGAGAGAAAGGGCAGGGTTCCTAGTCTTGGTGTCTCCCACGGGGGTCTCACCTGTCACTGGAACTCTTGTTCCAGGCACACTCAGAACTGTCAAAGGAGATAAAGAGGCTTGCCAGTCTGCTGAGCCAGCACCACATCCCCCACACCAAGCCCACAGGTCAGCCAGGGCCAGGGCCCCCAGCCCGCCTCCGGTCTGCTGCCCATGGGGCAGGACCTCACCTCCTGCCTGGTGTCTTGCAGAAACCTCCCACTCTGAGCACCTGGGCCAGCACTCTCCCACAGACGGGGTCTCAGAGCAGCTGAGAGGTGATCCAGGACTGCGTGGGAACACCTCCTGACCTGGGCAGCCACGTGGGCAGGAGGAGACACTGCAGAGCCTCTGTGTCCTGCAGCAGGCAGGCAGAGCCCTGGAGCCCACCTATGCAGGGAAGATGAGGCTCCCCGGGGCCTATCCACCAGTCAGAGGCACCCATGAAGACCTGCTGGCCAGGCATTATGCTCAGAAACACAGACAAAATAAAGATTCAAAGTTTTAATTAATTCCCATACTGATAAAAAATAATTCCATGAGTTCTGTAAACCATTGCATATAGTGTAAAAAAATTTAAACAACTTTAAATGGTCCTCTACAAGTAAATGATCACACATTATAAATACGACCTTCTGGGTTAGGATAATCCGACTCAACACATTCAGCTAAGCACTGGACACACCACAGGGAGCATCCACCCCCCCCCCCATGGCTAGTCAGTCAGTGTGGGACGCTGATTGAACACTAGAGGGTGACAGACATCAGGAACACCAGCACCCCTAGCCCAGATCCCACCGCCATCACCTGCCCACGGGACCCTGAGCCTCCCCAACTGCTGTGCGCCCAGAACAGATCAGTGGGTAGCATCCTGGGATCCTGCACTGCTGACCCACTCCTGGGCAATTCTTGTTGCATACCTATTTCCAGTGCCCTCCTGATTCCAGAAGAGCCAGTGCACAGGCCAGCACCATTGCTGTCCTAGCTGTTGCCCTGTGGCCCCTCACCTCTGCCACCATCCCCACCTCAGAAGCAGCACTGGAGGCTCACGGGAACACTGGCCAAATTCCACAGAAAGAGCTGGCCGGAGTAGCTTATTACAGATAAACCATTAAAAACAGCTGAGTTTTAGGTCTATGATTTGAAAATGTTTAGGCTAGACACCATTAATAAATTTTGTCCTGTTATCTCCAAAAAGACCAAAGGCCCAAAATAGAAACAAGTGCATAAATATTAACAAAAATAAACAGCAAAAACAGTAGCACAAAATATATGTAATGTCTAGGTACTGAGCTAACAGGTCATCACTGATAAGAAACAGGAGCGCCACTAACCCACGTCCGTAGGTACCTCTGTAGTGGACTAGCTGCGGGATGTCACGGATTCACTTCCTTTGAAATGACACAATCTATCAGTTTGTCTTATATTAGAAATTGCTTTTAAGTAGTCTACTGTATTAAATATTAAATACATTCTAATTTGGTCACTGATAAAAATGTTTACCTAGTCACTTTGCACTTCAGAATATGCTACTTAAAGTCTTTGGCAAAGCCCTGGGAGGAGGCACCCAGCCCACAGTGCACCTGACAGATGTCCCTCTGCTCACCCAGGTGAGGTCGGCAGACTTCTCTTCTCTCCCCAGGCACCTCAGATTGGTCTTAGCAGCATTCTTGCCAGAGTCTGAAGCCAGGCTGCCTGGCACCACTGTGGCCCTAGGAGCTGATGAGCAGGGGCAGCATGGCAGAGCTGGGGCCCCGGGCCGCAGAGGCACCTTGCTGGTCACATGGATGAGCTCTAATCACAACTGACATACAACTCAATTGACTGTCACCAATGCCATCACCCTGGACACCATGCACTGCCACTGCAGTCTTTCGAGTCAGGTCAGCAGGAGTTGTGGGCAGTTGCAGTGTGGGAGGTGCAGGTTTCCCAATTCAAGAAGAACCAGGGTGCCCCAGACATCTGAGAAGCTCCACGGGAACACAGCTGTCTACAGCATGGATCTGAGAGTCCTAACATCCACCCCTTCTGGTGCACACTCCTGAGACCACACTGGCCCTCAGAGCCTCCAGGAGAAGACAAAAACCAAAGGAACCGATTCCTTCACTTGTGCAAGGCACAGGCACTTAAAGGGGCCCGAGTGCTTGGGTCTATTCTGTGCCAGAACAAAGCCAGCTACACATGCCCTGCACACTTTGGGAAAGAGCTCCTTAGGTAAAGTCGAGAACATCCAAATGCGCATCTCAATAATCACTCTGCTTATAAATACTATGTTTGCACTTGATTTGAAAATGTAAAATCCTAGGTTGGCATTACTACTAGATAAATGTTCATTTCATAGTTCAGAATATGAAATCTAATATATTCACCACACTATGAGTTGACGGCAACTGATGGGAAAGTTCAAGTTCACAGTACACATAAAGCTTCATGTTATCATATATTAAAAAACATGGACCTAGAAAGCAGCTTATAAGATTTAAAACTAAATTCCTCGGTTTACAAAGTGCTTTGAAGAGACCCCCCCCAGTGGCTTGGCCACTGCAGCATCAGGACCGTGGCACTGAACCTGCTCTGTTCACCAGGCCTCCACGGTGCTTACCACGGGGACAGGAAGTGGGTTCTGCGGTGCTTTAGGGTTTGGAGAATACCTTGAAGACGCCAGTGGGACGTGGTGGGTGATAAAAGTGCCACAAAGGCCACTGGTAGCAACAGGAATGGACTCACGTCCTGACTGTGGCACCAGACGTTGACTGTGGCACTCTGCAGTCTCTGCACCCATGCCCTGGAGGGAACGAGGCCCCACCTCTGGTCACCAGGGAAGGGGCTGACCCTCACAGCAGGGGCACTCAGGCGCACTGGCTGCACACGGCTCGCACAGGACACGGTGCTGGCAGGGCCGTAAGACGGTGCTAGGGGCCTGCTCCTGGCAGGCCACACACTGCTTGGCCTGGAGCTGGAGGATCACCTGTGGAGAAGGCACGGCTGGTTCAGCCTGAGGCCACCTGCCCAGTGGAGCCCAGTGGGCCCAGGGTCTTCCAGGCAGAGGGCAGCATCCCAGGAAGACACAGCAGCTGCAGCTTCAGGATCAGAGATGCCCAGAACATCAGGGCTGAGTGGACACCTGGCCAGGGGCCCGACAAAGGAGAGCCGCCAGCCGGTCCTGAGCCACTTACAGCTATAGGGGAGGGACTGGCTAGGACGACGACTGGGCCCAGGTGCAGCAGCTTGGTATTCAGTATGTGGGCCAAGCAGGACCCTTGACCAAGCGGGTGCAGCCAGACTGGTATAAGCTGTGGCCTTGGCTACGGTTGGAGGGTGAGGGGGAAGCAGGGCCACAGAACCTGCCAGAGGCTCCACAAGATGACCTGGTGTGAAAGGGGCTTCCAGCCACTCAGAATGGGTGAGTTTTGTGCTATGCCTAAAAGGTGGGGCCCAGGGACCTGGTGTGATCACTCCTAGGAAGGGCCCAGACAGAGTTCCCATTGCCCCCTGAGGTGGACAGGCCCACCTTCTCCAGGGAGGGCACAGCCTGCTTGCCAGCAGGAAGAAGCAAGGGAAGAGCAGGGGCCAGCCTGGTGGGAAAGGAGGTACGCAGGGCAGGGCAGGGCAGGGCGGGGCGGGGCGGGGTGGGGTGGGGTGGGGTGGGGCGGGGCAGGGGGGAGGAGCAGAAGTAGCACCAGACCCTCACCAGGCAGGCCCCCATCCCTCCAAGAACACAGCTCCTGGCACTGCCACACCCCAGCACTCACCCCATCAACAGCTTCCAAGTCCAGGCGCAGCTGGCTCTGCAGGGAGTGCAGCTTGGGCAGAGGGATGGCACCCATGTCACCACAGCCTCGCAGCCCAGGCAGTGAGGACAGGCCCAGGCCCTCGAGCTCTTCCTGCAGCCGCTGGACCTGGGCCTCCACCTCCTCCTTCCTCCGCAGGGCCAGCTGCCTGTCGCTGTCCGCCATGCGAGCCCGCTCCTGAGCTTCCCGAGCCTCTCGCTGCCACGCATCGCAGGCCTGAAACCCAAGGATGGGTGGAGGCAGCAGGGTGAGCTCTGCCCAGGTGCCCACTGCCTCGCCCACATGGCTGGACCCCGCCCAAGTGCCTACTGCCTCACCTGCTTCACCTGCTGCCATGACTCCTCCCACTGCCTGATCTTCCTCTTGGCCTCGTCCAGCTGCCGCCTGACCCGGGCCAGCTCCGCACTGTGTGGACTTGCACTTGAGGCAGGGACAGTGTTCAGGATGGGGGATGGACTGGGGGAGAAGCTGCCAGAGACAAAGTCCCAGATGCTCCCAGGAACACCATTCAGACCTGGTATGGAGACAATGGAGCTGTGCAGAGACCTGGGAGGTTCTGTGTGTGCTCCTGCCCTCACGGAGCCCAGTTCCAGGACTAGCTCCCCCAGAGGAGGTTCCACCAGCTCAGGACAGGTTCTGGAACTGGCACAGGCCACAGTGCTGGTCACACCAGGCCTTTCCAGCAGGCCTGCTTCCCAACCCCTTGGGGAGTCTTTTTGTGGAGCTAGGGGTTGAACCCAGGGCCTTAGCATGCTCAGCAAGAGCTCTGCCACTGAGGCACAGCCCCATCCCTCGGGAGATGAGACAGGAAAGGAACTTAGTTCAGGGCTCCTGTGGACAGCATATGGGGCAGCCATTCTCCAAGCACTCCATGTGTAGACCTGACCAAGGAGCTTCTGTTTTCCTGGGCACATATGCTACTCGTGTGGCATCAGAAAGGGGGACCAAGCCACTTAGACACCCACGCTCTACTTTGAGACCCAGAACAGGAGGATCCCCGAGTTTGAGGCCAGCCTGGACAACATGGCGAGACCTCATCTCAAACTGTGTTCTTTTAAAATGTGGCAGGTCCACAGGATATATCCCTCTTCATGGAGAGGTGAGGGGGTGCTGTTCCCAGGGCTGTTGTCAGGGATCCACCTCCTAGGGACTCAATCCCAGCTCTGCAGCAGACCCCCACCACCGGGGGCAGCAGGTCCCTCCTGAGTGAGCCCACCCACCGGCACACAGCCCACACAAGCAGCTACCAGCACACCACGCTGGTTTACTCTCCTGCATGGTGTGGGTCGAGTTTGGCACTGCCCGCTCCAGGCAGGTGGGGCTCCCTGTGGTCAAGAGTATCTGAGACATACTCCAAGCACCAGAGCCAGCGGGAGTGATGGTGGGGCAGGGGGCACTCACCTAAGGAGCCGTAGGATGAGGCTGCGGAGCCCAGCGCGGCCGGCTCTGACATGAGGGGCAGCGGCTGCTGGGGGGGCGTCATGGCCGAGGAGACAAGTGGCCCTGGCAGCGACTGGGAGAGTGAGCTGAGCGGGGAGGTGGACAGGGATGAGGATGACTGCAGGGATGGTGAGCGAGGCAGGGAGCCCGGGATGGTGACTGGCGCGGAGCCTGCCAGCGGCCTGGGACCTGACAAAGGAGGCCAAGTGAGCGCCAGGGAGGTGCTGCCCTGGCAGGAGGCTGTGACTGGGGCTGTGACTGTGGCAAACCCCACCCAGGCCCGCCAAGGGTCAGGAGGCCCCAAGCCAGGTGGACTCTGCAGGTGTGGCAAGGGCAGCTGCAGCTCAGTGTGCCCACCTGACAATCCAAGGTCACAGGGATCCTGCTCGTCCAGGTCTTTATCTAGAGATGCAATGTTGACGTCACTGAGACGCAGGTCTAAGGCAGAACCTGTGAGACCAGACCACGTCACTCACAGAACCTTTGGGCCAATGCAGGGATTCACCCTGCCTGGCCTGGAGCAAGACCCAGAGCCCAAGGGCTGCTGGGGGCTGGGCGCCAGTGGCCAGCAGGGCTCATGCTCTCCTCCAGAGCCCAGGCCCTCAGGATGAGGATGCTACAGCTCCCACACCCAGCTCCTGCCCTCCCGATCCTGCCTCAAATCAGACCAAATAAAGATTCAACTCTGAGAGAATCTCCAGGAGGGGAAACTTGAGGCTGATGGCTGCGTGGTGGCCAGGACCCTACACAGGACTGTGGCAGACCGGTGTCCTAGGGGCAGAAGCTGCCCTTGCCACCAACCCAGCGGGCAGGGGCAAGGTTGTTAGCTGTCTTCTGATGCTCCAAGGCCTGCCTGTTAATGGAACAGAGGCACCAACACTAGCAGGGTGCCTGGCCCTCTCCTGCAGGACGGAGTGCCCTGATGCAGGACCGCTGACCCCAGAAACAGCCTGCCCTATGCCAGGGCTCAGCCCCCTCCCTCCCTGCCTCCAGGGCTGTAGCCTCCTCCAAAGTCCAGCAGCTGCCTCAGTGGCTGGATCAGGTCACTGGCTGGGGGACCACATCTGACTCCCAAGACTGCAGCACATGCAGCACAAGTGGGTACATCTGGAGGGCTGGCCCTGGGGTCTGACAGCCTTTGCTGCCACCAGAGGGGGCCGCTAGGATACGCCCACAGAGCAGCATCACTGTCCCAGCAGTCACAGCCAAGTCCGCAGAAGAGTTCTGCAGGGAACAGGGCACACAGTGGTCTCGTGGGCACCTTCCTCCTGGCTTATTCTGGGGTCCTATGGGGCCTCAGCTGTGTGGCCCAACCTGTACCCCTGTTGGCTGCAGGACCCCTCAGTCCCCACTAACACCAAATCCCACTTTGCAGCCACAAGCCACCCCTAACTGCCTGCCCTGAAGGGCCCCCAACCCTCCTCTCCATAGTGAGGTGACAACCTGCGGACCCTCATCACACCTGCCTGTGGGCACCACCAGGGCAACACACAGCTCATGGAGTCATCGCCTCAGCCCACCCCTCCAGCGGCCTGGTGCAGGTGTCATCAAGTCCCCTGGGCATGTCCAACAGTGACATCACACATTATACCCAGAGTAAACAGTGCCTGGTAGAGGACTAGAGGCGGCTACCAACCAACCACAACCCCAGGTCCCAACCCAAATGGGCCTGGATCCAACACAGAGCTGGATGAGTCCAAGTGTGGCCAGGATTCCTGGGGAGGCGTGTCCATTCAGAAGGGCCAGCAGATGCCTATTCTATGCACAGGGTCATCCCAAGAACCATGGGGGAGGTGAGCCCAAAGCAAGGCTGGGAATGGAGTCACATGGAGGACGGACGACCCACACAGGGACAGAATACCCACAGCATAAGAGATGCCATCCCACCACGAGCAGGTGCTGCTGGAGTCCCAGCTGCACCCAAGACTGGGCATGGGCTCGGGGCAGGGAGACTTGGGGTCCATCCCTGAGGCAGCTCACTGTCCCTCTGTCATGCTGGTATCCACTTCTCATCCCTCGGCACAGTGGGCACAGGTCAGCCCCCATGAGGCCCACATGAGCCAGCCACAGAGCACCCCTCACTTGATTGACATGAGCCAGCCACAAAGCACCCCTCACTTGATGCCTGGCGCCCAGGAGCCCCACAAAGAGGTGGCCAAACACTGCCAAATCCAAGCAGCACACAGACTTTATGCCTCGACACTGGCCTGTGGCTGCATGAGGCCTGTGGTGGACCCAGCATGGCCAGAAGTTCCCTCCTGTGTTTGTGAACCTGTCCCTACATCCAAAAGCAGAGCTCAGGGCTTGGCTCACACGCAGCCATGCTGCAAGAAACTGTTCCCTTGGATTCTGCTTTGAGAACTGTCAGGGCACCGAGGCAAAGCTCAGTCACCTGGGAGAAAACTGTCCTCACCACCCTACCACAATGCCAATGAGCCAGAACTATGGTGATCAGGGACCTCATCTCTCAGGGAGGCCTTGTGAGTGGAGGCAGAGGCTGGCCTGCAGCCAAGACCCGGCCACTCCCATGGGAGGGCCACTGGCAGGACAGGTCCAGGACTCCGAATGTCTCATCCAGAGATGGAGGGGCAAGATGCAGGAGGGGCAATGCAGCCCGGGCTTCCATCTTGCTGCCCTGAGGGCCACAGCAGAGGATAGGCATGTTGAGACAGCCCGCCTGCAGAGGCTACAGTAGACCTAGTGCAGAGGCCAGAGTAGGGCATGGAGGGCACTGGCCAGGGGCAGCTCCAGGGCACCACACATCTCCCTGATCAACAGGTCTGTTGCCTCCTGGATGTTTCCCTATGGTGGACACACCTCTGAGCTTCTGTGTTTCTGGGGTCCTTCTGCTCTACAGGGAAAAAGGGCTATTGGTGTTCCGGCCTCAGGTGAGCAGAGGGCTCCCAGCCACAGGAACATGACCTCCCACAGTCCAGAGGCTGCCAGTCCAAAGTCAAGGTATGGGCGAAGTCTGGGGGTAGGGCTCCTCCTACCTCTTCAGCTCCTGAGGGCTCAGGTAGTCCTGGGCTTATGGCCCCAGAGCTCCAGTCTCTGCTCCACCCCCAGCCTCTCCTGAATGTCTGCACCCACATATCCTCTAAGGATGCTAGTGACCATGTCAGGGTCCCCTCTAGTCCCTTTTCTTGAACTCTGACATCTGCAAAATCCCATTTCTAAATTATGCCACACTCACAGGCACTGGGGCTTAGGACTGGCCATGTCTTTTGGGGGGTCACAACCCAACCTTTACTTGGTGACACTACTCAACTATGTTCTCCTTCACAGACCCCAGCCCAAGTGTCCCAATGCTCCCTCCACCCACGGATCTCCCTGTGTCCCATGCTGTGAGCTCACACCAGGACCAGCTGAACCTCACAGACCCTTCTGCGCTTCCTCGACCAGGCCATCCCAGTCTTCCCTGAGCCTCTCTGTTCATTTCTGCCCCCCAACTGCTCCCCGCCCTGCAGCCATGTGCAGTGGCCCCTTTACACTGCCACCAGGGCCTAATCCTCCTGCCCACCTCTGGCAAGAGCAACCCCCTCTGCAGAGCTTCCTCACCCCCAGGGCCCACCTCCACATTTCCACCCTCTCCTGCAGCCTGGTCCACACCCAACACAGTAGCTTCTCTAGCCCTAACCCCCAGCGCCCTGGACAGTCCCCAGCATGGGTGGGGGCTCCTACCAGGTAAGGCCTGGGGGCTCTGCAGCACCTCTGCTGTGACTCCTCAGGGGTCTCCAGAGAGCGGGTGCACTGCAGGTCCTAAGGGCTATACCAGCCCAGCCCTGTGGGAATCCTGAGGCACTCCTCCCTCCACTCAAACCACCCAGGCCAGACCACATGGCCAGCTCTGCAGCTGCCCTGAGCCTGCGGGTACAGGGTGACTTGACTTGTTTTTGGTACTGGGGACCAAACCCTGGAGCACTTTACCACTGAACTACATTCTATCCCTTCTTACTTCGAGACACGGTCTTGCCCAGGCTGGCCTCAAACTCGGGATCCTTCTAGATCAGTCTCCTAAGTGGGATCACAGGCGTGCACGACCATGCCCAGCTCTGGGATGACCTTTCTGTGGTGAAACCCATCACATCCCAGAGTCCCAATTTTCTAGAAAGAACAGAGCCTGAGCCTAAGCCCCTTAGTGTGCTGGTCCAGGCATTCCGTGACCCTCCCTTGATTTTCCACCCTGCTCCCTGTTGAGGGCAGCACCAAACTCAGCTTTACTTAGGAAGAACAACCCCCTAGTCCTAGATCTACTCAGCATCCAAAACTGCATGGGATGCCCTTGCTTCCATTTCTGCATGTAGCCTACAACAGCACTGCTGGAGTGGGCAGGCCGAGGACAAGTGCCCGATCCTTCACAGAGCACACCTGCCTGCCCCCACCTCTCATACCCCAGATGCTGGTAGCCTGGTGCTAGCTTCTGCACCTTAAATCTTGGGATGAGGTGAAGGAGGTCCTGTTGCCCACCCCCATGCTTTACACACCCCCACCCCACCCCCACAGAACTCCAGAAACTTTGATGAACTAAGGCACAAAGGAATGGATGGGGGCTTTGTTCCCCATGAATGATTGAATTGGCCAGGTCCCTCCATGACTCAGCAGGAGGGTGCTGGGCCCCCAGGGAGAGGCGGCTGAGCTCTCAGCAGGTAACACAAGAGCCAAACTGGGACAGCCCTCAGCTGCAGTCTAGCTTAGGGAAAGGGTCAGCAGTGGACCGGATGGAACCCCGGGGACCTGTTCAATCCATGGCCTCCACTGCTCCTTGGAAACTGCTCAGAGCAGCTTGGAGGACACTACCTGGCTAGCGTCCTCAGCAGTCCCACTCCTGCCTTGCCTCTGCTCCAAGGTCAGACCCACATGGAACATTCTTAAGGACCCACTTTTAAAGACACTGGAACTCCTGGTGAACCTGATGGCAGAAGCCCTGTGAAGCCTGTGTGAGCCATCTGACCTAGAACCAACCTGTTAAACCGCCAGGAGCCGCCTGGGTGCAAGGAGACGTCAACAGAAAGCTGCTGAGTAATGGCTCTGGCACCGGCTGTTCCAGAGATGACACAGCATTCACAAGGCATTGCGGGGGGGGGGGGGGGGGCCAGGGGCAGGGACAACAGGGACGAGCCACTTAGACCACGCAGTGCTCCTCCGAAGCTCCAGGTTGCTCCCAGCACCATCCTGGTTAAGCGCAGGCGGCAGGCATTTCCGACTAAGGGATGAAGGAGCCCCAGGCAAGCGCTCACCTGCAGCAGGTCAGGCACGCCTGGGAGAAGGGGTGCAGGCTGGTCCCGGGAGGGCGGTAGGGCCCCGGGGGCGCGGCCCCTACAGAAGCATCCCAGCAGAGACAGGCTTCAGAAGTGGAGACACGTGCGTGTACCTCGTCGCGCAGCCCCAGGGAAACCTGACCCTGACCTCGCGGCTCACTCCTGGTCCAGGGACGTGGACCCTACGAGGTGCACCAGGGTGGGGATGCGCACCTGAGAGATACGTCCGTGGAGAAGGGGGCGCACCTGGGAAGGAAAGCGCATCCCGGGAGGAGGAAACGCGCGCGGGGGGGGGATGGTGGCCGGGGAGAGGGACGGGCACGCGGTGGCGAAGGGGGGGACGCGCACCTGGGGAGACGAGGAGCAGCAGCCTGACCGTGCGAAGACGACGGGCACCCGAGGTCCGCCGCCGATGCTGACTCACCGTCCGCGGTCGCCCCGCGCCGCCGCCGCCGCCGCCGCCGCCGCCCATTCAAACCCGGCCCGCGCCCCGCCCCGCGCCCACGTGACGGCCCCGCCCCCACGGCGACCCCGTGCCCACGTGACGGCCCGCCCCCGCTCGCTCCGCAGCACCTGGCGGGGCGCGCCCCGTTCTGCGGAGGCCACTGCGGCCTGGGAGCCCAGCGCCTGCCCCGGGGTACACCTGGCCCGCGGGAACCCCACGGGCCGCCCGCCCTTGCTCCTCGCTCCCGGTGCACTGCCTGCGCTCCGCGGGTTTGATCCGAGGCCTATTCATGCAGAGAGTGAAATCTACCCGGCGGCAGGGCCAGCGCCAGACCCCAAACAAGCCATATGGAAGCAGCAGTCACTCCATAGCTCCTCGTTCCTTTCACCTTTCCTTAATGCGCCACGTGCTTTGAATGAAACCGCCACGGGAAAAAGCCACCCAGCCCACGCTCTCGGTCCCCAAACCCTCGAGAGCAGCGACCGGTACCACCGAGCACAGGAAGGGTCTCAGGCAGCAGGGCTGCACGTTTTGGGCAGGGGGAGCCCTGAGCCCCGGGAAGTGGGTCCTCGGCAGCCTCTCCTGGGCCAAGGCAGCTGAGGATTGGCTACCTTCCAAGACTAGCTCTTGTCAAGATGCAGCAGCACTGAGACCTGGGGTGGTGGTCAGAGGAACAGTGGAGGAGGCACTGGGGAGTAAAAGCTCACTGTAGAGCAAGCACCAAAACGGCGCCAGAGTCAAGATGGGCGTTGAGGAAATACTATCTGCCTCCTTACCTGTGGGTGGTGATTCAGAGACCCTGTGCCAACCTGAGGCCTGTAGTGGGGTGACGAGGTGGAGCAGACTGAGGCTGAACCCAATGACCAGAAACACACACCTGCCAATCCAAAGTGCTCAGTAGGGCCACCTCTCTGCCCCTTGAAAGTACATACATGGCCACTGGTGCCATTTTTCACTCAGGTGATCAGCCTCATATGTGGCCTCCATCATCTGGGAGGGAGGATTTAATTTTTCCAAATATTTGCTGTTTTGGTCAAATTTTACCATTACTCCTTTTACACTGGGGATCATAGACTTTATTTTTAAAATGGAATTTTAAAATATCTATTTTAAAAATCCCTGAAACATGCCACTTATGCCAATAGATTTTTGGCTCATTTTTAAGTGGGGGAAAAGAACCCCCACATGCATGTGCCCCGCATCCTCTTCTAGACAAAAAAATCTAATTTCCTTGACCTGACTGCCCACACTGAACAACCCACTGTCTCAGGAGTCTCAGGAGTGTGGAGCAGGAACACTCATTGCAGACTGCTCCTCTTGAACTACTTGGCTCCCGCGAAGGGGAAAGGCTGTGTCAGGAGCCAGAGCCTCCTGGGACCTCAGCCTGTGTTGTGTTCTGTCATCTTGCAGATTTTGACCTCCTGCCTCATGGCTGACCTCCCAACTTCTGATGGGGACATGTACAGTGAGGGTGCAGCTCAGGGAAGCCCCGGGTCATGTACCATGGCAACTCCATATGAACCATGATGTGAGCATCTTCATGGTTCAAGAGCAACATGTTTGACCCCAAGATGGGGGTCAAAAGCAAACACAGATGGGTTTGCTTCTGCTCAGAAGAAAACACTCGGCTGCCACCAGAGGTAACACGGCTCTAAGGAATGCCCGCTGACTGGAGCTTACTGTTGCATGGAGGGCCCAGGAGTACAGGGTTCCACACCCCTGGTCTGACCAGCGGGGGCAGAAGCCATTCCTGGCCTTGGAGCTGTACAACCACAGGGCACTGGGCCAGCCTGCTGGGGCCCTCACAGAAGGCAACATTGTGGCAGGCCCTCCCAGAACCACTCCAGAGCATGCCACCTGCTGAGGATGCTGGGCTTGGGAGCCTCTGCCCCCTGACCAGACTCAGCAGCAGGGGCTGCTGCAGGGGCTTCATGGGGCTGGGATGAGTCCTGAATTCCAGAAGGTTCTCCAGCAGATGAAGCCAACCCACAACAGAGTCCACATAGGATTACCAGGATTGCTGGGATGATGTGCTGGCCACAGGACGTCCTGGTGACATGGAAAAGGGACCCTTGGAAGGGCCAGACCCTACCCCCAAGTGAATGCAGGGTGGGAAGGCCCAGCCTCTGTGAGGCAGTGCAGGTTCCAAGAAACTGAGGTGCCCAGCAGAGCTGCGTGGGCCCGAGGACGGGGGGCTTAGCAGGACACTTGCCAGCAGGCTTCCCCTGTGGGCACCATGTAAGGCAGGATCGTCTCCACTGTGCCTCTGGGGTCCACGGTCTGTGACCCGAGTGGCAGTTGGAAGGTTCCCTCTTGGCTGCCATGGGGGTATCATCTCTGATCTTCCCACCAAATGAAGCCACAGCGGGGCTGGTGTTTACGGGGGTGGTAACTGAAAACACTTTGGCCGTAGTGACTGCTATCCCTCTGGGTAAGACACATCTCAGGGCAGGCCACCTGGCCAGCCTATGAATCTACGTGGGACCTCAACACAGGCACACAACTGGTCCAGCTCTGCTTCCCCAGCGGGTCTGTGCTCAAGGGTTGGTGTCCTCCCAGTGCCAAGCCTTCCTCCCTCCGAGCCTGATAGGAAAGGAGAGTCTGGCACGCTCCAGATCCCCCACCATGGCTTGGGCTGGGCCTGTGCCAGAGCCAACCAGGGACAGAGGACTCAGATCACCACAATCACCATCCTTCCCTCTGTCCCTCACTGTTGGGACAAAGACACAGGTTGGGGCCAGCTGGGCACTGGACATCATGAGAAGCAGGGACTCAGAGCATCCCAGTGTCACTCTCCATTGATGCACCACGGTCCATTCAACCAGCCCTGGCCCCGACCCTGGGCAACAGCTCACCCTCTGGCTCTGCACCCTGTGCCGGGCTCTGGGCTCCGGTTGGGCCTCTGACATTCACCCATTCACTTCCACCACATCAGCCATCAGTCCCCAGACCCCAGTGCTTCAGTTGGCCATGACCTCCCCCAAGCTGGGGCTGAGGCACTGGGAGCTTGTGCGCTGGCTGCAGACCTTGTCCTGGCTCCCCTCCCTACTACTGGCACTGCCCGCCTCAGCTGCCCTCCTAGCCACATGCCAGTGCTCATTTCTCTGCAGTCTGCAGCAGCCCAGGGCTGGAAGGCACCGTCTGCTCTGACCCTTTGGTGGCCACTGGGGCTGAGGCGATGGGCTCCTCCCACGCCCACAGCACCTCACCCTCAGGGAGCTGGGGGCCCAGAGCTGGGGACTGAGCACATGTGGCCTCTACAGAGAGGCTTCCTGGCCTGTGGACGAGGTGCTGGGCAAGGGGCCTCGAGAGAAGAGCGAAGGTCTGCACTTACCTAGGACTGCCTCCACGGTGCTGCCGGCGGGGTCCGGCGGGAGGGCGCGGGCAGGGAGGGCGGGCACAGCAGTGGGGGAAGAGCTACCTGAGCCAGCGCTGGAGGCCAGGCTGGACGCCACACTGGAGCTTATGCTGGGGGCCAGCGGGTGAACCACTGCAAACACAGCGAGGTGGTTCTGTTCAAAAACACACAAACAACATGAGCAGGAGCCGCACGTGACATCAGACAGCTGCGGTGCACTCCTCTTGCCAGAGTGAGAAGTGAGGGGTGGGCTCTTCCAGCTGTGCACTGTGCACCCCAGTGTGCCCCACAGGCAGCAAACACACCCAGAGCATGTCTGCTGACTCCTCTGCAGGAAATGATGCTCAAAAGAAGCCTGCAGGTGGGCCTAGCTCCAGCAGGTGCAGAAGCAGTGGAGGCCAGGCTGGGGGGCCGCCCCTCCCCACTCTCATGGCAAAGGCCTGCGTGCATACAGGATAATGCCTCAGGATGTAACTAGAGAGCCATGTGCATCATCCTGTGATCTCTTCCCCTGAGAAAGGGAGACCCAGCCAAGCCACAGCCATTAGAAGG
The DNA here is from genome assembly GCF_048772815.1 of Callospermophilus lateralis. Classification (NCBI taxonomy): domain Eukaryota; kingdom Metazoa; phylum Chordata; class Mammalia; order Rodentia; family Sciuridae; genus Callospermophilus; species Callospermophilus lateralis. The sequence continues at coordinate 7,949,653 of NC_135323.1, read as the reverse complement.
GTAGAAGGTAAAAAGCACACCACCAGGCACCTGGCCACATGGAGAACACTCCACATAAGACAAGACTCCATGATGAGGACCAAGCAGAGTGCAAGGCTGTGTCCACCATAGTGGCCACAGACCCCGGCCATGTCAGGGCCAGTCACACCAACCCTCTGCAGTTAGAACCCAATGCAGCCTGGACTTTGCTTCAAAATAGCAGGAAAAGTTACCAGGTGGTGGTGCAACAGCTCAGATCACAGGGGGTTTTATTGGCTAAAATAAGCCTGCTAGGTGCAGTGGCCAGCTGTAATCCCAGTGACTTGGGAAGCTGAGGCAGGAGAATCACAAGTTCAAGGCCAGCCTCAGCAACTTAGCGGGACCTGGTCTTGAAATTACAAAATAATAATAAAAAGCTGGGGATGTGGCTTCGTGGTTATGCACAACTGGGTTCAATCCCTTGTTATGTAAGAAAGAGAGAAAAGTAAAAGAAAAACCACAAAGGCTGGGGGTAGCTGCACGGTAGAACACTTGCCCCACTTGAGGGACCCAAGAGGCCCATGGTGCTGAGCCTGCTGGGAGCAGGGAAGCACCTGCTGACTCCAAGCCCTGCAAGATGCCAGGAGACCGCCCCACCCACAAGAACACCCACACCTGTCCTCTTCCCAAAGCAGCAGTGTCAAGGGCAGGGTCCCCTCAACGGGACTCAACAGAAGGCTGGGGCCAGGGAGTAGCTGCCAAGGGATCCCTCCTCCTCACATGGGCTTTATCTGCTGGTTTTTTTGTTTGTTTTTTTGTGGTGCAATACACACAGTGCAAGATCTGCCACCCTGACTATTCCACATGCACCCTGTGGTGGTGTCACTGCACTGCTGAGCACCCTGCACACCCCCACCCAGCTGCAGCTCGCCCCCGAAACCCTGACTGGGGTTTCCATGGCCCACCTCCTCTCTTCTTCCTGTCCCCAGGGCACAGCTGCCCGCAGACCTCAGGTTCCAAGGCTGACTTATTTCACTCAGCATGATGTCCTTCTGAGACTGAGGTGTCCACCCAAATTCCCTGTGGACACCCCCAAGGCAATTACTAGCCTGTGAAGAGTAGCTAGGTGAGATGAGGGTATGGGGTGCCCCTGCACAACTGTCCTATGAGAGAGGCAGGGCCTCAGGATGCACACACAATGGAGACGGGATCTTGGACTTCAGAGCAGTAAGGAAATTAACATCTGTCATCTAAAGCAACCTGTGTGGGCTGGGGATGTGGCTCAAGCGGTAGTGCACTCGCCTGGCATGCGTGCGGCCCGGGTTCGATCCTCAGCACCACATACAAGCAAAGATGTTGTGTCCACCAATAACTAAAAAATAAATATTAAAAATTCTTTCTCTAAAAAAATTTTTTCTCCTAAAATAAACATAAAAAAATAAAGCAACCTGTGTGTTGTATTTTGTTATGACAGGCCAAACTAATTCTGTCTCTCAACTTCATCCATATTTCCTTCTTTTTGAAGGCTGAGTAATATTTCACGTATGGACAGACCACATTTTACTCATCCACCAGCAGGTCCTGGAGTCATCTCCACATCTTGGTCCATGTGGACAGTGCTGCTGAGGATGTGGGTGTGGATGCCATGCCAGCCCTGCTCTTGCTCTTCTGGGTACATGCTCATGGGGAACTGCAGCTCGTGCATCTCCACCTTTAATATCTGAGGACCCTGTGCCATTTCCCAGTGGCTGCACCATCGCACACCCCCAGTCCCCCCGAGTCCCTGACCCCACGAGGCTGAGCACCTTGCCACATGCTTCCAGGCCAGTGTCTTTCCTGGGGAAACATCTGCTCAGGTCCTTGGCTGACATGTTACTCAGGCTGTTGTTTCTGTTGCTGTGAAGCTGCTTCCTGTGGCCCTTATCCAGTCCACATCTGGGGATGTGCCCTGCCCCTGGGGTTGCTTTCTGGTGGACAGTCCTTTTGTGCACAAAAGCTCTTCCACTCTGATGACACCTACACCACTCTGTGCTCACTGGTGCTTCTGGGGTCACATCTGAGGAGCCACTCTTAACCCCAGGGTTGGAAGCTTCTCCATTCACTTCTGGGTCCTGTCGGGCTACAGAGCAGCAATGCCCACCGGGGCTGAGTTGGACGGTGACTTGAGGTGACTCTCTGAAGAGCCTGCATGTTAGCTAGGAAATGAGTCTGTGAGGAGCTTAGGGTCTCAAGCCTGACGAGTGTGCTGCGTCCCAGGGCTGCGGAGATGGCGTGCAGGCTCAGCCCCCACCACAGAGGTGCAGATCCCACAGCCTCTGGGATACGAATCTGAGTTCCCAAGTGGGTCCTGGCACATCACTGGCAGTATCTCAGAAGCCTACATGGAATGTCAGCAGAGGCCCTGTGGACGCAGCTGCTGGGTGGTCATATCTCGACTCCACAGTGACACCAGGTCATTGTGCTCTGTGCATCCTGCATGCCAGCATGGCCACAGTACAGGCCCATGGACAACGGGTTTTTGAGGCTGCAGGTGGCACTGCCCAGGCAAGGAGGTGTCAGGAAGGGGGATGGCAACTGGGGAGTGGGCTGGACAAAGAGCTCCCCTGAGCCCTACCCAAACAGATGGCTGAGGCCCCAGAAACTGATGGGGGCAGGGACTTCAGGACCTGCATGAAACACAGAAACAGGGGTCACAGGGAGGAAAACGCCTTCCCAGCCGTGGCAGGGCCGGTGTGGACAGGCGTCCAGGGAGTCACAGTCCACGCTGTCCACCTGAGCGTCTCAGAGGCTGACCTAGGGGCCATTGACACTCTAGCCTTTCTGTGACCAGAGGCCCCACAACAGCTTGGAGACTGCCATGCTGGCCTGAGGCCCCTGGGGGAGCCCCCTCCTTCTCTGGCAGCTCCGGGCAGGCACAGAATGGGACTCTGGGTGCAGGTGAGAGATGGCACAGGGGCACCCATGCCACACAGCTGTCCAGGCCAGGCCGCTGGGCCCGAACAAGCAGGAAGAGCTGCTGGGCCCTGCCCGCTTCCAACGACACAGCCCAGAGAGCGGCAGCTGGACCCAGAGCAGTGACCTTGAGGGTCTTCCTGCCCAAGCCTGGGGCTGGTGTGAGAGCTGGCCCCAGTCCGGCTCCCCCAGGACCTAAGATAGAGGAGTGTGGGCTTGTTGCTGTATTTACTGGCAACATTTCACATTTCAGATTCTTAATGCCACATTGATTTTACTCTGCTTTTTAAAAAATCACAATATAACTAAATTAAGTCGTATTTTACTTTCAACTGTCCTGCTGATTTTTTTAAATGTGGTTCAGAGCTTCCCTTTAGCTAGTAAGTAATGAAGCACAGGAGACCTCAGAGATCCAACACTGTGTGCTGAGCTCCAGACGCCACTATGAAGCAAAGTCCCAGAAAGGCCCCAAGTCACGGCGAAGTCACAGGGAATTTTGTTTCCCCAGCGCACATATAGTTATGTTTATGCTGTACTGGAGTCCACTGAATATATGATGGACATATAAAAAACACCATGGTTGGGGGCTGTGGCTGTGGCTCAGTGGCAGAGTCCTCACCTGGCATGCTGAAGCCCTGGGTTCAAACCTCAGCACCACATAAAAATAAATAAATTAAATAAAGGTATTCTGTCCATCTATAACTAAAACATATACATTAAAAAAAAAAAAAAAAAAACACTATAGCCGGGCACAGTGGCACATGCCTGTCATCCCAGCAACTTGGGAGGCTGAGGCTGGAGAATTGTGAGTTCAAGGCTAGCCTTAGCAATTTATTGAGATACTGTCTCAGAGTAAGAAATAAAAAGGGCTGGGGATGTGGTTTCTGGTTAAGTACCCTAGGTTCAACCCTGAGAGCAAAAACAAAAAACAAAACAAAAAAAACCAACCAACAAATGAATCAAGGTATTTACTTTCATTCAAAAAAATATCCAAAGAGGAAAAAGGAATAGAAAGGTGGGGGGTGAATCTCATGAAAATCAAAGGGAGATCAGCAGAGGAAAGGGACCAAGAGGTGGAGGGAGGAGGGAGGGTGGGTGCTGGGGAGTGGTACTGCCAAACTGTTACATTGTGTCCCATGTGCATGTAGGAACAAGCAACAACAAATCCCAGCAGTATACACAGAACCTGTGCAACAAGGACGGAGGGGTGGGGGGCGCAGAGACCCATGCCTGCCGGCCAGGTCCTCCAGACTTAGGCAGAGGATCACGAGTCCCAGGCCAGTCTGGATAATTTAGCAAGACCATCTCAAAATAAAAGTACTGGGATGCGGCTCAGTGCTAAAGCACCCAACTTCAACTCTGAGTATCCCCAAGAAAAAGAAAAATACCTGATGGCTAAAAAATGCTCGCGGTCCATCTGAGCTGTGGGAAGAGGGTGCCGGCCAGCCACTGCACAGGGGTGCAGGCAGCGGGCCAGCGTGCACCTCCCACAGCTGCTCCAGAGGGCATCAGGGCGGAGGAGGAAGACATGCCTCGCTGAGGACCAAGCCAAGGCACACAGGCAGGAAAGGGAGCAGCCACCAGCTGCCCTGGGCCACGAAGAACTCGGAGGCCAGGCTACCCTAGAACCCCTCACAGCGCCCACTGCTATCTCACAGTAAAGGAGAACACGTCCCTGAGTCCTCAGGAGGTGGTGTCAGGAAACGTCCCTTCAGCACAAGCAACTGGGTCTGAACCAACATCAGCTGTGCAGGAGAGGCCTGGGGCTAAGGACACCAAGGCCTGCCACAGCCTCCGGAGGAGGGCGAGAGGAACTTTAGAGGACACACTGACAGGTGCCCCAGGTGGAAAAGTCCCTAGGAGGGGCCCAGGTCTGCTCCCAGGGACCAAGTCAGGCCTGTGAGGGCAGAGCCTGGCTGAATGGTGAACCCCAGCTCCATACTCAGGAGTCCTAGCTCCCAGGAATCTGGACGTGACCTGCTAACAGGGTCATTATTAGGGTAAGGTGAAGCCATATGTGGGGCCCTAGTCCTCATGTATTGGGGTTCTAATGAGAGAGGATCCGGACACAGGCACACACAGAGGGTCAAGTGCACGAGGACATGGACAGTATCCCCAAGCCCAGGAGAAGGGCTCAGCAGGAAGCAACCAGCCCGTGCCTTGCCCTCGGACTCAAGCCTCCAGCCTCCAGCTTCCAGGACTGAGAGTCCTAAAGTTCTGTAGCATGGGCTGCCCCATCTGTGGTGCTCTGTCACTTTGTCACATGCTGCAGCTGACTGACACCAAGGGGCTCTGATGGCATCTGATTCCCCCAACAGAAAATGTCAGGGGGTTTGGTGGTGGTGTTTCCAAGGTACCATACAAATGTTTTTAAACAGCAAATCAAAGGCCACATAGAGACAGGCAAGAAGAAAATTCTAGAACAGACATTAACCAGTGAGCAAACACCCTGACTGCCGCGTGCACCCTCAGGCTGTACCTGCTTGCTGTCGGGCTCCCCGGCTTTCTGGCTGCCTTCGGTAAGCAGGTCTCTGCGCTTTGGCTGCAACAGAAAAGCCCTGGTGTGGGAAAGGCAGGGAGGGAGCAGGGACTGAAACAGACACAAACATAAGATTCATTGGGGGTTCAAAAATGCCAACTCTCAAAGCCTGGTGGGGCAGAAAGGCTCTCCGGAACCCCAGGGACTCCAAGGGCAAAGCCACAGAGCTGTGCCATAAAGGGCCAAGTTTACAGCCCCAAAATAAAGAACAGGGGCTGGGGGGTGGAGCTCAGGGATATGGCGCCCCTCAGTTCTACTCCAAGCACTGGCGGTAGAAGGAGAAAGATGCTGTGGTGCTGGACCCCAAGACCTTTGGGGTCTGCCTGGTGCAATGGGTGTTGGGTCTGACCCTACACAGGAGGGTAGGTGTTGACCACGAGCAGCCCAGCTGTGCTTCCGGAGGGCACCTGCGGTGGGCATTTGAGGCAGCCCTGCAGAGGCCTGCCATGGCCACTGTCTCTGAGGGGTGGGGTTCACAGCACCATGACGTAGCTAAGGTGAGGCCATATGGGGGTGCTGGCAGCAGCCCAGGCCCCAAAGCACAGACCATGCAGGGGACACTGACTTCCAACCCTCCTTGCAGGTGGGGATCCCTGCTGCCCAAGATGGGTGCTTACACTCCAGGGAGGGGCCCCAGGTCCTCCCTCAATGTGTGCGACCTGTAGACCCCAGTGCAGGAGGAGGTACTAGAGGCCATGATGGAGGGTGACCCCCAAGCTCACCCACAAAACACCTCTGCAGCTCAGCTCAGGGGGAAGTTGTAATATCTGTGGGGTAGACGACTCTAGGATGGGGTGTGGTGCAGGGCTTGCAGAGGATCAGGAACCCAGGGTCCACCCACATTCCGCACTCTGGAGAGCCGGCCACTCATGTGTACCAAGCAGAGCAGCGTGACTGAGTGAGCTGTGGGGTTCCCACATCCCAGCAGGTCTTGGAAGCCAGAGGCAGGTTTTGCTCTATTTTTTTAATGCAGTGCTGGGGACGGAACCCAGGCCCTCCACGGGCTAGGCCAGCCTCTATCTGAGCTGTACCCGGCTCATCTTCACTGCTTTTTCTTGGTGCTAAGAACTGAACCCAGAGCTTCATGCATGCTAGGCAAGAGTCCTACTGCTGAGCCACTCCCAGGCCTTTCTGCTCTGTTTATGAGACTGGGTTTTAATCCTGTACTGACTGCAGGTGGCCACCACGGGGTCTGTCCTCCACTGACTGCAGCGGTTTCTCTCTAGGTAGAAGACCCCCCTCATACAACACCCAGGACACTGAGGTGATGGGGGTGAGATGCCACCCCAGACCACACAGTTTGCTAAAGATCTCTCCCCACCCAGGCTCCTGATGGCACCCATGGGGCTACGCAGAGACCAGAGAGGGTGGGCCTGATAAGGACGGCCACAGCCAGGCGGCTTGCCCTGCCAGCCCAGGCGAGCGTGTGGGCAGGAGAAGCCACCAACTCCCTGGGCTTTCAGCCACATGGCCCAAATATCACATCCATCTCTGTCCCCAACAGTTCAATTGCACCCAACGACATGAGGCCTTCTCCCAGTGCCGTCCACTTACATTTCCAGGCTGGCCGCTGTGGGCCAAGGTGCTGTGGGTGGAGTTGAGATCGCGGCAGCCCCAGCCGCTTGCGGTCCCAAGGGTCTCTGCCAAGAAAGAGGAGCAGCGGGCACTGAGGAGCTGCTGGCTGCACACTCCACACACATGGGATGATGGGCTCCCATGAGGTAAGACTGAATGCACACTGGTCAGTAGCAACCATCCTCCTATAGGATGGACAGCAAGACAGCAACAGGCCCTGCCCTCGGGCCTCAGGCCTTTAACGATGCTAACACCAAAGGAACAAGTGGGAACAGGGGTGGAAGGGGCTCAGTGGCAGGTGCCTGGGTTGAGCCCAGAAACGTAGAGACACAGACACAACTGGGCTCCTGCACAGCGTTGCTGCCCCACCTTATGCCAGTCACCTTAAGTGTCACTAAATCTTTAGAAAAACTAAACCAGGCGAGCTGGAGACGTAGCTCTGTGACAGAGCACTTGCCTAGCACGCTGGAGGCCTGGGTTCAATCCCGAGTACGGCAGAAAACAACACACAAGAGTGAACAGGAAGAGCTGCCAAGCCCAGGGTCTCCTGAGGTTGGGGTGGACAGCCACCCTCTCCACAAGGACACAGCCACTGAGCCCCAGCAGCACGGTAGGCTCAGGGCAAGGTGCAGGGGAGCGGTGAACAGCAGTGTGTGGTAGAAGGACCTGGCTCCCCAGGAGGCAGCTGGTGGCCCAGCAGGCCTGGAGACGGGGAACTTCCTGGACTTCTCATAGTGCCCACCAGCAGCAGTGCAGAAGACAGGGTGCTGGGCTCACACAATGCTGACTGGCTTCCACCCTGGGAACCAGAGTGGGCGCCTCCACATACCCCCAGCCCCCGACCTAGCGCTGATCCCCACTTTGCTTCTACAGGCCTCGAGCTTGCTTTGGAAGGCCTGAAACTCCAGCAAGGCCCCGGAAGCCTTGGCACGTGCGTGTGCAGCCCCAGCTGTCCTCAGCTGTGTACTCACTGTCAACATGTGCAAAAGCGCAGAAAGGACCCCGTGGGCAATAGCCAGTCTGGCGCATGTCATTGCATTTGGTAGATTTGTAGATCTAGAAAACAAAGCATTGAGGCTGGACTAGATCTGGGCTTCTGTGAGACCAGAGCTGACACCATCACGGCACAAAGGAAACTCCAGATCACACCATGACGACACCCAGGGCAGGTGTGGATGCCCGGGCTATGATTTAGATCTGGAATTTCCCCAAGGCCACATGTTAGAAGGTGTGGTCCCCAGAGAGGTGCTGCTGGCAGGAGGTAGAACCTGGTAAGGGGTCTGGTAGGAGGTCCTCAGCTCCCCCCACTCGGCACTTGGCCTCTGGGTGAGTGGTTTTGCTTGGCCATGGCTCCCGTTGGCATGCTGCTCACTACTGGGCCCTGATTAGGCTACACATCCAAAGCTGTCAGAATAAACCTTTCCTCTCTAGTGACAGAAGCTGACATCCTTGGTCCTAAAGCCCCTCCTCCTTGAGAGCTTTCACAGGGGTGTGTGCCTGCAAGGCCTTTCCTGTGACCCTGTCTGCTAAATCTCAGGCAAATGGCACTGCACTTGATGTGTCCTGTGAGGGACCCAAGCTCAGTTCCTGGAAGGCAGTAGGTGTTTCCACTCCAGACCCACGGCTACCTCGCTCAGCCGAGTCTCACCCTCAGGGCTGGGGGCAACACAGGGTCCTATGCTGCTGCTCAGGGAAGGAAAGGGACTGGCAATGCCCACCCATTGCCCTTTTGCTCCCCAGTCTGCCTGCACTCCCAGTTTCAGGGCCCTGAAGGGTTCTTCTTAACACAGACTCAAGTGTGCTCTGCTTGGCAACCGGGCAGCAAGGGTGAATCAGCAGGCCAGGGCCAAACACCCCTGAGGGACTCCAAAGGCCATGTCCTGCCCACTTAGGTGACCTCCACATTCCTGGGGATGGGCTGAGCTGGGTAGGTCACTCACCTAGGATTCAGGGTGCAGCCGTGGGCCTGTGGGCCCTGTGGATCTTTCTTGACTGATTTTAATTTATGTTCTTTTTTTTTTAACATCTTTATTTCTTTTTATGTGGTGCTGAGGATCAAACCCCGTGCCTCACACGTGCAAGGCGGGAGCTCTACCACTGAGCTACAGCCCCAGCCCCTTAATCCGTGTTCTTAAAAAGCATACTGTGGACCAACAGGCTCTCTGAGTCTTAGGCCCTTCCAGTAAGTCACAAACCGAAGGGTAGTCTCAGGGACCCCAGAGGCAGCCAGAGGGGAGTCGCCTCACCTCTCCCTTCCCAGGCCATGGATGACCCTGGCCAGAGGGCAGGCCTTGCCCTGGCACCTACCTCCGGGTGGAACTGCTGTTCCGTGCGGGAATGGCAGTACTGGCAGCTGTCCCCACCATCGCACCGTGAGGGCTCCCCCCACTCGTCCCCATGCTTGACACTGGGGCAGGGTGTGGACCTGGAGACAAGGGCAGTCACTGGAGGACACATCTCCTGGGCGGAGGGCAGAGTGTCCCTGCAATGCTTCTGCCCTGCTTTGGGACAGAGGAAATCAGGACAAGTACCAACCTGAAGCCAGTAAGGAGGACAGGAGCCTGTCCATTCCCCACGGAATCCCACCAAGCCAGCATGAAAGGCCCGGGAAGTTGCTAGGCCAGCTCATGCCGTTGCTCCAGAGTGGAGTCTCAGAATTTTATATATATATTAGACCTTTATTTTATTTATTTATATGAGGTGCTGAGGATCAAACCCAGTGCCTCACACATGCTGGGCATGCTCTGCCATGAGCTACAACCCCAGCCCCCGAGTCTTGAGAATTTTGATCCTTCCACTTGAAAATCCTAAGCAAACAGCTAAGGTACCAGTGCCTTGACCCCTGGAGCGCCCTCTGGTTAGCGTACCTCACTGCTACTTACTTGGACTTAATGGAAAACTCCCACCCTAGACCTTTCCTTTTTCCTTTCATGATCTCCACCCCTCCCACGAGGGGATGCACAGTTTCTCAGTAGGGCAGGCGGCCAGAGCTTTGGATGGCCACTCTGTGTCTCTATGTTCAAGTCCCTCTCTGAGCTACTGGGGAAGAGCAACGAACCATAAGCCAACCCCCCCCTCTCTCCTGGGCATGCAGGGGCACCGACTATCACCAGAGGGCACTCTGCAGAAAGAGGCTGAACATGGGCAACGGGGCTGGAGGCAGGCCCAGGAAGGTTCAGCAGCCCAGACGCCCGTGGGGCCAGGGGTGGGGAAGGCACTGGGAGGGTGGCTGGAAGAAGGCAGCCTGGCCTGGAAAGACAGCAGGGCTGCCCGATGCCCAGGTCCAGGTGGCCCGGAAAGACAGTAGGGCCACCTGGTGCCCAGGTCCAGGTGGGACCTGAGCTCACAGGCAGGCCAGGGCAGGGGAGTGCTAGGCCAGCCTCAAGGACCCAGCGCTCTGACTGCCAGCCCTGAGGCAGAACCCACCTCCTAGGCCTCCATCCTGCCTCCAACGAGCCCCACCTCAAGACACCTTCCTCTCCCAAGGGCTGAAGCTGCGCTGCACACACCTCCACTGCAGGCACTCCCAGAGTGGGAGCAGTGAGGAGGCAACCCACACCCCACAGAGCAACAGGTGACAGCAGGGACACAGAGGAGCGGCCACATGCCCCTGTACCTGCCCAGGGTGGCGAGGGGCCCAGAGACTGGGAGCAGCTGGGCTTGACACAGGATGCATGTGCACCTGAAGGGCCCCAACAGGTGCGACATCTGCAAAACAGGCCAGCGTCCCTGGGCCTGGCCTGGCTCACCTGTACTGGAACCTCCTGGGGTTCCGCCGGCGGTCCCTGCTGTTGTGGTAGTGTGGGCAGGCATAGCCCTGGCGGCACAGACGTGGTGGCTTAGGGCACTGCTCAGTCTTGTAGCTGCCCAGCACAAAGTTGGTGTCTGAAACAAAGACGCACAGATCCCTGGTCCAACGTGCTCACAGCAACACGGGCACAACAGCAAGGTAGCCAAGTGGCCCATGTGTCCATCCACGTGACGGAACATTGCTCAGCCACAAGGAGCCAGACACCGACACCCACGCAAGGAGAATGTCCAAGGACACGGAGGGGGAGAAGCCAGCTGTGGGGCCACACTGAGACCCCATGCATGAAGGTGCACAGAACAGGGAAATGCAGAGGCAGACACATGACCGGCTGCCCCAGCTAGGGAGGGCAGGAGGGTCTGTAGCAGGCCCAGGATTCTGAGTGAGGGGAATGTTCAAAGCGGACAGAAGTGATGGTCATGGGAATGTGCTAAGAATAACTGACGCGGGTCCTTTGAAATGCTGCTGTTAGCCCTAACACAAACCCAGCTCACGTGCCAGGACATGCTGGCCTGTGGGTATGGCGGCCGTGGGAGGCGATCCACTCTGCGGCCGGCAGTTGGGCAGGGAGCACAGGGAAAATGTGGACCTAAAACTGCTCTAAGAAATAACATGTACTTTAAAAAAAAAAAAAATGATTGAGTTTATGGCATTCAAATTTTATCTCAAAGGAAGAAAAACAGCCAGGAGTCATTTAAAAGCAGTAAGTGCTGGGTGAAGGTTTCTGGAAGCCACTTCCTCTCTCTCCTTCCTCCTGCTTAGCCTGAGTCTCTCCCACTGGAGTCCAGCCTATCCAACAGCCATGTGGGGCCCATCACCTCCTGCCCAAGGGACTAGACTAGGTGTCCACTTGGAGTTGGAATCAGGTTTCTGCCCACAGGGCAGCTGACAGCAGAACACAAAAGAACCAGGCAAGCAGACCCAGGCATGGCTTCAGGCCACAGCCTGTCCTCCAGAGCTCAGTTCCAGCATCCATCTCTGACCTGGGGGACAGACTCATGCAGGAATCCCTTTGGGACACAGAGGAGGGTCTCTGGAATGCAGAGCAGGTATCCCTGCTCCCTGCCCAATATCCTCAATGTGCCCTGAGGCCACAGCCTGTCGGCACTGCCCTTGAAGTACAGAGGGAGCTGAACCCACAAAGTCCAGGGGGAGGGCAGCTACAGGGAGGAGGCAGAGTCGGGAGGGGATCAGGAAAAGCCTCCACAATAAGGTTACTGATTTACCCCTGGACTCAAGGCAGTGAGCCACTTGCCCCTCCAGGGAGGAAATGTGTGTGGCCCGCACTGCAGCTCCAGAGCATCAGCCACGCATAGGAAGCTTCGGCTGCGCAAGGGGGAGGACTGTCAGAACTCAAGGAGACTCCGCTGCCAGCAGGAGCAAGGCATGCCTGTCATCCCAACTACTCAGAGGCTGAGGCAAGAGGATCACAAATTCAGGGCAGCCTCAGCTGGCCTGTGGGTATGGCGGCAAGGCCCTGTCTCAAAACAAAATAAAAATGGCTGCAGGGAGACTGAGGCTGTGGCTCAGTGGTAGGGTGCTTGCCTGGCACGTCTGAGGCACTGGGTTCAATCCTCAGCACCATATAAAAATAAATTAATTAATTAAAAGTATTGTGTCCACCTACAACTAAAAAAAAAAAAAAAAGAAAAAGAAAAGAAAAAAGGGCTGAGAGTGTAGCACCATGGTAGCATGCTCCTGGGTTCCATCTCCAGTGCCAAAATAAATGAAGGAACTTCACTACCCATATTACATGTTGGAACAGGCAGACCCTGGGAGAGAGAGGAGCAGGCTGGTGGTGCCAGGGCTGGAGGGGGCAGGCTCATGGGCATGCACCTCCAGGTGACGAGAGAACATCCTGGAACTAAAGGGTAGTGGCACAATACTGTGAGTGCACTAAATGCCACTTTATTTTTTTAATTATTTTTTGTGGCTCTGAGGATGGAAAGGGCCTCACATATTCTAGGCAAACACCCTGCCACTGAGCTGCAGCCCAGCCCTGAACTGCTCACTTTAAAATGGTGATGTGAAGCTCCAGTCCTGCATTCTCAATCCTTATCCTATGTGGATTCTAGGTCTGAGGCAGAGCATGAGTAAGAAGAGCCTGGGGTACAGCATCAGAAAGCAATGAAGATACCAATGTTCAAAGTGTTGTGTTAAAGACATCAGGAGAAATTGAACAAGCTCCCACTGGCCAAAACTGGGGCAATCTGCATATTAATAAAGATAACTAATCAGACTGAAACACATTATAAAAAATTACATATATGTATAATTCACCCTGTATGTCACCTTACAAACACAAATGAACCAAGCAGGTCCCAAGTGGAAGGCAGCAGCAAGGGCTTACCTTGCCACCGGGGGTCCTCTCCCAGGATCTTTTCAATCATGGCCTGGCTGGCCAAGACCCCAGGCTGCAGATCAGGCACGCCGTCCCCACTGCCGGGCTGACCATTCTGCAGGGCTTCCTGGGCCTGCAGCTCCCTGTAACCAACAGCACAGTGGTCACAGCTCTGCAGCATCCCAAGCCCTTTCATGGGGAGAAGAAGGCAAGAGAATGCCCAGCTCCAGAACCACTGGGCTGCCATTCCATGCATTCTACCTCTGGACCATTCAGGATGGGGTCGCCACAGCCTTGGCTGCTCTATCTTGGGATGACAGTAGTCCCAACCCAAATCCTAACCACACAATAGCTGTGCTTTGTTTAGGAAGGACTTGCCAGCAACTCAGGAGGCTGAGGCAGGAGGATTGCTAGTTTGAGGCCAGCCTGGGCAACTTACCAAGACCCTGTCTCACAATAAAAAACAAGGGCTGGGGTTGTGCCTCAGTGATAGAGCATTTGCTGAGCATGTGTGAGGCCCTGGGTTTGATTCTCAATACCACATATAAATAAATAAAGATCCACTGACAACTAAAAAAATTTTTTTTAAATAAAAAAACAAAATGGGCTGGAGATGCAGCTCAGAGCATTCCTGGGTTCAATCCCTAGTACCAAAGGGATTGCTAACAAAGGAAGGACTGGCTTTCCTGCAGCAGCCCACACACAAGTGTGAGTTTACGACCTGTCTGCTGAGCACCATGGGATACAGAGGAAAACACCAAGTCTGAAGAGAAGAGCAATTTTCACATGAGAAATAAACTGGGCTTCAGAAAGAGAGGCTTTGGGCCAGTGATGCTAGAAGCAACAGGAAGGTGAGCTGGTCTCACTCACCTGATGTCACACACGGGCGGCCGCAGGTCCAGGGGGCCATGTGCAAAAGCACAGTGTAGCCCGTTTTTCACACAGTGGCCGCGCGCGTCCGTCTCGTGGATACATGTGCCTGTCTTGTAGTAGCGCAGGTGGTACTTGCGTTCTGTGTCCCCAGTTGTTCTGTGCAGGTAGGGACACCTGGAAGCAGAGGGGCAAGCACTCCGTGTGGTTCCTGTGGGCTGGAGACAACCTGAGCCTCGCTGCCACCTTGTTCAACACCTGGGAGCAGCTGACTCCGTTCTCTAGGCAGACATCTGGTCTGACTGCAAGGAGCTGTGTTCTGGAAGGAGCACCTGCTTTCCTATTTGGGGATCCTTCCCTTCATCACTCCCTTGTGTCAAAACCCTCGGTTATGCACAGAAGAGCAAGTTGAATTTCCATGAAAATCACCCTTCTTAGTTTTTTTTTTTTTTTGTACTGGGGATTTAACTCAGGGGCACTCGACCACTGAACCACATCCCCAGCCCTATTTTGTATTTTCTTTAGAGACAGGATCTCACTGAGTTGCTTACCGCCTCGCCATTGCTGAGGCTGATTCTGAACTCTCTATCCTCCTGCCTCAGCCTCCCGAGCTGATGGGATGACAGGCATGTGCCACCACGCCCGGCTCCTTCTTAGCTTTTATTTTTTTTATTTTATTTTATTTATTTATTTTTTTTAAGAAAGAGTGAGAGAGAGAGGGAGAGAGAGAGAGAATTTTTTTTAATATTTATTTTTTAGTACTTGGCGGACACAACATCTTTGTTTGTACGTGGTGCTGAGGATCGAACCCGGGCCGCACGCATTCCAGGCGAGCACCCTACCACTTGAGCCAAATCCCCAGCCCTCCTTCTTAGCTTTTAGATGAATTCTTTATACTTGAGTTTGCACCTTGCACTCAGGTCATGTCATTTCCCTGACCAGTCATACTGAGAATGGTGATGGGCCTCTGTGTCCCAGCTCCTGTGCCTTTGGGACTCCAAGATGGAGAGGGGGAAGGGGCCTAGGGAGAATACAGGGCCCAGCATATGGCAGGGAAGAGGCTCCTTGGGAGCCAGGCTGGGAGAGAAGCAGGAGAGTGCAGATGGGGTGATGCCATACATCCCTCACGGCCACACAGCAGGTCTGGGACTACATGCACCAGGCAGCTCCTGCAGCAGGACAGGGTGTGGGAATGGGGTTCACACTGAAGGGGTGGAGCAGGAGCAGAGATGATCTAGAAGGTTCCAGCATTTGTGACGCACAGGGGCTTTGGGCACCTCCAGGTTGGTCCCACCAGAACAGCTTTGCCAACAGGAGAGGAGAGGGAACACGCGAAGGACCTGCTTCCCTCCCAGCCTGGCTCTCGTGGGGCTTTCCCTGACATGACTAGGCCCTGTGCTTCTCCCTGAGGAGCAAGGCAGAGAAAGCAGGGGTCCTCATCACAAGCACCCAAATTTAAGGACAAAGATCTTCACCTGTCACTACTGTCCATGTCTACCTTGCCAGGGACAGAGCTACAGGCCTGAGTGTGGCTGGGGACACCTGGTCTAACCCTCTATGCTACAGGATGAGAAATGGCAGCTTATTCATGTGCTGATGCAGGCCCAAGGTGGGGGGTGGCCAGCCCTGTTGTGCTGATGGCAGCAGGCCAGTTACAGCATCAGCCTGCAGTGTGAGCTGACACCACACCAGCCACACCCCTTCCTGGTTCTCATAGGTCACTGCTCAGGGCACTGTTTCTGCACCACATCATTGCTATGGCAACCACAGCACTGGCTGAGGCCTCCCCTCCCCAGCACCAAGAGGCTCCCACTACCTGGCACTACCCTCTGCTGGGCCAGCACCTCTGTTCCTTTCACCACTTCAAAGCTTGAGCTGACCTTATGGGTTGGTTTTTTTTTTTTTTTTTTTTTTTGATTTTGGTACTGGAGATTAAACCCAGGATTGCTCCACCTCTGAACTACATATTGAAACAAGGTGCTGCTGAATTGCCAAGGCTGGCCTCAAATTTGAGTCCTCCTGCCTCAACCTCCCAAGTTGCTGGGATACAGGCCTGTGCTACTTTGCCTAACTTGACCTTAAGCTTATTTATTTATTTATTTTAAGTGGTTTTAGCTATTTATTTTTGTGGTGCTGGGGACTGAACCCAGGTCCTTGTGTATGTGAGGCAAGCATTCTACCAACTGAGCTGTATCTCCATCTGACCTTTAACGTAAAGAAAATACCTTGGCCCCAGGGATATCTAAGAAGGCTGAGGGGGCTGGGGCTGGGGTGGCTTAGTGGCAGTGCACTTGCCTAGCATGTGTGAGGCATTGGGTTCGATCCTCAGCACCACATAAATAATAAAGGTCCACTGACACCTAAAAAATATTAAAACAACAACAACAACAAAAAAAAGATAGCAGAGTGGCCCCCTGCTCCCTGGACAACCAGGGAGGAGAAGGAGGGAGCCCCTGGTGTCCTGGTGACAGGTGTGATCTCAATCCCACTCAAAACTGACCAGACTGTGGTTAAAACAGCTGCTGATGTCATGGCATTGTGGTGCCACCAGACATAGCTCAGCCACCATGCTCCGGACCATGATCCAGCTCAGGAGGAACAGGGACTCCAGCCAAGTCTCCAGGAGCACAGCAAACAGCCCACTTCCTTCAAAAAACTCTCACCTAGAACAAGGGTGGGTTCCTGGACCCACCCAGCGAGTCTGATCAAGCACAGGGAGGCTTCAGCTCAAGCCAGTGTGCACCACACTCCCCAGAGGGCCCGCCAATCAGAACTTCCCAGGAACTGCGCTTGAGAGCCACCGGGCTTTGAGGGACCCGGTGAAGTACGATACCCCAGCCTTTAGGAGCACAAGCACAGCTAACAGCTAAAACACAGCACAGCAACACCAAGGGGCAGTGGCAAGAAAAGCAGAGGCACAGAGAGGAGGAGGAATGGCCTCCCAGCAGCTGCCGAAGGCAAGCCTTGGGAGAGCTGGGGCATCTCAGACCTGCCCTTCCTCTCGCACGCTGGGCAACAGGGTCCTGGGATAAGCCCATGCCCCACACTCCCCCAGCCTCCGGCTTCCAGGGGCTGCTCTTCTCAGTGGGTCAGGGACCCCTCACCAGCCACAACCCTGCAGCAAGCCCACCTTTGCCCCAGATCCCACAGATCTGATTAGGGAAGGAGGTCCCCCCCACCCCTCACATTCTTGTGTGGGTTCTTTGGATCTAGGAACCCAATTAAAATAAGAGCCAATTAACCAGAGAAAAGCATATGCGTTTTATTAATGTGTACACGGGATCTTCACAGGAGAGGCTAGTCTGAAGAAACGGCCAGAACACATGCTTCTGCATTTTTCAGACAGAAAATGCATGCATGGAGGAAAGAGAGCACAAATGGGTCTCTGGATGGGATGGGAAAACTCTAGGGATGCTACTGAGGGACACAGGATATGGAAGCTCCTGGAAGGTGGGGGCTGCTTTGAGCATGTTTATTCAGGACCATTGAAGCAGGACCTTGACCTTTGGTCTCCAGTGCTCAAGGCAATTTTCTGGCTTTGGCATGAGAAGGACACCCCTTACCAGCATGTCTTTATGGCAGTGCAGGTAGGAAAGACAGTCTTAACAGTCTTTTCTGGTCACTGTGGCTCAAGAGGCTTTAGCTCCAATCAACCAACCTAACATCAACTGGGCATGTCCTGAGATGGCACCTCCTTACCTCCCCAGCACCCTCTCTGCACCTGCCATGCTGAGCCCCAGCTTCCTCCAGCTCTGCTCCACCCAGGGTGGGAGGAACTGGAGCACTGTCACTCAGAGCTCCACACTTCAGCCTCAGGAGCTTTATTACAGATCCCAGCTAAGGTGGCTCCTTGTAATTCCCATAAGCCAAAGAACTATGTTTCTTCTCTTAAAGGTTACATTTATGGTTGGGCCTGCCCTTGGCTTCCGCATTTATATAACCATGGCTCATAGTCACCTGCAGGGCATGCAGCTCTCATCTAAGCCTCAGGTCCTGTGACTTGTCACTTGAAACACCATAAAAAGGTCTCTCCATAAAAACACTAGGTGCAAGACAAGTATGGTAGGAGAGCCCCAATAGTAGGTCTTTCTTAGAAACTCAGAAAGTAGCAAGGACCTCCCACCAGTTCCTGTAAAATTACACGTGTGAATTCCAGTCTACTCAGAGCCAAGGCTCACCTAGACAAGGCACCCCTGTTCCAGATCCCCAAATGTCAAACCAGGGGAGCCCGGGGAGGGCTACACTGCAGGGCGAGTGAAAAGAGGAGGCCACTCCACTGCAGAGGCCCCCAAACAGGAGGCAGACCTGTGTGCCAACAGCAAAAGTTGAGCCCCACTGGTTGGTTGAGCCCAATTTTTATTGAAAACAGGAAAAACTGAAGGTGCTCTAGTGGTCCACCCCCTAGGGACAATGGCAAGAGAAAGGCTAACAAAAGGAAGAGGGTTACTTTGTACCTTGCAATAGCTGGGGACTATCTGAGTTTTTTCAAACTACAATGGATCTCTGGAGGAGCCCCTCAGTTCCTTTGCTAATTATATAGATCAGAACCAAAAATTATTCAAAAGCAAAAAACAAAGCTGGGACTGTGGCTCAGTGGTAGAGCACTTGCCTAGCATGCATGAGGCACTGGGTTCGATCCTCAGCACCACATAAAAATAAACAAATAAAATAAAGGCATTCTGTCCATCTACAATTACAAAAATAAATAAATAAATAGATAGATAGATAAAAAAGCAAAAAGCAAAAAAGGCCAGAAATGGTAGCACTGTCCTTTAATATCAGTGAGTTGGAAGGCTGAAGCAGGAAAATGGCAAGTTCCACGAAGCCAGTGGTGGCAACTTGGTGAGACCCTGTGTTAAAAAATAAAAAGGACTGGGGATAGCTGGGCACTGTGGCACACACCTATAATCCCAGCACCTGGAGAGGCTGAGACAGGAGGATCATGAGTTCAAAGCCAGCCTCAGCAATTTTGCAAGGCACTTATCAACTCAGCGAGAAGCTGTCTCTAATAAAATATTTTAAAAGAGCAAGGGATGTGGATAAGTGGTAGAGAGCTTGCCTAGCATGCAGGAGGCACTGGGTTCTATCCTAGCGCCACATACAAAAACTAAATAAACAAAATAAAGGTATTGTGTCCATATACAAGTAAAAATATATTTAAAAAATAATAATAAAAAAAAGGACTAGGGATGTGGCTCAGTGGTAGAATGTGGTTCAATCTTCAGTATGATAAAAAATAAAAAATGCACCCGCCAATCACCGAAGCGTGCGCACGTGTTCTCGTGCAGGTAGGAGGTGCCAACCACCGTGGGCTCGAGTGTGAAAACCCGCGTGCGGAGTAGAAGCAGCTCGGGACTCGGAAAGCAGCTCGACTCTCGGAAAGCAGCTTGCCGGCTGTATCTGTGGCCAGACCCCAGAAACCTCCGCAAAAGAGGCGTTTTCCTTATAGTCCGCGCAACACCTGTACAAGGGGGCGCGCGGTGGGAACGCAGACCCCTCGCCGGAACTCACGCCCCACGGTTCCCGGCCCCACAGCCCACGCAGTCCTCGCGCCACTGGGAGGCAGGTTCCCAAGGGGGTGGGGCATCGGTACACGTGACCCGGGACGGCCAACCATGGCCCGCGCAGGGAAAGGGGCGTGTCCGCCAGAACAAAGGGCACGAAGACCTTTCAGAGGGGCTGCAGGGTCAAAAGCAGGCTGGTGCTGGGGTGGTGACTGTGGGAGAGCCCAAGGGTGGGCCCCTATGAAGAGGGTCGTGAGAAGAGAGGTGACAATAAGGGAGTGATTGGTGACAGCAGGAGTGACAGAGGTGGGTGCCCACGAGGGGTATGTGGAAGGCGACTCCAGGCACCATGGAGGGATGACAGGGAGGAGTAAAAGCCGGTGACCACTGAGAAAAGGGGGTGATGGTGGAGGTGATGGTGGGAGTGCCAAAAGAGGAGGGATAACTGAGAAGTGACAGCAGAACTGCCAATCAAGTGACAGCTGGAGTGCCAGCCCTCCTGGGGTTCCCATCCCTCTCTTGCCCCAAGGTGTGCTCAGATAGTGTCAAGAACACTTACTTTGCCTGACACGAGCTGAGGGGTCTTTGCTTTTTGATGCATATTCATGTTTTTAAAATAATAGGTTGGGTGGGGCACAGTGTCCGAGCACTTGTAATCCCAGCGACTCAAGAGGCAGGATGATCAAAAGTTCGAGGCCAGCCTCAGCAACCTAGCAGGACCCTCGGCAACTTGGCAAGATCCTGTCTCAAAATAAAAAATGAGAAACAGCTGGGGATGTAGTTCAGTGGTAAAGTGCTCCTGAGTTCAGTCCCCAGTACTGAAAAAAGTAATAGGTTAGTAATACATATGCCCAAGATAGAAATTTCAAGAACTAATGATCTGAAATAAAAGAAAAGCCCCATCTTTTCTATGAAAGGTATCATCTATTTACAATTTCCATGGCAACCTTGTGAAACCAGAATATGTAATTCAGTGAGATAAACTGTCTATTCCATGTGTGCAGGGATGAGAAAATCCCTCTACTGTGGATGCAGCAGTAATTACTAAGGAGAGAGTCCCAGGGGAGGCAGCCTGTCAAACACTCTGGAAGGGATAAAACAAGTCATTTCATGTACTCAACAAAAATTAGAAACAAAACCTTTAATAAAATACACAGAATGCATCCAACACATCAAACCAGCATCCTAGTCCCACTTCTGTGTCTCAGTGATAAACTTCAAGCCATTTCAGCTGAATATTGATGCATCTGCAATAAGTGCATGTCATCAAATTACTCTTTGAGCACAGCTAATGTTGACAACTTCTTGATAGGTGTCCACTGTAGCACTGTTCATTCCAGTAAGAACTAGACACCACCCAAATGCCCAGAAAAAGACTGAATTAACACTAAGATATCCAAGATCTGGAACCCAAAACTGCTAGTAAAAGGGCACTCTGGGATGGGGATGTAACTCAGTAATACAGCACCTGCCTAGTGTGCACAAGTACCTCAGTAGTGCACACATACCACACATACATATACAAAGGGGGGCTTTTTTACATTAAAACCATCACCAGGAAATAAAACCAAGGAGTTCCCATGCCTGATTCTTGGATGGAGTCAGACAAGCCAGGTACTGACCTGGTCTTTACACTCCAGTAGATACCAGCTCCAGGCTCAGGCACTGGTGCCCCAAGGAGACCAGGAGAGCTGGGCAATTAGAAACTGAGCCTAGGCCTTAGACAGAAAGTCACCTATTTTCTAAAGGTATATTTGCAGGAAGTAGCTTCTCAAAAAGCAATTAAATAAAACAATTCTAGGAGAACACCATCTAAACTAGGTGGAGCCAGATACTCTAGCAGGTTAACAGCAACTGTTTAATGACCTGGTGTTCCACTAAAAACCATTCAGCCAGTGTAAAGAATTTATGAGGGCTATGAGTGGTGGAGCACTTGCCTGGCACATGTGAGGCACTGGGTTTGATCCTCAGCTTCACATTAAATGAATAAATAAATGGTATTGTATCCATCTACAACTAAAAATATTTTTTAAAAAAAAGTTTATGAGGGCTGGGGATATAGCTCAGTTGGCAGAGTGCTTGCCTCGCATGCACAAGGCCCTGGGTTCAATCCCCAGCACCACACACACATAAAAAAAAAAAAAAAAAAAAAAAACAGTTTATGAGATGATCACCATAGATCAAGTTTACTCTCTAGGTGGGTGAGTGGGCACACACCTGTAATTCCAGCAGAGGAAGGGAGGAGGATTGAAGGTTAGAGGCCAGCCTCAGCAATTTAGTGAGACCCTACCTCAAAATAAAAATAAAAAAATAAATAAGGCTAGGGATGTACCTCAATGGTAAAGTGCCCCTGGGTTTAATCCCCAGTTAAATTTTTTTTTTTTTTTAACTTCCTGGAGCCTGGTGCTATAGTACACACCTTAATCCCAGCAATTCAGAAGGCTGAGGCAGGATGATTCTGGGGTCTGGAAATGTGGTTCAGTGGTAGAATGCCTAATGTGAGACCCTGGGTTAGTTCCCCAGCACTTGGCGGGGGCAGGGAGTGTTCCTGGGCAGCTTAGCCAGATCCTGTCTCAAAATAAAATTTTAAGAAAGGGTTTGCCTAGCATGTGCAAGGCCCTGGGTTCAAGTCCCAGTATAACGCACACTGAAGTTTACTTTCTAGTCACTGGAAGTAATTTTTTTTTTTTTTAAATAAAGGGAAACAGATCACACATGGGTCTCTGTGTTGTACCATGAGAGCTATCATCAAAAGAGGGGCACCCCAAAAATCAAAACCCATCAAAGGGTCAGGAGATGCAGTCTTCAAGACTGACTGTCACCTCACCTCCAGGCAGGAATACGCCACCCCTTGCCTTCCCCAAACAAAAAAAGGCCACACCTTCTAATACCACCTTGAACCCTCATGGGAATATACCACCTGGCTTGGACTTTCCCTATTTCCCTATTTCAAAATAAAGACATCTGTTAATAACACCATTAGGAAAGGCATTAAAAAAATCAATCCAAACAAACCCTGATTTCTTTAACTTTCAAACTGTTACATAAACAACAGTCTGCAAATAAAATAATTTCCTATTAACTTTTTAAAAATTAAAGTACCCATGTAACCATGTGATGCAAGCCTGTATCCTAAGGACTCAAGAGGCTGAGGCAGGAGGATCCCAAATTGGAGGGCAGCCTCAGCAACTTGATGAGACCCAGCCTCAAAATGAAATAAAAAGGTCTGGGGAGGTAGCTCAGTGATAGAGCACCTGGGTTCAATCCTTAGCACCATTCAGGCACATACAAAAACTAAGCATAGGGCTGGGGTTGTGGCTCAGTGGTAGAGCACTTGCCTAGAATGCATGAGGCACTGGGTTCGATTCTCAGCACCACATATAAGTAAATAAGTGAAATAAAGGCCTACAAACAACTTTAAAAAAAAAAAAAAAAAAAAAACTAAGCATGTAAAAGGTAAGAAAGGAAACATTCCTCACACCTTCTACAGTGTGAGCAAACATTCTGACACACTCTGACCTAAAGCAACTCCTCAAAATGATCCCAAACCTCAAAGCCACATCTACTGTGGGGTGATCCTAAGGAAGGAATGTGGAGAATGGGGAGGAAATCAAGAAGGAGAAGTGAAGCGGATTCAGTTTGAACTACATGAGTCATACCTAAAATGCGCAGGATGCCTCCCCAACTGACCCAAACCCACCCCAACACTGGAAGACTTCAGGGTAAACTCCTCCAACAGGTACCAGGCACTGAACAGAACCTGGGTGCCTGCTGACAGCACGTCCAGGCCATGTCCAGGCCCGCAGTGCCCATGCGGGCCCACTTACTCGTCGCCGTCGGGGCACAGGCCGGTGGCCTCGTCATACTTGGAGCAGTACACATCAGGGCTGTAGTTGAAGGTGCCATCGCGCCTGCGGAGGGGTCTGCGCCGACGCTGATTTAGGAAATGCCAATGGAAACAGGTGAACGGCCTGTGCTGGCCACACTTGTGCTGTACAAACAGGGAGCACTGCTCCGTCCTAAACTCCTTTAGATACCTGGAAAGACAAACATCGTTGCGGTCGCCGGTGGGCGGCCCCACGGACCCGTGGACAGGGGCAGGTTCCTTGCCTGGTTGGGGGTGGTGCCACCACCCTCACTGGGCGCCCAGATCCCCACCACCTCTCAGAGCTCAGATGATCCCAGGCGGCCCAACCCACCTGGGCGCGAACCCTCAGACCCCAGGCACGACTCGCAGATGCAACAGAGAGGATCCCCGCAACCCCATCCAGCTGGGTTCTGAACCCGAGGTGCAGCGGTCCATCCCAGTCGCAATACGCCCCAAACCCATTCCCCCCCACCAGGCCTATATGACTCCAGGTGACTGAACACCTGGGAGGCGTTCCCGGGCCCCAGGCGCCAACTCCCAAACCCCAAACGCGGTTCCCGATCCCAGGCGCAAAGCCCCTGACTCGTAGCCCAGCTGACCCCAGAGAAGCGTTCCCTAGCCCCGCCTGGGAAGGTTCTCCAGTCCCAGGCATGGTCCCCAGAACACAAGCGCGACTTCCCAGACCCACACACAGTCCTCCATCCTCAACCCTAGGCACGCCTCCCGGTTCAGATTCCAGATGGCCCCCAGGCGCTACTCCCCAGACACCAGGCGAAGCTGCCCATCACTAGTGCAGACGCGACCCTCAGCCTTAGGTGCTGCACGGCGATCTCAGAGCCGAGATGCCCACTGCGACCCCAGGTGCGGCCTTCCGCCCACAATCCAGGGACCACCCCAAATCCTGGGCGCCACCTCTCGATTTCAGTCAGCGGCAGCCTGCGTGCAGACAGTCGTGCGACCATCCAGAGCCCTGGAGCGCCTCAGCACCCTAACCCAGGCCCTATTTCCCGATCCCCAGCCAGCGACGCGTGGACCCCGAGCGCAGGCGCGCGCCCCCGCCCCGGCCACGGACCACCCCAGGCCCAGGGCGCCGCCTCTCCCCTCGGGCGCCGGCGCTCGCGTGTGGACTGCCGCAGCCCGAGTCCAGTGCCGCTGGCCAGGCGTCGGGGACGCGGGCGGCGGGCGCACCTCGGTGGCGACACCCAGGCCCAGCCGGGCGCGCGCGGACCGCTCCCTGCGCCTCGGCGGCGCGCCAGCATCCAGGCTGCGCGGGCGGGGGCCTGGGCACTGACCTGTAGTGGGTCGGCTTCTCGGTCTGCGGGGGGGACCCGCTCAGCGCCGCCGCCGCCGCCGCCGCTTTCGAAACCGACGGCATTTTCAGTCAAAACAATGCAGAGCGCATGCGCCGCGCCGGCGCCCCCGCCCCCGGATCTCCCCCCGCACTGAGCCCCCCGCGCCCCCCGCCGTGCCGGCCCCGCCCAGGCCCCGCCCCGGTCCACCCGCAGCGGGTCGCGCCCCCGCACGCCGACCCCCGCACGCGCGCGCGGCTGTGGCCGTACCTGAGGTCTCGCAGTCGGTCGGGGCAGGTCCGGGGCTTGGCTGGGGCGCCCGGGGAGCGACGGGGACGCGGGGACTGCTCGCGGACATGGCTCCTTTTAGCAGGAAAAGGTTTAAAACCGCAGCGTGGCGATGGTCGCCCCTGCGACATACTGGAGATTTTGGAATTGTGTACTTCAAATGGATGAACTGAATCATGTATGAATTACATCTCAGTAGAGCTGTTTCCTAAAACAGGAATGAAGAAGCTGGCAATCAAGGGGCAGATGCGCACAGGATGAGCAGGGATGCATCGGCGGCGGGTAGGCGGGCCCAGGTGGGAGCGTTCAGGAGGGAGATCCCAGGGTTGCGATGCATTGATTCGTAAATACACGTCGTGAGACATTTTATATGCAAGATAAAACAGGGAAGCACCCTTGGCAGGTGGGTCGCTTGGGTTTCTTACTGAACAGCAAACTCTACGCTGGCGACTTGTCCAGAAAGGAAATAGCTCGAGGGCAAAGGGTCCTGACCCTCTGGAAACTAATGTACTCCATTTCTGGGAACAGTGATCTAAGTGTAAACAACATCAGAATCAGACACCGAATAACATACAAATATAATTTGTCCAAGTATGTAAGTTATTTTTTGAAATGCTAATAACACAGTAAATTAAAATTTATCACTTGCTGGTAACTTTTTTTTTTTTTTTTTTTTTTTTTGGTACCAGGTATGGAACTCAGAGGCACTGAACCACTCAGCCACATCCCCAGCCCTATTTTGTATTTTATTTAAAGACAGGGTCTCACTGAGTTTTTTAGTGCCTCACTGTTGCTGAGGCTGGTTCTGAACTTGCGATCCTCCTGTCTCAGCCTTCCAGGTCGTTGGGATTACAGGTGTGTGCCACTGCACCGGGCAATATCTGTTTTTTTTTTTTTTTTTTTTTTTTAATATTTATTTTTGGGCTGGGGATGTGGCTCAAGCGGTAGCGCGCCCGCCTGGCATGCGTCCGGCCCGGGTTCCATCCTCAGCACCACATACAAAGATGTTGTGTCCGCCGAAAACTAAAAAAAAATATAAATATTAAAAATTCTCGGGGCTGGGGATGTGGCTCAAGCGGTAGCACGCTCACCTGGAATGCGTGCGCCCGGGTTTGATCCTCAGCACTACATACAAACAAAGATGTTGTGCCCGCCCATAACTAAAAAATAAATATTAAAATTCTCTCTATCTCAAAAAAAAAAATGCTTTAATATTTATTTTTATGTGGTGCTGAGGATTGAACCCAGTGCCTCATGCATGCTAAGTGAGTACTCTACCACTCAGCCACAAACTCAGACCAAGAAAACTTTTTTTTATATGTTCACTTTTCTAAATGAATTATTACCTCTACAAACTTTACATATAAAGTTTAATCTTGAATGAAATTAAGTGGTTTAAAAAAATCAAGAACACATGTTAAAAGCAAATCAAGGCATGTATGGTGTGTAATCGGAGAGTCTTAGAACATCAGCAGTTTTGTGAGACCCTGCCCCTAAATAAAAATATTTAAAAAGGACCGGGGATATGGCTTAGTGGTAAGTGCCCCTGGTTTCAATCCTCAGTACAAAAAAAAAAAAAAAAAAAAAGTAAGTCAAGAAG
This sequence comes from Callospermophilus lateralis, assembly GCF_048772815.1. Taxonomy (NCBI): domain Eukaryota; kingdom Metazoa; phylum Chordata; class Mammalia; order Rodentia; family Sciuridae; genus Callospermophilus; species Callospermophilus lateralis. The sequence goes on along the minus strand of NC_135323.1, from coordinate 7,923,061 downwards.
AATGAAGCAGGAAGGCAAGGCCCAAGGATTCCTCAGAGGAACAATCATCTTGCAGTTTGTGAACATGCACAGATGAAAATATCTGGGGTAACTCTAAGCCCTCAAACTTAGGGGCAACACCTGAGGAGCCTAGGAAGGTAAACTAAGAAGCACACACACAGCCAGAAAAAGGAACTTTGTTGAATGAAGGTCCCTCCTGGAGAAGACATCTTCCTCAAAGATATCAAAGAAAATTGATAGGCTACAACACCAAAAGTATTTCCCATGCTTTTGAAGAATATTCTTTAAAATCTGGGATGGTGGCATATTTACACATAAAGTAACACTAGGGTTTTTTGAGACAGAATCTTGCTAAATTACTGAGGCTGGACTTGCAATTCTCCTGCCTCATCCTCTGGAGTTTCTGGGATTACAGATGTGCATCACCATGCCCAGCCACCAGGGTTTTATTGTGATTGTAGTATCCCCTTTTTTTTTGCGGTGGGGAGGGGAGCAAATGCACAGCACTACCAGGATTTTCCAACATTGCTTATTGCCTAGCAGCTTACAGGAAGTGGCCATTTAGTCAACCTCCTCTCCCTTGAAAATAAAACTTTTTCCAGGAATGGGAATTGAACCCAAGGCCCTCTGTATACAAGGCAAGTACTCCCACTACTGAGCTACAGTCCCAGCCGTTTCTTTTTCTTTCTTTCTTTCTTTCACATTTGTAGAACAATTTTTTATTACTTTATTTTTATGTGGTGCCAAGGATCGAACCCAGTGCCTCATGCATGCCAGGTAAGCATGCTACCACTTGAGTCACATCTCCAGCCTCCCAGCCCTTTCTTTCTCCAACAGTTTCCTCCTCCTTCTGCCCTGCAGCTCAGTTTATACATCCCTGATGTTGCCTCTGTTCTATGGTGCTTTTCCTTGCAGATGCCCACTGGGCACTCACCTGGGGATGCCAACCTGCCAGCACTCTTCCTGGAGGTTGGCATCCAGGCCAGGAGGGCAAGGAATAAAGGAATAAGATAAGCACTCTACAAAAAATAGTTAAGATTTAACTAGCTGTGCATCCATTACCCTATTCAGTCGTCACCCCTTGGAAACTTCAGGTGTGTCCACTGTCCCTGACTGGTCAAGGGATCCTCTTTTACTCAAGACACAGTGTCTTGAGTAAAAGAGGATCCCTTGACCAGTGTGAAGCCAACAGCCTGGATGCACTCAGGATGTGCTACATAGGGCGAATGCTGTCATTAAAAACAATCCCACATTGTTGGGCACGGTGGCACACACCTGTAATCCCAGCAGCTCTGGAGGCTGAGGCAGGAAGAACATGAGTTCAAAGCCAGCCTCAGCAAAAGGGAGGCACTAAACAAGTCAGTGAGACCCTGTCTCTAATTAAAATACAAATTAGGGCTGGGGGTGTGGCTCAGTGGTCCAGTGCCAGAGTTCAATCCCCAGTACAAAAAAAAAAAAAATCTCACAGGAGCTGGAGGTGCAGGTCAGTGGGGAAGAGCACTTGCCTAGCATGCTGAAGGCTGTGGGCTCCATTCCTAGCACTGTAAAACAAAACAAAACAAACAAAAAAAAAAAAAAAAAAAAAAAACAACCCGCTGTGTCTTTGCAAAACAATATTATAGTTACACAAAAAACTAAATAATGAGATATTCAAAGTGGTTACATCTGGTGCTTCTGGTTCTCTTTTGCTTACTATCTTTTCTAGAAAAGAATATATATATTGCTTTGTTATATGGAAATTACTTTAAGCCAGGTGTGGTGGCACATATCTATAATCCCAGCTATACTGGAGGCTGAGGCAGGAGGATCCCAAGTTCAAGATCAGCTTGGGCAACTTAAAAAGGTCCTATTTCAAACTGAAACTAAAAAGGGCTGGAAGTGTGACTCAGTGGTATAGAGTGCTGGCCTAGCACGCACAATCCCCAGTACTACAAAACAAAAGATAAAAGCTTTTTGTTAACACAAAAGTTCTTAAAGATAGAGTGAAAGTAAGAGTTCTGGTTTGAATGACTGCTCTCAAACAAAATGCTCACATCCAAACAGGTTACAAACACCCCAAGGCAAAGAGAAAGCACCTTAGTTCTTTGCCCCCTCTAGGACCAGGCCAGGGGAGTTAAGCCTAGGCAGTCTTTCCTAGGCCTCAGGCTCAGTCCTTCAACAATGAGTATGCTGGTACACACCCCAGTTCCTGGTAGTCTCTGAAGGTGGCAGATCCTCAGCAACTTCTGCAAAGAGGTCCTTGTAAGAAGGTGTACACTGCTACACCTAGGGGCCCAAAACTTGTTTTTCAAACATGCATGGGGGGTGGGGGGAAGGGGTGGGGACGGTGGGGACAGTACCTTCAGGACCACACAGGATAATAAAGCCTTCCAGCTGAAGTCCAAGTAAATGAAAGCTACTTTTTATATATTTTGTATTTAATTCAAATTAAGCAAGTTTGTTCTTACATAACACTTGGAAAACTATATTCAGGTAATCCAAAATAGTGATTGCAATTTGTGAAAATAAATACTTATTGGGCTGGGGCTGTATGTAGCTCAGTGGTAGAGCACTTGTGTCCCACGTGTGAAGCACTGGGTTCAATTCTTAGCACCATATAAAAATAAGCAAAGAGGGCTGAGGTTGTGGTTCAATGGTGGAGCGCTTGCCTAGCATGCCTGGGTTCAATCCTCAGCACTTCATAAAAATAATAAAATAAAGGTATTGTGTCCATTTACATCTTAAAAAAAAAAAAAAAACCTTTAAAAAGTGAAGACATTGTGTCCATCTACAACTAAAAGAAATACCTATTAGCTGTCTCCTAAAACAGAAAGTTGTTGACGTGTTAAAAATAAAGTTTTGCACAGCCAGATGCAGTAGTGCACGCCTGTAATCCCAGCAATTTTAGAAGAAATTATATCACAAGTTTGAGGCCAGCCTCGGCATTTGAGAGACTTGTCTCAAAATAAATGGCTGGGGTCCCTGGGTTCAATCCCCAGCACCACAATGAACAAACAAACTACAGTTTTTAAAAAGGCGGTTGTTGGTCTACTAAAATACTTTTTCAATTAGATGTAACGAAAGGAAAAAAACACCTGAATCGCCTTAGTGCATCATTGTATTAAAATGTATTTTTAATTTGTTAGTATATAAAACTAACACCAACAGATGTTCTTTACGCATAGCACATTCTAACACTCATGTCAGTTATAGTGTTTCAGAAAGCACATGGTCTGCAAAGTAACACTGGATTACAAGTATCCACCAGGACTGCTTTGGCGACATGACTAGGCTGTACAAAGACATTCCAAATCCAGTGGCACACAATGCGGCCAACACCTTCCCCGTGGATCTGAGAAGTCTTTAGGACGCAATCACTGCGCAACGGTGTTAGACAAGGAGCAGGCTCTTGCCGACCTCCCGCTGCCTTCACGCATATCAGCGCCACGAGCGCGAGTCCTTCAGCCTGCACCCGAGGCTCTCGCCGGGTAGGCGGCCCGCGCGCCAGGCTCCTCGGGGGCGTCTCCGGGCTCAGGCTCCTCTATTTCCAGCACGCGTCTCAACCACTGGTCCGCGCCGCTCTCCTGCCTCAGGAAGCACCACGAGACCAGAGCCAGGAGGGAGAGGCTGAGGGGTAGCACCTTCCACCAGGGCCGCTGCTGCTCCTTCCCCAGGGAATGCATCACGGTCCAGCGGGATGGGCTGGCTCTGCTGGAGGAAAACCGAAGGGGGCGTTCGGGGTCCTCCTCATCGTCCGCGGGCTGGGCCCGGCCAGCCGGCGGCGGGTGCAGGTTCCGTGGAGCCAAGCCCGCAAGCCTGAGTGCCCGTATGGCCCTACAAAGGAGACAGCAGTGAATGGGCCGCCTGGCCTTGGCCTCGACCGGGGCCCCGGCCCATCAAGACGGCAAGGTCCTCACCCTGCGGTGGGCGCACACAGGACGCGGCTCATCGCTACCTCCTCCCTGCGGCGCACCGCTTGCGTCACTTCCGTCGTCCAGGACCGGAAGCCACCGCCATACCTGGCCTCACGACTACGGAACGTGAGCCCAACCGCGCCGCGGAAATGACGCACTCCTCCGAGCACTTCCGCTTTAGGTCCCGCCCCCCCAGATACCGCGAGGCCTGCCGGGAAGTGTAGTTATCCGTCCGGCCTGGGCAGCGGTACTGGGACCAGCCGAGCACGCACCACCTCCTTCCCGCTGTCGTAGGTCGTTCGCTCTCCGCACACCCCCCCTTGGCGCTCGGCGTCGGGCAGAAGCTATCGTCTGCTCTGGGGTACCGCCACTCACGCTTCAGCCTTTCCATCTTGGTTTCTTTCACTTAGAAATACACATTTAAGATTTCTCCCGGGAGCCATAATCTGCTCTGAGGATGGCACAAAATCAGATCCAAAAGCTACCTCGTGACCTGGGACGTGGATGTCTTTCTGTGCCTGCTTCCCGGCGAGGGAAGCACTTGGCTCATATATTCCTGGCCGGAGATGCTGTCACAGCATTAGGTCGGGAGAGCCTAGAGTTGTTCCAGCCAAGGACACCTGGGCGTCCCCGCCCCCCTCCTAACAGCAGGCCCAGCCCAGGATGCATTCAGAGCTGCTGTGTCAACAGAGGCACCTGTTGCCAGCTCCATGGGCCCGCCCCACCTGTTCCAGCTCAGAGCCCCACCAGAATCACAGGCATACCAACTTCCCCTGCAGGGACTTGGGAGCACCTAGTGAGCATGGGAGGAGGGCGACTGAAGTGTGGATAGTCGGTGGTCTAGAGAACTTCCTGGAGGAAGAGGTCAAGGGTCTGCAGGCTTGAATGGAGCTGCAGAGGGGCCACCAGCTCAGACTGGTGCTGTTTCAGGTTGAGATGCTTCATGGTGGCTAAGCACAAACTGCCCAGGCCAGCCATGCAGGGTTTGGGTGAGAAGGTAGTGCAGGGGCTGGGGCTTCACCCAGGACAGAACAGGACAGGGCACCCATCCCAGTCTTGATGACTGTCATGGATCAGAAACAGAAATGAGTCCTTAGAGGGTAACTTGATCCTCTGAGCCCCCTTGAGCTTCCTAGCTATAGTTGGGTGACACACACTCAGGCTACTGCTGATAATGGAAGATACTGAATTGAGCCTGTAGTTCCCCCTCAGAAAACAAGAGTATGGCAGTTTTTGGAAACAGGGTCTTTGCAGATGTTGTTAAACAGGTCATGCTACATCAGAGTGGGCTAATCCAGTGACACATGTCCTTACAAGAAGAGAAGACAGATGTACAGAAGGAAGAAGGTCAAATAACCACAGAGGCAGAGGTTGAAATGGTGTGTCTGCTGGCTGAGACTGCACTGAAAGGCGTGAGACCTGGCACAATCTCCCCAGTTGTCACTGGGAGTATCCCTGGTTTGGGACTTCTGGTCTCCAAGGCTGTGAGGTAAAGAAGCCCTGTTGTTTTTGTTTGTTTTGTGGTTTTGGGGTGGAACCCAGCACCTCACACGTGCTAGGTAAGTGCTGTACCACTGAACCACATTACCAGCCCCTTTTTAAAAATTTTTGAGGCAGAGTTACATTACATTGCTCTGGCTGGCCTCGAACTTGGAGCCCTCCTGCCTCAGCCTCCCAAGTGGCAGGGATTATATGTGTGTGTCACTGTGCTGGCTCCTCTATTGTTTTAAGTTGTCCAGTTTGTAGTGCTTACTTACAGTGGCCCCACCATAGCATCAACCCAGCATCCAACCCAGGGCAAAGCCCTGCTTCCCAGGACCCTCCGGCAGTTGCTTGCCTCACTGAGCCCTGCAGTCCTTCCTCACATCCTGTTGCTGAGGTGCCTCACCTCCCAGGCATGCTGGTTCCCAGTGACCTGGCTGGGAACCCTGAGAGGAAAAGGCCACAGCTCCAAGTCACCCTCCCCTCCCTGGGGATATAAACCAACACCTCAGCCTGCATTATCTCAAAGCACACAGAGAAATTTCAAGGGAGGCCTAATGTCCCACTAATGGGGGGGAGGGCGGAGGCTACCCTTGTGTGCTTAATGGTGGGGTAATTTATTATAGCGGCCACTTGAGAGTTGACATATTGGAGCTATTGATTTTCCTGGGAAGATCAATATGGGGTGCCTGGGGACAGGCAGAGCTTGCCTCTGGAGGGGCAGAGCTGTTCTTCTAGGGCCTGAGACCTGACAACAGGTGTGGGTGGGGGCTGGTGAAGGCACTGGGCTGAGAGCTGTGCAGGGCCAGCACTGCCCACAGTGAGAGCCAGGCAGATGCTGGGACATATGTTGAGGCACCAGCTTCCTCTAGGGGCCCAGATGGGTGGCAGGGGGCTGGGGGACACAAAGCTGCTTGGTCTGGGCCTGGCTACCCACCCAACACCAGCTAGACATGTACAGGCAATGACTCCTGGCAAATGAGTCTCTCTACTGACCCAAGATTCCCTGTTAGGCTGTCACTCACTAACCTAGCTTCACCAGAAACAAAAGCCAGAGACACCTGGTCTATCTTGAACTTGGCCTAAAGCTCAGGTGGGGTGAAGAAGGGGATGACTTGTTGAACTCCCGCTGGATTGCAGACCTGCTCCTTAAGTTGCCTGGTTCCCTCCATCACATGCCTCAGCCCACACTGTGGGACCCTGGTACCTCCCTCTCTAGTCTCAGGTGTTGTCCCCAAGGCCTTGCCAAGCTCTTGTTCCCAAACTCCTACCCTAGCTGCTCCAGCATCTTCTCTACTCTAGAAGTTTGCATCCCAGGCTTGGGTTTCCTCCTTGATTTCTTTTCAGGCAGAGAAAAACGTCAGGATCATTCTAGGCCAGGACTAAGGTCTGACTGTTAGTGGACAGCCCTCTCTCAGCAACATGATGGGCATCTCTGCATTTGCTCGTTGTAGGATCCAAACCCCTGTCGCAGCCCCAGCCCTGCTGTCTAGATGCCTCAATCAAAGGATGGGAAAGAAGAAGGTGTGTGGGAGTAAAAGCCAGGTCCTGGGGGTCAGGACCCCTCATGCCTTCCTCCTACAGCAGCTGGACAGAACACTTCACACAGATCTTCTCTTCCATTGTAGAGGGATGAGCTGAGGTCCAGTGTTCATGGCCTCACCTGGGACTTGAGTTCACCTAGGCTGGGTTCTCCCTGTGGCTGGGGGGATCTGAGCTCCACAGCTGCCATGAGACCCTGCACACGCGCTGCCCGCTTCCGGTTGAGGCTGCCTATGCTGGAACCAGCAACAGCTGCGAGGTTTAAACACACACACACACACACACACACACACACACACACACACACGGAGCTCCAAGTGGGCCTCACTGGCCTGGAATCCAGTCAGCAGGCCACACTCTGCAGCCTGCGGGGACCTGCCTTCTTGCATTTTCCAGCTTCTTAGGCCCCTGCACCCCTTGCCTTGTCACCCTCACCATCTTCAAAGCCATTAGCACAGCATTGTCCATTCTGTCTGCCTTGGACCTGCTGCCTCCTCTTCACAAGGACCCAGTGAACCCCAGAGGTTCCCAGCTCTGCAGCAGTACCTGGGTCTGCTCAGGCTCTGACCTCAGTTGGAATACTCTGCCTTCCTGCAGCTTACTCCCAAAGCCCCTCCTCTGGACACACAGGTGGGACATTTTCAAGGGCAGGGCGGTGTGTCTTCCCTCACAGCAGTGCCCCGCCCTGGGGCCACACAGGCCAGGGCTGCTCTGAGGGAACTGGTGACTGCCTGTGCTCACAGCACCTGCACAGCCTCTACCATCTCCCGGTCGGTCGGGGGGAACACAGAGCCCACAGCCACATGCCTCCTGGGTCCTCTGGCAGGTTCCCAAGGTCCCTTGACTGCCTGCTCTGCTGCTTACCCCCAAGGTGGAAGTGGGCAGCACACAGACTTCAACCTATTCCCAGCCCCTTCCCTGGGCCCATCCTTCCAAGAGCAAGCAGCAGGGGGCACTATGGTTCTGAGCAGAAGCAGATGTGCCCCACTCTCTGCCCTGGTCCAGCTCTGGGGTTCTGGAAAGATCAGAGCAGGAGCCCCCTGAGCCATCAATAGGGCAAGGGGATGAATATGGTCACAAAGCAGGACCTATGTGCCTTAGCAGCCTGTAACTCAGACCCTGGGCCTCCTGAAGATCTGGTCTGACAGCTGAGTTGCACTGGGTCAGAGAGGAGCCTGCTGAGGCAGGACCACCCCACAGCCAGGATGGGGCCAGTGTCTTTGGATCCTGAAGTCTCAAACTTGGTCAAAACTGAGGTCAGGCTGGGTGTGGTGGCACATGCCAGTAATCCCAGCAAGTTGAGAGGCTGAGGCAGACGGATCATGAGTTTGAGGCCAACCTCAGCAACTAAGTGAGGCCCTAAAAATCTTAGTGAGACCCTGTCTCAAAAAGGGCTTGGGATGTGGCTCAGTGGATAAGTACCCTAAGTTCAATCTCATGTACAAAAAAGAAAAACCTCCTGAGGTCAGTCCATGGGGACAGAGATCCCCAAGCAGTCTGGATGCTCAGGACTGAACCTGGTCAGATGCCCCTCATCCCAGGACATTGGCATTACCTGGACATGGTCTCACCTGGGTCACCCCCTGGGTTTCCTTCCAGGGACGAGGTAGTGATAAATGGCGGGTGGTTGCTGTGATAATGCCATTACCCTCCTACAGCCTGAAGTCTCTCTGGACATGCAGGTGACCTGCCCCTTGCCATTCCCATTACAGCTCAGACAAACAGCCTCACTGTGAGATGTGAGCAGCTCCCAAGCCCCATGTAGCTGCAGGGCTCCTGAAGCTTTCTGCCCTCCAGCTGAGGAAAGGACTGCAGTAACCAGCAGGGATCCAGCTGCAGGGAAGGCCAGGTCCATTGTGCTGAGATGGCAGAGGGTGGGAGGTGCCACCCCCCCTACCTGGAGGGGGAGAAACTGGGAAAGGGGAGGTGGTGTCCATGTACCTCTTGGAGATCAGGAGCTGGAAACAAGAACAGCAAGCATTGTGAGGCCTTTGATGGCCCAAGCCAAGCTGGGCAGGACCAGCCCTACCTGCAGTAGTGGGATTCGGGCAAGTTGGCTGGAGTCAGGGTCTCTCAACTCCACTTTGGGGTGGCTTCAGCCAGGAGGAGGCCTGGAATGTGGGGTGGGGAGCCATCTCAGCCTGGCCCCTGGGGAAGCCCAGGCCAGCAGTAGGTTTACTGGGTGATTGCAACTCTGTGCAGGTGGGAGGGGCAGCCTTGCTGGACAGAGTCTTCATCATGGCCCCATCTGGACTGGTGGAGACTGGGCACAAATGCCCAGAACCCCCTCCCCCCACTGCATGGCTGGAGGGGGCTAGGCCAGGAGCCACCTGCATTAGCCCATCCCAGTGGCCTTGTGGTCTCTGTGCCTCCTGTGGCCCAGAGCCCTGCTGCCAGTGAAGCACTGTCTGTGCAGCACACCACAGAGGCAGGATGTCCTCTAGAGAGGCCTACTTGAGAACTCAAAATAGCATGAAATTTAATTTTCCGCCTATTTGACAAGGCTTGGACCAGGCCCAATGAGCAGCAGAGATAAGGGTCCTCGGGTCCAGGGTGTGGGCCAGCTGGGCTTGCAGCAAACACTCCACGGTCCCCTGGCAGGATGCGTGCAGGTGAGGCTGGTCTTCGGATGCTCCCCCCGCGGGGCCCTGGTTGCCGGGCGCTAAAGCAAACGGGCTCTATTTGTCCAGTCTGCGATGACAATGCTGTCGCCAAATATTTGCCAGCCTCAGGCGGCTGCAGAGCCCAGCTATAAATGCTTGCATTCAGGTGGAGGTAGGCCTGCCGAGCAAGAGGTGCAGCAGAGGCCAGGTAGGACCCAGGGCCTGGTGGTGAGTGGGGAGGGCCATGGCGGGGGGGCATGGCTCCGTGGAGCTTCCTCCCAGGTCCTCTGTGGGACTGCTCTCCCTGTGGGAAGGTGTCTTGTCTTGCTCTCTGTGAGCAGTCATCCCCAGAGGCCTGGACACCCTGACAGCAGAGGGCCCTGCACCTTGAGCAAGTGAGGTCACACAGTGGCTTCCAGGTGGAGGAGACTGTACAGCTACCTCTGCTTCCCCAGGGGAGGGACAAGTGCCTAGGTCATCCTGACCCTGAGGAGTGCATGTCCAAGGGCCTTAGCTACCCACACCCAGGCCCCCACAGAGACAGGTGTTGTTTCCTGATGAGCTGGGTCCTGAGCTTCCAGGTCTTCAGCTCCGCTTTCTTCCTCCCTCTCACTGGGGTGCACCCACTTGGCTTTCCCGTGCAGAAGCAGACAAGGTTCCTGGACCCCACTTTTCCCAGATTCTTCCACATCATCCTCCCAGCAGGAGGTGCCTAGGTCAGGTCCACCCAGGTATCCTTACCTCATCAGAAGTCAACCAGAATCTGGGTCTGAGGCTGCCACTGGATGCAATGGGCTGGGCTGGACCCTCATGCCCCCCCCCCATGGAAACTTCAAGGACCTTAGGAAGGGTTTGAGAGGCCACAGCAACCCAGGGAGGGACTCTGGAAGCCCTGGGCAAGGCTGACCCCCTGGGACTTCTCTCCCTCTGCTTTCCCTGGTCCAGGAGTGGCCATGATTTTAGTGACTGTAGTGACTTAATCCCACCACTATATCCTCCCTGCACCCAAAACTTCCCTACCTATAAGATGGGATCTAACTGCTCCTGCTAATGGCCCACCGCACTCCTGAGCCCACCCTCTGCAGTCTCTGCCAACCTCACCCCTGCTGAGCTGGGCCAGGGAAGCTGGGAGCTGTGGGAGGGAAGAGCCGGGGAGCCCTCTCTGGGTTGCACATGTGGCTCTGAGCTCTGACTGCTCACCTGCCCGCTACCTCCCTCTCCAGTCACTGCCTGCAGTCACAGAGGCTCCAAGAGTTCCAGTGACTTCAGGACATGGCTGCTGGCGTGATCCGGCCTCTCTGTGGCTTCCGGTTGCCCCTGCAGTCCCACCAGCCCTTCCTGAGCTCAGACCCAGAGCCCCTTGAAACTTCAGAGGAGGAGGAGGAAGAAGAGGAGGATGAGGACAATGACGACAGGGAGGGCGAGGAGCTAGAGGACAAGGGGTCCCCTCAGAACTCAGGGGTGGCTCCCCAAGGTCCCAACAGCCCAGAGACTCCGCTGCGGCTGCTGCGCTTTTCAGAGCTCATCAGTGGTGACATCCAGCGGTACTTTGGTCCTAAGGACAAGGGGCAGGACCCGGATGCCTGTGATGTCTATGAGGATAGCCACTTGGCCAGCCACTCGGCCCGAGAGCTTTACTATGCTGACCTGGTGCGCCTGGCTCAGGGTGGGGCCCCAGAGGACGATGAGGCCACTGAGCCTGAGGTCCACTTGTCCAAGGGATCTGAGGGGCAGGCACACAGGTCAGGCTTCAGCAAGGATGGGACACTGCCACTGGGACCCCTGGCTGAGCTCTTTGACTATGGGCTGCGGCAGTTCCTGGGGCCCAGGGCATCAGCCGGCCACAGACTGAGGCTGGAGCGGAAATACAGCCACATCACCCCCATGACCCAGAGGAAGCTGCCCCCATCCTTCTGGAAGGAGCCGGCGCCCAGTCCCCTGGGCCTTCTCCACCCTGGCACACCAGACTTCAGTGACCTGCTGGCCAGCTGGTCATCTGAGGCCAGCCCTGAGCTGCAGGGTGGGGGTGCTCAGGCATTGGAGGGGACACAACTGACCGAAGCCTAGAGACTGGGCAAGGTCAAGGCTGTGCTGGGGGCAGCAAAAGCCACCCTTCCTAGGGTGCCCAGACTCTCCCTCGTGCTCCCTGAATTCCTTCCAGATAGCCGTGACCTGGCTGCCCACCTCAGGCAAGGCCTTTCCAGGCCCCAAAGGAGGTTCTGGTCTTGTCTGCAGCCTATGGCTGCTACTGCCAGGGGTCACCAGGATTGGCAAGGGTGCAGGACTAGTGAGGGTGTCCAGGCTGAGCCAGCCCCTGGCCTCAGCCTCCAGAAGCACCCCACTCTGCACAGGGGCCCCCAGGGCTCTGCCCACAGGAGGGAGAACCTGGGCAGGAGCTTTGGCTCCCTGAGGTCATGGGCTAGGGGTGTTTGCCTACACATGTACCCCTCTAGGGGAGGCCCCATCGCTGCCAGGCCATCCCCTGTGACTCAAGTCAGTGGCAAGGGCCAGCCCACCCGCAGCCCCACAGGGCCAGTGCTGATTGTCCCTGGTGCAGCCCCTGGTGTAGCATAGGCAGGCAGCAGGGCCAGGGACACAGATGAGCCTGGGTTTTCTTAAGAGGCAGAAAGAGGCGCCTGACTTGAGTAAACATGGGTGTTTACTCCCTGGATGAGTGCTGAGAAGTGGCTTCCTCGGGCAGCACTCTGGATGACAGGTCAGCTGGCAGGGCTGGGCCCAGCCTGAGGTGGTCAGCCACAAGCCTGCAGCCCCAGTGTCTTCATTCCTGCCTGGGGGTTCGCATAGGTCCTGGCAGCAGTAGGCCTGGGTGCCTCTGGACAGGCCAAGACCCTTTCTACTGGGGATGTGGGGCTCCTGGGTTGTGGGGGAAAGAGATTGGGCAGGATAGGAAGGACCCTAGGGATTGGGGAATTTGGTCTCCTGGTCTTGGTCCTTCCCACTGCCCAACCTGTGTGTCAGTCACACAGGCACCTGGGGAGGATTTCACTGGCAGGTATCAGGGAGTAATGGCCCCATGTGGTACAAGAGCTAGCACATTTATTTCTGGGAAAGGGACAAGGACGTGCGCTGGGGAGCAGGCTACTGGTGGGATGTCTTCAAGACTACGCCTTGCCTCTGCCGGACCACCAGGTTCATGAGGACGGTCTTCCACTGCAGCCACCTGCCCAGGGACCCGGATCATGGCTGCACCTCTCACCACCTTCCCTCCCTGTGGGGACCTCCCTGTCCTACCCCAGACCTGGAACCTGAGGGGCTGCCGCCAAGCTCCCTGCTGCCCACCTCACAGTCTGATACACGCCCCAGCAGTTCACGGAGACCAGTTCTCCAGGAGCCACGTCCTTGATGAAGAACCGCTGCCTCACCAGGGACATGAGAACCCGCCTGCTGCCCAGTGTCAATGGCCAAGGGCCCTCCTCACTCCAGAGGCGCAGCACACTCTCCCGCAGGGTTGCAATCTCCTCTGTGCGCTGAAGGACACAGGGGCCCCTGGTTACCCAGGAGCCACGGGGTGGGGGGGGGAGCAGAACAACGGAGGATCACAGAACATGGGAGAAGACGACAGGGGCGGGGGCAGCCCAGGCCAGAGGCCCCCCTCATCTTCAGGAAAAGGCTGCTGGGTGCCAGCTGGGCTGCTGGGCAGACTGCAGGGCTAGAAGGAGCAGGGCCAGGCCTGCCCCAGCCCTGGGAGGCCCCAGCCCTGGGAGCCCCCAGCCCCTCTCACCAGCTTGGTCTCTGTGTTGAACTTAAGGTTCTGGATGGTCTTGTGGGCCTGCATGCTGCTCTCCAGTTTTATCATTTGCTTCTGAAACTAAACATAGCCCCTGTCACGGGCAAGACACAGGTGGCCTTCTGGTGTCCAGCCAGCCCCAGGGCCCAACCTGGAATCCCCGAGCACTGGGAGCTCTGGCAAGTGTCCAGGCATGGTGGTCTCCCTGGGCCCAAGGTACCGTGGCCAGCTGTCCCTGGATCTCAGCGATCTTCCTCCCGGGGCTCTCTTCCTTGAGCAGCTGCATAGAGGACAACAGGGTGGCCAGCTCCTGCCTCATGGCACCAACTTCGAACTCTCTGTGGGCACCGAGGGCAGCTATGGAGTCCAGATGAGACAGATAGGTGCCTCCCCTAGCTGCCATAGGTCAAAGGGAGCCCAAGAGGGCTTGGTCTTGCCCTCTTCCAGTGCAGAAAGTGGGGATTCCCAGTGGGTGGCAGGGGGGAAGCTGTACCAGAGGAGAGGTGATCCCAGAGTAGGGCTGGCCAGGCCAGGGAGGGGACGGGGCTGCCATGGGCACCTGGCAGAGCTTCTGCCCATTTCTCAGGGGCACCCTCACCTGACCCTGCCCTCGGCTGAGATCTTCAGGTCTGTGTCGCTCTTGTGGAAGATACACTTGTCTGAGACGCCTTCTATCTGAAATGGAGGCCGCGGACAACCTGGGGGGTGACCCTGAGCACAGCCAGCTTGGGGAGCCCTGGGCCGTCCAGGCCCAGCAAGGAAGGCAGGAGAGGGGAGGGGTGGGAGAAGCCCTCCAGCTCTCCAGGCTGGCAGAGCCTGGACAGGCTAGGCCCACCTGCCGCGGGAGGCCGTCCACCTTCTCCTGCACCTCCCGCAGGTGAGTTGACACTGTCTTCTGCCACCGGGCCAGGTCTTCCAGGGACTTCCTCTCCACACCCTCCCACTCAGTCTTCACCTGAGATTCAGACACAGAGAAGGCTGGGTCCCAGATAAGAGTTCAGGCAGGCAGAAGGACAGGGCTATGAGCCAGGACATGGAGAGGCCCAGGAGGCTGGGGAGAAGCTCCTGAAGGCCACATGCCCACATCCACCTCTGACTCTGAGCACTCTGTGCCCAGGCCTGCTGCAGCCACCTAGGGGGACAGCCATGCCCAAAGCCCAGTCAAGTGGGCTGCCAGGCTCAGCCCAGATGCACCCTGAGAAGAAGGGCACAGATCTTCTACCACCAAGAGCTGACAGGGACAGGGACGAAAAGCAGGCCTGTCACCTGCAGGAGAGGGTCTGTCATGAGCTGTTCTGACCAGTGTGTGCCCAGAGGGGCTGCAGGGATGACCTGGGGGTTCCAGCCCCAAGATCAAAGGGTGGACCCTCATGGTCATGGCAGTATGATTCCCAAAAGCCAAAAATAACAACAGCCCACACGTCCCTCAGCAGGCATGTGTGCAAACAAAAGGTGGCCTGCTCACACCAGGGGATATCACCCTGCCAGGAGGATACACTGTGAGGGCCTGGCCCAGTGAGCAGCCAGAAACAGCAGCCACATGTGTGTGACTTCACTGACATCAAAGGTCCTGTGGGCAAGGCCACAAGTACAGAGATGGATCTGAGGGGCCAGGGGCTGGGGTGTTGGGGATATTTGATGGGTGGTCTGGGGTTTCCATTTGTGGTGATGAAAAGTTCTGGAATCAACAGGGCTCTCAGCTCCGAAGGAACTGGAACCCACTGAGTCGCACACCTGAGGGGATGGCCCGGCTTACAGGTAGGTTATAGCTCAGCGGTGATGCAAGAGAAGAAGGGAAATGAACACCAGGGCCATGGGTGGCTACCACCTTTGTTCATCCCACCTCTAGGGTCAGCCTCAGGTCTCAGCAGTGGAGCTGGACTGGTCAGACCTCTGCCCTCAGGGCCCAGGCCTTCCAGAATGTGCCTTACTGCCCTTTGGTGCTTACCTCAGATAGTTTCAGGCCCAATGTCTGTTCCTGAAGGTCCAGTCTCCAGCTCACAGCCAGACAGTGGTCACTCAGGTCCTTCAATTGCCTGGCCAGCTGGGCCACTGACCCCTCTAGGACCTGACTCTTCTCTTGGAGCTGCAGGGGACAGGAGGAGGTCAGGGAGGCCTCAGCTGAGTGACCATGGTCATGTGCAGGGTGTGTGCTGCCCCTCTCCCTAGGCACCCCTCACCAGCTCCAGAGCACCCTGCATCTCCTGCCGGGTCAGCTCGCCAGCCAGCTGCACGGCCTCTAGGTTCTCTTGCACGAAGGAGGCCAGTTCCCCAGCCTGGCTCTCCTCCAGGCACATCTTGGTATCCCTGTGGGTTGACAACACTGACACTATTTCTCAGCTGAGGCTGGCCTGCCCCTCAGCATCAGGCCAGGGAAGAGGACACGGCTGCTAGCTCGCTCTGGAATCTCCCAGGAGAGCCCATGGATCAGAGGACAGGATGTTCTCATGGGTGCCACCAAGAGAGTTAGGTTTAGGGAAGGGACAGGGCCCAGCTAGAGGGTCACTATTCTGTCCCAGTGGACAAGTCCTAGTGCTCTGCTAGTGCCTTCCAGGGGAAGTGGATGATTTCTGGGTGGCCTGCCTGGGCAGGCAGCTCCCCATGACCAGAGGACACCCACCGGGCCTTCTGCTCAGCCAGCAGGATGCGGTTCACTGACACCTGGTTCTGCCGTACGAACTTTGTCAGCTGGACCACAGCCGCGTCCAGGCCCCGACACTGCTCCAGCAGGTGGCCCTCCTCCTCCTGTCACAGAGGAGGTGGCCCTGAGCTGGTGCTCTCCCAGACTGCCCTGGCCACGCCCACCCACCAGGCCCACCTGGCGCTGAGCCCCCAGGGCCTGCACACGCTCCTCCGTCAGCTCCTGCAGCCTCTGCCAGCGGCCCTCCAGCTCCTCCCGCAGGCTGCCCTCGGCCTGCAGCCGTGTGCTCTCAGAGGCCTTCATTCTCTGCAGGAACACCACCGTCTGCCAGGCCCCTGCCTGGCCTGGGTACATGGGCGAGGGTGCCCGGTCTGGCCCAGTATCCTACCTGCTCCAGGGCCAGGAAGCTCTTCTGCAGGAAGCTGCACAGCTTGGCCTCCCTCTTCAGGAAACGGAGGCTCACCTCCTCGCCTAACTTGGTCACCTGGGCCTGGGGAGAGGCCCAGAGTCACCCTCAGCCTCCCTGCTGGACATCCCATCCCACCCAGCCCCAGGTCACATCCCCCTTGCTGTCCCTGGGACTTGCAGAACAGGATCTACTGTATCCTGAGCAGAAAGAAAGGCAGGGCAGGCAGGGGCCACTATCCCCAAGAGACCAGGCTCAGGGAAGATGAAGGGCCAGATACTAGCCAGAGCTGGGGCTGGGGCAGGGCAGTAGGTGCACTTGAGACAACTCCTCACACACATGGGGACAGCCCATTGCAGAGGGCAGGCAGGGCTATGGCACCCCTGCTACACCAAGGGTGTGAAAGTGCGGGGGCGGGAGGGGGAAGAAGCCCAGCCCAGTGTGCTCCCCTCCGTCTCACAGGGTCCAGACACCAGGCACCTTCTTCACAGCCACAAAGCTCTTCTACCAGTAGCCCCAGTACTCAGGCCCTGCCCATGGTTGGGTGGGGGCCTCCGGGAAGCCCTCACTCTGCCTAGGCCCCTAGGGGAGGGAGGCACAAGGAGGGTGCCCTAGAGCAAGGTCCACAGACTTTCCCATACAGCCCCACAGTAAATGTTTCAGGCTCACAGGACTTTTACTGAAAACTTTCAACACTGTGGTTGTGACCTCAAAGTAGCCATTGACAGTACTAAATGTGCTTTACTGGCTATGTGCTGATAAAACTTTATTTACAAACTAGGCAGTGGGTACAGTGTGTACACCTGAAACCCCAGCAAATCAAGAGGCTGAGGCAAGAGGGTCACTAATTGGAGGCCAGCTTCAGCAACTTAGCAAAACTCTCAGCAACTTAATGACCCTGTCTCAATGCAAAAAGGGCTACGGAGATAGCTCAGTGAACCTGGGTTGAATTGCCAATTCAAAAAACAAATGAATGAACCAACAAATAAATTAGACCATAGGCCATAGTGTGCTGACCCTGGCCCTAAAGTCCTCAGAAACTCTGGGGCTCAGAGGAAAAGGCAGGTGCCCCAGGAGGGGCAGCTCCCCTACATTCAGTGTCAGGAGCCCTCATCCCTCTGCCCTCACCTTGGCACCAGCATATCAGCTTCCCAGTGGCAGTGGGAAGGGGCCACATGGGAGCAGTGGGATGAGCCCTGCCTTGGAGGAGCCTGGGTGTGTGGGACACAGGCTGGAGTCCAGGGATCTGTCTGCAGAGCCAAGGAGCTGGTCACTCCTGGGGGTCCTGAGTAGGAGGCAGCATGGGGGCCTGGAATTCCTGATTCCTGATTCACAGAGGAAAGCTCAGGCTGCCAACGGCTGGCAGGGGGCTCTGGCTCCACTGCTCCCCTCCCTGACCCAGGCTGTGGCAGCCAGAGATGTCCACTCCAATGGGCTTTTGTGAGGAGGACCCCAGACTTGCACCACTGGCCACCTGTGGCTGCTAGCATTTGAATGGCAGCTTACATGGCCTAGGAACCGAGTTGAGTTTTTATAATTGTAACTGATCTCAATGGGCAGGGCACTGGGGTAAGAGGTCACCATGGGGGACAGTGCAGGATGAGAGGTCCTCCCCAAATTCCATCAGCAGGGAGGGAAGAGCCACCTCTGGCCAGGGCACAGGCTGAGGATGCTGGGGCCCTCCAGGGGCCCCTGCCAGGGCCGGGCCTGGCCTCCCTGTGGTACCTGCATCTTGGCCACCTCGTGGTCCACCCTCTGGCTGGCATCCTCTTGGCTCTTGTGCAGTGCACTGCAGGCTGCCTCCCGGCCTTGCTCCTCCTGCCTCAGCAAGCCGGTCAGCTTAGTCAGCCTAGGTACAGCGGGTACAGGTGCCAGCTGAGCTAGCTAGAGGACTGGACTGGGGAGTCAAAGAGGCTGGTGGAACCGTGGGACAGTCTTTCTCAGCTAGGGCAACATGGGAGTGGAGACAGACCTCAGAGTCCCAGCAAGGGATCCAGGGAGGGAGGGCAGGGCCCCAGCCCCTACGAGGTCCACCGTGGGTCTGTGGTCCCCAGCATCCAGTGGCTCAGCACCAAGGCAGGGGATGCCCTGCTGGTAGTGCTGGGGGCACAGGGTGGGTCCAAGCCAGCCTGGGGAGGTGGCGCCCACCTGAGGTTGGCCTCTTGCTGGGCACCCTTCCGCTGCACGTCCTGAAGGGCCTGCCTCCTCCTGACCTGGGACAAGGCTTCCCGGACCTCCACCAGCCTGGCACAC
Source organism: Callospermophilus lateralis (assembly GCF_048772815.1). Classification (NCBI taxonomy): domain Eukaryota; kingdom Metazoa; phylum Chordata; class Mammalia; order Rodentia; family Sciuridae; genus Callospermophilus; species Callospermophilus lateralis. The sequence continues at coordinate 7,904,493 of NC_135323.1, read as the reverse complement.
AAGGAGCGCCTCTGCAGGCCCAGAGCAGCTGGGCAGCCTCTGGGACTGGGGATTTGGCCATGGGGCCCTATCATCAGCCCCCCTGCCTTCTCGGGGTCTCAAGCTATCCAGGGGCATTGAGACCCGAGCTTTCTGAGTTGGACCACATACCAGTACTGCTTACCCTAACAAGACAGCTTACTGGGGAAACAGAATCCTGAGCGAATCCCCATGGGCCCTGGTGCCAGCCACTGCCTGAGCCTCTCCCACCTGCTGAAGCCCATGCCCACAGGAGTGTAGGGTACCTTTTGTCCAGAGCCTGCATCTGATTCTGGTTCTGGGGTCCAGGGAACTGCAAAGCGGAAGGTGTGGGGCTGGGCAGGCTGGAGCGCAGGCCCAGTGGGCGTGCCCTGGAGCCATGGCTTAGGGATGAGCAACGGGGGTGGCACTGGGCTCCGGACTAACCCCGGAGAAAGGGGGAGATTGACTGGGGTGGGGCACTGATGCCTCTGCCATAGCTCACCTCCAATGCCTCCTTCTCGGGGGCCTGGGCCACCTGCTGCATTTCCTGTCGCAGCTGCCGGAGCTCTGAGGCCTGCAGCTGCACATGGGCCCGCATCTGCAGCAGCTCCCGCAGCAGGCTCAGGGTGGCGTGCTCACAGCGCTCCTTGTGTCCGCGCAGGCACGCCACCTCAGCCTGCAGGTCACCCACCCTGGCCAGGGTGGAGAAGGTGGTTACCAGGACAGCCTCCTCGTGGTCCTCCCTGGTCCTCTTGCCCTGTGCCGCAGGGCTCACCACTGCTCCAGCTTCTCCCAGCGCTTGGAGGTGCTTGGCTCGGGGACACAGGCATTGGACGCCAGGTGGCTGGACTCTGAGTTCTCCTGACTCAAGGGCTCAGGGCTGGTCAGGCCTTCGGCCAGGAGGAGCTCCAGGTCCTCCAGCGAGACGGTGCTCCGCTGAGAGTGGGGCGAAACCCCTGACAGGGAGCTGTCAGCTAACTCTGCAAGGAAGTGCTTTGGGAGTGCACCCCCAGACACCAGCTCCTGCTGGAGCCCACAGGCACCCCAGCATTGCTGGCAATACCCACCAGCCACCCGAGCTCAGCCTGTCTACTGAGGGTGCTAGGCACCACCCAAACCAGGTAGGGGCTTGGCTCAGAGAGGTGTAGGATCCTGCCAGAGAACACACAGTACTGGGTAGCAGACACAAGACAGCACCCACCCTGCCTAGCTCTGGCAGCAGCCACGGGGAGAGCAGAGCTGTATTGTGTGGTCCTCCCCAGTACCTTGCTCCTCCTGCTGCAGACTGCACACCCCACATCTGGCTCACCTGACATGGCTTCACCAGCTGCCCCCCTGCAGCTTTGACGCTGGGCCTAGTGTCCCCGTGGCTGCCCAGAGCTGGATGCTAGGCCAGGGATGATGGGGACTTAGGGTGCGGCAGGGAAGTGGGGCTAGAAGGCTAGGAGGCCTCAGGAAGCAGGAGGGCTGCAACTCGAAAAGCCACCCTTACATCCTGCCTTCTTCCCAGAGGGTCCCACAGGAGGCAGGAGCAGCTGGGCAACAGAGCTATTCTGGAACTTTTCTTTCCTCACCAGAACCCTGTGGGTCATGGACCAACTGCCAGTGGACCTGAGCCCTCACCTATCCCATCCTGATGGCCTCCAACTGCCAGCTTCTGGAAGGTTCTGAGGGGCACTGGGCAGCTTCATCTTGCAAAGGGGCTTATTCCAGGGGCAGCAGGGAGGGAAACCAAGCCAACCAGTCCTGACCACAGCCCAGGCCAGAGACCCAGGGGCAAGCTGCAGGAGGTACCCACCACTTAGGGCTGCTGGCACCTCCGGCTCTCCCAGCAGCCATGAAGGAGGCCAGGACGACAGGAGTTATGACAATTTGTTTTATTTGACCTAATATTTCCAAAATGTCATTCCAACATGTGACCAACACAAAACAATGTGTACAGAGATTGCACGTGCATTTTTGGTACGTCTCTGGGGCCTGGCGGTTTCTCATGCCCTGAGGATAACTCAGATGCAGCCCCTCCAGAGTTCTTCTTGCCTTGTTTCCCAGGCCCACCTGCCAGGGCCTCCTGTGGAGTAAAGGGTCCTGGGGGAGGGACTCCCCAGTATCCTGGGTCGCCCAGGAGTGGGGCTTCCTGGCCTAGAGAGCAGGGGTGGTAGAAATGGCTGCGAGCTGCTTGGAGGAGGGCAGGGCCCCAGTGAGGGCGGATGGCTATCTGCCAGACCTGACCTGTCTGCAGCTCCCTAGGTTGCAGGGTGGGAGGCCATGGTGCTCACAGGAAGGCCTGGCCACACATCAGTCACCACCACCTCAGCGCCCAACCTCTGGCTCCACAAGTGCCAGTGGGCTGAACAGGGAGGCTGGCACTGGCTGTCTGGGCAGGGGTCCTTTATTTCTCACACTCAGGACCCATGGAGAGCAGAGGAGGAAGCACAGCCCGGGGCCACATGTGCCAGTCCTCCACAGGAGGACTCATGTGGCCTTCAAGATATATGCTAGGGACACAGAGATCCCCTTCCGTGTCCCACAGGAGGGGCCCTGCAGCCATAGGGACACCACATCTAGTCATCTGTCTGAAGGTGGCTGCCCAGCTGGTGGGTGGGAAGGTGGGAGCTTCTTGGCTGATTCTCAATGGTCTATCCCAGAGCCACTAAGACAGCCTGGGGGTCCTGAGGCCAGCAGGAGGCTACCTCTAGTGGCATCTGCTGCTGTCAGAAAAGATGTATCAGCGGGTACCAAGGCCGCTGGTGCTATGGGAAGGCTGACCTCTGGCTGCTGTACACATGTGGGGTGACCCCAGCTCTGGAGTACTTAGGGTGACAGGCAGGACCTGGGAGTCAGGCACTAAGGTGATCCTCAGCTCCCAAGACCCTGGGACAGAGCTCATCTGCCACGTCCTCTGGACCTGGGGTTGCCCAAGTTGGGTGTAAACCCAGGGGTGCACATGGGGCTCCCTGTTGGAGCTGCCCTGGGGACACACAGCTCCCAGGCCCTGGCCACTGAGGCTCAGGCTGGGCCTTGCTCAAGCCCAGGGGCCCTATGCTGTGGATTCTCAGCAAATGAGACTGAGCTTGTGGCCGGGAGAAGTAGACCAGCTCCTGAGTGGTCAGCAGGAGCTGGTCTCCCACAGGAACCACAGAAGCCACTATAGGCAGGATGCAGCACATCCACCTCATGTGCATGCCAGCCCCTCCCCTCGGTCCCAGGGAAGGTGCTACTGCACATGTGACCCCTGGAGGCAGGAAATGGGGGATGGACCTGCATAGCAAGGGACTGGCTCAGTCTGGGGAAGCCGGCTCCCAGTGCCACACCCCCAGAGGACAGGGACCCTAGTAGGTGCAAGGGGCTGGGAGTGCTACCGCCCAAGGCGGGGCGCTGGGCCTCAGGTCTGGGCCAGTGAGAGCTCCTCCAGGCCTCCCTTTCCCAGGCGGTACCTGGCCAGATCCTTCCTGGTCACCAGCCCGACGACCTGCAGAAGCAACACCAGGTCACACAGTCCATGGGCCAGCACCCCACCTGTCCCATATGTGGCTGGTGCCAGGGGAGCCTTTAGAGCTTCGACAGACTCTGAGGCTGGCACGTGGCAGAGTAAAGGGTACAGCTGTTGTGCCAGCACTGATGCAGGAACAGGCCAGGCTGGGTCTCACACCCATGTACCTGCATGGGAGCAAGAGCAAGTGCCCATGACCTGGCCAGCCCATCAGGACACAGACTACCAGACCCACCTGATTGCGGTTGTCCACGACCACCAGGTGCCTCAGGCCCAGAGCCCGGAACAGCTTGAAAACCCGAGGGAGGGATGCATCCTGCAAAGGCACAGCATTCAGTGGGCCCACCCTGGCCGGGATTGCACCCTGACCCAGGAAGGTCTGCCAGTCTACTCTTGTCCGTCTGGGCCCGACCCCCAGTATGCTGCCTTGGGGACTCCCCCCAACAGACCCTCCCTGAGTAGCAACAGGGGCCCCCACTCTCCCTGCCTCTGTGTCCATCAGAGGTGGCCACTCCACAATATCCTAGGAGGCCCTGAGCTCTGGTACCTGGGGCACTGTATAGGGCGAGGGGTTCATGAACTCCGAGAGGTCCATGGTGCACTCCCGCTCATCCTGGGACACGTGGATGGACTGGATCGGGGGGAAGCGTGGGTAGGCATCGCGGAAATCCTTCAGCTTCAGCCGCCGCTGTACCAGGCCCATGTTGGATCTCTCCACAAACACCTGCGGACAGTGGCCAGTCAGGTACTCAAGTAGGGGCCGCACCCCAGGCCCTCCCCACTGGGCTGCCCGACGCACCTTGTGCTTAAGGAGCACAATGAGCTGGGAGCGCAGGATCAAGCCCTGGAGCCTGGCTGGCTGCAAGAAACATGGGCTCAGAGGCAGCCCTGGGGCCCCTGCTCCCGCCAGAGCCCTGCCCACCCGGCTGCAGCACCATCACAGCTCCTCCAGGCACTTCACTGCACAGGGCCCTTGAGCCCCGAGACCAGGGACAGGGCAGCCTGGCCTGAGCCACGCCCCCGTGCGGGGCTCGCGGGTGAGGTGTCAAGAGAGGGCAGCTTTGGCTGGAGAGGACATGCAGCCCCAAACTAATCCCCTCCACCAAAGTCCACGTCTTATGACCCCATCAGGAGAAGGGATATGGCAGCGGCTCATGTCCAGCCTTTGCCTCCTGACAAGGTGAGAGCCACTGTCACACTGACCACCCCACTGGGTCAGGACCATGAGATTCTGGCATGGCTCTCCTGTAGACCGGGTGACTCTGGTCATCTCCTTCTATGGGCAGCGAGGTCCTGCTGCACACCCAGTGCAGGGCAGGCCTAGTACCTGGGTGCCGTCCACACCCTCCACCACAGGGAAGCCGTTGTGGTTGGACGCAGAGTCGCTGAGGACGTCCACAATGGTGCCGACCTTCTCCCTCATCCTCAAGCAGGTCACGGGAGTGCTCATCACCTCCCTGCCAGGGAAGCCACCCCCAAGGCCGCCTGTCACTGGGGCACCAGCACAGACTGGACTCAGCCCTCCTGTCACAAGGTGTCCTCAGTAGTCATCAGTGCACCACGCTGATGCTCAATGGCACAAGGCTGTCACACTAGGAAACTGGAGCCCAGGGGCCTCCCACCCCCCCAAGACTCTCTGGAATCGGGAGCCCAGCCCAGTGCTGGGGCAGCTTCCCCCCCAGGAATGCAGCCTCCTCCCTGCCCGCCTGCCACCCAGAGCGTCCAGAATGAAGCACCATACTCCCTGACCTGTGGTCCTGCAGCCCGCGGGGTGGGGGTGGGGGGGAGAGACTGAGTGGCACCTTGGCCGGCCATACCTGGCGGTGAGTGAGTGTGAGGTAACTGGGGCTTCCCAATGCAGGAAGGGCACACTCTGCAGCTGGATGTGCATGTCATATAGGCCCTGGGGGACAGGCATCACAATGCGTGGGGGCCTAATGACACAGTGCTTCCCCAAGGGCCCCCCACCATGCTAGCCCCCGAGGCAGGGCGCCAGACACACTGTGCCTGCCTCTACAGGTGGCTTCACAGGGACCCTTCCCTCTATATCTGGTTATATGGCTCACACACCTCGATGAAGACATCACCCACGATCTTGGCAGTCATCAACACCAGCATGATGGGGAAGCCGTAGGTCACATTGCTGGTGGCCTCCATCATGATGACTGTCAGGCTCAGGGTCATCCTCACAATCCCTCCTGTAGGTAGTGCATGTGAGCCCTATCCTCCTGACAGCAGGGCCCAGCTCAGCAGGGTCCAGCTCCCAGGAGACTGCTGGTGTGGTCATGTCCCAGGGGTGGTGCCAACTTCTGCCTCAGGCCTATTTCCCAGGCTTCTGATTTTTGTTCTGTTTTTGGTACTGGGGATTGAATCCAGGGACGCTTAACCACTGAGCCACAGCCCTAATTATTTTTCATTTTGGGATTGCTAAATTGCTGAGGCTGGTCTTAAATTTGTGATTCTTCTGCCTCAGCCTCCCAAGCTGCTGAGATTACAGGCCTGTGCCCTGCCCCAGCCTAAGCTGTTCTTTTAAACCGAGTGCCGACTGGATGTGCAAGGCCAGCTCTGGCTGTGCTCACCACAGGTGGGTTACTGAGAATGAGCCCTGCTGACCTCATGGGGCCCACCCTATCAACCAGGCAGGACCCAGGACTCACCGAGCTGGGCCGCAGCGCCCATGAGGGCGTACTTGCCAGGGTCCGCCCAGATCTGTGGGAGGCAACCCAGGGAGAAGTCCATGTGACAGCAGCTCCCACCAAACCCACCAGGAGGCACCCAGGAGGGCCTGGCCATCCTATGGTGTCACACACCCTCTGTGTGGCCACTCTATAACTGACCCAGGGGCACCTCACCACAGGCGGGGGAGCAGACTGCACTAGCTGGACATGCTAGTGAGCTGGGCAGACAAGGCTTCACCCAGGCCCAGGTGCTCTGAGTGCAGGCCTAGACACCAAAGAACAGCGCCCAGCCGGCGGGGATTCTTGCAGGCCCCAGCACACAAGGGCCACACACTGTGACCCACTGATGGGGAGTGTCCAAGACAGGCAAATGCAGAGGGCAGGGAGGAGAAATGGGCTCCGTGCCAGATGGAGAAGACTCTGTGGCCACAGGGTGCTGAGCTGGTGTTAACCACCACAGCGCTGTGCCTCTCCAAAGGCAGAATTTTATGCCATGTGAATGTGTCTCAGTTTGAGACACGATGGCCATGCATGTGAGCCCAGGACTCGGGAGGCTGAGGCAGGAGGATGGCAAGTTTGAGGCTAATGAGGGCAACTTAGTGAGAATCTGTCACAACATACAAAATAAAAAGAGCTGTTGATGTGGCTCAGTGGTAGGGCACTCCTGGGTTCAATCCCTGGTACTGAGGGTGGCAGGTAAAGGAAAAGCCAAACCGAAATAAACCATGCCAGAGAGGCCAGAGGGCACCAAGAGTCCCCACCCCCCCCGCCCGAGCGAGCCTGGGCAGCGAAGTGGGGCAGGTACAGACTCCTTACTGCAGCCTCCCCTTTTCTGTGGTGCTGGGACTAGACTCAGGCACTCTATCCATGAGACACATCACCAGCCCCTGTATTTTATTTAAAAGTTTGAGAAAGGGTCGAGCTAAGTTGCTGAGGCTGACCTTGAACTTGCAACCCTCTTGCCTCAGCCTCCTGGGATCACAGTACCTGGGATCACAGGCGTGCACCAGCACCCAATCACTGTGACCTGTCTGGTGATGTTTTAATCTTATTGGATAACTGAAAAGTTGAACAGACCCAAAACACAAAGCAAAAACCAAAACCCGAGCACTGTAGAGGCAGGCAAGAGGAGGGAGGGGCTGGAAGGCCCTGCTGGGTGAGGCCTGGCCCAGCTTGTCCCTTAGCCCTGGGCTCCCTACTCTTGCTATGTCCCCGCAGTCTGCAGCGTGCACAGTACAGCAGCATAGCCCACCTGAGGCTGCCCACTTGTCCTGGGCGCCCTGCTGTCTCTGGCAGTGGCCTCCAGACAAGGGATTAAGGGGACATCTCAACTTCAGGGTCCCAGCCTCCCTCCTCCACTTCCCACTCACCGCTGCCCCCGTGAGGTAGGACAAGGAGATGCCAAAGAGCCGGCCCCAGGCAGCCCCGATGAGCAGGGACGGGATGAAGACGCCTGCAGACACAGTGAGTCCGTAGGTCCAGCAGGCCAGGAAGAAGTAGACCAGGGTGAACAGGCCCAGGGTCACGGGGTTGTAGGAGCCTGGGGGGAGCAAGACCACTGACTGCCCACCCGAATCATGCCCGTGTGCACTGCCCCACCTGGTCCATGTGGCCATACCCAGGGAGCCAGGCCCCCTGAGACCCAAGACAAGAGGCTCCCTGAAGGCTCGGTACTCTCCACCTCCCTGGAGAAAAGAAGGGACTGGTCAACCAGAAGGGGAAGTGGTGGTGACAGTGACCTCAAGCCAGCAGAGCAGATGTGGAGCCCAGGGTGACACCCTAGATCCCACATCCGTGGCCCATCCATGATCCCCAGAAAAGCCTGCACCCAGCCCTGCTAGACTTGTCCTCAGTCTGACCTCAAACTGACCAGCTGAACTGGGAGGTGTCTTTCCTCCAAGTCTTAGCACAGCTCAACTCCGGAGGACAGGCCCTGTGGTCCAAAATGGCCAGTGTTACAGAGCCTGTCCTCCAAAGTTGTCCTCCTGGTTGCAGTGGGTGCCTAAGATGCATTCTGGGAAGATGTCACATCTGGGAGGGTGGACAATAGCCAGGCCAGGAGCCACTCTTGGCAACTGGCTGAGCCAAGTCCCAGGAGGCAGCTTCTTTTTGGACAAGGTGCTAAGAGGTCAGGTTTGGAAGACTGGGCTAAGTGGAGAGGGGACATCCAAGGTGGCCAGAACATGGAGATCTGAAGGCTGGGGACCAGGAGAGCAAGGGGGTGGGATAGGGAGGTGTTGCCTACACCCCGGCAAAGAGTGCTATAGTACAGGCCAGCAGGACCGGGAAGGAGTAGGCCAGGGAAGGCAGAGGTCTGTGGGGAAGGCACAGTCCACACCAAGCAACCGCCTGCAGGAGACATGGCCAAATACTACTGGAACCATAGCCAGTTGCAGGACCCTGGTGTGCACACAGGGGACCCAGGCCTACCTCGCTCCACGCTTAAAAGGGTTTCTGCTAAATCTAACCCTCACACACACATACACACACATAGACCCAGAATCAAGGACAGATGTCCTCACTGGCCTTGTGATAGGCCAAGAAGGAGCAGAGCTTGAGACAGGCACCAGAAAGCTCAGCTCTGTGTGGCCCAGTGTGCAGGGCCTGGCTCTGGGCACCTGCTGCACCGCTGTCAGACAGCTTGGCACTCAGAAGGCTGGGTTTCCTGACGGAATCCACTGGGAGGTGAGCCAGAGGCAGCCCTAAGCCACCCCAGAAAGGAAGAGGATGGCATGGCCATTGGACACCTGGCTGGCCACCCTCCAGGTGCTTGGCCACAAGGTGACCTCTGCAGCCCGGGCACACTGCACCACACAGGACGACCCTTCCAGCCCAGGACAAGGACCGCTGGGCTGAGACCCTGCCCGCTGCCCCAGCAGGCACACCTGGCGGGTCGTGGAACAGGCTCACCACGCTCCTTTCGGGGGTGTTGAAGAAGGCTGCGGCCATGGAGTTGTACTCGCCATCTGCACAGAAGAGCTGCAGGGTCGGGAGGGAACAAGCTGGAAGGCAGCTGGCCCTGAGGCTATGTTCGGGCCCACCCTGCCCCTGCTGCCTGGGGAAATGGGCAGCCAGGGGCCCTGTGAGCACACTGCCAGAGCCAGCGGCCAGATGCCAGCCACTGCAAGCCCCAGGCCCAGGCCTGCCCCTCCTGGGCTAAGGCAGAGCTGGGCTGCAGCAAAGCTGGCTTGTCCACTGTGACCCTGACTACCTTTGCAAGTCTGTTCCCATCTGTCTCCACCAGAACTCATTCCCCCTCTGCCCCAACCCTGGGCAGAGGCTACTCATCCTCATCCTACCTCCAAGGGGAATTGCAAAGGCCCTGTGTCTAGCCTCTCACCAAGCACATTTTTAAGACTCATCTGGGCCACAGCTGACTTCCTGCTGTGGAAGGGCACTTCACTCTGCTAGTGGATAGACATGTGGGCAGCTGCCACTTTGGGCTACTACAAATAAGCGGTCAAGAACATCCCCATGAGGCTCCTCTGTGGCTGGGAGATTGTGTACCTTGAGCCTAGAGCTCGAGCCCCATCTGGAGCATTCAAACTAGTCTGGGAAGAGGATCACAGTGAAAGCAGCCAGCACCATGCTACCCCAGACAGGACAGGTCTGCAGTGCACCAGCCAGCTGGCTCTGGAGCTTCTCTTGCAGGGAGCAGCATACAAGCTAGGCTGGAGGACGGCCCCCAGGACTGCACCTGCCCATCTGGGTCCCAGGCCTACCTGCAGCGGATAGGACATGGAGTTCTGCAGGGGCTGGCAGTCCCGGGACGAGTAAATCAACACGAAGGCAACGGTGGCAGTGACAGCAGCCACGAGCACGGCTTCAATTACCTGGAGACACGGCCGGTGGATGTACCTGGAGCCAAGAGCCAGGGGCAATCACTGCAGGGACACCCTCGGCGGCTACCATGGCAACCTGACCAGGCCATCTACTAGGTGGGCCGGGAGGCTTAATAATCAATCTGCCCAGTCTCCAGGGCATCCTAGCTATCTTCCTCCTTGCAGTGACTAAGGCTTCCCAGCAGTAAGACTCCCCCACCTCTGCTGTGGGAAGTGCTCCCACCAGCTCTCCTGCTCCACTGGTAGCTGTCACTGGAGCCAGAACAGGGTGGGGGTGGGGGTGGGTGAGTGCTTCTGCAAGCCCAGAGCTGCTCCCTACAGGCTGACCATGTGCAGGAAGGACAATGGTGTCCAAGTCAGAGCTACCAGACCCACCCTGGCTGACCCTTGGGTGAGGAGCCCTCATACTCTCTCTGGAGGCTCTCCAACCTCAGGCCTGGAGTCCCCCTCCCCAGTTCAGCCAGTGTAGACCACCCACTTACACAGCTGTGTAACCACAGCTACCAACATGGCATCCAAGACAGAGGCTCTTTCTCACCTGATTCGAAACATCGTCACCCAATAATTCAAGGCATTGAACACGGCTCCAAGAATGCCACCTACAACCAGGAGGCAAACTCCCATCAGTCACACAGGGAGGAAAGGGTCCCGGCAGCAGAGTAGCCGGGACCCTGGTACAGAGGACCAATGCCCTCTAGACTCTGCCCCTTGTTTTCAGGAAAATGGATTCACAGAGCAGCACTGCTCACGTGCTCCTCACCACAAAATTGAAACCCAAATTCCTAAGTACAGACAAGACCCACAGAAGGAAGACTCCGCATCCTCATGACAGGTTACAACCTAAGGCAGGCACTGTAAGAACTCCTAGGTAGCCCGCTGTGCACAAGCAGCAGGGGACAGAGGACCTCTGTGTTGAAACATGGTCTCTTCCCCAAAGTATCTAATCATGAACATGAAAATGTACTAGAATTCAAAACAAAATCCAAACTCGGAATCACTGCTGGTCCTGAGCAGTGACTGGATAGGGGGCCTTCACCATGGAAGCCATTGGGCCCACTCTGCTCCAGGGGATCCCATCACTGCCCCTGCAACTTCAAAAGGAGAGAAAACTGCAGAATGCATAAACCTGGGACATTCCTGAGCCCTCCACTTCCAGTGGCCCCTCTAGAGGAACCTGGAGGAGAAGGGCCCCGTGGCAGGGTGGACAGTCCTCCCTTACCCACCATGCCCCCAGCACAGGTTTCCAGCCATCTGTCCTAGGGTAGGGCCTTACCCACCACGCCCATGACGATGAAGACGGGGATCTCGTGGATGGTGTATGCCATCTTCTGTGGCACAGAGGGGACAAAGCGAGACATGCCTGGTCATGACACCTGCCCACATGCGTGGCACTTCCCACACCTGCACACAGGGCCGTAGAGCTCCCCCGGGTAGAAACATGGGTGCTCTACGCAGGTCTGTCCCTGCTGTCAGTCTAGCTGATCTGGGCAGCTCATGCAGCCCAGCGTCAGTGCCTGCACAGCGGCGCCAAGGCTCTGCTGGGCAGGTCTCCACATGTACCCTGAGCACCCACAGGGCCCTGAGGCTGGGAAGAGCTCAGTTTCCCAGGCTGCATTCCCACCCTAGCCTTAGTGAAGGGCCATCCATCCTGGCACCGGAACAGTAGGGTAGGGCGGGGTGGGTACCTCCGAGTCGAATCTCCCGAAGTTGATGAGGCCTGGGCTGGACAGGTCCCACATGTTTCCGTGGTAGATGCTCAGAACAAAATTCAGAGTGAAGGTGGAAACCATGGAAGCAAAGAACTGTGGGACAGAAAGGCCAACAGTTCAGCCACCGGCACCCCGGGGATACCCTGAGCCAGTCTGGGAGGCTGAGGCTCCTGTTATTCAAGAGGGCCCTGGACTGAGCAGGCTGAACCTACTGCACAGCCGTGGACACCACTGGAGACAAGCTAGCAGAGGACGTGAGGGAAGTCAAGGGCCAGTCCCCTGGAGCCGCCCAGGTGGACAAGGCTCAACACAGAGGGTGAGATGTCCACTCTGCCCTGCTGCCTCTCCTCAGGAGACCTGGCGGGGTGTCAAAGGCACTCACGATCCTCCATGTCAGGAACTGGTTCCAGAAGGAAGCCCCTTCCTCCAGGCTAAACAGGACTCCACCTGGAAGGCAGTGGCCATGCTTGACATGCACTTGAGGGGCAAGGGCACTGTACCCTGGCACCGCCCACCCCAGGCCCCAGGAAGAGGGATCTCTGACGAGGTCCGAAGGCCAGAGTCTCCTTTCCCTCAAGTGGCAGCGGGTGGGGAGGATCCCTGCTCACCCACAGGGGCTCCAAAAGCAGCTGACACCCCAGCTGCTGCTCCTGCAGAGACGAAGTCTCGCTTCTCTGTGTCTCTGCGGAAGTACTCAAAGATCTGAAACGGGAAGAGGCCGAGGGCCCTGTGGCAGGTGCTCCACAGCACACCTTTCAGAAGGAAAGGAGGCCTGAGAGACCAGAGCAGGGAGGGCTCTGCTCCACAACCCCCACCGCCTGACCCAGCCACCATGAGTGACCATGCAGGCTGCTAGCACATGGGCCCTGGCCAAGCCTGTCTGCAACAGTGCACACAGGAAGCCTGTCGGGAGTCTGTTGCACAACCAAGAGATCCAAAAAAAACCCAAGAGAGCAGAAAACCGAAACTACCCTTGATCTTGAAAAAGGATTGTTTTCTGGCTGGCACAGTGGCCACACCTGTGATCCCCAGTCCTTGGGAGGCTGAGGCAGGAGGATGGTAAATTCAAGGCCAGCCTCAGCAACTTAGTGAGACCCTGTTCCAAATAACAAACAAGAGCAGTTGGAGTGTAGCTCAGCAGTAAAGCACCCCTGGGTTCAACACACAATACCAAAAACAAAGGACCATGTACTATAGAAATGTTCATTCTCTCTTAACTCACATAAAAATTCAGTGCAATACCCATCAAAACGCCAGGGACCTTGCAGGCAGATGGCAGGAAGCCATTCCAGAACGTCTCAGAAGCAAGCGTCATGGATATACATGAAGACTGAGCCACTGCAGGCGGCCAGAGCGGAGCCACAGACCCTGTCCACATAATTGTACACCCCACACAGCACCAAAACCATAGGGCAAGTCAGAGAGGCCACTGGGTGAGAGTGGAGGAACGGTGTCTGCCTTATCTGGCCAGGCCAGGTGTCCCTCAGGCAGAGACAGGTGGGGACAGGCTATTTGCCCTGCTGGAGCCAAGACATAGGTCCCAGTGAGACTCCGCATGGGGCAGTGATGGCTGAGGAACAGTCATACACAGGTCTACGTGGGGGGCTCACCTTGAAATCTCGCTTCAGTGATGTTGACCTCCCCTGGGAAATTCCCGCGGCAATCACAGACCCAGAATGGATCATCGGACCTTCCTGGAAGCACAGTGAGCAGCACTCAAGGACACCATGGGCCTCGGTGACTTACAGGGATGGGACACAGGCTGGGGCAGCATCCATAGTAGTTACCTTTCCCACGGCCAGGCCCCCCACCACAGACAGAATCACGCCGGACACCTTGATCACCAACGTCTGGAACACAAGGGAAAGCACAGCCTCTAAGCCAAGGGCAGAACTCCCGGCACCAGAGCAGCAAGGCCACGGGCACAGGAGGCGCCACAGCCACAAAGCCACATGGGCTTGCCGCTGCCCACAGCCCTGTCCTTGGTGGAGGGCTTCCTCCTGGTCCTCCTACTACCGCACATGCAGGGGGCAGCTGTGCTCCCACTCAGCACACATGCAGGGGATGCACGCCCTCTGTCAGCCCAAGCACTCCCCAGGCAAGGGGGTGGGTCTGTCCTCCCTCCCTGCCCTGTCCTACAGACTCATCAGAGGTGAGTTCTGCATGGATATACAGCCTCTCATGCCCATCTGAAGGCATTCATGCCGGGGCAGGAGCCAGGGCAGAGCAACCCTCTGGAAGGTTCCAGTAACCCTGGGTGGAAATCAGGTCAGAGGCCATCTCCAGAAGCTCCAGGTCCATCGTACTCTATAAAAGTACAGGACTCTTCCAGCTGCCAGCTGAATGGTCCCTACTCCTTGGAGTATGGTCACACTGACCCGCCCTGGCCACAGAGCACAGGCCCTACAGGGCGCTGCTCGCCCACCCACTCCTGGGATGGGGACAGGAAGCAGCCCCTGGCCATCTCAAGCTAGGAAGAGTGACTACGCAAATGTAAACAGCTGGGGGCCCAGCTCCCATGGAACTGGGATGCTACTGAGGATACTGAGCATGAAGAATACCAAAGAAAGCATTGAAGAAAGGGAAAGGGTGGGCCAAGGCCAGCGCTCTCGCCTGGCCGCTCAGCTTCTCAAACACTGCCCACCACAGTCCTTGGTCACAGACACACTCCCTGTGGCTGCAGTCACACACACACGTAGGCTCAGCCTCTCTGCACCACGTAAGAGATACCAACACTAGTCCTTGCCATTGGGCTAGGTTTGGAGGGGTAATGGACAAGACAAGCCTTTGGATTCCACAGTCCCTGGAGGAGCACCTGTTGCACCCGGGGTCCCCACATGTGCCTCACCTTGAGCCGCACCACGTGGGGAATCTTCACCCCATTGAGGAAACACTTGATCTGGGGGATGCCACTGCCGGCAGCGACTGGCTGGAAGAAGAGGAAGGTGCCACTGGGCCAGTGGAGGGAGTGGGGCAGCCCTGAGGCAGGAGGCCCGGCCTGGTGAAGGCTGACCCCGGGTACAGGTTCTTGCCCCCTTGCCCAGAACCACCTCCCAGATAACCCTGCAGATGTGGAAGGGACTGCTGGCAGAGCCAGAAGGCCCCTGTGGATGGGGGCCTGCCCCAGGAAGGACAGGACATCATCATGCACCAAGCAAGCACAGCTTCCTGTGCATGGAGCACCACTCTACACTCAGCAGAAAGCTCTGGGTACTGGCATCTCTTTCCTCTAGCACCCCACGGCAAGGACAAGAAGCACAGGGGCCCATGGGAGGGACGATGCCTTAGGATGAAGGGATGCCTCGGGTGGATGACACCTCAGGTGGGCATGTGCAGTGCCCAGAGAAGGCTGGTCCTGCTCCCACCTCTACCCGGGTCTCTGGGCAGTTAGCCCTGTCCCCAAGACCCGGGCCCTGGAGCACCTGTGTCCAGCTGTGATGATGCCAGGGCAAGGTGCCGGGCCTGTGTGGTAGGTGGGACGAGGTGGGGTGGGTGCAGGCCTGTGCTGCTGGGGCAGCAGTGGCTCTGCCCAGGCTGGGATGAGGAGATCCCAACATGTTTTCTGCCTTCATTGAGTGGTTTTCCACAGGCACCACCTGATTCTCACTAACAGAAAGCAGTAGTCACCAGCCAAGGGGCCCCGTTCACTCACTAAGACCCAGGCCACAAGTACCCAGGACCTCCGGCAGCAGGTGTACCTCTACAAAGGCCACGATCACGGAGCCCAGGAACACAAAGGCGGCATTCAGGGTGGCCCACAGCAGCAGGGAGAAGGACAGCCCGCCTTTCTCCGTGAACTTGTCAATATCTGGTGGCTTGTCAGGGACGGGGCGCTGCATCACTGAGCCCACACCAGCCAACCCCACCCTACTCTTGCAGTCAGACTGGGGCGAAGTGCACCTGCACAGAGGCCGCTGGCTGCCAGCACGGTGATGGTACTGACTGGACAGCTCAGACTTCTCATGGCAGGAGCTGGCCATGTCTTGCAGGGCTGGCCACTGCACCACTTGACCACTCCACCACTGAGCCCCAGCTCCCACCCTCACTCTGTGTAGGCAGCTGAAAGGATACTGTCCTTGATGACCCTGTATTTGAGACCAGCCAAATTCTCTACCACAATGTCAATGAAGCAGGCCACAAGGCCTGTGAGGATCCCAATGAGAGCACAGATGACCCAGCGCTTGATCTCCACTGTCCGGAAGGCCTGCTGGGAGGAAGGTATGGTCAGAAGTGGGTGGCAGCCAGATGCCCTGGTGCAGGTGGCTCTGGTACCAGCATGAGGGGCTCCTGGGAGTCAGGTCCCCACCTTGCACAGTGGACCACGCTCAGGGACCCAAGTCCTCCCAAGGGCAGCCTCTGACCAATGTCTCAGTCTTTAAACAACATTTCAGTGACTACAGAGCACCTCGGGGTCCAACAAATTCCCAATCAGCTGTGGATGTCCTGGAGCCACACTTGATATTTCAAGAACATCCTCCCGGTAAGGACAACGACACTCCTGCCATTTTGAGTATGTGCTATCAAGGGTCACAAGCTTAGGGCTCCCCCAAGGACAAACCAGAGGGACAGAGAGTGGCTCCAAAACCCAGACTCTTGGGGACAAGGAGAGAGGGAGATGAGCAGAAGCACTATTCAGCCTGAGGACAGGACCCACCCACTCAGGGACCCACCCACTCACCGTGTGGTTGATCCTCCGCTCTTCCTCCAGGAACAGCTGATTCTCACTGTTGTCATAGTCTAAGCTCTGTGGAACAGGGCAGCAGGGGCTGCAATTGCTGATCAGTTACTGAAGGGGAGATAGATGCAAGTGCAGCCAGGCTGGGGTGGGAGGCTCGAGAGGGTAGGGTCTGAAGCCAGTAACAGAAGAGGGGGACCCACCTCATATGTGAGGGACAAGAGCTTTTCATTGTGTGGGATCTCCTTAGGGAAGGGGTGGGACGAGTCCCTTTCCTGCGGAAGAAAAAGGCAAAGGTACACGCTCTTTGGGAACAAGGTACAAGGGGCCACATCTCAACCTGTCCCAGAGCCAGCCTCATTCTAATGCCAAAGGCGGGCCAGATACCATAAGGGACTTACAGCCCATCATTATCTTTGAACACAGATACAGAAACCCTCAATCAGATCTGTGCACCAGGAGCCCAGCCGCACCACCAAGGTGGACTGTTCCAGAAGGCAAGGTAGGTCTGGCACTCACAGTCACCTCTCCCAGATTGTGCAGAAAACTGTGCTGACGGAAGCCCAAAGGCTATGGGGCCATCTGGACAGGCAGAAATCCAGCATCTTCTTGATTAAACATCAATACAGCAGAAGGCAGGCCAATATCTCAACCTGCTGGAAGCCCCAAGAAAGCCCACAAGCAGCACCCCACCACAAGTGAGCAGCAGGGATACGCCCAGCCAGGAAGAGGAGTGGGCTCTCACCACTCGTAATCACCTCTAATTTGAAGGTTCCTGCCAGAATTTCTCACATATAGAAAGCTACTACAATGAGTAAACACATTCAGTCAGATTAAAGGGTACAAAATGAACTGTCTTCCTCTGCATTTGCAGCAAATAACCACAAACAAAACAGTCAATTCTGTTTATAACAGTGTCTAAAGTAGAATGCAGCTGGACATAGTGGTGCTGGCCTGTGATTCCAGCCTGGGGCAGCTTAGACAGACCCTGTCTCAAAGTAAAGGGCCAGAGATGAATTCAATCCCCAATACCACAGAAAATGACTGACAAGTCTCCAGGACCTTGGTTCCGGTGGAGGTTCTCAATCACCATACCCAATGCATAAGTAGTGCAAAGCAGGTAACTGGGATTTCATCAAAATAAACACGTGTGCATTGAAGAACACCAAGACAGCAAAAAGAAAACCCATTGAGTGGGAGAAAGTATTTACCAGTCACTTATCTAGTAGAATATTTGTGTCCAAAATATAGAAAGAACATCTATGGGCTAGGGGTATGGCTCAATGGTGGAGAGCTTACTAGTGTTCTAGGGCCTTGGGCTCTATCCCAAACACTGCAAGAAAGAAAGAAAAGAAAGAAAAGAAAGAAAAGAAAGAAAAGAAAGAAAGAAAGAAAGAAAGAACAAACTCCCATAACTCAGTTATTGAAAAGCAAATAACGGGGGCTGGAGTTGTGGCTCAGTGGTAGAGCACTTGCCTAGATGTGTGAGACCTGGGTTTGATCCTCAGTACCACATAAAAATAAATAAAACAAAGGTATTGGGCTGGGGCTGGGGCTGGGGCTGGGGCCTAGTGGCAGAGCATTTGCCTAGCATATGTGAGGCACTGGGCTCAATCCTTAGCACCTTGTAAAAATAAATAAAATAAAAGCATTCTGTCCATCTACAACTATAAAAAACAAACAAACAAAAGCATTGCGTCTGTCTACAACTAAAAATTAAAAAAAAATAATAATGTAAACCAGGCAGGGTGGCAAACGCCTATAGTCCCAGCGACTTAGGAGACTGAGGCAGGAGAACCATGAGTTCAAGGCCAGCATCCATAACTTAGTGAGGCCCTAAGCAACTTAGCAAGACCCTGTCTCAAAATAAAAAATAAAAAGGGTTGGGAATGTAGCACAGTGGTAAAGCACCCCTGAGTTCAATCCCCAGCCACTCACGCTCCCCCAAAATAATTTCTCTTAGTTGGGGGTAGTGGTACCTGCCTATAGTCCCAGCTACTCAGGAGGCTGATGTACGAGGATCATAAATTTAAGGTCAGCCTGGGAAAGTTTGCCAAACCCTATCTCAAAATTTCAAAGAGTTCTGGCAATATAGCTCAGTAGTAGACTGCTTGCCGAACATGCTTGAAGCCCTGGGTTTAACACTCAAAACAGCTGAACAAATAAAAATCCCCTCAAAACAAGAATAATCCAATTAAAAATGTGCACAGACTCCACACAGGCATTTATCCACAGTCGTGCATGAGGAGACTCGGCATCGCTAGCCATCAGGGACAAATCTAAACCACAACAGGTACCACAAGGCAGGGTGCAAGCGGCCAGCTGGTGGGGGTGCAGGAAATGTTCCCATGGCAACTGCTGGACAGGGCGCCCCACGCCTGGCTCACTCTGCTGGGCCTTGGGCTCCAAGGCCCTCCTCCTCCTCTGCTTAACTGCCTGTACCGGCCCTCACAGCCCCAGCTCAGTGGGGTACGAGCCCTCTGCCTGCTGGTAGGAAGCAGCTCTGCAGGGGTAGGAAAGGGTGCACGGCCATCACTCACCGGGTCCAGGAGCTCATCGTCCAGCTCCACATTGCTCATCTGTCCAATTCGGAAAGATGCGGAGTGAGGCGACTAGGAGCAGAACAGAGGTTGTGAGCACACGAACGTGCTATGCACCCACCCCTGCCCAGCTGGCACCACCCTCCTCCCGCGGGAGACAGGCCTGCTCCTGACCCCCACGGCCCACCCGGAAGCCCAGTGCCCATCTCTTGTTTTAGGATGGATATGGAGCGCTCACCACCTGCCAGGACGAAGGGCTGGAGATACTCCTAGACCAGCCAGTGTCCATGCTGAGGAGCCCCACCCTCCCCTCTCACCCAGATCCCGAGGAGGCCCACTGCCTACCACCTCCTCAGCACTGTGTCCAGAATGGCCTCTCTGCCCCATGCTTGGATTTGAGTATGTGCACATCTCCCAAAAGGCCTGTGGCACAGAACTGGGTGGGTCCTGCCCCACTGAGTCTCCAGGGTGGTGCAGCTCAGCTCGCGCAGCAATGCCCTTTGTTGTGACTCTCCCCTGACTCTGGGGGCCCTGCCCCACTCAGGAGCACCTCCTGGCTGCGCCCAGACCTGCCCAGCCCATCCTCCTCTGTCCTGAGACCATCTGATTAGCTGCTCCCAACCATGTCCCAGACCTTCACAAAAGGGCTGGGGTGGGAAGACAGAGGGGCCAGCTTCACAGCTGAGGGACAGCCATGTGTGGGCAGTCTGCTGCCTGTGTTAGAAAGCAAACATGCCCATGAGGGGAAAGAAGAGCCTGGAAGTGAGGAGACTCCATGCTATGTCTAGGCCACCCAGAGCTGTCCCCACCCCGACAGCAGCAGCCATCCTGGTGGCCAGCATTTCCACCAACTCCTCTCCCTGTACCTTTCTTGCTCTCAGGACCAGCCCTCCCCCACAAAGGCTCTGTGAAGGCATGGAGAGATACAGAGTCCTGCAGCAGGGGTCCATCTGTTTCCACCCCATCCCAAGCCAGCTGTTGATTAGCCAACAGGCGAGGAAACCAGAGCAGAAAAGGAACTTATAGGCCAGAGGTCTCTGCAGACTGGTGTGTATGGGGAACCTGACACTCTAGAGAGCTTGCCCCAAGCCACATCCCAACTAGTTGCCAGAACTTGACCTTCCCAGCCCAGTGCTCCCAGGGCCCCTGGAGCTCCTGTCTCTCTCTGCAGGCCCCAGTCCTCATAGGACCTGGCATGGCAGACAGGCAGGCGGATTCCAAGTCAGTCCCCCACAGACATATAGCCAAAGGTTCCTCCTCCCACCGCAACAGGGAGCTCCCAGGACCCCTCTTCTGTGAAGCTGGTCCCATTCCTCAGGAGCAGAAGCTAGGCTAGGCCGAGACTCTCAGGTGTCCCCACATCCTCGTACAGATGTGCGCCAGCCTACCATATGGTCCTGGGCCTGAGAGTATGCAAGGTGAGCAGAAATACAGTCTTCAAGGGCATTACCTGGCAACAGGAGGCAAAGCCCCAAACATGAAGGACCGGGAGGCTAACAGGAGGGCACAACAGCAGGACCACCAAGAGGCCCCCACCGCCCCCACTGCTGAGCTACCTTGGCAGACTGGAGTGAGAGCTTGGGGATGGGCGTGACCTCGAGGAGGTTGGACAAGGGTGAGCTTGGGTAACTGATGTATTAAGGCAGGGCTCACAAGGATCTGCTGCAGGGCACTATAGCAGTTCCTGGCTTCCACACCAGCTGCAGGACCTGGGGGCAGACCAGGTGGGGTCTGCCCTACACTAGCACTGCAACCTCCCACTGAGCCCTAATTATTTGAAAGTCACATCAAAGATTTCTATGGTCAAAGGAAACATCAACAGAGTGAAAAGGCAACTTCCAAAACAGGAGGAGGTCTGTGCAAATCATGGCATCTGGCGAGGGACTGACAGGCAGAACATAGAAAGGATCCTGCGAATCACCTGCTAAAACCAAGCAACTCACCCCAACAAGAGCCAAGCCCCAAAACAGACTTCTCTCCAGAGAAGACACACCAGCACCCACTGGCTGGTAAGCACACCCAGGGGTGCCCCAAGCCCCAGTGAGCTGCCACCACACACCTACCAGGAGGGCACCACAGAGGAGACGGGAAGCAACAGGGCCAGCAGGGCAGGGAGCTGCTTCAGGTGTAAGACGGAGCAGCCAATGACATGGAGCACAGTCTAGTGGCTCCTCAGAAAAAGCCAGAACTCTGCCCTACAAACCACCAACTCCACGTCCAGGTTAGCTACTCCAAGAACTAGAAGCCGGGTCTTGAAAGAACTGCAGCGTCTTGCAATAGCTCAAGTACCCACCACCAGGCAGACAAAAGGCCTGCCCCCAGGCAGTGGCTTCCATCAGCCACAGGAGGAAAGGGCACTGCCATGCACCACCCCCCAGGGCTTGCAATGCGACACTGGGGAACTGAGCCAGTCACAACAGCAGAGACACTGCACGTCCACCCACACACCATACAAGGTCACATCCAGAGACAGGAAATAGAGTGCACTGCCCAGGAAAGGAAGAGTTATTTAGTGGGAACAAAGTTTTAGTTTTGCAAGATAAAAAGTTCTACAGATTGATTGCACAACGAGAATATACTAAACATTAGTGAATTATGTTCTTAAAAAAAAAGTGCTAAATTTTGTTATATGCTTTTTACTACAATTTTAAAAACATTTTTTGAAAATCTTGAAAATCAGTTGCTGGTCCGTGCTGTCCACCATGCATCCCAAGATCCCAGGCACAGCTTCCACTTGCCAAGCTCCACGCTGAACACTGAGGACACAAGCCGGGAACTTGGAAAGGACACCAGGTCACACACAAAGCTGAGCACACACTGACAGAGGCAAGCGACAAGAGCAAAAGGTCTGCTTTAGACACAGTGGCCAAGGGCCTCTAGAGCGGAAGGCATCTAGGCTGACCTGGCGGATGCAAGGAGTCAAAGCCCAAGACCAGAAGAGCAGCTAGAATGCAGAGAGTGCAGGGACAGTGGAAGCAGTCCTGGCTGTGGAGACTGTGCACTATGGCCCCTGGGGTTTCCCCGGGGCCCTCCAACCAGGTCCAGGCCCAGTTGAATCCCTCAGCTCTGCTCCCTGTTGGGCCATGGACCATACCTGTGTCCTAGGCTGATTTTAGCCCACCTAAGCTTCTGGGGCGGAGCTGCTGACCCTACGCAAAGTGGGGCTGGGGCTAGGCAGAGGGCAAGGGAAGGGCAAGGACTTTCTAGGAGGGGCTGAGAACAAACAGTGCTTGCTAGAAGAGAACAGAGTTCAAGGGGATGACCAGAGGACCCTCCCCACCACTTCACCACACCCTAGGTCTCCTCAACAGTGCCCTCAGATCCCGTGATCTGTAGCTCTGGGTTGCCAAGGCAGGACACAGTCCCACACCAACCTGAGAGCCTCCTCTGCTGGGACTCTTGGTTTCCCTGCGTTTGTAGGTATGTCCTGGATTTACCAGCACTGCAGTGTGCCCCGCCCCCACTCTGCCCTGCCTCCACTCTTCCTCGCTCAGACTTCCCTCAAAAAGCTCTCAAAATGCTGTTCTTCCAACTGTCCACACACATGACCATGACCTGCTTGGTGACCTCATCCTTCCCCTCTCCCACTGTGCTTGGCACAATGGGTCTGGGAAAAGGAACAGATTCTGAAGGGACCAAACTTTCCATAGGGGTCCAGGCATGAACAGGCCACTCTCCAGTCTGCCCTGTCCATAGCAGCAACCTCATGGTGCTCAGACACCTGTGCCTTAGCCAAGATAGCAACCATGCCACCGTCCAATCATGGGACTCCTGCAACAAACCCCGAAGGGCCAAGAGGCAGGCAGAGCAAGCTCTTGTGTCTGCTCACCAGAACTCTCACAGCAGCTGTGGGCCTGGGTTGGTACAAGGGCCCTGGACCTAGGGAAAGTTTCAAAAGTCCTGTCTGCTGCAGCACTGGGGTGCCACTGAACCTACCCATGAGCCTGCCCACCCAGAGGAGACCCCCCTGACAAGAAATGCTGCTAAGGGCATCACGCACTAATGCATTTGCAAAGACAAGTCACTCTTGAGTTGCTGCATTACATTACTAGGAACAACTGAGGCTCATTCAAAACATGTTTTCTGAGAGGCTCCAGGCTCAGGGCTATCCATGCATTAACTATTTTGCAGATAACAAAACTGAGGCACAGGCAGGGAAAAGACCATGCTCAAGACCCTCGGCTGGTCACATGTTCCAGTGCAAAGGTCTTTCAGGACGCCTAGCCTCCAGATTATGCTTGTGCAGTATGCTGAAGCAGACAGGATCCTAAGCACTGCAGGCCCCAGCCTCCTTCTGGCCTCCACCAGAGCTGAGTTAAACTCAAAGCCAACTCTCGTGCTCACCGGTCTGACCTTCCTACCCCACAGTGTAATCCACACTGTTGCAGGGTCCCAGACACATATCCCCTTTGTCTACTGCTGTTGTTCCTGCCTGAGGATCCTGTGCCAGTGGGGTGCCTTGCACAGTCCTCCCAGGGTGTTGGGCCTATTTGTAGTGGGACAGAAGCTGATTAATGCACTATGGTGTCCCAGGCAAACACATGGTTTAAATTGTTTGAGAGCAGCTAATCAATACTAACTGCAAATAAAATAGCCTGTAATGACATTTAAAGGAAGAAATCAACACCTCTTTAAACACACACACACATACACACACACACACACACACACACACACCTGTATCTATTTGCAAAGAAAAACAGGAAACCCCATGCCTGTTCATTTCTAGAATAAACCCAAACTCCACCTCTGTCAAAGTTCCATTTTTTTAACCTATCAGCCCAGTTTTCTTCTTTCTTCTGTTTTATTAACTTCAGATTACATTACTTTGAAACAGAGAAAACACATAAAACCCAGAAACATCCCAAGAGGAAAAGAGCTAATCACACAGTCCCACCACTCTAACCACTTCAGATCATGGGTTGCAAGCAGCTGTCACTTCAAGGGAGCTGAGCTGCTTCCTACCAGCAACCATCAGACTTTGATTCTCATTGTTTGATACATCTCCCAGGCAGTGCAAAAGCCTTCATATAAGTTTACAAAAATAGCTTGGTTTTTTTGCCCTTTCCAATCTTTAAACACTGTGTAAGTGTTTGCCAGACATATCTAAAACAGAAGAAAAGGTGAAAGATAATTACAAAGACCAAGCCATCAACCCAAGTAATTCACTTGACTCAAAGTTAATGCAATCCGCACAGGCAGACAGACCAGGGGTAAATAAGCGAAACAGTAATCCTTCTCCCAACCTTGATGCTTTTAAAGACGCAAGCTGTGATGACACCGGAACCTGTTCTCACCCACTCACTGGATGCTTACTGCATTGGCTGCACATTCCAAATCCAATTTCGTGCTGAGACTAGTAGACAGGAGTTATGGCCAAGCACCTGCTGAGTGGGGCTGGGGGTGTGGCTCAGCGGTAGAGCATTTGCCTGGCATGTGTGAAGCTCAGGGTTCCACCCCCAGTACCGAAAAAAGGAAAAAAACCAACAACAAAAAAACATAAAACCGCCCAAAGTCAGGACTGATCTCCACAGAAAGGTTCTCAGTCACTCTCACAGAAATATCAAACCCTGCCATCTAACTTGTTAAAATATCCTGGGATTCAAAAAGCAGTAAATAAAATCACAGTTTGAGAAAGCCGGAAGGACACGGTGGCCATCATGCCAGTGGTTCAGGAGGCCGAGGCAGGAGACCCGCAAGCCTGGGCAACTTGGTGAGACCCTGCCTCAAAATAAAAAGGGCTGGCTGGGGGTGCAGTTTGGTGTGGAGCGCACCTGGGCTCAATGCCCCGCACCTCGAAAAAGCAGCAACAGCGAGCGGGCGGGCGGGTGCCCAGCGCGGGCTCCGGCTCCGGCTCCGGTTCCACTGAGAGGCGCCGCCGCGAGCCCCCGCAGCCTTACCTGTCGCGCGGCGCCGTTCAGCAGCGGCGTCCCTTCGCCCGGTCGTGCTGTCCTCCGCAGTAGCGGCGCCGCCTCCTCGTCGTCGCGGTCGCGGCCGGACCACGACACCTTCTTGGAGACGTTGGCCATGGCCCGCGGAGCCGGGACTCGGCGGCAAGCGGCCGCAGCCGGGGAGCGTTCTCGTGACCCGCTCCGGTGCCACGTGACCTGCCCGCGTTCACGTGACCGGAGACGGCGGCCGCGGAGGGCCACGCAGAAACGCCTCCCAGAGCCCTTGCGGGCCGGGGCGCCCCAGCCGAGGCAGGCTTCTTCCGCTCGCCGGTGTCGCGAGACCCCGGGGAGGCTGACAGTAACGGCGGCCCGGGGCCTGGCGCTGCGGACAGTTGGCGAACAGTCGGTGTCACCTGCTAGATGGCAGTGTCACCGAAGGGGCCGTTTCCCAGTGTGATCGTCCCACGCTAGCTCTCGGGAGCTGCGACTGGCCGCGCCCCCTGGTGGCCACAGTGTGCAGCTTCCCGCAGGACAAGAAGCGAGGCGCGGTCAAGTCCTCGCAGGTGGCCTTTGGCACTTAGCCAAGACAGAGGCAGTGCAAAACGGGGCGACCAAACCGAGACTAACCGTGGCTGCGCTCTCGGGAGAACGGTGCTCACCGAGAGCTGGCGCGGCCAGGGCCGCCGCGCAGTGGTAGGGCGCTTGCCTGGAGAGTGCGGGCCTGGGTTCCCTCGCCAGCGCTGCCGCCGGAGCCAGAGGAGAGGATGCTTGGAAAATCACTACTCACAAGGACTCAAGGAGCCCAAACTTACCATCCCGAAGGGCCATGTTTTTGAAGTGAGACTTGCCCAATGATGGAGCTGTATTTACAAAATTCAAAAAAAGTTCAGGTCAAAACCTGCCTGCTTGGGGCTGGGGTTGTGGTGGCTCAGTGGCAGAGCACTTACCTGGAACATGTGAGGCACTGGGTTCGATTCTCAGCACCACATAAAAATAAACGAACAAAATAAAGATTTGAAGAAGAAAAAAAAAAAAAAAAAAAACTGCCTGCCTGACTTTAAAGACAGCTGTGCTCACTGTCCATTCCAAAAACGGCAGACCATTGTTGAAGCTCATGTGGATGTCAAGACTATTAATGGGGTAGGGGATGCAGCTGAAGAAGAGTGCTTGCCTAGTATGTGTGACCTCATGGTTCAGTCCCCAGCAATGTGAGGGGGGAAAATGCTTATTTACTTCATTTGTTCTTTGTTGGTTTTACTAAAAAAAATGCAATAATCAGATTGTAGATTGATCATGTTTGGCACCAAATCTGCCAGATCCAGAAGATGAAAATCATGATTCCAAAGGCTCAGGCAGGAGGATCACAAGTTTGAGATGAGCCTTGGCAACTTAGTGAGCCCCTGTCTCAAAATACAAAATAAAAAGAGCTGAAGACTCCTGGGTTCAATACCTAGTACTAGGAGGGAAAAAGTGATCAATAAATAAATCAATCCTAGAGAGCATTGGGAAAGATGCAGAAAAGGTATCATCTCCATGATGTCCACGTGGAAATGTAAACATGCTGAAGGAAGCCCAGAGTCGTGTTGGGAAGCAACTAGAGCTTCATGGTGAAGGTCTGACCCATCACAGGTAAGACAGGGTCTGCACTGGAACAGACTGGTGACAGTGAACCCCCAGTCCAGGAATCCATGTGAAATACAGACTTTAAGTGGTGACAAAAAAAGATCACTCTAGGGTACATGTATATGGTGTGCAAAGTATTAGTCTTACAACTTTTCTTTAGGCTTTAAAAGTTCTTTTGAGTCTCCAAGGCTGAGAAGATAATAGAACATCTCCTTCCCCAAAATAATTCTAAATAGAAACTAAACCCAGAATAAGAGGAAGGAAGTCCAACGGGGTTTTGAATTTTCCCCATGATTACTGTTTTGTTTCTTAGGTTGAACCCACTTATATTTTTTGAGACAGGTGTAAGGAAAGTGGCACAGGACACACTGAAAATCACCCAGACACATTGAAGCCAAGCAGAAGCAAGTTTATTGTTTATTTTTTTTAAAGAGAGAGAAAAAGAATTTTTAAATATTTATTTTAGTTTTCGGTGGACACAACATCTTCATTTTATTTTTATATGGTGCTGAGGATCGAACCCAGTGCCCCACGCGTGCCAGGCGAGTGCACTACCGCTTGAGCCACATCCCCAGCCGGCAAGTTTATTGTTATTGTTAAAAAACCAGAAAAGGCTGTCTCTGCGCAGAGAAAAAGCAGCGACCTCCGCAGAGCCTGGGTTGTACATTGGGGGTGGGCTTAGCCCTTGCTATTGCAGGTGGAGAGCAAGCTTCAAAACCTCTAGAACCACAAAGGGGGAGGGGCATGAGGAGAAGGCACATTGCCACCAGCTCCTGGAATTGGCAGGCCCCTGTCTGGGAGCACTATGGTCAGGGTGCAGGTGGGTGGAGGTGTCAGCCTCTGGGTGAGCGGACTCATGCAGGAAGGGGGAATAGGAGGGGGAGCAGGGTGAGGTGTCTGGCCAGAATAGAGTTAGCTTGACTTAACTTTCTTAATTAACACATAGTTATGTTAACAGCCTAACAACAGGGTATCACTAAGTTGTTGAGGCTGGCCTCAAACTTGTAATTCTCCTGCCTCAGCTGCCCCAGTAGCTGGAATGACAGGATACACTGCTCCCTGATTGCTCTGCAGTGCTTTTTGTGAAGTTACAAAAACAATTTTCTTTCTTTTTCATTTTCGTTCGTGGGATTGATTGAGCCCAGGGGCATTTAACCACAGAGTCATGTCCCTAGCCCTTTGTATTTATTAATTTAAGACAGGGTATCACTGAGTTGCTTAGGCCTTTGTTAAGTTGCTGAGGCTGTCCTTGAACTTGGGATCCTTCTGCCTCAGCTCCTCCATCCCCGAGCTGCTGGAATTACAGGTGTGTGCCGTGGTGCCTGGCTCCCCATGCCCCTTGGGAGCAGGGATCTGCCACCTGACTGCAGGACTGCAATGAGTTGCCATTCAGTGGAGGTCATGGGCTTAGGTCTTCTAGGCGAGTAGGGTTTGGGGGAATGTGGTGGGTAGGCAGAAGAGTTAAGCAGAATAGTGGCATGGACATGGCAGGTCATGATAAGACTAGTTCCTAGGGTTCAGGGTAGTACCAGGGAGGGTGGACCATCTCTGTGGAGGGTGGAGCTGTTTTCCAAAGACAGTCCCTTCTGGGGACTGGACCCAGAAACTTGCAGGGTGAATGCTCTGCCACTGAGCTAGCCACTCCCCCCATGTGTCATCTTAGGGACAGATGTGTGTGTCAGAAAACAGATGGGCTGGGCTGAGTGGCTGTGGGAGAAAAGAAACCAGCCCATGGCTCTTTGTTGGAACTCACTTCCTGGAACCACTTCGGGTCATTTTGTTTTCCTTACCCAGGAATGGAATAGATTTGGGTTAAAGGAAGAGTCTGGTGGCATTAGAGGGGGATGTGGTTTATGCCTGAGAGTGTATAGGTGACTTTATTTCTGCCTCCAGTAGGAATGGTGAGTCCTGTTGGATACATGTTCAGACTGCCTGGCTCCTAAACCAGGCTGGCTTCCCAGATCTGCCTGCCCCAAATTCCCCCACAGTCTCTGGGCTCCTACCATGCTGTCTGACACTGCCTGTGACCCTGCTCACTTGCCCCAACTCCAAACCCTTGCTCCAGTGTCTTGCCCAGCTGGAGCCCCCACCCCAACAAGCATCCTGAACATTTTCACTCTCAGTGACACCTGCCTCTGCAGAATGCAAGGAGCTCCAAGTCTGGGGACTTGACCAAACACTGCTATGACTACTGTGACATCTTTGTTCTTCAGGGTGTGGTAAGAACCTGAAAGTGGGGGAGTGGGTGGAAATAACACCCTGTGGGTCTTCTGCCCTGGCTCTGCACTGGGTGAAGGAAGCTACCTGTTGTCTTTGGCTGAGGATGATCAAGAGTTTTGAAATCAAACCGTGAGAGGTTCAACTTCTGCCAGCTCCTAAGGTCTTGTGCAAGATGGCTATGCTGGGACCTAGCATTCTGTTCCTCCAAAAACAGTGACCAATCAGATTGCCAGTCTTTCCAAAAGAAAGATGTTAGATGAGAAGCGAAATGGCAGGATGAGGTGTATGAGAAGGAGGGCTCTTAGCAAGAAGCAGGGGTGCACACCTGTGGTCCCAGCGCTTGGGTGCCTGAAGCAGGGGATTGCTTGAGCTCAGAGTTCAGAGCCAGGTTGGCCAGGCTGGCCCCCATCTAAGAACTAATCAGAGAAGACGGGGTCTTCATCAAGTTTGACTGCCCTGGAGAAGCAGAAGCCAGTGATTCAGGGGAGTGTCACATGGGCGCTCATGGGGATTTCCAGTATGAAAATACCTCCCTGACCTTGACTCATGAACAGGCAGTGTTGGGGGAGGCCAGAAATGCGGGGTCCACTGAGATTGGAGAGATTCTGGTGAGACTGCAGTGCTAATTTGGGGCACTGTCCCCCCAGAAGTGTGTGCCTGTTGGCTAGCTGTCTTCCCATGGGTAAAGGTGGCTAGCTACCCAAGGCCCCTACAGAACTGAAATCACCACACATGAGGTTCAGAGGGCCTTAGTCCTCCAGCGGTCCTTCAGGGTTCTTCCAGGCCTAGGCATGGGCCTTCTCTAATCTGCTTTTGCACTTTTAAAATGGGAAGGCGTGGTGGTGCACACCTGTAATCCCAGTGATTCTGGAGGCTGAGGCAGGAGGATTTCAAGTTCAAGGCCAGCCTCAGCAACTTAGGGAAGCCTGACTTAAAATAAAACAAAAGATCTGGATGTAGCTCTGTAGTATACCATCCCCACTACCACCCCCGACTCCCATTTCATCCCCCCACAAAAAAAAAATAAAGAAAAATGAATAGTGAAAAAATGTCTAGATGAATTTACCATATGGCATTCACTCTTGGGGACTTTTCCAAAATAAACAAAATTGTGTCCACTCAGGGTTGGGGTGTGGCTTGGTGGCAGAGTG
Organism: Callospermophilus lateralis; assembly: GCF_048772815.1. Classification (NCBI taxonomy): domain Eukaryota; kingdom Metazoa; phylum Chordata; class Mammalia; order Rodentia; family Sciuridae; genus Callospermophilus; species Callospermophilus lateralis. Next base: position 7,874,674 of record NC_135323.1, on the reverse strand, counting down.
CTTGCCTGCCACACATAAGGTCAATCCTCAGCACCACGAAACAAAAGAAGTCCAAAGATCTGTAGGAGAATGCGCATAGCAGCTTTACTCATAGTACCTAAAAGCTGGAAACAACCTACATGCCCATCAGCTGGGGAATGATGGACAAAATGTGGTCCATTCATACTATGGGGTGGCACTCAGCCACCATGTGCTGTGTGAGTCCACCTCGGAGGTGACCAGGACAGGCAAATACATGCAGAAGAGGGTCACCAGTGCTGGGGCAGGTATGGTCACTACAGGGTCAGTGCTGAGCAGCAACTGAAATACTCGAAAACTACATCATGTGGATGGTTGCACAGGTTATTATTCTTGCTAAAAGTCTTTGAAGTATACACTTAAATTGGTGTACTTTATAATGTGAAAATGATACCTCGTGAAGCTGATGAAGCAGCACAGTTGGTCGATCCTCGATGTCATCAGCCACCAAGCACGAGAGAACAGGACTGACCAGTTGGCCTCAAAGGCCCCCAGCGTGTCTGGGGAGGGACGGTGGTCTTGAGGGCCAGGAAGCACACGCTGAAGCCTTTCCACAGGGATGCGAGAACAGCTCTCACCCATAGGAACCTTTCCCAAGTGCCCTGAGAGGTGGCAGTGACATGGCAGATGCTGTCTTTGCTGTCTCGAGGAAGGGGAACCCCCAGAAACAAGACTTCTGTTGGCCTTTCATCACTTCAAGGCCACTCAGGGTGACCTGAGGCTTTGAAGGCGCAGCACAAAAGAACACCACAGCCTGGGAAGAGGCAGCTCTGGTCCCCAGCAATTCCACCGACCCCACCCCATGCAGGAATGCCCTGGACAGCACACGGGGCCCTGTGGAATGGGTGGTGGCTTGCTCCTCCTGCTAACCCAGAGCATGACCACAGCCCCAGTAGGGTGAGGCCTTATGGACAGAGCTCCAGACAGGTGCAGTTGGCCCTCTGCACAAACTTGCCTACACATGAGGCATTGGCCAGTGTCAGGATGGCACCAGTAGGGAGCTCCTTCCCGATGGCGAGGTTCGCAACCTCTCCAGGGACCAGTGCCCGGTCCCAGATGGCCAAGCCAGACATGCTCCCCACAAAGGCCTCAGATCTGTCAAACCCTCCACCAACACTGTCTTGCTCCTGGCCCAGCACAAGGGACCCTCCAGGAGGGATCTCATAGCCCTCCCTGAAGTGGGAGCCAGTGGCCACTAGCCTGCGGTCCACATGGAGCCAGTACTTGCCCTGGACAGATGTCCAGATGATACAAATGTGGTGCCACTGGCCATCTAGCAGCAGCTGCAGAGGCAGCTCCCTGAAGGCTGGGTCTCCGATCACAAAATGGAGGGACCCGGGGACCAGTGAGTCTCGGCCATGCAGTACCACCTTGTTGTCATTCTCTTCAGTGGCGTAGGAGAGGAGGGTGCCCAGGTGGCCAGAGGATGTGCGGACCCAGCTGCAGAAGGACAGAGCTCGTAGGGCTGTGAGGAAGCTGGGGCTGAGGAAGATCACGTTCTCAGGGGAGGCATCCGGGAATGTGAACACAGGACCCAGGTTGCAAACTAGAAACAGAGGGAGGGGGAGTCAGCCCTGCAGCAGGAGCCCCAGAAATGGTCCTCACTCTGGAGGGTGGACTTGCGGGGCCCTGCAGCCACACCTCCTGGAGGACAGCTTGAGCTGGGAAGGCTGAGGGCTCCTCTAGTTCCTCTTGCTTGCCCTCAGGATGTGCCACCCCCAGGCAGGAGCTAAGAATGAGGTTAGCCTTCCCAGGGAGCCTTCAGTCCCTAGTTAAGCCTGAGCTGTCTCCTAAGAAGGGGAGCAGATGACCATTAGCACCAGGGCACCTCTGGCTGCTGTAACAAATTGCTACAAATTTAGTGTCTTTAAACAGCCTAGGCTTACTATTTTGTGGTTTTGGAGGCTGGAAGCCTGATGCAAGTCTTAAAGAGCCCAAATCAAGGTGTCTCAGGACCAGCTCCTTCTGGAGGCTCCAGAGAGACATAATCTCCTGCCCTTCCCAGCTACTGGAGGCACTAGCCATCCTTCCTGTCTTCAGAGTACATCCCACCAACCTATCTCTGTCCTCATGTCCCCTTCTCTGACCCTCCCACCCCCCTCTCTGAGCCCTGTGTTTACACAGGGCCATCCAGTAATTCAGGACCTAACCAGCTCTGCAAGAGGTGCTTCTTCAATGTGAGGAACAGGGGGCCCAAACTGCTGGGACCCGCAGATAGGAGACCACCTGGATGAGGAGCAGGGAGTGTGGAGTGTGAAGTCAATGTCCTCTCCTCATGGGGAGAAAGCCTGTGGAGGTGGCAGGGGCACCACGGGTTCAGGAGGAGCTACAGGAATATTGTAAGCCATGGGGAGGGGGCCAGGCCTGTGGCACTTACCTTCTCCTGGTCCCTGAGGAGGATCCCTTGGGACTGTAGCAGCCCCACCAGGTGCCCAATGGCTGCTTGGGGCTGGGAGCTTCTGTGTGCCCAGGAGATGGGCAGTGAAGTTCCGGGACTCCGTTGGGTGAAGAGCAAGGTCCTGCCTGTCTGTCAGCAGCATCAGTGGGCCCGGGCGCACAGGCTGAGCTGGAGTTGGGGCTGGGGTCCACCCTGGGGCTGCAGTGCCAGGGCTGGCCATCTGTAGTTGACCCTCGAGAGCAGCCAGCCTGGCACCCTGGCTGTGGACCTGGTGTGTCAGGCTGACCAGTGCATCCTGCAGGGCCTGTGTGCCCAGGGCCAGGCCTGAAATGACATCCCTCTGTGTCTTCTGCTCCTTCCCTGCCTGTACCCACTGCCTGCTTTTCTCAGTCAGGGCCAAGTCCAAGGCCTGTAGTCGCATGTCCACCTTCCGGCTTCGGTGCTGAGTCTTCCTCACCCAGGCCTTCAGGTGGGCCAGGTCCCCCTGGATGGCGGCCTGTGACCTGTTGACTGTCAGAGCCACAGCCTGGCTCTCCTCTGCCAGGCTCTGTAACTGGGCATTAATGTTATAGGACATGTTGTAGTTGTTGGCAATGCCCTGCAGCTGTGTTAAGGTCACTTCTTGGAATCTCCAAAACTGTAAAGAGGACACAGCAGTTATGAGGGGCCAGGATAGGCAGGGATAAGGCCTTCCTGCTCACACCTCAGAAGAACCTCTGTGCGCTGGGCTCGTGGTCAGCGCTGCATAGTGACCCTTGCCATGACACTAGGAGATGCAGGTAGGGGGCCAAGCTCAGAGTGGGCGATGGAGCCCAGGCCCCACTGCAGCACTGGGGAGCATGGGTTCACCTTGCAGTCTCTGATCCTGCCCCACCTCCCAGGTTCTAAATGGCCACCGCTAGTTGCTTCAGTTGCAGGCAGGCTGGGCTGGGCTGCATATGTGCTTGACTGGGCTCAAAGCAGAAACTTGTGGTGCTGGGGCACTGTCTGCAGACCCCACACAGGAGTCTGGGGGCCACCCATGCCTTCTGCTTTGAGATAGACTAGGGACCTCATGGCTCCCACACCCAGTGTTTGTGCCCAGCACCATCGATTCCCTAGACCCCACAGCTGTGCTCCTTAGGCCTTCCAGAGCCTCCATACATACAGTCTCTTGTCCCCTGCCAACCACACATCACTCCGCTTATTTTCAGAGTAGAGCCCGGCAAACCCTCCCTGGTTTTCAGTTGTAGGGTAGGGCACTGCTAACTGCTAGCAAGAACCATAAACTGCTTGGATGCTTGGCTCACAGTTCACACCTGCCGCTACAATTGTTCAACATCCAACCTTCATTTTTGCCAATTTTAAAAATCCAGGAGCGGTACACCTACCTGCTCTTCTAATCTACGGAGCCTCTCGAAAAATGGTTTTCTTTGCCCTGCTGATCCAGCTCTCTGCAGTGAAGCCCCATGTAGATACATGGGCATCAAAACCAGGAGGAGAGACAGGGTCATCCTCCCTGGCCAACCCATGCTGAGAGAAGAGGGGGCTCCAGCAATCTCTTCAGGATATAGGAGGTGGCCTCAGCCCCAGTGTCTGCCTCATCCCCAGTGTCTGCCTCGTCCCCCACTCCTCCTGGCTCTCCAGTTGAGCAGTTTTCCTTCCGTGGCCCTGGCTAGGGTTCAGGCACTTCCTGCCATCTTAGGGAAAGGCATCTGCCTTCAAGCCTACTGGCTCTGTGGGTCCCAGGTTCCCAGGGAAACAAGCTTAAAACAGACGCAAACAGCTTTTTTGGAAAGCTTCTCTGCTGGGGCAAGGACTTGTCTTGTGAGCTCAGAGGTGGGCGAGCACTGATGGCTTTAGCAGAAGCACATGGACTCATGTTACCACCAAGAAGTTGAAGAAGGACAGGGAACCCAGCAGGGGCCTGGAAGTCACTGGAGTCAGGTCTATGTTGGTGCCAGCATCCCAGCCATGCCCAGCCACATCCTGTGAGGCTTTCTCTCCCTTGGAAAGGGAACTGAAATGTGATTGGCCATCACCTTATTTTTTCCTCAGGACTGGGTGATTTTAATTTTTATGTATTTATTGTTTGTTTTTTCTTTTACAGGCACTCTACCACTGAGCTTCATTATCAGCTCTTTTCTTATTTTGAGACACAGTCTTGCCAAGTTGCCCAGGTTCTCCTACCTTAGCCTCCCAAGTTGCTGGGATTATGGGAGAGCACGATGGTGCCCAGCTTGATTATTTTTTATTTTGTCCTTAGACAGGGTCTCACTCTGCTGCCAAGGCTGGTTAAAGCAATGCTCCTGTCTCAGCCTTCCAAGTTGTTTCTTCTTCTTCTTCTTCTTGGTACCAGGAATTGAACCAGGGTTGCTTAACCAGAGTCACGCCCTCAGTCACACCCTATATATCTTGAGACAGGGTCTGGCTGAGTTGCTTAGGGCCTTGCTAAATGGTGGAGGCTGACTTTGAACTTGCAAGACCCTTTCTCAAGATAAAAAACATAAAGGGCTGGGGATGTGGCTCAGTGGTTAAGTGCCCCTGCGTTTAACGGTTAACCCCTGCCCAAGAAGGATGCTTGTATGTTTGTGGAATGAATATATATTTCCAGATTTCCCCCCACATTCACCTCTGCTGAAATGTCACCCTTCCCAAAGAGGAAGCCTACCTACTCTCCAGGGAGGTCATTAGAACATTCTAGTTTTTTATTTTCCATCCTGGGGGCAAATCCAGGACTTCATGCACTCCCAGCAAGGGTTCTACTACTGTATTACCACTTTGCCTCAAGGGGGTGCTCTGATAAACCCAGCCTAATTTCCTCTTAAGATTGGGAGCCATCTCCTCACAAGGCATGAAAAGTTAATTTCGGCTTTACTATATATTACTGCGATTTCTAAACTTGCTTGGAATGCCTGAGGGTGCCTTGAACTCACCCATGCCTGGCTTTCCCTGGCCAGATAAGGACCCTCTCTGAAACTAGTGGCGCCTCATAAATTCTGATGTTGGGATCTAAATTTACTCCCTAAGTGCTGGACCATTAACCAGCCTTTGTGTTATGCTTGTTAAAATCCTGTTATCTGTAAGTTCTCAAGACCCCCCCCCCCCCACACACACACTTTTTGCAACTTTCTGAGCTATAAAGGTGCCCTCCTAGAGAGCTGCGGGGCTGTCTTCTGTCCCCACTGGTTTCTGGAGAGACAGCCTCAGCCGGTAGGAATTACAAGCTTGCTTTATTTTGATTTAAATTGGAGTTGGTGGTCTTTTCTTTGAGTGGTGGTTAATAGTTCCACGCCAGGATGTCCAGGAGGTTGGCCGCCGGCCCTAGGACCTAGGGGGCCCTCGACACGTGGCTAGAGCAACTGTGGAACGGAACCTGATGCTTCACCTCGTTAGTTTAGACAGCACCTTCCCAGCGGCTACCAGATTCCATCATTCGCCTCCGCTGCGTGCAGCCTGCATTCAAAGCGTTTGAACTCAAGCGCGGCGTGGAGCAGAGCCGCTGGGCAGCGCAGGCACAACCCACAGTCACGTGGCCGCGGGTCCCCGCCTCATCTAGAGCACACCCGCCTCCCTCGATCGGACCCGCCCTGCCGCGCAGGCGCACACTCGCGGTGCCGCCTGCTTTTGCGGATTCGCGGAATCCAGCGGGGGGGCGGCGGGGGGCTTTGAAGGCCGCAGTCCCGCCTCACGCGGGGACCGGAGCTCGCGGCCGCCCGCCAGTTGAGGCCGGGCCAGGCCGGGTGGCCGGTGCGCTCAGGGAGGGATCCCGCTGTCCCGGACGCCCGGCTGCCGGCAGCATGGAGCCCGCGCGCTCTGCGGTCGGACTCAGCGTCCAGGAAGCGGTGCACATCCTCCAGTCTTCTGAGGACGGTGGCCGCGTCCTCTCCGCCCTGGAGTCCCTACAGCGCTATCTGCGAGGAACCGCGGAGCCCGCGGAGCAGGAGGAGTTCGCAGCCAAGCACTTCGCTGCCGTGCTGCGCTGTCTGGTCGGCAGGCTGAGCCCCCGCTGGCTGCAGCTGTCGCCCGGCGACCGGCCGGAGCAGCTCTGGGACAGCTTCTTCCTGGAGGGCCCTGCTGACCAGGCCTTCCTAGTGCTGATGGAGGCCATCGAGGGCACTGCCGGGTGAGTGAGGCTGGGGGCTTGTGCAGCGGCCTGTGACTTGGAAGCACAGAAGGGCCTGGGGAATTGCGAACTGCAGGGTTCATTCTGGAAGGTGCCAGGGAGAAAACAGAGCCTGCGACCTGCTGACACTACCCCCCCCCCCCCCGAACTGATAGTGGCTGTGTTCTCTAAGATGGGGAGGACCTACCGGCATCTCGACCTTGCAGGACGGCGGGAGGAGGGGTGTTCACATCACAGCAGGCCCCAGCCAGCTCCCCTAGGCAGTTAGCATTGCTGCTTCGTGGTCCCAGCCCTGCAGTGAGGCTTTCTGGGCACAGTGGCAGCTCTCAAGGCCTCTTGGGATATTTTCAGGTTTTCCAGGGAAGCACAGCTTTTTTGACACATGCCTGCCATGGAACCCCCAGCCCCAGGCAGTTCCCACATTCAGCATCAGATCACACACAGATCAGTCCTTGTGAGGACTCTGAGGAGTCTTTGAGAAGCTGGGTTTTTAGAAGTTGCTGTGATTAAAAGCATGCACTCTGTGAAAATCCACGAAGAGCAAGGGAGGAGGTGGTAGGGCCCAGTTGCACTCACCCCACTTGTATCTGATTCAGGAGTGGAGTACAAAGCGTGTTCTTTCAGCTTATGAGTTAACACAAAATGTTACTGGAGCTGTTGGGACTACCTGTCTAAGGGGGACTGTGGAGACTCCCTTGGCCCGGAGCAGGCTTAGGGGCTCTGCCCGATACACCTGTCCTTGTTCAGCCCCAGCTTCCGTCTGATGAAGATGGCACAGCTGCTGGCCAGGTTTCTGAGTGAGGGCAGGGTAGCGGCCCTGATGGAGGAGCAATGCCGGCCGCAGATGAAGCCTGGCTTTCCCCTGCTCCAGGAGACACTACTCAGCAAGGTGGTGAGCCTGCCTGACCACCTGGGCAACCATCTGCAGCAGGATAACCTGGCCCAGTTCTTCCCCCAGAACTACTTCCCACTGCTGGGTGAGGAGGCCGTGCGGGCGCTGCAGTCAGTGGTGGATTCTCTCCGAGGTGAGTGCTGTGTCTCCCTGCCCCTCTTCTTAGCTGTCATCCCCTCCTTCTCCATCCACTTCCCATGCCAACTTGGGTTTGTCTCATATGCCTTTGGTGATGGCATTTCAGGCTCCTATGGCAAGGTGAAGGTGCTGGGAGGTCTTTGGGTCTGGAGGCAAGTGCTGCTGGTGGACTTGCTCACAGAGCACTAGGTATTATCCTGTGTGCTGTTTGGGGCTGGCTCTGCCTCTTCTGGGCCTCACAGGCATGGCTTCCAGTTTCAAGAGAAAGGAGTGTCTGGGGCAGTGTCATTCCATGGGTCAGTGGCCTGTAAGGCAAGGCCAGTGGGTGGATTTGCCTCTTCCTGCAGGATGGCCCCTCCCTTCTTATTTCTATCATGGGCTCACTCAGGCCTGAGCTGCACCTCAGTTCAGCTTGTTTAACTCTGATTGCTTAACTCAATCTCCTTGTGGTGCTGAGTTCCCACTGTGGTTCACTGTCCTTCCATGTGCTCAGGCCCAACACCCTAAGTCCCCTGTGACCTACACCCCTGTGGGACTCAGAGCCCAGGAGGAAGCTGGCACCCTCAAGTCTCTGCAGGTGTGTCCACCTGGTCAGGTGTTGTGTGTGTTGTCCCATGATCTCCTTGCTTTCTCTCCCAGGTGGCCTACACTGTTCTGTCTCCTTTGTGTCTCGAGTCCTTGGGAAGGTGTGCATCCAGGGGAGACACAGTGAGTAGAGCCTGCCTTGGGGGAAGCAGCACCTGTCTCTCCCATTCAGCCCTTGGGAGAGGTTGAGAATCACTGCAAGCCCCTCAGCAGCAGTGGGAGCCGGTCCCAGCCTTCTTTGGGGTCTCTATGCTAGCCCTGGGTCCACAGAGGTTTGTCTTGGGGCTTAGTTGTGCTTTGGGGGGTTCCCTTGCTAGCCCTAGGTCCACTGAGGTTGGCTCTGGGACTCAGTTGTGCTCTGGGGGGGTCCCCTTACTAACCCTGGCTCCACTGAGATTGGCTCTGGGGCTCAGTTGTGCTCTGGGGGGGGGGTCCCCTTGCTAACCCTGGCTCTACTGAGATTGGCTCTGGGGCTCAGTTGTGCTCTGGGGAGTCCCCTTGCTAACCCTGGCTCCACTGAGGTTGGCTCTGGGGTTCAGTTGTGCTCTGGGGAGGTCCCCTTGCTAGCCCTGGGTCCACTAAGGGCTCAGAGCTCTGGGGTTCAGTTGTGCTGGCTGGTGAGCCGTGGTGCTGTGTACACTGGACCAGTGGTCCCCTGGCTGAGTGCAGCTCCTGAGGCTCATGTCCTCTCTGTGTCTCCTCAGAGGAGATCTTGGGCAGGTTGGTGCCCCAACTGACAGCACTCACCCAGGGCAGCTGCTTGTGGCAGCGGGTCTGCTGGCGCCTAGTGGAGCAAGTGCCGGATGGGGCCATGGAGGCTGTGCTCACAGGGTTGGTGGAGGCCACTCCGGGGTAAGCAGCACAGCACTCTTTCCAGTCAGTGCATCTCTGGGGGTGGGGGGTGGGGAGTGGGCTTTGTGGCAGCTGCCATTCCCTGTGCTGCTTTTCCTGGTGGCCCTGCTGTAGCTGGTTGTCCTGTTGTATTCCCTGGGTGTGGTGGCTGGTGCTGCCTTAGTATTGCTGATTTAGGCTGGCCACTGGTTGTGCAAATGCACACACTGATGGTGCCCACCTTCATCATTGCCAGTGGATCCTCCACGTGTCCACGGCTTAGTACAGAAGGTCTCCTGCCCGGCGGGTTCTCCAAGTCCACACGCTGGGGGAACCATAATCTCTGCTGAGGCAGCAGCTCTTTTCAGACTTAGGGATCCTGTTTCTTTCTCGTGAAAACAGTGTAGGTGTTCTCCCAAGCCCTATTGGACAGGAGGACTGTGTGAGAAGCAGCCCGCAGACATTTCATCGCCCTGCACACTGTGTGTGTTGTCCTTCTGTCATGGTGTTGCCCTGCACTGTAGCTCACTCCTTCTACCTCACCCCTGACTCACCATTCCTTGCATGTGGTTTTATGCTCTGGGTGTCGTGTCTGACTTGGGTGTGGCGATGCCCTTTTGCTCCTTCCTCTCGTGTGTGTGTGTGTGTGTGTGTGTAGCTGGCATTCCTGAAAGCAGCCTTGTTGGGCCCTAGGGATGCTCATGCACCTTGCCCTCACCTGCCTCTCAGGTCTGCCCCAGGGCTGTGGTGGTTGGGCAGGGGAGAGCAGGCTTTGTGGTCTTTGGTTCCAGATGTGTGTGGACTCCTTCCCTGTGTCCTTCACCATCTGCATGTTGGGTTCCTGGTATATGTTGTAGAAGTTCCCCTGCAGGTTCTGGGCTCTTTCCTGTGAGCTGTTGGGCTTGGGATGGTGAAGATGCATTGCTGCTGTCACGGATGCTTCAGTGGGGGTCTTGCTCGGTCTTTGGAACCTTCTCTGGTATCTGGCTTGTCTCCGGCTTAACCCCCTTTTGTGTGAGGCTATGTATCAGTTTGCAGGTTTTTTAAAATTTATTTATTTATTTTTTATTGTACCCCTCTCTTCTTTTTCTTTCCAGCTTTTATGTCTATGTGTGGAATTTTATGTGATGAGTGAGGGTGAAATCCAGCCTGTCTCTCCACACTGGATGGGGGCTTGTTGGGCTTTTGCTTGCTGAAGGAAGCAGGGTCCCATACTCTAGATCTGATGCTTGCACACTATTGTTCTTAGGCCATATCTGGCTCATTTGGTGTTTTTTGTAAATAAAATTTCACTGGCGCCCACCGTGGTGCTGTGTGCCTGTAATTCCAGCTATTTGGAAGGCTGAGGCAGGAGGATCTTTTTCTCTTGCGTGCGCACTCACACACACAATTTTATTGGCATGCAGCCATACTAACTCATTTAAATATTTGCCTGTGGCTGCTTTCAGTCACAACTGCCATGTTGAGTGTTTGGTATAGCGACTGGCCTATGAATCTTAAAGTATGTGCCCTCTGGCCCTGTGCAGCAAAGGCTTGCTGCCCTGCTCTAGATGAAGTATGCACCCTGGACCTGGCAGAGCAGGGAGGGACTCCCTCCTATGTTGACCCTCTTAGCTCAGGAGTGGGACCCAGTCTCTACATGGGTTTTGACATTCAGGCCTGGGGGAGGGAAGTTAAGGACCCATTGAGGTTATCCAAGGCTCACAGTGAGCAAGTGGCAGGGCCAGGCTGTTGGTGCCATCAGAGGGTGTGCTTTCCCAGCCTGCCACCCGCCTCCTAGACACTCATGACTGGCTTCTTTTGCCCTTGCCTTATAGGCCTGAGGTCCTGTCACGACTACTGGGGAATCTGGTGGTGAAGAATAAGAAAGCCCAGTTTGTGATGACCCGGAAGCTTCTGTTCATGCAGTACCGGTGCACGGTGAGAATGTAGGGCAGGGCTTGGGCTGAAGGCCACCCTTGGTTACAAGAAGAATCACTATTAAAAGTGGAGGCTAACTCAGTGGAAGAATGTGTACCCAGCATGCACAAAGCCCTGGATTTGATTCCCAGCCACAGAAAACAGGTAGAGCAGTCACCTGGGAATTGTCAGTGAAGCAGCAGCACTGCCCTGCCCGGCTGCAGGCCCTGCTGCAGCAACACTGAGCAAGCCCAAGGGGGTTAGTGCCTTGGGACTTGGTTGTTGGGTGCTTCCCAGACACGGTGCAGCTGTCCTTGTGGTCTGGAGTGTAGGCTGTGACTGGAGGGCTGTGGTGGTTGGGCAGGGGAGAGCAAGAGCAGATGTCTTGGCCTGAGGAGGGACCAGCAGTGCATTGATGCCCATAGTGTGCCCAGCTCTGTCCCAGGTGGACAGAAGAGCTGTAGTTTCTCCTTGAGGAACTCACGTTATAGGCAGGGAGACAGTGCTACCTGCATAAACCATGGTATGTAATTCATAGCATGGCACATTTGGCACTGTGGGACCTAGGAGGCAGTCTCAGTGCTGCAGGGCTCTGCAAAGACCTCTCTGAGGGGATTGGCAGGTGCAGAGCCATGGTCCTGATAGAGGTCTGGCCAGGAGGACTGTGTGGCTGGCTTCTGAACACTGGTCCCAGCAAGCCGGCTGGCAGTGGTTGTGCCCCAGAGAGCAGGAGGTGTGGCAAGGGTGGGCTGCTTCAGGTTTGGGTGGGCAGCTGAGGTTTAAGCAGAGGCATCCAGACCTGACTGTGTTACCCAGACCCACCCTGGCCTCTGTGCAGAGGATGGGTGGGGGCCAAAGTGGAGGTAGAGCCAACTCGCCCTGGGTGCAAGGGGGTGAAGCAGGCAGGAGTCCTTCAGAGCTCTAAGGATGACGCAGGTTCAGCAGCCTGGATCAGGAGGCCTGCAGCCTCTTGAACCCTGGCTTCATGCCCTTGGTGGGGTTCAGAGAGGCAGGCGGACAGTGCAGTCCAGGCAAACAGAGAGCCAGAGATGGCCCCCAATCCTTGTCTATAGGGCATTTGAGGCCCCCAGAATATAGCCAACCAATGGGATAAACCCAAGTACTGGCGTGAACATCTGGCAGTCATTCCAGGTGATGGGGCTGCTGGACCAGAAGTGAGTAGCAATAGAGAATAACGGTGCTACAGCATAGCGCTAGATAAAGTGACCCAAGCCCCACACAACACACATGATGGTACCACCAGCTGCCATGATGCATGCCTATGAGCCCAGCTACTTGGGAAACTGAGGCAGGAGGATCACAAGTTTAAAGCCAGCCTGGCCGACTTAGTGAGGCCCTGTCTGAAAATAAAAAGTAAAAGGACTAGGGATGTAGCTCAGCATGAGAGCTTTCAAAAGGGAAGAAAACAAAGAACAAAGAGAAAGCTGAACAGCAGAGCAGGCAGTGCTGAGGTGGAAGGTGCACCTGGACTGAGCAGAAAAATCCAGGACCTTTGAAATGTAGCAGCTTGATGGCGACTGGTTTTCAAACATGGATGAGATAGAAAATTTCCTTAGAAAAGTGTATGTGCCCAAGCGACGAGTGCTGCACTGGGGTATGGCCCAGCAGGAGAGCACTTTCCTAGAGTGCTTGAAGCCCTGGGTTTGATTTCCAGCACTGAGGAAAAAACAAAAACAAAACTGACAAATGCAGAAGCAGAGGGTACCGAGGAGCAGTAGGAGGTGGAGGGCGGCACTTACCATACTAGTCCTCAGCCTGGACTCCTGGGCATGACACGCTCACCCTCAGGAGCCTCATGCAGGAGGGCAGCCTCTGCCTCATTAAGGACACCACTCTTGTTGTAGACACCCATGCTGCAGAGCCTGCTGGGGTACCTGGCCATGGACAGCCAGCGGCGTCCACTCCTCATACAGGTAAGTGCTACCTGCCTCTGACCCTGTGGTGACCCCAAGAGAAGGGAAGGCTGGGAGTCCCAACTTTGCTCCTGTTGGAGCCTTTGGGGTGGCTGTGGACACCAGCACCACGTGATCCTGGGCCATGGCAGAACTGCTGCCTGACAGGCTGGTGCTGTGCTGCCTGCAGGCGCTAAAGGAGCTGCTGGAGACCTGGGGCAGCAGCAGCGCTGTCCGACACACGCCCCTGGCTCAGCAGCGCTACATCAGCATGGCGGTGCTCATCTGCCTGGCACACCTTGGGGAGCCAGAGCTGCGGGACAGCCGGGAAGGTGAGCAGGTGGTGAAGGCACACCCCCACCCCAGGCATGTGAGAACCCCTCAGGATGCATGTTTGGTGCTTCCAGAGTTGCTGGCCAGCATGATGGCAGGTGTGAAGTGCCGCCTAGACAGCAGCCTGCCTGCCGTGCGCCGCCTAGGCATGATCGTGGCTGAGGTCATCAGCACCCGGATCCACCCTGAGGGGCCTCCATTGAGATTCCAGGTGAACAGGCTCCAGATCTCCCTGTTACTCCAGCTCAGTAGGTACCTCCCTTCCTGGGGCCCAGGCCCATGGAGTGTCCCACATTGGCTACACTGAGGCCTGAGGCCTAGGGGTGGTGGGTGTCAATCTCAGCTCCTGGTGATCACAAGGATCAGGGCTGAACGCATCAGCACGTGTTCCTCAGGACACAATCCCTGGAGGTGGAACTCCAGAGAGGTTGGGGTGAGGGAAGCTGTTGCCCTGGGGCTGGTCTGCCAAAGGCTGCTCTGGGCAGGCAGAACAGTGACTGGCCTCTCTGCTGCCTGCTTCCTGGTGTGAATGCCACTTGTGTGGCCAGCATGTTTCTCTGACTTCTGGGCCCTGCCCGGCCTTATGGCAGACATCCCCTCCTCCCTGGGACGTCTTCAGGGGATCAGCTTCCTGGGGAGCCCCAGCTCCTTCATGAGGAAGTGACTCTGTAGCCTTGGCACACTGAGTACCACCCTCAGGTCAGGGTGCACACTTGGAATTTGCTCTAGAAAAGGACAGGCTACTAAACAGGATCCAGACGTTTTTTAGAGGAGCCTGGCTCCAACTGTGTCTAACTGCAGAGAAGTGGTGTCTGAAGCCTGGTGGGTGTCAATGACTGGTATGTTTTGTATTTACAGTATGAAGAGGATGAGCTGAGCCGTGAGATGCTAGCCTTGGCCACTCCCTGGCCTGCGGGAGACACCTTGGAGGCAAGGTGAGGGTCTTCACATCCCTCATCCCCACCCTGTGTGTGTGCACACCTTGTCATTCTGGATTCCATTCACAGGACAGGAGTTAGGGAAGCAGTGGGTGGAGGTGCTGGGAGTGTTCCCACAGGCAATCCTGAATGCTTGTTCCTCTTGCTTCCCAGAGGCTCATCACTGAATCCAGTTGTGGCAGAGACCCCTGCAGAGACCATGGAGGGTAGTATGCCCCCAGCTCAGCTGCAGGGCTCTGACTCGGAGCTGGACAGGTAGGGCTGGGCTTCTGTGCTTGAGGGGTGGCACTGGCTGCACAGCAGAGCTGAGCTGTGCAGGTCACCAGCACAGTGGGGTGCATGCTGTGGGGTGGCTGTGCCCACCCCCAATGCCTCCTTCTGTTCTGCAGCAGTGCTGTGGCTTTTCAAGGCTCTGGGGACTTGGGGAGTGAATTTCAGCATTTTCAGGGCTTGCCCTTGAGGAGGGGTACATAAGTGGCACCTGAGTCCGAGTTTTCTCACTGAGAGTGGGCAGTTCCATTGTCTATTTTGTCTCATTTACAGTGACGATGATTTCATCCCCTACGACATGTCAGGGGACAAAGAGCTGAAGAGCAGCAAGGCACCTCAGTATGTGCGGGACTGCATGGAAGGTGAGCCTTGGTGGGGTCACACTGCAGGTCTCACCTTACAGCTATTTCCTCTGAGGTCTTCCCACCGTGCCCTGACACGCTGGGTCCATCAACTAGCTGCCCCTTGTTCAGGGTTGGGGCTGAGATGACTGAGGCCTTCTGTATTCTGTGTAGCACTGACCACATTTGAGGATAAGGATATGGAGCGCTGGGAGGCTGCCCTGAAAGCCCTGGAAGGCCTAGTCCGCAGGAACCCTGAGGCCACACGGGAGGTGAGCAAGAAGAGGGTGTTAGAGCAAAGGGGGAGGTTGCTAAGTACTCTGGTGGCAGGTCCCCTATGATGGCAGCTCTTCTTGTGCCATCTGCATCCTGGGTCATGGAAAGTGGGGACATCTTGCTGGCTGCTGCGCGTCTCCAGGAGACCTGGAGCCTCTGCTAGGTGGGCAGCAGGTGGGTGGCCCAGGCTCTGAGGTACACGTAACATACTGACTGCAGCCCTCATGTAGGTGAGTGTGGAGCTGGCCAGGGTACTGTTGCACCTGGAGGAGAGGACCTGTGTGGCGGGATTTGAGGAACTGCGCCAGAGAGCCCTGGTGGCTGTTACAGTCACAGACCCGGCCCAGGTAAGTCCCTGTGTGGGTGGCCCCACAGTGGGGAGCATTCTGACAGCTCTCTTTACTAGGTTGGGTGTGGTGTCTAGAGGGTGTGCCCTGTGGCCTGGTCCTCAGTGACCTCTCTGCCTGGCTCAGGCAGTTGAGTAACTGACCTCGTGCAGGGTTGACTGGTGCCTGGAAAGTGTGTCTATGGCCTGGGCCTGGCCCTCATTGGCCTCTCTCTGCATGGCTTAGGTAGCTGAGCACCTGACCTCACAGTTCTATGCCCTGAACTACAGCCTCCGGCAGCGCATGGACATCCTGGATGTGAGTGCCTCTGGACCCCTCTCCCTGTAGTCAGTTCCAAGCTGCCCTATTGTGGGGAGTTGAAAACTAATGTGGACAGTGACCAAAGCCTCCCCAAGTTACTTTGTTGACCTGAGAGGGCCAGGTGACTTCTGTCTGCTGTTTGAGTGTAGCCAAGTATGCAGGTTCACCACTGTGGGGACCAGGAGCTCTGGCAGCCGAGTTCCTTTGTTTTAAATAACAAAAGGCACCACTTAAATATAAACAAAATGTGGCGTCCCCATGGCTGAGTATCATCCAACTATGAAAAAGAATGAACCAGTGCATGAGACGTGTGGGAGGAGCTCGATGCCTGCTAGGCCCTTGGCGAAGGACCACCTGTGACAGGACTGCCAGGAATGGTGGCCTCAGAGCATGGCTGGGCTCCTTGTGCTTAGTGAGGAGCATGGTCTCTTAACACCATAGAATAGCCGAGAGATGACTATGCAGGCAGCGTGGGCCGCCACCCTGGCCGTCACCCTGATCCCGAGGCTCTGCCTGTTGTGGTGTTCCATGTATGCAGCAGCAGCAGTAGTAGCGAGTCTGCTCTCCTGAGACTGGCTCGCTTGCTGAGCATGCTTTTGGTCATCCTTTAAGGCTGTCTTCTCCAGAGGAGTGGCTCTGTGTGGAGGCCAGGGAGCCTCAGGGAGAGGTGGCGGTTGGGTTGGGCGTGCCCCACCTTCTTGCCTGCCCTCCCAGCAAGGCGCAGAGACCCACTAGCACTGGAGATGCCTTTCTCTGTGGCTTCCAGAACACCTGCCTTGTCAAAAGACTGTGAGGGCTGCTGGGTGCTGTTGCTGGTCTGGGGCTCTGTGGGGCTTGGTTTAAAGACTGTCCTTCCCCAGAGCCACAGCACTCCCCTGGTTGCTCCTCTCCTCTAGGTCCTGACTCTGGCTGCCCAGGAGCTGTCTCGGCCAGGGCGCCTTGGGCGGTCTCCCCAACACAGTTCCCTGGGTCCTGGCACCCAGTGCTCACCAGCACTGACTGCCTCTCAGTCTGGCAGTGTCATGGTTCCTGACTGGAGGGTGGTGGTAGAAAATCGGATCAGAAGCAAGACCCGGCACTTCTCCAAGGTCAGTTAGGGCTTTGGTCAGGTCCTTATAGGGAAAAGGCACTCTGGGTGGTAGGATAAGCAATTACATTCCTCCAGTGTTATCTGTGCCAAGGGGGTGGCAGGAGCCTAGGGCAGGGATGGCACCAACACTGGTGCTCCTTGAAGTGAGTTTATGGTACAGATCAAAGGTAGTCAGACCAGTGTGGATTTAACACGTGAATACAAATGCAGAAGTGAGAAGTCCCAGAATCCCGAGAGGTTTTCACCCAGGGTTGGCCCTGCTTTCCCTGGGATGTCTGGTGATGAGAAACTGTCATGGGGTGGTGGGGGTGGAGGCCAGAAGTTTACATCCCAGTGCCCAAGGGTTGCTGTATCATGAGGCATCATGAGGCCTGTCCAGCTCTGAATGTATTGCACACAGGGTTGGGACATGAGGCCAGGCACCTCATGCAGGTTGGGGTGTTGTGCTTGTGTTTGGCAGGGCTCTCCCTGGCAGGAGCCAGCAGGTGGCCCCAATGAATTCGCCTCCGTGGCTGGCTGTTTCTTTTTCCCCCTCATTCATCATTTTGACAGGTGAGTGGATTTCTGCAATCCGGACACACTCGCTGGTTGGAGAAAGCATCACAGCATAGGGCCTGAGTGGGACTTTGGGCAGGAACATGTTTGGTTGTTCTTAAGTTAATGTGAAGTTTTCTGGAAGCGTCCCTCTGCCATTAAGCTTTGCAGTGTGTCAGTCACTGCTGTGTCCGTCCACTCCTGGTCTCAGGGTTATGGATGGACTGGTAGTGCCCTGCATGCTCTCCACCCTGACTGCCACTTGCTCACCTCCTTCTGCCTTGGCCAGCACTGAGCTCCCACCCACCCTCAGGTGGGCCCTCAGGCAAGAGTGGAGAAGCTGTGCTTCTTTCTCACTGAGCCCAGCATATGTGCTGGGCATCTGGGAACACCTTCTCCCTGGCTCTACTGGAGCCTCGTGGGGTTGGGTGGTGACTAGAGCAAGAAGGCTCTGCAGAGCCTCTGGACCCAGGCTCTCCCTCTGTATCCCTGAGGCTAGACAGCCAGCCTTGAGGTGCCATGGCTCTGCCACTACTGGATTCTGTGTTGCAGGCCTCTAGTGACCTTTGACCTTTTGGGAGATGACCAGTTGGTTCTTGGAAGACTGACCCATACTTTGGGGGCCTTGATGTATCTGGCAGTCAACACCACAGTGAGTTGGAAAGTGGGAATTTCAGGTCCTGCCACATCTCGTCCACTGCTGCAGAGTGTGGGCTTCACCCAAGTGTTCGCATTGATGGCATAAGTACTGTGTGGCCCTACCTGTGGGAGGGGGTGATGGCCACAGTCATGGGCCTGGAGCACTGCGTACCTGACCTTCTCCCTTTACCATGGCCCTGAGGACAGGCCTGTGTGAAGCTACACAGGGGCATCAGATGTGTATCTTTTGGGTGCTGGGTAAGGGGAGTGGCATGCTGAACATGGTACCCATACTTCTGCTGGTTTTCAGGTGGCTGTACGCATGGGTAAGGCCCTGCTGGAATTTGTGTGGGCCCTTCGCTTCCATGTGGACACGTGAGTGTGCTGCGGGCTGCGGGCGTGGAGTCTCTGGCAGCAAGGTGTGGGCTGTGTGGTGGGAGGTAGCCTGACCAGGCCCAATGCGCAGTGTTGTGGATTGATCTGCTGGACTCAGGGAAGTGTCCCTGCAGTTCTGGCAGTGCTGTTTAGGGGCTCTGGCCACAGAGTTGCACCTCACCTTCTCTGCCTTCTTGCTTGGTAGCTATGTGCGCCGGGGCTTGCTTTCTGCCGTCTCCTCTGTTCTCCTCAGTGTACCTGCAGAGCGATTACTAGAGGACCTGCAAGATGAGCTGCTGGAAACCAGGTCCTGGCTGGCAGGTGAGTAGCCCTGGCTGTAGCGGCCAAGCAGGCAGGACATATGGGCATGTGAGAAGGCTGGAGCAATCCAGCTCATGAGTGGGCATGTCCCTCCCTGTTGTGCTGAGAAATATGGTTAACCTAGCATGGGCACAAGGGGGAGAGGACAGTCATGGCTGTGGTTGCTTTGGGGAATCCACTGAGCTTCCTGATAGAAGGCTATGCAGGTAGTGGAAGTGCTGGGAGCCTGCACCCAGACTTAGAGGTGCAGTGTCTGCCGTGCTTTGTCCCTTCCTCCCAGCTCCAGACACTGAACACCCCCCAGGCTCCTGAGCTGGACCCATGGACAGGCCCTCCAGCTGCCCTGGGATGCTCTGTGATGTCTTTTTCTTTCCATTTGACCCCAATTCAGGGTCTAGCTGAGGCTTCCACATGACTCATAGCTGCCCTGCCTCTTGGGCTTCTGGCCGGGCATCTTCTGTTGCTGTGCTTTTCCTGCTGAAGCCATGTGGCTTGTGGAAGGCCCCACTCATTAGGCCCAAGTTCCACTTGCTTGTCAGGCATCTGGGCCAGGCAGGGTCCCTCTTTACATGCTGCAGGTGCCCCAGGTAGGTGACTCTGGGCAGGATCATTGTAGGAAGACTGCCTCCCCATTGGTGATAGCGAGGACTTTATTGGTGTCTGTTCCATCCTAGCTGTGGGCTTCTTCCCTGCCTAGCTCCTGCCATGGCACAGTCCTAGTTTGAATGGGCATTGTCCACAGGAAGTGGAACAGATGAATCACTGGGTGCCAGGAAGAGCCAAGAGCAGGCTTTGTGGCTGTGGAGAGGGTCAGCCATCATCTGACCTCTCCCCAGCACCTGGGCTTGGGGTGCCAGGTCCCAGGAGCATGGCTTACCACCAGAGCTTGTGTCTCAGAGAAGCAGAGGGCTTTATCTCCCTTGAAGGGAAGTGAGGGATGCCCAGAGCCCCTGCCTCCTTTGTCCTTGTCTCCCTGTGGCCTTTGGGAAAGTCCCAGGCTTCTATTCAGGACCTGTCCCCTCTCTCTGTGTCAGTCCTGGTGGGGTGGAAGTACCAGCTCTGTCTCCTCACATGCAGTCTGGAAGAACTGCAGGAGCTCAGGGCTCATCTCCTCAGGCTGGTTTTAACCCAGGTTAGAGCTCAGGATAGCTGAGCTATGTGACTGGACTGTGGCCTGGATCCCTCCCTCCCAGTGGAGGTGTCTCCATCACCTGTCCCATGGTAGAGAGCCCTTTGCCAGGAGAGTGAGGTAGGTTGTCGGGAATAGGAATGACTGGCCCTGCAATGTACTTGTGTTGTTTTTACCTGGCAGATGTGGCTGAGAAGGATGTTGATGAGAACTGCAGGGAGCTGGCCGTGAGAGCGCTGCTGCTTCTGGAGCGACTCAGAGACAGACTCCTCTCCCTTCCCTCCTAGTCCCTGATGGACCCTAGGCATTCCTGCTGGGTGGGAGGAAGGCTTCCAAGAGTGGACCCCTGTAACCCCTGAGTTTGCAGTTTGACCAGATCTGGAGGGCCATCCGTTCCCAGTGTGTGCATGTAGGAAGGGTGTGTTCAGCTAAAAATATGGAGGGCCTCGCCCTGGCCCCCACAGGCAGAGCAACTCAAGTGCTGGCCTGCAGCTCCCAGTGGGCCCTGTGGTTAGGGAACGCCAGAAGCAGGAAGGAAGCAGCTGCTCAGAGCCCAGTAACAGAGCAGGCTTGGCCCTTGGCCCTTGGCCCTGTGGCTCAGTGCTGTCCCAGGAGAATAAATAGGGCAGGAGGTATCACAAGTCTTCCCTTGTGGTTTTCAGTTCCTAGAGGACTGTGAGATGCAGCCATGAAAATGGAGTGCAGTGTGAGGCAAAGAGGGGTGGAAAGGGCCTAGGCCTCTGAGAAAGTAGGCTTTATTGGAGTTGTAGGAGTGTCAACATCTGGTGGTAGCTGTGACCATCAGGACTCAGGCCTGGCCACAGTGGTCCCTGCTGAACCATCCTGGAGCCATCTGGGTGTGGGTGTGATTAGCAGTGATGGGCATCTCCAAGACCCAGGTGCAGCCTCAGTGCACCAAGTTCTACAAGTTCCTTCCACTCCACAACTGGTAGTCGGGAGAACCTGGGAAAGCTGAATCCACTGAATCTAGCTCCTTTAAAAGGAATTAAACCAAAACACCAGGGAAGCTGCCAAGTGCCCTGAGGCAGGAACGCTGAGGGAAGGCTTAGGGATACAGGCAGTCCTCTGCACACTGTGGGCTGGGCCCTGCTTACTTGTTAGACTGGAAATTCCAGAAGCAGATCTCAGCAGCAGGACAATGGCCAAGGCCCATCAGGGGCCATTCTCTACCTCCTCCACCACCTCATCGTGGTCCTCGATGCTGTTGTGGCGGATCCGCTCAGGCACCACGCGTGTCAGAGGGAGGCCCAGGCCCTGATGCACGGCATCCACTGTCTGCTGGTCCACGTAGTAGGACATGTTGGCAGAAGGAAGTCTCTTGCGCATCTCCTCGAGGTACCTGTAGGCCTAGGGCAGAGGGAACAGCTGTTACTTAAAGGCCCAGTGGACACCTCAGCATATGAGAGCCAATGGAGCCATCTTGTCTGTTCACTGTAATAAGGTCACCTCAACACGAAGTATCCACTCTGTCCCAGGGGTTGTAAGCAGGGAAGCATGCCTTTTGAGGTTTCTGGTATTTACAAGGGGACATGTGTCCCAGGGCAAGGTATGTTTCAGGCTGTGGCCAGTATGAACAACTGAAAACCAGAACCCCAGAGAGTCCTCTGGCAACTCGGAGCAAGAATGTGGTCCAAGTTCCAGAATTGTATTCCCTCTAAAACTGCTCCCTGGATGGTGGTGGACCTGCTGTGGGAGGGTGGATTCCATTTCCGTCTACTGTAACACATGTACTTGCTGGAATGCAGGGCAGGCATTGTTTTTTCAGCTGAGTATAAGACTTATCCCAATTCTATCGCATCTCCTGTGTGAATGGTCCTTGATCCTAGGCCTGTAAACTGGAAATGTCAATGGGTTTCCTATGTGATTTCATTTGGTCTTGCCAGGGGGACATGTGGAAGGGCACAGTGGTGACACTCATAATGGAGCTCCAGGGCCAAGGCAGGATGGGCCTTAGCCTCCTCAGAGCACCAAGCTTAAGGCCTCTTCATCCTCAGGGAGGGACACATACAAATGGGGGAGGATATATGGGGCTTTATGCTGCTTCTAGGGCTCACTCCCATGGGGCACATGAATTCAGAATGTGATCAAAATTTTTAGCAGCTTTTAAATTGTTAATGAGAAATAACAATTTGATCTTAGTATTTAAGGCTTAAAGATGGTGAAATACTTGGAACAATTTTATTTTGGATAGATAAAGCTAGTAAGCACAGAGAAAAATATGAAGATCATGTAAGTAAAGGTAAAATCTGCTTTCTGGAAGGTTCACTGACACTCTCATGCAATCAGCCTATATGCAGAGACTTGCTAGGGGTGGGAGGCAGCCCAGTGCAATGGAAGAGTGTTCTCCTGGGTGTTCACAAACCACCTTACATACATCAGGACCCATGCTGGGTGTGTGGGACAAGGTGAGTGGGACAGGAGTAGAGCCTGGCCACAGCAGGACTCAACCAACACAAGAGGAGGGAAGAGTGAGGAGCTGAAAGAACCTGGAGTAGAGGTTGCACAGCAGGTCCAGTGGGCGTGCTTATTCAGTTGAAGATTAGACTGTTGGGATGAAAATAATGTCTGAGATGAAAAATTTAGGTGGGGTTAACATTGGTGGACATGACAGAAGGAGAGATGATGAAGCCGGAGCAATAGCAACTTCCCAGAATGAAACACAGAAAATACTGGGGGGTGAGTGGACAGAAGAGTGAGTAGAGCCAGAGGACAGTAGGCCCAAGTGGCTAGAGCAGAGGAGAGAAGGAACAGAACCTTCAGTCTGGGAGGAGACTTACAAAAAGGTGTGTTTGATAAAGGAAACATATCTAGAAGACAAAGAAGGTGACCCAACAACAAGAAGGCAAGAACCAAGTACAGTGACCACGAATTGAGAAGTACATGAGAAGATGCCCAGCATGGCTGAGTGAGGACCAATGACAAGTTGTGGTCAACACGTGCTGGTTCACATGTGGGTGTTGTTCACAACTTCCTCAAGAATGAACAAAGTGAGCTTGGCCCAATGATGCACACCTCTTATCCAGGTACTTGGAAGGCTGAGGCAGGAGGATCACAAGTTCAAGGCCAGTCTCAAAAAATAGAAGGACTGAGGATGTTACCTAGTGGTAGAATGCTTGCACAGCATGTGCAAAGCCCTGGGTTACAATTCTCATCTTGTGAGCTGAGGCAGTAGCTCAGTGGTAGAGTGTGTACCTAAAGTGCACAAGGCCCTGGGTTCAGTCCCCACTGCCCATGATAAAGACTGAAAATCACATCTGAGCTGAGCACCAGGACCTGGGTGCCTCACCATCTGGAACTCCTCCCTCTGCACGTAGTGTTCCACCAGGAAGCTGCAGACGTCCCCAATGCGGACAGTGCTGTCTAGGTCAGGCTCCTCCAGGAGCAGCTCGCACTGCCTGATGGACTCCTGGGGGTCCTCTGTGTAGGTCCTGCCCAGAGAAAGGGTATGCCTGAGTCCTGAACCCAGAATCCGCTGTGTGCCAGGGGGCAGTTCAGTATATGTCCTATAGCGGTAGCTCTGGGAATGGTGGGGGGTGAATTTTTTGTGAAGGTAATTTCTGTGAATTAAGTTCATTAATTCCTTAAGTTGTTCATAAGTTCAGCACTCCCTGCTCACAAGTGTGTGGTGTCCTATGCTTGGACACCAAGATCAGGGGCTTGTAATCCTCTTGCTGCCCTAGAATCTAGAGGGGACGGAAGCTTCTAGGTTACAACTGATGTGGGGGTTGCTTAGTGTCACATGGAAGCGGGGTGGCGAGGGATGTGCCACCTTGCCCAAGGCAGAAGGGCTGGCTTAAACACAGATTGGCACATGTGACCAGCACAGAATCTGTGGCAGAGACCAGGGAGGGGACCTGGCAGGATGTAAACTGGTTCAGGGCAGGCAACTGTAGCCATTAGGGTCCAGGATCCCTCCAGCTATGCTGACTGTCCCGGTGTGCCACTATGGACAGCTGAGCCCTAACAGGCTACTCCTACCCCCTATTCATTTCCTCTTCATTCATACATACCCCGTCCTGTGGTTAAGACTACATCTTACCCATCCTTCACTCCCGACCCCTGCAGCCCAGGTTGGGAGACCTAGGTCAGCGACCTAGGTCATAAGGCCACACAGGCAGCAACCTCCGAGGAGTCAGCTTAGTGCAGCATTGTTTAATAGTGTGGGCAAAAGCTGAGCCCTGGGAGCACACAGATGTTTGTTTACATGGTGGCAGAGTGAGTCTGAAAAGTTCAATTACCTACCAAGAGATAAAAACTAAGGCGATCCACCAAATACTTAGACCCTATGTGCTGTCTGCCTGGGCCTCCTCTACATGACGGGACTACCTTGTACAGCACAACAACCCCTCCCCCTCAGCATAACCCCACCAGGGTGGCTGCATTCCCTGACCAGGGCTCCCTTGGACACATCTTTTCTTGACCAGACCAGATCTGTGTGTCTAGGGATTGAACCCAAGGATACTTACCCATGGGGTGCTTAGTCTTTCTAAGTTGCTGATTCTCCTGCCTCAGTCTCCCAAGCTGCTGGGATTACAGGCATTGCCACTGTGCCCAGCTCTGATGGTTTTTGGAACAGCCTTCCCAAGGTAGTGCCCAGCTCTGGGGGGGCCTCCTAGAAGAGCTCAGAGGAACTCCTCTAAGAGTATCTATCAGAAACAAAAGCTTGGTCTGGTCTGATCTCTTGCAGTCAGTCCAAACTCCCTGTAAAGGTGGTAGGCAAGTCATGGGTTGCAGCTGAGTGTGCTGGTGCATGCCTAGAATCCCAGTGGCTTAGGAGGCTGAGGCAGGAGGAGTGCAAATCCAAGGCCAGCCTCAACAAATTAGCAAGACCCTGTCTCAAAAATAAAAAGGCTTGGGGATGTGGCTCAGTGGTTGAGTGCCTCTGGGTTCAATCACTGGTATTAAAAAAAAAAAAGTTATGGGGTATAAACAAAGAGCACATGGCACATGAGGGTTCAGGGCCAGCTGTCTGTGTTTCCTGTCCCATTTCCTGTGGGGACACACCTGCGGGCCTGGGTGAACCTCTTCACCAATGCCATCTTGCTCTGCAGCTGGGCCAACTTGGTCTCCTGGTCCAGAGGGCTCTTGGCCTTGGCCTTGGATAGGCACTTGTAGGCCTCAGTCAGTGCCCCGTGGGCCTTCTCGTAGTTCTGGTACTCATCAATCTCCACCTGCATGAGGAGATGTGTCAGGACCAGGGGCTCCCCAACCCTCCCTAAACCTGTGGGGACCCCAGGAGGATCTGTACCTGGGCACAGGCATCATAGAAGCCAGCTAGGAGGTCCAGGGCCCGCCCCTTTGTATAGAAGCTGATGATATTCTTCATGATCTCCGGCTCCTTCCGCCAGTCCAGGGACTGCAGGTAGTTGGCAGCCATGATGTAGATTTCCTTCTGCCTGGAGACGCCTGCAAAGAACACGATCTTCTCCGTGTCTCCAGACTTGAGCAGTGCTCTCATGGCCTAGGCAGAGGAAGACCAGGGTTCGGGTGATCGGGGTTGGCCTGAAACGCTCTGGGCAGGCGGTTTCATTTGCTGCTAACCAGAGGATGAGCTTCGTGTTGGACGTGGGACAGGTAATAGGCCTTACATATCATGGTCCCCGAAGGACTCCTTCAAAGCCCTGGCCAGAAAAGCTCATCCCCTGTTTGGGAAAACCAGAGAATGGAGAACCATGCCAAAGGCACAGCAGTGGCCCAGCTGGCCTCACCTTCAGCTTGCTCCCGGCCTGTGTGTACTTCTTGGTGGCCAGGTGGTAGTTGCCCTGACGCATGCAGCAGTTGGCTATCTGCTCCAGCAGCTCGCGCCGGGACTCCTCAGACAGGTCCTTAGAGTCCTTGGACACAGTCATCTTCTCAGCCATCTCTTCAGTGATGATCATATTCTGTTCTAGGCACAGCTGCAGAGCCTCATGATACTGTGAGAGTGCCAAAGAAATAAGGGGCTGTTATCTGGAGCTGCTGAGGAGGCCCGAGGGCCTACGTGGCCCTCACATCTATCACTCTTAGAGGAAGCCAGGCCCTGTGACTCCACAGTGACCACTGTCTGCAGCTGAGGGATAAGAGGAAGGGACAAGGGTACTTCAAACACACCAACCTAAAGGACATAGGCTTACTCATGTTATTTTCTCTCATTCTATTAACATTCTAGAGCTTTCTGAAAATATACTTTTTTTTTTGGAATGAAATATTTGATATGGGCAAAAAAGAAATAATTATTTTCTTTTTTGGTACTGGGGATTGAACCCAGGGGCACCTAACCACTGAGCAACACCCCCAGCCCTTCTTTATATTTTATTTAGAGACAGGGTCTCACTGAGTTGCTTGGGGCCTTACTAAGTTGCTGAGGCTAGCTTTGAACTCATGATCCTACCTCCTCAATCCCCAGAGCTGCTGGGGTCTCAGGCATGTGCTACTGTGCCCAGCTATGATTTATTTTTTTCCTTGGTACTGGGGGCTGAACCCAAGGTTAGGGATAATTCTTATTTTTTGGTACTGGGGACTGAACTTAGGGGCACTTAAGTGCTGAGCTAAGTCTCCGGCCATTTTTATTTTTGAGACTGTGTTACTAAGTTGCTGAGGTTAGTCTTGAATGACTCTCTTGTCTCAGACTCCCAAGTCCTATGCCCAGCTGGTTTTTGGGTTTTTCTAAAACTCCCCCGGACCTGGATGCTTGTTCATGTACAAGACCCCAATCCTTTTAGATCTCATGTGGTATCTTTTATAATCTGGGAGCTTCAATTGTCTCTTATTAGTCTTCTTTTCCAGATTTCACTGGTTATTTTGACTTGTCCAAGTTTTCACTGTGAGGCTAGCAGAGTCAACTTCTGTAGTTAGGAAACCCTCTGGCACCCCCTTGGGGCTGCAGCGCTTGCAGACTTCCTCAAGAAAGATCTCCACATGGATTCATCCGGTCTTTCTGACCAAGAAAATGGCGTGTGCCTTCTCACTTGGGCAAGAATTCTTTTATTGCTAAGTAGCAAGAAACAAAACTGCACATCTAACTTTTGCTTCAGGAAGAAAGAGCTTTCAATATGAACAGGCTAAAATTTTGGATAATTTACAGTTTTCTATGTATCCATTAGGTTTCTATTGAGAGCAATTTTTTTTGCTTAAAAAAGATAAATGAAAGGGCTGGGGTTGTGGCTCAGTAGTAGTGCTTTCCTAGGATGGGCAAGGCCCTGGGTTCGATCCTCAGCACCACATAAAACAAAATAAACAACAACAAACAAATAAAGGTTAAATTAAAAAAAAAATGAGTGAAGGGGCTGTGGCTGTGGCTCAGAAGTAGAGTGCTTGCCTAGCACTGGGACCTAGAGGACAAGAGGCTGTGCCAACAGTAACCAGATATGAAAACCAAATACTGTTTGATTCCATTTATCTGAAGCTTCTGGAGGAGCCAAAACCATAAAGACAGAAAGTGGAAGAGGGATTGTCAGGTGTAGGACAGGAGTGAGGAGCTGTTCAAGGGGCAAGACATGAATGTTATGGAGATTGGCTGGGTAATTATGTGAATGTACTCAGTACTCTGACACTGTACCCTTAAAGAATGACTAAACTGGGTGGGTGATGCACCCAGTAGTCCCAGTTACTCAGGCAGGAAGGCCTGAGTTGGAGGCCAGCCTGGGCAAGATAGCAAGACCCTGTCTCAAAAAATAAATAAATGAAAGGTAAGATATGCAATTCCTGTCAGCACACAGGCGTGCTGACTCCCTGGCTGACCTGGAGACACAGTAGGCAGGAGGCAAGGGTGCCCTCTTGTTCTCAGAGCCCTTTGTCTCTAGCACAGGGAGCAGCCACAGTCCAAGAGGGAGTGGAGCTATTCCCTCCCTGAAGCTTGGGCACCTGGTGGGCAGAGTCCCACACCCACCAATCCTGCACCTTCTTGGCAGCCAGCAGCAGTTCCACAGCTTTCTCAAACTGCCTGTGTTCAATGCAGAAGTCAGAGCATCGGGCCAGGAGGGCGGGGTCTGAATTCTCATCCAGGTCCTCTGCTATGAGCTGCAGGGCTGCAAACTGCTGGGTGGTGAAGGCCAACTCCAAGGCCTTGGAGAAGTGGCCAGCCTGTGGACAGTGGTGGAGCTCTGAGTGCCTGCTCAGGGTCAGGGGACCCCAAACCTAACCCAGCTGGGCTCCTGGAGCCCTGCAAAGACAAGTGTCCCTGGTCTCTGCAGGAGCCTATCACCTTCCCCCTCAGGTCCCGTGGGTCCCCAACTGGGGTTAACCCTTTACCTTGTGGTATAGCATGACTGCCCTGTCCATCTGTTTGCCCTTCTCCTCATAGTAACGAGCTGCCTCAATCATGTCCTCCGGAGAGCTCAACAGGGCCAAGTTCATGAGCTGGTCGTCCAAACCATTCTCCTGTTGGGTGGGAGCAGGGCTAAGTGGGCAGTTCCTGTTCAGCACGCTCAAACCCACTTAGGTTTGTGAATATGGTCAGTTGAGTGTCTGCTTCCATTCAGTTTGGCATTGCCAGGTGATTTATGCCTTATGATTTATGCCTTCTTCTTCTTCTTTTTTTTTTTTTTTTGGTAGCACCATAAAAGCCTCATAAAATGCTAGGCAAGCCTCTGTACTCAGTTGCACTTCCAGCCCTCCATCATGATTTCAGCCAGCACAATGCCTCAATGGGTCTATGTACCAGGACTTGCAGTGTTTCATTTTACAAAGCACTGCAAGATACTTGACATGAGGGATCTTTCCAGAAGTGAGACCCTGGGCTGGGACATTCAAAGAAGTTTTTTAGTTTTGTTTTTTAGTTGTTGATAGACCTTTATTTATTTATTTATATTTGGTGCTGAGAATCGAACCCAGTGCCTTACACATGCTAAGCAAGTGCACTACTGCTGAGCCTCAGCCCCAGCCCCCATTTTTTAAAATATATATTTTTAGTTGTAGGTGGATACAATACCTTTATTTTTATGTGGTGCTGAGGATCGAACCCAGTGCCTTGTGTGTGCCAGGCAAGTGCTCTTCCACTGAGCCACAGTCCCAGCTCCCCTGGGCTGGGACATTTTTATGGATGCAGAATGTCTAACAGCTTCTGATGAGGTAGGTGCCTGCCTGTTCATGAGGGTACACTCAGCCTGCCCCCTACTGGCTCAGGAGTACTGGATGCCAGAACACCCAGCAGCTGTTCAGTGCTTCACCACATCAAAGGGAGGGAGCGAGATGGGAGGAAGCCAGGCAGAGCCAAGAGGATGTGGAAAACAGTGGCAGGGTATGGGTGTGCACCATGATTTTTTCCACCCTTGCCACTGAAACACTTTTTTTTTTCTTTTCATTTTTTGGAGTACCCAGGATTGAACCTGGGCACTTGACCACTAAGCCACATCCCCAGCCCTAGTTTGTATTTTATTTAGAGACAGGTTGCTTAGCACCTCACCTTTGGTAGAGGCTGGCTTTGAACTCGTGAGCCTCCTGCCTCAGCCTCCTGAGCTGCTGGGGTAACACCCAGTGGTTTTAGCTACCGCGCCAGGCTAAAACACCCAGAATAAAACCTTGAAAACAGCAATGCTGCACTGTCTGGCCTCTGCCCAGGAGAAGCCACCAGAGGCTGCCCTCTCTGTTACCTTACATAGGCGGATGGCATTGTTGAAGGCCTGTGCCCGCGTGTAGAAATGCACCGCCTGCTTCACCTCCTCCTGACTCTCATACTGCCGGGCGAGGTGATAAGACGCTGCCCAGTTTCCAGTCTCGTTGGCTATTTCGGCAGCCTAGAAAGACCCAAAGAACCCAGTAGTCTCACACTCTCTGAGCAGGCCAGCTCCCCCCGGACACACTCACCTTCTGGATGTTGCCCTGGAAGCAGTGGATGCGGACCAGGGAGAAGTAGTCCTGTGCCAGTTCATAGTAGCGCAGGGCAGCATCCATCTCTGCCTGGCTCTCCAAGTACTGGGCCCACCACCTCCACAGCGTCCTACAGAGCAGCCCCCAGGGCCACAGGGCTTCCGTTAAGTCCTGTTCTCCCCAGTAGGACCATTTTCCCATGCCACACTCAGACCAGCTAGGGAAAAACAGGTCTCCACAGGAGACCAGAAGGGAGAGGCCCAGGGACAGAGGGGGTCTTTGTATCCCAGGACAACACTGGGAACCAAGAGGACACTCCTATACTCCCACAAGAAGCAAGGGCCCCCCTAAGCAGTACTCTGCTGGACGACTTGAGTGCTGCCCGCTGGGACACTGACTTGTCCTTCATCTTATTAATGTAGAGCTCCAAGGACTGCAGGTCTTCAGAGAGCATCCTGGGCACCTCGAAGCGGTGGGTGTCGGACTTCTCATAGCTATGGAGGGAGAGATGGAGGACCTTGGTCCTTTTGATCTTGGCCCCATGATCAGAGGCCATGTCAGAGACAGGTCAGGGCAGTGGTCTGCGTGGTACCTGGCCTGCAGCCCTGGGGCCTGTGTGCTGTGTTCAGGGACAATGGAGTGTCCTAAGCTGTGTGGATTCAAGAGGCCAGTCATAGCTCAGGGCTCCTCACATAAGTTCCAGATTATGGAAGAGAATCTAAGTACAGCTCCTGCTCTGGGAAGGGCTGTTCTGCAGCCAAGTCCCAGAGGTGACATGAGTCCTAGTAAGACCCCCAGCCCCACCTGTGTCACAGTGGCTAACACCACAGTCTTATCATCTTCCTTGGACATAGAGGCCATCATGTGAGGAAGGTGGCCCGGGTCTCTAGGGCTCTCCTACTGACATGGGACCTGTGCTGTTCTTGACAGTCCCCCCCAGGAGGGTGCCGGCCACCTGGAGGCAGGCCTTTCCTTTGGGAGCTGTTGTGGCCCAGGCAGCCCCACTCACTAGCTGAGGGCCAGGCCACGGTCAGCGCTGGCCTCCAGGTGCTTGGCATAGTTGTAGCAGGTGGTGCGCAGGTGGATGCGGTCGTGCAGCTCAGCCACAGCCACGGCGTTCTGCCACTGGCCAGAGGCCTGGTAGAGCCTGTTCAGGAGATCGTAGCGCTGGCACTCTTTATACAGCTGCTCGGCCTCCTCCTGGAGAAGAGAGAGCACTATCACCGCCATGGTCTGGCGCCCTGGAGAGACTGTTCCAGGAGATACGGTGGTGGTCACTATATCCTGTGTGGAGCTCATTGCACAGGGAGGGCACAGGGCGGCAGCTGCCACCAACAGGCTCCTGAGAAAGATGCAGCGCACACTAAGGGAGGACGGACACTGTACATGTGGACATAAGGCATGGGCCAACATTATGAGACAAGCACTGCTCACCCCCAGCACCTTTCTTGTGCCCACCTGAGCATTGCCAAGGGAAGAACTGGCTCTACTGCCCTCCTGCCCTTGCCATGCCCCAGGGGAACCCCTGTGCACTCCTGCAAAAGAGCAAACCCTGTGGCACAGTGCTGTCATCTCCCACTACTGACATGTGGGTGGGCAGCCTGCCCCCTGCCCATGTGTGCAGCAAGTCATCTGATGCTATGGCAGGGCTCTAGCCTATGTCTGGGGGTGCCATCTTCTGGCTGCTCTGGGAGAACTGGTGTGTAATGAGCTCTGACAGAGAGCAGATAGGGAGGAGGCAAAGACCAGAGGTTAGCTTGAGGGGCTTCCATTTGTGAACATGTGGCCTGACAAGTATACCCACCACCTCCCCTCTGTCTGCCATGTAGGGTCCTGAGAAATCTAGCAACTGGCCTCTGCCCTGCCTGTCAGCCTGCCCAGTTCTCCTGGGGTCCAAACCCCAGTGAGGAGGGTCTGTGTGGGCAACCTCTGCCCTCTTTACTGCAGGTTCAGCTCAGGTGTGTGGCCTTCCTTGGTTTGCCTTCCAGGGTGGTGTCTGCCTGTCCATCCCAGGAAGACTATGGTTCACTCACCAGCATGCCCAGTTGTATGGCCAACATGGCCACTCTAGCTTCCAGCTCTGGCTCCCGCTCAGCCTCCCGCAATGCTCGGGCCCCACGGGCATGGCCCATGTTTCCCAGGCACACCTTGGCGACGTCCAGCCGCTGGGTCTTCACACACATGCGTGCCATGTTCTCCCATACAGTCTCGCTGTGGGCAGAGGAGACAAGGTCCTGCTAGCTTTCCTCGCTCAGCAGCCTGTCAACGTTCATGGCTCTCAGGCATGTGCTCCGCATAGCAAGACTGCAGACTAGGCTCTACTGCCCATCGCCCAAAAGAAGGTGAGATGTATCCTGAGCCCCAAGGCTGGTGCTTCTGGGGTGGCAGCCAGACATGCATGGCGTGACATCCCTGATCCCAAAGGTCTTGGGGGCGGGGTGGGGACAGGGCCCCCCATTAACAGATGTCCTTCTGTGAAGGTCACCATCTCCTACTTCTTCACAGCTCTGCCGCTGGTTCGGTAGCACTGCTCTTCTTTGTCACAAGCACATACTAAGTTGGGTCTAAGACAGAGCCTTCTGCTGCAACAGAGCAGGAGACCTGGCATAACCTCTCATAAACCACCTCCCAGCGTCAGGAGCCTGGTGGGGAGAAAGGGCAGCAATGGCTTCGCCCCAGCTCCCATCAGCTGGGTAGGGGAAGTGAGATGAGGAGTCTGGGTGGCAGACACTTCCTGGTCCCTCATATGGGTGGTCCACTGTGAGCCTCAACCTTCCTCAACCATTCAGACCTGTCCATGATGTTGCCTTGACTGTCTTCAGATCTGAAATTGGGCCTGAGGTCTCAGACACAGAGGTCCACAGAAAATTTGGGACACTCAGTAGAAGAAAGGCAAAGGGAAGAAGTTCACTTATTGCATTGTCTGCTACACACAGGCCTTCCTATTCTAAGACCAGGGCAGCGTGGCAGCACACATGCACATACATGTAAGCACACAAGTACTCTCATGCACATACAGACATGTGTATGCAGTGAACCCAGGGAGGGAGGGGGGCTGTGGAGCCCGTGGACATGTGGGTGGTAGCATCCTCCCCAGGTCCACCTATCATGTTTCAGCTGCTCCCTCCAGATACAGCCCTGACCACAATGAGAGCTGGTCTGTTCCCTCTCAGCCTCACTGACTCAGAAGCACTCACAGAGAGACTTGGAGGGCAGCTGTCCTGGTGAGGGAGAGTACTCAGGGTTGGCAAATCGAATGTTCTGGGCCCTTATGGCCTGCCCCAGGTGGAAGGACGGAAGGGGGGCTTCTTGAGAGGGTAGTTTGGTCAGAACTGGTCCCACTGTGGGCATTTCTGTGGCAAATGGGTGACTAGGTCTCAAAGTCCCTGACTTGGACAGAAATGGAGTGAAAGCTGCTCTCAAGATGGAAGCACCAGTGGAGTCAGCTCATGTGCACCCAGGGCAGGGGTCTGACCACTGGGATGGCCATTGCTGTGGGGGTCTGTGGCTATGACTCTGCACACCAGGAGCCCTTTCCTGCAAGCCAGTGAATACTGCCTTGGCTCTGCACGGGGCCTGTAGAACTTTGGTTGATTGAATAGCTATGTATTAACGAGTGACAGAAGGGCAGGCATGCCTTATGTATGCTGGCAGCAAGGTCCCTGGCAGCCAATGGGTGTGAGGTAAGGCCTGACTAAAAGCTGCACTGAATGATGTGGCAACATAAATCCATGGTGCTGTGCTGGGGAAGGCTTCTTCCACCCTTTCACCCAGGACTTCTAGAAGAGTTCACCTTCCTTTAGCCTACACTGGGTTCATCCTTTGATTAATTCTCTTGGGACTTGTCATACACTGGTCAGCGACTTCGGGATGCTCCAAAGTGCTGCCTCTCTGGAGGACCAGGTTGCTGGGCAGCACCTTTGGTTTACTTTCTCAGGAAGTGTCCTTGCTACCCTAACCCTTTTGCTTCAGAATCCAAATGGCTAACAGCATCTGTGAGACAGCAGATGCCACAGACACCTGCTCAGCACAGTGTAGCTGGAGCCCAGGGTTCCTCCCTGCAGGAGCTGCTGCTGCAGCTAGTTCTGTACCAGGTGTCAGAGGCTGTGTACTACCTGGTTGTCAAGGGACGGCAGGCAAAATGTCTTACCATTCAAACTCCTTCCCTCACATACACAAGAGACTTGCCTTTCTTTTTCATCCTGAGGTGATGAATGGATGCACCACAGGTGCAAGCCAGGTGTTTGGGATGGGGTGTGGCTCAATGGTACAGCACTTGCCTAGCATGTGAGAGGCCCTGGGTTCCATCCCCAGCACCACAAAAAAAGAAAAACCAGTTGTCTCTAAATGGCCCAGGTGAAGTCAACCTTTATGGGGTTTTCAGGGCCCCACCCCAAGGCCCTATGGGATACCTACCAACCAGGGGGATGAGAGCTCTCCAAGACAATTACAGGTTCCAGAAATACCAGCTAGGGATAGTATGTGGGATACAGTGGTCAAGTCTAGAATCTCAAAGTACCTGGTCACAACACAGCTCTAACAAGTTGTACAGAACTTCTGTGTTCACATACAGGCTGGACAAGAGCCCTCCCAGGCCTGCTGTACAAACTGAGTGGGTAAAGCATATGGACCTGTTTCATCAAATGCAAGATGCTATTTAGACACAAGCCTTTCTTTATCTTCCTATATCAATGACCTTTAAAAGATCATCCTGTTTACTCTTCACTGTTTCCTGAGGCCCAGCATCCTTATACCTGGACAGAGTGAACTATGGTTCTTTGCTGCCTCTACTCGCCAGGGTAGCTCCCTTTCCTCTGCCTTGTCATTGGAAAGCAAATGGCTCCTGTCTGTGTTTAATCAGTGGGAAACCATCTAAGCAAGCAGAGCCTAGGTAGTGGGGTGGGCAGAGTCAGCTGATGTCTGCTCTAAGGCCCCTCCTCTTTGGCAGGCAGGCTGTGCTCACTGCCTCTTATGATAGGACAGAGACATAGAGAGTTGTCCATGACAAAGGCCTGGCTGTTTCACACTGCCCTGGTCCCAGGAGCAGTCTCTATCAAGTGGGGACTCTGAAAAGTGCATGCTGAAGTGCAGACCCACCCAGGCAGACAGCAGCTGGGAAGGCCCCTTGCAGGCCTGAACAGGGCCTCCCTGCTGGGCTGAGGTCATTGTTGCCAAGTCTTGGGGAGGGCAGGGCCCCTTCCCAGCCAAATACAGACTTGCTGCAAGAGCCTAGACCCTAAGAGATGGCTGCAAACTCCCCCCACAAAATTCCTGACATTCTCTGCACACAACTTGTTGAAGATGGGGATGGCCGACTCCAGTGCAGAGTTCTGGGATTTTTGAATCTGACATAAATTCAAAGAAGTAAACACCCCCCAACCCCCAGTCCTGTGTCCAGGTCTTGAGAATTTCCTGTTGTCCAAGCCAGTCTGTGGTGAGTAACCACATCTGCACCTCATCAGCTCCCAGGCATCTAAAATGAGAAGCAGATGGGGCCAGGGATGGGGCTGGCCTTAAGATGGTCCTAGTTTCTGGAAGACCCGTGCTCTTAGAAGTTCATCTGGACTTGTCCTGAGTCAGGACAATGGGCTGCTAGGTTGCCTGTGGCATTCCTGTCTCCCTGAAGCTTCTCTATTCTTCCTGATGCTCCCTGCTGTACTGAGAGCAAGAGGAACAGCAGCACATGTGGGAGCTGCAGGCAGACGGAGGGGAAGAAACGACCACAGACAGCAGCAAAACAGTGAGGTGCCCTCACAGTAGCCAGGGAGCCTCTGGCCTGCCTCTGGGTCCCCTGAAGATACCTAACTTGAACCCTGCTCCTGGGCTCATTGCCTGTCCATGCCCAGTCTCACACTGCCAGCTAGAGAGTTGGATGGCTGAATGGACCTAGAGGGTTGACAGGAGCCCCTAAACAAGCAGGGAAGGCAAGAGGCAGCTGATGTGGAGGCTGTACAACAGGACTTCCAGGGTCTTGCTGCCCTCTATTGAGAACCTCCAGGTGCCCTTGTGGGAGGGAGGCAGGCCTTACAGTCCTTCTTACCCAGCCCCAGAAAAAGATGGACGGAGCTAGCCCAAGGGCAATAGCTGGGATAATCAGAACATGTCTTCTAGCATGGTGGCACAGCTACTCAAGGGACTGAGGCAAGTTCAAGACCTGCTGGGCAATTTAGTGAGATGCTGTCTCAAAAAAATAAAAAAGACCTGGGGATGTGACTCAGAGGTAGAGGGTCCCTTGGCTCAGTCTCCAGTACTGGGGAAAAAAAAAAGTTTCTGGGTTTTGGACCTATTGCTTTCTCCTCACTGGAAATTAACCATTTAAAGACTACTTAAAAATAAGTGATTTAATTAATCATGGAGGGAAACCAAATATTTCCCAACTTTTGGGAAAACGCCCTCTTCACAAACACCTACTGCACTGTGTGCTTAGGAATGCCGAGTGCTGGAGACAACATGCCCTAAACCTGCCCTTGCTCCTGGACAGGCAGGTGGCAGCAACTGTGTTCACTGCCAGCTCCAGAGAGAACAATCCTGTGAACACCCTTGGGGAAATGAGGGACCAGTGCTTCTCAGGACCAACACCTGGCCATAGGCTGGGCAGAGGCAGTTTCAGCCTATGTGCGAAGTCAGGCTCTTTTATGAAGTCACATTCCATCATGTGACCAAAGACTCCAGGAAACAGGAGTCTAGTGTCAGGAAAATGCCACCCAGGACCTGGCTGGCAATGCACTCGGGTAGGAAACAACCAAGAGGCTGCTCTCCTACACCTGGGCCCCGCAGGTAATAGGACTCTGCACACAAATGATGTACTGTGCTTTCCCCCCAAGGTGGGTTCAGGTGAAACATGGCACCTGCATCTGTGTTCATCCCTGCAACTCCCAAGCCCTGGAGGATGGGCCCCAGTGCTGGGCTGAGGTTTCTGCAGATGGAAGGGTATATCAGACCCTTCTGCTGTGTTTATCCATTGATGCCGATGGGTTGGAAACAGAACAGAGGAGCCTTCCCAACTCCCTGGCAGCATGACAGCATGCCAAGTCACCAGTCTCATTCTGTGTCTGGCCTTGAGGCAATGACAGTCACATCAGCATTGTGCACAGATGGCTAAAATCCACATTTTCTCTCCCAGGCTCTGCACCATGCCCCACCTCTACATGTCCACAATCTCACCTTGTCTGGCCACCTCAGGGACCACCTCAGCAGGACGTTCTCTTTGTGGGGCCTACCCCTTCAGCTTTTCCCTTGAGGCATATGGCCTCTGCCAGCAGACAGCAGCCTATCTAAGGGGTGTCTCTCCCTCTGTTCCCTCCCAGTGTGTGTCCCTACTCAAGGGCAGGCTCTGGTGCTTTGTGGCCTATAGTGCCTATTATGCAGGGAGACACCTGGAAGACTGGGTGCTGTACCCTGAGGACCTGTTCTACAGTGTCCCTAGACCCTTGGCCCAGCACAAGAGCTGCTGCCTCTGCAGCTGGCCAGGCTCAAATGTGACAGGTGATTAGAGTAAGTGGGATAGCATCCCTGGCCTCTCTTTGGGACAGGAGGGGGCAGTGGCAGGGGGACAGCTGGAGCAGTTAAGTCTCCCCAGGCCTTTCCCGTCAGGAAATACATCCTGTTGGTGTCTGGCTCTGTGGTAGGGCTGCTATTTGTTGCAGTTGGCTACGCCTCCCGCTCACCAAAAACACCTCACAAACAACCATTTCCTCTCTGCAAGAGATGGGGAAACTCGAGCTTGCACACACACGCGCACACACACTTCCTTGCAGCAGGCTCTGCTTTCCAGGACCTGCCATTTGTGGCGGAGGCACTGGGACAGGGCTCAGGCAGCAGAGGCGGCTGAACTCTCACTGCACCCGCAGCCCTGCTGGGAGCTGGTTCTGAGGAGCGTGCCCAGGCTGACTACCCCACAGCGCCTGCCTCTTGAGTCACTTTCTGCTTTCTGCTGCTGCAGGCAAGAAGAGGTGCTGTGGACACGGCCTCCCTGGCCTCTGGTTCCCAGGAAGACGGCACACTTACAACTCTGGATTCTTGCTGGTGCTCCTGTTTCCTGCCTAGGATGGGCCTCATGGCGACCGGCTTCAGCACAGGCCTGGCCTTGCTCCAGGTGCAGGAGGGAGGATAAGGCAGGGCCGTGAGTGGCTCACCTGGACCTGTTCCATGGGCCTCTCCCCACATACCCCTCTCCTGTGCCTGGCTGGAGAATGAATGGCGACGTCCTCTAACTGCCCCAGGTAGTACCTTAGCTCTCCCTGGGCACGCAGCACCTGAAGGGGACTTGGCATCCTCTCTGCTCTAACAGACAGTGCCGGCCAGTGATGGCCATCCAGAAGCTTGTGGCCACAGCTGTGCTGGTGGCCCTCGTCTCCCTCATTCTCAACAACGCAGCAGCCTTTACCCCCAACTGGGTCTACCAGACGCTGGAGGATGGACGCAAGCGCAGTGTGGGGCTGTGGAAGTCCTGTTGGCTGGTGGACAAGGGCCGGGGTGGCCCAAGCCCTGGGGCCAGAGCTGGGCAGGAGGACACACAGGATTGTGAGGCGCTGGGCTGGGGCTCTGAGACAGCAGGCTTCCAGGAATCTCGAGGAACCGTGAAATGTGAGTCTACTTATTTTTGTGTCACTTTCAGAGGGGCTGGGTGAGGGAAGGTTGTGCCCAGGCCATTGGGAGAGGGAATCTGGGCCTATGCCCACCCTCACTTGGTGAGCAAGGTCACAAGACTTGCTCCTGCTTGGTCCATCCTCTGCCTCTCACTCTTTCTGCAGGGAATTCACCTTATACAAGTGGGGGCTTTCTCTGCCATTACGCATGGCTGAAGGACATGTACAGTAATCCAGTCAATGAAAGACATTTTTCCTTGGTTGAAAAAAATTTTGTTGGGCTAGGGATGTAGCCGAGTGGCAGAGCACTTGCCTAGTTAGTACATGTGAGGCCCTGGGTTCGATCCCCAGTACAAAAAAAAAAAAAAAAAAAAAAAAGAGTAAAATAAACAAGAAGTTTAAGAATAATAAATGGCTGAGTTCTGACTTAATTTCCACGCTAGTCAACTAGTCAGGACCTTTAGGGCTGTGAGAAGCAGCAAGGGAGACTCCTGGGGCTTGATTTTGGCTGGGATATGTGGAAGGAGGCCAGGGAGGCTCTGTGATGGCAGAGGGCAGAGTGTTGTTCTGCC
The DNA here is from genome assembly GCF_048772815.1 of Callospermophilus lateralis. NCBI lineage: Eukaryota > Metazoa > Chordata > Mammalia > Rodentia > Sciuridae > Callospermophilus > Callospermophilus lateralis. The sequence continues at coordinate 7,836,035 of NC_135323.1, read as the reverse complement.
TTCAGGCTCCCCACTCTTGTCCAAAGGCCTATCTGCTGCCCTGGAAGTTAGGAACCTCACTCTGAAAGTACAAGGTATGGTGCCTGGATCTGGCTCTGAACAGACACTTGCTACAGAACATGTAATCTACAAGAGTCACTCTGCTGAGATTCATGTTCTCCCCAGATCGTGGATGACTCCTTAGAACTGCTGACTAGTGGGGGGGTCTCAGTCGCAGACCCCAATGTCTCAAAGTTGGATCTTGCCTGTTTTGGAAGCAACACTAGCCTGAAAGACAATGTGAGGCATAGGCGAGGTGCCTGCTCAGTGCTCTGAGTTGTTCCTGGAAGTCCCCGAGCAACACTGAGTACAACGGTCAGTTCAGGGCCCTGACCTGCTATGAGCCTGGGAGCCTAGACTGGGGACATCCCCACTTCACAGGTGGAGAAGCTGGTAAAAAGAATGGTCTGTGTCCTCCTTCATCCTTCACAAGCAGGGAACAACAGCCTTTTCTTGTTTTTGGTACTGGGGATTTACCACTGAGCCACATCCCCAGCCCCACCTCCTTTTCTCATATTTTAATTTTGAGACAGGGTCTCACTAATTTGCTTAGGGCTTCTCTCAGTTGCTAAGGCTGGCTTTGAAATTGTGATCCTCCTGCCTCAGCCTCCTGAGCCAGTGGGATTACAGGTGTTGCCCAGCAACAGCCTTCCTTTGAAAAAGATCAAAGCACATGGATATTTTCAAAAATCTCTACCAGCTCCCAGAACTCAGGTGTCTTGTGGAAAACCATATAAACACAGCTGAACTTTCATCTCTGTGTGACCTGTTGTCAGAGAGCCTTCACTCTGGATTCTATGGTCATTCTAAGAAGGAAATCAAGCAACTCATGGCTCTGTGCCTGCCTTTTATGTGGGCTGTAACAACACACATAGATCTGGAGGCCTTGGACCTCCTGGCTTGGGGCTGGGACACAGGTGGGGTTTCTAGTCCCAGGGCTTTCACTATTCTTTGGGAACAGCATTGGCCCACCTAGCAGGTGGGAACCTCCACCAGCCCCCGGCCTCTGCCCTGGGCCTCAAGGCTTCTCAATGGCCCAGGTGCCCCAGGTAGCTAGAAACAGGCGGCCCCCACTGCCTCCTGCATTTGCACAGTCTTGGGGCAGGAGGAGCAGGGTGTGTAGCTGCCCTGATTCCCCTACTGACCACTTACTGAGGCCTGTTGCCTCAGACCAGCTGAACCCTTGGTCCCTCAAGGCCCATTCCTGTCTGTTCCTTCTGAGTGCTAGCCCCACTGCCGTCCTCAGGGCTCCCACTTCCCTGAGACTGAATGCAAGCTCTGTCCAAACACTTGACAAACTTGTCGCACAATCTTTAAATACTTCTCAGTTAACGTGGCACTTGCAGGTAGCTGACCCTCAATGAATCTGAGCAGCGACTATTGGTTCAAACAATGGAAATGGTCCAAGTTTCTCAGGAAGGACTGAGAAGACCAAATTTAGGAAAACAGGTTGAACAGGTAATTTTGGTTGCCAATAAAACTTCTAACACATATTGAGACTGAAACATGATAGGAACAAAGCAGACCTAAGCATTTCCTGAAGGGAAACTACAGATCCTAACCCATGGGCTTGAGCCACTGGCAAGGGGGCAGCATGGCGCCACACCCAGCGGTGTGCAGGTGGAGATGATGGTGTTGGCTCCTCTTCCTGACTCCTCCCATCAATGAAGCCTAAAAGCAGCCTCACTTGCTCCTCTCCCTACCAACAGGCCCCTCTATCCACAGAGCCCATAACAAACTCACCACTCCAACTCGTGTGCACCTGTGTGCCCAGGCTGATGGACAGCTGCTGCCTGAGCCCAGCCTCAAAATGCTCATGTTAAACCCCACCCCTCAGTCCATAGGGGTCTAGAATCAGCACTCTGGGGAGGGGCATCCATGAAAGGCACTGCTTGGACAGGTGGAGTCAGTTCAGGGCCAACATCCTCTTTCAGGCTATTTCCCCCATGGACAGGCTGGTGGCCAGTATCATGGGGCTGACACGGTGGTTTCCTCAGTGCCACCCTGAGAACCAGCCCAGGGCCGAGGTGAGGTCAAGACAGGTCATAGAACCTACACTGCAACCCCATGAGCACAGGCACATCTGCCAGCTCTGTACCCTGAGGTCCTGCCCTGGAGAATACTGAGCCAGAACCACTCAGCATGCCTCTCTTGCAAGTACCCCAAGGGCTGGCCCAAGAGACAGGAACAGGGGCTACCCCATGACACTCTGCCCTGTGCTGCTGGGTGTCCTGAGCCAGTAGGCTCAGGGGCCATGGGGGCCAGTCCTATGCTTATGCAGGTCCAGACCCCTGTGTAGCACCTTTGTCATACTGGGACCCTGGATTTTCCCATCAGCTGGCTGTTTTGTTCCTATGGTGCCCATACTTTTATTAGTGATCAGGGTCTCTCTTCCCTGTGAGGAGTCAGGGGTCTGGAGACCTGTAGGTCCCTCTGACTACCTGACTTCAGGGCTGGCTTCATTTTTCACATTTATTCTGCTTCCTGTAGTTCATGTATTCTGTCAGGCTCCCTAAGTCTGAGGCTACCCGTGAACAGATGAACATATAACTGAACCTAGGGGCAGACCAGCTGGACCCAGTGTTCCCAAAAGGAGAGCCCCACCTCTGTTTTCAGGAGGCTCATGAGCATCATGCTGGACATCACACACTCCTGACTTGACAGGCTGGCTGGCTACCTGCGCTGACATCCTGCTTGGCCAGGCACATTTGTGCCATGCTTTCTAGGGGATCATCTCAGGCTGTGAACACAGGCAGCATCAGGACCGGTGACTGACATGGTGGATCCTACAGGTGGATGGCCATGGGAACGAATTTCATCAGGAGTTCTTCCTTCTCAGATGGAGTGTGGCTCTGTGAGTGCTCCCTGTGGTGAGGCCATTGGAACCCACACTCATGCAGAGGCCTGCATGGTGGCTTATGGGGTAAGGTGGCCTCACAGAATCTTTGTCACAGTGCTGCCAGGAAGATGCAAGAGCCAGCTGAGGAGCAGGACAGTGGGAAGGCAGGGTTGTGGATGGAAGACAGGCCAGAGGTCAGTGCATGCTCTCTTCTTGGCTCTGGGAATGGTGGTCTTCTGGCCTCACGGCAGCGATTTATACAGCCTCAAGAGCCTCTCAGGCCACTCTTCTCCAGCCAGCAATGGTCAGCCCCATTCACTCAGAGGTCTTTCCTGTACTTCCAGGCGGAGCTTGGGACACCACTGAGCCATTCCTGTACTATTAATAGTCGTGCCACAGTTCAATACCTCCCCAGTTCTACCATCTTAAAGTAGAGAGGTTACGGGTTGGTCATAAATGGCAAAATTAACTACAGAGTAAGTTAAGTGTATAGATGACAGAGCATTATGAAGAACGGCAACTTCCACAGATAGTCACAGATGGTTTTCCAGATCAGACTGGAAAGGAGCCTCAGGAGCACATATTGTTCTACACATGGAGACGTCATCCTACAGAAACATGCAGGTACAGCAAGAAAACGACCAAGAATGTGGAGAGAGAGCCTACAGAATGGGAGAATCTTTGCAGCTGTTCTTCTGACTGAGGATTAATATTCGGGATATAAAAAAGAACCAAAAACTTACCCTCCCAACAACAATTAATAAATGGGCAAATGAACTAGACAGATACTTATAAAATGGCTAAAAAATATATGAAAAAATATTCACCACCCCTAGCAACCAGGGAAATGCAAATCAAAACTGCACTGAGATTTCATCTCACTCCAGTCAGAATGGCAGTCATCAAGAATACTAATAAAGGCTGGTGAGGATGTGTGGAGGGGGAAGGAACATTTTTACACTGTTGGTAGGATTATAAATTAGTACAACCACTATGGAAATCATATGGAGGCTCCTCAAAAGACTAGGCCTGGAACCACCAAATGACCCAGCTACACCACTCCTTGGTACCTAACCCTTTTAAAAAGAATTTAAAGTCATTATGCTACAGTAATACACGAATACCCATGTTTACAGCAGCATAATTCACAATAGCCAAACTATGGAAACAATCTTGCTATCTGTCAATGGATGGATGGATAAAGAAAATGTGGTATATACACACAGTGGAGTTTTATTCAGTCATTTGCAAGAAACTGGATGGAAACTGAGAACATTATATTAAGTGAATTAGCCTAATACAAAAAGTCAAGGGTCATATGTTTTCTCTCATATATGAAAGATAAAGAAAAAAAAAGGTGGTGGGGAGTATTATGAAAATAGATGGGAGATTAGCAGAAAGGAACTGGGGAGACACCTGTTAGAGATGACAGTGGAAGGTTCTACAGTCAGGAAGGTTCTGGCAAGTCGACCTGGGCAGCCGCCACCTGCCTCAGCCAAAGGGTTTGGTCCCTTAGTCTGGGGAAGTGAGGATAGCTAAGTCCTGGTTCCTCCTAGGCCTTGAGCCTCAGCAAATAACATGGTGTCATCCCTGATTCCCACACCCCAGGCCACCAAACCAGGGCTCAACTCCCTTGGGGGTTCTAGCTCCTCAAATGCCACTGTTCTCTCCACATCATTCTGGAACCCACATCTACCCACTCTCATCCTCTCCAAGTTGTGCCTGAACATGGTGGAGGACTGCCCCAATGCTGAGCCCCTAAACCAACAAGCAGGGCTCCCTTTAACCCATTATGCATCTCCCGAGTCATGTTCTGTGGTTATTCTGAGGGTTAAAGAACATAAACTCTCCAGGCACCTCTATTTGCTCTCTGGCAGCACACTAGTTGAGTAACTGCATGTGGGATGCTCTGATTGTCCAGCAGCCCAGGGGCTTCGTGCGTCTGTGAGGCTCTTTATATATGCAGTGTGCATGAGGCCTACTGGCCTCAGAGCTAGCTGCACCACCTCCAGGTTGAAGCCGGAACACTGGAAAAAGCCTGGGATCTGGGAAGGGCTGCTCAAACTCCAAATGACAGGAGGGGACGCCATGGAGAAAACAGCTCAAAACACAATGGGCAGGACAGGCTGATCCTTGGTGGCGGGAAGTGGCACAGAGCCCCTGAAGACTCTGTGACTCCACAGCCTAAATATAGATGCAGCCCACAAGGAGCATGAATCACAGACACCATCCTGGCCTGAAGATGGGGTGGGGCACACATGGGGCCCTGAACAGATGGTTTGTGGCATAGGGCCCCATAAATAGGTCTGTGTTCTACTCATATGCTGAAGGGGCTTCTTTCACACTGCTTTAGTGGTTCAGAAGGACCAACAGGAAAGGGGTCTCGCTTTACGGTGGACAGCACGGGGGTTTTAAACAGATGTTCAGGGCCACACCAGCACATGGCAAAAATAATTTCTTTTCTTTTCAGTACTGGGGATTGAACCCAGGGGTGCTCTGCCACTGAGCTATATCCCCATTATTATTTTTGAGACATGGTCTTGCTATGTTGCCCAGCCTGGCCTAGAACTTGCAATCCTCCTGTCTCAGCCTCACCAGTCCCTGGGATTACAGGTGTGCATCACCACGGGAAGGTCATTTCACAGCCAGGATCTCTCAGTGACACTGCTGTTTACCCTTCCCCTGTGTGGAGGTTACCCCTGGGCACAGTCAGTACTAAAGGCACAACTGTGGGCCAGGAAGTATGCAGAGGTCTCCTGACAGTTGAATTTCCAAGGCCTGTGGACTCACCTCAGGACTGCATATCTTCAGTGCAGCTTTACCCAACTCTGATGGTCACCCACCTGCTTGGGTCACAAGACTAGAGTGAGAGGAGGGAGCCTGGGGGTGGTCTGCCTTTGGTGTGCAGATGAGGGGAGCAGGGGAAGTTGGGGCTTTGGGGATGGGACAGAGGATGGCAGAGGAACAGAAAGAGAGAGTGGCTAATGGATGCCCATCATCTGTGCTAGGGTGCAGAGCCCAGCACGTGATGGAAGGAGAGGTGCTACTGGGCCAGAGTGCTTTGAGCTATTCCCTGAACCTACGTTTTTCAACAAACACTGAGACTGAGCTATATGTAACTGCTCACGTTGGCAACAGCAGTTTGAAACTGTCCTTCAACAATGTAAAGGCTCACAAAGACTAAGCACCCTCCTGCCCTGTAAGCCTCTCCTGAGGCACGAGGACAGGACACCCTCCATCCTCTGTGAGGCGTGGGCTGAGGGACCGACAAGTCTTCAGAATAGGTTGCATGTGCCGGCTACGCTCACTTACACAATCAGGCCACCTGTCCAGTGCACAAGCCTTCCCACCTTCCTTGTCCTCATCTGGGCCATGAAGAGTGACAATGCAGTGGTCATCAGGAAGATGACAGCTCTCAGAGGATTCTATTCTCTTGCTTGGTTCTTGCATTTCTGATTATGATATTTTCGGTGACCCAATTCTGAAAACCAATTGTCTATTCTCTCTCAACTCTTGGAAGAGCACCTTAAAGCTCCAGCGCATGCCTTTTAAAAACGTGCTATCTGCAGCAACTTAACTTTGTGATTCAGAACCACCTAACTACTGTTCCATCACAAGAAGATATGGAAATGCCAAAGGCTGGGGCTAAGTGAGCTGCTGCTCTCATGCACAGTCCCTCTATTCTAACCATGTTCATCGACAGACCCACTGTTGGCTTTGGAATAACCTGGAGCCTGGAAGTGACAGCATGGTGGGATGACACCATCACCAGAATCCCATGGAGGCTTCTGCGTGAGGTTTTACTTGGGAGAGGCAAAGTTTCTCTTTCACAGACATGCAACCAGCCCTCCCTGCTGCCCACCCTCCCTCATCAGTTCACTTACAGAGGGTTGGTCCTCCTGTCTACCCTCCTGGGACCAGGGTGTAGGGTGGGAAGCAGAATTGGAGGCAGGGTACAAGATGATGGAAGAAAGGAGTCAGGCGGGGGCTCTTGATGTTGCAGACTCAGGTTTGGCTCCTGCTCTGCCCCTTGCTGGTTGTAACAAGTTACTTAATGTCATAGGCTCAAGTCCCTCACATATGAGGAGGGAGGGGTAACAGCATGAAAAGCTGACTGCTAAAGCAGAGGGGGAAGGCTGGGCCCCCGCCAGGGCATGTGGGGCAGGGACCCTGAGCATTATCAGTACAGGCTTCCTTTTCCACTTTCAACCCACTGTGTGGCACCTTTACAGAATAGTTGCTGCAATAAGACAAAAACCAGAGAAGGGCCATCTGAGGTGGGACAAGACCACTAGTACTGTGATGAGCCCTTAGTGGCCAGGGAGAGGCATGGGCAGGACCAGGGTCAGAGGTGGGTGGACAAGTTACTGTCTTTTTAAAGGCCTAGCAGAGACCCAGGGAGGATGAGTGCAGCCAGTGCACCTGACTCAGCTCCTCTACAAGCTGCTTCCTGTGCTAACCACATGTCCCTCTCCTTCTTGATCCGTAGTGCAGTTCGACATGATGCGTGCCTGCAATATGGTGGCCACAGCAGCGCTCGCCATGGGTCAGCTCACCTTCGTCCTGGGGCTTACAGGCTTGCCTCTGATGTCACCTGATTCCCAGTGCTGGGAGGAGGCTATGGCTGCTACATTCCAGCTGGCAAGTAAGTACTCTGGGCAGGCAGAGTGACCATGCCATAGCCCCATCAGACTGGCCAACTTGCTAGGGCCTCATGATGTCATGGGGGTACCCCAGGGCCTTGGGTGACATGGGGGAAAGGCTGCGCCTCTGAACCTGGCCAAAGATGGCCCCCATGTTCATCCCTCCCTTACTATGGGCAAAAGCAAGACAGACATGTGCACTCAGGGGTGAGGAATACTGAGAACCTGGTCACCTGGCCTTAGGTCTCTTCCACCTTTTCCCTATTAAAAGCAGTGCTAGATTACTGGGGTGATGTGCTTTTCCTAGTCTATGGGATCTGTACCTGACCTGCCCTTCTGAAACCCACATGGGGGCAACTGAGACTCATGTTCCTGCTGTCTGCTCAAGCAGCCAGGGAAGAGCTGGTTTGTACTGGACAGAGACAGGAGAACCCAAACCTGACTCCGGCCTTCTGCTGCCCCAGCTCACAGGCACAGGCACAAGAAAGGCCAGACACATGTTCTATTGTCAACACTGCTTTCCCTCCTTCCCTCAGTGTAACCCTTTCTTACGAGCAAAATAAGACACAGGACATGCCAGTGTGTCCCACACTGCCCAAAGACAGAGGAGGTTCATATACGTGTGCACACAGAGCTTTTTTCTGGCTGTCACAGATGCAAGCCATGACCTGCCTCCCTCACTCCTATGCAATTGTGTGGTGGGGCCCCATGTGGGGCCAAGATTCTTGGTTTGATGTGGCTCTGGGCCATTGGAAAATGAGCCTGTTTGGAACACTGGACCTGCCATCTGGGCTCATCTGGGCCCTAATGGGCAAGGTAGGACAGGGCATGAGAACACCTTGCTGTTTTTAAAGGGCAAGAGCATGAGCACTGTCAAAAATGATCCAGAGAATTATTCTGGTGGTTCTGGACAAATGTCTGTGACCACCCCTACCCCCAATGACCTTGGGGTCCCTTTGCTCTAGCCCTCAAAAGAGTTTTAAGGATCCTGGGCAACCCAGGGAAGTTCAAGTTTCTTGCTATTCACTTGAGACAAGTCAGCTCATCAGAAACACAAGGCTCCTGTCTGCAGGGCTAGAGCATGTGGTGCTTTCCTTCTTAGTGTATAACCGTAGCCTTTCCCAGTGTCAAATGTACAGTCCCAACAGAGGAAACTGTGGGAAGTCTGAGGTGAATCATTCTAGGAATAATGGATCCTGGATCCTTATCTTTCTTGAGAAATGCAATTTCCAGAATGAGGCCAGCCAGCATTCTGGGCTAGAACGGGCCGGAGTATAGTAAGGAAACTGGGCTGAGTGCTATGAATAGCTGAGCAACATAGTCCTGGGAAAGTCACTTCCCTGTGGCTGAGTCAGAGCAGGAAGGCAGGATCATGATGTCCCTGTGAAAGAACACAAGGCTCAGTAGCAAGAGACAAGGAATTGCATCTTGGTGTCCATGGCTATTAATGTGAACTTGGGAGAATTGCTGAGCCAACTGCAGTTTACCTAGTGCCCAGCCCCGACTGGTTATGAGAATAAATGAAGTAGGTAGAATGAGATCAAGGATCAATTCTGCCTCCTTTACTACTCCATGACTGAGGATAAAAACACAGAATTCCAAATTATGAGACATATTTAGGAAAGTTATCTGCTTTGCCTTCTGCTGACCTAAAGGCCACAAAACAGGAAACGTTTTCCTTGTTCTTACTAAAGCCAGACCTCCATCATGTGTGACCCTCTGGAATTCCATCCCTTCAAGAAGGAAACGGAAGATTTTGAAAACATGACTGGAAAAACTGGGCTATAAAAAGATATTTTAGAAAGAGAACAAACCTAGAAACAAAAACTAACATTTCTGGAAGCACAACACTGAATAGATGCCATAGAAAGTGCTATGTCTGGAAATAAATGACAGGTAAAAAGATTATTTTAGTGACATAAAATAAATGCAAGTAACAGTTCTAGATTCTGATCTCCTACCTCCTAGCAGGGTAATCAAACTGATTGTTGTCCTTCTTACTGTCTTCCTCCAAAGACTCCTATTTGGAATTATTAGAACTACTTGGGGCCTAGCACATCAGACTGAGAGCTTGTCTCCTGAAAACTCTGGTTTCAGAAGGCAGTGTTGCTTCCAAATAATACATTTTAAAATACCAAAATGGGGAAAAGTCTCACATTAACTAAAACTAAGCTGTTTTGCAGCAGTCCTGGAGATGTGCCAAAGGCCTCCAGAGGCCCTGTCCTGGTGTATGGAGGGTGTCAGTGGTTACTACACCCCCTGAATATTTCTAGGCCAGCACAACTTCTGAAAGGGCTGGACCAGACTCTTCAAAAATCTTCAGACAGGTGGAGGCCAGCAGAAAAAGCCAGAACACTGGGCGGCAGCAGCCCTGGGCATTTTGGGTGGCTTTTCAAGCCTCCACAGGCTGCCTCACCCCTCCTTGCATGACACTCCTAACAGGTCCGCTTTGCCCCAAAAGGAAATGCATTTGGTCTGTTTAGACTCGTTTCATTGACAAACAGTACAGAGAACAGTTATGTGCCTTTCTTCTATCATGCTGCTAATTTTAGCGCTGGGTTTTTTCCTGTGCTCTGGTCTGTTTTAAAGCCAGGGAGAGACTACAGGGCGCCAGGATGTCCTGTCACAGGACGAGGAAACGCCTGCTGTTACCTGTTGTCAAGCAAACCTCAATCCTAGAGCTGGGGTGAGGTGGGCAGGGAGGGGAGAGGAGATGCTAATGTACAGAGGGAGGAAAGCAATGAACCCCAGGAGGAGGCTGGAGAAACCTGGAAACCAGCAAAAGCACGATGTGCTGAAGGGAAGCTCCTGATTTATCCCAGAGACAAGGGTCTGGGCTTTTGTCTACCCCACTCCACAGCTGGTTCTGGACACCAGGGCCACACTCCGCCTGGCCCTGGGTTGGAAAAGGACCTTCCTTGCATCCCACAGGTCTTCACGTCAGGAATGTGCATATCAGCTGTCTGGTGGTTTAGGCTCATAAGTTCTGCATAACACGTGCCATGGTGCTGGCATCTGCACTTGATTTTCTAAGTATGGTTTCATTTTACCTTAAAGTTGAAAACATTCCTTTCTGTCCATGCACTGGATACCTGTGGAAACCTGCATTTTCCCTGTAATGGATCACTCCGCATGTCAGACAGGCCTGTGACATCAAGGTCCATGCAGCTAGGTCTGCCAAGGTCCTTAGGAGACAAGACAGGCCAAGGCTCTTGGTACTCTAGCTGCCACAGGCAAGTTCACTCTGCCTCCCTGCTCTGTCCTTCACCAGATGCCTTCTTCTTCGCCCTTTCTGGTTTCTTTGTATAACAGGCATGGCAGGCACAAAATGCCAGTGTTTTCCTATCCTCTCCTTCCTGAGGCCCCTTTGAGGGCACAGTTCCTATACCAACTGATCCATCAGCTCATTCAGATACAATACACAGAAGCCCTCCCAGAAGCACCTCAAGCAAAAAGAGTGATGATAGGCTCCTGGCCTGTGTGCTTTGACCCCAGGGGGAGGGAGGGCTGAGATGAGCAGCTGCCACCCAGCTTGCTCTGTGGTCCTTTTCCCACGTCTGTTCTTTTACTTACTTTCTGATGGCCTCTTCTCTTCTCTCCCTTGCACCTTTCCCATGGTCTGTGGTCTTGCCAGCTGTGTAGGTAGGCACAGGTGGAAGAGGGCCAGGCACATAGCCTATAAAGTGGTGAGCTTGTTCTGGCCTCTGCCTATGTGAGCCAAGCCGCACGCAGCGTATGACAGGGAACTAGGGGCTTGCAGAAGTGCAGTTCGGGAGGCTCCTCAGCTCTGCATTGGAGAATGGTCCCAGTCCTCCCAGGTGTGTCCTGGCTAGTGCTCCAGCTGGGGACCAGTGCTCTATCTATACAGGCAGGTGTGGAACCCAGCTCCTGGGTTCCACACCTGCCTATATCCTTGTTGCCATGTATCCTGGGATGAGTTCCTCCACCCTGTGCCATCTGGTTATGTGGAGGGACGTATGACCCTGCCCACAGGAGTAGGTTTTCAGGAGGATGCTGGTGGTATCCTGCTAACTTTCCCCTGGAGTCCTGTTGGGTGACCCCCACACAGGGAGCTGCCATCCTCAAACTGCTTCCACTATGCCCGCACATGCAGAACTTGGGCTCTTGCATTGTACACCCTGGGAAGGCCAGCTGTCCTTTGTGGAGGCACCAAACTCTTCCTTTCCAACAACAAATGTTTATGGAAGCCAGCTGTCAGGCCTTGGGCCACATGCTGAGTTTTCTCTCACATTGACGAACTTGCCTGTGTCCATTTCTGCCTGCTCACACCTTTATCTCCATAGTTCAGAGCCCATCTGCAAATTCAAACTCATCGGTGCTACCCAGACCACTTCTGACACTGGGTTTTGGTTGTCTCCCATACAGCCAGTGCAGAATGCTGGTAAAGAAAGCTGCCATAAGCTTTCCCTGGCTCCACATCCACAGCTCCCTTTCTGGAAATCACAACTTTCTTATGATGGCAAACTCACTATATACTCAGGGTCACTTAGCTCATCCCCAGGGATGCTGACTAGATCCACCCTTGAAAAGATAAACATTGCTGAAAAGCTCACATCGTGAGCTGGTTGGGAATATTGCTGTTTTCTGGGGGTTGTTATGGGAAAATAGTTAGTCTCTGTTTATTCTGATAATTCACTTCTCTGTCTTCTGTACCCAAACCCTGAGCACCAGTCTACCATCCCAGCTGCATGTCATCATCTCTCCATTCCCTCCTGCAACTAAGAATACCCAAGAACCTCAGGCTCCTGTGGAAGTACATGATCCCCCTCCCCAGAACCATGTGGATCACCATCATCTTGCTGCACACAAATGCTGGGCATGCCAACCCCAGCGGTGCCTGGATGGTCTTATTCAGCATGCTCTTTGGAAGCCAGTGGTGTTATATCTGAAGGACAGGCGTCTCATTTGCTGGGAGCGTCAGGGGTCAGCCCCAGGGTCTTTCCTCTGATGCCACCTGTGTGTATATTAGACAGTCGTTCTGAAAGGAAGGCCTTGTGACAGAAGCCGAGGCCCTGGGAAGCAGGCAGGAAGGAAGGGAGAGAGGAAAGGGATGCTCTGGCTGCGTTGTAACTCACACTGACTGTGGCCAGCCAGTGCACAGGAAGAGGCTGTTTGCTTTGGCAACGTGACTTCATGGAGATGAAATCAACCCCATGTGCAGAACTGAGTGTTTGCTGAAGCTCTTCCCTTAGATGTGTTTCTGGACAAACTGATTACATCACTAAAATGTTTTGGGAGCAGAATCTTCTTCAGGGTGAAAGGACATGGAGGAGAAAGGGAATCTTGTTTTAGAGGCAGTGACAGTGGGAAGCTTCAAGCTGAAGGCCAGGCTTAGCTCAAGTTCATCTCCTTCCAGTCCTTCCTGTCTCTCCTAGCAGAGAAGGTCCCGAAAGTGAAAGCTAACTTTTAGAATAATGCCTGTAGTGCAGTGTGACCAACCAGCCAACTCCAAACGTCTCTTTACCCACCTTAGGTAGCCCAGATTGGCAACATGGTGCATAGCCACATGTACATCTGCTTTCCTCTTTTTGTTTGCTTTCTACTACTGATTATGAAAAGGACAAACCCTTGTTCTACATGCCTGCATGGTCCATAAAGTTCCTTCTGTGTGGGCTCAGAGCAGGATATGGACAATGGCCAACCATAGGAGCTGACTGATGCTAACAGCTGTGCCCTTGAGCCTGTTCTGCTGGGATGAGAGCAGGGTCCCCTCTTTGCAGTACAAGTGTCCCTGAGCTGGCCTCATCTGCCTCTCCTTGTGCTCAGGTTTCTCAGGGTTTAGGCTCAGCAGTGTTCTGAGAACTGTCAGCCTCAGCAACTTAGTGAGGCCCTCAGCAACTCAGCGAGACCCAGTTTCTAAATAAAATATAAAAAAGGGCTGGGGATATGGCTCAACCCCTGGTCAGCTGCTGCCCCCCCCCGCACCAAAAAAAAAAGTATGTGCTCTAAACTGCACAAAAACAACATCCAAGCTTGGGCTTCATGCAGGTGAGTGTTTGTTTTGAGTCACCTTTGCAGCAGGCCACAGTCCTAGGCTTTCCTTTGTACTGTTCTGGAGAAGGTAGATGAGGTACAGACCCTGAATCACACTCCTGTTAGAGAAGTGAGACACTTGGAACTCTGGGAAATCAGCCCAGTGCTGCCTGCTGCTGGGTTCCCAAGCATGGTTTTCAAGACAGGTGGTGAGAGAGGTGGAGACTTGGCTTGTTCGCCATACTTGCTCCATCATCTCTCTCACTCTTCCAACTTGTATTTTTATTTTTTTAAACTCTTTTTTTTTTAATATTTATTTTTTAGTATTTGGCGGACACAACATCTTTGTTTGTATGTGGTGCTGAGGATTGAACCCGGGCCGCATGCATGCCAGGGAAGCACGCTACCGCTTGAGCCACATCCCCAGCCCCCAACTTGTATTTTTAGGACATAGGTGGCTATGTCCAGACTGTTTGTGCCCCTGTGAAGTCTCATTTCTTTGATCAATTTATCTACACACCGAGTGTTCTTTAAACTAATACACGAAAAATCGTGTTTGTAGAAGCAATTACATGTTCTGAAGCCTTTGTACATGGTAAGCAATATGGATAACTCTGGGGAAGCAATAAAGAGATTAAAATGGTTAAAATGGTCTGCCTATTTAAAAAAACATACTATGCTGATCTTAAGAAAATAGCAAGGGCTCAGGGTAAAGCTCAATGGAAGAGTGCTTATCTGGCATACACAAAGCTCTGAGTTCAATCCCTAGCAAAGCAAAAAGGAAAAAAGGGAGAGGGAGGAGAAAGAAGCAGACAATAAAGTACTATGGCTATGGTTCTCAGTCCAATGCTGCTGAGTGCCAGGCAGGCAGAGGGAGCTGCTCTCCATTCCTTCCCAGTGGGCTCCTGAGGGACAGGGCCTGTCTGGACTGGGCCAGGCCTCCATCTTGTGCTGCAAGGGGAAGCCGCCTGGGGCAGGAGGTGATACTGCTGCTTTGCCCACTCTGCATCTGCTCCACGATATCAGGCTTCCCATTTGTTTAGAGTTGATGCTTATGCCTACTGGGATGATGGGACCTCACCAAATGTCACTCCCTGGGAGAGGTCCTAGCCCTTGCTTCCCAGCTCCTCTGGATATAGTGTTTAATTTCACCTTCACCCAAGAACACCAGTTCTTCAAAGGAAAACCCTAAGCCTCAGCCATTTGAGATCACTAGTGATGGTACTTTATGTGGTCCCTAGCTTGGCAGTGAGTCTCACAGGTCAGCTTAATACAGGCTATGCACAAGGACGCTGAAGGGCACCAGCTCCAATGTGTCTTCTTGTCAGTGGTCAGTGGGGAACTGTCCCCCTGATAAGTGCTGGTCACTAAAAAAAAGCCTAGGGTGATATCCCCTTCATCTCCCTTTCCACACTGTAGCCCATTTCCTTTCATACCTACTGTGATTTGTCTTCAATTATATACTCAGCAAGTAACTGCTGAAACCATGGGGAGCGGGCGTGGGTGCATGTGGTCAATGAGTGGAACAAGCTCTAGGAGTGACAGGGGAGGAGGCCAAGTGACTCTAAACTGAGCTTGGAATGACTGGGGACAGGAGCCACTCCTTCCCAGGGCTGGTCAACTAAAGGGAGTGCAGCATGAGGAAAAGTCCAGATCAGATGGATGTGGCATTTTGGAGAAGCAGAAAAGAGCTGTGTGGCTGCAGGGAAGCTATGGGTAGTAGGGAGGAAATGGGAGGCCATGCAGGTCTGCTAGGCTGCAGTGCAGTCACCTTCTAAGGCAATGGGAAGTCTTCAGTCTTTAACCATGGGCTGAGATGAGAGGGCTGGGGTGGCTCAGGGGTAGAGTACCTGGCTGGCCCGCACCAGGCCCTGGGTTAGATCCCCAGCATGGCAAAACAGTAACAGCAAAACTCAGATGGTGGGGGAGACAGGAGGAGTGCTTTCTGACGGCTGTGTGGGGCTGTGGGAGGAGTGTCAGAAGGGCTGACAAAGTCTGTGAGCATAGCTGTGAACCTGGAAATGTGCTGCTTGCCATGTGCTCAGCTTCAGTGAGGCAGAATCTAAAGAGTGGCACTTGGAACATGATAGAAGGGCCCTCAGAGGTCCTTCCCCCACCCAGAGGCTCAGCCATACCCAGGTATTCCTGCTAGCTTTATTCCCTCTTAACTTTTCTTTAGATTGTTGAGCTGCGCCTATGTTTGGACTGTACATGCAGGAACTGTCCTTTGTGTCCTCTGTGATATTTCCTGGGCCACATCTGAGGTATCCTGGTGAAATGCTTGCTCATACTCTCACTAAATTCCCCTGCTGGGCTGTTTACCATGGATGCGCATTTCAGAGGCACTTGATTTGGGGCCATGACTGTGAGTTTCCTTGAGTGGGACTACAGCTCCCAGAGCCACATGGTGCTATTCCCACAAGGCTGGGTCCCTGAGGGCAGGGCAGGTTCCCCTCTGCTTGCATGTGACAGTGCTTGGTGTCTGCTTCCCTGTTAACTTTTCCAAGTCTGGTAAGCATGTCAGTCCTTTCCAGAAGGTTCAAGGTCAGCTCTTTCAATCAAGTTCTTGTAGCTTACAAGTCTCTAGATAAGGTCTCTTGCCAGCAATTACTTGCAAACAAACCCTTTCTTTTTATGCATCAGTGATATAAACCGACCTGACCTTAGACAAGGGAGCTGTGCGAGGTATGAGGTGGGGTCAGCCCTCCAGGTAGTGCCCCTTGATGGTACGGGGAGAAAAGTGAAGGATGCTATGGGATTAGATCTGAGACCACATACCAGATTTTTAAAACGCTGCTGTAGCATGCACAAACTGAAGGGAAGCTCAGGAAAAGGAGCACAGCATTTGTCATGGCAGGGGTGGGTGGACCCCTGGTAGCACCAGCTGCTGTTCTGTGGGCAAATTCCTTCTAGCTTGCATTATGTTGCTGGCTACTGTCTTCAGTCCTCATGCCCTGCCCTGCTTATACTGCCTCTCATCTCAGACACAAGGTGGCACCTTCTGTACCCATCCTACCTCAATCCCAAGCATGACAAACTATTGGTTGGCAAAACACACCCAAAGACATCATGAAAATGAAGGGAAACATACTGAAAGTGTTTTCACTTTCATAATACGAAACACTGGTATAATTGCTTTACTCCACTAATGCAAATGCTGATATCATACTCTCTGCTGGTAGAGAGGAATACCAGAAGTTCCTGGCAGGCAGAGTGCGCCATGGGTGGAAAACAAGCACCCAGAAGCCCTCCACACATAAACTTATAGAGCACCACACAAACATCCACAGCATGGTGGGTACTACTGCTACACAGGACAAAAGAGAGGCAGGTAATGTTCACTCATACTTTCCAGAAGCAATGTCATTGCACTGATGTCACTGCTTGTGTTTTAGATGAGTCAAAGCCTATGATCACCCCATTCCTCATCTGTATGTCTTGTTCCTCATCTGTATGTCTCGGTCTCTCCCTGTGCCTATGGATACTGCTCTTTCCTTTGAGGCCACATAGGGCCATGATTTGGTTTTCTGAGGAAAGCTGGGGCTCTGTGAGTGGAAGGCCATTGCTAACAGACACACAGGTCAGCCCGCAGGCCAATGGTGGGATAGTAGTGGAGGTTCAGCTTGGCAAAGCCCAGGAAGGGGATATGATCTGATCCAGCCCAGGTAATAGAAAGTTTGGTAATTTATGTATGAGAAAGACTCACCCAGGTCACCTGGTCAATGGAGGGTGCTGCTACTGGGGACGGAGTGGGACTGGCCTACTGTGTGATAGAAAAGGCAGCAACAATAGAGCTACAGGGCTTTTTGTTTTTTGGACCAGGAACACTTAACCACTGAGTAACAACCCCAGCCCTTTTTTATTTGGAGACAGGGTCTCATTAAATTGCTTAGAGCCTTGCTAAGTTGGTAAAGCCAGCTTGGAACTCTTGACCCTACTGCCTCAGCCTCCCGAGTGGTTGGGATTACAAGTGTGGGCCATGTGCCCGGCATAGCTGCAGGTCTTAACTGTTGGGAAACCCAGATGGTGGGGTGGGAGGGAAGAGAGGGCCTGGTGCTGCTGCCCAGAAGCTGGTCCAGGTGATTCTACCCCTCCTATGTAGCTGGCAGGTCAAAGTGAGAGCAGGGCAGAAGCAGAGAACCGTGTGTTATCCACCTGGGTGGGCCACCTTCCTTAGGTCCCTAATCTCCACTCTCCACTCTCACCCTTTCTCTCTTCTTTGGGTGCACAGACTCTAGGCCATCTTGAGAAGAAGAGAATCTCCACTTCCTCTGAAAGCAAAGTCATGAACAAGACGACACACAAGAACAGGAATTTGGACCCTCTTTCTAGATAAGATTAAGGAAACACCTATTTTTGCTTTGAACTAAGTATTTATAAAAGTCAGAGGTCGATTTAACACAAAATTATTGCTAGGTCTGGCTGAGATTCATCCAAGTAGGGAGGTGCTATGAGCAGGGAAAGGCCCACACCTGGAAGATTCCAGGACCCACTGCAGCTACCAGAGCTGTGCCCCACCCAAAGCCCCAGGTCCAGGGGCTGGGGAAAGGGGTGTAGCTTGCCTTCTGGGGAGTTCTGGACCAAGTTCTGGCTCAGAACAGGACTTTCTGAGTATTTCTCTTCTGTCTGCAGGCTTCGTGCTGGTCATTGGGTTGGTGACATTCTACAGAATTGGCCCCTACACCAACCTGTCCTGGTCTTGCTACCTAAACATCGGTGCCTGCCTTCTGGCCACACTGGCAGCTGCCATGCTCATCTGGAACATTCTTCACAGAAGGGAGGACTGCATGGCACCCCGGGTAATTGTCATCAGCCGCTCCCTAACAGCACGGTTCCGCCGTGGGCTAGACAATGACTACGTGGAATCTCCATGCTGAGAGGCCCTTCTCAGGACTTTACCTATGAATATCCACTATAACAGAATAGTTTAGAAATGGAGGGACTCTTCCATGTCTGCTTGTGTAGAGATATGAGATAAGTCTGGTAACCCATAATATAAATCTGTACGATACTTGTATATATTTACTGTGTTACATACAAATATACCCTATGTCTTATATGTGTTATACGTCACGTGGACCACCTACTCCTCCAGTACGATTTCCCTTGGCCAGTGCAGCATGGCTTCATGCCATGTGTTTCAAGGGTGAAGACGAGAAACTGAGACAGGGAAGAGGTGATGTGGCACCCTGCTCTCTGCCTGCCTTTGGGATTAATTCATTCTGTATCTTTTGAGAGGGCATCCCTGGTAATATTTCCTTTCACAAAGCAGAACACCCAGGAAATTTTTCATGAAGTGTCCATGATATTCCTTTGAGTGAATCAGAATTTATAACAGATGGTTTTATGCCATAATCAGATTAGTAGTATGCATTTTGCTTGACTGTTTTTTCTAAGTTAAAATAAATGCAAACTTCTTAATTTTATCTAAAAACTGTGTCTACCCTATCCATACTGCCAAAAGGGGAATTTCTTTAATGCTGATGTTATGAGGGGAGAAAGGATCTCCCTGAAGATCTGGTGGGAGTACATGGCCTTTATCCATGGTTCTGTGCAATGAAGTCTATGGACTCTGAAAACCATGGCCTTCGGATGGCAGATCAACAAGACACGGAGGAGAAAGAACTCTGCTGGTTCTCCCCAGGGGGACCTCCAGCCTCTCTGGAGGTTCTGTGGGTGTGGAGTGCCTGCAGAACCAGGCTGCCTTCAGCTAAGCCTGTCCCTCAGTCTGCAACTCCCCAGGTTGTGTAGGAAACACCTCAGGTCTGGGTCTGCAATTCCGGGATCAGAACTGGCCCCCAAACTCAGGGCTGTCAATCCATGCATAGAACTATAGTCCTGGTGGTTGGCTGGCTGGGCCTCTGCTTGACCAGGGTCACCAGGAGGTAGAAGAGGAGCCTAACATTGCACCTGACACTGGAGGCAATATGTAAGCTGGCCTCCTGGCTGCCCCAGAGCTTCCAAATGTCTACTGTGCTCAACCTTCCAGTGAAAAGAAGGTAATCAGTTTGGATTCTGAAGCCCATGTTGTGCCAGGAATCTGTTGCTAGCCAGAACAAATGGTAAAATGGCACACATTTTAACCCACATAAAATGACTCATAATGAATGAAAAACAATTATGGACTAACCATCTACGACATACTCAGCCCACAGTATGTAGAAATGACCAGTCTCATGCTTGCAACTGAGCACGTTGATGTAAGCATTCAGTTCTTGCCTTCTTCCACTTGGCTCCTTTCCTAGCAATTGTTAGCACTATATGGATGACTATGTAGAAGCTCACTGAGGTTTAAAGTTGGCCATGGCATTTGTTCTGGCTGATCATGCTCATTGGAAATGAAAGTAACCCGAGAGGCTGGGCTAACTATTCGGTCTCTGCATGTCACCTCCAAACCAAAGGCCCTCTTTTCTACATGGCCAATGTGGACAAAGGCCCTTCCAGCTATAGTAAAGGCCTGGCCACGCTGGTCTGAGACAGAGAATAAGGATTTCAGGGTGCTTCCCGCATCACAGTCATCACAGCATACAACACCTGCTTCAAGCAACCGAGTTTCACACCTTTCCATATTTTTCTACCCGTTCAAAATTAAAATCCATCAAATGCTCTTGTGAAGGATTTCCAAGTTCCCTAGGTAATGGAGACGAGGTCCAGGCCCTGACTGTAATTGTTACAGCAACTTTAACTGCATTTTCACCTTGGTGTTTTTAGGGTTTAGTTATCAAAAATTTTCAGCAAGACTTATCAACTGCAGAACTTTCTACTATTAAGTATCCGGAACACTCAAAATATATGAAAACAGCTGGGTATGGTAGGGTGCACCCGTGATCCAAGAAACTTGGGAGGCTGAGGTTGGAAGAGCACAAGTTCAAGGCTAGCCTCAGCAACTTCGCAAGATTTATAAACATAAAAATGGCTAGGGATGCAGCTCAGAGGTAGAAAACACCTGGGTTCAAACCCCAGTGCCAAACCGCCCCCCCCCAAAAAAAACCACAACAAAAACAAAACAAAACCACCATTAAAAACATCTGAGAGGCTCTAGCACCACAGATGCCAGAACCAGGCTCACTGCTTTGCCACACTGTGCACTATCTGAGGCTGGCTAGGCACGTCTGGGTACCCAAGCTCAGCGGCATTTCATTGAGAGAAAATACCATTCAATATATCATGACACTTGATATTTTAAAATCCAGTCAAGAAGGATAGCAAGGAGAAAGGAAACAGTGTGTGTCACCTCACCTTTTAATGAGCTTGATAGACTTGAAAGCTTCATCCATGTCTCCAACAGTGATAAAGAAGCTGAAGTTGAGCATGGCATCCCGAGTGGGCTTGTCACAGTCCTCCAGCCCCACAAAGTCTCGCAGGGGTCTCTTGGCCACCATCTGGGGGACATGGTGGTGCCCAGAATTCACCCTGTCTTCTCTGTCTTCTTCACCAGGCTGAAGGACAAAGGCCCCATGTGTCTGTTAGTTCACATATATAGGTAATGCCTACACTTAATTCTTTTGGAGAAAATCTACCCAAAGACAGGCACCCTGCTCAGCCACAGGCCAACAAAAGCTGTCCAGGTGTGATCTTGTTTTCAGCCTCTAACTCACTGAAGTCAGATTCTCACATTTAAAATGTCTATGACTGTTCTCATTTTCTGTTATGTTTCATTAAATACTTTTTACCAGCTTGAGATCACCAAGTCAGATACACACATATCTTTGTGACTCTGAAAGTTATAAGAACAGTAGTCTGACTTCAGGAAAAATTTTCCAAAATGATAACCTGGATGACTCACTGGAATTTTCTGGAAGAACTGTCAACCTAGTGCCGTGTTCCCCAAACAAGCACCCAGAGAAGGAGAGATGTTCCTACATGGCACAATGTACAATGTGCAGGCCAACTTCCTCACCTGGGCACCTTCCTCCAACCAGGACCCCAAACTCAAAAGCTATTGAGACCCTGCTGTCCCCACCACAGTCCCTTCTGCTGCTAACTGCTCTTCTGTACCCATGCCCCACTTACTCTCTTGTAGGGTGTCTCTCCAACCTGTACAAGCATTTCCTATACTATGGAGATCGTGACACACCCTCCTGGGACCTGCTTCTCTACAAGTCTTGATCTGCTAATACCCTGACTTCTTTTTTTAGTTGTTGATGAACCTTTATTTTATTTATTTATATGTGGTGCTGAGAATCGAACTTAGGGCCTTACACATGCCAGGCAAGTGTGCTACTGCTGAGCCCCAGCCCCAGCCCACCCTGTGACTTCTTAAAGGGTAACTCTGGCCACCTTCCTCTCCAGCTCAGTTTCCAGGATCTCCTGACCTGTAGCCCCAGGGACCAGGTCCTATGGAGGAGAAACACTCAACCTGGACCTTCTCAGGCATACTGTGGCTGTGGAGGCCCTTCTAAGCACAGCACAGACCATAACAAGGGCTCCGTTCAGAGCAGCTTGAGTGTAGGGGTCATACATGGGTGTAACTGGGTCAGATCAGGCAGAAGGCTGAACGCTTCTGCATCTAGTGGAAATTCAAAAAATGTACAAAAAACAACAAGGAGTTTCTACCTGCCTGGTATAATGAACTACAAGGAGGCAGCCAAACTTCCCCTGGATAACACCATCAGCTCTGGTGTGGGTCTGATGAGAACCCAGTTTGCTGTGTGAATACACTAGGAAATTCTCATAATTCACCATGCCCTGTATGCTCACAGGAGCTCTTGTTTCGGTTCCTCATCACAACTCTGTGAGGCAGGGATTGTTTATCCCACGTGACAGGAGACTGGAGCAACAAGACAAGGTCACACAGTGTAGGTTCAGGGACCAAGGGCCTTTGTACTCTCTCCCCAACTACCTCTGAATGTGTGAGCACTGGAAAGATGGAAGAAATGAAGCTTACGAGTTTGCATTTTGCAAATAATCAGAAGGGCAGTTTTTAAAGGAGCAAAATACATCTCACAGGTTGCAAATGCAGGTCAACTACACATTTTCTGTATGCAAATATCAGGTGAAGTGGCTGGTGTGTGCCACAGGTCCAGGCCAGGCCCAGCCCAGAGCTGAGAAATCCTGCCAAGCCTTGATTGGTTACACTAGATGAGCTGGCACTGGAATCTCGGCTGCCCGGCAGAGGTCCTCAGGTGGGCATGCAGCTAGGTGGGAAGAGTGGGAACACACCAACACAGCTCATGACTTGAAGCAAAGGGTCTTGAGTAGACAACAGAGTCAAGATGACCAATCCTAACCTGAGGCTCTGCATTGAGATTGCATCATACACACCTCTTCTCTGGAACAACTATAACCATGTAAAGAGAGATGAGAATGAGAGAGAAAAAAAAAAGATGCATGACATGTGGAAGAAACGAAAACCTACAATGAGAAAATTATGGGGGAAACTTTAGAGAGAGAATTTAAAAGAACTTTCCCAACTTTAAGTTCTCAAAGAAAAATTAAAGCATATAAGGAAACAAAATGAGATTGGAATTCAGAGAAACACCAGTCTGGTGCTGATTTATTTAAGGTAAATCAACTAAGGACACCTACAAAGAATCCTTGTGTTTGACAAGACACATCTACACTTTTCTGACCAACTCTATCTTAATGCATGTGGAAGTATAACCAATGGTCAGGCCAACTTTGTGTGGCTGTGAGATACTGCTCTATGCCATACCTTGGAGAGCCGCGGCCAAGTTCACTCTTGCTTCCAGTGCATGTGTAACTATCCACAGGTCTAGCCATCCCAGAACCAGAGACAGGCAATGTGTGCTCACGGAACTCTCACAAATCAAGGGCCAGTACCCTTCTTGCCTCAGATCTTTTATGCCACCTCCTTTTAAAGTTGAACCCCAACCCCAGCAAGAGCCCTGGTGGGTTCTCACGCTGCTGGGGACTGCCTGGCAGCCCATGCAATACAGACTCATTGGTTCACTTGGTTGTACAGAGGGGCTGTGCCCACAACACTCAGGTCCTTCATCTGCTCTGCGTGTCCCTCTGTGGTCTATCATCTACCCCCAAGCTTTGGCTGCAGAATTAACAGACGCTATCTGCTCAAAATTAGAAAAGAGGGCTGGGGATGTGGCTCAAGCGGCAGCGCGCTCGCCTGGCATGCGTGCGGCCTGGGTTCAGTCCTCTGCACCACATACAAACAAAGATGTTGTGTCTGCCGAAAACTAAAAAATAAATATTAAAAAATTCTCTCTCTCTCACTCTCTCTTAAAAAAAAAAAATTAGAAAAGAACAGGATCTTATTTTTAAGATCCATTTAAACCAGGTAAAAGTTGACACTTTTTAAGACATCCTAACATGACAAAAAAAGGGAGATGGCAGAGGGGTGGTCTATGTGTCTTATGGAAGGCGTGGACCCTGGAGGAGAGCGCTTCCTTCTTTCAGGAGATCAAAACTCCTAGCAGCTGCCATACCCCAGTTCTGAAGGGAAACAGTAGCCCCTACACCACGTAGGACAACCTGGGCTCACTGACAGCACCAGCCCAGGCAGAATTCTGAGCTGGCAGGTTCCTTGGGCTCCTGGGTGAAAAAGCCTCTCAAGCAACTCTGGAGGCCCCAGGGCTGGAGAACAACTGGGTGGTGAGGCCACTAAAAGGAGCCACTCACAGGCTGCCAGTCCTCCTGGATGAAGGATGCTCTTGGGCAGACATGCCAGGCACCCTTTATTCAGCATGTCATTTCAGAACCAGAGACAAATTTGATTTTAGGTCTACAAGGGACCTGGCCATACGGAGACTATGTCTCAAGGAAGGTAAAGAATTTGTTCAAAATCAACTAGTTAGGTATGTGTTCATGTACGCAGAAAACGACCCCATTCTATGAAACTTCTGGAAAGGAGGCACTACCCTGTTCACAGCAACTGCCTCTACACTTGGGTTATAGAGATTTTTGACTATGGTTTTTACTTCTTTAATTATAGTTCCTAAATTTCCTATAGTGAATACAGGAATATATAATTTCCAAAAAACAGCTAGAATAAAAATGAAAAGATAGAAGAGCTGAAAGGTAACATGACTTTAGGAGAAAACCCAAAAGGGAAGCGCTTGGAGTCCTAGCCTGAGTCAGACCAAGGGGACAACGTGGCTCAGCATGACTTCTGACCATCCTAACAGCAAAGTCACTTTTTGGAATTTTTCCTAGCCCAGGAGACATGAGTGTGTGCAGACTTTCATGTAATAAATTACAGTGGATGGCTAAAGTGGCTTAAGGAGAGGTGAAAGTGGGGAATCTGGAAGACTAACATGCACCTCAGCGCCTCATGAGGCTTACAAGCCAGGGAGGGCAGAGGAGCCTGCAGAGCCACACCTTTCTTGTGAAGTAATAATGGGGCACTTCCATCCCCACCAGCACTTGGTAGGCGGGAGGCCGGGGGAAGCTCTCATACAGCAGGAAGCTATGCTCTTCGGAAATGAAAAAGGACAGAACCAAGACGTCCTCCTGGAAAGAAAGGATAACACTGTTTTTAGTTTGGAAATATCATTTTCTGTTTTCCTTCTCATTTCCATTTGCACTGCCAGGAAGTTCACATAACCCAGAGAAAACAGGAGAGTCAACTCTTCTCAGAGCATGTGGCCCCTGTTTCCACTAGGGCTTCTCAACTGCTATCTGCCTCCGTTGGAAGGACCCAGCCCACCTAGGCTGTGATGACCATCAGTGATTCATAACTTCTGTCTGAGCTGGTAGCATAACAAAAAGGCGCTCTCTGTGTTTTAGATACCCCTTGGGTATCTTTACTCTGGGTGTGGTGGTGCGTGCCTATAATTCCAGTGACTGGGGAGGTTGAGGCAAGAGGATCACTAGTTTGAGGCTGGCCTGGGCAACTTAGTGAGTTCCTGTCTCAAGATTTAAAATGAAAATGAGAAGGCACGGTGGCGCACACCTATAATCCCAGCAGCTTGGGAGATTGAGGTAGGAGGATCGTCAGTTCAAATCAAGGCTCCAAAAGTGGGACTCTAAGCAACTCAGTGAGACCTATCTCTAAATAAATAAAATACAAAATAGGGCTGGGGGTGTTGCTCAGGCCCACTTCTCACTGTCTTGGTGAGGCAAGTCCTGAAGTTTCAGGGTGGGCTGCCCTTTGCTTAGTTATCTGAGAGCCCACATAGATTCCTCTGAGATTGAGGTGGGTTAGAAGGAGGCTCACAATGTCTGATGTCCTGCAAGACAAAGAGCTGGACATTGTCAGAGGCCCCAAGTACAACTCAGGCACCCTGGGGCACATGGCATGGAGGTAGGAGGCTCTATAGAGGAAGAACTTGGGTGGTCAGCCTTGTTGGAGGGTGATGGAAGTGGTAGAATAGATGGAGCAGGGCCAGGCTGCCTCAGGTCCAACTGCAGCATGGGCTATTGTTGGGGTTAGTCCACCTGAGCTGCTTCAACACGTTTCCCAACTCAGAGGGAGAATAACATAACAGTTGAGATAACAAGAGAACCTGGAGACAAAAAGGGTAGAGTAGCAACTGTACCAAGACCAAAGAAGAGAGAGGCACTACACACCAAAGGCTTCCTACGTTCAAGAAGGGTTGTGCGCCATCGACCCAGAGAAACAGTTCTGAATGGCAACCACGCCTTCAAATGGCGGGAAGCATGAGGCAGATGCTCCCCTCCACATGAATGCATTTCCTTACTAACTCTCCCATAAGCCCAGTAACCAAGACCCTGTGCTTGCCACACAGCCACCACCTGTGTTTCTACAAACACTATGTGGCAAAGTGGTCATGTACCGTGGGGCTGGCGCTGTCCCGAGTGAGGGGCTGCTTGTCTGCAGCCTGTGGTTGGGGTCCCAGCACCTCTTGCATGACCTCACACACGAAAAGCCTGGGCTCGCTCTGATCCCAGAAATGACTCACGGGAACATGATTTGTCAGCCTTTCATCTGCAAAAATGTGGCTCCTAGAACAGAAGAGAAGAGACATCTCCAAATGAGAAGAGCATTCCTGTTACCATGCCCCACACCACTTGTCCCATCCAGTCATCAGGCTGCAGTCTCCATATGCAGGTGAGTGTCCTATACTGGCATGCACCTTGTCAGGGCATGCTCAAGAGTTTGAGAAACCGGTTGAAGGGTCCTGGTAAGGTGCAGTATGAGGGATGCGGAACATGATGCTTGGGCTCTGGAGGTCTTGTGGAGGGTCCAGGACTCTCCCCAGAAGGCCCTTTGCCAGGACTAGTGGGATGGTGCACCCTGCTAGGTAGCACAGATGCCAAGGCTTATAAATGCAGACCTGGGTTCCAGCCTTGGAGGTGACTATGTGATGATTCCTATTTTATCATGGTTCCTCTCATCTCTGAAATTCCATGTTTTATTGTCCCTGAACTCCACAAAGTACTGCAGGAAGACCTAAAGGAACTAGTTTAAAGAATGAAAAAGATTTAGGAGCTGGGGTTGTGGCTCAGTGGTACAGCATTTGCCTAGCACACGTGAGGCATTGGGTTTGATCCTCAGCACCATATAAAAATGAAATAAAGATATTGTGTCCACCTATAACTAAAAAGTAAATATTAAAAAAAGAGAAAAGAATGGAAAAAATTTCAAAAGAGGAAAGGCACCTGAGTTGAGAGAGAGACAGTGACTCTCATCTGCCTGCCCTAGAGGTGCATGGTCAACCCAGGGGTGGGGTCGGGGGGTTTGCTGGCTCATCAGTCCATTCTGGCTATGTAGCAGGGTAGGACCCAGTCCTACAGAAAAAGAACATTCCTCATGGATGCTCCTGGCACCAGAGCTGGAGATGTGCCCATGGGCCACATCCTTCTCTAGCACTGCAGATGTGATGTGCACAGTGTTTTGGACAGAGCATTTCCTGAGTGCTAGACACAGTGCTTCCTTAGGTACGAGACTGGCCTGGCAAGGGCTGAAGAATGGACAGAAAGAAGACTGCCATCCCTTCAAGGGAAGCCATGAACTGCGAAAGAGAGAAAAGTGAGAACTCAAAGACATTTTACAGGGAAAACTGGGGACTTGGGTCACAGCAGAGTCTGAAGAAGAGGTTAGTTCTGAAGTTTTAAATATGGGTGGCCAAGAGGAGGGTTCTGTGGTGAGAACTGGACCTCTGGGGAGGGTGCTGTGGTAAGAACTGGACCCCTGGGAAGTGGGCTCTGACTATCCCAGAGGGGTAAGATGCTCAAAGGCATGTGTTCTGAAGCAGGAGAACTGGGGCTGGATTAGGAGAGAAGTGAAGATGGGAATGATTAAACTGGGGGAGCAGCAGGGGTGCAAGCTTGAGCATTTCAGGTCAACAGGTCAATAGGGCTCCACAGAAGGGTCTGATGAGGCAGGTATCACTCAAGAAAGGCAGGGGGACAAGGCAGGGGGTCTCAGAGGCTGGACAAGAGAAGGTGTGTTGGAAAGTTAAAACTAGTGAAAGTGGGTCTGAGGATGTAACTCAGTCGTAGAGCACTTGTTTAGCATGAGCCAAACTCTGAGTTTTACCCTCAGCATAGGAAAACAAACAAACAAACAAACAAACAAAAAACCAAAAATGAAAAAACCTACCCAAAGTAGTGAGCAGAACAAAAAGGATGCTAGAACAAGCACTGAGCCACCTCTCAGTTCCTTTGCTCTTCCAGCCTTGGGGCAGCTCTGCTTCCTGTATTGCCATGCACCCTCAAAAGAGTTTGAGAAACTGGCTGAAGGGTCTTGGTGAGGACCCTGGTGAGGTGCAGTCTGAGGGATGCACTGATCCATGCCTAAAGATTCCCATGGCATTTTTTTTTTCTTCTTTTGGTACCAGGGATCAAACCTGGGTGCTTAACTCCCGAGTCACATCTCCAGCCACCCCCACACCCCCTTCTTTTAAATATTTTTAATTGTGAATGGACTGACTTTATTTATATGCAGTGATGAGAATTAAACCTAGTGCCTCATACACACTAGGCAAGTGCTCTACACTGAGCCACAAACCCAGCCCCCCACCCCACTTTTTAACAAAATATTTTTAGGTGTAGTTGGATACAATACCTTTACTTTTATTTATGTGGTGCTAAGGATCAAACCTAGTGCCTCACATGTGCAAGGTAAGTGCTCTACCCATGAGCTACAACCCCAGCCTCTCTCCAGCCCATTTTATATTTTATATTGGGACAGGATCTCGCTAAGTTGCTCAGGGCCTTGCTAAGTTACTGAGGCTAGCCTTGAACTCTCAATTCTCCTGCCTCAGCCTCCTGAGCCACTGAGATCACAGGCGTGGCCACGGCTCCTGGCCCACGGCATGCTTTCCTGTTGGCACTCACCTCGCTGCTTATGCATCCACTTCTGATGTTAACTATGCTTCTATGCCACTGACACAGGGAGATTCGACCCCACTGCCCTCGGCTTGCTTTCCTGCCTAAATTCATGCAGAATCAATGTAGATGAAGGTGAACTATTCTAAGCACTTGAGGTCCGTCCTGAGAATGTGTTCTCAGTGGCAGAAAGAACTACACATGTATGTTCCATTAACCTCTGAAGAAAGACAAATATATTCTTCACAAAGACAGTACCCTCTCTTCTGCTGGAGACAGCAATGGGTATGAGGCTCACTCTACTGCCTCTTTCCTGTGACTCCTAGGCCATTTCAATAGACCCTATGGCCAGAGCTCCTCCAAAGTTCAAGTTCCATTTTCTTTCTTTCCTTTTTTGGTACCAGGGATTGAACCTGGGACACCCAACCACTTAGCCATACCCTCAGCCCTATTTTTTTTTTTTAATATTTTTTTTAGTTGTAGTTGGACACAATACCTTTATTTTATTTATTCTTATGTGGTGCTGAGGATCGAACCCAGCGTCTCACACGTACTAGGTGAGTGCTCTACCACTGAGCCACAACCCTAGCCCTATTTTGTATTTTATTTAGAGTCAGGGTCTCACTGAGTTGCTCAGTGACTCGCTTTTGCTGAGGCTGGCTTTGAACTCACAATCCTCCTGTCTCAGCCTCCTGAGCCGCTGGGATTACAGGCAAAGTTCAAGTTTGTACTCAACCAACTCCAGAACCTTAGCTATGGAGGACAGAGACCAAGGTCTTGAATCCACTACAACTGCACAAATTTCTGTTATATATCATGTTCTTACTACTAGTAAATGCTGTGAAGTTTACTACTAGTAAACTTCTGAAGCTTGAAACATAACTTAGGAACAATCAGGCCAGAAGATGTGAAATAGGCAAATTCTGTTTTCAACATTCTTTAACAAAATCCCCAACCATAATCTTACTTGTTAGTTTCTTGTCCATTAAAGGACAGCGACTCTCTCTGATCAATCTGTCCAGCCTTGAAGTCGAAGACAGTCACTGTGTCCATTTCAACATCATAGAAGCAGATTTTGGAATCCGGGCTGTTGTCAACCTGGGAAGAGGAGATGGGACAACTCAGGGACATGCCTGGATCAGTGCTGTGTGGGCCATGCTTTCAGAACTTACGCTCTGAGATCCAGCTTGCTTTTGTCCCACTGCTGCAGTCTCCAAGTGACTGCTTGATGTTGTCAGAGAACAGAAAACAAATTCTGAAAGACTGTTTAGCTGCTCTTAGTATGGAATGGAGATATTTTCCTAGCTGAAGTTGATCAACTCAGGAAATGAGAAGGAATCTGAATTCTGATAGAGCAACATGCTGGGTAAAAATGAAATAAACTTCACAAAATGGAGGCTGGAGCTGCATGCTCCCAGCAACTCAGGAGGCTGAGGTAGGAGGATTGCAAGTTCAAGGCCAGCCTGGACAACTAATGAGACCATCTCTTAAAATAAAAAACAAAGGGGGAAGGGCAGGATATAGCTCGGTGGTGAACTCGGCCTGGATTCAATCCCCAGTACTCACCTCCGCACCACCACCACCACCACCACCACTTGGAGGCTGGCCACACCAGGGAGTAAGTACTGTCCACCATAAAGCCAGGAGTGGAAGCATCACAAGGCTCACCACACCCACTATCCTGAGCAAGCCCACACTGCTCGCTCTCAGCCTGCTGTCCAGGGTGGCCTGGGAAACTTTCTAAAATGACTGCTCCACTCACAAGTTCACAGCAGCACTATTCATGAGCAAGGGGAGACAGCAAGTGTGCAAAGACGGATGAATGGTCAGCAAAATGTGGTCCACCCTACCAAGGAGTAGTACTCAGCCATAAGAAAGATCTGAAGCCCTGGACGAGTTATGGAAGCAAGCTCAATGAGAGGCAGGCAGGCAGGCACAAAGGTTACTGCACCACTGTTACATTTGTATACAGTGGCCAGAAGAGGCAAACACAGACAGCAAGCAACTAGTGGTTGCAGGGAGCTGAGGAGATAGGGAAATGGGGCCAGACTGCCAAGGGTGATGGTATTTTCTTTCTTTCTCTTTCCCTCTACCTCCCAAGTCTGTCTGTCTTTCTCCTTCCTTCCCTCCCTCCCTCCCTTTCTTTCTTTCTGGTGGTGGGTATTGAACTCAGGGATGATTTACCACTAAGCTACATTCCAGCTCTTTTTATTTTGAGACAGAGTCTTGCTAAGTTGCTGAGGCTGGCCTTGAACTTATGATCCTCCTGCTCCAGTCATGCACAACTGCACCACCATGCCCAGCTGCTATGGCATTTGGATTAATGAAAACATTTTAGAATTAGACAGAAGTGGAATCTGTACAATAATATGAATGTACTCAGTGCCAGTGAATAGTTCAATTTAAATTGCTCATTTTGTGTTATGTGAATTATATCTCAGCTTTTTAGAGACCCTCCTCCATCTTCAACTATGGAGGAAAACAGTGGGCAAATACTGATCTAAACCCCAGAAGCGTTAGCAGTGGCAGCCTTTTCTGAAGATCCTTCATGTACCCTGAAAACTGTATCTAGAACACTGCCTTTCCTGTTGAAAGCACTCCTAAATGCCTGTGGAGGTGACAGAGCACAGAGCAGATCCTGGCTTCCACCGGGAGGTTCGGACATGGCTGCCTTGGGTGATTCTGGGTGAGGAGCTCTTCTGCACGTACTTTTGTGGACTGCACCAACATGCAGCTGTCCTCGGGGCAGAGGCTGTCCTCTTCCTGGAGACTGTCCTGAGGTTCTAGTCTCCCTGTTTTTCTTCAGCTGGCCTCTCTCCATAAGCTCATGATGCCTCCATCTCTTGCACTTGTCTCTCACATTCTTTCTTCCCTGGACCTAGCCAAGCTATCAAAGTAAGGACTGTGGAAATGAATCTTGGTTCAACATGTGCTGGGCTGCTCTTCAGATAAGGGACTCATATCAGAATCATCAATAACAGGATCAGGGAGCCAGGTGTGGTGGCACATGCCTGTAATCCCAGCAGTTTGGGATGCTGAAGCAGGAGGAATGCAAGTTCAAGGCCAGCTTCAGCAATTTGTGGAGGCCTTAAGCAACTTAACAAGATCCTGTCTCAAAACAAAAAACAAAATACACCCCTGGGTTCAATCTCCAGTACTAGGGGGGAAAAAAGTCAAGACCAGGGAATCAGCAGGTACAAAATGCAACAGATAATGTCACTAGGTCTACTAGCTAATCATTTCTTTTTCTTTTCTTTTTTTTTTTTTATGGTGCCGGGGATTGAACCCAGGGCCTTTGTTTATGCGAGGCAAACACTCTACCAACTGAGCTATATCCCCAGCCCTTATTTCTATTTATTTATTTATTTATATTTCTTACATACATGACAATAGTGTAATGCATCACAATCATATTATCCATTCACAGCATAATTTTTCGTAACTCTGTATATAAAGTATGTTCATGCCAAATTATGCCAATTATACATGAGCTCTCTTCTTCTTATTATTTTTGCATTACAAGCCTTTGGGTTGTGCAGTTCATGCACATCATTCTTAAACAAAACTGTGGTCAGTGGACATGATTCAGATGCCAACCCTGGGCTTTGCAAACCCATGGACCAGTGCTAGGGGAACACATGTCCAGAACTTAAGGAGACTGTGGGAAACTTTATTCCAGCAGATATTAGAGCAGGAAATGGGATGTGAGTACTTTCGAAAGGAAAACTAAGGAAATGAATATTTGACAAAAGTTTTTTTTTTAAAAATATTTATTTATTTATTTTTTAGTTTCGGCGGACACAACATCTTTGTTTCTATGTGGTGCTGAGGATCGAATCCAGGCCGCATGCATGCCAGGCGAGCACGCTACCGCTTGAGCCACATCCCCAGCCCCTTGCCAAAAGTTTAAACAGAAGATACTGTAAGCTTAAGAGCCAGAGAAGAAATCTCAAACTGGAACCATTAATAGGTTTGACTACATAGAAACATCAGTTTCTCAACATCTTCATAAATGCAATAAATAAAGTGATAGCACTGAGGGGAAAACACCTGCAACACAGCTCTCATGCTCAACGCCATGGGTCTGGGGCCCCTCTCATCCTGCCTCCCTCTCTCCAGGACCATGAGAAGGCTCTATCCTGGCCATGTTGGCTGCCATGGGGGCCTGTGGGACTGGGGATGCCGCCCTTCACTGCCAGTTCTGCTGTTCTAGTTGAGGTTAGGCTTTATACTCATTTCTTGCTTTTGTTACATGGATGAGCATTGTTGAAGAGATGCAGAGACAGCAAGGGGCAGCCCCTGCTCCACTCTGCCCTCTTCTATCCCCCTTCCCCCAGGACCTTCCTCTGTTTTAAGAATCTTTGAAGCAGTACAAAGCTCCCTCAGCTTCACCTGCAACCTCATTTCTGCCCCTTTGGAGCAAGCAGTCCCTGTGCACTGTCCCTAATCAGTACCACGGCCTCTCTGGAGCCTCAAGGGCCTCCAGTGGTACTAGATTGCACACAAGGTCCCTGGCCTCTGCTTTCTTTTCCCGGCATGCACAACTCAGCATTGCCCAGCTGCTGAAGGAAAGATGGGAATGGTCTACCTCCTCTGGGCCCTAAGCTGCCACCTTGCACTCAGCAGTCCACCTCCCTGGCCAAATCTATTTATGTGGTTTTCTCAGGGCCTAGTTGGGTTCTTGGGGGCTAGCAGCTCCTGCTTCATTTCCTCCTGAAGCATCTCCTTTGGGCACAAGCCAATGCCTGCCCCTTTATCCTCATCTCCAGCTAGCCCTCTCTTGAGATCCAAGTTTGCTGCCAGTAGGTATGGAACTGTACATATGCTGCCCCCAACCCGACACACAACCTTTCCCCTCCCCTGCCCAACTAGACATGCCCACTTCTCTGCCCCCTCCACCACTGGACATGACTTCAATCCTTGCCTCTAACTTAGCAAACCTACCTATCCTGCCCCACAACTTGACATGCCCACCTTCTCCCCCAAATGGTTGAAAACGAGGGAGATATCTCAACAGCAGCTGTCCTCCCAAACAGGACAACAGGTTACCAAGCCCAGTGGCTACCACTCCCATTTCATGGCCAGTCACTCTAGGACATTGGTGATGGATGCCAGGGGAACCTTTGCATCTGCCTTGCCTCTCTTAATCCACTGTTTAAAACCACCTTCAACACTGACGCCATGCTTCTCTCTGCACCAAAGCCAACATTGGCCAGGTGACCACACAAGCCTTGCTGTTCCTTTCACCATTGAGGCTGCCCTTTGGGGAGGCCACACTCTGCCTGCTGTGCTTTCACCTCTGATGGCTCCTATCTTGGTTCTACTGACACCTCCTCAAGCTTCTCAGGGCTGTTGACACAACCCACCTCCTCATAGTCGCCACAGTATGAAAACTCCATGGTAACTTTTGTCTGCTTACCCACAGGGGAGGCTGAGTCCTTGCATTTCAGTAACTTGCTCAGTTCCTGCCCCACTGAGGGCATCCAGCAATTAACCCCTGAATGAACACAGGAGCAGGGGTGGTGGAGGCAGATCCCTTCTTCATACCACATCCTACTTCACCAAGTAAGATGCTTTAAAGGCTCATCTGCAACAGTCCTTATTATCCTTTCGTGTGCCAATGAGAACTTAGTCATTGAGTGAGGAAAACATGCAAAACAGAGAAGGGGTGAAGGGCTCTCTGTAGAAACAATTATTTCTGATGAAATAGAAAGGCAGGAAAAGGGGCTGGGGATGTGGCTCAAGTGGTAGCGCACTTGCCCGGCATGTGTGTGGCCTGGTTTCGATCCTCAGTACCACATACAAAAAAAACCAAAGATGTTGTGTCCGCCCGAGAACTAAAAAATAAATATTAAAAAAAAAAAAAAAAAGAAAAAAGGCAGGAAAAGATCGAAAGTGGGCAGGCAGGTGTGTAGTAAGAAATGGAGGGCATGGGAGGATGGGACCCTACAGGAGAGGTCCCAGTGGACACCGAGACCCATGAGGCATGGTGGGGTCACCAGCAGGGATGTGAGCCTCACCTTGCTGAGGAGGATACTGATCTTGTTCCCGCTGGCGTTGCACCTGAGAGAAGCGATGGCCCCCACCCCAGGGATCACTTCGGCCAGGTTTTTGCAGCTGCAGTATGCCTTTGCCTCTCTGTAGGAAAAAAGGGAGAATCTAGTGCAAGTCAGAGATCCCTGTCATGGGTAGGTCATAGAAAGGGCCTGTTTCTTTGTCTTAGGCCTCAGCTTGGGGTGAGTTCTGCTTGGCAACTCACTGCTTTTCACCCTGTTGCCACATGTGCACACGGCACAAGTCAAGCTCAGAATGCAGTGAGCTTTTAAACCTTATCTATTGGTTATTTCTTTTTTTTTGAAATAGGGTCTCATTATGTTGCCCAGGCTGGCCTCAAACTTAAGTTCCTCCTGATCCAGCATCTCAAGGAACAGGGATTACTGGTATGTGCCAACGGGCCCAACTAAAACTGCATATACTGTTAATCAAATACAAATCCATGTTCTTGGTGCCCCTCCTCTGCTCACACACAAGTAGCTCCTAAGAATGCTGCTCTGCACCTCACGCTTTCCCTTCACTCAGGCCTTGGGGACCTCCTGTGGCACAATGGGCCAATTATCCTATAGCTATCTGGGACCAACTCCCTGCCAGAGGCCTTCAGCTATATCTAGCTTGCTGCCAATATCATAGTAGTACGTATACAGCATATCTTATGCCTTTTTCCACTTTATTCACCTTTCCTTGTTTCCCCTAATGTTTTTTTGTCCCAGGAGTCCATTCTGAACCCATCTGATACATCATGTCTCCTCAGGCTCTTCTTGGCTGGGTTGTGATGAGCCTGACAGCTGTGCAGTTCCATACAGGTATGGGGTAGGATGCTCCTCTACTGGGATCTCTCTATTGGAATGGTGTTGTGAGCTTTTGGAGGAAAACCAGAGGTGAGGTGCCTGCTCCTTGCACCACATCCAGGCCATCTCTTGGTATGGACCTCGGATGTCGGGTTTCTCTACTGTGAAGTGCCTCCCCTTCTACACTGTGCTCTCTGGACAGAACTCAGTGCAGCCCAGTCTGAAGGACTGGTGAGTGGCTCCATCAATTCTTTAGTAAGGAATGTTTGTCTCTTCTCCCCATTGATGACTGACTTGGTCATTCATATCAGTATGAACTTTATTATTTTGTTGCTTATATTGTTTGAACTTTGGGCTGGGGTTGTGGCTTAGTGATAGAGTGAGAGGTCCTGGGTGCAATAAATAAATAAATAAAAGTATTGTGTCCAAATAAAAAATAAATATTTAAAAGAATTGTTTCAACTTTGCCTATTGGGCCCTTTCAGTTGGTTCCTGTCTCTGACCTTCCGCTGTCATTGTGAGATCTTCTTTGTTTCTAGCAGTTCCTTACTTTCTGGTATAAGATGGTACAATTCATCTTATTTTTTTGCCCCAGACCTAGAATCAGCTATTTCTCCAGAGCCCTGGTTCCTTTTATTGTAGAAGGTGTTAGAAATCAAGATCTGGGGGGATGAGGTTGTGGCTCAGTGGCTGAGCACTTGTCTCTCACATGTAAGTCCCTGAGTTTGATCCTCAGCACCACATAAAAATAAATAAACGAAATAAAGATATTATGCCCATGTATAACTAAAAAAAGTTAAAAAAAAAAAAAAAAAAAAGAAATCAAGATCTGGGTAGGAGTTATGCTTGTTGCTACTGGGTGTTGCTGCTTCTAGGCCCAGTCAGCTGACAGCACAGAAACATGTGTGCACCAATGAGTGCAGAGACATATCTGCGACTGTCAGCTTAGGTGGTACTTACATCCATGTTAAGTAAACCATGGGCTTATCCTGACATCTTCAGGCCTAAACCACCATCCCATGGATCATTCTGGCTCCTGCCCACTTTCAGCGGACAGAACCTCGGTTCTTATCATCCATCATCCACTTATTTCACATTAGGTTAAGTTCCATCTATGTGAGCAACAGCAGCAGACTTCTGGGTCTGTCGAGGGAGAGACTCTCAACCAGACAGCAGTGTTCTGCATGTTCCTCCTGCCCTTGAATTAAGGTCTTTGTCCACATCCAGGCTCACTGGGGCAGCACCTTTTCCCACTCCCTTCACTGAGGTCGTTTCAAACATCTGAACACACCTGGACTGAGCAGAAAGCACCTTCTCTATTCTGTTCTGGGGTCGCCCAATGTTTCAATGATTTTTATTTTTTCCCTGTGCTAAGGTTCACACTTGGGCATGAAGTCCTACAGTTCTGACAAATGAAGTATCATGTACCTGTCACACAGGAATGCTTCACACCAGAACATGTCCATACTTCACCTTACCATATGAAGATTAAGAATTCAGGCCAGACACATGGCATATCAAAAAGTGAGGTGGAGCTGAATGTGGTAGCACAAACCTGTATCTCTGTGGCTCAGGAGACCAAGGCAGGAGGATCACAATTTCAAAGCCAGTCTCAGCAACTTAGTGAGACTCTGTCTCAAAATAAATAAAAAGAGCTGGGGATGTGGTTCAGTGGCAAAGCACCCTTGGGCTCAGTTCCTCGTACCAAAAAATCATATAAAAAAAGTGAGATGAAGGCCTGGGGGTATAGCTCAGCAGTAGAAGTAGAGTGCTTACCCAATACATGCAAGGGCCTGAGTTCAATCCCTGACAAACACACATGTTAATGTTGAAATAAGAACTTGAGATTTCTGGCATCTATTCCATTTTCTACTTACCATATTGTCTCTCAACTCAAAAAATGTAACACTTTCATTCAGGAAAAAAACTGTACCTTCGGGAAAGATCAAAGCTTTTAAAGTGAGCGGAGTCTGTCCCTACAACCAGGAAATTCCCACAGATGTCCAGGAGGCACGGGTTTCCCTCTGTTTCAGAGAACAGCAGGAGTTGTTTGACAGTCCCCTAAGGAAAAGAGGAGGAGCTGAGGCAGTGGCTCAGTCATAGCATTTCCTCTGTCACTCAATATTACCCACAGCAATTCACGTGCCCAGCACTATGCTCAATTGAGTTTTACAGGGGAAAGATGGGGCCCTTCCAAGAAAGCCCTGGTGCCTACAGCTATAGGCGAGACAGAGAGCAGTCAGGCTGACAGGAGGAATTTCGGCTAAGAAGCACCTGAGGGCAAGTGCAGGATGCAGAAAGTATGCAGGGGAGGGTGGATTCTATCTTTGTGGGTTGGTCTGGGAGCCTTGTCTGTAGAAAGTGCTGTGCTAAAGCCCCAGTGATACTTGTTACACTGTTGGTGTCATGTGCTTGATTCCCTTGGGTGGGGAGGCTGGGAGAGGAAGGAGCTCTACCAGGATGCTAGTCATATCTTGGGTACATTCCATTTGTGGAAATTACTGAGCTGAATACAAAGCTCTTCTATGTGTATCTCATAATTCAATCAAGTGTTTAAGAGATACAAGTCTTGTCTGGGGTGATGTTTTAAAGGAGGCAAAGACAGGAAGGAAGGGGCTAGCTATATGGAGAGCCCAGGGTGGCATTCCAGGGAAGATGAGACATACTGAAGAAGAGCATGGGGTTGGTATCTCAGACCCACACAGTAGGCAGGAGAGAGCAATGGTGGGAGCAGCCTGCTTGGAGGGTGAACAGTAGCTATGTGGGCAGCATTACTGCAGGTCCAGGGAAGTCAGATTTTATTCTAAGTGAAGCAAAAGACTCTGCAGGGTTTGGGGCTGGGAAATGATTTCACATCATCTATATTTTTAGAAAGTCACTTTCACCATCCCTGAATTTTGGAGAACATGCCACAATCCTGCCTGAGCAGG
Organism: Callospermophilus lateralis; assembly: GCF_048772815.1. Lineage (NCBI taxonomy): Eukaryota > Metazoa > Chordata > Mammalia > Rodentia > Sciuridae > Callospermophilus > Callospermophilus lateralis. Next base: position 7,797,535 of record NC_135323.1, on the reverse strand, counting down.
CCTGGTGTTCTGTGGAGTGCCTTTTATATAGACAGACCCTGGTCCTCTGAGTCTCACTCCCACCATGGTAGTCCTTGTTTCTTCTGGCTTTGGCTTTCTTATCACCATCTTGTTTATTTCTTGACCACCAACTAAAAATGACAACTTCATTAAAGAGGCCTGCATGAGCAGAAGTTGAGGTGTGAGGTCACAGATGTGGCAGCCCTAAGTAATCACTGAGTTCCAAGAAAGAGCTCAAAGCTGGATAAAAACCATATGGCTAAACCAGGGCTGTGGCCAAGGCTCTCCACAATCACAGAATGTTGCTACATATAGTGGATTTAACTATGGCATCCCCCAAAGGTATGACTGCTCAAGTCAGTGGATATGATCGCTTTATTTATTTATTCATCCACTTATTTATTTTTTTATTGTTGTTAGACACAATACCTTTATTTATTTATTTTTATGTGGTGCTGAGGATCGAACCCAGGGCCTCACACATGCTAGGCAAGTGCTCTACTGTTGAGCTACAACCCCAGCCCCTGGATATGATCTTATTTGGGAAAAGGGTCTTTGCAGATGTGATTAAGCCCAGGATTCTGAAATGAGATCATTCTAGCTTAGGGTGGGCCATAAACCCAGTGACAAGTTTTCTGGGGGTTCCTAGGGACTGAACTCAGGCCCTCCTGCAGGCCAAGTGCATGCTCTACCACTGAGCTACATCCCCAGGGAGACTGTTTTATAAGACTCAGAAGAGGAGGCACAGATGATGCAAGGGAGCAGGCATATAAAGACAAGACGGACTGAGGAATTCCACAACTCAAGGAACAGCAAAGATCACCAGTACCACCAGAAGCAGGAAGAGACCTAACCCCCCTCCCACAAAGGAACCTGCCCTGCTGACACTTGAATTTCAGACTTCTGGCTTCCAGAACTGTGAGAGAATATATTTCTGTTGTTTTAAGCTACCCAGTTGTGGTAATTTGTTATAGCGGCCACAGGAAGCTAACAGCATGTCAGTCCCAGGTTCCAACAAACGTCTGGGATGTGGACAGGCCTGGGTATCTGGCTTCACACTGACAAAGAGGAAAAAGATGCTGTGCTGGAGGCCTGTGACTCTGCAGGCAGACTTCACTCCCACATGGCCTACCCTAAGACATAGCAGATATCACATCCTGAACTGAAGGCCACTCAGCCTCTGGGAAGCTCGCTAAGCCCAAGAAGTGTTTCCTCCTACTTCCTACCCATGGCTTTCTAGGTTCAACAAAGTCTTGCCCTGTCCTCCGATTTCAGAGGTCACAGCAATCAGAGGTGCAGCAGCTGTTTCAGGACCCGTTTCTTCTCCACCCAGTAGGGAGACATGAACAAAGCTAGGTGAGGTCAACACCAGGCTTGGGCTCCCGAGACAGTGTCTGTCTTCACAACCACAGTCCACTTGTTAAGTAGCAGCTACCTACCTGCCAGGTCCGAACCTGAACTCGATTTGGCTCCACTGTATAAACGCTGTCCTCATACATGGCGACCACTGGGGACTCACACAGGAAGGCCCCTGAAATCAAGGATGAGTATCAGAACAATAGCAGCCCACTGTCCCAGACTTCCACAGAGCTGAAAAAGCATCTCACAAAGAGCCCCTAAGCGTCTCAGCCCTTATAGCCAATTCATGAGCAACCCATTATCTGATCTTGCACATAAGCCAAAAGAAGCCAAAATGAAAAAGGAATAAAAAATGGAAACAAAAATGAGAAAAAAATTAAAATAAAAATTAAAAGAAAGTCAGCAAAATAAATAAACAAAATATAAAAAGGGAAAAAAGAATTTAAAAAAATGGGAGCTGAGGGGGCTAGAGTTGTGTGGCTCAGTAGTAGAGCAGTCACCTAGCATGTGTGGGGCCCTGGTTTCAATCCTCAGCACCACATAAAAATAAATAAAATAAAGGTCTTGTGTTCAACTACAACAACAACAAGGGAGCCAAGGCTCTGAGCATAGAGACTGACAGCTCCTGAGGAACTGGGCCTGCCATGGGAACTCACAGCTGGACATTCTCCTAGCAGCACAGCTCAGTGGTCATGCAGGGGGAACTCTGGAAACCACATGTTCTAGTCTGGTGCTAATAACAAGCTACTTGTTTGGTCAGGGAGACAATGACACCTCAAAACTACAAAGACCTCAGTATCTGCTGTGTGGGGTATAACGGGGGTGAGGAGCTCATCCTCATTTTTTGGGAGTCCGCAGAGAAAAGGGGAGAAGGCCAGTGAATTATCTATGTAATAATGTGAAAAATGCCAGAGAAATTTAGGCAACAAAGTGTTGGGGGAGACAAAGAATAGTGTGAACTTGGTTTGGCTCCACTATATAAATGCTGTCCTCATACATGGAGACCACTAGGGATTCACACAGGAAGGCCCCTGAAATCAAGGAAACACATGAGGGAGCAGGGAACGTTCCCAGAGAAGCAGGAGGTAAGCACCCCTAGGACAGCATAATGACAAGTCTCCTGAGTTAAGAGAGCCCAGAGGTCAGCAGGATGAAGGGAAGCATGATGTAGAAGGATGGCAAACTGAGAGAGCACATCCTGATGGCCTGCAGCACTGGCTTCGGAAACACAGGCACAGGTTTAAGAGCTGACATGGGTTCTCGTCAACCACCATGGCAGCCCTGACCACTCCCCTCTCTTTAGGTGGTGGTCCTCTCTGTGGGTGTGTGAGGATTCCCACCTGCATTCCGTAACACGGCTCCAGAAGGCTCAAAGATCACCACCTGCTTTCCATTCCAGACAGCAACAGCATCCTAAAGAGAATGTGGGTATCCAAAAGCAAAGGTCAGGGGACGAAGGTGTAGATGCTGCTGACACTTCCCCAAGTCTGGCCTCTTCCTCCTCCTCCTCTATCGCTGAGGGTTGCCAGGCCATCAGCCTATCATCAGTTCACAAATCCTCCACATACATGGCTTAGAACTGACTTTCATGTTATGGAAAATACCTGAGTTTTTACTTTTTTCTTAAATGATGAACATGAAGATTCAGGAAATAAGATAATCCAGGATGGAATTGGGGATAGTCCAAGCTGCCTTCCAGGATCCTCGCTATCTTGATTACCCCAACAACTGAGCACATTTTTCGTCTACACTGAAGACCCCTCAAGACAGACACTGTGGGTCAATCTCAGCAGTCACCTTGGTGGCGAACACTCCACTGATGTGCATGTCTGTGCGCAGGCTGTGTGTTGCCCCAGTGGATAGGAAAGACACATTGACTGAGGTTGGAGAGACTTGAATGGCAGCCACTTGCTGATGGAAGTGCGATGACATGGCCTGCTCACTGAGGATTGCCACAGAGCTGACATTGTTTACTGCCAGCAGGTTCTTCCTGGAGCCCCACTTCAGTCCCATTTTAGAAGAAAAAGAACAGATGTGTGAATAAAGCAGAGACACACCAGAGGAACATATAAACATTCCATACAAGGATCTGCAAACCATTTTCCAAGAACCTTTTCTTATTCTTTAAAAAATAACTTAAGGGGCTGGGGTTGTGGCTCAGTGGTATAACGCTCGTCTAGCACATGCAAAAGCCCTGGGTTTGATCCTCAGCACCACATAAAGGTATTGTGTCCAACTACAACTAAAAATATAAATATTAAAAAAAAAAAAAAAACTTAAAAATTTTTCACAAGGATTAAATATGTATTCTGTAGAGAAATTTCAAAGTACTGATTCGCTGAGCAGTGAGACAGCAGGTAGACATCTGAGTGGTTCTTCTAGCTTGTGTCTCCACTTCTGTGTAGCAGGGCATCTTTAGAAATTTGCTTTTCTGATTATGACATAGGGATATTTATTTTCTATGAATTGATAAGAATTTCACCTTTCCTCTGGTGATGTGAAATGTCAGTTTCCTAACTTCATATTAAGCTTTCAAATCTACCTAAAATGTTCAGTTTTCAACAAAAAATTAAGAACCACTGAAGAAAAGAATATAACTCATATATAAGGAAAAAAAGAGCTGCGAGTGGTTCAGATGTTGGGCTTGGGAAGATTGCAAAGTAGTTGCCACAATACATGTGCTGCCATGAGTCATGCCTGTGAAGAACAGGAAGGTGCAAGGATCACGTCTTAGCAAACAGAGAACATCAAATGAACAATGGTGATTTTAAAAAAGAAACAAATGCCCATAAGAAATGAAAGCCATGCAGGCATTCACAGCAGCATTACTTACAGCAGCCCCCAGTGCCCACAAGCTGATGAAAAGCTAAGCTGGCCCATCCACACAGCACAGTACTACTCGGCACTAAAGGGAGGGAGTACCGACGCCTGCTTCAGTGCAGATGAACCTGGAAAGCCTGGTGCTCAGTGAGCAAAACCAGTCACAAGAGACCTCATGTTATATGATTCCACTTTGAAGAACTGTCCCAAAGAGGAAAACCCAGAGACAGAAAGTGGATCACTTGTCAGGTGTGGTGGCCATGCCTATAATTCCAGCTACTCAGGAGGCCAAGGCAGGAGGATCACAAACTTCAAAGCCAGCCTGGGCAACTTAGTGGGACCTTATCTCAAAATAAATAGTGCTGAGACCCTGGATTTAATCTCCAGCAGCAGAGCACCACTACGGAAAAAAAAAAAAAAAAGAAAGAAAAAAGAAAAAAGTCTATTACTAGGGCTGGAAGAAGGGGAAACAGGCAGTGTACATGAGTTTCTTTTTAGGTGATAAAATGTTTTAAGATTAAGAGCTTTGTAATGTTTTGAACAATTAATAATAAAAAAAGAAAAAATAAAATAAAAAAATGTTTTAAGATTCATTGTGATGGCTGCAGAACTCTGTGAATATACTAAAAATAATTTGATTATGCAAATTATGTTTCAGTAAAGCTCTTTTTAACATATATATGTACATAAAGACAGAAGGATAGGTGGATAGGTATAAACATAGGTCCACAATCTCTTATCTGCAATTCTGAAATCCAAAAGCTCTTTAAATTTTGTTATTGCTATTTTTATGTAGTTTTAACTCATGTAACTGATGAAACTAGATTCAAAGCGGATTGCTCCTTCCATTTCTGTGCAGCAGAGAATGAGTGCATAAAATCCTCCTGCAGAGCTTACCTTTATCTGTGTGATGCTTCCCTCAAGCTCAGTAGGGGTTTGAAGGGTCCACATGTCCTTGCCCTCTACCCCATGGCTGCTCCAGGAGCCTGGTACTTTTCTCCACATGGCTACTCGCCCTTTATCAGTACCAGCTGCCAGAAGACCTACAAGTGAGAATAAGGTGAATGCTAACTGAGAAGCATTCCAGATTCCAACCCTCTTCTCTGAGGCATCAGCCTCTCCCTGGGTCCACTGGCTCCCAGACTCTTTGCTCCAACACAGGTGAGCACCAGAAGGCATGGACCAAACGTCACCGTGGCTCACCTCCCATCCCTTCTGTGTGTGTGTGTGCGTACACACAGTCCTGTCTCATGGGGCTCAGGAGGGAACACGTGCATGCAGTCAGTTTGTCACTTGCTGATTCCTTGACTGATGATATTTAGGACTGGTTTACTATTCTGTGAATAGCCCCTTGAATTTCACCATAATTAGCTTGCAGACTGAGCATCATGTTGGGAGCTGTTCTATTTCTTCCAGGAAGCCTCACCTTTGGCTTTACAGTAACACACACAATTTATATTCTCTCCTTTTTCAAAGCCAAACTTCTCCTCTGCACACAGTATGTAATTCTCTCCTCGTTCCAAGTCCCAGAATCTACAATAGAAATAAGATAGCCCATAGAGGGGCCTTGTTAGTAGCTCCTGCCTCTGCTCTCAGGGCTGCTGAACCTGTGCAGAACGCTTAAGATCAGGAAAGAGATGCATTCTTCAGACTCTGGTATAGAGAGCTAATATTACTTTTAGGACTATCTTACACTCTATTTATAATTAAAGAGAGCAATTTGTTAGTGTATGACATTAGCTCAAAAAGAACACAGAACCCCAACTACATGTGGCAACATGAGAAAGGCTCTGAACATCATGTTGGTTAAAATGGCAAGACAAAGGAGTCCAAAAATGCATAATTCCATTTATGCCAAGCTAAATAAGACAGGGCCGAGGTAGGAGGACTGCTTGAACCCAGGAGTTGAAGATTAGCCTGGGCCACACAATGAGATCCTGATTCAATAAAACAAAATAATTAGTGATGCCCTGAGCAACTTAGTGAGACCTTGTCTCAAAATAAAAAATAAAAAATAAAAAAGGGCTTGGGATGTGGCTCAGTGGTTAAGCACCCCTGGTTCAAACAAACAACAAAACCAAACATCTGAGCAGGGGCAGACATTGGGGCTGTACTACCTACTAGAGTGGAAACTGCAGGGAGAACAGTGATGGCTGGTGGGGACTTCTGGGGCCACTATTAACATGTATATTTTCTTTCTTTCTTTTTTTTGGTACTAGGAATTGAACCCAGGGGTGCTAAACCATTGAACAACATCTCTAGCCCTTTTTATATGTCTTATTTAGATACAGGGTCTCACTACATTGCAAGTGCCTCGCTGTTGCAGAAGCTGGATTTGAATTTGCAATCTTCCTATCTCATCCTCCCGAGTTGCTGGGATTATAGGCGTGCATGACTGTGCCCAGCTAAATTTTCTTTATGTATTCTTCTCTCCAGGAAAAGTCTACTTAAAAGTCTGTTCCTGACAGGATTTTCCAGAAGTGCGCACAGAAAAGACAAGCTCTCACCTGAGAACTGCTTCCCCTGTGGCTGTCACGAGAAGACTGCCCTCAATCAAAGCGATGTCTGCCTGGCGACCCCTTTTCCCACTTAGCTTCACCTGTACAAGAAAAAAAGCAACCCGAGAAAAGCACATGGTTCCTGCTGAGACCCTGTTAGGTTAGAATCTGGTCTTCAGTGATTTCATGGAGATTCACTCAGTGGAGGAAACACAGGGCAAATGATGACAACTGAGAGGTATCTTTGGTTTTTAGTATGGAGAGGCTAAAGCAAACAATGACTCATCTGTGAAATGATGGCCACCTAATGCATGCTGCATGTCAGGAATCTCTTACGGAGTGATTATCAAGTTGAGCTCGGTGTTCCCTGCTCAGTCTCAACCACATCTTCCTGGCTAGTCTTACTATCACCATTTTGCAGAGACAAACTTGTTCAGGGCCTGCCAGCCAGTTCAGTAGCTGAGCAGGGCACCTGAAGCCAGGTGCTACAGACTGAATTCTCTCTCCCTAAAGTTCACGTGCTGGAGCCCTAAACACCAATATGACTATCTGCAGACAGAGCCTTTAGGAAGCATTAATGTTGGACACCTTAGGGTGGGTGGGGCAATCGGGGCCTCATCTAATAAGACTGTGGTGCTCACCCTAACCTCCAACATGCTCTCTACCCTGCTCTGCCCTGCCTCCATGTGAGGGTCAAGTAAGAGAGGGCTGTCTGCAAGCCAGGTAGACAGCCCTCACCAGGACACGAGTTGACTACATGCTTGATCTGGGACTTCCAACCCAGAACTGGCCTAGACTACAAATGAGAAATATTTGACATTAAGCCATAAAATTTGTGGTTAGATGTTAGGGTGGCCCTGGCTGACTAAGACCCCACATCCACATGGCTTAGTAACTACATTCTCAGCTGCTGTTTACAGCATGACCAAACTCAGATTGACTTACAAAATAATTAACTCTGTAATCTACAGGAATATGTTTAGAGTTCAGTGTTATCCAAGAAGGATGAGTTTCTACAATCTAAGTCAACAAACTACCAGGAGGATGGTAGGCAACAGCACCTTCAGTGAGCTGCACTTGGTGGTTGAGCAACCTTATACAGAAGCACACGAAAGCTGCTACCTTTGCCTGCAGGGATGATTCCAGAGCTAGCATCCCATGCTCTGTCCTTCATGGATACAATGGTGTCTTTCAGGAACCACATAAAAATACTCCTCCCCAAGTAACACACACACATTAGGTAAACCAACGCCTGGGCAAACCACAGATGTGAAAGACTGTGGTATACAGCACAGTCCACATATACCAGGTGATAACCATCTGGTCTTTCAGACATTGAGCAAGTCTCCTCAAAGCTCTTTTCCTGGACATGGATGGAAAATGGGGGCAATATCCCATGTCCCACCTAACTGTTGTAGAAGTTGAATGAGGTGCTACAAGGTGAGTGGTATTATTCTTGCCATACCTGAAGTCCATGAGCTTTGAGTTAACCACTTCAGAGGGGCAGCCTGGCCTGGCACAGTGGCCACACTGTAATCCCAGTGGCTCAGGAGGTTGAGGCAGGAGGATTGTTAAGTTTGAAGGTAGCCTCAGCAACTTAGCAAGGTCCTAAGCAACTCAGAGAGACCCTGTCTCTAAATAAAATATATAATAGAGCAGGGGACATGGCTCAGTGGTTAAGCGCCCCTGGGTTCAATCCCTGGTACCAGGGGAACAACAAAAAAAGAAGGGCATAGCCTGGGCTCCCACAACTGTCCCCACATATGCCCAGAAGTATCAGAAAACCTTCCATTTCCCTCACCAAAGTGCAAACTGTCCTATGATGATAAAAAGTGACATGAAATAGTTTAGCTGCCCCAGAACCAAGATGACAGCTGTTTCAGTCTTGCTAACCAAGAAAGAAAGGGCAGAGTAGGCAGGAGAATCCAGCCCCCAGCTCCTCAATATGGCAGGCAGTCAGGTGACCCTGAACCCGGCTCTCCCACCTACCTTCATCACCTCATCAGCTTCGCCCTCAGGTGTCACCATGAACAGGAACAACAGAAGGTTCTCTGTGACCACTGCCAGTGCCTCCCTCTTCTCAATGTAGAACAGCATCTGGATGGAGCTGTCTGTGGATGCCACCTGGGAGGTCTTGCCTTTCTCATCCACGTAGTGAACTGTCCCTAGGGACAGAGGTGAGTCACTATGCTGGGACTTCTGATGAGTCTGTTTCCACGACACTCATGAGCAGCCATTTCTATCTACTTAAGAATATTTCAAAATAAAACAACTTCAATATAAGAATTTAAAATTAAGCATTTGTACATAATCTTGTGGCTACCATCTCAGAAGGTCTCCGTACTACTGGTTTAGGCCTATCTAGATCAGGACTGTCCTTGATCCTCTGCTGAATCAGGTCTGCTTGAGCTGGGCTGTCAATCTTCTTCACCATTCTCTTGGGGTATTTTTAGCATCTGCATTGCTGATCCCTCTGATTCTGCAGGCTCCTAAATCTTTTATCATCTTGTTCAGTATCTTGAAATGCACCTGCATCCTCTAAACCAAGGCCCTAAACGACGACCCTTCTCCCTGTCCTTCCAGGCTTGCACTGCTGATGTGCTGTCTGCTGTCTTACTGGGTGCTGGTCTCATCCTCCTCAATTCTTTCTGTCAGCTAAACCACAGTGCCCCCTTTCCCCACCTGGACTTCCCCTGCTCTGGCCCTGCCATGGCTTCTGCACCAACACTGGCCAGCTTATCCATGTGCTTCTTCTCCTCTGTTCCCTCTTGGGTATCTGAGCTTGGTGGGAGAGGTCCCTTGAGAGCACACAGGGCTCTCTGGCTCAGTTTTGCTGAGAGCATTCTTATCCTCCTGGTCTCTTACCTCACTCCAAATAGATGACTTGGGTTCTCACTGCACTAAAGAGTTCAAGGACATCTAGGCTAATGGTAACAATGACTAGTATTGAGAGACACGTGTATGGTAGGCTTGATGTTATGCACTTTTACAGGTAATCATGAGATAAAAATTAATGTAATCACTATCTGCCATACAGGGAAGTAGAGGTCCATGGAATAACACAGCTCCTGGTGGACAGGTGGGAATCTGCATCCCTCCAGATATAGGCTCCTTCTGGGCTTGGCAGGCTTCCGCTTCCAAGTGACCAGCATATATTTCCCTTGATGTGCCTTGTCCCACTCCACTTCTAGACTCTTCTTCCTGAGGGACCCTTACCCTCATGCACCCCCTCAGGTATCCCCTCCCTGCCATCTTACTGTGCTGTGCCCACTCAGATGTCCCTTCTAAAACTTCTTTGATTTCCCCCTCTCCATCAGCTCCATCTCTTTACCTTCTAAGTTTACAAACCCCACAGTCCTGTCCACAGCCACCTGCCCTCTTATTCACATCATGGTCAGGCTATTTGGTGAAATTAATTAATATATTCCCTCCCCCTCAAGTCAGTCAACCTGTGTATCTCTCATCTCCTGGGCCTCTTCCAACAAGAGAAACAGTACAGCCAGGTGTGACTCTCAGACTGTTTCTCCTTTAGGCTTCAGTCTTGGCTGGGATGGCTATAACCTTGCTCACACTGAGGAGGAGTTGTATTGGAATCAATAGATGGTGCTTAACACTGACCACCCATGAGGGCTTGCTGTGGCTGCCAGACGGAAGCAAAGCCCAGCCCTGTTCTGCTCAGGCCTCACCCTAGCTCCTAGCACGGTGCTTGTTAACTATGTAGACTGAATAACAGACAGCATTTAAAAACCACAATAGTATTTTCAAAACCAATGCCTCTGGTGCTGTGCAGAAACTGTTGATTAAAAGCTTATGAAAACCCTTCAACACAAATTAAGCTTGTCTCATCTCTGCCAGAACAGAGCACAGTGTTCTCAGAGAGTCAACTGGTACAATGCAGCGCCCCAAGACAGGTGTGCCCAGCTTTCATTATTTCACCCTAAAGTACCACCATCAGCTTACAATCCTTGCCAGACACCCCTAAAACATTGAATCCTAGAATTACAATTGCAGTTTCTCACCATCCATCAGACTGACAAAGAACGACAGACCCTCTTGAGACCCCATCTTCAAGAAACTTCCAAAGCCGCTTTTTCTCCAGTTAAACATGTCCAAGGCTTTCTCATCGCCACTCACTGCTGCCTTTGCCAACTGAACCAGGTCCCTAAAGGCAGACATAACAGAGTGACCAGGAATCCCGCAGTAACAGGCACTCAGGGTCAGGAGCAACACACTCACCCAGGAGGAAGACAAGGTCTAGTAGGAGCCTCACACTTACTCGCCGGGTTGGGGGAGCCGGAAAATGCAATGAGTGAGGTGCTTTCCATATTCGTGCTTCAGCAGAGGCGTGCCTTGTACTCGACCCCTTTGATCCAACCTCCAGAGGAGCAGGACACCAAGCTGCAAAAGGTCAACAGCACGTGCACGAAACTGTTTTAAACAGTGACCGGCAGAAAGCAAATGGCAGAGCAGAACACAGGCAAGTTCCTTACCCAAAGAAATTACAAAACTACTGTATGGGCTCCATGAAAATTTCAAACTATTCAAGTGTTTAAAGAAGCAGAAACTTTTCTCTGCATCTTCTCCCGACTCACTCTAGAGCTACCAACTGAAATATGTTCAGTTTTTACAACAAACAATTTTGGAGTAGATTGAGTTATTCCAAGACCACACAGATAATGTAAAAATGCCCACATATGACATCCAGACACCCCTATTATTAGTCTAGCACATTTCACAGAATTAATGAATAAATACCATTATGTTGCTATTAACTAACACCCATACTTTAGATCTCCGCAGCTTTCCCTATTGCTTTTTTTTTTTAAAGCTCGCCTAGGATCCCATAATGTTTGGTCCTCACACCTCCTCTTGAAGTGAGTTTCTCAGACATTCCTTGCTGGTTGATGACCCTGTCATTCAGGTATGGCATAGGATGCCCCTCTGCTGGGATCTGTCTTAGGTTTCCCTATGACTAGATGGGGGCTGTGGGTTTTGGGGGAGTGCCCTCATATCACACACAGTCAACAGGGCTCATAACCATGGGAGCTAACCTCAGCAGCCTGGGGGAGGTAGTATGTCCACCTCATGCAGCCCTCACTCAAGGGGTGGAGAGCCATGTTTTGCCTTCTTAAGGCAGAGTGTCTCCACAAATTATTTGGGATTCTTCAACATGGGGTTTGTTTCTGCTCTACCATTTAATTACAAATCTACATCAGCATGGACTCAAGGATATTTTCCTACTTTGGATTGCTTATTTTTTGCTCAAACTGGTCTAGATTTAACCACTAGGAGCTTTTCCAGTTGGGTCCTGTGTCCCTTTGACAGGTCCCTATCATGGAGCGGTTAGAAGCACTTCTTGACTTTCTGGCACTCCAAGATTCTCTGGGTTCATTTTCCTGTTCCGGCCCTACAATTAGTCATTTCTCCAAAAAGCCCTCACTCCTTTTATTGAGAATGGCATTAGAAACCAAGATCTGGTGAGGTATGATGTATATTCAATTTTGAAATTATCAATTATCAGATCAATGGCACAGGCAGGTGCTAGACAAGTCTAAGTGTGCAAGGAGACGACAATCAGAATTTGTCCAGGTGGATATGTTACCTGGAGCGTTGAAGCCAAGCTCTGCCAAATGGAGGTACTCCATTTGCACTTTCACTTCAATGCCCAGCACCCCCCCAAGGGGTTGCCCAGCTCAAGGCAAGTAGATATTCTAAAGGTGCCAACTCTTCTCCCCACCCTCCTTTCAATCAGTACCAACTCCAACATCCCCAAATGCTGGCTGACATCACCTTTATTGTAGAAAGAACAGTATTTTCAAATCAAGTCAGCTTTAAAAGCAGCTTAAGCTCTGCAAGATCTAAAACAGTATGTAACATGAGTATACAAATAATATGAACAGTACCTATTATCAAAGTGATTATTCTTGACTGATAGTTTTATGAAAAAGAAAAAGACTACTGGTTTCATCTATAATTTTTTAAAACTGTAGATAAACATAATACATTTATTTATTTATATGTGGTGCTTAGGATCGAACTGAGTGCCTCGCACATGCTAAGCAAGTGCTCTACTACTGAGCTACAGCCACAGCCCTTGTTAATAATTCTTAAAAAAAAAAAAAAAAAAAAAGTTATGGGCTGGGATTGTGGCTCAGTGGTAGAGCGCTCGCCTAGCACGGGCGGGACCCAGATTCGATCCTCAGCACCACATAAAAATAAAGGCATTGTGTTGTGTCCATCTACACCTAAAAAATAAATATTAAAAAACAAAAACAAAACAAAACAAAAAAAGTCAAAAGAATAATGCTTGCACAGCGAGGAAACAATGCAGGAAAGGAGAGAAACAAAAATGCTCCTTCTCCTGCACCAAGCCCCCTCCACAGAACAGAGCACTAAGGTGCTTGATGCATCCCATGTAGCATCTTCCAAGATGCTCATCTGCTCTGTTCTTCATGTAATCTTCCCATAACTGACTTTACAGATCTTTCTCTCATGCTCTATTTTTGTGGTCCAAGGGACTGAACCCAGAGTCTTGTGCATGCTGGGCAATTCCTCTGCCACTGAGTTACACTTCTGGCTCTTTTAAATTTTAAGACAGGGTGTCGCCAAGTTGTCCAGGCCGACCTCAAATTTGTGATCCTCTTGCCTCAGTCTCCTGAGTAGCAGGGATTCAAGCATGTGGCACTGCACCTGGCTAGAGACTTTTCTTTATTAGTGTAATAATCTTCTGGCTGATAGTGTGACCAGGTTCCTAAACATGATTAGAATCACAGCATTTTGGATTTCCAGGCTGCAGCTTTGGGGAAAAAAAAAATTGTTGCAGGCCAACACCTAGAGCACCTATATCTAAGCTACGTGAGCAGGACTAGGGACTCCTGGGTAACTGAGGAGCATGTCCTTGGAAATAAGGGACTCCTGAGTATCATAAAAGTGACAGTATCTGGGACATTCACTCCATCTCTATGAATACAATTTTCTGAAGTTCATTTAAAACATTACAGACATACCTTTGCCATAAAATGAGACCTAAAGAATGAAAATTTCAAGCCTTGCTTCAAATATAAAATAAAACTTCCAATTACATCCACCAATATCAGTTGAATTTAGGGAATTATAGTTCAAATAATTTGGTCTTTTACTAACCTTCGCCACATCTGTAAGAGTATAGTGGGGGATGTAGACTATGCACTTACCCTGTCCCCAGACACAAGGCAGCTCCCACTGGTGCTCCACCTGAGAATGGTGATATCTGCAGTGTGTGTTGGGGGCACTGCATGCTGCTCCTTGTCCTGCTTGTTAAACACAGTCACTTCTCCAGTTTCCCAGCCAATAGCCAGAATTGGCCGTGTTGGGTGCCAGCACAGGGAAGTGACCTGGAAGGACCTCTCAACGTGAGTGTCTGGCACATGCTCACCCTATGTAGGAGAAGAGGTAAAATTCCATATTGTGGATAGTGGCAGTTACTTCAGGAATTTCTGCCTGATTCATGGCAATGATATCAATTAAAAGATCTATTAAGGAAATGTTACCTTGCCTCTGGCTGAGCTAATCCAGCAGAAGATAACCAGCATTGTGACACAATGGTGAGCTAATCAAGGAGTGTGGCTACAAATTCACAGTGTTGCCTGATGCCAGCAAGCACTCCCTGATAAAGACTGGCTTCCAATAATACTACCTCCAAAAATGGGCAGGTCAAGGCTATTTCCTCAAGATTCTTGAGCAAATTTCAGACACTAGTACCTGAGAGGTCAAGGGTGTTTTGGGAATAGTACTAGCAGTGATGTACCATGTTTACTCTCATTCTCCCAAGAGTACAATGGTTCTCCAAAGGCTCCATGACATGTAATAAGGTCACTGCTTAGGCAGTTAATGGAATGTACATCTTATATCCTTATTTTTTTATTTTCTAAGAAGTGTAGGGTATAAATATGTATATTCTCAGTTCTGCTGGGCTTACCAGCAATCTCCAGTTACACCTGAAATGTATGAATATGAACTGGTCATGGCCCAATAAATTTTTCTTTTGAGATTCTAAAATTTTTCTTGTGCCATTTGGAAACACTAGAAGTATACTTTATGAACTAGTTTTGCAGTTATACATTTGAATTTTCTAAATCTAAAAATCTCATCTAAAATTGTTATAATCACTTAGGAATTTAGCCATATTTATTTTTCAAGAAAAATTACAATATATACTTGGCACCAGGGATAGACTGACTGATAGTTAAGCAGGTGTGGCCCTTGTAAAGCTTCCTGTGTGTGTAGACGGGCTCAGGAAAGACGGTGCAAGCTTCAGAGGAGCTGGGTGGGTGTGCACATGCCTTGAGGATGAGGCCACCAAGTCACTACCATCTTAAGTATCAACACCTTAACTGAGCAGAAGAATAAATGAAGTTCTGCAATGCAAAAAGCAGTGGATGCAGTGCTGGAATGTGGCAGACTTTGGCAGGTTTTGGAGTATGGAAGAGTGTGATGTGAGATTCAGATGGAGCCTTGGCCTTGGGGGCACTGGAGCAAGATAAGGGAATTCCATGCTTATCCTAAGAGTGAAGCAGGGTGGAGAGGTAGAAGTGAGGAGTGATGGCTTACAATTCCACCATGGGGGAACATAGTGGGGTAGGCCCATGAGGACTCAGCAGCTTGAGTTGAGAGAGTTATACTGCTCTTCAGGAAAGAGGGGACAGGAGCTTGGATGAGGGAAGAGTCAACGGAGTGAGAAACCACAGTTGTATCAGAGGATCTGGGGGTAAAACTGGAAGAATCGGGCAACAAATTACAAGGCAGGGAGGTGGGAAATGGCAAGTCTTTTCCAAGTCTCTGTTCTGGGCATCAGGACCAGGACAGATATATTTCATAGGTGCCAACAGCCAGCTTTTGCAGGGAGATGTGAGGTGGAAAAAAGTAGGGGTACAAGAAAATTTCAGTTAAGTTTTGGATTTGTGGAGGTTTAGGTTTCTTTTTAAAACACCCAAGAGATGCATTAAAGTTGACTTCTATCTCCATCAACAGCTTGAGAGGCCTTCTGTATAGAAGAGGTGTTTGCAAGTCACCCACTGAGATGGAAACTGAAGCAACCAGGGAAGCCAAGATCACAGGAGGAGGAAGACAGATAGGATCAGGCCTTGAATAAGCTCTGGGGAATGGCACTGCTGGGAAAAGGAAAAAGAGCAACGTCCACTGTGGCAGCTTTGGAAGAAAGCCCCATGTTCTCTGGCCTGTTTCTTAGAAGGCTTCATGGGCATGCATAAGCTGGGTAAACACTCAGAGGGTGTTGCACAGAAGTCACTGGTGATGGTAGCTGGGTGAAATTACAGTGGTTGAGAGAACATATAGAAGGCTGGGGAATGCGTGGGAGGGAAACTCAATTTTCTTTATGATGTAGGAAGTGTGTTGTGTACTGAAAGTGGTGGTGGGAGTTCTAAGAGTTTGAGAAGCTTATAAAAGTTTTATTATAGTTGAATTGTGTGCCTTAAAAGACAGATTTGAGTTCTAACCTCTAGTATCTTTGATGTGCCCTTTTTGGAAATATGATCTCTGTAGATGTCAGCAAATTAAGATGAAGTCACTGGGTGGGCCCTAATCAAATATGACTGGTGTCCTTTCACGAGGAGAAGCGGGACTGGGGATGTAACTCAGTGGTAGAGTACTTATCCAGTTTGCACAAGGGCCTGGGTTAAAATAAAGTAATAAGAGAAGGTAAATAACACATTGAGTAGAAGGCCATATGACACCAGCAGGAGAAACTAGAGAGATGTGTTTAAAAGTTAAGGGACATCATAGACTTCTGGCAACAACAGAAGCCAAGGCAAGGACATGGAACAGATTTCAGAAAGCACAACCCTGCCATCACCTTGATTTTAGACTTCTGACCTCCAGAGAGCAAGAAAGAATTTTTATTGTTTTTTTTTGTACCAAGGTTTGAACCCAGGGATGCTTAATCACTGAGCCATATCCCCAAGATGCCCCCCTGACCCCGCCCCACTTTTTTCTTTAAATTTAGACAACTTAGTAAGTTGCTTAGACTGGCTTTGAACTTTCGATCCTTCTGCCTGAGCCTCACGAGTTGCTGGAATTATAAGTTTGCATCACTATGCCCAGCTTCTAGCGTTTTAAGTCACTCAGTTTGTGGTTATTTGTTATGACAGCCACAGGAAACTACTATGGTTTCAAATAGTTAGATAAAGAGTCAAAGAGGAAGCTTATGAGTGGTCAGGAGTCAAGACAATGCTAGAGGCCCATAGCCATGAATTGAAGTAGTCTTAAGTTTTCCTAAATACGTCACCAAACCTAAGTAGCAGGTGTAAACGAACTGCCACATACTAGGGTATTTATAATCTTATGAATCTAGACCTCAGGGAGAACTGATAAGGATAAAGCTAGAAGAGCGCTCGTGTAGTCACACATACAAGTGTATTCAAAAATAAAAGAAAAATAAGGATCTACTAAAATCAGAATTGTTGCTTCTGATTGCTCACCTGTTCCAGATAGATATCCACAACGCCCCCTGAGGTTGTACTCAGGGAGGCGACCCCCAAGATCGGATGAACAGGGTGCCAACTGATGTGGGAAGGGGACCCAACTGCTTCTGGGGCTTTGATTCGGTGGTCAAAGTAGAGGGCCATGATGAAACACAGATCTGGCTGGGCTGAAACCTACAAGGGGGAAAAATTAACTAAGAACAACTATAGAATTATGAAAGGGAAGCAAACATGTAATCTTAAAGATATTTGGCAACTTAAAAAATGCTCCTTTGGACTGATGCAGGCAATTTTACTTGGAAGAGATTTCTGATAGAGAAAAAATACAAAATTAGAAGTAAAGAACTGAACCTGGAGTGACCACGATATGATGGAAAAGAAAAACACTTGTGGCCATCAAAGAAAAAATGAAAGAATGAAAGCCAGCCAGCACTGAGGCCTGCATCATCATTTTAACAAGCTTTTAGCATAAGGATTACCTGTATAATTTTAAAAGTTACTAAGGTAAACTCAATGAGGCAGATGCTAATAACAGTTACTTAATTGCAACCCATTAACCACCTCAGTTCCAAACAAGTACTTACACTTATTGACTAAAAGTAGCTTCCAGTATCTAGGATATATAATTAGCAAATGCATAACTTTGGGCCAAAGGAGAAACAAGTCACTTATTGTAACCAATTGACTCTCCTCAGCTACAGGGTCTGTCTTCAAGGGCCTGAGGGCTCCATTATACCAACTTTTGGGCAAGAATCCGCCAAGGGTCACGTGGTAACAAAGCAAGAGAAGCATTACTCCTGGGTACCACTGTGCAAGGAGAGCTAGGATGGGCTTGCGTCAACTTTCAAGGGCACGCACGGTGGGCACCCTTACACTGTCACCCTGTAGGGGAGCTCAAGGTCACTGGCTGCGTCTAAAGGACATACTGAAAAAGTCACGCAGGAGAGTTTGATACAATGCAGTCTACTCAGACCACAGGGATCGTTTTAGGACACCCGACGGTTGCCAAAGCACAAGAAGCTTTTTCGTTCCTGCACTCCTGTCTACGCGGATGGCACTGCCCACTCCCCACCGCGTTGGTCCAGAGCGACCCACACCATAACGCATGGCCGGCTAGGGCCCTGGGACCGTGCCCGGAGGTGACAGTCCGTGCCAAGGCTCTCCAGTTTCCACGGGGTCGCGGGGTAGGGCGCGGATGGGGCTCGGCAGACCCACCTCGACTCAGGCCTGGCCCGCTTGCCGGGCTCCATCACTCACCTGACCGTAGCCTCTGCGACGTCCGCGTTGTCAGGACAACGCCGCGCCTGAGAGGCGGAAGCGGCAGAGGAAGAGCTACTCACCACCGAGGCCGCCCGAAGCGCGCGAGTGGCGGAAAGAGCCGAAGGCGGTCGGCAGCACTCGGCGCACCTCCCCGCGGCGGCTCAGTCCCGGAGGCACAGCGCCAGCCAGCTGCGGCCGCTCTGGGGTAGAGGGGGCGATTGGGACAATGCCGACCCCGGGCAGACAGCGTGCTGTTCCGCGGCCCTCTGCGGGCTCCGCTGCGTCACCTCAGAAGGAAGGGCGCGGGGCCAGCGCTTCCCCGCGACAGCCCGAGGCCCACGCCGTTCCCGCCTGTGGCGCGCATCCAGTACGTCAGTGCCGCGCGACGCCTGCAGGAGCCTGGGGCCGTGCGCACCCCAGCGGCGCCTGGCCTGCAGAGAGACGGTGCCGTCGAAAGCGGACGCAGCAGTAGCAGTGTCCGCTCCGGAGAACGGGTGGAATTCCGAGAGACGTGGAGTGCGCACGTACGCGGGGGACCGTTCGTTTTTTAAGCCCCACTTTGGTAGATACTGGAGTTTCAAAAACGTTCCTTCATCACTACGGTGAAGGAAAGTGACCACCAGCTCTGAGCTCCTAACCTTGCAAGTCCTAGCTGGGTTCGCGCGCGATTCAAGACGCGGCGCTGAGGCAGCGTTTTCTTCTCACGCATCCGTCAACACAGCCGCGGCCAATCACAACTAGGTCGTTGACCCTATTGGCTGTCGTTCCGCCAATCGGAGGCAATGCACGGCCCGCACAAGCGCGAGGCCGGCGTCACAACACGCCTCGCGTCTCGGGTCCGCCCTCAGAGCCCTTGCGTGCGAGTGCGCCCGCCCGCCTCTGGCCTATGGCAGAGCTCCTGGGGGGGCGCGCCCGCCAGAAAGCTTCGGCGTGCTCGCCCCCGCGCGCGACGCCCGCCCCGCCCCGTCGCCGTCTCCGCGTCGTCGGCGGCCGCCGTAACCGGAACTGTGTTGAGCTCGGCGGGCCGGGCCTCGGAGGCCGAGCGGCGGCAGCAGCGGCGCCTGCAGCCCCGTCAGCCGCGGAGCGGACCTGCGGGGCCAGCGCCGCTCGGCGACCGTGTCGGACGCGCGGCTCCCAGCCCCGCGCCGCGGTCTAGCCGCTGCCGGCGCTGCCGGGCCCGGCCCATTCTGTTGACGCCCGCGGAGGCCCGGGGAGCCGGGGAACCCAGCTGCCGCGAGGCGTGGATGACGAAGGTGACGGCTGGCTGCGTTCGGAGGCCTCAGAGCTCCGGGACCGCGCCGTGCGGACGCAACTCGCCCCCTCCGGGAGGCGAGCCTCTCAACCTCGCGATGGGACAAAGGGTGTGGGCCGGACCGGGCCCTCCGTGCCTGTGCCTGCCTCCGTCAGGAAATGAGGGAGTTCGGGGACCGGCTCGCGCCGCGTCCCCGACGCAGGGAACGGTCGGCACAAACCCGCCTGGCGCGCGACTAGTGCATGCCGCCGGGGCTGGCGCGCGGTGCTTTGCAGAGGGGGAAGGACTGCCCCGAGAGTGGGCGGCCGGCATCCCGGCCCACCGGGAAGCCTTGGTTACTTGGGGTTGGGCTAGGTGGAAGTGGGCAGATTGAGGACGAGGGGCGAGGTGCCTTGTGCCGTGGAGTCCATTAGGTTGGGTACGTGTCTGGCATAGTTCTGTTCCGTGGCAGCGTTTTTAAAGGTTGGTTGCATTAGATGAGAACTGCTGCACACCATTTTGGGAGAGATAACTTCACAATAGCGTGTTGTTGCAAGTTTTGCCAGTGTCCATGTATTTCTGAGGCCCTGTGCAGCATTTTGTTGAACGCCGTGTCCACGCATGTGGAGGGACACAGTGCGGACCTTGTCTGCGCTGAAGATGCTGGCATGCACCTGATTTTTAGTTTATTACATGTGGCTATGCTTTCAGGGCTGCAGACAGTTTTAGTTGTTGCATTTAAGAAAAATTTACATTTCTGCAGGTAGCAGTTAATGCAGAAATTTTATTAATT
Source organism: Callospermophilus lateralis (assembly GCF_048772815.1). Lineage (NCBI taxonomy): Eukaryota > Metazoa > Chordata > Mammalia > Rodentia > Sciuridae > Callospermophilus > Callospermophilus lateralis. Next base: position 7,777,096 of record NC_135323.1, on the reverse strand, counting down.
GTCGGAAATACAGTTTACACAACTCTCCCCTACCGATTCTTGCAACTGGACCCGGACATAACTGTGCTGTCACTTTCCCCGGGTGCCCCCAACCTGTTCCACGCAACGGGCTCCATTGTTGCAAAAGCGTTTTGGTCGGCAAAATCCAGGAGCATTGAGCCTCTCTTGCCTGGAGAGAGGGTTACCTCCCGTAGCTTGTCACCCTGCGGCCAGCTTCGGGCGGGCGGCGACCTTGGGTCGCAGAGCTTCCCTCGCAGGCTGGCGCTCGGTTACTGCGTGGCCTCGGGCCTGGGCGGTTGCGGGCAGGTGCGCGCCCGAGCCCCGCGCGGGGAGGGCGGCGGCGGGCCGGGGCGCGGGGCGGCGGCCGGGCGGCGGGCGGGCTGAACAACAGCGGCCGCCATGTTGCGGCCCGGCGGTAAACTTGCGCCTGGCGCCGCCTCACCGCGCCTCGCCCTCTCCCCGCTGCAGGATGACAGTGAAGCTGGGCGACGCCGGCAGCGGGGAGGAAGGCCTCAAGAAGCTGGGCAAGAGGGCTGCGGATGAAGAGTCGCTGGAGGGCGAGGCGCCCGGCGGCGACGCGGCGGAGGACGGCAGTGGCACAAAGAGGGCCGAGCCCAGCCCGCGGGCCGACGGCCCCGCGCCCCCTGGAGCGCCGCCTGCGCCCTGCCCGCCTCAGGGCAGCCCGCAAGACCAGCACCACTTCCTCCGGTCCAGCGTGCGGCCGCAGAGCAAAAGGCCCCGGAAGGACGCGCCAGGCGCGGCGGGCTGCGGCGCCAGTGTCTCCGGGCCCCGCGGGAGAGGTAGGCGGGCGTGGGCCGCGGTGCGGGAGGACCTGGGCTGGTGGGACACAGTTAGAGAGGGAACTCCTTGTCTGTTTTCTGGACATCAGGTGGGAGTGCAACAAAGATCTGGCTTTTCAGACTCCCTTGGGTGGCTGATAAGGGTTGGCCACCTTTCAGGTGCTCTGGACTTGAAGGGGCCTGAAGGTTCTGATGGCCCCTAGGGTTTGCACTGAGGCCAGCTTGGCGCCACTGGAAGGATCCTCCACTGCCCTAGGGTCAGGGTCAGGGTCAGGATTAGGGACTGACCTCAAGAGTTAGCTCTTGTGTTTGTCCTTGTGTTCCCAGGGGTTGAGAATATTAATGCTTTGCTAGGGCCCCACTAAGTAATACAGCAAATGTTATTTTTGTCCTCCATGTGTCCATACTTCTTGGGTGTCTGCTTTTATCTGTATTTTAGCTTTGTGTTTTTTCTTAAAATTTCCAGGCGAATTGCTTCTATTTTTTGTTTCAGAACAAGTTTGTTGCATTCTTTATAAGTAGCAAATGTGAGTTTCCAGTGGGGGGGGGGGAAGACTTTCACTTAGTTCCTTGGGGAAGATTAATTTTAGTTTATTAAATAGACTGGTAGCCTTAAAAAGAAAATATTTCAAGAGCTAACAGGTTACTTCTTTGGTAGATCTGTCCCAAATGTGTTCCATGAAATTCACTCATTCAGTACCGAAGAGCACGGGCTTTGGGATTCATGACCTTACTAATTGATAAAGAAACTTGATGTCAGCATGTACTAATTTTAAGGTGTAAGTATAAGGTAACGTTATATGTTTCAGAAATTAAAACTTGCCTCAGACAAGTTTACTTTGGTATGAGAACTCCTGGTTTGTTAGGAAAACATTAGTTTGCTTTACTGGCACTGTTTGTTTTGTAAAAAGCTGCTTCCGGTTGCTACTTATAGGCTCACCTCCATTCCTCTGGTCTGAACCTAGCTCATGTAAGCTCCTTGGGAGCCTTTGTGGTAATGATAGTTTCAGAAGTTCTGGACCTGGAGTCCTTCTGGCATCCATAGTCCCCATCTCCTTGGCCCTCAGATCTTGCTCCCCTCATTTAACCTCTCAGATTTGCCTTTCCATCAGAGAAGTATCTGTGCTTTGAGAGAACGAATAGTAGTGATGGCTTGCCCTCTGGAAATGGCTGCTGGGATGAAATGTAGGGCATGAGAGCACTGACTTCCTGGCTTCCCACACGTGAGGTTATAGGACTCTGAGACCTCCAGTCCAGATGGAGTCATCCAGGTAGCAGAGTGATGAAAGGAGGTTTGCTTTTGTGTTTGCAGCTGAGTGGCTTGCCCAGATTGGTGCTTCTGTTTCTGATTCTTGTCCCAGTGTGGGGCTTAAATCAGAGAATAACTTTTCATTCTGTTTTTAAAGTTGTAAAATGCAAAATAAAGCCCTGGTATAACAGTGCCCTCAGGAGAGGGAAGTTTGTCTCCACCTTCAGAGCTGCTCATCCAGCTTCCTGCCTGGGCTGCTGAGGCCTCTTCTGGGCTGCCAGCATCTCACAGTCCCCAGGGCCATTTGGATGTACTTCAACCACACCCTGAATCTTCCCCATTGCCTTCATCAGCTGTGCAAGAGGTCAGGTGTGACAGAGTTTGTTACACAACTCTGTTTTTTTCTCCAAATAATAATAGACTCTTCCATTGACTTCCAAGAAAATTTTTTTTCTAGTATGATTCCAGATTCATTTTGAATTGATAGACATTGTAGCTAACACTTAGTACCTGTGTATAGAGCATCTGGCATTCCTAACTTACTTTTGGTTGAGTATAGAAACTGAAGTTTGTTGTTGAAATCTGTGTTCAACCTGTTTAGTAAACTGCAAACCAGAAACGGGTGGATTTGCTTAACTTCTCTAGCTCTCCACACTGCCAGAATGACCAGAGAATGTATTTGAGATTAAAATTTAGAGTTTGAGAGACTGTCTATAGAACCCAAGTTCAGAGACATCATCCTCAATGCCTTTCCCTGTTGGCCAGTTCATGATCTGGCTGACCCTGTGCAAACTAGCCCATCTCTCAGAACCTCAATTCCTTTGTCTATAGTGGGGATAATTAAGTGTCTCTATACCCCATGGACTGCTTCCAGTTTCTAGATGGTTTCAAAAGATGTCTTTTGAAGTGTCTCACCTGTGGTAATCAGCTTTAGAGACACTGACACCATGCTGAAAAAAGGTTTGAACCAGCAGTTGGGACCAGGCTTCCATCCTGGAATTGCTACATGGCTGCTGATTGAAACCTCTTTCTAGTATGGTACCAGTCTTCTAAGACTCTCTGCTTGCATGGCTGAGGGGAAACTGTTCACTATGCCTGAAGGCCAGGTTCCTTTTAACACAAGTCAGTAGAGCTTGTGGCAAAGAGCTTACCATAATGTTTAGAGAGGAAGGAGACAACTGTGCAGCAACATCTTGGATTCCGTGTGTTCTTAAGAGAGTATTTCAGGAGATTAATATGCTGAAGTCAGCATCCATTTGTGTCTGGTGGGCCTTTGCCTAGCCTGAACCCCTAGGAGAATACTGCCCTTCTCTGTGCAGATAGGTGGCCGTGTGTGGAAGGTGCAGACTCTTCTTAGCTCTGCTCTGGTCACTCTCCTTAGCTTTTCATTAAGACCTGTGCCCTGTCCGGGCTAAGGCATAGTAGTGCTGGCTGAGAAGTCTTGGCTCTGTGCTCTCAGGAGGAAAGAGACTTCAGATTATCACAAGACCACAGGCTAAGTGTCCAGTCTCTGAACTTAGATGCAGTGAGAACTGCCTGGAACCTGCTAGGCCATGCTTGGGCAGTTACATTGAGCTGTGTTGAATGCCTTCAGATCTGTGTAGGAGAACAAGAGAAAAAAAGGAGAACTTGTCTTGTCCCATTCACAGCCAACCCTCTCCTACCTTTGTGACATTAAGGATAGTGCATGAGGTCCAGCTCTGTGTCCAGACCCACCTGTGCTCGGTGGGTCATGAGAACTGAGGCCCAGGCCACTTTTAGAGACTGGTACTGACAGAGGAAAATGTCACACAGAGATTCTCATCAGAGCTCATCTTTAGAGCTTGGAGGATGTCCCAGAGGCTGGTGACCCTGGACTGAGCTTTTCAGGCACAACTGAAGCACGTGAATGGCATATGCAAAGACTGGTGCTACGAGGAACATTGGGAGGGTTGTGACTGTTGGTCAAGCCTCTGTCACGTGGAGTCAGGCGGCAACCTTGTGTGTGGATGACTACTGGACTGCACCAGTAGAAGGCATTCAAATTTACCATCAAGGTGACGCTCACTGGGAATTGGCTTGCTTGAATCATTTCCTGTGTGACTTGGTAGAGATGATCTCCCCTTAGCCACATCTGGGCCCCTGAAAGTAAAGGTGCTTGAACCAGTGCCTGAAGAGAATGTCCTATACTGGGAAAGGCACTGAACCTCAGGGAGACCACTTTGGACCTTCTGCCTCAACCGGCTGTGTTGTAAACCAAGGTAGCCATGGTGGCCTTAGTGGTTTGATGTCAGGATTGGTCTCAGACTTGGTTTTTGCTGCTTGATGACCTTGAGACTGATGTTTTGGTAGCTTCAGTCTCCCTGTTTCTGAAATGGGGACAGTGACTGCACATTGTGGAAATGAGGTGAAGTTGTGCTTTTGCATATCTCGAAGGTGCTGTGGAAATACACATTGTGTTGTTCCCATGTTTGTAGCTCTGCGAAGGGTCCTTGCCCTCTCATGCTGCAGACAAAGGCCATGGGACAATTCCCTGTGCTAGAGTTGGGAGCAGATCAGCCTGGAGACATTCTTCCATGAGATGATCCTGAAAATGCCTTTCTGAGAGAATGGACCAAGTGAACCAGAGTCTTGTGGGCCACCAGGACAGTCACTGTGTTCCTCATGCTTAGTTGGCCTCTGCTGCTCTGGATTGTAATTTCTAGTTTAATATGGATTGCAATGACGTCCTCTGTATCTTACCTAAGTTACAAAATTTATTTTTTTAAGCAGTAGAAAACTTCCCAAGTTCTAAGTCCTGTCATTCATTAGCCAGGTGGCTTTGGTTGAGTCACTTAATTTCTTGATTTTCTCATCTTTCAAAAGTGAGAGGGGAGCTCAAGGTCAAGTTTCCTCTCCTTTCAAACTAAGTCCGGTAGCCTTATGTGTGAAGAAGCAGCTCACTGACTAACGTGTGTTATGGTGGCCCCAAGAAGAACAGGGTGGTGCATGCTGTCAGTGTGGAGGTGTCCAGCAGCATAGTATAGGAAGATGCCCTGGGCTCAGGCTTAGCTCTCGCTGCCTGTTGACCTTGGGTCTTTTATGTGTAGTAGCTCAGTTTCCCTGTTTCTAAACTGCGAGGATGAGTCGGAGCTGAGCTTTTGTGTGGTTTGAAGGTGCTATTACAGCACGAGTTCTATTCTTCCCAGGCCTGTTGGGTACCAAGCAGGGGTATGGCTTCTCCATCTGTGCCTCAGCTTTTCCAGTTCAGGTGAAAGAGTGGTTTTTGTCTTCCTAGGGTAGTATGAGGGCGTTGGAGAAAGAGGGCATGGGTGACAGGAGAAGTGAAGGTGAAACTGTGGTGTTCCTTGTCTGGAGCTAGAGTTGGAGGCCTAGGCCACATGGCTATGTCCCTCAAGTGCAGGTTCTAGAGAGTGGGCTATGGAAGAGATGATTAGTTGGAAGGCCAAAGAGTTGGCTGTTGGAACTGGGGAGACATAAGCTAGTGCAATAGAAGCATGGTGGCAGTGGGGCAGCTGGAGAATTGTGGTCCTGCCTTGGGCTGAGAGGAAAGGGTGCAGTCAGTGGTGGAGGGTCTCAGGACCTGATATATGCTGATGTGGGCCCAGTGAGGAGTAGAGAAACCTCAGGAGGCCACTGCAGCTGGGGTACCCAGAGGTCCCTTATCTGTCTCCACTGGCCCAGGAGCTATCATTGAACATTTGCTGTGTGAGGCCTGGTGCCAGGCTTGGGTCTGGGGACCTAAACATCATTCTTGGTTTCAGAGAGCTTGCTGTTGGGGGAGCCTGTTTTCCTCAGATTTCTTTCACTTTTTTCTTTTGAGGTGCTGGGAACTGAGCAGGAGTGCTCTACCACTGAACTATATCTGCAGCCCTTTCTTTTTCTTTCTTTCTTTCTTTTTTTTAGACAAGGTCTCACTGAGGTGCCCAGGCTGCCTTGCAAGATTCCAGCCTCCAGCCTCAGCCTCCTGAGCAGCAAACTGTTGCTGGACACCAGGGTGGTCCCAGCACCATGGTCACCCATGGAGCATGCTCTCAGGCCCTGGCACATACTCCACCCTGGAGAAAGAGCTCTGCCCACTCAGTCTTGACTTCACCTTGTCTCCTACATTTCTGCTGCTACCCTCCTCTTTGGCTTGCTCTTCCCCCTTTGATTATGTCTTAAGCTTCCCCTTATGCTTCTTTCAGATCCTTCTGGGCTGAGGGCAGCTTCTCCCAGGTGGTCGCCATTGTATTCTACCAGAGTGTCTCTGGTCCTGCTTCCTATTTTTTATTCTGCTTGAGTTAAGAAAGTTGTGTTCTCTCTAGAGTTCTGGGGTGAACCAGGTACCTTGTTTTCTTCTCTGAAGTGTGATTCTATTCTAGTTCTGTAAAGCTTTTGAGGTTTAGCATAAGGAATACTGGGTGTTAGAAATGATTGCTTGAGGTGAATTGTTTTCTCATTTGAATGTTCATGTCACTTTAATTTTCTACACTGTAGAGGATCACTCTTGGAACATCAGAAGGAAAGACCTAGCATCTCAAGTGGCCAGGGGCTTTTGGGAGAGTGGCGTGTTGCCTCAGAGCTGCTCTTACTGGTGTATCTTGGCTTCACATCCTCCAGTGGGATTTGTCCTTCTCTGCCTCTGAGGTCCCTTCCAGCTCAGGTACTTCCCCTGTTTCCTTTACTTTCACTCTCCTTGTCTTGATGGCCAGCACTTACCCAGCGGTCTCATGAAGTCGAATTGAGATATGGGGATTATGGGATTCCAGAGGCTGAGTTTTCTGCTTTCAGGCATGCCCAGTGTCAGCATGGACTTGCAGATGTTAATCCAAGCAGCAATGTGGAGCTGGATAGCAAGCCCTGTTGTTCGGGAAAAGAGCTCAGTGAGTGTTCTTCAGAAACTGGAAATGTCTGTGAGGCCTTCTGTTGTGTGTGTGCAGAGGTGAACAGGTAGCCCTTGCTCAAATGGCTGTATATGAGGATTTCAGTCTCTATGTGAACCAGATCTTCTGGTATTTTAAAGCTGTTTCAAATTCACCTGTGACTTGTCCTGAAGTCTGCAACAAAAGCAGCCCCAACCTCCTGGAAAGTACCTCAGGAGATGCCAGCTTTGTCTGGTTTGGTTTGGTAAAGAACAGGGCTCTGCGGGGACCTGGGCCCACCTGATAGTACAAGGGATGCCTTAACTGTTTCCCATGGACACACAGAGTGGAAAGCAGGCTTTGAGCTTATCTTTAATCATATAACTGTGTTTACGACGGTAAATATTGAACATTTAGTTGCAGCATTGTCCAGAGTACTTTGCATGGTGACAGAGTGGCTATGAGCCACATTTGGCCAATGACCACTGGAAATGTGGTGTGATGGTGGAGTTGAGTTTCTTTTTTCTTTTTTTTTTTCCTGTGGTACTGACAATAGAACCAGGAATGCTTTACCTCTGAGCTTCATCCCCTACTTTTTTTTTTTGATATAGGGTCTCACTAAGTTGCTGAGGCTGGCCTAATACTTGTGATGCTCCTGCCTCTGCCCTGAGTAGCTGGGGTTAGAGGCATGCACCACCATGCCCTGCTGGGCTTTGCTTTTTAATTAATCATTGTTTAAATAGCCTCTTGTGGTGGACCGTGCACCTCTGATATACCACAACTTCTTACCTATCTGATTACGTTGTCACATAAAGTTAACTCATCAAAGCTAGTGAACCTTTTCCAATGGGAGGATCAAACACGTTCCATGTAGCTGAAGAACATTTTCTCTGTGTAAAACATATTCTTCCTTCTGTTAGCTAAGCCATGGCCTGTTTTCAAATACTGTTTGAAATATGGATATTTCTTGATGTATAATTGAATTACATCCAATAAAATCATCCTAAGTTAAAAATATCATAGGTTAAAGCACATTTCATAAGCCTTTAGATTGTCCTGGCCCAGCAGTACAGTCCACTGTGGATAGTCTGTTTTACCTCCTGGTCATGTGGCTGACCAGCATCAGGGGTGTCATGCTCATGTCCCCAGCCTGGGAATTGAAAATTGGTTTCACAGTTTCACACTGTCACGAAGTTAAAATGCTTGGACTAAGCCATCTCAGGACTATCTGCAGTGACAGCCCACACTTGCACAGGCTGGACCAGCTGCCACAGAGGGGTGAATCCACCTTCTGTGTCCTCCTAGGCAGCCTCTGCACCTGTCACTCATATTCTGTGCAGAGATAGTCTTTGCAAGCAAGTCTTTGTAGATTTCTGGGCTTGTAGTTTCTCATTTCTCTTACCTTTCATTTCTTCTGTGAAGCTGCTTCTCCACCTCGCTGTGAAGGAAGACCTGGGGGCAGAGAGGAAGAGAAGTGAGTGCCTGAGTCTCTATCCTATCTGCCCGGGCCCACCAGAAGTGGAAATGCCCCCAGTTATTTTGTTAGGAAAGCATTAAAACAATCATCTACAAATGTTTGGCTTTTGTTTTTTAAAGCACTTTTATTTTTGTGATATTATTTCCATCCTCGTGAGGTTATTTCCAAGTTGGCAGGGTTTTCAGTTTTTATGGTCCCATAGTCCTATAAAAGAGAACTGGTATCATGGATGTACGTGAATTCCCATTTCCTCCAAGAGGATGCACTCAGGTGGGCAGGAGAATTGGGTCAGGTCACAAAAGCTCTTTTTCTGTGGCCTCAAAGGGTGTGGCCTCCCAGTCCCCTGGGGCTTCATCGTGCTCTTTTTGAAGAACTCTGTGGAAGTTAGGGAAGGGACTGATGCCCTATAACTTGCAAGATCGGTGGGCATTCTTCAGAGTCTAGAGATGGTGTGGTAGTGGGTCAATGACAGAGCCTTAAGATGGCATCCCCTCAGTCATTGAATGTTCCTATTCTAAAATACTGATCACATCTGAAAGGAGGTGGTGTCACATGTTAATATCCTCTTGTACTTGAAGTTTAGCCTTTTAATTGAAACAGATGGGAAGTGTATTTCAGCCCACACCTCATTTGAACAAGGGACACTGTGAAATGCATGTAATGTGTGGCTTTGTGGAGTGGACAGATCTGCCTTTTATGTGGATGGAACACCAGATGCCGTGGCATCGCTGTGCTGTTTAAACAGTCCGCACTAACTTTCTTTCCTCTTCATAAGACGTTTTAAAGAGTCAGTCAGGTTGGGCTTCTGTCATTCCAGATGTGATGTGTCCCAGGTGCCTGGGGTCACTAGCTGAGTAGCTGGAGTAGGATGGCTGCAGGGTGGGCCCCAGCCCTCCCCACCTCTCTGCCTGCCTTGTCTGGCCCTCCAGTTTTGTGGAACAGGTCACTGTATGGTCCTCTTTCTCCAAGGAGCTGACAGTAACGGGTCAACCTCTGGAAACGGGTCTGGTGTTGCCCCTGCTGCCCCTGCAGGGGGCTCGCGCTCCTCTTCCCGGAACTTAGGGTCCTCAGGGGCTGAAAAGGAGGAAGGCAAGAAGGTCCGGCGACAGTGGGAGTCATGGAGCACAGAGGATAAGAACACCTTCTTCGAGGGATTGTATGAGGTGAGTGAGTTGGGGGTGGGTTCTCCTGGAATCTTGGTCCTTTTATGTGTGATGTGATGTAGAAGCTGGTACTGGGAGGGGCCATGAGGAAGTGTTGCTTATGCTGACTCCTGTCTTTCCTGGTTGTCTCTCCTTGTCTCACGAATGCATTCTAGTCTCGGGGCCTTTCCTTGGCTGCAGAGTTGGCTGACTTGTGTGTTCCCTGAGTAAGGAGGGGCCAGGGGATACCTATAGCAGCTAAATGCCATAAGATGTTGGGCTAATCTGAAGCCAAATGGGAGGTCCTGCAAACAGAGAAGCCACTGCCTAGATCTGCTGCCTAGGAAGTGGCCATGCTCCCTACTGGCTGTTCTCACAGGTGTTTTTTTCCCTCCCGCTCCCAGTACTGGAGATTAAACCCAAGGTGTTCTACCATTAAGCTACATCCCAACCCCTTTTTAAAATTTTATTTTTGAGACAGGGTCTTGCTAAGTTGCCCAGGCTGGCCTTGAAATTGCGATCCTACTGCCTCAGCCTCCTGAGTAACTGTGATTACAGGTGTGTGCCATTGTGCCCAGCTGGGTGGGTGTTTTTTTTTTTTTTTTTTAATTTTTGTAGTTATCATGGATATACTTTCTTATTAATATGAAATGCATTTTCCATGGTGTTTCATGTTTCCTTTGCTTGGTTGAATTTTTTTTTTTTTACTTTTAATTTTTGTTTTCTTTTTTGTGATGCTGAGAATTGAACCAAGGGCCTAAGAGCCAAGGGCCTTATGCATGTTAGGCAAATGCTCTACCACTGAGCTACGTTTGCAGTCCCGGTTTTTGGTGTTTATTTGTTTGTTTGTTTGTTTGTTTTTTGTTACCAGGGATTGAACTCAGGGGCACTCGACCCTGGGCCACCTCCCAGCCCTATTTTATGTTTTATTTGGAGACAAGGTCTCACTGAGCTGCTTAGCACCTTGCTTTTGCTGAGGCTGGCTTTGAACTCGGCAATCCTCCTGCCTCAGCCTCCTGAGCAGCTGGGATTATAGCCATGCACTACTGTACCTGGCGGTTTGTTTTTTTAAATGCCTATAAATATTCTACTTCAAGTGTGGCCTGAATCCACATTACCCATTGTAGTGAATAAAATTTTATTGATGCACAATTGTGTCCATTCTTTCAAGCTGTATGCCTCTGGCTTTGATCTAGTGACAGAATTGAGTAGTTGCAGAAGATACCAAGTGTCCCATGAGCCTGACCAAGGCCTGTGCTTCCTGACCGTTTTTGTATTGTGAATTATTGAGGGTGCTTCCAGATTCTGTTGTTATAGACAGTGCTACAGTGAGCATCTTTTTGCATGTTCCTTATTTTGGACAATAAATTTGGCATGTGGAATCAGGATCAACAGTCCTCATCCTTTTAATGGCTAATTCATGGGGGTAATGGGAAAGCCTGGGATACAGAAATTCACCAAAGGCATGAGACTTTGGAATTTAAACCAGTGTTTACAGAGTGATTGGAAAAGGAGATGCTCTCGAACGTGGGCAGCAAACTTGTTTGACTGTTCCTGTGGCTGGTACTCTCTCTCCTGGGGCTGATTGCTGCCGTGCCCATCCCAGTGGGCAGACGATGTGCAGTGTGGTGTGACTCAGCTGTCCATGGAAAGAAGGAAGTGTTGCACACAAGGCGTTTTTTTGGTAAATGTGAAGTAATTTGAACAAAAAAGTGTTCTTTTTAAGAGTGTTAGAATAAAATACATTTTCTCAGAGATGGTATCACCAAGTTAAGACTTTGTCAAACCATCAGGCATAGAACTGCAATTCCCATAATGTTGTCAGAATCTATAGCCTTCCTATGTCTCACCTGGAGCCATCACTTCTAGAGTGTGGCTTTCCCTCCTGGGGAGACTGGACCAGAGGGCCTTATGACATGGATGTGCACAGTGGTGCTATAGAGGTGTGGTCTCCATTAGAAGTAGTGGGAGAGGCCCCTCTTTTCTGACCACCATTGCCCTTCTCAGGTGCAGTGGTGCCTTCCCTTCTGTTGGGCTGGTCTTCCCTTCTACCAGGCAGGAATGTGTCCTTAGGCCTCCTGAAACCTTTGGTTAGTGATGATAGTCACTGTTGCACCCATCAATTAGTGCTTTCTGCTCTTGGTTCCATGACCTCAAGCAGCATGTATGTTGTTTTGTGCTGACCAAAACAAGGTGGGAGTTGGGGGCGAGTGTGGGAAGCTGAAATCTTGAGCTGGGGTGGTGGTGGTCAGGCACAGGCCTCTAAGGGCTTCTGTAGTGTCTCACAGTTTTGCTGCCTTCTTTTTCGTTCATTTTAATGATGGGATCAAACCTAGGGCTGCTGCTGAGGACACCCGAGCCCAACACTGCCATTTCCATGCATACACATATGACTTAGTTATGCTTTTGGTGGTGGAAACCCAACTCAGAACAGCACCAAAGGCAGAAGAAATTAAGCAGCTGGCTGTTCTAACTGAGGGGACAGAAATGTGAGGGCGGACTGGATGCAGGGAGTCTGCACTGTCCTTGTCCTGGGCCTCAGTCTGTTTCTTCTCTCCTGCCTCAGACACCCTGCAGAGGCAAGTGCTGCCTTGCTCCTCCCACCCTAGTGAGGACAGTCCTGGGCCCCAGTCTCAGATTAGTCTCTTGAGTGGTGGCCATCCAGACTCCTTCCTGTGGCTGGGCACCTGAGGGTGGAGTTGGCATGTGACACCATGGACCTCCTCTTTGTCATCTCTCCTAGGTGTCTGCTTCAGTGGAGGTTTTGTGCTGAGGTCTCGTTTCCCTTACCTTTGTGTTTTCGCTGTAGAGCCCTTGACTTGCTACCACACAACCAGCCTTTTGTCCTGCCAGTGCAGCAGCAGGGGCATCTGACTTTTCACCATAGGCTATAAGTTTCCATCTCTTTGGCTTAGAGAGCTTTCTCCAGCTTTCAACTTTGCCAATTCGTTGTGTTGGTGGCCACCACAACGAATTTATGAATGTGTGTAACTATAGCACAGTAGTGCTGGGAATGCAGAGAAAACCCTGCCCTTCAGGGGCTTACCATTGCATCAGGAAAATGCAACTTCCCATTGAGCATTTAAAGGTGTGTGCTCAAATGCCACAAGACTTAGAGGCTGCTTGTCAGTGCTGAGCTGACCTGGTGAGGCTGAGGAGACATCTGCATCTGTGTCTGTTGTGGTTCCTGCCCAAGGCAGAGGACAGGGAGGACATGGCCTCTGAGCTGAACACTAGGGAGGCCTTTTAATACTAGCTTTGCCTCTTCATATTATATGTGCCTTTATTTCTTTTCTTTTCTTTTTTTTTTTTTTTTTTTGAGACAGGGTCTCATTGAGTTGCCCAGGCTGGCCTAAAAACAATCCTCCAGCCTGCACCTCTGAGTAACTATAACTAGAGACACATGACAGTACCTGGCTTCATTTTTTTTTTTTTTTTAACAGTAAGCAAGCTTTTTACTGGGTTTTTAATTATTTTTACTTGGAAACGATTTCAGGCTTTAAAAAATGTTGCATAAAGAGTACAAATACCCATGTGCCATTCATCCTCCTTCCTGATGTTTGCATACTCTCAGTGTGACATATGAAATGAGGAAAGGGGGTGGGATAGGCTTATTCATCTGCAGTCCTCATGCTGAGTTGGCAGGTGGGTATTCCTCAGAGTTACACTTGGCTGGAGGAACTCCTAGGTCCTCTGTAGCCTGGATACTTCCTCAGTTGGTCTTTAGGACTCCCAGCCTGTTAGTTTAAAGAATGTCCCTCAGTTTGGGTTTGTCTGTGGTTTCCTCATGAATTCTTGGTACTTTTGGCTTGGAGCTGTGCAGTGAGATGGGTCCCTGTGTTGGGGTGTTATCTGCAGGTCTCTCCCTTTGCCGGGTGGTTAGCTTTTCTCTGAGCCACTTCTTTCACTAGTTCCAGTGGCAGCAGTGATCACGACCAGTGCAGTTTGCCCCATGGTGATCTCATCGAGTCTGTTTCCATTGGTTGGTGTCTGTAGCTGAGAAACCCTATGCCAAGAAGAGCCCTCTCTCTCCAGCACCCACGAAGCATCAGTGACTTGCCTGTGAGAATGTGGACTCACAGGTCTAGTTCATTTTGTGGGTTGTAATTCATTCTTGGCTTTGCTGATTTTATTGCCACTGGGAGCCTCTGCAACTTGACTTTCTTGCTCCTGCCTTACCTTGTTACCTCAAGGTGTTGCCTGCTTACCTGATGCTCTCTCCACCCTGACCTGGAATCCCACTTCTCCAGGGGTCTCTGCTTCCCTTCAAGAAGTGGTATTTAGAAACCAAGACCTCTCACTAAGTGGTTTGAGGAGACTGAGGAGCATTTGGTTCTCTGTGAACAAGGATTGTTCTCAAAATCTAGGTTGGCACAGCTTTGGCATGGAGGCCTTCAAGGAAGGGCTATTCCCCAGGTGTGCCTCAGGCATATTCTGTGTGGATTTCTTCGTGGATATCTCTAATATCATCCGTTTGAATGTAGAGTACACTCTGTATGATCAAAGAAGTGAGGTTTTTTATTTTATTTTATTTTTTTGTGCTGGGGATTGAACCCAGGGATGCTCTACCACTAAACTATATCCCCAGCCTTTTTTATTTTTTATTTTGAGACGGGGTCTCCCTAAATTGCTGAGGCTAGCTTTGAACTTGTGATCTTCCTGCCTCAGCCTCCCAGATTACTGGGATTACAGGTGTGTGCCACTGCACCTGGCAGAAATGAGGTGTTTCTGAAGAGTGATCCATTCTTTTATTTTAAAATGCTGGGTAGAAGTACCCCAGGATCTTCCATTTTGGTGTCCTCCTGTCTGCCAGTGGTATTCTTGTGCAGGTGTCTCAGTCATGGTCTCTGAAGATCTTTAGGATTAAGCTGTTTATCCCAATAATAGATTTGATATTTCTCCTGCTCTGGGGCCATGTAGTCTGTTTTGTGCTATTACAACAATAATATCTAACATTGGGCAATTTACAGGAAACAAATTTATTTTCTTACTGTTCTGGAAGTCAGGAAGCCCAAGATCAAGCTGCCAAAGGCTCAGTGTCTGCTCTTTGCTTCCAGCATGGCTCCTAATGTTCATGTCTTCCTGAGGGGAGGTGTGCTGTGTCCTTCCTGGGCAGAAGGCAGAAGGGCAAGCTTGCTAAGTACTTCTGGAAGCCTCTATTGTAAGGGCCTCATTGTCATTCAGGAGGGGGGGCCCTCATGGCCTCATCACCTCTTGTAGGCCCTGCCTCTTAATAGCATAACACTGACAGCATTAGAGTTTTGAAGGGACACATTCAGACTGTAGTGAGGCCCTTGCCCCTTTGGTAGCATAGGCTATGAAAGTCCCATCCCTGGATTCCTTTTGCTGCTTTATCACAGTTAGAACCAGAGACTTGAGGGAAGTGAAGTTGAAGTTCACAGGCAGACTAGAGTTGTGAAGCATAGCCTGCTTGCCCACAGCTGGTCCCCCCTCTCCCTTCTGGACGGCGCCTACATCACAGAAGGTGGTTCTGACCATAGTGCTTTCATGGTGGACTTTGTTTTCTAGCATGGGAAGGACTTTGAAGCGATTCAGAACAACATTGCTTTGAAGTACAAGAAGAAGGGCAAGCCTGCAAGCATGGTGAAGAACAAAGAGCAAGTGCGGCACTTCTACTATCGCACCTGGCACAAGATCACCAAGTACATCGACTTTGACAATGGTGAGTGTGCGCAGGCTCAGCCTCTGGGAGGCCACTTGGCTTTTGCTGGTGGCGGCGAGGTGGGGTGGTGGGGGGCCTGGTTTCCGGCAAACACCTGCAGGGCATGCTTTCTCATATTGCCCTCACCCAGTCACTGGCCGGGCCTAGGATATGCCTCCCTGTGCTTGGCTGGCCACACGCCCAGTGCCTGACAGTCAGGATCCATGGCTAGGGAATGGTTATCGGTGCTCTAGGAACCCTATGCTGCTTTCCTGGTTTGGGATTTGTGTTTGAAGGGCTCTGAGTGCGAGTAGGTTCTGGGTCTGCCTATGAGCAAGGACAGTCAGGCTGTAGGCTTAGTGGCTGGCAGGAATCCGACCATTTCTTTGCAGGCACTCCCCACCCATGTCAGAGCTAGTCTGTTCAGGCCCCGGCGCTGGTGTGCTGGAGTGGATGAGTGGATGCTAGCTTTGTTGAGACTGTTTGAATTCAGTTTGTGCAGTCTATCTGTAGTCATGGGACAAGGTCACCTCTAGGTACAGTTCTGGCTTTTGCCTGGTGCACCCTGGGTTGCTCCTGTGGCACTTGGTCCATGACCTGTTAACTGTCTCTGTCTTCAACATTTTGCTGCTTCCTGCCCAGGTTGGGAGAAATGCCTGCCCTGTGTGTTTTCCGTCCCAGCATGCTGGGTTGTGCTCTGTATTCCTGCAGCACAGTGGGCTCGTTCTCCATGCTCCATTCTGACACCTATAACTATTTCTAATTCTTCTCTCCAGATATTACTCTTTCTGACTCAGGAGAAATGGGATAGCTGTGGCTTCATTGCTTCTTTCACCTTTGAGCGTCTTGGTGGCCTTCCGTGTCGTGTGCAAAGGCTTCTCTCACCATTCCTGTGGTGTCCTCCCAGCCAGGCTACTGCCTCTTGACCCGTAGTGTATTGAACTCCCCTGGCTTTAGAAGCTGACGTTTTGCTTCCTCTTTGACTGTGGAGCAGAGCTCTGTGGGCACACACCCTCCTCTCTCAGGCTGTCTGTCTCCATATGTTGGTGCCCCTGGGTAGACTTGGTGGATCTTCTGCTTCCATCATTCCCATGACCATCAGCATGAGGTTTTGAGCTGAGTTCAGCACCAATTGTTCTCTTTCCATTTGTCACTGCTGCTGCCATGTGTGGGACCCCTGGCTCCTTTGTGTATCTCAGCATCAAATGGTTTGGGCCAAGAGGTCCAAGGCTGCAGTAGTTCATGTTGATTATGGTGATCATCTTTCTTTTCTTGTTAGATGTCATATTCTGTGACTTTCTGAAAGTTGGTGCTGAGAGTGGGTCCATTTTTGTTGGTCATGGAAAGTTCTCTTCAGGAAGGAGGACAGCAAGTCACAGAGAGGGTTGGGAAGCTCTCATGGATGACAAGTGGAGAGACCTGGCGGATTCCATGCACAACGATTGAGTGTGTTCTGTTGTTTGTGTGAGGCCTCTCCTACATGCTGATTGGGTAGGGGGACATATAGATTCCTAGAGCCTGCCAAATACCTTATTGTCCTGTGTCACTGTCTGAAAGCACATACTTATTTTCCTTCGTCACCTTTTCCTGTTGAGCTCCCCCGTCCCCCATGCCTGGAGATATTGTGCCTTTTAGCTCTTCTTTCCCACCAGAGCTCGGGACTCTTGCATGTGGCTCCTCTGCATCTCCATGTGGGGCCCAGCTTCCCTGCCCACTCCTGTCCTCCTCTTGGCCTGCACACTGTCCCTTAGCCTTGGTGTCTTCTGACTGTGTATCCTATTCCTGGTATCTTGTTGGTCCCTGGAAAGGCCCTCTTTCTGGCTCTCTGACAGGCCTCCCTGTTGACTAGGGCTGGGGGCCACCTGCCTCTGTGCTGTCGTCAGCTGCTCTACCGTGTAGATGTCAGAGGTCACCAGGATGCCTGTGCATTCCTGGTTTTCTGTCTTGTCACAGCACACAGAATGGTGATGTTCTTCACGTGTCGTGTTTTCAGTGGTCTTTGGAATGTGTTGAAGAAAGCCCCTCTGTAGTTTATCGTGAATTTGTTTCACTCCTCACAGAGTGAGAACAAAAGCGGGGATGGGCAGGAAGGGTTTGTGCAGGAGCCTGGCATCTATGATGTCTGGGGAAGGTCACTCCCTGGAATGCAACTCAATCTTTTTGCTCTGAAACTGTGGCCTCCATGTGATTGGACGAGGGATGTTGTTAGTTTTCATAGTCCTGTGTTGAGGTTTCATAGTCCTGTGTTGTCCCCATGTAGACATGGGTCTCTGCAGACTGCCATGTTTGTGTATTAGGCATAGCCAACTCTCCCCTCTGGTCCCTGCAGTTGGATATACGTCTTTCACAGACCTGAGGTTCTGAAAGGCAAGCTCTGTTTTCCCCTCTGAGTCTGAAGTGAGACATGAGGCATTGTGAGGCTCCTTGTGAGGGACTCAGGGAGCATAGGGCAGTGTGAAGACCTCAAAACACCTGTTCTGTTCTGTGGTTCTCAGTCCTGTCCCTGGGCTCCAAGTCCTGTTGGCCACTTTTCTGTACTCTTGTGCTCTTGGTGTTGTTTTGTTCTCTCTCTCTCTCTCTCTCTCTCTCTCTCAGTAGGGGCTCTTTTATTTTCTTTTTAATATTTATTTTTTTAGTTGTAGTTGGACACAATACCTTTATTTTAATGTGGTGCTGAGGATCGAACCCAGGGCCTCACATGTGCTAGGTGAGTGCTCTACCACTCAGCCCCAGCCCCCAGGCTGTTTTCTTTTTTTGCCATTTCCAATAGTGTTTTTGTTGTTGTTGTTGTTTGTTTGGTACCAGAGATTGAACTCAGGAGTACTCAACCACTGAGCCACTTCCCCACCAATTTTTTACTTTTTATTTAGAGAGAAGTTCTCACTGGATTGCTTAGTGCCTTACGGTTGCTGAGGCTGGCTTTGAACTCAAAATCCTCCTGCCTCAGACTCCTGAGCCACTGGGATTACAGGCATGCCTCCCTGCGCCCACCTCCAATAGTTTAAGAAAACATTTTCTGTATTGAGATATAATTCACATACCAAGAAGTGTACCCTGTAAGGAGTGTGGCTTGGTGGTACCTGGTGCATCCGAGGCGCTCTGTACTGCACCCTCATTGAAAACACCCCTCCAGCCCAAGAGTACCCCATGCCTACGAACAAGCACCCCTCTGTCCTGCTCTTCCTCTGTGGACTTGTTCCTTCTGGATGTTTTGTGTGAATGGACTTGTGCTATGTGTGGATTTTGAGGTCTGGTATCTTTCTCTGAGCATGTGTCAGGGGCTCACCCACACGCATGAAGCTTCATTTCTGTTCGTGTCTGAGGAGTAGCCAGTTGTGTGGATGGGCCACAGTTTGATTCATCAAGTGGTGGTTTTAAAATTTCCTGAGCCCCAGTTTCCTTTGTGAGTCACACGAGATCTTGGTTTTTGTCTTAGGAAACTTCAGGAATAGTTGGCCTGTGGTATTTGCAGAGTCAGATTTTTTGAGCCAATCCAAGATCCAGAATCCTTGTGATAGATTATGTTTTCAAAACAGTATTTGCCATTCACTGACATATTCCTGACACATACAAATGAAAGTCAGGTCTTTGATAAGAGATTTCTGAGGAGAGAACCAGAAAGAACAGCTGAGAGAGCACACAGGTGGGTTATGTTTGCTTCTGCATGACCCACAGCTTCTAGGTTCTGTTGTGGCTTGGCTTCCACTTCAGCATAAAATTCAACTTTGTGTATTCGAGAACATTCAAGAAAGGCTTGGTCCCTGGCCTGGTGCCTAAGGCTGTCCTCGGTGTGTTGTTGGTGTCCATGGTGGCTCTAATCAGCAGCAGCAGAAGGAGCAGGCGCCTTCCCATCCAGACTCTTGAAGGAGACTTCTGGAGCTTTCATAGCACTCCCTTCACGCTGGAGACTGGACTTGATGGGTGCTACGTTGAGGGGTACACACGGCCCGTTTGTTTTACATAGAGCCAATGCCTGTTGGTGACAGAGGACTGGATGTTTGTGTGGAGGCACAAGCAGGCAGGAAGGGGAGCTCCCTGGGGTGTGGGCTGCTGGCCTCACCTGTGCTTGGGGGACACACTGGACAGAGCTAGATGACAGGGGTGGTGGTGCTCACCCCCACCCCCATGACAGCTGGCCGTGCAGAACCATGCGTTTTTCTCCTCTAGGGCACATTGGCTATGCTGTTAGGAGTAACTTTTTAAACTCCACCCCTCATTTTTGTTTGATTTTTATCTTGAAAATTAAGAAAACAGCCTGGTGTACCAATGTGTTTGTTGCCCGTTTCTGCTGAGGTTAGCATCGACTTGACCAAGGAACTGTGTGATCAGCACAAGAAATAGCCCCAGCCTGCTGGGAGATGCTCCCTGAGCATTATTGTGCATGCAGGGCTGTGCCCTGTAGGGCATTCAGGGGACCCCTTCCTAAGCTCTGCCCTTCTCTCATCTTCCAGTGTTCTCTCGAGGGCTGAAAAAGTCGTCCCAGGAGCTGTACGGCCTCATCTGCTATGGCGAGCTGCGCAAGAAGATCGGGGGCTGTGAGTACCTGCCCGCCCTCAGGTTGCCACGGCTTCTTGTGGAGGGCCACTTTCCTTGTCACCACTCATCTTTAGTGACTTTTATCTTGACAAAATTTAAATAATAGAAAGGGACCTGCCTTAGCTGGGCATGCCAGTGGTACCAGTTGCCACATTTACTCGGGGCTTGCCATGCACATGCACGTGATACACATGCACGTGTATTAACACACTCGAGCACACTTGGTCCTCACTCCACTGCTTGACTTAAGATCTCAGAGCCCCAGCCTGTCTCTCCCTCACAGCCTCACCCATGGTTGCAGAGACACTTCATACCTGCCAAATAGGTGTGGTAATCTGCCCAGCCCCCTGCCCGTGCTCAGACCTGTAAGGATGCCTTGACACATCAGTCAGGTCTTCCTCCGAGGGATGTTGCCCTGTAGGTGACTCGAGTCTCCCTGAGCTATGAGGCCAAGAGCACTGTGTGCTCTGTCTTTGATGATGCCGTCGAGGCATTGTCTTCCCCTATGGCCTCCCTTGCCATTTGCCTCATGGTGACCAGATTCTTTTGAGAGCACTTCTTACATGGGTGCCAGTGGGCACACTTGAGCATCTGTGCCCTGCGTGCCTCAGCCCTGCCCCTGCTTCCTGTGACTCCAGAAGAAAGGGAGCAGGCCTCCCTTCCAGTAGCCCCTGCTGGGCCACACTCAGTCATCTAATGATCAGGGTGGCAGCAGGGCCAGGGAGGACAGGTATCTACTGGCTACTCTGTGTGATCACTTGGGCCACGTCCTGACCATCACTGTCTTTTTGTGCCTGGTTATTGACCACCTGGTGGCTGCTAAGAGTGCCACCACCCTCAGTGCTTCCCACAGCCCCTGCTTTCTGCCCCTTTTCCTCCTCTCCTGTTCTGCCTGTGCAGAGGAGAGGACCTGGTTCTGTCTTTGGCCTTGTTCTCTCTAGCCTCCTGCCTGTCCAGGGTGCTATCCCTCTGCCTTCAGAGTCACAGTAACTTCAGCTTCTGCTCCTGCCTTTCAGTCTAGGGAAATACCGTCTTGACATACCTTCCCGTTCCCTACTGGTAGTACTCTGCAGAGCCTTCCTGTTCCGATTTCCCACCACAGAACCTTCTGGAATGAATTGTGTGGACCCATCCTTTCTCTCACAGCCCACACTGGTCAGGCAGACCCCTCACTGTTGTCAGGGGCCTTGTGATCAGCTCTGAATCCTGGAGTCCTTTTCCTCAGAATGTTGCTTGTGCTCACCTCCCTCCTTGGTTGTGGGTCTTGGTTTTCCACTAGCCAGCTGGGCCCAACCTCACAACTTCAGACACCTGCGTGCTGACCTGTCCATTACACTGTTCCTGCTGTGACCATCCATCTGAGCCAACAGGACCAGTGCTGGCACATGCACTTGTTCTCCTACCCAACCCTGCCTCGGCTTCTTGTCCTCATCTCGGGCAGTGGCACCAGCACAGGCTAGCTGTGGAGGCAAGGCCCCAGGGTGCCCTAAGCTGCCCTTTACCTTTTGCACCCTACCTTCTTCTCTGTGGAGCCAGTGGTACATGCACTTCCGACTGGTTCCCCTATTTTGTCTTTCTTCTGAATATTTTCCTCCCTGAAGCCACAGGGCTTCATTTTTACTCCTTGGCCCTCCCTCTTTGCATGGTCAGTACCTCTCATTGTAGGTGGGACAGGGCTTCTGGTCCCCTGCCTCCCTCTACTCTCTACTTTTTCAACTCTGTCCCACCCTGAAGGCCTTCTGATCATGGGTTGGGTGCCATGCATTCTTGGGCTGGTGCTATGGCTCTCCCAAGGCCATCTTGGATTCCACATGAACCTTTGGATGTTTTCATGTGTTCATTTTTGCTTTATGCTTTGTTCAGCTTGCTGGCTTTCTTTTTTTGAGCCTGGGAGTACAGGGGATTGAACACAGGGGTGCTATATCCCTAGTCCTTTTTATTTTTTATTTTGAAACAGGGTCTCACTAAGTTGCTTAGGGCCTTACTAAGTTGCCCGGACTGGCCTCAAACTTGTGATCCTCCTGCCTCAGCCTTCCAAGTTGCTGGGATTGCAGATGTGTGCCACATGCCTGGGTCAGATAGCTTTCTATTGTGCCCATATTAACTCTGGTCTTCCTGATCAAGAGCCTCTGCACCTGGACCTCAGGCTCACCTTTGTGACTGTACCCTGCTGCTCTGCTGGATGCTCCTCACCCCTGCCACTGTGGACCTCTTGACTCCATGGCTCAGCTTGTGCTGCCCTCAATTCCTGGGTATGCCTTTTGGTCCTTCCTAGCCTGGCCATATAGTACACTCAAGTACCTACTTGCTCTCATGCATCTGAAACCAACATGGGTCTTTTAGTAATGGGGCTGAGTCCTTCACCCTAGTCTTTCTCCCCTCTGAACCCCCAATGCCACTTGGCTAGCTTGTCACATGCTGGGCTCTTTGGCACCAACACTTTGTTGTATCCTTTGATATCTTTTTTGGGGGAAGTGCCCTTTTTTTTTTTTAATATTTAGACACAATACCATTATTTATTTAGTTAGTTAGTTTTATGTGGTGCTGAGGATCAAGTCCAGGGCCTTGCACGTGCTAGGTGAGAACTCTACCACTGATCCACAACCCCAGCCCCCCCACCCCTTTTTGATACTGGGAATTGAACCCAGGGGCACTTCTGAGCCATATCCCCCACCCCTTTTTATGTTTTATTTTGAGACAGATCTCACTAAATTGCTCAGGACCTCAGTAAGTTGTTAAGATTGGCTTGGAACTTACGATTCTCCTGCCTCAGCCTCCCAAGCCACTGGGATTATAGGCATGCGTCACTGTGCCTGGCATTGGGAAAGTGAATTCTTGAAAGACCTCTTAGTGCCTCCGTGAGCAACTGTGCATGTGCTGCTGTCTCTGGCTACTTGGTAGATGAGTTTGAGAGAGATTGGAGATTAGAGTGAGCTTTGTTGACAAGGCTCATTCTGCCTTGGGTCTTCAGACTGACGTAAGTCTTAATACAGCCAGCTTGAGCTTCCACATGCTGACTGAGTCATGCATTCTCTTGGCTTCTCTGTGGACTGATGTTAGCCAATTAAAAAAGGACTCAAGAACATTCAGGCTTGAAGGAATTGAGTGACACGCTCCCTTATGAAGAGTGACTGGCTCTGGAAGCGGTGAAGTGGGCACAGAACTGCGTGGTATGCCTCATGTAGTGATGCCTGTGACTGACTCTAGCCCTCACCATCTTGAGCAGAGCTTCTGGGTAGAGGTTCCCTTCTCGGTTCCTGTTGCAGTGTCTGGAGCCTGAGCTCTGGACCTGAGCATCCAGAATGGACCCACTGAGGTGTGGGGTCAGTGGTGCTAGTGTCTTCTGCTGAGAAACCTTTTGTCAGGGGTTGGGCGGTCTCAGGTCACTAAGCAGTACATAGGCTTTGCTCCTTGCCCTCTTCCTTGTCATTATTTATTCCCATTCCTCTCAGGACAAAGGCAGAAGACCCCATGTGGCCCACAAGGCCCTGGTGATCTGCCTTGGCCTCCTCTTCCCAGACCTTTCTCTGTACAACCTGCCAGCCCAGAATGGTGGAGCCTTCAGCCTACCCCACCCTCCCCTAACCTGTCCCTTCCTGCAGACCTCAGCTCCAGTGTTCCTGAGCTCCCAGCCAGTCTGGGGGCCTTCTTGTCCTGAATGCTCTTAGAATCATCATGGCTCAGGGAGGGTGACTGGTTGGTGCCCATCTGAAGGTAGTGCTGTACCTGTTTAGTTTGCCAGGAGCCCATCTGCATTCACCCTTTCTGATGTTCTTTCTCATTTTCTGAAGACCTGTTTCCATTGGGATTCCTTCTCCTTCCACCTGAAAAACTTATTTATTTTCTGTCATGCGCTTGTGCCATCTGTGAATGCTACTAGTTTTTGTTTACCTGCAAAACCTTCATTTCATTCTCTTTCTTGAGGATACCATTGGGGACACAGAATTCTAATTTGATAGTTTCTCCTTTTTATCACATAAAAGGCGTCAGCCAGTGTAGTTGGCCTGCACTGTTCTGATGAGGGGTCGGCAATCACTGGGGTCCATTTTCCTCTGTGTGAATTACAGTCTGTCTCTGGCTGTTTTTAGTATTTCATTTTGTCTTTGGTTTCCAGCCTGGCTATGTGCTTGTGGTCCTCCACTCTCCCAAACATGCAGAAGAATTCAAAGAGCCTAGGATTTTTACAGTGAGCACTCTAGCACCCACCACCTGGGTTCTCCCACTAGCTTTTCACCTGCTTTCCTGCACAACTGAGGACAATGATAAGGTTGGAGGAAGTGGGACTTCTGCTTTGGCAAACACCAGGGCGTTGGATTCATCATTCAGCAGGGCCTAGGGTCCTGAGTATTCCAAACTATACCCGAGGATCCTTGAATGGACTCTGCTGGGTGTGGAGCCCAGCAGGAAAAGTACACAGGACTAGCATGGTACCCAGAGGAAGCAGAGTTGTCAGAACCAGGCAGTCTGGGGTAGGCAGCAGTTTGGCAGTGGCAGGGAATTGGGGGCTTCTGAAAGGAGAGGTCAGCTATGAGGGAACACGGTTGTCCTTGAGGAAGAGGGTGGGCAGAGGCTGTGCCAACTGGCTGAGCTGTGCTGGTCATCTGACTTGCTGGTTGATTTTGGGGAGGGGGCTGCAGCTGCTGCAAAGATTTCCTTCTGGAAGAACTTGAGTGTTTGATGGCAGGATTTGGAGTCTGTGGAAGGAGTCCCATGGGAACCTGCTGTTTTGCTCTGACCCCCGTGGCCTCATTTGTCTACCTTTCCATTCAAAGGTATGGACGACAAGAATGCCACGAAGCTGAACGAGCTCATCCAGGTTGGGTAAGTACTGGGCAGGTGGACAGTGTCTGCTCCCTTTGGACGTTTGTGTCCACACACCAAAAGAGGAAGCTGAAGTAAGTGCAGTTTTCTTCCATTTCCAACAAGGATCCTTGGAATTAGAACTCAGGTTCTTTCAGATGCCTGTCCCGAGACCCCTGAGTCTGCCCTTTCTATTGTTGGGGTCTGGGAAGTCCCTGGGTCTTGCTTCCCCTTTTCTTTACCTCTGTGCTCTTGTGGGTCCCTTGGCCTCTAGAAAGTCTTCCTTGCCATTGTGCTTCTCCTCAGCCACTTCAGTGGCCTGTCCTTGATTATTGTGCCTGTGAATGTTCCTGCCATGGAACCAAAAATTGGTCTGGCTCTCTGCTCTTTTCATCTCCTTGTGCTCCTGATCTCAGAGCTCAAATGATCTCAGGGTCCCTGGCAGCTCAGGTGATGCCTGTTTGGCCCCGAATTAGTGACTTTCTCTCCAGGGACACTACCTACATAGGGACTTGCTGTGTGAAGACTTCTGCATGCCCAGTTGTTGATTCTCCTTGCTGCACTGCTGTGCACCTGCCCTTCTGGACTGTGTGCAGTTAGCCTTCAAGTCCCTCTAGCTTCTGATGTTCTCCTGAGCCAGACCCCAGGCCAGGTGGGTGTCAGCACCCCAGCTTCTCTCCAGTTCCACAACTGCCCCGCTAACCCCTCTGAGGCAATCCTCAGCCCCTCCTTTAGTGTTTCAACTCTGTCCAGTCCTTTGTCACTCTTCTGGGTGAAGGGTTCCAAATCTACTCATTCGCCAAGTCTGTGCCTTGGTTATAAATCTCACCATTTGAAAACCTCCACTTCCCTGCTTTAGGTGTGTTTCCATTTGGTTCAGTTCTGGCCAAACCTCCCCTCTTGGTCCTCATAGCCACCCTAGTTCAGCCCTGGGGGTCCAGCTGATATGCCTCTGCTGGGCTACACTGCAGGGCCCAGCTTGGCCACTGCATGCTGCAGTCTGGGAGGGTTCCTCACTTGGTGTGGGGGCCTCATCTCCCACCCCAGCAGGCACGTCCTTGTTCTCTGGGCATCTGATCTGTGCTCTTACCAGCTCCTCGGAGGTGTTGTGACTCACTGGTCTCTGTATGCAGAACATGGCCTTCTGAATCTTTGGAGCCTTTTCTGTACCCTGGAAGCCTGACTCCTGGGTGCTCCCTTGGTGAGCACCTAGAGTCCTATTGTGTTTTCCCCACATGGCAGAAACTAGGTCGTATTATTGTCAAAGGAAACAGCCACGACTGGCCAGGGCTTCCATAAAGTTAATGGTGGAACTTTTGGAGTAGAGATGGTTTTAATACACAGATGAATTAGAGACTGCTGAGAAGGGGGGCCACCAGCTGTGCTTGTGGGGGGATGAGGAGGTAGGATCACCCTGCCCAGCATCTCTGTCTTGACCTCAGGGTCCCACTTTCCTTTCCCCTTAACACCTGCTCCTTCTGTCAAGCTGAGCAATGTTGTACACAGGCTGAGTTGAATTCCCCGAATGAAGCCAGTTTTCTAGGCCCTTTGATTCCCCTCTAGGACGTGGCAGACCCAGTGCTAGGGGTGTGCCAGTGGGGTGCATTTCCTGCAGAGTGGACTCGTGCTGCTGAGTGCATATACTAAGCAGCCCAAGAGAGCTTCTCTAAGCAGCAGATTCCTTCTGACCACAAAGAAATCATGTTTATATGGAGCAGCTAGCTCTCTAGATCAGAGACCAAGGACACCTGATGACCAAATGTAGGGAGTGAGATTTGGACCCTGGATCTTTAATAAAAGGGAAGAACAGTCACCAAGGGATCACAGTGACTGGTGGGCAGATGGCTTTTGGGCTGTGTGCTAGGTGATGGTGTTGTCCCAGGGTTTCCTTGCACTACTGACCATAGGCTATGGTTCTGGAGCGCCTGGAACCCTGGTGGAGCACTTAGGGCAAGCCATCTTCAGGCCCATCAGTAATTTGCAGGAGGATTAGCTCAGGGAAGGGCAGGGAAAGACTGGTACCTCAACTGTGTTACCCCTGGCCATGATAGCCCTTGGTACATGGTGTGTCCTTGAGCTTGGGTATAGCCAACATTGGACGGCAGACAGGATAGCAGCCTTGAAGTGTGCTATAGCTCATGCACCATCTTTGGTGCAGCTTATAGAGGTGCACCCCTGGTTCCATGAGAATCAGTGGGAAGTGGCAATGGCAGTGTAGTCTTGCATTTCCCCTGGACCCTTCCAGCCTCCTGTTCCTAAATTGCTGGATTGGTGACCGCCCCAGTTGGATTTTGGTTGCTGAAGTTGGCTGCACCGCCCCCCGCCCTGGTGCAGTGACTTCGAGATAGCTCTGGAAGGTGGCACATTAGTAGGTTAGAGATTGATTTTCCCTTTTCTTTCTATCTTTCTTTCTTTTCTTTTTTGGTACTGGGGATTGAACTCAGGGTGCTTAACTCCTAGCCATATCCCAGCCCTTTTTTATTTTTAATTTTGAAATGGGGTCTTGCTAATTTGCTGAGGCTGTCTTTGAACTTGTAATCCTCATGCCTCAGCCTCCTGAGTGGCTAGGATTACAGGCATGTACCACCATGTCTGGCTCCCCTTTTCTTAATAAGGCCAATATCTATGAGGCTCACCTGACCTTGTGGTAGCACCTGTCTGAAGCCTGAGAAGGTGACTGAGGGCTGTGGATGCTGACAGAGAGCATGCTGGTGTGAGCAAGAATCATAGCAAGTGACCAAATTGAGTGCCCAGTGAGGCCCAGGGAGGCATGTGTGCTGGAACTGAAGAACCCATGAGATGCCTGTCATTCTTGTTCTTGGGGCTCACCTGGTATGTTTTGTCTCAGAGGTGCTGACAGTACTCTCCAGAAGGTGCTTTGACAGCTGGTGGAGAGACTTCTGTCTGCAGTGGTGGGGGCTGAGGCAGGGAGACTGCACAGTGTGTTCTTCTGTCTACAGGTGTCTGAGTATAGGTTTGTGCGGGGTGGATGCTGGGTATGCAGTGGGGGCAGCACTGGCATGGCAGTGAATGCAGATCTGTCAATGGGTATGTGCTCATGGGCGCCTGCAGCAACCTAAGCTGAACCTTACAGTGAAACGCATGGAGTGGGGGACACTGAGGTAACAGGAAGGGACTCTGCCTGGAGCTGCTAGGGAGATGTCATGGCACTTAGTCTGGAGGCACAGAAGTACAAAAGGGTGCAGTGGCTGGAGGAGAGGGCAGGTGCAGAACAGGCTAGAAGGGTGGCCAGGCTCTTTTCAGCATGCTGGGCATTGGTGGTCTCCCAGCGTCTCTGGAAGCTCCTGAGGAGGTGAAGCAGGAGACCTCCTCCCACTGTGCAAAACTGGTCCACTTTACCTTGTGGAAGATAGATTTGGGGTATGTCTTGGCTAGGTAAGATACAGACATCTGTTTTTTTGTTTTAATATTTAAATTTATATATTTTTCACTTGGTGGTGTACAGTTCTCTAAGAGTTGGGGGTTTTTAAAACATTTTATTTTTAGAGCAGTTTTAGGTTTAACGAAAAGTTGTGTCAATTATGGAGTTCTGATATCCTCCTCTCGCCTCCCCAGGTACTACCCTCTTGCATTTGGGTAGTGCATTCATTAGTTGATGAACCTCCCCTGACATTGTTATCACCAGAGTCTGTCGTTTACACTAGGGCTCCCTCCCTCTTGTTGATGTCTTGTCAGTTTGGACGCTGCGTGTATAATGACATGTCTATATTCTCCCTACTATGAAAATCCCTCCCTGCCCAGTCCCTGGCAATCCCTGATCTTTTGCTATCTCTGCATTCTGCTTTCCCTAATAGCACTTGATTCAGATTGGCATTTGCCACTCGTCACTGAGTTTAATAGGTGCGTGGAGATGTGGAGTCCCCAGCATCCAAGACCCAGCCACTGATGCTGTTCTCCATATCCTGTAGTTTTCTCTTTTCCAGAAACTCATTGAATGAAGCAATCATGTAGTCTCTAAGATGGACACCCCCCCCACACCAGTAGTGTACTTGTTTGTTGGCCTATTGCCACGAAGCTGTTGTGTGATCAGGGGTTTTCATTTCACTGGTAACCCCCAGGATGAGGGGATGGCTAGCCAGTGTCTGACTTGACGAGACACTGCCAAACCGCCTCTAGCTGCTCCCACACTCCCAGCACTCAGTATGTGCAATTTGTGTGTTCTAAGCCATCCTCATTGTGGCTTTGATTTGCATTTCCCTGATGATCCATGAGGTTGATACCTTTTGTGTGCATATTTGCCTTCTGTGTGTCTTCTTTGGTGAAGTGTCTCTTCAAATTTTCTTCTTATTGAACTTAGTGTTTATTTCTGTATATTCAGACATGCCACCTCCAGGTGCCTTCTGTGTCCTGTTTATTTTTATTTTTATTTTTTTGTTTTTTTGGTACAGGGGATTGAACTCAGGGGCACTCAACCACTGAGCCACATCTCCAGCCCTATTTTGTATTTTATTTAGAGACAGGGTCTCACTGAGTTGCTTAGCGCCTTGCAAGTTCTGTCTGTCATTGTTGTCTTCTGTGATCTGCTTTCCATGTGGTGTCTAAGAGCCTTGCCCAGCTGTGGTCAAGATTGTTCCCTGTGGCTTCTTTTAGTGTTTTTATGGCTTTGTACTTGGGTTAAATTTTGTGGGTGATGTAAAGTATAGGCAGAGTTTCATTTTCTTGCTGTGGGTGTTGCTTTGCTCCAGTGCCATCTCCAGTGAGATCTTGTGCCTTGCCAGAGACCAGAGTGCACTGTCCCATGCAGCTCTGTCTTTGGCCCTTCTGTACTTTCTCATTCATTTATGTGCCCATTCTCTCCCCCAAAGACTTCTTAGTTGTTGTTTCTTTTCTTTGTGCACGCAGGTGCGCACGTGCATGAGAGAGCAAGAGCATGTGTACCAGGGATTGCACCCAGGGGCACTTAACCATGGAGCCACATCTCCAGCCCTTTTTACATTTTATTTTGAGACTAGGTCTCATTAAGTTGCTTAGGGCCCCATTAGGTTGCCCAGGCTGGCCTTTAACTTCCAACTGTCTTGCCTCTGCCTCCCAAGCTGCTGTGATTACAGGTGTGTACCACTGTGTCTGACTCAGACTCTCTAGTTTTTAAGGACAAGCATAATACTTGTAAAGTCAGAAGAGAAATAGAGATAAATTACAGAGGTGCATGTGGAAGAATGCGTCTTAATTCAATTCCGAAAGCAACAGAGTGCTTAATTTGCCCTTATTTCCCACACAGGCCTTTTCTAGTTAACTGTGAATCTCCTTTCAGTTATAGAATTATAAAATAAGGAATAAATGAATTGAGAAAAGGTCTAAATTAAAATGAAATTCTGTTACATCATTTACAGACCTGATGGTATAGAATGTAGCATGTGCTGCTTAGATTTATCCAGTAGTTTTGCAAGGAAGAAAAAAATCTCGTGTCAGAAAGAAAGCCAGGCTGCCTTTGATCCAGTGGATGTGCTTGCAGAGGCCCTGTGTGTGACTGTCCAGGGGAGCTTAGGCTTTGATTCCTCCCTAGTTTCTTCCACCCTTGTGCCCTGGGGGCATACTGGTCTGCCTGTCTTTCAGCTCCTGAGGGGTAGGGGGTGCATAAACAGCCGTTCTCCTTGTAAGCCAGAACATGGCTGGTGTGGTGCCCCAGACTTGGGCTGGTCATGGAATTTGCATTTGAGAGAAAAGGAAAAAGATCATCATCTCAGAATGGTTCCCTGGTAATAAATGCAGGTGCAGTCACTCCATTTCCATGAAGGAAGAAAAAGGAAGTCACAGAGTAGCAGTTTAACCGAAGCTAGGATTATTACAAACACAGGTGCCACATGACACAGCTCGCCTGCTGTTGAAGTCTTGCCTCTGCTGTTTGGTTTTGAGGCCCGTGGACAAGCAGTGATGAGCAGAAAAGCCCATTTGCTTCCAGAGCTCTCATTGGAGGTGGTTGTGAACTGACTTCAGGCTGCATTGCTACTTGTTTTAGACGTTTCTCCTCATTACTATTCCTGCAGCCCTACCCCAGCATTACTAATATATTGAACCACTGTACCATTTGTTGTCTATGGGTTCTACCTGGGATAAGGTGGTTCCATAGGGAAGGTAGATCCCCTGTGTGCTTTATACCACCAAGTTACATCCCCAACCCTTAGATTTTTATTTAAAATTTTAAAATAGCGTTGCCCAGGCTGGCCTTGAATTTGTGATCCCCCTTCCTCAGCCTTAAATCTCTGGGATTATAGGCATATCCCACCATGCCTGGCAATAATGTTAACTCAATAGAATATGTTTGGAGTCAGGCGTGGTGGCACATGCCTGTAATCCCTGTGGCTCAGGAGGCTGAGATTGAGAGTTCAAAGCCACACTGGGCAATGATGAAGTGCTAAGCAACTCAGTGAGATCCTGTCTCTAAATGAAGTACAAAATAGGGCTGGTGATGTGGCTCAGTGGTTAAGTGCCCTTGAGTTCAATCCGTGATACCAAAAAAAAAAAAAAAAAGAAGAAGACGTTACTTGGAGACCTGTTTTCTCTGAATTATCCCTCCAGA
Source organism: Callospermophilus lateralis (assembly GCF_048772815.1). NCBI lineage: Eukaryota > Metazoa > Chordata > Mammalia > Rodentia > Sciuridae > Callospermophilus > Callospermophilus lateralis. The sequence goes on along the minus strand of NC_135323.1, from coordinate 7,746,069 downwards.
CCAAACATGGGTGGGAAGTGAAAGAGTTCTTCCTGAGGTCTTCTTGTTTCCTCAGTCAGGTTTTCCAAGTATCAGCTCTGCTCTTTGGTGTCAAGCACAGAGGGAGCTCAGTCAGTATTTGGATGGAGGGTGGGTAGAGGCCAAACAAATGAGTGAATGGATGAAAGGATGGAGATGAACAGATGTAGGGATGGATTGACTGAAGAAAAGACAGTTGAGTAGATTGATGGATGGATGAATGAAGGGGCAGATGAGAGGATGGGTGGATGGATGAATCTATGGGTGGATGGGTGAATGGTGAAGAGGCAAATGAGATGGATGGAAGAAAGGATAGATGAGTATGTATGGATGAATGGAAGGATGGACAGATAAGTCAGTGCAAATGAATGAATGGAAGGATGGATGACAGATGGATGGTTGGGCAAGTGGAAGAATGGTAGATGAGATTGTAGCTGCCATGGCTTGAGCAGTCATTGAACTTTCCCCTCCCCCCATGCCACCTTGGGACCTCGCTGTCTATTTGGCTGGCCTTATAATAAGCACATTAAAGTTTTTAGAGGCATTGTTGGAATCCACTATGTAAGGATTGAGACTTCTTCATGTTGCAGTCAGCTGTTTCCCTTTTTAGGAGGGGGGACCCAGCTTTATTCCTGAGAGGTAGAAGTGGTGTGGCCTTTTCTTCCTGTCTGAGGCTGCTGTAGCTGGCTGTTTTTTCATGTGTACAATTGAACTACTCTTAGGTCAAATTAGGGAACTATCAGTCCCTCCTGCGCTCATTCTGTTTAAAGCTATAGTTCATGTTCTGATATCCAATTGTAAGCAGGATTTTCTCACAATAACATTTTTAAAAATTACACAAGTATTATCTAATATGCTCAGAAAATTTTCAAACACAAACATAAGAAATAGACAACTACCCTATCCTGTTCCCCTCGCCAGAGATTTTCTTCCCAAGTACACCAATGAATTTTATTCTTAGGGAATTTATGTGCGTAAATGTGCAGATACAAACATAAATATGTACAGATGAATGTGTCACTTTCTGCACATCTTTAGAATCACATATATGTGCTGTCGCTTTTTCACTGACTACTTCTCAGAAATTGAGTGGCAGTTACAAAAGCAGCTCTGAACTAACATGATTGCAACTGGATGTGGGTCAGTCAGAAAGGCTGTCACAGCAGAAATCCATGACATGTGAGGAACATCCTCATCTGGAACGTTCTGTGAAATGCAGACCTGCATGTGTTGCCCCCCACTAGGCAGGCCACAGCTTTTCCTTGGACTAGAATCCTGTTCTTCTCCCAGATCAGAAACTGCTGTATCCCTTGTGCTTTCTAGTTTTGAAGTGAGTAGGGACCCATAGCAGCAAGAGTTAAGGGCCATGTCAAGCTTGGTCTTGGCTGTCTTGCCCACCCCTCACTTCACCTCCACTTTTAAAACCACCTGCCTTTATGGAGGGTTTCACAAGTATTCCAGCTGTGTTTTGGAGGAACTGTCCTCTTGCTTTCTTTTTTGTACTAGGGATTGAACCCAGGGGTGCTTAACCACTAAGCCACATCCCTAGCCTTTTTTTTTTTTTAGAGAGAGAGAGAGAAAGAGAGAATTTTTTAATATTTATTTTTTAGTTCTCGGCGGACACAACATCTTTGTTTTTTTTGTATGTGGTGCTGAGGATCGAACCCGGGCCGCACACATGCCAGGCGAGCGCGCTACCACTTGAGCCACATCCCCAGCCCTCCCTAGCCTTTTTCTACTTTTTATTTTTTTACTTTTATTTTGAGACAGGGTCTCACTGAGTTGCTGAGGGCCTCAGTAAATTGCTGAGGCTGGCCTCCCTTGAACTTGTGTCCCTCATGCCTCAGCCTCCCTAGTCTATGGGATTACAGGTATCTTGTAATTGTAACACACTGCAGCTCTGGCAAACGTATTTAGGGCCTGCCCAGGGACTCCAGGCATGGGCCTGTGATACCCTGTTCTCTGGCTGCTTGTATTCTGGGCCCACCAGTGTGGTTTACAGAGGGATAGGTTGCAACACTGGTGTGGCAAGGCAGTCAGGAAGAGGGTACATAGAGGTTATGTAGGGGTGGATTGAGATATGTCAACTGGTCATGTGAGGTAGCTTTGCAGTTTGTAAGGCCCCAGGATGAGAAGCACATGGAGATTGGATGGGTGGAAAAATGGACAGCCATTTGCCCAAGTGCAGAATAGTGGTTTTAATGGGCTGGGAGAAGAGCTTGTGCCAGGGAATTTGCCAGAGTAGGGGGAACACAGCACAGCACAGCAGACATCTCCTGGTCAAAAAAGTTGTGGATGTCCAGAACCACAGCCTTACTTGGGTCATGGGTGACAGCATGGGAGCCTCTGTTCCTACATAGTGCCCCTTAGGGGGGGCCCTTTCTTATGTGTGTTGATCCAGAGGCATCAGCACTTCTTCCCAACTCTCTTCCCAGAGCTACCACAGTACGTTACAAAGGGAGGAACCTGCGGATCAAAGCACCCATGTGCCGGGCCCTGAAGAAGCTCTGTGATCCTGATGGTAGGTGACCAGGGGAAGGCCGGGACACCTGTAGCTCAGTTGTTTTGTTGTTTGGTAACAGCCTGAGCTAAGAATGTTTTCTGTCGAATAGTTCTGTGCCTGGTCGAGCTGAATCCCAGTACTGCAGATAGATAGTTTTTCCATTTGAAATGCAGTGCCTCCACTCAGTAGATCAAGTTTAGCTAAGAAGCCATGGCAGTATCAAGACAGAGGGCTCCGAGCTATTTGGAGCAGATCTTTTGTGGCCTTTGTGCATGTGTGTGAGTGGCTTCATTAGCTGCTCCCTTGCTGGGCTTCCTCTGCCTTCCTTGCCTCTGGTCCCAAGGCAGTCTGTCCACAACGCTCTGATTCTGTTGTTTTTTTTGGTAAAGCACTTTCTGCCTTGAGGTTGATCTGCTCTGGACTTTCATGGTCTCTCCCTTTTGCAGGCCTCAGTGATGAAGAGGACCAGAAGCCAGTGCGTCTGCCCCTCAAAGTCCCTGTAGAGCTACAACCACGGAACAACCATGCCTGGGCACGAGTGCAGAGCCTTGCCCAGAACCCTCGCCTTAGGTAATGTGGCCTTCATCCTGAGGAGGGTCCCTATAGTCTGGACAGGGATAAAGGGTACTGTTTGGGTTTTCCTCAGGGAGTTGATGCAAGGAACAAGTTTCACCCTAGCAATCTGGCATCACTTGAGGACAGGGTGTGGGTGTGATATTGCCACAGTGGTGGTCTGATGGGGGCCCTGCAAGTTCTGAGCTACAGTCCCATGCTTGGCCAGGGTTCTCAGGAGTGTGAATGATAGAGAAAGTCTTGGCCAGAGGGCAAGTGGCCGCAGAACCTTCCTCTCCTCTCTGTCCCATAAAGCCCCTACTGCTTCTCTCTCTCTGGCTTCCCAAACTGGTGTCTGCTTTGTGCACAAGGAACTGCTATGGGGATGGGCTGTTTTAAACATTTATTTTTTAAATTGAGGTAGATTCACAATGTAAAATAAACCATCAGCCACCTTGAATTTTACAGTCACATGGCATTTGGTACATTTTCAGTGTTGTGGAATTTCCACCCGTCTGTCAAGAACATCTTCCTCACCTCAGGGCCCAATGCCACTAAGGGTCCCCTCCAGTGCTTGTGCTCCTAGTTCCTTCCAGTCTACAGATACTGCGCCAGTGGAGTCTGCAGAAGCCAGCTGCTCACACTGGGCGAGCTCTGGCACTGTTGGTGCCTTGTCCCTATCCATGTGGTGTTTATTTCCTTAGGATTGGTGAGGGCTGGCCACTCTAACCCTGGAATCCTGAAGGCACCCACAGTTCCCACACAGTGCACCCCAGGCAATGATGGGAGCAGTGTCATACCTAGTGACACTTCCTCAGTGATTGCAGGAATCTGTATTAGCTCAGCTGATAGGGCTGATCTTTAGGAGAAGGAACCTGGGTCCTATTGGTGCCCTCCCTGTCCCTGACAAGGCCCTGCCCCTTCTGATTTTGGCTTCATGTTGTGGCAGCCTCCCTTCTTTGTCTCTTAGGATGATTGTGGAGCTGCATCGGAAGGTGTCCAGCCTTATCGAGTTCTTGAAGCAGAAGTGGGCACTCCAGGAAGTGCGAGTTGTATCTTTTCACAACTAAACAAACCTTCCAGCCTCTACAGCTCCTCCTATTTGGAAATGGAGTCTCACTTCCTAGTCTTTCTTATTACAACAGGACCCCGTAGGAGCCCTTTGCCACTGGAGTTTGGGTATAGAGCCCTACTTGTCCCCTCCTTGCTGTGGTGGCATTTGGGCACACTAGCTCTCCACATTGTGACTGGCCAGCCATCTGCCCATATGGTGTGGTGGAAGGACCTGTGCCAGCAGGGTGGGTGACATGACACAGGTACAGCCCCACCTGTGTTGTTGGCTGGCTCTGACCCTCCCTGTTCCCTATGTACAGTGCGCATCAGAGGTATGACTTTCTCAGAGACCCTATACCCTGGGCCAGCGTTATCTGTCTGTGGCTTGAGGAAAGTCCCTAGGTCAGGGGTAAGGGCAGATCTGAGCCCCTGTGATGCCAAGGAGCAGATATGACTTCTGGCACGGGCCCTCACCCCGCACCTGGCGAGCAATATAACCATGGCGTTGCTGGCAGGGTTGCTCCTTGACAGTGTGCCCAGCGGAAGACTCTCGAGGAGCGGCAGCTCCCAGGCACCAGCGCCCTGCAGACACAGGAGAAGGTGGCGCTGCACCTGTTCCCTGGCGAGAACTGCACGCTGACGCCATTGCCTGGTGTGGCCCGTGTGGTGCACTCCAAGGCCTTCTGCACGGTGCACTGGCAGGAGGGTGGCCGGTGCAAGCAGAGCACCAAAGATGCCCATTCGCTACCCCCAGCCCAGATCCTGGGCATCCAGAGTGGGCAGGGAACAGCCCGGGGCCAGGTGAAGTGCCCAAGGGGTGGCACTGAGGGCAAGGGCGGTGGGCGGCCCCCTCCTGCCACCGATGTGTTGCAGAGTTCTGGAGAGAGTTCCCCTGAAAGTGCCCCTGGGGAGGGGGCCACCCCAAGTCTGAGCAGCCTGGACGCTCCTGACAGGCCTCCCCCTGGGCATCAGGACTCCGGGCCAAGTCTCGAGAAGACCCCTGCAGCAGCTCCTGCAGAGGTTGGGGATGGCCTCATCAGAGAGCCGCGGGCCCTGCCGTGTGCCTGCGGCCAGCTCCCAGACCTGGAGGATGAGCTGTCTCTCCTTGACCCCTTACCCCGCTACCTGAAGTCCTGTCAGGACCTCATCGTCCCGGAACAGTGCCGCTGCACGGACACGCGGCCTGGGAAGGATCATCCTCTTCCTGGCAGGGCGGCCTCCCCTGAGGCTCTCACCCCCAGCAGCAGGGAGGCTTCTGACCTCACCTCCCCTGGCCCAGACCCTCAGCCTGGCCCTAGCCCTGGGCTTCCCCTGGATGTTTGCACTAACGACCTAGCAGATGCACCTTCAGAGGAGCCCCAACAGAAGGGAAGCCCTACAGAGCCGCTGACATCTCAGGGACAGCCTGCCACCAGGCCCCCAAAAGAGGTCCCTGCCAGCCAGCTAGCCCAGCAGCTGCGCGAGGAGGGCTGGAGCCTGCAGACATCTGAGAGTCTCACACTGGCTGAAGTCTACCTCATGATGGGCAAGCCAAGCAAGCTGCAGCTGGAGTACGACTGGCTGGCTGTGCTAGGCCCTGAGAGCCGGGCCACCCACCCCTGTCCCCCGGTCCCCCATGAGCAGCGCCTCCTGAACTGCCTCCTGAGGCTCATCTCCACGGAGGTCAACCCCAAGCTGGTAAGTGGGTCAGTGTGGCCCTTCAGGAAGTGTACCCGGGCCTTGACCAGACCTGGTCATGAAGGTGGCTGCAGCTTGAGCAGTGAGGTGACTCCTGGGTAGGCCCAATGTCAGGGCTATTGGGGGTGAGTGAGTTGCGACCAGATGGATTATGAGTTCATGCAGGTTTGGCTTTACATGGAGAGAAGTGACATGGTTGAGGACCCTAGGGGAGGAGGAAGCACAAGGTGTGGAGCATGGTGGGCAGGAAGCTCAGCAGAGGCACTCACAATAGGGCCTGCCAGCAGCTCAGCATCACCTGGAACTTATTAGACATGCAGCTTCCAGAATAGCGCCGAAGACTGTAGGGATAACCCCAGGTGACTCTATGGAATACAGGTGTAGAGAAGACAGCCTATGGTTCACTGAGATTGGAGACCTTGGGTCAGAGATGGGGGCCTGTCCTGTGGCTTTCCATCCTACTGCAACTCCTCCTTCCCTGGTAGAGCTATGACAAGTGCCCCACAAGGCCCAAGACACGGGAGATTGGCAGAGTTGGGAGAAGTAAGGCAAAGGAGACAGGCCCTGGGACTGGTGGTGCTGTGGGAGCTATGGCTGTGTAAATCTTTTCTTCCTGTGACTCAGAAGAGTTCTGTAGTCGTCTTACACTGGCTTTTTACTGTGGGTGTTTTAAAAGCAGTGTTCTCTTCCACTGCCCAGTACCTCCTCCCTGCAGCTGGGCCCTGCTCAGAGTGGGTGAAACCTTTCCCCGCGCTGAGGTCCACCTGCCCATTCTCACCACTCACGCTCTCCCAAGAGACATACAGGGGCTCTCCCAAGCAGGGGAGCAGTAGCTTTCATTATTTATCTGGCTGGTGATTTGTACTTTTGTTTCTCTTTTGGTTTCTTTTTTTCCTTTTCCTTTTCTTTCTTTCTTTTTTTTTTTTTTTTTGGACCAGTGATTTTTTGAGAAACTGGCCAGCTGCTGAGTGATTTTGGGGGTGCCAAGGTCAGGTGTCTTTGACACCCCGACCTTTGCCATCATGGAAATCAGGCTCTGATCCCTGCACCATCTTCCAAATTCTCAAGGGTGTACTCACACCTCCTTGGGGCACTCACATCAAAGTTTTTTTTATTTTTTTGTGCTGAGTTTGGACATTTTTGGCCGATTTCTGTCCAGGCTCCAGAAGCAAACGCCACATCCACGGCATCCGTGAGGCCTGCCCAGGAGGAGCAGTCAACAACCCCCCCAGGGAAGGTGGTGACCATCAGTTCCCGGAGTCCCCGCTGCCCTCGAAACCAGTCTGCCCTCCGCAGCAGCAAGACCTTCCCATCTAGTGCTGCACCCTGCTCCCCAGGTGAGGGTCATGGTGGCTTGACAGGGTCAGGGACTGTGCTGAAACTAAAGGCACGGGTGTGTGAGGCTGCCCTAGTGTCTGGTCAGCCATGGTCCAGTGAACGGCATAGAGGGTGAATGTGGAAGCCTGTCATAAATGGCCTGAGTCATGGGGTCCTGGAGCCGCCAAGAAGCAGAGGACAAGATGACTTTTGGCAATGTGGATATTTGGAGGCTCTTTTATTATAAAGCCCTAGAAGCAACTATGTCATACGTATGAGTTGGTGGTTCATGGCCTCTGAGGAGAGTTGGTTCTTTCTAAACCTATGTGGACTGTTTTTCTTTGCATGTAAGACATTAGAATAAAGATTCTGGTTAAGGAACATGCCAGCAATTGAACAGTCTTGAAAAAAAAACAAGAGTAACCTACCACAGTGGACCCTGCCCCAGCCATAACTAGGAAATAAATTTTCTTTTGCTGGTGCTGGGGATGGAACCCAGGGCCTTGTGCATGTTAGGCAGGTGCTCTACCACTGAGCTGTACCTCCAGCTCCAGGTAGCTGATAAATAAATTCTGTCTCTGCATGCATTAGACCCCAAGGTAAGCATAATGCATGTCCTGGGCATCAGTACTACTTGGTTAAGCCTGTGGTGTTTTATAAGTAAGCTGATTATTGCGTCTGGAGTGGTGGATTCCACATGAGTGCCTGAGGGGAGAAGTATGAATGCTCTCAGGTGCCCTTTCCTGCCCTGGCAGAGCTGGGTATCTCGGATGAGTATGGGCTGTATTCACTCCTCTAGCCTAGGAGAAGCCGTGCAACTCTTCCCAGGATTGATCCAGGAGTGGCCAGGGAGTCAGTGACTGCCCTGGAGTAAGGACTGGAGTGCTTCTGTTTGTCCTAAGCCCCTAAGTCCTCCTCACACTTCAGCATAAAGGGTGTTGTCATGGATACCTGCCTAGTACCTGTGTTCTGACAGTGGTGTGCATCCTGGAAGAGACAAGTTTGCCTCACTCCCTGGGGAGTTGGCATCAGGTTAGACAAGATGTGGGCATACAAGGGCATACCAAAAAAATACAGTGACTTTTCAGCTGAACTTAGTGTCCTGGTGTGTTATCAGTTCTCCAGGATTATTTTCCATTCACAGAATGTCATTGTTTTTATATTTTCTCTGATTTACTGTGTTGCCAGTGACCTGCCTGTAGAAGATTATTTCCTGCCAGGTACAGTGGTACATATCTGTAATCCCAGCTACTTAGGGAGGCTGAGGCAAGAGGATTACAAGTCCCAGGCCAGCCTTGAGAACTTATTGAGACCCTATCTCAAAATGAAATAGAAAGGGCTGGTGATGTGGTTCAGTGGCAGAGCATCCTGGATTTCATCCTTAGAACAAAGGGGAAAAACAGAAGTCCTATTTCCTTGAGAGTCTCACTTGGTGGTCTTTTTTTTTTTTTTTTTTTTTTTTTTTGTGGATGGGGAGAGGGGTGGATGGGTAGGGTGTTTTGTTTTGTTTGTACCTTAGATTGAACTCAGGAGTACTTTATCACTGAGCCACATTTCCAGCCCTTTTATTTTGACAAATGGTCTGGCTAAGTTGCCTTTGAGACCCCCACTGCCTCAGCCTCGTAGGTGGCCAGGATTAAGGCATAATCCCTGCTAGGGCATCCTGATGGTCTTTGAGCAGACCTGGGCTGCTGCTGAGTTGGGGCACAGTCTCCTGCAGATGCTTGTTTTATTACTCTTCACCTCTTTCTGTTTCCCTCTGGAAGGTGCTGCAAAAGCCAACCTTCCCTGCAGATAGGCATGTTCCTTGATGAGGGCCAGCTGGTAGTTGACCCAGCCTCTCCTGCCTCCTGCTTCTACTTGTAAATTTCTTAGTTCTGTGTCCTCTTTAATTGTCTCTTTCTGGATGGAGAACACTTACAGAGCAGTGGGGCTGCAGTTCTGAAACCCACCCTGATGCTTCATGAGCCCAGACTGTGGACTCTTGAGTATCAGTGCAGTCTTACAGTCTGTTAATAGAGAGTAAGGGGCGGGGCCTGGCCAAGAATGCAGAAGGGTGCATTCCCAGGAGAGCACTTTTTAAATAGTGCTTTCTGTTCTATTACTTCTGGATCTGTTTTCCATAAAATTAGAGATTAGATCAGGAGTCAGCAGATGACAGTGTATAACCCAAATCCACCCATTGACCCCCCTTTGGTAAATTGGCATATTGGCTCTCAGATCCTTCTACCACTTTGGGTTTGTTTGGGATTCCCTAAAGGTGCTGCTAGTTCTGAGGAAGTCCAGCAGTGGGTGGCCCTGTCCTGTCCACCAAGTGTTGACCATTTGTGGCATGCTTGTCCTCTAGGAGGCCTGTGGTTTCCTCGTTAGGGACAGAAACCTCCATGAGCAAGAAAGGCCATGTTTCCAGGGATGAGATGCAGGCAACTGAAGAGCTGTTGCAGAATTCCTTCCAGGTTTTCTACCCAACAGAACTCCCTTCACTCTGGAGAGGTTGTGTGGGAGTGTTGGCATGTGGCTTTCCCTTCTCCTTTCCAGGTTTAAGGAACCCCCCAAGGCCCCTCTTGGTGGCTGGTCCCTCCAGTACAGGAAGCAGTGACTCAGATGGTGGCCTCTTTGCTGTCCCAACGACTTTGCCACCCAACAGCCGACATGGGAAGCTCTTCTCCCCCAGCAAAGAAGCAGAGCTGACGTTCCGGCAGCACCTAAACTCCATCAGTGTGAGTGCTGGGCTGTGCGCCTGCGTGCCAGGCCAGGCTGCCATGCCATGGAGGGCACATCCTCAGGGCTGGTGTGCTGTCTCCCTTACAGATGCAGTCAGACTTCTTTTTGCCAAAGCCCAGGAAACTGCGGAACCGGCACCTGCGGAAGCCATTGGTGGTCCAGGTGAGGACCTCACATGAGTCCACGTGCCCCTGGCTCTACCGCTGGCCCAGCTAGCCAGCACACACTGGGTTTCTTCTGTGACTTAGGTTTTCAGGGTGTAAAATAGAGGAAATCACTGCTGCTTCTTTTCCTTATGAATGGGAAAAGTAAAAGCAAAAATAGTGAATTTAATGGTGCCTATAAGATTGTCTTTGAATTGCATTGAAAATTATGAGCAGAAAAGATAAAAGTTCTGGGGTCCAGGTTCTAAGAACATCTGAGCTGAGTTGGAAGTCTTGGAGGACTTCCCAGGACATGATGAGACATACTGAGCTGGTGCCAGCAGTCAGCAAGGAGTAGATTGATAGGCCTGGCCTTTGCCAGAGTGGTGGGTGGAGGGAGTGCTGGGTGGACCTTCCAGGGCCACATTCAATCCCCAGCAAACAGGGCAGAAGGGAAGCTGCAAATATGAAATAACTATGGCCTTAGAAATTCATGGGTATATTTTTTGGGGGGATTAATAGGTTTCCTTTTGTTAGACTGTTAGACATCTTTTTCTCTCTTGAGATTAGTTCTTTTAGAAGTAACAATTGCGCAAAAGATCTTAGGAAGGAAGATACCCATGGTTTATTTTATTTCTCTTTACCTCTGCTTTGGGTTCATACTAACATTTAATTTTTGTATTTTAATCCTTTTCTCTGGTAGTGGTGGGAAAGTCCCTGATTGGGCATGAGCTTCATGGCCGTTGAGTGCAGGGCTCAGTACCACCTCTCGTGGACTAAGTCCAGCCTGCTGTTTCTTATTTAAGACAGATTTGTTTGTGTAGTTCACATTCTGTAGCGTTTACCCATTTAAGGAGCACACTTGAGTGCACTTCAGTGTTCTTTCAGTGTGTTTATGGATAGGCACAGCCACCACTGCCTGCTTCAGTGCATCTTCATCACCTGGAGGAAACCCAGTACCTCTGAGTGCTCCCCAGTTCCCTGTAGCTCCTGGCACCTAGATTGCACTGTCTGTTCTGAGCATATCCTAACACCTGATCATATTCATGGTTTTTGCCACTTAACATTTTTGCAAGTAAAGCTTTATTGACACATGGTCTGTGATTCATTTCAGTCCTGCCTGTTGCTACTTTCCCAGTACAAGGGCAGGGTCAAGTATGGGCTAAAGTCTAAATATTTCCTGCTTGACCCTTTTCAGAAACAGTCTTGTCTAGCACTGGGTCAGGCTTTGGAGCAGTGGGCACAGAGCATGTGTTGGGTTGTGCGTGAGTCCTTGGCATGGCGCTGCTGTCTCCAGCCACACCTGCCCTCTGATCTTTGCCAAAACCAGTGCCAGGTAGATCTTTGGGTAAGAAGAGGCTTTATATGACCCAAGTTTTCTGTGCACCAGCAGAGAATGGCAGCTATGCTGGGGCCTCTCTGGGCTGAGGTGTCTCAGGTCATTTTTGGGTTGACAGTTCGTTTTTTTGTTGTTGTTTTTCCTGCCCTGAGGATTGGCTCTAGTGGCATCTACCACTGAGCTACATCCCCAGCCCTTTTTATTTTTTATTTTGAGACAGGGTCACTAAGTTGCCTAGGCTGACCTCTACTTGTAACTCTCCTGCCTTAGCCTCCAAATCACTGGTGTCGCAGGCCACTGTGCCAAGCTTGGCAGATGCTCTCTGTGAATGTTCTGTGGCCATTGCCAGTTTGGGTGGGTGATGACTTTCTGGGGACTATTGTCACAGAGAGGTACCCACAGGAGGAGCACTGTGAAGAGGCGTTGGGTGCCCCTTCTCCCCTCTTGCCATGGCAGCATGGAAGCCTAGCTCAGGCTCTGTCTCATCCTGTACCTGGGACTGTAACAAGTGTGTGTGTCACGGGGGACACCCACCTAATTCAGAGGGGCTTTCTGCACACAGGGCAGGTCATGCGGCACTCCTTGTTTTTGCTAGTGAAGGTCCAGTTCCCTGGGAGGACCTACTGTTCTGGTACACGGGGCCCCCAGAATGTGAAAGCCTCAGACTGCCCCAGGCATCCTTGTGACATCTATGGACACTTAGCTCCCTCTTACTTGGATTCCTTAGTTACCCAGTTTGGGGAGTGATCTCTTTCAGCATTGGAGTCTTACCGCCTTGATAATTTACATTTTCTCTTCAGAGAACGCTGCTCCCCAGACCATCTGAAAATCAGTCCCACAATGTGTGCTCTTTCTCCATCCTGTCCAACTCTCCTGTTGCTGGTAAGAGCTGGGGCCTCTCTGGGCCCGCTTTCCCTCCTCTTCAACTGAGTGTGGCCCTGCCTGGAGACGGCACTCTGCCTCACATTTCTAGTGTTCTGTGTGGGTTCCATTGGCACAGGCCTGTCAGGCCAGCTGCTGTAGCTGGCAGGGCAGAGGCCTCTGGTGGGTGCATCCTTGGGGATGGGCTCAGCTGCCCTTGTTGGCACCTTTGCTCAGTCAGTTCATTGGTGCAACAAGGCATATCCAGCACTTTGTGGAGTAGTGGTGTTCTTGGGGTCTGTGGGTTGTGCCCTTGTATGTCAGTGACTGCAGTGAGGGGGCTGGCACTTTGCAGTTCTCTTACACCCTGAGAATTTTTCAGTGAAGCCCTTGTTCTGTGGACAGAACTGGTCATTTTTACATTTCATGTGTACCTGCAAGTCCCATCAGCTTCCAATTGTTTTCTCATGCTAACTTTTCAACTGTAGAAGACCTAGCAAAGTACAACCAAATCATAGTGGCAGGATGTCAGTCCAAGGTCTGATGCGTTGGCCACCCCTGAGGTGCCCATAGCTCATTTAAGGAGATGACATAAGATCTAGCTGTGTCTGTAGAGGGCATGGGCAGGCCAGGATGATGTATCTGACTTTGTCTTCCCCCTTACAGGGAGAGGCTCATTCCGGCCCATCCAGTCATCTTTGACCAAAGCAGCTCTGTCTCGGCCAATTGTGCCCAAGGTCCTTCCACCCCAGGCCACAAATCACTTGGCCAGTAAGTCTGCAACCTGCATGGTGACAGCACTGTGTGAGGTTCCTGAGTAACGTTTTTGTCGCAAGGCATTTTATTCTTTTTTCTCTCCAAACCTTGGTGTTTCCTTACCCTTCAAAGGGAGCCATTAGATCTTGCATCCAAGTGAGGTATGAGGGAGAGGCTCTCCTGAGCTTTCTCCTCATGCCTCGTGGAGACACAGAACAGAGGTGTGACCTCCTGCTCCTGTTTCCAGGTGCGGTTGACTTGGCAGCCCAGAGTGCAGGCATTATCCCTGGGAGCCCCCTGCCGGTCTTGGCTACCGAGGGCTTGTCTGGCATCTCTCCACTCTCTTCAGATGAGGTAACAGCCACTGCCCCGGGCCAGGACTCCAGTGGACCCCAGCAGAATGGAGACCCCGTGCCCCCTGTGGGGGTGAGTGTGTTCACAAGTGCTGCTCAGCATTGCAACCAGCATCTTAAGTGGAAGCAGGACATGGGGCTGGGTTCTGGCTAAGAGGCTGGAGAAGCCACTGTGCCAGGGAGTAAGTGTGTGCCATGGAGTGTAGGCCAGGAGAGGCAGGCCTCAGGGGCTGCTGTGTGACACTTAAGGATACATAGCTCAGACATACATGGCAAGGTAGCTCTGAGCCACACCCAAGTTGGATGACAGCCAACTCGAGACCTCCCTGTGCTGGCATCTTGATGCATTGGAGGAGAGTGGTCTTTATGGCCCTCCCTCCTGATTGTTCTGGAGCTCTAGTTTCCTGGCCTGCTTGGGAGCTGTCTGAGGAGGGCAGGTAGGTCAACCCTGTGGAGCTCTAAGGAGCCCATCCTGCTTGAGATTTTAAGCTGATTTCTTAATGAGCCTTGAGTTTGCTTTTTGAAACATCAGTTTTAATTGCAGGGCTCATGGCCTGACAGTGTCTATGCAGCACTCAAGTCTGAAGCACAACTTGTCATTGGCACTTGGAGTGCTAGGAGGCCCAGGAGCCTGAACCGCTCTGTGGAGCACAGCCAGGCTAGCGCTGGCCCATGAGTAAGCCACTTACCAGCCTGTCTCGTGTTCCTGCAGGGCACAAGGGACCCATTCCTCAGCATCCCCTCTAGGCCAGAGCAGGAGCCAACAACAGAGAGCTTCCAGGTAGAGTATGCATCAGGGCTGAGTGACAGACACACTGTGGAGCTCAGTGACTTCTCCTTTTGCCCACCTTGCCTGCTGCCTTGTGAATGGCAGGCTAACTCCCAACTCTGTCTACTCAGATCTGGCTTCCGGGCCAGGGAGGAGAGGGGGTTGTCTGATGGTGACTGCCCACCTGGCAACCACTCACCACCTGTGTGTCCACAGTTGAGCTGTGGGCTGTGATCGAAGCAGGGCCTGGCCACCTCAGCCATACCTCCTGGCTTGGACACTGCTAGCACCCTGCACTATTACCCAACTGAACCTTAGGTTGTGCTTGTCTTTTTGTTTTGGGTTCTGCATGGCCCCTTGTGTCTGAACAATGCCTACCTCTCAGCAGGGTTCGTCTGTTCTCTCCTTAACCGAGCTGCCCAAGACTCCTCCCCAGAATGGCCTCTGTACCCCTCTGCGCTCAGAGGGCTCCAGCGCCCGACTCTCCCCGCCCAACGTCTCCGCATTACTGGACATCTCCCTGCCTGGCCCCCCTGAGGATGTGCTCTCACAGGGGGAGCCTGCCACGCAGATCAGCGACTCCATCATCGAGATTGCCATCAGCTCTGGCCAGTATGGTGAGAACAAGTGGCCTTGTCATCCGTTCTAGAATCCGGTTCCCACCAGCCCAGGCAATCAGACTTGCTTTGAGGGGTCTGGCTCTGCCCCCACCTACTTGCCAGACTTGCTGGGAACATTCCAGTCCAGCTGTCATTCTTGAGCATCAGGTTTCTGCAGCCTACAGGAGTTGCTGTGCCTTCAGGGAAGGTGCATGTAGAACTTTAGGCTGCTAGTGGTTTGGTAGGATTGCTCCTGACCTTGAGATGAGAGCCAGAGGGCCCCTGAGGCCCACTGCAGTCCAGGGGTCCAAAGGAGTCCTTTCCTGATTAATTGTGATCCTGACAGACAGTTCAGGAAGTAGCTGGATTTTGTGTCAAGGCTTCAGTCCTCCCTCTGTAGAGCAGTGGTCCTGGTGGATGTGGTGTGTCCCTTGCTGATATGACTTAGGTGCAGGTTCAGACAAGGTGACTTCACAGCCCCCGAGCATGTCTGACCAGGTCTGATACAGGCATTATGGAGAGGGTATATGCTAAGCTCTGGGCACAGGGCTTGGCCCTGTGACGATGGATGCTGCTGTTGCTCTCCTCTGAATCATGTCCTTTCTGCATCACAAAGCTACCCTGAAGATTCTGTGGTCCTTGCCTACTGACTCTTATTGACCATGCTGGTGTCTTGGGTCTCCTCTGTTCAGCAGTGCACAGCCCCTCTCTCCTGCTGCCTCCTTTGCTTGTGAGTTGGGAAAGAATCTTTGACCCTGGATTTTGGTTAACAGGTGAAGGAGTCCCTCTTTCTCCAGCAAAACTGAACGGCAGTGACAGTTCCAAGAGTCTTCCCTCCCCATCCAGTAGTCCTCAGACCAACTGGATTGCCTCTCCCACCCATGACCCCCAGTGGTACCCCAGTGACTCCACAGACTCCTCACTCAGCAGCTTGTTTGGTGAGTATCTAGGAAAGGATCTGCTTTCTCTAGCCAGCAGGGATTGGAGTCAGGAAGGTGCTGTGTTCTCACACATGAGGCATGAGTGAGGTGGGAAGTACATAGCTTCTCAGTGTCCACTCACCATGAGCTTTGACAGGTGTGTGCACCTGGTGGCCCACAGCCTGTTGGAGGCTGAGCACTCTGTGTTCTTAGTGGCCCCTTTAGTCCAGCCTACCCGCCCTTCCACTCCCCATTGGGCCTCCTGCCAGTCTTGGCTGGGGTCAGAAGAATTTGGCCAACTTTGAACTCTCAGCTTCTCTCTTTGTGTGCTCCGTAACATATTCTGAAGTGGATGTTGCCATCTTGCAGCATGGTGTCAACCACACCTGAGAGCGTCACAGGATGTGTCTGCCCTCCCGCTATCTGTTTGCTCCCTGGGTTCCAGTAGCAGTTAGAGGGAAGGGACATGCATGCAGGGAAAGATACACATGCTGCCATTGCCTGCGATGGAGGAGCTTCTATAGCACATCTGGGATTAGTCCTCTGGAGGCTTTAGACAATGTGAGCCCAAGGGGGTGGCCATCTTGACAGCAACCCGGAGCAGGGCATGTTGTGCACACAGTGAACTTGGTTGGTCCTGACTGTGGACACAATGGTTGGGGGGGTGTCTCTGGGTTTGGGAGTGCAGAGGAGCCAGCACCCCATGATAGGTTGCTGTTGTCTTCAGTAACAGTACAGAGTCAAGTACAAATCCTGACAGTTGAGAACTGCCTTTGGGCCTGACATAAAGGGTCAAAAGTTTTGTGTGTGTTGGAGGATGTGAGACAGTGCAGCACCAGGGACCCTGGCAAAGGACAGGCGTATTTGTGCTCTTAGGTCATTATAACATAAGCTGGTCCACAGGCTGTAGTTGTGGCTCAGTGGTAGAGTGCTTGCCTGGCATGTGTAAAGCGCTGAGTTCGATTCTCAGCACCATATGTAAATAAACATAAATAAATAAAGGTACACCAACTAAATATTAAAAAAAGAAAAGAAAAGCTAGTCTAGCAAAAGCACAGCCCTTTGCGTAAGCATGCAGGTGGAGGCCCAAGGGGACCTGGCTTGGTGGCCAGCCAGCCCTTGTGTTCGTTTCCTATATTCAGCGTTATCGTTGGTCTTCTCCCTGCAGCCAGCTTCATCTCCCCAGAAAAGAGTCGGAAGATGCTGCCGACTCCTGTTGGAGCTAACAGTGGCACTTCCTTGCTTGGTCCCAGTTTGTTGGATGGCAACTCACGGGACTCATTTGTGTCCAGATCCCTGGCTGATGTTGCAGAGGTAAGTGTGCTGCCATGAACCTGAGCTTTACTGCCCAGCCCCAGTTCCTTCCTGAGACTGGCAATTAAAGACTGCTTGCCAAGCAGTGAAAGACGGAGAGTTTTCAGGCCTCAGACTCAAGTCACCACTGGTGCCTGGAGGGCCTGGGAAGCCTAGGCCAGTGCAGAGTGGGTCTCTAAAGGCAGGTGGAGTTGGCTTGCATCTCATCATGCCTTTCCTAAGTGGTGTGACTTCAGGCTGCCTCAGCTTCCTGACATGGGTATGGCACCATCAGGTCCTGTCCTGGCAGCAGGGGACCTTTGAGTAGCATGTCCTATGTTGTGTCTTGGCTGTAGCCCAGTGGAACTTGGGATTGGGTTCTGTAGAAGGGCTCCACCTTTCCCTGCCCGTACCCCTCCCAAGTTCAGGCCATGATAGCTTGGGTCACATTAAGGCAGGCATCTGATATGAAAGTTGGAATCCATTCGTGACTCTCTTTCAGCCAGTGCAGTGTCCCTCTGTCTGGCTAGGGTGTTGCACATTGTTTGTGTGTCTGCAGAGGCAGTGCTGGTGGAAGGAGTAAAGACAGGTGATTTGGGGCTGGGGTTGGAGCTCAGTGGTTTAGTGCTTGCCTAGCACATGTGAGGCCCTGGGTTCAATCCTGAGCACCACATAAAACTGAAATAAAGATATTGTGTCCACCTACAACTAAAAAAAAATTAAAAAAAAAAAAAAAAAAGGTGATTTTAAGGTGAAAGGCACAGAGCCACAAGTGCAGATAACAGAAAAGGGGTGGATCCTAATCCAGAGTGCCACTGGGGTGGGTTAGTCCTGTTGTTGACCTCCTGGAGCATACTGGTCTCTGCATGTCATGCCTCAGCATGTTCCGAGGTCTCTGTGGGCAGACATACATGTGGGGGGGGGGGACCTTAGGTCAACAAACACAGAGGTGTTTCCCATAGACTCCTTGGCATCTCTCCCTGACTGGACTCTTGAGATGGTAAACTTTTGGGAAGCTTTGAAGAATTCTGAGCCAAATCATGATGTGATTGGAAACTTCAACCAATGAGAACATAAACAGAATAATGTAATGAATCTCCCTCACAGAACACATAGCATTTCTTAAACCAATTTGGCCATAGAATCTTTATTTACAAAACACTCTGTAGTACAAATGTCCCATAAGAAACTTTTTTTTTTTACAGTAAATCATTTTTTTATTTATTTTTAGAGAGAGAGTTATTTATTTATTTTAGTTTTCAGTGGACACAACATCTTTGTTTGTATGTGGTGCTGAGGATTGAACTCCGGGCCTCAGGCATGCCAGGCAAGCACGCTACTGCTTGAGCCACATCCCCAGCTCCCCCATAAGAAACTTATCTTTTCTCCTCCTCATGTTGGTGTGGACACTGTAAATCCTTGGCTCTATGAGGATGGCTCTGCAGAAACACTTGGGAGTTATAATGCTGAACCCGGGTCTGGAGTCACTGTGCCCCTTGGTCAGATTCTTTGGTGATGCAGTGCCACACAACAGAGCCACATGGAGCACTCACTGTTCTTAGTGAGTTGTGTCATCATACTTGCAGAAACAGCCAGTAGTGTTTAGCAAAAAGGTATTCCTTGAGAACCCTGCTTCAGAATACCACTGCATTTGGACAAGCCCTCGTTGTCCAGAAGTTGATTTAAAACACCTGTGGGGGAATGGTCTGACATGGGATTTCAGTAAAGGACGGAGTGAGAAATTTGTGGGGAGAGGTGAAGTTGGCATGGCCGTGTGTTAAAGAGGACAGAAGCTGGTGCCAAGTGCCTGGGGGGAGGGGCTCACTATTTGCTCTACTTTTTGAAACAAATTTCAGTTTGTTCATGAGAACTTTAAAATTCAGTGGATGCAGTAGCTCTTCTTGGAACCCCAGAAAGTTTTCTCAATCATTTACTAATCGTGCAATTTGTTAACGAGTATCTATTCACAGTCTACTCTGTGCAGATACTGCTACAGTCCCTTGTGCTCAAGAGGAGTCTGCCCCACTGACAAAGGCAGACAGCAAACCACGGGGACTGTCAAGCCCACATTTTGCCCCCAGGATAAAATCCTAGCCCTTGAATCCCTGCCAGAGTCCTGCATTCTCCCTAATCTGCCGCTTTCTGTCTTGTGCTCTGTGTCAAGTCCACTGTCTTTCTTGTATTTCTTGAACAACCTGTACATACCTGGGGTCTTGCACTTGCCGTTTCTGCGGATGGAAATGTTCTTTTCTCACACCTTCTTGTGACTTACTCCCACATTTGTCAACTGTGACACCTTGGAGAGTCCTCCTCTGACTCCACCCCCAAGACAGGCTCTCTCCCCTGCTCTGCCTTCCAGCTCCTCCTCAATTTCTGCCTTCCATGGTGTACTGTTTGCTGTCTGTGGACTCTCTCCACCATGTCTCAGGAGGGATGGGCTGCCAGCAGCCAGATGTACCCAGTTCCCACTGGGTTCTCCAGGGAAACTTGCAGGAAGCAAATTTTCAGACCACAGAGGGACAGCACTCTAGGCTTCCACTGATGTCCACTCTTGGCTGCTAGTTGCTGCCATTTCAGATAGCAGGCCACAGTCCTCTGATTTGGTCTGCCTTTGTTCCCTCTCCTATAGGTGGTGGATTCCCAGCTGGTGTGCATGATGAATGAGAACAGCATTGATTACATATCTCGGTTCAATGACCTGGCCCAAGAGCTGTCCATCACTGATCCTGGCCGCCGAGAGGTTCTGTTCGACAGCGGTGGAGGCGGCCCCCCTGTTGGTGACCTCTCCCAGTGACTGCACCTTATGGCAACGGAATCCTGAAGCCACAGAGGAGGGCTTACTGAGCTGGCTGTGCTCATTTGTGGCAGACAAAACCCTTTTCAAACTACAGAGAAAGCAAGTCAAGTCCAGAATCTCTAAAAGATAGTCACAGGGGCACGTCTGTACCCTAGGATGTGCATCATGCGGGAACAGCTGGTCACAGGCCTAGCCCAACAAGCGGAAGCTTCGACATCCCAGGAGGCTAGAACCAACCCTGAGAATGGTTGATATCAGAGACTGCTGTGGTGTGGGAATGGTTCCTTGCCTTCCTGATGCCCATGCTAGTCTGAGTGGGGATATCCTGTACTGTGCCTCCACTGTGGTGCTGGGCAGTCCAGAGCTTGCATTTCAGAAGGATTGTGCATTGGTATGGTTATTGTGTGTCGGGAGATTGCTGCTGCAATCTCTGACGCTCCTTCACCCCACTTGGCTCCTCTGTGATAGTGTTGAAGGGGACCGTTGGCACAGCTCAGGCTCCTGCTTGGTGGTGTCTGCACCCCAAGACTGATGACAGGGCAGGGTGGGGGGTGTCCCAGGACAGCATATCCAGTGCCATCTCCCCAGAACACTGACCCTTTCCTTCTGCTTGTTCTGACTGGTGTAATAGGAAGGGGGAAAGGAATCATGTCTTAACGCAGGTTTTGTGTACATTTTGTAGGACTTTGTTAAGCTGGTTGAAAATGTTTTTCTTGTGTTTTAAGAATTAGGAGACACAGACAAGAAAGAACAGAGTCCTTTGTGTAGCTGGTTTCCTCCTCGTGTCCCCCTGCAAGTTCCTTCCAAGTGATCTGAGATGTCCTTTACCTTTACAGGACTAATACCCCAGGCACTAACATGACTGCAGGCCAGACTTCACTATTGTGTCTTGGAGCTTCTCCCGATGTTCTGTTAGGTACCTGAGACCAATCTGCCTAGCAGGGAGGACATCCTGTTTGTTCTTCAGAGGCTCCTCCTCCTCTTGCTGACATTGTCACAGGATGTCCCCCATACATTAAGTCCCTTGGCATGCCTTTGCAATGAGGCCCCAAGTTTCTTCTTCATAATTAAGGGGACCTGAGCAGGATTTGGATTTATCTAAGAGCTCACCACCCTGTGATCTTCTGGTGACTCCTTCCTGGATCCACACAGTGGCTAGTGGGTATTTCTGGAAGTAGCCTAGCATCTGTTCTTTCCCTAGGATGAAGCTAACAAGGCTCCTCTGCCTTCTCAGCTTCAGGAAATACAAGCTTATAAACCACCCTTCAGCCATATGTGGTGTGGCATGGTGCTGGGCAAGTGAGGCCTATGCTGCCCTCACTTGGTTACCCTTCACCCAGCATCCCTTTCTGACCCACCTCCTTTTATCTCTGCTCCTGACTCTCCTTTTCCCCAACTTGTCCAGTGGCCATCCAGGCCAGCCCTGACCCCCATTGGTCTCTCCCCATCTGTAGTAAAAAAGGGAGCCAATGTGCGGAGGGGAAGGAAAGACAAATTTTGGTGTGGACATTCTCCATCCTGTGGTCTCACCAGCTGCTGCAGCGGTACTGGACTGCAGGCACCAGTGGAAGACACAGAGGGACATCCTCCCCCTCCCCTTCCCAGGTTCCTCCTGTCACTGGTGCCTGTGAAGAGGCCTCTTGCCTCCAGGGCCTAACAGAGCCTGTGCTGTGGCCCCTGCTCTGTGAGTTGAGAAGGGGAATGTGGTGTTTGGTCAGCGGTGTTTGAACACTTGGTTGCATGTGGTGTTCCATGTGTCTTCTTCCTGAATTCAGCACCTTGCTGAGCTGAGATCAGTAGGTCTCTCTGGGTCTGTACTTCAGGTGAGGACCCGAGGCTGTGCCTGATCCGCCACTGGAGGTGGTAGAATCCATTAAGCATTGAGTTAGCAGCATGCTGGCCAACCCTTCCCTAACTGCTTCCCCTCTGGAGTACCTTGAGACACCGCACTCTTTGTCCTACCTGTAAAAGGAGCAGAACTATGGAGATTAGGATCCACTTCTGTAGGCTTTTGGTGTAGCAGCACTACCCAATTGTGTAGACTGCATTTGGGAGCCCCGAATACAGCACTTGTCACCCAGTGGCAGGCAGGTTAGGGGGTGGAGTGGACTAACTGTCCTTTCTGAAATGAAGTTGATGGGATTCCAGAGAATTCTGCAGCTTCTCTAGCATTTGCTTACTGGGTTAAGGGGGAATTGTCATTCATAGCAGAGAAAGTGGAGGCCTTTTCTCCCATCCCAAACATTTATGTTAGGCAGCTGCTAAAAGACTAGCAGAGAAGCCTTCTAGGCCCTGCATCTTCCAGTGGAGTAGTGGTAGTCCAGTATCTAAGATCAGTTTCTTAGAAAAATCTTTCCCTGATCCTGCTGATGCCTGAGAACTTCATGCTGCTCTGTCTTTTCTAAAGATGAAGAGAAAGTACCTCTGCTATCAAGGAAGTTGGTGTTTGGCCTCATTCTTTACTGTGACTATAGAATAATGAGCTTTCTGCCCTTGAGAAGATGCTTGAAGCTTGTGCTTTTTTCTATACCTTGTAGGGGTTAGGGTGCTTGCTCAGGGAGTGGGGATCTTCCGGGACCTTTCTTCAGGCTGTAGATCTGGCTCCCATACCTGCAGGTTCTTAGCATGGGACTCCTGGAGTTTTGTCTGTTTTTTCATTCTTACGGTGACCTCACTGTCAGTGGAGCTCCTTTTTAGTTTGAAGATCACACCTTTGAGTCCAAACTTGCTCTACAAGACACTGGAAAAACAAGTGAGGAGGGGAATAGTTATATCTGCTTCTTGAACACTAAGGTCTGTTAGATGTATCTGTGAGGAAATACAACAGTTTGTCTTATGGGGGAAAAACGGAAAGGTGAAACAAAAAAACAAACCCTCAGTACACTTTCCCAGCTGTCCAGCTCGCCACATCTCCCAGTAACTTGCCATGTGAGGTCATTCAGGTCTTGGAAGCACTGCGCCAACCCACCCACCCCTGTGTTACAGTCATAGGGAATCACTGGCTGCAGCATGTGGCCTGGGGCGCACAATCAGTGCTGTTTGCTTTAATAATTGTTAAGCCATATCATCCAAGGTTTCTGGCTTGTTTGAGATGTGAATTTGTTTTATAGATTATAAATATACAGTGTATGTATAAAGCAGAATGCCTGTCCTTCCTGGTTATTTTTTGTACTATATTGTAAATTATATTATTTATTCTTTACCAATTTTGGGAATAAAAGGTGTTTTGGTTATTTAATATAATAAAAACTGTTAAACTCCTGTTTAAATTTCCGGTTCAACTTGTAAATGTTTTTATTGTGTATAAATACATACTAATACTTGATCTAACCATTGTCTTGTGCGCCTGTTTTTAATGAGTGCTCTAGGATGGGGCGGGGCACAGCACCTGGGAAAGTGGGCGGGAGGTGCGGCCCGGGTAGAGCCACGGCTTCCTCGCGAGGGCGCTACCGCGCGCCCAAGCGCTTCCAGTTGCTACAGAGCCGAAACCACCTCGGCCCTCCCTAACCCGCCAGGGCGGAGAGAAGAGGGGCTCCGGGGCGGTCGCCCGGCGGACACTGCCCACGTGATGGAGGGCGGGCCAGACCTCGGACCAATGCGCGCGAGCGGTGCCTGCAGCGGCCAATCGTCTATGGGCGCGACGCCGGCTGGAGGGAAGGGGTGGGGCTCGAGCCTCGATAGGCTGCGAGGCTATGATTGGCGTGGGCGGCAACCAACGGGCGCTGGCGGGCCTGGGTACCTGCGCTGGGCAGGCGGGAACCGCGACGCGGTGCTGAGAGGCGCGGGGCGGCGGCCGACATGTTCCAGGGCGCGGACGCTGAGGCCGGCCGGCTTGGGTCCAGGTGCGCGGGTGTGGCAGGGTGGGCGCGGAGCCGCGGCCACGTGGCGGGCAACCTTACAGATAACGCGCTGTGGCCGGGCAGAGGTTGGGCAGCGAGCCCCGGGGCCCCGCGGGCTCTGTCCGGCCTTCCTGCGCCGGAGCCTCCTGTGCCGGGAGCCGGGCGCGGTTCTCGGGCCGGAGCCTCACCTACGGGTTTGGCGAACGGAGCCGTGGTTCTGGTGTCTGGTAATGCGACCCTGCCGAGCAGGGGGCACCCAGCAAGAGAACCACCGCCCCGCCCCCGTCTGGGGGCACCCAGCAGGAGTCGCCCACCCCACCTCCGGCTGAGGACTCCCCCGTATCCTACCCCCGTCAGGGCTACTACGGAAAAAAAGGATAAGAGGGCACACGCCGGCCTGGAGCGCGGGCGGACAAGAGCAGCCAAGTGGAGTGGCCGAGCCCCGTTGGTACCCCGTGGCGTGACAGCCCGACCTGAAGGGAGTCAGCTTCCCTCGCAGCACCGCGTAGGCTGCGTTTTCTCGGCTAGGGCTTCTCGTGCGGAAGGGGATTGGACTGGGAAAGCATTTGCTTTAGCCACCATTTACCCCAAGTCTTAACGGTCGAGTTGACGTTGCAGAAGGATTTCGTCCAAGTCTGCTTCTCACGCCTTCTCCCGAGCCCCACCAGTTCCCAGAAGTTCTTCCCAGAAGTTCTTCCGACACTGGGTACTCTTAGGGAAGGTCAGGGGCATGGAGACCCTCCAGATGAGAGTGGCTTTTGTCTTTCCCTCTCCAGCGCCACAGTCCACCTGAGAAAAGAAAAGTCTGTGGGCTTTTCTTGCCATGTGCCCCTTTGTCTTCTGTGTATTGAATGTTTTTGTCAAAATATACGGGTAGGCTACTCCAGAAGGAAAGGATAAGAGGGCACACGCCTCTGGCATTGTGACTTTTTCTAAGCCCTTCTTAGTACTCCCCTCCCCCCTTCATGTCACTGTGATAAATGCTGCTTGTCCCTTCCAGAGGACCACACTGGGCCATTGTTGTGCCCCACCCCAGGCCCCCCCCCCTCCTTTTTTAAAAGCCTATCTTTGATTTGGTTTGGTGAGATGTCCTGGGGCACCTTTGCTGCTTGTTTGGCTGTTGCAGGCTGCTAAACCTGGGTGCTGCCCCTTGCCTTTGTGATGGAGGTGGCCCCTGCCCTTCCCAAGATCCTCTGCATCCTAATCACTGCCAAGATAACCTATGCTGCTGGAACCACTTAATTCTCTAGGCTAGTTTTCAAATAAAATAAAATTCAGGAAAAGTACACAAAACAAGATTAAGTCCTGTAATTCCACCACCTCCACATTAACATTTCCTTTAACTTCCACATACTCCTGTGCCCCTACCATACACTCTTAGCCCCACCTGTTCCAGAGACAGCTTTGGAGTTCCAAGAGCACCTGATAAACTCTGTCATATCACTCATAGGAAACACTGAAACCACCCATATGTGGATCTGCATTTTCCCTTAAACCTGAAGATCCAGGCAGAGGGCTTTTCTTTATTCATCTTTTTGTCTGCAGGGTTGCCAGTGGTAGGACTGAGATTCGAGAGACATCTCCGTCTTTGACTGTTGAGTGTGAGAGTCCACAGGAGTCCTGATCACATGTGTCAGCTTGTGGTGCAGGACTTCGAGGGTTTGGAAGACCGCTGTCTGTGAAATAAGCCAGTAAATTAGGATTTGTAACTCATGCTGGCATGAATCTTGATGCTGAATTCAGTTCAGTTCAGGATCACAGGTATCTTGTTTCATCAGAGATGACTGGAGACCATGTTAGGCCTGCTTCAACTAGCAAAGAAAAATATGGAGAATGACCAGGGATGTGTGATTTAAAAATGGAAGTCAGATGCCTTACCTTGTCCACCAACAACCTGCTTTACCTAAGATTTCATTAAACTATAACTTAAGCCTGGTTATTGGTTAGTTTAAAAAAATTATTTTTCACACGAAACTGATTTTTTTCCCCCTTCATTAGATCCTTCAGGAAGTGCTAACTCCTGATCAGATAGGATTGGCACATCTATAATGCAGAGAGAGAGCACTGTTCAGAGGCCTGCCAGTGTGCCAGGGGTCTCAATTCAGGCTGTAGCTCTCTGTAGGGCACACTTTCTGCTCTCCTGTCTCACAGCAGCCACACTGTTCATATAAGATCATAGTGGTGACTAGTTCCCTTTCCACCTCTTTTTGGAGAAAACAAAAACATTTAAAATGCTGTTTTTGTTAACAAACCTTAAGCGTTTAGTGTTTGCATAGCTTTGCAGTGAGGCGTAACCTCAGCCTTAGCTATTAGTTGGTGCTTGATCCTCTAAATCCAAGTATTTCAAAATGTCCTGGGTCAGACTGTACCATTGCTTAAGAACTGGTGAAAGGGAATGGATCACTCAACTGGTTTAAAACTTAATAAGGCCCGTCCCCTGAAATGTGTTTCAAAAGTCTGAAAAGACACATATGAACTCAGTGTTTCTCTGTGCTGCTCTTGTAGACCTGCTCTTAGGTGTCAGCACAGAGCTTTATGGTAATTTGTTAGCTCTGCAATTGATTTAATAAAAGGTGACTCAAAGCTAGGCACAGTAACTCACACCTGTAATCCCATGTTTTGTTTTGTTTTTTTTTTAGAAACTGAAGCAGGAAGATTACAAGTTCAAGGCCAAGCTGAGCAACTTAGTGAGACCCTGTCTCCTAATAAAAAAATGACTGGAGAAGTTAACTAGGAGCTCTCCTGGATTCAATCCTGAGTACCATCTCCCCAAACGTTTTTTTTAATTATTATTATTTAATACTTTTTGTAAAAAACATTCTTTTTACCACATTAGAGATTGTACCCAGGGGCAGTCTCCCACCGAGCTACATTCTCAGCTGTTTTTATTCTTTATTTTGAGATAGGTCTCACCTTGAACTTGCAATCCTCCTGCTTCTGCATCCTGAGTTAGTGGGATTATAGGGTTATGCCCTTGTACCCCACTTAATAGGTTTTAATCAACCTAATATATGCAAAATATTCTTTTCACAGTGTGATAGCATAAAAGATATTGTTAAAGAGATGTTTTGTTCTCTTCTTCATGCTATCTTTGACTCTGCTGTGTAGCTTACCCTTAGAGAGTCTCAGTCCCTTGTGGCCAGGGCTTCCTGCTATTGCATACAAGGTCCTGCCTTGGGGGTCAGGCTTGATCTATGGGTAAATGTTGAGTGTTCCACCAGACCTTTAATCTTTTTCCTTTGCTTCCTTTTTTTTTTTTGCAGTACTAGGAATAGAACCCTGGGCCTTGCACATGGTAGGCAAGCAATGCAATGTACCACTAGGCTACATCCCCAACCATTTTTATTTTTTATTTAGATACCAGATCTTGCCAACTCCCTAGTCTTGTTCATGCTTGTTCAGTTCGCAGGCTGGCCTTGAGCTTTCAGTTCTCCTGCCTTAGCCTCTTAAGCAGCTGGGATTATAATCATGGGTCACTGCACCCAGCAGGAAAGCTTTTAAAGAGCTTGAAGGGCCTTAGAAGAAGTTTGCCATGTGGCAAACTTTTTGTACTGTTTGCACAACATTTAAGTAATTGTGTGGCCTCCACAGACATTGAGGCATGCTTCTGCCCTGTCTAGTTGTGCCCTAGCCCTGCCTGTGACGAGTATACTTGGCAGCCCACAGTCATTCAAGTTTGCTTTCTGCTTGCAGGGCCATGAAGCCCCCAGGAGGAGAATCCAGCAATCTTTTTGGAAGTCCAGAAGAAGCTGTTCCTTCAAGCAGGCCTAATAGGATGGCGTCAAATATTTTTGGACCAACAGAAGAACCTCAGAATGTACCCAAAAGGACAAACCCCCCAGGTGTGGGCCTTTGTAAATCCCAGATGGGTTGGCCTCTACCTAGTCTCTCTTCTGTTCTTTTAAAAACGTTGTCATTCTTTATATTGATCCTTTCAGATATTTTCTGGTATAGGTTATCCCTTGTCTTTAGAGGTGATGTGAAAGCACTGAGGGTACAAAGGAAGTGGTGGGCCTCTGGTTTCTGGACCCCATGAGATCCTGAGATTGCATGCTAATGATTGTGTATTCAGATATAGTTCTTAGGGAGGGAGAGTATTAATCTTACTTCATTCAGAAGACTGAAACTCTGGACAGGGAGAGTTGGTCTAGCATGCACTGAGACAGTTCTTCAGAATTTAACGCACTGGCTAGTGGCTACAGAAGGAAAGAATATTTGAACAGGTTTCCCCGTCCTGTTGAGTAACCACACAGTGACAGTTACCTAGTAATTTTCCCATGTCTGTATCTGTGAGGGGACAGCAAGGTTTGTTCCATCTTTCAGAGACTTTAGAGGCCATCCCTGGGGGTATGTGTTAGAGTCAGCTCTAACTGCTCCCTACCTTGTGCCAGTTCTGGATATAAATAAATCTTGACCAAATGTAGATCAGCAGATTTAAAAACTAGTTTTTTTGTTCATTGGTTGTTGGGGATGGGTGCTGATGTTGCTTCTAAATGTAGCTGTAGCCAGTGGTTCTTAATAATTGACTAATATTCTCTTGCATCCAATTCTGAATTTTGGGCCAGGAGTGGTCAGCCCTACATACCTTTGTGCTGGTGATAGCAGAATGGTACTTGTGTGCAAAACAGAAACAAATCCCAACCAGGAGTGGTGGCATACACCTGTAATCTCAGCAGCTCAGGAGGCTGGGGCAGGCAGATCAAAAGTTCAAGGCCAATCTCGGTAATTTAGCAAGACTCTAAGCAACTTATACCCTGTCTCAAAGTAAAAAAAAAAAAAAAAAGTAAAAAGGCCAGGGACGTGGTTCAGTGGTTAAGCACCCCTGGGTTTAATTCCTAGTATTAAAAAAAAAAAGCACCAAATGTGTGTCTGGAGTTGTCTCTAGACTTGTCCTTGCAACACATCAGGTTCTCTGAAAGGTGTGCCTGCTGTGCCTCTTTGCATATCCTATAGGACCTTCTGTCCCCAGATGCTCTTGTGTCCTTGGGGAGCCTAAGCCCCTTGGCTAGGAGTAGCCGTTTACCTCTGGTGTAGTGACAGCCGTTTTGGCTGCCTTTACCAGGTTTTTGCATCTTGTAGTTTTGGAGTTGGTTGTTTTGTTGTTTTTTGCATTCTTCCAAGTACTCTTTGGAAAGAGAACGTGAAGCCTGTGAGGCAGAACCAGTAGTTGTGTCCACCTCAGAGGCCAATTCCTGCCCTCATTGCTGTGCTCAGCCACCCAGACTCAGTGCTACAGCACTCCAGTTAGAGGGCCTGACTTGGGAGAGTGTTCAGAGGCACTTGCTCCACCCATGTGGGCAGCTTACCTCTGACAGCTGAGGAAGGCTTGCAGGAGATGACCTTCAGTGTCCCGTTTCACCCTCACTGTAGTCTCCCTGTTCAGGCCTCCTGTTTGCCCATATGGCAAGTGCATACCCATTTCTGCCAAGGCAGTGTTTTTTGGGTTTGTTTGTTTCTTTGTTCGTTTGGACAGCAGAAACGAACCCAGAGGCACTCAACCACTGAGCCACATCCCCAGTCCTTTTCATTTTTTAGCAGGGACAGGGTCTCATTAAGTTGCTGAGGCTGGATTTGAATTCAGAACCTCCTGCCTCAGCCCCAGTTGCTGGGATTGAATTTATTTTTTTATTTTTTTAAGACAGGAGATTGAAACTGGTGCTTAACCATTAAACTACAGCCCTATGTGCCCCCACACCTCCCCCCCCCCTTTTTTTTGAGACAGGGTCTTACTAAATTGTTGAGACTGGTCTTGAACTTGTGGTCCTCTTATCTCAGTTTCTCAAGTCATTGGGATGACTGGTGTGTGCCACTGCATCCAACTGTTCATTAGTTTTGAGTGAACTTGGGCATCTTTTCTTTAAGTCTGAATTCATCTTTTAAGGAAAAGGTTGAATAATAGCTATATGGCATAATTACTTTAAAGTTCAGAAACAACTTTTGTTCAGGATTATGCATGTATGTTGTGAAAATATGTAAGTAAAATAACAAGTCTGGTTTCCAGAAAATTCAGGGAGTGGGATAATCTTGGGTGAGCAGGAAAGGGCACAGAGAGAGTTCATGAACAGTGTCTTTGACCAAAAATTTTTAGTTTACAAAAAGAAACCTGAATATATGTTTTAAAAAATTAGGTAAGCCTTTGTGGACAACCAGAATATGACACAATAAGGGTGGTCCCTCCCTGTCGCAGACCAGCCACGTTTGCTAGAATGGCCAGTGGCATCACTAAAGGTTTCCCCAGCAGGCTGTGCTGCACTGCCATTTTACCTTAGCAGCTGGTGAGTCTCACCAGCAACCCTAGGGATGCTGTAAGTTGAGAAGGTGAAGTTGTTTGAATGAGGTCACACAGGTAATGAGTGAGTGAGCAGGGACTAGGACCCAAGCAGTCTGGCTAGGGTGCCAGTCCCTCATGCCATGCAGTGCTGGTTTCCTCTTTGAAAAGTGTTCAGTGTGGGGCTGGATCCCTGGGAGGTTCATGGTTGAGATTGGGAGTTAAAAGTTAAAAGTTAGGGCATGGTGCATGTTTTCCTGCAGAAAGTTTCACATGTTCCAAGGTCTTTTGTCCCTGCCAGAAGACAGCATCCCTGGCCTGTGCCCAACCTGCTCAGTGCTGTTACAGCCTCATGGGAGCTACAGGCCATGGCCTATAGACTGATGCCTCCCAGAGACTGCTCTGTTAGCAGTGTGATAGCTAATAAGAGCAGACCCCAGTTGAGTCCCTTCCCCAAGACCATGGCTCCTTGTCTAGTTGGGTCATGAGGTGCTCATCCTGTGGCAACATGGTTATCACAGCTAAAAAGTAACTTTAAAATGTAATTTTTTGAAGCCTGAAAACAGAAAAGGTGAGACCCTGTCTCAAAAACTTAAAAGGGCTGGGATGTAGTTCAGTGGTACAGCACCCCTGGGTTCAGTTCCTAGTACCTTAAAAATAAATAAGGAGTTAGTTTTCTTATGCCACTGCACCCTCTCTGTCCCATTTCTTGTCTGGCCCTTGTAGGTAAGCAAGTGGTGAGAGGCAGGGGTAAAGTAGTCATTTTTCTTATTCAATTGTAAGTGAATAAGACTACCCCTCTTACATTAAGATGTTGGCACTGCATGGATTGTTTTGTACCTTTATTCACAGAACAGTATGTCCAGGAGGTGTTTCTTTACTGTTAGGCAGAAAACACAGCTTTTTATTTATTTTATTATTTATTAGGTGTTTTTATCCTAGGCATGATTCCTAGCCTTTGACTCACTGAGTGCTCATACACCTCTTTGAGAATGGTCCTTTTATTGTCCTCATTCTGAAGATGAGAGTTTAGGGTCATAGAAAAACCAAGTAACTTTTACACATCCACACAGCTATTGATGGTGTGCATCTTTGTGTATACTATAACTTGGTGCACCAGGGCAGTGACTTTGATGATAGCTGGTCCATTCAGCACAGTGCTTTGGGGAAGGGGTCTGCTGGTATTATATAGCATCCATGTTCCTCTCTGATATGGGCATTGAGGCCTTCTTGGGGCATATCCAGGCCACAGCCATCAGCTCCTAAGAAGTCCCATAGGCCTATATTTTGTTAGAGCTTATCAGCTCACTCACAGTTGGCAGCAAGGGCACTGCAAATCCCTTGATTTGTTGACATGTGTAGTCATTGCTTGACATTCCAGCCAGAATGAGGTCAGAATGACTAATAAAAGTTATTTTCCAGATAACAGGTTTGCCTTGAGTAGGGCATGTTACTAACTTCCGAACTCTCTGCAAGCAAAACACTTAGCTGTTTCATTCTTTTTTTTTCTTTCTAGTTTTCAATGGACCTTTATTTTATTTATTGACACGTGGTGGTGAGAATCAAACCCAGTGCCTCACACATGCTCAGCGCTCTGCCATTGAGCCACAGCTCCAGCCTTAGCTATTTGCTTTTTAATTCACTGGAGAACTTTCCCTGAGTTTAATGAGGGACAGTTCAGTGGGAAAGCATTAACTACTGAGGGTTAGGGAACTCTGCAGGAAAATGTATGGTTTATTTCTTTTCCCTTCCAGAAGCTGGGTTGGGTCTAGACATGAAGGCCGAGTAGGCCTCAGGTAAAAGTTGGCTGGATGTCCCACCCCATTTCCTGGTACCCAGGACTGCCATGAGGCTGTTTGTGAGAAGGTCTCTGAAGTGATGACCCTGGGGATGTGTGGTGTTCACTGTCCTGTGATTGTTTCTGCAGGAGGGAAAGGAAGTGGTATCTTTGATGAATCGACTCCTGTGCAGACCCGACAACGTCTGAACCCACCAGGTGGGAAGACCAGTGACATTTTTGGGTCCCCAGTCACTGCCACTTCACCCCTGGCACACCCAAACAAACCCAAGGTATGGACTACATTCAGACAGCAGACATGAGAAAAAAACAAAAGTTGAGCCAAGGACTCTTAAAAAGCTGCAGATGTGCCATGTTATTAGGGAGAAAAGGTAGACATCATTGATTTTGCTGTGGTCATTTGTTATTGGGTTGGGGAGCTCCCTAGTTACCCAGGAAACATTCCAACCTCATGATGACTGACCCCTGGGGAAAGTGGTTTCTTGGTGTGTCAACAGTACAGATACTGCTAGAGGCAGCCACACTGGCCTTTACCACATACCTGAGGGATAGCAGCTGAGCACCTGGTGCAAGAACTCGCCCCTCAAGGGTCTTTCATGATTCTTCATTCTGTAGAGGAAAGGTGGTGGCTCTTGATGGCATTTCTTTCCCCACACAAGGTCCAAGGCCTCATGCTTGTTATCTTAGTGGATTTGTGGTGCTTGGCACCTCTGATCCTGCAATGGCTCCGAACCAGGTAACTACCTGTAATCCAGCAAAGGGTCAAGTAACCAGGGTCTCCTTACCTGCAGTGCCATCTCAGAGGCTTGCTGAGATTGTGACCCTGGATGTGAACTTCCTGGGCTGAGGCCGAGGTAGAGGCTTGACGAAGAGCCGGCACAGCCCTCACCTGAATGTTTGTTCAAGGCATGACAGGACATTCTGGGAGTTTACTTTGGCCAGAACTCACTAACAATAAAACCTATAATTTTATTGTTACTTAATTATTAGCATTATATTTAAAATTTTTCATCGTTTTTTTGTGGCCAAAAGATAGGGTCCAGTTCTCTAAAACAAAAAGCATACACATTTCTGGAACTACTTGTGCATGGACCATCACTGCATTTTTGTCAGTTCCCATCTCAGATGATGGCCCACCGCCATTGAATGGAAATGGAAATGTGAAAAAAGACCCAAGGCAAGGAGAAAATGAGAGCAGATGAGAGGGCTTCATGGAGATGAGTCAGGTTGGATCACCCCATGTCTCCTGTGATGGCCTGTCTGAAGCAACAGTCTCTTTCAGGTTGGAGTCTCAGGAGCCAGGCATGCGCCCCACTGAGTATGAGATTGTGAGGCTCATGTCAAAGACAGCATCTCTTTGGGATGTACCCGTGGAACTGCTGCACCTTGGCTAATCCAGAAATGCCCTAAAGGTCAGCAGTTCTCCATCAACGAGAATTTTAATTAGCTAAACATAAGAGGAGGAAGCTTGGATTCACAGGTTCCCAGGAAAGAATAATATGAGCTTGTACACCTGGGCATAGAATAAAGGGAGTCAGAAAACAACTTACCTGGGTTTATTAAACCTAAAGGTTTTTTGACCCAGGAGCATCAGACATCCCCAGCCTCACTGGAAAATGACCAGTTCCAGGCTCAGGACAGAGAGCGTAGGAGATGCTCCTGGAACATTGTGCAGTGCCATAAAACCATTGCAGTGTTAGACTGGTGTCAAAAGGATCAGAAACCATTGTGAAGAGTAGTCTTGGGCCACAGAGGCTTGGACCTCATTTGGTCCTCAATTAGTACAGTAATCACAATGGATTAAAATTCACCAACTATTTAGAATTCAGAGGTTAAAAAAAAAATCTTTAGAGACCTTTGGAGAATGCCAGAAAACCAACTCATGAAATCTGGTGAAGAACAAAGATGGTGTGAATAACCAGCTTTTCCTGCATGAAAGATGTCAGCTGTTGAAGGAAAGTTCCATTTTATAGAAGTACTAAAGGAGCCAAGCATAATGACCATACCTGTAATCCCATCTTCTTAAGGCTGAGGCCAGCCTGGGCAACTGAGTGGGGCTTGTGTCAACATTTAGAAAGGACTCCCAAGTTATAAATGAGAAGGGGTAATAATACTGCCATGTTGACAGTGTGGGATGAACTCAACACACCCACACAGTGGTCATCAGTGGCTGTGACAGCACAGAAAGAGAAACAGCCAAGAGTTATGACCTCAAATGTGGAAGTCCAACGTGGTCCACCTTAAGGTCAGTTTGTCAATATAAAACCCAAAGTGAAACAAAACCACATTTTTAAAAAATGATGTCACATATATGCACTCAGAACAGTATAACGTGTAGGAAAATACATGACAAATGATGGAGATTCTCAAGATGAAAAAGAGAAAGGACCAGGCACAGTGGCTCACGCACATAATCCCAACTACATAGGAGGTTGTGGCAGGAGAGTCACAAGATTGAGGCCAGCCCAGGCAACTTAGTGAAGAAAGGGCTGAGGCTGAAGCTCAGTAGTAGGAGTGCTTGTGCATGACTCTGGGTTCCAACCTTGGTACAGCAAAAACAATAAAGCTTAAGAAGGGCTAGGTGCAGCCCAGTGGCAGAGCACTTGCCTAGCATATGCAAGGCCTGGGTTTGACCCCCCAGCACCACCCAAAGCAAAACCAGAATACCAAATGAGAAAGAGACTTAGAAAAGCAGTCCCTTTCAAAGTCCAAATAGATTTTGTAGAAATGGAAAAAAAAACTATTCAAACATTCACTTGGAAGATAAAACATGGAAGCCCACATCCCAGTTTCAAGTCTCACTTATGGCAACAGTAACTAAAACAGCACAATGGCAATTTTGTGGGGGTTTGTTTGTTTTTTTCTACAAGAGTACCAAGATCATTCAATAGGAAAGTAACAAAGTCTCTCAACAAATGGTGTTGGGAATTTGGGTATGCACACACAAAAAGATAAAATTAGACTTACCTTAACACCATGGGGGAAAAAAATCTCGAATTGGTTCAAAGACCTCAAATAGAGAGCAAAATCATAAAATTCATAAAAATCAGAAAATATAGTGACTAATCTTTGTGATCCTGCACTTGACAGTGCTTCTTAAATAAGACACAAAACAATAGACAATAAAATAAATTGGACTTCATTAAAATTAAAAACTTAAGTGTGCATCCCAAGGACCCTACCCCAAAACTGGAAAGACAACCCACAGGATGGAAAAAAAAAAAACCTTGCAAATCACATACCTAATAAGGATTTACTGTCCAGAATATGTAATGAGGTCTTAGGACTTAATGACAAAATGACAAACTAATTCAAAATGAGCAATGGATTTGAATAGGCATTTCTACAGAGAAGATATATAAATGATAATCACATAAATGGGTACACAACTTCAGTGGTCATTAGGGAAATTCAAATAAGAAACTACCACCTCAGTCCTTGTGGGACACCTAGAAAACATTGAGTTAGAACCTCGAGTGTTGCTAGCGAGGATGTGAAGTTGGTTGTGAAGTCGTGGAAGTTGGTTTGGCATTTCCTCAGAAAGTTAAGCTTGAACCACTGTATGAATCAGCAATTCCATGAAGATTTGGAAAACAGGAGCTGGTTGTGGTGGTACCACCTTGGATCCCAGCTACTCAGGTGGAGGAGGCAGGGCTCTAAGTTCTCAACCAGCCTCAGCCACTTAGGGAGACCCTGTCTCTAAAAAGGGCTGTGGTGTGGCTCTGTGGCAGAGCACCCTGGTTCCATCTCTAGTATCAAAAAGAAAACATTTTTCCTTGGAAAACTGGGAATGGAACCACCATTTGACCCAGCTATTCCTCTTCTTGGACTATACTCAAAAAGACCTAAAAACTGCATACTACAGGGACACAGCCACATCAATGTGTACAGCAGCACAATTCACAATAGCTAGACTGTGGAGCCAACCTAGATGCCCTTCAATGGGTGAATGGATAAAAAAAATGTGGCATTTATAAACAATGGAATATTACTCAGCACTAAAAAAATAACAAGATCATGGCATTTGCAGGGAAATGGATGGCATTAGCAGATTATGCTAAGTGAAGTTAGCCAATCCCCCAAAAAAACAAATGCCGAATGCCTTCTCTAATATAAGGGAGGTGACTCAAAATGGGGTAGGAAGGAAGAGCATGAGAAGAAAATTACCTCTAGATAGGGAAGAGAGGTGGGAGGGAGAATGGGAATTGCATGGAAGAGGGAAGGAGACCCCCTTCATTATACAGAATACAGGTGTGACAATGAGGGAAAAAAAAAAAGTGGGTCACATTAGATTGGGTAGAGAGAAGGGAGGGGAGGGGAAGGGAAGAGGGGAATGGAGAATAAAACCGACATTATTATTCCTGTGGGTATATACGTGACTGCATGACTAATATGTACAACCTGTACACTCAGAAAAATGAGAAATTATATCCCATCTAATTCAAATGTATGATATGTCAAGATCATTGTTCTGTCATGTGTAACAAATTTTAAAAAAATATGAAACTAAAAAAAAAACTGAAAACAAGGATTCAGGAGCTGGGATTGTGCCTCAGAGGGAGCGCACTCACCTAGCACGCATGAGGCACTGGGTTCAATCCTTGGCACCACATAAAAATAAAGATATGCATCCACCTATAACTAAAAAATAAATATTTAAAAAAGAAAACAGATTCAGGCTGATACTAGGGCACATTTTCGTAGCAAAATAGCTGCAGGTGGAAACATGCCCACATGTCTATCAGCAGAGCAGTGGGTTCAAAGTGTAATGCAGCTACACAGTCGCTTACTGCTGTTGTCAGACTACAGTTCTGACATGTTGTAATGTGGACAAGCCTTGAAAGCACTGGTGTTTTAAAATTTGATATTGAAGAAATAGTTTTTGCAGTTTTGAGCCCATTATGATTATTTTTTTAGGGCTACATCTTGAAAATTTTACAGACAAATGAAATATCTGGGGCTTGCTCCAGAGTAGTCCTAAGGAGAGACAGGCAGGGATGGAAGCTGGGGTGTGGTGTGCTTATTCTCGAATGGCTACAAGTCTGCATTGCAGTAGTACAGCAGGTCCTGCAGGCTCATTCTGTCCTCTACTTCTTTGGTAGTACTAGGGATTGAACCTGGGGGTTCCTCTGTGCTAGGCAAGTGCTTGACCCTTGAGCTGCATCCCCAGCAGCTTTATGGTAAAGCAGTCCAGACATGATAAAAACATGTCTTAGAAGTTAAACTGTAGTCGTCCATGCCTGTGTTTCAATGTCTGCCTGAGTGAGGGGAGAAAGGTTCTGGGTCCTGCACTGACCTGACTGTTGTCTTGCTGCAGGATCATGTGTTCTTGTGTGAAGGAGAAGACCCAAAGCCAGACCATAAAGGTGAGCTAGTTTCCTCTCCATCTGTTGCATGCCCCACAGAACAAGAAGAGTAGGTCCCATGCCCCCAGGCCAGGAGTGTACTATGAGAGGAGTAAGCCTTTGAAGAAGGCAGGGAGACAGGAAGAGTTACCTCTTTGTCACCACTTACCAGCCTGGACCTGTAAGATTCTTTTTCTAGAATGTCATCAAAACTCATGACGCAGGCTGGAGCTGTCAGAACTAAGAGGCTGGGTATGAGGCCTGTGTGGTGGGAGAGCTGAGCCTCCATGTACACTGTGGTTTCCAGGTTGATTGGGTATGGGTTTCTGCCTTGGGGCTGCTGTTCCCTTCAGCGGATGAACAGGATCCTGAGAGTGTACCCATCCTTCCTTCAGAAAATCTAGAGCACTGGTGACCAGAAGCCTCACCTGGGCTTGTCAGACCCCCAGCTGGGCATACTCACTCCTTTTTAGGCTCACTCAGAACATTTCTTTCTATGCTTGATGCAGGAGAGACTGGAGTGTAACATAAAAAATAAAGAAATAATTAACTTCTTTAGGAAGATACCAAGGAGTGTTTATAGTCATCAGCCCCAGTTTTATGGTCAGTCTGAGAACTGCATCTCCTTTAGCTGAGCAGTCTTGGTGCAAGAGTGCATGCCTGGCCTCACCTTCCCCTTCCCCATCTTGTCATGGATTTTTTGTGAGCTGCTCTGTGATGTTGACTGCTCCTCAGGGCAGCTTGCCTGTCAAGCAGTGGCTGCCTCTAACGGCCACTGTGCTGACTCTGTCCCACAGCTGCAGGAAGCACCTTTAGCCGAGAAGAGTCAGGAGAAAAGGGCAGCTCCCGAGGAGCAGACCACGCCAAGGCGCCTGAGCCTACGCCCCCAGCTGACAACCACGAGCCCAGGCTGGGGCCGAGGCCTCGCTCTCACAACAAGGTCCTGAACCCACCAGGAGGCAAATCCAGCATCTCCTTCTACTAAGAGGCTATTTACTGCTCTGCCTGTAGCCAGACCAGAAATTCAAGATACAGAGTATTAAAAGTTTATTGTTTTCTTTAGCCCAAACAAAAGGGGGTGGGAGAGGGTTGCCCTGTGTGTGAAGCTGGCTGC
Source organism: Callospermophilus lateralis (assembly GCF_048772815.1). NCBI lineage: Eukaryota > Metazoa > Chordata > Mammalia > Rodentia > Sciuridae > Callospermophilus > Callospermophilus lateralis. The sequence continues at coordinate 7,708,031 of NC_135323.1, read as the reverse complement.
CTAGAGGACTGGGGCCTTTCAGACTGCAAGCTACATGTCTGGGGATGGGGATAGAGGGCTCCCCTGGTGTCTGCTCATTTGTTCTGATGGAGCAGGATTCTGAGGTAGGCAAGGGCAGGGATCTGGTGCTGCGTGGCTGGTGGGCTCTTCTGTGAGCTGTCTCCTGCTGACTAGGCATCCAGGAACAGCTGAAGAAAGCCCAGTCTGTCTTGCTGTAGGATGGAGAGGAAGCAAAAGCAGAAACATCAGGAAGGCAGTGGGAGTCCACATAAAGCATCCCCTTTGGCCCCAGGACCAGTTACCCATCACAAGGATAGCTTCCACTCCCAAGAGACCACTAAGCCCATCATCTCCTCTTTTTACCCCCAGTGTGTCGTCCTTCTCTCTTGAAGCACCGTGACTGCTTTTCCTCAGCAGCAGTCAACAGAACCAAACAGTTGACCTCAGTCGGCTGCTCTGAAAGTTTTTCTACCCTGGTCCTCTGAGTTGCCAAGTTCCTGCATCTCAAACCATGACCACATCTCACATAGGAATCTGCCGTCCTCTCTCAGGGACTGGCCTCGGTCCTTGATGTGCTGGATTTACTTGTAGATTGTTCCATATGTTTCCTCTCATCAGCCTTAAGTCTGGGCCTTGGTTCTTCACTGATAGTGTGAAGCTCACTTCCAAAGCTGCACTCTGCCCTCTGCAGGTCTTTAAATCTCTTCATGTACACCTGAGTACAGGGTTTTTTCAGATCCTTCCTGTGTCTTTGTTCCTATAGTTGGTGGGAATGCATGAGCACCTTGGGTTCTTAGGTTGGTTTCTTCAGTGATATCTAAAAGGCTGTCTTCAAGTACCAGCTTCACATAAATGCCTGTGGATTTGGTTTCTGACATCTTCCAGAAAGCAGTCCACTGCTTCAGCCACCTTTTTGAAACTGCAGAACCTCTGGACCCTACTATAAACAACAGGCCAGAGCGTTAAGTAGTTTGTCAGCAGAGTCTCAGCTCACACGCCAGCAGATGCTTTGCTGGCATGAGTCATGTTGCTTCATCTGTCAGGCAGAGGTCCCTCCCTGTCCACTGCAGCCTCAGTTCCCTGCTTCCCTGTGGTGGGCATATTAACAGGAGAGGGCCTCAGTGGCGTGGCTATTGCTTTAAGTGCCTACAGGGCTCAAACCAGGTGCTAGGAACATCCTCGGTGTCCTTTAGCTTTGGACAAACAGCAGGTCTTGTGTGGTCTAACACTACCTGCAGGAGCTAATCATTCCCCAGGCTCTGGCTCCTGGCACATGGAGGGGTCTGCATATGACTTGTCAGCCAAAGAATCTTAACCCCTTCAGTTGCCCTATTCACCATGGAGCCAAAAACATTCCATGTGAGTCCTGAGAACTTGGACAGGTTTCTGTTCAAAGTCATTTATAACATTGTTTGGAATTTTGGGGCAGGGCAAGTTCCCATTAAAATAATATAAATGTTGCTTAGCTTTTTAAGCCAAAACCCACTAACTTGTTTGACTTACAAGGAACTAGTGTTAATGATAGATATGAACCACTATTTGTAATGATGTTTTCTTAGAGAAAATAAATTGTGAATTCTAAATCAAATTGCCAAGAAAAATATCTGACATTACTGTGCTGGTTCCTGCTGTTGTGCCAATGAGAAGGAAACTCTCTTCTGAGTCCATGTGCTGGGCAGTGTGCTCACTGTGGGAGCAGAGAAGGCACTTCCCAGGTGAGCCCAGCTTTGTGGGTATGGTGCGCGCCTGCATTAGGAAGATGCTGTCTGTATGTGGACACATCCTGTCCTCAACCTCCAAGCTGCATTAAGAAATTACTAGTCTGTATTTTTATTAAGCCTTAATTTTTTTTAATAACATTTGGTGCCAACATGTTTCTAGAGCTGTATCAAAACAAGAAACCTGTCCTCACATCACAATGCAATTTTGATAGGAACATTTTGTTATTTTTACAAGGCAAAATTAGGAATAATGGTTGAATTAAACTTCGTAACCACGTAATTAAAGTCTTTGCCTGTTTTGTGTGTGTGTTCTTTCCCATCCATCCATTCTGCAAACAAAATGCCGTAAATTGGCTCCTTTCCCCACAACTCTTTTCTGGTAAGTTTGTCTCTTCCTGTCATTTAATCTGGAGGATACCCAAATCAATCTTAAAGCTTTGAGCAGGCTATGCACAGTGGCTATTGCCTGTGATGCCAGTGACTTGGGAGGTTGAGACAGGACAACTGTAGGTTCCAGGCCAGCCTCAGCAACTTAGCAAGACCCTGTCTCAAAAAGGGCTAGGGATATGGCTCAGTGGTATAGCACCCCTGGGTTCAACCCCAATGGGATATGCACACACAAAAAGCTTTGAGTGAGTGGGAAATTTGCCCTAAGTTAAGCACATTGATTATTTTCTCTTGCTACTAGTTATCCTTAAGGTCTCTAATGTGCCTCTAGCTTGGCTTTGAAATCCCCCATGACTAGCCCCGTAATGAACAGGTGAGATGCTGAGCTGAGTGTCAGATTCAGTGCAGAAGCGCAGATCAAATGTCTGTCTTCTGTTGGGTTAGCTATTTTCTTATGTCCCCAAGCAAACTTAATATCCTCATGTGTGCTATGTGGATTCAGGGAAATGAAACAGACTGCCTGTAATGAGAGCCCCCTCTAGGAGATGCCATGCCATTCTGCCAGCTGGTTCAGGGCTTCAAATGAAAACCATGTCCTCAGAAAGCTAGCATGGTTATCTGGAACACCATCTTCACTTGTTCATCCATGCGATGGGATGTGTAGAGCAAGTTTCAAGAACTGGGTTAGGCACTGACATTAAATTACCTATTAATAGCAGCTGTTCAAGCTGGGATTGTGGCTCAGGGATAGAACGCTCACCTCTCACTTGCAAGGCCCTGGGTTCGATCCTCAGCACCACATAAAAATAGATTTATAAAGGTATTGTATTCAACTACAAAAAAATAATAAATATGTTTTTAAAAATAGCAGCTGCTCAAGCTAAGGGCAGTCACTGAAATCTGAGTCGTTCAAGTCCCCAGAGGCCAGACAGCAGACACTGGTAGCTCTACCAGTGTTCAGGTGAAAGCCAGAAAAATAAACATCAGAGCTGGTATTTTGAAGTCTTGTTCCTCCCTCAGAAATGTGCCAGTTCTGGGACAGCATCACCTGCTATGTTATCAGGGAGATCCTTGCAAGCAGGTACATATCTCGGGAATTGAACCTAGGGGCGCATTACCACTGAGCCACATCCCCAGCCCTTATTTTTATTTTAAGATGGTTTTGCCATCCTGCCTCAACCTCCAGAGTTGCCAGGGTTAGGTTAAATCGCATCCCCCCCCACCACCACCAGACGGCTTCTGCCTCAGCTTTCAAAGGAGCTGGGATACAGGCATGGGCCACTGAGCCTGGCTTAATTCCTTAATCCTTAGCATTCTTGGGGATTGTTAGTGAAACATTCCTTAGAAATCAGAACTTTTGAAAGGAATGAGCTCACCTTACATTTTATGGTCTTTTAATGAGCAAATCCGAAGTTCTAATCAGTTGACTTCAACTTAATATTGTATATTCTGTAAGCGCCGGGAATTACCCAGCATGCCAGCTTGTTAAAATTTCGTGGTTTCAATCAATTTCAGGTAACCAATTTCTGAAGGTGGTGTTCATAATAAAAATAATAGTGATGTCCACGCCGGCTGGCCGGGTCATGGCGGCTGCCCTGCTGGGGACTTTTCGGAATTCTCGAGGTTCGAGCCTCCAGAACACAAGCCTGCTCCGCTATCGCTCTGCCGTGACCGGCACCCGCGGGTGGCGACGCGGAACCCGAACCGCCTGTGCAGGCGGGCCGCCAATTCCTGGTGTCGCGAGGCGCCCAGACAGACGTCCAGCCCGGGCGGAAGCGCGGCCCGCAGCAACTGGCCCCACCGCGCCGCTGGGACACAGCGTGGGAAGGCCCCCGAGCCACAGACGCGGCCGGAAGCGCCGCTTCCCGGACGCCGCGGCGCGGCCCCACCCTGCGGTGGGCGGGACTTCCGGCGGGCGAGTGACGGGCGCGGCTTGGGCAGCGGCGGCGGCGGCGGCCTGAGGCGACAGCGGCGACGCCGCGGCCCGCGGACCCGGCAGCTGGAGCGCCGCGCTGGCGGCGGCCGCCGCGATGATGGAGATCCAGATGGACGAGGGCGGCGGCGTGGTGGTGTACCAGGACGACTACTGCTCGGGCTCGGTGATGTCGGAGCGCGTGTCGGGCCTGGCGGGCTCCATCTACCGCGAGTTCGAGCGCCTCATCCATTGCTACGACGAGGAGGTGGTCAAGGAGCTCATGCCGCTGGTGGTGAACGTGCTGGAGAACCTGGACTCGGTGCTGAGCGAGAACCAGGAGCACGAGGTGGAGCTGGAGCTGCTGCGCGAGGACAACGAGCAGCTGCTCACGCAGTACGAGCGCGAGAAGGCGCTGCGCAAGCAGGCGGAGGAGGTGCGTGGGCGCGGGCGGCTGGCGGCCGAGCCCGCGGCTGGCTTTGAGCAGGGCTCTGGGCCGCACGTTCCTAGATTGGGATGCTCGGGCCTCACCACTGCGGCTTCAGACTCCCCACACAGGGGGTTCAGGAGCCCCTAGGATCTGAGAGCTCAAAGTGACCCGGGTCGCTTTACTAGGGAGGGAACTGGCCCTGAGAAGTGGAGGGGCCCGACCAAGGTCACACACTCCAGAAACACCGGGCCAGGATGTGGAGTGGACCCAGACGCACGGCCTGGTCTCTTCTGGGTCACTCCTCCCCACATATCAAGCGGTGAAGCTGTGGCTGCCTCCCCGCTGTGCTGGGCACCGCCCTCCACTGCTCTGACCACTCAGGGCCTTTTGATGCCTGACGGAGGTTTGGTTGGCTTTCTTTTTTATTCCCAGCCTGTGTAGTCAAAATAGTGATGAGGAGGAAGTAAAAGAAGAAAACCAAGCTGGACAACCTTAAGGCCAAGTTGTAACTGTGTACCTAAAAATGTACACTACCTGGCTTAGGTACCCTGCTTTGTGCAGTGCCAAGGCAACCTCCAGGGAGGTGCCTCTTCCTTCCCACATACACTCAGGCTGGACCACTGCTCTTAAGTATTGTGCCTGCGCCTTGCAGAGAGATTGCTGTAATGCCCTTACCCTATTGCTCCAGCTATTTAGACAGGCTGCACAGAAAGCTGTGAGCTGAGCAGTAAGCAAATACCCTGGGCTGGACTGGCCAGGTGGAGGTGGCAGTCAGATGCTAATATTATGCCCTTGGAAGAGTCAGGTACTGTTACAACTGAAGAAAAGGGTTCAACCCTGTAAACATTGGTGTTCTGGCTCCTTTATGGAATCAAGCAGACATTCACTTTCAGTCATGGGCTGCAGGCATGCCATGGTGCAGAGGAGCTGGGATGAGCTGTCAGAGGATGCTGCCCTAGCCACTCTGCTCAATTAGGCTTAGTCAGAGATGGTAACCTGAGCCAGCTGCAGCCTTCTGAGAAGACAGAGTCTGCAGGGTTTTTGAGGAAAACCTTGAGCAGAGTAAACATCCCTGTCTTCTACTCACCCTGTGATAACCATAAGGAGATTCTTGGTTCTAATACTGAGTGGCCAGTTCTCTGGAATTGAGGTTTAGGGTGAAGGGCCCAAGCCATGGAGTCTGCAGATACTATCTTGGGTACCAGCCCTGTCCTTGTGAGCGGCCTATCCACCCGGTCTCTCCTCCTCTGGGCCACAGTGACCTCTTCTCTAAGTGGATTGCTTGTCAGCCTTGGCATGTCAGTTTCGTCTCAGATGCTGGGCACCACTATTGGCTCTAAGTGGCCTGAAGAATCATGGTGAAGGTTTGAGACATCAGGCAGGACCCCTGGTGGAGTCTCGGACAGCAAGCCCTGGGTGTTGCCAGCTGTTCAGATTTTAGCACAGGTTCTCAAAAGGGTTGGAAAGGGGCAGCTGGCTGTGTGTGCCGGGCCTGAAAGGACAGAGGCTGGAGTTTGCCCAGGTGGCAGAGTTCTTCTTGTAGCAATTAAGCACCTAGCTTATGAGAGGAAAAATAAAGCTTCAGAGGCGAGTTTTAGTCATCGCTTGCTTTAAAATCTCTTTAACCTTAGAGAAGCTGCTAGTAGCATCCCTCACATCTCAAGTAATGCAGGTGGGTACTCTTCCCACAGGAGGTGTCTGTGGACATTTGCTGATGATGGACATTTGATGCTGTGTAAGAAAAGCATCCAAGTGGAGGAGAGTTTGATCCAAAACTTCTTTTTTCCTAGTCAGACAAAAGTAATCCATTTCATAGAAGAGAATTTGGGTAGGATCAAACTGGAAAGTGGGGCAGCTGGGATTGTGGCTCAGTGGTAGGGCAATTGCCTAGCACATGTGAGTCATTGGATTTGATCCTTAGCGCCACATAAAAATAAATAAATAAATAAATAAAGGTATTGTGTTCATCTACAACTTAAAAAAAGAACTGGAAAGGGGGTGAAAAATCAACATAATCCCATCCTACAGAGATGATCTCTCATGAATGAGTAAATACATTGAATCAGAAGTTCTTGCTCCTGTTTCCTATGTCAAGAGTAGTAAGTTCACTGCTTGGACAGTGTCTGCCATTTCTTCTTCAGCCAAAGTGAATATTAAGAGCAGTTTTGGGTTTTTTTTTTTTTCCTCGCTGTACTAGAACTAGAATCCAACCAAGTTGGATGCAGCTCTATCACTGAGCTGCATCCCCACCCCTTAAAAGAAGTTCTTAAATACTGTTTTTTGGATGAAGCTATTAAGATGTAGTGGCCAGAGCTGTTTTTCCTTGTTGCCTCCAAAAAGTTCTTCAACTGTAGCAGTACCAGAAGCTCCAAGAGCAAAACAGTGTCACACTAGACTCATTTTCATGGCACTGGGAATCAAACCTAGACCTTTGTGCATGCTAGAAAAGGGCTGTACCCCTGAGCTGTGTTCCCATTCTCCAAACAGAGTCACTCTGAAAGATGGAAACAAACAGGTACAGAAACCATGAGCAAAGAGCTGCATCAAGCCAGGGAGAACATGGGGGAGCCAGCTGGGGTTCAGAGGCCTCTGGAGTGAAGCCTGCTGTTCTGTGGTGAGAACCTTCTGGGCTGCCATGGCAGCCCAGGTGGGCCAGGGGGGCTGAATGCGGATGGAGGTCAGTTCCCTTAAAATCTGAATTAATCTTTTCTTAAACTTTTTGTTGCAATAATATACAGAAAAGTTGCAAAAATATTCTCCTCATGTGGATTCGCATATGTGAATCTTTTCCCATTTTGTTTTCTTTCTCCCCCATTCTGCTAAGGCCTCGGGGTCCTGCATGTCCCTATAGTCCCTGATATTCTGGAATGGTTCCTCAGTTTCTGCCCTTGACATGTTACAGCTCACATTAATCACTTTGCAGTGTGTATGCTGGTCTGGGTTTCCTGTAACCTGGTGGCCAGACTCATTCTCTGAAGTAATACTCGGGGCTGCCGAGTCTGGGACATCTTGACCACATGCAAGATGGGCAGGCAGGAGGGGCACAAGATAAGATGTGAGAAGAGGCCTGGTCTTCCATTTCCTCTCCCCGTGCATGGTGCTCCCCTTGCATAGGACCCTGCCAGGGTTTTGCCCAGCCAGTTCCTGGCCCACCTGACTCCCTGGCATCTGACAGTGTACTGGAGAGAACAAGAATGTCCCCAGCATTCACCTGCTATACCTCTCACCCTGACCTCCCCAGCTAACTTCCAGTTTGTTCAGGGACAGGACCAGGGCTATTCTCTTCTCCAGCTAGCCTGTGTGAATGAGCAGGGGAGCCAGCTTCCCCTTTGCTCATCTTTCCATGCCGACACCTCAGTTCCCAAGATCAGGGACTCTCTTAGGAGCAGCCCTTCTGTCCAGCAGACTTCTGTGGTGATGGGCATATTCTAATTTGTGCTGTCCAATCCAGTGGGCCCTTGAACATTTCCAATGTGTCTTAGGGAGCTGAGGAAAGGGGATTTTAATTATTTTCCTTCCCTGGTGCTTGGGATAGAAACCAGGTCCTGATACTTGTAAGGCCGGGTCTCTTCCACTGAGGCACACCCCAAGCCCTGGTTTTCCTTTTAATTATTTTATGTTGAGACAGTTGCCTGTGACCAGGGCACCTGTACTAGACAGCACAACTGTGAACAGTCAGCTGAGTCCCTTTCAAAGGGTAGGTGGTAAATGTTTCTGAGTTAGCTTCAGGCAAGAAAGGAAGATGCTTAAAATTGGGTTTGGATTTTTTTCAGTGAACACATTCCAGCCAGAGGGACTTGTTTCTGCTACAGGAGAGCAGGTAGAGGAAAATAGGATGAGATGGAGCCAGTTGGGGGGCGGTGCTGACTCTCTAGGAAACAGCAAGGAGGTGACGAAATTCCTGCAGGGCTGAGAAGAGGTCTGCTGGGAGATCCCTGACTCCTAGAAGTCGCCTTTGCTGATGGTCACAGGACTGAACCTTTTACTCTGGGCTTCACTATCTTTTATCTTTTATTCTTTTTTCAGGGGGAGGGGTTAACCATTGTGTTGAGGTATGGCTGGCATACACAGAACTGCACATGCTTAGTGTACAATCAACAGGATTTTTGTTTTTTGGGTTTGAACCCAGAGGCACTCTACCACTGAGCTATATCCAGCCCTTTTTATTTTCATTTTGAGACAGGGTCTTGATAGGTGACCTTGAACTTGATATCTTCGCAGCTCAGTCTGGGATGACAGGTATGTGCCACACTCAGCTCAGTGTGATGAGTTTTGACATTGGTATAGACCCCTCAAGCTATCCTTCCCCACCGTGAGGGCAGTAAAGTCGCCCCCCCCCCCCCACATCCTAGAGCTCATTTATGTGATCTTGGTCTCTGTGTCTCCCTGCCTCCCCTACCCCCAGTTGACCACTGATCTGCTTTCTGCCCCATTGGTTCATTTGCATTTCTGGGACTTTCTATACACAGACCATGCAGTATATGCCCTGCTTTGTCTCACTTCTGTCACTTGGTATTGTGGTTCTGAGATGTCCAGGCTGTCACATGTGTTGTTCTTCACTGCTAGGCAGTGTCTCTGCCTGTTTGTGTGTCTGCCTGCTGATGGAACTGGGGCCTTCACCTTTACGTGGCCTTGGTGTGCATGCCATCTTGGGACAGGCCCTGTGCAGTGCAGGTGTGTAGGTGATGGCAGCTGGGACAGGAGGCTGGGACAGGAGGATCACAAGTTAGAGATCAGTCTCAACAACATAGACCCTGTCTCAAAATTTTAAAAATAGCCGGGCACATTTTTAGAATTTTAAATAATGGTAGTGCATGCTTGTAATCCCAGCGGCTTGGGAGGCTAACAAAGGAGGATCGAGAGTTCAAAGCCAGCCTTAGCAACTGCGAAGCGCTAAGCAACTCAGTGAGACCCTGTCTCTAAAAATAAAATACAAAATAGGGAAAGAGATGTGGCTCAGTGGTCAAATAACCCTATAACCCTGAGTTCAATCCCCAGTACCAAAAAAAAAAAATTATATATATATATATATACACACACACACACGTATATATGTATACATATATACGTACGTGTGTGTGTGTGTGTGTGTTTGTGTATATGTATATGAATTTTGGCTGGGGCTGTCACTCAGTGGTAGAATTCCCTTGAGTTCAGTCCCCAGTGTCACAAAAAAAAAAAAAAAAAAAGCAGAAATGTGCTCAGGACTGCTGGAGGAGGCAAAAGCCAGGAGACTGGAGTCTATTTTTGACCCCATGCAGAGACTGGCCTGTTCTAAGAACACATTCCAGCCACTGGGGACCAAGTCTCGCCCTGAAGAAATACAGTGTTTTTCGACACATTTAGAGCCCATGTAGTCAGTCATTTGCAGTTAGGTTTTTAAGCGCCTGTGAGGATAGGAGCTTTGGGATGGCACGTTGAATATGACAGATATACTTGAGTATGTGCCTCCTCTCAGCTCTGGAGTTTAGACCCCATCCCCACACAGCAGTGGATTCAAAGCAGGACCTCTTATTGAAGTGTTCTGGGGGCTTCTGCCTGCATCTTGGCTTCCCTTGACACTGGGTATCATTCCTTCCATTCTCTGCTTCTTGCTGGAGTTCTGTTCCCCAACCTTTTCCACCCTGGCCTTCCTACCACCTCTCCTCCTCCCTAGCAGATGAGTGCCCAAACAGATACTGCACTGGGTGCCTGCCCTGTGCCTTTCTTAAGTTTGGAATGCTCTTTTCTTGAGAGCCAGTACTCCTGGCCACAGAACAGGGGAAGCATTGGCTGGAGCAGCCACAGAGGATGAGTGATTTTTCCCAGCGTGGTACATGGGTTTAGCTTCTGTTTTCTTACTTCCCCTTGTATCACTGACATAATCCTTTTCTTTTCCCTGTCTTACCAATTCTTAAAAACCAGTATGTATTAAACCAGCTGGATGGGTTTTGGGCAGGCACGGGAGCACATATTCCCTTTAATGTAAATGTGAGGAATGCTTGCTGTGTTCCTGGGATACGGCCATTCTCAGAGCCATGTTGGAGTACAGAAGTATCCCTCCTCACGAGTGTGCCATCCAGCAGACCTTGGAAGCAGTTTCTGACACCCAGGGTCACCCTCAAGACCTGCTCTCCTGCTTTTCAGACCTAGGTTTAAGACAGTCATGGGAAATGGAAAGGTGGTTTGGGTCCTTTGCCTCTAGCCAACCTGGGGTAAAATTCTGCAGTGTCAGGCACATGCCATCCCCTGGGAATCGGCTGTAGAAGAAGGGCACCTGCCCAGCCCAAAAGTCAAAGATGAGAGTGTCTTTCTTTTGGAAATTGGTTTTTCTCCCTCCATTGGATGGAATCCTTTCGGTGACCCTGGTCTCTAGGACATGTGAGAAAGAATTCAATCTGAAATGTCAATTTGCGTTGCTGGTGGAATTTCCTTGCATGTGAAAGTGTCACAGGTCTGGCTAGTGCTTAAGAGGCAGTGCCTGGTTGTTGCTGCACTTCTGGGAATTCCATGCTGACCTCTGTGCATTTGGCAGGAAAGGTCAGTTGAGTTCTGTTTGGTTTTACAGTTGGAATAGAAAGAACCTTGCATTCTGGTGAACACTAAGAAGATATTTCTCTGATACTAGATGTTGAAAGGGCTTGTGCAGTCAGATTATTTTAATACATATCTTCAAATTCACCAGGAAACAAATTCTGATAAGCTGGCCAATAATGAGGGGTAAGGCGGTTTTCAAGTTAACCTGGAAAGAGAGATGTGAGAATAACCGAGGAAATGCTGGTGAGGAAGGTTTGTGAGGAAGCACACCCCTCGGGTTCAGGATTGTGTTTGGCACCAGTGTGCCTGGAACAAACCCTCTTTTGGTTTGATCAGAAATAGACCGAAACAGTGTGATCTAGCACCTGAGAAACGCAGCACTGTGCAGTGACAGGGTAGGAGAGGGGCAAACGTCACCAAGGCAGCTCCCACACACAGACCATAGGCCGCAGTGCCAGCACAGTGCAAGGCCTAGGTTTAGTTTTTGTTTTTTTTGTTTTTATGATACTAGAGACTGAACCCAGGAGTATTCTACCTCTGATCTACACCCCAACCCTTTTTATTGTTTTATTTTGAGACAGGGCCTCACTAAGTTGCTCAGGCTGGCTTCAAACTTGTATCTTCATGCCTCAACCTCCCGAGTAGCTGGGATCACAGATATGCACCACTGTGCCCAGCTAAGACACAAAGTCTTGATTAGGTATAGTGAAAATCCTAATGAATCAGTAAAAACAATATAACAGAATGAGTGATTTCCAGAGGTAGCCTATATAAAAAATACACTTGTGAAAAAGTTTTGGTGTCATCAGTGACGGGGGAACTGAAATTGCAGCCAGCCAGCCATGCCACCTTTCTCCTCGCAAACTAGCAGAAACCAACCCCATCTTTTCCAGGGACTAGGTGTGATGCTTGGTGTCATCAGTTAGTCCAGTAATGGTGGGTCCTGAGCTGAGCGGTGATTGAAATGCCATGGGAATAGTCAAGGCCCAGCTGTGTATTGTGGAGCCTGTGTTCAACAATTCCTAAACAGCAAGGCTTTTAGCGAGCAAGGGCCTCCTCCAGGTGGGGCTCTGTGGCAGCCTATGTGCCATGGGAGCATGAAGGAGTCAGAGTGCCCATGCATTGTGTTAACTGAGGAGAAGTTTCCAGAGGTGTTTGGTCTAGAGTCCCCTGTTGCTTGCTTTCAGGACTCAGCTATGCTGAGATTTGCCTGAAGGGGGCCAGCACCATAAAGGGTTGGAAGCCAGAGTCAAGAATGGGGAAACCCCCCATTCCAACCCTGCCACTGTCCAGCTCATGGCCTTTCGAGGCTTGAAGCCCATGGCCCTTCAGGTGAAGAAGGGCTGCAGTCCCCTTCTGGCTGCACACCTTTATAACACCTACCTGCTTGTTGTTTCTGTGCATAGAAATTCATTGAGTTTGAAGATGCCTTGGAACAAGAAAAAAAAGAGCTCCAGATCCAGGTGGAGCACTATGAGTTTCAGACACGCCAACTGGAACTGAAAGCCAAGAACTACGCCGATCAGAGTAAGTGGCTGGCAGGAGAGGTGACACGAGAGGGAGTTTGTGCATGGTGTGAGGCCCAGCTGGCTGGGGCAGAGACGAGAGCTTCTGGTGAAAGGAGATTAGAGGAAGCCCAGTGATTTTTCTCAACTACTTGTTTAATCTCCACACTAGCATGTGTTTCTGTAATCACCTCAGGTCCTTTGTGGAAGTGAGAAAAATGGATAAGACTCCTAATCACAAGGCTCTGCTGTTTTATAGTGAAATCTGACCTGAAAATGTCCACTCCGTGGTCTTGTGGTCCTGCTGGCTTCTTGCTCCCACCTGCCAGGGCAGTGAGTGACCGGTCTTTGTCCGGCTGAAGGTCCATCCACGACAAAGCCATTGCTGTCATGGCAGTGCCTAGGAGAGTCTCATGGTTGGCCAAGGGTGTCTGTGGGAAAACCCTGTCCCGGCAAAGCAAGGTGAAGAAAGGGTGTTTTGTGGCTTAGCGGTAGAGCGCTCATTTAGCACGTGCGAGGCCCTGGGTTCTATCCTCAGCACCACATAAAAATAAATTAATAAATAAAGGTATTTAAAAAATTATTACAGTATATTATTTAAAAAAAAATAAATCCGAGGGCTGGGGTTAGAGGTATTATGTCCAACTACCATTAAAAAATAAATATTTTTTAAAAACTAATTTAAAATAAATAAATAAAATCATTACCATGAGAACGTGTATTTTAGTCTTCAACATTATACCAAAACTGTCGTCATTAGCTGTGTAATCTTAGTCTCTATAAAGAGGTGTTTTATTGAAATCCATATTGCCACTTTACCTGATTTCCCTGGATGGCAGGAGCCTTTTTTTTCCCAATAAGTAAGAACCAAATTGGGGGAAAAACCAGTTTGCTATGTTGGGCCTCTCCCCATCCTTAGATGCCTTCCACAGCCAGCCACTTCCAGGTGCACTGGTGTTTAACCAGCCAGCCCCCAGCCTGAAGCCCCGCTGTAGGCACTCATAGGAAGCCCTTTCTGGAGTTCCCCATGCACTAGTGTTCCCTTTACTTAGACTGTGTGTCATGTGTGAAGAGAGAAGAAAGATTGCAACTAGATTGCAGGCAGTGATTACTTGTTGGGTAGGCACCAGGTGAGAGGGGTCATAGAGATGTCCTGGGACTCTAACACTACGTTCCTCTGCAGGAGAGCACAGTTAGGCAGCCAGCCTCTCCAAGGACAGAGCAGTGGCTGGGTCAGAACATGCCTGACATGGGTTGTGTGTTGTGCACCAGCACCTGTAAGTCCCTTGTGTGTTGGGTGCTTGTGTCCATAACAAGCCTTCTAGGCTTCTACCTTGAGCTGGAGCTCCTGCTGCTTCAGCGGGATCCCACACCACCAGACACACCAACCCAGGCTGCACAGCAGTGACCTCCACAGACACCGCCAGGCAGGCCACCTTCAGGTCGAGGAGCAAAGCACACCCTGCAGTGAGAGGTGGAACCATGTCATTTGATAAATCAACTGAAAGCAGACATCAGGAAGCCAAGGAAGGGTGGGAAGTTCTCACTCTGAGGATGGGGTATTGGCTGCTGAAGGATCATGCCACACGAGTCCCTGGACTTGTCTGTTTAATTGTCCTGCTTCTACTCTTCTTCCTGGCCCTCCCATCTTGCTGGGCTGCAAGGACAGAGGGCTGAGCAGAGCCACAGGGGGAGGCATCTAAGATCATTGCATGCTGGCTTTTGGCAGGACATGGGGGCATCACCTGGCCCCTGCTGCCAGTTAGCCTCTTGGGCAGTTGTCTGCTTGGGCAGGCACACATGGGGCCAGAGGGGACTATCCCAGTGTCACCAGTGGCCACCAATTTAGGGAAGCCTTGCTGTCAGTCTCAAGGAGCCATGATTGTGACTTGGTCTTCCCAGACCTCAGCGTGTGTAAGGAGTCCTGCTGTCTGTTCTGCCATTTTTCCAAAGTGCTGTCGCTCTTAGGAATGTCTAAGAGGTTGTCTCTTCCCACAAACATCTCATTCCTCTTTCTTCTTTGCTGCACTGGGATGAAACCAGGGCCTCCCATATCTTAGGCACATGTGCCACCACTGAGCCCTCACTCACCTTCAGTTTTGCCTCCATCACCAAACTTCCTAGCTGACCTGGGTAGAGATTGCTTCTGTGTACCTGCTTGTCCTGGTTTTATTTATAACTGAGTGAAGTGCTCTCCCACAGATAGCACACACCATGCCTGTCATGTCTGCCCTCCAGCAGTCATGGCCCTTAGGGCACAAGATGCTACACCAGCTTCTGGTCCTGGCCTGGGAGAGGGACCAGCCTTGTGGGAGCGGGCTGTGTGGCTGACCCATAGGCCTTGTGTCTTCTAGTCTCTCGGCTGGAGGAACGGGAATCTGAGATGAAGAAGGAGTACAACGCCCTGCACCAGCGGCACACGGAGGTGGGCACCAATGGGCCTCCCTGGGTGGGAGGGGCCTGAGCTGCAGCCTACACCTGCTATTTGCTGGTGCCACCTGTGTCTGGAGGGAAGCTGTCTGCCTCAGCTGGTTTGGCCCCTTCCCCTGGAGTTGCCTGTTTTCATTGGAGCACAACTGCATCTGAATCTTGGTGGTGAGGGGCCCAGGGGGCTTCACTGATGAGAGTCCCCTCTTGGCAGATGATTCAGACCTACGTGGAGCACATCGAGAGATCCAAGATGCAGCAGGTTGGGGGGAGCAGCCAGACGGAGAGCAGCCTGCCAGGGCGGAGGTAGGCCAGCTAAGGTGGCAGAGGGGAGGCAGAGGACTTTTGGGCAGGAGTGCATTTAGAGGTGGCTGTGGCTGAGGGCTTGTGAGTAGCCAGGCTATGCCTTATGTGAGTCGCGGGTCAGTCTCCAGAGGCTCAGCAAAGTTGCATGTGTTCAGCCCTCACTATTCACATAGCTGGCAAATTTTCCCATTCATCAAAATATATTTGAAACCTCAAAATCAGTGCTCAACAGTGCTTTTGCTTTTGCAATCATTTACACAAGGAATGGGTTTAACTCAGTATAAGGCAGAACCAAGGGATCTGCCTGTCTGCCTCTCATACCAGGATTACACAGGGAAGGGCCAGAAGGGGCTGGACCCTGTTCTGCAACAAGCACCTGGAGACCTCTACCTGCTGGCGGGCTTTGAAGCCCAGCTCTGGCATCTGTTAATGGGGCTTCAGCCGATCACCCAATGCTCTGACCTCATCTCATTTATAAAATAAAGAAGGTAGAGTTTGCTAGTTATGACTTGTGGATAAAACTAAGATCTGTGTGGAGTGTGAACACATACTTGGGGTAGGGGCTCAGTGTCTGAGGATCTGTGTTCTAGGTGAGTGGAGCATGCTACTGCTAACTGACAGGATGGGCGGAGGTCAGGCCACCTTAGCCAACCATTGAGCCTCATTCCCTCTGCAGGGCAGGTTGATGCAGCAGATCCCCAGGCCCCTCTCTGTTTCAGGCCCAGGGAGCAGTATCAGAGGTCCTATCCAGTTGTGACCAGCATGAGGGGGTGAGTGGGAGAGTACAGTTGGAGGCCTGGGCCAAGGGTTCTACACCTCCATCATGTGGGGGAAGGGCCTGAAGCCAGGACCACAGGGTGAGCCAGTTGCACCCATCGCCCTGTGGCCCCTGATTCTGCAGATAGGCTGGGCCAGGGAGCACCCTTGGCACACTGCGTAAAAGCTGTTGCTTACATTTTCTTCCGTGCCCGCCTATTCTGTGTGTTATGTGTATAACAAAAAGGTTCAGAGGTCCAGCTCTGGACTTCATCGGCCACTGACCAGGAAGTTGGGCAAAGCTGTCTGCTTCTGTGCCCCAGAGTCTCCAACCTGGAAACAGAAACAGACGTGTGTGCCATTGTCTCTCCAGGACTGCAGCAGGGAGCAAGGCACTAGCAGTGTGCTTGCAGACACGAGTCACTGCCTACCACGGAATGGGGCTGTATTGCCCCCTGGGTGGGCACGGCTGCATCAGCAGCTGCCGGGCAGCACTAGAGTTAGCAAGGCAGTGTGGGCAAGAGAGCTTGGCAGACTGTGACACTGTAGTTTACAGTCGCATCTGAATGGGGAAAGTACAATTCCAAGTGTTTCTCCTTAGCACACTGTGGATGTGCTGACTTCTGGCCCTCAGAATGGCCACAAGGATTTCCAAACAGCTGGTCTTGAATTCTAACCCAGAGTCAAGGGTCTTAGTGTTGTTTTGTGGGGAGCTGTTTTGTGTGAGAGCTGCAGTGATTCTGGAACTTCCTGCCTATCTTCTGCCAGTGCACCCTTAAAAGGGGAACAGCCCAAAGGTCACACAGTAGAGAGCACAGGGAGACACATATCTGGGCTATCCTAGGAGCCGTGAGTGACCAGGATCTTGTGTCACAGTGGGCAGTGCCCCAGGCCCTGTGGACACTACATAAATTGGACTCCGTAGGACACTGGGCTCACCTAAAACCCTGCCACCCGTGCTCTGAAACCAGCCGGTGAAGGTTCTAGCCATCACCGTGGGCAGTTCAGGCCTCCCATTTCTCTGTGTATAGTGGAGGAGCCATAGCTGTGGGGCAGGGTGTGCTTTGTCATGGATGATCCCATGGTGGGTGGGGAGAAGTAGGCCCTATCAGATCACCTGCTTCTTCAGGTGTCCCTGTAGGACCCACAGCCTTGAGCAGTGCACCAGTCAGTGTTGGCCCCTTGGTTTCTCCCTATTGGTCAGAGTTCAGCTCTGGTTGCAGGACAGGCAGACTGTGGGAAGCTGGCTCCCGCTGAGGAGCCCACAGCCCTGGGACTTGTGTGTGCCACTCAGGCCTCATTCCTCAGCCTTGCTGGGACTTTACAGCAGCTCTTCCTCTTCCCTCAGGGAGCCAGAATGAGCCCTGTGAGAAGCCCTTGACCTGCTTCATAGGGGTAGTCCTGGGATCTGCTCTGACCATGCTATTCTGACCAGGTCCTATGGTCTGGCAGTGGCTAACCATGTCCTCTGGACAGCACAGGGCCTCTGGTGCCTGTCGGCAAGAGTGTGCCCCCTGGGCTGGGGATGTGGCTCAAGCGGTAGCGCGCTCGCCTGGCATGCATGCGGCCTGGGTTCGATCCTCAGCACCACATACAAACAAAGATGTTGTGTCCATCGAAAACTAAAAAATAAAAAAAATTTAAAAAAAAAGAGTGTGCCCCCTGCACATGGCTGTCCTAGAAGCCCAGGCACTCGTTTATTTACCGTGGAATCCCAGCATGTCCAGGAAAGGGAGGGTGTCTTGTGACACTAGTCTTTGTTACACTGATCTGATCTGCCAGCTGAGCAGTAGGTGTAAGCAGCCATGTCACCTTCATCTTGAGACCCTGTGAGTTGCCCACCTCTGCAGGACACATGAGAATGCTGGCTGTGTTGCAGGTGGCTTTCAGCCGTGAGAGGCCAAGGTGCTCCCAGGACTGGGGAGAGGGGAATTGGAGGGGCAGTGCCCAGGTCTAGGTTGTCGCCATCACTCGTCTAGCTGTCAGTTACACTGGGCTGTGCCTTCCCCACCATGATGTCTGGGCTCCTGGGTGTGGACAGGGGCTGCCACCTGAGGCCTCCACAGTAGCTGACTAAGGTCAAGAAAGTGCAGCTTTGTCCCCCTACAAAGTGTGAGCCCTTCTGGGCTTGGGAGGCTAAGGTGGAGGGCAGATAGGTCCTGTCCCCTGTGCTCAAACCCTCTCAGCTCCCCCGAGGTCCTAGTTCCTCCTTATTCTGAGCTGTCGACCACTCCTGACCCACACCAACTTTTTCTGCACTCCTGGTGTGATTTTCAGAGTCTGTGTGTCTCAGCAGGAGCTCAGACATCAGCTGTGCTTAGGCATGAGCAGGAGCATGCGTGTGTCTCAACTCTGTCACCTTCCTCTGTGTGCACACGTGTGCTTGTGCTTCTGCAGTAGATGTGTACATGCTGCACTTGCTGAACTACTGCACAGGCCCCATCCAGGGCCTCTTGTTGAAGTCAAGATGTCTGTGTGTGTGACCACTGTTGTGTGTAGGTGAGTGGGGGTTGGGCCACCTTCTTGTCTCCCCATCATTGTCCTTGAGCTTCTTCCTCTGAGCGTGTGCACAGCCAGGAGCTGGCCTGACCTTCATTCTCTAACGTGGTCTTCTTGTCCTGCCCTGTGCTGTCGCTGCTGTGTGCTGGCCGTGTCTGTCGCTGCCCTGCAGTCCTCGCCAGTCATGGAGGAAGAGGTAACGCTGTGGGTCTCTGTCTACTCAGTGCTGGGGTTGCCTTGGGCCATATGTGCCACATCAAGCTGTGGAAGTCCTTGGTTTGTGTGTCCATTGCCCCATCTTGTGCGGCAAGAGCCGCCCCCATGCTCCCTGCTGTCGTCCTGTATCATGTGGTGGCAGTGAGGATGGCATTGGCTTGGGCCTAGGGACATGTTAAGTGCGTTTCACCTGAGGTCACGAGTTTAAGTGCTGAACAGGGTCAGCCAGGCCCCAGGGTGCTCCCCATGCTAATATTAGCCTCTCAAAAGAGGCAAAGTGGGTAAAAGGAGGCGGGAGCCTGCTGGGGCAGGCAAGGGTGTAGCCCACCCCAGGCTCTGCTACTCCAGGCTTTGTGGGCTCTTGACAGGGAGCAGCTCTTGGGACTGGGCCCAGGAGGCTCTGGTAGAGATCCAGTACTTTCCAGCTGTCTTTCTCAGCATCTTAGAGTCTCCAAGTCTTGACAGGTACTGGCATCCCGTGAAGGGGTCATGAGAGCTGGCCATAGGCAAACGCCTTCTGATGTGGCTGAGTGTAGCTCCTCTGCTCCAGCAGGGTGCTGCCCCTCTGGTCCTGTGCCTGCCACTCCAACAGCCCAGTTGACACAGCCAGGTCCCAGCAGGCATCGGGAAACAGACCAGCTCTCCAATCCCTAGAGCTGTCTGGGCACCCTTTCGCAGGGTCATCCTTCATAAAGCCATCCTCCAGCCACAGGAAGCATAGGCAGCATGCCTCTGCTCTCTCCTGCTCTCTGTCCTGTTTCCTTCAAGTACAAGAGGCTGAGGCATGCAGTAGTGCTAGTTCTTGCCCTGTCACCTCCAAGCAGAGCAGACTAGATCTGCCCCAGGGAAGATTGTGCTGCCCAGTCCTCCATGCCATTGAGGCCTGCCTGTTTAGAGGCCTCTGATGGGAAGACATGCAATGGGAGTACCTCTGTTCCCAGCACGACTTGCAGCCCTCCTAAGGTTCTCCTGGGACTGAGCCCACAGTAGGTGTGTTGGGCTTGGCTCTCTTGACTCTGTCTGCCTGATGCTCAGAGCCTCAGAGGACTCAGCTTCCTGTCGAGGCTCGTGACAGGAGATCCTCCCTCAAAGGCTTCAGCAGATGAGGCATGCCTCACTTTACTAAAGACACATGGTATTCAAATGTTTTATAGTGATAAGACCTCATGAAAAACCAGATTGGTAGGAAAGCAGGGAGCAAAGAACTGGGCAGCAGACTGATGCCTCTACTGGCCCCGAGCAGAGACAGGGCTGACAGGTTACCTATGAGGAGACAAGTCTGGGCTTTGTCATCATAAAAGTCACTCAAGGGAAATGGCCTGTCACCGCCTTGCTGTGAGATTGCTAGTGCTGACACCAGCGGTGACCATTAAAATTTGAGCTAGAGGCCAGGCACAGTGGTGCACGCATATAATCCCAATGGCTGGGGAGGCTGAGGCAGGAGGATCACGAGTTCAAAGCCAGCCTCAGCATCTGCAAGGTGCTAAGCTACTCAGTGAGTCCCTGTCTCTAAATAAAATACAAAATACGGATGGGGGTTGTGATTCAGTAGTCGAGTGCCCTGAATTCAATCCCCGTAACCCCCGCCGAGAAAAAAAAGAAAAAGAAAAAGAAATTGAGCTAGAGAAAAGTGATACATCAGTGAGGGAGGGGAACGATCACACAGGGTCATGAGGAATGGAGACTCCCCAGCACGTGAGTGCTGCTGCCCAACTGGTCCTGCCCTCTGAAGTTGGACTGCAGGATGGCCTTTTGAGAAGCTCTGTCCACCAGAGAGGCCTCATGGCCCAGCAAAGGCGTCCACTCTTTCTCAGCTGACATTAACCTCCACTTCCTCTTATCCTCCCCCTTTCCAGCAGGAAGGAACGTCCCACCTCTCTGAACGTCTTCCCCCTGGCTGACGGCATGGTACGTGCACAGATGGGGGGCAAGCTCGTGTCTGCGGGGGACCACTGGCACCTGAGTGACCTCGGCCAGCTGCAGTCCATCTCCAGCTACCAGGTTTTGTAGCCGTGCGTGGAGTAAGGGCCCCAGTGCCGGTGCCCACGTCCATCTAGGGAGCCCTGTCTTTGCATGCCACCCCGTGCAGCTCCCCTGTGTTAGTCTAGCTCCTCTGGCTTGGTGTCAGGAGGAATGGGCCTCAGTGACCCTGTGTTGCCATAGCCACTTTATGTGGCTTCCAATGGCACCTGCTAGACCAGGCTGGGCCTCTCTGATCCTTCCTTAGGTGGACCACTCTACAGTGGAGATGCTGTGTCTATTAGGGCTGAGCTCAGCAGCTCTCCACCAGCACACCCCAAAGTGCAGTATCCCCTCAAACCAGACTTAGGCAGGACGCACATTGCTTCCCAAGCTGCCTCTGCTTTCATAGGTTTAGTCCTGAGACAGTATTTCAGCTGGAGGAAGCCAAAGGGCTTTCTCGTTGGGCCCTTCTCCCATCCTTGGAGATAGCTGTGAGTTAAAAAGGAAGGTCCCCCACTCTCTCTTCATAGGTCTTTACAGCCACCCAGAGAAGGCCAGATCCTCCATGCAGGACCTGGTCTCTTGCTACACCCTGTACATAATGCTCAGGCTGCTGCCACAGGACAGGGCTTTCTGGCCACATTGCCAGAAAAGGCAGGCCACCTTCCTGGGCAGAGGAGCTGGCACTGGGTCTGGTGGCTTGCCTCCCAACATCCCCAGAGGACATGTGGGGCCTGTGGGCTGGGCATGTGAGGCTTAGATTTTTGCTTGCTGCTAGCCCTTGGAAAGTGATCCATGGTCCCATGGCTGTTCCAGGGAGTAAAGTCACCAGCCATGATCCTCACTGTCCTGCCAGTGTCGGTGTACAGGAGGAGGGCAACAGGCACATGGGGAACTGGCTGCTCACCCTCCCCCACTCCTGCTCTGCAGCAGGGACTCTCAGGGGGCCCCCTGGCCCGTCTTTCTTCCCACAAAGCCTTTTCTTTCTCTACTACATTGTCTGAAACAGTCTTTCTCTCCATAAATCATAGTGTTTTATGTTTTAGTTCACAGTGTGTTTTGTTTGATTTTTCTTTTTTTTTCCTTTTAATAATTATCTTTTAAGTTTTTTTTTTTCCATGCTCCAGGTTTTAATTTCTTAATTTTTTTGTTTTTTGTTTTGTTTTTGTTTTCATGTACCATAGTGTTTTAACCAAACAGTTGTGGCCACTCATGGTGAGGAATGACCGCTAGGAGTGTGTGGGTTCTTTGCAATACACTTGGAGGTCACTGCCCCACGTTGATGTTTAGGAGGTTGAGAGGTTTGCCCTAGGTAAGTGGTGACCCTATAGGATAACAGCTGGGGCCCTGGGGGCGGCGTGGCCAGTGGGCAGTATGCCCTACAGTGACCACAAGGGTCTCTGAAGGCGGGGAAAACGTGGCACAGAGGAAAGTGGTCCAAAATGTGCCTCACTGCACCCCCGGCTTCTGCCTGAGCTGCTGGCATTTCTGCTTCCCTTTTAGGAGGGCAGCAGAGACCTGACCCTGCAGATCTGTTGTGGGGAAGGCCCAGGTTCTTAAGAGATCTGCATCACTGGTGGTAGTGTGAAGCAGAGTGGTCTCCCCTTCTCACACCAGGAACAAGCTGTGTGGTCTAAACATATGTTCGGACGTCAGGGTGAAGCAGAGTGATCTCCCTTTCTTTCTCACACCAGGCATAAGCTATGTGTCTGGCCTAAGCCCACATTCAGATTTAAGTGCAAAGCCTCAGCCACTGGGAGACAGCTAGACTGTGTGCAGTGTGTCTCACCCGGTACTGCTGATGCCTGGGCATTGTAGAGGTTGAGTGGCAACCCTGGTCTCCAGCCCTCTCCAGCCTGACAGCAGCTGTCCCTGACCTCTTCCAGACATCCCTGCACATAGTCGCCCCATCTGAGAGCTACTGTTGTGGAGGAATTTGTGGGTGTTTTGTTTTTTCCTTTTTTGATGCTGGGGATGGAACCCAGGGCCTTGGCACATGCAGGGCAGATGCTCTAACACTGAACCACATCCTCAGCCCTTTTTTTGTGGTTATTTTGAGACAGTGTTTGGGTAAGTTTCCCAGACTAACTCAAAACTTGGGGAGCCTCCTGACCCAGCCTCCCCAACAGTTAGAATCACAGTGTGTGCCACCATGCCCAGCTACATGTGAGATTTTGAGACTCCTTGTATAGAAATTTGGGAGCCTGGTACATGGAGTTGGAAACCTGTTCTCTGAATAAGTAGTGGTGTCTATAACTGAGGCCCTGCCCAAGCCTGGTGCTGAGCCCGTGGTCAGGCAAAGGCACATGGCAGATACAGCTCTGACCTTGGGAGCATGCACTTATCCATTCAGGTCCCTGTGTTCACCACTGTAGACAGGACTGCACGCCTTCCTCTTCCATCTGTTCCCTTCCCAAGTGAGCATCCTCACCAGTAGGAAGTTCCTCTGAAGGTGTCCCCCCTCTGGGAACACCACAGAATGTGGTGCGGCTGTCTGCCTGGGATGTGCAGATTGATCTGCCTCAGAGCCCCACAAGCTGTTCCCTTCCTGTACAATGAGGGAGGGCAGGGAGGGGAGCAAGGGGGGGCGCAGGCCAGCTATGGCCTGGGCTGCCTGGAAGGCTGGCGCAGCTGCCCAGGCTTCATCAGGGTATGAACATGAGTTAATAGGGAAGTGTTTGGGGCTCTTTGTATTGAAACTGTGCAATATTTTCATCAGGAAAGACCATAGGAAAAGAGTGTTTGTTTCATGTCCCATGCAATTCAGATAAAATGTCTTCCTAATGAGATTCCTGAGGTAAGTACCTGGTCGTAATTACTGGACCCTCCTCCCAGAATATTTAGCAGTGTCCAAACAGAACTTCAGGCCATTAGGACTTGCACTGTTATTCAGTTCTGTATGCGGGTCAGTCACACCATGAGGTGAAGCAGCGTGCGTCTGGGAGTCACAGCCACAGACATGGTGAAAGTGTACATCCCCTTCCCAGCTGGACTCCAGCCAGGGCTGAGCAGGAGTGTCCTGGAAGCAGTGGAGGGAGAGGGACATGGCTTCCTCAGATGCCTCCTTTCCGCTGCCCCTATAGAGCCCCTTGCCTGGCTCCGGGCTACGACTGATTTCTGGCCACCACTGTCTACAGAGGGCCCCGCTTTGTCCCCTGTGTAGTGTCACACCATCGTTCCCATTGCTGGTGTTTCCTTATATCCAGTGGAGGGTACAAGCTGCAAGCCAGAGGCAGCTGCCGGATGACAGGAGAACTCCAGAGTGGCAGGCCAAGGGAATTACTGGCCCAGGGGTCTCCTGCCCCTGCAAGCTGGGGGCAGTGATGCTTATGGCCAGTAGTGGAGTGATGGGGCCCCCGGTGGCCGCCCCTAGCTGCAACGCATGGTCCCTTGTGTTGACCGCCCCCCTCCCTGTGTTTGGCCCTAGTGTCCCAACGATGAGATGTCAGAGTCAGGCCAGTCTTCAGCAGCTGCCACACCCAGCACCACTGGCAC
This sequence comes from Callospermophilus lateralis, assembly GCF_048772815.1. Taxonomy (NCBI): domain Eukaryota; kingdom Metazoa; phylum Chordata; class Mammalia; order Rodentia; family Sciuridae; genus Callospermophilus; species Callospermophilus lateralis. Next base: position 7,683,899 of record NC_135323.1, on the reverse strand, counting down.
CAAGTCCAACACTCCCACGTCCTCCGTTCCCTCTGCCGCCGTCACACCACTCAACGAGAGCCTGCAGCCCCTGGGGGACTACGGCAGCAGCACAAAGAACAGCAAGAGGGCCCGGGAGAAGCGCAACAGCCGCAACATGGAGGTCCAGGTCACCCAGGAAATGCGGAACGTCAGCATAGGTGTGTAGCAGCCCACATGCCCAGTGCCTCAGTCCCTGCAGGGGAGGCCAAGTGCCCTGAGCCTCTCCTGCCTGGCATCTAGGAGGCTTCTCTTCCTTTTGGAATCTAGTATTGACAGCTCTAATGGTCAGCTCAGGCTTTCATGACACTGGGAATTGGATGGCTTAAACAAGGGAAGTCTGTTTTCTCCTGCAGGCTGGGAGCCCAAGCCCAGGTATGGAGGCTGGTTTCTCCGAGGCCTTCCTCTGCCTTGCAGATGCCACCTCTCCCTGGGCCTCATATAGCCCTGCTGTGTCTGTGCCTGGTCTCCTACTATAAGGACACCACTAGGGACACTACCTCAATGCAGTCATGTTGGGGTCAGGACTTCCTCCTATGGATGGGGAGGGATGCAGCCCAACAGAGCACAGTCTCGCAGTTGTGGCTAGAGGGAAAAGCAGGACCTCTGTCATTATGAGGAGGCTCACGACATGGGGTTGAGCAGTCCTGTGTCAGCATTATGCTAGGTCTTCCCTCCAGGACTCACAGTGCTGGGTTGTGTCCATGTGGCCAGTGTGGAGAGGACCCTTTTTTGACACCTGGCCATGGGTCTGCAAACATGATGCAGAGGGCCACTGTGAGGGTGAGGGTTGCTGGACTGTCCACTGACCACGTGTTCCTTGTGCTCCCCTCTAGGTATGGGCAGCAGTGATGAGTGGTCTGATGTTCAGGACATTATCGACTCCACCCCGGAGCTGGACATGTGTCCAGAGACCCGCCTAGACCGCACAGGAAACAGGTGCTCACAGGACCAGGCCCTGGGTTGGGGTCAGCATTCACTCAAGCCAGTGCCTGTGGTTGAGGGTGCAGTCCTATCCACGCTTGCACCCACAGGCTCTGGGTGTGAGCAAGGCAGAGCATCATGGGGAGCTTGTGGCAGAGAAGGCAGCTCATCTCACAGCAGCCAGGAAGCAAAGAGAGGAGGGCCCCTAGTGACCTCACCCCCAGTGTGGCCACCAGCTGGTGACTCAGACCTTAGCTCTGGGGCCTTCGGGGATAAAGCCTGGTGTGACAGCGGCTGTGGTAGGAGGGGAAGAGGTCTGGGTATGAAGCAGACAACTCTGTCCCCTGCCCTGTGTCCCAGCAGCCCCACCCAGGGCATCGTGAACAAAGCTTTTGGCATCAACACTGACTCCCTGTACCATGAGCTGTCGACAGCAGGATCCGAGGTCATTGGGGATGTGGATGAAGGAGCTGACCTCCTAGGTAAACTCTCCCCGCTGACTCCCTAACTTTCCGTTGGGAGAGAATGGGCTTTCCATTGGTTGGTTGGGTGTGGTGAAAAGACATCTCTGTGTGCTCCTGAGCCAGGCACTGTTGTCGTGCAGTTTTAGCAAGTTGAGCTCCTCATGCTACAAGTTCCACCCTGTAAGCCTATAGTGGGTGGATTTTCGTGTGCTCACAAGGTCGTGTGACCATTAGCACCCTGTTAGAGCATCTTTACCCAGAGAGAAACCCCGTGCAGTCCCCAGTCTTCCTCTGGGCCCCTCCTTGGCATTCTGCTCTGTGGGGCATTTTGGGAGGGTGGCCATTTGCCAGCATTCTGTGTGAGGAAGTTCACAGACAGCCTCCACATTGCCAAGGGGAGCTGAGCTCCTAGGCACCCCTCCTGCCAGCACACGCTCAGGGCATCCATGGGTCCTCAGGCAGGGCAGGCAGGAAGCAGTGACCTTTAGCTGAGCCTCTGCACAACACCTACAGGGGGAGCTCTTGGTCTTGGGCGCAGCCCCAACATCTCTTGCCTGCAGCAGCAAGAGGCTGTATGCCCACAGGTCTGCCTATGGGAAGGAGCGGCTTTGTCCCATTCCTCTGCATGGTTCTAGATGGGTCCATGGGACGCTGCTGCTTGGTTCTGACTGCCTCAGAAGGAGCAGGAGCTTCAGTCAGAGCAGCCTCTGAGGGCAAGGCTGGGGTCGTGGAACTGGCCAAGCCTCCACACCTGGCCCGTCAGCTGTCCAGCAAAGCGCTCACCCTGCAGCTCGACTGCTGCTCCCCCATCTCCTGCTGCCTGTTGCCCTCAAGGCTCAAGGTGTTTCCCTGCAGCCAGGTGGCCTTTCAAACACCACGGGGTCGGCACAGGCAGCAGAAGGCTGACCTTCTTGTTCACCTTGCTCTGGAGGCTATGGGCCTGCCTCCTGGCGTCTTGGGGCAGGGCATCTTCAGGGATCTGAACTCCCACAGTGCTCAGCACCAGCCCTGACAAGCTCCAAGCAGAAGCTCTGTTCTGCCAGGCTTGCATCTGAAGTGCTGGCCATGTCTCCCTATCATGGGACTCATACCCTGAGCTGCTCCCATGCTGGCTCAGTGGGGTTGAGTGTGCTCACACTCCAAGGGGAGGGACTAGATGCTCCCGCAGGGAGAGGACAAAATAAGCAGCCTTTTCTGTCAGGACATGTTTCTAATGGAATTTTTTTCAGAAGGGTTTTAGAATTTTTTAGAATATTTTGTTTTTGTGGTATTGGGGGTTGAACCCTAACCCTTGCACATGCTAGGTAGTGTTCTCCCTCTGAGCCATATACACAGTCTTTTAAATTTTTTTTATTTGGAGCCAGAGTCTTGTTAAGGTCCTAAGGCTGGCCTTGAACTTGCCACGGTCCTCCTGCTTCAGCCTCCTGAGCTGCTGGGATCATGGGTGTCACCACCACCCAGCTGAAGCAGTCAATTTTTTTTGATACTGGGGATTGAAACCCAGGAGCACTTAACCACTGAGCCACATCCCCATCCCTATTTATTTTTTGAGACAGGGTCTTGCTAGGTTACTGATACCAGCTTTGAACTTGTGATCCTTCTGCTTCAGGCTCCCTAGCCACTAGAATGATAGGTGTGGCCCTTGTACAAACCCAAGGCCTCACACATCCTGGGAAGGCCCTCTACCACTAAGCTATATCCCTAGACCCGTGTCACTTTTGATTGAAAGTGCTTCTGCACATTTTAATTTCTTTTCCTTCATGTGACTGAGCTCTTTTGCACTGTATAGTACATGATCAGCTCTCTTCCATGTCGAATTGCATGGTGGATACTGCTGAACTGGGTGGCTGTGGCATCATCTCCAAGGACTGCCCTGGGGCACCAAGTAAAGGTGCAGGACTGAGGACCATTGCTGCACACAGCTCCTCTCATACCAGCCATGAAGCTGTCCCACCCACAAGGAACCTGCTGTCACTTGTGCCTGCAGCATGGGGTGCTCCCTGAGGAGCCTGCAGCCTGTGTGGAGAAGCACAGGTCCATATTGAGGAACGCAACATAATCCATGCTGTACTCGCAGCAAGTCCCCCAGGAGTGCTGCCTGGCCCACAGCTGCTGAAGGCCAACTTCCGTCAGACCCTCACCACTGAGCGGCAGGGAGGAGACAGCATCCCCCAAACACATGGGCATAGGAGCTTATCCCTGAGCTGTGCGCACCTGTGTGCAACTATGCTGAGGCTGCAGACAGGCACAGGGGGCATCTGGAGACCCCCTGTGTGCACAAGAGCACCCCTGCTCACCACAGGTGCCCACGTATTGGTGAATTTAATGAAAAGGTAAAAGTCTTCTTCCTAGAAAGACACATATGCAGACAAAATCTCTGTTTCCATGTCAAGGACTGTGTCCCCACCAGCCACCCTGCTCCCAGCAGTAGCACTGGCTGCTGCTGGGAAAGTGAGACCCCTAACAGCAGCCCTGAGTGACCACCCTCTGCTGGTTTTAATGGCTCTACTGAAATGTGGCCCACCCCCACCCCCTACCATGTCCTTCACCCATCAGAAGAATGCAGCTTGGTGGCTGTCAACATGTTTAGAGCTGTGTGACCACTGCCACTACAGAACACTGCCACCTCCTGAAAGGAAGCCCATACCCAATTGGCAGCTCCCCCCTGACCTGGCAGCTCTGGTCTGCTTTCTGGATTGCCTCTTTTGAACCTGCCAGTGGCCTCCCGCCCGGTGTCTTTTGCTCACTGTCCTCCTGAAGGCTGAGCAGCTGCCCACTGCATAACTGTGCTCACCCTCTCCTGCCTGTGCACACAGCCTAGGCACTGCTCCTTCAGCTCCTGATGCACACGGCCCTCAGTAGTTCTGTAAGATTGCCAGGCTCCACCAGCTTCCTCATCAGCTGGTGGCCCCTGTGGCCCATCCATCTGTCCATCAGGCAGGCCACCACCCCCATGCTCATCCTGCAGCCCTGGCTGTGGAGCCATCCCCTCCTGCCATACCTGCCTGATTGACGCAGCTGTAAGCCTGCTTTCTCTCTGCAACTGGCCCCTCCTTGCCCATCAGGGAACCTCAGGCCTGTGAGATGCCCCTGTGGGCATTGCTTATTCTCAATCTAGGTAGCGTGGTCCCCATGTCACTGCCATAAAGCATCTCTTAAGTGGTGAGGGGAGGTCAAAAGAGGACAGGAAAACCTCACTGAATCTTAGCCAGAAGCCATGCAGCCTTTCAGGAGAGCCTGGCTTCTAGGGGTCCTGGCAGCGCTTAACTCCTGAGAGGCCTCCAGGCGCATGTGATGGTCTTTGTTTCCAACAACTGCCCCTAAGAAGGACTTGCTTCTCTGTGGGGAGCTCTGCAAGTTGCTGGCCACCCAGGGAACCCCCTGGCCCAGGTTGCATGAGACATGCTCTCGAGATGTTGGACATTCTAGAGCCTTTAGTTGTACAGTGTGTGTGAGCCAGGTTGCTGCTGTGGTCTGGTGGTAGGTCAGTTTGGCTGCCGAGGAGGAGGAGGAGCAAGCAGGCTGTGTGTCCCTCTCCCGTGATCACCCCGGCAGAGTGCACTCTGACAGGAGCCACCCCAGCATCCAGCCCATCACCACAGTGCTGGCCCGCGTCATTGGGGACCACATGCTAAAGGCAGCCCTACCCCTCCACTGCCCATGCAGCTGCAAAACAGCAGCAGCACCAGTGTAGGTCCTTTAATTGTGCACGTCTTGCTGTGGGAAGATCCTGTGATTTCAGGAATACATGGTCTCTGCATATGGCAAGTGGGAGGTTGCCTAGCCATGCTGTCGGGAGTGGCATCCCTGTGGCCCCTATCCACTCAGTGGAGGAAGTAAAAGGACCCTGGCACCAGGCATCTGTTACTCCCCTTGAGCCTAAAATTCCAGTAAGTGCAGTTATTCACTATTACTTTGGACTCCCCGTGAGAGGAAGTCTGCTGCAGATGGAACTGGAACGTGCCAGTGGGTCTGAGACCCACCACAGTCTCAGAGCTCAGCAAGGGCGCGTGCTGTTCCAGCACCACCTCATGGGAAGTTCACGCATACAGACCCTACAGAAGGTGTTCCCAAATTAGGGACAAAGGGACTGAGGCACAGAGAAGCAAGGAGCTTGTCTGCATCCCTTGGCTGGGACCTGAAATGCTAACAGGCTGACCCACACTCTGCTACAGATGGTCAGCTGGCTGTTCTTCAGTGACCCATCCCACCCCTGTGGTGACCAGCCCTGGATATGTAGAAATGACCTTGAAAAGTAGATATGCCTGTGGGAGAAGCCTGGAGCACTCCCTCAGGACTGTCTCGGACCCAGTGGCTGAGCCTGTCAACTTCTGGGTGTCCTCACAGATCACCAACTGCTGGCTCATAAATCCATTCAGTAGCAGGAAAAATGAGTGATGGGCCTCTTTTTCTGGACCTGCTGAATGGACTCTGATATTCAGGCAGAAGAGTGCATGTGAGAGCTGTCTAGACTGCTGAGGAAACTTGTGATGACAGTCACCCTGGACTGGGCAGTGCCAGGCACCCCCACCAGCCAGAAGCCAAGCACAAATCTGAGCCTTGTGACTAGCCTCCAGCCATGGGGCCAGGTGGTCTTTCCAGTAGAGGTGCTGGGTTACAGTCTTGACCAATGCGAAGGCTTGGTGCACATCCAACCTCACACCACAGTTACTCACTAAGTGGGTTAAAGATCTAAACCTGAGGATACAAGGACAGTGGAAAAGAATATTGGGGAATACCTTTACAATCTGGGCTTCTTCGTGACCAGAGACACAAAGCAATATTAACAGGTGTGACTGTTGAAAATCAAGAACACACACATATGTACTTATACACGAGGCTGTGTGCATAGCAGGCCCTGGGTTCTATCTGTCACACACACAAAAAAAGATATATGTGATCTCCACCATTCAAGTAAGTCAAGGGCAATAGAAAATGAGCAAAGTATAAAATAGAAACTCACAGAAGATACCCACAAACATGAAGAAACTCAGCTCCAGGATTAACAAGGAAGTGAACACAGGAGGCTGAGAGGGATAGAGCACTGGGGTGCCACATCACAGGGGACCAAGAGGGTTGCTGGTGAGTGAGCAGCCTGGTCTGTCTTGGTTTGGAGTGGATGTTCATCTGGAGTCTGCCAGACTGGAGAGTGGCAAGAGGACCCTGCTTGTCAGCAGGTGCATTGCTGAGCTTGAGTCTCTGCAACGCAGCTAGTTGTTTTAGATCAAATGGGTCTTAGTTTGTTTTGAGCCTAGGGGTGCTCTATCACTGAGCCACATCACCACCCTTTTTATTTTTTATTTTGAGACAATCTCACAAAGTTAATGAGGCTGGCCTTGAACTTGGGATCCTTCCACCTCAGCCTCAGTTGCTGGGATGGCAGGTGTGCACCTCTGTGCCCAGCCTCAAGTGGGTCTTTAATAACACGTTGCTTTCTTGTGGAATGCACCAAGTGGAAGGGATTGTTTAGTAAAATCTATAAGAGAAAGCAGTGCTTTCCACACAGCCACCCTGTGCACTGGAGAGGTATGTGCCCAGCAAGGACAGCCTACACCATCCCATGCTCCCCACCCTCCTCTACCTCTTGTTGATTTCCTCCCTTCTCAGGAGGGTCCCACTCCCTTGTGACCCTCTGGTCATTCCTTACCACAGACCAGGGCTGGCCCGAATAATGCAAATCCAGCACCAGGTGCCCATCTGTTGTCAGGTAACTTCCCAAAAAATGTGCCAGTGAGTGCAGCCAGCTCACTCTGGGGGCCTCTCAGAGGGCATCCTGCACCCATGGTTCCTAGCCACACCCTCCTGCTGGGGGGAGACAACAGGAGAGGCTATTGAGCCCCCGAGAACTGAAGGCCCCTGTCCCCTATGGCTCCATCCCACTGCCTTGTTGCTTCTCATGCCCTTCAACGTGGAAATGGCTGGATCATTGCTTTTTCTTTAATAAGAATTTCTTTATTTGTTGGTTTCAGTCACCAATTGATCTTTGTCGCTTCCTTCCCCATTTCTCTGTGCTCTGCTGGACGTGGCCCAGGGGAGTTCTCAGGTGTGTATCTCTCCCATCTATGTGTGTGGTCCCCCTTTCCACTGTGAGAGCAGCTGGAGTTGGGTGCACACACATGGGATGCTCCCCTGCTGCTGGCCATCACCAGGCTGTGCACACTGACCCTGACTTGTAAGTGGCTGCTCCAGGTGCCTGGCCACTAAAGCCCCTTGCTTTGCTCGCCAGTCTGATGCTGCCCGAAAGCTAACATGGATTTGCTTCCCTGGCTACTGACAGGCCCCTCATATCTGAAACCCTTCTTCAAGCCTGAGAAAGCACCCAAGGGCCATTTCTGTAGTCCCCGGAGCCACTAGGCAGGGACTGCAGTTGTCAGGTGCACAGGGGATAAGGGTCCCCATAGGGCAGCTGGGCTGCACTGCCTTGCTCTGCCCGAGGCCTACCTGCCCTGCAGCAACCTCTCAGTGTGTACAAGGCAGCTGAGCCCAGGCTCAGGTCGCCTCCCCTGTGTGGCCACCCCCACTACCCTTCAGCCCAGCACCTGTGGATGACCACAGGTCATTCTGGTCTGGCAGTTGGCTTTGAGCCCAAGGCTGAACTTCTCAGAAGGGATAGCTGGTTTCCTCCTGTCTCCTGCCCTCCTGACCCAGCCAGGGGTAGCCCTGAATTGCCACCTACCCTGCTGTCTACATGGGCTTAATGCGCTTCTTTTTTCTCCCTCCCTGCCCTGTCGCCCGTCTCCTGTGGGACTGGGACGTTCCCCAGTGCGCGATGACTTTTTTGGTAAGGCCAAGGCCCTGCTCTGGTGTCTTTCCTCCTTCTGGCTTCCTCTCTACCTGACATCTTCTCATGCTTCATGAGCTGTTTGCTTTATTCTGCATGGTGGGGGCAGAGGGGCCCCAGGCTTCCCAGATACCCCCAGGCCTGGGTTATAGCATCATCTCTCCATTACCTCAGCTGGCTGTGCCTTGGTGGACAAACCTTGACCTAAGGGCCCAGCCCCTAGGCACACTGAGCCTGCATATATCCAGTTCAGACACTCTGAATGTCCCCAAGCCCACAGTGCCTCCTGCACCCCAGGGGAGGTCAGAATGGACAGCCAGCAGAACCCCAGCTCCTGTGCACCTTGCCATTGTAGGACTGCACAGAGAGCAGCAGGAGGGAGTGGGAGGCCAGCTCTTAGCTTCAGCACTGCCCTAAGGAATTCCATTTGGCAGTTTGGGAATTTCTGGAACATGCCTGCAGGGAGCCTGGCCTATGGGGTCCACTTGAATCCTGATAGGGGCAGGGCCCATTCCTCTGCAGGAGACACTAGGGAGCCCTGTCTCCCTCATATCTGCTCTCCCTGACTTCTACTGACCCTGAAGCATGGGCCAGATCCTGCCAGGCCTGCACACAGTCTTGGGCGGCCTGTAGCTGTTGTGGCCATCCCTTCTCTGAGTCCCAGATATTGTCTGTGTCCCCTCTCACTGAAGCTTCAGTATCCATTCTCCAAAGGGTGGCTCTGTAAGGCCTCTGCTTGGTGTTGGACCTAGTTGCCAGGGAGGGGTGATGCTAACGGGAAATGCCCAGAGGCCATTCCAGGTGCTTGCAGCACCCAAACTTCTCCTTGTGGGGGGCAGCTCTGAGAACCCCTTGAGGCCCCTATGTGGGGAACCTGCCCTGGGTTTCCTGGCTCACAGGCATTTGCAGCCTCCCTACCTTCAAGCTGGGGCCCCTGGGAAAGTCTATCATCCCAAGGAAGGTATGGCAGCATCCTGGTCTAGCCTCGCAGGACTTGGGGAAAACCTCTGCCCCTTGCATTTCAGGAATGGGCAAAGAAGTGGGGAACCTGCTGTTGGAAAACTCACAGCTTCTGGAAACCAAGTAAGAGGCCTTCTGTGCCACAACTGGGCAGCCCCTTGCCAGGCCATAGGCAGGCCCAGGCCAGGAGCCTGGGAGGACTTGACCCACAAGGCTGAGTGTGCCCCCAGGGCTCGATGACTGCTCACATGGATCATGGGCACCGTCTTGAGTGGGAGGGACTCAGCAGAGCTCCTGCGCAGTTGCTTCAGAAAGCTTGGCCGGGTGACCATACAGTGTAGCACCCAGGTCAGGTGGGTTGCCTGCCCTTAGCCACTTTTTTTTTGGTACCAGGGATTGAACCCAGGGGTACTTTACCACTGAACTACATCAGTAGCCCTTTTTATTTTTTATTTTGAGACAGGTCTTGTTAAGTTGTTGAGGCTGGCCTTGAACTTGTGATCCTACTGCCTTAACTCCCAGGTTTCCCTCAGCCACATTCTTAACTAGAATGTACCTTCTAATGAACATTCTTAATAATCTTTACAGAAATGCTTTGAATGTGGTGAAGAATGACCTCATTGCCAAGGTTGACCAACTGTCAGGGGAGCAGGAGGTACTGAAGGGGGAGCTGGAAGCCGCCAAGCAGGCCAAAGCCAAGCTAGAAAGCAGGATCAAGGAGCTGGAAGAGGAGCTCAAGAGGTGAGGGCTGTGGAAGGGCCAGTGGGACTCTGGCTTCCATCGTGGGCACCCTCTTCTTGCAACATTCCCAGAAGTCCAGACCCAGCCACTGGGGGATGTTCACTGTCTGCTCCCCTGTGGACCCTATGTCTCCCTCCAGCCCACTGTGACCTAGCCAGGTGTGGTCCTGTCTTCTGTGTCCCTTCTTTAGATGGCATTTCCAGCCCCACTTCTTCATTCAGGAGGATCAAGGTGGGGAGTAGGTGCCTTGGCAGCCCACACCCCACCTCTAACCCCCTCAAGGTCTGAATACGCAGCCCATTGGGAGTCCTGTGTAATGGTAGGGGTGGTGTGAGGAGAGCTCATAGAAGCCAGATCTGCTAAGGACCTGCCTAACCAACCATGCCCAAGAGTGTCCTTGTACTTGTCCCCGCTCAGCCTTTGTCCACCTCTTCCTTGGCCAGAGCTGCCAGAAGTCTGGGCCTCATGTATGTGAGGCAGGGGTATGGGACCCTCCCAAGCCCAGGGCACCTTTGGGATCCCTATAGGGCTATCCTTAACCTGGGCCTTCCCAAGTCCCTGGGGTCCCCTCACCTTGCCCATTTCTTCCTAACTCTGCAGAGTGAAGTCAGAGGCTGTCACTGCCCGCCGTGAACCCAGAGAAGAGGTGGAGGATGTAAGCAGCTATCTCTGTACAGAATTGGTATATTCCACTATTAACCTGCGGGCTCGGGTGGGCGGGCTTGGGTGGGCGGGTTCCCTGGGACTTGCTGCATCTGGCTCTGGACCCTCCTTACCTTCCTACGTGATCTCTGAACCCGGTGCCTCCTTACCCACCACCACCAGCCCCCTGTCCTTGTTCATGCAGTCTGCAGTCATAGGCAGGTTTCCCTGTCACCAAGCGAGGCTGCAGAAGTAGTGCCAGCCACTTGCTGGGCAGCCCAGGAGCCTGTGTGTTCTAAGGAAAATCCTCTAGCCTGGGCAGTAGTAGGCCCCCAGCTCAGAGTCCTATGCCTCCCTCAATTACAGGCCTGGGCCACATGACCACCTGCTTGAGGAGAGCAGGTGGCCTTGGAACCACGTAGCCCCACAGTCTTGCCACTCCTCAGTCAGCTGCATGTGGGCATGGTGAGGAGGAGGTGATGCTGGCAGCAAGCCCTCTCACCTTGAGTGGAAACAAGGAGTCAGCCTTGGCCTTCCCACAGCCCAGGCCTTAGGTTGGGTATGTACCTGGGAAGGCCAAGTGCTGCATGTGGGGGACCCTTCAAGGGCCACCACCCCACAGATCTCTCAAAGTTCTGCTGGGCCTCCCAGCACCATCCTGCCATAGCCAAGGCCCAGCTGTGGGGAGCAGAATGCTAGACCCCCACTTGGGGGCCAGTTCCACCATGCGGCCAGCGCAATGGTTTCATTAATGAGGTTCTTGGCATAAAAGTTAGCTAGTGAGATCGAAATAAACACACAGACTCAGTTACCTTTTTCAATGACCAGGTCCGAGACGGCTCCCCTCTCTGGTTTCCACCTCTAACCGCCCGGCAGGGCAGCAAGGATTACTCAGGGCTAGCAGGAGAGAGAGAGAGAGTGAGCACGCCAGGGAGTAGCCTTTTATTGGGGAACAAGAAATTCAGGGGATAATTCCATCCAATGAAGGTTGAAGGGGGGGCCGCACTCCAAGGTCAGGGTCAGTGATTGGGCCCCCGGGGTCAGTGGTCAGTCACACCCCCACACGGACAGGTTCTCTCAACAGGAGAGGGCCGGGAAAGCTCCGACACAGCCAGAGCACCTCAGACCCTAACCGGGAGTCACCCAGTCACGTGTGAGAATGGCTCCCAACAGCCAGTGGGACTCCCACAACCTGAAGCATCCTGCCCAGGCACAGTGGCCATGCCTGTGATCCCAGAGATTCAGGAGGCTGGATGGCATGTTTAAGTCCAGCGTGGCCACTTAGCAAGGTCCTAAGCAACTTTGTGAGGCCGTCTCAAAATAGAAAACAGCTAGAGGTGCAATTCAGTGGTAGAGCACTCTGGGTTCAATCAGCAATATTACCAAAACACCACAGGGTCCTGCTGGCTACACCTCCCTAGATTTCCCCTTGCATTTTATCTTGGACCAGTACCCGCTGTGCTTCACCTGAGGCATGAAGAACTGTCTCAAGTGTTCAGAGACTTATAGGAAAAGTTGTCTGTGTTGTACACTCAAGAACAGCATGTGATGCTTTGGGAAAAAAAGGAGCCTAATGGGGGCAGGTGGACTTGCCATCCCCCCCGCCACATCCTCCTATAGTCACTTACCTGAGGATCTGAAGAATGTCCATGACTTTGGTCTGCCTACACCTGGAGGTCACGTTCCCCCACCCAGGTGGCAAGCACCCCAGCAGCAGGTGCAGTGTGCTGGTCTAAGCCCTGCCTGCCTCCTGCTCTGACCATAGTGCCTCTGCCCTTTGTAGGACAAAATCCCCATGGCCCAGCGCCGCCGCTTCACACGGGTAGAGATGGCCCGTGTGCTCATGGAGCGCAACCAGTACAAGGAGCGGCTGATGGAGCTACAGGAGGCTGTGCGGTGGACTGAGATGATCAGGTGGGCCCCAGCCCTGCTCCCCAGGTGTCTCTAGCTTGAGCTGTGGTTTCTGAGCAAGGGGTGGTGGGACAACTTGCATGTCGAGGATGAGGCTGGCCTCCATAGCACCACCCTCCTGAGGGGGAAGAGCTCCTGGTCCTTCCTGTAGCAGCCTGCAGCCTCAGGCGGGGCAGACAAGAGAGCCAGCAAGCTCCTCTGTGTGTCCTCCCCACAGAGCTTCCCGGGAGCACCCGTCTGTCCAGGAGAAGAAGAAGTCCACCATCTGGCAATTGTGAGCGGGGTGGGCGGGATGCCTGGAGGGTGGATGGTCAAGCCCCCAGGGCCACTGCTACTCACCCCCTTCCCCACCTGCAGCTTCAGCCGCCTCTTCAGCTCCTCCTCCAGCCCGCCCCCTGCCAAGCGCTCCTACCCGCCAGTGAACATCCACTATAAGTCTCCCACCACTGCTGGCTTTAGCCAGCGCCGCAGCCGTGCTATGTGCCCGGTCTCAGCAGGCAGCCGACCCCTGGAGTTTTTTCCTGATGAGTGAGTGTCCTACAGGTCTCGCTGCTCCTCTGGCCTATAAAGGGAAGGGGGACAATGAGAACCAGGGCTGGGAGGGCAGACCTGGCCAGGGTGTTGGGTCATGACCTCTGGGTGCACATGCTGTGTGCCCTGGCCCCCCAGCCTTAGTGAGCATTGCTGGTCACCTCCAGCATTCTGTTTCAGCTGCGCCTTGGCAAAGGCTGCATTCTCGATGGAGCTCCCCTTTGTCCCTGTTCCTGTGCTGGGCTCCACAGTGGCCCTGGACTCTGCATGGCCCTCTACTCTGTACTGTGCCTGGGCTCCTGAGCATCTTGCTACAGCAAGGAGCCATCTCAGGCTTGATCTCCACCAGAGATGCTGGCCAGGCCTCCACCCCAGCCTGAGCTGTAGGTCTCTGCCAGCTGAGCCCTGGTGGGTGGCAGGACAGGCTTCAGGACAGGAGCAGGTGCTGGATGTGACCTCCAAGCCCAGGGCACACCCATGGCTGGGAGAAGGCTAGCGCAGACCCAGGCAGGATCCCCAGCATGTGTGCTTCCTGGAGAGCTGGCCCTAGGCCGCTCCTCTTGGATGGAGATGAAACCTGTAGTTTCTCCTGACCAGTGAGTGCACGTCTTCCGCCCGGCGGGAGCAGAAGCGCGAGCAGTACCGCCAGGTGCGCGAGCATGTGCGCAATGATGACGGGAGGCTGCAGGCCTGTGGTTGGAGCCTGCCCGCCAAATACAAACAGGTGCGGAGGGCAGACCCAGGGTCAGGAGTCAGCAGGAGCCTCACTGGGTGGAGGGACAGGCCTAGGCTGGTGGGACGGGCTGTGGAGCATGGGGCTGCAGGGCAGGAGGCTCAGGGCAGCTGGGTGGGGCTGGTCTGCCTTCTGCATTCCAGATGGAGCTCCCCTTTGGTGTGTGCCCAGCAGTGGGAGTGGCAGGATTGGCCTGCACCTGCCTCTGCCCACACACTTGCTATGTTGCAGCTAAGCCCCAGCGGGGGCCAGGAGGACACCAGAATGAAGAACGTTCCTGTCCCAGTGTACTGCCGCCCTCTGGTGGAGAAGGACCCCACCATGAAGGTGTGACCAGAAGACCCCAGCAGAAGATGGCGGGCAGATCAGGGAGGAGGGCAGCCCTCAGGAGGCCAGCAGAGGGTTGGGTACACCTGGATCCTGGGCTGTGTCTTACAGCTGTGGTGTGCCGCTGGTGTCAATCTGAGTGGGTGGAAGCCAAATGAGGATGACTCTGGGAATGGAGTCAAACCAGTGCCAGGCCGCGACCCTCTGACCTGCGACCGGGAAGTAGAAGGCGAGCCCAAGAGCAACCACACATCTCCTGAGAGGAAGAAGGTCAGCAGGGCTAGCCAGGAGTGGCAGATCTAGAGGAGAGCAGGGGCAGTTCCCCCTCGAGGCTGGGTCCTTGAGGCAGATGCTCTGGGGATCCAGGCCACAGTCCTCCCTCCAAGGGGCAGTACTGGCCCTGCTGCCTCCCAATTCCCTGCCCTGAGCCAGGAGCAGTGCAGGAGGTGGCTGTGGTGACCTGGCACTACCTCTTAGTCCAGGGCAGAAGAGGCTCTGGAAGCTAGGTTCTCATGTCCTGCAGAGGAACAGGCAGGAAGGGGCTAGACACTGAGGGAGGGCAGAGTGCTCTGTGGAGTTTCGCATCGCAGCTTGACCTGGGCCAGGGACTTAGCCTCTCAGAGCTTAGGTCTGCGTCCTGGAAAGGAGCCCTCTAGCTGTGGTTCTAAGTCCCCACTGGGTGACAGGGAGAACAGCCTGTGTGCTGGAGCTCACTGGATCCTGGAAGCTCCCTGGCCCTCTTACTGCTTCAGGGTGGCCCTGAGCTGAGGCCCTAGTCTTGAACCCTATGCCCTGAAACAGGCAAAGGAGGCCCCTGAGACGGACGCCACATCCAGCCGGGTGTGGATCCTCACCAGCACCCTGACCACTAGCAAGGTGGTGATCGTTGACGCCAACCAGCCGGGCACCGTCGTGGACCAGTTCACGGTCTGCAACGCCCACGTCCTGTGTATCTCCAGCATCCCTGGTGAGCCCTGGTCCCCACTCCACCAGGGTTACCCATGAGTGGGCACTGCCCTGTGAAGCTGGTGCTCAAGGGTGATGGTGCCTCCTTTCTACCAAAGGGTGACTAAGAAGTTTCCTAACTAGAATGAGAAGCCTGCTGGAAATGGAAGTGGACAGTGGGCTGTGGCCAAGCCAAGTGAGACCTTAGATCCCATGTACAGGAAGATGCTGTCAGGTGGCCATGTTCTGCCTAGTGCTGGTGCTGGCTGCAGGAGGGCCAGGATCACACCCAGCTGACGGGAAGTGGCCTGTGGGGGCACTCCATGAATGCCACTCAGTGGCAGAACTCTTGCCTAGTGTACATGAGGTCCTATTTCAACCTCTAGCACTACACAATAAAAAGTAACCCTGGGGACTGGGGCTGGGGCTCAGCGGTAGAGCAGTCACCTAGCACATGCGAGGCCCTGGGTTTGATCCTTAGCACCACATTTTAAAAAAAAAAAAAGAATAAAGGTATTAGAAAAAAAAACAAAAAAACTAATCCTGGACTCTAGCATGGGCCAAACTGAAATACCACTCATAGGCATTGAGGAAGCTTTTTTTGTACTGATGTAACTCTCTGGTTGGGTCCAGACCCTAGTTCCTCACCCAGGGCTCTAGAGTTGGAGGTGTAGGAAAGGGGCTTGGCCTCTGCTTTTCAGTGGCAGCTACTGACTTCCTGGGACCAAGCCCACACAGGGAGGAGTGGGTGGAGGGCCTTGCCAGCTCTAGTGTGGGACCTTGGGGCTGCTTGCTGCAAGGACCAGAGCCTCCTACTCGGTCCCCCTGGGCCTAGGAGCCCACCTCACAGCAGGCTCAGGGTGGATGTCATCAGGGGGCAGGTGCTGGGCTGGCTGAGACCAGAGCCACTACCAGTGGGAGAGAGGAAGCCTGGCCCCCAGCGTGGGCTGATGGGCTGCCGCACTTCCTCACAGCGGCCAGTGACAGTGACTACCCACCCGGGGAGATGTTCCTGGACAGTGACGTGAACCCTGAGGACTCAGGCACTGATGGCGTGCTGGCTGGCATCACCCTGGTGGGCTGTGCCACCCGCTGCAATGTGCCACGTAGCAACTGCTCCTCCCGAGGGGACACCCCAGTGCTGGACAAGGGGCAGGGTGAGTCTTGGGTGGTTTTTTTCTCTCGGTCCCTTGTTCCTCTGTCTCTGCCTAGCTGAGCACACTTCTTCCACAGGGGAGGTGGCTGCCACTGCCAGCGGGAAGGTCAACCCATCCCAGTCCACAGAGGAGGCCACAGAAGCTACAGAAGTGCCAGACCCTGGGCCCAGCGAGCCAGAGGTGGCTGCAGTACGGCCTGGGCCCCTCACGGAGCATGTCTTCACTGACCCGGCCCCCGCCCAACCCTCCAGCACCCAGCCTGGCAGGTGGGCTCTCTCAGGTCCTGCAAGACAGGAGTGGAGGAGAGACTGGCAGGGAGGGCAGGGTCTCAGGGCAGGGTGCAGACACAGGCATCTGCAACCACCTGAGCTACTGTCTTTAACATAGTGAGGACGGGCCAGAGCCAGATGGCAGCAGTGTACAGCCCCAGCCAGAGCCCAGTGGGGACCCCTTGGTGGTGAGCAGCAGTGCCGCACCTACTATGTGGCTGGGAGCCCAGAATGGCTGGTGAGTGGCCTGGAGCAGGGGTGGGTGGGGTCTCTAGGGAATCCTGGCCCACCACAGCCTCCTCCCGCAGGCTCTACGTGCACTCAGCAGTGGCCCACTGGAAGAAGTGCCTGCACTCCATCAAGCTGAAGGACTCTGTGCTGAGCCTGGTGTACGGGACCCCAGGCCAACTGGGGGTGGGGGGGTAGTCTGGCCATCCTGAGCCTGACTCAGCATCTCCCCACTCTAGGCACGTCAAGGGCCGCGTGCTGGTGGCTCTGGCAGACGGGACTCTGGCCATCTTCCACCGTGGTGAAGGTAGGTCTTAGAGGCCCTATCCAAAACTAGTCCAGAGGGCTCCCTGGGTCCTGGGGCCATCTTTAGCCAGGCAATGGGTCCTCCACCCCAGCCAGGCCTAAGCAGGTTTCATGGGTTCTCCAGATGGCCAGTGGGACCTGAGCAACTACCACCTGATGGACCTGGGCCACCCACACCACTCCATCCGTTGCATGGCCGTCGTGTACGACCGCGTCTGGTGTGGCTACAAGAATAAGGTGCACGTGATCCAGCCCAAGACTATGCAGATTGAGGCAAGTGCTGGCCAGCAGCCTGGGCTCCGCAGGGAGGGCACTGAACTGCTAGCCGGCATTGCTTCCCCCTTGGAAGCCACATGAGGAAATGGCTAAGAGAATTTACTCCTCTGTTCAAGACTGGGCAGATGAAGGGCAGCTGGTGTACTGTGCTGCTCTGCCTGGAGCCTGCCCTCTGCTGTGCACCCTTGAAACAGGTCAGGGACGCAGCTCCCCTCTACCCTGCGCTTGGTCTCGGGTCCTGGCTGGAAGCCTGGTGGCCTGTAGCCTGGGGAAGCCCCAGGGCTTGGCAGGGCAGGCTCCCCTTCCTGTCCTCTCCTGCCCCAGCCCCTGCTGATAGGCTTCTATGGCCCTGCAGAAGTCATTTGATGCCCACCCACGGAGGGAGAGCCAGGTGCGACAGCTGGCGTGGATAGGCGATGGAGTGTGGGTATCCATCCGCTTGGACTCTACCCTGCGGCTCTACCATGCCCACACGCACCAGCACCTGCAGGATGTGGACATCGAGCCCTATGTCAGCAAGATGTTGGGTGAGGCACCATACCAGGTGGGTGGCATGCAGGCACAGCTGGGCTTCACTGACCACTCTTTTCCTGTCCCAACCCAGGAACTGGCAAACTCGGCTTTTCCTTTGTGCGCATCACGGCCTTACTCATTGCGGGCAATCGCCTCTGGGTGGGCACTGGCAATGGAGTTGTCATCTCCATCCCCCTGACAGAGAGTGAGTGACTCCCCCCCAGGCACCCTACAGTTGTACTGACTGCTGCTGGCTTGCTTGGTTTCCCCGGTGGGTGGGCTCCACACAGCCATGCCCAGGAGGCTCAGACTCCTGCCTCTCCTCCCCAGCTGTGGTCCTGCACCGAGGCCAGCTCCTGGGACTCCGAGGTAAGTCCACAGCGCCTGCCCTGCCCTAGACACAGACCAAGGTGGCGGCTCCCCTGTGCTCTTGAGTCTGCTGGAAATAAGGTGACTTGCCCCCCTCCCACACTGTCTTCAGCCAACAAGACATCCCCCACATCTGGGGAGGGTGCCCGCCCAGGGGGCGTCATCCACGTGTATGGGGACGACAGCAGTGACAAGTCTGCCAGTAGCTTCATCCCCTACTGCTCCATGGCGCAGGCCCAGCTCTGCTTCCACGGGCACCGTGATGCTGTCAAGTTCTTTGTCTCTGTGCCAGGTGAGGGCTGCCCACATCCTGCCTGGATAGCCCTGTGGGTGCAGCCGTGGCCCCTCACGGGCAGCTGTCCCTCTGCCCCTGACAGGTAACGTGCTGGCAACCCTCAACGGCAGCGTACTGGACAGCCCTTCAGAGGGTCCCGGGCCTGCTGTGTCTGCCGCTGATGCAGAGGGCCAGAAGCTGAAGACTGCGCTGGTGCTGAGTGGCGGCGAGGGCTACATCGACTTCCGAATCGGTGAGTGGGCACCGGCGGGGCAGGCCGTGGTATGCCAGGCAGGACCCCTCACTGCTGCCCACTCTCCAGGAGATGGAGAGGACGACGAGGCGGAGGAAGGAGCCGGAGAGGTGAGCCAGGTGAAGCCTGTGCTGTCCAAGGCGGAGCGCAGCCACATCATCGTGTGGCAGGTGTCCTACGCCCCTGAGTGAGGCCATTGCCCCCCTTTCCACCGCCTGATGCCAATATGTACATAGGACCCCGCCGGCCTGCCCCTGCCTGCCCCGGGCACCCATAGCCCCTTTCTAACCTCTCAACCTGCAGCTTTCACCTGAGGCCCAGGCCCCCGAGTGGCAGGGAGTGGCCCCGAGATGTGGGTGGAGTGGGCCATGGGAGGGAGGCGGGAGAGGAAGGTGGAGAGGTGCCTGCAGCTCCTGGTCAGTACCCCTACCCAGCATACTCAAGTCCCAGGGGCACCTTAGGGCTGGGGCAAGGGAGGACCAAGGTGGCTGTGGGCAGCCCCTGCAACTGGCCTTGGCTCCGCTGTTACCTCCTCACTCCTGGCACCCCCAAAGCAGGAGCAGGGGCTTCACTCTGCCCTGTCTTCCCACCCAGTCTACTTGCTTTTGCATGCTGCCGTGGGAGAGCCAGGCCTGGTGCCCATCCTATGCCCAGGGGTTTGGCGCTCAGACTGCCCAGGTGCCTGGGCCCTAGGTAACCCCTATCTAGGGTTTACACCTTCCCTGACTAATGTCCCCTCGGTCCCCGCCCCAGCCTCCCCAGAGATCTGGCATGGAAGCTTGAGGCTAGGGTCCCTGAGGCAGCACCTTCAAAAGACAAACCAGGTACCCCTCACCCCCTGAAGCCCAAGGTCGTCCAGCCCCTCACTGACTGGTGTGCCCCAGGCTTCCCCTGGGCATAAGACTCACCTTTAAGGAGCAGGACTTTATAGTCCTGCCCCTCCCAGAATCCCTTAGGGTGGAATTTCTCAGGCTGCTAGGGCAGGCCCCGGCCTCAGGAAGAAGTGGAGGCTCCTGCCCTCTGCTAGGGTTAGTCCTAGGATGCAGGCTCAGCCTCAGGTTGATGGGGGATGGTGCGCTCCTGGGGCCTGCTTCCTGCACAGGGCTCCAAGGAGCCCAGCTCCCAGACACGTACCAAGTGCCTAGCGTTTCCGCTGTGGCCTGCTCCCTCAGAGAGAACTGACAGGAGGCTGCCAAGCAGAGGCCGGAGGGGCTATGCCACTGCAGCAGGGCTCTAGGGTTGTGGCAAGCAGGCAGGTAGCTGCCCTTGCAGGTCTGCTCCCCCACCTTCCTGGCCCAGGCCTTACTCCTCCCACCAGAGGTACTGACTGACCAGGGCAGCCTGGCCCCAGCTGCCCACTTCCTCCCACCAGAGAAGCACAGATCTTGGGGAGCTGTCCCATGAGCCCAGCTGGCCAACACAAGCTGCAGCCACAGGGAGCTGCAGGCTTCTCCCCACCACCCTGCCACCTCTCCACTGTGATGTATGTCCCATGTCTGTCCCCACTGGAGTGTGAAATGACTGGAGTGAGCTGGGTGGGTGCAAGTAAGAGGAAAGGCCGGGTGTGCTTCTCCTCAGGCTTTGGCCCTGCAAGTGAACCCACGTATCTGCTCTGTATGTAATAAACGTCTTAACACGTGCTGCTGTGTGTCCCTGGGACCGAGCCAAGCCAATGCTCACATGGTTTTCCTACAGTTTATTATGAAAAGAAATGGGGGTGAGCCAAGCGCCAGAGGTGTCCTGCACGACCTGGCCCTCTGCTCCGCGGCTGTCCTGGCACGCCAGGTCAGAGGGGGTGGTCCTGTTGGGGGCAGGCCTGTCGGGGGCTACTCGTACAGCCAGTGCCCGACGCTGTCCTCCCAACAGAGGAGCTCATCCGACCTGAACCAGAGCGCGATCTCGCGGCGGGCACTCTCCACCGAGTCGCTACCGTGGATTACATTCCTGCGCGGGACGGGAGCGTGGGTGGACCGCGGGGGGGGGGGGGGTCGAGCTGCAAGGCGGGGTGGGGGGGTGCGCAGGCGGGCCTTACTTGCCGACCTCCACGCAGAAGTCCCCGCGAATGGTGCCAGGCTGGGCGTTTATTGGGTCCGTGGCGCCGATGAGTGCCCTCGAGGCGCGCACGACGTCCAGGCCCTGCCACACCTGAGCGCGGGGCGAGCGTCAGCGCGCGCAGGGCTCCGGGGCTGTACCCACCTGCCGCCCACGGGAACTCACCATGGCCACCACGGGCCCGGAGCTCATGTACTTGACCAGGCGGCCATAGAAGGGGCGCCCGCGCAGCTCCGCGTAGTGCTCACACAGCAGCTCCTCGGAGGCCTGCGAAAGGAAGGGCCACCGCGCTGCGCCCCGAGCCCCCGTCTGCTTCCCGCACCACCCAGCCCCCGCATGCGCCCTGCTCTAAGCGTCCGCACCTGCACCAGCTTCAGCGCCACCAGTTTGAAGCCCTTCCTTTCGAAACGCCGCACGATCTCGCCCACCAGCCGCCGCTGCACACCGTCAGGCTTCACTGCCAGGAAGGTGCGCTCGTGCACGCCGCTGCAGGCTGCGGGGACCCGGGCGTCAGGTCGGCCCAGCAGCCTGCGCCCCGCCCGGCCCCCACCCCCCACACCCGAGCTTACTCGCCGGGAAGAGGTTAGCGAAGATGGTCAGCACCAGGCAGATCATGGCGGCGGCAGGACCGGACCCAGCGGGGCGGAGCATCTGGGCGGGGCCTGCGCTTAAAGGGACGCGCAGGACGCGGGGCCACCCACTGCACCCGCTCGGAACGCAGCGCTGCCCCGAGCGCCCGGCGCCCCAGTTCCGCGGCGGGCTAGCCCGACCATCTCACATGCACACGCGGCCCAACGCGCAGATAGACCAAAACCCAGGATAAAGAGTGCGTTTATTCCCAGCCACAGCAACGGGGAAAGGGCCGCCTGGAGGTGGGGCCAGCGCGTGGGACCCCTGCCTCGGAGGGGGATGCTGGGGCAACAGGCGCCCCACTTCTCCCCACCAAAACGCAAGGCCGCGGAACAAGTCGCCGGAAGGGGGTACACCCAAAGACGTCCATCACAAGGAGCTCCCCGCCTCACCCCCAGGAGCTTCTCAGGCCTGGCCCCATTAGTCCAGGGTCCGCTTGGCCCGCCCCTTGGCCTCCTGTTTCGCAGGGTAGTCCCAAGGGTCCGCACGAGTCCTCTCCAGGTTCAGCAGGGGCTCCTCCGCGCTGGTGTCCCCGCTTTTCTTCCGCTGAGCCAGGATCATGGCCCGGAGCAGCGGTGGGTAGGGCACGGGGCGCGGGCTATCCTCCGTCCCAGGAGTGACGGCGGCGAAAGCCTCCTCCTCGTGCTTGGGTACCAACCGCCAGTCGTGGTACATGACATGCTCGATCTCTCGGGCCTCGGCCTCCGTCTTCCCTGCGGAGGGAAGGCGGGGCTGACTCCGCGCGGGCTGGACAGTTGGCCACGCGCTCCTGCCAGCCAGTAGCCTTACCTTTGAAGGTCAGGACGCCCCAAGCCTTCCCGTGGTCCAAGTTCTGCGAAGCAAGAAAGAGTCGGGTCAGCTCCGGAAGCTGCTCGCCCAGCGGGCGGGGAAGCGGGAGCCCCGGTCCCTGGGATCCGGGGGTGGAGGGGTAGTCGGGGAGAGGCGCGAGGCCAGGGAGAGGCCGCACCGCGCGCACCTGCGCGGTGAAGTCCGGCCGCACGCGCGTGAGGCGCCAGTAGCAAGGCTCGTCGTGCTGCCACAGCCAGGACTTGCGCGTGACCAGGCGGCCCAGGCCAAAGAGCGGGAGGCGGGCGAGCAGCTGCAGGAGGCGGCTCTCGCGGCGCACGTCGGCCCAAGCGCGCACTGGCAGCCGGCGGCCCGAATGCGGCCGCGTCAGGGTCTCGTAGTCCAGGGCGTAGAGCTGCGAGTCGCGCGGACGCTCCCGCTGTTCGCGCAGAGCGCGCACGCGGCGGGCCAGCTCGGCGATCAGCCGCGGCCGCACCTTCTTCCGCGCCATAGTGGTGTCCGCGACCCCCGCCTTGCCCCGCCCGAACCCCGTGTGTCCCGAGCCGGCCCGCGCCGGAAGCGGCCGGTGTCCCGCCCAAAGGCGTCCGGGCGTGTGCGGAAGTGGAGGGGAGGCCGGGCCATGGCGGAGGTGCGACCCGAGAGGGCCGCGCGCTCGCGCCTTGGCCAGCGGCGGCCCCCGACCTGGGAGGTGTCGGACTCTGAGGCGGAGGGCGACGACTCTACAGAAGCCGGAGCGCGGACTCGGGGCGTGGCGGGGGAGCGCAGGGAGGCGGCGTGGCGGCCCGAGCAGGCTCTGCAGCGCCTGGTGGTGCGCATGGACCCAGGTCCGGGTTGGCGGGCGGGCGGGCGACGAGCGGTCGGCCTGCCGCCCGCGGGCAAGGAGGGGCTGACAGAGCTGTCTTCCGCGGGCCCAGCCTTGCTGGAGGACACTCGTGCTGACGTCCTAATGGAGGCTCTGGGCGCCCTGGGCTGTGAATGCCGCATCGAACCGCAGCGCCGGGCTCGCAGCCTGCGGTGGAGCGGAGTGAGGCACAACCCCGGCAGCGTGAGTAGCTGGTTCTACCCTCCCAGACCATGTCCCGAGTCCTGGCCCACATTTCGCAGGTGCAGTTGTCTGGAGAGGTAGCATCTCGTAGAGAGGTGACGGGAAGCCTGCGTTGCCACTTTGCCAGTATGGAACCAGAACCAGCCTCTGTCCCATAACATTCTACCACAGAAGAGGCTGGGGTCAGCCCTTAGTCCTGGGCTGGCCTTGGTCTCTGGGAGGCTTGACTCGGGCTTCTGGGGAACAGCCCTGGCAGGGCTAGGCATGACTGCAATTGCAGAACTACAGGAGTTCCCAGTGTTAGCTGGGCAGCTAGGTAGAGGCCCAGAGACAGGCCAAGTGTGGGCAGCAGTGTCCCCAATATCCCCACAGGTGGCTTCTGAGGTGTGGGCTACAGAGGAGCAGGAACTACTACTGCTGCTGCTGCTGGAGCCTGAGGAGTTTCTGCAGGGCACTGCCCAGCTGACCCAGGTGGTTTCCTTCCTTCATCCCATGGTACCAGGTTTTCCAGCCAGGGGTGCTGTTCTGCCAGCCAACATTTAGGGGAGAGGAGCACAGGTGAAACAGTAGAGGGATTGGGAGAGCACAGAGTCAGGACCAGGGTATACTGACTAGAGGACCCTGAGCTCAGGTGGAAGTGTCTAGGCAGGGCCAAGGGCTGGCTGAATTGGTCTGCAGCAGCTGACAGTGCAGCCTAGCCTCTGATGGAGTAGAAATAGTGCTCAGCTGATGTTTGGCTAGAGAATGACTAAGTTAGACCTGCTGGGTCGCAGCGTCCATGATTTTAGGGATCCTGCTGTGTGCCATGCAGATGCCAGGCTGAGGTGCAGAGCTGGACCACAGGGTGCTCAGCCTCCCTGGCCCCAGGAGGCAGTACAGCTGGTTTTCTGGAGAGGGTTGGCTGGGCAGAGGGAGTGTCTCTGACTCTCCTGCTGTTCTTTGCCATTGGCTGTGGGCTGGTGGTCAGCAGTCCCCCACTGTCACGGTCTTTCTGCGAACAGTGTGCCATGTGTTCTTGCCTTCAGACAGAAGGCCCACCCTGTCCGGTGCCTTGGATCTCTCCTGAGAGTCCTGCCCACCCCCACCTGGCTGTCATAGGGCTGGATGCCCACCTATGGTACCATTCACCTCAAGGCCCTTAGTGGGGCTGACTGGAGTGGGCAGGGAGAGGTAGGGGTGCCTCTGGAGGATGTGTCACAGCTGATTCACTGCCCTGGGGGCCCTGGCAGAGGCAGAACTCAGGAAGAAGGTGTGGGGAACTGGGGGGTCATTGCCTCTGCTCAGGTCTTGCCAGCCCAGTGCCCAGGGGATGCAACAGCTGCAGAATTCAGAGGTGGTCCAGGCCAAGGAGGCTGTCAGCTGGCCGGAAGTGGAGGAGGTGAGGACCGTTTGTGCTGCGGGGTTGGCCTTGGTCTAGCATGTGGCTGTTCTCTGGCTGAGAGGTGTGACTCCCAGCATGGTCAAGATGAGCCCACGCCATCACCATCCTTCCCAGGCTCTGGTGCTCCTTCAGCTCCGTGCAGACCTGGATGTGCTACTGGTGGCCTCCTGGCAAGAGCTGACTCAGCACGTGTGTGCCTACACCAAGGCCCTCGCCCAGCTCCCCTCTAAGTGTGTACCCCTACTCAGGGCTGGGAGGGGGACAGGACCACCAGGAGCAGGGAGCTCTGAGGGCAGAGCAGGGCTGGAAAGCTTTTTGAACTGGGGCAGGTGTGGAAGAGGCCAAGGCTCTGAAGACCCCTCTGCCCCTCCCTTTCAGGCAGTGCTGGGACTCCCAGGCCTTTTCCTTCTGCACAGCAGGTCGCTGGGTTGCAGGCCAGCAGGTGGCCAGAGATGGCTCTGGGTTGCGTGGGGTTTGGTGGAGACAGATCAGGCAGTTTAACCGGGTCAGCCCTGCTGTGGCAGATGCCATTGTCACCGCCTTCCCCTCCCCACGCCTTCTGCAGCAGGTAAGCTCCCAGGTACCCTTCCCCTCAGGTATGAGACCCAGGCCTCAAGGCCCCCCTGCTCACACCTTTGCTTGCCCTAGGCGCTCATGGCCTGCAACACAGAACAGGAACGTCTGGGCCTCCTGGCTGACCTCCCTGTGGAGGCCAGCAAAGGCAGACAGTCCCGAAGGGTGGGGCCTGACCTCTCCCGTCGCATCTGCCTGTTCCTGACCACCACCAGCCCTGACCTGCTACTGGACCTGGGCTCCTGACCACACTTGCCGGCCTCTTCTGTCCACCAGGAGGACAGCAACAGCCCATAGGAGGACTAATCGGACCTCCTGAGAGTGGGAGGGGGACAACCACACTTACTAAGCCTGCGGTGGACTCCATCTTTAGCTGGTCAGATTTGAGGTTGGGGAGGAGGGGGAAGACAGATGCTCTGAAATCAGCAGAAAAACAGGGAGGCAGAGGCCTGAGGAGGATGGGGGTTCGTGTTCCCTCTGCCCTGAATGCTCTGGCCACAGGACAGCGTGGCAGCAAGACTGTGTGCCCAGCTGGGCAGCCAGGATGACTGCAGGGCAGCATCCCAGAGGGTCTCCCTAGGGGAGCAGCAGCCTGCCCCCCCACGTAGCAGACCATCAGGAGGAAAGCAGACACCGGGCAGCCCAGGCCTGGCAGACTCTTTAATCTCAGAACTGTGTAAGACATAAATCCCACATTTGTCACAGTCGTTGGGGTCTGTGTGATGGGAACGGCAGTGGACGACATGCAGAGTGAGCTAGAAGAAGAGCCAGGACCCAGGGCCAGGAAGCGCCAGCTCACCAAGCCCTGTCTCCCCAGGCAGCAGACACCTGCCACCCCAGGATGGCCCAGCAGTGCTTGGCCATTCCTGGGACAGTTGGAGGACTGGTGTGGCTGCCCCCCCCGCCACCCAGTCAAGGAGAGTGGACTCAGTGGCCAGTGGCTCTGGATCCCCTATAGAAGGGACTGTCCTGGTCTTAGGAGAAACAGGACAGCCCCAATCAGACCTTGGTCCACCTATTCTGCCCTGCAGGGTGGCAAGGAGGGAGGAGTGGCCTTCCCAGCCCAAGGAGGCAGTTTTTGTGAGAAAACAAGTCAGGTCCGTCGGCACCTCTTCCTTCGGCAGGGCCTGGCCTCTAGGCTGGGGGTACCAGGTGGGGATGCTGGGGGCTTGCGATGGCTGCAGTTCATGCTCAAGACCCAGCCCAACTTGTCACGTAGCACCTGCTTGAGACCAGGTGGCAGGGGCAGGCCCTCAAGGGTGTCCCCTGAGTCAGGGCGCAACTGGCGCAGGCGGGAGCAGCACAGGTACTGCAGGGAGGTGGCGGTGGCGCAAGCACGGATCACCTTCATGCTGCTTCTGGCTGCTGTGGAGCACACCATCGGGTAGAACCTCCTGTTCCTCAGTCTGGTGGCTGCCACTCCTGCA
The DNA here is from genome assembly GCF_048772815.1 of Callospermophilus lateralis. Classification (NCBI taxonomy): domain Eukaryota; kingdom Metazoa; phylum Chordata; class Mammalia; order Rodentia; family Sciuridae; genus Callospermophilus; species Callospermophilus lateralis. The sequence goes on along the minus strand of NC_135323.1, from coordinate 7,657,362 downwards.
GGGAGAAGCAGCTGAGCCTGGGCCAGCAGAGGACCTAGAAGGTGCTGTGTCAGTCTCAGCCGCACATCTGCCAACTTGGCTGAGGGAGTCAGTCCTGTGGCTCTGGCCCTGGCCCAAGTAATTCCAACCTGGCCTCTCCCTGTCCCTCCCTCTGGGGACTTGGGGCCTCAGGTACCCAGGCAACCTGGGCCCACCAAGATCATAACTGTGATAGCTGTACCCTGTAGACACCTGTCCAGGGTCAGTTTGGGGACCCTCACCTATGCACTTCCTGTTCTTAAAGAAAGTCAGCGTCCCATGCCAGGCATCCAGGTGCACACCAATGATGGAGCCTTGGCCAAACCGCGATGAGAAGCTGGTCTTGTCACCCTTATGGTGGAGGAGCCCTGGGGGCATCAGGTGAGGGTGAGCCCAGGAGCCATGTGCTGCCTTCCCCGCCTGACCCTCCCCACCACTGGACCACACGAACCCGTGTAGGAGAGGCCCCAGCTGTCCTCGTCCCTGCCAAGCAGGCTGCAGAAGGTGTGATGGTACTTGTCCAGGTCCACGTCTGACGTCCCAATGCCCACCATCTGCCAAAGTGGGGCTGGGGAGAGTGTGCCTGGGGTGGAGGCCTACAGCACTGCCCCAGGCCACCGGCCACTTACCATATCAGTGCCATAGACAGGTGAGGTCATCTTAATTTCCCAGAAGTGTTGGCCATCCCCCAGCTCCTTGGTGCCCCGGATGGCTGCAGTACCACAGCTATACTCCATATGGAAGCTGACCTTGCGGTTGTCACAGCTTAGCAGGGCAGCTGAGGACTTATTCAGGTCATCCCAGACCCAGTCGAAGTCTGTAAAACGGGGGGCCAGGTTTGTCCCTGCGCCTCCCAGGAGGGCCTGCCCCACCATCCCCTGCAGGACACTCACACTCATCCTCTTCTCCACAGCGGCAGTCCTTGCCACGGTGCGTGGTATGTGGGCTGCTGCAGAAGGGGGCCTCGCTCTGGCTCTCACAGTCACAGAAGGACTCCCCTGTCACAGGCACAGCACTGGGGATGGATGGTGGCAGGGACGAGGACTCAGGGTCAGAATCGGAGTCACTGTGCTGGAGAGAAATGTAGCCTGTTCCCACCTGCCTGCTGCCCCAGCCCACCAAGTGCTCAGCACAGACGTGGGGACTGGCATAGCCTGACACCCCCACTTCTGCACAGGCATTCTGGAGACCAGCCACCAGTACTACTCTCCAGCCTTCTCCAGGCATCTTCTGGGTCTCAGATGAGCTGCAGATCTGGACCCAACAAGATCTGACAGAGACCACCTGGGTCTCCCAGACAACAGGCAGGCTCCTTGGCGTGGGGCCTTACCCTGTACTGGGCTGTGGTCCTCTGGTCACCAATGTGTGGGGCAGACCCTCAGGAGGCCCAGTGGACTCATGCTGCCACTTAAAGCTTATGCTGTAGGAAGACTTAATCAGGACCCTGTCACCGCCTTTAAGGGCCACAGTCCTGAGGCACTGTGTCCTGGGGGCCTTATTAGCCCCATGGTCCATCATTAAGGCTGAACTCCTCAAGTTCCTCTCCTGGGAAATCAGCCACGGAAGTCTCTCTGAACCAAGCTGCTTCCCATTGATGCCACACAAGCCCTCCTGCCCAGAGGCCAGAAAGGTGTGGACAGCCTCTGTCAGTCTGAGTGGCCTCCACCTGCTCTCTGGGCTCTGCTCTGGCCTTCCTGCCACAGACCTGCAGAGCAGCCCAGGGAACCCTCTACCATAAGCTACCTTAGTCACACCATGGGGTCCTACTGCCTTGTGCATTAAGGCCAGTCTCCGCCCAAACCCACAAGCCCCACCAGCCCCCTGTCACATGTAGTCACACTGGCACCTGTGTGCCATGTGCCCACTGTTCCTCCCCCGAATGAAGCAAGCACGTCCCCAGGAACACTTTTCAGGTTGCCTGCTCATCATTTCTTTCATATTCCCTGTCCTCTTCCCTTCTTGCTCCTGCTAGACCAAGAGCTCCTCAGGGAGGGCCTGCTTCCAGGTCCTATTCCAGTTACCAGGGCCTCAGACAGTGGTGCATCACCTTCACCCACATCAGATTCAACAGGGGGAGAATGGCCAACACCCTCTATTCACAGCCTGGGTGCTGCCTGGTATGAGGCCTGTCTCCCAGGGAAGCCACAAGGAACTATGACAGGAAGCTCAGCTGGCCAGAGATAAACAGGACCATGAGGAGCCTCCTTCAGGGCAGCTGTCCTACCTGGAGAAGGGTCCTGCCCCACACAAAGCAGGCCAGAGGACTGCAGCCCGGTGACATAGAAAGGGACTCCCCACAGCCAGGACAGGCCTACTGAGGAGCCAGGGCACGAGGCACACTGATCCTCCCCAGGGAGGAAGCAAACCTGCCCTTCTACCAGCCTCAAGAACACCAAGAAAGGATGAAGGAGGTGTGTTGCTAAGCTTGCTGAGGTGCCAGAAAGGCTCCCGTCACCTGCCTACACACATGTGCCATAGGCCCATTAGGTGACAGAGGACAAGCAGCATGCATGTGTCACACTGCCCAGCCTCATAGCAGTAAGCTTGTGAGGCAGGGACACAGGCAGACAGATGACTCTGGGCCACGTGGTCAAAGGGAACTGGAGGCATGGCAAGAATGCAAGCAGGCCTCTCAAGTTCAGAGGCCCTGAGAAAGACTCAGGACACTGCTGGCCAGGTCAGTAAACCCCTGGCTTCCAGTTCTCCTCCAAGGCCTATTGGTCCCAAAGGGCTCCAAGAAGAACCCACTTCTGCCCTGGTCACATGGTTGAGCCAGAACTAACTGCAGGGCAGTTATGGCAGCAGAGTGTAGACACCAACTCCAGCCTGATTTCAGGAAGTCAACTGAGAAACCACTCCCTTAGGGTCTCCACCCTGCACCCCACCAGGTGTAATGGCCATATAGCCTGGCCCACAGGCCTAGCTATGGCAGAGATCAGTACAGGCTGCTGTCAACAGTAGTGAAGAGTCTCTTCAATCTGCCCTGGCTCTCCTGGGCCTCCCTGAGCTTAGGGGAAAGGGAGTGAAGTTTGATCTTTCAGAATCACAGTTCCTTTTTATCTGTATGTATGTGAACCCAGAACACATCTGTGCTGCAAAAGAAACATTTGAATGGATCACAGGGTTAACAGCAGCTACCTCTGGAATCTGGCCAGGCAGAGGGCAGAGAACTTCTGCCGCACAGCTAACCAGAGACCAACAGCCAGTCCCTCCACACACTTCACTTGTCAAAGGAGAGGACAGGAAAAAATCTGTCTATTCTAAGGACAGGCTGGGCGTCCTTTACCTGGCCAAAGAGACTTACTGAGCATGGCATCCCCCAAACATGGCCAGTGCTCTGGCCCAGGAACATCTTTTTCTTTTGATTCCCCATCCTTGGAGTGGCCATGCCCACCTTGCCACAGGTACCTACCTGCCCATCAGAGTCATAGCCCCGGTTAGTGGTGCCTGCCAGGGACACAGCCCGGGCATCAGCATCCCGGCGGGCTGCGCTCAAGACAAAATGCCATGCCCTGCTACTCCTCGGACGTCTGGCCATGCTAGAGAGGACCTGAAAGAAAAATGGTTCTGAGCCAAGGAGCCAAGCACACTAGAACAAGTCCCAGGACCCCCAAGCACATACTCCTCCACTGGAACTTCCCCACTGTCTGTCAGGCTGGGCCACAGACCCACCCAAAGGAGGGGCTCCAGGGCCTCAGATACAAAGCAGAACTCTCCACAAGCCTGTACCTGGGTCCAGAGTCTTAGCACCTTGATCAAACCAAGGCAGATGGTGTGAAATGCCACCCAGACACCCATGATTCTGACGGCACCTCTCAGTCCACATAGGCACAGAGGCCCCAGGCCTCTCACAGCAGACTTGCTCCTCCTCCACACGGTCCAGCTAGACAAGTGGAGTCCCAGACCTCGGGTTCCTCATGCCAGAAACACAGCAGTCATCCACCCTGACACTCCCCCTTCCTGCCACACCTGGGGAGTCCTCGCTCACGGGGCACCACAGGCTCCGCACAGCTCCTCTGCTCGGCTTCTCCCGCTCCACACACTACAGCCACGGGCTTTCCGGTACCATTTTAAGTCTGCTCAGGGCTTGCCATTGTTCTGGGGGTGAAATGCAAGCCTATACGAGGGCTAGTTCTACTGGCTGCCTCGCTCCAGTGGCCGGCTCTGCCCTGCTTTTGGTCGGATCCCCCATGTCCCCAACTCCACTTTCAACCCTAGGCTGCCGCATGGACTGCCCCACCTCGTCTGGCCCCTCGGTTTGCGCCGCTCAGGAGCACAGAACACAGCCGCGCGGTGCACGCCAAATGAATGGTCCAGGTGCCCGGGACCAGGCGGAGGGCTCTGTCACGCCCGCGGCCCGCGGCCCGCGGCCTCCGAGCTGCAGCAGGCAGAGCCCACCCGCGGTCCCAGCCCGGCCTCCCGCGTGCCGCCCCCGGGGACAAATGGCGGCGGGCCCGACCGCCCGCAAGGTCAGCATGTTGTCGCCGGGGGCCGGGCAGGCCGGGCGCCGCTCACCTGCAGCCGCCGCAGCCACGCTTCGCAGGCTGTGACCCACTTTCGGCTCCGGCCGGGACGTAAACAATCCCCGCCCCCGCGCTGCATTGGCTCAGTGGCTAGGCGGCCGCTCCAGTCTGGGGCTTCGCGCGGGGGCGGGCCTCTCGGGACATGGCTGTTGCCGAGAGGTTGTAAGGCCCGTCAATCCTGATCCGATCTTCTAATTGGTCATAGCTTGAGCTGTCATACCTGAGACCCTCATTCCCATTGGACGTGGACACGGAAGTAGGTCCAGATCCGTTACGTCATCTGAGCCGGAACCTAAGGGCAATGCTCCGAAACTCCTTGGACGACTTGATTGGCTGAAGGAAGCGAGACCAGGCCTATCAAAAGGAGCCGAGGGTGAGCTGTCGTCTCCCATTGGCTCAAAGGCTCCTTACTCTGGCTGTTGGCGAACGGTCCGCGAGAGGAAACGGAAGGAACCCGTGGTCTCAGTTGACGGTGCTATGGAGGCTACTGGTGAACTTGCGGGCGGGGACCCCATTGCGGGCCTGGGTGAGCGTGCGGGGCGTGCTTGTACCACCAAGGAGTGCCCCGCCTGCCTCCCGCACAGGCGGTAGTCAGGGACCCTGGCGCACCGTGGCCGCCCGTGTCTACGCCGTTTCTGGCAGCACTCCACAGCAGCGCGGGAAAGCGCGGCTTGGAGTCCTCTAGGCAACGCCCGCCGGGTTGTGGCTGCTCTTGGTCCTCAGAGCCTCGGCCTTCCCTTGAGAACCGGAGGCCCGGGGCTTCCTCTCCTCACCGCGGAGAGGGGCTGTGGAGGGTGTGGAGACCGCACACCGCTGTGACCGAGGGTTTCACCTGTGTCCTGCCGCATTATCAGGGTGCTACAACTTTAGCATTTTTATCGCCCATGCACGCATATACAAGCAGGGCTGCATATGCACCCATACACAAGCAGGGCTGCACGCATTATAAAGTGGAGCAGCGGAGGCTCCACTTAGCGCCGGAGTGGGGGAAGGTTAGGTCTAGAGATGGGGGGGCGGGGCGGGCTGTCCTTGCTCACGTTTTGATGGAGAGGAGCAGTGGCCCGGGTCAGAACTCAGGAAGAGGGAGTAATTTGGGACCTTCTCTGAAGGCACACTGAGGGCTTATTGTTCCAGGGAGTCTCCGACCTCCTGACTTCTGTTTCTCACCAGAGCCTGGGAACCTGTCTGGCGTGCGGCACATCATCCTAGTTCTCTCTGGGAAGGGGGGCGTTGGGAAAAGCACCATCTCCACAGAGCTGGCCCTGGCACTGCGCCACGAGGGCAAGAAGGTGAGGCCCCTGCCCAGGGCCAATCCAGTGGCTTCACCAGCAGCCACAGCTTACTAATACCTGCGCTGAGCTGCACAGCTTCCCCTGCTGCATGAGGGTGGACACACGTCCCCGCAACCCCCAGGCAGCCCGCAGGCAGGACTGGTAGGTCTGTATGCTGTGTTGTGCCTTGCCCTCACCATCAGCCTCCTTGCAGGTAGGGATCCTGGATGTGGACCTGTGTGGCCCCAGCATTCCACGCATGCTCCAGGCACAGGGCAGGGCGGTGCACCAGTGTGACAGTGGCTGGGTGCCTGTCTTCGTGGATCAGGAGCAGAGCATCTCCCTCATGTCTGTGGGCTTCCTGCTGGAGAGGCCAGACGAGGCCGTGGTGTGGAGAGGTCCCAAGAAGAGTGGTAATGACCCAGCAGGGCCATGGCTGGCAGCCTTCTGTTCTCTCCCAGCTGAGCCCTTAGTGCTGAGAGTTGAAAAGCAGCAGGGCTGTCGTCCTTGCTCTTGCTTAGCCACTATTTTTGAATGAAACCAAAATCCAGCTTTGGCCTCCATCTTGGAGACTCAGCTTCTCCCAGAGATACTCCTCCTGCACATGGCCAAGCAGGCAGGCACACTCCAGGGGGCACGAGATGAGACCGAAGGTCAAGGGCATGGCTCTGCTCCAGGGGGCTCTGGTGGGTGGCATCTCCATCTCCCAGTCAGGAGGTGAGGGGTCTGTTCAGACTGTACTCACACTGCAGGTGCCTGAGGCCACCCAGTGTGGAGATGGCATTGGGACTGGGCCCTGCTTCCTCTAGACTGATTGCAGGGGAGGCTTCCAGGAATTAGCTGCAAGCACAGAGCAGGGGCTGCTCCTGTTGGCCATCTCGTCAGGCTTGAGAGCCTGGGTGCAGATACCCTCAGTTTGCCCTGAGCTCAGGCCTTCGTGGGGTCAGCTGCCAGCCCCGCGGGGTTGGGGTTTGGGATGAGATTGGGTGTGGAGGGTAGCACAAGAGCTTGGGAGAAAGGAGTGCTTGTGGGGGCAGGGGCAGCCTCCACCTTCCTGTTACCCTGCGAGTTCCCCACTTGTGATTGGAGCTCTGCCTCAAGCTGCAGTGGCCCCAGGGCATCCGAAGCCTGTCTGTTGGAGGCTGATGAAGCCCTGGGCTGGGCTGGGCAGTGAAGTTCCATCCATCTGGGCTCGCTCTTTCCTTGGGTCCCTTGGGTCCCTGGTCCTCATGGCACAGGCTTGCTTACCTCACCCCGGGTCTCTGCAGCACTGATAAAGCAGTTTGTGTCTGATGTGGCTTGGGGAGAGCTGGACTACCTAGTTGTGGACACACCCCCCGGCACCTCTGATGAGCACATGGCCGCCGTGGAAGCCCTGCGCCCTTACAGGCCCCTGGGGGCCCTCGTGGTCACCACACCGCAGGTACCACCACGGCCCTATCCTATGCCCTCCCCACTAGGCTGGGTACTTTTTCTGCTGACAACACCCTTATGAGACTGAATTAGTGGCAGACTGGCCTAGTGATCTCTCCTGATTTCCAGGCAGTGTCTGTGGGGGATGTGAGGCGGGAGCTGACCTTCTGCAGGAAGACAGGGCTGCAGGTGATGGGGGTCGTGGAGAACATGAGCGGCTTCGCCTGCCCACACTGTGCCGTGAGTCCTGGGACATGTCAGGGCTCTTACAGGGGGGTGGGCACCAGGGCACATGCAGGTCAGGTGGGGCTTTGAGGAAGTGGAGGATGCTGTCACCACTCGGGCCTACTCCGAAACCCTGCTGTAGGTCTCCCTGGCCTTCAGCATGGTGAGCGAGTGACAATGGGCCCCATGTGGCTCTTGTCTCCTAGGAGTGCACCAACATTTTCTCCAGAGGTGGCGGGGAGGAGCTGGCTCGGCTTGCCGGAGTTCCCTTCTTAGGTGAGTATTGAAGGCAGGCACCGGGGACCCGACTCCCCCTTCCTGTGGGTGCGTCTGACTGTGCTTGAGTGCCAGGGAGGGAGAGCAACAGGCATCATGACCTCGTCTTCCAGAGTAAAGCGCTGGTGCTCTTGATTATCTCCAGCAAGACAGGACAGCTGCCTTCCACCTGGCTTCTGCTGGGGACACTGACATCCCCACTGCTTGTCCCATGTTTGTTGGGCAATCATGAGAGGCAGGACGTCCTGCTGGGAGGGCAACAACATGGCCCACATGTGGGCACGATGCCTGACGGCACCTCTCCATCCTATAGGCTCTGTGCCCCTGGATCCTGAGCTCAGCAGGAGCCTGGAAGAGGGCCGCGACTTCATCCAGGAGTTCCCCAAGAGCCCCGCGTTTCCTGCACTCGCCTCCATAGCCCGGGAAGTTCTGAATGCCACACCTGCTCTGCTCTCCTGACAGGCAGCCCCATGGCCGCCTGATGCTGCCAAGGGCTGTCCTCATAGCAGAGATCTGGGTGTGGGTGTGGTTCCTGTGACCTGTGCTCTGTGGACACCTGCCTGACCCTGCTCTTGGAGATGTCTCTGTAGCATTCTAAGTGGGGCTTATGGCTGGGGTTCCACCTAACGGCCTGTGGCTGACACTGGCACAGGTCCTGGCGTTGTGGGACAGTGGTCCCAGCTCTGGTCATCTGCCCCCTGGAGGGATAGGCTGCTGCACACAGCCGAGATCCACCCTGTTCCCAGGCTTGCCCAGGACTTCACCTTCCTCAGGCATCTGTTAATGGGGAGCCTTGGTAAGGTGGTATACTGGCCTCAGGCGTGTACAGTAACTTTAGAAGAACCTACTATTAAATGGCCTGGTCAGCAGACGCATCCAAGGCGTCCTTAGTGGTGACAGCTTTTGCTCTCTCAAGCCTAGGGCTGGACCAGCCACAGTTTCCTTGTTCCAGGCCCTCGGAGACTTGGGTGAGACATGTCTGTGTGTTGTTTTGGGAGAGTTTGGCAAGATTTTATGCTGTCGGAAACCTGAGGGGACATGTAGCCCTGATAGAGCGTCACACCCCAGGCCAAGGCAGAGCCGAGGCCTGAGAACTTGGGGTCCGTTGGAGCTGAAGGGGCCTTTTCTCTCTCTGGTGAGGCCAGGAGAACCCTGTGTGGGAAGCAGAGTGGCAGCACGAGCGTGTTCCTTCCAGGGAAGCTCACTGCTCCCAGAGGGGAGACTGGCAGAGCTGGGGAGCACCAGATGTGCCCCCATCTCCTTGCTGGCTCGCTGTCAGCATGCACTGCAGGGCTCCAACCACTACCACAGTTGTGTCTGGCTGCCAGGGACCAGGACACCTGAGAATACACTCCTTGGTCACAACACGATGCCCCAGATGGAGGGACATTTTGCTGAGGTTTCCAGAGGATCTGAGTCAGTGCCTATGGTTCCTCAGGTGGGGAAGTTGTCCTGGGGCCAAGGAGCAGCTGTGAAGACACAGCAGAGTCTGGGCCAGTGCCAGAGAGTGACACAGGGCACAGAGGACTGAGGTGGTAACTCCCGGGATGGGCAGAGCTGGGACAGGACTGGATGGGAGACCACAGCCACCTCCCCTTCCCCAGGGTTAGCTCTTGAGGTCACACGCTGTGTCTGCTAGTTCACTTTAATTGTTGGCAGCTGGGACACTGCTGTGCTCCACCTTCTGGTCAGGCCCTTGGGTATATACAAGCTTGCGCCCACCCAAGCATCCTGAGCTGCCAGGACTGCTAGCCCCAGTGAATGAGCAGCCCAGGAGCTGAGGACAGTGAATGGGCAGGGCGAGCTTAGCAGGGGTGCCAAGCCAGGAGCCCTAGCTCAGCAGTGTGCAAAGTGGTCCTCGCCAACATCCCGCAGGTCGAGGCCCGAGACATTGGCAGGGCTGGCACAGGTGATGTTGTTGTAAGTGTACCCGGGCTGGCAGTCGTCACCCTCACAGACAGCCTGGACAGAGCGGGGCACAACACTGGGGTTCTGCAGGGCAAAGTCCCTTAGCGCCCGGAGTGGGCAGCGACAGTCCCAGGGATTGCCCTCAAGCCACAGGCGCTCCAGGCCTGGAGGCTGTGGCAGGAAGGTCTGCAGGGAGTTGTTCCTGAGACTGAGGTAGCGCAACTGGCCCAGTGTGGAGAAGAGGCCCTCAGGCAGCACTTCCAGGCGATTGTGAGAGAGGTCCAGCCAGAAGGCCCGCTGCAGGGGCCGCAGGAGGTCTGCAGGCAGGGCTGATAGCTGGTTGCCAGAGAGCAGCAGGTACTCCAGCTGGCTGAGGCCCTGGAAGAGCCCCCCGGGCAGGTGTGAAAGCTGGTTGGAGGTAAGATCCAGCTCCTGGAGCGAGTGCAGCCCTCCCAGGCTCCGCTCCTCAAGGCTGGAGATGCCGCTGTGCTTGAGGAAGAGCCTGCGCAGCCCTGATAGGCCTGCGAAGGTCTGGGGGCCCAGACGGCCCAGGCAGCTGCCCTCCAGGTGAAGGCTGTGCAGTGTGGCCAGGCCCCGGAACACCTGTCCTGGGAGGGTCCGCAGGCAGTTGCCAGAGAGGTTCACAACAGCCACGTTGAAGAGGCCGAGGAAGGCACCCGCCTTGACCTCCTGGATCTGGTTGTCGTTGAGCGTGAGCACCTCCAGCTGCCCCAGGCCCTCAAACGTCTTCTCTGCCAGCTGCCGGATGCGGTTGTGCCCCAGCTGCAGCTCTTCCAGGAAGTGCAGGTCCTTGAAGGTGCGAGGCCGGAGGCTGCCAATGGCATTGTGTGCCAGGCGCAGCACGTGCAGGCCCAGCAGGCCAGGGAAGGCGTCCTCTGGGAGGCTGGCCACACGGTTGTGCGACAGGTCCAGCCAGCGCAGCGCCCTCATGCCCAGGAAGGCGCCAGGGGCCAGGGCTGTGATGAGGTTGCGGTCCAGGTGGAGCTTCTGCAGCCGGGGCAGCTGCACGAAGACGCTGGCCTTTATGCTGCGCAGTGCGTTCCTGCTCAGATCCAGCTCCCGCAGCTCTCCCAGGCCGCAGAAGAGCGCCGGCTGCAGGTAGGCCAGCTTGTTGCCAGCCAGCACCAGCTCACGGAGGCTGCCCAGGCCCTGGAACACTGTGTCGGGCAGCACAACCAGGCTGTTCCAGCCGAGGTTGAGGTCCCAGAGATGTGGGAGGCCCTGGAAGAGGCCCTCCTCCAGCCTGCCGAGCAGGTTGTTGCTGAGGCTGAGCGAGGCCAGGCTGCGTGTGTGCGCGAACGAGCCAGCTGCCAGGCTCCGCAGCTGGTTCCTCTCCAGGTGAAGGTGGTACAGGTTCTGCAGGCCCAGGAGCGCCTGTGGCTCCAGGCCACTCAGACGGTTGCCCTGCAGGTTGAGGAAGTCCAGGTTGGTCAGGTTCTGGAAGGCCGCTGGGGGGATGGAAGAGAGGTTGTTGCCATCAAGCCACAGGGCCCTGGTGCCATCTGGGATACCGATGGGCAGGTGCGTGAGGTTCCTCGAGCTGCAGAAAACGTTGAGCTCCCCCGTGTCGTCCTCATAGCTGCAGATGCAGATGGCCGGGCACTGTGGGCCCTCGGTGTCTGCCAGCACTCTGGGCTCTGCTCCACCCAGGCCACAGGGGCCCAGTGCTGCCCAGGAGACTAGCAGTGCCACCAGGGCTGGGCCTCCTGTGGGGAGAGGGGATCTGGCAGGGTCCCCCAGGGGTGAACAAGACCCCAAACTTGCTCAGACCTCAGCTATAGCAAGAGGAGGGGTCATACTTATAAACTGAGACATGGTCACCCCACTTAAATACCAATCAGAGACTAGCTGGTGGCCAAGCTGGCTCAGGAACTGACTGCACTTGCCACCTAGGAGGCCGGCAGGTGGCAGTCCCTGACTCAGCTCCCCAGCTTCTCCCAGGCCTCATGGGCACAGCCCCTCGAGCCATGTGGCATCCATGTCCCTGAGGCATGTGCTTGAGCAGAGCCAGGCTGCCACACTGGCCCAAAAGAAGGTAGAAGAAGCCATCAGCCAGGATCTGACTGATTTTGGAATATTCTGGAGATGACCCAGACGGGGTGTCTACTTGTTGGCCTCTGTGGCTCAACAGTGAGCCAGTTACCCCTACATGAGGCCCCGAATTAGGGGGCACTGCCCACCTGTTCCCCAGTTTGTACAGCCTACATGTGGGCTTTTACCCACATTGACAGAGAGCAGGACACAGGCCTCACAGCAGAGGGGGACCCAGACTGTCCACTCCCCAGGCATCAGGCCCCACTGGGCCAGATAGCAGCCTCCCCAACAAGAGTGCCCAAAATCTTCTACTGGGTCCCTCCTGTCCCTGCCCTGAGAGCTCCAGGTCCCAGGTGGGGTCAGAGGCAACACATCAGACCCCCACCTCTTGCTCCTCTGCTGTGATGAGGAAGAGGTGGCCTAAGGTGGTCCCAAGTGCCAGCTTGCTGGGGGGGCTAGTCCAGGTACCCCACAGAGACAGGCAAGGAGCAAGGCAGTCTCACACCCACCCAGAGCCAGGACCAGAGAAGAACGGAGGCTGAGAGGGCAGTGGGCTCTGGTTGGGTGGAGGGTCCCAGGCAAACCCCCCATTTGGGGGTGTGAGGAGACCTAGTTCCGTTCCTGCACCACTGTGCTGGAGCTGAGCGCCATCCCTTCCAGGCCCAGCCCTCCCACTCCTGAAAGTCCCCACAAGCCCTCCCAGAGCTGAACCCTGCACTCTCCCTGTGGCTGCCCCACAGGGAAAGTGGCTTGGGGTCACCAGCTGGCTCTCCCCAGAGCAAGTGGCAGGGGACGCTGGGTGCCTCACCTTCCCTGCAGGCCATCCCGCGTGAGAGCAGGCTGCAGCAGGCAGTGAGCAAGAGCAGTCTGCTGGGCCGGCTGCCCCTGCCCTGTGTTTCCCCACGGCAGGGACAGCCCGCCAGCCAGCCCTGCCCCAGCCCCTTTAACCCCCTCATGCCGGGCAGCCAGTGTTAGTCTAGATCCCCTGGGTCAGAGAATGCAGGGAAGTGGCTGGGGCCTTGTCCACCCTGAGGCCTCCTTCAGGATCTGAGGTGGGCTGTGGTGCTGCTCTGGGGGCCATCAGGTCCATTGTGTGCCCCCCAGAGGTGGGGGCAGGGAACCCCGACAGCAGGCTTTGAAGGGCTGGTGCTCAAGACATGCCTGGGGGACCCAATGCCTAGCTCCTGACACTAGCTCCTGATACAAGCAGGGGCCCTTGGGCAGCTCCTGGGGCACCAGGGATGCCAGAGTCCCCTGACTCTGCCTGACTGTGTTGGGTTAAACCAGTGCCACCTCATTTCCCAGTGCCCCGCCCAGCTGCCCAGCATGCTGCCTGCCCTGGGGTCTCCTAACAGCCTGAGTGGGCCTTTGACTGCGGAATTGCATTCGCATTCCAGGCCCAGGGGCTGTTCAGGGTCCAGGCCCAGCCTCAGCCCCACCTGTGACCTCAAGGTTAGCTAATGTCTGACCACTGCTCCTCCCCCAAAGCCTCTTCTAGGAACACCTGGCAGGGCCACTGGCCACCTTGTGTTTGCCTCCTCTGGCACTGTCCTAGGAGAGGCAGGCAGGGAAGACAGTGGGGCAGCCTGGCCTCTGAGTCAGGTCTTGTGGCCCAGCGGTCAGCCTCCACCTGCCCCCTACTTCCTGCAAGTCTCCAGCAAGGGCCTGGCCACCCCTCAGTCACCCCATTGTATGCAGACCACAGGGACGGGTACCTGGTGCCTGGCCTGCTAGAGGTCACCCCTGGGTGGTCAGGCTTTGCTTCACTCCCTGGCTTTGGGTCCCTCTTCCAGGGCCTGGTGGGTGTGGCCTGACCCACACCCCATGGCCTCCAGAAGACTCTCTTCAAGACTCTCTCTCCACCCTGCTTGGAACAGTGGGAATGAGGATGCACAGAAAGTGCCAGAAAAGGCAACACTAGGGCTACAGAGGGGCTGCTCGGGGGGCTTGGGGCTCTCTACACACGTGCCTCCTTGTGAGGTGGGAAGAGGCCAACCAGGTCAGACAGTGGGGAGCAGGGCATTGCAGATCCTACCTGTGCTGCCCTGTCTCCAGGGATTTTCCAGTTCATTCCTCAACCTCTCTTCTGAGAAATTATAGATCCACAGGGAGAAAGTCCATGCCTGGAGCCCAGAGCGCAGTTTACACAGCCAAAGTGCGGCCTCAGCAAGCCTCTGAGGCCAGCAGCTGAGGCCTCTTCTGAGAGCCCCACCCTGGCTCCCAGGTGGATTTGAAAAGAGGAGTCAGTGTCACCGTGGTTTACTTTGGGAGAGGAGGGGCTGGGATCTTTTTGTCCACTGAAGGCCAGCTTTGTATGGTGGGAACACCCCAATCAGGATTTTGGCAGCTGGGTTAGGCCCACATCAGCCTCTCAAATTCCGCGGCCACACAGGGATATGCATGACACACTGCTCAGCCCCTAGGCTCTGCAGAAGATGCGTACCCTGCCCCAGCGTGGCCCTGCTCCTTGGCAGCCGCTCTGGGCCACTGGAGCATGTCCCTGACTTGAGATCAGGGCTGTCTTTGGGCCTCAGGTGCGTGGTGATGCTAAGCATGGGCTCTGGCTTCCTCTGACATCAGGCAGGTGCCTCTGCCTGTGTGGGATGGTTCCCAGGCAGTTCCCAGCAGTGCTTCCATGGCCAAGGGCTGTGAGTCCTGTGGGGTGCATTTTCAGGGTTCTGGGTGGTGCAAACCCAAGCACCCCCATCCTCAAAAACGCCTCCAGAGATCTTTGTGCTTTGCTGCTGGCAAGTGGAGGGTAGCACTGTGGCTTTAATGTGCTGTATCAGTCCCCAGGGGAGCCAGTGCCTTTCCAGAGGCTGGCTGGCTCTGGAAGCCGCCACGTGGGCGTGTCTGCTGGGCCGTCCAAGATGTCTTTGAAAGCATGACGGCATCTTCTCTGGCACCCGTGGCTTGGCTCGTGCTGGTCACCATGGTGAGAACTCCTGGTTGTCAGGCAGCCCCAGATCTCAGGTTGAGCTCCATCCCTGCAGCCCTACAGGACACAGAGGGCTGGTTCCACAGCGTCTGTCACCAGTCTGTAAGGTCTGGGGTTTCAAGTCCTTGAACACAGACTGGACTCTGTTCTCAAGGTGTCTCAGCTGCGGTCCACCTGAGCCTTAACCGCGGTCTGCTGCCACTGTCCCCGCACGGCTCAGGTGGCCTCACTGCTCCTCCAGGACTCTAGTCACTCCCTCAGGGTTTGCATCCCTGCAGCAGCAGCCCCCTACCATGGGTCCCTCCATAGGTTCTGAGTTGGGCAGGCAGGTCCTCCTTCAGGGGGTGCCTCGGGCCACAGCTGGGCTGCGATCTCCCCACAGGGGATTCTGCAGTGTCTCTATTGTGACCTGTGTGTGCTCTTTAGGTTCTTTCCTGTTGTCATTACTTTGGTCCTGGGGACTGAACCCAGAGGTATTCTACCACTGAGCCACACCTCCAAGCATGGCTCAGTGAAACAGGGTCTCCCTAAGTTGCTTAGACTGGCCTTGAATTTTTGAGCTTTCTGCCTCAGCCTCCAAGGTGCTGGGTCCCAGGTGTGGTTGCCATGCTGGGCTGGTTGTTTTTGACACTCTTCGGTTATCCGTTTTCCTCCTCAACTTCATTCTCTGTCAGGCTGAAATGCTCTTCTAGAGCGTGTTGGAGTGATTTGAACATTGCTGGGCATGCTGCCCTCCCCTGTGTCTTTCCTGACATGGCTCTGTGGTGTGTGGATCCTGCGCTCAGAGCTTTTCCCAGGCAGTCGCACCAACAGCAGCCCCAGCAGATGCATGGACCACATGGAGTGGCCAGTCCAGCTACGGGACATCCCTCATGCCCAGCTCCTCCCATGGGGCACGTCCTGGAGGTCCACACGTGCTGGCCATGTGTCTGTGCTCTGTCCTTGTTGTGGCCAAGCTGTCCTCTCAACAGTGGCCTTCCAACCCATAAGCACATTGCCTTCCCTTCACTTAGATTTTTTTTTGGTGATGCAGAGAGTCAGACCCAGGACCTTACTCATGCATGCACGCCAGCCAGGCAAGTGCTCTACCACTGAGCTACAGGGCACATCCCCAGAGACTGGGTCTCACTAAGTTGCTGAGGTTGGCCTGGAACTGGGAATGCTCCTGTCTCAGCCCTGCCAGGCACTGGGATTCCAGGTGTGGGACTGCACTCAGCTCTGACTTATATATTTAACAGCTCTCTGCTAAGTTTCAGTTTATGTAGTTTTCAGCATATGAACTGCTGTGCTCAAGTAGTTCCTAGGTATTTTACTAGTTTTCATGCTATTGTGAATGGAGTTTTCTTAATTTTATTTTGGATATCTAGTATACAGAAATGAATTTGGTCAGGCACAGTGGCGTAACTATAATCCCAGCTACTCGGGAGTCTGAGGCAGGGGATCACAAGTTCAAGACCCTAAGGAACTCAGTGACACCCTATCTCAAAACAAAAATGGGGGGCTGGGACTGGGGCTCAGTGGTAGAGCATCCCTGGGCTCAGCCCCTCGTCCTAAAAAAGTGAATTAATCTTTTTAAATTTCTTCTTTTTAATCTGTTTAAATTTGTGGCAGTAGAGTGTATGTGACGTATTTCACATACGTGGAGTGTAACTTGTCTGGTTAGGATCCCATTCTCGTAGCTGAATGTAATGTGGAGTCCCCTGGCCCTGGACTCAGGTAGGTGTGAGCTGATCTTTGCTGATGGCATGCCCCAGGCCTCTACTCGATGTCCTCTGGCCTTGCTGCCTGCAGGGGCCCTCTGTGATGGGGCTTTGCCCTTTCCTCCCCACAGGTGGGCCGCCCGCCTGTCTCCCCTGTGCTCCTGGCAGGCCAGGCCTGGGCTTGCCAGGGGCAGGGTGTGGTCCCAGCCTCATTCAGTTCAGTCACCTGCCATTGGCTGCAGTGCCAGAGTGTGCTTTTCGTAAACACAGCAGGAGGGTAGATCTTGTTCCCCACCAGTGATGTCCATGTCCTGATCCCTGAGCCTGTGGCCACGTGAGGTTTCACTGCAGACAGGAATGGAGACTGCTCTCCACTGACCTCGACAGAGTATTCAGGGCCCTCTGGAGGAGCCCAGTGCAATCATTGGCCTGATGGCATGCCCCAGGCCTCTACTCGATGTCCTCTGGCCTTGCTGCCTGCGGGGGGGGGGGGGGGGGGGGGGCGCCCTCTGTGATGGGGCTTTGCCCTTCCCTCCCCACAGGTGGGCTGCCCGCCTGTCTCCGGAAGCAGAAGAGGCAGAAGGCAGTGTATAAGAGGCAAGGTCAGGGCTGAGCTGCTGGTGCTGGCACTGCAGATGGCAGGAGGGGCCTTGTGCCCAGGAATGCTGCAAGCATCCTGGAGCCTGCAGAAGGAACCTGCCCTCCTGACACCTTGATCCAGCCCAGTAAGGGGCCCACATCAGCTTCTGGGCTCCAGGACTATATATTAAACCTGGTGATCTGTGGCAGCAGCAAGAGACAGAGGTCCTCAGGGCAGAGAACTCTCCTCTCCTGTTTAGTGAGGGGTCTCGCCACCATCAGGCCCTGTTGCTGCCCAGCACCTACCAAGGCGCGCTCCAGCCAGCCAACGGCTGCTTCCTGGGGCGAGTCCTGCTGGGTCATGGCGTGACGTTGCTCACCCCCGCTGGCTGAGACTTCATCAAGAGATTTTCCTATCTGTTCCTGACAGAAATCAATTTGTATTTGGTGCACGATGCCTTTCTCTGGCTTTGGTCCCAGGTGAGATATCAGCCTCGTAAGGAGAGTCGGGGCCGTTCCCTCCTGTGTGTCCTGGAAACTATGAGTGATGGTCTTATCCACAGAATGTGGCGGGAAGCCACATGGAAGGTTGAAGGCTTCCCAATTCAGTTTCTTGGTGTAGATCTATTCAGATATCATTGTCCCCCTTAAGAGGCAGGGTCTCGCTAAGTTGCCCAAACTGGCCTCAAACACCTGAGCTCAAGTGAGTCTCCTGCCTCGGCCTCCCAACTTGCTGGGGCTACAAGCACAGGCACCATGCTGTTTCATTGTTTCTCTTTAGTCAATTTGTGCTAAGAACTTGCCCATTTCATCTGATTATTTAGTGTGGAGTTTTCCTCTTATTCCCTCATAAGCCCTGTCAACGTCTGTAGAATCAAGTGATTTCTCCTCTTACTCATTGTTTTTGAAATTCTGGCCTTGTTTTGCTGGCTGGTCTAGCTAAGGGTTTGCCATTGTGTGGACCTTTTCACTTGCTTGTCTTTTCTGTTTTCTATTTACTAATTTGCTCCTTCCTTGTGATTCCTTGGGTTTATTTTCTAGCTTCTTAAGTGTAGCCTACATTCCTACTTGAAAACTCTGCACACTAGTTGGCTGTGCCTAGTTTTCCTGTTCACCACTGGCCCAGATGCTATTTAGAAACATTTTATTTAATTTCCAAACACTTGGTATTTTTCTGAACTTTCTATTGCAGACCTCTAGTCCTGCTGGGTTAGAGGACAGCACACACTTTGTGGGGTTTGAACTTGGGGTGCTCTACCTCTGAGCCACACCCCCAGAACTTTCAATTTTGAAATGGTGTCTTGCCAAGTTGCCCAGTGTGGCCTCAAACTTGTGATCCTCCCGCCTCAGCCCCCCACGTCACGGGGATTGCAGGTGCACACCACCATACCCGGCTGCAAACGAACTCTGACCCCGAGGTGGCGAGGAGGCAGAGAAGGGATCTCGCATCCTGCCTCTGCTGTCAGTGGACTCCCAGGCATGTGTGGGTCTGAGCAGAGGTGACCCTTCTTCTGAACCCCAGACTGCTGAGGGATGGATCACTGGATCAGAGGGAGCAGCACTGGGGAGGGAGTGTGGAGGCAGGGCCAACCTCTTGCTGTCACCAGTCCCAGGCCAGGCTCTGCTGGATCCTCCAGGTTCTGACTCCTGCCCGACCTCGGGGGAAGCCTTCTTCCCAGAATCCCTACTTGGCATGGTTTGGCAGACTGATGAATGACAGCTTCCAACTATTAGAGGAATAGGTAAGCAGCACTGTAAGTACGCAAATGCCTCTGGACTGTTTCCCTTCTTCTTTGGGGTGTGCGGTACTGGAATGGCACCTGGGGCCTTAGGCGTCCAGTCCCAGAACTCTATTGGTGAGCCACACCTCAGTCCCCACACTGTGCAACTTAAACAGCTAATTGTGCTGGGCACAGTGGTACATAAACCAGCTGCTTAGGAGGCTGAAGGAGGAGGATCACAAGTTTGAGGCCAGCCTCAGCAATTTAGAGAGACCCTGATTCAAAATAAGTTCTGGGGATTAGCACTCTTGAGTTCAACCACCAGAACCACCACCACCCAAAAAACAAAGCGGGGCTAGGGTTGTGGCTCAGTGGTAGCGTGCTTGCCTAGCATGCGTGAGGCACTGGATTCGATTCTCAGCACCACATACAAATAAATAAAAGTCTGTCAACAACTAAAAAAAATATTTTTTAAAAAAGCTAGTTTGGGGCTGGGGCTGTGGCTCAGAGGTAGAGCATGTGTGAGGCACTGGGTTCTATCGTCAGCACCACTTAAGATAAAATAAAAATATTGTGTCCATCTATAACCAAAAAATAAATATATTTTTTTAAAAGTTAGTTTATGTTATACGAACTTTACCTAGATGAAAAATGACTCTTACATTTGATTAGCAAGAAAGTTACTAAGATCCTGAGTGATCTTTTACCCAGCAGATGCCTTCCATCCCACGGTCTAACCTTCTCCCTGACGGGTACTTTTCCAGGGACACCCTGATTCTGGAGGTGCTGGGAAGAGTGCGTTGTAACGTGTGTGGCCTGGATGGCGGGAAGATGCGGGAAGGGCTCCTGGAGCCCTGCTGAACTTGCCACCCTCCAGTGGAGGCTTCTGGGCACCTCCCCTCTGGCAGGAAGGCCTCGGAGCCACATCGGGGCTAACAGATGCCTGGGTACCGGTTCCCTGGGGAACAGAGAGGCTCGGGGGCTCAGCAGCAACCACACCAGAGCACTGCATGGCGAGAGCTGTGCTTCGTGGGAGGCAGGAGGGGCACTGCCCAGCCAGAAGGCGAAGGCACCTGGGCCTGGGAGGAGCCTCACCCTCAGGTCTGTCATTTCTGAGCCTCTGGCCCACATCCCAACTGCTCGCCTGAAAGACAGAGCCAGGGAGGAGAAGGGGCTGGGACGGTCCTTTCAGGGGCCAGTGGGGCAGGACCCTTGGCCAGGAGCTTCCAGTGGTGAACGCGAGGGGTGGAGGTGACAGTAGCTAGATTCCACAGAGGGCCCCCAACTGGGCCTGATGTCCTCTGTGTGAAAGCTGTGATCCTAAGCCTGCGTCCTCTGTGGCTAGAAGTGCAGGTGGCTTGGGCCTTAAGCTTGTGGCTTGTGTCCGTGGTGAGGGCAAACTGGTGGGGACTGTGCCCTCAGCCCGGGGTCCCACTCACTGGGTAGCAGGCACCAGGCCTCATGCAGTAGAGCAGCAGCAAAAAGCCAGCTGGACAAGATCACTTACAGCTTGGACTCCATGCTGCCAAAGCCCCTCCCTGGCCTGATGTACACAAGGGAGCAAGGGACTAGCCCCCGAGGACCCTGTCCCATGCAAGGGGAGCCAGTGTCCTTCTCTGGCGATGAGGGGGATGACGTGGCACGCCACGGCCGCAGTGCTAGGAGGACGTGGCACTGGCACAGGACAGCCAGCCAAGCCTGCTGCCAGAGTGTGGGCACGTGAGGCTTTCACACCGCAGAGGCTGGCAGAATGGGTAGGCAGGCACCTGGGTACCCATCCCCTGTGGGCAGGAGAGCCATTTTCAAGGGAATTTTGTTGTTGTCACTAGGAATTTAACCCTGAGGCACTTTACCACTGAGTCACACACACACAGCCCTTTTGATATTTCTTGTTGAAACAGGGTTTTGCTAAGTTGCTGAGGCTGGCCTTGAACTTGAAATCCTCCTGCCTCAGCCTCCTGAATCACTGGGATCACAGGCGTGGCCACTATACCCAGGCTCTCCTGAGTTTTAAACCTGAATGTGAAAAGAAAACCAAAAACCTTCAACTTTCCCCACAGGAGGAAATGTGTGTCCTACTTAAGTAGGATACACATTTACCACAGGTAAGGAAGTCACACTGGGCCGGCACGAGGGGTGCCACCTGACCAGACAACAGGAAGCCAGTGACAGTCTATCAACTCTAGGGATGCATCACGAAGGACACGCAGAACATGTGACACGAAACAGCAATCACAGCTCTCACTGCCAAGGAAGCACCACAGGCACAGGCAGTAGCCTGCCAACACCCGGAGACCGTGTCCCTGCAGGACTGTCATTCCAGCAGATGACCGACCCATGGCCCAGCAGCTCCACTTCTCACGAGCCCAGGGGGACCCTCACAGGCAGGAAGCCTCACTGCAGCAGGAGGCCACTGTGTCCCCATCAGCAGGGAAATTGCCTGGCACCTCCCGTGGCCACCAGGTGAGGGGAAAATGAAGCAAGTTTCAGAGGGCTGAGCACACACCCTCAGGCCTGGTGAGTCTCCCAGGGTGTGGGGCACCTGGGGGTGTGGGGCACCCGTGGGTGGGTCCCTGCATGCTGTACCCATAGGAGGAGAGCAGGAGCGCGGCCTCCCAACCCACGGCTCTGGCAGTGGAGATAATGCTGCCAAGACCAGGGGTCAGAGGAGGGCGTCAGCCACAGCGCACATGGGTGAGTGCACATGGCCATGCCACCCACAGGGTCCTGCCCCCTCTGTGGGTGCAGGAGGAGCTGGGGTCTCATCTGCATCAGTCTCTAAGAAGGCACGACTCTGTCATCGCCATGAAATTCTAGAGACATCTGGTGTCTGGCCTCACAGTAGTATGGCCCACTTGGCCATTGCAGGGCCACAGAGCCCTCAGTGGAGTTGGGGCCTAAGCAAGCACTGTGGCTGCACCAGGAGAGCAGGCAGACAGCCAGAGCAGGCAGCACAGCCATCCACACGGCCCACAGACCTGCCACCTGACTCCCATGACGGGCCCCTCTCCCCAGTAAGCTGGGAGCAGTGCCCCTTCCTCCATACCACATTGTCCACATTGTCCTCCCCTCTATCTTGGGTCAGGCTGCCATCAGACATCCGGGGTTGCTGCTCCCTCTCCTCCCCAGCCCCCACCCACTGCCCAGGATGTGAATCAGGCAACCAGAGCTGGGCTGGGCCAGGCTGAGTGCTCTCCAGCCAGGGGAAGAGCTGGGGCAGCAGGGACACTCACTGGAGAGCACAGGACCTAGCCTCCTCCAAGAGGAAGGATGGTGATTGATAAAACCACGAGCAGGGACCACACAGGTAAGGACAGTCCTGACCTGAACCTGACAGCGGTGTGGGTGCTCAGCTAAGGCTGCACCAAGGACACCTGCCTACCACCTCAGACAGCCCCTCTGCTGGGACAGGACGAGGCACTACCCCTTAGCCTCCTGGGAACTTTCCAGGACTGGCCCACACGGCAGCTCTGTGGGGACGGGCACAGAAGCAGGGCATGCAGGAAAGTGCAGAGCCCCAAGGCCCTAGAGAAGGTGTGAAGTTGCTCTGGTAGAACAGGCAGGGACGTCCCTCCACTGCATCCATTCATGACAAGAACCAGAACAGGCAGATGGTGGAGCCAGGGCACAGGACTGGCTGTGTCCACCTGGGCACTGCAGACCGGATGCCCCAGTCCAGAAAGGGACAGGTTCTCTGCTCAAGGAGCTCAAGTGAACTCACAAAAATGATGACACAGAACCAGGTGCCAGTGCCCCTGAAGGTGGGCTTTCATTGCTGAGGGCAGACAGATTGGGAGACCAAGAGCAGGAAGGAAGGGCCTGAGGGCAAGCCAGCCACCTCCACTCTCCCTGCAGAGCCAGGAGGACAGGGCAGGGCCTCGCTCTGGCTGGAGACAGCCACAGGTGAAGGCCAGAGAAAATGCAAAGTCTGCCAGCAGAGGGTGTGGGAATAAATACTTTAAAACTTTTTTTCTTATAAATATGCATTAGAACATTTGTAACTCCATCTAAGGGCTCTGGAGTTGACCTAGAACCAGTCCCCCCGCAGTGCAACCCCAGGGTCGCCCACCCTCCCCTCCAGCGGTGCTGGTGCTGTGCTTCAGTCTGGCGGCACCTTGAACTGGTCCTTCTCCCTGCGGATGTAGCGCATGGTGGCCACGGGGTCAGTCTGGCCGGCATGCTGCTGCACCGTCTTCTCCCTGTGGGGGTGAGAGGCATCTGCAAGCTGCCGACTGCCCCAGCACACAGCCCACTGCCC
Source organism: Callospermophilus lateralis (assembly GCF_048772815.1). NCBI lineage: Eukaryota > Metazoa > Chordata > Mammalia > Rodentia > Sciuridae > Callospermophilus > Callospermophilus lateralis. The sequence goes on along the minus strand of NC_135323.1, from coordinate 7,634,477 downwards.
CCAGGGCACCCAGAAGAGCTGGGGTTCTGTGGTGAGGAAATTGGCAGGTGTTTCTCCACTGTAGGAGATCGTGCGGCTGCACCAGGTCCTTCCAGCACCATAGGAGGCAGGAAGCCACCATCTCCACAGTGTCCTGCACTACTCAGGCCTCCAGGCCCATGACAGCATCCCTGGCTGGAACCCCACACCCTTGCCAAGGTGCCAAGGAAAGCTCTCACTTGGGAGAAGGTGCGGCCCTGCTTAATGATACCCGTGGGGCAGGCCTACCACGTGGGCTCTGGGTTGGGGTCAGCTCTTGCTGGCACAGCCACATGGGGGACCACTGTGCCCACTCACCTCACTCTCATGAAGGGGTTGTAGGTGAACTCCTCGGCGATGGTGGATGGCACCGTGGGCTCCCCAGTGGCATATTTCTCCTGCAAGAGACGCCACTATCACACTTCAAATACCCAGTGGTGATCTTCAAACCTGGTCCAAGCGAGAAGGCCCAGCGGTGTGGTCACTGCAGACCACAGGCCCTGACTCACATGAGCCGAGGGCGAGCTGCTGCCAGCCTGCATGTGCCCCTGCTGTCATGGGGGAGCAGGGCAGAGGGGAAGCTTTCTCTTTCACACAGCAGAGGCAACGAGCAAAAGCACAGAGAGAGGGGTGGGCTGGCTGGGGTGTGGCTCAGGGTGGAGCCGTGCCCAGCACACAAGAGGCCCTGGTTCTACCCCAGCACTGCAAAGAAGAAAAGAAAAAAGGCTAAAGTCCCAGACCCCAGAAGTCCCGACCCCAGGCCCCACGAAGGAGCCATGCAATGAGAGCACAGAAATGCACAGTCCCTAGGAGGAGGGGTGAGCAGCAGGAGGACAGGAGCCAGTGGGGAAATTGAGGCAGAAATGTGTTCTTCAAAACAATCAATGACTGGCGCATAGAGAGAACTGCTAGAGTCAGGTGGCAGAGGGCCACTCCCAATCCAGCAGGCCCTGGTGGGAAGGGGGGGTGGTAAAAGCTAAACTATGAAACCTCCAAAAGATAATGTGAAAAAAAAATTCCTAACCTTGGGGTAAGCAGAGATTTCTTAAAGACAAAAAGTATGGCTCAGCCAGGTGCAGGCAGGAGGTGGAGGCGGAGGATGAGGCTGAGGCTGGAGGCGCCCAAGTCGGGGCTAGCCTAGGCAACCGCAAGACTTGGTCTCAAAAGAATATCTAGAAAGGTGATATCGATGAGTGGGAAAGTACCCCTGGGTTTGATTCTCAGAACTGGAAAGAGAAACAAAAGCTATCCTGATGTTGCAGGAATCATATGGGAACGCACTGGACGCAGAGAGCCAGGAGGCTTGGAAGAGGAGCAGCAGATGGACTCCACCAGGTTTCAGGCCTTTCCTTGGATGCTGCTGATGCAAGGAAAGGCCACACAGACCCGGCGGAGGTAAGGGTGCCTGTGAAGACATCAGCGTTTTCCTTTAGGTGCCAAGGTGATCCAATGAGGAAAGGACTGCTTTTCAGCCAGTGAATGACCAGACACCCACGGAAGGACACCTGCCCCTCCGCCACTCCCAGCAGCAGCTTGGAGCACGCCCTGCGCAGTCCACACAAATGCCAAAGCCAAGACCAAAACTCCAGGAGAAAACCGTCTTTGTGACCCAGGAATATACAAAGATTTTGTGGGAAACAAAAAGTGGAACTTCACCAAAAGTAACAACTTCTGTTTTTCAAAGGAGTCTGGGGAAAACGGGAAGCCACCAACTGGGAAAAAATGTTTGAGCCATATATTTATATTTGACGAAGACACTTACGACTCAATAAAAGAGAGAACCCGGTGTTTAAAACAGACACGAGCTGAACTTGCACTCACAAGAAAGGGCCATGTGGAAAGATGGCCAGCTTCCCTGTTGTCAGGGAAATGGAAATGGCAGAAGCACAAGGTCCAGATGCACACCATCAGGACAACAAGACCCCAAAGGGCCAGCAGTGCTCACAGCTGGTCAGCACCAGCGCGATGGAACACCTAAGCTTCCAGAGCCCGGGTGTGAAATGGGGCGACCACTCTAGCAAACAGCTGGGTGGCTTCTTCAGGGGCAAAGAGACATTTAACTACATGACCCAGCAGTCCACTCTCATCTCCCCAAGGGCAGTTAAAACATGGACCCATGCGAGACTTGTACACCAACTCTCTTGGTAGCGCCACTCAACTGCAAAACCTGGAAACGGCCCAGGAGGCCATGAATAGGGGATGGACAAACAACTGCAGGATCCATGCAGTGGCCACACAGAAGCAGGCCAACAGGGACCTTCGAAGCAGAGCAAGATGACAGTCTGCTATAGGGCAGAAAGTACACCAAGGGGGGCCTTCCGGGGAGCAGCGTGCCACGTCTGCAGCGCATGCTGTCAAGTTTACCTAACCAGACCGGCCACTTGAACCAGCACTCTCCTGTAAGTGGGTCATCCTCTATGTCTAGTTACTAAGAGGCAGGAGGCAGATCTGCCCACATGTGAGAGGCCTTGGGTTTGACACCGAGCACCTGGATGTGGGCATGGCACATGCCTGTGTGTCACCTGATCTAGACCGTGTGTGATTTTGGAGCACCTTGTAAGTTCCCCCAAACTGGAAAAGACGCTGGACAAACACAAGACCTGTTAAGAACAGAGTTGCAGGAGGCGGTGGCCCCTGGACTCAACAGCAGGGGCCTCGCCCAAGTCCTGCAGGGGCACGTCTCTCCGTCAGGGTGACAGCCTGATACTCAGAAGAGGTCCCTGCTCCTGGCCCCTCACCCCTGCCCACTGTGCTGGGGTACCCAGGACCACCACTGAAACACACCCTTCCACCTGAGGAATCTGGGGGCCATGTCTGCCAAGGAGGGAAAGCAGGTAGGTCCCCCACAGCCGACTCTACTGCTCTGAATGGCAACACTAGTGTTACGCAGGCCTCCGAGGCCCATGCAGGCTGCCGAGGCCCACACAGCCCTCACGTGCGGCAGAGGCTGGATGGCACAGGTTCTCGGTGCCCAGCCCCAGGAACCCGAGGAGCACTACAGGACGACTGGCCCAGCCGTGGGTACCAGGCACTCACCTTGGCCCAGGCCAGCTTCTCCAGAACAGCAGTGTTGCTGGGCTCCACGTGGCGTGCGAACTTGAGGTTGCTGATGGTGTACTCATGGCCACAGTAGATTTTCTGAGGAGAGAGCAGCACCCGAAAGGAGGTGATTGCCACCCCTAAAGGTCACACCCACTTCCCCACCTGGGCACCTCACAGGGCACATGCAGCCACTGGGTACCCACAGGACCATCCCTCAGGGCTGGACACTTCCTACACATGTCAGAAACCACTAAAAACTCCACTAAGGAGCTGTCCCTGCCTGCTTGCTCTCCCAGCACACAGGTGGGGCCTGCACGGGGAGACTGCACAGGAATCCTGTCACCCATACAAATGGCAGTTCTCCTGGGGTGGGCCTAGGACTTGGGGTCCCACAGGATGGGGGCACAGCCTACTGTGTCTGGAGGGAGCCGGCCCAGGACCTCCAGCAGCGCTTTATACATCTCTTCTGCAGTCCCTTCATAGAACTTCCCACAGCCGGCCACAAACAGGGTGTCACCTGGAAAACATGGCCACCTGAGGGGGCTAGCTGGGCCTTGGGAAGTGCAGGTAGCTGGCCACGAGCTGGGCTGCTGGCCACGAGCTGGTTGCGGGCCAAACCCACGGCCTTGGCTCGCTGAGCCTCGAGCTCCCCACACCGTCCCTGACCACAGCCTCTGCCATGTCCATACAGACCCAGGAGCCACCTCCATCCAACCCAGCACAAGACAACTCAGAACTCTTGTCTTTACCCCGAACTCTTTGCCTCACGTCTCAACCGGCACCGAAACCGATGTCGCCCAGACCCCACCCTCCAGCCCCCAACGCACCATGGCTCTGGGACCCTCCCAGCCCACACTGCAGTTGCCTTTCTCAGGCCTCCTCCTTCTGACCCTCCCCTCCCTTTGTGGCTGAGAGCACCCAGGGTCTTCTGCCCTGCAGGCTTCGGCCCAGCCACCTCTCTTCCCTGCATACCCGGGCCCTGCACTCAGGCTGGCCCACCTTGTAGGCACCATGGTTTGGCACTGACCACTCCCACCAAGTGCACTCCCACCATTCAGAGCAGTAGAGTCGGCCGTGGGGGACCTCCCTGCTGTCCCTCCATGGCAGGCATGGCCCCCAGATTCCTCAGGTGGAAGGGTGTGTTTCAGTGGTGGCCCTGGGTACCCCAGCACAGTGGGCAGGAGTGAGGGGCCAGGAGCAGGGGCCTCTTCTGAGTATCAGGCTGTTGCCCTGACAGAGAGACGTGCCCCTGCAGGACTTGGGCGAGGCCCCTGCTGTTGAGTCCAGGGGCCGCCGCCTCCTGCAACTCCTGAGGCCTTGGCCTCACTGCCACAAGGTGGGTCTCAAACCCAGTCCCAAACCCTGGGCCCTCCCACAGACATTGACCAGGCAGTATGCCACTACACCCTCCTCTCCACCACCCCTCATCACCCCTTGGCCTGAAGGGACCTTATCTCTAACTGCAGCTGCAGGGGACACCCACCACACCTGCTGTATCTGGACTGTCACGTACACTGATCCCTCCTCGGCTCAGCCAGGATGGAGGGCCCAGCATGGCTCCAGGCCCCACACGGGGGCCCATTGGACAGCCATTCCTCACCACCAGCCTCCCTGTCAAGGCCAGACAGCTCTGCCTCACCAAGACACTGTCCTGCTTGCCCCCGCTGGGGCAGGGCTGAGGCACTCAGGGTACCTGCCAACAGCTACACACAGGCCAAGGCACAAGAGCAGGCCACAGCCACCCTCCACCTCACCCTCTAGCTCAGGGACAGCCTCATGAAGGGGCATCCCAAGACCACCATGCCCTCCTGATGTCTGTGACAAAGTTACAGGAGTTATATGTGGCCTTCCCAAGGGACAAGAGCCATGCAAGCTGGGGCAGCTGCTGTGCAGCCTGGCAGCCCGCAAAAGGGGCCACACAGTCACCCAGGAATCCCATCCCATGTTGCCTCTCAGCACAGCCATGCAGCAGGTCTCTGTCCCCTGCTTCAGGGCTGGCCCAGAGCTGACATGGCCCAGGGTCCCTGCCCTGCACCACACGCTACATGTGGGGAATCAGCTGCATTTACAAACAAGCACAGAATGATCTAGAATAATCGTGGACCTTCAGGAAAGCCAAGGAGACAACAGATGCCCCTCTACCCCTCATTGGGCGCTTCCCTCAGCACACCGCCCACCCTAACACCTCCGCCGCCGACGCGGCTGCAGCCCCACTCCTGGCCCCAGCCAGGCTCTATGAAAACCTCACTGCGGTCACAAAGCCAGGGCAGAAATCTCTGCAGGACTCTAGACTCAGCACCAGTCACTGACAGAACCAGAGACAGGGCTGACCAGCACCATGGCCACCCAGCGCTGGCCATCCAGGCTGCCCTGGCTCAGGCTTCTGAGCAGCACCATACTCTTGGCTTGGCCCACAGTGACCCCAGGAGCCTGCTGTGGGTCAGGCAGTATTGGCTCAGGCAGTATTGGCTGCATGGCTGAGGCCAGGATGCCGTGCATCCTCAATAGCAAGTGACACAAGCACAGGGCAAGATGCTCAGGTGTACCTACAGCCAATCCACATGCCTAGTGCAAGGAATGGACAGAGCCACCCCTCTGCCCTCCAGGGGCCAGGAGGACATGTCTCTATAGGCAGGAGCCCCCATAAAACCTGGCTGCTGCTCACTTGCCCAACTCGGTGGCTTCTATCACCATCTAGTCAGAAGATCTCAGTGTCCAGCACTGGAGGTCAGTATGTAGGACATGTGGATCAGACTGCAGTCCCACCATGCTCTGGGTCCAGCCTAGCCCAGCCCACAGGGCTCATCCAAGGGATGCAAAAGGAACACTTGGCAGCCCTGTAGTCCCCTTCCTCAGGGACTCCCTGCGCCCAGGCCATGCCCACTTGTATGTGCTGGAGGGCTGGGGTGTCCCTGCCAGACGGCCTTCTCAAAGCGAGACCATTTCCCCAGCACCTGACAGCAGCAAGCGTGGCGGGGATCTGGTCCTGAAGGCATTCCCACTCCCAAGCACCCACTGGCAGCCCAGAATGTTTGGAGCCCAGCCTAGGCTCCACCCTGAGGGCTGTAGTCTTCTGAGTACTGAACTTAGGGCCAGAGAAGGAAAGTGGTCCCTGCAAGTCTGCCTGGTCCCTCCTCACTCCTCAGACTCACCTGTGAACACAGCAGGGGGATCCGGACCACCAGGCTTGCTCACCAAGTAACAGATGTGTCCTGAGGTGTGACAGGGGGTTGATAGGCATTTAACATGGAGACTCCCCACCTGAAACAGCAGGCATCAGCATGAGACCCCACGATCCCCCCTTCCAGGGGGTCAGGGGCAGGGGGCAATGCTATTTTCACAAGACCCCTCCCCAGCACCCAGCCTGCTCAGACCTTGTGTTTCACAGACATCTGCAGAGCTGCCCACATACAGAGCAGGAGATCCAGGGCAGGGGCAATGGCTAAGGGACTCCATCCTGGGGCCTAGCCCTGCGTGCAGGGACCACTCTGGAGTGATTGCTCAAGGGCAAAGGGGCTTATTTTGTTCAGACCTTCAAAACCAGGCGATCTTCCAGGGAGAGCGCTCTCCTGCCACCCACCTCCCCAGTTCCTGACTTCAGAACAGTGGGATTCATGGCAAAGCCAACAGGGCAAGACACCCGCAGGAGTTCCCATTGGGACCTCTCACGTCCACTCTCCACATCTGTGTGGGCACTTGCGGCTGAGCTACTGGAAGCTGTTTGGATCCTGGCACCCCTCCACACAGCCCATCATCATGCATCCAAGAGAGCTCCATGGACCCCGAGTCCCTGTGGCCCAGGGCTGTGCTCCACAGCCTCCTAACACCAGGGACACACTGTGCACACACTGATTTCCTGCTAATTCCTGAGAGGGAAGACTATCCAAGGGCAGACAGGCTGGGGCAGGCACAGGGAGGCCCAGGCCCAATCCCAACGATGCCCAGCCCTAGCACCTTTCTGAAGATCCTCCCTACCTGCAGAGTGAACAGGTGCGTGACTTTGTGAGTCAGGGCCCCGATACGGTCGTCACCCCCATACACCTTCAGCCCCGGCTCCAGCTTGACCAGCTTCTCGTTCCCGCCAGCGTGGTCCCTGGAAGTTCAACAGGAGGCTGGGCTACCTGCCGGGTGCAGAGTCTGCCTGCTGCCTTTACACCCCGACCAAATGGAAGTTCCATTTTTCCAGGTCTGTTCCTCATAAGAAGAAACACACCTTCCAAAACAGGAAAGGCTCTGGTCTGTGGTTGGGCTGCACTGGAACAACCTCTTCAGACACCCAGTTCATGAGCAAGGCACCCTGTGCCCTGCCCATTACTGCTGCTGAAGCAGAGGAACAAATCACCTGCATGACCCCTTCCAAGGCACTGGGGCTCCACTCCCAGCCACCTTCAGGTGCCACTGGCCTGGGCAGCCAGGGCAGTTGTTCTGGAGGTTCCCCAGGTGATTCTAAGGTGCACCGAGCTCAGGACGGCTTCCTGGGGAACCTCTGTGGGCAGGCCAGCCACAGTGCTAGTAGTAACAGGCTGGAGGACCTCCCGGTACTCCTCAGGGCTCCCACGGTTCCCCAGAGAGTCCTCTAGCCTGCACTTGACAAGGGGGCAGCAGAGGGTTCCACTCTGCGCCCATCCCAGGCCACAGTGACTTCACTGGGAGCATCCCCATGCCTGGGTCAGACCTCACTCAAGGCTGGGGCATTTGCCTTCCCAACTTCAGGGAACATGGCCTCCTGACAGTCCAGTGGTCATCATCCCCACCTCGCTCCATGTCCACCTCAGAGTCCACACCCCATGAAGACTCCAGCACCCAGACAAGAATCCTCTGCCCAGCAGGCCCCAGGTAAGGGTGATAGCTGTCCAGCCCCCCCTGCCCCCCACCAGCACCCAGGCCAGGGAGCCACCAGCTCCTCAAGATGCTCTCATCACTGATCTTTTACCACCGAGACAAGAATAGTGCTCCCTGCATGAGGAACAGGCCCATCCCCGAAGCTCCGTCCAGGGTTTGGTCCTAGCCTAAACTTGAGAGGGTGTTGGAGGAAGCCACGGCATACCGCAGCGCCAGCAAGAGTCTCCTGGAGCGTGGACTGCCTGGCGCGGGCAGGGTGCAGAATGGGAGGCCTCCAGGCAGCAGCACAGGCCCAAGCAGGGCCCTCAGAGGTGGGGGCACCTGCAGCAGGGCAGCTGTGGCACAGGGCATTCAGCAGCACAGGCCAAGAGTGGGGTGACTGGCATCCACCCTAATGCGGGGACCTCTTTGGGACTCAGAGGACCCTGGCCAAGGACTCTGCGTCTGAGCCTTGTACTCCACACTTGGCTTACATCAGCCTAAGCTCTGGGTGTTCAGGGGCCCCATCCAGGCTGAGATGCCTCAAGGAATGGGTTGAAGAAAAAGGCACTAGCTGCCTTCACATGGTCACTTGGGAAAGAAAATTAACAACAAAAGAAACATTTCTTCTACACTTGAAGGGTCTCAAAAGCTTCAAAAGACCAAAAAAGAGGGCTTTGGGTAGGCGACTCTACCCCAAAGACCCAAACACAGGCACTTTCCCCAGCTTTCAGCTTCCAAATATTAAAACAAAACAAACAGAAAAGCAAAAACACTCTTTTTTTTTTTTTAATTAAGAAAAAAAACGAGTGGCTGGGCATTGTGGTGTATGCCTATAATCCCAAGAACTCTGGAGGCTTAGGCAGGAGGATAGCAAATTTGAGGCCAGCAAGGGCATCTTAGCAAGATTCTTTCAAAATAAAAAAGCTGGGGATGTACCTCAGTGGTAAAGTCCCCTGAATTCAATCCCCAGTACCAAAAAACTAACAAACAAAAACCCACCAATATCTAGATTCTTTTCTTCCCTAACATGGAGGCCCATGTCCCATTTCAAGCCCAAGAGATATGAAAGACAGCCGCTGGGCACCCTCCTGTGGTCCAGAAGACAGACTCCTAGATACCACGAGTGAAGCAGCCCAGAGGACACAGGCCACAAACATCTCCCCAAGGGATTGCTCCCTCAGCAGACCCACCACCCAGGGCCCAGAGTCAGTGCCTCCCAGGCTCAAGGGCAAGAGGGCAGGAACCCTGGTGCCTTTTCTGAATCCTCCAGGGATCCTTCCTCATGTGCACTGAGCCAGCCCCTGCCCTCCTCAAGTGAGTGACACACCCCCATTGCCACCACAGGCGCCTCCAGAGCCAGAAAACCAGCCTGGGGAGCCTAGCACTTACCAGTGGTGGTGTGTGGTGAGCACCGTGGTCAGCTTCACACCATACTTTCTCACGGTTTCTACAACCTGCAGCCACATGGGAGGCAGGACGGAGGCTGGGTCACACTCCTGGCCTGGCTTGCCTCCTGCAGGGTGGGTGCCTAACCCCCAGCCCAACCCTGCTGGCTGACCAACTCTAGGACAATAGAGGAAGATGTTTTTTTTCTCTTGATCAAGTTGGAGCTCTTGGTCCTACCCACCACCTCCTCAAATCCCTCCAGCTGAGGTCAGCCTCCCAGAGACAGCACCAAGGGGCAGAGGCAGGAGGAACAGTCATGTCCAAAGGACCCATGTACTTGCCACATGGGGCCCGTGGTCTTCTCCACCCCTCCTAAAGCCCCCTTAAGAGAATGGCTGGACACTAGTTTGCTTTAAAAAATTAAATGGGCTAATTTCCACTCATCTTCAGCAGAGCAACAAGGACACAGTGGCTCTAACCCATGGGGATGAAGACAGGGTACTGGGTGACAAAACACAGGGGCCTGGGCACAGCCTCGCACCTTCTGGGGCTGCACAGGGTCCACAATGGCAGCCTCCCGGGTGTCCTTGTCAATGATCAGGTACATGTAGTTGTCAGTCAGGGCAGGCAGTAGCTCAACCTTCATGGCGCTCTGTTCCACAGTCAAACTCTTCCTTAAATCTGTGTAATACAGGAGGGTTCCCAGCAGGGCTGGGCCTGGAGACACAGGATGCAGCCTCAGGTCCTCAGCCTAAGGGCGGGCACACCAAACAGACTTCAAAAGAGTCGCATCCCTTCCCACTCCAAATGAACTCAGGGCCTTGCAAAGCAAGCACTGAACTATCTATCTCCCCTGCAGGATTTTAATTTTATTTTGAGAAAGAATCTTGCTAAGTTACTGAAGCTGGCCTGGAACTTACAAGTCTCCAACCTCTGCCTCCTGAGTGGCTAGGAGTACAGGCCTGTGCCACTCTTGCCCTTTTTTTTTTCTTTGTTTCTGTTTTTGTCAGTATTAGAGATTGAACTTTGAGGGTACTCTACCATTAAGCTGCATCCCCAGTTCTTTTTTATTTTTTGTTTTGAGACGGTTTCACTAAGGTGCTTAGGCTGGCCTTGAATTCGTGATCCTCCTTCCTTGCCTCCTAAGTTGCTGGAACCACTGTGTGTACTACAGCACCCTGTTGCTCTTTGCTGGCTTTTTAGAGTTCCTCTGACAGAGAATGTCCTGGTTCAATCACATCCACAAGGCAAGTGTAGAAAATGACTCGTGCACACACTGGTGGAAATTAGCTTTCTCAGACTTAGATCTTTATTTTCTCTTGAGGGTTCTAAATAAGACAGAACTGCCAACTTGTGGTGTGATGCAAATCACTGTCAAACAGGACTACCGCTGACCCTGGGGAGTTGACTCAGGAAGAATAGGGGAAGGGGAGGCAGAAGAATGGTACCAGTGCCCAGCTGTGTACCCTCCAGCACACCAGCTCACCTCCAGAGAGAGCTCAGTCCTATGCAGTCATTCGCAGCCCTCAGGCCTCCAACTGGAGGAGAAAAGAGCATTTGCTCCCAAATGGCAGGCACTAGAGATGTGGAGAATGCACCAGAAACCACTCCCAGGGGAACAGATCTGGTCATAACCACTCAGGATTCAAGGGTGGGAGACACAGAATCATCATTGAATTGAGCCACAGAACTCTGGCTGGCTGGGCCAGGAGGCCACGAGAAGTGACAGTAACAAAAGCATCCTCCACTCAATGGACAGATGTCAAAGTACTTTTGGCAATAAAACTCCCATTAAATGTAAAAATACATGGGGCCCCAACACTTTAAGTCATAGTTTTAGAGTAGGAAAATATAAGGAGGGACAGTGGGATTCTGGGTAGATGTTGCTCCAGGGGCCATCTAAATATGGGGTTAACTTTATTTGCCAGGGCCTGGGAAACCTTTTTTTTTTTTTCTTTTCTTTCTTTCTTTTTTTTTTTTTTTTGGTGGTGCTGGGGACGGAACTCAGAGCCTTGTGTGTGCTAGGCGAGTGCCCTACCACTGAACTCCAGTTCCCCTTCTGGACACACTATCTGGGAATTTTCCAGATTCATGCTCAGCAAAATAAACATTTAGTCTGATTATTTTTTGTGACATTCTACCTCCCCCAAGTCCCAGCACTATTCAAGCTACCAGAAGACATCAGAGTGAAAACAGGACTGGGTGGTGGTGGGGGGAATGCTCAACAAGGAGTCTTTTTACCTATTTCCTGGTAGAACACTCCAGGCAAAAACAGTGTCCCCGTAAAGGAACACTGTGTTCAACCTGTTCTAGACACACACATATCTTGTTGGCAAGCTGAAGAGCATGCGTTTATTCCTAAGGCGCCGGCATCACCAGAAACCCTACTCCTTTTCCACAAGTACCACTCTCCCAACACTGCTTGGAAACCGCTTCCAGCTCACCGGTTTGCACCTGGAACGTTTTGCACGAGCAGAGGTCACGGGCTACAGCCTACGGTCTGCGCCAAGTCCGAAGACATGTTTTGTGTGGCCCACAACATACTTTAAGGCGTTTCCCAGTACCGCCTCTCTGCACCTGTGCGCACCTGCCGACCCAGCGCATGGGTTAGGGGCTCCGATGCAGCGCTCTGGGGACACCGCGTCCCAGAGGGAGAGACTGCGTCCTGAGAACCTCAATGGGCAATCAATCTCCTCTCTTAACAAGGGTGTGTCACGCACTGTGGACCTGGGCGGCTGCCGCGGGACTGGGACTCGGCTGGCAGGCTGTTGGCCACGGCGCGGCGGCCCGCGGTCGCCAGACGCCGAGAGGGGAAGATCTGTAGGCCGAGGCGCCAGGTAGGCTCGCCTGTGGGCTAACGCAGGCAGGAACGATTGTGCCCACACCCTCACCACGCCCGGCCCCGCCGAGGCCTGGTGGCCGTGTCCGCTCCTCGCCGGACCAACAGTCTCGGCTCCTTGCCCCGAAGACGGCGTCGGCGCGCCCTACCAACGCCCAGCACAGCGGCGCCCCGGCCCACCTACCAAGGCCGCGGCGCGCGCAGGCGACTCCCAGCGCGGCGAGGCTCCGGCAGCCGAACAGCCTGCGGCCGAGAACCATGACCTGCAAGGCTGCACTGCCCCGCACCGGACCGCAACGCCGGCGTCGGCAATTGCAGCCAATCAGCTCCCGTTTCGCACCACTCGACCCGCCCCCACCCAACAAGCGCCGGCCCTGCGCCTCTTCGTCTCCAAACAGGTTCCGACTCTCCCTGCCCCGCCCCCAGCCAACCAGCACTTGCCTCGCCCCGCCCCGCCCCCACCTCAGCCAATCAGCGCGCTCGCTTTCAATTTCTTCCCTCCCCGCCGGGCTGCTGAGGGCCGGAGGCGGGCCCGTGAACGGGTGCCCGAAGTAGCTGGGAAGTTGTGTCCGGAGCTCCCAGTCTCTCTGGGGCCCGGGCCGGCATCCTGACGTAGCCACCGGGCGCGCCCCGCAAGAGCAGTGCAAGGTAGGATAGGGCGTCGCCGACGGAACAGCGTCCTGAGGCAGCGCGTTCCCTCCAGGCCGCCGTAGGCGCTGGAGCCGGTGGCCACGTGACCTAGGGCTGCGCCATGGCGGCCCCGAGGCCACTGTCCCGCTTCTGGGAGTGGGGGAAGAACATCGTCTGCGTGGGGAGGAACTACGCGGACCACGTCAAGGAGATGCGCAGCGCGTTTCCCAGCGAGCCCGTGCTCTTCCTGAAGCCGTCCACCGCTTACGCGCCCGAGGGCACGCCGGTACTGGTGCCCACCTACTGCCGCACGCTGCACCACGAGCTGGAGCTGGGTGTGCTCATGGGCAGGCGCGGCCGCGCAGTCCCGGAGGCCGCCGCCATGGACTACGTGGCCGGCTATGCCCTGTGCCTGGACATGACCGCCAGGGATGTGCAGGACGAGTGCAAGAAGAAGGGGCTGCCCTGGACTCTGGCCAAGGGCTTCACGGCCTCCTGCCCGGTCAGCGCTTTCATCCCCAAAGAGAAGATCCCTGATCCTCACGCCCTGAGACTGTGGCTCAAGGTCAATGGGGAGCTCAGGCAGGAGGGCGAGACATCCTCCATGATCTTTTCCATTCCCTACATCATCAGCTACATTTCTAAGATAATAACCTTAGAAGAAGGAGATCTTATCTTGACCGGGACGCCAGAGGGAGTTGGGCCAGTTAAAGAAAATGATGAGATCGAGGCTGGCATAGACGGGGTGGTCAGTATGAGGTTTAAGGTGGAAAGGTCAGAATATTAAGTACACAGAGCGCCTTCGCTTCCTGTCGGGAGAGAAGGGAGCAAGACAAACAAGTAAAAGTTATTAAATGTGACTATCTTTTAATAGAAACTATTTCTAAAGAATGATTCCATTGGGTTGCTAAACCTCAGTCAAGAAAAATGGACCCTTTGGAAAAAATATGATCTGGATAAGCTGGGACAGAATTAGAAACAACCAAAATAAAGTGATGCTTTCCACCAGGAGAATGTACTGAACCAAACTTTCAGAGGTCTGTTTCCTGAACTGAATAAGACTTTTCAGTGAGTCTTTCCGGGATCAGTAGTTCAAGACTTAATATCTGCGAAATCATGTTCCAAGTTCCTTGGGACTTGACAGTCATCTAGAGGCATGTGTGGAAATAAAAATTCCCAAATTTACTGGCCCATTCCAGACTAGCTGAATCAACTAATGGAATTAATCTCCAGGGAAGCTTTTTACAGAGCACTCCAACTGATTCTTAACAGGGAAACATGAAAAATACTACTCCTTGTAATCAGTTAACTTAGTTTTATTTGTTACTGACCAGTTGATGAAGACTGCTCCTGTTTACTTTAGGTATCTATACTGGTCTATAGATTCTAATTTGGGGAGATAATTTTGAAATTACTGTTTCCAAATAAATGTGCTGTATTTGGTGTGGCTTAAAAGTGTACTTGTTTCCCTAGCAGGGCTTCACACCTTGTTCTTTGACCTTTCAGCTCCTGAACACTGCTCTAATGATTAACTGGCACCCCCACCTCCCACCTCATGACCAGAGGAGGAGGCTACAGAAGTTGAATGATCTGGGAGTGTTACTGCACCTTTTTGGATGAGCAAGGCAGTATACACAGCATGGCTTTAATAAGGCTCATGGAGTCCTCTAGGGTTAAACCGGAGGACTAGTGAACACAGAAGGTATTGGCTGACCCTTGGGGAAAGTTTAAGACATCTACTTTAATAATAATTTATTGAGCACTCAGTACTGTTGGGTATTATGCCAAGCATTATTCCATGTTCACATGTGACTGTCAAGATGTGAGGATGGTATTATTGCTACTATCCCTGTTGTACAGACAAAGACTTAGAGGCTAGGAAGCCTGGCTAGGGTCACTCCGCTGAGTGGCAAAGCCAGGATGTAACCCAGCTGTCCCAAGCTGAGAACTTGGAAGTCTTAACTACAATCAGGCTACATCTTGTATGTTTAAGCATATAAGATTAAAACATTTAGGTATTATATAATCCTCATGTTTAAGTTATAATTTATTAGGATGTTCCATAATAATTGAATTTAAATGTCATGCTATCTTAACTACTTTTATCTTTTTAATTTTTTTTTAATTGCTTAGCAATGGAGGTTTAATAAAGAATATGGAAACAGGTAAGCAAAAAAGATAGTACATTTTCCTACCCAGAGAGAGCCAAATTAAATGGTGTGTATTCCAAATCTGTAAATGTACTTCTTGAAACAGGATTTGCTCACAACATACAATTTTCTGATTTGCTTTTTGCACTGTAAATGGTGACTGTCCTTTTCCATATCAATGAAGACATTTCTGCAGTACTGTTTTCATTGATTATGTATGATTCTAAGGTTAGGCTTCTGGTTTTGGACATGGTGAAATCAGCATATTTGTTAATCCCTTTGGCTAGGTTCCCACAAGTGGAAGGGTCTGGTCAAAGGGTATGCTCATGTCAGTCTGGCTGGCAGATACAAGGTTCAGTTGGAATGTGTCCACCAAGTCAACAGACATAGAAGCAAGCTGATGGCATAAAGTGGGAACAGTGCTCACATGTCACTCCTGGATCAGCACAAGCCAGTGCCCCTGGGGCAGTGTTCACCAAGTAGTGGAGCAAGCCTTGTCACAAACATCTGACATCAGCATTGAAAGCACAGCACTTAGTCTTTGGATGTAAGAATCAAAAACTGAGTGGTAGTGGGCTGGGGCAGTAGCTCAGTGGCAGAGTGCTTGCCTTGCACATGTAAGGCCCTTAGTTCAATCTTCAGCACCACATGGAAATACATAAAATAAAGGTTAAAAAAAAAAAAAAAAAACTGCCTAAGTCCTATAATTTCTGAGATTACTAAAGGAAACCTAACACCCAGAAGGTGCACTTTTCTTCAACTTGAAATAAATTTAGACCTACAAAAAAGTTGAAAAGCTAATAACAAAACCTTTCGCTAAATTCAACAATTGTCATTTGTTAATCACACTTAAGAAAACAATTACATAGTGTATTATGTAATGTATGCTTTAAAAAGCCAGGCATGGCTGGGCATGGTGGTGCACACCTGTAATCCCAGTGGCTCAGGAGGCCAAGACAGGAGGATTGCAAGTTCAAGACCAGCCTCAGCAAATTGGTGAGGCCTAGGCAACATAGCAAGACCCCAAGACCTCTGTCTCAAATTAAAAAGTAAAAAAGGGATGAGGATGCAGTTGAGTGGTTAAGTGCCCTGGGTCCAATATCTGGTACCAAAAAAAAAAAAAAAAGAAAAGAAAAATCTTTTGCACAGAAGCCTGGGATCCTTTAGGGTGCCTAGCGGATAAACATGTGCCCTGTGCTCCTGTCATGTACAGAGTATGGAGCCATATGCCACCACAGCAGAACCTGCAGGGGAATCCTAGGACCCCCGCCCCCACAATTTACAAAAAGCAACGTGAAACCTACAAGTCAAAAGAGGCTACTTCTAGGAAAGAAGCTCCTGAGGGGTACAAGGGAGTTGGCAATGAGATAGGGGTGTACTTGAGTTAACGTGGAGTGTGCATTTCTTCTACTTGGTTTGGTGCCTGCATTCTGGCTAATCTACAACTGAATTTCAGGTATTGACTAGTTTGTAATCTTCGTTTTGTAAATGTGTAAACTTTTCAAAGCGCCTCTGATTTGGTATGGCTTGATACTGAACTGGAAAATTCCTACATCATCAGATTAAGCCATCAAGGCTGTCCCTTGAGTGACAGGAGCAAGGGGCTTTCGCAGTTTGGTGCCCGTGGCGTTGAGAAGGTAAGTTAGAGCCCTCTGCTGGCCATGCTAGGCTCAGCTGCTGGGAATAGTATTTCCTATGCGTCTGTACTGGGAGCCTCCCTTCCATGCAGTGGAAACCAGTGATGAGACAGCTGGAGAGGCTCAGGCCCACAGGCCTTGGCTTGAGGCCTGGTGCTTCTTGACCGCAGTGGGAGGTCATCGCGCCAGGACATGGCCCAGCAGCCCTGACACCACCTGGGCAGCACCTTCCTGCCTCCTGCTCCGGTGGGTGGGTCCCTGTTGGAGGGCATCCATGCCCACTCTTGCTTTACCAGCAGCCTCACTTCTCCTCCCTGTCTGTGTCCTCCTCCACCACTCTTCATCCTGCCTTCCCTCTCCACCCTCCAAACAAACCCACATCTCCTCCCCACAGGAGAACACGAGGGAATTCTTCATCAGGCCCATATTACACAACTAGGTCAAACCCTTTACTACCTCACTTACTGTCTGGAGTTGGATCCACTACAGGTCAACTGATGTCCTTCCTCTGTGACTGCATACAGTAAAAGCTAAAGAAAACCTTAAGACAGGATCAGTTTATCTCCCAACACCAACTTGACAAGTTGTATATACTCACTTTTCCCTTTCTATTCAATCCTGTGGTGGAGGATGTGTGGCCTTCTGAAGTGCCAAACCCAGTGGGCAGTGGGGTCTTCACAGGCAGGGGCCGGAGCCTAAAGCTAGAAGTTCAGATTGGTGTGGAGCCAAGCAGTGTGCTCTGGGGTTCTTCAGGGAAAACAGGTCCAAGGTGACCATGGCCTGAACATCATGAGTAGGTCCCCCTTCAGAGCTCCTGGGTCTCAGGCACTGCTGCCAAGGCTTCTGAAGTTGGTCTCCTCCCTGCTGATTCAGGCTCATAAATGCCAAGGTTGAGGCCACGAGCCCTTACAGCCTGAGTAACTCTAGTGTGTCATCGCTGAGGGCGAGGGATTAGAGAAGCTTGGTGGCAATCAAAACCCCCACTCCTGCTCTTCCCACCAACTCTGGGAGCCCCTCATTATCCTGTCAGGACGAGCTCTGGCCCTACTCAAAGAAAGGCATTTTGAGAGTGTCCAATCTTTTTCCAGAGAACCAAGACAAGGTAAGGCAGCCTAAGAGAAAAGATCATTCACTTCTGCAGAGTGAGTGTGTTTATTAACCCACATAAACGTTCTCCAGCATGGGGCCAGGCAGAGTCAGGAGAAACAGCCTCCAAGGAGTGAGTGCAGGTGAGCATTCAGACTGGCTGCAAACCAACTGCACAGGGAGCAGAGGACAATCATAGAATTTCTCGCCACACTTAACACGATTTTATCTGTAACCTTCAAATTAGCATTCCATTTTAAAGAACAGAAACTCCTACACTTTTCCAGACTTTAAAATGACATTGGGTTTTACGCATGTCCTTGTCCAGACAAATTCCTACTTGCCTCAGCAGGATCTGCAAGCTTACATGAGAGTATGCTGATTCTCAGTCCACCCCTGGCTCTGTGCGACAAACCAAACTGGAGGGAGGAAAAGAGAGGGTTAGTTTTAAACACTGCCTTGAATATAAAATTGAAAATCAGTCATTACAAATTGAGAACTAAAACAAAAGTTTTGTTTACTATGTTAACATAAACTTCAATTAGAGCTGGGCACAGTGGTGAAGACCTGTAATCCCAGTGCCTGTAGAGGCTTAGGCAGGAGGCTTAACCGTTTGGGGCCAGCCTGGGCAACGTAATGACACTATGTCTCAAGAGTACAATTTTTAAAAAGAGCTGTGGATATAGTTCAATGGTAGAGTGCCCCTGGATTCAGTCTTCAGAACCCAACCAAAACAAAACCCAAAAAACATTTAATTAGGGTTGTCAGATGATGGAAAGATCTAGTCCCAGGCAGAGCAGAGGAGAGAAATTACGGGTCTGGCTTCTGCAATGGCTTTGTAAAATCCACTTCCCTTTTCATGTCACTTCTCTCAGGGAGGAAAGTTGGGATTACAAATCCCACATGTAGAAAGAGAATTTACTGTGTGTTCAGAGTATCTGTGGTGACAGACTACAGCAGAGATATCTGTTAGGCCAACTGGGAAATGAGTGATTTAACAGTAATGTCTTATTTCTATCATTTACAAGTACTTTCACCAACATTGCATTTAATAAAGAGTGGAAGGACTTAACCTCTTTAATTTCAAAGGCTAAGAGAGAAAAATGTACCAACTTCAGGAAAAACTGAAACTGTAAATGGGCAGCAAAGTTAACTCCCTTCAGGGGAGGCCACTTGGTCAGGACTGGCAGGGGACCTTTAGAGCTGTCTGGCTCTATGGGGGCTACACCCACCACTGCACTGGCTGAGCCTTCTCTGGCTGTGGGTCCTGGCAACTGATTGTGATAGAGGCCCCACTTGTTAGTGGGGCCTATTGAACCTTATCTGGGAGAAGATGATTAATTCTGCCTGTGGAAGAGAGTTTGCATCTGCAAACCCAAACCCAGTTCAGCATTTCTGATTGTCTGCTTATGTCTGTCTTTCTGATTCTACTTTGAACTATATTTTTAAAAATATTTTTGTTCTGGTTGTAGATGAACACAATAACTTTATTTACTTTTATGTGGTGCTGAGGATCGAAATCAGGGCCTCACACATGCTAGGCAAGCACTCTACCACTGAGCAACAACCCCAGCCCCTGAACTCTTTCTTTCTTTCTTTCTATTTTTTTGGTACTGGGAATTAAACCCAGGATCCTCTACCACTGAGCTACATCTTTTATTTTTATTTTTTTTTGTTATTGTTGCTTGTTTGTTTGTTGGCCTTGAACTTGTGATCCTTGAGTCTCAGCCTCCTGAGTCACTAGGATTATAGGCAAGTGCCACCATGCCTAGCTTGAACACTTTTTTTTTTTTTTTTGCATCTTATTGGTCCCTTCATTAATTAGTGAGTTAAATCTTTGGCTGTGTTCATTTTATTTTTATATGAGAGTCATGGTTTTACTTTTTTGAAAATTATTTTTTAATACTAATACCAGACTAAATGACTTAGAAAAATATATATATTTTTTGGTACTGGAGATTGATCCCAGGAGCACTATACTACTGAGCTACATCCCTAGTCCCTTTTGCCAGGGCTGGTTTCAAGCTTGCAATCTTCCTACCCAAGTCTCTGAAGTAGCTGGGATTACAGGTGTGCGCCATTGCTTCCAACTTACCATGTGGTTTGAAACATTAAAATGAATACCTTTCTTTGAAATCACTCCAAAAGAACCATTTTGAGTAGCAAGGGTGGATTTGTTTTTCTTTTCTTTTTGTGATGGTACACAATGAACCCAAGAGCATTTTATCCCTGAGCTACATCCCCATCCCTTTTTATTTTTAACTTTGCTAAATTGCCTGGACTGACTTCAAATTTGTGATTCTTTTCCTTATACCTCCCAAGAAGCTGGGAGGAACATTATTTTTAGTGTACATATGGGAAGTGTATACAATGATCCATCTGTATAGGAAGATTTTGGTTTTATAGTGGTAGCAATGTGAAGTTCTTATTTTTTAAGCTGCTGTTCTGTTCTAATTATAGCAGTTGAAATTGTGTTTGATTCTCATGATCTCTATCACATTGTGTGATATAGTAGGATCATGCTATACCTCCTCAAAATCTCTGTTAAATCCAACTTAAATACCTCTTAGAGGCTGGGAATGAACTCACTGGTATAGCTCTTGGCTAGCATGCAGAAGGCCTAGGGTTCAAAGCCCAGTATTTTAAACATATTCTTTGGAATACAATATCCCTTTGCTTGAGGGCAATTTGTTATTATAGTTGAGCCCAGTTTGGAAAACTGTGAGAAAGTTTCCATGAATTTAAAGTGATCAAACTCCTAAGCAAGGACTTGAGGGTATCCAGATAGGGAACAGTCAGTACTCCCTGGGCCCCTGAGAGTCTGAGGAGATGCAATACATGGCTGCTAGTCCTCCTCGCCTGGCCTGGGAACAAAAAGCTGCAAAACCAGGCCCTATAAACACTGGCATGACCACTGGCTACTGCACATCTGCATTTCAGAGATGCTTGAGGTCACAAGGAAAGGAAGCCTGCCTAGGGATGGTCACGCCTGTGTGAGAGGCGAGGTTGAAAAGCATAAACAGTTTCAGCCTCTTTGGGGCAGCACCACCTTCACAGCAGCACAGTGCTTACCCTGTTGCTCCCACCCTCTCCCCAGCACACACCGTGAGGTTCTGGAGGGAGTCACTCCTCTGAGGTCAAATGATATGTGTGCTCATGAATGTGCTTTCAGTATTAAATCCCAGTACAGTAACTGTCAGTACATAAAACTCACATTGACCAGAGCACCACAGCCTTAGGCGTGACTGTGGAGAACAACGTGTGGGCCGAGTCCCCTCCCTGAGACCTGGGCACATAGCAACATTTGTTGTCCTCACTGGGGTCAGGGGTGTTTGTCTCGCTGCCTCTCCCTTTTCCACACCTGTGCACTAAGGTTCCACACTGAAGCATTGCTCCTGCTTCAGGGGCAAGCTCTGACTGTGCAGCACTACAGGGCCATGAGCTTCACCAGCTTGGAGAAGGCCACTCATCTCCAAGCTGGGATTCAGACCAATCTCTCTCATGCCAGAAACTAAGCCCCTGACTGTGCCACTGTGCCAATCTCTCTCATGCCATTGCCTTCGCTCAGTGAAGGACAGTGCCACACGGTGGGGAGGGCTGGGGACAGCCCAGTTTTCACTTTGGAGTGTACTGCCTTGTCCTGAAGTTCACATTAAAGGATATTTGCTTTGTTGGTCTATTTCTTGGTGTTATCTCTAACTCCATTTAGACTATATGAGAAGAAAATAATGATTTTCATTATTTCTAGGGGAACCAAATCCTACTGCAATCTGCGAATTGGGCTTCCTTTATTTACTTATTTGGTACTGAGGATTGAATTCGGGGTATTCAACCACTGAGTCACATCCCCAGACCTATTTGGTATTTTATTTAGAAACAGGGTCTCACCAAGTTACTTAGCGCCTCACCGTTGCTGAGGCTGACTTTGAACTTGTGATCCTCCTGCCTCAGCCTTCCTGAGCTGTTGGGAATACAGATGTGCACCACCACACCCAGCAGAATTGGACATTATTAAAAATAATAAGTTCCTGGGCTGGGGGAATAGTTCAGTGGTGGAGCATTTGTTTAATATAAGCAAGGCCCTAGGATTTATCCTCAGCAATGAAAAAAGAGTTCCCTAATTTACTTGGTCATGCACATTTCTTCATTGTTTGAATATACAGAGTAGCAGTACTACAAAAATACACTGACTTTTACATAAATTTTACTTCTTTCCAAAAGAAATTGCCACTTCAATGCTGTTTTCTGTTCATCCGTCATTACAAGAAACTCATTCACCTAGTTAGAGAGAAAAGATCAAACACATATTTCTGAAGTATAAATACTTGACTCATTTTGACAACATTGTGAAACAAACTTGCTCATGAGAAATAGAATATTATTCTTAGTAATCACCCAGATCAGTTCTTTTTACAGAGGAGATAAAGCAAAAAAAAAAAAAAAAAAAAAAGCTACAAACAGAATCTCCAAAGCCATTCACAGGTTGGGAACAAAGATGTGGTACAGTGCTTGCCTGGCAAGTGCATAAGGCCCTTGGTTCAAACCCCAGCATTGCCCAAAGAAAAGCAGAAGTTAACTTTTAAAAGATCTTTTATTGTGTTTGGTTTGGTACTGGGGATCAAATTCAAATCCAGGGCTTAGCACATGCTAATGAGATGGGTTTTTTTCTTTAAATACTTATTTTTTTAGTTTTAGATGGAATATATATATATATATATATATATATATATATATATATATTTTTTTTTTTTTTTTTAATGTGGTGCTGAGGATCGAACACCAGTGCTTTACACATGCTAGGCAAGCACTTTACCACTGAGCCACAACCCAGCTCAATAAGATGGTTTTAACAATAAAAAACATCTGCCTATCATCAAATGCAGGTGCTAGTCCAGCCTCCAGGTGTTCTGTAGCAACCATGCCAGGGAGAGAATACATGGCTGAATTTATACAGCTGGACAGAAGAAATCTGACCAGGCCCTCCTTCTGGAATAGCCACTGAATGCCTGGCCAGCATCGCCAACATGTTGTTTGACCCATTGTTACCTGACTGTATAAAACATCGTGTTTAGCACCCCCACTTTGCTGAAGGCCTCAGTCATTATTCATAATAATCAATGTTATCTAGGATTTTAATATGCAATATGTAATAATTTGTTCATTAAAGCAATTGTGTGTTTAAGTCACAATGTTTTTCCCCAGATCTCCTTATTAGTGATTAATTTCTATCAAATGTTCATCAAAATAAGTTTATTTTTGAGGAAAAGAATTCCATTTGAGGGCTGGGGATGTAGCTCAAGTGGTAGCGCGCTCGCCTGGCATGCGTGCGGCCCGGGTTCGATTCTCAACACCACGTACAGACAAAGATGTTGTGTCCGCCGATAACTAAAAAATAAATATTAAAATTCTCTCTCTCTCCTCTCTCTCTCTCTCTCTCTCTCCTCTCTCACTCTCTCTTTAAAAAAAAAAAAAAGAATTCCATTTGAAGGGATGGGGTTGTGGCTCAGTGATAAGACACTTGCCTAGCATGCATGAGGCATTGGGTTCAATCCACAGCACCACATAAAAAAAACTAACTAAAATAAGATATTATGTCCATCTACAACTAAAAAAATATTTTTTTAAAAAGGAATTCAGTTTGGAAATATTTCTAGATATTTCATCATTATTGCTATTTACCGTGCAGCCCAAGGTCTCCTCAGCAACACTTCCTGTGAGACTACAGGAATGGAGGGTACCTGTGTGATCAGTAAGATCAACAAGCATGTGGAAGCTGGGAAAAACAGATCTAAATCCTGAAGAACCTTTGTTGCAAGTTGTACAAGCATTGGATGCTTCATTAACGACATAACCACAGCTGGAACTGAAAAGAAACAAAGATGATGATACAATTTGATGATCCTAAGTGACAAATTTGAACTCTAGAACTGTCCTTCAACATGTGAGTCAGCATGTGGAACGAGCACTCAGTGCCATGCAGGACCTGAGACAGGGGTGAGGAGCTTCCCAGGCACAATTCCAAACTGAATTCTTTTCCATCTGTGACCACAGAGGCTGAGTCCACGTCCTCCCACTGTCTGCCCTCCTTCCTTCCCTTTACTGGGGTCCCGCCCAACCAGAGGTCCTACCATCTCATTGCGGGGCGGGGGTGGGGGGGGACACGACACACTTCCTCTCCTGCACTCAGCCCACACTTGTCCCTTCTCAGGACAGCTGCAGTCTTGGGCTTAGGCTTCCACACTGACGTGTGCAGTCATGTCCCTTCCTTGCTGTTGCAGGTGAGCTGAGGGCAGGAATCCAGAAGGCGATGTCTTCTGGAGTCAGACACATACCCACACAGTGATGGAAATGTGCAGAACAGGCACACACACACAAATGACCTCGTGGAATCTGCACAAGCCTGAATATGACCATGGCATTGAAAGGACTTAGTCCTGGCTGTGGTGAGGTACAGTAGCTGGCAAAATGTTTCCCCTGGGGGAACGCCAGACAAGGATGTGAGAGAGCTCCCTGTATTATTTCTTACAATTCCATGTGAATTGAGAGTTACTTCAATAAAAATTTGAATTACAAAAATCCACAGAGTACTTTCACAATAACACTTTAGATGTTTTTTGCCAAGCATGGTCTGGTCACGATTTCTTAATCTTCTGGGGCTCACTGTCCATGCAAGGAGATATGACCTTGACCTCGGAGAGAGGTCACACACTTCTGCAGTGGAGAATCACATTGCTACAGACATGACAACCAGTTTTCTACTAACTTTAAGACAAGTCTGTTATCCCAGCTAAAATTATTACATCTTTATATTTAAGGCTTGCAGAAATATGGTAATTTTATTTTACTTTAAAAGTCAATTAGCGCTGGGGATGTGGCTCAAGTGTTAGCGCGCTCGCCTGGCATGCGTGTGGCCCGGGTTCGATCCTCAGCACCACATACAAAAAAGATGTTGTGTCCGCCAAATACTAAAAAATAAATATTAAAATTGTCTCTCTCTTAAAAAAAAAAAACATTAAAAAAAAATAAAAGCCAATTAAGGGGGTTGTAGTTCAGTGGCAGAGCGCTTGCCTAGCATGTGTGAGGCACTGGGTTCGATCCTTAGCACCACATAAAAATAAACAAAATAAAGGCATGCTGTCCATCTACAACTACAAAAAATATATATATCAAAAAATGTCAATTAAGGGGGTGGGGTAGTGGCTCAGCAGTAGAGCGCTCGCCTAGCACATGCAAGGCCCTGGGTTGGATCCTCAGCACACATAAAAATAAATAAAATAAAGGTATTATGTCCATCTACAACTAAAGAAAAAAAAAATTAACAACAGTCAGTTAGGGGCTGTGGTTGTGGCTCAGTGGTAGAGTGCTTGCCTAGCATGTGTGAGGCACTGGGTTCGATTCTCAGCACTACGTATAAATAAATAAAATAAAGGCCCATTGACAATATATATATATTAATTTTGTAGTTGTAGATGGATATAATACCTTTATTTTATTTATTTATCTTTATGTGGTGCTGAGGATCGAAACCTAGGGTCTCACATGTGCTAGGCAAGTGCTGAGGTATAACCCAAGCCGAAGACAACTAACATATTTTTTAAAAAATCAATTATAGCTGGGTGTTGTAGCAACATACTTGCAATCCCAGAGACTCAGGAGGCTGAGACAGAGGATTGCTAATTCAAGACCAGCCTCAACAACTTAGTGAGACCCTGTCTCAAAATAAAAATTAAAAGGGTTAGGGATGTGGTTTAGTGGTAAAGCACTCCTGGGTAAAATCTCCAGTACCCTCCACCCCAAAAAGTCAATTATAATCTTTGAATCTAAATAATCGGCCATGAAAATTTTTTTTAAAAATATTTTTTTGGTACCAGGGATTGAACTCAGGGGCACTCAACCACTGAGCCACATTCCCAGCCCTATTTTGTATTTTACTTAGAAACATGGTCTCACTGAGTAGTTTAGTGCCTCACGGTTGCTGAAGCTGGCTTTGAACTCGAGATTCTCCTGCCTCAGCCTCCCCAGCCCCTGGAATTAGAGGTGAGTGCCACTGCACCCAGCTGCCATGAAAACTTTTAATTATGGTTTATTTATTTATACATTTCCCTCAAATAAGTTACACTATTATGTCAAAGAAATGCTTTAACTCTTGTAATCTAAAATATATTAACAATTATTTCTTACAAAAATGAATTTGCTAAAAACAACTTGTTACCTTACCATCTATTTCGAACTACTTTCATGGTTTCATTGTCGATGTTCAGTGTAGAAATGTAAGCATAAAGAATGCCATAGAAAGGATCCGGTTTTCTTTCATTCCTCAAAGCTTTAGCCTTTAGCTGTTCAATTGTATAGACATCAACTATTGTATTCACTAAAAATAAGAAGGATTTCAGTTGCAAGTAAGAACCAGAAGGATCACACCCAAAGAAAAAGCCCAGGGTCCAACTGTGAGCGCACAGCTGGCTTTGATTAACAAGATCATGATGTTTACTAAATTAAACCAATTATGTAATATGATAAAAAGCAAACAATAGGCAAAAAGGAAAACAATGAAAAATTTTCATTAAATGAAGAATTCGTGGTCATCAAGAGATACCATTACAAAGCCACAGACTGGGGGATGCCAACAGTCTACCCAGATAGCAGAGGCTCACCAGAAAATCTAAAGTTTTTTTTCTTTTGTTTTTTAGTGCTGAGGATTGAACCCAGGGCCTACTGAACACAATATCTTATGCCAAATTATATTTATTGGCATAGCATTTTTCTGGGGAGAGAGTCATTACTTCTCATCATTGCCTAGTGGTAATAAAAGCCTCCAAAGTTTTAATCTAGCTTTTTAAAAGTGGAAATATAGTATTTACAGACTAAGAATATGGTGCCTTTCAGTAAGTCAAATCAAAAGTTTACAGCCCAATTCTGGCCTGTTTAAAAAAAAAATAATTAAAGAGTCACTTACAATTTATGGATTCTTTCAAATAAGTGTCAATCTCATCAGCCACAACTTTTGTTTCTTTATTTTCTCTTACAAAATTTATTAGGATGTTAGCTTCTGGTGTGTCTTGAATTGAAAACGAATAATAAGGAAAAAGCAAACTGATTATCTTTTAAACCACCATGAAGGATCCAAAGTTACTTTTAACAGTAAAAAACAAGACATATAAGAACGAAATTGAATAGAATATCACTCAACCACTAACAATGTGTTGCAGAGCTCTGCCAACATGAGCAGTGTGCACTAGAAGTTGCTAGTAAAAACAGCATTTACAAAACTATGTGGTACAGGAATACACTTTTTTAAAATATATTTTTTTTAGTTATAGATAGATATGATACCTTTATTTAATTAATTTATTTTTATGTGGTGCTAAGGATCGAACCTAGTGCTTCACACATACGACACATACAAGGGGAGTACTCTACCACTGAGCCACAGCCTCATCCCAGGGAAATACACTTTTAATTGAAAAAGTATATATTCAAAATTATCTGTAAAAATATACATGAAGGAAATTATGGTGGGTTATAGATTATCTTTATGTTCCTTTTTAATTATTTTATGCATTTTTCTGAATTTCATATATACTTCTTTCCTAATAAGAAATGCTTTTTTAAAAAAAAAGATTATTTTAGCCAGGTGTGGTGGCACACACCTGTAATCCCAGTGATGTGGGAGGCTGAAGCAGGAGGATCACAAGTTCAAGGCCAGATGAGAAATTTAGGGATACGCCCTATCTTAAAATAAAAAGGAGTGGAGATGTAAAGCACCCCCAGGTTACAATCCTCAGTACTGAAAAAAGAAGTTATTTTAATGCCTTGCTTTTCAAACCAGAATAGTGGAGTGAGTTTTTTCAAGAATAGTTGGTAGGTGCTCCAGAATGCTAGAAGGTGATTCTGAAAAAGGGATTCTAATGCCCTTCAGTCCCAAGAACCCAGCCTCTGACGTGTGACTAAGTGCTCCATCCCACCTGAGCATTCTACAGATTGCCCTGACTCCCTTGGGCAGATTTAAAAGCTCTGCTCCTGCTCCCATCATACACGTCTCATCACTGCTCTTCATCAGAACTAGACTATAAATTCCTCCTAAGCAGATCGTGCCTTTCCATTTCTGAGTTATGATCATTCATTCATTCCTACTTTCCACAAAGAATTTAAGTTAATGCCTGGCAAATAAAAGGCATTCAATGAATATTTGTAAATTAATGGATGGACAAACAAATGTTTTTGAGGCACTAACAGAACTGCTGCACCACTCATGGGAGAGGCTGCTGAGCAGGCTACAGCAACCAGACCAACTAGCTTCTTGAGATTCGAGCTGGTAGGTAGGGTGGGGTGCAGACACCACACACAGGCTTCTACTGACAACAGGATGATCCCAACTGGCTGTGGGGAGGGCAGAATTCTGCTCTGATGATCGCTCTTGGTGCAGAGAAAGCATAAGGAGAGCTTAACATCCTGATGAGGATGAACATATAAGCCATTTAGAGGTTCTTCATTTCTAAAGGTAGGCAGAGCCCACTAAATTAGAAATCAGACCGAATTAAAACAAGCACACACATTTATACACTCTTATGATTACCCCCCCCCTTTAAACTGGTCTCCTTGGCATATTAAATTTAAGCTATCTATTGTACATGTTTTGTTTTTTGAGACAAGGTCTCACTGTTACTGAGACTGACCTTGAATTTGGGATTCTTCTGCCTTGGCTCCTAAGTCACTGGGATTATAGGAATGTGCCACCATGCCTGGCTGATTTTATTGAATTTTTAATTAAGTTTGATGATTTTTCCACCAAACAAATCCAATTTTTAGATCTTTTGTCAGATCAAACTTACTCTCAGAGGGTACAGATGTCCTTCCTTTATTTTTGTCTTTTGTGTATGTGCGCGTGTGTGTGTGTGCGCGCGCGCGATTGCTGGGCGTGTAACCCAGGGGCTCAGGCATGGGAAACTACTCTAGGAAACTACTAGAGTAGGAAACTACTCTATCCCCAATCCAGGGTAGTAACTTTCTATCAGTAATATTACTAAATATAACAATAAACTATTCGTATTAATACATTATTTAAAATAATAAACCATAGTAATGCTCTCCAGAAAACCCCAGGAACTGAAGAGTGGCATTATGCTCCTAAGTGTTAAGAAGAGACCTTGGCAGTGGTCACCATCAAGCTTCAACAGAGCAGCAGGAGTGATCCTTCCAGAACTTGGCCAGACAGCTCCACTGTTCCATTCCACCCCTGGCCTGCTCCCCAACCCTCCAGAGTGACAGCCAGTGCCCTTGTGGCAGCCCCGAGGCCTTCTTTATCTGACCCTCCTCCTGCTCTTCTCCCTGAGCGCCCTGGGCTCCAGCCACAGTGGTCTCTTGCCATTCTTCCCACACAGGCACATCGCAGCCTCAGAGCCTGTGTGCAGGCTAGTCCCTCTGCCTGGGATGCCTTTCCCTTAGGGTTACCCCTTGCCTCCCCACTAGTCCCTGCTCAGACAGTCCCTGCAGCAAGGTCCATCTGGCCACCCTGTAAGATTGCACACGTGGGCCCTCTGGATCCTCCTGACCCTGCTCCTCTTTTTCGCAGACATTTCATAATTTGTGGGTATACTTTCTTTATTATTTATCATCTGTCTCTCCTCAGTTGAAACATGAGCTCTGTGAGAGTGGAGAAATTTTTGGGCTTTGTCCCTGGACCCTATACAGAGGACAGAACATGTGCTTGGTACATGAGAGCTGGTTGGGTCACACCCATGGCACTGCTTCCAAGGGAACAATGTCAGGCGATAGGCGTGTATGACTCAGTAACCCTACATTAAAAGTTTCATAACCTCATATTCTACATTGTATCTCTTCTAATAACTCTGATAATGGTTTGGCAAAAGATATAGATTTTTCTTATCACTCTGAGTCACTGGTAATGCTGTAATAAACCCGTAGAGAGGGCTTATTTTTAGAAAGACACTTTTGAGTATCTATGTCCTATTTTTTTAACATTTATTTTTTAGTTGTAGGTGGAAACAATACTTTTATTTTATCTTTATGTGGTGCTGAGGATCGAACCCAGTGCCTCACACATGCTAGGTGAGCACTCTATCTGAGCCACAACCCCAGCCCTCCCATGTCTTCTTGAGCTTGGATTATTCCATGTCTGGTAATTCTGCATTCCTTGGCAGTGCTAGGATGATCCTTCATCTATATTGTGAACACCCTGAGCACATTCAGGCAGCACCCCTGGGCCCTCCCCAAGTCCAGCTCCCTGACTCATGCTGAACTATGACTCCTTCAGCACCCACTCCAGGGGGCCTCTGGGTGCTGAAGTCATGAACCAATGATACCCTATGTGTATTCATACTTTTTCAATGTCTTAGTAGTAAAAGTCATCTCAATGTGGTAAAACCCGATTTACTTTTTATTTATTTACTTAATTTATTTTTATGGCACTCAAAGTTGAACCCAGGGGTGCTCTGCCACAGCTCTATCCTCAGGCTTTATATTTTTTATTTTGAGACAGGGTCTAAGTTGCTGAGGCTGGCCTTGAACCTGCAATCCTCCTCCCTCAGCCTCTCAAATTGTTGGGTTTACAGGTGTGTGCCACCATACCTGGATGAATTTACTTTTAAAATAGTCAATAATTTAGGCTATTCAATAATACTGACCTCTCAAAAATCATCACAATGAATGTTGCTTTAAAAATTAGCCTGATTTTTCACATTTCTTTAGTAAAAATATCAAATATACACTGATTTTAAGTTTTTAAAAAGTCAGGCAAAGCAACTTTTCCCTTCAATTAAAATTAAATTCAAGTTGTGATTTCATTCTTAAATACACTTCACAAATGCTGGAATGTGTATACAGTCATTTCCAAAGGGATGAAAAACTTCAGAAGCTCTTTACCTGGATTAGTTGTAATAATGGTTTTTGAGATCACAGTTGCTGTCATGCAGTTCCGAAATTTGTCAAAATTTATTCTTACATCTGAGGCAAATATTACTGTTTTGGGGGAAAAGCCATTTTAAAATTATTACATGGGGGGGATAAAAATGGTAAGTATTGAACACAATCACAGAATTCTGGTACCTGTTTCCTGTGGCAACCACCTCTGTGCAAGTAGAATAGATTCATTATCCCAACTGCATTTGTTGAAAAAAAAAGTGAAACAAATCAAATACATTAGAAAAATCTGGTACTGACACATTATTTAAAAAGAAAGAAAGAAAATGAAAAAGGAAGAAAGGAAAAGAAAAAAGAAGGATTAAAACCTGCCTTAACGACTGCGGTCAACAGTCTCCCGGGTGTTCAAAGATGGAAGTTAAGGACATTTGCTTCTACTTGGGGAGCTCACAGAGCACCTGGCCTCTATGTGATGAATCACTCTTTCAACATACACTCTCCTCTAACGAGCTCTGTTGCTCTACCAAAACTCTATTTTCCCATTCTTGGTGCCTTCTGGCTAGTTAGAATGCAGTGACTGAAAGTCTAAAGACTTTTCCAGACCATTAAAGTAGGGCTTCCCAACATAAATCTCTCAGGGGACTTGATGGTGGAAGATACTTTTCAATGGTTTCCTTTGGTGCCTGAGCACTGAGCGTCTAAACAAGTCCTTGTACACTGTGGCGCTCTAGGGCACAACCCCACTCCACTCAGGGTACCACCAATGAGTTGCAAATGTGGGTTTGTTTCATTTAAAAGTAACCTAATAAAACACCATTATTATAAAACAGAATATAATAATAAAATGGTCACAGTGGAGTCCATCTAAGCAATTCTATGCTATGTAAAGATCTTATTTTAAGATGGACTACAATAGGTCGACATTCAAGAGATAGGCTTATTTTTTTTTCACATCATTTATCTCTATCATTATTCTTTTGTTGATATAAAATTCATTTGTGTGTGGATGTGTGTGTATGGTGCTTGGGGCTGAACCCAGGAGTGCTCTATCACTGAGCTATATCCCAAGCCTTTTTGTTATTTTGAGATAGAGTCTAAGTTGCTGGGGCTAACCTCCAACTTGAGATCCTCCTGCCTCTCTCTCCCTAGTACTGGGATTACAGGTATGTGCTACTGAAGGGGGCTGAATCATTGTCCTTGGATAAGAGGAAAGCATTCTGTCTCACTGACAGCAGCAGAATGTCATGTTTGGAGTGGATGTGGAGGGTTACCATGTCATTGTGAAAGACGGTTCTGTCTCATCATAGAGTTTGATTTCACACCTCTGGCCTTTTCTTCGGTCTGAAGTTGTAAAATATTTTGGTTCTCCAACCTTAGAAATTGAAGGAAATCATTATTCTTCACCTACAGATATAGAGGTATTTAAATATTTGTTGGTATAAATGCTCAAACGTTTACTTAAACTTTAAATTAGAAATTATTAAAATACCAAGAACCACTAATATATTTTTGGTGATTTTTAAGGCACCTTCTATTTGAACTAAGTTGTACTTAGCTGAAGCTCTACATTATGCACACTTTGAAGAGAGATATAGACATATTAAAGTTAAGAGTGAGTCTTTTCAACCTGCCAGGACAATTGCTGTATGGCAGTCCCCCTGGTGGAAGCTATCTAGCCGTCTTGAGGGTAGGAAGTGGATTTTCAACGTCTGTGTGTCCCAAGGTTTCAGCACATGGAGTTCACGTGACAGAATGCACTGTCCTGGGCCTCAGTGTCCTGAATATTGATACCTCTTGCCTTCTTCATAGG
Organism: Callospermophilus lateralis; assembly: GCF_048772815.1. NCBI lineage: Eukaryota > Metazoa > Chordata > Mammalia > Rodentia > Sciuridae > Callospermophilus > Callospermophilus lateralis. Next base: position 7,602,176 of record NC_135323.1, on the reverse strand, counting down.
CATAAGGTGCTGAGTCAAATGAGGGGCATATAGGAAAACACTTTCAGATGGTGTCTGATTCAAAGAAGCAGAGGCCCACTCAAGGGTCCTTGTCTCCAACCAATGGGTGCTCCTATGAGAACAGCAGGCACTTCTGGTGGGCTCACAGCCAAGGTCCCGAGCAGTCAGTTGGCGACCCTCTGTGCTACTGTCACCTCTGCACCTACACGCAGGACTGATCCCTGGGGGAAGGAACTGAAGAAAGATGTAAACATGCCAAGAACCAGGCTCTGGCAGAGAAAGTCAAAGAAGGAGGGCTGTCAGCCATGCCATGGGCAACAGGGGTGGTGGGAGGTGTCCAGGGAGGAGTTTTAAGTGAGGTGAGAGGGAACAGTGAACAGGGCAAACACTGGGAGGAAATGTAAGGGGCTGGAGTTAACAGGTGACAAGGGGCATGAAAATAAGTCATGTGACATGTGGAAGAGGGTGCCAGGCTTGTGGGGGCTGTGGGGTTTTGTTTGTGTACATACTGAGGCAAACCACTGAGTTAAACTCCCAACCCTTTGTTGTAGTTTGAGACAAACTCTTGCTCAGATGCTGGGGCTGGCTCCAAACATGTGATCCTACTATCTTAACCTCCTGAAAAGTTGGGATTAGAGATGTGGCCACTGTGCAGGGCTCTGAGACAGTTCCTACCACATTATAAACGTAATGACATCATGCAGCACCAGGAGGAAATCAAGCAGCATGCACGCTTGATTGACAGATTGAACTGAAATTGCCTAGAAAGTGGTACATCTTATATTTTAAGACTGATATGTAGGGTGTTGATTCCACTATCCAAAACGATATTTGATGTTCCTCCTGTGGCAGATGCTGTGGTAGGCTGGGACTGGGCAAACTGACATTGCCTATGCAGCCAGAGCCTGCCATCTGGCACAGTCAGTGCTCTCTCAGTTCATAATACCAAAGAACAGTTGGGAGTTACTTCCAACACCAACTACAAGAAGTGTGAAGCACTAGACATGGGCCTTTTGATAACCATCTTTCTCTATGTTTGAGAAATTACTCTTGTCCCTTGAATGTTCTACGTGTACTTTATGAAACTTTACTTTTGAGGTCCACCTCTAAATCTGTCACAGTGGCTTAGCCATCAACACAGAGCTCAGAACTTGCTGCAGTCACTGAGAGGAATGGAGTGATACAGGCAGTATCCTTGTGCCTGTGGAGAGCCGTTTCTCACCAGCATGGAGCCACCTGGGCATCCTCGCTCTCCCTGCATCTGGACAGCTCTGAGAACCTTGCACAGAGCTGATTCCTCCACTTCTCCAACTTCCCCTCAGGGAACATCATGGTTCTTCATGTCAGTAAGTTTATCCTTCCTGTTTGCATATTTGTTTAACAGAAGCATCAAGTTCTTAAATAGTTAGTGAAAGACTTTTAGGTAAAAAAGCGTATGCTGCATTTAGCATTCAAATACGATGTTCTCTAGCTACTCATTCAGACAAAATGCCACTTTCCTTTTAATGAGAAGAGTTACCATTTTCTTAACTCATCAATTTATTACTAAGATATGGAGGAAAATTACCCTAGCTGATTCTGACGACCACATTCTAAACACAGATTATATGACAAAGACTTGCACATGACTTTGTTCAGGTTAACTTACCGATCTCACAGCTGCAAGCACATTGATAATCTTCCCATCAAGATGGTGTCCATTTGCAACAATGTCACCCAATGAATAATAATCTCGAGACTCTTTAACAGGTAAATGTATCAAAAAAAGCAACTTGGCATCCACCTCATAACTGGAACAAACTTTTACCATTGAGTGATTCTCACTGAGCAACAGTTTATAGTTGCTAAATTGTAAAAACACACAAAAATTAATATCAAATTATTTCTAATATAAAAATACTTCCAGGTTCATAGTTCAATCACTTTACAGTTGTAACTTAGACTATATTTTAAAATCTACATTTTTTACTCTTAGAAACACTGAACAATGTTGCAAAATATTTTTGTCTAAAATGTACTTTTTTCATCTTAATCTTCAAATTATTTCTTCAGAGAAATGACATATACTTATAATAAGGAAAACATTTGGGGATCAATATGTGCTGAGTTCTAAGTATACAAACTGACCATGCCAGGGTCTGAGCTTCAGTCTTCTGATCAATAACATAGGGATGTGAAGACATGAGTTTGGGGGGTTATAAGTCCTGAGCACTTGTTATTTCTCTCTCCTACAACTATAGCTGCTCTGCTTAGGTGCCTTAGACCAAGGACCACATTTTACTTACATACTCTTCTGTATGGAATAGGTGAAGAATATCTTCATTGCTCCTGAATTTGAGGTGCTTTATCTTCCCCTACTTCCAACTCTTAAGTCCTTCACAGAATTTTTTTTTCTTTTTGAGACAGGCTTTTGCTATGTTGCCCAGGTGGTCTCAAAGTCAACTCAAGAGATCCTCCAGAATATCTGGGACTGCAGATTTGCACCACTGTGCCCACTTCCCCAGCCCTCCAGTTCAACCCTCCTCCTCTTTCTGCTGCTATTGCCTTATTTATGCATCTCATCATTTCTCTCCCAAACTGCTGTCTTCAGTCCTAAATAAGCTTTCCTCACCATGCATCACACACACACACACAAAGTGCTTTTCCTGAACCACAAATGTGAAACATTATCTCAGCTCAAGGAACTTCTGTGGAATGAACCTGGATGACAGGCCATGCCATCTGTGAGCATCTCTGCTTCTCCCTCAGGCTTCTTTTCCTCCTGGTCCCTTGCACTTGCTCATATTACAGCCATGCCAACTATTAGTTATGAGGTTGACATTCTTAGATGGAAAATAGTTCAATGTGGCAGTTTCATATGATTCAACCTCTAATATATCTAAAAAGGTCAAGAGGTTCTTGATGGTTCCCTCGGCTTGAATGTTCTTCCCTTTCTTCCTCCCTCCATTCATTCATTCCACAAAAGTGTACTGAGAATCTATTACATGCCAGACCTTAAATGAAGCCTGGGGGCACATGCGAAGAAGACAGACAAGACCTTTGATCTCCTGAAGCTCACACGTGAGGGGGAATCACAAGAACAACTAGTCATATCATCACAGCATGACCAGGGTTATGACTGATAGGCGGGGCCAAGCCTGCCCAGCGGGGCTACTACACACCAAGCAGATAGGTGGGAGCAGAGGAGGTGACATTATGGAGACATCCACAACAAGAAGCAGCAAACACTCAGACAAGAGAAGAATGTTCCAAGCAGAGGGAATAGAAGGTACAACAGTTAGTGCAGGATGAGTTCAGGGTGTTGTGAAACAGAAAGAAGTTCACGGTGGCTGCAGAGATGAGCCTGAAGGTCTGATAGAAAACTGGTCAGAACAACAGTTGGGAGGAGTGGCCATGGATACAGGTGTCCATGCAGTAGACTGCTGTATACACCAAGAGCCCCTTACAGGCCAGCAAGGGGTCAGCTGCACCTTCCTCTCCAGAACTGCCCTTGGCAGAACCACCTTGGAGATTACACTCCACTCCTTCAGGAGTCATGGGGGCTGACTATAGCAAGGGACTGGCTCAGGGCACAGAAGCCCAGCCCACTAGACAGGGCACTGCTGCACTCTAGAGTACCCTTCTGGCTTCAGCGGGGGCTCCTGGGGAGGCCAGTTCTCTGGTCAACCTCTCTCCAACTCTGTCCTTGATAGGTTCTCCTGAGAGCTCTCCTCAACAAGCCACTGGCAGGAGAACTGACCTCCCAGGTTCTGCTTCCAGGGACCCTGACCTGAGGTTGTAAGGCATGAATAGAGTGACACCTGGATACAAAATAAGATATTTTTCTTCTAATTGCTCAGTTTAAATGTGACTGAAGCCAAACATTTGTAAACCCAAGAATGAGAATCATCAAGGTCCTCTATGTATGGGTATTCTGCATTCACAGATTTAACCAACTACAAATAGAAAATATTTGGAAAAAGCAATACAAAATACAAATAAAGATAACACGGTATACCAACTATTCACATAGCGTATACGTTATATTAGGTATTATGTGTAGAGATGATTTCAAGCATAGGGAGCACACATCCATGTTATGCTCAGACACTACACTGTTTCCTAGGAGGGACTTGAGAATCCAGGATTCTGGTATCTACAGGGCCCTGGAACTCATCCTCCACAGATGAAAAGGAAAGCTGTCCTAAAGTCAAAGGCACTTTTTCATGTGACTCTGTATCAAAGTAAATTATCTCATAAATTATCTCACTTATCTCAAAAATAAATACTGTAAGACAGAATTAAACTCTTATGCTAATCTGATACAAAATTATTAGTAATGATCCTTCTGGCACAAAGATGTTGATCTCTGTGCTAGCTAGATAGATATTTACCTAGGAGTTGCAGGGCTGAACTTTTCTTCTCTTTCTATTTCCTTTCTTTGGATCAGGGGATTTTCAATCACCACTACAACAGAGGGCAAAGGATGGCAACATGACCCAACAGTCACAGGATTAATCAAAACCTAGCGTGTATAACAAGGGACTAAAGCTATAGTTCTAAAGCTAGGGCCATGTGTCCTTCACAGGCTCCTTCTCATTGTCACTGTGAAATAGAATCCTGGAGGGCAGCCATCAGTTTGACTCCAGATGACATTTTCCAGTGCTTTACCTTTATGCCCCAACACATAAGTCTTACAGATATTATTTTAGTTGCACTTTCTGATTGGGTTACCACATGCCCTTCAATGAAACACACCTTTGATCCATCTCCGCTCACTTCACACTTGGCCTAGGAATGACAAAAGGAGGGAGGTGGAAGAACATTCAAAGCTGAGGAGCTCACTGAGCTTATGTTTGTGAACTCCATGCTTTAGGGTTTCACTTTCCCCAGGGCCTGTGCCAGCACTCTCTGTGCTCTGCTTTGTTCATTCCTCCCACAACCATCCGTGATTATCAGAGGCTGAGTAACTAGAAGTTTTATATTAGAAAGTGGGAGAGCTAGAATTAGAATTCTTCTGATTCAAACTCTTTACTCTTTTAACTCTACCACACTAAAATCCTACCTGCATCTATGATCATCATAGATCTTGGGCTTTTAAACCCCTTATTCTTATTCATTCTCACAGCCATCAACCTAGGTCTTAATACTGCAATAAGCTCATCTCTCTATATGACTGACATCTGTGACTGTGAGGCTTGTGAAGTTCTGTCTTCCATCCTCTACATGCTTCCTGACTTTGTTCCACTGCAGAGCTGATGTGAGAGGCTGTCTGCACTCAGGCACACAGTGACTGGTGTGAGTGAAGGGCTGCGGAGTCCCTGCTTAGAGAAGAGTGATTGATTACCTCTTACCCTTCCCCTTCTCTTTTTTCTAGAGAGCTGGTATACATGCTTTCTCATTTCTTGCTTTGCTGATCTATCATCTCCTGAGTGACACTATGCACTGAATATGAGGCTCACATTCACAGGAACCTGATGAGGTATTGTTTCCTACTTGAGGCCCAACAAGATGAGAAACTTTCTCAAAGCCACAACACAAATAAATGTTGGATTTGAATCCAGATAGATGTTTTTAAAGCCCTGTTCTTTCTGTGCTGTCAGAGAGGTACTGGGGTGTGGAAAAGATGCAGATTTGGTATCTCAACTGAAAGTAAATTAAAAAAAAAATCCCACTGAACTTTAATCAAACTCCAATCAGTGCCCCATTCTATGTCTGCAGAAAGGGAAGTGATAAGAACAATAACAGGGCTGAAGCACACTGAAACAGGAGTAGGACCGCAGCTGGCTAGGGCCTGGTGAAACTCGCTACAATACTGTCACAGTTTAAGAACTGGTGCTAACTTACCACATTCACCAACCCTAAAGCTGTCAGAGAGTGACCTGATGTAATCTTCATGGCCCCAGGATGTTGCGTTTACAAAATGGGCCGGTGAATCACGAATGGTAAAGCTGAAAGTATATCTTTCTGATCCAATATCTAAGAGAAAAGCAATGCTTTTATTTTTTAAATGAAAACTTCAGTTTTGATTTTCAACAAGGATTTTTTGTTTAATCAAATGAGCAATTATTGAGGATGACTATGATGATAAAAATACTCCAACACATGGTAGAAAATATTATTTCATATGTACACGCCATGATAAGTTATGCTTTTGAAACAGACTCCTTCTGAAGTTAAGGGCGACTTCCTGGTAACTTGTTTTTTTTTTTTTTGCATCCCAAACCTCATGCTGAAAACAGACACCAGAAACATTAAAACAGGCATTTCTCTGACTAACTCTGCACATGTAGATCCTGTCTTTTGTCCCATTGTATTTGTGGAGCAGTACCATGGTCAAGCCATTCCTTCTGCCAATGTAGCTAGTCCACATCACTACTGGCTCCTTCCCCAGTTATTGTGTGTCTTGGGAGAAATGACCCTCCATTTCTCTTTTACGGCTATTGTTTTCACCTAAGTCATAGTTGACACCTATTTCAAAATAAATTGTGTGCCACCAAAGGAGGACCACTAGAGGTCAGCAAGTACACATTTTCCCAAACTGGAACAGTAATGTTTTTGGTAATCAGAAAGTAACATAACCTGGGGTAGCAGCTCAGTGGAAGAGCATTTGCCTAGCGCATGTGAGGTGCTGGGTTTGATCCTCAGCACCACATAAAAATAAATAAATTAAATAAGTGTATTGTGTCCATCTACAAAAAGAAAAATAAAAGTAACACAATCTGGCTGGGGCTGTAGCTCAGTGGTAGAGCACTTGCCTTGCAAGTGTGAGGCACTGGGTTCAATCCCAGCACCACATAAAAACAAATAATGGCATTGAGTCCATATACAAGTATTTTTTTTATAAAAATAACACAACCTAACATAAGCAAATTATAGGTATATCCTGAACTTGATCTACCTTTGAGAAAAAAGAATTAGGATAGGAAGAGTGGGAAACTGAAAGGAGAATTTTATTTTTCAACTTTATGACATTGTGTACTGTTTGAAATTTTTGTGAAAACATGATGATCTGTTGTATGTGCAATGCTTAAGTAGGTAAGCATACCTTCTCTGAGAAAGGTGTGCTACAGGTGTCATCATGAAAAGAAGTCAGACAATACAAACATGTGCTGCTACACTCACAGTCTGACTGGTGAAAAACTACATCATGAGCCTCTGTGGTGGCACATGCTATAATCCTGTGACTTGGGAGACTGAGACAGGGTCTCACTAAGTTGCTTAGGGCCTTGATAAATTGTTGAGGCTGGCCTTGAATTTGTAATCCTCCTGCCTCAGCCTCCCAAGCCACCACTCCTGGCTCAAAGTTAACTGTTTTTTCACACATGAAAGATTAATTTTTCACTGAATTGTCGGGTTGTTTGAGTAAATACATAGATGCTGCTGCCACACTTATCTCTCCCTCAGGCACTACTCTATCATGATATTTCGGTTGGTATCAGGCAAGAAGCAGCAAAGGGCACTCAAAGTGTGGGAGAAATCAAACTTTATTGTATGCCAGCAGGCTCAGAGGAGATCAGCACTCCAAATTCTAAGTGCCCTTTACCAGTTTTTCACAACATTTATAGGCTATCTAGCGTCATAAATTTTCTAGTCTAAAATGATACATAATTGTGCACAGGGTTTCAAAAAAACAATATATGATTGAGTGTAAGAGTTTTCAAGCAGGAAGCATGTTCCCAGAAGAAGAGTGCGATGAGAGGGAACTGACTCCTCCTACAAAGCTTTCCATAAATATCTAGCCTTGGGCCCACAGCCTTCACAGGAGCATTTATACTTCAAAGAAAAGTAGGTAGGTCCTAGGGAAAGTCCTTGACAATCTGAAAGGTAGGAGTGAGTGGTGATAATTAGGTTCCCTGGCTAGAAAGGGGAGGGGAACTCTCCCTTTCCAAGGCACTAATTCTCTTGGACAGTGTCCTTTTGCATCCAGGCCTGGGTTAATTACCCATCACAATGGTACCTCCCTGCTCCAAAAATATCATCATCTTGTCTTTCGTGAGATCCATGTACATGTCTGTCACTGCACAGGTTCATAGTGGTAGCCAGCACGGTGTTCTTAGTATGGGTCCACACGGTGCTAGTTCATACCCAAAAGAACCAATTAATTCTCACATGGTTTTATTTATCCCCATTTCACACATGTATACAGGAGAGACCCCATATCACTTAGAGACTAAGGGAGGCCAGTCAGTCTAACTCCAAGTTCCTAGTCTCAGACACTATTATATCTTAAAATCACGAGACAATTTCTACTTTACCTTTACACACATGGAAATGCTAAACAAATTCATTCAAGCTAATGAACTGGCCAATTTAATTAATTATTTTAGCATTTTATATCAATAACTATTATGTGAGAAACATCACATACAATCATTAAAAATAGAATTTGTCCTCACACACATGGCCTTGACCATACAATAGAGAACACAGCCATTACTCTTAGTAGGTCAGCAGGCACGGAAATTTGCTCAGTTAAATATTCATTGCAGTCATAAACTACAGTTAATGAAAAATGAAGCAAAGAGTTAAACTTCAGAACTCAGCTTTTTCTGTCTGGAAAGCCTTTGACATCTGTTTTCCCAATAACTATACCGATTATTTTCTGAAAAACAAAAGAGTATAGAAGACCAATATTAAACACAGATGTAGATGTAAATTTAATTTCATGGACTTGTTATATTTTACTGGCTCTAACAAACATTTTTTACTAGGAACCATTTAAATGTATTTATTCCAGACAAACATCTAAAAGAACTTCATAAATGTTCAATTCCACAAGGAATAGTACAAAGCAATAAGACAGTTAACTGCTATTACAAATATAATCATTTGATACTTAGTATGGTTCTACTTTTTCCCAATCACTAGATGGAGCACAGTAACTGCCCTATGGTATCAATCCTTACTGAATTCATCCAAAGCACATGTATGATACAATTTAATTTGCCATGGTCTTCAAGGCTTTCCTTTATACAGGGTTTTCTAACACAAAATTGCTTAGCTTCTTAATCCAAACATGCTGGACAGTAAAATTAATTAAACTGTAACATAGGGGTTGGGGATGTGGCTCAAGTGGTAGCATGTTCGCCTAGCATGCGTGAGGCACTGGGTTCGATTCTCAGCACCACATAAAAATAAAATAAAGATACTGTGTCCACCTAAAACTAAAAAATAAATATTAAAAAAAAATGTAACATAACTTACACATTGCTGCTAACTAAAATCCTGGATCTTAACATCTATGTCTCTTAACACCTATCAACATCCTCTTAAATATTTAATGTTTTCTTTAGCAACTACCAAAGAAAAATTTTAAAAATGCTTTAAGAAATAAAAGATAATTATCTTTTTTCTGAAGGGAAAAGCCTAAATTTATATTACTAGCAATTGATTTTAACCTTGCAATAATCTGTGACATTTAAAATACAGTCAAGCTTTTAAGACTATCATATTCTAATTGAGCTGTTAACTAGTCATCTCTTGCCATTAGTTTTGAAATTCCATGTACATGCACATCCTGCTGAATTTTGTTGGAGAAACACAACTAATGGAAATGTTGAGTAAAACTTTCTAACTAAAGAGACAATTAGCAAATGATTTACCTTTTAAGGAAAACTTTTTGTTGTTGTACTTTTAAGGTAAACTACAACAATTATTATTTTTAATACAAATAAACGTTGAATTCCAAATTATTAAAATTATATGTAAATTTATCCCATTTTAAGAAATCCAATTTGCAAAAACCAAATGTAAACAGCACACTGCTTAAAGACAGGGATGGTAAGGATGACTGGTAACTGCTTCATGATAAATACATTCCTCCATGATTCCACCCAGACTTACTTTAAATAAATAACAGTCTCAGCATGTTAGAAATCATCCCTCCACAACTCCTCCCATAAAAGTCATAAAAAGCACCATAATGACAAGTGCTTAAGACAATAACTTGCATAATTTGATTAAAATGCAATTATTGAAAATGATTTTATAGTGCTAAAACAACATTCATTGAATGTACCACTTTATATTATATTAAAATAATACAAATATTTTGATCATTTGGAGCAACTTGAACAATTGTTAGTTATATTGACAATCATGTCTCCTACTCTATAGATAAAGAAAGGTTAATTTAAATTTAACTGTCATAAATATAAAGAAGCTTAGGGATACTTAATACCTAACAATGATAATGCAGAGAGTGTCCACATACTTGTCGACCACACAAATATGTGCCAGTGAATCAATAATGCTGACACAACATAATTTTACCACATCAAGCTTCATTAGAGAACAATCAGATTACCACATCATTGAGACCTACCAGATTAGCCATATTTGGATGCAGATCTGAAAGTGCAGTGAAGGTCTTTGATGCACAGGAGTTTGCCATTTTTAATCTGCATTGTAGAAAATATAATTTAGATGTATAAATTATCTAAAATAAACCATGAAGATTACAAAATTTAAAAAAATAAACTGGGAAAGCTCTAAATATTTTACTCGTTTTTGGAAAAAATTTAATATAATGATGAAATGTAAATTAACACAGATTTAACCTACAGAAAACATGGTCAAAATGTCCATTTTGAATTACATAGCTAAGTAATGCCCAGAGACATACACATCTCATGAATGTTGTTCCCAACTAATAGAATGTTGAGCAAAAAAAAAAAAATTTTTGGTGGGGGATGGAACTCAGGGGCGCTTGACCACTGAGCCACTATCCCCAGCTCTATTTTGTATTTACTGAGAGAGAGAGTCTCACTGAGTCACTTAGCACCTCGCTGTTGCTGAGGCTGGCTTTGAACTCTCCATCTTCCTATTTCAGCCTCCCAAGCCACTGGGATTACAAGTGTACACTATCATGCCCAACTTGAGCAAAACTTTCTAACTGAAGATGCAGTTAGCAAGTAGCTGACCTTTTAAGGAAAACAACAACAATTTTTTAACATTAATAAATTTTGAATTGCAAATTATTAAAGTTACATGTAAATTTATCCCTTTTTTAATGGGATAGCTAGGTTTCAATTTTCACTTTCAAAAATTTCTTTTTTAAATATTCATTTTTTAGCTTTAGGTGGACACAATATCTTTATTTTTATATTTATGTGGTGCTGAGGATCGTACCCAGTGCCTTATGCATACTAGGCAAGAATTCTACCACTGAGCCACAACCCCAACCCCTTCACTTTCACTTTTAAAAGTGAATGGTGTGACTAGGTTTCAAGTTTTCATTTTCTAAAACTACTCAAAATTTAGCAGTTTTTGAGTACCATGTAAATTTAGAGTTTTTTTATGAGAGATAATTCAATCAGACATTTGGAATTTTAAATTCTAAGTAGCATCAAGTGTCCCTAAAAAAATACAGCAAAACTCTACTTTGAACACCTCAGATCATGCATTTGGTTACACTGTGAGGACAGGGAGTGATTTTAACTTATCTCTAGATGCCAAGCACCATGAGGACAAGGGTGGCATCTTACATATGCTTTTATTCCCTCCCTTTCCATCCTACCCTTTCCCTTTCTTTTCCTTTGTGTCACTGGGGATTGAACTCAGGGGTGCTCTACCACCAAACTATACCCCAGCCCTTTCCAGGTTTGATTTTGAGACAGGATCTTTGCTAAGTTGCCCAGGTTGGAATCCAGCTCCTGGACTCAAGGGGTCCTGCCACCACAGACCCTCCCCAAGCCTTGGAACTAGAGGCCTGCACTCCAGCACAGGCTGTGTGCGTGTTTTAGTGCTACCTTGCACAAAGAAAACTCTCTGAAGAGCAGATGAATCAGAGCTTGTGCCTCATTATCATTACTATAAAAGATTTTACTGGAGTAAAAATTGCAAGGTGTACCACACTAACAGATTGACTTACTTCATTTTATAAAACACAGCCTCTAGCCAGGCATGGTGGCGCACGCCTGTAATTCCAGCGGCTTGGGAGGCTGAGGCAGGAGGATCACAAGTTCAAAGCCAGCCTCAGCAAAAGCAAGGCACTATTTAGTGAGACCCTGTCTCTAAACAAAATAGAAAATACAAAATAGAGCTGGGGATGTGGCTCAGTAGTAGAGTGCCCCAGAGTTCAATCCCAAGTACCAACAAAACAAAACAAAACAAAACAAAAAAAAAACCCACATATCCTCTATGTCCTCTTCAACTCTGAATGCCCTCACCCACAGGCTTTAGTACACCTCTGCACCAAAGTTTCAGGGAAACTGTGGAATTGGTCAAGGATTTTGAATTTCAGCACCACTAGTTTGTGTCTTGTGTTTTGACATTACTTAACTTCATACTTAAATTGTGGATATATCCACCTTGCAATTAGAATTGGAGTATGCACAGGTGCCTGGTGTTTGCAGGCTCTCAATGAATGATGGTGCTGCTTGTCCATGTTATCTGGTGCAGCAGTTTTTGCATTCAAGGCCTTCTGGGCCAGAAGAAACAAGCAGGAATCAAGTAATGTTAAATTTCTCATTCTTTCTTTGGCCTGATATGTTCTGCTTTAGAATGCAATCTCAATCTCAAAAATACTTGCCAAACTATGGCAAATTCATTTATTCATCCATCCATCTGACCAATATTTATTAAGAGCCTGTCAAGTGCCAGACAAAGGCTGTAGATGTAGCTCAGTGGTAGAGCAGTTGTCCATCATGGGAAAAGCCCTGGGTTTTACCCCAAGCACTGAAAAAAATTTAAAAAGTCAAGTGCTGGACATTTGAGGTGGGAGAGGATGACTTTTCAGGTGACTGGATTTTATATAAAAAACACAACCCACCTATGTACTGAGCTCTCTAAATTTTTATCCCTTAGCATCTTTTGGTGGTCAGTGACTTACATAATATCACATGATCTCTTTGAATTTTCTTCAGTTCCTACAATTATTAAAATTAAATGTTGATATACTTTATATGGTGATATAGTTTATAGTGTTGTCAATAAAAATATGACTTGCTTCTCTTCCTGGACATTTTGAGAAATACATGATTAACGTGAACTAAACAGCTCAATATGGGAGTTCAGTCATTTCTTAATTCATCAGAATTCATCCCTTCTACTTCATGTATTAAAAAATGTATTTAAAACATCTCCTTTTCTTCATCTCCAATGCCACCTCTCAGCTCAAGGCTAAGTCATTCCTGAGAGTGCTGCAATAGCCTGGTTTCGGTGTATTCATTCAACACACGTGGGTCAAGTATCTGATATGTGTCAGGTCCAGAATCAGGATAGGGGACAGAGCTATAGGATGGTCCCTGAAACTCCTTCATGTACACCCAACAGCCTTAAGGAGGCACAATAGGCACAGAGGGCCAGATGTGGGACCCCCTATGTGTGTGGCCACCAGACTGCTGTTCACGGGGTGGAGGGAAAGCAGTAGTAGTGGACTCTGCTCATTCGACAGTGGCACTGAAGCCATGGGTGCCTAACATGAGATGCACCCACACAACAGACAGCAGCAACCCTATCACCATATCTAAAAGCTCTCCCAACACACATTTCCTGAAGTGCCCTTCTTGAGCTCAATGCCCAACTCCCACCACTGAAGGATGCATGCCTGTCTGATCTGAGTCCAGCTGACTAGGCTGTTTTCTCCCAAGACCTTCCCAGCCCTTTGTGTAGTATAGCAGGGCCCAGGTCCCAGGCCCCATGCTGGAGCTTGCCTCCAGAGGAGAGAGCTACATGCTTGACCCTTACCTACCTAGGTGCTCAGGTTTGGAGGAAGGGAGACTCCATGGACCCAGATGAGGAAGACGCTGCTAGCTGCTTTTTCTAAGAAGATGGTTGGCTCACAGGTGAGGCAAAACCTTAACATGCACCCCAGTAACTTCCTGGGTTTTGTTCTGCTTTACTTTTTAAATTTTTATTTAAAAAACTTATTGTGGTATTGAGGATTGAACCCAGAGGCACACTACCTTTGAGTCACAGCCCCAGCCTTTCTATATTTATTCTGAGACAGGATATCACTAAGTTGCCCAGGTTGGCCTGGAACTTGCAACCCTCCTGCCTCAGCCTCCTGAGTCATTGGAATTACAGGTGTGAGCCACCACACCAGGCCAACTTTCTGATTTTGAGGCTGTGGTTGTAAATCCTGAGCTTGATACCTGGGCCTAGAACAGAGGAACTGTAATCAGAGGGGCAGGAAGGACATCCAGGATGAGCTTTGTGGACTATGGTACTTCCCAGAGCCAGGAGTGGTATGCGTGTGCCTGTGTGGGCTGAGTGTTCCTTTTAGAATAATGATTATCCAGCTACCCTTAGGAAAGGTGGAGTGCTGAGGCCTAGTGGTACCTCAGAATTTCTTCTCAGAAAATTCCATTCCCATCCATGTTGTCAGGCTGACATTCCTTCTCCTCACTGCCTGGACCCTGTCTTTGCCAAGACTCAGCAGCTCTCCCTCCGGCTTCTCTCTTGGACCCGATCACTTCTCTCTGTGCCCTGACTTCCCTGCTACTCTTTCTCCACTCTTGGTACCTCATCCATCTCTTGTTATTTATGATAGAATAATAGTTAAAGTTTAGATCATACCGTGTCACCCCTTGCTTTAAAACCTTCTCAATGAACCATGAAAAACTCTAAACTCCTGCCTCAGCCTCCAGTGCCCAGCTGACTTGGCCTCTGCTATCTCTTCCCCACTCCTCACCAGTCTCAGTGCCTCTGACTGCCCTCATGGCCTCACCCATGGGTCTGGATTCTGGCAGATGCAGCTCCCTCTTCCTCAAGGCCCCCACCCATGCACCTTCTGACCTTCTCAGGAGGGGCTGGCTGCATTCATTCATTAGGTCTCTAGGAGAGGCCTTTCCAACCATCCTACCCTAACTCTCCCCTGCCTGTCCCTCTCATCAGCCTAATTCCTAGTGGTTGCTAGTGAACTTTCCCCTCATTAGAAGGTTGGCTGGTGAAGGTACAGCCACTTCTTGTCTTAGCCCCTACTGTGTCCCATAGTGACTAGGTAGTTTAGTGACTTACACATACTGGCTACCGATGTTTGTTGGCCGAATTAATCAAATCCCCAAAATAATCCAATTCGTGATTTGAGGATAATATTGCTACAATTAGCTTTTTAGATAAATAACAATTTTAATTACTACCTAATATTAAGTTTATGCCACTCATTTCAGTTATGGGAATAAATAAGGCTTACATCTTGCTATCTAGCCAAATGAGGTTTCCAGAGAGCTCAGTGATGAGAAATCTAAGATTTTCTTTATTATTCTAAAGACCAATTCTGAGCTAGGAAACTGTAGGGACATCTTCTCTATGTGGTCATTCAAAAAAAAAAAAAGTGAAATCTCTATAACCTCTCAACATAAACAACAGATTTTGTGATAAACTTTGAAAATAAGTCAATTTCTTTTTTTGGTACAGGGATTGAACCCAAGGGAGATTAACCACTGAGCCACATCCTTAGCCCTTTAATTTTTTTTTTTTTTTTATTTTGAGCTAGGGTCTGGCTAAGTTGCTGAAGCTGGCAACTTAGTTGTCCCTGCCTCAGCCTCCAGAGCCATTTTCTTTCAGGAGAGGATCAGTTTCATTCAATGTTTTAATTCCTATTGCCTCAATGGGAGCTTGGCAAGTTTTGCATTATGCAATTCTAGCTGACTTCCTAACAATTATTTGTCCATTAGAAAACTGGCTAATGGGTCAACCCAATGGAGAATTCCCCAAAGTGTAGACAGAAGAAAGTTTGCTAATAATCTTTCAATGTAGTTTCAAACTTCCCAATCCTACTTCTTTTTTTCTGGGGGAAGCGGGTACAGGGGCACTCAGGGCCGGGTGCCACTGAGTGGAAGCTTGGAAACTTCTGACAGAGATCTAACATGGCAGTCTCTTTGAAATTCTGTGATGACATGAGATTCTCCTCTTTGTTCATTAAGTGTTCTGAAATGTGTTTTGGTGGTTTCAGTTGCAGAGACAGTAAAAACATCAGTGGTGGCCAGAGGACCAGAGTGGGTGTGGGAAAACGAAGAGCAGAGGAGCATGTGAATTTCTAAGGCACTGGAGCCCCTCTAGGGCATCCTGTGTTGGTGGGTCCCTGACTTTATATATGTGTCAAACCAACAGAGTGCAGAACACCAAGACAGCAGAAGAGAAACAAAAGAGTACTGGTCTAAAAAAAAAAAAAACAAAAAAACTGAGTGAATCAATAGGATATGTATAAATATATGTGGCACATAATGTTATATATCACATTGAAGACAAGGATAACAAAAGTGTTTTATGCATAACACATATACTACACTGATAGATTTATTACCCAGGAACTTGATGCACAAATTCTGTGACATTGTCTTTCAAGACATCTGCATATCCTGGGTCTAACCAAGATATGGGATGAAAAAGACACAGTGTGTGCATGTTCTAAAATCTCTCTCAAGATCCAACAAGGGATACCAACAGAACCATTCAAAAGGAAAACCAATCAACCTCCAAGGGACTGGTGGAAATAAGTGGATGGGAAATGGAAAAGAAAAACGAAGGTCCAGACACAAGGATATGAGGAGCAACAACAACAAAAAGACAGAGAGAAATAGGTGAGGAAAAGAAAACAGAAAAACAAAAATAAGAAAGTTTAAAGACTAAATAACAAAGGAGGAGATGAGGAAGTGAGGAGGAACTGGGAGGAGTGGGGAGGAGTGGAGAGGAGTGTGGAGGAGTGGGGAGGAGTCAGGAGGGGTGAGGAGGGAGTGGAGAGGAGTGGGGAGGTGTGAGGAAGAGTGAGAAGAGGGAGTGGGGAGGAGTTAGGAGGAGTAAGGAGGGGTGGGGAGGAGTGGGGGTGGGGAGGGGTGAGGAGGAGTGGGAAGGAGTTAGGAGGAGTGAGGAGGAGGGGGCAGGAGTGAGGAGGAGTGAGGAGGAGTGGGGAGGAGTGGGGAGGTGAGACGAGGAGTTGGGAGGAGTGAGGAGGAGTGGGGGAGAAGTGAGGAGTGGGGAGGAGTAAGAAAGATTGGGGAGGAGTAAGGAGGAGTGAGAGGAGTGGGGAAGAGTGAGAAGGGGTGAGGAGTGAGGAGGAGGGGTGAGGAGGAGTGGGAAGGAGTGGGGAGGAGTGAAGAGGGGTGAGGAGTGAGGAGGAGGGGTGAGGAGGAGTGGGGAGGAGTGAGGAGGGGTGAGAAGGGGTGAGGAGGAGTGGGGAGGAGTGAGGAGTAGAGAGGAGTGGGGAGGAGTGAGGAGTGGAGAGGAGTGGGGAGGAGTGAGGAGTGGGGAGGAGTGAGGAGTGGGGAGGAGTGAGGAGGAGTTAGGAGGAGTGAGAAGAGTGGGGAGGAGTGAGGAGGGGTGAGGAGTGAGGAGGAGGGGTGAGGAGGGGTGAGGAGTGAGGAGGAGGGGTGAGGAGGAGTGGGGAGGAGTGGGGAGGAGTGAGGAGGAGGAGTGGGGAGGAGTGAAGAGGGGTGAGGAGTGAAGAGGAGGGGTGAGGAGGAGTGGGGAGGAGTGGGAAGGAGTGAGGAGGGGTGAGGAGGGGTAAGGAGGGGTGAGGAGGAGTGAGGAAAGGTGAGGAGGGGTGGGGAGGAGTGAGGAGGAATGGGAAGGAGGGAAGAGGGGTGAAGAAGGGTGAGGAGGAGTGGGGAGGAGTAGGGAGTGGGGAGGAGTGGGAGGAGTAGTGGGAAGGGGTGAGGAGGAGTAGAGATGGGGAGGAGTGGGGAGGGGTGAGGAGGGGTGAGGAGCAGTGTGGAGGAGTGAGAAGTGGGGAGGAGTGTGGAGGAGGAATGTGGAGGGGTGAGAAGGAGTGAGGAGGAGTGAGAAAGAATGGGGAGGAGTGGGGAGGAGTGAGGAGGAGTGAGGAGGAGTGAGAAAGAATGGGGAGGAGTGGGGAGGAGTGAGGAGGGGTAAGGAGGGGTGAGGAGGAGTGAGGAGGAGTGAGGAGTGGGGAGGAGTGTGGAGGAGTATGGAGGGGTGAGGAGGAGTGAGGAGGAGTGAGGAGGAGTGAAGAGGGGTGAGGAGGAGTGAGGAGGAGTGAGGAGGAGTGAGGAGTGAGAAGGAATGGGAAGGAATGGGGAGGAGGAGTGAGGAGGAGTGAGGAGGGGTGAAGAGGGGTGAGGAGGGGTGAGGAGGGGTGAGGAGGGGTGAGGAGGGGTGGAGAGGGGTGGTGAGGGTGGGGAGGGGTGGGGAGGGATAGGGAAGGGTGAGGAGGAGTGAGAAGGGTGAGGAGGAGTGAGGGAGTCTGAGTGGAGTAGGGTCGAACCCAGAGGGTTCGGAGTCGTGGTGGTCATCCAGCCCAGGTCTCCTGCTCACGTCCATGGTCCCACACTCCCTGGACCTTGTCTTCCCTACAGGTCCTCTCGCCCCCTGTACTTTGCAGCCCCACTGCTCTGGCCTGAGCCCAGCGTCACCAGAAGCTCTACTGGTGCCCTGCTCACCCTCTGCTTCCCGGTGTTTGCTCCTGAAGGCCCTGGGACACCTCAGCGTCTCCACGGTCCTCAGCGCCCAGGTCAGGACTGTGGCGACTGACCGTTAGGATAACCTCCCAGCTGACTCCGCCCTGCCGCTGACTCCTCCCCTCACTCTGACTCCGCCCTCCCCCTTCAGCCCCTTTGCTCGCTGACTCCTCCCTCTCCTTCTGATTCCGCCCTCTCACCCACTCCACCCCATTGGCTCATTGACTATGACTCCTCCCCTCACTGACTCCTCCCTTCCTTCTTCCTCTGATCCTCCTTCTGACTTTGCCTCAGTCTCACTGTCTCCGCCTCTGTCTTTGACTCTGGCCCTTGAAGGTGTCCCAGAGCTCTGTGACTCCGCCCAAAACCCTCTGGCTCCGCCCCTCACCAGGCTCCCCCGCTGGTTGACTGCCTCAAAGCTTTCACTGACTGCGCCTCCATCTCTTACTCCACCTGTGACTGTGCCCCACTCTGATTCTGCCCCACTGAGGCACTGACTCTTTCCCGCCCTCTGACTCAGCCCTGTTTCTGACTCTGGCCCCTGTGAGTGACCTTCTTCTCTCACTGACTCCACTTCTCCAAATTCTCTTCACTCTTCTCACTGACTCCGCCCCTGCCCTTCTGACCACACCTCTGCCTCTGGCTCCGCCCCTCCCTTTGCCTCACTGATGCCTCCTCTGCTTCTGACTCCGCCCCAGCTCTGCCTTGCTGACACTCCTTCACATCGCTCACAACCTCCCCCTTGCAGTGCTGACCGCTCCCTTAGTGCATTGTCCAGGCCAGTGTGACCCTTCCCATGGCAGCAGAGGTCTCTCTCCAGTATGCATCCTGCAGGGCAGGGATGTGTGGTTGGGTATGCTTCTTTCCTAGAGAAACCGCTTGCATGGCACAGTCGCACTGTTGGGTGGCCAAGGGGCAGGATGGCTGTGCTGTCAGTCAAGGTTCTTGAGCTGCCTGAGAGTGAGAGCGGGTGAAACCTGCAGACCATGTGTGTTGCCAGCGCCCACTGTTCACTGCTCTTTCCCCCAGACAGAATGTAGGAGGATTCTCTCTTTGCATGATGCACGATGCCCAATGCCCAGTAACTGCATATGACTCTGTGCGGAGATTGTTATATTAAATCACTGGAGAACGTGCACTGGAGAAATACGTGTGCTGTTAGGACTGTGGAAATGGAGAGGGTACTGCACACAGACAGGGTCACCTGCTGGTGCAGCAACGGAGGGCAGCTTCCCCCATTTACCTTCCCCATAAGTCGTGGATGCACATACAGTATGATGTAACCACACATAATACCACAATATTATATAAAATAGTTAATACTTTGTGCATATGTCATGAAATACATGGTATATAGTTTCACCAAGAAAATATCTACATATATACCTACACAAATATGGAGATATATATATATATATATATATATATATATTTAGATGTGCTAAGTAGTGGACTTAGTGAACCTGACCAAAAAAAGAAAAAAATGCTACCCCTTTATATTTTAAATTACTACCATATGGAAATCTTTTTAGTCTGATGGCTTATTAAACTAGTTTTTGTCAATAGAGTACTCTTGGGGCAAATAAATAAGATTCAACAACTGAGTTCATCAAATTTGCTAACAACTACTATGCACTATTTAAATTTTTTTGAACTTCTTCCTTTAAGAGGAAAAAAACTGCTGGATATTATGCAGCCATATATTACAATTTTTATCTTATTGCAAATTATAGTTTTAATTTTTCCACATTAAGAAAAAAATCCCACAAACAGTGGAAAGCATATTAAAGTACCTGCATTCCCACCATTTCAAATTTAATGGAAAAGTTTTTTTTTTTTTTTTTTTTTTTTTTTTTTTAGTGGGGTGGGGTACTGAGGATTGAACTCAGGGGTGCTTAACCACTGAGCCACATCCCCAGCCCTTTTTTATATTTTACTTAAAGACAAGGTCTTGCTGAGTTGTTAAGGGCCTCACTGAGTTGCTGAGGCTGGCTTTGAACTCACAATCCTCTTGCCTCACCTCCCAAGCTGCTGGGATTACAGGCATTTGCCACTGTGCCTGGCTGGAGAACACTTAACAGATTTTTCCATATTTGTTTTAGTCTCTGCCTTTAAAAGAATTGTCTTGGTCTTTCTTAAAGAAAAAGCTCACATTCCAAGTCAATTTTCAAGGAGAGAGGAAAGGTAGAAAAATAATTTATATGCATTTTTTAAATTTGAGCCTCAGTGGGGGATCATATTTAAAATTTTTGTTCATAGTTTTTCATGCTTTTGCAAATTAATGCTTGCTAAAAACCACATGAGATTAAGCAAGCAGAATCAGCCTCACTGGGACACAACAGACTTCTCATAAGATGCGATGCTTCCAAATACAAACCCAGAAGAGTGGAATTGTTTTAGGTTAATAGTGAAAATTAGGACTCCCCTTTTTGAGTGGAATCCATTTCATCCATTTTGTGTCCCTATTCAGTGTCATCAGTTTGTTCTTAACAATAGAATTGGCTTCTCAGGATACTTTGGATGTAAATGAGAAAAAAAAAAAAAAAAAAAAACAGGGAGGAGAAATGCCTGGCCTCTGCCACTTGGTGTAGAAGTCAGGGGTGAGCACACAAAGGTCACGGCTGAAATAGCTTACATGTCTGGCTAAAGAAATGCTAGGCGGCTCTGCAGCCACCTCCCTAGAGCTTGCCAGCTGTCAAAGCATCTAGGAGCACGTGACAGGGGAAAATATATAACAAGAAATCTTTCACAGACGCTTTAGTTGGAAAAAAAAATGAACGTGTATTTTAATGAATTATAAGATGACCTTTCAAAATTATGACAAAAATAACTTTTCTAAGGTCAATTCCAAGACTATGATATCCCACCCAGGAGTTTCAATACCAATAGTTTATTTACTGCCATAATTAGTTTCATTTCTCATGCTGCACTCTGCCCAGGGTCTAGCTGACCTGTATATAGATTATAGGTATGTTAACATTTATGGATGTTTCTCGCAAATTTTTGCAAAAGTTTTCATAGAGAAGGAAGAACAAGGAAACCCGTGGGAGGGGGTGGAAGAATGGCATATGGAGATCAGATTTAGGGGCCAAGTGAAGTAATTTAAGAGTCACTGGAGTGCCTGAGATGAGGAAATAGTCAAGCGTGAAAGGATGCGGGTGCTTTGGGTTCATGGGAGCCTGAGGAAGCACTGGAATGAAGAGAATTCATGAGAAATAAAGCAAGAGACACTTGAGCAGCTTGAGGACTGAGGACCCAGGAACATTCTGGAAAATTTCAGGAATGCATGCCAACTGCGGAGTCAGGCTTTGGGGAGTTGTAGGAAGAACAGTTTTTTTCTCAAGTCCAAGCGTCTCTTGTGAAGAAAAAAAGAACTTGAGATTTCCAGGAACAAAAGCATTGGCACTTCCCTGGGCACAGGAAGCAAGGGTGCAGGATGAAGCAAGACTGGAAAGCTAGTCAGAAGCCAGGTGTGGAGGCACACGCCTATAATCCCAGGGACTGAAGCAGGAGGATCTCAGGTTCAAAACCAGCCTCGACAATTGAGTGAGACTGAAAGCAACCTAGTCAAACTCTGTCTCAAAATTTAAAAAATAAAAATATAAAGAGCTGGGAATATGGCTCAGTGGCTAAGCCCCCGTGTTTGGGACCTGTTATGAAAAAGAAAAAAAAAAAAAAAGCCAGAGCCAAGCACAGAGCTATAGAGAGCCAAGGGAGTAAGGAGCCAGACTTGGAGCAATTTAGTGTCTGCAGAATGAGTTCAAGGGCCACCGGGTGTTGTGGTGAGTTGCCTTTGCCTCAGGTGCCTGATGTCCCAGTCCCTGAGAGGGAGGGACAAAGGAGAAGAGAAGGTCCTGACCACACAAAACACGGGCAGTGGTGTTTGGAGAACAATCTGCAGCTCCTGGCCTGCCCTGGAAAATCAGAGCACAGAGAGCAGGGACCCTCTCTGGAGTGCTGTCATGGGCAGGTTCCATCACCATTTACATTAAACATATGACTTTGCCACCATGTTGTCATCACTGTACCCCTGAGAAACCCTGCTCCCACTGCGTATTGCCACCCATCTGATTGCCTTTCTGCCCAGACTGGGCACCACATCCCCACCCAGCTTGATATGTCTAAAATTCAGCTTGGGTCACCCCGTGCCAGCCTGCTTCTCCCACATGCATCTGGTGACTCCAGCTCAGAGCCTCTGGGTGGCCTTGGGGCTCCCTCTCCACCTCCTTTCTCCCATCAGGCTCCATATTCTGTTTTCCTTTGGCACGTCTCTCTCCTGTCCCGTCCTGGCCTCTCCAACACAGTTGCCACTACCTTTATTCAGACCCTGGTGGCCTTGTACAGAATGGCAACGGGGCTCCTATCTGCCCTGGGAGGCCATCACTCAGTCTCCCGCCACTTCAGTGACACCTCTTCCAGCTTCTCCTGGGCGGGAACCTTCAACACTGTCAATCATAGGGGACAACTTTTTCAGTAAGAATATGACCATATGGTCTCTGTTGCCACAACCCTACTCTAAGCCTCACAGTGCAAAAAAGCAGGTATCAATAATATCTGAACAAACAGGCAAAGCTGTGTTCCTATAAAACTTTATGGACAAAACAGGCAGAACCAGGCTTGGCAGGTCTTTGGATTAAAGTAACGATTCCTCAATTCTGTGCCCATTGCTCTCTACAATTCGGATTCAGTTTAGAACTCTGACCCTCTTTCCCATCATTTCTTTAAAATATGTTCATTCGGGCTGGGGATGTGGCTCACGCGGTAGTGTACTCGCCTGGCATGTGTGCGGCCCGGGTTCGATCCTCTCAGCACCACATACAAACAAAGATGTTGTGTCCGCCGAGAACTAAAAAATAAATATTAAAAAATTTTCTCTCTCTCTCTCCCACTCTCTCTTTAAAAAAAAAATAAAATAAAATAAAATATGTTCATTCTCCTGAGATTTTGGGGGGGGGTGTGCACACACGCATATATGTGCGTGTGCATGTGTATGCATGTGCATTGCTGGGAATCAAACCCAGGTCCTCACACACGTTGGGCAAGTGTTCCACCGCTGAGCTACCCTGACACTTTTTCAGACTTGCAGACACATAATGAGTTGATATTTACAAATTACTTGCCTGCATACATATTTTAAAGATTTTTAACAACTACTGACCTTCATTTCCTCTTTCCTCTCCTCTCCACTGGGGGGGGGGGTAATTATCACTTCATTGTTACTTCTAGGAAACATTTTTCAGAGCTGCCTTGAATGAAGCTACTGTCCCATTTTGCATGATAGCTAAGACTTACTTCTGCTGGGTGCAGGGGCTCTCACCTGTAATCCCAGAAATTTAGGAGGCTATGGCAGGAGGATTGTAAGATTGAGGTCCTGTCTCAAAATAAAAAAAATAAAATAACAAGGGCTGAGGGGTGTAGTTCATTGGTAGAGCTCCCCTGGGTTCCATCTCAGTACTGCAACACACAAACATTATCAGCGTGAGAAAAGGGTGTTTCTCAATGTGCCTAATTTCAGTGTGCATGATCAGGCTTCTGTTATCTTAGCAGCCTCATTGGACAGCTGTTTGAAATGAGAGAATAAATGGGGCTTGGGGGAAACTAGCAGGCATCATAGGAAGTAAAATTCAAGAGGTCTGGTCAGATCTCGATTTGCAACTAATTAGCTGTGTCACTCAAGAGCCTGAGCTTCATTTCCTTTACCCGTAAAACAAAAGGTTTGGACAGATCCAGTGAGACAAAGATGAATATAAAAGTGCACACCCAGTGGGAAAATGCGACATATTTATTTGCTTAGATGTGTATCCCTCCTCCTGGATGGGAGCTTTTCCAGAGCTCAACTCAGGATCCCACATGAGTAACGCCATGCCTTATCCCTAGCAGGTGTTTGTGGAGTGAACCATTCAATCTTCTTGAATGATTTTGAACTCTAATAGGTGGCAAAACTTCCAAAAGGCAGGGAGGGGATAATATCCACCAGGGTTGTAGCCCTTCACTTAATTTGCTCTACAATCTCAACAGAGTCACTTAACTTCTTGAGAATCTTGAAATGATGTGTAGAGAAAAATATGAAAGGCCGGGCGCGGTGGCACATGCCTGTAATCCCAGCAGCTTGGGAGGCTGAGGCAGGAGGATTATGAGTTCAAAGCCAGCCTCAGCAAAAGCAAGGCGCTAAGCAACTCAGTGAGACCCTATCTCTAAATAAGATATAAAATAGGGCTGTGGATGTGGCTCAGTCGAGTGCCCCTGAGTTCAATCCCCAGGACCAAAACAAAAAAAGAAAAAAAGAAGAAGAAAGGCTGCTTTCCATGGACAGCCACCTAATGAAACAGGCCACACACCATGGCAATGATAGGGCTTCACTGGTCTTCTCTTTCAGCACATTTCCCTAAGCTAAGTAGAGATTCTGTTGCTGAAAGAAGCAGAGTCCTACTATCAACATATCAACATTTGAGTCTCCTGGAGTGCTTCCTGTAAGCTTCCTTGTCCTTAAGGCCCTTCGAGAAACATCCTATGGTCACCAGGATCATTCAGGGGACACCATAAAGCTGTTGCTCGTGTGGATTTTCTGACACTTGCAACATCAAGTCTTCTTCCTCTTTTGTTGGTCTTGGTTGTTTGTTAAAAACCAGAAAGTTTCAAAATAAAATGAGAACGTTTCATTTGGCAATTTTTCTAAGACAACTGATAACACTGATAAAATCCTGCTGGCTCTGATTAGTTAATAGAGTAGCAAGGCATGAAAAATATTTAGGGTTTTACTCACATCCCTATGATCATGTAGGACTCAGCGACTTCCAAAAACAATATGAGGTAGTGGGCTGAGTAGTTCATTGTATGGCACCTTCTCCCATCAGGGGCCTGGGCCTGACTCAGCAGCTGCTCTACACTGGGGACTCTCATAAGGTTGCAGCTTAGGTGTCATCCAGGCCTGAGGTCTCATAGGAAGATGTCCTTGGAGAGAAGCCACCTCTGGGCTCATGTTTGTTGGTGCAATTCAGAGGAAGGGTCAGCTCCGGCTGGCCACCGCTGTCCACGGGACCCTCCAACACAGCATGGCTTCAGAGTGTTCCTCTGATGAGGAACCGAGGAGGATGAGGCGCTGGTCCTCCATTTAGTTGCCCTTTGTTGTCACTGCCCCACCTCTCAGGAGGAGGGGATGACACAGCACAGGGATGCAGGGTCCAGTCTCGGAGGCTGCCTAGCACAAAGGGCACGGCTTTAAGCACCTGCTCATATGTAGAAGAATCCTGGGAGAATGGGCAGTGACTGCCTCTGGAGATGGGACCAGGAGGTCAGAGGCGGAAGGAAAGGGGACTTTTGCTTTTCACTTCGTATTTTTCTGCATTGCTCTACTTTTGTTTTAAACCATCATGTTGAACTGTTTTCATTTTAAAAAGAAAAAAGAAAAAAAATCACTCAGGTATTTTCAAATAACTGAATTTTTAAAAAAGTAGTCTGAGCTCAAACAATAAAAACCAGTGAATCAGGGGTTGGGGATGCTGCTCAGTCTTGGCGTGCTTGACCAGCATGTGTGGTTCCCAGCCCCCCATAAAGAAAAAAAAAACTACACCAGTGTGTTTACTTTACTTCTGTCAACAATTAGCATTATCGTTGCTATTGTGTGGGGTTTTTTCTTTCTTTCTTTTTTAGAGGAGGGGTGCTGGGAATTGAACCCAAGGGTACTCCACCACTGAGCTTTGCCCCAATCCATTTTATTTTTTATTTTGAGTGCTCTGCTAAGCTGCCCAGGCTGGCCTCTAATTTACAACCCTTCTGCCTCAGCCTCCTGAAATCGCTGGGATGATAGGAGTGTGCCACCGGGTCTGGCAGCAGTAATGTAGAATATCCTACAGTGGAATTATCTTTCCAAACCACCTAAAAAAGGGTATCAAGCCTTAAGTCTGATTACCTCACTCATGAACAACTCATTATGTTTGGTAATAAGGGAGCTAACTCAGAGAGGGATCTGAGCTGAATTGCCCCCTGGAAATGGCCTCTGGTCCTTCAGCAGCTTTTCTGTCAGCACAGTGCTGGTCCCTTAAGGGGGTCAACTTTAGTGTTCTATTTCTCCCCAAGGCATGACCCTCTCCCGCAAAACCATCACACCATCCTGGTGTTGCCACATAAAATACAGGGTGCCCAGTATGTCACGTAATAGTTGGGACTTGGGCTGGGGCTGGGGCTCAGTGATGGAGCACTTGTCTCCCACATGTGAGGCACTGGGTTCCATCCTTAGCACCACATAAAAAAATAAATAAACAAAATAAAGTTTAAAAAAATTGTTGGGACATAGTCATGCTATAACAGTATCCTTCAGTTATCTGAAACTCTGATTCAGCCAGGCATCCTATATTTTAATTTGCTAAATCTGCCCCCTACAACCAAGAATGGCCTTCACAGTCTTCCAGATGATGCAATTAGCTCAGAGGGTCTCATGGGGGTAGATTCTGGCCCCCAAGAGACACGGGACACTGTGTGAAGTCTGCTATGGTTTGAACGAGTCCCCAGAAGTCCACAGATTGGAAACTGACTCCCCAAAGCCACATGTTAATGGCATTTGGAGATGGGGGCCTATGGGAGGTAATAGAATTAGGTGAGGTCGGGAGGGTGAAGCCCCTACAAGGGCATTCCTGGCTTTAGAAGAAGAAGGGCAGCCCTTGTCAGGTTCCCTCTCACCCTGCCAGAGTTCGTTTCCATGTACACTTGTATAAATCCTACACCTAAAACTCATTAAATAAAAAGGAGAAGACGAAGAAGGAGAAAGACCCAAACTAGCCGGGCGTGTAGTGCACCGTAATCCCAGCGGCTCAGGAGGCTGAGGCAGGAGGATCACGAGTTCAAAGCCAGCCTCAGCAACTCAGAAAGGCCCTAAGAAACTCAGTGAGAACCTGTCTCTAAATAAAATATTTAAAAATGCTGGGGATGTAGCTCAGTGGTTAAGCAACCCCTAGTTTAAAAAAAAGACCCAAGCTAACATGTTAGTTCAGTCTGTCTGGCTGTGTAATACCCTGTACCATATTGTGATGCAGCACAAGACCCTCACCAGAGGCTGACAACATACTCCTGGACTTCCCAGCCTGCAGATCCAGGAGCTAAATGAACCTCTATTCTTTATAAACTATGTGGTCTTGGGTCTTGGTTATAGCAACAGGAAGCAGACTGAGGGACACTTTTGGTTATCACACCTTGGTGAGGTGGGTATTACTGGCACCTAGTGCACACAGTAGCCCCCCCACAATAAAAGACCATCCAGCCTCAAATGTCTATAGTGCCAAGGTTGGGACACCCCGATATAGGGCATGTCAGTCCTCCCTCCATGAACTCCTATCTCTCCTACTCACAGCTGGCCTCAGTCAGGAGCTGCTGATGCTTGGGTAGGTTCAGAAACAACCACCCAGGTTGGGAGTGGAAGAACATGGGGGGCTCAGCAGATTTCCCCACTTAGTTCTTCAAGCCAAGCTTCAACTTTACAGCAGCCACACCCTAAAATGTTTATTACAAAGGTCATGTCCACCAGCTCACATGAAAATCTAAGCAAATCTGGAGAGGGCAAAAGAATGTGCAAGGAAAAAGTGATTTTAAGGGAACCAGTAGAAATTACCTTTTAGCTAATAAGAAAAGGTTACCACTACCTGTGTCCAGAACTTTTTTTTTTTTTTTTTTTTTTTTTTTTTGGTCTGTGGGATTGTGTGATAGTAGGAGCAAATGTGACTCCATTTTGTTTATGACTTCATTCTGTAAAACAACCATGCCAAGTAGAAGAATCATGACTGGGGCAAGATGTTCTTTTCCTTTTGCTATAGAAACTTTTAAGAACTCAAAACTACCTAATGGGGTATTGTTTCTGTAACTAGGGTAACAGGTCTTTGTTTCTGTAACTGGGGTGACTGGGCTAACTGTGATTGGTTAGGCTTCCCTCCGCTTGACTCCACTGTCCTGCTTCTGTAACCTGGCTTCCTTGCATTGGCTAGACCCCCCCGAACATCCTTTTTGCGGTTTTCAGGCTTATAAGGAGTATCCTTCCAATTGTTCAGGGCTGATCAGGGGAACAGCTTTATGTTCTGGTCAGCCGCCACTGGTGTGCTTCAATAAAGGCTTGATTTGATTATACGTGAGTGGTCTAGAAGTCAGTTTATGAAACCCTGGGATGAAGCTTTAACTATAACAATTGAACTCAGGGACTGTCTTTGAACTCAAGATCCTCCTGCCCTGACCTCTCAAGCTGCGGAGATTACAGGCATGCACTGCCCGCCTGGCCTGAACATCTTATTATAGATAATGTTCCTGGATGGAATCAATTAAAAAATTTGTGAATGACACAAACAAAGGGGTCCCCAAAGCATCCAGAATTCAGAGAGTAAAATGTCAGGATTCTACCAGTCTCCTGAGAGCTCACCTGGCCTTCCCCTTCCCACATGCACAGTGGTAATACCATCACTCACTGCTGTCTCTGCTCTCTGAAAATCCATCTTAATTATTCTGGAACTTTCCCTAGTAAAATCTTCACTTTAAAAGTTCATCAGAGGGGCTGGGGAAATAGCTCAGTTGGTAGAGGCTTGCCTAGCATGCACAAGGCCCTGGGTTCAATTCCCAGCACCACACACACACAAAAAAAAGTTGATCAAAATCCATATTCACTGTGTGTTGCGTATTTACCCCGTGTGCTGTTCCTACTGGTAAAAATGGCATCATTCTTACCTGTACTTGGAAAGGGAGGCTTCTATACAGTGAAATGAGAAGACCCAGCAGCAATAAAAAATGGAAATTGTACAAGCAGTCACAAATAGGAAGTCCCTGCTATTCTGGAAATAGACTTGATGTCTTGTTCTGGGGCTTCCGTCCCCAGTACTGTCACCTTGAATCTTTGCTAGTAAAGGAGGCAGGAGGGGCAGAGGAGCGTCCCCAGCACAGGGGGCTTCGTGGAACTGTGTTAGCCCGTGGGCCTCTGAGTTAGACTCCTGGGGCCGCCCTGACAAAGTGCCACAAACTGGGCCACTTAAAGCTACAGAAGGCCATTCTCCCGTGGCTCTCCAGACAGAAGCCTGGAATCTCGGCATGGGAGGGCTCTGCTCCAGGGTCCTCCCTGCCCGGCAAGGCTTCCGTACATCCTGCCCTCCCCGGTGCCTTCCTGGCCACCTGACTCCAACTTCTGCTTCCACGGTCCCTTGGCTCCCGCAGGTGGTGGGCATCTGGGCCCCCATGCGGCTCTCTCTCATGGGGACAGGAGCGTTTAACGTAGGGCCCACCACAGGCCAGTACAAACCCAGCGTAACTCACTGCACCTGATGGTGGACGTGGACTTTGGGGGCCACACCCTGCAAAGCAACAAAGGCTACGATGCCTTTTCACCTAAAGGACCAACAGACGCCAGGTCTGGAGTAGTTCAAACTCCGCCTTCCACCTCCCCGGGCTATGGAGCCTCACCACTGAGGTCCTCGATCAGCAGCGCAGAAAGAAGGCCAGAGGCCACAACAGGCTTCCAAAATTAGAGGAAGAAGGGTGCCCCCAGGGCCACCAAGTGGTCGGCTTTGCTGCCATTGCCCAACAGCCTCATGTCACAGTACGGTTCCATTATAAGGACCCTGCTGGAGCTGCTGCCCAAGGTCAAAGGTCAAGCCCTCTTGGTGGCCCTCATCAGAGGGGTCCCTATTCTGGAAAGGACCCCTGAGGCAAAATGTGGGCCACTTATTCACTCATTTTCTGTCCTTCTCATTGGGAAGCCAAGCTTTACTTACAGGGCTCTGGAGTATGTTAGACACTCCCGAGATGTAGGAGGCTCAATTTCATTCCTAGAATTGCATCACACTCTCATTATGTCTTCCTCCACACCCAGAACCTTCCCACGGAACACACCGCCAAGGAACCCCGTGGGCTGTTTCCAGCAATCCTGACCTGGACAGTTGGCCCCGCAGGTTACTTTTGTTTTTCTTTCTTTCTTTCTTTTAATTTTTTTTTCAGTTGTAGATGGACACAATATTTTTATTTATTTATTTTTATGCGGTGCTGAGGATGGAACCCAGGGCCTCGCAGGAGCTCCACCCCTGAGCCACACAGCCCATCCCTGCAGGTTACTTTCTTATCTGAAACCAGCCTTGGAAGATGTCTTCCCCACACAGACTGGATGAGTTGCCTTCACTGTAGCCAGGTGAAGCCATCATGCCCGAGGCCAGGCACTGGGCTTCAGGGAAGAGGAATGACAGTTATGGGAGAAATCAGAGCTGTGAGTTAGGTTCCAAATTTGAAATCTCCCAGGGTAATCCTAGTAAAAGAAGCTGGTGGCCGCAGTGGCCCACAGTCTTTATGTGATTGACCTGAGCTTGCAGATTGCTGCTTGCTTCTAGGCTTTTATAAATAACCAGTGTTTTTTTATAAATAGCTCATTTTTAAAAAATCACATTCCCTACTCTTGGGTCTAGCACCCACCACCCCTCAGGAAGACAGGAGGAGATCAGGGAGGGACTGACAGCAACCTCAGAAAATATAGGCGTTCACACGGGCACACACTCACACTCGCAGATGCACACCAGACTCCCCGCAACTTCCATAGTCAGAACATATCCCCGACCTGCTTCGGTGTCTGGGGGACAGGTTCCAGGGGGAGTTTGTAGTCTTGTCTTTCAATCATTCTGCTACTTCGGCGTCTTCTGTACTGTTTGACTTCAATATCTGCTCTGGACTCTTTAAAAAATATATATCTATTTATTTATTTATTTATTGGTGGCTCGTAGGCGGAATGCCTGAAGCTTGGGGGTAAATGAAATTGCTCGCCCCTGAGGGAAGGCGAGAGAATGGGTGACCATTTCAAAAAAAAATGTGTTCTTCTTTTGATTTATTTTGTTTTTCTTTCAAGCTGCCTATCCCTAGAAATTTCTCAGGCAAACTGGAAAAAATGGTTGACTAAAGGTTTGAAGTTTGTCGGCCCTGAGGAAGAGAAAATTGATACAACAATTTTTTATTCCGTTTTTGTTTCATTCAGTTTCGATTTTGTTTTGTGTTATCTTATTGGGTTGCGTTATCTTTATAGTAGATTAAAACAAACTGAAAAGATGTTAAGTAAATTGTTAGAGGTTCAGAACATGGAGAAAGACATTTTAGATCAAGCAAAAGAGAAGGTCTCTCGAGCTAGTCAGACAGAGGAAGAAAATTTAAAGGAAAAAGGGTTGTTAGGAAAAAGGCCACAACAGGAGGCTGTTACTAACTCCGTTTTATCACAAGAGGGCGTAATTCAACCAAGAGCCCCACCGATAAAGACAGCTGAGTGGCCCTCAAACCCCGTAGTTGATAATTGGGATCCTGAGATAGGACCTCAAAGATTAGCATGCCCTGTACTTGAACAGGTAGGAGGGCAGCAAATTCACCGTGCTTTAGATTTTAAAACAGTGAAGCAGTTAAAGGAGGCTGTAACAACCTATGGTCCCCAAGCTCCCTTCACGGTAAGCATGGTCGAGTCCATTACTAACTTGGACATGACGCCAGCAGATTGGGCTAGCATGTGTAAATCTGTGCTAAATGGAGGACAATATTTGTTATGGAAGGTTGCCAATGAGGAATTTTGCACAGAGACAGCTAGGCAAAATGCAGCAGCAGGTTACCCTCAAAGAAATCTAGAAATGTTGTTAGGAAAAGGACCTTATGAGGGTCAGCGGCAACAAATTGAATATGATCCTGCTATATATGCACAAATTGCTGCAGACGCAGTTAGGGCATGGAAGACTTTACAAGGACATGGAGATTTACAAGGTCAGCTATCTAAGGTAATACAGAGAGCTAATGAACCTTACGCTGACTTTGTAGATAGGCTAATTCAAATGGCTGCCAAAATTTTTGGGGATACGGAACAAGCAATGCCATTAATAAAACAACTGGCTCATGACCAAGCAAATTATTGCTGCAGAGAGGTTATTAGACCATGGAGACATGAAGATTTAAACACATATATTAAATTATGTAGAGATATTAATGAACAAGGGCAAGTCTTGGCAGCTGCAGTACAACAGGCTTTAGATGTCAGGCCAAAAACATGCTATGATTGTGAACAAACAGGACATTTTAAAAGGAGTTGCCCCATAGGAGGAGGGTTTAACAAAACTAGGTATCAAAGAAATAGAATACCGGGTATTTGCCCATGATGCCGTAGAGGGAGACATTGGGCTAATGAATGCCGTTCTCAAACCACCATAGAGGGTACTCCCTTATCAAAAAACGGACAAGGACCAGGTATTTACCCACGATATCGTGGAGAAAGGCATCAGGCTCCATTGCCAAAAAACGGACAAGGGGGCCCAATGCTCCGGGGCCCACAACCACAAATATACGGGGCAGTGGAGGAACCCAGCAACAACATCAGGGTAGTGCCCAGGACACATTGTCCATTAAATCCCTCATCAGACAAACCCGAGGGAGCACAGGGTTGGACATCTGTGCCTCTGCCAGAGCAGTACTAACTCCAGAGATGGGAGTTCAAATCATTCCCACAGGAATAAAAGGACCTCTTCCCCAAGGGACAGTAGGCTTATTATTGGGACGTAGTTCATTTACATTAAAAGGACTTATGATAAGTCCTGGGGTAATTGATCCCAATTATGTAGGTGAAATAAAAATTATAGCTAGTTCTCCAAGAGGTATATCAGTAATTTCACCTGGAGATAGAATAGCACAGTTGTTAATAATACCCAGCCTATATAATAAATTTCCTAGTCATAGTGTAAAAAGAGGTTCCAGGGGATTAGGCTCCACAGGTGTAGATTGGGCTATGTTGTCTTTAAATTTAGATTCTAGCCCAATGCTAAAACTAATTATTCAAGGACACGATTTTAATGGGCTACTGGACACAGGTGCTGACCTTAGTATCATATCTAGCCAAGAATGGCCATTACAACAAGCCACTCAAACGCTTCGAGGCCTAGGAGTGGCGACTAATCCCCATAGAAGTGCAATGGTATTAGATTGGAAGGATCTTGAAGGATGTGAAGGAACTATACAGCCATATGTATTGGATCATCTTCCTATAAATTTATGGGGACGAGATGTCCTAGATCAATTAGGTTTGACGTTAACAAATAACATCAATCCTAATGCGCCCACTACTAGGGCTAGAAAAGGTTTTAGGAAAGAAAAAAGATTAGGAAAACAAGGACAAGGTATAGCAGCATCAATTCAAATAGATCAAGGAACAGACAGACATGGGTTGGATTTTCACAAAGGGCCACTGAGACAATCAAAATTACTTGGAAATCAGAAAGACCAGTGTGGGTTCCTCAGTGGCCCCTGACTAAAGAAGAGATACAAGTAGCCCATGATCTGGTCAAACAACAATTAGCGGAAGGACATATACAACCTTCCATATCTCCCCATAATACTCCCATTTTTGTCATCAAAAAGAAATCTGGTAAATGGAGATTATTGCAAGATTTAAGAGCCATTAATAATGAGATGGTTATTATGGGACCTGCTCAATCAGGGATTCCTCAATTGTCTGCTTTGCCAAAAACCTGGCATGTTTTAGCTATAGATATTAAAGATTGTTTTTTTTCAATTCGAATTCATCCCGAGGATAGTCCACGTTTTGCATTTACTATCCCTGCATTAAATCATGAAGGTCCTGATCAGAGATATGAATGGAAAGTACTCCCTCAAGGGATGGCTAACAGTCCAACTATGTGTCAAATATATGTTAACAAAGCAATCCAGCCACTTAGAAATCAAAATCCTGAACTACAAATATTTCACTATATGGATGATGTATTATTGGCACATAAAGATAAAAACATATTGCTGGAATGTTATGCCACACTTACAAACTTATTAAAAAATTATAATCTAGAGATAGCAATAGATAAAGTACAATTAAATTTTCCAATTAATTATTTAGGAGTTCTATTATCCTCAACCATGGTCCGTCCACCAAAAATTCAAATACAAGTAGATCAACTCAAGTCACTTAACGACTTTCAAAAGTTATTGGGAGACATAAATTGGATAAGGCCTTATCTAGGCATACCAACAGGAGAGTTGGGACCTTTATTTGATATTCTAAAAGGTCCATCAGATCCAAACTCACCTCACATGTTAACTCCTAAAGCAAGAAAGGCATTGAAAATTATTGAAACATATATGGAAAATATACATTTAGATAGAATTGATATAAGTTTGCCTTTATTATTTATTGTACTACCAACAAAAAATATTCCTACAGGAGTATTTTGGCAAGAAGGTCCATTATTGTGGATACATTTATCTTATTCTCCTAACACTATTCTTACTAGGTATCCTGAGGCTGTAGGACAATTAATACTCAAAGGAATAAAAGCAGTGAAGGGAGTGTTTGGAATTTCTCCCAATAAAATTATTACTCCATATACTATGGATCAAATTGATGAGTTAGCTAATGAGTTAAATACTTGGGCAATAATCATGTGTAAATCTAATGTTTCATTTGATAATCACTTACCATCTAATCCTTTGTTGTCTTTTTGGTCTAAGCATCCTTTAGTTTTTCCAAAAATGATAAGAAAAACCCCTATCATGAATGCTCCAAATATATTCACTGATGGGTCAAATAATGGTACAGCAGCAGTAGATACCCCTGATCAAACTTTTACATTTTTAGTACCCAAACAATCAGCTCAAAAGGTAGAGCTTAATGCAGTTTTATAAGCCTTTTTGATGTTTAAAGATTCTGTATATAATTTATTTTCTGATAGTCAGTATGTAGTTAATGCTATAGTATCTCTTGAAGATACTGGTAGGATTTCCCCTTCTTCTACTGTTTTCTCTTTGTTTTCCACTATACAAAGTCTAATCTGGGACAGAAAAGATCCATTCTTTATAGGACATATTAGGGCACATACACGATTGCCTGGAGCCCTTAGTTTGGGCAATGATTTAGCAGATAAAACTACACATGACATACATATTTTCTCTACACTAGAAGAAGCTACGAATTTTCATAAAAAAATTCCATGTTAATGCTAATACTTTACAAAAGGGTTTTAAAATAACTAAGGAACAAGCCAGACATATAATAAAACAATGTCAAAATTGTGTGACCTTTTTACCACAAGTTAATCTTGGAGTCAATCCTAGAGGACTGATACCTAACCATATTTGGCAGATGGACGTCACACACTTGCCAGAATTTGGAAAATTAAAATATTTACATGTTACAGTTGATACCTCTTCTGGATTTTTGATGGGCTCCCTTCATGCCGGAGAAAAAACTAAAGATGTTATATAGCTCATTGCTTACAAAATTTTGCCACTGTGGGCGTTCCTAAACAGTTAAAAACCGATAATGGTCCTGGTTATAGTTCTACCTCTTTTAAACAATTTTGCTCATCATTTGGTATTACTCATATAACAGGAATCCCATACAATCCACAGGGACAAGGCATAGTTGAAAGAGCTCATCAAACTATTAAAACATACTTATTAAAGCAAAAAGAGGGAATTGGAAAGGGGTATATATCCCCCAAAGATAAACTTAAAATAACGCTTTTTACTCTAAACTTTTTAAATTTGGATTCATCAGGACTTAGTGCTGCAGAAAGGCATATGTATCCAAAAAATGTACATAAGCCTAAAGTACTTTGGAAAGATATTCTAACAGGACAATGGAAAGGTCCTGACCCAGTGATTGTCTGGAGTCGGGGCTCTGTTTGTGTTTTTCCACAGGGAGAACAGCAACCGATTTGGATTCCAGAAAGACTAACTAAAATGATTTCTACAGATCGAAAAGAAGATGATTTGACTCAAATCCATAACAGCTGATATCCAGAACTCCAGCTTGGCCATTCTTACATCTGTGACAGTGATTAACCAGGATGCTTTTTTCAACATCTATTTTATTATTGCATTTTTCCACATCATAAGGTTCTATTTTATTTTTTGAGCTCATACACACCTAGGTTAATGTTTTTTTGATCAGTTTTATTTTTTGACTGGAGTTTTTAAACATTGCAATGGAGATTTCACCTAGGTAAAGCTACAAGGCCTTTATTATTATCTTATGTGTTGTACGTTTGTTTGCACATTTGTGTTTTGTGTTGTATGTCTGTGTGTGCGTATGTCCATATTTCATATATGAGGAGCGCTCACGAAAAATGGATCCAAATTATTATTTTTTTATTCACGTGATTTAAATGGCTTAATTTAAATTAGGTAAACAGCTGTTAAGGATTGTTTTTAAAGGTGGTTAACAGATCTGTTTGTTTACTAATTTAAATCAGGTAAACAGCTGTTAAGGATTGTTTTTAAAGGAGGTTAACAGATCTGTTTGTTTACTTTCACCTTTCCTTTTCATTATATTTAATAATTCTTTTTAGGATAATGTCTCTTTAGCATCATTGCCAGAATTCCTATCTTCATCCCAGTGCCAGTGAAGACAAACTACAGCTTCTATGATAGCTATCACAGTAAACTGTATAAACTGATGCATCAATGAATATAACTCAACAAGTAATGCTCAATCAAGGAGTCAACTTACTTTGGGAGGAAAACGGACTTTGGGAGGAGACGGACATATTGATAGATTCCTCCACTTTGAACTGCTCACAGAACTTGCCTGGACTATGTAACTATCGTTTGGTACAGCGAATTGTGGTAATGCTGGCATATCTTTGCTGATGGTGTCACCAGTGATGCAATTTTTCCAAAGGAGCTTTCAATTGGGCTTGGTGTCGTGGCATTTCTGTATCCTCCTCCCTTCTGCTAGTGATAATCTAAAATTTGGGGGCCAATGGCTATATGCTGGACCAGTAGTCAGTGACGGGTATGATCCAGTTGCAGTGGTATCAACCTAAGACAGGAGGTTGACGCCTAAAGGTCAGTTTTCCGATGACGGGTAAGAACCATATGTTGAATTGGACAACCTACCAGGCACAGTCCTTAAGCCACATTACTTGTTGTTTAATTAATCAGAAGGGGGAGATGCTGGGAGCCATCAGCCAAGTAGGTATGACAATTTCCTTGCCAGCATACCCCCATGTTTCTTTAGTGGAAGGACTCGTGGAAATAGGACATTTTGCAGCGACATGGCATGTAAGGTGACCTTGCTCTAGGACCAGGGCGGATCCGTGTTTAGGGTGTTCCCGGTTTAGGATAATCCGAGTTTAGGGTGTTCCCCGTTTAGAATAGGGCGTATCCTGCTGCCTGAGTTCCCCTTGAGTTCTCAAGGGATTCAGAATATATTTGGGAGACAGAAGCCCAGTGGGTGTGGATTTGGGCAGAGAACGTGGATTTCCCCAGAGCGTGTTTGTAGACGGCCGGTGTGAGATCAGGAATAAAGAATTGCTGTTTGAATCTACAAAGCTGTGAGTGGCTCGTGATTTGTGCCCAGCCAGACTGTGGCAATTTATTTTGGTTGTGGTAGAACACAATACCTTTATTTATTTTTATGTGGTGCTGAGGATCGAATCCAGGGCCCCGCATGTGCTAGGCAAGTGCTCTGCAGCTGAGCCCCAGCCCCAGCCCCGCTGTGGGCTCTTTTAACCAACCCCAGTTTTATAGGTCTTTGTAGAATGAAATCCTGCTGAGTCCTTTTTTTTTAGATGTTGATGGACTTTTATTTTATTCATTTATTTAAATGCAGTGCTCAAAATTGAACCCATTGCCTCACACATGCTAGGCAAACACTCTACCACTGAGCCATGACTCCAGCCCCTGCTGAGTCTTATTAGAATATAAATTCAGTTTTCCTTATGTGCAGATGGAGCTGAGTTCCTGACCAAAGGTTCAGCCCAGCAAATACAGCTCTTGCTCCTGTTGATCAGAGGATACCTGAATGGAAGACTGGACTTTCTCTTTGGGTCCTGCCCAAGAGGCATCTCTCTGCTCTGTGAGAAGGAGAAAATGGGTGGGATTTCTGTACGTGTCCCCAGATTTGTCAAGTGCTGATGAAGGACCTGCTTCTATGCATGGCTTTTAACAAGACTAGAGAATGACTGAGTCTTCAGATGATAGAAAGTGGTCAGCTGCCGTACATGGCAGTGTGTGCCTGTAAGCCAAGCAACCCTGAGGCAGGAGGATCGTGCATTCAAGACCAACCTGGGCAATTTAGTGAAACCCTGTCCCCCCCCCCAATTTTTTTTTTTTTAATCTAAGGGCTGGGGTTGTGGCTCAGAGGTAGAGTAGAGTGCTCGCCTAACATGCACGAGGCACTGGGTTCAATCCTCAGCACCACATATATGTAAAATAAAGATATTGTGTCCACCTAAAACTTAAGAATAAATATTTTATAAAAAATATTCGCTAGTAAAGGAGGCAGGAGGGGCAGAGGAGAGTCCCCAGCACAGGGGGCTTCGTGGAGCTACGGATCAACCTCCAATACCACCTAAAAAAAAAAAAAAAGGAAATCGTCATCTGTCAAACATCATCTTTCTTCAAAAGCATTAGTGTCTCGTTTACATAACGGAACAATCTTGGTTTATCTTGAGGGTATCCGGCCTGTGTCTTCATTTGAGATGGTGCACAGAGCTGTGCTGTTTTGACTGTTAGACCATTTTATCAGATTTTAGGATAATTGACCTTCCGCTCCCTCTTGGACCTTGGGTTTCAGAGAAGAGGCTTCTGAATCTCAATGCACTCCATTCTATTCTGGAGACATAGTCAATGAGGCAAGCGATCTGGGGACGTTTTTTCCTTCTCTTTAAAAAAATTCTTTTGTTGCAATTTTCCCCACTGCTCAGAAAACTGACACCCATGCCGACAGGTTACCTGCACTCATTCATAAACTCATTCATGCTTCACCTGCTCCCCAGAGCTGGCTTGGCCTGATCCCAAGGAACTTGGGGTTGGATAGGAGGCCAGCTTCCACCTGGTGGAGGTGCCCAGGAATGCGTGTGCTTCTTGTCAGGAAAGAGCAACAGTGATAGAGCAACAGGACCTGTTCCAGTGCCACTTCCAACTTACTAACGTTTATGTTCACAAATTATCCATCACAAAAAGAATCACAGTATGTTAAGTGAGACAAACACTGCTGGTCCCCCCTGATATGGACGCTACAAACATTGCTTCCATGGAGGCAGAGGGTGGAAGAGGAGCCTAGTGGGCAGGAGGGAGAAAGATGGGTAACAGGCGCTGGAGAGGGAGACCAGGCCCCAGTGTTCTGTGGGGTGGCTGCAGCTCCAGAAGAGTGTCACACACCACCTCCCAACAAGTGGGAGGTGTCTGAGGAGAGAAAGTGCCTCTCCCCGGCTGGACCCCACACGTCTCATACATGTATAGGATTGCCGTACTGCATTACAGAACTGCGTACAAACATCACGCTCTACTGACAGACAAGCCTCCCAGGACAGTTCTGGATGTCCTTTTGTTGGAATTCTCAACAATGAAAACCCGTTCATCCCCTCAAGTGCACATGGCACATTCTTCTGCAATCCTCCTGCCTCTGTCTCCTGGGATTACAATGCACCCAACAGTCCGTTCTCCTTCTCAGAATCCGTACTTGTGAACCTGCCTACTGTTAAAATGTATTTGTGACCCAAGATTAACACTTGAGACACTTTCTTGGTCATTCTCAGACACGTGCAGAGCAATGATGAACTGGAGTCTCTCAACCCTGCTGAGGTCAAAGTGAGATGGGTGGTGGGCTCTCAGGGAGAGGAAGAGACCCTCACTAGAGGTAGGCGGGATCTATGAGCATGACCAGCCATGCTTGTCTCTTCAGTTAGCTGAACAACATCTGAGCATGTGCTTGCACCAGATCAAGCAGGACAAAAACATAATCCGGGCTGGGGATGTGGCTCAAGCGGTAGCGCGCTCGCCTGGCATGCGTGCGGCCTGGGTTCGATCCTCAGCACCACATACAAACAAAGATGTTGTGTCCGCCGAAAACTAATAAATAAATAAATATTTAAAAAAAAAAAAAAAAAAAACATAATCCATTTAAATGTCACCGAATTCAAAGAACTTTACGGTGTGCCTGCGCTGACTTACAGCTAGACTGCTTAACCAGGAAGAAACCACCTGACCCCCAATATGAAGTGGTTGACAGAGAACTGATCTTCACGAACACTTGCCTCCGAACCTGTACTCTCCATCCTGGGAAAGCCCCATATGGAGTCAGAGAGCTCAATGCTGGGCTGGATGCTCATCTCTTCTCTGAGAGGCGAGGGGCATGTGCACCCTGCCTTTGGGGTGTGTATACCTTTGCTTAGCTAAACTTGAATTCATCTT
Source organism: Callospermophilus lateralis (assembly GCF_048772815.1). Lineage (NCBI taxonomy): Eukaryota > Metazoa > Chordata > Mammalia > Rodentia > Sciuridae > Callospermophilus > Callospermophilus lateralis. The sequence continues at coordinate 7,561,662 of NC_135323.1, read as the reverse complement.
TGCTTGCCTTGCTTTTGACACATCCTGAGATTCTTTTCAGTGGCCTAAGTCAAGAGCCCTCCAGAGGCCAGGAGCAGGGGCACATCCTCGTAATCCTAGTGATTTGGCAGGCTGAGGCAGGGGAAGATCCCAACTCCAAGCTAGTCTCAGCAACTAGGTGAGACCCCGTCTCAAAATAAAAAAATAAAAAAATCTGGGGATGCGGCTCAGTGGTAGAGCACCCCTGGGTTCAACCTCCAGGACAGCAATAAAAAATAAAATAAAATAAAAGGTCCCAGGTACAGAAGTGCTGTCTGCTGCTTCTAAGTACCAGAAGGCAGTGTGCGCTGGGGGCAGCATCCATATGCAGGGAAGCTTGGTTTAGGTGGGAGTACAGTGCTCTGGCCGCACCGTGAACCAACAACACAGATTTTAAAGGCCATCTTTACACAGCTTTGGCTTTGACAAGGTTATGTATTGATTCCCTGAGACGAGACGTTGTGCCAGGAGGCTGGAAGAAAGCTGACCCTGAGCTTCCCAGGGGCACTGGTGCAGCGTTTGCTAATTCCAGGTTCCCTGTACTGCCCCGTCCTACCGCGTCCATCAACTTACCATCATGGTGGCAAATGTCTGAGAAGGAAAGGTTTATTGGGGCTCATGTTTCCAGAGGTTTCAGTCCATGGTGGGTTGGCACCTGTTGCTTTGGGGCCTGGATCAAGGCTTCAGATCATGGTGGGAACACAGTGGATCAAAACTGCTCACCTCAAGGCAACTGGGAAGCAGAGCTGAGGAGAAGCAGGAAGGGCCATCCCAACATCCCTTTCCAGGATACCTCCAGCGACCTCACTTTCTCCCATCAGGTCCCACCTCTTAAAGGCACCATCCCTTCCCAAAAGCAAGAGCGGCTGGGACCAGGTCTTTAGCACAGGAGCCTCAGGGGATATTCAATCTCCTAAGTATAGCATTAAGTAGCTGTGAATAATGAGAGCCAGCTACAGCTTTAGCACAAACTGAAGGAATAGTTCATTAAAATGGACCCAGAAGCCAGGTACAAAAATAAACAATTCCAAATGGCCAATTGCAAATTGATTTTCTTTTTGTAGTGATCTTCCCAGGCCTCCAATCCTCCCACAACACAGGACCGGAGATTAGAAGATGAATTGTCCCTGTCAGAGGATAAAGCTGAAAAAATATGGTGACAGTTCCCTGCCCTTGACACAGGCCCACCCTGGCATGATGAAGGCCTTGGGCAACACAGTGGCATTTCTGGTGTCCACAGGCCTGGATGTCAGGGAAGCACCTTCTGCTGATGGTTATTGGACCAGTTGCAGAAACGCCCAGGGCACCTGGATTGCTCTATACTGCATTTCTCTCATCAAGCCGTGATTCTCAGAGGCTAATATGCAATGGATCACACAGGAATCTTCTTTAAATGCAGGTTCTGATTGGGGGGAGCTGGGAGGAGACAGAGGTCCAGCTTTGAGAATAAGCTCCCAGGCAGGGCCAATTTTGACACCAGAAAACTAGCTTTGTCCCTGAGCCTGCATAGGCTGGGTTTTCTCAAACTTGCACCCAAAAGATCCCAGCTGTGGCATCCAGGAACATGGGTCCTGCTCTTTCCTGCCCCTCAGTGCTGCTTTCTCTCCTGTTCTTCCCTTGAGGTTTCCCCTCAGCTTAGAGTGCTCTGGGTCCCCTCTTCACTCCTCCTCCAGGAAGCCCTCCTTGATCTCCCGCTCTCTGCCCTCTAGGACTCCCAGAAACAGACTGGGGATCAAGCCTCCACCATGGCTGAAAATGAGAACTACCTGGGTGCTTTGAACTGCCACACCAGGCCACACCCAGACCCATCAGACCAGAATTTCTGGATGGGATCCAACACTGATTTCTTAAGAAGTAGGTCACGGGTGTGGATCATGCACAACATGTATGAAGTGTTAACCACCTCTGATGGCTTCCCAGGACTGTTGGTAAAGGTCAGTATAATAGTTCACATCTCATACTCTCCTGCCTTGAAAAGGAAGCACTGCTGGGCATGGTCGCACATGCCTGTAATCTCAGTGCTTCAGGAAGCTGAGGCAGGAGCATCACAATTTCAAGGCCAGCCTGGGCAGCTTAGCAAAATCCGGTCTCAAATTTTAATTTTTTTAATTATTAATTTCTTTTTCTTTTCTTTTCTTTTTTTTTTTTTTTTTTTTGTACTGAGGATTGAACCCAGGGGTGCTTAACCTCATCCCTAGCCCTTTTTTAATATATATTTTATTTGGAGCTAGAGTCTTGCTTACAGATTTGCTGAGGACCTTGCTAAGTTGCTGAGGCTGGCTTTGAACTCATAATCCTCCTGCGTCAGCCTCCTGAGTCACTGAGGTTACGGGCATGCACCACCACAACTGGCTTTGTCTCAAATTTTAAAAAATAGTAATAAAATAAGAAGGACTAGGGGTGTAGCTCTGTGGTAGAGTGCCCCTGGGTTCCATTCCCATTGCCACCACCATCAAAAGCTCTCATGACACGGTTCTCTGGTTTCCTGTACTCAGCAGCACCCTGCTATACTTTGTCAGATTTTTGTCAACAGACTCGAGTTTCCTGGTCCCAATTTCAATTACCACTGAGAATGCTCTCTGACCACACTCTCATTTCTTCAATTTGAATCTTGCATCTTCCAGGCCAGAGATCCTCAACTGTCGGGGGGTGCATCAAAGCCACTCATGAGGTTTTATAAAAACATTGATGTCTACTCCAGAATTATTGAATTTCTCCATTTTGAAGTTGTTGGTTGAAAAAGATACATATGTGTCAGGGTAACTATATGTCCTGTGTTGAGATTTTTTTTCCTTTATGAAAGTATATCCAGTGGGGCATGGTGGCACACACCTGTAATCCCAATGGCTTGGAAAGCTGAGACAGGAGGATCTTGAGTTCAAAGCCAGCCTCAACAAAAGCGAGGCACTAAGCAACTCAGTGAGACCCTGACTCTAAATAAAATACAAAATAGGGCTGGGGATGTGGCTCAGTGGTCGAGTGCCCCTGAGTTCAATTCCCAGTACCAAAAAGAAAGAAAAAGAAAAGTATATCCATACACTTTCATAAATCAAATGAATATTCAGCAACTCCCGGGAAAAACAGGCTTAATCATTATCCTTAGAGACATTTTGTCTGAAAACTTTTTCAGGATAGGTTCATCAATGGAGTTTTTAAAGCCATGGAAACAACCACAGTTCCTCACTGGCTGCATTATTCTTATTATGAATTCTCATCAGACCTTTCAGACTGGAAAATTACCAGTAATGAATTAACCAGAGCCACTAGGTCTCTGTGTTCATAGCAGTCTCTGCCTCTCCCTCATGCCTACCAGAGTCCCCACAATAAGCCCCAGGTCAGAGTTGGTGTCCTCAGCAAGGGGGAATCTCAGGCCCTGCAAAGGCCTGAGTTCTTGGAACTATTGACTCCAAACAAGAAACCCTCAAGAACAGGTTTCTAGGCTGAGACTGCCCCAGTGACTCTTGGGAGATGGCAGTGGGCCAAATCAGGGCCCCTGGTACAGTCTTCAATGTGAAGCAAAGGGCTTTGTGAGATCCAAGAGCCAGAAGAACAGGAACAAACAGCACAAGACTAAGAACTAGAGGGAGATGATGAGGGGGCTGTTTGCCTGGAATATCCTATGTACTTCTAATGCTCTGTTTTCTGCATATGTCAGGAAGCTCTTTCTCATCTTAAAACTCTGCTTTTGTGGGGCCAGGGATGTGGCCCAGTGCTAGAGTGCTTACCATGCCCAAGGCCCCATCCTTAGCCCTGCATCCTGCGTAGGGGGATCTGGGTCTATGTCAACTCTGCACTTTCTTATTTTTCACCCACCTCGCTGAGAAGCCACCTATTTGTTTTCTTGGTTTCATGCCATGGAGCAGCCAAGGAGAGTGACCTCTATTCGGCCATCTTAAAAAACCTCAGAACAATGCTCTGTATTTTCCACTCAATTTTGCCATGAACCTTAAACTGATCTAAAAAATAAGGTATGTTAAAAATAGATAAGTAAATTCATATATATAAATCTATATGTAGTGTGTGTGTGAAAGAGAGAGAAAGAGAGAGAGTCTGGATCTGGTGAGTTAATGGAGCCTGTGTTGCTGGGCTCCTGAGACCTCTTGGCTTCTAGGGTTTGATGCAAAAGGAGGAGCCTCCAGAACTCAAAAGCTTTTACTTTTTGTGGCAAAATGTCTCAGTGCACAGGTCCAGCCATGAAAGCCATGCTCCCTCACACTGTCCAGTGTCCCTCCATACCCACCTCAGCAACATCAACTAAGTCAAACAACATCCAGTTCCTCACCAGAATGCCCCCCTGAAGGTGTGCAATCTGCTGTGATGACACTCAGTGTCCCCATCTCCAGTCACTTCCTTTCTGCAGGGGAAGAATCTGCACACCTGTGCTCAGCCCATCCAGCCACCAGCGGTTCCCACCCCCAGGTCTGCCTGTGGGCTGCCCCGGCCACATAGACCACATAGGCCACTTACCACTCCCAAGGTGACCCTGAGCCAAGTGCTTCATTGACCTGGAACAGGTTCAGAGACACTTAAAGTCTCTGCTCAGCATCAGCAGGGTAAATGTGGAGCATGTCGCAGGTTCCCTGCATAGTCTGGGGTCTCAAGTGTGTTTCTCTGCCAAAGTCCCCCCATCCAGCGCATGCCAGGACTCAACTAAGCTTTCCTGACACAAACTCTAAGTCACAACCCATGTGGGGATCTGGGGACAAAGGACAAGGACACAACCTTAGGTCACTGCTGAGGGGCTGAGGAAGGAGTCTCTCCCTGCAAGACTGTTGGGGATGACCCAGACCCAGGGGAAGTTGGGAATTGGGATCAGCCTGGGTGGCCATGGCACCAGCCACACTGGGAAGTTCTGGGGTGAGGGGCCCATCTCTGAGGTGTGCTAGCAGCTAGTTGGGGGCTGCCCACCAGGCCAGTTGGCCTGTAGTTTAGCTGCCAGGACCTCATGCTGCTGTGGGCAGGAACCAGCCTCAGAGTTGACAAAGTACCAGCAACACACCGGCAACAGGACAATACCATCATTTCTTTTCTGGGCCCTGCCTTTGGCATTTTACTCCCGTGCGTGCTGTTTTTTAAAGTCTTGCATTATGTTCCAGAGAAGAGTCAGATCAAAGCAAACAGCAGCAGCAGAAGATACACCCTGGTACTCTTTACACAGCACCCAGGTACGTGGCAAAGCAAACACGGCCAGAGCACACGGGAGAGGCCCAGAGACTGACATTTCCCAAGGGCCCTGAAGGTGTAGAAAACAGGGCCTGAGAGGCACTGATGCCAAAATGATGGGCGCCAATCAATGGGAAGTGGGCTGTGCTGTGCCATCCATAGCTGACGTGCCTGTTATAATTGGTTTCCCAGCCACCCTGCCTCCTCTATTAATTGCACACATTCCTCTTGATGAAAATGACAAGCTGGTGGCAGCAACATGGGCTTGACAGCAAGAGTGCCTTTCTATCTAAAGTCACACTGTGACCAGAGCGCCGGTACAGCAGAGCCCAAATGTCACTTCCCTTTCAGGAGCATCCGGATGGGCAGTCTGTCGGAGCCCCTGGTCAGCACCATGGTTCTACCCAGACACGGCCCCATTGTGACAGCTTTCCTCAGTCCAGTGCTCCTCAGGGGCTCGAGGCTGACAGTGTGGACGAGGCTGTGCCAAGAACCTCCAGTGTTCAAACCAAATGTCCAACCCACAGGTGAAGGAAAGATCAGTGGGCGAAAGCTCAAGGAGACACAGAATGTGAGGTGACAGAAGCGTCCCCCCCCCAGAGTATTATTAATCACAAAGGGAAGCATGTTGGGTGGCAGGATGTCCACAGCAGGAACCCTGGTTAAGTCTGCAGGTAGATAGATGGTGGCCTGTGATAGATAATCATCGCTTCCACCCTGTCGCTGTGCCTTTTGGGACAAGGTCCAGTGAGAGGCTTTATGGGAAATCTCTCTGGATTTCTTCGAAAATCTTCGCTAACTGTAAAATTCCTTCACAACAAAGTTTTTAAATGTTTAAATAAATAAATAAAACGACCCTGGCTGTACCCCACCTCAGCTCCCACATGCACGCCAGGGGGCCACTATGGAGACAACACATCATCTTCAATTGTCACTTGCCTCCCGCCTTTCGTCCCCGTAACTGTGAAATCAATAGCTACACCTTCATGGTACACAATTGTGCCCGTGGTATTTTAATGGCCTCCTGCACTGGAGTTTGTCAGCAGAGCAAAACCATTGATTTCCTGCCCATCTGTCCTGGGCACACATGGATAAGCTGCCTGCAGCCCGGGATCAAGGATCAGAGCCAGAGAGACAGCCCCTGGCCCTGAGATCCCCGCCGGGGGCTGCCCCCCGGAAGGGGAGGATAAGACACCCCCCTCTGCACCTCACTGGTGTTGTTATAGTTGAACTTCCAAGAGAGAAAGGAAGGATGCTTTCAGTCCCAGAAGCCTCTGGGAGGTTCTGTTGTCCTGCATCTGCAGGCAGCAGGTGGCTGGGAGGCTGGGTGGAGGCCAGCCTGAGCAAGTGTCTTGTTGGGGCGCGCGGCCTTCTCGAGGCACCTTCCAGCTATGACAGTCCTGCCTGATGACATTCTTAATCGCTCTTGAAGTAGAGCCTGTGTTCACATGCTGGGTAGGTGAGCAGAAACCGCACCGGGGACCTGGGGGAAGGATAGGGGAGTTGGCAAGACACAGCTCTATGCCCACGGCAACCTCATGCAGCAAGGAAGGGACTTGGCAGGAGCTAGCTGGGCCAACCACAAATATTTGCACAGGTGAACACAATCTAGGGAAGGTATCTACTCAGCCTCAAGAGAGAGAGAGGAGAGGAGGACCCCCAAGGAGTTCAGGCCCTGGCAGCAGAGGGGGAGAGCCTGCTTTACAATTGATCCAGCACACCCACCAGGGTGCCCCCGAGCCAGCCATGTGAGCTCTGATCCCATTGCCTGGCTCTCTCAGAGGTGCTCAGTGGCCTTGTGCACCCAGGACCAGATGCTGCCTTGATATGCCAAACCAGGAGGGCCTCCAGCCACCTTACTGCAACTTGCTGTCCCCAGGCTGTGTCTGAGCCAAGATCCCTAGCCAGTTACCCCCTGAATCCAAGGACCTGCTTATACCTGAGGTGGGCTTCAGTGCCTATCCAGCCCACAGAATAACCACACAAGCCCATCACATCCCCTCTCAGAAACTAAGGGCACTTGTCCTCTTCTTCACACCCCTCAGGCCTGCCCCATGTAGTGTGCAGTGTCCTTCCCTGGCCCATGAGTCTATGTGACTAATAACTGCCATCAATCTCACCTGTTCAGTGTCAGGTACCAGGTGGTCCACCATCCAGCTACCCCAGGAATGGAACTCTCTGATACCAAGTGGTTAAATGAGAAGTGATTGAAACAGGGCTTCATGTTGCTAAATCCGCTTGATTCCTGTGTTCTCAACCAGGGGTGACACTTTGCAATGTCTGGAGACACTTCTAGCTGTCTTAAATGCAGCTACTACTGGACCCTAGGAGTAGCAGCCAGGGATCCTCTAAACATCCTACAATGCACAGGACAGCCCACACCAAACAACTGTGCAACCCCAACCTCAGCACCCCTCCTGAGACTCCCCCAAGTGGATGCCAGAGTAGCACTCTCCCTCTGGAGCTCCTGTGCAGCCCCATGGCTGGCTATCTTGTCCCACCTCTAAATGCTGGGCTCAGGACTCAATCCTCTTTCCTTCTCTGTCCGCTATATACATCACTCCCTGGATTTATGCCAAATGTTTCATGGCTCAAAATACTCCCGCTCACTGTGACTTCCAAATTAACATCTCTGGCCAGGGCATCTCTCCTAAACTTCTTGAAGTCTGCGTGCCCCACAGTCCACTGGATGCTTCTGCTTGCAAGTGGCGTATCAAACTTAACATGTCAGAAGCAGAGCTGATCCCCTTGCACAGGCCCCCACATGTGCTTCCACAGCTTCCTGCCAGGGTCCCTGGCTGAAAGGAAACTGGGCACAGGACTGACCACACAGACACACTGAGGACAATCAAAGGACGTTTACTGTCAGGAACCTGAGAGGCTGCCTCGCACGGAGACAGCAACAGCAGCTTCCTTCTTAGAGTTGCCTTTTGTTAGCAGGGTCATGGCTAAGGGGTGGGGGGCTCTGTTAGTGGTGGGGTTAGTCTTTCTGGAACACAGGAATAGCAAGCAAGTTCCTGTTTCTCAAGAAAAGAAACGGGCAGTTTTCTATTTTTCAAAACAGAAACAGAAACAGGTAGTTATTTCTTAATAAGATCAGCATCTATAAAATGTGGGAAAGGATGATGGCTGTAGTTGTGCCAACACTGGCAACACCGTCCTCCCAAATGCTCAGGCCCCAAACCTTGGAGCCCTCCTCACATCTCTTGCTAAACCCCAAATGCAATCTGTTGGCCAATACTGTGCATCCCCCCCATACACACTTTCTTGGCACCCCCACGGCCCGCTGCCTGTCCATCTTGCATGAAAGTGGAGTCCTCCAGGAGTGGTCACACTTCCCACTCCCCCATGACCCGTGCTGGCTCCATCTCCATGACCCCAGTGATTCCCTAGCATCTGATGGGCCCCTCTCTGGGAGGTTCTTTCCCCAGATATCAGCATGGCTTGATTCCGTTAAGATTTTGCTTAGTGAAACATTCCCTGATGACTCCTTTTTGTTTTATTTTTATTTACTTACTTAGACTGGGTCCTGCTCTGTTGCCCAGGCTAGCCTCAAACTTCTGGGCTCAAACCATCCTCCTGCCTCAGCTTTCCAAGTAGCTAAGGCTATGGGTGTGCATCACCTCACCTGGTTTTCTGATGGCTCTTTTTCAAAATGCAACTCCTCCTAACCCTTTCTATGAGGCCAGTACCCTGCTTAAAATCAAATAGAGACATGACAAGAGGGCTGGGGAATGAGGCTCAAGCGGTAAGCGCACTCGCCTGGCATGTGTGTGGCCCGGGTTCGATCCTCAGCACCACATACAAACAAAGATGTTGTGTCCACCGAAAAGTAAAAAAAAAAAAAAAAAAAAAAAAAGAGAGAGAGACATGACAAGAAATGACTAACAAGCTGAATTCAGCAATGTGTCCAAAGGGTTATATACCATAACCAAGTAAGATTTATCCCAGGAATGGAAGGTTGGTTTAACATTAAAAATTAAGGGGTCTAGGTTGTAGCTCAGTGACAAGGCACTTGCCTAGCACATGTGAGGCACTGGGTTCCATCCTCAGCACCACATAAAAATAAATAAATTAAACAAAGGTATTGTGTCCCTCTACAACTAAAAAACAAAAAAAAATTAAATCTATTGGTATACTGGGCTCTGTGGCATACAATTATAATCCCAGCAACTCAGGAGGCTGAGGCAGAAGGATCACAAGTTCAAAGTCAGCCTCAGCAACTTAGAGAGGCCCTAGGCAACTTAGGGAAACCCTGTCTCAAATTAAAAAAATAAATAAATAAATAAATTTATAAAGGACTGGGGATGTGGCTCAGTGGTTAATCACCCCTAGGTTCAATCCCCAGTACAAAAAAAAAAAAAAAAAAAAAAAGTCAGTTGGTATAAAAAAAATTGTGGCTAGGATTGTAGCTCAGTGGAATAGCACTTGCCTAGCATTTTTGGGGCGCTGGGTTTGATTCTCAGCACCACATATAAATAAATAAAATAAAGGTCCAACAACAATAAAAAAAATGAATAAAAATAAAAACATTTCATTACAACTGACATAGAAAAACCATTTTTCAAAGTTCAACAACTCTCCTGATAAAACACCCAACAGCTAGGAGTAAATGGGAACTTCCTCAGCACAATACAAGGCCGTCTAGGAAAACCATAGCTAACACCAGACTCATAGGTGAAACACGGCACTTTTCCCCCTAAGATCAGGAACAAAACAGGGACGGCCACCCTTGCCACTCTTCTTTCCACAGTACTGGGGGATCAAGCCCAGGGTGCTCTACCACTAAGCTACACTCCCAGTCCTCCTTGAATTTTATTCTGAGATGGGTCTCACTAAGCTGCATAGGCTGGCCTTGAACTTGTAATGCTCCTGCCTCAGCCTCCCCAGTGGCTGGGATCACAGCTGTGCATCATCTTGCCTGGACGGACACTCCACAAGCTTTATTCTGCATTGTACTTGAGTTTCCAGTTAGCACAAGGCAAAAAAAAAAAAAAAAAAAAAAAGAAAAGAAAAAGAAAAAGAAAGAAAGAAAAGAAAAAAGAAACAAGTTATCCAGGGCCAGGCATGGTGGCACATACCTGTAATCCCAGTGACTTAGAAGGCAGAGGCAAGAGGATCCCAAGTTCAAGACCAGTTTTGGTAGTTTAGAAAGAGAGAAGGGGAGGAGAGCAAGAGAAGAGAGGGGGAAAGCAGGGGGAGAGGAGTGGGAGGGGAAGGAAAAGAAGTAGGGGAGGGGAGAGAGGAGTGGAGGGGAAGGGAGGAGTGGAGGGGAGGGGAGGGGAGAGGAGAGCTGGGCATGGTGGTCCACACCTGTAATCCCAGCAGCTCAAGAGACTGAAGCAGGAGAATTCCAAGTTCAAGGCTAGTCTTGATAATTTTGAAAGAAAGAGAAAAGAGGGGGCGGGGAGAAGGAGAAAGAAGAAAAGGAAGAGAGGAGGAAGAAGGAAAGGAAGAGGAGCCAAGCTTTCTTTTTTTGGTGGTAGTGGTACTGGGGATGGAACTCAGGGGTATCTACCACAGAGCTACACCCCCAGACCTTTTTATTTTATTTTTAAAATTAGGCAAAACCAGGCATGATGGTGCAGCCCTGTAATCCCAGCAGCTCAGGAGACTGAGGCAGGAGAAAGATCACAGTTTCAAAACCAGCCTCAGCAGTTTAGTGAGGCCCTGAGCAACTTAGTGAGACTCTATCTCAAAATGAAAAATAAAACATGCTAGGGATGTGGCTTAATGGTTAAGTGCTCCTGGTTCAATCCCTTGTACAAAAAAGAAAGAGAGGGCTGGGGATGTGGCTCAAGTGGTAGCGCGCTCACCTGGCGTGCGTGCGGCCCGGGTTCGATCCTCAGCACCACGTACAAACAAAGATGTTGTGTCCGCCAAAAACTAAAAAATAAATATTAAAATTCTCTCTCTCTCACACTCTCTCTTAAAAAAAAAAAAGAAAAAAAAAAGAAAGAGAAAGAGAAATAAAGAAAAAAAGAAAGAAAAATACTGGGAATGTAGCTCAGTGGTAGAGGGCCCCTGGGTTCAATATCTAGTACTGTGAAAATCCTAACCAGAAGCAATGACCCATACCTCCCAACTACTTGGGAGGCTGAGGTAGAAGGTTACCATGTGCCGCTTGCTTTCTGCCAGGCCAGCAGGAGGACCGTCTACCTTCTTCTACATCTGCCCTCTAGAGACCCCTTCTGTTCTTTACACAGGTCCCAAATTAGAGGCCAGCCTGAACAACTTAATGAGACCCTCTGTCTCAAATTCTAAAAAATTTAAAAAGTGAGGGGAATGTAGCTCAGTGATAGAGCACCCCTGCATCATTCCATCCCCAGTTTAGAAGGACGAAAATCCTAAGGAATCCATTAAAAATTGATTGGAAAAACAAATTCAGCATGGTTGCAAGATACAAAATAAACAGACAAAAATTTCGTATTTCCATATGCTCTCAATGAACATCAGAAAATAAAATTAAGAAAAATCTAGGGCTGAGGAAGTGGCTCAAGCAGTAGCACGCTCGCCTGGCATGCGTGCGGCCCAGGTTCAATCCTCAGCACCACATACAAAGATGTTGTGTCTGCCAAAAAAACTAAAAATAAATATTAAAATTCTCTCTCTCTCTCTCTCTCTCTCTCTCTCTCTCGAAAAAAAAAAAAAGAAAAATTATATTTATAGTAATAATATCAAAAAGAACAAATACTTAGGAAAAATTAAAGAAGTTCAAACCAGGTGTGGTGACGCATGCCTGTAATCCCAGCAGCTTGGGAGGCTGAGACAGGAGGATTGTGAGTTCAAAGCCAGCCTCAGCAAAAGCGAGGTGCTAAGTAACTCAGTGAGACCCGGTATCTGAATAAGATACAAAATAGGGCTGGGAGTGTGGCTCTGTGGTTGAATGCCCCTGAATTCAATCCCTGGTATCAAAAAAAAAAAAAAAAAAAAGGAGAAGAAGTTCAAAACTTTTTTATGTGTGCATGTGGTGCTGGGGATGGATTCTGGGGCCCCATGCCTTCTAGGCAATGCTCTAACACTGGCTACCTCACCAGCTGAATTATGATTTTTACAATGTGAAAGCAATACACGTTCAGTAGAAACTGGATTTAGAATTGAGATCTTTTCCAGGGCTAGTTGCTTTGGTGTCTGTGGTTGGCAGAGTTGTGGCCCCCCAAAGATGTCCATGCTCTAATCCCCCTGGGATCTGTGTATAGGTAGGTACCCTGCAGAACTCTGCAGATATGATAAAGATTAAGGATGAGGGAGTGGCCTAGATTATCCAGAGGGGTTCAGTGGAATCACGAGGGTCCACCTGGAGACTTGTTTCTGGCTGCAGTTAGAGATGTGACCTGGTTACAGTGGTGTAGGGCTGTAATCACAGTTGCTTGGGATCACAGAGAGGCCTGTGCTTGAGAAGGACTCAGCTGTCTGCTGCTGACTTTGAAGATAAGGAAAGCCATAGTCAAGGAGTTTTTAGAAGCTGGGACAGCCCTTAGCTGAGAGCCTTCAGGGAATCAGGGACCTCAACTCCAAAACCAAAAGAACCTGAATTCTCCCAGCAACCCAGGGAGCAGGGAAATGGACCTCCCCTGGATCCTCCAGAAGGGGCACTACTTAGAGCACCTCAGTTTCAGCCCAGAGGCTCCACCATGGGGACAGGGCCTTCGAAGAACCTTTTAGTTCTCCCTCTTGACCCACAGACCCTGGTTTTAAAGCATTTCTGTTTATAACAGGACAGGAATTGAATGTTTGTTTCAGCAGGAATAATACCAAGCTTATGATATTTAATAAAGCTGGGCTGCACCCAGGGTCTCATCCTGAGTGGTGTCAGCCTTCCCAGTTTCTTGGGGAAGAGTGTTGGATGGAAACCACTGGTGTGAGCTGATCTACCATCCCAGAGCTTCCTAGTTCTTCTCCACACCTCGAAATCCAGAAGCCAAATGCTGCACAACCTTGTCTGAGTTCTAACCCTCTCTTCCAGAACATTCTTCTTGGCTGGCTTGCCCTGTTGTGTTGGTTTTCTATGCTGCATCAGAAATGACCACAAATTCAGCAGCTCAAGACAATACCCATTAGATTATCAGAGTGCTGTGGGTCAGGAGTCTGGGAGGGCAGAGCAGCATCCTTGCCCAGGCCTCACAAGGCTGCACCAAGGTGGCAGCACAGTGGGGGGTTCATCTAAAGTCCAGGGTCCTCCCAAACTCACGGGCCGTGGGCAGAATCCATAGGGTGTGGGTGCGTTTGAAGGCCTGGGTCTCTGTCTACTTAAAGGCCACTGACTGGGGCCACTCTCAGCTCTTCCATAGGCCTCAAAAGGTCACCTTGCAGCTGCTTGCTTTCTGCCAGGTCAACAGGAGGACCGTCTACCTTCTCCTACTTCTGCCCTCTAGAGACCCCTTCTGTTCTTTACACAGGTGGTGTTCATATCACACAGAGCCATCCTTTTGCTGGGGAACAACTCAGCGGCATTCACTATAATCAGAGCACTGAGCTTCAGCCTCAACAGGCGGGGTCTGGGGCCCTGTCAGAGTCAGGAGCTAGCTACTTGATCCGGCTGAGGGAAAGCTGAGGGGCTCCCTTGCCTGGCCTACCCAGGGCAGGCTAAGGAGAGCTATGTAAGTGTGCCTTCTGTCCCATTTTGTCCCTTTGCAGGACAACCACATCATCCTGTATGTTCACCTGCCTGCTGTTTTTGTGCCCTATGACATTCTGTGGACTGACAGGGAGAAGGTATCGAGCTGATCAAACTGCAACAAGTTTACTTTTCCTTTTTCCATCTTTTGCCTATGTCTCCTACAGGCAGACAGCCAGCCAGACCCAGCCAGCCAGCCCCTAGGCAGTCCTCCTGAGCTAGACTGCCAGTCTCAACCTCTCCTAGCTCCAGAACATTTTCATCACCCCAAGAGGAGACCTTCTGTTTAGAACCCACCTTGTTGGTCAGACCCGTCCAGGAGACCCTTCCTTATGAGGAACTCAAGTGACCATTTGCCGAATCATAGGAGTGACATCCATCCAATCCATAGGTCCCTCCCCTCAGGGCCAGGATCTTAGAGGATATGCACACCAGAGTTTGGAGGTCCTGGGAGATCTGTCCTACACCTGTCCACCTGAGGGGCATCCCTCCCTCTGCTCCACGGGAGCCCCACACCGCAGCAGAAGAACCTGTGTGTGCCTAGTATGCTTATTATGATATTTAATAAAGCTGGGCTGCACCCAGGGTCTCATTCTGACCCTGCTCAGGTCCTGGCAAGTTCCAGGGAACACCGGCCATGGGTCCCGGCCGGCACTGCCAGCAGTAACAGCGTCTACCTCCATCTCTCTCTAACTCCCGCCACTCCTGACTGAGCACACCACGAAGGGGCTGGAGAGCTCCTGGGGGCCAGAGAGTCTACCTTGTCTTTTTGTTTTCCCCGTGCCTAGCCTGCTGCCCTCCTTCCTCCCCTACTGTCCCCAGTAGGACTGGACAGCAATGAAGCGCATGGCCCCTGCACCACCCCTGCCCCCACCCCCCAATCCAAGTCCAGACAGTGAAGCTAGGGGCCAGACAGTCTCCGGATGCTTCTCTCCCAAATTGGCATGTTTGGCAGGAGGTCCCCCCCCCCCCCCCCCCCCCCCCCCCGCCACGGGGCCGCTGAGACCCTCTGTGGGAGATAGCTCTCCCTGCGGCGGTCATAGCGTTTCTCTCCAGATCAGCTTCCCATCAGATATCCCGTCCTCCCTGGTGGGAGACGGAAGAGAGATGATAGGATCTGACGGTGGGAGGCTGCTCTCCCGCTGCAAGGGGGCCCAGCCAGGAGCGGTGGGAGCTGAGAGACAGTGAGAACAAGATCTCTGATTGTTCTCGATGGCCCGGCTGGAGATCTCGTTTTCCCCTTAATCAGAAGGCTGGTGTATGAAATCCTCTGGCAACAGTTTCATATTAACTGTTTTGGTTGACTGACTGTTTTCGTAAGGTTCTTCCAACAGAAATCACACACAATATGGCTCAGATTAAGCAGTATGAAAGGAATTCTCGACCTCAAAGCCGGAAGCTTGGCTTGGAACAGGAGAGGGATCCTTGTCTTATGTCCAGAAGCCTCAGCGGTGCCTGCTGTTGGGGATGGCTTAGACAGGTCCCATCATTCCTGAAAGTGGGGACAAATGTCCCCAGGCAGTGGGCTCAGAGGCAGGGATATCTTCTGAGCCTGGCTTACCTGAAAGTCCTCTGTGGCCTTGGTGGGCTCCTGCCCATCTAGTCTCCCTGGTGGCTGTCACACCATGTGTCCCTGAAATCCAGGACTCTAGCTGGGTTCTTAGCCAGACCCTGCCCACAGCCCATCTGGAGACATAGTACTTTGTCCCCTTGCCAGAGGGTAGGATCTAGAGGCAGGACCCCAACTGGCCTCCAGGATCCCTCAAGGGCTGCCTAGCCTGCCCATCTTCAATGGCTCAGGGCCAGCAAGGACTGCGTTCCCAGCTTGTCCCACATCTCCTCTGGACTCACTGTCCTATCTGGGGAGGAGTCCAGAGAGTCTCTGAAGTGGGTCACCACAGGACTTACTGCTGTTCCAGCCCCAGCCCAAGGTACCAGCAGCCTGCGACCCAGAATGAACCAGGGTGAGACAAGTCCCCAGGATGGGGCTGCATTCCACGGCTCAGTGAGGATCTGCAGCTCCACAGTAAATGCTCCTGGCCAGGCCTTGGATAAGGGCTGGTGTTCTGTGGTTCTCTCTGGTTCTGTATTTCTCTCTCTGACATCCATTAGTCACAGGCCAAACTAACAGCCACCTGTTCCATCTGCCCTGCTACCCAGAGCCCCACGTCTGACCTGCTCCTTATCCAACTCTCAAGAGCTCCTGACCCTGACCTGAACCACTCAGGGCCAACCAGGGATGCCAGCCCCACCCAAAGCCCCAGCATTATTCACACTATCAAGACCTGGGCTCCACCTTCCTGGTGAGACTCCAAGAAAGACCCAGGCCTCAGTTTCCCCTGCTCCTTTGGCCCCTATTGGTCCCTGGTGCCTCCCCTGTGGCCTAGGTGTTGTGCCTTGCCCCTCTCTCAGGGAATGTAATAAAATCCTTGTGGCCCTCTGGATCATCACTTAGTGAGCTCCATAAAGTAAGAATCCTGGGGGTACATTTTGAGACAGCTGGTTTGCAAACTGGCTCTCTGACTGGTTTCCTAATTGCAGGCCCAGGATCTTTACAGGACCTCCCAGGAGTTGGGAGGAGGAACAATATTTAGGCAGTTTCTAGAGAGAAATCTAAGTTAGGAAAATAGAAATATCACTCCAAATCCTAGCATGCCAGTGGTTCCCAAACATATAGACAGCTATGTGCTTACACCAACAGCCCAGCAGGGCCCACATGGCCCTGCACTGGGGTCACTCTGCCACCCGGCATCGACCCTGTATCCTCACTTCCTGAACTAAAGCCTCAAGAGTCTCTTCCCAGAACTGAGCAACCCTTGCCTGTCCTTCCTCCACCTGATGGCCAGTCTGCTGGAGGCATCTTGCTTAGAACCTCTGGTCCAGGTAGGTACTGCAGGGCCTCTGAGGCCCTGAGCCAACTCCCCTGGGAGCTGTGATGGTATGCTACCTTCCGCTTTGAGCCTTCTCCTTGGTAACAAGGATCCATTTATGTCCTTCCTGCCATTAGGGAGGGGGGACAAGTAGGGGACACGTATTGGCCAATGCTGGATGCTGGGGGGGGTGGGGCAGCAGCAGTCTGGAGGACACCCAGACCCTCCCCACCTCTGGGCCAGAGTGGTTTGACTTGCCCAAGGAAGCATTTTTGGATCCTGCCCAGCTCTGTGCACCAGGGTGATGCTCAGGAGGGGACAGAGGTATATTAGTCCCACTCCCTGTGAGAGCCAGAGGAGGAAACGTGACCCCACTAGATTTCTTTCTCTCTCTCTTTTTAACATTTCTTTCTCTTTGACTTAAGAGCCTTCTCTCTACTTTGAGCAAGATGCAGTGACAAGAACTGGACCCTTCTGCCTAAAACAAGCAAAGAACAAGACAAAATATACAAAGCTGTGGATACAACCCCAGGCAGCAAAGGACAGTAGCCCAGAGACACAGGGAGCTGTGAGGCATGTCCACTCTAGATGGCGCATGGACATGGTTTCTAAGCTGCAAGGAAGGGAGGGGAACCGAGGCCAAGCTGGTGGACTCCTGCCAATGAAGAGATGGAGTTGGGCAGCAGAACACCAAGGGTGACTAGAGTTTGTGATGGAGTACCAGAGGAGAGCCACACAGAGCCCCATCCTCTGCAGAGGGTCCCCAGATCTTGCACCAGGACAGGTGGAGCAGATGTGGAGAAGGCGTTCTAGGGAAGGAGCAATCTGAAGGGTCAGAAGGAACCTGGAAGAGCACACAGTGCTGGCAGGACCCGCTGCCGCAGCGGCACAGCCAGACTCTGCCTGTACATGTCCCTGCAGCCTCTGAGGGATCTGTGCCCTGAATCCTTTCTTCTGTGGTATCTGTCCCATACAGCTGTGTGCCTCCCTCATGAATCTTTCGTGTCCTAACAGAACTAATAAAGCTCTCCCAGAATCTTCTCTCCCAACACATCCCTGTGCTTCTGAGTTTTCTATGGAGGTTTTTTTTTTGTTTTTTTTTTTTTTAATGAAGTGAAATTCACACAACAAAATCAACCATTTTAAAGTGAACAATTCAATGGCATTTAGTGAATTCCCAATGTTGTGTGACCAACGCCTCAATCAGTTCCAGAATGTTCTCATCATTTTGAGAGGAAACCTGCAGCCACTAAGCAGCCACTCCCTGTCCCTCCAGCCCTGGCCACCACCAAGCTGCTCAGACTTTATGGATTGCCTATTCTGCACATTTCATACAAATGATTATACAAGATATAACTTCCCTGGCTGGCTTATTTCACTTAGCAAGATGTTTTTGAGGTTGATCCACACAGAAGCAGGCATCAGAACATTATTCTGGGGCTGGGGTAGCTCAGGAGTACAGCACTTGCCCCACATGCATGAGGCCCTGGGTTCGATTCCCTACTTGGAAAAAATCATTACATTTTTTGTAGCTGAATAATAGCCTATTGCATGCACACATCACATGATCACATTTAGTTTACCTGATCATTTGCTGATGGGCACTCAGGCAGTTTCCACCTCTCATCTACTTAAATACAGCTGCCAGGAACACAGGTATGTGAGTATCTGTCCAAATCCCTATCCTTAAGACTTTGGGTTGTATATGCAGAACCTGTCTCATAGCCAAGAATTTTCTTTTTTCTTTGTTTTTCTTTCTTTCTTACTTTTTTTTCCCCAGTACTAGAGATTGAACACAGGGCCCTATATATGAGAGAAAAGCATCTACCACTGAGCCACAACCCCAGCCCTTAAAGTCAGGATTTCCTCACCTAGTCCTCCATCACCTAACGTGCCTGTGTGTCCCCTGCTTGAGGCACCTGCTGCCCTGCCCTAGCACAGCTGGTGCTCTCAAGGTGGTCTCCTCTCTCAGGGAACCTCCCTCTGGAATGGCCCCCTTCCCCCTTGCTCCCTGCTTCCTGGTACCTGTCACATTCTGAATTTAGTGCTCCACTCTCCTAGTTGCTTGGTGGCTCACTTGGTCTCCCTGGCCTCTTGGTGACTCCAGACGGTCAGCACTGCCTGTTCATCACAGAGTCCCCAGTACTGTGGGCTAAGAGAATAAATGAACTTGTCAGGCCCTATCAGCTGCTGTTGCTGCCTGCCTTCCATTTCTCCAGACCCCTCAGCATGTCACTGACATCCAGAACCTTGATCCTGGCCCATGGGAGCCCAGAGAGACAAGGAAGTTCAGGAGCTAACCGGGAGCATGAGGCTGACACGCAGGAAAGAGAGAAAAAGAGTCAGTTCAAAGCCCAAAGGCCTGAGGGAGGCACAGAGGGAGTCGGGCCTCAGGAGCAAGGGGCTTCCTGCAGGGCTCCTGCCCATAGTTCCTGGCTGCCCAAAGCTGCCCCTAGGACAAGGTGGGTAAAAGGAACTCACAGGGAACCTTCCTCATCCCTGAGCCCCTACCATCTGGCCTGAAGAGTCAGCCCTTGACAATTTGAGAGGAAACTTCTGGAATGGAACGAGACACCAGGTTTAGGACAGCAGCACTTTCCCAGCTTCCATCGGAACAGAGGGCAGGGGCGGCTCGGATTAAAAATGAGGCACTGCCCAGACTAAAGTGTCCAGACCTTCAAGCATCCCTGCCCTGGTGAAGCCACCACAAATGGACCCCTAGGAAACCACAGTTCACCATCTCCTCAAAGGGGACAAGGAGCCTAGGGCAGGCTGGCAAATGGGAAGGGGCTCAGGCCTGGGGAGCCAGGAAGGCATGGGGGCAGGGGCTACAAGGGGATTCAACTCTTCTGAAGTCACTCAGTCCTTCTCTCACCCGTGGCGTGGTCCCCTCCTGCAGCCAGAGAATGGCCCCTGCACGAGGCTGGAGTGTGCACCTTGGGCCATGTGGAGACCAGCCACAAGGACCAGGAAGATCAGGCCTTTCCCAAAGTACCCCTGATTCTGGGGCAAAGGAACCCACAGGTGCTGCCCAAGGCAGACTCTCCCAGTCCAAGCTGCACCCCAGGGGCCCAGCTTCCTCTCCCTCCCCAGTCCTGCCCTTCACAGTCCCCAAGGAGTCCAGTGGGAAACAAGCCTGACAGTGAACATCATGAAGATAGACTCAGCCCTCTGAAAAACTGACTCCTTGCCTCATTTAAATAACTTCTCCTCAAGCCCTTAGTCCCATCAGCTCTAACCACAGGAGGCCAGCTGAGCCCTGATCAGAGGGGTCACCCAGGACCAGTGGCCTCAGGCAGCTCTTCCTGGAGGAACAGGTGTCAGCAGGCCCAGCCCCAGCCATGCTCTGATCCCAGGTTCTGCCTTGACCTGTCCCTGAGGTCAGGCACACCAAGGCAGGCAGTATGCCTCTTGGGATGGACAGCATGGTGAGGACCATTGCAGGAGTGCCAACAGGAAGGAGGAGGACGGGAAAGCTACGGGCACTTTCTGGGTCTCCTCTTCTAGAGGGGGCTTCCCGGTTACCAATGCAGCCTCCCAGTGGAGAGTATGATCCTGTTCCTCCCTGCTTCCAAGGCCAGGGCCTGCTCAGGTTCAGCGTCTGCCATGTTCAAGGACCAGAGCGAGAACACCACCTTCACTCAGCCAGCCACCCACTCTTCCTAGGACCCACCCTGGACCACATGTGACCAGGGAGGCTGGGGCTAAGCGAGGCCCCCTCCCCAGGCCTCTCCTAGGCCCCTTCCTTAACCCCAAGGCTGTGAGGACCTCCATTCCTGCCCATTCCCATCCCAGGCCCCTCTCCTGGTCAGGACAGGAAGAAGGTAATTGAATCAGCACTTCTCACCCGTTCTGGAACGTTCCAACATGCAAACCATGGAGCAGCTGGGGAAACAATTTAAGAACTTTAATTAAAGGCCGATGACTCCCCCCAAGGAGCCCTACCACCCCCACGCAGCTTGTAGGACCCACTACATCTGCACACAGTGTGTTCTGGAACTCAGCTGGGCACCTTGCACTGGGCGTAGGCCCACAGGCTGAGTTCCCAGTGGGGGGGACAAGAGGGACATCCAACCCACCCTCTCTCTTCTCTGTTTCCAGAATCTGTCCCTTGAGCCCTGGGCCCAGGCCTCAAAGCCAGGTAAACTAGTACTCCCACAACTCTGTGTCCTAGATGGGGAAAGTGGGTCACCTGGATAAGCTCAGCAGAAGCACGGCCACCTCTACCTCCATTCACACTCTCTGTGGGGACAGGCATTTCAGGCAGAGGGAACAGCATGTGCCAGGTCTATGAGGTTGGAAAGAGCATAGCAGGTGTGAGGAACTGGCCTCGGCCAGCAAGCAGGAAAGTAGGGCTGAGGGGAGCAGGCAGATGTGGGGAGAGGCCTCAAGGGCCTTCACAGCTGCAGGCAGGCATCTGGTCTTCATCCTAGAAGCAGTGGGGGTAGGGCTGGGATTGGAACATTTTAAAATAATGGAATCTGCCTTCCTCTGAGGACATCCCTCTAGTTGCCATTCAGAGAGCTCCCTGTAGGAGAACAAAGGAGGGGGGAGATGGTGTGGGCCCAAGGCTTCCAGACACAGCAAGCTCAGCACGTTCAGGGAGAGGAGGGGACATAGACACCACACTGAGCACTCACTGCCTAGCAGGGCCTGTCCTGCTAGGGTTCTGTCCCTTCCTTACCTGGCCCCTGTAATTGCCCAGCCCTTTCCCTCACCACATCAGTCTCGAGTCTGGGGAAAGCTATGGGTTCATCTCATTCACATCTGGGCCTACATCTGCCCACCACGCTGGAACTGCACTAGCCCAGCAAGTGCCAAGAGGGGAGCCTATAACCACCCCCAACCCTGCCAGGGGTGGAGGGGCCTGGAGACAGGTCCAGCCTCTCAGCCCAGCTCCACTGAGCCCACAGAGTAATAGGAGCAGGGGTGTGGGAAACCAACCTTACACGTGACTAAGTCACACTCCCCGGCTGGGTGCTGAGGCACTCAGTCGCAGAAATGTGGCAGAGCTTTCCCCACCCTTCTTGGGTACGAGGATCGGTGTCTCGTGCATGGGTGTGTCTTGCTACAGCCCCATCGGTGAAGCTACGCTACCTGTTCCTTTGTAATATAACCCCTTGCCCTGTTTAGGATAGAATCTTCCATGGAAGTACCTTGTGTGTGTCCCCTTCTCTTACTGTGCCCTTGGGTGTGGCCTACCCAGGTGTCAGTCAACCTGCTGACAGTGAACATCATGAAGATAGACTCAGCCCTCTGAAAAAACCTGACTCCTTGCCTCATTTAAATAACTTCTCCTCAATAAAAAGGGTCAGTGCGTGCTTGCTCTCTCTCTCTCTCTCTCTCTCTCTCTCTCTCTCTCTTTCTGCGGACCCTTAAGGTCAGAGGAGCTGTCACAGCGACCCCAAAGAAAAAGGTATTGTGTCTCTTTGTGTGGTTATTTCATGCAGCCCAGTTAGCCCAGTTTAACTGAAGTAACCCCTGAGCCTTTTAGTCGCGAGAACAGGAAACCCGGCACAGGGGTCTCTGATAGCTAGAGAGAGACAAATGTCCCCATCTACCTCCCCGTTCCACTGAGCCTCTTGGAACATCAATATGAACTGACCCTGTGTCCACAACATGATGGGATCATGTGACAAAGACAGAGGATGTGGTGACTGGTGTAGCCACTAGCTCACAGTGAGTTTTGCCAGTCCGTCAGGGAGGGACAGAGGCTGACAGACTGCCCCTCAAACCATCCCTCACTGCTTGTATCCCTGGGACCCAGGACACAGTAGCCCAAGTAACTGAGAAGTAGAAAGGCCACATCAGGGCCAAGGACAGGCCATGAGATCCAAGGAGCAGCCTGGTGTGCCAAGAACACAACCAGGCCCTGTGGCAGGTCTGGGACAGCACAGGCATGCTGGGCATGGGCCCAAGCAGCCCCAAGGTCATTATCAGGGCAGCTGGTAGGCACCTGGCAGCGAGTAAACGGCCAGGAGCAAGTGAGAGTCATTACCAAGGGGGCCTCACATTCCCTGGAGAGGGGTGGACAAGCCTCCCAGTCTCCCTGGTTAGGAGTGGGCAGCTGGGCTGCAGATGGGCACTGATTCCTGTCCTGTCTTGGGGGAAGGGCACAGGATAAAAGCAGCCGATCTGGCTGGGGCAGTGAGGGCCTAGGGGAGTGGGCGGGGTCTTGTGGGCTGGGCTGCACTGGACCAGCTTGGCTGAAAGCCATCTCCACTCACCACCTGGCAGTTCCAGGAGGCTGCCAAGAGGGAGCAGCCCCAGGCACTGGGTGCAGGATCAGCTGGGGTTGTGGGTGCAGCACACAGCCGGCCAGACCCCACTTCAATCCTGTCCACCACTGAGGGGAAGCCCTGCTCTTGGAGACATGGAGACAACCTTGCTCATCCTCCCAAGATTGAGAAGAGAGGCCGACTGGAGCCTTCAGAGCCACCAGGGTTAAGCTGTGCGTCACTAGGCAAGCCTTAACCCTCTCTGAGCCTCATGTACTCATCTGTGACATGTGACCAAGTGCGTGCCACCTTCAAGAACTCTTAGGGAGCAGGTTTGGAATGACACCTGAGCAGTCAGTGCCTGTAGTTAGCTGTGTGAGCACTTCCCATCTCAAGACCAAGTGGAAGATACCCATCCAGACTTTATTCCTTAAATACTCTTCACCTAGCACGTGGAGGCATCTGACCAGATAGGCAAACATAAATACAGTTACTGAGTGTCCAGGACACGTCTGCCCGGGTCTTGCTCAGTCCCAGCCAAAGTCCTGGCTGGTCATCTGGTAGAACTTGCGGTTGAAGGGCCGGTAGAAGTCCTGCAGGCGCTGGACCACAGCCTGAGGTACACGGGGGTGGGGCCTGCCCTTGGACTTGCCCAGGCAGCGGGGGCGGCTGCTACCCTGGGCCTTCTTGAGGCAGGGGAAGCCCTTGGTGGCATTGAAGTAGAAATGCTTGTCCGTGACAACCCGTTTGAGGCCCAGGAAGTCCTGCACGCGCCCGACCTCTCCTGCCGGATCGCTGACCAGGCGCTCACCACTGACAAAAAGAAAATGGGACAAAGGGAAGTAGCGCAGCCAGTTCTCCAAGTGCTGGGCATAGAGGCCAATGCGAATGGCGCTCCAGGCCGTGTCCACGGGGCCCAGGCCATGGCGGAAGGCCAAGGCGCGGAAGCTGGGCAGGCCGGGGGTCTTGGAGAGTGTCTGGGCGTAGTCAGAGATGGCCCTGGTCACTGGGTTCCGCACCACCACGATCAGCTTCGTGTCTGGGGACATGCTGTGGATGCGGCGGGGGGCCTCCCGTGTCACAAAGTAGCTGGGGGTCTTCTCCATGGTGATCTGGCCATCTAAGGTACGTGGCATCAGGCTCCTGGGGACAATGGGAAGAGGGGTGGCCCGAGTAGGTGCTGTGAAGCCTTGTCCCCAGGTTAGACCTGAAGCTCACCCTCCCTCCCACTCAGACTCAGTTCCTGAAGAGCTGGACGGGAGGTGCACTGAGGGGGCCCAGGGAAAATAGGATGATGGTCACTGGGGAGAGGGTAGCCAAGGAACTCCTCATCAGCCATTGGCCATCCTGGGCAAGCTCTAGGACCCCTCAGCCCAAGTGTCTGCTCCTTCAAGGCCTGGCAACCCCGCCCATCAGAGCTGCTGGCCCCCACCTTGACATTGCTCTCACCCCAGACCAAGTGCCCCTGAGCTGGCCAGCCTGGCCTTGTCGCCTGCAGGCCTCTGTGCTCCAATCACTTGAGGTCACCCTTTCATTTGATGGCTGACAGCGTCCCTGAATTAGGTCATCAATTATTGTTATTGACAAGAGTCGCTGGCAGGGGGCCTCTCCCCCATGCCCTGTAGTTTAATTTTACTCTCCCCCGGCCTTCAGTCACCCACCTGGGCCCAACTCAGAATGCCAAAGAGCCACCAGCAGAAACCGAACATTTGAGAAATTAGTGACATGGCAGTGACCCCCCACCCTGGGGCTTTCCAGACCTTGCAGGGGTCCCAGAGTGCCAGGCCAAGGACTCAGCACTTCTGAGATTCCAAGATTCAGAGGGAGTCAGCTGACCACAGCCCCCAGACTTTCCCAAACCAGGGGGAGCCCATCCTAAGCCCCCAGGCTGGGCAGGCCCAGGCACCCCAAGTGGTGTCCTGAGGCAGCGCCTGCAAGCCAGGTAGTGCAGGGTGAGGTTGGGCAGGGCAGACCAGGTCAGCTCAGCAAACAGCTCAAAAGGGCGGGCTGGGAATTAGGTCAACAAAGAGTCTGTGCCAGGGAGGAGACACCTCTGCCCAGCCCTGCCCAGCCCTGCTCCCACCAAGAGTCCCGAGGACTGGTCCAGCCAGGAGGGGGACACACAGGGCCAAGTCCAGTCTCAGCCAGCCTAACTGACCCACAGACCTGTGTCCTCTCTCTCTGTTCAGATCCCTGGGGACACTGTCAGGCCGACACAGGTGCACAGAGCCCCACAATGCAGTTGCCTGGGGTGGAACAGGAGGTACGTACATGTGCCAAACAGGCAAGAGGGAGACCCAGGATGCCAGGCTCCCCAGCACCAACCATAGCCAAAGCATAGTTGCGTGTGCAGCATGCGGGGAGCCACCCCATCTCTCAAAACAAGGTCCAGGGTACAGTTAGCCAATAGAAATCACCAGGGTTTGTGAGCAAAAACCATCCTCACTCTACCCTAGTTCTATTTGATAGGCAGCACACTGAGGCTCAGAGAGAAAGCAGGACATGCTGAAGATTGCTGACCCTCAGCCCTCCTTGAGGCCCACCTGGGAAGGGGTATCTGCATGTCCTCTCCTCCCAGAGCCCCTGACTCCCACCACCTACCCTGTATGTCTGGGGATCCTTTTGGAGACAGCACCGACTTCCCCAGGGAGAGCTCCAAGAGACCCTGGCTGCAGTCTGCCAGCCAGGGCCCTCTCGCCCCAGGGGGCGGTCATAAGAAGGGGAGTGTCCCCTCACTCAGCTCACTGCGGGGAAGGGAGGACACCAGACCTCACCAGAAGTCACTGTCTGGAGCCCCATTCCTAGCTCATCCCCTCCCATCTTTGATGTGTCCTGATCACACCCCATTCCCCACACCAAGTGATTTCAGGGCCCCAGCCCTTTTGCTTCCCAGACTAGATACCTGGTTCTGAACATCTCTGACTCTTCTCCTGTGGAGGCCTGGAAGACTGCTCTCCCTCCATGCTTTCTCTTCCAGGCAGTTGGAGAAGCAGGACTTCCAAGGGGGCAGTAACTCCCAGACCCCCTGTCAAGGAAGGGAGCAGGAGGACTGGGGACAAGCACTTCCTAGACTCACTCCCACCACAAGTCAGCTCTGAGATGGGAGATCTTTGGGATCAATGATTTCTGAGGCCTCCCTGGGCCTCATGGTGGGGTAGGGGATGAGCACTTCGCGGGGTGGGGGAGGATGTGCAGAGCAGAATTCTGACCGTCCATGGCAAACTTCTGACAGGCGGTTCAGAGGACCCTCCCTCCCTGCTGAGCCCACCTCATCTGGTCTGCATTTCCCTGTGGCTTCCACCCAGCCCTGGGCCACTCTCCCTCCTCCCTTCTCAGCACCCCCACCTTTGTGTCCCATACCTCGCCTGGGAGATCTAGCAGAGTTTGGGACCCAGTGGAAACCAGTTATTGTTCTTAACCTGATGCCAGAAAGTACTGGGGGGTTTGTCCTCAGCCACAGGATAGGGAGGACTGGCCCCATAGAAGCCCCTTCCTCCCTACAAACACATACCCCCTCTGCATTCACTGCTTTTGCATCCCAAGAACTAAGGAGGTTCTCCCTGGAATCCCTCTGGCTCCTACCTGCCCCCAGATGGAGTTCCTGGGGTATCTATGTGATTCCAGCACCTGCCAAACAGTGGGTGCTCAATGATGAATGAACAGGAAGCAGATCCTGTTTGAGTTTGGGGCTCTCTGGGGCCATGGTGCTCAAGTATTCAAAAGATGAGCAAATGGAGATCCAGGAAGGGAAAACAGTGTGACCAGGGCTGGGGATGTGGCTCAAGCGGTAGCGTGCTCGCCTGGCATGCGTGCGGCCTGGGTTCGATCCTCAGCACCACATACAAACAAAGATGTTGTATCCGCCGATAACTAAAAAATAAATATTAAAATTCTCTCCTCTCTCTCTCTCTCTCCCCTCTCTCACTCTCTCTTTAAAAAAAAAAACAAAAAACAAAAAACAGTGTGACCATGGGCAACCCAGGACCCATTTACCAAGGCTAGGGGATGGCCAGGGTCACTGTTGGGGGTAAGTGTGGCTAAGTTCTCAGTGGAGCAGTGTCCCAGAAATTCAGCTGGAGGAATTGCTTCTCCTACCTCCCCCAACCTGCACCTGGAACAGGGCCCTGGGGGAACTGGGGGGCTCCACCCAGGCCTGAGTCTGGGAACACTGGGGGAAGGGTGGACGTTTTCAGAGCTTGGGGCCTCTTCATGATGGTCCAAAGAACAGACCAGCACCGAGGCTGCGGCACTCGTGAGCAGAACGGCGCCATGTTTGCACACCTCAGCACACGGCCACGCCTGAGACACTGGGACACCCCTCTGAATCAGAGGGGTCAGTGCTGGCCAACCCCGAGGGACAGCCCTGGATTAATGAGACTGTGGCCACAGGACCTGACCCCTCCACAACCTTCACTGGAGGTGGGTTTTTTTTTTTTTTTAAACAGAGAATTTTTAATATTTATTTTTTAGTTTTTGGCAGACACAACATCTTTGTTTGTATGTGGTGCTGAGGATCGAACCCAGGCCGCATGCATGCCAGGCGAGCGCGCTACCACTTGAGCCACATCCCCAACCCCTGGAGGTGGGTTTTTAAAACGAGGAAGTAAAAAGTCTCTTCTCAGCAGGGTCACACTATCCTGAATGCCCCCCACTTCTCTCCTAGACATGTCAGTCTCCCCAAGATTCCCCCTAGGGCTGAGGGTATGACCCCCACCCTGGGGCTGGTCCCTGCTGCCTCTCAGACCCCTTGCCCTCCCCAGAACTTCCCCCCAAGCAGAGCTAATGCCAGGGCACACCTGGGTGGGCCTTGGGATCCTGGCGCCTTGAGAACCTCTCAGCACCTACCCGTCCTCATCTCACCCTCTTGGCTTCTCCTCAGTTCCTCTTCACCTCACAGATCCCCTCAACTCCTGTTAAAGCTCATGGGGCCAGTGGTGGCCATGAAGTCTGTGCGTCATTAAAAGGTGCTCCCTTGACCTCTGGTCTCTCTCTCCTTTCTGCTCTTCCTCCCCTCCCTGCACCAGGAATGGGCCAGTGGTCTTTCCCTGGAGCCTGACCTGGGAGGATGCCCAGAGATGGAACACCTTCCCTCACCATGCCCAACTTCCCTAGCACCAGGCCAGCACTACCCTTCAGAGGTCAGGAGCCAGCTCCCCTGTTCTCTACCACCACCACCCCGCCCCACCTACCAGTCATCTCAGTGCAAAAGGCAAACAGCAAATGCGTGCTGGAGGGGAGGATCTAGGAACAGAGAAACTGGTGTGCATATGTGGGTCCAGACTGGGTGCTGCCATCCCCCACTAATTCTCCAGGTGACCTAGACTGGGCCTGCGCTTGGGGAAGAGGCGAGAGCCCTCTGTGAATCCTCATTATCCCACAGGAAGGGACAGGGAGAGTTCTGGACACAGCCACAGCTGCAGGAGGCAGAGGGCAGGGCCTGGCTCTAGCCTCCAGTGCCAAGCTCAGCAGCCTGCTTCAGCTGAGGCAGGGAGCTCCCCCACATTCCACTGCCGCACCCCAATTGGGGTGCAGGGCAGCTACAGAGCCCTGTGCAGGAGACCGGGTCCCAATCCCCCACCTGGACAGGTACTGGAGGGCAGCACTCTCCTTCCTACATCCAGACCTAACTTTCTCCAGACCAAAGACCAAAAAGCCCCCTAGGGTGAGAGCACTTTTTAGGAGGCCAGAGGGAACTTGGAGGCCCTTTCTAAGTTAACTGGCCAGGAGATGATTGGCCATGCATACCCAGAATAATGATTGGGGGACAGGGTGCCACTGGACTCTAAGATCCCACTGCCTGGATATGGGATCATACACCCATCTACCTATCCCCACCACAATCATGTGAGTCCCTCCACAGACTCCAATAGGGCTTTCCCGGAGTTTTCTAAGTTCCTGGGACCCGTGACCAGGTACCACCTTTTCTCTGGGAGCTGCATCCATGGGGTCAAGCTGGAGCCCCCAACAGGCTGGTCTCAGTCCCAATGTCCCAGGACTCCTCCTGTTGCGTTCCCTGTACGGCACCAGCTGGGGCGCCCATAGAAGCTGACAGGCAGATGGGTAGGAAGCTCACCGATACCAAGCGAGTCCGCGATCATAGCACCTATCGAAGAAGTGGGGCTCCGAGCCCAGAGCACGGACGTCGGGGTGCAGCCGCAGAAACTCGAGCAGGGCGCGCGTGCCACCCTTCTTCACGCCCACAATGAGCGCCTGCGGAAAGCGCCGGAGACCCGAACCGCTGGCCACCGGCAGACCTGGCGCTCCAGGGCGACGGGCAGGACTGGTCAACTCTATGCGCGCCGGGGCCAGGGCCGGGGCACGGGCGGCTGGCGGGCAGTGGCCGAGGAGGGCGCAGAGGCAGTAGGCGCCGAGCACCAGAGCCACCAGCGCCAGCAGCGCGCGGGGCGCCCTCAGTGGGGGCCCCTGCCCAGACCCGGTGCCCTGGCCGTCCCCGGACCCGCCGCCCAGGCCGCCGCTACCTGCCATAAGGCCGCGCCACACCCAGGACCGGGAGCCGGGGCCGCAGGCAGGCGCACATCCCGGCCCGCGCAGCGCTCAGCCCGCTAGCGCCCGGCTTCTGCTCCGAGCCCAGACGCGGGACAGCCGGGGCGCGGGCACAGGGCGGGACCTGGGGCGGGGCCGGGACGCCCCTCCCCTTACCCCCGGCCCGGGCTGCGCCTGGGACACATAGACACCGGTGGACTCCCGGTGCGACCGGTGGCCACCGGGGCAACCCCGACGCGCCTGCTTGGAGATCCTGGCTCTAGCAAGCTTGGCTTCACTCCTGCACTGGGGGTGGGGAGGATGCGGCGCAGGGGAGGGACGCAAGGTAGTGACAGAGCTTCTCAGTTGCTCAGGACTCATTCTTAGAAGGCCCATCCTGGCCCCTCCCGGGCAGGGGCAGCAAGTACATGAGTTGACCTCTGGGCCCCGGGAGCTGGAGCCTCATCACTGGGCCATGTGGACCAAAGAAGTGCGAGGATAGCCCGGGAGCCCACCTGCAGAAGGAGAACAAGTCAGCCAGGCAGTCTAGTGCCCGGAGGGGTTTACCAGAAGTCAAATAGCCTGCGATGCACCTCGAACTTGCAGCTGGCAGTGGGCCTAGCCATCCAGCGGGGCTGGAACCCTGCCTTCCTGAGAGGGCTAGACAAGTCAAGTTAGGGACAGGCTCAGAGAAGTCATGTGCTCTTTCCAGCAGCCTAGTGAGCTGACTCAGTCTCTTCTACCCAGTCACAAGGTCTGTCTGCCCAGCCTCATCCACCTGGTGGTCCCCAGATGTCAGTAATCCATCTGGAGAGCTGGCAGATTGGGTCCCTCTGGAGGCATGAAGAATTTGAGAAGACCTGCAACAGGGGCAAAGGGGAAGCCCAATCCTGTCCAAGGAGCTCCCTCTGAGGGTGGAGTGATCCAGGGAGCTCTCAGAGCTATGAGAACTGTTGGCCCAGACGCTGCAGAGCTTCACAACCACCACCTTCACCAACCTCAGGCTCACCATGCAAGGAAGGTGGGGGACAGGATCAAGGCTCAGAGAGGGTGAGCAACTCACCCAGGGTAGCAATGGAATTGGGCCTAGGTCCTCCTCTTGCCTCTGCTCCAACCTTCCTGGCCATAGGGTGGGCACTAGCCCCCAACTCCACCCCACCACCCAAATGCCCAGGCTCTCTCCAGTCCTTTTGGAAAGGCCCTTGTCCTGGGTTCTGCTCATTGATAAGCATCTGGACAGGCCCTAGTAGCCCAGGTAGCTTCTGAGAGGTAGAGGCCTCCATGACCTACACACATGTCCAGGGCAGCCCTGGTAAAGGGGACCACACTGAACCAATGGGCTGAAGACCACTGATTGGGCCCCCAACTCAGGTTCCAGATGCCAGGGCTGCACCTGCTTGTTAGGGCAAGCCTCGGCCAGCAGCTCCATGGGCGGGTTGTTGGCACAGCCCTGTCTGGGGAGCATGTTAGCACATGCATGATCCAAGGAAGTTCTTCTTCTGGTCTAGCTTAAAACGGGATGTGTTCCAGACTGACTGGTTCTCCTCAGAGCCCTCTTGAGAGGGCCCCACCATACCCTGCAGCAGTTACCATGCAGGACTTAATTCCCACATTTATTCTCTGGTGACCCTGTATCTCCCTTCCCAGCACTGGGTAGCCTTCCCCACTCCTGCCTTTGATTCTGTCCCTCCCCCGCCAGGATAGCTTTTCCTCAATCCCCTCACCTGCTGAGGATGGAGACGTCCAGGACGCATTTGGTCAGAAGCCAGGAGGTGGAGGTCCGGGCACCAAGGGGTTGGAAATGGACCTCTCCTTCCCCACTCCTGCTTGGCTTTCTGGTGAGGAGTGGGTACAAATCTAGGGATGCCCAGGATGGCAGCCCTGGCACGTTTGTTCAAGCTATCCCCAGCACCAACCCAGAGCCCACATCCCATGGACTCAGTAAGTGGTGTCTGAAGGCAGGTAGACAGGGAGAGGTCAGGGAAGGGTTTCTGGAGATGGTGACCAGGTGAAGAGGAGAGAGCAGGCAAAGGAAGGAGAGGGAGCTTCAGGCCTCCCTTAGAGGCCTAGAGTGCACCTGAAATTGGCCTCGGCCTGCCTTGCTCTAGCAAGGAGCCTCCAGGTCCTTCTTTGTAGAATGGAGCCTTTACTGAGTGCAGAGTGTTTTTAGTAACAGCTTTAACGAGGTGTGATCCACAGGCCACAGGATTCAGCCTCCTAAAGCATGGAAGTCAAGGGCTTCCAGTACATTCAGTGCTGTGCAATCACCACCACAGTCCATTCAGAACATTTTCATTACCTCCCAAAGAAATCCCATACCCTCTGGCAGTCACTCCCTATTCTCCCCTCCTCAAAACCCCCTGGCAACCACCCAGGTGCTTTCTGCCTCTATGATTTGCCCATTCTTTGCCAAATCTGTCCTTCCATGCCTGTCTTCTGTCACTGGGCACAAATGTTTTGCAGGCTTTGTTCCTTTTTTGTGACTAAATATTATTCCTTGGTATAGACGGATGAAATTTTGTTCATCTGCTCAGAAGTCAAAGGACATTTGGGTTGTTTCTGCTTTTGGGTTATAATGAACAATGCTAGTATAAATAGTCATGGACAAGGCTGTGTGTGGCATGGACATGTGTCCCATTCCTCATGGGTATATATGCCTAGGAGTAGAATTCCTGGGTCTTATGGGAACCCTATGCTGAACCCTTTAGGAAGAGTCCCTTTGAAGGTGAAATTGGTAATTTCAGGAACTTCCTCCCAGGGTTCCTCAGACAGGGCTCCCTCCCTCCCTTCCCCCAGGACTTCTCAGCAGGTTCTCCATTCTGTTCCTGCCCTGCATTGCTCTCAAGGCCCAGCTCCTGCTCCCTGCTGAGTCACTTCTGCATGACCTGGGATGGTGGGTCCCCCTCTCTGAGGCACAAGGCCCTGGGAGGATCGCTTACCTCCTGCTCTCTGGCTGTATCTCCTCTACCCAGAAATGCCCATCAACAAGTTCCTTCTGCCCAGCTGATCTCCCTGGGGGACCCGCATCTTTAAGAGTCCCTCATGGCCCAAACTCGTGGACCCCCTGTCAAGGTAGAATGGTCAGGCAAATGGTGGATCTGTCCGCCCTCCATACCCTGGCCCTCTGACACTGGAGGGACAGCATGCAGGTAGTCAGGCCTGGTGTGGTGGCTGGGAGGAGGGGACTTGGAAGGCGAGGGGACAAGCTGCTCAGGCTGTAGCCAGCAAACACCTTCCCTGGGGGAGATGACATGGGCCAGAGCCAAATGGAAAGTCGGGGAAGTGGAGGAAGGGGTCCTGGGGAGCAAAGTCATGCTGGAGGGAGACCCCGCTGGCCTTGCAGACCGTGGGCACCAGCTGCCCAGCTGTACCTGTGCCACCTTCAGACTGTTTATTTCTTGTGGGTGATTTTGCTCCTCGTGTGTCTCCAGCTACCCATGAGCTCGACAAGGGCAGCAATTGGTTCAGTGGTAACTCCTTTGGAGGCTCCACACCTGACCCTGGCGAGGACCATGAGCACTTGTTGAGAGACCCATTGAGTGTTTGAGGCTATATGTCGGTCTGAATCTGGTTGTGTCCCTTTCCCACACCTTTCTCTTTCCCAGTCCGTCCCTCCCCAGGGTGGACACCCCAGCCTGGGGCCCCACATCAGCAGGCCAGGCATGTAAGCATCTTGCCCCACTCCGGCATGGGATTAATGACACTGTGCCTCCCTCTGTGGGGGACCATGGGGGGGCACACAGTCAGGAGCGCCAGGAACTCCCTCCCCTAGAACCACACCCTTCACCCCCCAGACCCACTCCCGCAGTCTGCGCAACCAGAGCCTGTGAGGGGAAAGGAGGGAAGGGGCTGTGGCCAGAGGGCGGGCCCAGCTGTCCTTGATTTGTGTGGGGTTTTTCCACTTTGGATGGTGGATTGCCGGAGCACATAGAGGATGTGGTTCCCTTCTGGGAAGAGGCCCCTAAAACAGGATGATCCCCCATCCCACCCATCCCAAAGCCCCGTGTTCTCGGTTCACTGTTCTCGGTTCACTGTTCTCGGTTCACTGTTCTCGGTTCACCCTAGTGGCCTAAGCCAGGCAAGGCAGACAGGAACCGACAGGGACAGGGCACTGTTAACAGCAAGGGCTTTAGGAGCCTTCTTTGCCCCTTTCAACAGGTGATCTCACCACCCCTGAGAGCCCAGCTCCTATCAATAAGGATGCGGAGGGCAGAGGACATGTGACAGTGACCACAGCACTAGAAAGAACACCCAGAGCTGCTCCCACCCTAGGGGACCTAAGTACTTCACATCTGTCTCTCTTAGGCACCAGATCAGAAGGGAAGGGCTTCCCTGGCCTTACTTGCCAGAACCTGGTGTCTTGATCCTGCTGACTCAAGGACACTGTGAAAGAGAAGGGTCATGCCACAACAAACCAGATTCCCAGTGTCAGACGGAGATATGGAAAAAAGTCCTTTGGGCAGGAGTAGAGAGAAGTGAGAGGTCCCCGTCTCAGTAGTCACGGCCAACGGTCATGCCTGCAGGAAATCCACCCATAGCTGTAGGGTTTGCCAGAAGGAACCAGACCCCACTCCTTCAGAGGGTTGGCTCTAGCCAGCTTCCAGTGATCCTCCCTGATTTCCCTGGTTCTTTCTGGAAGAAGCATCACAGATCGAGGGCCATTTGCTACTGGTCCCTTCGTCTCTAGGGCAGGGAACAGGTGCCCACAATTCATAACTGTGTACCTACCAACCTGGCCCAGCTCAATTTATAACAATGTAGCCATCTAAAAAAAACTTTTTTTTAGTTGTATAGGAACACAATGCCTTTATTTATTATATGTGGTGCTAAGGATGGAACCTAGTGCTTCACACATGCTAGGCAAGGGCTTGGTGGCACTTTGCAGAAGAGGGGCAGATGACACTGGGAGGAGAGAGGAACAGAGCCAGTGGGTGCCAGGGCCCTGTGGCCTCAGCCTGTTGGCCCTGGGCTCCCCCACCTCAAGGTCCAGAGGCTTTCTAATCTCTTAGTCCAGGGGTTCTTTGTGGGACCTTGGAACTTGGGCCCATGGAGCCCCTGTGTGCCTGGGGAAGAGTTAGAGAGGGTAGAACCACTGGGTTAGAGAGAAGACACATGTGTGTACTACCATTCTCTCAGAAGGGGGTGATGGTCAAGTTTGAAGGGGCCAGGAAGTAGTGGGGGTTGGGCATAGGACCCTGGGTTCTGGGTTCTTCCTAAGCACAGAGCTGGACATGATTGGCCCAGTGCCTGTCTGGCTGACTGTTGGCGTGAAGATACTTCCCCAAGAGATTAAAGATGGAGTGGGGTACTCCCTAAGGGTCCTGTTCTTGGCCAGACTGGGCTTGACCTTCAGAATGGGCTCACTAGCCCTGATATTGGCATGTGGTGCAAGTCAGTGCTGGGGCTTTCCACTCTGGGGGAAGGTGACTGGGGCCTGGCTGCAGGGCTTTCCACCTGCACCCACCTGTGCCCATCTGCACTTGCACAGACACACACAGGCACACCTGCTCCTGGGTCCTCTTCAGAGCATGGGCTCCTGAGCCTGCCTCCAGGCTTCTTGCTCCTTGTGGACATGTTCACAGTAGCCTTTCAGTACATGGGGATCATCCCAAGAGCACAGCAGGACATACCTGGATATAGAGCACCGGTGGCCTGATGTGGGACCACTTGGATGATGCCCAGCCTCAGACGCACAGGTCTCGGCCTTCGTCCCTGGCACTGCCATATTGGGCGGGCGTGGACGAGGGGCCGAGACACTTGCGCAGCGACCACTGGGTGCCTCCAGGCACTCAGCCGCTGGGTCCCTGGGTGGGGCTGGGCGCTGCAATCCCGGCGAGTGATTGGAGCCATCCTGCGGCGCCCCCAGCGGCGCTAGAGAGAACTGCAGCCCGCTCCACCTCCAGTGCCTGTGCACTCAGTCCCAGTTCACGGGCCGTGCGGAGCGAGCGCGCCCCCTGCCGGTAGGCTGTAGACCTGCGCTGGATGGGAGTGGGGGATATGAAGGCCCTATCTGGTTTGGCGGTGACCTTCGCCAACACTTCCGGGTTCCTCTTCTTACCTTTCCTCCCTCTCCATGGTTAGGAGGTTCCTGCTTCCTTCCACCAGCCCCAGGCCACACCCCACCCATTTGGCGGGGAAGGAAAACCTGAGGTGTCCAAAAGTCCTAAGCACTATCACTTCACTCACTCATTGTGCAAATGTCTACTGATGCTTATCTGAGCCGACCTGGGCCCTGCTCCCGTCAGCTCCCACTGTCCCTCCCAGGCTACCCACCCACCTGGCCCAGGCCTGCGGGCTGCAGTTGCCGTGGCTGGCAGAGCACCCACCCTGACTCTAAGGCTGTTCCCCCAGGCTCTGCCTGGCAAGGAAGGGGCAGAGGTGGGGAAGAGGGCCCTGTGCTCTTGTCTCTCCAGAACTGTGGTGACTAGAGGTTGTGGTGCAACCCAGGAGGAGGAGGGGGACAGTATGAGAGTGACTCGTGATTCCTGCAGGATGCTAGAACTAGAAAGGCTGTCTTCCCTTGCCCAGCCACTCTACTGACACACTCTGCCCATGGTCAACACTGTCCTGGGTCCCGGTGTCGTCGGGCTCACTCTTGTGTCTCCTCCCTTCCAAGGATCTTACTTGCCGGCCCCCACTGAGCCTCCCCAGTCCAATCTCCCTGCTCCCTGACCCCCTTAACATAGCTGTGCAAATGAGCATGGGGCAAATGGTGTGCAGGCAACTCCCACCTTGGCTCTCCATCCCCAGCTGACAGGCCTGTGTGCCACCAGTCTGAGCATAAGGAAACAGTCCTAGGAGTTCAGCCTGGACTCACTGACCCAACTTATAGGAGGACACCCACCTGCTCTTAGGCCCAAGTCCAGTCTCAGGGACATGATGCACCAGAATGCAGAGCTGAGGGTGCTGGGGAAATTGAGCACAACCCAAGATCCACACTAGCCCTGGGGTCCAGGCATTCCTGCCAACCACTCAGCCCACTGCCTCCACCCCTGTGGGAGTCTCCTTCAACATGCCTGCTGCCCTCAGGCTGTGCACAACAGGCAGTCACAGCCTTCCTAGAGCCACTATTTCTCACATAGGGTGTAGGAGAGAGGGGAGCCACGTATCCCCAGAGGACCTGACTGGCTACCTAGCATGACACACTGACTCTACATTAGGGCAAACAGCCCTGGCCTGGGACAGAGAGGAGACTTCAGGGAGCAGAGTCCTGTCCCAGGGGCTGGGCTGAGCAGGTGGAACAGGTGAATAATGTAGGCTGGCTTCTCCCTCTTCTACCTGTGTGCACCTGCTGGTTCTGCCCCTTCCCCTGCCGGGGGGCGTGTGCCCTCTACTGATTGTGTCTATTCATACATTCCAGAACTAGAGAAATAACCACAGATGGCCCACTGTGAGAAAGACCAGAGCTTACACTCTACTGATCACCCAACCTCCTGAGCCCCTACACTGGCAGTGACATTGGGGCCTCCTAGAATTCACATCAGTTCAGAATTAGCATCAGTATTCAGTGATTCTCAAAAGGTCTGAATACTTTCTTTTCCAAAGTGCATAGACAAAAAGTTGTGGGTCCTCTTAGAGAAGGCTGAGAGAAAGATTACAGGATAAATTTGGGGGGTCCTTCCTCAAAGGGACCTAGGCTCCCCTTCAACTAAGAGGTTCTGCATCTATAAACCAGCCCCAGCCTAGAGATTGATTGACAGAGGGGCATTACTCAGTTCCAATGACTGCCATTGCACTTAAGCTTTCCCAGTCTGGAAATTTAGGCGTAATACCTGACCCAGAGAAGAGCGACCCATTCCCACATATTACCCCAGGCACCTGACAATATGAGTTAGAAAAGCCTTAGTTCTTATGGAGCATATCATCTCTCTCATGGGGGCATTTTGTACCTCAGCCTAGGACAGGTCTCAGGGCCTTTGTATGTGCTGTGCTCACTGCCCAGGAAGCAACTCTCTTTGATTCTCTCACCTGCCACTGCTGGCTGAGATGACCCCCTCCTCACAGTCCTTCTCCCTGACCACTGGGCAAAGGGGCAGGCAGTCCCCTAGTTGCCCCCTTCACACATTCTAGCGCCATTACTCTGCTTTTCTTGCCCACATGAGCACCTGCCAATTAACTTACTACCGTTTGTCTCCTGGGTTTCCGTGAGACCTTGAGAGCAGGGCCCCGTTTTCTCCTGCTCACAGCTGCATCCCCAGCACCAAGCACTAAATATTTGTGGAATAAATGAAAAAAAAACCAACTGTGCAAAAGCCTGACATCCAAGTGCTTGCATCCTTGATGTGGTTACCGAAAGCAGTGGGCTGGGGATGTAACTCAGTGGTAGAGCAAAGCCCTGGGTTTAAACCCCAGTGCTGAAGGAAAAAAAGAGACAGCAGGGCAGGTATCATTTATTTATTGATTTCTTCCTGATTACTCCAGGAAGATAGGGAGGTGGGCTTAAAAATCATCTGCCCTCTTAGATGGCAAGAGCTTTTGAATTCATACAGTAAGGTGACCACATTTGGGTCTGAACTGGAAGGACTGACTCCAGGGCCCCAGCTACACTGGTGAAGCAGTGAAACAGCAGCCCCTTTCCCAAGAACCAGTGAAGCAAGCTCTACCACAGATTGGGAAACAGGGTCCAGGCATCTCACCAGGAGATGAAGAGTCAAGAATCTGTCACATCAGCCTGCGCTCCTAGTGGGTCACAAATCATCACCACCCTGGATGGCTTAGAAGGCTTTTACCAGAGCAGATCATAGAGTCACCAGGGCTGGAGCTATAGGCCAGGGCAGCCCTTGTTTGCATTCTTCCTCCCAGGACAGCTTGGGGAAGAGGGGCACAGCTTAGGTGAGGACCAGGGCTCCACAGACATGGGTCCAGACAGCCAGGGAATGGGCAGAAGGTCAAGAAGAGAAGGTAGGGGGTACAATGACATTCAAAGACAAGATAAGCCCAGAGACTGTGAGCTGGAGGTCAAGGCAGCCAGCAGCTCAGCCCGACCCCCAAGGCCCATTCTGGCAGAAGACTGGACTGTTGCAGACAAGTGCTTTGCCCAAGGCTGTCCAGCCCAGAACTCAGGCCGTGGGTGCCTTCCTGGTGTTGGTCAGTCACTGCCACTACCTCCCTGTTGAATTTCCAGGGTTCCAATGCCAAGGTGGGATGCCAGAGTGTGCCCATGGTGCACATACATCTGGGGTAGGTGTGGCAGCTCGCCTAGTGCCCCTCAGAGGCAGCACTTTCTTTGCCTGAAAGGAAGGAGAGGATAGAAAGCCACTGTGAAACTGTGCCTCAGACACCAGCTGAGCTGGAAGGCCCAGAGGCCTGGGCCCTGAGAGTCTGTTTGACAGGGGACAAAGATGATGAAAGGACAGAAACACCACTCAGGCTAATCATGCACCAGGCCCTCAGAGGGTGCTCGTTTTACCCCATTGTGCTTGTGGTGTGGCATATGCTAAAGACAACAGCCCAATTCCACAGGGTATGAAACAGAGATGAAGGGAATGGCTTGGGTCCCGGTGACAGCCAGGGAACACTGAAATGAGAACTAGAGTGTGGGGAGGAGATGGGCAGCTGCATCTGCAGACAGACTGCTGAGGCCAAGGTTCCCTGTGAGCAGGTGAGCCGCAGACAGAGGAAGCTGAGCTGGCAGAATGCACAGCCAAGAACACCACCAGCAGTGGCACAGGTGTCCTGAACTGCACCATGTACCAGGCCCGAGGGTTCTGCATCCCATGCAGCCATTCTTTTCGACCCTGGGAAGGAGGCTCTGCCATCACAGGCACTAAACAGAGGAGGAGGCAAACTTAGAGGCTGAGAAGCAAGCCTGAGATCACTACCACAGGGACATGCAGCACATGACCCAGGTCCTCAGCTTTGCTGGCCCCAACTACTGACTATAGCTATAAGAAGGGCCAGGACTCCAGAGAAAACCCTTTGTCATACCCTCCCACAGATGCCCCCTCTGGATCACACAGAGGGAGCTAAAATTTGCAGCCACTTTTTGGGCTGACCCTGGGAAGGTTGTGAGCAGTGTGATTTGGTGTCCCTGATACTTTGCCATAGAAAGTGAACAAGCAGGGGCTGGGGATGTAGCTCAAGCGATAATGCGCTCGCCTGGCATGCATAGGGTGCTGGGTTCGATCCTTAGCACCACATAAAAATAAAATAAAGATGTTGTGTCCACCGAAAACTAAAAAATAAATATTAAAAAAAATTCTCTCTCTCTCTTAAAAAAAAAACAAAGAAGGAAAAAAAGAAAGAGCAGACCTCCGCAGTGTGTGTAGTTGTCCTCCAGCTGCAGAAGGTCAGCTTACCTTTAGGGATGAACTTCAGCGAGCTACTAAATATTCAGAATCGGGATTGCCCAGGCTTGGGGCCATCGTTCAGGAATTCATGGCCCAGACCATTGCCACATCTGCCACAGGACACCTGGGAAGCCCACAAAGTAGCCATGTCAGTTCTGGCCCATCAGACAGCCCTGGTGCAGGCCAGTCCTACTGTGGAAGGCTGACCTTCGTCCTGGGGCCTAGGTAGGGAAATTGCCCCAATGCCCACATTCCACCAGGACACTAGGCTTTCCCCAGGTATGGAGTGGCAGTCCCCTTGCTGAGACCAGAAGCCTCAAATAGTCAGCCTGGAATTCCCAAGAGTTGTGGGGAAAGCAAGGAAGGAAGGTGTGACTGGTTCTCTGGCTCTCCCTGAACATGCCCCCAACTCTGGTCACTGTCACCCACCTTCAAGGCCTGAGGTCGATTGTGCTCCACATGCTTGGCCACACTGTCAGCGTGGATGGTCTCAGTGAATGCTGGCCATGGGGATGAGTGTGCGTACTTCGCATGGCTGGAGAAGAGCTCATAGCCACACTTGGCACACACATAGATGCCTGGAGTGTGGAGAAAGTAAAGGCAGAGAAATCTCAATGGCCACATGATTTGGAATCTTTTAACATTTCCATTTTATGGATGAGGAAGTTGAGGCTTGGTACTGTGGTCATCCAGTGAGGTGTGTGGCCAGGAAGAAGCCCAAGCAATCTGAGAGGGACAGAGCACTCACCTCACCACACCCTGCAGAACCCACAGAGAGGGGCCTGAGTAGTCAGCATGACCACCTGGCCCCACTCCCATTTCAGGCAGCTATCCTACTACCCAACAAAGCCCTGAACTGGACACCCACCCACTGGCCTGCTCTCCAGGGAGGAAGAAGATAGTCCCGGAGAACAGGCCTCCAGCAGACAGGGAACTCAGAAAGATAGGGGCCGGGAGGACAGATTTCAACCCATCCCCAAAAGATCACTTTGTGGTGGAGAGGGCAGGGGCAGAGAAGTTTGCAAAACTGACTTGCAGATTATTTGAAGAACTCAAAACAGGAAACTCCATGGGTACTGAATCACTCCCCACCTATCTGGGGACAGCCTCCCCTGAAGTCTGTGAATTATTCAGCCTTTACCAGGAACTCAAGCAAGAAGCAA
This sequence comes from Callospermophilus lateralis, assembly GCF_048772815.1. Taxonomy (NCBI): domain Eukaryota; kingdom Metazoa; phylum Chordata; class Mammalia; order Rodentia; family Sciuridae; genus Callospermophilus; species Callospermophilus lateralis. Next base: position 7,520,841 of record NC_135323.1, on the reverse strand, counting down.
AGAACTAGAAGATGCTATGGAATGGAGTTTCCCTTGGCAGAAGACAAGCGGGGTCTCATAGCCAGAGGGTCTCAAGGAACAGCTTTGCCCTCATGGTCCTGTGTCACAGCTGGTCCCATAGTGCTCAGTGTCATAAGCCAGTCCCCTAGAGGATTAACACTCAACAGATCCCATACCAGGGAGGCCTGTGCCCTAGTCTTTCCTGTGGATGTGTTTTTACCAAATTAGTCCATTATCAAGAGTCCAACCAGCTAGATGAGAACTTACCAGGGCCTCTCACAGCCTGGGGCCAGGGCTGAGGTTGGGGTATGCCCCAAACTACGGCACCGATTTAGTCACTTGCCAAATTTCACTGACAGCTGCCAAAAACTTCACCCTTGGATGCCCAACCCGGAAGGCATGGGCAGGTGGGGGAGGACACAGACGGGCACATTTTTATTCAGTGCTTGCTCACTCACCAGCCGAAATGGGAACCCGAACTGCCTTGGGCTAGATAGATTTTCGATCGAGCGGTTCAGATGACCAGTATATCCCGGCCTCCTCACCACCCGCTACACAGCTGGACCCACGGCTTCCCTCAGTTCTCCCCTGGGGTCCTCCTACTCCCAGGACCTCCGGGGTTCCTCCTCCTCGACCCCCTTTGCCTTCGATCGCTTCTCATCAGCTGCCACATATGTCCCATTCCCGGACTCTGACTCCACTGCCACCCGGAGCGAGGGGACTCCCCTTCTTATGCACGCCCTCCACCCCACTCCCTCCCGGCAGGGGCGACAGGTTGGACCTGGCTCAAAGTGGTTCTGGAAAACCTCGTTCCCGAAGAAGCTGCAGAACGACATGGCACCGCCGGGACAGCCTAAAGCTTGCAGCCCGGGACAGCCTAAAAAGCAGACTGGAGGGAGCCGGCCCGCGCCCGCCTCCCCTTCCGGAGGACCATTCACTCTGCAGCCGCCCCAGCCCCGCCCCTAAAAAGGACCAATCAGAGGGGCACCAGGATTTCGCCCGGCCCGCCTCCCGATGCCCCGCCCCTTCTCGAAGACAGGCTGGATCCTGTCTTCCAGCAGGCCTCGCCCATCAGTGTCTCCTACCGACCACTCCCCACCGCTTCCCAGAAGCCCCGCCTCTGCCGCGCAAAGCCCCGCCCCGTCCCGTCCCTAAGGCCACAGGGTCACAGGGCCTCAACGGGATCTTGGGGACTCCAGGGGATCTTGGAGACTCCTGCGACCAGGCTCCAGAGTGGGATGGCGATGCACCACGGACCCGCATCCCCTCGCCATGTCTCCAGAGCTAAGCCCTGAGCCATCGACCGGCCCTTCCGGCCTTTCTCGCGCCCTCAACTTTCTGAGACACTGGGAAGAGTTGACCCCCGTCTTTATTGGACAGAAGAGGCAGGTGGGGTGTGTGCATCTCAGGCCCACGTAGCTTATAAGTCTCCCGAGGTCTCTGACTTTTCCTTTTCCAGATGCTTCTTCTGAGGGCCCTGAGGAGGACAGGAGGATTGTTAGTCACAGGAGTCTGCCCAGGGATACCGTCCAATGGCTGCCCTGCTGACCCTAAAAGCCCTCCTGTGGGTAAGGCAGGGAGATGCCCTGCCAGCTCCTTCTGCACCAGTTTCCCTGGCCCAGAGGAGGAGAAATATGGAGTCTGAGCCCCCAGAGAACATGAGGGCTGAGCTCACCATGAAGGCCCTCTTCTCCTGGGCTGTCTGAAAGCGGCCGTGGCCAAACTTAGAGGTGGTGTCAATGAACTTGAGCTCAATATTCTCCAGGGCCCTGCGGCTGTGATGCACGAGGAGGGACTGGAAATGGGTGGGAGAGGAGGGGTCAAGGCCAGAGGGTTCCCATCCCCGCCCTTCACCTTAAATGCACACCAGGAAGGTCTTGCTCACCCCACTCCAGTCAGACCCCCACTTTCAGCTCCCATCCCCCTACCCCACCTTGAGCAGGCTGGAGGATGGAACAGGCTAGCTGGGACAGCCCATGGGGGACAGGACCTCCTGTCCGCATGCTGTGCTGACCTTCCTCAGCGTGATGACCCGCTTCTTGGTACCAGCAATGCAACCCTTCAGCATGACAAAATCGTTGTTGACTTCCCCATAGTGGGGGAAACCACCCTGTGGGGGATGCAAGTCAGAGACCAGGCTAGTCAAGGGGTGCTGTATTAGGAGGTGGGTGTGGCTGGGAGTCCTAGAATTCCTACACACAGGGCTGTGATTGGAAGGAGCCCCATGCCCAGCCCCCAGGCGAGGGGGTGACATCCTCATCCTGGATCACTAATCAGGGCAGCATCTGAGGCACATGCTAAGTTGTTTTGTGTCTTAGCTCATTTAGTGGTCTGCATTTTTGTGGGGAGAACTGAAGCTCAGAAGGTTGGAGTCTCTTGCTGCAGGCTCTAGCTGCAGCCCCTTGGGCTGGGCTGGGCTCAGCTTCAGTCCACAGCAGCACTGCTGCACCTCGTCCCTGTGAAGCAGCCCGAGTGCAAGCTCCTCAGAGGAGGCTTGGAGAATGAAGGAGACTGCAGGGATGGGGGCCACCAAATGGCTGCTCCCTAGTCCACTGGGCCCACATTACTGCCCACCTGGCAGGGCCATGTGTCCCCATCTGCCCGTGGGAACAGCATCCCACTGTGGGGCACAAACCTGAGCTCCTGACTGCCCCCTACATGCTCCTTGGCCAGCCTGGCCTCCCACCTCACCAGGGGTGTGATGGACTTGTCAGTCACATCGTAGCTGGTGGATGCATTGTTCTTGACCAGCTTTCCGTCTTCCATGTGCAGCCCTCTGCCAATACGGTAGATCTGCCAGGAGAAGAGGGCAAGAAGCAGGCTCTGGAACCAGGGGCATGTCCACATCCACCAGCACACGTGCTCAGACCCAGATGGGGATTTAACCATGCAGGCAGTGTCTGGGTCACGCACTCACCCACTGAGGTCTCCCAAAGCCATGGACATACCTTCTTGTTGAGCTCAGTGCGGTGGTGGTAGCCCTTCTGTCCAGCCCGTGCAATGGAGCAGCCCACGCGGGCAGGGTGCCAGGCACCAATGCAGGCCACCTTGCGTAGCCCCTTGTGGGTCTTCCGAGGCAGTTTCTTGGTATGCCAGCGGCTTGTGACCCCTGCAGGTAGGAAGGGCTGGTGGCTGAGAAGCCAGTATGGCCCCCACCACGCAGCCTTTCCTGGAGACAATATCCCCTTTTGGCCCTACCTTTGACACCCCGGCCTTTGGTGACAGCAATGACATCAATGACCTCACTCTGGCTGAAAACACTGTGCACTGGCACCTGCTTCTCCAGCCGAGCCTGCGCCCAGGCCACCTTTTCAGCCACCGTGCCGCCGTTCAGCTGGATCTCCATGATATGGGCCTTCTTCTGCCGGAAGGGCAGCAGCTTCATCTGCAGGCATGGTGCAGCCTTCAGTTCCCAGAAAGGCACACTCCCTACCCACCTGCAGACAAGGCATGGCCAGCCAGGGACCCTAGGTCTTTCTGTGCCCGGCTATATGCTGTATGCTGTACACTGTGGGGACAGCATGGAATGAGGTCGAGTCCCACACCCAGGGAGCCACCATCTAGTTGGGAGACAGATAAGCCAAGTCAACTATTGGAGAGGGATAGGTGCTCGGATAGACTGACATACTTCAGGAGGAGTTGTCAGGTAGGGCCTCTCTGTGAAGATCATATCAATAATCTTTCCATTAGGCAAAAATCTGAAAGTTTCTGGGGCAGAGAAAATATCATGGGCAAAGGCCCTATGGCAGGAACAAGAGTTGGTGGGACAGAAAGAAGGATGTGGCCAGAAGGTGGTAAACAGGGAGGGTGGCAGGTCCACACAAGTTGAATAGGAAGGAACTCAGCCTTTCTTCCAAGTGATGCAATCAGTCAGCAGCATCGGCTGATGCTTTGTGACCCAGAGACTATGGGGACACACAGACCAGTTAAATCACAACATAGTGTTCAACAAATATTTGTAAAGCACCTACTGCATATGAGGCTCTGTGTGGGCCCTGGGGCCTGACAATAAGGCAGGTGAGGCTCCTGCCCCATGGCCTCTGCCCGAAAGAGCTCAGGTCTGTTGATGGAGATGGGCATTAACCAACAACTCACCCATGAACTGTGGGTGTGAGAGTACCTGGGGAGAGCATGTATTCAGTGGGCTGTGGGAGGCTCTGGAGTGGAAGGGCAACCTTTCTCAGGCCTAGAAGAAACTTCCTTGAAGGTAAAACACCAAGAACTATTCCAGAACAAGCCAGAGGGTGCTGGTTACCTGTCAGCCACCAAGCCAGAGCCCAGGGAAGAGCACTAATCACACACAAAGTGTCAGAACCCAGAGGGGGCAGCCAGCCCTCCTAATTGGACATTTGATGGAACACTCAGGCCCTTCAGAGAACTTTGGGGCATGGCTAATGCCCCCACAGCCCCTGGGAGGGCACTGACAGTCAGTGCCCTAGCCCTGGCTGCAGGTGTCCAGCCAGGAAGTCGGGCAGCCCTTGGCCTTGTGCCTGAGACTCTGGGTATTTTTAGGCTGACATTTGTCACAGCTCCTCAAAGCTGGAGGGGAGGGGGGCCAGGGGTGAGCTCTGCTGGGTGGGGTGGGGCTGACCTGGGAGTGGACAATGACCCGAATGACTCTGCAGTACTTCTTCATGGCGGCAAAGTCCTTCTGGAGCTGTTTCTTGCCGTCAGTATCCCGCCATCTCTTGCAGGCCTTGGTGAAGGCTTTCTTCTTGCTTTTGTGCCTGAGCCCCATACAGGAGGTGCTCAGAGGCTCCAGCCAGGGTGGCCCCCAGCAGTCCTGCCCCTACCCCACCTGCAGCTCCCCAAGTAGGAAATCTCTTCCCTGAAGCTCCTGCACTAGGTCCAGTTGGTCTGAATTTAACACAGGCTGTCCCCCTACCCCGGCCTGGCTTTCCTCCTCTCCCTGTAAAGCAGGGTAACTCCCTGCCTCCCTGTGGTCCAGGCACCTGGACGCCAACCCAGCTGCCCCACTTCTGTGCTGCTGATCCCACTTCCAAATCAGGCACCATATCCCAGCCCTGGGCAGACATCACTTCTAACCCTCAGCAGAACTCTGGAAGGTGGAAATTATCATCCCTATTCTATAGAGGAAGAACCTGGAATTCACAGAAGTTAAAACTCTTAGATTGGGGCAAATTTTTACTGGAAACAGTGAGAACAGGACAAATAGCACTTTCTGGCCACTTGCTCTGTGCTAAGCACTGGGCACATTTCATTAGCCCTGAACTCACAGCCACCCCACAACACAGGGACCACCCAGCCCCATCTTACAGCAGAGGAACTCAGAGGTCAGCCTCTCTGGTCCCACAGCCTGCACTGACCCTGGGGCCCAAGCTCATCAACTCCCACAGAGCCTCAGGGCTGGCTGGTGCCTGTGTCTCTAAGTTCTGGTGCACAGGACTTAGTGCATGGAAGATCCGAGGCCTGAGAGTACCTTTCTATGCACAGGAGCTTCTGGGTTGGCTGTACCCTTTTCACCTTGGCTGCTCCGAAGCTCAGAGCAACTCTGATATTCCATCAAGTTAGCCCTGTAATTAACCCTGGGTATTATAATATTTGCTTCCTTGTTTTCCTCAATCCTGATTTCCTCTCCAGACCTTTAAAACATACTCATCCCTTACTGTAGTGAAGCACCTGCAGTTTCCTACCTTCTACTCGATGTTGACACCTCTCCTCTTAGCCACCCACCCTCACTGTTCCAGCACAGAGCTGGGCATGGCCCTCACCAGTCCTTGTAGAAGCGGCGGCGGCACTCATCACTGAGGTGTTCTGCAAATATGGTCTTGAAGCTCCTCAGGCCTCGAGGGGTGGCCACGTAGCCTACCACGCCCACCACAACCAGGGGTGGTGTCTCCACAATCGTCACTGCCTCCACTTCCTCCCGTTTGGAAATTTCTAGATGAGACCCAGGGACAGGATGATGAAGGAGACTTCCTGAGGCCCATGGGGAAGGGAGCAGAAGAGATGGCCACACAGGGTGGGCCAGGACAGCATGTAGCCAGTGGTTAGGGCAGCTTTCCCGCAAGGTGGGGTTGGGCCTTCTTATTTTTAATAATTTAAATGTATTTTTATAAGTTCCAGCAAGACCTAGAAAAGTCCATGATTGCACAGATACCACTGTCTAGGCTACCATGCAAAAAAAAAAAAAATATATATATATATATATATATACGTTTTAAGAATATTTTAAAGGAAAGAAGGAATAGAGGGAGTGAGGAAGAGTGAGGAAGAGACCTGGGGGGGGGCATGCATTGGTACTTAATGCCACCTAAAAAAATTAAGGTACTAAGTTTTGTATTATGCATACTTTGCCAAAATAACAAATAAAAGAGGGCCAGGTGTGATAGCACACATGCCTGAAACCCCAGCAGCTCAGGAGGCTGGGGCAAGAGGATTACAAATTCAAGGCCAGCCTCAGCTAAGAATTTAGTGAGATTCTGTGTAAAATTTTTAAAAGATTAAAAAGGGCTGAGGACTTATCTCAGTGGTAAGTTGCCCTGGGTCCAATCCCTAGTACAAAAATAAATAAATAAATAAGAAGGTGGGGGATGGAAAACAGATGGGTGTTGTCAGGAAGGGGCAGGAGGAATATGACTGCACAGGCCACCCAAGGATCCCTCAGGGGAGGATTAAGTGGTGGGTGCCCAAATTTACCCAGGGGACAAAAGTGTATACTGTGTACCTGTTTGAGTGTGCTAGCACATGCAGAACCAGAGAAACCTAGTCTGTGGGTGATCATGTCCATGTCAGTATGGTTACTTCTTACCACTGCCTGTGAATCTATAATTATCTCAAAGCAAAACAAAGAACAGTCGGGCACAGTGGTGCACGCCTGTAATCCTGGCACCTGGGGAGGCTGAGGCAGGAGGATCCTGAGTTCAAACCCAGCCGAAGCAACTCAGTGAGGCCCTAAGCGATTTAGTGAGACTCTGTCTCAAAATAAGATATAAAAAGGGCTAGGGGCTGGGGTTGTGGCTCAGCGGTAGAGCGCTCATCTAGCATGTGGGAGGTCCTGGGTTCGATCCTCAGCACCACATAAAAATAAATAAATGAAATAAATGTATTGTGTACAAATAAAAAATAAATATTTTTTTTTAAAAAAAAGGGCTAGAGTTGTGGCTCAGTAGTGAAGTGCCCCAAAGTTCAATTCCCAGTATAAAAAGGAAAAAAAAAAAAAAAGAACAAAGTATACATATACACAGCTATATGAATATACTAAATAACAGTTGATAATATGGTCCACACATGGCCAAAAAAGTACAGATGTCCTGGCATGGCCTTGAGTCCAAGTTCCTTCACCTCAAGAAGACTAATTGGACCAGCTTCTTTCTTTCTTTCTTTCTTTTTTGGTGGGGGGGGGGGGGGCGGTTACTGGGGATTGAACTCAGGAGCATTTAACCACTGAGTTAATCCCCAGCCCAGGCTGGCCTGGAGCTTGTGCTCCTCCCGCCTCTGCCTCCCAGGTCTCTGGGACTACAGCCTATGCCACTGTGCCGGGCTGGACCAGGTTCTAGCGGCTCAGTGCTTCAGTGTACTCACTGTAACTGGAGGCAATGGCAGCACCCACCTGAGCACTGCCCGTGCCCAGGGCCTGATGAGGGGCAGCGTGAGCCCATCACAGTCCTGACCCTGCCTCCCTTCAGCAGGGCCTCATCTTTTCTGAGACTGTAGCCGCTCCTGGGCTGTAGGAGCAACCCCTGGCTCCCAGCCTCTGAAGGTTCCCCCCGACCCCCACCCCCACACATCCCCTGAAGTGACTCACTGAGGCCTGGCCGGTGCACCTCACGCAGGGTGTGGGTCATACCCGCCTTGTAGCCCAGGAAGGCAGTGAGGTGCACAGGCTGACTGGGGTCATCCTTTGGCCATGTCTTCACCCTGCCCCGGTGCCGCCGGCTCCTCTTATGGGGCAGGAAGCCCAGGTGTCCATGCCGAGGGGCAGAGAACTTCCGGTGGGACTAGGGGCAGCAGAGTGAAGGGTGGAGATTGAGGGATGGGGCCTCCACACCCTCATCTGCCCGCCCTGGTGGGCTCAGCCTGTTGGGATCCAGGAGGGTTGGGCAGCACTGAGGCAGAGTGCTCTGGGCACACGAGGCTACTGCCATCTCCCATCTCTTGCCCCTTCTAGGCCCAGGAGCCCAGCCTTGGCCCCTTGCTGCCTTCTCAACTGCCCATATTACAGCCCAGAGAACTCTCCATGCTTGGGGGAGATCTGGGGGACGCCCACCTGCCCCCCTCCCCAGGAATGCCTGCTTATTCTTTGTTCAGGTTCCAGCCCCAGCCCACTGACCATGGTGGCTGATTCCGGAAGGCCAGGATGGGGCGTCCCCACCAGGCGCCAGAGGTCGAGTGGCAAGGCCAGGACACGTAGCAACCAGATCCCAGATCCCAGATTTAGCCCCTGGCACCAGCTCAGTCTTCCTCTGTGGCCAGCAGGGTCTCTTGTGCCAGAAGCAGACTGGGGCGGAGTATCAGACAGGCAGCCTGTGATGGGGACACCTGGAGCCAGGGCTGGCATCCCATTCCTCCATGTCCTGGCACTGAGTCATGACGCTCCCAGGACAAGACCAACTTGGCTTGACAGGAACAACATACCTTAGTTGGGAGCTCCTCTAAGAAGAGCCTAGATTGTTGACAGTTTTTAGGTTTCCTGTCCTGAGGGCTATTAAGACTGAGCTGGACATAGGGGTGCAAGAGGTGGACAGGGAGGGTTGACCACATGCCCATCAAGATAGAGATTCCTTACCAGCTATCTGAGCATCCCTTAAACCAATCAAAAATGACACATAAAGTTAATCATGTAAACTAAGGCTGAGTACCACTTCCTTAGAGCTGTATGGAAAATCCCTAATTCCTTGTGCATAAGAAGTATTTTAATATTTAAGTATTTAAATACTTTCCTGCCACCTCCTTTCTCCTCTTTTACACCATCTGAATCTTTTTTTTAATATTTATTTTTCAGTTTTTGGCGGACACAACATCTTTGTTTGTATATATGTGGTGCTGAGGATCGAACCCAGGCTGCATGCATGCCAGGCGAGCGCACTACCGATTGAGCCACATCCCCAGCCCCCATCTGAATCTTTTTGTTCCCTGGAAAAATATCTATTGTCCCTTTCACCTTGAATAGAATGATTCCACATGAATGTTCCCAAGAGCTTACAGACTTTAACATTATATTAAATAACATGGGGGGGAAATACAGTTTTAGTCCTTATTCTCCAACTGATTAGTTTATTTCATAAGTTCTATTCATTTTCTTTATTATTTTAATGAGCAGTTTAGCTTTTATTTGTAGAACTGTAATTGATTCAAACAGCCAAAAACAGCATAGTAATTATTTACAAATTTTATTAAAATTTCAAACAAGTAATATTATATGTATTTTTAAATAAAATATGTCCATTAAAAAAAAGATAAAGTTTCCTGCTGGGGGTGATTGTGCACACCTGTGATCCTAGGGAGGCTGAGGCAGGAGGATCATAAATTAGAGGCCAGCCTGGGTAACTGAGACCTTTTCTCAAAAATATGGAAAGGGCTGGGACATAGTTCAGTGGTAGAGCACCTTGGGTACTGGGAAAAAAGAAAGTTTTGAATGAAAAGAGGTTGATATTTAAATAATTTCTTTTTTGAGGAGGTATTTTTTGTTGTTTTTTTTTCCTTTTTGAGACAGGGTCCCACTATGCTGTCAAGTGATCCTCCAGCCTAACTCCTAAGTAGTTGGGACTACAGGTGTGTGCCATTGCACCTGGCTACCTTATTTTCCAATTTCAAGATTCTATGGTCATAAAGTTCTTCTGGGAATTGAACCCAGGGGTACCTTATCCCTGAGCTACATCCCCAGTCCTTTCTACTATTTATTATGAGATAGCATCTCACTAAGTTGATGAGATTGGCCTAGAACTTTCGATCCCCCTGCCTCAATCTCCCAAATTGCTGGGATTTCAGGTATGCACACCACCATGCCTGGCTATCATTATAAAGTTCTTTTTTTAAAATATTTATTTATTTATTAGTTTTTTGGTGGATACCACATCTTTATTTTATTTTATTTTTTTATGTGGTGCTGAGGATCGAACCCAGCACCCTGTGCATGCCAGGCGAGCGTGCTACTGCTTGAGCCACATTCCCAACCCCATTATAAAGTTCTTTAGCTGCAGAATCACAAAGTTCTCTAGGTGTAAGATGTCCCTAAGAGAATGTGAATTTTGCATCACTAGATGCCAATATTCTAGCATGCTACCAAAATACAGTCTTTGGGTCGGAATGTCTGTGTTTCTAAGAGTTCATAATCTGAAGATTTAACATTTCCAATTCTAGATTCTGTGGGTCCCTAGCTGCTGGCTCCATGTCCCTGGCCCCTGCCTCTGGACAGGAGATGACTAGCACCCTGCCTGAATAGCCAGCCAGGTGTGCACATTACATATAAGGCCATGGTGGCTCTGGTCAGTGCCACCATGGTCATGGGGCACTACAGTGCTCAGAGCTGACATGGAACCAGCTGCCATAGGCCAGAGTGCCCTGTGCCCATGATGGGAGCCCCAATCTCTATGGGTTGGGCTGGGGGACAACTCATTCCTCCTGCTCTGCCCCAGGGAGATCCCCAAACTCACTGTCACCAGTCCATTCTTGAGGGACAAAGACAGCAGAGCCCAGAGAAGGTTGATAGGGACTGGGCAATCCAGAAAAGATTCCTGGAGGATCAAGACTTTTTATACTCTTTGTCGATTTCTTGAATTATTTGTTGTGTGTGTTCTACCAGTCGATGTTCTCCATAAAAGCCAGGTCGTGTTCACCTCGTTGCTAGCACCAAGTCTAGCCTGCAGTAGGTTCGGGAGAAATCATTTCTTTGAGTTTGTTGCTCTCTGCCTGCCTCGGGAGCGATGGCTCCAGACCCCACGTGGGGGCGCCCGCGGCCAACCACAACATGTGGTGCTCGTCCCGCGCAGGCGCAGTGGTCGCCCTGCGCGCAGGCGCAGCATCGTTCCACGGCGCCCCGCGCAGGCGTATTTGCCCCGACGACCTCCGCAGGGTTATCTGTACCCGGCACCCAGCTAGCGGAGTCCTGTGCGCCATGCCCGACACCTGGGACAAGGACGTGTACCCCGACCCCCCGCGCCGCACGCCGGCGCCCTCCCCGCAAACCTCGCTGCCCAACCCCATCACCTACTTCACGAAGGCCTTCGACCTCCTGGTGGACCGGCCCGTGACCCTCGTGAGAGGTACGAGCTCGGGGTTCTGCCTGCTCGCGGGGACCCCGGTGCCCCATACCCGAGGTCCCCGAGCTCCGCCGCCTCCTTTGGCTTCCCCACTACTTGGCGGACCATTCCCCGGGACCTCCCCCGCCCCCGCCCCCCGGGTCGCTCCACCTTTCCCCGGGACGCCACTCCCTTGGCTGCGCCCTGTGCCTTCTATACCAGGACCCCTCTTTGCTCTCCGCCTCCGCCGCTTGAGAGGCTCCCTTAGTCTCTGGTCTCCGTCATAAACCGGGGTGTGTGTGTGTGGGGGGGGTGCTTGCTCTCGCAATCAACTAAGTCTTTGGGCCTGTTATAATCCCAGGCCCCTGCAATGCAAGTGACAACTGGTTGTAGTGTAATGGCTGAAATGCCCAAATTCACTATCTCTGGTCCTAATTAGAAAATGTTTCATGCAACTCTTTGTGGTCCTGTTTGCCAGCCCTCTGGTCAGCAGCAAGCGCTTGCTCTGCCTTGTTACAATTAAGCAGCTCATTCGTTCAACCATAAGACATTTGAGGTACATAGCATACTCAAGTGGGTTTTCTTTTTTTTTTTTTTTTTTCCTATATCACGGTCTTCCAAGTTCTGGGGATTACTGGTTTGGGGGTTGTGTGTTTATTTGGAATTGGGGATTTAACCCAGGGGCGTTTTACCACTGAGCCACATCCCCAGCCCCTGTTTTGAGACAGAATCTTGCTAACTTGCATGGGGCCTCGCCTAGTTGATGAGGCTGGCTTTGAACTTGTGATCCTACTGCCTCCGCCTCCCAAGTCCCTGGGATTACAGGTGTGCACCACCATTCCCAGCAGGTTATTTAATTTTAAATTATATATATACATATTTTTTTAGTTGTAGTTGGACAACTACAATTTTTATGTGGTGCTAAGGATCGAACCCAGGGCCTTGCACGTGCTAGGCAGGTGCTCTAGGCTGAGCCACAACCCCAGCCCCAGGTTATTTGTTTTTAAGGCAAAGAGGTCTTGCTATGTTGCCCGTGGTTTGTTTTGGGGACTCAAGGACTGAACCCAGGGGCCCTTAACCACTGAGCTGCATTCTCAGCACTTTCTTTTTAGACAAGGTTTCACTAAGCACCTGGTGTTTTTTATTCCTGGATGCATGAACTGTTTAGTCCTGCTGGTTGAAGCTACCAGTGGAAACTTTAGGTCATTGCAGGAGTTCTGTTGGTGCCTTCTTGCCTAGAGTGGGGTTCCTGGGCTGTGGGACAGGTGGACTTGTAGAACTGGGTTCTGAATCCTGCCTTGTTCAGTCTCATTGGTGAAGACAAAGGGTTGCTCTGGTCATAACCTGTGATAATGCAACTGGAGATATCACCACTGTAAATACCTTCACCTATCTATCTAAACTGACAATTATCTGGTTTCCTTTCTACAGAGTTTATAGAGCAGCAGCATGCCAAGAACAGGTATTATTACTACCACCGGCAATACCGCCGAGTGCCAGACATCACAGAGTGCAAGGAGAAGGATATCCTGTGCATTTTTGAGGCGGAAATGCAATGGAGAAGGGACTAGTAAGTGTATAGCAGGGAATGTTGAGAAAGTACAAGACCACTTCCTACTGTCCCATCATTTCCTGGGAATTCCTTGGGATGGCCTCATCCAGTGGTAGATCTCTTGGGGTTGGCTCAGATTTTGAAGACAAGGCTTTCACTCAATCCTTTGGGTACTTGCTCCTTTTTAGCAAAGTTGATCAAGAAATTGTGAACATCATCCAGGAGAGGCTTAAGGCCTGTCAGCAGAGGGAAGGAGAGAGCTACAAACAGAACTGTGCCATGGAATTGGAACAGTTTGCCCAGGTGGCCAAGGCCTACCAGGACCGCTGTAAGTTGAGCCCTGCCCACCCTTTTTTGCTTGTTTTTTTCTTACCCAACTTATTAGCCAATCCATCCACCATCTCCTTCTCAGATCATGACCTGGGAGCCCATTATTCTGCCAGAAAGTGCCTGGCAAAGCAGAAGCAGAGAATGTTGGCAGAGAGAAAAGCTGCTAAGGAGGCTGCTGCTGCCTGAGGCCTCCTAACTTGCTTGCTGCATTGCTGAAATAAAGTGATTTAACTCTACTTCTGGTGGTGTCATTATCCCCTTCGAAATTCCAGCTACCAGTTTATATGGAAGACAGAACCATTTATTAATGGGTTTCATTCATTTTATTATTTTTGTATAAAAACCCTATGTTGTAGCCACAGCTGGAGCCTGGGTCCTCTGTACAGAGACTCTGGTATGGGTTTTCACAAGATGGTCAGTGAATTCCTACAAAGAAAAATCAACAGTTATGTAGTGGGAACACCATTCTCCTACAAAATTAAGGTGTTTCTGTCCGTCCAAAAAACCTGTTGATAAGGTGGGCCATGATGTAAGAACAGTAAAATCTCATTAGCTAGACCAGAAATACCTGATAAGGAGACTTGGTGAACACAGTCTCTTTCCAGAGATCAGGGGTCAAATAGCTGTATGTCTTGGAGATGGCATCAAAGGTGGCCTTGGCTTCAAAACAAACAACAGAAGAGGGTTAGTGGCTGATAGCAGAGAAGCCCTCCACCCCCTACAGAAGCTGTTGCACTCCTAGGAACAGAGAGGCCACTTAGGGGCAGATCTGTCGTGCATTAGGAGGGCCTTCCTCTCTCTCCCTTAAAAAACGCCAAGCACACACTGCACCTGTGATTCAGCGGAGCTGAGAGAGGGTTCACTGCTGATTCCTTTGGGGGCCACCTACCAAAATTGCCCAAGGTGGCAGTGCAGCCCCTGGCAGAAGTGTAGCAGTCATCAATACCAGCCATCATCAGTAGCTTCTTGGGTACAGGAGCTGAGACAATGCCAGTACCTCTGGGGGCAGGGATGAGCCGTACCAGCACAGAACCACAACGTCCTGTCACCTAAGAAAAGCAGAATTACGTAACAGGGCCAGAGGGAAAATATGCTCCACCCAGGCCCATCAATAACCATCACAGCTTACCTTGCAAGGGACAGTGTGAGGCTTGCCAATCTTGTTTCCCCAATAGCCTCTCCGCACAGGAACGATGGAGAGCTTGGCCAGGATGATGGCCCCTCGGATAGCAGTTGCTACCTCCTTGGAGCATTTTACTCCGAGTCCAACATGACCGTTGTAGTCCCCAATAGCTACAAATGCCTGGGAAAAAACTATGTTAGGCGGCTGGTGATTCTCCACAACATCCATACACACTACCTAGGTCCTGTTGTGCCTCTCAAGGAAGAAAAGGCTACTGTGAGGCCAATCCAAGGTCCAGAGGGGCTCTTTCCTCTCTCTCCCCTGTACGAAAGTCACACGGGCAAAACTTAGTGTGACCATGCAGAGTGGGGAGAGTTTTGCCCAACAGCCAAGTGCATGACAACCCTGATACCTTGAATCTGGTTCGCTGGCCAGCACGAGTCTGTTTCTGTACAGGCATGATCTTCAAAACCTCATCCTTGAGTGATGCCCCCAAGAAAAAGTCAATGATCTCAGACTCCTACAAAAGAACCGTTGTGCAAAAGTTGAGTGTTTAGCCCTTGATTCATCTAGATTCCAAGTCCGAGATGGCATCCTTTCCTATAAAAGCGAAGCCACCTCACCTCCGGCCATAACCCACGTCAAAGGTGGACACCCAAAGAAGCGCAACCACAGGCTCAAAGTGCAACTCTCCCAGCCCCTACCAAATTAAGCTCTGGGAGGTTGGTCATTCAGCGCAATACCTTGATGGGCAAAGAGAAAAGATAGATCTCCTCCAGGGACTTGATCTTCATGTCCTTGACCAGGCGGCCCAGCTTGGTGACCGGGATCCACTGCGAGGAAGGTGCCAGTCAACAGGGATACCTTCTCGGCGCCGTCCCCAAACGCGCCCCGCCCGCCGCCCGGGCCTACCTCCTTGTCTTCGGCCTTGCCTCCACGAGCACCGCGGCCACGGCCCCGGCCCCGTCCACGGCCGCGGCCGCGGCCTCGGAGACCGCTGCCGAAGCCTCCGCGGAAGCCGCCGCGGCCACCCATTCCGGGGCCCCCGGGACCTCCGGGACCTCCCGCTGCACCGGCGTCATCCGCCATTTGCTGCACCAAGAGACAAGAACCAGCCAATTAGCGGGGAGTTGCCTCTGTAGCGGCGTGGGAAATCCAGACACGGTGCATCGCATCTGAAGATGCGATCGTGAGGGCTCGGCCCCGGCCATCCGATGTTCGCGGATTGCCGCGTCCCGCCATAGCTAACAAAACTACTCACGTGTTTTTCCAGGGAAGAAGAAAGAACCCGTCTCGGAAGGCGCTTTTATAGCAGGCCAAAAACCGCGAGATCTCGGGAGCCTCGCCTCGAGTGGCCCTAGCACCGCGAGGCGACTACGATTGGCTCCGCGGCGCCCCGCCCTCGCCGCACTCTGCGTGCGCCTGCGCATCGGCTCTTGCCGCGACCCGGGCATGCGCGGCAGGCGGCTGGGCGGACTGGTATAAAGGCATGCGCCTCCGTCCCTCGGCCTTTCGCCGATGCCGGGAGTGTGTGCTTTCTTTCGTTTTGGTAGGTCCGATTTGCTCGCCTGTCCGCAGGTAGCCGAGAGACCGGCGTTGGTTGAAAATCACCCTCGGCGCTGGCGGTAGCCGTGGATGAGATTCGGCGCCCAGAGCCTCCAGGGGCCTCAGCTCGCCGCCCACTACTAATGTGGGAAGGCGAAACCCAGGCCCCGACATCCCCGCTGCGGCTACTCGCGCGGTTATATCCCTGGCCAATCATCCCTGACCCCAACTTCTCTCTCCGCAGGACACGGATCTCCCGGAGAACTTGAGGCCGACACCGCCAGGACCTTGGGGGGTCGTGGGAGAGATCGGTGGTCCCAGCGTTTCAAATAAAGCTGTTTAACTCGGGATGTGTGGACGTTCTTGAGGTCTCCTACCTGCCGGAAAATCGAGCCCTGGTAGTGCGTTTCTTCCCGGGCTAGCCAGACTGCTTTCGGATACCACAAATGGAGGGCTTAGGCACGTGATTCTTAAGTGTCAGCCTGATTGGGACTCCTGGTCTGTCTGCCTGTGCAGTGGAGTGAATTTATCAATCCTTAACAGTGGTGCTCAACCTACCTACATGAGCATGTATCTCTAGGTCTTTTTTCAGGTCTGCACAGATGATAAACACTGGAAGGGACCTAGCTGGTTCCCAGTGATTTAGTTCTCAATGCTATGGAGAACCAATTGATCAACATCTGAAGACCCTAAGCTTTTGGAGTTCTCAGTGCCTGGGCAGCACAATCTAAGAAAGGTGCAGCTGTCCCTGTGATCCTACTGACCTTGGGGAAACGACTCTTTTTTTTTTTTTTTTTTAAGAGAGAGGAGAGAGAATTTTTTATATTTATTTTTTAGTTATCGAACTAAACATCTTTGTTTGTACGTGGTGCTGAGAATTGAACCCAGGCCGCACGCATGCCAGGCGAGCGCGCTACCACTTGAGCCACATCCCCAGCCCGAAACAACTCTAAATTAGAGTCTAGGTTCTCTATGCAAACCTGCTCTGGGACCAGATGTCAGCCTCGACCAACATAGCGGGTCAGTGGGTGTCCACACCTGAGTTAGGGCTGCCCTAGTGTTTACATTCACTTTGGGCAGTACAGGGCTACTTGCTTTCCCAGCAGGCCCTGGACCAGAGTTGGTTTTGGGTTTTTTGTATATGTTTAGTTGTAGATGGACACAGTACCTTTATCTTACTTATTCATAATATGGTGCTGAGAATCAAACGCAGTGCCTTACATGCTAGGCAAGCGCTCTACCACTGAGCCACAGCCTCAGCTCTAGACCAGAGTTTTGATTGGCCTGAGCTGAACAATGCCACTGTGATGTCGGCCCACACCTGCTGTGAAATGGAGGCTCCCAAGCCCCGGGCATCAGTGGAGCTGCCGTCCAGATACAGATCATGGTAAGCCTAAGGCCCTCATTTTTCCAGCCCTAAGATTTATGCCAAGCTATCAGGGATTGACCCCATTCCTCAATCAGAAATGCTGGGCAGTGGGTTACAGCCCCTACAAGGAATGAGGAAACTTCTGGGTCAAACTTAGAGCCATCTCTGCTTCTCCAGCTAGGGATTGGTGGTCCTGGGGAAACCTTGACCCTCATGGCTGTCTTCTACATGAAGAGAGTTCTCATGTGGCCTACCTCCCCACCCAAACACTTGGGTATGTGGAGTGGGGGCCAGAACCTGGTGCCTGCCAGGCTCTGATACAGGTTTGACCTTTGCAGAGTGGCGGGTATGATCTCAACCTCTTTGCCAGCCCTCCCGACTGCAACTTCCTGTGCTCCGTCTGCCATGGGGTTCTCAAGAGGCCAGTAAGGTTGCCATGTAGCCACATCTTCTGCAAAAAGTGCATCCTCCGGTGGCTAGCCAGGTGCCACTGGGAACCCAAGGGACTGGGGGGGCAGGTGTGAAGCCACTCCTGTGGTCCAGAGCCCAGACTTTTCTAATTCTGCTGAACACTGGGTTCCAGTAGCCACAAGATGCTAAAATGTGTGGGTCTCCTAACCCTGTAGTGTTAACAGGTCCCAGCCTTGTGGACCCCCTTATACCTCTTCCAGCTAGAGAGACCATTTGGGTCACCCCTTGAAAATCTGTCCCTACGGTCATGTCACTCTGCTTCCTTCTCACCTCACACATACTTGCCTCTTTCCAGACAAAACACCTGTCCATGCTGCAGGAAAGAGGTGAAAAGGAAAAAGATGGTCCATGTGAATAAACTCCGGAAAACCATTGGCCGCCTAGAAGTCAAGGTAGCTCAAAGTACCCACTCCCATCACCCTTGGGTGGGGCAAAGCCAGGGCCAAACATGCCATCTTCAAAGAAAACCAAGTGCAGCCCAGGCATCAGCAGACCTGGTTAAGTTTGAGTCATATACTACTTACCTGTGTGGTCTTCGGCAATTTACTTAACTTTTCTGAGCCCTTGGAGCCTCAACTATAAAATGGGGATTCTAGAGAATTTTCAGTGAAGTGCCAGGTGTATGGGCTTTAGTCTCCAACCCCTGATTTTACAGATGAGGAAACCAAGGTTTAAAAAAAAAAAAAATGCCCCGGGTTGGGAATGTAGCTCAGTATTAGAGTGCTTCCTCAGCATATGCGAAGCCTGGGTTCAAACCCCAGCACCACTACCACCCACACAAAACAAAAAGTGTGGCAAACATACCAGACTAACCCAGCTATACAGGTCCCTGTTCAAGACTCGGGCCTATGGCCCTTCTCTAAACACCGAAGTTCTTCCCACCTACCCATCTGTTCTGGAAGCAGAAAAGCTTGGGAGGTTCCTAGTCTCCTGGTTCTTGGTCAATTGTCAGATACCAAATGGGAGGAGAGGGTGGGGGCCAGGGAAGAGCCAGCTGGCAAATTCCCAGCCTGGCCTGGTCTGGCAGGGCCCAGCTAGGTTCGCTCACATGGAGGTCTCTCATATCCCCAGTGCAAGAACGCTGAGGCTGGCTGTTTGGTGACATGCCCCCTGGCCCATCGCAAGGGGCATCAGGACTCATGCCCCTTTGAGCTGATGGCCTGCCCCAACGAGGGTTGCTCTGCGCGAGTGCCACGTGGGGACCTGGCTGAGCACCAGCAGCACTGCCAGCAAGGTGGTGAGCAGCTTTGCCTCTTGGGCTGCGGGGCCACCCTGGGCCCAGCTGAACGTGCACGCCACAATTGCTACCGAGAACTACGCGAGGCCTGGAGCGAGCGCCAGGAGCGCAGCCGGACTCTGCTGCTAAGTCTGCTGCGGCGTGTGCGCCGGGTGCACCGCACCACCAACCTCATCCGCCGGCAACTGGCCCAGCTAGGCAACTTCCTGGAGGAGGATGATGCCCTGCTCCTGGGCACTGTGCAGGAGGCTGAGACCACCCCAGTGGGCAGTACTGACGCTGAGGTGTGGGGGTCACAGGGCCAGCGTGCCTTGTAAATACAAGGGCAAATAAATGCTGAGCCCAGGCCGGGCCTATCTCACCGCCTCTGTGCCTGCTAGCCTCATACCCTGTGCCCATTCCCCAGGCCCTCTTACTCTTAGTTCGTCTATTTCTTTTCTCTAAATGTCTCTTCTCCCAATCTCAACTCCAGTTGCTTCCTATCAATTTGTTTTACCAGTTTTGTAGCCTGTAGCATGAATGGCTCAAAATGGTTAACTCAGTAAAAGCCAGTTCCTCAGTAGCTCAGGAGGACCTGCACCCTCTCTGCACTCCAGTCCTTTAAGAATATCCTCTGGGGTTGGAGATATAGCTCAGTGAACTAGCGTCGGGAGGCCCTGGATTCAATCCCTAGCACCAGTCTCCTGTGCAATGGCTCCCTTAGCCACACTGACCTCTGCACCCCTAAGCAGTGGCTGTCCCTCTGTCCGAAACACGATCTCCAAAAAAACTTCAATTGCTCCGGTGCCCCCTTCTCAATGAAGCCTTCTGCACTGCCCCCATTTAAAACTGCACTTCTGCCCTCTGCCTAATCCCTTGCTAACCTACGTTTGCAAAACCCTAGCCTTTAAACTGGTGTAATTATCCCCTTCTTCCCAGACCAGCTCTTGCCCCCACTGCGGCCCACTGGAGAGCTACTGCAGAGCAGAAAATTTTTCTTCCTGGGGTCTCCAAGGGCCTAAGGCAGTGTTTTGCATACAGAAGGTACTCAATAAATATTTGAATGTCTCTGGAATTACCCAATTAGTGCGTTTATCCGAAGCACTTATATGGATTGAGTCCACAGTGCAGAAACTGGCTCTTGGCTCTGGCTCTATCCAAAAAAAAAAGGGGAGGAAACACTTTGAAATGCCTGCCCCACTCGCTAAGTTGCTCAGGCTGGTCTCCAACTTGCGATCCTCCTGCCTCTGCCTCTGCCTGAGTCGCTGAGATTACAAGCATGTGCCACCGCGCCCACGCCATGGAAGTTTCTTAGTCCTCAATACCAAAAAATAAACTTCCATAAATAGGCAACGTCACGGGCAACCGGAGCACACTACCTATTTCCTTTGCCGGGGCTGCGCCCCTCCACACTCCACCCTTTAGACCGGAAATTCGCCGGCTTCCGTTTCCGGACGCAGCAGCAGCAGCTACTGCCCACGGCAAAGATGGCATCTGGTGCCCTGTGCTGATGGCGTCACAGTAGTCGCGGACGGTGACACCATCAGCAGCGCGACGGGAGTGAGGAGTGGCGCGCCGGTCTCCCTCACGCGGCGGCGGCGGGTCCTGGCGGCAGGGACGGCGGCGACATGGCTGAGGCCGCGTCCGGAGTGAGCCGCTTCAAGGCGAAGTAAGCCCAGCGCGGGAGACCGGTTCGCTGCCGGAGTAACGGAAGCGTCCACGGCGGGCCGAGCGCGCGTTCGGGTCGGAGAGGCACCCTGCCTGTGGAGTCGCGGGCCAGGCTGCGGTGGTAGCAGCAGGACGGTCGGCACCGCCTGCCATGGGGAAGGGCGGCAGACCCGGCGCAGCGAGCGTCGGGTATCTAAAGAGGAGCCAGTTTCAGGGGCGTGGAGTGGGGACGAGGCGCCCCGCGGGGAAGGGGCAAGCTGAGCGCCTGTCGGCGCAGGGCCGAGTGGTCACGGAAGACGGGAACCACCTGTGGTCCGGCTTCTCCCCGGAGCCGGAAGACAGGAGGTGGGTGGGTCCGCGGTGCCGGGGTCCCTGAGTCCGGTTCTCATTCAGTTCCCCAGCTTGTGCTGCACATCTGGGGAAACACAGCTTCAAGGCACAGATCATTTCCATCCGTGCCTCAGGATTGAGTTGTGACAAGCACCAGCAAAGGAAAGGCTGTGTTGGCAGCACTTCTGTTGGGGGATATCTGGGTTCAGAGAATAGGATTGGTTCCATCTTGTCAAGCTGGCTTCCCAGAAGGGAATTTAGCTGCGTGTTGGAATCTGGGGGGACCCTGGTCATATGCAAGAAGCAGAGGACCTGTCCCAAGGGCTGGGCCAGGAGAATGAGACAGCAGTGTGGACTGTGAGAGGAAAAGTTTGCAGGAGCAAGGTTTGGAAACATGTAAAGAAAAAGGTTTTAAGTAGGGCTGTGACATAATCGGTTGTTCTAAAAAATAACGTATCACCAGACACAGTGGTAGACTTGGAAGGCTGAGACAGGAGGATTGGAAGTTTGAGGCCAGCTTCAGCAACTTATCAAGGTTCTGAGCAACTTAGTGAGACCCTGTCTCAAAAATAAAAAGTGGTGGACTCTGGGTTCAATCCCCAATTCCAAAAATGATGATGATGATGATGACAACAACAACAACTGGCATCAGGGCATGGTGGCCACCAATTCAGGAGGCTGAAGCAGGAGGATCACAAGTAACTCAGGGAGACCCTGTCTCAATAAAAAGGGCTGGGGATGTAGCTTAGTGGTAGAGTGCCCCTGGGATCAGTTCTCCCAGTGCTACAGGGATGCAAGAATAACTGGCAGCATGATTGAGAGAGTAGGTAGGGTGCCCAGAAAAGAGACTGGAACTGCTATCCAGGGGAGTCTGCAATACCTTGGACCAGGGTGGAGGCCCTAGAGAGGGAGGAGGCCGTAGAGAGGGAAAGAAGAAGACAGCATGAGCGAGGTCACAGAAGTGATACCTGCCTGGAGAGTGAGATCAGGTGAGGCTGGACCTACAGGAGGGATCCAGGATGGAGAAGGGGTGTGCTGAACTTCAGGAGTGAAGACTGGAGAGGTGGCACCCTAGGTCCTACAACCCACAGGGGACCCCTAAGGCCCCTACTTAGGAGACTGGGCTGCCTAGTTGCATTCACCTGAGTCAGGCCCACCTCTCCATGCTGCAGGACCCCATATGGATCACTAATCAGCGCTGGGTCTCAACCTATCTGTAACACAGGGGTAGGAACACCCACCCACAGAAAGATGCCCAGGAGTTCCACAAGGGAAGGGGTTTGGGACAGCACCCAGCACAGGGCTAGGCACTGGGGGCTAAGGGGGTGGCAGTTCTTTACTCACCTGGTTCTCTTTCCAGCTATGCTATTGAGCGCAAGATGGAACCTTTCTACAAGGGCGGGAAAGTACAGGTACCAGCTCCAGGGACGGGTGGGGTGGTGGATGGGGCAGGCAACAGGTGCCCAGCATTGCCTTGATTGAGACCCCTGTGTCCAGCTGGACCAGCCTGGCCAGCACCTCTTCTGCATCTGTGGTACCAGAGTCAACATCCTGGATGTGGCCTCAGGGGCTGTACTAAGGAGCCTGGAGCAGGTAAGGGCAGGTAAACAGGTGGGAGGGGGAGGTAAAAGGGGCAGCCCTTTCTCATGGTGCTGTGTGCTCTTGTGCTTTCCCTCAGGAGGACCAAGAAGACATCACTGCCTTTGATCTCAGCCCGGATGATGAGGCACGTGGGGCAGGGGTGGGAAGTGAGCTCTGTGGCCTCCCTCCCACATTGCATTTGGACAGAAAGCTCACCTGCCAGCTGAACTGCACATTCCCCAGGTGCTGGTGACAGCCAGCCGGGCACTGCTGCTGGCTCAGTGGGCCTGGCGAGAGGGCAGCATTACCCGCCTATGGAAGGCAGTACACACTGCTCCTGTGGCAACCATGGCCTTTGATCCCACCTCCACACTGCTAGCCACAGGTAGGGCCTCAGCTGGGCAGGTGGGCTAGAGGGCACAGGGCAGGGGCTTTGGACACACCAGCTCCCTTACTTCAAATGTTCCTGCAGGTGGTTGCGATGGGGCTGTGCGTGTCTGGGATGTCGTACGGCACTATGGGACACACCACCTTCGGGGCTCTCCTGGAGTTGTGCAGTGAGTTGGGGCAGTGGAGAGTGGGTGGACAGAGGCACCACCTTTGGGCAGCACAGCTCACCCATCCCCCACCTGCCTGCAGTTTGGTGGCCTTCCACCCGGATCCCACTCGCCTGCTGCTCTTCTCCTCAGCCGCAGACGCTGCCATCCGCGTGTGGTCACTGCAGGACCGCTCGTGCCTGGCTGTGCTAACTGCCCACTACAGTGCTGTCACCTCACTGACCTTTAGTGCTGATGGCCATACCATGCTCAGGTCAGTGGCAGACCATGCAAGCCCTGGGAGGAAGTGAGGGCTCAAGACAGTGGGAACTGAGAATGGACTCTGGAACTAAAGGGGCTTTCTCTCCACAGCTCTGGACGTGACAAGATCTGCATTCTCTGGGACCTTCACAGCTGCAAGGCCACAAGGACTGTGCCAGTGTTTGAGGTGAGGGTACCTATAGAGAGGGCTAGTGAGTTGGACAGGGGATTGATGGGGGAATGGCAGCAGTCTTTGACCCAGCTCATCCCCAGAGTGTGGAGGCTGCTGTGCTGTTGCCTGAGGAGCCAGTTCCTACACTGGGTATGAAGAATTCAGGCCTGCATTTCCTGACTGCTGGTGACCAAGGTGTGTGGGGCTGGCCACAGGCTGACCACAAGAGCTAGGGGAGGCCTGCAAGACTGATAGCAGCCCCTCTTCCACTGCACAGGCACACTGCGCGTGTGGGAGGCCTCTTCTGGGCAGTGTGTATACACCCAACCACAGCTGCCAGGCCCTGGGCAGGAACTGACCCACTGTGCCCTGGCCCGCACTGCTGGTCTACTCCTCAGTGTCACTGCCGACCACAACCTACTACTCTATGAGGCACAGTCCCTGCAGCTGCAGAAGCAGGTGAGTGCCTGCCCCTGGAGCCCAGGGCTGGAGACACCAAGCAGCTCTCCACTCCACACAAGTCCCAGCTTAACGTTCTTGCCTCCCACAGTTTGCTGGCTATAGCGAGGAGGTATTGGATGTCCGGTTCCTTGGGCCCAAGGACTCCCACATTGTTGTAGCTTCCAATAGCCCTTGCCTAAAAGTATTTGAGCTGCAGACATCAGCCTGCCAGATCCTCCATGGCCACACAGGCAAGTGGAGCTCATGATACTGGGTTTGATTGCCTCCTCACCCTACTGCCTTTTTGCCATATT
Source organism: Callospermophilus lateralis (assembly GCF_048772815.1). Taxonomy (NCBI): domain Eukaryota; kingdom Metazoa; phylum Chordata; class Mammalia; order Rodentia; family Sciuridae; genus Callospermophilus; species Callospermophilus lateralis. The sequence continues at coordinate 7,496,731 of NC_135323.1, read as the reverse complement.
GACTTCTGACCACTCTTCCCACCAGACATTGTCCTGGCCCTGGATGTTTTCCGGAAGGGGTGGCTCTTTGCCAGCTGTGCCAAGGTAAGGCCTCCTGAAATGTGGAGGTGCAGGGGAAGCCAAAGCAATAGGACCACGGCCCAGCTTCTTTCCTCAACTCTTCCCATCCCAGGATCAAAGTGTCCGAGTCTGGAGGATGAACAAAGCTGGCCAGGTGGCCTGTGTGGCCCAGGGCTCTGGGCACACACACAGTGTGGGCACCATCTGCTGCTCCAGGTAGTGGGACAGGGCTGGATCCAGGAATATTAGAGGAGATGGAGGCTCAGGCCTACTAATGGGGTTCCATTTCAGGGAGGGGAAGGTGGTGGCTTTGACCTTACTCTGAGATTCTATGCCAGAAGTGGAATAGAGATCAGGTCCAGAGAACCCCAGGTTAGGGGCAGGGAATTCTCAGTAGTAGTCTTGGGACAAAGTGGACCAAGGAGGGAGTGAGTGGAGAATGAACGAACGAGGTTCAGGTGGAGAAAGGGATCCAGCATTTAAGACTGGGGTCCATTTGCAAGGGGAGGACTAGAGGTATTTGGGGCAATGCCCTGGGACCACCTCTACTCTGGGCCTTGGGTGTGGCAGGCCAGACCTGTGGTGTGCTGGCAGACAGTGCTGTCCAGCCTTAGGTGTCTCTCCTCTCCCTGCTGGGCTCTAGGCTGAAGGAATCCTTCCTAGTGACAGGCAGCCAGGACTGTACTGTGAAGTTATGGCCCCTCCCAGAAGCTCTGCTATCCAAGAGCATTGCCCCAGATGGTAGCTCCATCCTCCTGCAGGCCCAGGCCACCCAACGCTGCCATGACAAGGTGACCACATTGGACCCTGGGTGGAGACATGGTTGAACCCTTGCTATGGTAGAGGTCTGAGCTGCTGCCACATGCTCTCTCACCAGGACATCAACAGCGTGGCTGTCGCCCCCAATGACAAGCTGCTGGCCACAGGCTCTCAGGACCGCACAGCCAAGCTGTGGGCTCTGCCACAGTGCCAGCTACTGGGTGTATTCTCTGGCCACCGGCGTGGCCTCTGGTGTGTCCAGTTCTCACCCATGGACCAGGTGCTAGCCACAGCCTCAGCTGATGGCACCATCAAGCTCTGGGCATTGCAGGATTTTAGCTGTCTCAAGGTAAGCAGTGTCCCCTGGTAGCCTGGACCCTCCCATCTGTTGCAACCTCACATCCTTCCCGCACCTCCCCACAGACATTTGAGGGGCATGATGCTTCAGTACTGAAGGTAGCCTTTGTGAGCCGAGGCACACAGCTGCTATCTAGGTGAGACACTGGGCACAGGTGGGGTGGGGCAGGGTGGTAGGCAGACCCCTACAGTCAGCCCTTCCCAATCCCAAACCCAGTGGTTCTGACGGGCTTGTGAAGCTTTGGACTATCAAGAATAACGAGTGTGTGCAGACACTGGATGCCCATGAAGACAAGGTTTGGGGGTTGCACTGCAGCCAGCTGGATGACCGCGCCCTCACTGGGGCCAGCGACTCCTGTGTCATTCTGTGGAAGGTTGTGGGCCCTAAGGGGCAAGGGTGGGCTGGGGGCCATCTTGGGGGCTTGTCTGACCCTCATCTGATCCCAGGATGTGACTGAGGCACAACAGGCGGAAGAGCAAGCCAAGCGGGAGGAACACGTGGTTAAGTAAGTAGGGATCCAGTCCCAGCACCCCTGCTCTGTGGCACAGGGAAACAGGCTAGGTGGGTTCACTCCAGTGGGAACTCAGGCCCATGCCTATTGACTCCACCTTCAGCCCCAGCCAAGGTCCCTGAGTGGCCCTGTCCTTCCCTTCACCACCAGGCAGCAAGAGCTGGACAACCTGCTCCATGAGAAGCGGTATCTGCGGGCTCTAGGCCTGGCCATCTCCCTGGATCGGCCCCATACTGTGCTAACTGTTATCCAGGGTCAGTACCTGCTGCTTCAAGGACAGGGGGCAGGAAATGGGACTCCAATGACTATTGATTCCCTTTTTGGAACTTGAGTGTCCTCCTCCCATAGCCATCCGCAGAGACCCTGAGGCCTGTGAGAAGTTGGAAGCCACCATGCTGAGATTGAGGCGAGACCAGAAAGGTCCTGAGCAGGCAGGAAAGGGCCAGTTGGGGGTGGCCTGCTGGGCAGTGGCAGGAGCAGGGCAGGGTAGAATGGCTTGGGAGGCAGAGTGTGACTGTCCCTGATGCCCACAGAGGCCCTGCTGCGCTTCTGTGTCACCTGGAACACCAACTCCCGGCACTGCCATGAAGCCCAGGCTGTGTTGGGTATGCTACTGCAACACGAACCCCCTGAAGAGCTGCTGTCCTACCAGGGCGTACGTGCTGCACTGGAGGCCCTACTGCCCTACACTGGTATGTGGGCATGGCCAGGGCCAGGGGTGGTCTTGTGGGTGCCTGGACCTTCTGACCTCCTTCTGTCCTCCCCAGAACGGCACTTTCAGAGGCTTAGCCGGACTCTGCAGGCAGCCACCTTCTTGGACTTCCTATGGCACAACATGAAGCTATCCCCTCTCTCTGCTACCCCCACAGCCCTCTGAGACACATAAAGATGTACTTTTCTATCTTGCTTGTGGATCTGAGTTGTCATTTCCAAGGTCCCTGGTTATAACCTTGACTAACCAGGGATGCACTTTAGCCCCTGATGGCCTCAACCCATGAGCCAGATCCTCTACTTCCTCAGCAAAGAGAGACTGGATTGGGACATTCAGAAGTTTTTACTCAAAGGAAATGGGAAAGTGGACCCTCTTGACCTGCCAGATTGGGAGTCCCACCCTTACTTATCCAGTGCTGGGGAACTACTGTCAGCCACTCTGGGTCTGGATCATCGTACATGTCTCCTGGCAGGGTCATATACACACTCAAGGAGGGCCCAGGGGTCCTGGAACCCTCCCCAGTGCCCTGCGGGTAATGGTACAGCAGCGGCTCTGGATGGCACTCAATGGCGGGCGGGTGGGCACAGCAGGGGGAGTAGTAGTGGCCTCTGCGGTGTCCTCACCAAGTATCCCTGTCCCACTCAGGAGTGAACCCAGCCCTTCAGGCTGCAGCAGCACTGCTGGGAGCAGACCGGTCTTGCCACTATATCTGTGAAGGAAGACAGGGCTTGGTCAGGGAGTCCGGTATCCCTGCTACTCTGGGCCCACCAAAGTCTTTCCCCTGCACACCTGCAGAGCCACCAGCCACGGTCTGAAGTTTGTAGCACACGAACTCGTGCCCCCACAGGCACTGAGAGCTCATCATCACGGCTGCCTTCATAGGCACGGGAAGCACAGAACTGGGTCCCTGGGGATGAGTGTTATTTATGGGTCACTGAAGCTGCAGCAATCAGAGTCCTACCTTCCTGTGGGCTTAGCTGTGGGCACCAGGCACACTCTGGGCCCTCGCCACACATAGTCCATCATTGGTGGGCCTGGGGGAAGAGAATTGGGCTCATACCAATGGTTCCCAGGGTCAGGCCTGCCTCTTTGTCCTGGCCTAGGGCCACCTCCTCCAGGTAGGGAGCTGGAAACCAGGCTGTCTGTAGGTCCTCATTTTCCACCAGCCACCAACCTGCATGAGAGGTGAGGGAGGGGATCAGATCCTAATGTCCACTCAGATTCAGAAGGCCATGGGTTCCTGTTGGCCCTACCTGAGGGGTGTCGCAGCAGCACATCCAGGCTTTCCTGGGCCCCTGCAAGGAAAGGCCTGCCCTGTGTATCCTGGGTGCAAAAGGGCTGCAGGCAGCGAAGCCTCTGAGCCTCCAGGCTGTGGATGGCAAGACTGTTGGCAGGTTGTGATAAAGGCTCCTCTGGGGCAGGCAGGATCACCAGGCTGAGAAGGGTAGCCCAAAGGTTGAGTGGTGGGAATGGGCCTGACACCCTAACCAGTCAACACAGCCTCCAGGCCTGCCTCTTCAAGGACTTGCCAACATGGGTGTGTGGGGGGGGAGGGGGGAGGTTAGGCACCTTTCAGGAGGCAGCATGGGCTCCAGATCCAGGGGTTGCGGTGCAAAGAAATTGGTGAGTGCCAGGCTCCTAGATACCCGCTCAGCAGTGGCCAACAGCGCTTGTGCATAGGTATCCAGCAGCCGCAGGCGTGCTAGGCCGCGGCCTGTGCGCCCCCCTCGAATTAGCAGTGGTGTGTCTGTGGGCACAAGAAGTATACGCTGTGGTGTCCCGTCCTGCACCAGGCTCTGCCTTCCCCGCTCCCCTGGGACCCTTGCAGCCTGACCAGGAAGCCTAGGAAGAATGCGGTCAGATCTCCGCAGCAGGCCTGCCTCCACCGGAAAGGTGTCCTTGAGGGTCTTCTGCAGGGAAGAGGGAGACATGAGACTACCAGAGCACAGTCCTTGGTAAGTTGGGGGTCCCTCTCGGGGATCACAGGGCTGGAAGCCCAAAACAAGCAGGAAGGGTCTCTGGTGGTTGCCTGGAGGCCTCGTGCCCAGGTCACCTACTTGGAGCTGTCTGAACTCGCCCCAGCTCCTGCGCACAAAGGTGTTGCTGCCGTCAGACCAGCGAACGGAAAACGCGAACGTCTGGGGAGGAAAGGTGGGTACCTCGGTGGTTGGACCTGACACCCCCATCTTCTCCCCCTTAGGACTAGTGGAGACCCAATGCCGTACCTGGAGCCGCTGCACCTGCACCAGAGCCACCGCGCGCACAGACAACGGGTGCCGAGGGCTAGCCATTACTGGCCCCCCTGGCGTGATTCCGGAGTGTGGAGAGCGAGAGCAGCTGAGGATCGAGAGCAGCTGAGGATCGGAGGATCGCGCGGCCTACCTGACCTTCAGGGGGCTCCAGCAGCCGGAAGAATGGCTTGAGGGGAATTCCCGCAGGTGCTCTCAGCCTGGTCTCTGCAGAGCTGCCACGCCTCTCCCCAGGTCTTTCCGCTTTCCCGGCTGTCTCCCAAGCCCAAGGCGGGAAGGAGGGTGGCCAGGGGAGGGGACAAAACCTGAAAAAGGGCGTTGGAGGGGCTAGGACTGCCACCTGGCACCCTCCCTCCAGAGTCTGACTCATCAAAGTGCCGCCTCCCCTGGCCTCTCCCCTCCCAGGGTGTACCCAATAGCCCTCTCTTTGAGTCACCTGTGGAGCTCTGCAGTTGTAGTCTGGAACCAAGGACCCGGTGCTTAGGACTTCAAGTGCATTCTCTGGCTTAATTTTAATGTGGGAGAAGGAAGGGTCTCCATGTTCCCAAGTCAGAAGAGGAAACTTAAGATAAATGAATAATTACTATGAGTTTCTCTGAATAGGTTTAGGGAGGGACGACCTCATAAGCCAAAGCCCAGGGGTTCTGTTACAGTGGGGAGACTTGGGGCAAGATAAAGAAAGTCCATCTTTTGGTGACTTCACTTGAGTGTTGGGGAAGTGGTCACCAGGACTGTTTTGAGAGCCATCTCTGAATCCATGTCACAACTTACTGTAAATATCATCTCTGTCATCAGGCCTATTTCCCTATCAGCTGGGGTGGAGGAAGCCCTATAATCCCTGGACAGAGGGCTCACCCAGGAACCTCACCTCTCTGGGCTGCTTCCTTATTGTGGAGATTTCCGGAGCCTGACCCACTCTGAAGCACAGAGGTTCTTCCTGGTGCTGGCATCAGGATTCCCCTACTCCAGGCCCTCCAGAGATTTAGTTTCTGGGTTATCCCTCTATGAAACTATTTCGGCCTCAATAAAGGGTCTTTGTGTGTCCATCCCACTAGGGCTCTTTTTGAACCCCTGGAAACTTCCCTAGTCTTAGCCCAGGCAATGAATATGTGACAGTGGCAGAGTGCCTTGAGCTCGGCTGTCACCCTCCCTTCAACCTCAGCTGAGGGCATGCTGGCCTGGTGGGGTCCAGGGTAGGATAGCTCCTGCTCCCCTGAGTAGGATTCCAGCTTGACATGACTACAGCCATCTTGGTCATTAACTCCATCTTTCCTCCCCCACAACACTGTCATATATTCCAAATCCTACAGGATTAATGAAATCATTAAAATGGACAAAACTAGGCATGGTGGCACACATCTGTAATCCCATCTTTGGGATTATAATTCAAGGCCAGCCTAGGTAACTTAATGAGATCCTATCTCAAAAAAAATTTAAAAGCCTGTGGATGTAGCTCAGTGATAAGAATGGCTCTGGGTTCAATCCCCAGCACCAGGAAAAAAACAATCTGTTTCCTGCCAGGCACTTAGGCCTGGACTATCTCTCTCTTTTTTTTTTTTTTTTTTAAAGAGAGAGTGAGGAGAGAGAGAATTTTAATATTTTATTTCTTAGTTTTTGGCAGACACAATATATTTGTTTGTATGTGGTGCTGAGGATAGAACCCGGGCCGCACGCATGCCAGACGGGCACGCTACCACTTGAGCCACATCCCCAACCCCCCAGACTATCTCTTAAATGCTTGAAAATTTTTGAGACAGCCCAGATACATTCAAGTTGGACTTGGGTTATCTTTGCTGTCTTAGATATTAAACCCTTTCCTCTGTCTGAGGATGTGGGAATCCTCCTGTCGCTTTTTCTGTCAGTCCCTAACAAACTTCACTTTGTGAAATCCTGGATTTGTCTCTCTCCCACCCAAGAACTAAGCAGGCCTGACCCCACTTACCTTCCTAGATTGGAGATCAGGTACATTCATGGTGGTTCGGCCATAGATTTGTCTGCTTCTTTCTTCAGTCTCAGCACTCTGTCTTTAGTAACCAAATTTTTCAAAAACATCCTGGAGGGCTGGGGATGTGGCTCAAGCGGTAGCGCACCTGCCTGGCATGCGTGCGGCCCGGGTTCTAGCCTCAGCACCACATACAAACAAAGATGCTGTGTCTGCTGAAAACTAAAAAATAAATATTAAAAAAAAAAAAAAAAAAAAAAAACCATCCTGGAACACAACAGAGAAGTTGGGGAAGTGTGGAGTATTCACAGCCATTGACCTTGAGGGATTCTGAGGCCCTCCTTCTGCACACTCCCACCAACTTTGGACCCTCTCCCCTTTTTCTTCCCTATAGCCCCTACCTTCTCTCATTTGGATAACTACAACAGCTCCCATCACTGTGGATGGCAAGGGGTCCATCACCTCTAAGAAATCCATTCTCCACTGGGCATCATAGCTCATGCCTATAATCATAGCAACTCATGAGACTGAGGCAGAGGAACTTAAGTTCTAGTCCAGCATGGGCAACTTAGTGAGACCTTGTCTAAAAATAAAAAAGGGCTGGGGATGCAGCTCAATAGCATAGTGCCCTTCAATCCTGCAAGACATATTGTGAAATAAAAAGGGCTGATGGTGATGTAGCCTAGTGATAGAGGACTCTAGGTTCAATCCCCAGGACCACCAAAAAATAAAATAAAGAGGATGATGAGGAAAAGGAGGAAGGAAATCCAATCTTTGTCAAACAGACATGAGTTCAGATCAAAGTGCCCTGCACCGAATCATCCAGCACCTTCCCACTGGTTTTTAAAATAAGTCTCAATTCCACCACAGCCAACAAGAAACCTGGTTGACCCTGGCCCACCAGCAGATTTCCTTCAACCTCCTCCTCCCTAGAGGCCCATTCTGCTGGCCTTTCTTCTGCAAAATGCTAAAATCCCAGGCTTGTCCTCGAAGGGGCTGCTCGGCTAATTTCTCATTGGTCAGGCCTCTGCCTAAGGGTCCCCATCTCAGGGAGGTTTTCCATATTTCCCACACAACATGCATGGCCCACCACACAGTTTGCAAATGAACATTTATTGGTGTGACTCTTTAGAGTTTTTCCTGTCTTGGTCACTAAACTGTAAGCTAAGAAGGTTAGGAACAGCACCTTGTTCTGGATCCTGCCGGCTCCTGGATCAGTGCTTGGGATAGAGTAGGTATTGCAGATACTTGTGGAATGAACAAATGAACGCATGGAGATAAGTTGCCAAGTTGTTTTAACAATCCCTCTTGCCTGCGCGGTCGCACTCCTGAAATTTCGGGAGGATCGCAGGCTCGAGGCTGGCTTGGCCAATCTCTGGAGACCCTATCACTAAATGAAAAGGGCAGGGGTACAGCTCAGCGCTGGCGTGCAGGAGGGCCTGTGTTCAATATCCAGTACAGCAAAACAAAGCAACCTTTAACCAGGCCGTAGGATGCGGAGGACAGTAGGCAGGCGCTTCCGGACCCGCGGCCGCGGCCCAACACCGCATCGCCGGGGCCCAGTGGCCCTGACGCTGGCCGAGGCCCGGGCCCCAGCGCGCCGCCTCTGTGCGGTCACGCCCCGCCACGCGTTGCCCGGCGCCAGGCCCGGCGGATGGGCGCCCCGCTCGGCCGAGGGCACAGAGCCTGGCCGCAGGCACGCGGGACGGTCCGAGCGAAGCGATGGGGGCGACGCGGGCCGCATCCCAGACCTCGCCTGGGCCCCAGTCCGAAAGCTCAACGCGGCCGCGGCTGCGGCCGCGGCGCGGCTTCCACACTACACTGCTCTTCTACTGGAGGAAGCGCGAGCGCCGCCACGGAAGGCGCACGCCAGTCCCGGGCCGGGGAGGGAGGCCCAAGGGCGCCAGCAGAGCGCGGACGCCTAGCCCCGCTCAGCCCTCACCCGCCGCTCCCTCCCGCGTCCCGCCCCCCGGCTCCGCGGCGCCCGGCACCTGCCCCCCTCCCCCCTCGCCCGCCCCCGCCCCCGCCTCGGGGCCCGCCCCCGGGCCCGCCCCCGGCACCTCCCCTAGCCCCGCCCCCAGCTCCTGCGGGCGCGCGCTGTCGGCGGCGCGCGCGCTGGCCTGGAGGCCGAATTGGAGGCCCATCTGGAGGCCGGGCTGGCCCGGCAGGCTGTGCGCGGGCAAGATGGCGGCGCCCGGGGAACAGGCGCGCTTCTGCCGCGGCAGCCTCTTCTCCTTCCTGCCCGGCGGCGCGCGCTCCGAGGTGACGGACGACCTGGCGACCGACGCGCGGGGCCGCGGCGCGGGGCGCAGAGACGCTGCCGCCTCGGCCCCAGCGCCGGCCGCGGCTCCCAACCCGGAGTCGCAGGACGCAGGGGGCGCTTCGCGGAGGCAGCGTTGCCGGGCCTGCGTGGACTTCAAGACGTGGATGCGGACGCAGCAGAAGGTGCAGATGCCCCGCGCGACCTCCCAGCCCTGGCCTTTGGGCCCACACCTTGTTCTCGGGTGCCTCTGCCAGACCTCGAGGGCCCAGGGCCCGCGGCGTGGCTGTGCCCAAACTTTGCCCCCACCCCCAGGTAGACCTGAACTTTGAGCTGTCAGCAGCAGGAGGGCCGAATCAGCTGCAGGGCTTCTGTCTGGAGTCTGGGCTGCTGGCTGGGGCTGAAAAGGAGGGAGCTAATTTCTTTATTTTGCGTTGCTGGGTTAAGAACCCAGGGCCTTGCGCATGCTATGCCAGTGCACCACCGCTGAGCTGAATCGAAGGGGGAACTTTATGGGCTTCTGGTTGGGGTAGAATGAACTGACCTATGGTCGGCCTACTTCTGCAGCGGGACAGCAAGTTTAGGGAGGATTGTCCACAGGATCGCGAGGAACTGGGTCGCCACAGCTGGGCTCTCCTCCACACCCTTGCTGCTTATTACCCGGACCTGCCCACCCCAGAACAGCAGCAAGACATGGCCCAGTTCATACATTTATTTTCCAAGTTTTACCCGTGTGAGGAGTGTGCCGAAGACATAAGGAAGAGGTGAGTTTCCACAGCTGCTTGCAGGCAACAGTGCCTTAGAACTGAAGCTTGGGCCCCCTGGCTGATGTCATAGAGAGGGGCCTAGGAAAACAGGGCAGAGGTGGCAGAAGGTTGCCTACGAGCTGGTGCTACTAACAGGGAGGGAATGTGTCATGTGAGCATTTCCTTTCTCTAAAGCCAGACTGCCAGGAACTGCTGCTGGATACAGCTGTGTCAGATTCCTGGGAAGGGCTTCCGTAGGGCCTGTCCCTTGCCCAACACTCCTGGATGCTCCCCCAGGTTAGCTAGGTTGCCTAACTTCAGGAGCTGAATTGCTACTTTTAAGACTTTGAGAGCCTAATGCTTTTGCTTCCAAGAGTCACATTTTCTTCACTGAGGCCCCCAAGAGTCTGAGCCTGTTCCCCTGTAGGCATTTCTAGGCTAGATGTGTGGGGCATAGCTGTCCTTGCTGTTTGACACCTAAACAGTTAAAAAGGTGTATTGCTGATTTGGGGTATCAGGCCGCAGGTGCTAAGAAACAGTTTTGCAGTTGTGCCTTGTCCTGCGCTTCCACACACTGCCTGGGGTCAGAGACACCAGTGAAGCGGCCTTATTATTATAAGATTGTAAAATTACCTAGTCTGTGCTTTAATGTCTTCCTCTAGGCTCTTTGCCAAGCTCCTTGGGTGGGTGTGGGAGCAGCCCTGGAAATCCACTGCATTCAGGAAACCTCTTGGTCAACTCTGTTCTCAGAATTCCTACCTCTTGGAGCATGAGGGCACTCCCAAATGTAGCTCACAGCAGTGCCCCACCTCCTCTCCCTTAGCACTGACAGCAGAACAGCCACTACCTCCTTACATCCTTCCTGTGCTCCCTCTTGCAGGATAGGCAAGAACCAGCCAGATACTCGCACCCGGGCAACCTTCACCCAGTGGCTATGCCGTCTGCACAATGAAGTGAACCACAAGCTGGGCAAGCCTGACTTCGACTGCTCGCAGGTGGATGAACGCTGGCGTGACGGCTGGAAGGATGGCTCTTGTGACTAGAGGATGGCCAGCCAGAGCCCATGGAGTGGCCAGACAGGGCCTATGGGCGCAGCCTGGCTGGTTAGGGATGGAGTGCTGATTAAAGTGCCTCTGAGCCGGAGCTTGTTGTGTTTCAGTTGGGTGGTCCCCAGGATGTAGCCCCTCGAACAAGTTTAGTATACAAGTGAAGGTGCTTGCTGCAGGCACCCCGTGGCCTCCCCCTGAGGCCCCATGGAGCTGCAAGTAAGGGGGTCAGGAGCAGCCCACACTGCCCCTTGCCATTCAGGATACAGCCTCCCATCCACTCCAAATTCTGGACCTAGTCCCCACACAGGAGGGCAGTGGGTCTGATAGGTTCTTTTTCCTGCTCTTGGAGGCCAGGCTGTTGCCTTCCCACTGTGTGCTGTGGACACCTCAGAGCTGTGGCCTCAGTGATGCTGTCCTGTTGTAGGAAAAGGCTTGAGGCTGAGCTCAATTCTATGCTCAGTCCCCACAGGGAAGAGCCCAGGCAGAGTTTTTCTCAGATTCCATCACTGGGGATCCTGGGGACAGCTTCCTCGGAATGAGACCAAAATAAAATGCTGGAGAAATGACTGAGGACTTGGTGTCTATGTGCTTTGTGCTGGGGTTTATTGGGGGGGGGGGGCAGGGCCTGCTGTTGCCTCCCATGCTCAGGTGGGCCCTCCTGACTGTCAGGGAGAGGTTCTGAGGTGGCAGCAGGCCAGAGTTATTACAGGAATAGCAGGGAGGCCCCAGTAGCAGGGGCAAAGGGAGCCAGAGTAGCTGAGGAGCAGTGAGGCCAGATGGCATAGTCTTGAAGAGCCCCAGTCAAGATGTGGCATGTACTCCCAGCCCCTATGACAAAAGCTCTTGGAAGGTTTAGACATGAGAAACGGCATAGAGTAATGTGCCTTTTGAAGTCCTGGCTGCTGGGCTGGGATAAGGCAAGGAAGTAGGTAGGAAACCAGCTGAAGGGAGGCTCCTTAGAAAGGAAGAGAATGCTGGATATATTGGAAGGTAGAGCCAGAGAATTCCCAGGGTGAGAAAGGAGCTAGAGGAGATGTGCTTCAGGTTTTGGCCAGGTCAGCTGGAGATGCTCAACGTCAGTAAAATGGAGATGGCTAAGAGTGTGGCAAGTCTTGCGTGACCTGGTCCCAGCTTTGGGCTTCCCTGGATCTGCTCAGCGCCACCCTTGGTTTCCAACTGGAACAGCCAGACACCAGATCCAGTAATCATAAGCCTCAGGCAACTTCACCTCTGAGGGCCAACTGTGGCATAGTCTTCTGTGCCTTCAGGGGAAGAGATGCTGCTGGTTTCTGAAGGTACTACCCAAAGGCCAAGGGTCAAAGGAGGTGGGAGATGTTGCTCCTCCTTCTTCTGCCAGGCATGGAGCTTCTCTGTCATTTGCCAAGGCAGCAGAGAAAGGATATATGCACATGTGCTGGGAACCAGTTTCAGGTTTCCTGCTGAAACTATGGTCAGCTCAGGACACTTATGTGCCATTCTTCCCTGCCTCACTTCCCCTTTTCCCTAACTGACCTCCCTAGAATTTCACCTCCTAATAAAATGTCAGTTTGCCTCAGACTGTTTTCAAGGGCATCCAGGCCAAGACAAGTGGAACCTGTGCAAGGGCAGGTTCTGGCTTCTAATGGCACTTGAGAGCTGTTACAGAAAAGGGGCGAGTACAGAGGGAGAAAAGTCAAGGAACACACCTTGTGTCCCTAAGGCTCAAAGGTCACAGGTCCAGCAAGAGGAGGGGTCCAAAAAGGGCTGCCAAGAAGGGCCTGTGATGGTGGGGATGTAACTAAGTAGTAAAGTGCTTGCCTGGCATGCCTGTGGCCCTGGGTTGTATCCCCAACACCCCAAGAAATGGTCCCATGACGTAATGGGAGCATAAGAGGAGGATGACTTTAAGAAGTGCTTCCTGGCTGGAGGTAGTGGTGGTGTAGACCTGTAATCCCAGTGACTCAGGAGGCTGAAACAGGAGGATCTCAAGTTCAAGGTCAAGTCTCAGCAATTTAGAGAGACCCTGTTTTGAAAAGAAAAAAAGAAGTGTGCCTTGGAGGGAGGGACTGGAAGAATCAAATTTTCCCCTAGGATTGGCAGATGGAGGTCACGGACCACCTTCAGTCCAGATGTAGTTGGAAGCTTGATTATATTCGGTTTCAGAGGAAAAGGAAAGACAGGTATTGAAAGCAGAAGATAACAACTCAAATTACTGCTAAAGGAAGCAACTGGAGGGAAGTGGGGACAAGAGCTGAGAAATGGCATAGAGTAATGTGCCTTTTGAAGTCCTGGCTGCTGGGCTGGGATAAGGCAAGGAAGTGGGTAGGTTCTTTTCAAAAAAGTACAGCATGTTTGGGTGCTGACACAAGCAATGGAAGAAGATGGGGAAATAGAGAACACAGGACTATTTGCTGCCTGCCAGTGAGGAGAGTGGGACTGGATGCAGATGCCAATCATTCAGCACAGGTGTCTCCCACAGGTCTGGATACAGTGTAACATCCAGACACAGTGGCCCACAGTGGCCCACACTGCCCTCTGAAGAATGGACTAATACTCCTACCTCACAGGATGAATGAAGCACTTGGCACTGTACCTGCTCAGCACAGACTGCTTATTCCTGATCCTGGTCCCAGAAGGCCAGAAACAGGTGACTGGGAGGCTTTTCCATGACCCCCACTGCAAACTTGATTCTCCATAAGATTCTAGACCCCCTAACAGGAGGGTCAGGAGGGAAGAATGGCCTCTGCCATTAGGGGGTGTTTGTCCAGGGAAAGGCACCCACTCAGGCCAGCAACATAGGAGTCATTCAGGTTCCCGCCAGGCTGGTCTGGAAGGAACACAAGGGAAGGAGCCCTGTCATTGAGCTGGGAATCTGTGGGAGACCTACTAGGGGCAGGACAAGGAGGCAACAGCTGGCCTGAGCCCCACTTCTGCTACTTCTCCATGCCCTCAACTCGAGTAAGTACTTCAGTGACAGGTCAATGAGGGAGACTTAGGTGTCAGGAGGGCTCTTGCAGAAGGACAGGAGCAGAGATGTTCAACACCCGGGCATGCTGGCCGTCAGCACTGTCCTCCAGGCAAGCTCTCTTCCCTGTCAGGGAAGCTAGAACCTTCAGAAAGAGAAGCTAGGTGCCAATGGTGGGGGCAGGTGTCTCGCTAAAGGACCCCATTTAACTATCTCTGGTCCTCTGGGAACAGGGCCAGGGAGTAAGATGGGGGGCTTCAGTTCCCCCTTCACACTCACCAAAGGTCTCTCTGCTCAGAGGACCAGGGTCAAATCCTTGTCCTTTGGCTCATCCTCCCAGCCACTGCAAAATCTGAGACCAGTGCCAGCCTCCCCTTGCCCCATGGGAACCTGGTGGTCAATCCCCAGAGAATGTCTCCAATTCGGACCGGGTCAAGCAAGTAAGGGTGGGCGGTGCGGACGCAAGCAAGGGCTCAGTCCTCGCGCGTGGACGCGGTGGGGGGCGGCTGGCTCGGCCCCGCCCCGCGCGCCCCCGTCGTGGCCGGCGCGCGCTCCCGGGACTCGGCAGCAGCGGCGGCGGCGGCTGCGGCAGCAGCAGCAGCATCCGTAGCATTAGCATCCTCGGCAGCAGCCGCGGGCGGCCTCGGACTGGACCCGCCGGACAGACGGACAGAGGGTGCCAGGGGCGCGGGGCCGCCGAGGCCAGCCATGGAGGGCGCCTCGTTCGGCGCTGGCCGCGCGGGGGCCGCCCTGGACCCCGTAAGCTTTGCGCGGCGGCCCCAGACCCTGCTGCGGGTCGCGTCCTGGGTGAGTGGCCCCTGCCCAGCCTCCCGCCCTGGTCTCGGGCCCCGCCTCTACACGCGTCCGAAGTACCCCCACCCAAACCCTGCCCCTCGCCCCTCACCCCTCACCCTCCTCCGCCTCCGGCCCCTCCCCCCCCGCCGCAGGTTGGGGTGACGTCACCGGGCTGGGCGCGCCCACCTGCGGGCGGGGGAGGGGCTGGTAGAGACTGAGGGACCTTGAGAGGTCACCGCCGGTTGCCCCCTACCCCCGATTTCTCCATCGGTCTGACTCCAACCCCCTTCCTCAGCCTTCTCTCGGTTTTTCTTGTTCCCACGACCTGGAAGTGGGCACAGGGGTGGGAACGAGCTTTGCCAAGGGGCTTGAGCGCTCAGCCCGGGCTTGGCTGGAAGAAGGGGCTGCAGGAGCCTCCCTCTCCCCCCAACACACATCCGCCAGGCCCCCTTGAAGGGACCCGACACTTCTCAGGCCCCAGATCCAGCTGTGAGTTGAGGGAGGGGTTACTAAGGGCTGGGGCAACCGGAAAGGGCTCTGCACCTGGAGGGCTTCCTGGAGGTGGTGCGGGAGGAGCAGCTGGGGGCAGTCTAGCCCACTGGGGCATGCCTTGCTGCTTCTCACCCTCTAGAGAAGAGAGATGGGAGGTGGGTGCCGAGTTCTGGTCTTGTCCAGCTGGCGCCTGCCGCACCTCCGTGCCTGTCTTTGAGGAGGGCGGTGCCCGGGGTGGGGCAGGGGCCCCTGGACTTCTCGGTGGAGAGACTGACCAGACCAGAAAGCAAGAACCAGGCTTCTCCCCGGCTTTTCCCCCTCATCAGGTCCCTCAGAACTGGGGTGGGAAAGGAGTGAAATGATGAAGTTGAGAAGGGAGATCTTTTCTCGAAAACTCAGGCTGCCCAGAGCCCAAGAACAGTGTCTGATTTAAAATTATGATGGTCTACCTCCTACCTGCCTCTCCCAACTGGTGGGCAGGAGGAGGTCCTGAAGTTGGACTGAACCCCAGAGGTCAGTGGAGTCACCCTTTGAGCCCAAAAGCTCATCAGTAAAATTAATGATCACAGATGGGGGCCTTCCTCTCTCAAGTGCCCACTACTGCTGGAACAGTGTTCTTGTACTGAACAAGACCAGAACTCGGCACCAGCCTGTTTACCCCATATGGCCTGCTAGAGGGCAGGCCTCACTGTGGGGCCAGCTGCCCCTCTAGCTACAACCAACCTCTCCTGGCTCCACTCCTCCCTATCCCTTCTAACAAATGAAGCCCTGGAATCAACATCCAGGTAATGGCTCCTGTTTCCACACTCTCAAGTGGGTTCTGGGGAGCCCCATCCTTACAGAGAAGCCGGGTTGTGTCTCAGCCCTGATTCTTATGAGCCATGTGACCCTAGTAGATAAGTCATTTCACCTGTTGGAGCTCAGTTTCCCCAACTATAAAAGTGATAAGGATAATGACACCTTGGTAGGGTTAGAAAATTCAGTGAGCAAAGGTATATAAAGTTGCACTTTTAACACAGTGCCAGGACTTATTAGATGCTCACTAATGGTTCCTGTAGCCAGTAATTACTAAATTCGTGAGGGGTGGGAAATATGCGCCCCATGCTTCAGGGGAAATGCTGGAGCAGGCCTTGAGGTGTGGTTGCTGGTGGTGGGTGGCAGAAGCCCAGGATCTGGGCTGTAGGAAGGGGCCTGGCACAGGGCCTTCAGAGCCTTCGGCTGCTTATAGGTGTTCTCTATCGCGGTGTTCGGCCCCATTGTCAACGAGGGCTACGTGAACGCCGACAGCGGCCCGGAACTGCGCTGCGTCTTCAACGGGAACGCAGGTGCCTGTCGCTTCGGCGTCGCGCTGGGTCTCGGGGCCTTCCTCGCCTGCGCCGCGTTCCTGGTGCTCGACGTGCGCTTCCAGCAGATCAGCAGCGTCCGCGACCGCCGCCGCGCAGTACTGCTGGACCTGGGCTTCTCAGGTGGGCATGGCCTGGCAGAAAGGGCGTGGCCCGGGGTGGGGAGAGCCGCTCCCTGAGGGGTGGGCCTTGCTCCAGAGCAAGGCTGGCTGCTGGGGGGGCGGGGCTGGCGGAGGGTGGTGGGCGGGGCGGTTCCCAGGTGAGCGGAGGCAGGACCTGAGGTCCTGTGACCCAGCGCAGGCCTGGCGAGGCGCCGCCTGACCCCGAGTGGCCGCCCGCAGGGCTCTGGGCCTTCCTGTGGTTCGTGGGTTTCTGCTTCCTCACCAATCAATGGCAGCGCACTGCGCCCGGGCCAGGCACGGTGCAGGCGGGGGACGCAGCGCGAGCAGCCATCGCCTTCAGCTTCTTCTCCATCCTCAGCTGGGTGAGTGCGGGCCTCGTGGGCTGCGGGGCGGGGGTTGCCCCGGCAGGCCCCGGCTGACCCCTGCCAACCCCGGCTCCCCGCCCAGGTGGCGCTCACTGTGAAGGCCCTGCAGCGGTTCCGCCTGGGTACCGACATGTCACTCTTCGCCACAGAACAGCTGGGCTCTGGGGCCGGTCAAGCCTACCCTGGCTACCCGGTGGGCAGCGGTGTGGAGGGCACCGAGACCTACCAGAGCCCACCCTTCACCGAGACCTTGGAAACCAGTCCCAAAGGGTACCAGGTGCCCGCCTACTAGCGTCTGACAATCCCGGACCAGGGCCCAAAGGCCACCCCACCAACACAGGTCCCAAGTCCTCCTGGGGCCTCTCTGGAGTCCTAGAGGCCCAGCACCAGGGACAGAAGGGGTGGCCACTGTGGGCCTCGCGATCCAGGAGGGGATAGAACCCCTGGAGTGCCTGGGCTGTCCCCATCAAGTTCTTGTAGGCCTAAGGTCCTGAAAAGGAGACAATGTGGCCTGGAGTGGACTGTCCTGGGAGAGAGGTATTCCCTTCATGGACCAACTGACCGGGAGCTCAACTGTCCACTCTGAATTCAGAGGTCCAGCTGCCCTCCACAGCTCAGTGCAGGGATTGTACAGGACCAGGGACACTGGCCCATCCTGAGTCCAGGGATGGTGGCTATTGTTCTGCATTCCAGGTCCCTGTAGGTAGTGACTGTTCTTGCTCCTATTGTGGTGGTTTGTCATGTCCAGAGCCTCCCTTCATTTCCTCTCACAGGCTCACTAGACCAGCCTAGTCCTGTCTGTGTTGTGATTGTGGTCAACTCTACAGGTTTCATCTCATAGTGCTCCACAAGCTGCACCTCTCTCTGTGGCCTCTGCCCAGGTATAGGAAGTTCTGGTCAGGAAGGCACAAGAAAGCTATGTATGGAGCTGGGTACAAACCCTTTAGCCCAGGAGTAGGAACAGGGTACCTGGGTGCTGGGCAAAAAAAAGCATCTCACAAGGAGAGAGGCTAGAGGTCACATATGCCACAGTGCCCCTGGAAACAGCCATTCCTGCAAACTGATTTACCCTGCGTCCTGGATCAGACCCTTCCTTCCCACCCTGCACCCTATGTAAGGCCCAGCCCCAGATGGGGGTCCTTGTGTGTAGCTGCCTATTCACGCATTGCTTGAAGCTGGCTTTTCACATTAAATCAAAACCACACGCGTTGCCATATTTCATTCTTACAGACAGATGCCTCCCTCGGGAGTTGCAGTTGAGTGACAACCCTGTACATTGTAGCATAGACCAAATTATGTGTGAATATTTAAGTGAACATGTTTACAATTTTTGTATATATGGATCTCTCCCTTCCTCTTCTGAAAGAATAATCCATGGTTGTGTATTTTCGGTGTCTCATGTTCTGAGTGCAACTTCTTTACAATAAAGACTGTAAATGCGTTGACCGTGATCTGGTTGCTCCTAGAATCATTACACTCCTGGCAAAGTTTCTAGCCCCTGCCCGTCTTGGTGCCAGGACTGGGGGGTACCAGGACTCAGAGGCTAGGAGGGAGCAGGAGGAACAGATTCTGGAGTCTCAGGCCCATGCCCCTCCAGTGGATCTCACTGGTCCGGGTGGAAGCCTGCTGTTCACAGCAGTCTCTGGAATGCTGGGGTGCTAGGGAGATTCACCCTTTTCTTTCTTTCCTTTTTTTTTTTTTTTTTGAACCAGGAATTGAACCTAGGGGTTCAATTGTGGTCACATCACAAGCCCTTTTTATTTATTTTTGAGACGGGTCTTGCCAAGTTGCTAAGTGCTGAGGCTGGCTTTGAACTTGGGATCCTCCTACCTCAATCTCCCCAGCCCCTGGGATTACAGGACTGCACGTGCCTTATCCTTTCTTATAAAAGCAGTATTTTCTGGGACACAGGTCCCTCTTTGAAAGTGGACTTTACTGCTGAAGCTCAAGTTCATTTCCATGTCTTCTCCACACCGTCTCTCTCCCCCATGCCTCAGAAATTTGGCCTATATTGCATGTGCATCTGTGTGAGTACACGTGTGTGTGTGTGTGTGTGTGTGTGTGTGTGTGTGAGAGAGAGAGAGAGAGAGAGAGAGAGACAGACAGAGAGAGAGAGAGAGAGAGAGAGAGAGAGAGAATACAGCCTAAATTTTATTTATTTATTTTTGGTACTGGGTATTGAACCCAGAGGCACTTAACCAATGAGCCACATTCCCCAGCACCCCCCCCCCAACACACACCACTTTTTTTTTGTTTGTTTGTTTAATCAGAGATTGAACCCAGAGGGGTTTAACTACTGAGGAACATCCCCAGCCCCTTTATATATTTTTTTTAAATATTTATTTTTTAGTTTTAGGTGGACACAATACCTTTATTTATATTTATGTGGTGCTGAGGATCGAACCTAGTGCTTCATGCATGCTAGGCAAGTGCTTTGCCACTGAGCCACAACCCCAGTCCCCCTTTTTTATATTTTATTAGAGAAAGAGTCTTGATGAGTTGCTTATGGCTTCACCAAGTTGCAGTTCTCCTGCCTCAGCCTCCTGAATTGCTGGGATTATAAGCATGCACCACTGCACCTGACCCTTTTTTAAATAAATAAATAAATAAATATATATATATATATATATATATATATATATATATATATTAGTTATACATGGACACAATATCTTTATTTTGTTTATTTATTTTTATGTGGTGCTAAAGTGTAATTGTTCTGAAACTAGTGCCTCACATGTGCCAGGCAAGCTATGCCACTGAGACACAACCCCAGCCCTACCTGACCCCCACCCCCTCTCTCTCTCTCTCTCTCTCTATATATATATATATATATATATATATATATATATATATATATATATATATTAGTTGTAGATGTTATTTCTTTATTTTTATTTGGTACTGAGGATAGAACCCAGTGCCTCACACATGTGAGGCAAGTGCTCTACCACTCAGCTACAGCCCCAGTCCCCCCCCTTTTTTTTTTTTTTTTTTTTTTTTTTTAATTTTAAGACAGGGTCTCACTAAGTTGCTTAGGGCCTTACTAAATTGCTGAGTCTGGCCTCCAACTTGGATCCTCCTACATCAGTCTCCTGAGTTGCTGGGATTATAGACGTGAGCCAGCACACCTGGCACTGCTTTATTTTTAAGAGTACAGATCAATGGCATTAATTAAACTCTCAGTGTTGTGCACCCATCGTCACTGTTTCCAAACTTTTACATCACCTTACCAGGAGCTCTGTACCCATCAAACAGTCACTGTCTAGTGCCCTTCCCTGCAGTCCCTGGTAACCTCTAGCTTGCTTTGCATCTCCATGAGTTTACCTAGTTTATTCTCATTAGGTGGGACCATAATATTTGTCTTTTTTTGTGTCCAGCTTCTTAAGTGTTGTTTCAAGTTCCCGTGCTATAGCAGGTTTTGGTGCTTTTCTCCTTTTTATGGCAGCGTAACATTCTGCTGTATGGATGGACCCTTTGTTTATCCGTTTGTTGAGCTCACTCAGGTTATTTTCATCTTTAGGCGATTAGGCTGTTGTGAATAGTGCTGGTGAGCGTATCCATATCCATTGAGTTTTGTTTTTAATTCTTTGGGGTATAGACCTAGGAGTGGAATTATGGGGTCATATGGTAACTTTTGGATCAATGGTACACTTTTAAATAAATATCTTAGTATTGGGCTTATTGATTGATTGCAGTGCTGGGGATTGAACCCAAGTTCTTGCACATGCCAGGCAAGTGCTCTGTCACTGAGCCACATCCCCAGCGATGCTACCCTTTTGAAACCTGCCTTTCTTTTTTAATACTTTGTATGTGCATTCAAAAAAAATGTACCTTTTGGGGGTTTTATCAGCATACCATGTTGCACACTTTTTTTTTTTTTTTTTAACCTCCCGTGTGTTTTGGGGAGTGTCTGCTTTGTCACATTTAGCTGTGGCCCATCCTTCTCCAGCTCTATGATAGGTCCTCACCCTGTCTGCTCACAGATGGTTGCCAGGTGCTCCCAGCATTTTGCTTGTCTGAAGACAGTGCTGCATGGAGCTCCTGATTTGCTCAGGGTCATTGTTTCTCCAGGGTTTATTCTAGAAGGATCCCAGTGTTCATGGCCTCTGAGCACTTGCTCTCTCTCTCTCTCTTTTTTTTTTCTTTTGATACCAAGGATTGAACTCAGGGCACTCAACCACTGAGCCACATTCCCCAGCTCTATTTTGTATTTTATTTAGAGACAGGGTCTCACTGAGTTGCTTAGCACCTCACTATTGCTGAGGCTGGCTTTGAACTCGAGATTCTCCTGCTTTAGCCTCCTGAGTCAGTGGGATTATAGGCGTGTGCCACTGCACTTAGTGCTCTCTTTTTAAATATATATATTTATAGATGGACACAATACCTGTATTCTATTTATTTATTTATTTGCAATGCTGAGGATCAAACTCAGTGCCTCACACGTGGCTAGGCAAGCACTCTACCGCTGAGCCCCAGCCCAGCTGCTCTGTTTTATTTTAGGATCTTAAGGTGAAGAATACCATCTCAAAAGTTAGGGAAGACATATGATGGAAATAAAGACTGTATTACTTGCAGGTTCTGGGGGCACAGCATGCCTAAAAGCCATACACAGGGAAACCAGGGAGTGTATGGAGAGAAGGAAGTGTTCCCATGGGCCAATGCTGTCATTAGGGGTGGGAGTTCTCCCCATAGGTATCCTGCAGTGAGGTTTAACCATTGGCGTGGGTTGCAGGTCACACAATGACTGAGGTGGAAGTTGTGGCATTCTGCACTGTCCATATAGGGACTAAGGGTCAGTGGGACTGACAGAATTCATCTAGCTGTGCCCCAGGGATGAGGTCACCAGGGAGCAATTGTAGGAGGCAGATACCTGGATGGATGATATTGAGGGTCTCAGGTGGGGCAGGAAGGTGTAGGACTGGAAAGTGTGACTCGCTTCTGGTCTGAGGAAGTCCAGGGGTGTGTGTGCTGGGGACTGAACCAAGGGTCTTGCAGAAGCACCCAGGCAAGCGCCCCACCACTGAGCTACACCCAGCCCCGCTGGATGTAGCTACAATGAAAACTAAGGTAATGTAAACAAAAGCTACAGCCACCTCTTCCCAGCCCCAGGCAACCCCTGCAAACTCTGGGGCATCCTGGTGGCCTGGGTGCAACCATCTCCTGGTATGTTACGTTCCTTGACTTTCATTCTGCCGTCCTTGTCATATGGGAAAAATTTTTTTGGAGGTAGGAGTCTTCCAGTGTTGCTCCAGGTTGGCCTTGAACTCTTATGCTCAAGTGATCCTCCCTGCTGGGACTGTAAGCCACTGCACCTGCTGTTACAGAAATTCTAACTGTGGGTGCAAATCTCATTTTCATGGTTTGATTATTCACAGCCCTAACAAGGTTGTTCCTAACCCCCCCAGGGTCATCTCCAAAATTGCCCTTTATTATTATTATTATTATTATTATTAAAGAGAGAGGAGAGAGAGAGAGAGAGAGAGATAATTTTTTAATATTTATTTTTTTAGTTATTGGTGGACACAACATCTTTGCTTGTACGTGGTGCTGAGAATCGAACCTGGGTCGCACGCATGCCAGGCGAGCGCGCTACCACTTGAGCCACATCCCCAGCCCCTTTATATATATATATATTTTTTTAATATTTATTTATTTATTTTAGTTTTCGGCGGACACAACATCTTTGTTTGTATGTGGTGCTGAGGATCGAACCTGGGCCGCACGCATGCCAGGCAAGCACGCTACCGCTTGAGCCACATCCCCAGCCCCCCTTTATATTATTTTTAATGTTGTTTTACAAATGTTTAGTTTTTTCTCCAAACTTTTTATTTGGAAATAAGTGTAGATTCACTGAAAATCAAAGGGGGAAAAGAACAGTGAAGGGAGAGGGAAGGAGGAGAATCATGAACTGTAGTCAATTTCCTGCAAGTAAGAGTTTGTCAGGATGAACCCAATTGCTATGTATAACAAATGTATAACTATAAGGCAGAAAGGAAGGAAGGAAGGAAGGAAGGAAGGAAGGAAGGAAGGAAGGAAGGGTGAGCACAGTGAGTTCCTGTGCTTTTTTTTTTTATATTTATTTTTAAGTTTTGGGTGGACACAATACCTGTATTTTTTTTTTTTTTTTTTTTTTTAATGTGGTGCTGAGGGTCAAACACAGTGCCTCATGCATGCTAGCTGAGCTCTGCTCTACCTCTGGCCACAACCCCAGCCCCTCCTGGGCACTCTTTGTCCAGTTTTCCATGGGAGGATCTTGTTCTGCTGCAGTGTAGTCACAGAACCTGCTGCTGACCTTAGCAGTCCAGAGAACTGGTACTGGTGGCCAGTCTTACAGGGACTCATCTGCGTTTGCTCATGCGAGTGGTTCTGAGCTGTTTTCTCAGCTATATAACCACACCCACATTCAAGGTACAGCACTGGTATTATGGCCCAGCTCCCTTGAGCTCCCCTCCAGAGTCCTGCTTCCCCTCTGCCCCAGCCCCTGGAAACCACTAATTTTATGATTTTAAGAACATTACATGAATAAAATCATACAGCTGGTAACCTCTCGAGATGGGCTTTATTCACCCAGCATAATTCCCTTGAGCTCCATCAAATTGTGTATATTAGTAATTTGCTCCTTTTAATTGCTCAGTATTCCATGGCAGGGATGTACACAACAGTTCAGCAGTTCGCCCATTGAAGGGTGAATTGGGTTTGTTCCAGTTTTGGCGCAGTTACAGAAAATGCTGCTATGACAGAGACAAGGTTTTGCATAATTGAGCATAAGTTTTTATTTCTCTGGGATATATGCCCCAAAGTGCAATTGCTGGGTTGTACAGTAAGTGCATGTTTAGTTTTAAAAAATGGAAAACTACTTTCCAGCTTCTTTAATTCCCTCTAAGCTTTTTTTTTTTTTTTTTTAAGAGAGAGAAAAAATTTTTTTTAATATTTATTTATTTTTTCGGTGGATACAACATCTTTTTATGTGGTGCTGAGGATCGAACCTGGGCCGCATGCATGCCAGGTGAGCGCGCTACTGCTTGAGCCACATCCCCAGTCCTTTAATTCCCTCTAGAATGTTAATACATGTACATGCCACAGCGTCTGAATGGAGAGAGATGAAGTATGTCCCCACCATCCCTGACAACAGCTCCCCTGTCTTGGGGGCCCCATGTGTCCTGCCAGGGACAGCTTGTGCATATAAAGCAGGTATGTATGTGCACATTCCTTTTCCTAAAATGTTAAAATTTGGGATCTTCATATTTAGAACTCTAATCTACCTTTAACTTAGCTTATAACTGCTGTTTTTATCACAATTTTTTTAAAAAAATTTTTAGTTGTAGATGGACATAATACCTTTATCTATGTATCTACCTATTTATTTATTTATTTTTGTGGTGCTGGGGTCAAACCCAGTGTCTCATGCATGATAGACAAGCACTCTACCACTGAGCCACAGCCACAGCCCATCATTACAAATTTATTATCCACTGAAGAAAGGCCAGTTATTTCTTTTTTTTTTTTGAAAATATTTTTTTATATGGACACAATATCTTTATTTATTTTTATGTGGTGCTGAGGACCGAACCCAATGCCTCACATGTGCAAGGCAAGTGCTCTGCCGCTGAGCTGTAACCCCAGCCCAAGTCCAGTTATTTCAATCTCAGTAACTTAAAAGAGCATCCTTCCCCACTGATTTATAATACCAGCTTTCCCCAGTGAAGGATTTTATAAATGCATGGATCTGTGACTGCATTCTCACTGTTCTCCCAGTCCCTCCCTTGTTGGTATAGCAAAATCATACTAAATAGACCAATGTACATTGTTATCTTGATATTTTCTAGACCATGAAATCCATTTCTGTGTAATTTTTTTTTTTTTTTTTTTTGCACCACCATGCTTGGCTCTGTGTTCTTTTTTAATCATCATCATTGGAGTCCTGATATATCCAGATGTGGAATTTTAAGTATTCATCCTGCTCAGTGCTTGGTAATTTTTCCCCTTCTTCAGTATTGGGAAAGCTGTCATGATCTCTCCAAAGTTCCCTTTCATCACTCTTTCTAGAGCTGAGCTTCCAGAGCCCCATTCCATGGGCTCTCCTTTCTCCTCAGTTCCATTCTTTGCCATATCGTCCTAGGGAGACCTTCCCCAACTGGTTCTGCTTGCTTCTGAACCCATCTCTTGGAATTTTAGTCTTAAACACATTTATTTTCTAAGATTAAGATTCCTAATTGCTGGGCCAGGGATATAGCTCAGTTGGTAGAGTGCTTGCCTCACATACACAAGGCCCTGGGTTCAATCCCCAGCATCACACACACAAAAAAGATTCCTCTGGCTGAATGAAACACAGCTAAGACCCATCTTGAGCAGGAATTTTTTTTTTTTTTTTTTTTTTTTGAGGGGGAAGATACCAGAGAGTACTTAACTACTGAGCAACATCCCCATCTCTATTTTATTTTGAGACAGGGTCTTGCTAAATTGCTGAGACTTGCCTTGAAATATTGATCCTCCTGCCTCAGCCTCCCAAGTTGCTGGGATTACAGGCATGTGCCACTATGCCCAGCCTAAATGTGTCTTCTTGTTTAGGTTTACCTTTAATAGCTTTTTTTTTTTTTTTTTGCACTGGCCTGTGGATGTAAACTTCAAGCCCTTGATTTTTTCTTTTTTGGTGCTGGTCATAACCTAGGGCCTCATGCATGCTAGGCAAGCACTCTACCACTGAACTACCTTCCCCAGTTGGAGCCATTCTTTTTTTTGGGGGGTGAGGAGGGGTGGTGGATACTAGGGATTGAACTCACTCAGAGGCATTCAACCACTATTTTGTATTTTATTAGAGACAGGGTGTCACTGAGTTGCTTAGTGCCTCACTTTTGCTGAGGCTGGCTTTGAACTCATGATCCCCCTGTCTTACCCTCCCGAGTGGCTGGGATTACAGGCGTGCACCACCAAATATAGCTCAAGCCATTTTTTTTTTTAATATATATTTTTTAGTTGTAGATGGGCACAATACCTTTATTTTATTTCTTATGTGGTGCTGAGGATTGAACCCAGGGCCTTGCACATGCAAAGCGAGTGCTCTACCGCTGAGCCACAACCCCAGCCCAGCTCAAGCCATTCTTGAAGATCAGTTTCACTAGGTATTCGAGTGTTCCATCAAGCCATGATTGGTCCTGGAAGGTGTGGGCCATACTGGACCCCCAAAATAGAGCTGGGGTTGGTGGCATCTTCCTATCAGCAAATCCCGATAACCTGCTCTCCCCAGTAGGACTTCCTCTACATCTGTGCTCAGTAGCCGGCCTGAGTCTGAGTGCCCCAGCCTCAGGGTATGCTCAGAAGGCAGAGAAGCTTGGGACACCAGCCATGTGCAGTACTGCAAAATAAATTTATTTGAAGATAAACTGTCTTATAAAAGGTCAGAGGCAACTTGAGATCCCAGATTCAGCTTGTCTCATACAAAGATTCAACTTCAAATAGCACAATTTTGTCTGCTTTTAATCCTGAACACTCTTGAATTATGAACTGTTCACACGACACACTCAATATCCAGCTCCAGCACCGGGGATCCACGGCTTTCAGCTTAGGCTCAGCAGGGCCCAGTCTGGGCCACCAAGGCCTCTGGCTGTGACCATAAGCACAGGTACTGACATCCCAGCCCTTCCCTCCCCTGGCACTTTCCAAAAGCACAAGAATACAAACCAAGAACAGCCCACTGCTGAGCAGGGAATGGAACTTCTGCATGATGGTGTGCTGACAGCACAGGGTGGATGTTCCTGGTGACCCCCTGGGCAGGCCTGGCCAACCAAGAGGCTTGAGCAGCAGCCTCACCAGGGCCTTACCTGGCTGCCTAGCAGCCAGGAGGAGGAAGGAAGGAGAAAGAGGTGCACAGGTGTGACAGCTCCTGACTGCACTGGCAGGAGCTACGTAATGATCCTGGCAATGGCTTGAAGGGAAGGGAAGTCATCGTCCCGGGCAGCGTGCAGCGCCTGGTGGCTACTGACGTCGCCGTGTGCAAGCACCTGCTGGCAGGTGGGGCACACACAGCAGTCCAGGCCCACTTGCTGGGTGCTGGCCTGCCACGCGCTCTTCTTGTTCCTCTTAGATTTGGTGCCTGGTGGCTTCTCACGGCTGCGGAAGTCCGTGTGTGCAGACAGCAGCTCCTGCTGCTTGGCTGTGTCAGGCAGCAGCACCAGCAGCTCACTGAAGATCTTCTGGAAGTTTTCCCCAAGCAGGTCTCGGCAGCTCTTGTAGTATTGGGCTGCAGATATCATCCCCTGCCACCCAGAGAACAGCAGCTGGTGGCTTCCACCCAGGCCCAGGTCCAGATGAAGACAGCCTAGCCTTGTCACCCCCTCGCCCACCTTACCTGTCTGAACTCCCCAGAATGGCTCTTGAACTTGCTGAAGCGAGTCTCGTCGCTCTGCACAAAATTCTTGATAGACTGGATGAGCTGCAGGTTCCTCTCCCGAAAGTTCTCAGGGACCAAATAGGCCCGTGGTGTGGGTGTCAGCCTGGGTCTGGGGTCAAGACAGGAGGAGGCTTCAGCTTTTCTGGTGGCTGGGGGAGGTACCCTTCTGCCAGCATCCCCGTGGCAAAAGGCCAGGCAGCCCAGCACACTTACGCTTTTGTGGTGGTGGTAGTGGTGGTAGTGGTGGGGCTGGGGACACAGGCTGGGTGGGGACTGGGCAGGAGGCTGGAGAAGCCAGGGGGCGGCTTGCTGACAGGAGGCGCCAGGCCCGGTGGGGGCGGGGGTGGTGTGCCCTTCAGGAGCACCACAGTGTTGAAGCCTGCAAGGTGGCACAAGATCCCAGGACATGGCCCTTGCTGGCCACACTTCCCTCAGACTGCCTAGCCCACTGGGTGAGCCTCCTGTCCACAGGCCACACCTCCCCCTAGAACAGGCCCACACATTGTGGGCTCACTGAGTAGCAACCCTGGCCTACGTCAGCTCATGGGCTTTCAGCATGACAAGGCCCATTTCACAGGAAGAAAAGGGACAAACAGGTTAAGTAGTGACTTGTGGCAACTCAAGGTGACCTGGGTCAGGGATGGTGCATCTACAGCCAGACTGGGCCTAGATAGCTGGACAGCAGCTCACAGGCTCTCTGCAATGGGCAATTAGGCATCTGCTCTACACCTCATATCTGACTGTGTTCCTTGCCTCCAGCCTGATGCTACTACCCTGACCCCTCCCAGATACCCAAGGGATTGGCCAGGGCTGGGTGCTCATACCTGGGGGAGGAGGCATCCTGGGTGGACAGGGGCCTCCCAGCGCTGGGAAGTCTTCCTGGGGCGTGGGGCAGGGAAGGGGCCCCAGGGGCCTTGGGAGCCCCGGGGGTTCTTTGGGGGTGCTTCGTGCCGGGGCTGGCCCCTCTGTGTGTCCATTGACGATGACAGCTACTGGCCCTTCTGCTCTACTCACAGGAGCTTCAGGGGCCTGCTCAGCCCCAGGAGGCTTTGGAGTACGGTCAGAGGGCAATGGTGGGGATGGTGTGGCACCAGGCTTCTCAGAGCCCACCTTCTTTTTCTTGCCAACCTTGGTGGAAGTCTGCATGGAGGCTGGCCCCAGCAGAGAGGCAGCTGCCCCAGTGGGCATGCTCCGCAGCTCCTGGGCACCAAGGCCACTGCCCTCCTCCTCTGTAGGGGGCAGGCCACCCTTCCGTCCACCCCTGCTCCCCTTCCCAGCCTTCCTGGAGATCTGGCTGCTCCCGCCAACAGCCTGGGCCCCTGAAGTGGGTGGAGCCCCCTTCTTGCTGCAACTGCTATTCCAGGCAGAGATGAGGCTTGGTGGGGCGGTGCTGGGCTTGGATGCAGAGGATACCAGGGCAGGGAAGTCCTCCTCCTGGAAGGTGTTTCTGCCCCTGGCAGGACCAGGGTATACCAGCGCTAGCCCCACAGAACCTGCAACTGCTGCTGTGCAGCAGGAGGAAGTAGAAGCACAGAGACTGGGGAAGTCCTCATCCTTGAGCTTTGGAGTAGATAGCAGGAGGGTGCTAGGTCCAGGGAGGGAAGCGGTGGTTAGTGACTCAGCAGGTCCTGGCTGGCCCTGCACTGCCCACCACAAGTGCCGCTCCCCGCCCCCCTGCTGAGTGGACCCTATTGAAAGATTCAGGACCCCCAGGACCTCTGGCTAAAGTCCCCCAATCCCAGTTCTCATACACACCTTGGAGGGGTAGGCCCAGGGCCTGGGCCTGGGCCTGGGCAGTCTTCTTGGCTCGCAGGACCATTTGTCGAGGCTTCCTTGGGGCCTAAGAGACAGGAAAGGACACCATGTCAGGATGTAGGGGTGGCTCTGAAGGAATGGAGAACACAAAATGCTTACCCACCCCCTGGGAAGGGCCCTCACAGTACTGGGCTCCACGCTGGCCAGGAGCTGCCTGCTCCTCTTCTAGGGCTGGGCCTGCCAATAGGCTGGCCTGGCTTACCTGGGCCTTCACCCTGAGCCCGGGTTAGGCGCCGGGGGCCGCGGGGCTCCTCAGGCCCCCGGGCTGCCGCCTCTTCCTTCTTAGGCCTGCCAACCTCCTCCCGGTCCTCACTCCTGCGGATCTCCTCTTGCTGTGCAGCCACTGAGGCCCGGATGGCGGCTGCCACTTCTCGGTCTTCTTCTTCCCTAGGATGGCGAGGGTGGCCTCAGGCTGGGTGAGGCCCAGGGGCAGCCTGTTGTAAGGGTCCCTCCTGGCCCAACTGTGCTGACTTCCTCAGTGACACAGGCCCTTTCACCACTTCCACCACACCTGTTCTGGGTGTCTCTGGCTAACACTGAAGGGAAGAGAAAGAAACTGCTCACTGAGGATGCTGAGTGGACCCTATTGAAAAATTTAGGACCCCCAGGACCTCTGGCTAGAGTCCCCCGATCCCATGCCTACTCCCATCTGGGCTGCCAGCCATGGCCACCACCTAGGGATGGTGGCAGGAGGAAGTCAGCGGCACGCAAATCCTCCCACCTCTTGTACCTCCAGCTTCCTCGGCGGTTCTGTTGGGCTCCACGCCCGCTGGCCCGGCCCGCTCGACCCTGGCGGTTGTACCTGTCCACCTCCTCGTAGTCTTCACCACTGACGACCCCTGTGGTCAGCACAGCCTGTCAGTATCTGGGGCCCTGGCAGGCAGCAGGACTGAAAGACCTGCTGTCCAGGCCACACTGAGACCAATGCTTTGGCCTAGATGGCACAGGCTACCCCAGTCCCCACAGTTATGGGTCTGGGGATAGGCACCTCCAGCATGCAGTGCCAAGTCATGCAAACAGCACAGCGAGAGAGGCCCATTCCCCACAGCCCAAGGGCAAGATCCAGAGGGTAGGACTGAACCATAGCGACCTAGAGACCCCAAGGGCAGCAGCTGTCACAGTGGTCTCACGTGCTCAGGAACTGTGGGTGAGTGAGGCTATAGATGCTTAGTGGGCATGTCCCTCATCCCCAGCAGAACCATGGTGAGTCAGATGGGAACCTGGGTCTCAGGCCTCTAGAGCAGGTGCCAGGCCCTGTGGACCACCCTAGGGCACCCGGGCCAAGCTGGAGTCTGCAGGCGTCTGACTCACCCTCGCTCCGTCGTGAGTGCCGTGGTGCAAAACTGAACTGCAGGTCAATCTGGCGGTTCTGGCGCGCCTCAGCACGGCTGCGGCTGTGGCAGGCAGTCCGGTGCGCCTTGAGGTCGATCTCAGTGCGGAAGGCATGGGTGAACTGCTCTGTGCTGCAGCGGCCCTCCTCACACAGGAAATGCTTCTCCCGGAAGTGCTCGCGTAGGTATGCATAATCGCTGCCAGAGACAGGGAGCAAGGGGAGTCAACAAGAACTCCAGTAGCTGAAGGCACTAGCCATGCCCAGCTGGGCCCAGGGGCACCTTTGTGTGCCCACCTGTAGTAGTCCTGGGCCCCATCCGAGTCACAGAAGTGACAGAAGTAGTGGTCTCGGCGCAAGTGCTTCAGCAGCTCATCATTGTCCAGGTAGCGTTCATCACAGAACTTGCAGAGTGGGTGTCCACGGTGTGATGTGTCATCAGGGTCCCCTTGCATGCGGTGCCGAGCCAGGTCTTTGCGTGAGTACCACTTGCGCTCATATGTGAAGATCTGCAGAGAACAGGGACTGGGCATGGGGTGGTAGCTTGGCCTACCTCTTCCTGCTGGCTAGCAGTGGAGCAGCAAAGGCAAAGAGCAGGCCCCAATGGCCCCAAAGTCCCAAGCACCAGGGGTTGGCAGATCCAAGGACCCAATGGGCACTCCTCCCTGCCCAGGCAGCCTTGATGCTCTGGGAGGTCAAGTTGTCCTGGGTTGCAGCAGCCAGTGAGGATCCTGCGTAGCTGTCTGGCCTCCATGCACCCGCCCCCCCAATACCAGGACAGCCCCATTCCCAGGGCAGGCACACCTTGAGGTGCTTCAGACACAGCTTGCAGCAGAAAAGCTCATGCTGCTTCCGCATGTGCTGCTCCAGGTCCCCGAAGAGGCCGAAGGGCGGCAGCTGGGGGCACTGCGGGCACTCATGCTGCAACAGCTGCCTAGGGAGACACCAGAGCCACCCACCATGCCAGGCACTCATTGTTGCTGCCCAGAGCAGGGCCACTCACCAGGCCCCTATCTAGCAGTCAGGAAGACAATGAGCCTGGAGTACAATGCTTAATTCCAGCCCTGGGCCAGGGAGGGGACCACTCTCAGGAGTTTTAGTGCCAAAGATTAGGAATTTACTTGCATGCACTCTTATGGCCCCCAGGCAGCAGAGGCTGTGCCCACCCCTGCCATCTTCACTGTCAAACTAGGTGGGGGATTTGGGAGCTCCCTCTCACAGGACAGGACTCTAAGTTTCAGAAAGGAAGCAGTCTACCCAACATCATTCAGCTGACCCCTGGAGGACCTGGCCCTGACATCAGCTACACCTCAGGGATGTGAAGAGAACAGGAGGGAAAAAGCCACCCCCACCACAAAGGGCCACACAGACACAGGGCAGCTGCAAACCATCTGGCTAAGGATGCCTCACCTGTACAATGCAAACACCTTTCCATCTGCAAAGTAGATGTCATATTTCTTCTCATGCTGCAGCTGGTGGATAGGGATTGTGGCAAAGGTAGGAAGCTTCTTCCCAAAGACCACCTACAGACAAAAGTGAGACGGTGCTAAGCAGGACCTGGATAGGATGCCTGTGGATGCAGCAGACAGGGGCTAGTCCTCAGGGCCCAAAGCAGGCAGCAGGCTGGGTTCCCAAGCTAGTCCTAGCCTCTTCTCCCATCCCAAGCCACCCAGGATGCTGCAGGGACAATGACACAACACCCAGATTCTCCACCAGGAGGCAGCACAATAGCACCCTAGAGCAACAGGGACAGGGACTCAGGAAGGCTGAGCATTGAATAGCTGTGACAGGGAGCAGGAAAGAATAAGTTCCAGACAGTAACTAAGGAAATAATGAAAATTGCTGGAGTAGGATGCAACAGTGTCAAGGCCTGGTCATCCTCCATCAGCAACCCTCCCCCATGTTTCCATAATACCAAGGGGAAAAGGGTTCCCAGGGGACTGACATGTCAAACCCACCACCCTAGCCACAGCCTCAAAGCACCTGCCTGTCATTAGGGACTGAATTGGGAACAGGGAAGAGCTGGGCATGGTCAGCAGGTTGGTGTGGAACCTCTGCATCAGGCCAAGTCTCAGGGGTTACCAGTACCTGCTAGAGGACTCCTCTCCTCTCCCTTCCTGTAAGGGCTGGGGGCAAAGTCACTGGCCTTATGGTGCTCCACAGGCCTTCTGCACCAGACTACAATCAGATGGTGAGACCCTAATCCCCAGTTCAACCAGCGTGGCCCAGTCCTCTACAGGCTTAGGCCTCTCTCCCTGACTCCCTGTTTCCTTCATGAAATCCCTATGGTGAGGACCCTTAGTGGTCCACTCCCATAGTGACTTTTTTTTTTTTTTTTGGGGGGGGGGTACCAGAGATTGAGCTCAGGAGCACTTAACCACTGAGCCACATCCCCAGCCCTTTTTGTATTTTATTTAGAGACAGGGTCTCACTAAGTTGCTTTGCACTTCAATAAGTTACTGAGGCTGGCTTTGAACTTGCAATCCTTCTATCTCAGCCTCCTGAGTCACTGGGATTACAGTGTGCACCACTGTGCCCAGCCCCACAGTGACTCTTGCCATCACACCCCTCTCTGAGTGTCTCTTCTCTGCCACTGCTCCCTGAGCCAGGTGCTGGTTATGCACCTCAGCCTAGCCCTGATAACACTGAGCCTTACCAGCACCTGGGAGACATTACCTTAGGAAAGGCCACATCAAGGTCATCCCTGTTATGTTGGGGTTTAACTAAGGAAAATGTTTGGGACCAGAATGGACATGAACTCCAGGCAGCTCAGAAATGTCAGGGAGAATGAACCCCATGCAGGCTCATGGCCATATACTGCCACCAGCACTAGGGTAACCAAGCTGGTTCCCTGGAAAGTTTGGGGGAGAGCCAGAAGAACTCAACTCCACTTCTGCCATGACACACTTAAAGGAGAGGACACCAAGACCAGGTCTGCCCCACTACCCCACCTATCCTGGGGAACAGGAGGCTTTTCTTCTCCTTGTTATATAGGGGAAAGCTGGGTGGGAGCCTGATTCTGTGTCCTCTGCCATGTGCTGAGCCCAGGTTGGTGCCTTGTCTGCAGATGGCCTCTTGCAACCATCTTTAAGTGGTAGTCACAGATCCATCCCAAAGGCCCAAATCACAAAAGCTGGAAATCACAGCAGGGTCCCCTTGTATCTCTAGTTTTCTCATTCCTTGGCAGGTCTTCAGGCTCTGTGTGGGAAGGTCCCCAGGCCCTGTGCTGGCTGGTGTCCTGCAATCTGCCTTGGTGCAGCTGGTGCCTTGCTCTGCCTTCTAAATGCTCCCAGGCTACAACTCAAGGCTACATCTCAAGACAAGTACCCACTAAGTGCAGGTGACCATGGGTCCCCAAGATGCCGCTCAGACAGAATAAGAGCTCCTATGAATGCCTGCGGGGACTCCGGGACACCAGGCAGGGTCACACCCTCTCAGCTTCTTGAGGCAGCACACAAGGCAGATCTAGAAGTCTTTATCTCCAACAAGGCAGCCAGAAGAGCAGCCCAAGGAAACTCCCTGAGGCTGCCAAAAAGCATCCACGCCCAACAGACATAGCAGAGAAATTACTTCCTTCCCCAGCAGAGAGCCGCGCCAGGACGCCCCCGTCCACTCTGGCACCCTCCTCAGTTACACATTCATTTCTGTCCTTGATGGCATCTCAGGCTCCTATGGAAGAGCCCCATCTGCCCTGGCATTGTGGGCACCCTTTCTAAGCAGCCAGTCTCTATTGCTGTTCTGTCAGGGTGCTGCCTATGTGCTGATGGCACCAGGGCACACTGGGGACTGACTTCTCTATCCTTGCCATGGTGCACACCGTGGCATCCATGCCCTAAAATGCTGGCCCTCGGCACACCCATAAAACACCTCGGTGGATAGCCTCTGAGGCCAGGAAAGGTGCAGGTGGGGAGAGGCAGAAAGACCATATGGCAGCCTGGGGCAAGATGGGACCAGGAGCCCAACAGTGCCCTGTGTGAAGGCTCTGGGGTAGAGGGACTGCAGTGCATGTACAAGGATATCAGGCCCGTACCACCTCATATCACTCAGGTCACAGGACCAAGTAGCACAAGAAAGTGAGTGGTGGGTGTCGAGACCCCTGAGCAAAGTCTGCATGCAGGGTCCATTTGCAGAGCAGGTGGGGGCAAGCACTAAAGATCCAGCAGAACCCAGAGTGTTCAGCTCTCCTGACCAGGCTGAAAGACGGGGAAGGGGGCACTAGCTTGGCTCATGGACTGGAACCACAGGAAAAGGCTTGAGAAAGGAGCCGTGGGTAATTCGAGCCCAAGGTTGGAGAATAAGGGCTAGCAGATCTGGAACCACATAGCCACAAGGAAAAGCTAGCTGTGGTTAAGGCTATAGGAAAGAGATAGGAAGAACTGCCACGCCCCCACCCCAACAAGCAGGGAGATCAGGATTGGCCCTCCAGACCTGATGAGCGAATGATGGCACAACAGTGCAGCTGGTGTGGCCAGAATCCCCATCTCTAGCAGATGGGGAGGAGGTGGCAAGTGTCTGAACAAGGACAAGCACAAGGGCACAGTGGCTAGGCCAGGGAGGGGCAGGAATATACCAGGGATCTAATCTGCAAGACCCTCCATCCCTGCAGATACTTGACTGAGGCCAGGCTGGGGTCGAAGGAACAAGGAAACTAGTGGGAGATGACTGGCCTGGGGCTTCAAAGGGAAGGAAACAAGGCAGGGAGATGGCAGCTCTAGATCACCCATGGGAGAGGGTCAGGGGTGTGAGGACAGAGGTCAGGCTAGTCCTAGAGATGAGGCTGGGCCATTCTGGGGAGCTCTGGGTGGGCTATGCAATAAATGACTGAGGAGAAGCGGGGGTTTCTGGACCAGAGTGTCTGCCTGGGGGCCTTGTGACTCCTCATTCCCAGAATGCAGTGGGCATTCATTAAAGAATGAAGAGAAACCTAGGCATGGTGGCACATGCCTATAATCTCAGCACCTCAGGAGGCTGAGGCAGGAGGACTGCAAATTTAAAGTCGGCTTCAGCAATTTAGCAACGCCCTAAACAACTTAGTGACACCTAAATAAACTATAAGAAAGGGCTGGGGAGTGGTTAAACGCCCCTGGGTTCAATCCTTACTACTAAAAAAAAAAAAAAAAAAAAAAAGTGAAGAGTGGACAAAAGGACACGTGATACAAGTACAAACAGGAAGAAGCATGATGAGGGACCAGCCCCCGGAAAGGGTAACCCCAAGTGTAGAAGAACGAAAAGGTGGAGGCTGCTGGATATCACTTCAGAGACCACCTGAAGAGTCCAAATCCTCAAGGAGCCCAGTTGGGGACAAGAGCAGGGCTAACCTTACAGAGAGGCCAGGAATGCAGAACTACAAGGAGGAGCACTAACAACTGAAAAGTATAATCTGAGTCATCAGGTCCTGCCTGCTGACCTGGGCCTTGGGGTAAACCTGGGCTGGCCTTTAGCCCTTCCCTCCCATTTCCAGCCTGTGAGATGGGGGCGTGGCAGCACTGGTGGCCTACAGGGGCCATTAGGACTCCTGTAACAACACCAGCGACAGGACAAGGTGGAGAGTGAGGCACAACTGCAGGAAATGGCCCATGAAAAAGGTGCATCCAAGGAAGGACAAGAACTCAGGGAGGGGCTTCATCACCCACAAAAAGCTGGGCTTCTGCTGTCTCATCAAACAGCAACCCACCTCAGTTTCCACTGCAAGCACCTGCCACACACCCAGATGACCAGTAGCTGACAGGCTGTGCTGCATCTGCTCCCTGCTGCTCCCAGTAGCCCCCCTCCAACAACAGGGATTGTACATAGAAGGTAAAGATGCCCAGAATTAACCAGAAAGTCAAGCCTGCTGGTTTCACATAGCAGTTAGGCTTGCTTTCCTCCCAGTTTTCACAGACTTAGTCCCAAAAGGGAGGCCAATCAAGAGCAGAGTTCAGGGGTTTAGGGACATTGTGGGATTCCTGAGCAGGCCCAGGACACAGGACATACTCAGAGGATAGGGCTGAACTAAGCAAGGAAAAAGGAAAGGTGAGGGTGAAACTTCTAGTCCACGAGTAGGTAGGAAACAGGATGGATGGAGAAGAGAGGACCAAGCAATCTGGACAGTGGCATCAAGCAGCAAAGTTCCCAGGACCCTCCCCCACCCCCCAGCAATGTGGGGCAGACCAGAGGAAGCTCAGGCTCGCAGAGGGGTACCCTGTGCCAAACCACACCCAGCCAGGGCCTGCTGACAGCTCATGTCAATAGCCCCTGCCACAAATCTCTTGAAGGGTGTGGGGCCCACAGGAATGAGAGGACAGATGCTGGCTTTAGTGGCCATATGTGGGTGTTCATTCACTTCCAAAGACCAAAGCAAGGCTAGGACCTCATGTATAAAGATCTGCACAGTGCCTTCTTTCCTGGAAGGAAGCTACAGGAAAACCTGGCCAAGACTGGGAAGTATCCTCTGAGTAAGCCACAGGACAAGGGTTTCCCTGACTCTTCCTGCACCCCAGATCTTTCCCCATCTGTGTCTGTCTCTTTCCACCACATTAGAGACTAACAGTATTCCCCAACGCTTTTTCCAGTTGGGCAGAGTAGGTGTCTAGGGAATTGCTCATTGGATTCCAGCATCTCTTTGGTTCCTTTCACATAAATGCATTTGTTGTATTTTTTTTTTTTGTAGTATTAAGAGATTGAACCCAGGGCCGCATCTATGCTAGCAAGTCCTCTATCACTGAGCTACACTCCAGTTTTTTTTTATTTTGAGACAAGGCCTCATTCAGTTGACCAAGCTGCTTCAAACTTATAATCCTCCTGCCTCAGCCTCCTGAGTAGCTGAGATTACAGGTATGCACCACCAGGCTGAGAAAATGCCTTTTTTAAAAAGAACCTATCCTCAACACTGCTGTCTCTGTGTCACTTTTAAGGAAAAGAAACTCAGATTCCCTGGCAGACGTCACCAACTGAAGCCTTCCATGAACAAACCAGGGGAATTTCACAATGCTGAAAGCAAACAGATCTCTAAGGGCATCAAACTAAGGGAGGTCCAGCCGGATGCTCCCAGACAGCAGCTGGCATTTCTGGGATTGTGGGGAAAAGCCGCATGTGGCCTCTGACCCCTCCAGGGCTTCCAAGTCTGGACATAGTCAGAAACATCTCCCCTCCACTCTGAAAGAAAGCCTCAAAGCTGGAACTGGCAAGAAGGGGAAAACTTCCTAGCTCTTTTATCCCCAACAGCCAAGCATCGGGAGGAGTCAGGTCACCTCCACTCTACAAATGAAAAACGTCCGTGTTAGAAGTTGGCTTCGGATCATCAATGGGGCCCATAAACCCAGCGAGGTTTTAAATGCCCATAGTTCACGCCTCTGCTTCCAGGGTCATTTGCTTGCAGGAGCCTACCCCTGGAGGCTCCCCCTGACTGTCTTCACTCCATTAAGACTTGCAGAGGGCTAACTCCCATAGACGGATGGGTCAGGGCGCTCTCGACCAGATCCTGCCCCAACCTGCGGACGGGGTAAGGGGGGGAAAGTACCCAGGGTCGGTCCCCACGGGGATCGCTATTAATCCCCGCGCTCGGCCTCCGCCTACCTCCCACCAGACACCACAGTCAGCCGGGTGGTCGCGACCCCGCCCGGGCGGCACCCAGGCCTCCTCGGGGAGCGGCGGACAGCGGGAAGGCAGAGCCCTGGGGCCGCCCCTCCCGCCGCGCCTCGCCGCACGGTCCCCGGCGCACCTGGCGCAGCTCCTCGCGGCACACCGCGCAGTAGCGCTGCTCGCACAGCACCCGCATCTTGGTGGAGCAGCGGTAGCACACCGGATGGTCGCAGCGGCCCAGCGCCGTGGCCTCCAGATCCCCGCAGCACAGCACGCAGCTCCCGCCGCCCCGCTCGGGCGGCGCCGCCGCCGCCGCCGCCGCCTCCAGGGCCGCGCGCCGTCCCTCGGCGCCCGCCGCCGCCGCCATGGCCCGGCTCCGGCCCCCTCCCGGCCGGCGCGGCGCGGCCTGGCTCCCGGCGGGCCCGCCCCTTCCGGGTGACGTCACCGCCCCGCCCGGCAACCGCCCCGCCCGGCGGAAGTGCGCGCCACAACTTCCGTCTAGACCAGGCGCCCGCTAGAGCGTCGTTCCAGCGCCGGCCGCTCTAGCCAGCGCTGGCTGCTCGGAGGACCTCTGCCCGTCGGTTTTCCCCACCTGGGGTCCCAATGCAAGAAACGCCGAGCGTGTTTCACACCAACCACGAAGAGTGTTTTAGTGTAAGTATCGCTCAAATACTGATGGGTCATACTTGTACTAAAGTATTAAAGCCTGTGTTTATTTGAAATCCAAATTTAATTGGGGGTCCTGTGTTTTTATTTAAGTCTAACAACCAGGGCTTAGCTCTGGCTCAGAGGCGAACGCTTACCTAGAATGCCCAGGCCCTGGGTTAGATACCCAGCAACACAAAATAAATAAATTAATTAATTTGGTAACCTTGTCAGGAACCCACCACCTCTCTCCAGCAGGAACACACCCAAGCTTCTCACCTGGCACCCGCCCCAACTTCCTAAGCAGAGGCAGATCCGTATTCAAAAAGCCAGCCCATGGGCTGGGGATGTGGCTCTAGCGGTAGCGCGCTCGTCTGGCATGCGAGCGGCCCGGGTTTGATCCTCAGCACCACATACACATACAAAGATGTTGTGTCCGCCGAAAACTAGAAAATAAATATTGAAAAATTCTCTCTCTATCTCTATCTCTCTCTCTCTCTCTTTAAAAAAAAAAAAAAAAAAAGCCAGCCCACTAGAGAAGGGATATCATGTCCTCTTGGTAGCTCTTCACACCTAGCAGGGCTTGGGGCCTAGTGCAGGGAATGTTTGAATGGATGGTGGCAAGTCCGGGGCTTCAGGTTTCTGCATCTGTTTTGGGGGGCCTCCTCCCTGCCTTTGCAATGAAGGGAGGCAGGTCTAGATCCGAACTTGCCAAGAAAAGAGCAGCTGTGGGGGAACGAACTCGGAATCCGACAGAAATGGTCTCGGAACCCCAGTTCTGCCACTTCTGAGGTCCTCTGGTGACCTTGGTTGGCTCACTGAGACCAATAACTTCCTCATTTGCAAAGTAGGTTACCATACCAATTAAACCAGGTGGAATGGCTGCATGCAGATGCCATCTCACCTCCACAAAGCCCCGCTAAAAGGACAGTGATACAGTCTAAAAAGCTATTAGTCTACCAGCACAGAGAAGGATATAAACACATTTTTATCTGGGGAACCCTAATGAGAAGTTTCATTCAGAACTATGGAGGCGGGCTGAAGTGGGGGACTGCAAGCAGGAGTATATGGAAGTCTATGCATTGAGCTGGGAACCTGAGCCCTCCTCCCAACCTTCTCTCTGTATCCACCTACCCTCAATAGGAGAGGGTTAGGATTAGGGGAGGATTTTATGCTGGAGAAATGGACCAGCTCCACCCATTAGAAAAGCTGCCTGGTACCCATCTACTGACAGCAAAACCCACCATTCTGCAAGTTCTGTCCCCACAAAAAGTACTTTCATTCAGTATTGTAGGGTTTCCTCAAGTGTAGAGCCAAGGCCCTGCAGACTCATAAGGAAAGCAGAATGCAGAGTGGAAGACACTACCAAAACAGACAGACCTAAAGAGATAGAGGAAACCCTCAAAAGAATGTGTGTGTTGTTTTGGTACTAAAGAATGAACGCCAGATGTGCTTTATTTTAAGCGAGAGAGGATTTTTTAATATTTATTTTTTAGTTTTCGGCAGACACAACATCTTTGTTTGTATATGGTGCTAAGGATCGAACTCCGGCCGCAAGCATGCCAGGTGAGTGCACTACCGCTTGAGCCACATCTCCAGCCCCCACCAGATGTGCTTTAACACTGAACTACATCTCCAATCCCTGCCTTTTTTTTGTTTGTTTGTTTGTTTGTACCAGGAATTGAACCCAGGGGCACTTAGCCAGCAAGCCATGTCTTATTAGAGACAGGGTCTCAGGGCCTCCCTAAGTTGCTAAGGCTGAGTTTGAACTTGCATTCCTTCTACTTCATCCTTCAAAATTGCTGGGATTACAGACATGTGTCACCATGCCCAGCCCTTTTTTTTTTTTTTTTTTTTAGGGACAGGGTCTTACTATGTTGTTGAGGGCCTCCTTGAGTTGCTGAGGTTGCCTCAAACTTGCAAACCTACTGCCTCAGCCTCTTGAATCACTGGGGTTACAGGCATTATGCTACCATGCCCAGTATAAAGATCTATATTTGAGGGCTGTGGCTGTGGCTCAGAGGTAGAGCACTTGCCTAGCATGCGTGAGGCACAGGGTTCGATCCCCTGAACCACCTAAAAATAAATAAAATTAAGATATTGTGTCCATTTACAACTTAAAAAAATGTGTGTGTGTGTGTATGTGTGTGTGTGTGTATTTGAGGGCTGGGGTTATAATTCAGTGGTAGAGCACTTACCTAGTACACACAAGACCCTGGATTCATCCCCAGTGTCAAAAAAATAAAATATAAAAAAATAAATGGGGTTGGGGATGTGGCTCAAGCAGTAGCACGCTCGCCTGGCATGCGCAGGGCGCTGGGTTCGATCCTCAGCACCGCAAAAAAATAAAATAAAGAAGTTGTGTCCACCGAAAACTAATAAATATTTAAAAATTCTCTATCTCTCTCTCAAAAATAAAATAAAATAAAGCAAGAGCCTGTGTCAAATAAATAAATAAATAAAAGTCCTGGGATGTAGCTCAGTGGTAAAGCACCTTAGGTTCAGTACCCAGTACCAAAATAAAAAGACAGATGACAAAATAGATTTCTTCATGCATCACATCCTCACTGCAGAGCTCCTGCTCAGGGCCAGATACTGTGCAGAATTCCAGCCACCACCCCTTGCTTGCTTTTCTCCCTACCCCAGTGCCTTTATTTTATTTATTTATTTTTATGTGGTGCTGAAGATGGAACCCAGTGCCTCACAAGCACCAGACAAGCTTTCTACCACTGAGCTACAGCCCCAGCCCCACCCCTTGGTTTCTAAGAGGGGCTGTTGTGTGAAGGAAAGAAAAGGAGCCCCAGGGGATTCTGGCTCCTATGGGCTACTCCTCCTCCAGTGGAGCTTTGGTTCCAAACCCTTGGCAGGGGAGCATAAGCCTTTGTCACTTAGCCCACTGAGCTTGAGGTAGGACAGGGCACAGAGCCTCTCCTCCCCTGCACTTCAAACTAGGAGTGTGATCTAGTGCTCTTCTCCCTAACCCAGCCCTGGGCTTCCTCTATCTGCCTTTGCACACCCCTGCTGACAAGCACCCACTTGTTTGTACTCTCTGTGCACCCTGATATTTTCACTCCCTGAAGCCATAGACACGACAGAGGAGCCAGTTGCTGGCATCCGAGCCTCGGCAAGCGGCAGCACACTAAAGCTGTCATGCTGCAGCGTGTTTTTCCCTTGTGTCACACTTTGGTTTTGAGATTTATCCACACTCCTTTTTTTTTTTTTTTTTAAACCAGTAGATCCAGCATAAAGCACAATTGATGTTTTCATATTGATTCGCGTTCCTCAGGCCACCTCCAGGGGGCGCTCTGGACCCTCCCCAGCCTGACTGCAGTTCCCCTGGGTCCTAGAGCGGCAGCGAGAGCTGGTGCCTAGGGATTCCGGCAGCCAGGCTCCGACCAGCGTCGTGCCGCGCTGCCCGCCCACCTCACACTTAAAGCGGTTTTCAAAGTTGAGGGGCCACCTGGGAGCTCGGCGGGGCGGCGGGGGCTGGGAGCTCGCCTGGTCCCCGCGGTCCCCCTGCATCCTTTATCAGCGCCATCGAAGCGTTTTCCCTGACAGGTTGGGGGTTGGCCAGCCTTCG
The DNA here is from genome assembly GCF_048772815.1 of Callospermophilus lateralis. Lineage (NCBI taxonomy): Eukaryota > Metazoa > Chordata > Mammalia > Rodentia > Sciuridae > Callospermophilus > Callospermophilus lateralis. The sequence goes on along the minus strand of NC_135323.1, from coordinate 7,454,704 downwards.
CAACAGCAGCAGTGGACCCTATCCATAAGCAACTACTGGGTGCCAGGCATGGTGCTAAGACCCACAACTGGATTGTCAATGCGACAAGATGACAAGGTGGCCACTATTACTATCCCCAGTTTCAAAGGAGGAAACAGGAAAGGTTGTGGCACTTACCACCCCCACCGCCATCACCATCAAACCTGGGACAGCTTCCAACCTAGTTAACTAGGCTCCAGGGCCGGGCTCTGAGTGGTTCTGGGTGGCCTTTGAGGGGAAGGCTGCTGGTGGGGATTGCCAGAACACCCCCCTCCCCTGCCTTTGGCTCCTGCTGCCTTAGAAGTGGGCACCTTCCTCTGTCCCACTCAGTCCTTCTGTGCTCCTTTTGATATGAATCCCTTATTCCCCCAAATTGAGGCTCTCCGCTAGAGGTCTGGGTTGCAACTCATTCCTTCCAGTGTTTGCCAAACAGATAATCTTGGACAAGTCATTCTTCTTCTACCTTCAATTTCTCACTGGTAAAATGGAATTTATTATAATGACACCTCATCGCACTGACTTTTTGGTTGGTTTGTTTTTTGTAGTGCTTAGGATCGAACCCAGGGCCTTGCACACGCTAAGCCAGGGCTCTGTTGCTGAGCTACATCCCCAGCCCACTCATGACAATATTTGAAGGTCAAAATAAGGTATTTGATGATCTCAAACAAGATCCCTGGGTATCTGAGACCTAGGGGGTACTCCTGAATTGCCTGGTTGCCGTATTTTGAGGGCTGATTTACCCTGGACTGGATGTCAGGAAAGACCACAACAGGCTGTACTCTCTGGGAGGGGTGGGTAAGACCAGCTCAGGCAGGCCTAGACCAGGACCATTTCAGTAGAGTCCTGAGGATGCACAGAAGTTTGCCAGGTAGAGACAGAAGGGAAAGCTGTTCCCAGCACAGAAAAGGGCAAATCACGGATTGCTGGCTAAACAAAAAGCATTGAAATTGACTGGAGTGGTCTCAGGGGAAGAGATCTGTGACCAGAGAAGAGGCACTGGAAATGGGCAAGACTCTTTCCTGCCCTGTTCTGGCTGAGGGTACCAGGAGGGGCTGCCTGTTCATCCTTAGGGAAACTAAAGATTTCAGGAATGCTTGATGTGGCCAAACTTGGTGTTTCCAAGCATTGGTCTTGCTACAGAGAGGAAATGGGTTGGGGGAGATTTGAGAGCTATATTAACCAGGACAAGGACAAGTCTCAGAGAAGAGCTGCAGAGAGAGGTCTTGAATGTCTCCAGTGCCCATTACTTCACTTTCCTGTTATCTATCCCATGAAACTCTGCCAACTTCCTTCTCTTTACTCTGCTAGTGCCCCAAGTGCAGGAGCTCTGGCCAAGGGGGCATTCCTTTGTCCTTGACCCCCAGCCTTGTGCTGAGGCTCAGAGTTCCCTGCCATCAGTCGCACTCCTGGGCAGAGGAGGTGGAACAGAAGTGATGGAGTAAGCAGGGGCGCCCCCAGTGGGGCCTCAAGAGCAGTTCTAGCCAGAGTGTCACTCAGTGAGATGCTCTGAACAGCTTGGACTCCCTCTTCTCCTCCCCCGCCTCGTGCCTTTGGGGATCCCAGCAGGTACCTCGGGGGCGGGCCCAGGCGGGGCCACCCAGCGGTTATAGTCGCACCCGCGCCTTAAACCAACTCCTTGCCTCTAGCCTCCTGCGCTCCTTCACTCCAGACCACACACAGTTCCTCTTCGCATACAGATCCAGACTTGTGTGTTGCGGGTCCGCCCGATTGGGCGGCAGTCAACCTGAGCGCCCTGGCGTGGTGCCCGGAGGTGCGGGGCCGGGGGCTGGGGGTTCCTGCTATCCGGCCGCTGCTCGCGTTTCTGCTGCTCCTGCTCCTGCTCCTGCTCCCGCTGCCCGCCGGAGCCTGGTACAAGCACGTGGCGAGTCCTCGCTACCACACCGTGGGCCGCGCCGCGGGCCTCCTTATGGGGCTGCGCCGTTCACCCTACCTATGGCGCCGCGAGCTGAGACCGGCTGCCGGGACCCTCATCTGGGAATCCCTCACCCCAGGCCCCACGGCCGGTAACGCTGACGCTCTCCTCCGGCTTCCCTCGCGGGTACGGGAGCTGTGGAAGGCGCGACGCAAGAGCTCTGGGGCTGGGCTCCCGGTCCGTGCGCCCCAGAGCCCGCACATCCCTGAACTCGCGCCCGAACGGAAGCTGCGTCTGGACCTCCAGTCCTGGGCCTCTGCGGAGTCGGCCAGGTAAGTGCGGAGAGGGAGGAGGCCCGAATAACAGACCGCGAGGGGAGGCTTGGGAGGTCTGAGTCCAGGTGCCCAAGTGAACAACCCGCGGTTCTATTCTTGGTTCTATCCCCGACTGCGCTCCAAAACGGCGTTTGCGAAGCACTCTACCCTGCAACCTCAGCAGCAAGTGGAGGGTGCTTGGCCCACTCCTCAGAGACCTGCCTTTTTTTTTTTTTTTAGACACTTTGGAGAGATGTCTCTGGTCCCGCCGTGGTCGCTGCAGAAAACTGCCTTCGCCGGCCCCCGCCTGGTCCAGAACCACCCTGACAGTATTCCCTACCAGCGGCGACCCCGCGCCTGACCCAGGAGTAGACGCTGCTCTTCCAAGGCACGTAGCTCGAAGCCAGCCAGGTCAATAAAACCAACTTGATATCTGCGTCCCCGCTTGTGACCCCTTCCTCGCGGCTGTGTACTTTGCGTCTGCTTCAGGGCGCACATAGCTGTGCCCACGCTGAGGCAAATGTCAAGAGCCCTCTCCAGGGCCAGGGAAAGCCCCTCCCCGACCAGCTGCAGCAATGTATGTCCTTGGGGAGAAAGGAAATGAGGGAAAGCAAGGCAGAGATTTTGCCGGGGTCTGGGTCCCCTCCCCTGGGAGTGTTCCCCTCCTATTCAGGGATGGAATCATCAGACCAGGTCCCACTGACCTACGGCTTCCTATGCCTGGTGGGGAACAAAGCAGACCTGCGTGCCTCACCCCATCCCTGAGGTGGAACGGTGGGTGAATCTGCTCAGCAGAAGCCCCACCAAATGCCCTTCTATCTGCCCTCTGGCCAGGCTAAAGAGAATGTCTCTCAGCACTGTGGGGTCTGCCTCCAGCCCAGGCAGCATGCCCATATTTTGCCCATCTCCCCACCTTACTTTTAAGCCTGGATCTCCTAAAACTCACTCCCTCCCTTCAGCCAAAGGCTTCCAAAGGGTTAGTAGGAATCTCCATGATTTCCTCCTAGGGAGGAAAGACCCCACCTAAGCTAAGCTCCCCCACCCACTCTCCTCAAGGGCCTCTCTGCCATTTACCGTCCTCTGCATTTCCAGTCAGAGTTCTCCTTTCCAGCCTCCTGCCTCCTCTTCGACATGCTTCAGTCTAGGCCCTGCCCCCCACCTCAAAATGCCTGGTTCATTATGCCTGATGCCATCTGTCCTTGGAGCTTGCTTTTGGCCATGTTGTAGGGTGTCCCCTGGGACTAACCAGCAAAGATTGAGGACAGGTGGCTCCAGGTCTGGCACCTTGCTCTGGCAGTTCCTTCTGACTTCTTGGGTATATCCTTCTCCCTACTTGGTCCCCAAATGTGGGTGTTCCTTTTTATTCCACTCCCCAGTTCTTATTTATTTATCCCAACTATATTTATTTATATCCATTTCACCCAGATGGCTGAATGAGGAGCAGCTAGGGCATCTCCCACTTGGAAGGTTCATTTTCCACGTTCACCTCAGGGATGGGGTGGGCAAAGAGGTCTGCATTGCCCCCCCCCCAAGAATCCATGGGTCTATAATCAGACCCTGGGATCTGGTCTGATGGCCCCTGAACAGGAGGGGAACCCCTCGAAGTGCTTTCCCAGATTCTCTCCTGGGGGAAGAGGCCATCATGGACCCAAGAGGTGGACCTACTCTCCTCCCTCCAAGCTGACTCCCACACTCCTGCCCCTAGTCCTCACCAAACCTGATCTTTCAAAACATGAGTGTACTGACCTTGTCTTCCTGAAACACACAGAACACCAAAGGCTCCCACTGCCCCTGGGACAGTATTCATGTTGGCCCTGTACCCAGGTTCATTGGTCCCTCTGCTTCCCTCCTTCCTGCTCCAGCCTGCAGGAACCCTGGGTAGACTGCAGAATAGCCCAGAGCTCCTGCCCTGAAGGAAGACTCCAGGGCCCCTGCTGGGGCTAAATACTTTTCAGGGGCTGCTCCAATCTGGGCCTCCCTTTCTCAGGCTAAGGTACACAAATTCCGGTTTCCCTGGGCCTCAGCAATATTTACCCAATACTTGCCAATGTCTAGTGCAGAGTGGTCCATAAATATTTGGTCACAGTTCTGGGACAGTTGGTGAAGTTGTCTAGAGGTACCCTGAGTCAGATAGGTGGGTACAGGTGCAAGGTGTAGGGGCTGACAGAGGCCAGGCTTCTCTGCCTATCACTCCCCATGGCATGCACACTAAGGACCCTGAAGTAGCCAGCCCCAGGGCTGATCCCGACCCTGTAGAAAGATGACCCAGGGTAGCCTCCCGGACGATGCAATCCCACATATTTCCACCAGGTGGCGCTGCGCCGTTGCCGTAGCGGACCACAGCCTCCCACCCAAAGCTAGGGGTAGAGCCCGGAGGGGCGGGGCCCTGGTGGGCGGTGGAGGACGGCCTCGCCTCTGTGGCAGTGAGTTTCCTGCCCTCCCTTTCAGTCCCTCCTCCCTCTTCGGTCCTTGCTTAGTCTGGCCTCCTCTCGCCCTCTCGCGTCTGGATGTCTGTTTTTCTCCTTCCTTCCGTTGAGCTGGTCCCGCCTGCAGCACTTTTGGGACCCAAATAGAGGCGTGGTGTAGTCTGAGAGAGGAGGCCCGGTGATGTTTGCGGGACCATTAGTGCCCATTAGGGAGCAGCGCCCGCTCCGGAACCTCTGGGCCATTATCCAACGTCAGACTAATGGCTCACCACCCAAACAGGGTCACCAGGCCTCTGCCCACCGCCATTCCCTGGAACCCCTGCCCACGTCCAGCCTCCATCTCCAGCATGTGGGAGGAGGAGGGTTTACAGGAGGGAAGCGGTTTCTATGTTCAGAGGAGGTTCCCTTGCCCCAGAAGGTGTGCAGGGATAATCCCCACCCCAGAAGATAATCCTCACTGACAGAGAAGGGCTGAGAGGTGGGACATACCAGCTTGCTCTCTGCCATGGGGACCCTCCTGGGTAACAGGTAGGGTGGAGCCAGGGATCTCCCAGGCCCCTAACCATCCCTGTGTGTGTGTGTTTTCAATTGAACCCAGGGACACTTTACCACTGAACTACATCCTCAGCTCCCACCCCTTTTAATTTTTTTTTTCTTTTTTACTTTTTTGTTATGGGGATTGAACTCAGGGGCACTAGACCACTGAGCCACATCCCCAGCTCTATTTTGTATTTTATTTAGAGATAGGGTCTCACTGAGTTGCTGAGTGCGGAGAGCACAACATTCCCTGGGAGGGCCAAGGAGCCACCCAGCTTCCAGGATTAGGGAGGGGCTGCCACCCTGTTATTTTAACCCTCTTTTTTTTGCCTCAGAGCATATCCTGCCTGGCTTTGAACTAATAATCCTCCTGCCTCAGCCTCCTGACCCGCATGGATTACAGGCGTGTGCCACCGCACCTGGCTCATTTTTAATTTTTTTGAGACAGGATCTTGTTAAGGTGCCCAGGCTGGCATTGAACTTGATATCCTCCTGTTTCAGTCTCCCAAGATGCTGGGAAGTGTGGACCACTGTGCTCAGCTTGTGTCTTGACCTCCATCCTATTTGCGGCTAGGAGACAGATCACCCCACTCCTTGAAGAACTAGCAAAATAAAGTTCCTCCCTATGGTTCAATCCTAGGCTTCACCCCCCACCTCCCTATCACATCTTCTGAAACTCCAGACCCTTTCCCATTCCCACCTGCAGGCCTTAACTGTGCCTTTCCATCTCTCCTCTCTCTTGCCTCTCACCTCCATTACAGTGCCCTGCTGGCTTGAGTTTTGCCTGGAGAGGAGGCCTAGGAGGATTCACCATGGGTCATCCTTCCCTATCTTTGCTGTTCCAGGATGTCCACTCTCTGTGTATCTCACTTATTCCTGTTATCCCTGAGATATGGTCAACTCAGGTCTTCTCTGGCTGCCTTTCTTTATTCTGTCCCTGATTTGCGGGGCACCTGCTTCCTTTGTTACCCATGCCCTTTGTTGCCTAAGATGTTTCCTTGTTATTGTGACTTTCCTTGTTGCTTGTCAGCTCCCTTATTGTTTTGGGAACTCTGATTGCAGTGTCCTGTGATTCATTCTTGTTTTTTTGTGCCCCTGTTCCCCATCTTCGGTCACAGGCTAGAGGATTCAGCTGAGTCCTGGGCTGCAGAAGGCCAGTTAGGTCAGCGAAGGCCAAGATTGATATGGAGTCAGCCCTACTGAGGATGGAAAAGGTCTCTGAGAGACCCAGGGCCTCTCCTGACCTTTCCAACCCTGTGGCCTGGTGGTTTTCTATCTGCTGCTTCCTTTCACTCTAGTGTGGCCACAAAGCTAAGGGCTGCCAAGCTATAGCTAACCAGACCTGGCACCATCCTGACAGGTGTGGTGTGGGGGGTATATGGTGGACACACTGCCCATACTCATCCTCATGGTCTCCAAGAGCAGCAGCACCATATGGGTCCAGGAAAGCCAGTCAGAGGCTAGGCAGGCAACCTCTGCACAGGCAGATAGATGAAGGTGGCTGGCCAGGCTGGAGCCCATGGCAGTGTCAGCCAGGAATTGCAGAGGAGGGTGAGGGTAGAGAGCCTCTCTGCAGCCTCAGCCTAAGTGGCTTTTAGGGGTAGTTGCTGGGGTGTGGGCACCCAAGGGGCCACAACCCAGAAGCTGCTCAGAGGCAGGCCCTATGCTTAGGTGGGGGCTGGGGATACCAGCCAAGGGCCCTGGAGAAAGAAGAGGGAGAGGCAAGGACTAAGCTAAGCCTGCTTCTCCTGGCCACATGGGGAATTGTCTGGGCTGGCTGAGCCTGACTTCTGAGAACCAGGTATGTGAGGGGCTGTGGGCTGAGGAGGGTCTGACTATGAGTGAGCCTGGGACTCAGCTATTTTCTTCTGCCAGAGAAGATGCTCCTTGGTGAAGTGTGTCTCACAGTCACAGGCCCAAGTGGAGCTGGGGACCCTTGTGTGGATCTCTTCCTTCATCAGACCTCAGTTTTCTGGTCTGTAAAGTGGCCTGGGTCCCCTAGGGTTTTTCAGGTAAACTGCACTCTGAGAATCATAAGGAAGCATATGAGTGTCTTCCACAGCTTATTACTTTCCTGTCCAGGGAAGGTGGAGGGCTGGGGCAGGGGAGAGGAGACCTGCCTGCATTTGCTTAATGTGGGCAGCTGACCAGAGCCCCTGAGATCAGAGGCCAAAGTCCTCAGTGCAGTTCATGCCAGGTCAGCAGGAAGGCAGCAAAGACCCTCTGTCTCAGCCAAACAAACTAATGTCCCCCCAGGCAGGGAACGTGTCAGGGGGGTGGGAGTGTTTAACCTACAGCAGTGCAGAGAGCTCAACATTTCGGGGGGCCACTATCCTGGGACTCTGCTGGGCAAAGGCAATCCTGGTAGAAGGAAGGACCCAGATGGGCTCTAGACTCAGGGAGCAGAGAGGGAGCAGGCACTGGAGGTCCTGTGGGGTGGGGAGGAGAGAGAGGGAGATAGCCCGTGCTCTCTGGTCCCTTCCTGGGATCCCATAGCCTGGTGACTCTTTCTCTAAGCTGCTTCCCATTGCAGGAGGCTGCCTCAGTGCGGCTGCACACAGGTGTCCAATAAAGGTCCCTGGAAGAGAAGGCGAAGGTGCTGGAGTTGGGGAGGGTGCTCTACTGGGGACCAGAAAGGAGGGGTCCGAGTGATTCCAGGAGTGCCTGGGGCCCGGTCCGACAGGACACAGAGGCAGGGACCTAGCCAGCGAGTCTTGGACCAGGGCGGGGGCAGCCGGCAGCGGGTGGCGGGGGCGGGGAAGGGGCGGGCGCGGGGGCGGCGCCGCAGCCGGAGCCGGGCCGGGCCCAGGCTGGAGCGGGAGCCGGAGACGGAGCCGGAGCCGGAGCTCGAGGTGACCAGAGCAAAGCGGGAGCCGCTGAGGCTGCCTCGGGTCCCCAGCGCCCCCGCCCGCGCCTCAGCGCCCAAGCCCGCCTGCCTGCCGGCTGCAGGCGGCTGGCGGTGAGCACTGTGGCCAGCCGGGGCGGGCCGGGGGGCAGCGGGCGCCATGGCCGCGCCGGAGCCGCTGCGGCCCCGCTTGTGCCGCCTGGTGCGCGGCGAGCACGGCTACGGCTTCCACCTGCACGGCGAGAAGGGCCGCCGCGGGCAGTTCATCCGGCGCGTGGAGCCGGGCTCCCCCGCGGAGGCGGCTGCGCTGCGCGCTGGGGACCGCCTGGTCGAGGTCAACGGCGTCAACGTGGAGGGCGAGACGCACCACCAGGTGGGTGCCCGCGCCCCGCCCCTGACCCCTCCTGGGGGGCGCGTCCCTGCCATGCCGGCCGGGGTACCAGCCACCGACCCTCGGCTCCGCGCCGCCTGCTACGGGTTCCCTGGGTTCCTGTGGGGATCGGGGACGTGGCCTGGCGGGCCTCTGGCTGGGAAGCTCAGTCCTGCACCGCGGTGGAGGGGCATCCTGGCAGGGAGGGGCCGCACTGCGTCTGCTCGGGCTCTTTGCTCTCATTCCTTTGCTCCTTCCGCTGGTTTTAGCTTCAAGTGCTATGTGTTGGGGGCTCAGGCACCTTGGGGTGACTGGGCGCGAGTACTTTCCTGTGAGAGTGTGCGTGTGTGTGTGTGTGTGTGTGTGTGTACGCGCGCGTTCGAGCAGGTCTCTAGGGTCATGCATATGTATGGAACGTGTCTGTGAGTGTACACTGGGGAGGGAGGGGGTATACCTGTGTGTGACAGTGCTGGGTGAACATGCCTGAATGCCAGGTGTGTGTGCATGCACGCACATGTCTGCATGTCTGGATGTGTGTCCCCAGCAGTGTCCACAGACCGTGTGCCAGAGTGCATCCTGGCCAGCTGCGTCTGGGCCCAAAGATCTAGGCCCTGGTGACAGCACATTCCTTGGCTCCCTGGAGGATGTTTTGTCTCCAGTAGGGGTCACTGCTGCAGCCCCTGCCTCCTGCAGCTGGAGGAAGGCTAGGCAGGCAGGCTCTCCTCTGAAGGTTCTGGCCCTAGTGTCTCTTTATCTCCCACCTCAGACCCTGGCTGGAGTGCAACCTCCCTCTACTCGTTTTGTTTGGGGTCCTCTGTGTCCCTCACGGGGCCTGTGTATGTGGCCAGTCCTGGGTTTTGGAGATAACAGGCTGGGACAAGAGCTTAACTCCTGTCTTCCCAGGGGCCCTGTTTATCCATCTACCTGGCATCCTGCCTTCCACTCAGAGCATGAAGTGGATATGGCTATTTGCCAAAGAAGGGTGGATGTGAGGACTAGGAGTTTGGTCCAGACAGCAGAAGAGGGGCTGGCAGAGCTGGCACCCTGCTTCTGTTTAGCACTCACTGACACTGTGGCCCCAAGTACCTGCTCATCTGAAGTGTCTGGGGTGCTAGTCTCTAAAAACTTCATACACACAGAACCATGTTGAACCCTCCCTACTGCCTCAGAAGGACAGAAGGGTTAGCTGCAACCCGCATTTTTTTTTTTTTTTTTTTTTTTTGGTACCAGGGATTGAACTCAGGGGTGCTTAATCACTGAGCCACATCCCCAGCCTCCCTTTATTATTATTTTTTTATTTTGAGACAGAGTCTCCCTAAGTTGCTGAGGCTGGCTTTGACCTTGAGATCCTCCTGCCTCAGCCTTCCAAATTGCTAGGATTACAGGCACTTGCCACCACACCTGGCTTGCAACCCTTGTTTTACAGATGAGGAGACTGATGTTCAGGGATGTGGGTGACTCATCCAGGTTGAATGTTAGGAAGCAGAAGATTGCCGGTCCTCCTGCCTCTCTCTGGATCATGGGGAGAGAGAAAGGACATTGGGGGGCCTGGTGAAGATAGGCCTGGATCACACCTTCCTATGTGTCAACATTTGCTCAGTGAGCAGTGGGGGGCATCATCTGTTTGCCCCCAGATGGTGAAGGGGGGTAGGGTTGTTTTCCTCCCTCCCCCTGTGTCAGTGGGTGTTCCCCTTTTCCCCAAGGGTGCACACTGACACCCTGCATGCTCCATGGCTACCTGTGGGTTCACCATAATTCACAGGCACCCACCTACACGCACAGCTGTAAAACAACACCTGTCCCACAGGTGCACCTACCCCTGTCCCTCTCATCTGCTGGGGCTGAGTTCTGCTTGCCAGGATGTGTGTGGGTGCCTGAGCCAGAAACCCAAGTCTGCACTTCTCCACAGGACCTGCAGGAATGGGTCCATGGTCATGGTCTGGAGGGGGAGGGAGCCCTAGAGGCAGGGCTTCATTCCACAATTCACAAAGAGACAGAAACAGGCCTAGGCACATCCACAGTGGGACCAAGGGAGACACCTCCCTCCCCCAAACCCAGATAGAGAGACAGACTTTGAAACAGACGTACGCATGCATATGCACAGATGAAAATCTGAAACTCAGCTGCAGTCTTTGTTGCTAATTCTCCCCTCTAGCTGCACCGTCCCTCCTGGAGATGACCCTGGGCTGAGGGCAAGGCCCTGGGTGGACACCAAGCTCTTTCAGCCTGGGGCCTCATGTCAGGAACCCTGGGAGTAGAGGGAGGAGGCTGCTGGAACCTGGGGGTGGGGGGTGGAGCCCACTGGCCTCTTGGTCCAGCCACCCACCCCTGGCATAACGGCCTATGAGCCAGGGCCAGCCTGTGGTGCCACTGTCCATGTGCTGCCCAGGGTGCTGTCCGCTGACACATTCCCACCCACCGTACAGGTGGTACAGAGGATCAAGGCTGTGGAAGGGCAGACACGGCTGCTGGTGGTGGACAAGGAGACGGATGAAGAGCTCCGCCGGAGGCAGCTGACCTGCACTGAGGAGATGGCCCAGCAAGGCCTTCCACCTGCCTGTGACCCCTGGGAGCTGAAGTCCAACTGGACACGAGCAGGCAGCCTCAGCTCTGATGCTGGCCAAAAGGTAAGGTAGGCTCTGCTCCCAGGGCCACACCAGCTTCTCCCAGGGCCACCATCTTGGCCTCTTAATGACAGCCCTTGCTTTTTAAAAACAAAACAAAACAAAACAAAAACAAACAAGAAACCCCTTTATTTTATTTATTTATATGTGGTGTTGAGGATCGAATCCAGCCCTCACACATGCTAGGCAAGCGCTCTTCCGCTGAGTCTCAGCCCCAGCCCGCAGCCCTTGCATTAGGTAACCTCCACAAGCCTATTTTTCCTGCCTCTTGAGGCCTCTGCTCCAGTGCCCACCATCTGTGCCCCTTGTGACTGTCCTCTAAGCCCCTCAGGCTATTGCTTCAGCTATCAGCCCTCTCCCCTCCAGGCCGGGTGGCTGAGGGGCTCTGGAAGCATTTGCTGGCATATTCCTGGCTCCTGTGTGCTCAGCTCTGTGCCTGTATTGGGTTTGTCCTTGTCCTGCTGAGAAGTCCATGTGTGCTGTCAAGGCCTGTAGGGGCTGGCCTCCTTTCTGGCTGTGCCATAATTGGAGGAGTGAGAACACATTGACCTGGGGACCAGCCTGGATGGGGCTGGGGTGGGCATGGGACTGGGGCTGGGGCAGTCTGCTCAGCTCTGAGCAGTGTTGTCACCTCTGGTGCTGATTTCTGGTGGGGCCTCACAGAGAGTTTCTAGGGTTTACCCTCTCCTCCCCTCCTCCATATAAAAGAGGTCACCTAGGAGCCCCCATGCTGTTCCCTGTGCCCTTACTGGGTAGCACCTTCCCCTCATCCCTAACCCTCTTCCAGGCCAGGAGACCTGGGAAAGAACAGGAGAAGGCCTGCTCCCCCCCTAGTAGCCACCAGGAGAAAGGCCTTTTAGAAGCCCTAATATTATTGTCCTTCATTCCCTCACTCTTTTTAAAAAACAAATCCTTTTAGGAGATTTAAGTTAGGAGTTTCCTGTGTTCCCCTTTAAGAACCACTGGCCCGGTTGGGGGAGTTATCAGGGATGAAGTTTCTGGTAGTGAAGGGGACCTTGACATCTGCCTTTTCTCTTTTCCAAATGTCTCCCACTTGAGCTGGCTGTGCCCGTGAGCTGCACCCTGTGGGGCCTGGCTTGGAGTAGGGAGATAACCTTCCTAGTGGAAAGCCTGGGCAAAGGCCTGGGCAGGGGACCCATGGGATGCTCTTGGTTCTCTGTGACTTGAGGGCAAGTGCTTGAGGCACTTAAGTCTAGACCTTGTCCTGGGGCTGCCCATGGTCAAGTCTTTCAGGAGAGTCCTTGCCTATGGCTAGCTGGCACTACAGGGGCAGCATGGTCCTAGGCCTGCGTTTTTTCCAGCTGAGGACTGGAGCCTCCCTCTTTCCCAGGCCACCTTCTCCCTCCTCCCTCCAGAGGAAGCTCCCCCCCCCCCCAGGCATTTGTCCATTGATTTAGACACAAATGGCTGAGTTCACCTTCCTGTGGAAAAATCCACCCTCTGGCCTTATCTGGAGGTGGGGTGGCTGAGGCACCCTGTCCTTGGGTGGGACCTTCCCCCTTTTTGCTATTTCAGGCTCTGGGGGCTGCAGGAAACCCTAGGAGGGGGCTTCCTCTGAATTATTTTTAGAGAAACAAAGGGGGGTGCAATAGGCAGGTCCTTCTGTAGATGGGGCAGCCTGGGGAAGAGACTCCAGGAGGTCAGGGGAGCCCATGGAAAGGTCACCCCCTGGAAGGAAGAATGGGGCCTCAATGTGACCTCGGCAAGCCAGGCTTAGAGACTGCCCACTTGGGTTGCGTGCAGGGAGCCTGGGAGGGCACTTTACCTGCAGGGGTTGGTGGCAGAGGGACAGACCTGGGAGGTGTGTGTGCATCTGCTCTGTTGCAGTATAGGGTCCCATACTGGTTCCCTATGTGAGGCAAGGGCTGCTCATACCCTTTCTGGGACTCAGTGTCCTCTGTCCTGGGCCAGGGCAGGGGAGAACACTGGTGTGGTCTGTCCCTCCCTTGGGGTTGTGCAGGCGTAGTCAGTGGTGACTCAGCTCTGGCCACATTGGGCCGGGGGTGGCTGCAGCTGCAGTGCAGCTGATCCTAGCAGTGACGACAGGGACAGCCCCCAGACAGGACAGCTAGTGGTGCCAGGGCCAAGGAGGCAGTGACAGACCCTGGCCCTCTGCCTCCTTATCCCCAGCCATGCCCCAGTGCCCTCTTTGGAGGACTTTGATGGCAGACCTTGTGAGGATAACTGGGTCTTGCAGGTGGCTGCAAGGTGCAGGATGTAGTACCTATAAGAGAGCTTCTGGGCTCCTTGGGTCCTGCTGCTGTCTCTGCTCCTGTGAGGCAGAGCTGGCCTGTCTTCTGTCCCCCTCCCTTGCATCTCTGCCTCCCCATCCCTGGATCCTGGAGCAGGGAAGGGCCACCCTTCAGTCCTCCTCCCTTACATCTCTGCCTCCCCAGCCCTGGGTCCTGGAGCAGGGCAGGGCTGTCCAGCAGCTTCCTTCCTTCCCTTCTTGGGACGGAAACACAGCCGGGTGAGGGAGCGCCGGGCTGGAGCCTTGGCAGGGGAGGGGGCTTGGTTACCACCCCGTTCCCCAAAGTGACTCAGCCCCCATGTCCCCACCCATCCCTTGGGAACCTGGGCCGCAGCAGGAGATAGATAAGTGGGGTGGCAGCCTGGGCTGGCTGCAGAGCTCAGGCCACTCCGGGCCAGATGCCGGCTGCCTGCCACTCCTGTTGTGCCTCTCATGGCCCGCTCCGGGAATGCCACACCACCCGCCTGGGCCCCAGGAGCCCCTCCACAGAGCCCACCCTGGGAGCTTGTGCAGGTCAGGTGGGGTAGGGGCAGGGCTGGGCTGTGAAGACCCCAGGTGATGGAAAGGGGACTTGGGGACCTTGTATAAGTAGGCTGAACCTTAAGCAACAATGGGGGCCTTTCTCTGCCAGGATTGGTGAGTCATCATCTAGGGGAGCACAGCCTGGCTCCCAGGGTACCCCCATGTCAATCTCTTTGTCTGGTCACAGGGTTAGTGGGGGGACCAAGGTTTGACAAGTCCCAGTTTGCCCAGCTCTGTGGTCATCAGGCTTGGAGCCTGTGGGAGCCAGAGGGCCTGGCGGGAGGGAGGCGGCAGGAAGCGTGCAAGAGCCAGGGCAGGGAGGAATGTTAGCAATGCACCCCTCCCACTTCTCTTGGCCCCCCACACTTGCTTACTCTGTAGCCACTCCCCTCCACCCTGTGGGCTGCCAGCTGGGGCCCCCTGATTGCAGTCTTTCTACTTGAGGGTCTGGTGCCAAGACTGATGCCTCTTGAACCTGCTTCTAATGAGAGGAATTTAGGTTAATGTTAGAAGGAACCTCTTGGCCTGAACAGTGAGGCTGATGTTCTGGAGTGAGGCAGGGGGATGGCCAGAATGGCCCTGAGAACACGGATGTGGCCTCATGGCCCCAGATACCCGGCCAAATCCTGCTTCCTGTTTGGGGGCCTTGAGAGACCCCACCCTGCAGAGGCCGTGGGAAGAGGCTGCAGGGGCCAACACCATGGGCCCTGCATTTGTCTGTGTGGGAGGCTGTGTGTCCATGAAGCGGATTTATGAGTGAGATTGGGTGTGATGGGCTGCATCCTGAGTTCCCATTCCACACACAAGTCATGTCACACTTCCATGCTCTGCCTGCTCTGTCCTCCTCTGCACCCTGGCCTATTGGCTGCTCCAGATTGTGCTCTGACAGAGTCCCTGAGGGGCACTTCTGTGGGGAAGTGTCAAGGTCCTGACCCAGAGCTCCATACCTGTACCTTTGGATGTGTCTGGGAGAGAGGATGAGTCTAGGTGGTGGGGTCCTAGAGATTAAGAGGTCTCACATCCCTGAATTCAGTCCATGTTGCCCAGATGGGGGACTGAGGAGCAGGTGGTGGCCATACAGTGAGGATTCAGAGGGTGAGCAGGAGATCCAGACTAGGGGTCTGGCCAGACTTTGGGGCCAGGGAAGGGATCCTGAGTGGGTGTAGGCTGGGCAGGAGGAGGGTGTTCAGAAGAGGGAAGACAGCATCTTACTCAGAGACAGACACTCCCACAATGGGAAGCTGCCCAGACAGACGTTCCCAGTCAGACTTGGGGTTCAGTATGAGCTCTAAGGCTGGGCAACTGGAGTGGTCAGGGGTGGTCCGGGCTTCAGTGGAACAAGTACCTAAGCCTTAGAGACCTTCCTTGTAATCTGAGGGGCACTCCCTTCATTTTGCAACCAGCCCTAGTCTGTTCCACGGTTCCTAGCATGCTGGGAGGTGGAAGGTGGGGGAAAGACCCTGGTGAGCACCCTCTGGCCACCACACTCTCACCTGAACAAGTCCTCAGAAACCGGAGCTGCTACCCGCCCACTCACCCCGGCCACCTGCCATGTGTAACTGAGCACCCGCAGTCGCTGGCCATTCAGTGCTACAGTCACTGCCCTGGCCCCTGGCTGGGTCTGGGTGGGGGATCATTGGATTGGCCCCTGCCTGCATAGCCCCTGGCCCCGAGCCCTACTGCAGGATGCCAGAGGTAAAGTGAGGCAAGGCCCTTTGGTGGTGGCGGGAGTTCCCTGGGTGTATCCTGAGTGCTTCTGTATCACTGGCAGGGAGGCAGGCCCTGGACTTCACCTCCTGCCCCAGTCCCTTCTTCCTGGGTTCTTGTTGGGGGCGGGGGCAGTTGGGGGCAGCTCAAGTTTGTGCTGGAATGTGAAAACAAACAGCATCACAGCCACAGCCACCGCAATCAGCCTCTCAGAGGTCAGGGAAGAAAAAGCAGCTTTCCAGGCTTGGGGGCAGGGAGGGAGCCAGACGAGGACTGCGGGCACAGACATCCCATCCCACAGGCCTCTTCCTCCAACTCCAGTCAGTGTGCAGGGCTGCCTCAGGCTGATGGATTTTCCCAAGGACTCAGCAAGGCAGATCTGCCATCAGAAGTCTTCACATTTGGAAGCTTTAATTTCGCCCAAGATCTCTTAGCTAGAGTTCAGTCACAGGCAGACTGAATCACTGAGGCACATGGAATGTTGTCACTGAGCTGTGGGGCTTGCCATGGGGGCATGATGCTGAGTTCAGGACTTGACAGTGGGTGGGACCCAATGGGCATTTATGGGGGCTGAGAGGCTGGGGCCAGAGCCTGATTCTGTGCGCTGTGTGCCCTCAGGATATCAATGGGGCTCCCAGAGAGCTGCGCCCTCGGCTCTGCCACCTGCGAAAGGGACCCCAGGGCTATGGGTTTAACCTGCACAGTGACAAGTCCCGGCCTGGTCAATACATTCGCTCTGTGGACCCAGGCTCACCTGCTGCCCACTCTGGCCTCCATGCCCAGGACCGGCTCATTGAGGTACCATGCCTGAGGCTTCAGTGTGTTTCTGAGTGCCCTTGTCCTTGTATGTCTGCATGTCCCTGTGTGCGTGTGTCCCTGCCTGGATGCTAAGTCCTTGCAGGAGTAGGGGAGACACTGGGAACCTGAGCTGGCACTCCTCTTGCTGGCTCCGCTGGTGGTGGCTTTGATGAATATTTGATGGCACACTTGGCTGGGTGTGGGGCTGGCAGGGCCCCTCAGGCCATGCTGACCCTGTCATGGTGGCAGGTGAACGGGCAGAATGTGGAGGGGCTGCGCCATGCTGAGGTTGTTGCCCGCATCAAGGCACGGGAGGATGAGGCCCGGCTACTGGTGGTGGACCCTGAGACGGATGAACACTTCAAGCGTCTGCGGGTCACACCCACTGAGGAGCATGTGGAAGGTGGGCCTCTGCCCTGGGGTGCAGGGTGTGGTCCGTGTGGGGACAGACAAGCCACTGACATGCTATCCCCACAGGTCCACTGCCATCACCAGTCACCAACGGGACCAGCCCTGCCCAGGTGAGAGGGTGGGTCCAGGCAACCACAGTGGTATCTCTGGGGCCCCAGGCCTGATGGAGGCCCCCTCCCCTGGAGATTTCTGCCCTAGAATAGGTGTGGTTGTGAGACCCAAGTCTGGCTCAGGCACTCCAGCTTTAATGCGCACTGAGGATCCCTTCTTGGGTCAGCGCCATGCCCTGGTCACATAAAGAGTGCTGGCAGGTGGGTACCTGTGGTCCAGGGCCACTGTCCTCTGTGTTCCCTCTCCCTGCACTACCTAGCTACTGAGTCATCCCTCAGTTCCCATTTCCTGGGAAAGTGGTCCTGGCTTCACCCCTGGTGACACTTGTGGAGGTGATTCCCACACCACAGCTACCCTTCCCACATAGTGGCTACCTGCCTGTTCATAGCTGGGGTACCCAGCACTCTGCCCAGTGGTAGAAACAGCATGTTTCCAAAAGAGGAACAGATGCAGCTGTGGTGTGTGTGCAAAGTGTGCACAAGCATGTGTGTGGCTCCCTGGGTGGGGTCCCTGAGGCCATGATTGCCCTTGGTTTCCCAGCTCAATGGTGGCTCAGTATGCTCATCTCGAAGCGACCTGCCAGGCTCGGACAAGGACACTGAGGTAACTCTGTTACCACGCTCACACAATGGGGTGCCAGAGGCCTTGTGGGTGGGTGTCTGTGGAGATATCGGCTTGGGCAGTGGGGCCACCACTTTCAGGAAGGCCTGCTGAGCCTGCTTCCCCACCCTACCAAGCAGCCTCCGGCTTGAGCTCCCTGGGAAGACTGCCCAACTGTGGCAACAGTCTAGGGCTTACTGTTGGCACCCTGCCCACCCTCAGGACGGCAGTGCCTGGAAGCGGGACCCCTTCCAAGAGAGTGGCCTCCACCTGAGCCCTACAGCAGCTGAGGCCAAGGAGAAGGCTCGAGCCACACGTGTCAACAAGCGGGCACCGCAAATGGACTGGAACAGGAAACGTGAGATCTTCAGCAACTTCTGAGTCCCCTCCTGCCTATTTGGCCCCTGGGCCTCAGGCCCCATCCAGAGCTCCCCAGGCCTCAGTGGACTGGAAGGTGGTCTCACCACCTCCAGAAACCAACCTGTGCCCCAGTGAGTCCCTTCCTGCCCACTCCCCACCAGGTGCTGGGTCCTGCTACAGCAATATGGGGGAAAGACAGACAGTGAGAGAGAGAGGGCAGAGTGTTCGTGGCTGAGGGCCTTTGCTGTCCTGCCCCGGGGCCTGCTGACTGGAAGGAATTCATGTTTTTGCTTTTTTTCCAAAAAGATTTCCAGCTCCACATGTTTCCACTTAATTCCAGAGTCCCCTTCCCCCGCCCCCCTTGGGACTCACTCTCTAAATAATTGCAATAAAACAAACCTTTCTCTGCAAAACATTTCCTCCCCATCCCCTCAGCAGCACCATCCTGCGTGGGAGCCCAGGGACTTCTAGGGGATAGAGTCAGGGGGTTCCAGGCTGTGCTTATGCTGGTTTTGGGGAAAGACTGGGGAGCAGGATATGCCTATGGGCGCTGCCTGTTCTGCCTCAACCCTACCTTCCCTTGAGTGGGGGAAGTCAATAGGCCAGGCCCCCCACCCAGCCATCCCTGCATTGTCCCATCCTACCAGGAGTGTGGAGTGCAGGGCCTGGGCTAAGGGGCCCGAGGATAGAGGCCCCATGCCCCCAGGAGGGTGGCAGGGTGGCCTCTGGACAGGTCCCTCTTCCTGTCCCACAACTCCCAGGCCTGGGGAATTATGGGCATGCAAAAGCTGCTCCTAGGAAGGACCCTGGGCTTCTGGGCTGGGCCCCAACCTGGTGCCCACTCCCAGGGACATCCTGTCCACTCTGCCCTTTCCTTGGTGCCCTGGACCCCTGAACCAACTGACCAGCCCCGCTCTTTGCCTTGTAAGCCATAGCGCACGTGCGCCCTCAGAATAAACAGGACTTGCCTCGATCCCGTGTCTTTCCTCAGTCTTCGGTTGTAGGGTGGAGTGAGGCCCATTCTAGGGGACTAAGAGGCCAAGGTTGCTGCTCTGAGTTCCTGCTCCCACTTGGGGCCTCCATACCTCTAGGACCTGTATTAATTCCTGTGGCACATTCTGGGCCCATGCACCCCCCCACCCCCGACCTGGCAAGGACCAGATTCCCTTCACCTCCTATTAGGACATCTGGGCTTGCGATATTCCACGGATTCCCCTTTGCCTTGCACAGATCCCTCCACCTCCAGCAGGTACACACAGGTCAAGCCTTGGGCTCTGGGCTCAGGTGGTTCTGTATGTGTGGTGGGGACCTTGCAGAGGCTCCCAGGGAACACCTGTTTCAGGAGCAGGCAGAGTCTGGGTAGAGAGGCCTGCAGCCCACGGGTGAAGGAATGTGCAGGCCACAATCCACCTCCCCAGTGGCTTCCCAGCAGCTGACTACAGCTGGCACTTACCTCTTCCTACCTCCTAGGTTCATGTACGCTACTCTCCCTGCCCCCACTAAGTACAAAGCATGGCCTCCCAGGAAACCCTGCTTCAGACATGCATATGTATGCATCCACACGTTCTTTGGGCTGCTCTTATACCTCAGGGACAGAAGTCAGCCAGACCCCAACTGCAAATACTTCCCTGCTTTATTTCACAGGCTGCACCCCACACCCCCGAGCAAGATAACAAGGCACTTCACAGATAGAAGCCAAAGCAACACAGCCCACAGCCCTCAGAGGCCCTGGGCAGTGGGGCACAGGGCCTGGTTGAGACAGGCCTGGCAGCGAGGGTGGACAGGCAGACAGGTCTGCTGGCCAAAACCCACCAAGAGCCCATTGATCTCGCTCCACAGTTCCCTGTGGGGATAGAAGCTGGGTTAGCAAAGAGGGAGAGAGACAAGGCCCTGCCTACAGGGACCCCACCCTGCCTTACCTGGGCAGCCACTCTTCCAGGGCGGCTCGGGTTGCCTCTGGGGACTTGGTCGGCCTCTGGGTCCATCTCAGTCGGTTGGCGATTCTGTGCACATGTGTATCCACTGCTACTTGGAAATGGGGTGGGGTGAACAGGGTCACACTCTGCCAGATGGATGGCGCCCCTTGTCCCTCCCCATATCCTTGAAGGCATCTTTTGGCTGAGCCCCCAGGCCTCCAAGCAGGGGTGGGGGACTACAGAACCCTGGCTTCAGGTATGAGAGCAGCTGCTGCATCTTGGCTGCCAAGCTGGACCTGGAGTTCTCTGGAAGAGTGTGGGTAATTCCTTCAGGCATCCTTCCCATCACTGGGAGTGCCTAGGGGTTCTCTGCTTTGGGCTGACCCATTCCCACCAATCCTGGTGTAGCTGGGAAGGTGGAGTGGTATCTTCTTTGGGCTATGTATCACCCCAAAATGGTAACAGCTAGCTGGGGGTCAGACTCTGCACCAAAAGATCTACCAGTCTCAGCTCAGTAAATCTTTACAAAGCAAAGCTGAGGCTGGGCAGGGTTCTTACTCTGAAGTGCTCTCTAGGGTTGTAGCTCAGTGGTAGAGGCATGCTTAACATGCAGGAGGCCCTAGCACACTAAACAAAACAAAGAAACCAACACAAACTGTGTGTACTCTTAGCCTGCAGCCTCCCCAGGACCAAGGGCTGACCCAGGAAAGGCCCTGCCTTTCCGCCTCTGCTTTATCTCCCTGTCTAGGCACTGGCTGCAGGCACCAGGTGGCATGGCAGTGGCTTGGCTCGGTAGGCTGGCCTGAGGTCACTGCTGTAGAGCCAGCACTTGCCACTACATCCGTCAAGGACAGAACAGGGAAGGTAGCCTGATCTACTGCAGCTGCAGTCCACCTGGGCTTCAGCTCCTGCTTCTGTCAGCTGGCCACTGCAGGGGTTCTGCCCAGCTCCAGGTCTCTACCCAGCTACCCTGGCAGCAGTAGCCATGGCCCTGCTTCTCCAGGGCTTTGCCAGTGAAAGGCAATCCCTGCACCTGCTCCCTTGCCTTACTGCTAACTGGCTGGGGGGCAGGCAGAGCAAAAAGGCTAAGGGCTCCCGTCCTGGGGTTTTTCTCCTCTGTAAGAGAGGTGACCATGCTCCTTAGGACACGGCATGCAAGTCTTTGGTGTATCTGTGTGATTAAGGAGGGCTACTGCTTTACCAGCTTTGAGTCAAAGCCTCAGAGAGGCCAAGTACTTGACCTGAGATTGCTCAGGTGGGACAGGCACAACTAGAACCTGCTCCTGGACCCCATGGCTCTGGCTTTTCATTTTAAAATTATTTTATTTTTTACAGTGCTGGGAATTGAACCCAGGGGTGCCTTATCACTGAGCTACATCCCCAGCTCTTTTGATAGGATCTTGCTAAGATGCCCAGGCTGGCCTTGAAGTTGTGATCCTCTCCCCTCAGCCTCCTGAGGGTTACAGGTTTACATCACACTGCACCTGGCTCCCAGCCTTTAAAAATTCTGAGACAGGAGGGGCTGGGGATATAGCTCAGCTGTAGAGTGCTTGCCTCGTATACAGAATGCCCTAAATTCAATCTCTAGCACCACACACACACACACACAAAATATATATTGAAGGCTGGGGATATAGTTTAGTTGGTAGAGTGCTTGCCTTACATGCACAAGGCGCTGGGTTCAATCCCCAGCACTACAAAAAATAGAAAAAAAAAGTTTTGGGTTGGGGTTGTGGCTCAGTGGTAGAGTGCTTGCCTAGCATGCACAAGGCACTGGGTTCGATCCTCAGCACCACATAAATGTAAAATAAAGATATTGTATCCATCTAAAGCTTAAGAATAAATATTAGAAAAAAATTGAGACAAGATCTCACTAACTTGTTCAGGTTGGCCTTGAATTTGAATTTGCAATCCTATTACTTCAGTCTCTCAAGTAGCCAGGATCACAGGTATGTACCACTAAGCCTGGCTGGCTCTGGCTTTTTAACTGCCTCCCCTAAAAGGCAGGTCAGGTCTTCCTGCAGGGAGGGTGGCATTCTGACACTCCTGTTGTCTGCTATTCCAAAGCAGTCCCTGTCTGGGCCATGGGCAGAGGCCCTTCCCCCATCTAAGTGCACTACTCCTAGGACACGGGCAGCTGAGGACAGTGCCCAGATAAGCTCAAGTATCTGGTGAGAGGTGGCAGTGGCACTGGGAGTTGAGGTAGGGGTGGGGACAGCCACACTCCTGCCCAGGCCTGACTCTTCCAGGGGTTGCTGATCTCCAGCCTCACCAGGTGGTAATCAGCTCCCAACCAAAGCTCTGGGCCCCTAGCTACCCTCTTAATCTCCAGGGAGTGCTGGGAGACACTGTCAGCTTAGATACCTGCCAGAGGATATTCCTCTGGGCTGGATAGGAGTTCCAGAGAAGCCTGGGGTCAGGGGTATACAGAAAGGGTGGGTCAAACCCTGGTTTCTGGGCAGGTTGGCCCCGTTATTATGCAGCTGCATGAGTCCCAACTCCCTGGGCAAAGCTTCAAGAAGAAAGCAGCCCATGCTGGGCACAGTGGCATATGCCTATAATCCCAGCAGTTCAGAAAGTTGAGGCAGGAGGATCACGAATTCAAAGACCCATCAGCAATCTCTGATACCAAAAAAAGGAGAAGAAAAAGAAGAAGAAAGCAGTTCTGGGGTGGTGGTTAGGGTCCACCTTGTGCTTCCTTCTCTTGGCCTGGCTTATCCTGCCTTACCCAAAGCTCTCAGCTGCCATCTTCCCAGGACATCTTCTTAGATGCTCCCAGCCCGGGTCAGCTTCCACAGCAAATGCCATGCCCCAGGAGTGCTACCACCACAGGTGAGGCCTTCCTTGCCCACTGTCCCTAGCCTGTGGCTATCTCCAAGGGCCCCTTACAGAGTCTAGCACATAGTAGGTGCTCAGTAAATGTGAGTTCCTACCATAAATACCCACTGCTGGGTGGCTTAGCACAGCAAACACCTTTCTGACCCTTTGGGTTTTCCTGGATGAGAAGGCTAGAGCTCACATGGATTGATGTGGGGAGCCCAATAGCAGCCAGCCAACCTAGAGCTGGCCCCTCCCTCTTTGTGGCCATGCCACTCACCTATGCCTGATATGGTGCCCCAGGCCACAGCCATTGCCAAGTGTGCCATCTTGGGCCCAACACCTGGCAGTGCTACCAGCTCTGCCACAGAGGCTGGGATGTCCCCATCATAGTGCTGCTGCAGGATGGCGCTGGTCTGCTTGATGAATTTTACCTTGCTCTGAAAGATGGCAGGGAAGGATCAGCCTTGGGGGTATGTGCAGCCTGAATCGGGAGGACAAGACCCTGGGGAGACCCACAAGTGCCCAGAGCTGCCTGTCACCTGCCCAGGACCCATGTAGAGGCACCTGCTCCCCACCTCCAGGTGGGAAGGAGCCAAGGGCAGTAGCAGGTAGGCCCAAGGCAATCCTAGCCCCTACCTCCCACCCACACAGGCCAATGATATATGTGTGTGGTCCAGCTTGTGTCCCTCTGTCTTGGCACTCCCTTCAGAGGCCTGGCCAGGCTGAGCAGGCCAGTTATTTCCAGGAGCTGGGCTTGGTAGCACCTGGGTCTTTAGGAAGGAGAGCTAGTGCCTGGGGCTCCCCCACCAGCTGTCAGGCCAGCTGGGTGGTTCCCATCCTGAGTAGAGAGGGCTATTTAAAAGCTGTTTGACAGACTGCAGCCCACACCAGTGCCAAAGGGAAGCAGCTCCACCCACCCACCACCCAGTGTTCTGTGGGGTGGGGGAGGGTCTCTTTGGAGATCTGGAGAAGGGGGTGATTCACTCAGGGAGACTTAGAGTAAACAAAAGAGAAGGCGAGGAAGGGCAGGGCAGGCAGCTGGGTGGGGAGGTAGAGGAAGGAAGCGGGGGCAAACAGGAAAGGCCAAGGAGCCCCAGGGACAAGTCACCAGCCCCATGGTCCAGCCCCCCCTACCCAGCAAGTCTGTGGCTTAAGGGGCTCTTGTGGCCAGTGTCACCAAGCCCCTTTTGCCCTAATCTGGGCTCACCCTCCAGAAGCCCACAGGGTAGATGAGCTCGCCCAGTGTGCTATCATCTGTCTGCAGTATGCTGTCCACTGTGAGGCCCCGGGCCCGCAGCCGCTGCATGGCACCTGCAGTCACCTGGTCTTTGGTTTGGCTGGACAGCATTAGCGACAACAGCACCTGGTACCTCCGCACCTGCTTGTGAAATGACAGGGACAGGGGTAGTGGAAGGTCATGGGAGCACCCCTGAGGCCAGGCCCTACCAAGTCCTCTACCCACCTTTATTTGTTACAGGGTATATGTGATACCTATCTTGTTACCTATAGCACGGGGAGAATAACTATCTGCCTGGTAGGGCCAGTGTGAAGATCAAATAAATTATCAAATTATCAAGGTAGTTAGAATTATATCAGGTGGATGGTCACTACTCAAGAATGACCAACTATGATCATTATTGTTATTGCTTTGTTGAGAGCAACACTATCCATCTTATAATTAAGCAAACAAGATCAGAGATTCAAGTACCAAAGTCCCCAGGCAGCAGAGTAGGGATCGGAACTCCAGCTGGGCTAAGGCCCCAGGCACCAGGTCAGTGAAATACAGGGAACTTTCCCTCTCTCACATCACCATGCACCCCTGTGAATCAGCACTGTGCCCAGCAGAAAGCAGAGCACAAGGCCCCAAGCCATAGGTATCTCTGACTAGCTGAGTGGCCACAATGAAGCAGGTGATGCTGCCCTATGCTCTGGGTTACCAGCTAGTACATTACCCAGGGAACTTCCTGCAAGGGAGGGTAACAGCCAAGAGCTGCCAGATCTCAGGCTGTCCCCTGCCAGAGGTGTGAGAGGAAACAAGCATCTTCTTTGCTTAGAAGAGAGGGGAGTCACTGAGTAGATGAGTCCCCTGCCTACCTTTGGAGGAGCGCTGGGGTCATAGCAATGCTCAGCCCCTAGCTGGTCCACAGGTGCATCCTTCTTGCTTCTCATGGTGCGGATGTTGGCTAGCTGCTGCTGCCATCCCTGGGGTTCCCAGGCAGAAACCTTGAGGGGCTCAGCTCCCTCACCTTTCTCACCATCCAAGGCCTCATAAGCCACTTGCAGCCTCTGTGTCTTCTGCTGACACTTCCCAGGCCTGTGTTTTTTTCTTCCTTCTGCAAAAAAGTGTCACTCAGTTCCTTGTGCAGAGGCCACAGGTGAGGATATCTTAAGGGAGCTGCCTATCTGCTGACTCCCTCCTCCTCTAAGACAGTGAGGGTGCTCTGCCCTCTGCAGGCAGGGCACCACAGCCTAACAGTGCACACACATTAGCACAACAGGAACAACCTTTACCCTGATAACCACAGCATGTCTTTTTTCTTTTGGTGGCACGGGGGATGGAACCCAGGGTCTCATGCATTACAGGCAAGCTCTCTACCACTGAGCCGCATCCCTAGACTCCAACAATGTCTTCTAAGCTACATCCAAGAGAGCTTTCTAACGCCCAAATTGGAATGGTGTCACTCCCTTTTGGAACTCCTTTGCACTCGTGCTGAACTCAAAAGCTCCACCAACCTGGCAGGCATCTTAACCTGCCTGCTCCCACAGCACAAGTTCCCCCTGCATGCCTCTGCCCCAAAGGGTCTCCTTGCCTGGACTACCCCTGTTGCCTGTGGGAATCCTACTCTGGCCAATTCTGCAGAAGTCCCAGCGGGAGAAATGCAGGGGTCTATTAGTCTAGCTGAGTCCCCTGCTTGGCACATAGTAGGTCCTTAATGGCTACAGGACAAATGCCACACTCTTTCCTGTTTCCTCTGAGTCACCGTCCAGCTGGGGGACAACACTTCTGGCCAGGTGTGTTCTTGGCACCTAGCCTGGTTGAGAGGAAGCACGTCGGAGCACCGGTCCGCTATGCTCTACATTCATCCACATACACGTGGAGCGTCCTTGGGAGGCAGGGCGGTGGGATGGGAACGTTCTCGTTCGGGACCAGGTTGGGAGGGGGGCGGATTCGCCCAGAACCCAGTCCTGTGGACCCCAACCTCTGGGCAAGGGCTAAGATAGATTCGCAGGGCCACACGTAGGGTTTGCAGGCTTGGCGATGTTATGGGTGAGGGTCCTGCCGCGCGGCCCGAGATCCTAGCCTGCAGCCCTGGTCCCCTTGCCCCCTTCTCCTCCCGCGGCGCTACCTGCCGCCACTTCTCGTCTCGGGATTGACGCGGGCTCCTCCCCACCCCCGCGTGGCCTGGTTCGTGGAGAGCGACTCCGGCTGCGCGTCAGCATCCTCAACCCTGCGCTCATGCCGGACCCTGCTGATTACCCTTCCAGGGGGCTCCGCGACCCAGTCACGTGCTCGGCGCGCCCGGAACTACGGTTCCCGGCAAGCCCTGCGCAGGCCCGTGGAGTGTCCCCACCCCCGGAAGTGCGGGTCGCGCTTCCGGCGGCGGCTCCGGGGCCGGGGGTGTGCACCCTTACTGCCGCGGGCGGCCCTGCGCGTGAGGGGCGCGCGGGGTAAGTGGCTCGGGGCGCCCTGATTCCTTTTCGGCCCGCGGTGTGGCCGGTCCGCGGCGGCCGCGGGCCCCGCAGCGCCCGGGCCTTGCCCGCGCCCGCCGCAGCCTGGCACCGGGGCTCCAAGCACACCTTGGCGTTAAGTTATGGCGGTGCGAGCGGATCTCCTTCTGGACGTCCCCGCGAGACGGAGACGGAGAGCCGTGGCAAACGTCCGGACTCCTGGATGCCGCGGCACTGCCCTCGCCCCCTGCACCCAGGCAACTCGCTAGACCAAGCCGGCCTCTTTCAGGCATATTTGTGACCGGGTCAGCTGGGCTGTGGTTGAGTTGACCTCAGGGGCTGTAAAGAGGAAGGTTATGCCCACTAGAGACCTAGGGTCTGAGCGTCCGAAGGTCTGCAGCAGGGCAGGTGGGCGGAGCTGTCAGTCAGGTGTCTCCAGCTTTTGTTTCTTCTGCACAGACGAGTCATCTCGTGCGCCCTTGCCCACCATGGCCAAGCCAGCAAGCAAAGATTCAGGCTTGAAGGAAAAGTTCAAGATTCTGCTGGGACTGGGAACACCAAGGCCAAGCCCTAGATCCGCAGAAGGCAAACAGACCGAGTTTATCATCACAGCGGAAATCCTGAGAGTGAGTGAGCTGCCTGCCCAGTAGGAAGGCTGGGTGGCCCTTCTCCATGTTCTGAAGGAGATGGGTTGCTGGTGACCTTCTGCACGGGGCCACTCTGGAGTCATGTATATGTCCTTCTTCAGGACACAATGTCAGGATCTCGGTGACCTGCTTTTGATTGTTTGTGTTAGAGATGCAAGAAAACCCAATGTAATTGATGTGTCCTGACTTCCACTTCACATTCACAGGTAGTTAGGGATATGGCTAGGGATTAAGTGCTAATTTGTGAGTTCCTGGGAGAAGTAGGTCGTTATTTTATTTTTTGGGGTGTGTGTGTGTATGTGCGTGTGTGTCTTGGGGGTTGAATCCTAGCACATGCTAAGTATACCTTCTACTGTTGAACTACACCCCCATCCTCATCCTTAATAAGATATGTTTGAGTTCCCCAAACACATGTCTGGCACCATATTTGCCCATAAGTAAGTGAATTTTTGTACTTGTAAAATTTCTTACTCAGAAACACCTAAAATGCTCATTAACTGGTAAAGCATATAAATAAAATATTGTACATTCATATAGTGAGGTGTAATTCAGCAGTAGAAATAATAGAACACTGACTGACATGCTACAGCATAAATGAACTTTGAAAACATGCTAAATGAAAGAAGCTAGTCACAAGAGGTTCCCATGATGTGTGAGTCCCCTTACATAAAATGTCCAGAAGGTAAGGAAGTAGTGACAGCAGTTTGGTGGTTACTAGGGCTGAGGGGAGGAAGGAATTGGTATGTACTTTTCTTCTGGGATGATGGAAATGTTCTGTAATTCGTGGAGATGCTTATAAGCATTGAGAATGTACTGAGGCTAGAGTTGCACAGTTTAAAATTATTACAGTGGTGTATCTCCATAAAAACTTTGCTCTTATGAAAAACAAAGTTGCCCATTTAAAAAAAATGTTTTTAGTTGTAGGTGGATACAATATTTTTTTAGATTTATTTAAAAATATTTTTAATTGTAGATAGACACAATACTTTTATTTTATTTATTTTTATGTGGTGCTGAGAATGGAACCCAGAACCTCACACATGCTAGGCAAGTGTGCTACCACTGAGCCACATCCCCAACCCTATTTATTTTTTATGTGGTGCTGAGGATGGAGCCCAGTGCCTCACACTTGCAAGGCAAGCGCTCTACCACTGAGCTACAGCCCCAGCCCCAATGTTGCCCCATTGTTTGTCCACTAAGGTAGAATAGTAAGCAAATCCTGATTTCGTAAAGATCTGCAACAGATCTTCAGGCCGGAAAGTGCAGTTCATAGGATAGTTTTGTGATTGACATTTAAGGAGACCCGTAGTCTGAGTGCTGGCCCCTTTTCTTTCTTTCTTCTCTCAAGGAACTGAGTGTTGAATGTGGTCTCAACAATCGCATCAGAGTGATAGGGCAGATCTGTGAAGTTGCAAAAACTAAGAAGTTTGAAGAGGTAAGTTTGTTTCAGTTGTGGGACTGAAGAGATGCATGTTGACCATTTTGAAGCCTTGAATTTTCTTTTACTAGGAGCATGGTTGATAGCTAGCTTTGTGATGGTAGGATTTTCACTATTTTAGGGAAACTTAACTTGCAGTTGAGTGATAGAGCTGAGCTTTTGGAAATGTCCTGAGTATAACCCTGAGAGACTCATCATGATGGGAGGCAAAGGGAATAGGCTTTTCCTTTTTTAATGTAAATGTGTGCCTGCTCATTCTCTTGGGTAACACTCAGAAGAGGGGAAGGTGAAGGAATGCTGGGAAAACTGTGGGTTCACAGAGGACATGTTAAGGCACCCTGGCTTGGAACCTGCTTGGGAGAGGTGACTGGTTGGTGGCAACAGGCAGCTGCACAGAACTAACATAGCCAGCTTTATTTTGGACAGACATTTCCAGGCTCTTCTGTTGCCGTGGACAGAGTGGGTGGTTGTCATTCTGGGGATCAGGGTAGTTGTAGAGCACACTTTGCCCATTGTTTGTGTGTGACTTAGGGACTCATTTGTAGAGGGAAGTGACAGCTACATCTTCAGCAGTTTATCTGAGACATGTAAGCTGCACATCACCAAGTATCAATGTAAAAAGCAGGCATCCTTGTTCAGAAAGTTGCCCCTGGGAGTATGGAACATCATGTGTATAAGCCTAAGAGGCTGGGATGATCCACAGGCTCAGTGACTGTGTTGCAGCTCAGGTTACATTGTTAGGAGTATTGTGAATGTGACATATGCAGTGAGGGTCTCAGTATATCCTGAGTTGGTTGAGATATTTGTCACAAAGCATCTAAGAAAGGGTTGAGATGTGGCCTAGTGGCAGAGCACTTTCCTAGCATGTACAAGGCCCTGGGTTCAATCCCTTGTACTGTGAAAAAACAAAAAATCTTAAGAGATGTTTTAGCTCCCCACTTAAAGGGAGAAAGCCCAAGAAAGTGAGTGAGTGGTCTGAAAACTCTGGTGAAGGGAGTAGAGACATGGTTCACATGGGAAGGAAAGGTAACATTTGAGCTAGCTTGAGCTTGCAGGCAGAGGCTAAATCTGGGCAACTCTAGGGACAGGAGTGAATTCCCCATGGTGGTGGAAGTCAGTGAGGAGTAGACTTCAGGAAGCCACATGGAGTTCTTCCTTAGCAGCTCCAGTGGGCAGCAGGGCAAGGGAAGGGTATGTTGCTGAATGGACCACCAGTGGTGGGTTCATATGGAAGAAAGCCATGGGGCAGAGTTTCTGGGTCAGGCACAGGCCTAGGGCACACCTTGTTCTTCTGGATTTGAAACTTCTGGTGATAGCCCTCCAGACTGAGCAATTCTACAAGAGTCTCCCTGTGGGTCTTGGGGAAGTCAGGACTTTTCCTAGCCTGCTTGCTGCCCTCCTTTCACCAGCCTGCAATCTGGGGTCTCTTAGAGGGACCTGCTTGAGTGTGAAGTGTCTCTGAGGCCTGGGGTACTCATAGACTGCAGGAGATACATAGGATGTGGGCTGTTGAGGAGCTGGTTCTGAATCAGGAGGCTGTTGTTCTGCTTTGTCCTTTGCACGGTGCTGTTCTTGCATTGAGGGCTAGGTTCTTGAAGATCATACCATTACCACTGTCCCCTTTTTGCTGGTGGCAGCATGCAGTGGAAGCACTCTGGAAGACTGTTGCGGACCTGCTGCAGCCAGAGCGGCCACCAGAGGCTCGACACGCGGTGCTGGCTCTGCTGAAGGCCATTGTGCAGGGGCAGGTAAAGGGCAGTGCTGGACTGGCTTGTATGGGGGATTTCATCAGGCTGCCTGATGTTTGGGCTCCTGTCTTTGGCAGGAACACGAGGTATGGGGTCTGGGGATTAGCAGGGGTTCTGGGGCTAGACTGTACATGTGGGCATCCCAGTGTCACCACTGATGTCTGTGAACCTTGCCAATTGCGGGAGCCACCTAAGCCTCCACTTGACATGTTGAGTGGAGATGGTGGCTATGCCTTCCTTTGGATGTTCTGGGGATGAAACAGAGCAGTTCATCTGGACACAGTTATGTATACATAGGAAGCTGAGACAGGAAGATTGCAAACTGGAGGCCAGCCTCAGAAATTTGTTAAGAGCCTATCTCAAAAAAAGGGGGCTGGGAATGTAGTTCAGTGGTTAAAAAAATCCCTGGGTTCAAGATCCCTCTATTTAAAAAAAAAAAAAAAAAAAAGCAGTTCATGTAGACTGTTAGGAGCAGTAATTGGCACAGCCAGTGTTATTTTGCTTCTGCCCCCCAGTCCCCTGGCAAGGGCCATTCTCCCTGCTCATGGTGCTTAGCTGTGCGGTTCTTGGCTGGCCCTTGGGCATCCAGTCATTTTGCTATCTAGTGATTGCTCTCTTCCTTCGTGACTTGACTGCTCAAAGAGGCACCTCTACTCTGGCTGCACATCCTCTGAGACTGTAGTGCCTTTGTCCTTACAGTGTGAACGCACACATATCTATCCCGGACCATGAGCTGGGTGAGGGCAGGAGCTTTGTTGTCCTTGCTGTGTGTTTGCAGTATCCAGAGCCTGATGCAGTAGGGAGGCGCCACACACTAGTCAGCTGCCTACCAGTGCATCTGGTTTGCTGCCTGGAGCCCACTGATATTGCTAGCCCATCTCTTGAGGTGTTCCTGGGGGAAGGAGCACAGATCAGGCCCACAATATTGGTGTCTGCTGTATTTCTTGGCTTCTTGGTAGCTGTGTGGGAGGCCCTGGCAGAGCTCTGCTGACCTCATGTTTTTGTCTTTAGGGTGACCGTTTGGGGGTCCTCAGAGCCCTCTTCTTTAAGGTCATCAAGGATTATCCCTCCAATGAAGACCTCCATGAAAGGCTGGAAGTTTTCAAGGCCCTCACGGACAATGGGAAACACATCACCTACTTGGAAGAAGAATTGGGTGGGTGCCACACTGGGTGTAAGGGTTCTCTGACCTTGTGATTAAATCTAACCTGGGATGAGAAGGGATCTGGGCCAGGAGGCATGCTGTAGTTCTATGAGATGGTTCCAGGGGGCTCACCTGGGTCTGGGGTCTCCAGGGGAACTTTTTGGACATGTAGACTCCTGGGCTGCACTCCAGACCTGCTGACTTGAAGCCTTTGGGAAGTGGGGGCTCAGAAGGTTTCTTCAAAGCTGGCAGGTGGTAGGCCATGTCTGTAATTAGGAGAGAGTGCTGCCAACCTGGTCTCACCCAGAGCACCAAGGTCCTGTTTCTTGCTCACTCTCAAGCCTGGCTTGGGTTTTCACCACCACTGGTTTACCTCCCACTGTCCTTGCCCACTTCCTCCTGTCACTCTGTCAGTAGAGGTTTTGGTCAGACTTTATGTCCCCATTGTGGGGAGAAGAGAACAGAGTGGGAAATTCGTTGTTCTGATGCCCAGAAATGGGCCTCAGTGGCTGGTCTGCCTCCAGAACAGGTGCTGACATGTTTCCAGGAAAAATGGCTGGCGTGTGCATGTGTCTCCTTCCAGAGACACTTGGTGGGACTGGGGGATGCCCAGGTACCCGCCTCCTGAACATGTGCCCTGTGTTGTTTATGCCCCCTAAAGTGAGGTTGGGCACTGCTGCCTAGCTCCAAGGCAGCCTGGGAGCTGGTGAATCTGTCCATGCACAGCTGGCTTGCTGAGGCCCAACAGAGCCTTCTTAGGCCTTGTAAGGAGGTCTGCCTGTCACTGCAAGGGGACTGATAGTGTGCTGCCCAGCAGTAATGGGATTCAAACTCATTTTCCTGAGAGGGAAATGAGGAGGAACTATGTCCTTGGCTTCTCCACAAACTACTCTCTTCCTCTTCTCTCCTAGCGGAGTTTGTCCTGCAGTGGATGGATGTTGGCTTGACCTCAGAATTCCTTCTGGTGCTTGTGAACTTGGTCAAATTTAACAGCTGTTACCTCGATGAGTATATTGCATCAATGGTTCAGTAAGCAAAGAGTTTAAATGAGGTCTGGGTTGAAGTCCAGTGGTAGGGCATTTGTGTAGTATGCACAGGGCTCTGGGTTTGGTCACTAGCTCCAAGTAAAAATGAAAAGAGAAGAGCTTAAGTGTCATTCTGCACTTGGTCCCACTCCTTTGGCTCCAGTCTGGCTCTGCAGGGTGAGTCAAGGGGAGGAAGCCACTGAACAAATGGAGAAGCAGGACGTCGACCTGTCTTCTCACACTGTTCCTGTGCTTTGGTTATTCTCCTTTTGTTGTTAGTTTTTCAGAACATCTTTGGTGTCCACAAGGACATGGCTTTGTCTCATTCGTATGAATACTCAGCACAGGGCATGGGGCTCGCACAGAGCAGGCATTCTAAGGGAGTATGAGCTGCTTACAAACCCAGTATCTCAGAGTGGCCAAAAAATGAAAGCAGGCATTTGGCCTTCTGGAAATGTACTCTGAACTGACTTTGGCACTTCTTCCACAGCATGATCTGTCTGCTCTGCATCCGGACTGTGTCCTCTGTGGACATAGAGGTCAGTGACTCCCTTCCCCAGGGAACTGTTCATTGTACCCTCCTTTTTGGGGGGCTAAGACTCTGGGGTCAAACCCTATGTGTCACTCTGTCTGTGTGGCTCCTGGTGGCTTGATCACTTTGAGCTGCAGTCAGGACAGTGGATGGCATCTGTTGTAGAGTCATAGCTCAGATCAGGGTAGGTGGTGTCGATGGCCCACAGTAACAGGAGTGCCTCCTGGATGCACACTTGCTTGCAGTATGACTCTGAGGAGGCTTTTAGGGCAGTGGGGCAGAGTGTGGGCATTGGGGGGCACTGGTGTGACCCCTTTTCCCTCCTGTAGGTCTCCCTGCAGGTGCTGGACGCTGTGGTCTGCTATAACTGCCTGCCGGCTGAAAGCCTCCCCCTGTTCATCGTCACTCTTTGTCGTACTATCAACGTCAAGGAGCTCTGTGAGCCTTGTTGGAAGGTGGGGTTCTGAAACCATGGTCCTGGAAGATCCTTCTCAGACAAGGTCCCAGTCCCAGGACATGTCATGACAAGGCAGACCATTTTGTTTGCAGTGAATGACACCTATTTTCAGGGTGATACAGTGGTGGCCCATTAAGAGCAGTTCAGTGGCATTTTCCAGGCAGTTGAGCTGAAGCCAGGCTTCAGGTGGTATTTCAATGGGGCTCCTACCTCTGTTTATGAGAGTAAGCTGCCTACAGAGCCCTGGCTGCTCAGGGCAAGCAGAGGGCTGGGGGCTCCCCTGTCAGGGCTGGGGCACATACCTGCGAATCCTCTGATGTATGTTTTTCCCTAGCTGATGCGTAACCTCCTGGGCACCCACCTGGGCCATAGTGCCATCTACAACATGTGCCGCATCATGGAAGACAGGCAAGTGTGGGCAGGCCTGGGCAAAGGGTGTGCTGACACTTGTGGCATAGACAAAGTTGGGGCTTTTCTGGTTCTTTTGGGTGGCTGTTGCAGGAGCTTTCACTCAAGCCAGGCACATGGTGCGTGTTCTCACATTCTCTCCTGTTGGACAAACCAGAAAGTTTGTAATTGAACTCAAAAGCCTCTGCCTCTACCTACCTGTCTCCATTGTGACTCACTCCCTTACCCTGTTACAAGATTACACTTGGTGTGTTAACCTGACATCTCCCTCGTCCCTACAGCCAAACATCACAGTCCTGCTGCTTCTGCTCCCTTGAGGTAGTTCATGTTGAGTGCTGCCCACTGGGCTCCCACTCCCACCAGAGCTCCCTCCTCATCTGTTCCCTTATGTCCATCTTGCTTTCTGAAGTACATTCTTCACATGGAGCTGAGAGACCTTTTTCTTTTTTTTTTCCCATGGAAAACAAGGTTTAAGTGTTTGGAAATAATAATGATTCAGCAAGCAGTTCTATCAGGAAATGTGGATTTGCTTTTCTTCTCAATAATGTTATAGCTGTCATTAGCCAGAGCTCAAGGAGGAAGACAGAATTTCTTGTGTCTTGTGCCCTAACATGGATCCACTTGGGTACTTGGAACTGCAGGACAGAAAATGTTCATGCATTTGGGTTTCCCTGGTTTTGGAATTTATGCACCATCTGTCAAAAAGCACTATAATGGGCGGGGGTTGTAGCTCAGCCATAGAGCGCTTGCCTAGCACGTGCAAGGCCCTGGGTTCGATCCTCAGCACCACATAAAAATAAATTAATAAAATGAAGGTATTGTGTCCAACCACAACTAAATAATAAATATTTTTTTTTAAAAAAAGCACTATAACAATTCTCTTCAAGTTGGGGGCGGAGGGTTGGTTCTGGGGCCTGAGAGACCTTTTTCTAATAGATTTCACTGTCACCTTTTGCCTGAGACTGCAGCGCTCCCAGGATAGCTCTTCTCCTTGTGGAGCAAGGTCCTGGTTGGCCCGGGCCTCCCCTTGTCTCCTCCCGCCTTTGCCGGTGCAGTCATCAGCTTTCTGGTTTCCCTGAGTAGCTTTTGCTGTATAGTACTTTGCTTTGCATGTGTGTGATTCTTTGGTCTCTGTCTCCCACTAGACTGTGGGTGTCATGAGCTTCTCTCACCCTGTGTCCCTGTACATGACATGACCAATGGCCCGCGGCGTGATCAGCAGTACTTGGCTGTTGAAGGAGTCATGAAAGAGTTATAGTTGCTGCTGGCCTGTGTTCCCTGCCCATTTTCTGGCCCTTCCCCAGCTGAAGGGCAAGGATGGCTGGGGACCTTGCCAGAGCCCAGGTCCCCCAAGGCCTCCCACCAGGCAGGGACCCTGCTCACATCTGTGTTTCTGGGGAATGCTTTCAGAGCCTATATGGAAGATGCCCCACTGCTGCGAGGAGCTGTGTTCTTTGTAGGCATGGCTCTCTGGGGAGCCCACCGACTCTATTCTCTCAAGAATTCCCCAACATCTGTGTTGCCATCTTTTTATGAGGTAATGGGGTTTCTGTGCTACAGTGAGCTGGCAAGAGTGGGCACACTCCTGTCAGGCCTACCCATGTATCTGGCTGGGGCTGGGGTGAGGGACACATCCAGTTACTTGCTTTTCACCTGGGTATGAGATTTAGGGCCGTTCAAAGGTTTTGATCTCAAGCAAACATTCTCTCTGATGAATTTCATCTCCTGTAAATTAATACTGGAACTGATCAGTGTTGCCCCTAGGATAGCAATCCTCTTGCCAGTGACAGTTCTGTTTTGTCAAGGTGGTAATATTACCTTCTCTCTGGGTGATGCTGTTGACATAATCATTCACAGCACTTCCTGTTTGTGTTAGCTTTTAATTCTCATGACTCCCTGGTGAACTGGAGCAATTACATGATCCAAATATCATAGTGCAATGTTGCTCTGCATCATAGCCAGGTGCAGCCTGTAATCCCAGCCACTTGGGAAGCAGAGGTAGAAGTCTTACAAGTTTGAAGCCAGCCTGGCAACTTATCTAGAGCCTGTCTCAAATAAGCTGCATCTCCTCTGGTTACAAAGAATCTCCTGATCTCATATCTTCAGACTTTCTGCTTTGCCTGCTTCTGTTGGTGGCAGCGGTGCAGGGTATGTTCTTTCCTCATCATTTGCACTGGAACTGAGGTAGTAGCTCTCAGTTTCTGTCATGCCAGTACACCAGGACCCCAAATTCAAAGTTACTGTCCAAGTCAGGCTCTTTGAAGGCAGGGGCTTCAGGGCCCTGTTTGGGTCCCGACTGTATTGTAGCAGTGTTAGCAAAACGAATGTCCTTTTGGGATCCTCACTTGCTGCTCTGATTGTGACTGCATGGCGAGACACCCAGGTGTCTTAGACTCAGCTCCAAGGATGACACAGGTCAGTGCTTCCCATGCAATGAGAAGCAGCTAACCTTGCATGCTTCCCTGGCCCCACATTCCAGGCCATGACCTGTCCCAATGAGCTGGTGTCCTATGAGATCGTGCTGTCCGTAACCAGACTTATCAAGAAGTACAGAAAGGAGCTCCAGGCTGTGACGTGGGACATCCTGCTGAACATCATCGAGCGGCTGCTTCAGCAGCTCCAGGTAAGACACGAGTGAAGCTAAGGGCCAAAGAGGACTAAGACCCTAGAGGGGCAGGCTTGTCACCCAGAGGATGATGTCCTATGTGTTTGGCCCCTCTCTGGAGTCTCAGAGCCTGCTTTGGCTGTGTATGCTGGTGGTTTCAACCTGTCTTTCAGTGAAGTGAGGTCTTGTTTTTCCAGATTTGTTCTGCCTTTCTGGCCCCAGACAGGAATGTGCAGCGGGTGGGCTAATGGTGCTGACTAAGAAGGCAGCTTGTTTCTATGGCCTGAGTGGGCTGGAGGTGGGTCTCAGAGGTTCTGGATATTGGCCATTCCTGTGGTATGAATTTGAAGGATAGCATTAGTAAGCATGCTGACTTTGGTGCTAAGGAGCACAGCAGGGCCACACAAGTGCTGCTGCATACAGGGTCCATGGGAGATGAGGCCAGCAACTAGGATGGGCCTTCTCCCAGGCCTGGAGCAGTGGAAGGAGGGATGGGGCTTGGCTGGGCCTGAGTCGAGTCTCAGTCGAGTCTTTGCTGGTGAATCACTGCCAGGTGGCATTTCAGCCTGGGGTGGTGCACAGAGGACACATCCCTTGGGGCTTCAGGCAGTACTGGAGCCAGCCTGGTACATAATTATAATCCCAGAGACTTGGGAGGATGAGGCGGGAGGATTGCAAATTCAAGATCAGCCTCAGCAACTTAGTAAGATCCTGTCTTAAAAATAAGGGTTGAATTGCCTGGGTCTGTGGCTCAGTGGTATAGCACTTGCCTAGTATGTATGAGGCACTGGGTTTGATTCTCTGTACAGCATATAAATAAATAAAGATCCATTGACAACTAAAAAATATTTAAAAAAATAAGAGTTGAGTATTAACTATTTTGGGCTGGGGATGTGGCTCAAGCGGTAGCGCGCTCGCCTGGCATGCATGCGGCACTGGGTTCAATCCTCAGCACCACCTACAAATAAAGATGTTGTGTCCGCCGAAAACTAAAAAATAAATATTAAAAAAAAAGTCTCTCTCTCTCTCTCTCTCTCTCTCTTAAAAAAAAAAAAGTTGAGGATGTAGCTCAGTGGTAAGTGCCTCTGAGTTCAGTGTTCACTCTCCAGCACATGCACAAAAAAGAAGGTGCTAGAGCCTGGGAGAGGTGTGTGGGAAGTTGTAGCTGCTCTCACCTCCTGCCTGCTCTTCTCCTAGGCCAGGCTGTGTGAGTCCAGCCAGGATTCCCCTGGGGGTAGGGAACAGGCAGGAGCAGTGGCTGACCATGTCCCAGTGAGGTTGGGAGGGTCTGGATGTAGCTCTTCTGGAGCTGAGGACTCCAAGGGCACGTCCTGAGGGCAGCAGAAGTCAGTCTGTGATGGTACTTTGATATTGCAGAGCTTGGAGAGCCCAGAGCTCAGCACCATCGTCCATGACCTGCTGACCACTGTGGAGGAGCTGTGTGACCAGAATGAGTTCCATGGCTCACAGGAGAGATACTTCCAGCTGGTGGAGAGCTGTGCAGACCAGAGGCCCGTAAGACACCCCCTTGGGGCCTACAGGGGTTCAGGCAAGAGTGCTGTCGGGCAGAGGTGTCACACTGAATTTCCCGAGTTTCAAGGGCTTCTGCTTTCCTGGGATCTGTGCCCGAGCAAGGAACCTGCCCGGTGTCAAAAAGTGGAGCAAGCATGGGCCTGTTAAAGAGCTCAATGTTCGCCTGGCCATTAGTTTCCCCCATCTGTGTGGAGGACGGTTGCTCCCAGAAGGCAGTCGTTTTGCCAGAACAGCTTGTTGTCAGGTCTTTTTTTTTTTTTTTCCTTTTTAAAAAGTTATTTATTTTATTTTTTAGTCAACATTTATAAGCATCATTTATAAAGGAGCAATTCATACACTGTGGAAAACTTTTGCAATACACAATTTGCAATACACGTACTCGTTTATAAAACATAGAAAGGCTGGAAAACTCAACAATCAGTAAATAATGCATTTTAAAATTAACAAAACACATAAACAGCTATTTCATTGAAGAGAATAATCAAGTGGCAAGTAAGTATGAAAAAATATCCAGTATTATTGTTAGAGAATTTCACATTAAAACCATAGTATGGTATATTTAAGAGTTTGTCTATGGTTCACCTCTCTCCCCCTTTCTCTGTATACATACACACACACATACCTATAAATGCCTATGTATGTATGTTATATATTTCTTAAATATTCTTTTAGTAGTAGATGAACACAATCTTTTTATTTTTAAGTGGTACTGAGAATCGAACCCAGTGCCTCACATATGTGAGGCAGGCGCTCTACCACTGAGCCCCAGACTCAGCACCGCTTTTGGTTTTTTATTTACAAAATTAAAAGTGTTAACAAACAATGAAATAAATCAGTTGCTGTGTACCATATGCTAAATGAGAGAATGAACATTTGCAACAAAAGCATTCCATGTCAGAGCCTGACAGGACTATTCAACCCTTTTTCCAAAATACTACATCATCAAACCTATCGTTTACTGTTGCCAGGTCTTTCTGTGGGTTTTGACAGGAGTTTCCTGCTACCAGGAGGTTTTTGTCCTGTGTGGTTCCCTCACCTGGGCTGTGAGTGGCTGGTCTTTCCTGAACTGACTTGGTTCTTCTGGGCCAGCAGCCTGGTGGCAGGCTGATAGATCCTTTGTAGGGCAGAATGGCTCTTTGACACTGGCTTTGTCTTTTGACAGGAGTCCTCCCTCTTAAACCTGATATCCTATCGAGCTCAGTCCATCCACCCAGCAAAGGATGGCTGGATCCAGAATCTGCAGCTGCTGATGGAGAGGTTCTTCAGGTAGTAGCGTCTCCGTGGCCCTTCCTGGGGCCTGACTCTGTATCACTATTCCTGTGCCTGCAGGGCCGGGGTCTTAGACCCCTGGGAGGTCAGAGCTTTCCTTTCTGGTTCTTGAAAGCAGTGGTTCTCGATGAGTGGAAAAGGTTGGTTTCACAGGGTCCTCTAGTGAGGCCTCCATGTGGTGGTCTAGAGGCAGAACCCTCTTTGTCCCTTTCCTGGGTCTCGGTCTGGATGTTATTGAACCTGGGTTTTGTAGAGAGAGTCCAAAGCTGGGTCTGCGTGCCCATCTTGAAGGGATGGGCCCAGTGCTCCTGGCCAGTCCCCAAGCCCTTTCTCCTTCTGCAGGAACGAGCCCCGCAGTGCTGTGCGCATCAAGGTGCTGGACGTGCTGTCCTTTGTGCTGCTTATCAACAGGCAGTTCTATGAGGTGTGTGGAGGCTGCAGTCTGAGACCTGGGGGCCTCTGAGACTGGCCCCAAGGTCTCCTGGGACTTCCTGGCCTCTGATCCCCTCTGTGGCAGGCTTTCAGCTGCTGTTGCTCCCTAATTCTGGCATTCGTTCATTCACCTGTGGGTCCCAGCCAGGCCTGTGCTGAGTCCAGAGCCTGTGGAGTGGCTGGAGAGCACAGACCTTGAGGGGGTTTCCTGTCTGGATATCAACTCAGATCTCAGAAGCCTTCAAAGAGTTCTGGTCTGAGTTCAGAACTCTCGTGTGGAATGTTTTCTTTTTGTTTTTGTATTCACTTCCACCACTCATCTCTCAGCCTGCTTGCCAGTCTGTTCTGAGCCCTGCTGGGGCTCTCCTTTTGTGCCTGCCCTCCATTCAATCTTATTGATATTGGTGGTGGCACCCTACCTGGAACATCAGCACATGCCAGCATGTGCTTTCTTGCAGATGCGCTCCAGGCTGAGGCCGCCCTCCCTCTATGTGGCTCACATGGTCTTCCCCGGCCTGCCTATCCTCCCTTTTCCACTTTTCTTTGCTCTGGACTGCCCCTGCTATCTCTCTGCCTTGTAGCCCCACCTGCCCCTGAAGCAGAGCTCCATGTTCCCTCTTCCAGGAAGCATCTCTGGGTTCTCAAGTCCCTCTTAGCAGAATCTTTTTTTATTTTGAGACAATTCTCTTAAGTTGCTGAGGGCCTTGCTAAGGTGCTAAGGGCCTCGCTAAGGTGCTGAGAGGTTGGTTTTGAATTTGTGATCCTCCCGCCTCAGCCTCCTGAGCCTCGATATGCACCACCTCCAGTAGCATATTTTACCTGTATTTCTGAAGGCTCTTGTCACACTGCCCCCTACAGTAGCACAGTAAGTCAAGGTTTCCCTACTCACAACTTACATGTGGCCTTCCACAAAGGACATATTTTTTGTGTGTGAGGATTGAACTCAGTACCTCATGCATGCTAAAGGTGGTATCCTGACATAGAATGACAAGAGGCAACCCCTCTGAGCTGAGGGGCTGGGCAGTCCCCTGGGAGCGGAATCTGGAGGCCCTGACGACATCCCAGTGAGCTCTGCTGCAGTGCCTTGGAATGCACAGCACTTATGCTGCAGTACCTTGGAATGCACTGCTTGCAGGGCCAGAGGTTCACTTGTTCCCTCTGTGCCTGGTGTAGGAGGAGCTGATTAACTCGGTGGTCATCTCCCAACTTTCCCACATCCCTGAGGATAAAGATCACCAAGTCCGAAAGCTGGCTACCCAATTGCTGGTGGACCTGGCGGAAGGCTGCCACACCCACCACTTCAACAGCCTGCTGGATATCATCGAAAAAGTGAGAGCTGCTTGGGGTCCTGGACTAGGTGCCAGGGGTACCCCTTTATTGCAAATCCCTGTAGGCAGAGGCATCCCCTGGACCCTTTCTCCTATGCATTGTGATTGGTGGCCATCTCTTGTAGGCAGGGTGTTCCTCACAGCACACATGGGTGGTATCAGCAGGTCATACTGTGCTGCCTACTGATTGGCAGGTCTCCTGCCCAGGGCCATGGATAGGGCTGCCTTGTGGCTTCTGGGGAGCCGGGCTGGGTGAATGAGGTCTCACGCAGAGCCCAAGAGCATGGTATGGGACTGTGGCCTTTCCTATTAGTTTGGAAGTGCCTTATGATCTGAGTGGTCACCTGGGTTGTATAGAGTGCATCTGTCCTGAGAAGTTGTTCATGGTAGAAAGTGCTAGATCTGATGGCGACTGCTTCAGGGAGCCATGAGCTGGGACTCACAGTCCTGATCTCTCTAAAGGTGATGGCCCGCCCCCTTTCCCTGCCTCCTGAGCTGGAAGAAAGGGATGTGGCTGCCTACTCAGCCTCTCTGGAGGATGTGAAGACTGCAGTCCTGGGGCTTCTGGTCATTCTTCAGGTGGGTGCTCTGCTAGTGGCCTCTTCCAGGAGAGTGTCACAATCAGCTCTTATCCATTATAGTTGGAGACTGTTCTTTAGAGGTGTGTTTCCCAGGAGATCTGACCTCCCAGGGTCACAGAGGTATGGTGGTTACAGCAGGCATAAGGTCCTGACTGGACAAGAGGCTGCAGGGGTGAGGTAGGGGTGAGTTCTGTGTTGTTTGTACTGTGTACTATCTAGTCTGTGTGGAACTGCCACAGTCTGGGCAGAACCACCTCCTGTCCTTGTCCAAATGCTTGCCCTTGTTCCTGCCACAGCAGCTGAGAAGAAACCAGCTGTTTTGATTGGCAGGATTGTTTTCTTGGGAGTGATTTTCAGGTCCCTACAATGTTACTTCTACATGGTATAGAACTTGTTTATAGGGAATAGTTGAATGGTTTTTCCCATATCCACAGAACTGGGCAGTCATCGTCACAATTTTAGAGTGTGTCCTTCACCTCTGAAGAAACCCCATCCCTATTACCTGTTAGTTGCCATTCCTCCTGTAGCCCCCACTTTCTGTCTCCCATGGATTTGCCTGTTCTGTGCATTTCACATAAGTGGATCTGTTTCTTTGTGGCCGTCCTAGGTAGTGTGAAGTGGTGTCTCACTATGGTTTTATTTTTCCCTGAAAGCTAATGACATTTATCATCTTTTTTTGTATGGTTATTGGCTAGTTTCTTTTTTAGAGAAATGTCTGTTGTGAGCCTTTTTTTTTTTTTTTTTTTGGTGGTGGGGATTGAATCTAGGCCCTTGGGCATGCAAGGCAAGCACACTACCAACTGAGCTGTATCCCCAGCTCCTCTTTGTCCATTTTTTTTTTTAACCTTTATTTCACTTATTTATTTTAATGTGGTGCTGAGGATCGAACCCAAGGTCCTGCATGTGCAAGACGAGTGCCGTACCACTGAGCCACAACCCCAGCCCTGTCCATTTTTTAACAGTGCCATTTGTCTTCCTATGACTGACACGTGAGAGTTCTATGCTTTCTGGGTGCAGGTGCCACATTAGGCAGATCACCTGATTTCCTCATGCCACTTCTGTCCCTGGGCATGGTGCTCAGGTGCTCCTGCACCCCACAGGCTCCTGAGCATCTCTGGGGCCGTGGCCTCTCATGTCTCTACACAACTCTCATCCCCACATGTCCCCTGCCATACCCTCATGTCCCCTCACCCCATTTTTCCTCTCATTTCCCTACATATCCCCTCTTGTCCTTACATATCACCTCAGGTTCCCCAAATGTCCCCAGACTGCCATTGCCTAGGTAGGACAGCTTTCAGGCTTTTCTGGCTACTGCACCTTGATTAGTGATTTTCAAGTCCCTACAATGTCACTAGTATCTTTGCCAGTGTCATTATTTCATAAGGTACAATATTTGAATCTGTTAGCTGAAAATTTTCTAGTTCATAAGGTGCTGGCAGTCAGTTAGGTTCCTGCAGTGCTTGGTGTAGTGGACTTTTATTTTCTGGCATGCAACTTTAAAGCAGTGTCTGGTATCATCTAGTTAGCTCCTCTTAGGATCTCATCCATGTGGGCCCATGCTATGTGCTGCCTGACCTATTGGGAAGGGGAGTGATGGCCTCATGGCCTGGATGAGCTGGAAGCCTCTGACCTGCAGAGGGAAGGCAAAGTATTCCCTTGCCCTCCCTTGGGAATTGCCCTAAGGCCCAACACCTGGCTTCAGGCCTGAGCTGTTTCCTGGTTGAGGCAAACTGCCAGACTGCTTTTCTTTCTTTCTTTTTTTTTTTTTTTTTTTTTTTAAATATTTTTTTTAAAGAGAGAGAGAATTTTTTTTAATATTTATTTTTTAGTTCTCGGCGGGCACAACATCTTTGTTTGTATGTGGTGCTGAGGATCGAACCCGGGCCGCACGCATTCCAGGCGAGCACGCTACCGCCTGAGCCACATCCCCAGCCCGCTTTTTTTTTTTTTTTTTTTTTTTAATATTTATTTTTCAGTTGTAGTTAGACACAATACCTTTATTTTATTTATTTTCTTATGTGGTGCTGAGGGTCATACCCAGGGCCTCGCACATGCTAGGTGAGCACTCTACTGCTAAGCCACAACCCCAGCCCTGTTTTCATTTCTTTTTAAAAAAATAATTAAAAACCTCAGTGAAGGGAGACTCCACCTTCTACCCAAAGGGCTTGGCTGAGACCCCATGTCCCTCCTGGCATGGCTCGGGTGTTTTTGTATCAGTTGCTCGAAGTGGGGACAAGTCTTTGTGTGTTCTGTGGGAAGGAGCTGTGGAGTGTGAGTCATCTTTTAAAGAACTACAGTGATAGGGCTAGGGGTAGAGCCCAGCTGATAGAACTCTCAGCTGGTGGAGTGCTTGCCTCCCAAGCACAGGACCCCAGGTTCAATGCCTAGCAACACACACACACACACACACACACACACAGAACTGCAGTGATGGTTTCCAGGCAACTGCTGCTTACCTCCAAGGCTCAGAGATCACAAAGGCCCCTTAGGTGCTTGTGCACCTGCA
The DNA here is from genome assembly GCF_048772815.1 of Callospermophilus lateralis. Classification (NCBI taxonomy): domain Eukaryota; kingdom Metazoa; phylum Chordata; class Mammalia; order Rodentia; family Sciuridae; genus Callospermophilus; species Callospermophilus lateralis. Next base: position 7,410,858 of record NC_135323.1, on the reverse strand, counting down.
GCCTTTGGCCCAGCCTTGCCACCCCATGCTGCTGGCAGCACCGAGGGCTCTTGCCCTGGCCTCGCCTGTCACCTGTCAGGGAGAGCTCAGGGTCTCAATTGCTTGTGTTCCTGTGGGATGATGGGCCCAGCACTTAGGGATAGTCCTGCAGCACATACACCTCTCATGGGTCTACCTTCATTAGTCTGGCTTTACCTTGCAATGTCTGGATTCTCTCTTTGGCACACAGGGAAGGGGTTTAGTTGAAGCTGCATGGTATCCTATTGGACAGGTTTTCCTAAATTACCAACCAGTTCTCTGCTGATGACACAGACTTGGTTGTGTGGAGAGACGACCTCTCGTATGGTGATGGTGGTGGTGAGGGGCATTTTTGGAAAGCATGGCAGATGCTGCCTTCAGCCTGCAGAGAGGTCATCTACCTCACTGGGGTGCATCTTCCTGGCATGCTCTTACCCTTGTGGTGATTGGTACCTTCTCTCCACAGACCAAGCTGTATACCTTGCCTGCCAGCCATGCCATGCGTGTGTATGAGATGCTTGTCAGCCACATCCAGCTCCACTACAAGCATGGCTACTCCCTGCCCATTGCCAGTAGCATCCGGCTACAGGTACAGCCAGGCTGGTGTGGGTGATTGATTACCCAGAGGCCCAGAAAGCTGACTCAGACTCAGCAAATATGGTGCCTGTGGGCTGGAGAGATGGCAGGTGGCCCCAGGAGGGACCCTCTGCAGGCTCTTCTCATCTTGGCACCCACTGTGGCCACAGCCTCCCCATGATTCTCTGCCCTTTCTTTGTAGTGCCTGTGTTTCTGTGGTTTATCACTCTGAATCAGGTGGTACCCTGGGAGGATGGCAGAGAAAAAGAAGCACCCTAACTTCCTGGGTTGCATGTGGCCCTGATGTTCCTGGGGCTACAAGATCTGTCAGTGGCCTGCAATATAGGGCATGGGCTGGACAGAGGGAGGTTCAGGAGAGGGCTGGGCTAGTCGAGCTGCTCTGACTTCGCTCTCTGGATGTCACACCAGGATGAACGGAGGTCACTGAGATGGAAGCCCTGACCCCTCCAAGAGCATCTGCTGGAGAGGGTGGCCCCATGTCGTTTTATGGGGGAAGCAACAAGACCCTGAGCAGAATTTATGGCATTTGGGGATGCAGGTCACTACCCCAGGTGGCCCCATCTGCTGTGGGGATGTTTGCTCCAGGGGCTCTAACAAGAGTTCAGGCTCAGGGTCCATGGGTTGCCGGGTCAGAGGGAAGCATATCTGCCCTGGCACTGGACTTCTGGCTGAGGCAGAGGTGTGGTTCACTCCCTGGCAGGCCTTCGACTTCCTGCTTCTACTGCGGGCTGATTCGCTGCACCGCCTCGGGTTGCCCAGCAAGGATGGGGTTGTGCGGTTCAGCCCCTACTGCCTCTGTGACTGCGCGTATGTGCCCATGTCCTGGAGGGTGTCAGAATCATTGGGTTGGAGGGGAGCTTGTGCTGTCTGTCAAGAATGGGTGTGTGTCTGAGGGACCATCCCAGAAGGGGTTGTAGTGGTGGGTTGGGTCGGGGGGACTGTCTGTTCTAACCTGTATGGCAGGGTATGACCTCAGTTGCTTGTCCCAATTGCTTGTGCAGGGAGCCAGAGTGGGGCTCTGAGAAGAAGGCCAGCGGCCCCCTTTCACCTCCCACAGGGCCACCTGGGACTGTCCCCTCTGGCCCTACCGTGCGGCTTGGCCACCTGCCCTACTCCCTGCTCTTCCGTGTCCTGCTGCAGTGTTTGAAGCAGGTGAGAGGGGCCCAGCTTCAAGCTCTGTTGGTTCAACTGAGCTGCTAGAGGAGTTGCTCTGAGGGCTCCAGATTCTTGGAGTCAACATACTTGGGAGACCTTGGGAGCTTTGCGTGTGTCCAGGTTTTGGATGGGTAGGCACAGCACTGTAACTATAGATCTGCATGCTCCTTACAGGGAGGAGGGTGCAGTTGTGTCGGGGAGCATTTGCCTGGCAGGCTGAGGCCAGTCTTGAAAGGTGAGGAAGGTTCTAGTGGCATGAGTAAGCAGGGCTTGGAAGCAGGTAGGTGTGGTTCTGGGTAGCAGGTTGTGCTGGACCAAGATGCAGAGATGGGATGTCAAAAGGCTAGTAAGGGGATGGATAGTAGGGTATAGATTGGCAGGGGCTGGAGAGAGGGGTGGACCTGGGGTATAGGTGTTGGCAGTGAGGTCCTATAAGAGACTTCCCAAGAGTTTTCAGCACTCTGCTTGGACTTGGCTCTGGGTAGTGGCTGCTTCCTCAAGGAGGTTAGGCTGGAGGCTGCAGCTTATGTCCTCTTGTTGCCCTGGCCTTGGGTTGATGCTGGTTGTGTGCCAGGGATCGTGGCCTGTGGACTTGCTGCTTTCCCGGTCAGCTGTCATCGTAGTTTCTCTTCTGCCACACCTTCATTGTTAGGGAAGTTCAGCTGGTGCTCAGGGTGCGCACTCTTGAGGCCCTGGGTACAGTGCTGTAGGCAAGTGGTACCTGGGCCATGTTGGGCAGATGTGGGGAGAATAGAGCAGAGATGTGGAAGTCCTGAGGTTGGCTAAGGAGGGAGGAGCTGCTGGCTCCCTGCTGGGCTCTGCTTACCTGGTCTCTGGAGGGCAGCCGCTACAGAGCAGGCTGACAGCCACTGGGGTCTCAGGGGCAGAGGCCAAGGCTTGCCAAGTCCCTGTGTGCTGAGAGAGTGTACTGTCCCAGATGCAAGTAGCCTCAAGCACTGACCTTTCATCTTCTGTCTCCAGTGTCCATAAAGCCCTACCCTCTCCCTGACCCTGCCTCTCCCTCTAGGAGACCGACTGGAAGGTGTTGAAGCTAGTCCTCAGCAAGCTGCCTGAGTCGCTGCGCTACAAGGTCCTCATCTTCACCTCCCCATGCAGTGTCGACCAACTGTCGTCTGCCCTCTGCTCCATGGTAATCCCACCCAGCAGGTCCTGTGCTGACCCCTCCTACGTCACACACAGTGGACCTGGTATGGTGAGGTGGGGGCCACAGTCCAGTCTCCTTTACAGGACAGCAAGCCTCTGGCAGGAGTTCATGCCATCCACAGCCTACCAGGCAGACCTTGGTCTCCTCAGGCCTGGGGCCCTTGTGTGCAGTGCACACTATGCCTGGGGCCTGTGGGACTGTGGGAGTGCAGGGGACCCGTTCTACTCCCAGTTTATGGGGCATCAGAGGTCCCTGATTAAGGACATGTTTCTGAGTATTTGTCCCTTCTCCCCTCTTCCCGTGACTTTTGGGTCAGCTTCTGCCTCTCTCATGTCACAAGCAGGTCCTTACCTGCTTCTCTGAAAAGGCAGACCCTGCCAAGAAGAAAGCAACTATTGGCCCAGGCTCTGCTGGGCTCCCCAGCACCCTCTGCCCCACTAGGAGATCTGGCCACTGGGCAGGGGGTTCATGGTAGGTTGTCTTGGTCATTAGCTCTCAGGTCCAAAGACCCTCGAGCGGCTCCGAGGCACCCCCGAAGGCTTCTCCAGAACCGACCTCCACTTGGCGGTGGTCCCGGTGCTGACAGCTCTGGTCTCTTATCACAGCTACTTAGACAAAGCCAAGCAGGTGAGGGATGGTGGGGGAGGAGTACGATGGTGTCTGGGACTTGAGATCCTGTCCTGAGCCAAAGAGATACACTGCCTCCTTCATGGACTGGCTGCTAGGCCAGAGCCAGGTGAGCTGGCTCTGTTTCCCACTTTGGCCATTTGTCCCTGTCTGCTGGCCAACCTGAAACTACAGGTGTCTGAATCCCTGGCGTTTCTGAACTCTCTGGGGGGTCTGGGCTTTAATGTGGCCCTTGGGTATGCCTGTCTGGCCTCCTCTCCCCAGTAGCCTCTCTCCCTTCCAGAAGCATTCCCTGGCCTGTCCCTGCTGTGACTTTGGGAAGGATGACTAGGCCTATTTTGAACAGTGGGAAGGGCAGGCTGGGGCCCAGAGCTTCAGCTCCCTCTGTACCTACAGTCAGTGCAGAAAGCACACACAGCGCTCTTCTGGCCTGTGCTGCTGCCATCACCCACTGTCTCAGGAAATGGAAACACTGGAGAGGTCAAGAGCCCACTCGAGGTCCTTGCACCTTCACCTCAGGCTCAGGCCTGCCTCCCCAGACCCCAGATTTTTCCTGTGATGCTATTGGGAGCTCGCACTGCATTCTCCTTTCCTCAGGCTGAGCTTGGCAGACCTGTCCCAGGGTGTGCTCTGCCCCTTCTGTGTGGCTGCCTGCCATTCTGGCATTACCCCAGAAGGTAGCTGGTAGCCTCACTGCGTCAAACAGCACCTCCCCTTGGCAGCATGGCCAGCCTGTCAGGGGGACCAAAACCAAAGGGGCTTTGGGCATAGCATGTCCTGGTTTCAGGATGGGTTGGGGAGCCAGATCCTGCTGGACAGTGGAGTGGGGTCAGGAAGGACCTGATTGGAGCAGCCCACTTGTGCAGGCTGCCTGGGTCTGCTCGGCTGGTGGCTGGCTCTGTCACAGTCATTTGGGGACCATATTGAGTTTTGCCCCCAACCCCTTTGGAGCCTCCCAGAACTGGCCAAAGAGATGAGGCCTGGGGATGGACAGGATGGACAGGCCTCCGTCCCTGTGGGCAGGGCCTGAGGCGTCTTGCTTCCCGTAGCGTGAGATGGTTTACTGCCTGGAGCAAGGCCTCATCTACCGCTGTGCCAGCCAGTGTGTGGTGGCCCTAGCCATCTGCAGCGTGGAGATGCCCGACATCATCATCAAGGCGCTGCCTGTCCTGGTGGTGAAGCTGACACACATCTCTGCCACGGCCAGCATGGCTGTGCCGCTCCTGGAGTTCCTGTCCAGTGAGTGTGTGCGGCCCCAGCTGTGAACCCATGTGCTCAGTGCACATGTGGGCAAGCATGCAGGGTGGACCCTCGGTTTGGGTTGTGCCTACTGTAGTGCCTGATGCTGACCCCTCCCAGTCCCTGTCCCCCTGTGCACAGGCTGGCCTGCCTTGGGAACCTGGCCATGGCACATCCTGCCAGCTGCCTAAGTGGCCTTGGAGAGGCTGTTTCTTTCCTCCCTTGACATCATTGGAAAAATCTCCCCAACAGGAGATTCCCTTGACAGCCTCTGTCCGTCAGAGTACATACCACAACTGGGTGTTGCCACATCACCCCGCTTTGTCCACTCCACTGTTAGATGATGACTCCCGGGAGTTCAGGGTGCCTTGTCTGCCCCTTCCTGCCACCTTGTATGTATCTGGCCAATAGCAGGCCTTAGATGTTGGGGAATCAGAACAGAGTGTAGGACCAAAGAGAAGACCTCTTGGACCACATAGGGGCTTTCTAGTGTATTCTTTTTATTTTATTTTGTTTCCTACCCTGTGAAAACATAAAGACTGTTCTTAGCTTGTGGGTCATATGGGTGCAGACTGTAAGCCAGGTTTGGCCTGAGGACTGTAGTTTGCTGGGTTGGAAAGGAGAGCCCAGGCCAGCATCAGGAAGATCATGTTCAGGTGGCCCTGGCCTTCCCTGTCTTGGATCAGAATGGCTATCCTGGCTTTTAGAGATAAAGCTCAAGACCCTAGTGATACTGCCAGTGGCCATGGTCTACCTGTAGGCTGGCCTGGGCTCCCCTCACGGTGGTCCTTACATCGCAGCTCTGGCCAGGCTGCCCCATCTCTACAGAAACTTTGCTGCAGAGCAGTATGCAAGTGTGTTTGCCATCTCCCTGCCGTACACTAACCCCTCCAAGTAAGTGCTGGCTCCCAGGCCCTCCCGCTCCTTGCCGAGGCCTTGGCTCCTCTGCTTCCACCTGGCTGCTGCCCTCAGCCACCGCAGGGAGTACCAGGGCTGACCCTTTCTTCTTGCCTCAGGTTCAACCAGTACATCGTGTGCCTGGCCCATCATGTTATTGCCATGTGGTTCATTAGGTGTCGCCTGCCCTTCCGGAAGGATTTTGTCCCTTACATCACTAAGGTCAGCCCATGGAGTAGGGGCCTTTGTCTATTAGTGCCAGGATCCACTTCATCTGTGGTAGAGCAGGGACATTGGCAGGGGAGAAGGAGGAGGGGTTCATTCTGCTGAGCCTGGCTCACTACCCACCCAGATATGGACAGGACAGTGGAGCTGCCACCATCTTTTGAGTCTGTAGCTTGCCCCAGGCCTCCCATAACACCACCTCACAGCTTAAGTCTGTCCTACTCCAGGGCCTGCGCTCTAACGTCCTCCTGTCTTTTGATGACACCCCCGAGAAAGATAGTTTCAGAGCACGGAGCACCAGTCTCAACGAGAGGCCCAAAAGGTTTGGGTGTGCTATGGGTGTGCCTGGTGTTGGTGTTGGACGGGGTGGGATCCCTGTGACCACTGCGGTGTATTTAGCTGGGGCTGACCAGCTGCTTCTAGGCCAGTAAGTGGGTGTAGGAGCTGGGGTTGAAGGTGTGCCACCATATAGGGTCTGCTGGGGCAAGATGCCCAGGATTTGAGAGACTAGGCAGGGCCTACAAGGACCATTAATGCCTTACACTCACCAGGCTGGCCTGCTATGGCCTTTGGCATTTTAGATCCTGGGGATTGCCATCTTGGCCTGCCTAGGTCACAAGTATAGATGGATTTGCTGAGTTGGGGATTGGGGTGCTGGCTGTAGGTGTCCAGATTTGGGTCTCACTTCATCAGAGAAGCCCAGGGTCATGTCAGGGCAGCTGTGACTCAGCCTGGGCAGGGGAACCCTGTACACCCCCGGCTCAGCCCTGTGGCCTCTGGTTAACCCAGCCTGCAGCCAGGGCTGCTCTCTTCCTCCAGAGCTTGCTCACCTGGGGGCACGCTCCTCTCTACCATCACGACCGCTTATGCCAAGTCTGACAAAAAAGCTGTGCTAGGCCTCTGTGTTCTCGTCTGCACTTACTGAATGGCTGCCTCGCCTGCCCTCACTTCCTGCCCAGGCTTTCTTGGCTCTCCCTATGTGGGATACGACACTTTCCAGTGCGACTTACACTTAGAAGCCACTTGCTCAGGCTGCTGGGGCTGGGGCAAGGGTGTGAGTTTGACTGTCAGTGGCCAGAGTCTCCTCTCTGGGCCTGGCCATTGTGGCCTTGGTGCCTCCTGGATCCCAGAGCTGGGTGGGGACACCTGGTCAACACAGCCTGGAACCTGCCGTGCGGGCGATCCAACGTCCTTTGTTTTGGTATCATTGTGAAACCTTGCTGCTCTCAGTCGCCTTACGAGTTGTATTTTTACGCGTTTTGTTTTCTGTCTCTTCCCTGCTAACTGTCCTTTGGCATGGTTCTTTTGTTCATCTCGCGGGATCTCTCCATCTTGACCCTGTGGCCTGGGACCTTTCCTCCTCACCCCTCCAATGGCTTGTTTTCCCCTTCCCGGGAGCTGGGCTCTCTGGGGCTTGGGGCTTCCTTCCTCACCTGGTAGTTTGAGGATAGCCAGAGCCCCCAAACAAGGCTCGAATAACTCCCCACCTGTGAAAGAACTCAAGGAGAGCCCTGCAGCCGAGGCCTTCCGGTGCCGCAGCGTCAGTGTGTCTGATCATGTGGTCCGCAGGTAGCGGGGCTGTGTCGGGAGGGGGGCACAGACCTGGAGCTTGGCCCGTGAGCATCCGGGTGGCGGTGCATGGGGCTGCTTGCATGACCTTGTTGCCTGGCCAGGGCTAGAGGAAAGCCTGACCCTGGCCCAAGGGATCCCGGTGGCCAGGGGTGGAAAGGTTGCATTCTGTTCCTGAGACCTGTACAGCATGGGCCGCTGCATGGCAACCTCAGAGGCCTGTCTGGGCACCCTGGCCAGGGCAGCTGCTCTAGAAAGTTGGGCAGCCAGTGGTAGCCTCCACAGGCTTGTCCCCAGAGGGCAAGGGGTTTTTCAAATTAAAGCAGGGCCTGTGCAGGTTCAATAGAGACATTCAGTTTTGAGTTTGGCTTTTTCACAGTCCGTAGAGTAGACTTTTCTTCTTGGACTTCCTTCTGGGAAAGGTCTACTTTCTGTGATAGCTGGAGGGGAACTGGGGACTTTGGTGGAGGGGTGGTGGGCAGCTTGGGAAGGGCAAGTCAGCCCCCAGGCGTAGCCTCAATTATTTCTGCTGGCCAGACCCAGGGGCAGGCACAAGCTTTCAGAGACTGGTTCTAGGCAGCTGCCTACCTGTGGTTACCCTGCTGGCCCAGGCTGCACTTAGCAGAGGGGATGCCTGTGTCCACCTAGAAGCCCCTCCTGGCCTCAACATCCTGGGCTCTGGGACCTAGCTTCTTATTAATGCCTGCTTTGGCTCCAGCCACAGACCAGCCTCTTCTGTTGGGTATTTGGCCAGGAGTTGGGAGATGGAGAGGCATTCTGTGAGGCTCTTGTCAGCTCTTTTTTAGCAAGTCTTTAATGTGGCTAAGGGCTGTGAAACTTGTGACAGCTAAACCTACATAAGCCCTTCCCCTGGTCCCTGGGGTGTGTGGAGTGCTGGATTGGCCCTGTCTCTCACTGAGCCCAGCCCTCCTTATCCTAGATGGAAGTAGTGGCTGTGTGGGCAGAATGCAATCCTGCTCTGTTCCCCATGGTCTTTGACTCTGCATGATTAAGCTGTTCTGCTACAACCATGACTAACTCTCCTATGTGCTCGGGCAGAGGGGATGCCTGTCTCACCAATCTCTCAAATTTCTGCTCTGTCCAGAGGGCCCAGGTCTTTCTTGCAAGGTGTTTCCCTCCTCCCTGGGATGATGTGGTCCACATGGTTTGCAAAGCTGCGGCTCAGCTGGCCGCTGCACCTGGTCCTGATGGGGTCTTTTGGAGCGAGGCCCTTTTGGCCTATGCATGCATTGAGCTTTGCCCCTGGTGGTAGGTGTCTTGGCCGTTCCTGGCACTCTGACCCTGGCCATGACTTCTTCTAGCAGGATACAGACATCCCTCACCAGTGCCAGCCTGGGCTCAGCAGACGAGAACTCCATGGCTCAGGCTGATGACAACTTGAAAAATCTCCATCTGGAGCTCACAGAAACGTGCCTGGATATGATGGCCCGATACGTGTTCTCCAACTTCACGGCAGTACCTAAGAGGTGTGACCTGGGTTCCAGGGGTGGGAGGTACAGCCTCAAGCCACACCATGATGACAAGTGCAGCTGTGCAGGCCATCAGGGCCACTCTGGCCTTCAGGAGTGGTTTGCCCTGAGGCACCTCTGGGAGCCCCGCTCCAGGCCAGCTGGAAGGCGACATTATTTTGCTTTCAGGTCTCCAGTGGGAGAATTTCTCCTGGCAGGCGGCAGGACCAAAACCTGGCTGGTTGGGAACAAGCTTGTCACAGTGACGACCAGTGTGGGAGCTGGGACCCGCTCATTGCTGGGCCTGGACTCGGGGGATCTGCAGGCCAGCCCAGAGTCAAGGTGACTGCTCCTTCTCCCCCATGTCTTGCTAGCCTGGAGACCTGGGGGAGTCCTTGTTTACCCTGTACATGGACACTTCTTTCCCTAGCTCCAACCCTGGCCTGCACATGAGACAGACAAAAGAGGCGCCTGCTAAGCTGGAGTCCCAGACTGGGCAGCAGGTGTCTCGCGGGGCCCGGGATCGGGTGCGCTCCATGTCGGGTGAGTTCCCAGCTGCCTCCCTGGTTGCTGTTGTATGGGGAGGGCAGCACCCTCTGCATAGTCATGAAGTGAGGCCCTTGTGGCTGAAGGGCTTGCTTATGGTGCTAGTGTTTCGCATGGCCCTGGAGCAACTCTGGGCCTTGCCTAGCTCACCCCAGAGCTGTTTCTGCTGTACTTGAATGGGCCGTAGTCCAGGTATGTCAGGGACCCCTTCAGCTAACCTGGGCCCACTGAGGTTAGCAACCTTAGAGGGCCAGGCCTGGGGCTGAGTGCTACCACTGCAGCCCCCTGTAGACATTGGCCTGGTGCTTCCAGTCTGACCAGACCCTGGGAGGAGCTTCTAGCTCTGCACTAGTGGATTTGTACTGGGCAGGTAGTCACCAGCCCTCCCACCTGGTCCTCTGCAGGGGGACATGGCCTTCGAGTTGCTGCCCTGGATGCACCAGCTTCCCATATCCCAGGAGGCTGCACTTCTGCAGGACCACAGAATGTACCAGCTACAAAGCCGGAGAAGGCCACTGTGGGTGCCCAGGTTCCAGCACCAGAGAAGACGAATCTGGCAGCCTATGTACCCCTGCTGACCCAGGGCTGGGCCGAGATCTTGGTCCGAAGGCCCACAGGTACTGAGAGGCCAGGTGGACTACTCTGATCAGGCCTACTTTGAGCCTTGGGTCCCCCTTGGAAGGGGCCCCATCCCCACATAGTGGGATGGTTACCCTATTGCTGTGGCCACACAGAGCAGCAAGCCCAGGGCATCTGGGCTAAGAGATTCTGAAGCTGGGTCTCCAGAGGCAGTGTGTCCAAACAGGCCTGTTCTGGGTTGCACAGGCTGACATGGCAAAGCACCAAACAAGGCAGCCTGCACTGCAGAGGTTTGTTTTCTAGTCTGTAGGCTGGAAATTCAGCCAGCGAGCTGGCTCCTTCTGAGGCCTCCATCATGGACTTACAGATGTTGCTTTCTCCCTGTGTCCTCACATGGTCATCTCTCTACACATCTATATCCTAATCTTTTTCTTTTTTGGTACTGGGGATTGAACCCAGGGATGCTTAACTATTGAGCCATATCCCTAGCCCTTTCTTATATTTTACGTAGAAGCAGGGTCTTATTGAGTTGGTTAGTGCCTCGCTGAGTTGCTGAGCCTGACTTTGAACTCATAATCCTCCTGCCTCAGCTTCTGGAGCATCTGGGATTACAGTTGTGCACCACCGTGCCTGGCTCTAATCTTATGAGGATACCAGTGAAGCTGGAATAGGACCCGCTCACATGATCTCACTCCTTACACATGCTGTTTCCACATGCAGTCATCTTCTGAGGTCCTGTGGGTTAGGGTGTGATGTGGAATTCCGAAGGGATGTAACTCTTCCCATAACAGGCATCTCAGCCAAAAGGGCTTAGCAGAGGCCTGGAGCCCAGGAGGTGGTAGAAGAGGACATACAGTGCTGACCTACAAGGCTGTGGCAGGCTCCAGTTGCCCTGCAGTGTCCCTGAGATTGACCTAGAGTAGCAGAGTGCTTGGTGTCCAGCAGGGAGGACATGACCACAGCCTAAGTACAGGCATGTGCCGTTGGGGATGGCACACGTGGAGGCTGCCCAAGGGGATGGCCAGTGAGAAGTGCTGGTCTGAGACTTGAGGGATGCTGCCCTGCCTTACCCAGGGAACACCAGCTGGCTGATGAGCCTTGAGAACCCACTTAGTCCCTTCTCCTCGGACATCAACAACATGCCCCTGCAAGAGCTGTCCAACGCCCTCATGGCTGCTGAGCGCTTCAAGGAGCACCGTGACACGGCTCTGTACAAGTCATTGTCAGTGCCGGCAGCTGGCACGGCCAGGCCCCCTCCTCTCCCACGCTCTAATACAGGTGAGCTCTGGCAGGGCTACATGCAGGCCGTGAACTGCCTGACTGGGGCACGCGGTTCCCTCTGCTGAGGCCCCCCATATTGTTGTACTCGCGCATCTTCAGGGTATTGCAGGTGCTCTGGGCCCTGATGTTGGGAGCAGGCTCCCATCTGTTGAAGGGACCCTGTTTCTTAGAAACTGATTCCTGCTGTCTGCCGCTCAGGTGCTGCTGGGGATGGCAGTGTTGGGAATGGGTAGAGCTCAATGGAGCTTGGCTGGCACCCTGTATAGGAGGCCCGGGGACCAGGGCTCCAGGAGACACCACAGGCGAACACACATTTGCTTGGTTGGGGTTGGGGTGCCTGAGCCTGCCAGCCTGTGTGCTCCAGGCCTGTTGGCCCCATTCTATGCTGCACCCTCTGGCCTCCCTCATGTGGCCACAGATAGTACTTAGAGGCTAAGGATGTCTGCTGTCAGGAGAAGTTGGGGAGCGCTGCCCACCCAGAGGTCCCTGCAAGCTGCCTGGAGAGCCGGGAGCCCGAGTGCGCTGGCCCCGGCCGCCGCTGGCCCTCCCCTCTCTCCTCTCCAGGCTCGGGGTCTATGCCTGTCCTCTCTGCTCGGCCTGTGTGTAATCTCTGCTGCTGACGTGGCCGCTCACGTGGTTCCCTTGCAGTGGCCTCTTTCTCCTCCCTGTACAAGTCCAGCTGCCAAGGACAGCTGCACAGGAGCATTTCCTGGGCAGGTATTCGCGCATCCCTTTAAGGAATGATGTTTGCTGCAGAGCGCCGTCTGCTGCAGAGACGCTGTTCTCATCGTCCCTCATCTGGCCACCCCTCCATGACCCTGTCAGCCTCGCCGCCCTCGGGAAGCAGGGTCCCGACTGCATGAGGACACCTGTGCAGATGCCTTGCTTTGCAGTGGGAGCCCCTGACTTGTGCCCTTTGTGCCGAGCCCTGCTCCACGCTGCACGTGGCCTCCAGCAGGTGGGGTGGCCTGGTCTCTGGTGCCAGTGGGTGGCAGCTCTTGGGTACCAAGTTTGGCCTTAGGGCCCAGCTGAGCTGACCTTGCCCTGGTTCATGGTGGCCTGCATCTGCCTTCGTCACAGCTGGCCAGGGTCCCTGCAGACTGGCAGGAAGGGCAGTGTGCAGTGAGTGGGCTGCCGTGTGTGGACTGCTTTGACCCTTGGCTGCTTCTCACCCACGGGCTGCCCTGATGCTGTGTGGAAAATGCTGTCTAGGGACCTTGGTCCCTCACTCCTAGCATACCTGCTGTGGGCCTGGCTGGGACCTGAAGGCAAGCCTCTGGCCTCACAGTGGGCTCAGTCTGTCGATGGTGCTGTCCCCCACATCAGCCTCTTCCTCAGGTCCCAAGTCCTGGAGAAGCTCAGCCTCTTTCCTGGATCTCTGGGGGCTGGTCTCAGGGATTGCACCCCTCCCAAGCTGAGACCATCTTGAATGGGGCTTCTTCCTTGTCCTGCCCTCACCTGCCCACCTTGCTGGAGATTCAGAGGTGGCTTCTGGTGGACACCTGGGTGGGCAGAGCTGGTGCCCAGTGACCCCTGTGATCCCATAGGAGGCCCCAGTGCAAGGGTCCAGCGACCTCTCCCCATCTTGCTCCATGTTGACAGCAGCAGGCAGAGCCCTGTCCCTTCTGGTGGGGAAGAGCCTGGTATTCTGAGGCCACATGAGTGCCAGGGCCTGACCCAGCCCCCAGCAGCCCCTTCTGTGTTCTCTCAGACTCTGCTGTAGTTCTGGAGGAGGGGAGTCCAGGCGAGACTCATGTACCAGGGCAGCCCCCCGAGTTGGAGGATTTGGAGGCAATGCTAAGTGCAGACAGGCGTTGCCGGCGCTCTGAGACTTACAGCAGGGTGAGTGTCACGGAAGATGCCAGGACAGAGCCCTGCACCAGGGAGGTGGGGGGGGGGCACCTGCAGGTGAGAGTCAGCCTGCACCAGACCTCCTGGCCCCACACTAGCTCGCCCTGTGAACCTGGCAGAATTTTATGTTTCTCATCTGAAAAAATAGCTAGCTATTCCACATTCCTCCTACTTGGGGCCATCTGAGTTCCCTGTGGCTGTCTGGGGTGGCCCCCATTTGCAGTGCCCTTGGTCCATGGGGTCCCAGATCCTTTGCTCAGTATGGGCCCAGGGGTGTGTGGGGACCATAGATGCGGACAGAGGCCTCTGGAGAAACCTGACCAAGGTCCTCTTCGGGGTCTCACAGTCATCCTCAGCCTCCAGTCAGGAGGAGAAGCCCCACACTGAGGAGCTGGCTGCGGGGGGCATCCCAATTGAGACAGCAGTCTCCTCTGAGGGTGGCCGGCCCTCTGTGGACCCCTCCTTCCAGCCATCACAGCCCCTGAGCAAGTCCAGCTCCTCGCCTGAGCTGCAAACACTGCAGGACATCCTTGGGAACCCTGTGGACAAGGCTGATGCTGGCCGGCTGAGCCCTGAGGCCAAGGCCCGATCCCAGTCTGGGATCCTGGATGGGGAAAGTATGGCCTGGGCAGCCCCAGGTGAAGAGGGCCGGGCCCCTACCGTACCCGAGGGTCCTTTGCCATCCAGTTGCCCCCGCTCTCCCGGTGGCCTCCGGCCCCGAGGCTACACCATCTCCGATTCAGCCCCATCGCGCAGGGGCAAGAGGGTGGAGAGGGACACTTTGAAGAGCAGAGCTGCAGCCTCCAGTGCTGAGAAAGTGCCCGGCATCAACCCCAGGTAGGCCTCCTCCCATCCGCAGCTCCCAGACAGTGCCTGGGGACAGGGTAGCTGAGTCACCCCAGGCAGAGCAGGCCAAGGGCAGGTCCTGTTGACTTCCCTTGGCCAGTTAGGTGCTGGACCTCTGCTCTCCCAGGGGTGGCCCTGAGCCCCAGCTCCACCCTCACCACCGACCCCTCCCCAGCTTCGTGTTCCTGCAGCTCTACCACTCGCCGTTCTTTGGTGATGAGTCCAACAAGCCCATCCTTTTGCCCAATGAGGTAGGCTCACCCTCCTCCCCAGGAAGGTCCCTGCTCTGGGCAGTGGTGGTCAGAGCCCAGTTGGTAGCAGGGACAACCCACCCACATAGGGCACTTCTATCGGGTGGGCAGGGCTGTGGGGTGGCCCCTGGCCAGGGCTCAGACAGGCTCTGTGTGGCTGCAGTCCTTCGAGCGGTCAGTGCAACTCCTTGACCAGATCCCTTCGTATGACACACACAAGATTGCTGTGCTGTATGTGGGCGAAGGCCAGGTGAGGCTATTGGGCTGGCAGGCCCTCTCGGGCTGGGTGGGCTGTGGGCTTCCTCCTGGGGCAGTGGGGGAATCTGCACCCTCTGCCCCCTCCTCTGGGTACTCCCTTGTCCTCTGATGGTGTTTGTGGAGCCCTGTGCCAGGCACTCAGCTGTGAGGCTCATGTTTAGGCATGTGGTAGGTGAGTCGTGAGGACTGTGGGGAGAGGTTCAAGAACAGAAGGTGCAAAGGCCTCTGGAGCGGTCTGGCCCCGAATGAGCACAAGAAGGTGGCAGGAGCTGGGGTGCCGCCTGTCTGGTAGCCTTGGTGGAGTGGGTGGGGTGTGGGGCTAGGCTTTTGGGTGGGGATGGAACCCAGGGCTCCTGCATGTTAGGCAAGCAATGTAGAGATCACTGAACTACAGTCTCAGCATTCTGGGTGTATTTTGAAGAGAGCACTAACCTAAAATTTGTTGGCCCGCTAAATATGGGATGGGAGAGGCAGGAGTCCAGGGTGGTACCATGCCATCTGGCTGGGTAGCTGCCTGCATGGAGTGTGGACAACAGCAGAGCTCGGGACCCTTGACGGCTGGGCTGGGTGCCACCCCGCTCCTCTGGCTCTCCCCACAGAGCAACAGCGAGTTGGCCATCCTCTCCAATGAGCACGGCTCCTACAGGTACACAGAGTTCCTGACAGGGCTTGGCAGGCTCATCGAGCTCAAGGACTGCCAGCCCGACAAGGTGTACCTGGGTGGCCTGGACGTGTGTGGCGAGGATGGCCAGTTCACCTACTGTTGGCACGATGACATCATGCAAGGTGGGCCACACCTCCTGTGCATGAGTCACTCCTGAGGGCTGGGTGGTGCAGCACAAGGGCTGGTGTGCAGGCAGTGGCTGAGCTGCTGCCCTCAGCGGGGAGCTGTGTGCCAGCAGGGGCATGAGTTTGTGGCTCCAGTAGGCCCTCAGCTGCCAGAGAATCCAGGGGCTGCCTGGTGGGAGGCACGGGAAGCTCCATTGAGACCCTCTGACCCTAGCCCTACACCCCGCATTGTACTGCCCTGCCTGGGGCTGTGCCTACCACCCAGTCCAGCCTCACTTGCCCACAGCTGTCTTCCATATTGCTACGCTGATGCCCACCAAGGACGTGGACAAGCACCGCTGTGACAAGAAGCGACACCTGGGCAATGACTTTGTCTCCATCATCTACAATGACTCTGGGGAGGATTTCAAGCTGGGCACCATCAAGGTGAGTAGGGTCCTTGTGTGTTGGGTGCCCAGGCAACACCTGAGTTCTGTCACCTACATCTTCCCTCTTGGACAGGTCAGAGACCAAGGTGGCAACACAGCTGGGATGGGGTGCCCAGGCCCACCTGAGGGGTCATGGCTGGGAGTAGGTTATGTGGCAGCGTGGAGGCCAGGCCTGCCTGCTTTGTCTTCATGGCAGACCATGGGGCCATGTTGGTGGGCAGTGTGTGGGGGTACTGGAGCTGTGTGCCTGTGGATCTAAGTGCTCCAGCATGTCCTGAGGTCCGGGTCAGGTCTGGAGTGGGCTGGGTATGGCTGTCCCCAGGCTGGTGAGGAGCAAATTCAAGCACAAAGGCAGGTAGCAGAGTGTTGCCATCAAGGTCATGAGCCTCTATCACCAACAAGCCTGGTACTGAGGTCAGTGAGGCAGGAGTGGCCCACAGACATGCTGCTGACAGGATGGCCCTTTCCCACTTCTGGGCAGGGCCAGTTCAACTTTGTCCACGTGATCATTACACCCCTGGACTACGAGTGCAACTTGCTGTCACTGCAGTGCAGGAAAGGTGAGGCTTGGGGATAGGTGGGGTGGCACAGGGGCCGAGCCCGGTGTGAGCATCTATCTCCCCAGACATGGAGGGCCTTGTGGACACGAGCGTGGCCAAGATTGTGTCTGACCGCAACTTGCCCTTTGTGGCTCGCCAGATGGCCCTGCATGCAAATGTGAGCGAAGGCAGATCCCGGGGCGGGATGGCAGGCACGTGCCCTAGATGGGGGCTGACCACCCTGCCTCCCGGCCCCAGATGGCCTCACAGGTGCACCACAGTCGCTCCAACCCCACCGACATCTACCCCTCCAAGTGGATCGCCCGGC
Source organism: Callospermophilus lateralis (assembly GCF_048772815.1). Taxonomy (NCBI): domain Eukaryota; kingdom Metazoa; phylum Chordata; class Mammalia; order Rodentia; family Sciuridae; genus Callospermophilus; species Callospermophilus lateralis. The sequence continues at coordinate 7,394,201 of NC_135323.1, read as the reverse complement.
TCCGCCATATCAAGCGGCTCCGCCACCGGGTAGGACGGATGAGGTTCCCTCAGAGATGTGCTGACAAGGGTTGGGAAGTGTGCCACCCCTCCTGGGCTTGCTGCCAAGGCCCTCTTTCCCCCTCAGATCCGTGAGGAAGCCCACTACTCGAACCCCAGCCTGCCTCTGCTACAGATGCAGTCCACAGCCCACCCCAGAGTCCAGGCTCAGGCCCCAGCTGAGGCCACAGCCACCTGTGAGGCAGGCCAGCGGAAGCGCCTCATCTCCTCAGTGGACGACTTCACAGAGTTTGTGTGAGGCCAAGCATGTGCCCAGGGCTTGCTGTGGCCAGGCTTGTGGCCACCTCCTCCCTGTCCCCCCACAGGATGATGGACAGTGTTCTGTATACATGAAAATAAATTGGCCATGTGTCCCCGGCGCTCAGACTCAGGTGCAGGTAGCAGTCAGACAGCTCCTTTATTTGACTTTGTCCATTTTGTGGGGTTGGGGGCAGGATTGAGGCTATACCTGCAGCTGTGGCCCCAGAAGTGAGCATGCTCAGATCCTGGGTCTCTTGGGGACAGCCCCTTCCACATCAGTGGAGCCCTGGTGCGTTTCACACCCAGGCCTCCACCTCACACACTCATACTATCACACGCTCACCTCCCCAGTCCTGGGAGCCAGCCCCAGTAGGGTCCTTTCCCCTGCCTGCCTGTCGCCCTTCACTCCTGCCCTTGCCTAGACCGGACACCGGCAGGCTGGGTGCTGCCTTGTCACCACCAGGCCCTAGGCAGGGGAGTGAAACAAAGGGTGCGGTGGTCCAGGGCAGCTGTGCCCCAGACTCTGACCCAGCCACAGGACCTAGCTTCAACCACTAGGTCCATCAGCCCTAGTGAAAAATAGTGACATAGAAAAACACACATTTTAACCCTGTATAAATTACTAATGGTAGACGCATGACGGGGGGCGGGGCACTGGAGGTGAGTGCGCTGCGGGGGCGGAAAGGAGAGGTAATAACTTAGGGGCGGACCACAGGAGGTGCAGCTCAACTCTCCTGAAAGCCTGGATCCTTAGCGAGGGGATATGGCTGCCCAGGGGTGGGCCGGGCACAGCCTGCTGTACCTGAGGACTGGGGGAAATAAGTTAGCGACTCAGAGCCAGGTTCTCGCTGGTCCAATGCTGCTGTTCCTGCAGGGAGGGGCCCTGGGTCCTGGCTGGTCACAGCCTCTTTAAAGTGCTGAAGCCCAGAGACAGGCAGACCCACCCGCCTGCTCCCTGGGAAACCTGTGTGTAGCTGTTCTGCCCGACCCGAAACCCTGAGGGTGGCAGAAGATAATACTGAGCGGTGTCCACCCTGGCTCCAAGGGGCCAGAGCAAAGCCACAGGCCCTGCCCCAAAGAAGGGGCATGGCCCAGATTTCCTGGGGCTAAGGACTGCTAGGGTGGACCTTGTTTTTAGCCCACAGGCATGGCCTGCTGCGTCCTATGGCCAGGTCCATACCCCGACCTGGCTGGGCAGGGTGGCTGGGCAGGAGTGGCCTGGCGCTGGGGGATGGTGAGGTGGGAGTCCTGCTGCTCCTGTGGCCTCGCAGGCTCTGCAGCTGCTGCTCCAGCTGGTAGACATCCTCCGTGGCCTGGTTGAGGCGGTCAAACTGGGTCAGCAGGGCCTCAAACACAGCAAGGAGGCGGGAGGGCTCTGGCTCAGGCTCCCCCCGTGGCCCCGGGTGGCCCAGGCCCACACTCAGCCCGTCCTGCTGGCTGGAGGCAGTGGAGGGGTGTGAGGCACTGGAGCCAGCGCTGGGTGGGGGTGCGCCTGGGAAGGACTTAGAGCCCCGGGAGGAGCGCGAGGGCAGTGGTTCCATTCCTTCAAAGCGAACCTTGTGGCGGAACTGGGGGCGGCACAGGGGCTCGGTCAGTCCGGCTGCACCCTGGGCTCGCGGGGCCCAGGGTGCGTCCCTCTCCCCCCCACTGGGCCGTACCCACCTCTTTGACCTTACTGAAGCCCATCCAGAGGCGCAGCCTGCGCAGAAACAGCTCCACCATCTCGTAGTCCTGAGGCTCCCAGGCTGGGCGGTACAGCTCTCCCCGCAGGGCATGATAGCGCCAGTGCAGGAGGACCGCGCCCAGCCTCAGGGCGCCCCACAGCCGCAGACCCCAGAGCCCCACACACAGCAACGGGGACAGGGTCCAAGAATCAGCGGGACACAGGATGGGGCCCCGGGACCCTGGGCACAGCACTAGGAGTGTCCGGGCCACGTTCAGGAGGGAGTCCATGCAGGAGACCAGCTGTGGGGAAGCAACACCAGTGAGGGAGTGAGGGGGTGGCCAGGCCAAGGCCCTCCCGGAGGGTCCCTAGCACAGTCACCTACCAGAACAGCCAGCTGGGCATAGGCCACGCCGAGCACAACCAGTCCTAAGGTGGCTCCTGCAAGCTCCGGCAGGGCGCGGCAGAGCGTCTTGCCAAAAACTGACCACTGTCGAACGAACCGTAGCTGCTGCGCAGCCTGCAGGTAGGGGGCGTCAGCCTGCGGCGCTGGGTCTGTGCCCAGCCCCGTGCCTGCCTCTCCCGTCCTCACCTTGACCAAGAGCAGGAAGAGCAGCGAGGCGGCCAGGCCTCTGGCAACGGCACTCAGCTGTGCGACTTGGTCGAAGCTTGTGAAGTGGCGCGGGCGACCGCTCACAAAGCGGGCCCACTGGCGGTCAGCGGCACCCAGCTGGGCCAGGCGCACCAGCGCCGTGGACGCGGTCAGCGCCACCAGCAGCCACCGTGCCCAGGCCCCAGGCCGCACTAGGCGAAGGCAGCCCTGTCTGCGCCAGGTGCGCACCTCCGCTACTGAGAAGTACATTGCGAACAGCAGCAGGCACACCTGTGGGTGGCCGCAGGTGAGGTTAGGGGCCTGTAGGGGAGGGTCCTGCGGGGAGGAGCCTGCAGGGGAGGGGCCGGCTGGGAGGGGAGGGGCGGGCCAGAACTGAGGAGACCCCACCCCTCAGGTGGAGGGGCCAGGCCCAGCCCTGCCAGGGAGCTGCCTACCGAGGTGAGCAGGGGCAGCGACAGTCCGGAACTGAGGCGCCGGAGTGCAAATGGGCGGATGCTGAGGGCCGCCAGGGCGCGGCCAGCGGTGGGGAACTCGAGGCGCAGCGTGATGGCGGCATGCAGCCCCACAGCTGGGCTGTAGCGCGTGAGCTCCACGAACACTGCACGGCTCCTGCACGGAGGGATAGGTCATGCAGAGAGGGCCTGATGAGGGCAGGGGGCGCGACGCAGGATGGTGGGCGTGGTCATTGCATTTGGCCAGTGAGGAGGCCTCCCAGGAAGACTAGTGACAAAGCCACGGAGAGCTGACTGGGAGGGAGGCTCAGAGGCCTGCAGGGGAAGCAGCTGCTGGGACCAGCAGTGCCCACCTGCTGTCCAGCCAGTTGTGCAGCTGCAGGAAGCCCAGCCTCGCACGGCTCTCCTCAAGACTCAGGCCCAGCTCCTGCACGTAGCCGCCGCTGTCGTACACGGCACAGTATCCCCAGTACCAGGCACTGTGGGGAGGACCAGTATTGGAGCCATTTCAGCCTGCAGGCACCTGGGAGCCAGCGGCTGGCGAGGGGTTCCTCTAAAGGCCCCCTCCCACCTGCAGGGGCCCCAGGGCCCTGGCTCTGCTCACCCCAGCATGTCAGGAGCAGAGTAGGTCCAGGACTCAGAGTCGTTGTGGGCTCCACTCTGCCAGCCAATGCCATGGTCACTGGTGCTGAAGCCTCCTGCGGCTGAGCACATGGGCACTCCTGAGCCCAGAGGGTCTGGGCAGAGTGCTAGAATGCAGAGGACCCCAGGTCGCGGTCACACCCCAAACAGGCAAGGTCACTGCTCTACCAGCTGGGTTAAGCTCCTATGCTGCCTGACCTCCCAGAACCTTCCCAGAAACCCAGGAGGTAGATAGTGTCCTCTCTTGTTTTACAGAAAGGAAGCTGAGTCAGGATGAGGGTGAACATCACACAGCTAAGCTGTGCAGCTGAAATATGGCAGCCACAGCTGTATGGACGGAGCAAGGGTAAGTATGGACGGAGCAAGGGTAAGTGTGGACGGCTCCACCTGCCTCACCTTCTTGCAGCCGCACTTGCCGCAACCGCGGGGGGCCCAGCTCGGGGCTGGACTGGTTCCCGTGGACGTAGGGCAGCAGCACATGGGACATCCATGGCCAGAACTCATCAGACCTGCCATCAGAGGAAGACAGAGTCACACTCCAGCCAGTGGCTTCCCTGTTCCACTTGGCCAGAGTCCCAGAAAGCTCTATAGCTGCAGCATGAGAGGAAAAGGCTAGAGCATGGTGCCTTGTCTGTCCTAGGGCTGTGCTGTGCACCGTGGCACGCATAGCAGTCTCCCTGGTCTCTGCTCACTGGACACTGGTCGCAGCTCTTTCATTGCTCACAACCAACATGTACCTAGATATTTCCAAATGTCTTCAAGGGGCTGGGCTGATCTAAGCAAGATCAAAGTTGGTCTTGGTGGGCATCAGTGTCACCTTGGCCCAACAGACAAGTGTGTGTCCTGGGGTGTCCCTACCGAGTGATGGCCAAGAAAGCCCGGCTATCCAGCTCCTGCTTGATGGCACTCTGCAGACGGTAGGCATGGCCGTGGCACGAGACGTCTCCATAATTGGCCAGCAGCGTCACCAGCAGGAAAAGCATGTACACCAAGAGGCTCTGGGGACAGGGATAGTGTTGCTGTGAGCGGATCCCAGGCCATAGCATCAGGGCAGGGGTTTAGGATTGCTGGTCAGCAAACCATCCCTGGCCAGGGTATCTGGCACAAATGCCCCACCAGGGCCTCTCCTGGAGGCAGACACAAGCAACTGAAGAACAAGGCTACTGCGCCCAGGGCCCTATAAAGCCAAGTGGGAGCAGGCATGGTGGCCCACACCTGGAATGCCAGTTCTTGGGAAGCTAAGGCAGGAGGATCTCAAATTCGAGGCCAGCCTCAGGAACTTAGTGAGACCCTAAGCAACTCAGTGAAACCCTGTTTCAAAATAAAAAATAAGGTGCTCGGACATGGCTCAGTGGCTAAGTGCCCCTGGGTTCAATCCCTGGTACCCCCCATGACCCACCAAAAAAAAAAAAAAAAGTGAATGGGAGCAGGGATTTGGGATGCCCAGCAGCATGGAGGGGGGCTGGTCGGTTTAAGGGGTGAGGAGTCAAGGCAGGAGCTGCAGCACTTCAAATGCCCACCAGAGGGCATTCTGTGGTCAAGAAAGGGGGACATGCATGTGCTGGCCAGGAACTAGGAGTAGGGGGATGGAGAGCAGGTGCTGCTGCTGAGGCCTGAGCTCACCCTCAGCATGCCATGTAGCCTCTTGACCTTGCGGGCTTCCTCCTTCGCCAGGAAGAGTGCAAAGCCATGGGGGGGGCGCACCCGGGGCACTCGCTCGCTCACGGGGGTCACAGCTGGACTCTCCACCAAGGTGTCGTCTTCATCTGGGTGCAGCCGCTTGGCCACCAATGAGAAGTAGAGGGCTTCCAACAGGACCTGAGGTGCGGGTGGCATCAGCCAGCCAGCAAGAGGCCGGCGGCCCCACCCATCCAACCCACTCACCTTAAATGGCTCCACTCCCTGCCAACCCACTCACCTTAAGTGGCTCCCAGCCGAGGAAGGAAGCCAGGAAGCTGGAGCTGCTCGAGAGGAGCCACATGACGCTCACGTTTGGGGGGAAGCTGGCACCGACCCACCCTGAGACCCCCACAGCCACAGCCACCAAGAGCAGGCTGAGCCCGTGGGCCAGGGAGGCACACCATGTGGGCAGCAGGTGCTTCCGCAGACCCTCCGATAGTCCTGAGGACAGAGATAGCTGTGTGACTGCACGCCCAGAGGGAGGGTATGGAAGGGGTATCTGACCTATGAGCGCACCTGTCCTGGAGAACCCTGCCAACGGGGGCTGTTGCCCAGTCAGGTCCGGGCTGGGTGGCTGCTTCTCTCCCAGCCTCTGCAATGTCAGTACTTCCGTCTTCTCCCCTGGAGCACTGGGCCTGAGGCACAGGGCAAGAACCATGGATTCTGCACACCTCCCAGGCAGGGGCACTGCCATGGCCCACACTCATCTGCTGGGCAGTTCCCAAGCCTCTCCTAAGTCAGGTGGGTGTGGTGCTGGGAGCTCAGAGACACCATGGCCACTCTCCCCTTGCTTCCTGCTTACACACCCACTGCCCAGCACATCCTAGGGAAGCCCTCATCCCTCCGAGACGGGAAGCAGGGCTAGTTGGTCTGGGCTCCCACTGCCCCAACCAGACCCATCTCAGGATGACCTCTCCCTCAGGAACGAGCACTCACAGGCCAGTGAGCAGGTCTGACTCTACATGGGCATCTTGGGCAGGAGCCAGGCTGCCGGCCCCTTCAGCCAGGACCCGGTGGATCAGGTCTTCGTCTAAAGGAAGCAGGACACAACAGGCAGGGTTGGACACTCAGGGTTCAGGCCTTCCCTCCTTCCCACCCTGGCTCACCTGAGGCTGAGAAGTATTTGGAAGGTGAGGAGGGGCTGATCAGAGAGAGGCCATCCTCCTCTGGGCCTAGTCCATGGCCCAGTTGGCCCCGAGCCAGGCGCTGCAGGGTGCTGCCCATGATGGATGGGTCGCTGAGCAGGTCTGGCCAACTGAGTGTGCCTTCGCTGGACGGCCAGCACACTAGGCTGTGGGGTGACACGGATCAGCAAGGGTTCAGGCAGGGGACACACCTCTGCATCTACTTGAACCAAGCCTAGTCACACACACAGCTACGCAGGCACTGAGCACAGGGGCATGGGTAACCTGAGCAGACCTGTGGGGACAACATGACAACACCAGAGACCACACATGCTGGAAGACGGCACACAGACAGGCACAGCCAGCCTAGGCCAAGGCTCACGGTTCCTCTAGGCAGCCCTACCTTTTAGAATCATCCAAAAACAAGTCGCCCTTCATTCGCCCAGCCAAGGCCTGTTGACAAGTACACAGATGCCTTAGAGTGCAGGCAGCCTGAGGCAGCAGGACCCCAGCTCAGGCACGGCCTCCACCTGCCACAACCCCTGCAGTGCCACGACCCCTGCAGGAGTCTCACCTCAGCACGGAGGCCTGCAAAGGTGAGAAAAGAGCTGTCCAGCACAGAGGAGTCCAGACAGCTGTCCACATCCAGAGCCTGAGGTCCTGTGGGGGTGGGGCTCAGGCCCCCAGCCACCTGCAAGGAGACCACAGGTGGTCAGCAGGAGCCAGCTCTGGCCCCTGCTCAGGGGAGCAAGATAAGCCATCTCCCAAGCAGACATGATGATCCAGACCGGTATTGTGCAAGAATGTTTAGAATGATAGGCATGTTCCAGACCTACACCATCACGGTAGACTCCAGCTACATGTCACCCTTAAGCCCTTGAAATATGACCTAGTACAACTAAAGAAATGAATCTTTGGGGTTGGGCAGGTAGCTCAGTGGTAGAGTGCTTGTCTCACATATGCAAGGCCCTGGGTTCAATATTTAGCACCACACTAAAAAAAAAAAAAAAAAAAAAAAAAAAAAAAAAAAAAGCTTTGATTTTGCTTATAGTACTGTCCTCTAGCCCTGGGGCAAACGCCTTGGCCACAGTGCCCCTCGCTGGTTCGCTGGTGCTGCAGGCTCCATGTGCACTGCACTGCTGAGGAGCAGGGGTGTGCCTCTGTAAAGGACAGTGCAGCACTTTTCTTTCCTTGTGATCTCCTTGTCTGGCTGTGATGCTAAGACAGTGCTGGCCTCATGGAAAAGTTAGGAAGTGTCCCTTCCTCTTGTTAGAGGAGTTTGAAAAGCACTGGTATGACTATTTAATCTTTAACTGTGCAGAATTCACCCACGAAGCCATCTGGCCTGGCTTTTGTTTGTGGATGCCACTTTGGCCTCCTCACTCACTGTGATGCTCCACCTACTTCTTGGGGCTGCTCTGGCAGTGCCTCCAGTTCTGCGGTAGGTCCCCTGCTCTTCTCTGCCTGGGGCAGGCAGGACTCATGGTGTTCTGCGACTGTCCTATAAATTTCCATGAGGTGCATGACAACGTCCCCTTTCATTCATGATGTGGCAATGTGAGTCTTCTCTGTCTTCTTTTTGGTCAGTGTAGCTAAGATTTTGTCTATTTTGTTGACCTTTACAAAGAATTGGCTTTTGGTTCTCTGATTTTTTTCCCCTTTGGTCACTGCATTGGGCAGCATAGTTCTCAGCCCAACAAAGGGGCTCACGCTCTACCCTGGAGCTCTGAGCCCCGGCCCCAGCCCACCTTGCTCCGGGTCATCCGGAAGAGGAACAGAATGGCCAGGTAGACAGGGTAGACGACAACGCTGGACACCAAGCCAATAGCAACTGTGTCAGCACTGGGTGGGATCAGACTGGACATAGGTCCCACACTGTGGCAGGAGAGAAAACCCAGGCTGGGTTAGGATGGGCAGTGGGCCCAAGGCACTGGGCGAGGGAAACCATCCTGACCCACAGGCACCCACCTGTAGGTGGCGTCTCCCATGACCCCATACCACACAGCATTAGCACCCAGGAAAAGGCAGAAGAGGAGGACACAGCAGGTGGCCCTCTGGACACGAGTGAAGCGGCTCCGAGGTGGCCGGTCCCACATGGAAAGCCAGATGTGCTTGTCAAAGAAACCCCGCTGCAGCTCGGCTACAAGCAGGCGCTGGAACCGCCACAGGGCCGCCTCACCTGGGAGGAGACACAGCAGGCTGCAGAAAGCCCCCAGCCCCGCCCGAGGCAGCAGCATCTTCACCTGCGGCTGGCAGCCTCACCTGCAGCCAGCACTTCCTTCTCCACAAGGCCCCCGTTGGACTCTGTCTCCACAGACAGCCAGTCATTGACCAGGAAGAAGGTGCTGCGGCCATTCTGCAGGTCCCTGACAATGATGTGCTGCAGGAACCAGGCGGGGCTGAGCCCTGTGGAAGGGACGGGATGAGGTGAAGGCTGCGGGGTGCTAGTGGGGACAGGGCATGGCAGCACCGCCCCAGACCTTTGTTGTCATGCCACACTCTGATTTTCCACACGTCGCCCAGGCTGTGCGGGGTGGCGATCTGGAAGATGTCCAGGCTGTTGCGGTGGAAGGCTCTGTCCCCATCCAGGTGCCGGTGGCCACTCCGGCTATCTGCCCCATACAGCATGATGCCCACATGGGCTGTGGTACCTGGGGATGGGAAAGGTGAGCTGGGTCTGCTGCCCACTGCATACGGAACCAGGCAAGTTATCCAGTCACAAGCACGGGAGCCCCTGTTCTGCAGTTGTGCTGTTTTTCAGTGGCACCTGGGATTAAACACAAGGCCTTGCACATACTAGGCGAGGGCTGTACCACTGAGTCACATTCCAGCCCTTTCTTGTATTTTATTTAGAGACAGTGTGTCATTGAGTTGCTCAGGGCCTCACTAAGTTGCTGAGACTGCCTTTGAACTCTCGATCCTCCTGCCTCAGCCTCCCGAACCACTGGAATTACAGGCATGTGCCACTGCACCTGGCTAACTCATGCGAGTTTTGAAAAATGGATAATCAAAGACAGAATTAGACAACACCAGTGAGAATACAGCTAAAAATGAAAAATGGCAGGCCACAGGTGTCTATCTGGGTGGTAGGGGGTATGCCTAGCATGCATGAGGTCCTGGGTTCAATCCTCAGCACCCAGAAGAAAAAAAAATAAAGAAAGAAAAATGGTAACACTGAAATTCAAATCAAAGGACATCGGAGCTGCTGCAGGGGTGGCCAGAAGGAGGCTGTGCTGCCCTATCCAACACTCGAGAGGCGACAAGTGCCAGACCGACTCCCCCAGGTCAGGGAGGTGGTCAGAGGAGGTGGCTGTCCCAGCAGGTCAGGGACTGAGGAAACCTCCCAAGGAATGCAGGGAGACAGTGCAAAGTACCAAACACCAGGAGAAGGGAAACGCTGGAAGTCGGCAGGCCTCAAGTGTGACACTCGCCAGGCACAGAAGGGCTCACTCCCGAGGCACACAAGGCAGAAGGCTTGCATGAGGCAACAAGCACTGGAGCTCGCATCAAGTCGTGTGCTAAGAACACACGCGTTTCCCTGTGTGTCCTGACACATGTGGAGCTCACACTGGTGAACCTACTGCATGTGTTTTGAAAGAAATTTCAAAGGTCACAGAACAACCTTCATTGGTGGCTGAACTCATGTTCGCCGTCTGCCTGAGCCCACGCTTGCAGCCCCACAATGCAGAGCAAGGACCACCCACAACTGTCCTACGAAGGACGACCAGGGTCTGTGAGGTCACCTCAAGCCTCCACGAGCCAGCCCGCTGCGCAGCACTTGGGAGCCTGAACACCTGCAGAACACCCATCACCATGATCACTGCAGAAGCTGCCAGAGCCTGGGATGGCGGCTGGGGCCCAGAGCGGGCAAGTCCCAGATTCCCATCCACTGTCGTCCCCCCTCACCTGCTCCTCGGCCCCAGCCAGTCTTGACCAGGATTTCATACTTGAAGTGGCCTCCCCTCCCACAGAAAGGGATGATGCGGGCCCGGCCAACATCCAGCTGGTCCAGCTTGCGCAGGATCACAGCCATGACCACGTAGGTCAGCAAGCACACAGTGCAGGTCAGCAGAACAATGGAGTTCACGCCACTGGCCGGCTCCTGGGAAGACAGAGCCGCCAACCCAGGGGGGTCATTCACAGGCCTCCCCAAGGATAGAGCTGGAGTCCACTCAGCCCTCTCACCCTGCAGAGACCAAGGAATGGGCCACTCACAGGAAAAGTGAACTGGACACGACTGGGGGGCACAGAGAGGCTGGCACCAAAGGCAGTCAGGTGGCGGGTGAGGCAAACAGCCTGGTGGGGCGAGGTTTCCTCCAGGGGCACGAGCCCCTCGGTCCTCCACATCATCTCCTCCTCGCTGAAATACTGGCACAGGGAAGTGTACAGGCCCACGGACACCTCCAGCGCTGACCAGTGGAAGTGGTTGGTTAGGTTCAGGTAGTAACTCCCGCCTGGGTCTCGGGTCCTGCTAAGGACAGGGCAGGTATCACAGCCAGACTCCACTGGGTTCCAGGATCCAGGCCTGGAATGTTCTTGCCTCAGATGCTGGGCCTGGCCAGTCACCCAGTCTTCTGCTGCCACTGATTCTTGGAGAGCCCACGTGACCTTGGCCAATACAGACCAAACCATGTCCATCCTGCCCCAGCCCACTCCAGGCCCCATTCTCTCCAGCCCGATAGAAGGTGCTCACCCCGGGGCAATGAAGAAGGTGTAGGGCCTGTGGTCAGCACCCCGGAGCACCTCCAGGCTGACCCTCCTCCTGGCTGAGCAGTTGTGTTCATTGGGTTGAGGCGCCGAGTGCAGGTAGACTGCCAGGTAGGGCTCGGGCTCCTCAGACAAGTGGCGCTCTGGGGGTAGTGTGCATGGCACTGGATGCCCATCCAGGAAGCCTGCCCACCCTGGGACACCCTCTGAGGCCTACTGCCACAGGGCCTGAGAGTTCATCTGAGCATAGGGCTGCAGAAGCCTCCACACTGGAGCAGCCTGTGCTCCTGCATTGCCCCAAATGCCCTTCAAGCAGGCCCCACATAGCAGGAGGCAGACCTGAACTGCACCCACAAGCTTGAGAGTCTCTCTTCCCCAGGGACAAGGCTAGGAGGAAGGGAAGCTGGGCCACATGCTGCCCATGATACTCACCGCTGAGTACCACATAGGTGACCTGCAGGTGCAGCCCCGCCTCAGGGCTGCTGCTGTCTGGGGTAACCACAACACTGACTGAGGTCTGGGGCTGGACGATGGCAGAGCCTGCAGGGGCACGGGGACTCTGGTCTGAGTTGTTAGGCACCTTCACTGTGATGGCACGCTCTGTGGCCAGCCGTTCGATGGGGATTTGGGCACCAGCCTGTGTCTGGAAGGCCATGGAGGCCACCTTGGTAGAGACAGTGTAGTTGCTGATGTAGCCAAATGGGAAGGGATTGGAGTCTACAAGGAAGATGAGCTGCACCACGTCACTGAGGTTGGACAAGGCCCCGCTGAAGGCCTCCGGGATGGAGAAATGGCAGCTAGGGCCCGAGGTGTTGCCGTAACACAGCAGGCTCAGTGGATCTGAGCGCTTGCCCTGGGCCACAATCTCCTCGCCCACCAGGGTCAGTGGCTCCTCGTTGAGCACACGGGAACGCATGAGGATGCGCATGAGAGCCGAGGAGAGGTTGTAGGCCTTGGACGCCACCATCAGTGAGGGCGGCTCAGCCCCCAGCTCTGAGGGCTGGAGGCCCTGTGCCTCCGAGCTGGCCAGGTGGATGAGGTCACCTGTAGATGGGCACAGGAGGTTGGGGACCCCGGCGCAGACTGCTGGAGGCTGGGGGAGGGGAGGCCCTTGCCCACACCTGTGATGTTGAGGATGCTGTCTGCGATGGTGGTGGGGGTCACAGTGCCCTCGGTGGTCTCTGCCTGCAGGATGCGCATCATCCCCTCCAACTTGTGCAGCGTTGTCTTCAGACAGGAGCGGCACACGAGCTCTCTGCTGGACACCTGTGTGGAGGCCAGGCAGAGTCCAGGCCCACTCTGCCCACACTCAGCAGGCTGCCCACTCACACGTGCCAGCGTGCAGGCAGCCTGCCTCCAGGTGCCCTGGCTCAAGCTGTAGCACCTGCCCAGGCCTGAAGCACCAAGACCCTCCCTGCTGTGTGTGAATCTATGGACCCTCCCACCCCCGGGGAACATCCAGGCTCCTCCTGGGACCCACGTAATGTGGCCCTACCAGCCACCCAGAGTGTCTTTTCACACAACTGAAAGTTAAGGCAGATGCTGAGGCTCTGGTCCAGCCACACAGGCCACAGAGCAACAGGGCAGCCTCCATCCAGAAAGCGCTCTGCTGCCCTATACTCTTGAGGACTTGGCCCTACTCTCCAGCCTCTGGAGCCATCCCCTCCCCACCCTGGCAGATGTCTCCTGCCCTGCTCACGAGTTGAGACTTGGGGCAATGAACACCTATGGGTAGACACCACATCAGATGGGCTAAGTAAGTGGGGTGTGACCAAAGGTCCAGGAGGAAGGCACAAAGGAGAAACTTTGTGCCAGCCACTCCCTATACGTGGACTATTCTTTCTTTCTGGGCCACCCTAAAGGACCATCAAGGGAACACTTCGCACTTATGCTGGGCAGCAGCAGCAGAGGAGTGGCACAGGCCAGGAAAGGAGCTCCTAGGCTGGAGATCCAGTATGCACAGCTAATGCTACCACAGGGCCTGGGTGTTTGGAGGGCACGCTGCTCCTGGCTACCCTACCATGCACTGGGCCAGCGCAGCAGTGATCTGCTGGATGTCATCCACAGTGTTAACGCGAAGGGACACCAGGGTCTCTGTGATGTTCTTGCGCACCTGGGCTCGCAGCTGCCGTTCATGGTGGGGTTCGGCTGAGATGTCTGGGGCCTGCTCATACTGGAATGAGTGGGGAGCACAGGGGCTATTAGTGGGGAGGTACCCAGTCACACACGGCTCTGCACTGGCTGCTGTGAGTCAGGGACTCAAAGCCCAGAGTTGTCTCCTCAAGGGCAGAACAGGGCATGTGCAGGTCACCCTGCAGGCTCGGCTGGACCTGACAATGGGGAAGGCCTGGCATGTGCTGGCTGCTGAGAGTAGACACTATCGTTTCAAGGACTTTAGGGGACTGGAGATAGAGCTCAGTGGTAGAGGATTGCCTAAAGTGCACAGGCCATGAGTTCAACTCCCAGTATTACACACCCACACACACCCTCTCAAGGACAGCAGGGATTTAGCTAGTTGAGGGTCCAAAGATGAGATCTTTGTGAGGATGTCACGAGTTCTGGCCCCATAGAGCAGGTGCTGGGGGATCCCTGTTGGCCCACCCCACTGACCTCATTGAGCACAGTGATGAGGGCCAGCGAGTACTCAATGACGTGCTGGGGGTCAGCTTGCCTCAGCAGCCCAGGTAGCACAATGGCGGTCAGGCTGTGCAGCCAGGGGGTGAGGCCCACAGAGCTGCTATTGGGCTCTGGAAGGACAATGGCCAGAGACCTACAGGGCAGAGGTGCGCCATGAGCCAGTGACATTCACCACATTCCCCCCACCCACTGGGTCCAGCTCACCTGTTGAGGGCAACCACTGCGGCGCCCAGCTGATCCTGCACTACCACAGCCAAGTCGACTTCAAAGTGAGGCCGGAAGCCAGGTGGCAACACAGCGGCATAGGCTGAGAGGCTGCCCTTATAGACGCAGAACTCCTCACAGTGGCCCTGTCGACAGCGCCGCAGTAGCAGGGCGTACACCAGTGGGGCACCCGCATCCTCCGCATCGCGCCAGCCTGCAGGGTGCACAGCGTCAGCAAGGTCTCTTGCCCGCCCTTGGCCCGCCCCCAGGCCCGCACTCACCAGCGCACTCGAAGTGCACCTTGGTGGTGAGCGCGCGCACAGCCTTCAGTGGGAAGAGTCGGCAGGAGCCCCCAAGCGGCGGGCGGTTGGGCGAGAGGCGGATGGAGGCACAGCCCTCTTCTTCACCCGAGCTGCCCAGCACGCTGAGCGTAAAGATGTAGCCCTCACCGTCGCGCAGCACACCCTGCCGAACTACCAGTCGCATGCCAGAGCTGCCCGTGGACGTGGTCGTCTCGTTCAGTACCAGCGTCTTGTTGCTGAAGGTGCGTGCGGCCCAGCGCTGCAGGACGCAGCGAATAAGTCTGGGTGAGAACAGGGCCAGGGCCACCGACAGCCCCGCCCACCGCCCTGCCTCCGCTGCTCACCCCTCGCTTGGAGCCGCTGCTACAGTTGTCGCAGCGGCCCTCCAGGTATACATAGGAGCTGCGGCTCACTTCGTACACTGCTTGCGCCTTGCAGGACACGCACTCCAGAGACACAATGGGCACCCGGCCGCTCCGGATGGATACCTGGAGGCGGGCGGGGTGGGGGGGGTGGGGGGTGCGGGGGGGCAGTCACGGAAGACCTCTCAGGTCCAAACTAAGGAAAGCGCAGAGATGGAGGCTTTCCATTTCCCAGTCCTGGGAGGGGTTAGTCCACTAAGGAGCAAGAAGCCAGTGGGGCTTGCCTGCAGCCCAGGGGCTTGCTAAGACTGGCAGGTGACACAACTAGAGTGAACAAACCAAGGCATTAAGCAGTCCACACAATGCTGTGCTCCTACTGCCCTGGGCAGGGCCTGGGTAAGACAACCCAGCCAGCCTACCTGCCTGGTATGCCCTCTTCTGGAGATGACTTTTCTGGGTAGGAGTGTCTCCTGGGCAGGCCAATTGAGAAGGCCTGGTGGTGGGGAGACATCTCCCCAGGATGCCCCAGCACACCCCACTGGCAGGACCTGCCCCACAGAGTGGCCACCACCTGCACTGTGGTCCTAACTTTCCTGGCCAGGGCAGAAGGCTATGAAGGCAAGAACTGGCCCCTTCCATCCAGAAGCAAAGACATGTACACCCTGGGTACAGTGACTGCCTCTACAGCAGGAGGCAGACCAGTTTTTCACTGTCTGCTTTTTGCACCAGCTGGCACAGAGCCATTGTCTACAGCACACCAGAGCTTGCATGGCCCTTAAGATCTCACGGGGAGCTGCACCCTGGTTTGGAAGGAGGCCATGTCAAAGGGGGATATTTACTATCAAGCCCTTGAAAGAAAGGGGAGTAGAGCTGGGCACTGTTAGGACACTGTCTAGGCTCGGTCCACTGGGACAGGGGCATCACCCACCGTCTGGCTTGCAGCCTCCTCCTTCCGGCCCGCCTTCCACACTGTGAGACTGAAGGTGTACTGCACACCGGCCACCAGGCGCTCCCGAGGGATGGTTACTACGCTGCTCCCACGGGGCCCAAGGTTCAGCAGACACCCACTGGCCTCACTCTGCAGCCCACAAATGAGGGAGACAGTGAGGTATGAGACCCACATCCAGCCTCAATGCAGACAGGGCTTGGGGCTTTCCTGGCCAGTCCAGGGCAGGGAACTATGAGGGCAAGAGCTGGTCCCCTCCTTGGTCCCATGCAGGAACCAAGGCCCAGTCCAAGACCATGTGGAGTGCTGGGCATTCCCTGGACATAGCACAAGTCTGAGGGGCAGAGAGGATGTATTGCCATGTGGCTGACCTGAGTTGAGGCCACACAGGCCCAGAGGAAGTTTAGTGGTGTCTGGTCACCATCCTCCAGATTGGGATCGTAGGACTTGCTCCCATCCAGCACGAGGTCCTGCGTGTCTGACCACACACGGTAGGAGCCACCTTCAATGATGGGCACCAGGCGTTCAGCAGCCACAGTCACATTGGCCTGAATGCTCTGTGCCAACGGCGTGTCCCCAAATGACACCACAAACACGAAGCAATAGTGGCCCACAGGAAGTGCCAGCCGTGGCACTACCAGCTGGGGCCGGCTCATGTCCACACCAGGCAGGGCCACTTGTGCTACACGCCCCAGCCGCTGGCAGCTAGTGGTGCGATATACCTCCCAGCGGTACTCAGTCTGGTAGGTGACACAGTCCCGTAGGTCAACGTGGGCCTCCAGGTAGTTCCGTTGGGAGCGCCGCATTAGCACCTGCAGGGGCAGGGCTACATCCACCTCGGGCTCCCTGCAGGCCAGAACCTGGACAGTCACCGTGGCCTGTGCCACAAAGAAGCTCACCAGGTTGGAAGCATTCACCTGTACTCGGTAGTCCCCAGGCTGCAGGTAGGAGTGGTCAGCCCAGGGCTCCTCTGTGTCCTGCACTGGAGCCCCATCCCCAAAGTCCCAGTGGTAGGCCACTTGCCGGGGGCTCGGGCTTGTGGCAGCCTCAAATCGGGCTGAGCGGCTGGCAAAGCAGCGGCCACTCCTCAGCTCCACGTGCTGAATGACATCCTGCACCTCCACAGAGAGCGTCATGTTCACGCCGCCCAGCTCATTGAAAGCACGCACCTGGATCTCCAGCAGCCCCGCTGCAACAGGGGTATAGGTGACATCACGGCCTGACAGAATGACCAGCGAGTCACCCTGAACCTTCTGCAAGGAGAAGTACCAGGCGTAGGCAACTCGGGAGCCCCGCTGCACCCGGGCTGTGAAGTTCTTCTCAGTGCCCGTGGCCATGCCTGGCTCGCAGCAGTTGGGCACCTGCAGCCCACCAACAGCCTCCAGCACCAAGATGCGCACCTGCGCCTGGGCCCGGCTCACGTGGTTCTCAGCCTGCACACTCACCACGTGGTCTCCAGCCTGGGAGAAACGGTGGGAAAAATGGGGCCTGGGGAGAATCTCAGGGGTGGCCCCACCAACCTGCAAGTGGAAGGCGACATCTGAACCAGCGGACAACAGGACCTGAAAGTGGACCAGCTGCCCAGGTGGCACCACTTTGCTACTGGCCCACAGAGCCAGGCCCACAACAGGCTCCTGCACTGTGAGGCTGTGCTCAGCCACAGCCCAGCTGACCGCATTGGAGGCATTCAGCCGGATGGAGAAGGCACCAGCATCTGGGAAGCTCACGGCAACGTGCGGGCTATGCTCACTGCCACCCGGCACAGTCCAGCACCAGCTTACATTGGTGCCTGTGGCTAGCTGCCCCCAGAAGGACACAGTGGAGCTGACTGCCACAAAGCTGCCCAGTTCACCAGCCCTGATGCTGAGGCCACTCACAGGCACCTGCACAATCACCTCAATGGTGGCATTGGCCAAGCCCAGCTGGTTCCCAGCTGTGACCCTGACTGGGTGCAGGCCGGCTATGGGAAAGGCAAGGATGACAGACGGCTCCAAGGTCTCCCAGCTCAGCTCTTCCTCTAGAGTCCATGTGTAAATGACATTGCTACCACCAGTCAGCCTGGCACTGAGGGTGACGCTCGTGTTGACAGCAGCTGGGTTGGGGGAGGCGGCCACAGCCAGCCACCCCACAGGCTCCATAAAGTCCACAGTGCGGTTGGCCCAGGCGCTGCCCAGCATGTTGGTAGCCCGCAGCTGGATGTGGTAGGTGCTGGCTTCGAGTGCAGTGAGTGAGAAGCTCTTACCACTGCCCGTCAGGGATGGGCTGCCATCCCGCTGGGCGACCCAGCTGTAGGAGATGTTGGTGCCATCCCTCACCATGGCATGCAGCTGCAGCGTGTGGTTGGTGGGGAAGCAGCAGCTGCCCCCTCCACCTGCTATCTGCAGCCCCTCGATGAGCTGCAGGACATAGATGAAGATGCTGTCTTGGGCAGTGCCCACCTCATTCTCAGCTGTGACAATGATGTTGAAGGTGCCCACCGAGCGGAAGGTGTAGGAGATGGTGGGGCCCCCGGGTATGGGCGTGCAGCGGTCACAGAGCACCCAGGAATAGCACACGTCGCTGCCTGACTCCAGCAAGGTGCTGAAGCTCACGCTGCCGTTCAGAGGCACAACTGTGCGGCTGGCATTGACACTGAGCCCCCGCACACGCCGTTTTACTGTGACATTGAGCTGGGCCTCGCTACGGCTCACCTCATTCCAGCTGGCCACCCTGACGGTGAAGTGACCTGTGTTGTTATAGATATGGGTGACCTCGGGGCCCTCAAGCTGCCTGCCATCTCCCAGCTCCCACAGGGAGGTGGCAGGGCGCCCATGGCCCACAGTGGAGAACAGGTAGGGCTGCTGCAGCTCTAACACACGGGAGCTGTTCACTTTGATGCCAGTGACCACTACAGGCTCCTGTACCTCCACGAGAGCTGAGTCATTGGCAGCAGAGACATTATTGTACACAGTGACCGTCACCAAGTAGGAGCCCACATCTCTGTAGGTGAATGTCATCTCAGGGCCCCCAATACGGACCTGGGCATTGTCTTCAATGCCAAAGTCCCAGGTGTAACGGTAGGGGAATGGGGGCCAAGCAGAGGCTACCAGCTGGGCTTCGTCCCCAAGCTGCACAAACTGCCTCTCAGGCTGCAGGGTGACATTGTCCACCTCAGGCTCCACACAGACACTGGTGAAGTAATGTGCCTTGTTCACATGGCTCGACAGGACCAGCACCAGGGGAAATGTGCCACTACGAGTGAAGTTGTGTGTCACTGTCGGGTGCCCCTGGATGGTCACATTAGAGGAGCCATCTCCAAAGGTCCAGTCAAAGAGATAGCGAGCAGGGTCCCCAGTAACATGGGCTGTCAGCTGGGTCTCGGGCTGTGTGGGGAGGCAGGCCATGGGCTCTATGCGTAGCACCTCTAAGACAAAGACCTGCACAGGCAGGCTTTGGCTCAAGTGACCCACAGGGCTGGCTGCTGCCACTGTCACCGTCATGTTCTGTGCCTGCAGATACACATGCTGCACCGTGGCCTCAGGGCCTGTCAACACTGTGCCATCCCCCATGTCAAATGTCCACGTGATGTTGTCACCCATCTCCACAGCGGCGCTGACGACCACAGGGGCGCCTTGCTCTACAGCCGGGCTCAGGTGCACACTCAGGCCACGCAGCTCCTGGAAGACATGGACCTCTGCCTGCGCCACCACCCTGCTCACCGTGTTGTTGGCCTCCAGGCAGATGTGGTAGGTGCCTGTTGCCATGTAAGTGTGGCTGACCACTGGCTGGCTCTGCATCAGGACAGGGGAGCCGTCCCCAAAGTCCCACACATACAGGACACCACCAGGGGAGGGCAGAGGGTGCGGGTAGAAGGTACCAGGCTGGCCGGCCACCAGGGTGCTGCTGCTCATGCCAATGACCGTGGTGGGCAGCGCGTCACGCACGCTCACAGGTACCACTTGCGTTAGGTTCTCAAAGGTGTTGGACACGAGCACTGTCAGGTTGTACTCCCCTGTAGGACAGACCTGAGTGGGACCTCCTTCTCACAGGACTTCCCCACCCAGTCCTGGTACCACACGCACAACGCTCCTCAAGATGTAAACCGCTGTGCCCTTGGGCCAGCTGGAGGGGCCCCACAACAAGTTGCACGTGGGACCCAGCTCCATGAGGCAGCAATGAGGGTAGGAAGAAAAGGGCACCTCCAGGCACAACCGCAGAGGGGAGCAGGAGCACAAGGAAGGGAGGGCGTGCAGCCTGCGCCACATGCCACTGGGGGCGCTGCTGCATGGGGCTCTTGATCCCAAGAGAAGACTGAGAGC
Organism: Callospermophilus lateralis; assembly: GCF_048772815.1. Lineage (NCBI taxonomy): Eukaryota > Metazoa > Chordata > Mammalia > Rodentia > Sciuridae > Callospermophilus > Callospermophilus lateralis. The sequence goes on along the minus strand of NC_135323.1, from coordinate 7,374,272 downwards.
AGGGAACAAGAGGGTCCCATTTCTGGCAAATTCAAATCAGGGCTGCCTCAGGGGCCACCCACCCCTCTTTCACTCCAGTGAGGTCCCCAAGACATCAACCCAGGCAGGATCACGGTAGGGTGATGGGGATGGTCCCTGGGAGTGTCATCCCTGAGAGGGTCTGCCTGAGGCCAAGGTCAGTGGGGCAACAGCCCCATCCTTACCTGGGATGGCATAGGAGTGCGTGGCACCGTGTTCCACAAGCACCTGGGCCACTGTAGGGTCTGGAACCTGGAAGGACTCATCGTATGGAGGCTTGAACTGACCAAGAATCTGCTCCCCATCCCCAAAGGTCCACCTGTCAGGGGAGTAAGCTGACAGTAAGTGGGCCAGAGAGGCAGGTGGGCAGGGCCAGCCACTTGCACAGTGTGGGTACACACTTCCCCTACAGTGGTTCCTTCCTGGCATCTTCATTCAAGGTACCCCAGTACTCTGCTTCATAAGTCTCTCACCCCTCCCAGGTAACCCTCAGAGGTCCTATGTACCAGCATCCCAAAAGGAGGAGGAAGGCTCAAGACAGCAACCCTATCAGGATGCCCAGGCAAAACTAGGTCCTGGGTAAGAACCCGGCCCCAGCGCTCTCAGGCACTGACCCCAGGGCTGTGGCCTCCACTAGGCCCAGAGGCACTCACAGGAAGGCCACCTCCACAGCGGAGTCTACCAGCACACTCGCCACCAGCACAAGGGTGGTGTTGGGGGGCAGCACAGTCGGCACTGCAGACACCCTCAGGCCCCGCATCCTGTTCATGCGCTCCACTGTGACATTGTAGTTCACGGTGACATTGCTGACGTGGTTGGAGGCTGTTAGCTGTGGAGACAGGCATCAGTGGGTGGCAATACACACAGACCCACAGGCGAAAGGCCCTCAGCCCTGACTCAGCGACCCCCCCACACTCACCCACAGCCATGGCGGGGTCCTCGCAGGGTGGCAAGACAGAGCAGAACAGAAGGCAAAGGTGAGCACCCAGACACCCTATGACTTGAGTCCCCCTCCACCCACCCCCACCTACTGAGAGCTTGAAGATGGCGGCGCTCTGGTAGATGACGTTGAAGACAGCGTTGTGGAAAGTCAAGGACTGCTTATCATCGATGGTCCACCGGAAGACCACATCTGAGCCAGCCTCCACCACAGGGGTGTATCGCTGTGGGAGGAACATGGCGTCACCAAAAGCTGTGACCCCTGCCCTACCCTGGGACTGACTCCCTCTCAGCCCCCATTTGTGTTCTCCAGAAGGACCTGCTGAAGACCAACATGCTGAACCACCACGGTCCCTGATGGACACTGAGTGGCTTCCGACCAGGGAGGGGGCCTTCCTCTATGTGCACCCTTGTCTGGGTGGGGGGTGTCATAGGCCACACTCACCACTAGGACGCCCTGCAGCACACGGGCCTCGGGGCTGGGCATGGCTCGGAGGCCTCGGATGGGCTCCTCCGCTGTCACCCTCAGGCTGAGGTTGGCCCGGCTGGCACCGTTCTGAGCCATAAGCTCCAGCACATGCTCCCCAGCACTGAGCCCAGGCAGCACCAGCACTGAAAACAGGGTGTTATTGGTCTCTCGGGTACAGCTGGGCTCAAGGGTATCGGCCACATCGGGGCAGGCATCCTCAAAGGGTGCACTGACGCTGCCCCCAGGCCAGCGAGCTACAGCTGTGGCATTGGCACCAGAGTCCAGCTGAAGCACCAAGACCGAGCCATTGGCTGGCACATAGAGGTGGCCATCATGGGGGGCAGGGTGGATGACCCGCAGCCCAGTCACAGGAGAGATCACATCAAAGCTGCAGGACAAGTTGTGCCTAGAGACACTGTTGCCCACTGTGGCCCAGACCTCATAGTGCCCAGGATGTTGTAACCCAGGGTTTGGCCTCAGGCCCAGCAGTGGGGTGAGCCGCTCTGTGGCTGAGAACAGTTGCAGAACACAGGCAGGACCAGCTCGAGCACCCTCCAGCTGAGTAGGCAGGTGGGCCAGCCAGTCAGAGGCATTGGTGGAAAGATACAGGGTCTCAAGGCCAGGGCGTCTGGGCACCGGGGGACAGTGTAGGAAGGCACCTGGGCCAGCATCATGCTGTAAACCAATGAGGTCACCAGGGAGCACAGGCACATCCTGGTCGCAGAGAGTGACCTAGGGGAGAAAGCAGGGCTGTGAGAGCCCACAGGGAACACTGGGCCAGGGCGTCAGGCAGGGCTCCCAACAGGGCACCTTAGCACTGTCAACTATGCTTCCAGGAGTCCTGCACCCCAGGATCTCATAGCAAGGACAAACAGGGCAGCAGAGACAAAGGGGACTTGCATGGGAATGCAGCAGGGGTGGGCTGTCCGATAGAAAGACCCTCCTCAGAGGACTTGAAGGATGGGAAGAAGCTGGTCACCATGAGCAGGTAGGAGTCCTCCTCAGAAGACACAGCAAGGGCAAAGACCCTCATGGGGGGACACAGGCAGGTGCAGAGGAATCCATACTCAAGTGTAATGGGCAGCTGAGGGGAAGGCAGCTTAGGCAGCTGGTCAAAGGCAGAGAGACCCGAACAGGAACACATACCGAGTACTGTGTGGGGGGACCTGCAGGCACGGAGAAGAAGAACTCCCTCCATAGTGTGTAGGTAGCCTTTGGAAGCCTGGGACCTGACAGGGATCCATTAGCACAGGCCCAATCATGGCAGGAGGCATCCAGAGGCATGCAGACATTGGCTTCAGGGCACCAATGTCCCTCCAGCATATACTTGGGGACCAGATCAGTCCTGTTGTCATGCTCACTGCTATTTTCCAGGGGCCCTGCAAGTAGATGAGAGGCGTTGGAGGACATCCCACCCACCTACCTGACCTGGCCAGCCAGTGTCCCCTACTACTACCACTGGCCCACTGCCACAAAGCCACTTGCCACTGACCTGGGTCAGACCTCAACCCAGAGAGCCCCTCCCCTAACCTGCCCTTAGACACATGCAGAAGTCTCCAGCCCTGCTCTCTGTCCACCCAAGGGCTGGGGCCAGCAAACCTGAGCGCTCAGAGAGGGCCTGAGCTCCCCAGCCCCACCACCATCATTAAGCCCCACCTGCTGCTCCTGAGGGCCGGTACACCTGCAGCCGCAGCTGGGCAGGCCTCCGGAGCTCCTGGGTCTCAAACTCAGCTCCAGTGAGGAAGGCTTCACGGCTCAGGCTCAGGCCAGGAAACACCATGACCTGCAGGGCAGGGGGCACCTCAGTGCCAAATACTGACCCTGGGGTCTGGACTCCACGAACCCAGAACCACCAGGGTGAAGAAAAGGAAGCTATTGGATGGTCCTATCATCCTCCCACAGAGGAAGCCATTAGATGGTCCTGCACAGACCTCATTTTATGCCACTGGGAAAAAAAACAAGGTCAAAACCATCTGTGAGCAGCAGGGTCCCTAGCATGGTCTTAAAAATCCATCACCCTTTAGCTGGGGCTGTGGCTCAGTGGTAGAGTGCTCACCCAGCACATGTGAGGCACTGGGTTCAATCCTCAGCACCACATAAAAAAAATAAATAAAAGGTATTGTGTCCAACTACAACTAAAAAAATATTTTAAAAATTCTGATTAAAAAAAAAAATCATTCACCTAGCAGGGCAAGGTGGCCACGTCTGTAATCCCAGCTATGGGGAAACTGAGGCAGGAAGATCAAAAGTTGGTGAGACCTTGTCTCTAAATAAGAAAAGCTCAGTAGTAGAAGTACTTCCTGGGTTCAATCCCAAGTACTGCAAATAAATGAACAAAACAATATAATGTAAAAACATTCACCCAGAGCAGGGCCAGCAGGTGCTCAGAGTTCTCCCAGACCAAGGAATCAGGCGCCTTTCATCTCTGCACCCCACAGATCTCCAACTGTCTATGCTGGGCACAAACCACTTTAGGAAGGCCCTCACAAAGCCAACTTGTTGTTTTTTTTTTTTTTTTTAAGAGACACAAAACAGGCTCAGGCAATACCCCCGAGATGCAGAGGGGTTCTAGTATGCAGAAAGGCTGACCTACCTCCACAGGCTGCTGGGGGGCTAAGAGGACTTCCTGCTGTGCCAGCAGACTCAGGGGTCCCTGCAGGCCCCCACCAGGCACTCCCATGAGGAAGTTCTCAGCATCCCACACGGGGCCTGGGAATGGCAAGTATGCAATGAGGTGCTGGTGCCAGGCCAAGGGGACAGCTGGAGGGACATCCAGGGTGGGGCCACCTGGGTCTGAGCCACCCAGCAGCTCCTCCCCCATTCCCTCCATGTTTGCCTCAACCCAGGCACAGCAGCAGGTGCTCAGCACACCAGCACACACCCAGCACACACCCAGCACCCAGGAGCAACCATGGGAGGGCAGCCCCAGTCGTGCCCCAGCATCCTGCGCACCTCCAGGCCGCAGCTCACAGACGTAGCTGTGTGGAGCTGAGCACAGGTCAGTGTTGCACTGTCCTGCGGGTCCCAGGCGCACACAGTGCTCGGCAGTGGCTGGGTGCGGCTCCCCAGGCAGCCAGTTCTGGCAGCTCTCAAGGCTGAAGGCTTCACCCTGAGAGGCCGGGCCAGCCTCTGCCCCCTCCACAGCCGAGAAGCCAATCCACACATCCAGGCTCCTGCAGGCAGATGGCAGAGAAGGCGGGCACTGAGAGGGCGCCCCCATTCTCCCACTGGGGCATGCTCCTCACAGTGCTAGCAGGGTCCTATCACCATCTCATTTCTCACACGTGAAACTGAGGCTCCAGATGTGACCAGGCAAGCAAGGCCTAGGCCCACAGCAGCAGAGCATCTACCCAGTGTCCATGTCCATGGGGCCAGTGGGCACAAGTGAGGGCCCCTCACAGAGCTCCACCTCAGACCTGACTGAGGGCCATGAGCCACCCCACACCTTGCTCTGCAGGGAAGACCCAGGTACAGCATTTGGGGACAAAGACAGTCTCACATCAGACCCAAAGTGAGCTGCCACCTGAGGGATCAGCCAAGGCAGGGAGCCCCTCCTGAAGGCAGGTCTGCAGACGCACATCCAGACTTGGGCAGAGGGAAGCCAGTGCAGTAGGATATACTCACACACGCCTAGACACACACGAGCATCAGAGGGTACACCAACTGGGAGTCGTGCTATAGCCCCAGCACCAAGAGCTGATGCTGATGCCCATTAGCCAGATGACCTTGGGGAAAGGCTGTGATCACTGTGGGCCCGATATTCCCTTCTGAACTCTGAGACATGCAGAGTATTGACATAACAGGAGCCCTCCCGCTGTCCAGCAGGTGGATCCCTAGGAGAGGTGGGGTCTGGCCTCACCCCTACTCCAGCCATGGCAGATGTGAGCTGCAGAATAAGGGCCTGGCCCACTGTGACTGGGAGGTACACGTCCCCACAAGACTGAGGAGGGCACAGGAGCCAAGCATGCTCTCCCTGGGGGCAGCACATCATGGCCCTGACCCTTCCCAGGAGAGGAGCAAGCAGAGAGGCTTGAGAAGCAGAAAGCATAGTCTCTATGGTAGGCCCCAAACCAGCCCTCTTGGGAGGATTCAGTGTCCTGCCCTGCAGGGCTGGAGAGACTGGGGTCCTGGTCCCGGGTCCCACAGTGTTTATGAAATCCACTCCCTTACCACCATCCATCTCTGGGGGGCAAGACAGGGCCCTTCTTGCCACCCCCACCTCTTCTGAACTGCTTCAGGCCTGGGCTCTGCCTATACCCCGGCACTCTAAATCCCCTGCCCACACTGCATTATGGCCTTCCTGGGGATGGGTACAGGCACCTGGTAACCTGGGAGACCAGGAAGTGCTGAATGGCAGGACTGTCCACCATAGCCAGGGCGGCCCCAGCCCAGGCCCGGCACTGCTCCTGCGCCTGCAGCCAGGGCATCTTCTCTGCCACCAGGCGGTAGCAGTGCCCATTGCCAGGGAAGACCTCTGTGTCCGAGGGGCAGAGCGGGTGCACCACTGGGGGACGATGGGCAGAGAACAGGGCATCAACATGTGCCAAAGGATGGGAAGAAAGAGACAGCAGGGGTGACCCAGGCCCAGCAGAGAAAACACCTACCTCGGCTGGGCTCCTCACCCAGGGCCAGGATGCTATAGGTGGCCTGTAGGGCTGAGCCTCCACGGTTCCGGATGCTAAAATGAAGGCTCTCATCACTGAGCACAGAGGATGGGCACACGAGCTTCAGGGCAGCAGGGGCCACCTCCACTTGTACCTTTGTACTCAGCAGAGCCGAGCCAGACCCCAAGGCCAGCACAGCAGTCACGTGATAGTACCCAGGTAAGACGTAGCGGTGGGTGGTGGCGGCACCAGCCACATCCACCTTAGGGGAGCCATCACCAAAGTCCCAGCATGTGGAGCTAATAGGCAGAGGGGCAATAATGTGAAAGGCTGCTGGCTGGCCAGAGGCCAGGGGTCCATGGGGCACCACCAGGGTGGCCCCTGGGGAAGCTGGGAAGATATGTTGGAGGAGGATGGGGACCCTGCAGTTGGGGGTGGGGAGTGGCAGAGGACTGGAGCACAAGGACTGGCAGGCTGCAGAGGTGTTGGGGGCCTGGGCTGCCCCACATAGGCACTGGCCCTGTTCCAAGAGGGCTGCAAGGCTGTGTCCGGCTGAGAAGCAGAAGGCACTGCAGGACTCAGGTGCCAGTGGGCCCTCGCGGGCAGCAGAGAAGGCCACCACTGCCACAGTGCCTGAGCTGTTGTCGGGGAGGCAGGCGACATAGTCCTCACCTGTAACAGGCAGACACACTGGTCCCAGGGCCACTTCCTCCTGCCATCACTGCAGACTTGCTGCACCTCCCTAGACCCCAGACCAGACCTCCCATAGCCAAACCCTCCCTGGAGAGGCCTGCCCAACCCATGCCCAGGCACTGTGTCCCCACATGCACCTTTTCCTGGGCCCTCTTGGCCAGGGTCCTGGTAGTAGGGAGGACAGGGCCCTTGTGTCCTGCCTGCACTCACCACAGCTGCTGTCCAGCAGGGGCATGCTGAGGAGGGGCTGGCCAGCCAGGGGGCCAGGCCCAGCACACGTGGCTGCCTCAGGCTGGACCACGTGAACATGTTGTTCCTCCACCCAGTGCCTCAGCCACGCCAGACCACAGTCACACTCAAATGGGTTCCCGCTCAGGTTTCTGCAGGAGAGCGGATGGTGAGGGGACCAGGCAAGGAGGGGCTACCCTGGCAGAAAGCTCCCATTGCCTGCAGCAGGTGAGCAAACTGCCCCTGGAGTCTGCTCTCAAATTTGGGGGGTGAGTCAGGTCAGAAGGGCAGAGGGGATATTGGGGGTCCAGTGTCGAACTACTAACATGCACCAGAACAAATCAACTCACATTTCAGTTAAATTAAATAAATTAGCAAATGTTCCTTCTTCTAACGTAGAGATCCTGTTGTTGCTTATGTCCCTGGAAGAAAGAAGAGATTAGGCGGAGTGACGGGAGCCCTGTAACCAGATGGCAATGGGCAGCAGCCACCTGTCCACCCTAAGGAGTCCCCAGCATGCAGGAGGGGTGAGCACAGCCAGCGGGGACTCACAGCTCCACCAGTGCTGAGAAGTTCACCAGGAGCTCGACATCCAATGCCTGGAGCAGGTTGTGGGAGATGTCGCTGAGGAGCAAAACACATGGGTGAGGCAGGAGCCCTTGACTGGCCACAAGGCCATCTGGTCCCACCCCTAGGAGCTTCCTGCAACTCCAGTTGCAGCCTCCCACCCTCCAAATTCCCATTCCCAGGGGCCAGGAAGGGGATTTTCTGATGGAGGACCTGAATGAACACATGTCTGGGGAGACTAAGGAAGGAATGCTGGGGGCCAGAGCCCTCTGCACCCACCTCAGCCCCACAATGAGTACCACATAGTGCAGTCACACACAACTGCAAACCCTGCTCTCAAATTTGGGGGGTGAGTCAGGTCAGAAGGGCAGAGGGGATATTGGGGGCCCAGCATCTAACATGCACCAGAACAAATCAACTCACATTTCAGTTAAATTACATAAATGAGCAAATGTTCCTTCTGTACCTGTACCTGGACAGGTACAGCCCCTTCCATCCAGCCCCTGCCCCAACCTTTCCTCCAGAGCCAAGTCCCTCCACCAACCCCTTGCCCCCAGCCTAGCAGGGTGGTCCCTCACCACCAAGAGCTGACTTCTCCACCCTCTACATGGGCTTCGGAATGCAAGCAGCTGCAGGGGCCCAGCTGCTGCCATTTATCAGTGGAAGGGAGACCTCAGAACGTTCCAAGATACAATGAGGGCACAAAGGTGAGATAAATGGGGAAGGGCCCTGGCGGATGACCCCACATCACAGTAACAATGATGGCCCATGAAACTTCAAGTCCAACACGAACAATCAAAAACCCTGACTGTATCAACAAGATAACAGAGAGGTTCATCTGTAGGCATCAGCGAGAATCATCAAGAAACAAGGCAATGAAAGTCTGTGCCTATGCCCTGGAGTGGACAGACTAACCCACAATGGGGAAGAAGCCACAGAAAGGCCTGACCTGCAAGAACCTGCAGGTCAAAAGGTCAAGAGCAACTGAGGCACAACCACCACAGTTGGAGCTGACTTCAGCACTCAGAAGTCCCAGAACAAAGAGCACCAGAAAGTGAGCCAGGTGGTGGCTGGGCAGGAGGGCACAGAGTATTGTGGCCCAGTACCCAGGAGGCCAAGACAGGAGGGTCACGAGGTTACAATCTCTAGGCTAGCCTCGGCAATGCAGTAGACCCTCTCTTAAAATAAAAAAGGACTGGGATGTAGCTCAGTGAGAGTGCCCCACGATTCAATCCTCAGTATTGGACTAAGGCAGGGATCTAGAAACAACTAACAAAAGCATATATGGTCACAGATGTAGAAGAAACATGCCATCTTCTCAGTAATTAGAGAAATACCAATAAAAATGATAACGCAAAAGCATTCTTTTTCTGTCAGTTGAGAGCATATTAGATCCAGTCTTCGGCTCAGGTGACCCAGTCAATCCACCCTCACTGACACCAGCAGCCACATCACTAGGCCCTTTGGGCAGTCTAGCGCAAGCACCACTGCCTTTCAGTTATCCCATTCTTTTTCTTTTTTTGATATTAGAGATTGAACCCAGAGCCACATCCCCAGCCCTTTTTGTTTTTTGAGATGTCCCACCCCCACCACTGCAACCCCAAGTGGCTGGGATTACAAGCGTGCCCAGGTGTCCCATTATTTTTTGGGGGGTGTGTGGTACTAGAGATTGAACTCAGGGACACTCAACCACTGAGCCATACCCCCAGCCCTATTTTGTGTTAGAGACAGGGTCTCACTGAATTGCTTAGCATCTTGCTTTTGCTGAGGCTCGCTTTGAACTTGCGATCCACCTGCCTCAGCCTCCCAAACCACTGGGATTACAGGTGTGCACCACTGTACCCAGTGGTATCCCACCTCCCCTCAAGCTTTTGGTGCCTTTGAGAACTCACAGGTGAGGGAGGGGGCCACAGTCACCCTTGCCATCTACCTCTGGGGTACTCTTTAGGTTCACATATTCCCACTGATCCAGTGAAGCTCCTGGGACAGGGGCCCCAGGACAACCCTGAATGACAGACACCTCTGGTGGTCTGGCCTATGCAGCTTGGGTCCCCCACCAGAGCTTCTGCTCCCCTAAGTGCACTATTTGCCACACAAAATTACCTGGTGCCTCTCAGCAGTCCAGCCCTTCCCAATGACCGCCCAGCTGCTGAAGCTGGAAGCCAGGAGTCCGCCTTTGCCCTTTCCTGGCCCTGGCCCAATTCAGGGCTCCACCCGCAGCACCCTCCTGGGGCCTACTGGTCTCCTTGTTGCTCTATCCAAGCTCCCAGCGGACAGGCAATGGCTCTTTCTACCAGGGGGTACCTCAGTCAGGCCCAAGCCAGGGCATCCCAGTGGCAACGATGAGGACAGCAGAGGGAACCTGTACTCTGACAAACCAGGCTTTGGCCCCAGCAGAGACAGCCCAAGCAAGGAAGTGAGACTGAGAGGAGCACTGGCTCCTCAGACCTGGTGTCGTGCACCACCATCCCACCTGGCAGTCCACCTGCCTCAGGTGGCTTCTTTCTGGGACCTGCCTGAATCTACCACCAGGGTTCAAAAAAGTAACAAGGGTCTTGGGGACCCTGCTTGGCTGAGTTCCCCCAATCCAGGGAGTGTGGCAAAGCAGGGAGTGGGCAACAACTAGGAGCTGCGCCCCAGTCTCTGCCCCATGGTGGCACTGTCAAGAAGTGGTAACATGCAGGCTGTGGGGAACAGGGGACACTGGAGGGACAATCAGGGCCTGCATTCAGCCCACTGCCCACTGGCCTGAGGTCCTGACAGTAGCTTTTCCACAGCTGTCTGCTACAGCCATCACTGACCCAGGGGAATACCAAGGCCTGGACAGTCCCATGCCCCCACACTCCACAGGCTTCCCCCACTCTCCCTGGATAACGTCATCACAGTCTGATGCCCCGACCCCAATAATCGGGTTCCCTGCAGGGTTCAGAGAAGGGAAACAGTGAGCACCCTGGCAGAAGGGAAACAGAAGCAAGGGCACCAAGGCTGGTCAGATAGCAGACACCCTGGCCCTTACCCAACGCTGGGAGGATGGGAGCACCCAAGAAGTATGGGGCCGAGTGGGGCCTACCTTCTAGGCCATCTGGATTCTCCAAGGCCAAAGCACACAACTTCTAGAGACCCCACGGCTAAGCTGGAAGGCATCAGGTGAGCTGAAAGAGGGAGCTAAGCTGGGGACTCACACAAGGGGACAGGCAGGTGCCCATGTGAGCATAGACACGTCACGTCCCTCAGCCTGGCAGGCTGGGCCCCCACTTCCCACAGCATTGGGGTACTAACTCCACAGTCTGTGACAGAGACTGAGGTGCTCCCAGGCCTGGCCTGATCCCCCTGCTGTCACAAGATAGACAGTAATGCTGGGTGTCCTTCACACCTGGGTTCTCCTCACATTGCCATCCAGATCAGATGTCCCTGGGGCTGGACCCCAAGCTGCCACCTATGGGTGCACCTCTAGATGTGGGGCACCAGCCTCGCCTGAGTTTATATCCATGGACTCACACCCACGGGACAGGTCTGTGTCAGGCTCCCGATTTTCCTGCTACAAGAACTTGGGGGACTTCCTCCACCACCCTCGCCAAGCTGTTCCCGGGCTGCACAGAGGATGGGTGGCGCTGTCAGGTGGGCGATGGGAGCCTCTGGAGAAGTGGGAGACTGTGTGCGAAGGCGGGCATGCTGGGGAGGTGGAGGCGAGGGAGCCACTTAAACAGTTTCTAAATAAGGACAATTATTTTGAGAGGAGGATGCTGGGGACTTAACCCGTGGGCGCTATACCACTGAACTATAACGCCAGACCCTTTTTATTTACTTATTTTTATTTATTTATTTGTTTATTTATTTATTTATTTATTTTAGTTACCAAGGGACCTCTATTTTATTTATTTATATGTGATGCTGAGAATTGAACCCAGTACCTCACACGTGTCAGGCAAGTACTCTACCACTGAGCCACAACCCCAGGCCCCCTAGACCTTTTTATTTTGAGAAAGGGTCTCTATATTGCTTAGGGTCTTGCTAAGTAGCCCAGGCTGGCCTTGCATTGCGATCCGCCTGCCTCAGCTTCCCAAATCACTGGGATTACAGGCGTGTGCCACCATGCCCAACAGCTGTGGACTGATGTGAGGGCCAACCCCTTTCCAGGGCTATAAAAACAAAGGCCCCAGATAAACCAGAACTCTGACCTGCAGCTGAGTGGCTCCAGTTTCCTCCTCCAAGATGGAGAGTAGCCCAGGTGCCCGCTCCCCAGTCTGGATGCCGGGCAGGGTGTGGGGGCCAGCAGAACCCCCAAGGAAACATCTGCACATTCCAGGCACATGTGGTCAGTGGGCGGGCGAGTGCCAGGTCCGGCACCCCCACCCAGCGCTGGCCGCCGTGCTGGAAACAGTGCTCAGGGGGAACAGCTCCGAGGGGCCGCCTGTGGACATTATGTAATCAGCTCTTCCAGAGCCAGCCACCTCCTCCCTCTGGCAGACCCAGGCAGTGCAGGGGGAGGCAGAAGGCCCCCACTCTCCCCCAATGCTCCTGGAGGAAACAGACTCCCCTCAACCCAGCAAGGAAACTCCCAGAAACATCCTCTCCCAAGCCAGAGCAGAGGGGTGAGAGGCCGCTGTCAAGGACCCACACTTGGCTGGCAGAAGGGTCCTGGCCCCCAGGCTGGCCTCCCTAGCGGCTCCTTCCTGTACTAATGGACTTTCCTTCCAGGAGCCCAGCAGCCAGAGCCAGCGTGGGTCTGACGCCCTTACTGTTTTCATTCCCTTTGCTTTTTGTTCCCTTCTATTTATGGCGAGTGAGGCTAGCTTCCAGGGCCGGAAATGATGTTTAAATTGATGAATTCGAGTTTAGGAGAGAGCTGCAGAAAATCACTTAGTGCACACAGGCAGTGAGGTGGGCAGGGCAGGCTCTGGCTATGCCCCCCTGCTTTTCCAGGGAGACTCACCTCTATGCTGCCCCCCCCCATGACCACCTCCCACCTGGCTCCAGATGAGGGCCTGGCAAAGAGTGGGTGCCCCATCTCTGGGATGAGGGAAAGGCTACGAGGGCAGGCTGCAGGGGCAGCCCTCTGATGGCCAGGACCAGGGCCAAGGAGCAGGAGGAGAGCCCACGTGTTACAGGGTGTTCTGTGGCATCTGTCTGTCCTTACAGGGCCCTAGTCACTGGCACCAAGTACTCCACAATTGAACTGTCACCAGAATGAGATCCTGGGGGGAGGGAGTGACAAGGCCTATCCAGGATCCTCCCAGAGCCCACAGGCAGGGACAAGTCTCAGAGGTGAAGGAAAAGAGATGAGGAGTGGGGACATGTCAGGGATCCTGTGTGTGGGAAAAACAGTCCAACCCCGAAGAGGGCTGTTATAAGAGCCACCCACCACGCAGGCACTAACAAAGCAATGTGGATGGGGGGACAGGCAAGGAGGCCCCACTTACCCTAACCTGCAGTGGGGACACTGGAGACCCAGCCTCCCTGCAGCCACCTCTGTGCCCACGTGATCTCTGTGAGCAGTGACTCAGCAGCACCAGGATGGCACCCAGCTGCTCTCAGCCCACCACAACCAGCAGTAGGAGTAGGAGCCCAAGCAGCCCCGCTCTCCTGGGGGAATACTGAGGCTCAGGGCCTGTCTCCTTCCCCACACCACCCAGGAGACGTCCACAGATGGCCACAGGCCAGGTTGTCCAAAGGGTCGGGGTGGAATGAGTAGGACACTGTGCATTAGGCAGGTCCTAGGTCTAGCCAGCTGTCCCATCACTCATTGAGGTACAGCCAATGGCAGGCAACAGCCCAACATCAGGGCTACAATGCACTATGAAGGCTCAGGATCCCCAAGGCCCAGATGTCACCCTTGCCCAGAGTTCTGGCCTCATTCCACATTGCAACCAGGAGAGCTAGCTTCTGCCCCTGCCTGGTGACAAAGCCCTTCCAAGGTGGCCTCCTAGGATCCAACCTGCCTTCAGAGAACAGGGGTTACTAGAGTCAGCCGTGCCAGAGTGAGGCTCACAGAGGTATCAAGGAAAAAGAACCCACAGCACCTTGGCCCCAAGTGCAGCCCCCTAGCACTGGTGCCTGGGCACATGGGCCTTTGGCAAGGATGGCTACCAAACCAGAAAGAGCAAGGTATTCCCAGAAAGGACATGAGCTGCATTTTCCAGCTGCATCTCGTCCTGCAGGGATATGCACACACACCCTGTGGCGCCCCTACACACTGGCCTGCCCACAGCTGCGCCCACGCTGGCCAGCTGGAACTGCACAAGCAACTGCATCAGGCCAGGCAGAGAGCAGAGCCCAGATGGCCGCCACCCCAGACAGCAGCAAGAGAAGCGGGATGTTTTCATTCTAGAGTGCTAGGCAGGTCGACTGTCTGAGCTCCTGCTGCTGGTGTTGGCCACCACAGTGGAAAGGAAAATGTGTCTCCATCCAAAATGGCTTCCTCAATTGAAACTCAACCCTGGCCAGGGTCTCCCCACTTCCTGCCCACCCAGCAGAGGCACCCCAGGATGGGGGAGCACAGGTAGCAGTGTAAGTACTCCTTATCCCAGGGAAAACCCATGGTGATGCCGGCAGAGGTGAGACCCATATCTAACAGCAGCCACCAGATTAGTAGTCACAAGATGGTGGTCAGAAACTCCCAGTTCCCTGGACAGGCAGAGAAGGTGTCACAGGAAGCCTACATGGAGAGGCCCTGGTTGCTAACTTTTGAAGGGGGAAAAAAATGCAGGTAGAGTCTACAGAGAGCTTGGAAGAAGGCAAATAAAGCTCACATGTACCTGGCACAACCATCCCCAAAGTTCCCAAAGGCCCAACAATGTCCACCAGACACACTCAAGGCTGGCACTAGGACCAACATGCCATCGTGGGCAGTGCCATATCATCCTAGGGCAGAAGAACAAGGTGACTGAGAAGGTAGGTGCCAATATAATCCCACCCTCATATCTATGCACTTGACTGTGTCAAAAAAACCCACAAACACAACAGCTAAGATAAAAACTAGGGAACGAATGTCACTTCAGTTGAGGCTGAAGGATCCCTGAGCCCAGGAGTTCAACACCAGCGGGGACAACATGGCGAGAACCACTGCTACATAAAAACAAGAGGGAATGCACCAGGCCCCTGTGCTGAAGGCCCCTCTCAGACCAGACCAGGGAGGTGGGACTTTGGTCTCCGAGGGATGCACAGGAATCAGCCTGCTTAGACCGGTCTGTGCTTATTAATTTTACTTTATTTTTTGGTGGTATGGGGGGCTCAAATCCAGGGCCTCATGCATGCTGGCAAATGCTTTGCCACTGAGTTCATCCCCAGCCCTGGTCTGTGCTTACACCATGTGCTCCAGCATCAAGTCTAAGCATTTGGCTCAGGCTCAGCCTCCTGGGTTTGCTTGCCTTGAAGCAGGGCAGGTCCTAAGGTATGTATTCTGGTAGCTGGTACTTGAGGACAAGGGAATGGGTCCCCAGAAACAATGGAGAATAAGGCTAGGAAGGCTATCTGAACAAAGGGTATGGTGATTATTGTGGCTGCAGTGACTGGGCCCTACCGATACACCATATACCCTAACCTCGGAGGCCTACAACCAAGGTGTATTTAGCCATGATGCTCATTTTACAGGCAAGGAAACTGAGGCTCAGAGAGGCTGTAGGACTCAACCAAAGTCACACAGGAAATTGAGGGGCTGGAAGTGAACCCAGGTCTCACACCAGACCCTCATGCCTCTCTCCTGAACCCAGAAAAAAGCCAGGGGACCACAATAGGGATGAATGGAGACCCAGAAGGGAGCTGTGGGAAGGTTGAGTGAAGTGCCCCTTAGCAAGTCCTTCCACATGACCAAGACCCACTAGGGAGGCCCCACCACCTCCTCTCTCTGTCACCTATGAACCAGGACGTTACTCCAGGGCGCACTGGTCACATTGCCTCTGCCACAACTCACCAGCTATAAGACTCTAAGAAGTGACTCCACCTCTGGAAGCCTCAGTTCCCTAGTCTGTAAAATAGAACTAAGAGCACCACAACAAGGCACCTGAGAGAAAGGATGTAAAGGGCCCAATACAGGGCTCAGCATCCGGCACCCACAGAGGAAGAGGCGGGAGCATGGCCCCCTGGGTACTCCCTTCAGATCCTGTAAAACTTGGACATAATCCTCATCCTACAGAGCTCACCCTTTAAGTATGTAATTCAGAAGCTTTCAGTATATCAAAGAGCTGGTGCAACCATAACCATTGTACATTCCAGAACATTCTCATCACCCCAGAAGAAACCCCACACTCCTTGGCTATCATCCTTACCACCCTAACCACCCAGATGCAGGCAGCCATTACTGTTTTCTGTCTCTGGATTTTCCTATTCTGCAAGTTTCATATCAAAGGAAGAGCTGGGGATGCAGCTCAGGTGAGGCTTGCCTTGCATGTGTTGTGGCCCTGGGCTCACCCCCAGTGTCACACACAGAACAAGGTGTCATAGAACATGTGGCCTGTGAGGCTGGCCACTTTACCAAGCACCATGCTTTCAGAGCCCAGTCCACACTGGAGCAGCACAAATCTGTCCTTCCAGGGTGAACAAATCCTTCATCTGGAGAGACAGCCTTGGTTTTTCCATTTGTCTGCTGAGACACATCTGGGGTGTTTTCCACCTTTTGGCTGCAGTGAATAATGCCATGGAAAACATGTGTCCAAGTCTCTGTGGGACACGTATTTTAATTTATCTTAAGTAAAGTAGCTAGGTCCTAGAAAATTCCACATTTGACTGAGGAGCCACCAGACTTTTCTACAGGGCCACTGTTTAACATCCCCAGCAGCAGTGGACATGGGTTCCAATTTTTCCATGTCCTTACTAACACTTATAATCCCATCTTCTTGATAACAGTAATCAAAAAACAGTGGGTGTTGGGGCTGGGGATGTGGCTCAAGCGGTAGCGCGCTCTCCTGGCATGCGTGCGGTCCGGGTTCGATCCTCAGCACCACATACAAACAAAGATGTTGTGCCTGCCGAAAAACTAAAAAAATTCTCTCTCTCTCTCTCTTTAAAAAAAAAAAAAAAAAAACAGTGGGTGTGGGTTGGGGCCGTAGCTTACTTGCCTGGCATGTGTGAGGCCCTGGGTTCAATTCTCAGCACCATATATAATCAATAAAATAAATGTCCATCAACAACTAAAATATATATGTATATATGTGTGTGTGTGTGTGTATGTGTGTGTATATGTGCATATCTGTATATATGTGTGTGTATATGTATGTGTATATATGTGTGCATGTGTATGTGTACATATACATATGTGTGTATATATGTTAGTGTATGTGTGCATATATGTGTATATGTGTGTATGTGTATAGGTGTGCGTGTGTGTATATATATATGAATGAAATACCAAATTTATAAAAACAAAAAAGTGGGTATGAGTTAGTGTCTCACTGTAGTTCTGATCTGCATTTCCCTGATGATTAGACGTGGAGCATCTTTATTTTACTTTATTTTTTTCAGTACTGGGAATTAAACCTAGGGGTACTTAACCACTGAACCATATCCCCAGCACCTCCTGTTTTCTTGCTAAGTTGCTGGGTTGGCCTTAACTTGTGATCTTCCTGCCTCAGATCCCCAAGCAGCTGGGATTACAGGTGTGCATCACCACATCTGGCCCCAGCCCTTTTCTCTTTTTTTTAATTTGTTCTTTTCAGTTATACATGAGAGTAGAATATATTTTGACAATATTATACATACTTGAAGTATAATTTCCCAATCTTGTGGTTGTACATGTGGAGTTACACTGGTCATGTATCCATATTTCAGCATGGAAAAGTCATGTCCCATTCATTCTACTATCTTCCTATTCTCACCTCCCTCACCTCTCGACCTTCCCTTTTGTCTAATCCAATGAACTTCTATCCCCTTCCCTTACTATGTCTTACATCCACATACCAGAGAGAACATTTGGCCTTTCATTTTCGGGGGTTGGCTTATTTCACTTAGCATGATAGTTTCCTGTTCCATCTCTTTACTGGCAAATGCTATAAATTCATTATTCTTTATGGCTGAGGAATACTCCATTGTGTACGTATACCACCAGCCCTTTTTCTATTTTGAGACAAGGTCTCTAAGGTGCAGAGGTTTGGCCTCAAACTTGTGATCTTCCTGTCTCAGCCTTCCAAATACCTGGGAATACAGGTGTGGTCACCATGCCCAACACAGTGAGCATCTTTTCATATAGTAATTGGCCAGTCATATACCTTCTTTGGGAAAATGTCTGTTCTGAGCCTTTGCCCATTTTTTAACAGTGCCTTTTGTCTTTGTGTGACTGACACATAAGACTTCTGTGCTTTCTGGATGCAGGTACCACATTAGGCAGATGCCCTTCTGATGTCCTCATGCCACTACTGTCCTTGGGCATGGTGCCCAGGTACTCCTGCACGCCACAGGTTCCTGAGCATCTCTGGGGCTGCAGGCGCACCAAGGCTCATCCCTTCACATCCCAGAGTGTTGCAGAGGAAAGCAGGGCAGGCTACAAACGAGAGGTTGCCTCACCTATCAAATGGATACCATTCTCCCACTTCTCCTAGACTAGGCAACTATGTTTAAGAGTCAGTTCTTATCCACATTTCAGCAAATTTACATTCCACATCTAATCAGGAAGGTAAAGTTGCCCTTATATTCACATTCTGAATTCCCAGGTGTGGCTTCACATGAAAGCTGAAGCTCAGAGATTTGAAGCCAGCAACATTTGCAGGACACAGTCCTTCCTATGCCTCCACACAGCAGCCAAAGATCTTTCTAGAAGACACTGGCCATGCTGCTTCCCTCCAGGACCCTTTAATGCCACCCCCACCTGCTCCCCCCCTAAAGGCCCTGCCTCCTGCTCCTCTATCACCCTAAACCTCAGGTATTCAGCAGGCCTGTTCCCTTGTGTGGGACACTCTCCAGAGACTGATACACAAGTTTGAGTCTTAGCTTCAGTGTCACCTGCAGCTAGGGTCTTTCTGAGCCCCCTCCCCATCATCTGTGATTTGTCCTTGTAGAATCAATGCACTTGTCAGTTTAAGGTGGACTACCCTGTGACAGCTAAGTCTCACAGGAACAGGCCGGCACCTAACAGTGGTCTCATCTATCCTGGCACAGGGCCAGGCATGCAGTAGCCAGGCCCTCCATCTGGTGAGGGCTCACAGAGGCTCACAGCTCACACAGAACTGCCTCAGGCCTCTCTCGTCCCAGAGAAACAGGGATGAGAAACAGGAGCTTGAGGACCCTCTGCTGCTCTCAAGCAGTAGTATACATGCAGGTGCAGTCTAACATCAATTCACACCAGGTCCAAATCTATCCCAGGGGTCTGCTCACAGATGCCCACCTTCCCTCAGATCCCTATCCTGGCCACAGACACCAGGAGCTGAGCTTCCCCAACCCCTACTCTCCTATCATTTAGAAGCACAAGAAGGTAGGGGCCACATTTTAGGTGCTCCCAGCAAACAGAAGACCTTCAGTATCCAATATTCTAAATGAGTGAACCAAGTCCCTACTGAGTCCCTGGTATTACCCTTTCCTAGTCCTGACACATTCAGAGGAAAACACCAGATGCAGGTGAGCCACTGGCCAAAACTGGCAGCACACATCACTCAAAAAGTAGCCTCCCCAAGGGGCTGGGGACATAGCTCAGTTGGTGGAGTGCTTGCCTCTCAGACACAAAGCCCTGGGTTCAACTGCCAGCACCACAAAAAAAAAAAAAAAAAAAGAAAAAAAAGAAAAAAAAAAGAAAAGAAAAGTAGCCTCCCCAAAGCAACCACACCCAAAGACACCCAATAGCTCACACCTAGAGCAGCGCTTTCTTTGAAGGTAAAATGGTTCACCTTGTAGCCACTGGCCACAGGAGACTCTGAAGTATTGGAGATAAGGCCCTCCACACCACAGAGCTCTAGACCCAACTATGAGCTTGCAGGAGACACAGGACAGACACACCCAACAGCACCACAGAGTGATAGCTCAGAGACAGTAAGGAACCCAGAGCCATAGGAGTTGTTTTCTTCTATAAATTGCAGGAGGGAAAAAGAGGTGGAGGAGGACCTAAGCATCAACAGAGATTTAAAAGTTTAATTTACCACAGTGGGCAGACTTATCTGGACTAATTCAAACTATCCAAAAAACTAAAACAAGTGAAAACTTGAACACACTGGACATTTACTGGGATTGAGGATCATTTGGTGTTTCAGGCATTTGGGGTATTGAGATGCATTCCCAAACACCTTCAGATAAAAGACCATGACACTGGAAACTGGCTCAAACACGGGGGTGGGGGAGAGAAGAGCGAGGGACCCATCACCCTGTTCTGCCTACTTTCCTTTATAACAAAGCTTTCAATTCTCCACTGCAGAACTTCAAAAATAGCACAGCAGCAACATTTTGCCAGTAACGTCATCGTTTTTTGAGCTGCCGCCTCCCAGCAGTGTTATTTTAACCCCAGAAAGGCTGGAAGGCTATGGTTTTGAAGCCAAGGCCATCATCCCACCTGGATACAGCTGTCCTGCTTCACCTTAGGCTGGCCACAAGCCACAAATGGAGGCACCTGACCCCCCCCTCCCCAAAAGGCTGCTGGTGACCAAGAAAAGTGGGCACCAGGAGGCTACAGTCTGTCCTTGACTTCTCCCAGCTGGGCTCTCTCCTTTAGAGAAGGTCCACATATCTCCCTGGAGTCTGCAGGGCTGAGAACCCACTGAGCATAGACAGTGGCCTGGGGCTCCAGCAGGGGACCTCAACACCTTCCCTAAGGTCCCAGTTTCCCATGCATGCCCCCTCATGAAGCCCTCTGGAAATCTCCCAGAGGAAGCTTGAGGGTTCAAAGAAGGTGGACTCATCTCAATTCCCCACCCACATGAGGTTACCCTGATGTTCCATCACACACTAAGAGGGGTAGCACCCTGGGAATCTTGCCAGCTCAGGCCCAGCCAGGCCAACTTCCAGAAAACTCCCTCTCCCCAAACCCAGGAAGAGAGCCTAAGGCGAGCACCAGGGCAACAGCAAGCTCCACTGCTGTGCGAGAGTATGTGGTGCTGCAGGTTAGTCCTTTAGTTCCTGGACAGCTCCTGGGAGGCCAGCACAGACACACCAGGGCTGGAGAAGCAGGAATAGCCAGCAGGCGCTGGGCCTGACCCTCCAGAGCAGCCACTAGAGACAGAAGTACCCTCACTATGCCACCACCCATCCAGAAACAAAGGGTGGAGTGGATCTGACGCAATTCTGTGGGTACTGTCAGCAGGCAGAAGGGGCCCATCTGCAACAGAGTCAGCTGCGCCACAAATGCTCCAGTGGTCAAGGAGCACAATGTCAGGCCCAGCATGGCCCCCAACCACAGGTCCCAGTTATCCCTAAAGAACTCGCTTTTCCCCAACTCTTAAGACCACCAAACAAAACCCCAAGGACACATGGCCCCCTATTAACGGTGACCCCCAGGCTGAAGTGATCCCTAAGTATTACAAAAACAAATGCCATGGCTCAGCCCAAGTTTAACAGGCTTAGGAATGTTACAAGCTCCTTGGGGGATTCTAGGGCTGAGGTGCCTGGAAGTGCCCAGGAAATCCAAGGGGTTGGGATCAGCAGGCCCTGAGACTCTCCCCAGCCCTGAGAAGAAATATTTGCAATCTTAGCCCTCTGCACTCTTCTCAATCCAATCTTGGGTCCTGGGTACCTCCCAGGTTCAAACCCTGCTCTGCCATGTCAGGGGTGTGATACCTTGGACAAGTGTGGTCACATCTCCAAGCCTGTTTCCCCATCTCATAAACAGGGATTTTGACTGTACCTAACCCCAAACGGTTAAGGTAAGGGATAAGTGCAACATCCACAAGACCTTGGCATAGTCCCTGGCTCAAGACAACCTTTCTGTAAAGCTGCCTATCATCTGCTTGTTATCATTTCTTCCAGATGCAAACCTGACAAGGTCCCTTCTGGGGCAATTCCCCCACTCGAAACCCTGAATGAAGCACCTGAGACTCTTCTAGACCTCAGTTCACCCAGGGTTGAGTCCTTATCCCCTCACATTTCTCCTATGGTTGCCACAAGTGGCCAAGTCCAGCCTCCAGGCCCTGGCTCATACCATTCCCTCTCCTCTTCCTCTGGACCCACATCCTCGCCCTTTCTTAAGAGTTGGGCCAGTTCTTAAGCATATCAAATCCGGGGCCAGTTCTTAAGCATGTCAAATCCCGGTCCAGAAGCTGGCCCTGCATGCTCCACAAAATCTCCGCTTCCCAGAGAATCTCCCAGCCCCAGCTGCATCCCAGTTAGCCTCTAATTAGCGCCGTTTCTTTACCATGACTTCCCACCATGAGTTGCAAGCTGCCATAGGCCGTCAGCTTGCATTTGAGGAGCTCCAGGGCGAGGGACGTGTGTTTTCACAGAAGCCGAGATTCTGGACTCCTCGGGGCCACGCCGGCCGTGGCCCCAGGTTTCCCTTACCTAACCTCGCCCTGGCAGCGGCCAGACCCGCTGGTCTAGCCACCGAGCCCGCGCCGCGCCCATACCCTGCGAACAGCGGGCTCCAGCCGCAACGCGATGCTCGGGCCAGGCCGCCCAGCGCCATGGCAACCGCCCGCCCACGGCTACTCACAGCGCGGTGGCGTCCACGGGGATGCGCAGCGCGGGCCCGAGCGTCCGCAGCCCGCGGCCCGAGCAGTTGACGCGGCAGGCGGTGTCCGGAGCAGGGCCGCAAAAGCAGGGGGGCGCGCACGGCCCGCAGCCGCGCCCGGGGGCCCCCGCCAGCGCCCCGAGCCACAGGCCCAGGCCCAGGGCCAGCGCTAGGCGGGCGGGCGCGCCGGGAAGCATCGTCAGCGCAGCGCGCGCATGGCCCCGGCGGCCCGAGGCCCGCCTGCGCGCCGGCGGCCACAGCTCAGGCGGGGCCGGTGGACGACATGGCGGGGCGCGGGGCGGGATCCGGTGGCGGCCGCGGCCTGTCCACTGCGCGACGCCCGCTCAGCGATGTGAGCCAGGCCGCGGTGCGGATGCTCTGCCGCGCGCTCGCGCTGCACTGCGGGCCTTGCGCAGGCTCCTCCTCTCCTGGCGCGGCGTGGGACGGAGCTAGAGAATGCCCCACCCCGGTCTGCGGCGTCGGCTCGGAGAGGGGCGGGCTGCGGGGTCCCGCTCCTGCGGCGGCGGGGAGGGGGCGGTGGCGGGAGGTTCCACCCCTGGCGCCGCAATGCGGGCCGCAGGCACGGCTGGACTGGGCGTTCTCAAGCTCCGCCCCCTGACGCAACGTGTCTGGGCAGTGCGCGAGGGGCGAGCTCTGTGATTTCGCCGCTCGCCGAGGGCTCCGCTCCTCCCCGCCCCTCCCAGCACACGGGTCTGCGACACTCGCGGCCTCTGCGGACGCCAGCGCGCACCCCGGCTCCCAGCTGTCCCCAATCGGCAACCACATCACTGAAAACAGCAAACACAAGCTGCACGGCCTGCGGTTTCTGCTACCGTAAGCCTCCCCGGAGCCCGAGAACTCGTACTGCGTCATCTCGTGGAGCTCCGCCGGAGCTGTCAAGGAGGAGGAGGCAGAAGCACCGAGTGACACCAAGGTGGGTCTCACCTGGCGCGGGTGAAGCTCAGCCCCGCAGGTCTGGCGTCCCCAGCGCAACAGCCCACGCCTCCGTGACGGAAGCTGCGGCGCGCCCTGCAGCGCACACCGGGGCTGCGTTTCGGGCTTCTTTCTCCTTGCTTGTCTTCCCACCGCTGCGAAGTGGTCTCTGCACAGGCTTTGGTCTCCGTGTGTGCAGGAGTTAATTACAAAACTAATACACTCGGGCTAGGATTGTGGCTCAGCGGTAGAGCGCCCGCCTAGCAAGGGCGGGACCCGGGTTCGATCCTCAGCACCACATTAAATAGATAAATAAATAAATAAATAAATAAATAAAGGCGTTGTGTTGTGCCCATCTACACCAAAAAGTAAATATTAAAAACAAAACAACAACAACAAAAAAAACTAGTACACTCGGTACAGAGAAGACTCCGCGAGCTGAACAGCTTGCACAAGCCTTGCAAAACCCACCCGGTGCCAGACACAGAGAACCCCTGGTTGAATGATTCCATTCATAGGGCATATCTAAAATAGGTAAATTGTAAAGACCCTGGGAACTTGGTGAGGGTAGGGTTCCTCCTAGGACTGAGGCATGTTCTGGATAATGCTTGCACACACTTGTAAAATACAATAAAAGCCACTACATTGTGTACTTTAAAGTGTGACTTTTGCCGGGAGCAGTAGCACACGCCTGAAATCCCAGCAATTCTGGTGGCTGACGCAGAAGGATCACAAGTTTGAGGCCAGCCTCAGCAACTTAATTGAAGACCTGTCTCAAAATAAAACTTTAAAAGGGGCAGAGCACCCCTTGGTTCAATCCCCAGTAACATACACACATATGTTATGTGAATTAATCAATTTTTAAAAATAATAAAAATGTTCCACCACTCGGCCATGCTTCTGGGCCTATGTGAATGCCAATTGAAGCTGATCTATGGAAAGGCTAAGTATACACATAAGTGGGTCCCCAGACTCCCCTACCTGATGCCCTGTTACTAAGACTTCGTGCTAGGCTTCTCACTGTACCTTAAAGATTCCCTGCACCCTTCTCGGTGCCTTAACTGCCTAGATGCCTTTGCTAAGTCCACAGGTGATAGACCGGCCTCCTGTTGCTACCAGCTGGGAGAGCGCCTCTGAAGTGAGTCACTGGGGCACACTGCAGCTCCACAGTTCCCTTGGGCATGTGATGACACCATGCCTCTTTTTTCTTATCTCTATAATGGAACTGTCAGTCCTATGTCTAACTTTCCTGCCAGACAGGGACAGGGACTTTAAAATTAGACCCAAGGAGAAATTTCTAACAGAGAAGAATGGAGAATCCACAAAATTTTTAACACAGAAGCTCTTGAGAATGGAATTTGGAAACTGTAATGACTGCCTAAGCCAAGGTGAGGGTGGTGGGGAGGGGCAAGAAGCAGGAGACTCAGACAAAAGGAGCCCCAGGCCTGGACGTGGGTGTATGGGAGAAGGGAAGGCTGAGATGTTGCCACCACTCATGGTTGGGCGCTATGAGGGATGCAAGTGCCTCCTGCTGGGTGGGGATTCCTGAGGGGGGAGGAGAAACATGAAGGGAAAGATGAGGCCACTTGAGAAGGTTCCAGAGTACAGCAGGAGACACCATATGGAGCTGGGGATGAGGGTGAGCACACTTGGGGCAAGTGGAAGACCTGGAATAGGAAGTCCCAGAAATAGGGAAGAAATGGGCCTTGGGGGGAATCTAAGCAAGAGGACGAGAGAAGTAGGAGGAAACTGAAGCTGGTGTGTGTGTGTGTGTGTGTGTGTGTTGTTCAAGGAAAAGCTACAAGAAGTCAGCAGGAGCCTGGACTTCAGGAACAAAATAGGGGCTGGGTATGATGTATCTGTGAGCCCCTGTCTGGTTCTGGTACTGCCACATTCCACAGGTTCAGATGTGACCCCCTCTTTGGGTTTTCCAAAACTCTCTACAACCTCCTACCTCCTGGCCCTCCTCATGTTGCTCCCTTTGCCTGGGATCTATCCCACCCACCCCTAGGCACTAGCTCCACTCAGCTTCCTCCCCCAGTAAGCCCCCAGGCCCCTTCTCATGTGCTCCTTCAGGTCCACAGCCCTTCAGAAGACATGCATTACCAGAGGTCTCCTGCAGGCAGAGCATTTGTCCCAAGTCTATCAGTGCCCCCCGGTGGACAGGGCTCCCCAGGATCGTCCTGTCCCTGGCCCCTGTCACCTGCATATTGTTAGTGGCGTGGTGTTCACCAATGACCTTTACTGAAGGCACATTGAGTGAACGGTTAGTAGGAAGCCAAATGCTGATAGATTGGTGACAAGTGAGGAGTCAACCCACTGTTTCTAGAAGCTGAGCTATGAAAGAAGAGAGGCAAGGGACAGGAAAGGACACCATAGTGGCAGGGTTTTTGTTTTTTTGTTTTTGCTTTCTTTAATATGAGAAGGACTCAGGAAGGCTTGTAGGCTAAGAGAAGTGTGCCAGCACAGAGGGAGAGGTGGACAATGGAGACAGGAGTGGGGTTTGATGTTGAGAGCTTCCTGAGTGACAGGAAAAAACCCACATCCTTCACTTCCCCACCCATTCATTCATTGCCTAATTCTACTGAATTCCAAGAGCTCTTGGAAGTGGAGCTATTGTTATCCCTGTATTAAATGAGGTAACAACACAGAGAGAAATTGAGAAATTTGCCAGGTTGCACAGCAGGTCAGTGGCAAGGCTGGGATTATCTTCTAAACCCAAGGTATTACTTGCAGTCAAATGACAAAGGATTCAAGGACTCAAGATGAGAGAAGAGACACCTACACACACACCAAAAAAAAAAAAAAAAAAAAAAAAGTGGTGCAAAATGAGCAAAACAAATGAAGCTAAACAATTGTTTGAAAGTGGCTGTGGAGCCGCATGCAATTGTTTGGAAAGGATTTCTGAAACAGCAAAGTGATATGTTTAAAGAAGATTATGGATGGACTGGGGGTGTAGCTCAGTGGTAAAGCGCTTAAACAAGGCCCTTAATTCCATCCCCAGCAGCAAAAAGAAAGAGAAGAAGAAAATTGGTTACCCGTGAATGCAATTCCAGACTATTTCAACAAGCCCTGTGGTAAGACAAAGGAAATAAAACATGCCAAAGATCTTGTTTAGTTCAGGGAAGGAGGCATTGGAGAAATGTTTAATTCTTGATAAAAAAAAATATAGTCTTAAAGGTTTTTAATTAACAGTTAATGATAACCATTAGCATCAAAGAAAAGGGAAAACTAGAAGGGGAAACAGAAATAAGAAAACTTGATCAGTTCAGTAAAGGATTTTAAAAATAAATGATAATCAGGTACACTTCTATTACCCAATGACTTGGGGAGCTGAGGCAGGAGGATTGCAAGTGTGAGGCCAGTCTTGGCAACTTGGTGAGACCTGTCTCAAAATAAAATATATTTTTTAAAAAGGGCCAGGAATGTAGCTCAATTGCAGACAGCCTCTGAGTTCAATCCCTAGTACACTCCCCACCACAAGAAGAAAGGAGGGAAGGAAAAAAGGAAGGAAGGGAGAGAGGGAGGGAGGAATGTATTCATTTAAAAAATAATAATAAGATGACCCTGTGGCTCAGGCCTATAATCTGTAATCCAAGTGATCTAGGAGGCTGAGACAGGAGGATTACAAGTTCAAAGCCAGCCTTAGCAATTTAGAGAGGCCCTAAGCAATTTAGGGAGACCCTATCTCAAAATAAAAAATAAAAAAATAAAAAGGGTTAGGGATGTAGTTCAGCGGTTAAGTGTCTCTGGGTTCATCCCCAGTACCAAACAAACATACAAAAGCCTACAAAATAAGACAGTCCAAATGAAACCAAGTATGTGGGTAATCATTACAACTGTAAATGAGGGCTGAGGATATAGCTGCTTGCCTTGCATGCACAAGCCCTGGGTTCAATCCCCAGCACCACACACACACACACACACGAAAAAAAAAAAAAATGTGAGTGAGTTAAATTCTCATATAAAAGGACAAGAAAGCTAATGTTGACAGGAAACACTAAATCCAGGTAAACTCTGTTTACAGGGCTACAGCTAGAACAATCCTGAAAATAAAAAGACAACGAAATGCAGATACCAAAAAAGGTAAGGGTGGCAGTATTAATACCTTGGGGAAAGGAATCAAATGGAAAAGAAGTTTTTAATTAAAAAATCCAATAACATCTACACAGAATATATAATGAACCATTGTGTTCTCAAAAATAGGGCTAATTTGATCTGCAGATATTTGGCAAGGTCAGGAAATGCTTGTGCAAGAACGTGGCCTTAGGCAATACCACCCCCTAGAGGTACTGCTTGATCTTTTCACCTGTTCTTGGCACCATGGTTTTTGTTTAATTTTTCATACCAAGTATTGAACCCCAGAGGTGCTTAATCACTGAAACACATCCCCAGACCTTTTAATTTTTTTTTTTTTTTGAGACAGGATCTCACTAAGTTGCTGAGGCTGTCTTTGAACCTGTGATCCTTCTTCATCAGCCTCCCAAAGTGCTGGGATTACAGGCATGTGCCAAGGTTCCCACTTGCACCAATTCTTGAACCTAGCCTACCACTGAGACTCCCCCAAACCAGAGACTCCCACCTGGGTATAGAGGCCCCAGATCTGTCTACAGAGTGTTGTTTTATTTTCTTTCTTTTTTTCTGTTTGTTGTTGTTGCTGTTGTTGTTCTGGAAATTAAACCTAGAATGCTTTTCCACTGAGTGGTATACTCACCCCTTTTTAATTTTTTTTAAAAATTTTGAATCAGGGTCTCACTTAATAGCCCAGGTTGGCCTCAAACTTGTGATCCTCCTACCTCACCCTCCCAAGTTTCTGAGATTACAGTTGTGTGCTACCACACCAGGCTCCTCAGAGGACCTTGGAAAAAGGCTGGACATCCTAACGCCTAGATGACAGAAAGGTAGATGTGATAATGACAGATGTGTTTCTCATTTTTTAAAATTTATTTTTTCAGTGCTATGAATTGAACCCAGGACTTCATATGTGCTAGGCAAGCACTCTAGGCCTGAGCTATATCCCCAGCACTTTTTATTTTGTATTTTGAGGCAGAGTCTTGCTAAATTGCTAAGAATGGCCTCCAACTTGCAGTCCTTCTGCCTCAGCTTCCTGAGTGGCTGGGATTACAGGCATGCACCTGGCATGCCTAAGTTTTTGAAATCTACTTAGGATGGTTATGATTTAAGACAATACAACCTATAAAGACTGAACCAAGGGCTGGGGATGTGGCTCAAGCAGTAGCGTGCTCGCCTGGCATGTGCGCAGCACTGAGTTCGATCGTCAGCACCACATACAAATAAAGATGTTGTGTCCACCAAAAACTAAAAAATAAATATTAAAAAATTCTCTTTCTCTCTCTCTCTCTCAAAAAAAAAAAGACTGAACAAGAAATTAAAAATCTAGGGGCTGGGGTTGTCACTCAGTGGTAGTGCACTTGTCTCACACATGTGAGGGATTGGATTTGATCCTCAGCATTACATAATAAATAAATAAATAAATAAATATAAGACATTCTGTCCATCTACAACTACAAAAAAATTAAAATTAAAAAAGCCAAATAGACCAATAACAAAAAAATAAAGAAGAAAGAAAAGATACTGAAAACATATCAAAGAGCCATGAAAGGAACAAATTCTTTTTTTTAAGAATTTTTTTGGGGGGCTGGCATTGTGGCTCTGTGGTAATGTGCTTGCCTTGCAAGCGTGAGGCCCTGGGTTCAATCCTCAGCACCACATAAAAACAAATAAAGGTATTGTGTCCAACTACAACTAAAAAATAAATATTAAAAAAAAGAGGGGGCTGGGGATGTGGCTTAGGGAACTAGGGATGTAGCTCAAGCGGTAGCGCGCTCGCCTGGCATGCGTGCGGCGCTGGGTTCCATCCTCAGCACCACATACAAATAAAGATGTTGTGTCTGCCAAAAACTAAAAAAAAAAAAATATTCAATGCTCTCTCTCTTAAAAAAAAACATTGAAAAAAAGAATTTTTTTTAGTTGTAGATGGACACAATAGCTCTATCTTATTTATTTGTTTTTTATGTGATGCTGAGGATCGAACCCAATGCCTCACACATGCTAGATGACAGAAAGGTAGATGTGATCTTTCTGTCATCTAGCATGTGTGAGGCATGGGTCTTGCAGAAGCTCATGCAGAAACCCTGTTCATTCTCTGCAGAGGTGAACAAGAGCTCTACCACTGAGCCCTAGCCCCAGCCCAGAAACAGATTTTTTATTAAATGTTTATATATATATATACACACACACACACAGATATATATGTGTATGTGTGTGTGTGTGTCTATACATATCTTTATTTTGTTTATTTATTTTTGTATGGTTCTGAGGATCGAACCCACTGCCTCACATGTGCACTCTACCACTGAGTTACATCTCCAACCTCAAAAAGAACAGATTCTTTTTTTTAAATTAATTAATTAATTTTACAGTAGAACCCTTTTTTTTTTTTTTTTTTTTTTGGTACTGGGGATTGAACACAGGGCCTTGTGCATGTGAGGCAAGCACTCTACCAACTGACCTATATCCCCAGCCCCCAGAATGCATTTTTTAATAAATATTTTCCTTAATTGTAGATGGGCACAATGACTTTATTTTTTTTTTTTTATGTGGTACTGAGGATCAAACCCAGTGCCTCACACGTGTGAGGCTGGTGATCTACCACTGAGCCACAACCACAGCCCAAAGAACAAATTCTTAATCCAGATTGAGTGTGTGTGTGTGCGTGTGCACACACACATGAACAACCTAGGAATCAAACCCAGGTTCTTGCCCATGCTAGGCAAATGCTTTACCAGTCAGCTTCACCCAAGCTCCTATCCCGAATTTTTTATGAGCAAGTAGATCAAATGTGGAAGGAGCAGGTAATTGTAACTTTATTTATAGTCCAAGAGAACAAAGGATCACATCTCAGTGTATTTTATGCATATGTATGCGTAAATATAAAAAGTATTTATTAGCATGAATTTGATACCTGAAATTTTTGATACTGGAAAAAGCACAGAAAAATAAACTTCTATTCCAGTGATCTTTAGCCACAAAACCCTTGCTTCAAAAAAACCCCAAAAGAGAATACCTGAACTGTGCTGTGTAGACTGAATAAGGGACCCAAGAATCCATCCAGGTCATAATCCCCAGAACAAAGGCACATTCCTCTAAATTGCAAAAGGGACTTTGCAGAACTGAAACAGAGAGGCTATTTTGGAGTACCAGGTGGGTCCTAAATAAGGGAATCTGAGAGAGATTTGAGAAAAGAAGGAAAAGTCCTGGTGACAGTGGAAACAGATTGCAGTACTGTGGTGACAAGCCAAGGGAAGCTGGAAGCTGCAAGTGGCGAGGAGCAGATTCTCCCAGGAGCCCTGCCCACCCCTTGACTGTGACCCTGAATGACTGTTGGCACTTCTGTCCCCCTGACAGCAAGGGAATAAATGTAGGTTGTTTTGTGCCACAGTGTTTGTGGTAAGTTGTTACAGTAGCAACAGGAAACTATAGACACTGTCACCAAATCTAATGATGATGATTCCTGAAGAATGGAGCTGGGTTCTCAACCTCATCTTGTGTTGTTGATTTGCCCACCAAAGTCACAGGTTGTTTGTAGCTGGGTGCAGTGGCCTGTAATCCCAGCCACGTGGGAGGCTGAGGCAGGAGGATTGCAAGTTGCAGGCCAGCCTGGGCAACTTAGTAAAACCCTGTCTCAAAATAAAAGATAAAAAAAAGCTGGGGATGCGACTCCATGGTAGAGTGGCCCTGGGTTCAATCCCCAGTACTTACACTCACAAATCATAAATTGATTTTATAATTAAGAAAGAAGAATAAACACAAATGAAGCACTTGGCCCAGTCCAGAGCAGCAGCAATCAGTGACTCTTATGATTATACAGGGGTCTGTTTTAAGCCAACATCTATACCTGCTATGAGGCCAAATAAGTCCTTCAGAGGTTGTGAGAGCCTGGAACCATGAGCCCCACACTCGGCCTCCTGCAATAGACAAGAGGATCCTGCCAGGAGATGGCAGCCAGTACTGCTGAGACCCAGCCCCTGGCCACCACAACCTGCAGGAGGTGAACAGGGCTTCTGCATGTGGCCATGTCTGTGAGGGAGTGTTCCTCTGCTTTGGCATCACTTGGAAGGATGGACACCTACCCGTTACCATTTGCCCACAGGGCATCAGAGCCACCAAGGTGAGTGGGCAGCTGCAGGGAGGTGTCCTTCTAGAAGCATGACACTTGTGTGGCCCCTGCATGCCTCTGGGACCAGCATACCTCTGACATAATCTTCTTTCTGGGGTGACTCAGTCCTCTCTCTCTCTCAAGTGGAAGTCACATTCATGCTGTTGCAGTGCCAGTGACGTCTCCATAGCAACATTCACACGGATGTCATAGAACATAAGGTGCTTGAGCTAGAAGGGCCTTCTGAGATCAGCTTTGCCTGCCCCCACACTTCACAGAATGGGGAGCAGGCTCAGAGAGAGGATACCACGTGCCAAGGTCACACAGCAAACCAGGGGCCCAGGTGGGGGGGCCCTGCTCTTCGGGTACTGTTCCACAGGACTGTCTTTTGGGGAAGTGCTCTAGGGGAACAAAGTTTGGGGACTTTGCTACTATTCCAGCTTGCTACAGGACTCTGAAGTTCAGTCTGTCGTGCTCAGTCAGAGAGCTGTCCCTTTAGTACCTGGGGAGGGGTAGGAACAGGCAGTAAGGTGTCTGTTCTCAGGAAACTCACAGGTTAAGTGCAGAGGCAGTGCAGCCCCCAGGGAACCACTGCAGAGCATCTGGGGAGCAAGTAGTACACGCAGAAGGAGCCAGGGAAGAACAGCCCCCAGCAGAGCCTGGAAAGTCAAGGAGATGCTCATTCCTGCTGGTGCCTCTTCTCCCAGCACAAGGGTCAGCCAGAGGACCTAGCTCTGTGGGTAGGCGGAAAGCAAGGGTGAAGCTGGAGGGTTTGGAAAATGGGGCCACTAAGAAAAATTGCCTGGACCCAAACCAGGAGTCCCAGGAGGTTATCATGGATGGCGATTCATGACACTTGTTATTCTAGGACAAGGTGCTCAGACACACAGAAAGACAAGTCAGAGGGCACAGTGTGGGAGCTGGCAGTCATTGTGAGGTGACTAGGAGTCTGAGTTATCAGGGTGACAGGAGTGAGGATCCAGGAGTGAGGCCTCAGGAAGTTAGAACATGGACATGGGAAAGGTGGATGTTGATACCCTTTCCAGGGACACATGGTCCTCACTTCCCCCCTGTAACTCAGCTCCAGACCCTGCCTCAGGGGCTCATCCTGGCCTGCAGGGCTCTTCTCTCCAGTTCTGAAGATCCTGGGGATCTGGACATCTCCAGGTCTGACCAAGGCCACCCCACCCTCCCTTCCTTTCCCATGAAAATGGCCCCTTCTCTTACTTGTGATGGCAGTCTACTCTAGTTATTTATGTATTTACTTTTGGCACTGGGGATTGAACCCAGGGACTCTTTATCATTGAGCTAAACCCCAGACCTTTTTATTTTGAAACAGGGTCTTACTAAGTTGCTGAGGCTGGCCTCCAATTTGCAATCCTGCCTCAGCCTCCCAAGCTGCTGGAATTACAGGTGTGCATCACTGCTCCTGGCTTGCTCTAGTTATTTGTTGCTGCATAAAAAAACATCCCCCCAATAATCTGCAGGATGGGAAGACTCATCTCTTCTCTGTATGATGTCCTCTGAGGCTGGGGCATCTACCACCAAGCTGGCTTCTTCATTTACACAATGAGCAAATGAGTCCCTTTTCACTGGGTTTCTCAGCAGAGTTAATTGGGCTTTCTCCCAGCAGGGCATCCAGGTTCACAAAATGGCTATTTCAGGAGAGAAGAAGGTTTGGGTCCAGAGTCATTCTGCTATGTCTATTGGGCAAAGCAGTCACAACTCTTGCCCAGATTTTAGGGCAAGGGACGTAGACCCTCTCCCTCATTGTGAAATACCAAAGGAACTGTCATCTCTAATTTACCCCAGCAAGCTGTCTCTACCTCATGGACTCTGTCATCCTTTCTCACCTCCAGACATGCAGACCTATATCTCCTGGAGTCCTCTCTGCCCTAGCACCTCTCCCTTGGGCCACTGCAATCCATCTTCCTGCCTGCAGGCTCCACCATCCATCCCCTCTGCCACTCTCCCCATTCCTGTAGCAGAGTGTTCTGTCTCTGTTGCTGTGCTCAGGAACTATGCAAGGCTCTCTACTTCCCTTTGAACAATTTCCAAGCTCCTAGGCATAACTTTAAAATTTCCCGTACAATCTGGCCTCTCTTACCTTACCAATGTCCATCTACTGGCATTCAACCTGGGCATATGCACTCCCTCCTCCTGGTGAGTTTAATCTGTCCT
Organism: Callospermophilus lateralis; assembly: GCF_048772815.1. Classification (NCBI taxonomy): domain Eukaryota; kingdom Metazoa; phylum Chordata; class Mammalia; order Rodentia; family Sciuridae; genus Callospermophilus; species Callospermophilus lateralis. The sequence goes on along the minus strand of NC_135323.1, from coordinate 7,340,889 downwards.
CTCTCCACTTGAATATCTGCTTCACCTTCAAAAGCCAGTGCAAATTCCCTCTCCTCAAAGCCTTGCTCTTACTACATGATCACACCAGTCTTTCTCTCATTGCACACTGATACACATCCTGCCTTAAGTTCTTGTTAGCAGGGCTAGGGATGTGGCTCAAGCGGTAGCGCGCTTGCCTGGCATGCGTGCAGCCCAGGTTCGATCCTCAACACCACATACAAAGATGTTGTGTCCGCCGAAAACTAAAAAATAAAATATTAAAAAAATTTCTCTCTCTCTCCTCTCCCCCCCCCCTCTCTCTCTCTCTAAAAAAAAAAAAAAAAAAGTTCTTGTTAGCAATGAGATGTCCTACTGAAGTTAGACCCCTGTTTCTAATTCACATTTCTTTTACCAGTTTAATAACTACTTATTGAAACGAAGAGCCAGCTGCCAGAGATATGGCAGTGACCAAGACAGGCTGTTTCCTATGCTCAGAGAGCTTACATTCCAGAAAGGAAAACAGATGGCAAACAGAAGAGTCAAGAGACATAATGATCAAAGATTAGAAGAAGTGCTGAGAGGCATGAGAGTGGGACTCTGATGCAGGTACCTAGAGCTCCCATTTCTCAAGACAAACCAGCAATTTAGATTTTTACATAAACTCTCCTGATTTCCTCTCCTGCTTAAAGCTCCCCTCCTCTGCTGGCCTCCCACTTTCTCTGGCTTGCCTGCCTCCTTCCCTCTCCACAGATGCCCGCCCCGTCAGCACTGTTCCACCCCCGGATGCCCTACTTGCAGGCCCGCTCCCAGAGCATCCAAACTCCTGTGGTTCCCATGCCCTGGGCATGCTCTGGGTAGTAGCTGGAAGGAAGAGTTAGGATGCACCACCTAAAACACTGAGGCCAGTGGGCTTTGGCTGTTGAGGTCCCCAGCTGAGATCCTAGACCAATCATTCTGAAGTTGGTCTTTTAGGGGTGGGACACCTGGAGTCCAATACTTTCACTCTAGGCCTACTTCGTAGATCTCTGGACATTGGAGGGTGGGGGGCAGAAGAGGGAGACAAGGAAAGGAGACCTGGGGACCTCTAATAGTGCTTCTCTGGGTTTGCTCCCCAGCTGAAAGGTCCCTGAGGGGTGAATCTAGGCCAACTCTGTTGTGGGATTTTTTATACTCTCTGGAGTCAGAGTTCCTAATAGCAAATCCTGGTTCTGTTACTTTCTAGGTGACTTTGGACAGCTCCCCTTGTTTTTCTGGGCCTTGGTTTCCCCATTTGTACCTTGGGGACCATAGCAGCTCCCATCTCACCTACAGTTTTGAAGATGTCACATACCTGGCACATACATGATAGCACTCAGTGCTGGGCTGCTTTCCAGGCCTCTGTTGAACAGGTCATTACTAGGCCTTCTCAAGGAATTGCTGCTGGAGAGCATCCTGCCATCTGTATCTTGCCAGACCTCTGAGTTCCAGCTCCCAGAAGCAGCTCATTATTTGTGCTCTGGGCACTGCCAACTAGGAGGGCTCAGACCTCTAAAGGACCTGGGATCCCAGTGACAGCTGCCATGCCTTGGGGCACAGTCAGGAATACTTCCAGCTTTCAGAGGAGTACTAATAAGCACCTCATCTCAGGGGGACCTCTGCACCCACTATCACCCTCCCTCCAGCTTTGACTGCCTAAGACTCATTCTTGAGGCCAGAACACCATGGGTGGGAATCCTGAGACAGAGCTCCAGTCAGCTTAAGTTGGAAGAAGGTGTCAGGCCCTTGAGATGGGTGTGCCAGGGTCCAGCTTGGGGTTTGGAGAATCAGCACTGGTCTCCTTTGGGCCAGAACCTTGAATGGGAAGGCCAAGGGGCCAGCCACACCTGGGGGAGGGGCCTCCCTCCTCCCAGACTCAAAGGCAGATCCCCTTGGGAGGGACCCTCAAAGGGCCTTCTGCCGGTGTGACAAAGACTTCCCCGGACTAGATCACCAGGATTCAGCCCAGGAGGCAAAGGTTGTGGCACAGTGCCAACTCAGCTGTGCGCACTATGTCCTGCCTCTGATAACCAGCTGTCAGCTGAGCCCTGAGTCCTCCGGTTCAGCCAGGTTTGTTTGCCAAGCTTGAGTGTTGGAGCTTCCTGGACCCGCATGCCCTGGAGGGGACAGAGCAAGGAGGAGCAACGGGCCAGGTGGCAGGCATCTATGGCTGAGAAAGGACAGAATCCCAGGGTGTCAACCCTCTGCCCCCAGCACCTTCCTTTCAGGACTCCTCCCTAGTCCCAGGACCTAAGACAGGTCCAGTGAGTAAGTCACTGGGCTGCAGCAGTTGAGGATGGAATGGCGCACAGCGCACAGCGGGGACATAGGATCCCTGTGCTCCCTCACCTGGGCTCCACATCAGCATCCAGATACCAAGGCGCCCGCGAAGTTGGGTCTCTGGGTCTGAGGTGCAGGACCCAGCAGGGGCTCACCGGCAGCTCACGCCTAGGGTTGTGTCAGGGTCTCTTGACCCCGCCCCTGGAACGGCGGTCTCATTTGCATGGCCCCGCCCCAGCAGGCCATTGGCGGCAGCAGCCGGAGGCCGGGCCTGAGTGGCTGCGAGGCCTGTGGGACGGCGGGGGCGGGGCGGGCGACAGGCGCCTGGGATGATGCCGCCACTGCCACCGCCGCTGCCGCCGCGGGACGGGTTCGGGTCTGGGTCGGACTCAGCCGGTGTGGAGAGCGGGACCGCCCCGGTCGTGGCGGCCACTGCGGGAGCACACTGAACGGTCGCCTGTTATGTCCAGGAAGAAGACCCCCAAGTGCAAGGGGGGCAGCGTGCCTGCTGCCTCCGCTCTGCCTGCTGCCAACGGGCCCCGACCGGTGCGTCCCGGGACTGCGCACCCTGGCCCCGAGGCGCCGCCCAACGGGCCCCCGCAGTTCGGTCGGCCCTCGCTTGGCGGCGGTGGCGACTTCTACGACGTCGCCTTCAAGGTGAGCTAGACACCCTCCCCCAAGCAAGTGCAGCAGGTGGCGTCGGGTCAGAGCCAAGCAGGGAGGGGTCCAGGGTTGGGGGTGCAAGGTCCCGCAGATCCTCCCAGCTGAGCTGGGTGAGTGGCACCCCCCAGTTGGCACAGCAGCCCTGAGCATCGCGCACGCACACATCTGTCAGGCCAGGGTTTGGGGTTCTGAGCAGCTGGTAGGGCCTGCCCAGCCCGCTAGGTGAAGAGAGCCCTTCAGATGCCCCTCCCCAATCCGAGCCCCCACCTGGGTTCGGTTTCATTTCCCATATGCTGCCTTCCCTCACCCCCAGTGACTCGGGTCTCCTTTTTCTGGAAGGGAGGAGATTAGGAAGACGTTTGCCAGCTGGGTGGGGAGACTGAGGCCTCCCCCAAACCAAGGCAGAAGGTGCATAAAATTTGGTGGAGGTAGGCCCCACCAAAATGGGTAGGACCATCTTTGGGTTTTGGAGCATTTGGCAGCAGGCTGGGTGGGGAAGGGAGAGGGCCTGATTGTTCTCCCTATCCACAGACCTGGCCCAGGACCCTCCTCAGTTCAGGATCTAATCTTGGTTTGGCAAATCCCTCTTGAGCCTTGCTGCTGGGATTCCTGTCCTTGTTGGGGTTAGAAGCCCTGCCTCTGAGTCCCCACAGATCTCTCAGAAGGTCCAGCTGCCACCACCCAGGCTCTTGCTCCCTCTCAGATCAAGTATGGTGCCCATGGTGGAAGGGTGGGTAGGATTCTGAATGGAATACTGTCTTCACACTGCCACTGACTGCGATGGGCACTATTCAGAGGGAGAGAGGGGACTGAAACTACCACCAGAGGCAGAAGCTGGAGGTCCAGGCCAGGCCAATGGGGACCATAGCTGCTGCCTCTCCCCAGCCCATGCTGAACCTGCAAGCCTAGAATACCCTCTCCTTTCCTCCCCCTCACTGCAACCCCTCTCTGGCCAGGTCAGCTCAGGGCAGACCAGAAGTCCCCTCTGGGTGGACCGGCATGCCTCCCCCCAAGGCCTGACACGTTGGACCCTCCTGCCTGCTGTAGGTTATGCTGGTGGGAGACTCAGGCGTGGGGAAGACCTGTCTGCTTGTACGCTTCAAGGATGGTGCTTTCCTGGCAGGCACCTTCATCTCCACTGTGGGCATAGACTTCCGGGTGAGTGGTGACTGATGCTTTGCCAACTGGGAGGGCTCAGGCCTCTAAGGAACCCAGGATCCCAGTGACAGCCCTGGTTCCCCCACATAAGCTGAGTTCTACCAGAACCAGCAGACAGTTGGTTCTGTCTTCTCCATGCTATCCAGGGGCTTAGGAGGTGGCATTCCCAGTGAGGATGGTTGTGACCAAGATGCCTTAGCCACCAAGCATCCAATGCCTGAAGAAGTGTTTGCATCCAACTGAAGCAGAGACAGTTCCCCTGTGCCAGAGGCTGACACTGCCCTGGTGCCATATCCTGTGCCCCATGGTAGCAGCAGTGGGAAGGAACTTGATCCATGTCCCTCAGGAGTCAGTGTTGCTGCCCCACTGTACAAGAGGGTGCCCAAGGATGAGAGGTGCTGGGCACTTGCCCAGGCCCTGCAAGTTAGGTGACTGTGGTGCAGCCTGGGAAGTGTTCCCAGGGCTTGTTTAGGGGAGAATCTCCTGCCTTTGGGTATGGGAATCTTCCAACATCCCAAGCAGGGATCTGTGGGTTCCAGCATTACAGCCCCCACCTCTGCCCACCAGTCAGAATCCCACGTGCTGAGGTGCTGGCTTGTTCTTGACAAATCCTGAATTTGCATTTTTCTCACCCTTTAATTAGACCTACTTAGCAAGAGGCTGAGAGGGAGGCCCATTATGGGGGCAGGAAAGGGGGCTTCCTCTAGTCTGGAGAGTTGTGTTCTACCCAGATTATGTGGGAGTGAAGGGCTGAGGTGCTAAAAGGGGTAGACACTGCTGTGGGAGGTGGTCCTTTGCCCATCCTGGCCTCCCTCTCCCTCCATTCTTGCCTCTGAGGCAGTGAGGGAAGTGAGGCCATTTGGTTGGTGTCCCTGTTCAGGGTGCCAGGGAAGGCTAGGTATTCTCCTTAGCACAGCAGATGGCCAAGCCTGGTTCCCCGGAGACCCAGAAGCACCCTGACAGCAGAGAGGAAGTGGTACCAGTTCCAGCTACCCAGGGACTCAGCTTGTGGTTAGCCCTCTTCTTGGCCTGGGGCGGGGGGGGGCACTTGTATCCTCATGTCCTGAACTGGGAAGGCCCAGCTGGGGAGCACTGACAGCCATACACACACTGGTACCTACTGTATACCAGACACAGTTCTGGGCTCTGTGGTTACAGCATTGGGCCAAACAGGAAGAGCTAGAGTTCCAGTGTGGGAAAAAAAAAAAATGTTTTTTTCCTTTTTCAGTACTAGGGATTCAACCCACCACTGAGCTATATCACCAATACCAGCCCTTTTTAAGTTTTATTTTGAAGCCAGGTATTGTGGCACATACCTATAATCCCATCAACTCAAAGGCTGAGACAGGAGGATCAAAAGTTTGAGGCAACTCAGTGAGACCCTGTCTCAAAATAAAATAGGGCTGAGGATGTAGCCCAATGGTAGAGCACTCCTGGGTTTAATCCTCAGTACGCACTTGCACACACAGGGTCTCATTGAGCTGCCCAGTTTGGATTTGAACTTTCAATCCTCCTGCCTCAGTTGTCTGAGTACCTGATTACAAGATCATGCCCAGTTGGGAGAGGCTTAAAAACAAACAAAACTAATTCTTTATCTGGGCTGACCGTGGTTCTCAGTGCACATATAGAACAGCTCATTAAGTTATAGGAGCAACTATGAGACGGGCACCCTGCCTATCTCCATCCGCAGATAGGAAAACTGAGACACAATAACAGGCTTGGGATTACACCACAGATGACTTCAGATACATCAGTATGAGTGGCTCTAAGCAAAAGCAGGGTGTCCAGAGCACTCTTCAGAGAGCAGGGGACAGGCTGCATTTGCAAATGGTTCAGGGAAATCTATGCAGACCTCAGGAGGGTGGCAGCTAAGGATGGGCTATGAGAGGGGAAGAGGGAACAATGGGATCCCTCTTGGACCTGAGGCAGGAGCCTTCCAGGGCAGTGGAGGTGGTAGGCAAAGAGAAACTTGACCTAAAATTGGACACAGCTGGCCATGTATGGTGGCAACCAGCAAGCTCATCAGGGCAGCCATCTGAACAGGAGGCAGGGGGCTCTGCCAGGAGGAGGCAGGAAGCACATGGGCCTAAACAGGAAAAGTATCAGGAGATGGTGTGGGGGTGGGCAAGGCTCAAGAAAGACTTAAGGACTTAGCAAGGGGCAGGACAGGGGAACTTTATCCTCCCCAATAGTGAACCTGGGCTCAGCCTTGGCTTGCACTGCCCACCCCCACCCCCACCCCCTGGCACCTCACCTTAAGAAGCCCCAGGCCAGAGAGTGGTACTGGGCTGGTTCTGTTTCAGAACAAAGTTCTGGACGTGGATGGAGTGAAGGTGAAGCTGCAGGTAAGTTGACCAGGGAGGGGCAAGTTGGGGGAAGGGGATACCAGGAAGGAGTTAGACAGCATGACCAGTACCTGTTGACACAGATCTGGGACACAGCTGGCCAGGAGCGGTTCCGCAGTGTCACTCATGCCTACTACCGAGACGCTCATGGTGAGTCTGTGGAACAGGGACCAACCTCCTGGGAATTGGGATGTGGTCTATAGGTGACCAGCTCAGAGGGTGTAAGAGGGCCAGTGGGACAGCAGTTCAGGGTGTGATGCTCTTACCTGTGGTGACTTGGGAACAGGGAGCCACTGGGCTCCAGGGATTTCCTCACTGTCATTTGTCCCCAGCACTACTGCTACTCTATGATGTCACCAACAAGGCCTCCTTTGACAACATCCAGGTCAGTGGCCTCTTCCTGGTGGGAGGCATGGGCCATGCCATGGAATCCCCTAGAATTTTGAGGACCCTAACAGGGAGGGGAAGTGACAAGCCTCTCCAGGGCTCAAGGTAGCCCAGGTCGAGTATGAGCTAAAATGGGCTTGGGTGACATTCAGCTCTGTCAGCAGGACTCCCTGGATAAGGCACTTATAAGGTGGGCACCTCTGCCCAACGCATGGGAGCTTTTTGGAAACGGGCAATCTACAAGGTGTGGCCTGGAGGGGCCAAGTTTCCAAAAGGGTAAAGTGTGCAAGGAGCACCAGCCCCCAGCTCTCCCCACAGGCTTGGCTGACAGAGATCCAGGAGTATGCCCAGCACAACGTGGTGCTCATGCTGCTGGGGAACAAGGTGGGCAGCCTGCCCTCTACAGCCTATGAGGCAAGGCAGGTGATGGGGGAGGGTGGCCAAGCCATGGGCCCTATCACCCAAAACCCTGTGCCTGGGCCAGGTGGACTCTGCTCATGAACGTGTGGTGAAAAGGGAGGATGGGGAGAAGCTGGCCAAGGTGAGTCAGGGCAGGGTGGGCAATGAGGGAACCCCAAAGCTGGGGAGCCTGGGTTGTCCCCACAAGGCCACCACCCAGCTGGCAGAGGTTGTTTGCAGGAATATGGGTTGCCCTTCATGGAGACCAGTGCCAAGTCAGGCCTCAATGTGGACTTGGCCTTCACAGCCATAGCAAAGTAAGTCCTGGCAGTGAACAAAGAACCCCCAAACCCAAGGTGTGAATCCCCTTGCCGCGGGTGTAAGAGGCCACCTTGTTCCATGTCACCACTGTTCTGCAGGGAGCTGAAACAGCGCTCCACGAAGGCTTCCAGCGAGCCCCGCTTCCGGCTACACGAGTATGTTAAAAATGAGGGTCAAGGGTCTTCCTGCTGCCGATCCTGAACCTAGCTGAGCTCAATTCCACTCTGGAGGAAGCAGCACAGACCTGGAAGGCTGGACAGAGGATTTTCAGGCCCTTTTGACTTCACACAGTGGCCATCCCAGTGGTGTCCATTTCCAGGACTCCCTTCCTTGTTTAAGTTATAGTCATCAATCTTCAGTCCCAACATGCAGGCTTCAAAGCCATCACAGAAAAGCAAAGGTCTTGAGTCCAGGAGGGGGCGCCCAGCAAGTGTACTGACAAGGATGAAGGGCTTTGCTGCCCCCTCCCGGGCACTCCCAGTGTGCCACAGGCCAGCATATACATTACAGCAACTGACCTTAGAAAATTCATGCCTTCAGCCAGACACTGTTTAGGCAGGAATCTCCACACTTGGGACAGAGGGCTTCACTGATAACAACATCCTGTATTTGTGTGCCCTAAGGTCCAGAGTCACCCATTCCCAGCTAGGAAGCTCTGGTTCACCAAATGGATCCTCTCATGTGACCCTGGAGGACACCAAAGCTGTGATTTTTAATACAGGGAACAGCATATGGAAAATCACAGTAGTGTCAGGAAATTAGGACCAACAGCCCTAACCTACTGATTAGGGTACCAACTTGGTCAGGACACCTGCTCACAACTAAAGCCTGTGGTTGCCAAGCTCTCTCCATCTTACATGAAGTTATCAAACCAATCTTTTGATTGTGAGCCTGTCTTTTTTCCAGTCCTAGTAAATAAAGTTGTGTTTTTCTGGAATTTGTCACATCTGTTCAAAGACATTGACTTCCAGACAGATTCTATAGTAAGGCCCAGACATCTGTACTAAGTAGGTTAAGTTCCCTGCAATCCATGTCTGCTTCAAAGCTCAATGCTCTTCAGGGAGCACTCTAAAAGCTGGGTGATCAGTGTCAACTTTCCTCCATAAGACCCACTAATCAAAAAAGTGGTGGGCTGCCGTAATAGCTCAGTCGGTAGAGCACTGGCCTAGCCTAGCATGCATGAGGCACTGGGTTTGATCCTCAGCACCACATAAAGTTGTTTGTTTGTCTACAAAAAAAAAAATGTGGTGTCTAATGACCTGTTATCTAAGGAGAGCTTCCAGACCTAACCTTGGGCAAAGATATAAAAAAAAAAAATCTTTTTTTGGATAACAAATAAAAGTGAAGGCATTTCAAAGAGATGCCAAGTCATTAGTAAGGAATTCCCATATTCAAGCCTCTCCCCTTTCCAGATTGCTTGAGGACTGAAATATGAAAGAGAATACAAAAAGAAAAAGAAACAGACTTCAATAAAGGATCATCAATGCTTTATTAAGCAGCCAAGGGGAAGAATTTATTATTATTTATTTATTATAATAATAATTTATTATTCTATATAAATATAATAATTTATTATTCTATTTTCAAGAATCAACGATGACTGGCTATGACAAGAGTGAGTTGCAGGGCCACATCATGGGAGTTTGTTAGTTACTTTTGGCAGGCAGGGGAAATTGCTAATGGTGAGAGTCCTTGGTTCCCTTTTTCCCTGAGGTTTTTTTAAGTTTCCATTTTCTTCAAGGACAAGTGACTCCTTTAGAGTACCAACAGCATATGAAAATTGAAAAGCCAAGGTTTTTGCCGTCGGGGAGTGACACATACACATGGACAGTTGTGGCAAAAGGTGCATTTATTGTAGGTTGGTACTGGCTTATATAGAAAATGAAAGCCAATTGTCTCAAAGCAGGAAGCCCCTGATAAAGGTCAGGTCAACACATATGGTACATGTGTATTCACTCAGCATGGGGTCCATGTGGAGCAGGAGCTGAGCGCGGAAGAAGGGCAGACCAACTGGGGAATTTTCAAAACAACCTACTGCCTGCCCATTGTCCACCCATTGGCAATGTGCCCGCCACCATGTTAAGAGCCTGGGGAACTCTTAGGGGACTCCCAACATTCCCCCCTCTTTGTTATTGCATGGAAAAGGATGCCTATTCATTCTGACTACTTCCTGCTGAGCGGGGGCGTTGCCGGGGAAGGGGTCTGAAGGAGAGAAGTCAGGAGCCCCCATAGGAGGGCGGCAAGAATTGGTATAAGGTCAGATGGGATGTCACAGAAAGTCCCTTGCAGCCAAAGATCCATTATCATCTTGATCCAGTCAACGTAAGTCTCCATGGGGGAGCACAAGCCAGGCATCATCGGATATTGCTCTTAAAAAGGTGTCCCAGGAGTTTGTGATGAGTCTTTCAACACTGGGTGGGACGTTCCCTGGAAGAGGTGGCTGGTTCATCAGTGGCCAGGAGCTGATAATTTCTACAGAAGCTGGTTAAAAGTTTGGTTAGAGATTTTACCTACTTGAGTCTGAATAAACTTTACAATATATGGTAGAAACAGACACATCAGAAGAATTACACATAGTGGTCCAAGGATAGGCCATACCCATGTAAGAAGAGGAGTGGCCGTTAAGGAAGAGAAAAGGTTTTGGTTTATTGGGGTCCTTAAGGTGGCTGCTAGGTTAGTGAGCTTTCCACAAGCCCTGATTCATTTATGTATTAACAGCATTCTTCCCTGAGGAAAAGACAGGTTCTGCCTTTTTCGGCAGTCAGTAAATGTAGGGCTCTGCCATTCTGGAGGGTGACTTGGGCCAATGAGGTGACCTGTTTCTGCAGGGAGGCTAGAGATTCTGCTGTTGAAATGAGTGCTCGAATTAATGTCCTTGACAGCCCATAGAGAATGACCTAAGGCTCCTCCTGATAAGCCTGCACTTGCTGCTGAGGCTGTTAATGAGATACCCACCACTACAGGAAGGAATGCAGCCCATCTTACGTGTCTTGGAGGATTAAGGATGAATTGCACTTCAGAACTACTATGGAGAGTGAGCTGTGGGACTATAGTAACCAGAAGACATGGGCTGGACATATTGGGAAACATAATAGTGGTAAGAGTGCCATTGCACCAGAAGAAGAGACCAAATGGGGAATAGGTGGTGTTATTGATTGTTAGATTATGGTGACAAAAGCCATCCAGCAGGGAGTTGTGGATCTCAGAAGGAAAGCCCGAGGAATCGTAGTGTGGTTACCTTCCTCGATAGTGTGGTTACCCTCCTCGGGCTCCCATAAGGGGATATTTTGTAGAGGTTTGAAAGGATCTCCTTTGTGGGATGAGGTGGGCAAGCTAGAAACATTTACTGGGACTGCAGCAAGTAAAGGCTGTGCTAGAGAAGCGCACAAGAAGCAATTTGCAGGACTTGTATCAGGGAAAGTTTGGTTTAGATAGGACAGGGTATCGGTAATGATTTGTAATCAGATATAGATTGGTGAAGCCTGAGAGTCAGAAGAAGCATGTTGGTTTTCTAAGGATGCGAGCAACCGCTGTTCTGAGTGTTTTATGTTGGTTGAGACAAGAGAGACTGGGGACCCCAGAGAAACATACTCTCGAGAAACAGACAAGGAACCGCAGGGGGTGGAAGCATACCCATTGCAATAAAAGGAAGCTTTTACCCCTGATGCCCAGCGTGGGTCCCAAGGGTCTGGGATGGTCAGATTGTACTGGTGGGAGGCAGACTCAAATTTGAATCTTCCTATATTTAATTGTCCTGAATATGCATCATGAATTCTGCATGACCAATAGGGGCAGCCTCTGTAGGTTTCCGGCCACCATTTACAGTGATCCTTGTTTTGGTCATATAAAAAACATAAGGGCGGCTAGCTTGTTTAATAAGCTCAGAGGAGGAAGAGAACACAATATAAATGGCTGAGGAGCACCCTCGTAGGGGGTAGTCAGAGGTAGCAGTCAAGCAGGAAATCTTGGTGTTCTTTTGAGTATATGCCTCCCTTACTTTGAATCTCCAGACATGAGGGTGAAGGCATTACCCCTGGGGTAAGGGTAAGGATGAAAAACAGAAAATTAAGGTGCATCTTCTGATATGTTTTCAGGTATAGGTACAAGGGCAGGAACTCGAGAAAGATGAAGTTTCAAGGGATCGCAAGGGTGAGGAGAACAGGAATATGTGGGTGTGGATTCCTGCAGATCTTCCAGCCGGGTGTTGCCAGAATCAGTCTCCTGGATGCACGGTTTAAGCCTGGAAATGTGAATCCACAGGGTTAATTGGTTATTTATTTATTTATTTATTTATTTATTTATTTATTTTTAAGAGAGAGAGAAAGAGAGAATTTTTTTTAATATTTATTTTTTAGTTTTCAGCGGACACAACATCTTTGTTTGTATGTGGTGCTGAGGATTGAACCAGGGCCGCATGCATGCCAGGCGAGCGCTACCGATTGAGCCACATCCCCAGCCCAATTAATTGGTTATTAGTGAGTTTAAGCTTAGCCGCCGAAGGGGTGCACATGATGACTGAGGCAGGGCCTTCCCATTTGGGATGTAGCTGAGGTTTCTCACCTGGGGGACAATAGTATACCCGTTGGCCAGGTGTTAGAGTGGGGGGGTTTCGAGTAAGGGTTGGATCAGGTAAAAGCCAGTCCTGATACTTCCAGAGTTCAGAACGTAGATGGAAGAGGAGAGATAGAGTGTAGGAATCAGGGATAGGCAATTGTTCTGTCTGTATTCCAGGAGGCAGGAGTGGGCGGCCATACATGACCTCAAATGGGGACAGGTTGGATGACTTCCTTGGTAGGGCTCTGAGGCGCAACAGCGCCAGGGGAAGAACTCTTGTCCAATCTAAGCTTAATTCCATGGGGAGTTTAGTGAGGGTTTCTTTGAGGGATCTATTAGTTCTTTTGACTTTCCCTGAAGCCTGAGGGCGGTATGGGCAATGAAAGTGCCAAGGGAGTGATAGAGCACGAGCCAGCTCCTGGGTTATGTGTGAAGTAATTCGGGGCCATTGTCCGATTGGAGTGAGCTGGGCATTCCAAAGTGGGGAATTATGTCAGATATTAATCGGTCCACAAGTGTAGAAGCCCGCTTATTGCATGTGGGAAAAGCTTCTACTACCTTGAGAATGTATCCACCAGCACTAAGAGGTATTTGATGTTTTTTACCTTGGGCATATTGGTGAAGTCAATTTGCCAATCAGCTCCTGGGGTATGTCCACAGGCCTGATGGGAGGGAAAGGGCTTGTTTTTTTCTTTTTTTTTTTTTTTTTAAAGAGAGAGAGAGAGAGAGAGAGAGAGAGAGAGAATTTTTTAATATTTATTTTTCAGTTATTGGCAGACACAACATCTTTGTTTGTATGTAGTGCTGAGGATCGAACCCAGGCCGCATGCATGCCAGGCGAGCGTGCTACCGCTTGAGCCACATCCCCAGCCCAAGGGCTTGGGTTTTAAGGGGGTGTTGGTATTGGTCCTTTGGCAGATCTGGCAAGTGGATGTAATTTGTTGTAGAAGAGTTCGGTCATCTGAAGATAGAGGGAAAAAGGATTGAATGAAAGTTGACAGACTGTGGGATGGAGTGGAATAGGGAATGAAGGAACTAAAGGAACTGAAAGAGTTGGTGAGAGTTAGTAGGACGTTCCTCAGAAGAAAGATGGAACAATGTGGAAGAGGCCGGAGCCTGCGGGGTGGCTTATCAAGCTGTCTGGTCAGCTTTAGAATTACTCGCCATAGTGGGGAAAGAGTCAGTCTGATGGGCCTTACGGTGGATTATTCCCAACTGAGATGGCAATGTAGAGGCCCGCAGCAGATTGGAAATAAGATTGGCTTTTTTTTTTTTTTAAAGAGAGAGGGAGAGAGAGAGAAGAGAGGGAGAGAGAGAGAGAGAGAGAGAGAAAGAGGGAGAGGGGGGAAGAGAGAGAGAGGGAGAGGGGGAGAGAGAGAGAGAGAGAGAGAGAGAGAGAGAGAGAGAGAGAGAATTTTTTAATATTTAATTTTTCATTTTCAGCAGACACAACATCTTTTATTTGTATATGGTGCTGAGGATTGAACCCAGGCCGCACGCATGCCAGGCAAGCACACTACCGCTTGAGCCCACATCCCTAGCCCAATAAGGTTGGCATTTATGACAGCAGTACCCTTAGTAGTTAAAAGTCCTCTCTCTTTCCAGATGGCTGCATGGGAAATTAATATATGAAAGACGCACTTGGAATCAGTGTATAGGGAGAGCTTTTTCCCTTCTGCTAGTTCACATGCTCTTGTAGCAGCTGTAAGTTCTGCTTGCTGGTTAGTTGTGTTGGGCGGCAGGGGTTTAGCCTCAATGACAGAAGAGAGAGACACAACAGCATAGCCTGCCACTCTAACATCCCCATGAAAGTAGGAGCTGCTGTCGGAAAACCAGATGAGATCTGAAGAGGGAAGAGGCCCTTCGGAGATGGTGACTGGGTGAGGCAAGATTGTCTCTAGTATTTCAAAGCATTTATGTGTAAGAGACTCTAGAGGGGCACATGGAAGGAGGGAAGCAGGGTTTAATGAGGAACAAGGTTGAAAAGATATAGTGGGGTTTTGTAGAAAAGAGACAGGAGAGATAAAACCCTCGAAGGGGGAAGGGATTGTAACCCCTTATATGTTAAGAAATTCTTCAAATGATGTGGGGAGAGGACAGTTAATGGTGAGCCAAAGGTGAGTTTGTATGTCTCCTTTTGAAGGTCATGAGCAGCAGCTAAAGCCATAAGGCATGGAGGCCAACCCCTGACAGTGGGATCGAGCTGCTTTGACAAATAAGCTACAGGTGCGAAGGTGGGGCCATGATTTTGCCCTAGCACCCCTAGGCTTTGACCCTGTTCCTCAGGTACATATAGGAAGAAGGGTTGAGAGGATTGGGGAGATGTAAGTAAGGCGGGTGCCTGGAGAAGGACCTTTTGTAAGATTGTGAAAGGTTTTCCTACAGTTGAGGGAAGGGGCTCGTCCTGAGAGCCTTTTGCCAAATTGTATAGCAGTTTGGCAAGAAGGGAGAAATTAGGGATCTATGCCCTAAAATATCCCGCTAACCCCAAGAAGGAGAGTATTTCGTCTTTGGTTTTGGGTGTGGGCAAGGATCTGATATGCTGTTTTCTGTCTATTGTGATAAATTTTTCCCCCTGGGAAATAGAAAAACCTAAATATGTGACTGTGATGGTTACTAACTGAGCCTTGTGAGGGGAAGCACGATATCCTTTTTGTGTTGAGTGGTCTTTAGAAGGACTACAGAGGAGATGAGTGGTCTTTAGAAGGACTACAGAGAAGGAGATCATCAACATACTGAAGGAGGACGGACGAGGAGCAATGAGAGCGGAAAGTCTTTAGATCAGAGGCTAGGACCTGACCAGAGAGATGAGGACTGTCTCTAAATTCCTGAGGAAGGACAGTCCAGGTTAGCTGTTGGGAATGTCTGATGTTGGGGTCCGTCCAGATGAAGGCAAAGAGGTCCTGGGAGTTGGGGGCCAAGGGAACGGAAAAGAAAGCATCTTTCAAATCAATGACAGAAAAGTGAGTGGCATCAGATGGGACCTGGGACAGAAGTGTGTAGGGATTGGGGACCAGAGGATGTAAAGGTCTCACAGCTGCATTAATGAATTGTAGGTCCTGAACTAAGTGGTAGGAGCCATTAGGCTTGCGTACTGTCAGGATGGGAGTGTTGTAAGGACAGTGAGCAGGGCAGAGGTATCCTTTAGAAAGAAGGTCCTGGATGACTGGTTGTAAGCCTAGGAGGGCTTTGGTAGATAGTGGGTATTGTGCCTGATTGGGGAACTTATTGGGGTCTTTAAGATGTATGGAAACCGGGTGGCAAGAAACAGTAGAGGGAGTTTTAACACCCCAAACCTGAGGATCCATTAAGCTCAATGGTATAGGTTCATGACTGGATTTGGGGCATTGTTTAGTATCTGGTTTGTAGAGTCAATGGGAAAGGTTAGGTCCCTTGTTAATAGAGCTAGAAAGGATGAAGCGGCCAACCCTGGTGCTCAGTCACGGTTGGGGGCTTGGATATTGATTGTGGTATGAAGTCTAGAAATAATGTCTTGACCAAGCAGAGGAACTGGACATTGGGGCATAACCAGGAATGACTGTGAGAATGGGAAGCCATCTATGGAGCAAATAAGGGAGTTCTTTTGGGATAGTTTTCCCTCCTACCCCAACAATAGAAGTGGATGGCACTGTCTGTCCCCAGAACTCAGTTAACACGGAGAATGTAGCCCCAGTATCAAGGAGGAAATCAATTTTATGCCTGTCCACCTGAATTTGCACCCTAGGTTCTTGCCTGTTGATCTTTAAGGCCGGGGACAAGGACCCAAGGCTCTGTCAATCTTCGGACATAATGCCGAAGAGGTCGGAGGACTCTTTGGCCATAGTTCCCCTGTGGGACCTAGGACAGAGCTCCAGTGACCCAGCTGTTGGCATTTAGAGCAGGGAGTCCGTGGAGCACGTGGGGCGGGGCAGGCTCTTGCCCAGTGTCCTTCTTTGCCACATTTGTAACAGGCACCTGGGGCAGCTTTTATAACTCGGGAGAGTTTGGGCAAGCATTTGAAATTTAGTTTGCTTGCCCTATGACGGCGTCGCTCTGATTTCCTCATCTAGGTTATGAAAAACCTTGAAGGCTACAGCTAGTATCTCCATTGAGGGGTAGCAGGGCCCTGTTCTAGTTCAAGTTTAGCCCTGATGTCGGGGTTAACTTTGGGAGAGAAAATGTCATGAGAACATGACGTCCATCCAGAGTTTCAGGATTTAAGTATTCCTGATGGGGTCTCTTCAGGTTTTTGAATGATCTCCTGCAGTTTTTGGAAATTGACTGCCTTTTGAAGTCCAGCAATAATGCATGCAGAAAGGCAGTTCCAGCTTAGGTGTTATAATCCAGGGTCCTGTTCTGGAGCTGCTAAGGGCCCCGGGGATGTGTCTGATCAACCCTGTGGACCTGCATGAGCTCTAGTAAGTTCCCAAACTCAAGTACGCTCCTCTGAAGAAGGGTGTTAGCCAAGAGCGCATATATATATATATATATATATATATATATATCATGGTGGGTAAGGCTATAAGCTTGCAGGACTCACTGGAACTCTTTGATATAGTGGTAGGATCAGTGGAAAAGGAGCCTAGCCTCGATTTTCAAGTTGCATAAGAGCCATCATCGAGAAGGGGATGTGCACTCTGATGATACCTTCAGGTCCAGCAATCTCTCATAGAGGGGCCATGGTTTGCGGTGCAGCAGAGCGGGATCGAGTTGGGGCGGGGGCTAAAAGGGCCTGCTTGGAGAGGCTGTTGTTGGAACTTCCTGGGGGACTGGCTGGGGCAGAAGGGGGAGGTCGGTTCATCCGCGGATCAAGAGGAGAGTCTAGGGACCCCTCTGGCAGATATTGATTTTAGTTATCTAGTTGATAATATGGCTAATCTTAGGTTAGCCAGAAGACGTTTTAGAGGGGAATCAGCAGGGAGGGAAGAGGAGGCTCCCATAATGACACTTTATAGGAAAAGAAGGAGTGAATGGCCCAGACTGGAACAGAATTTGGTTGAGTCTCTCATAGGCGTCTCTAAAGGGAGAATCCAACCAAAGAGACTCAGGAAGAGTCAGAGGCGGGAGGGCAAATGAGTTGTCACCCAAGAGCCCAGCCGGCAGGCCTAGGAAGGCCGGGAGTCACGGGCCACCTGGCGCCAGGACTTTCTCAGAAGAATTTTGGGGAGAGAGAGTGCCTATTCTTCCGCCCCTTATGGCTTCTCAATCATGAGGTGGGTATTCAGAGAGTCCACCAGGACTGTGAAAGCCGTGGTGGGGTACGTTCTCTCATCCAAACTAAGCATCAAAGGCCTTGCTGGACGTTCACAGACAAGGCCTTTGTGTACAGCCATTTGGAGATGGATTCCCAAAGAGGGAAACTCACCGGTTGTTGATCAGGAAGAAGCACCTACTGGAGAGCCCGTGTTGGGTGGGCTATAGCAGCGCTCAAAAAGGTGGACGAGGATGGCAAACCTTGGGAGAGGGGGTCCTCAGAAAGTGAGGAGTTTCCCCTCCCGGTTTGGGCACCAATGAAAAGCCAAGGTTCGCCGCTGGAAAGTGACAGTGACACATACACACGGACAGTTGTGGTAAAAAGTGCATTTATTGTAGGCTGGTACTGGCTTACATAGAAAATGAAAGCCAGTTGTCTCAAAGCAGGAAGCCCCTGAGGCCAATCATAATAAAGGTCAGGTCAACACATACGGTACGGGTATATTCACTCAGCATGGGGTCCATGTGGAGCAGGAGCTGAGCGTGGAAGAAGGGCGGACCAACTGGGGAATTTTCAAAACGACATATTGCCCGCCGCCATGTTAAGAGCCTGGGGAACTCTTAGGGGACTCCCAACAAAAATAATAGAGCTTAGAGTATAGGACTCACTAACTTTGTTTTATTGTTAACTAGTTCAGTTACACAGAAGGATGCCCATCTTACCACCAGGCTCTCTCGCCTGCTGGGTCTCTGGACTGCGGTTCAACGTCTGCAACCAGCTCACCACCGCCCTGAAAGTTAAACAGTGTGCAAAATTGAATGTAGACAAAAGCCCCTCTTCCTCATTTCGGCCAAGACTCATTCTCACTCCCAGTCCCTCCCTGACAAAGGGCGCACCCAAGCCTCAGTCTTGCAACATAATCAGACTGCACATGCAGTTTTCATACGAGGTGTCAGAAATTAAAGCAGTTCATCACAGGCTTGGAGATTAATCGAAAAAACTAGGCTCGGTCCTTTGTCACCTGCAGGAAGCTGAAGGTATGGAGATTCAGAAAGAAAGGCTAAAGGCCAAGGTGGAGCCCAGACCGCGGAAGGACCCGGAGCGAACCCCCAAAATCCCACGCAGGGCCCACCTCTTACCCGTACAATGGCAAACCCAATCTGAGCGGCTAAACTCTCCAACCTCGAACTAGTCCCCAAAAGGAAGCTGGAGAGCGAGGCACAAGCTTTTATAGAAACTGCCCCACCTCTGTGGTTGGGCAACCCGGCGGAAGTTCCCGCCTTCCCTCACCTGCGGTAGGCTGCGCCTCCGCCAATCATGCCATATTTTCACTAATTATGCCATAGCATTTCTTTGCGGGGCGGTCTCTCGGGGTGAGAACCGAAGCTCCATCTTTTTATTTGCTTCTTTTTTGAGACGACGTCGTCTCGCTCTCTTACTCCGGCTGGTCTTGAACTCGATCTTCCCGCCTCAACCGCCTGAGTTCCTGAACTACAGGCCTACACCACCAACGTCCGGCGAGTTCCTCCCTTTGGCGGAGGCCATTGAGCCTAACTGTGAGTGACGGATGCAGAGAGCCAATCAGATATTGGTCTGAACATAGAGCCATTCAAAAGCCGCCGGAAGTCGTAGTTTCTGAAGCGCCGCGCATGAGCCAGCCGAGGTCTGGCGAACTACAAGTCCCGGCGGGCCCCGCTCCCGAGCGCTTCCGGATCGAGCCTCCTGTCCCTTTCCCGGCCGGTGGCCGCGGGGGCACGATGAAGCGAGCGGATGGCGCTGCCGCTCCCCGGCAGCCGCGGGCGGGTGAGTGTCAGTGCCGCGGCGGGGCTAGCGCCGAGGGGCCGCGCGGTCCAGAGGGGGCCCGGCCTGGGGGGCGGGGCCTACACGGGCCGGGGTCTCTGCGTCGGTGCGGCGGTCTGCCTAGCCGCTGGGCCGCCGGTCGGTGCGCTCCTGCATTCCCTGGTTCTTCTCTTCTTGTACTCATTGAGCTTCATCTGGGCACCAGTCACTGTTGTAGGCGTCTGGCAGACAGCGGAGGACGGGATCCCAGTCTCATTAGCTCTTCTGGTGCAGGGTTCCCCGCCCTCCGTACTATTAACAATTCGGGCTGAATCGTTCTTCGCTTGGAGGGACTGTCCAGTGCGTTGTAGGATGTGGAACAACATCCCTGGCTTCTTACTGGAAGCCAGTAACCCCCAGCCCCCGTGACAACAGAAATGTCTCCAGACGTTGGCAAATGCCTCCTGGCTTGCAACCCATCCGGCACAACTCCTGGTGTAGAGAGGAGGGAAGGATTGACAGTACACAAAAATATGAGGAGTCGTGATATATCATGAGAGAAGCAGGACGCTGAGAAAATGAGTACTGAGGGCTCCTGAATGGGGATGAGTGCTGTACAGTTGACCAAAGATCAGGTGAAGAAGCAGCCAGTCCTGGGACATTGCTGGAGGAGCATTCCAAGCAGAGGGAGCAAGGCGGGCAAAGACCCAGAGAGAGAATGGGCTTGGTGGCAAGGTGAGGTGGAGGAGGCAGGACAGCTTCACAGTGCAGGGTGGGAATTTTCTTCGGCTTACAAGCTAACTGGGGAGGACGTGAAACTCAGGAGATGGATCAGGTGTAAGTCTGGGAGTCTCCTGATTGTATGTGAAGGTGGATTTGGGAATTCAGTGGAGACAGAAGAGAATGAAGAGGCTGGGCCAATGTCTCCTAGTCCTCTTTGGAGTCTAATTGCCCAAGCCTCCTTGTCTTGAGCAAGGCCAAGATGGTCAGCTGGGACTGAGTCAGGTGAAATTCTACCCTACTCCTAAGACTCACATGCTTAGGGGTTCCATCTGCCCAGCCCATCTGCACCCTCATGTCAGCACCCTTCACACCCCTCCTCTCCTTTGGGATACTCACCCTTTGCCTTCAACAGGCTTATGGCCTCCTTTACTTCTTCCCTTTAGGCCTTTCCCTTCCCCAGTCCCTTTTCTGAGGATTTGTGTTAGGCACACCCTCTGCTATAAATTCCTGCTTGGCCTCTCTGGGAATTCACTTCTCTCCATGGAACCCCAGTCTCTGATTCCTGAAGTTTCTGTACCTATTTGCTGCAGTCTCAGGGAGCTAGAAGCTGCCACAGGGGGAGTAGGGATATGTGCAGTTTGGCTGAGGAGGAGACAGTCCAGAAAGAAGCAGCCAGGGTGGTGCCCCAACCTGAGAGTTTCCTTGAAATAACTCCCTGTGGCACTATGTCAAGGAATTTGGAAATGAATGGAGATGGGGTCTTCAGTACCCACTGAGAAGTGCCTTTGGCAGACTGAATGGAGACTAGTGGACTTCCAGTCCTGAAGGGTCGGACTTAGGTAAAGCCAGCAGCATGTCTCTGCTCTCCAGCACCCAGTGGGTGTGAGCCTCAACCAGCTGACTGGATGAAAAATGGAAAGAAGATGCAGCTGAAGGACTTTGCTGGTCAGAAGATGCAGGCAGCCTGGACTCTGATTTAGCCACTCTGGCTCTGCTTGGCTGCCTCAAAGCTGCAGTGGGGCTCCGAGGTTTGCTGGCAGTCATGGAGAAAGCAGAAGGAACAGGGCTTGGGTCAGCCTTGGCATGACTGGCTGCTGGCTGGGTCCATGGGCCAGCCTTCATTTTTCACAGCTCTCAGAAAGGAACCACTGTTAGCAGAACCTTCATTCTTAATCATATTGTTAACTCTTAGGCTCCTTTTAGATGTGGGTACATCTTTATTCTGTCTTATAGAGTAAAGGGCAAGATGCTCACCCAGTCACATATCTGTTAGAGTCAGGGGTGCCCTTTAACCCAGATATGTCTGAGTCTGTGGACTTGACAACTCTGTCACTCACCATATCTGTGATGGACACCTTCAGGGGTCCGTAGGAACACATGTACCCAATCCCATGAGATATCAGCTGGACTTATTTTGCTCTGAACCAAGTTGTTCACAGGCCTGACCTTACTAGGATGTGGGCATCTAACTCTTCATCAGCCCTCTGGAGGGCTCAGTTAGGAGGGACCCTTGGAGGGGGATCCACCTACCCCTTGCCCTTTGACAGAGACCTCTGTGTCCCTAGCATGACAGTCCCAGGATAGAAGGTGCTGCCCTTGGAGGAACATGCTGCCAGGTAAGCAGATGAGGAAGGAAAAGGCCACCAGGGGCTGGTGCTGATGATACAGGATCTGGTGCTTCAGAGTCCTAGACAGAAGGATATAGAGTGGAGGTGAATCTGTCCCCAGGAGCACTCAGGCAGAAGGGGCAGCCTTGCAGAAATCCAAGAATAAGGGGTGTCCAGTCGCCACACCATAGACAATCAAGAGATCTGGGAAAGAAAGGATGGCAGATTGAGGCCAGGGGCAGGTGGGACAGCAAAGCCCATTCCTACTGCAGTGGGGTTGGAGCCTGGCTACTGAGCAGGGCCCTTCTCTTCCTCTAGCAGAGGGAGCCATGGATGCTGGAGGGCTTGGCTTGGGCAGGACAGGCCTGGAAGCTGGGTATAAGGTGCAAGGGTGTAGAGCCCTGGGAAGGGAAGGCTGTTTACCGGGCTTCCACATAGTTGGGTCTGTGAGTGCAGGAAACAGAAAAAGACAAGGTGAGGACAGGGGCTAGAAGGGGAGAGAGGCCAAATGGGCCTCTGCGCAGGGCCTACAGAGGTTCTGAGGGGATCCTCAGACCTGAAGCAGGCAAAACAGGGATGCTGCAGAGATTCTGGACATTACACCCTGCCTGTCTGGGATGGAAAAGATGTGCTAAGGGGACATTGGGAGAAGAGACAGGGAAGTGCATGTGGCTTTGCTATGGCAACCAGGACTGTTTCTATAGGGTTTGGCAGCTGGACCTGGGCTTGGGCCAGGAGAGCTGAGGCAGGGGCTGACCCAGGGGTTGGACAGCTTGTGGGATGGTTTGTGGGTCCCCTAGGCTGGCTCCATGATTCAAAGAACCATGCTTGGAACTTTGGCTGCTGTCCAGCCAGTTGGCCACACACAGCTCAGGCTTGCTAAGGCCTGTGGACCCATCCTAGGCTCTTCTCAAGGTGGTTATAAGCCTAAGAGGACTCTCAGGGTGTGCCTGCTTCCTTCAGGACTTAGCACATGTTATTCAATGGATAGGGCCACCCCTACCCCAATCCCTTGAGGATGCAGGAGGAGTGCCCTAAGTGTGGGCTTGGCCTTAGTAGGGAGTTGGATCTGTAGACTCCCTCCATTGCCCTTCTCTCCAACAGGGCCCACCTGGGCTGTCCACTCCCCCTGCTGCCAGCCATAGAGTCCAAGTAGGCAAGGATCCTGGCCAAGCCTGACCCAGATCTCCTCAGGGTTTGTCCCAAGGGAAAAGGATTAGAAACCTGTCTCTCACTCCCCCAACCCCCAAGCATGATACCTAGCAGATCTTGTTCTGTGGGGCTCCAAGCACTCCCTCCTGGGGGCAAAAGGAAAGGGCCTTACCCCCCTGATCAGGGTTTCTAGAAGAGGGGTTGCTGCATTCCATGTGTGCAGAGAGGAAGGTCTTATTGGCCAGGGAGTACCCCCAGGAGCTGAAGAACTCCCTTGGATGTGGAAATGAATGGGCAAAAATCTCTGGGCCTCTACCCCAAACTCAAGTGAGGTTGCCCCAGGTGGAGGGTTTGGTGGAGCAGAGTCTAGGGGAAGAGAGTCTGCTCTGCCCTGTTTGCACATACCTACCCCACCCTGCCTCAGAACCCTGAGTACCCTTGGGTCACATTTACCAACTGGTGACAGCCAAGGTAGACAGCACCGTTTCTTCTGGGGTCTTTCCTCTTTAAAAGATAGAATCCTGCTAGGTGCTATGGTGCACACCTCTAATCCCTGTAACTCAGGAGGCTGAGAAAGGAGAATCACAAGTTCAAGTCTAACCTGGGCAATTTAGTGAGACCTTGTCTCAAAATAAAAATGGAAAGGACTGGAAATATAACTCAGTGGTAGAGCACCCTTGGGTTCAAGGGTTCAATCCTTAGTACCACCAAAAAAGAAGAAAGAAAAGAATACCTGTTCTGTTCCCTGCTGACAGACAGATGAACTTGGACTTGAAAAGGAGGGGCAGGGAACTGATGGGGAAAGCCTTTTTTAGCCCACTCACTAAGGTTTTTCCTAGTTTGGAAGAGGGACCAGTCCTAAGGACAGCTGTTTCCCACTTGCCAGCACTGGGAACTGGAGGACCAGGGTGGCCAGGCTTCCAGGAGGCAGAGAACCGATGGCAAATTCTTACTCTGGATGACAACTTCCTGCCCACCAAGAACCTCAGCAATGAGGAAAAGGCACCCCACCCCCACTCTGGGGGGTGAGGAAAAGGCACCCCACCTCCACTCTGGGGGGCCAGAGCATACCCAGGACACAGCTTCCCTGTGCTGCCAGCCAGCTGGGTGCTGAGCTGCTCAGCATCTGCTTCCCAGGGATTTGTCCTGCAGAGCCTCTCTGTTGTCTGGAGCCTGGGCCCGGGGAAGACAGTTATTGCAAAATTCAGTGCCTGGGGGGACTGGGCTAAGGGGAGGCCTCAGCATCTTGCTTAATTTGAAGATGCTGATGATGGATTGCTGCCTTCCAGGCAGGGCACACAGATGGGGGTGCTGGACTCCAGCCGGGGTCCTGCCTACCCCCAATCCCTGGTTGGGGCTGGGCCCTTGTGATCTGGGAAACAACTTCCCAGGCCCAGCAGTCTGCCTCCCTCTTTTCCTGCTCAGTGTGGCTTCTGGGCCAGTCCTGTAAAGTTCCCCCCATCACAGCTGTGCCTTGGCCGCTATTGGCCTTTGGGACTTTCCAGCTGATTTGCATGTTGCCCTGCGTGCCTTTCTGTTTACCTCACCTCAGAGTGATGAGAAGCCAGTCCCTGCTCTCCCAGCCTGGAACAACGGGTGGGGTGTTGGGCAGTTCCTCGTGGGTAGGCAGCCTCTCTGTGAACCTGGGGGAGTACCTACTGGGGTCCTGGCTGCTGGAGCTTGCAGCTGGCCTTGTGACCCTGGAAGCTATCAGTGAGAGAGCAAGATGGGTTTGTGAAATCCAGGTCAGTGTCTCCTAATGCTGCCTGTGAGCCACCTTAATGTGAGTCCTCCAGGCCCTGGGTTCAGGATGGCTAGGTAGCAAAAGCTGAACCCCTGGCCAGCTGTCCTGGGCCTTCCTGATTAGCAAGGAAGCCAGCAGTGGTGCTGGGGGCTAGGCGCAGACACATGTTGGGGCAGAACAAGCCATATTCATATCTTTGCCCCAGGGACACCTCCTTTGAGCTCAGTTGCCCTTCCCCAGAGAGCCTAGTTTGAGGCACACAGCCAGGCCCTGGAGTTTCATTTGGGTCTGGGGGTATTGGGTGGGGTAGCTTTTGTTGGGTAATGGGACTGGTGCAGTGGGAGGGAGGAAATGGATGCTATGGAGCCAAGGGTATGTGCTGGCAGGTGACTGGAGTGGGAGGAGGGAGACAAGGTGCTGGAAGCAGCGAGGCTGCCCATGTGCTATATTATCATAGCATGGGCAGAAACTGTTTCTCTCACCTCCTGGGTATGGGGCTGGGAGTAGTTTCTCAGGAACCGGTTGCTGCTCTGGACCCTGAGGTGGGCATTCTGCTGTCATGCCCCTAAGTAGAAAGCTGGTTTTGAAGTCATTGAGCACATGTGTGCCTCATGGTGCGGTCCTGGTGTGTGGCCTTCTTCCCTATGGGGAGATCTGCTGGAGCTTCGTGGCTCTAACCACAGCTGCTGCTCCATGGCAGGACATGGTGCCATCCTAGCACCACCCTTATAGGCTCCTAACTTCTAGGCTGCTAGTCCTAAGAGTGACTGCTTGGGAGGGTGCGTCGTCTGGCAGTGCTTGTGCCCTGCAGGGATGTGGCTGGGCTGCCACAAGGTAGGGTTTGTCTCAGCCTGAGATTGCTCTGTTGCCAGGACCTGTCCTGAGTATGACCTATTGTCTATGTTTTCTTTTTTCTCTAATCTTCCTTCTTCCCTGTAGGTCTGGCCTGCTGAGGGGTAAGATCACTCAGGCCCACCCCAGGCTCTGTCATTGGTGGACCTCCTATGCTTCCCACATACCTTCTCCCTGCCTCCCCAGCATTTGAGCCCTGAGTGGCACAGTCAGGGGTGTAGGTGACCTGAGGTCAAGAGCTGAGGCTCCACTCTCTTCTGTGACTTTTCTTCATGTGATCGTGTGTGGGCAAAGTTGGGCTCCAGTTATTTCACCCCACGGTTTCTCCC
This sequence comes from Callospermophilus lateralis, assembly GCF_048772815.1. Taxonomy (NCBI): domain Eukaryota; kingdom Metazoa; phylum Chordata; class Mammalia; order Rodentia; family Sciuridae; genus Callospermophilus; species Callospermophilus lateralis. Next base: position 7,315,429 of record NC_135323.1, on the reverse strand, counting down.
AGAGTCCTTGCTGTCTGGCCAGGTCCTGACAGAACCTGCCATGGTAGGAAGCAACATTCTTCTTGCCCTGGTCCCTGTGGACTAGGTCTAATGTGTGTTACACCCTGGACAAAGCCCAGTGGGCTGGTAGAGAATGCCCACTGAGCTCCAGACTTGGAACCAGGGACATTCAGCCTGCAGAGCAACCTATCTAGAAGTGACCAGCTGTGACAGCACAGCTGGAGGACTCCCTACCTCTGGAGCAGAGCTTTGTGGGCTTTTAGGAGGGCTAGGCTTTGAGGACTGGTAAAATTGAGGGCCCGCCTCCCTGCAGCTCTGTTTCCCTATCTGGGAAACAGAGGCCCAGTCACAAGGCTGGGATAGGAGGGGGCAGAAGGGCTTTTGCCAGAAAGTTGGTGTTAGAGAGGAACAGGCCACAGTGTGTCCTGTGGTGTACTGGCTAGGGCAGGCCCATCACGCAGGGGCAGCTTGGCAGACGGCCAGGGACTAGGCCCCCACTTTTCAGTCCTTTATCTGTGTTCCATCCACAGGGAATGCTGCCCAAGGACTCTGGATGCCTCTCTAGAGCATGAGCTCAGGCAAGAGCGCCCGCTACAACCGCTTCTCTGGGGGTCCTGCCAACCTTCCCTCCCCAGACCTCAGCACCGGGGTAAGGGGCGCCCAAGGGTAAGGGTCTGCCCTCTTCGTATACCCATGCTCCAGTCATTGGCACTGACTGCAGACCTTCCAGAGTAACCCCTGCTCAGCAGGCCTGCAAGCAGGGATGCCTCCCAAGCATGGTGTTGGGTATCCCTACATAAGTGTACCCGTCTGCGGGTAAGTGTGTTAGTGCATGTCCACATTCTCTCCGGGGACAAGGCCAAGGCTCCTCCTTTTCTCCTAGACCAGAATGGAAACAACCTTTGGACCCGCCTTCTCGGCAGTCACCACCATCACGAAAGGTGAGCCTGTGAGTAGGAGGAATCTGGCCCCTCCCAGGCCAGCCTTCCTAGTGAGGCAGGCACTGGTCCTGGAGAAGGCACGGGCAGCTTCTGGCCTGTGTTGCTTGCCATGTCTCCTGGCTGGGCAGAAGCCAGGCCATCCTGCTCCAACACCTCAGCCTTTGCTGTGCATCCTTTTTTCCCGTCCCTTGGCATTGTCCTTCCCTTTCTTCCTAGCACCACTCCCAGGAGGGCTCTTCTGACTTTGCTGGCGGCACCACCTGCCCACCCAATCCTTCTCAACCTTACTTGGGGCTGGCTCATCCTCAGCCCGTCTCCTAGCCTCCAGCAGGTCATAAGTGTTGTGGATCCTTTCTTGGTCGTGATCCATGACCCTTAACCCCAGCACTGTGGTCTGCGGTTGTAGGCCACTGCAGATATAGTGTCCTTCCTGAAGGTGTGGGGCCAGTGCCCTTTTCTCAGGTCCAGGACTCTGGGCCGGAGTGTGTTCTCTTGCCTTTCTGGTGCTGTGCTTTTAGGTTTGTGCCAGCCAATTGGTTTTTAATTGCCTTCCCATGGTCTTCCCTGGATAGACCTGATGCGCCTTCTCATGCCAGCTCCTCCTGCTACTGGGTGACCCTTAGGGGCTCTGAAAAGGCTGCTTTTCTTGTCATGTGGCTGGGTTTGTTTTTGTTTTTTGTTTTTTGGTACTGGGGATTAAACCCAGGGGCACTCAACCACTGAGCTACATCCCCAGTCCTTTTTGTGTTTTATTTAGAGACAGGGTCTCACTGAGTTGCTTAGGGTCTTGCTAAGTTGCTGAGGCTGACTTTGAACTCACAATCCTCCTGCCTCAGCCTACCAAGCCTCTGGGGTTATAGTGTATGCCACTACACCTGGCTCATGTGACTTTTTTCTAAGGAAAAAAGAAAACATCACTTCTAATCACCCACCCAAGAGATTGCTCATCTACCTTTGGAGAGTGCACAGTGCCTGTTACAGCTGTCAAAAGTTCTGGGAACAGAGGGGAACATGGGCTATTGCACCCTTGTCCTTAGTGGCAAGGGTGTGTTGTAGCTCATCAATAAAGCAATAGTAGTTGCCTTATCTGGCCACTCTTGAGACAGATAGGGAAACAGAGGCCCAGTCACAGGCAGGCAGTTGAAGGCCGGATCTTGACCTGAGGCCTTGGGACTGGTTGTTGTGCTATCTGGACCTGGCTGGGCCTGAGGCTGATAGGAGCCACTTCAGTGCATCCAGTGAAGGGAGTGTGGGGCCCATGAGGTGGCCTTTCCCAACCCTGCTTCTCAGGGCAGTCCAGCCTTCTTGCTCAGGCATAGCAGGGATGATATGGGCAGGAGGAGGAGGGGTGCTGAGCACCTTCACTGGGGAAGCTAAAATGACTGGGGCTGCTTCCTAGTTCTGACTGTGCCAGGAAGAGGGGTGGGAGGACCCAGACCATCAGCATGCTGTCTTGGCCCTACTACATGCCCTTGGCCTGTCTGTGCATGTTTTCTGTAAACCAAGGCTGTCAGACAATTCAGCTGGCAGTTACCTTGAAGTTCAAACACTCCTGCCAGTGACCTTAGGTGTAATCACTTGGTACTGGCTGTGCACTTCAGCGGGGCATGGAGTAGCCCAGGTCAAGCTGGGTTGATGGGACCTTGTGGAGGCTCTAAAAGAAGGCCCCTCCCAAGGGTAGGCAGGGCTGGGGCCAGGAGTGTCCAGACTCAGTTCTAGGGCTGTCCATGGGCAGGGTGAGTTCCACAGCCATGTTCCCAGCATGGTTTGATATTGCGGGGCAACTCCAGCTACCCACCCTGTTACTGCACCCTCTTGTACATGGAGAAGGCCAAGAGCTAGAAACAGCCCCCAGGGACCCACATGCTGCACAGGCTCTGCCAGTCAGGTCCAACACAGCATGGTCAGGCCTTCCTGCAGCAGCCCACCTCCATAGCTCTGGGCCCCTTCCCTCTTTTCTTGCCAGCCGATGGGACCAGTACTTACAAGCAGCACCGCAGAACACCTTCCTCTTCCAGCACCCTCGCCTACTCCCCACGGGATGAGGAGGACAGCATGGTAGGTCCCCACCCTCCTTCAGAGTCTCTTTCCTGGAGCCCAGGGCCCAAGAAGTGGGCTGACACTAGGGCAGAGCGAAAAATGTGTAGACACCCTGAGCACACTTAGCAAGTCCCTAGGACAAAAAGGAGGCCCCATTGACCAGATGGTGGTGGCAGGAATAGCCAGTTTGAGGGACTGGGCTGGAGGGTGTGGCACCTGAGGGCCAGGACAAGACACATTAGGCTCTGTCTCAAGTGAGATGGGATCCACAGAAGGTTCAGTCAGGAGAATGACCAGGTAAAATCCATGTTCCTGAAGCCTGTGCTCTTGCTGAGTAGAGAGAGTGGGTTGCTGGGTAGGCAGGGAGTTGAGAGAGGGGTCCCTACGGGGAGAGAGAGAGAGCAGGTGAGGAAAGGTACATGGACCTAAGCTGTAGGGTCAACCGAAGCAGAGGGCCTCTGAGGCCCCAGATGAATGCAGGGGTGCTAGAGAGCCCTGTTCCTGGCCATGTGAGGGAGGGAGGAGTTTAGGACACTTGGGCTAGGGGCTATTGTCCAGCACAGTAGCCAGGGTCCTGCTGGCCATTCCCTGTCAGTTAGGTCATTGGTGCTCATTTCTGGGCTCTGAGCCTTCCAGAGAACAGAGGCCAACCCCAACAGTACTGGGCAGCAAACTGACCTTCCTCTGGGCCTGCTCTCTGCTTTATCTTGACTTGCTGGTACAGCAGCTTTGCTGATGGCCTTTGGCTGGTTCTCCCAGCTCAGCCAGGCCTTCTCAGGACCGAAGGCTTCTCCTCATTCTGAGAGGCCAGGATTTGTTTTCCTTGTTAATAGAGAAAACTCTAATCAATTGAATAGGCACACTTGGGCCTCTGCCTGCCTTTGTCTTCATTTATGACCTCTGACCAGACAGCCTGGGCCTTGGAGAAAGTAGATTCACTGTTTCTCTGGTTTCAGATAATTATAGAGCATCCAGTGGATCATAGTAGCCTTAAAGAAATGTGAGCACCTTCTGTGTTTGCTCTGGGCCTGTAGGCAGCCCCCAGCCTACCCCTGTGCTCAGGAGATTTGGGTCCTGAGAGAAGTCCGCCAATGGTAGGCAGAGGAGAGTGGAGCTCTATGGCTGCTCCCTTCTGGTTCTGCTTTCACTGCCATCCGCTTGGGGATGTCTGGCCCTGGGACAGGCTATGCTTCTGTACATGGGGTTTCACACCCAGGCTGGCAGGGAGGTGATCAACTTGTCCACCTCCATGCTGGACAGAGGCTTTGCAGAGAGGCAGCTAGGCCCAGGCCTGGAGGACTTTGACCTGCAGTGTGCATGTGCTGCTTCCTGAACGTAGTGACTCAAGGAATGAGACTGCAAGCTTCTGTCACCCCAGAAGGAAGGGCTTAAGAGAGCATCAGCTCTGGGAAACTTCTGAAAGTTTTCAGGCCGAGGCCCAGAAAGGAAGAAGGAACAGTGCCTGTCCCCTTCTCCTAAACCCCCTCAATCCCTCATTGTGCAGGCTCAGGCAGAC